>NC_083387.1:18515000-21280000 GCF_031755915.1 Ziziphus jujuba
TTACTACAACAATCCATATGGTCACAAATCAAACCATCTCCAAAATCATATCCAACTCTTGAAGCTCCAATAAAATCAAATTTGCCTCAATCTCTTGATCGTCAATGGTGATCATATAACCTTTTTCCATATGAGTCAGCCATAAGGACTCTCCTATGGGTATGTAAACTTCTATAGTCAAATCTAAAGGAATAAGATCTTTGTGTATCCATGCTACTGACTATGTGACACAAAAGAATGTGTAGCTTTAGGATTAACAAGAATACGTGTCATGACCCAACCAGAATCCCTTCATGGAACCTTAGACAAGGCCTGATCCCAATGGAAACCCTTCCAGACCATCCTATGGAAAATCCAGCAGCATCTCTCCTAAGGATAGAGCATGCCCTATAAATTACTTGCACGAGAACACACTTTTATATAGTATCACCTTATCGCTCCCACCTTACAACAATAATTACACAATTAATAGCACTTTGATAAAAAAATATAAATATAGATGTATAATATTAGAAATAATTTTAAAAAAATACAAAATACCATTAATTCATCATATTCGTCCATGGCACCCACTTAATACCATACTACATTTCAATACTATTTTACAAACATACCCATGCATAATGTAGGAAGGAGGGTATTAATGACAATCATAGCTCAACTTGCTCGAAGGCTTATATGCTTGCTTGAAGGCGTACATACTTGCCCAAAGGCTTCCACACTTGCTAGAAGGCTTAGTTGATAATAATAACAAAAAAAAAAAAATAGTAATAATAATAATAATAACAACTATGATAATAGTTGATAGCAATTTTAATGATAAATACTACTGATAACAAAATTAGTGGCAACAATAATTATAATAATGATAATAATAAAAATAATAATAATGTTAACAATTGATGCGAACCTAGGACGACCTGCTCCTAAACCCGTATTATATTAGCCCGGATCTCAATTAAGTTCAAGTTCTAATGGAATGGACCTCAACCAACCTGTGGCTAGAAACCTTGGTATAATGTAAACGCCATAATAGGGGATGGAAAACCTATTGATAAGTCAAGCTAAAACAACCAATTCTCTAATGGTGTTTTAGGTGTTCTCAAAGAACAAAGAGATAATTAATCTCACAAGTATTTTCTCAATCAAATCAAAGTTGTATTCTTATTGAAAAATAAGCCTTTAAATAGGCTTTGAAAGAAACAAAATAAACCCTAAAAACCCTAGGAGAAAGGAGCCACACAAGGAAGAATTCTAGCTTGGCCAAACCTTTCCTTTTCCTAATCTAATTAATTAATTCCCTTATTTTCAATTAGGAATTAATCAATTTACAAACCAAATAATAAAATAAAAACTTTCCTAAACTTATTTGTTCAATAAGTAAATAAATACAAATCCAAAATTAAAGATAGTTTCCTAAAACAAAAAGTAAAAAAAAAATTAGGAAACTAAATATTGTAATTTTCGGCTATGTTGGTAATGATCCTTCTTTGATCTAATTGGACTCCAAATCAGCTTCAATAGTCTTTTTTGAATGCCAAATAAGCTTATTGTGAAGTTTCTCACGTTGCCTTTGCTTGGAAGTATGAGAAAAGGCTAATATAGTAAAATACAGCAAAACCATCAAGGAATACAGCAAATTCGGCCTTTTCTTCCCCTTGTGCGCAAACCACCATGTTATTCGGCTTTGAAGCTGCTTTGGCTGGTTTCTATGACTCATCCACCATATGAATTGAACCCATAAAAATGGAGATCCAATTCATACAACCCAACCTCCATATTGGCACTAAAAACGTCACCCGGGCCCGTTTTGGCTTCTATTGCTTGTATGAGTAAAACAGGCCTTGGTTCTTTAGATATGGCCAACCCCTCTTGACTATGACTTATTCCTTGTATAAAGACAGCAAGATTGTTCTTGAACTTATTGGCTTGGGCTCTAGTGATCGGCCCCACCTTCATCTGTATTGGGTCAGCACCCCAGCGGGTTGTCGGTTGAACGGTCTCGGGCGGATTCGCATCAACAATAATAATCAATGAATGTAACAATAAAAATAATCATAATAAATAATAATAAAAACTACAATAAAATGATAATAAAAACAATAACATAATAATGATAGAGATAATAATAGTAAGAATAATCATAATAATAATAGCCGTTAATAATGATAATAGTGATAAATAAGTAAATAAATAAAAAATAAAACTGAAAATAAAACTAATAATAATAATAAAAAACAACAACCATGTAAATAACAATAATAATAATGATAACAATATTGATAACAACAATAATACTAATAATAGTAATAACAATAAAAGCAATAAGGATAATACTAAAATTTATTTATGAATAAATAAGGTAATATAAATAACATAATATTTTAAATTTCATAACATATTACGAAATATGCACATGCGTATCGAAGGTACATACAATGCCATTTAACATGCTACGCAGTTCATGATTTCAATTGTCACTGGTACACTGCTATCAATACAAATCGGGGGTGGTTGCCCATATTGGCCATCCGATCCTCTAGACTCATAGGCAGTATAGTTACAAGGAAAACTCTTCATGGATCACATTGGACCATCTTCGTATGGTGTGGTGCATAAAACATAATATAATATAAAATACACATATATAGCAAAATATAAAAAGATACTTGATGCACTATACTATATACTAGTGGTGCCAGACAGTACCTAGCATCCCGAGTACTACCTAATGGGGTTAAAAAGAGAACTTGCATGTCCCAACGGTGCTGATGCTTATAATTAGCCAAGGCTAAACAGTCGGTTGTGAGGACGGCTAATGCACATTGTGCATTATATATGCCATAGCTCAAACCTATAGCTCCCACACGATGACCATACATATCTACACACTGATCCATAATGACAGTCATCCTGTATCTAAGAGGGAGGCAGCTGGTGCTAACTCCACATTATACCTGCCTACCCTCATGGGTTAGACCTTGAATATAACCTACGTGTTGATCCTTAACAGCCACCTATGCCAAGGATGAGGGCAGCTAATACTCACTATGCAATACACTTGTCAACCCTTAGGTCCATGACACCCACAAGGTAGCCATAACAAACAACCAACAGCAATCCTGGCCATGGAAGGGGGCAGCTGATGCCAACTCTGCATTATATATGCCCACCCTCAACTCCGTGGCTCCCACAGGAAAAGACTATAAAACTTGCGCGCTAATCATATATATAGCACAGAGAACCAATATTGTATAGTGCATCTAAAAACTATAAATTTTTATAATATTATAAAATAACTAATTTTGATAAAATATAATCAAATTCATACACTTTTACCAAATACATAAAATTTCAAATTCTCTTTTAATCCATCATCATAAATCCATCAATATAAATATACCAATTTTTCAACACCATAAAATCAAATCCATAATTGTTTAAATGCACAATACACATTCTTGGGCTTAATAATTTAATACCAATATTTCATAAATTTCCTTGAACTTTATTTATACAAAACATCATTTTGTTGAAGTGTGGCAATTTTGCCACTTGATGGTGCATGCATTACCCAGCCAGCATGCACACCTTGGTATCACCTTCTTTCTTTTATGAGTTTATATTTTTTGTATGTTTTTAATTGATGATGTTTTTTGCCTAAGTTATTTATACAAAAGCATAGGCAAAACGATGCACAAAAGAGTAGGAACATTATGCTTGAAAGGTGCTAGATTCATAATTTCAAGCAACATAGGTCCACCTTCTGTGTTATATCTAAGGCTGCAAAAATATTTTTGGGCTGAAATTTTGTGGAATGTCTACAGACATATATATAAGACTATGGTCCAAATTTCAGGCTAAAATAACATAGTGAAATCCATTTTCTATTCCAAACATATTACGGTATCTGATGGGCCCAGAGTGCAGAGTTTGGGTCAGTTTTGCAGCTATTTGACCCATGATCTGGTTCTAAATATTCCTATCTCATGAAAAAATATTTCTTGATGACTAAGGATGCTTTAAATGGAGTTTTGTAAGCAGATACAAAGGCGAACTACGTAGGAGAAGCTAGTTTAGTTGTTTATCCAAACTAGTTAGACAATAGGAACGTATGTTGCAGTTGTTTTCTACCTCTTTTATGTATGAAAAATTAGGTGTTGAACATTTTGCTTTTTAAATTTCAAATGCTTTACTCATTTTGTAAGCTCACATGCTTGGCATGTGTGAACTAGTTGTAATTTCATGCTTATATTGTTGAATGAATGAGATGGCTGCATATCTAAGCCTCAATTTCAAAAAGCAATGTGTTCTCCTTCTCCTTCTCTCTTATTTAACATCTTAGAACGCTCTAGGAATCCTAAAAACCATAAAACACCATAACCAAAACCTGAAAACACAACTCACACAACCATTCCTAAGAGCATCACGAAAAGCTTACTTATTGCTAATATTTCAAGCTAGCTTGCTCTTGGTCATAACTTTCTCACCCCAACAAAGTGATATCAGAGCAAGGCATATTTTTATGAGATTTGTGAGGCTTTTGGGCTGGTTCATTCCTTGAAAGTGAAGAGACACTTGAAAGCACAAACATATTTTCATATTCCTTCATACCTGAGAGTAACATTCACATGGCTTCTTCAAGTTTTTCATCTCCTTCTCCTCCTATCTTCAATGGGGAGAACTAAAACATTTGGAATATCAAGATGCAAGCCTACTTAAAGGCTTATGGTCTTTGGAAGGTCACCATAAATCCCTAAGAACCTAAGCCTTTGAGATAAGAAGCAATGGTCAACCAAATCAAACATCATAAGGAGGAGTTGGTTAAAGGTTCCAAGGCTCTCACCGCCGTTCATTCTTGTATTAGTGACACCATTTTCACATGGATAATGGCATGTGAGAGTGCTGAGAAAGCTTGGAACAAACTTCAAGATGAGTTCCAAGGGAGTGCAAGGACAAGACAAATGCAAATCCTTAACCTAAGGATGGAGTTTGAGACTATCAAGACGAAAGATAAAGAAACGGTTAAGGAGTTCACCACAAGGCTTCTTAATGTGGTGAATCAAATTAGGGTGCTAGGTAAGAGATTAAGTGACCAACAGATTGTGGAGAAGGTGTTGATCTCCTTGCCCGAGAGGTTTGAAACCAAGATATCTTCATTGGAGGAGTCAAGGAACCTAAATAAAATTTCCTTAATTGAGTTGGTGAATGCCTTTCAAGCTACAGAGCAAAGGAGGAGGGTTAGATATGAAGAATCAATGAAGGTTGCATTTGTGTCTAAACAACATCAAAAGACACAAAGTCAAAAGAAGAACAAGCCAAAAGTCATAAAGGAGAAGGGTGAAACTAGCAAGCTTGAGAGGAAGTCCTATGAACCTTGTCACCATTGCAAGAAGAAAGGTCATCATCCAAGAAGGTGTTGGTGGAGGCTGGATGCATTTTGCCATAAATTCCATGAAAAGGGTCATGTGGAGAGAGTATGCAAGGCTAACAAGAAGGATAAGCAACAAGCAAATATTGCTAAATATAATGTAAGTGATAGTAAATCCAAGTTATTTGTTGCTACTTGTTTTAGTAGCATCAAGAATGATGAAGGATGGATCATTGATAGTGGAGCAACACACCATATATCTCACAAGCATGAGTTGTTCACAAACTTGGATAGGAGAAGCCACAACAAAGTTAAAATTTGAAATGGAGCTTTGATGGAAGTGAAAGGCAAAGGAGATATGGTGATACACACCACCAAAGGTATCAAAACTATCCATGATGTTCTCTATGTACCTTCATTATGTAAGAACTTGCTTAGTGTAGGTCAAATGCTTGAGAAAAAATATGCATTATACTTCTTAAACATGACATGCACTATAGTTAATCCTCATGGAAATGAATTGATGTGTGTTGGAATGAAGAACAATAATTTTAGGTTTAATATGGATGAAAATGGTGCCATCGGTTGCATTGCACACAAAAGTTGAGAACATCTCTCAACTTTGGTATAAAAGACTAGGCCATGCTAGCTTTAAGTCATTGGTAGGCATACATGAACTTGTTAGGGACATGCCATTGGTGGAGAAGAAAGAACATGTGTGTGAAGTGTGTCAAAAAAGAAAGCATACTAGGAAAGCATTTCAATCTAGTTCATGGAGATCAAAGGAGAAGCTGGGACTTATACATTCAGATACTTGTGGTCCTATAAGTGTTCTATCCTTAAATGGCAGCAAGTATTTCATAACTTTCATTGATGATTACTCAAGAATGTGTTGGGTGTATTTCTTTAAAAGAAAGTCACAAACTTTTGAGAAGTTTATAGAATTTATGAAGTTAGTGCAAAATCAATCTGGTTGCACTATAAAGGTCTTAAGGATGGATAATGGTAGGGAATACACAAGTGAGGCTTTCAAACAAATTTGTAAGGATCATGGTATAGTTCATCAATTCACTACACCATACATAGCACAGATCGTGTAACTTGACAGGTGCAGCCATGACAGCTTGTTCCTCAACCACAATAGCTCTTGTTCTTCTTCAACGAATCTTGCTCTCTTATTTGCTTCTTCTTTTGTTGACAATTCTTCTATTCTCATAGAAAGAAGCACTGGTTTTTCAGGATGAATCACCCCGACAGGTCAATGCTTTGGATTCAGTCCTTCTTATGGACTCCAAAGAAGTTTTCGGCTGAAGGAGTTAATACATCCATCTACATCCAAAATAGGCTTTACTCCAAGTATTTGAGGCGTAAAACCCCATTTGATGTTTGGTTTGTATATAAGCTTTCTCTTGACCATCTAAGGGTATTTGGAAGCATTTGTTACATTTTAGTACCACAAGAGAAGAGAGAAAAGCTTGATGAAAGGTCATAAGTTGGTGTCTTGGTTGGCTATAGTGATGTGACCAAGGGATATAGAGTGTATAACTTGGAAACCAAGAAACTTGTGATAAGTAGAGATGTGAAAGTTGATGAGGAAGCTAAATGGGTTTGTAGTAAGGAGGAGTTGGCTAGTATGGATGAAGACAATCGGCTTGAAGCTCATGATAATGATGAGGAACAAGGAAATGATGAAGGTGCTGCCCATGATGATGAATATGATGAGAATGAGCTAGAAATCTCCATAGGGGCTGATTTGGAGATTGGTGATGGTGTGAGAGGCACAAGACCTCTTAATGAGATTTATGAAAGGTGTAATGTAGCATTGAGTGATCCAATCAATGTACAAAAAGCCATGGCAAGAAAAGAGTGGAGACAAGCCATGCAAGATGAAATCGATGTGATAAACAGGAATGACACTTGGAGCTTGGTAACAAAACTGAAGGGAAAGAATGCTATTGGGGTGAAGTGGATCTTTAGGACCAAGTACAATCCAGATGGGTCCATAAACAAGCACAAGGCAAGGCTTGTTGTCAAAGGATATATGCACAACAAATCGGTGTAGATTATGGAAAAACTTTTGCACTGGTTGGAAAGATGGAAACCATAAGACTTCTCCTTGCAATTTCAGCACAAAGTCTTGGAAAGTATATCACCTTGATGTGAAGTCAACCTTCTTGAATAGAGTATTGAAGGAGGAGATCTATGTTCTGCAACTCGAAGGTTTTGTGAAGAAATGAAGTGAAGAGAAGGTATACAAGCTACACAAGGCCTTGTACGGCCTTAAACAAGCTCCTAGGGCATGGTATGCCAAGATAAATGGTTTTTTGAAAAAGCATAGATTTTGGAGGAGTCCTGATGAGCCTACATTATATATTAGGACTCGTGGTTGCATGATGTTGGTGTCTTTTTATGTTGATGATATCTTAGTGACTGGTGGTAATGAGAAAAAAGTGAGAAATTTCAAAAGTAAGTTAGAATTGAACTTTGAGATGTCTAGCCTTAGAAAGATGAAATACTTTCTTAGAATTGAAGTCGTCCAATCATCTAAGGGCATCATCATATCTCAAGAAAGCTATGTGAAGGAGTTGCTTAAGAAGTTTGAAATGGAGGAATGCAATAGTGTTGCCACACCTATGAATGAAGGCACAAAGTTGGTGAAGGATGATGATTCTCCAAAAGTAAATCCTTCCATTTATAGAAGTTTAATTGGTAGCCCTTTATATGTATGCTTTACTAGACTAGATATCATGTTTAGTGTGGTTGTTTTATAAAGATTTATGCATAGTCCATTATAAAATCATTTTACTTGTGCAAAAAGAATCCTAAGGTTTTTGAAAGGTACTAGTGATTTTGGTGTATGGTACAAGTATGACATGAATGAAGCTTTGCTTAGTTATAGTGATAGTGATTAGGCTGGTTCTTTAGATGATAGCAAAAGCACATTGGGCTACATTTACGCTCTTGGAAATGGTCCTTTCTCATGGAATTCCAAGAAGCAACAAATAGTTGCACAAAGCACCGCAGAAGCTGAGTATATTGCTTACTCAAGTTGTGGTAATCAAGGTGTTTGGCTTAGGAAATTATTAGAGGACTTAAGCTTGAAGCAAGAGGAAGCCACGGTGATATTGTGTGACAATATTTCAACAATAGCAATTGCATAAAATCCAGTCTAATGTGGGAGGACCAAGCACATATCGGTTAAGTATCATTCCTTAAGGGAATTTGAAGCAAGTGGTGAAGTGAAGTTGGAGTATGTGACTTCCGAGGAGAACTTGGCAGATATCTTCACCAAGCCATTGGGAAAGAAAAGATTTGAGATACTGAGAGGACTTATCAATGTCTCATGCAAAATTGCCAAGGAGGAGTGTTGAAGTATGGCAATTTTGCCACTTGATGGTGCATGCATTTCCCGGTTAGCATGCACACCTTGGTATCACATTTTTTCTTTTATGAGTTTATATTTTCTTGTATGTTTTTAATTGATGCAAGATATATTTTGATAACGTTTTGTGCCTAAGTTATTTATGCAAAAGCATAGGCAAAACTATGAACAAAAGAATAGGAACATTATGCTTGAAATTCCTATGGTGCTAGATTCATAATTTCCAGCAACATAGGTCCACCTTTTGTGTTATATCTCAGGTTACAAAAAGTGTTTTGAGCTGAAATCTTCCAAACAATTTGTTGTATCTGATGGGCCTAGTGTGCAGAGTTTGGATCAGTTTTAGAGCTATTTGACTCATGATCCGGTTCTAGAACATTCCTATCTCATGAAAAAATATTTATTGATGACCAAGGATGCTTCAAACGAAGTTTTGTGTAACAGCCCAGACCACCCGCATCAAGATATTGTCCGCTTTGGGCCCGGCCCGCATAGTTTTGCTCTTCCCGACCCCAGTACAACGGTGGGTCACAGGAAAAGGCCTCTTGAAGGGAAAGGTATCCACACGCTTATAAGCCATGCTTCGTTCCCCTTTCCAACCGATGTGGGATGTTACAATCCACCCTCCTTAGGGCCCAGCGTCCTCGCTGGCACACCGATCCGGGTCCGGCTCTGATACCACTGTAATAGCCCAGACCACCAGCATCAAGATATTGTCCGCTTTGGGCCCGGCCCGCACGGTTTTGCTCTTCCTGACCCTAGTACAACGGTGGGTCATAGGAAAAGGCCTCTTGAAGGGAAAGGTATCCACACGCTTATAAGCCATGCTTCGTTCCCCTTTCCAACCGATGTGGGATGTTACATTTTGTAAGCAGATACAAAGGGGAACTAAGTAGGTGAAGCTAGTTTTGTTGCTTACCCAAATTAGTTAGACAATAGGAACTTGGTTCAAACCATGTGCCACTTTTTTTGCTATATGTAGAGTAGGCATGTTGCAGTTGGTTTCTACCTCTTTTGTTTATGAAAAATTAGGTGTTGACCATTTTATTTTTTAAATTTCAAATGCTTTACTCATTTTGTAAGCTCACATACTTGGCATGTGTGAATTAGTTGTAATTTCATGAATGAGATGGCCACATATCTAAGCCTCATTTTTAAAAAGCAACGTGTTGTCCTTCTCTTTCTCTCTTATTTAACATCTTAGAACATTCTAGGAACCCTAAAAATCAGAAAACACATAACCGAAACCTAAAAACACAACTCACACAACCATTCCAAAGAGCATCATCAAAAGCTTGCCTGTTTCTAGCACTTCAAGCTAGCTTTCTCTTGGTCATAACCTTCTCACCCCAGATTTATGTATGTATTTAAATTCATAAATCAACTTTTTTAATTTGCACATCAATTTAACAATAAATTTTAACAAAATACCTATACACATGTATACATAAAAACACACACATTTATATATATCATTTAATTTAAATTCTCATTTTTTCCACATTTAATATAATAATAACCTAAAAATGGCAACTTTTCAAATACACCACCATAATTTGTAAACAAGTTATCAATAGAAAGCTAATAAGACAAGTAACACGTTACAAACCTCCATTGGACTCGATTTTGCCAGTGGTGGTTGGAAAATGGCCAAAAAGTTTTGGCCAAACTTCAACTTGTCGTATCTCCCAAACGATAGAGAATTGAGCTGAATGGACCTCAAAATCAAGCTTAGGAGGTTCAAATATGGTGGAAAGAAGGATCAATTCGACTGAAGGGTGGCTGGATCACCGAAAACCCGGCCATACCGTAGCCAGCGATGGTTGGCTGTGTCCTTTCGATTGCCGGTTGGGTTTTCCACAGGCTTTCCCCTTGTCTGGTGCATGTCAACAAATCGGGAGCTAGAGAGAATTTTATCCAATGGGCCAAGAGCGAGAAGGAGAGAGAGGGGAGAGAGAGAGAGAGAGAGAGAGAGAGAGAGAGGAAGAAGAAGAAGGAAGAGAAATTGTTTTCCCATGTGGGGAAAGAGAGAAAAAAAAAGAAAAAGGAAAAGAAAAAATAAAATAAAATAATATAATAATAACTAATAAATACAATAATATAATATAAAATAATAATACAATAATATAATGGTATAATTATTGATGATGACACATGGCACTTTAAAAACGTGACACATGGTGCATCCCAACCGATGACACATGACACAATCAAATACTCCTTTTGAATATTCCACTATCCAGTAAGATCAGTCCCCGGAAAAATAGATATAATTTTACAGATCAGTAACTTTTCGACCATGGGTTCAAAGCAAGCATGTCGCCAGTCTACGAACTTATATTGACGAGCACTTTCATATAACATATGGGTTGACACCAAAATCTATATAAATAAAAAGTCAACTTTAAACTCGTTGATTAGTCCAGATCGCATTTTGTTTTGACTATAACTTTCTACTCTTAGCTCCGATTTTGGCATACTACTAGCCTATGGACTCGTGATGATGAGTACTTTACCTTGGTACCTCGTTCAATATGAAATTCCACCCATAGTAAAAAGTCAACTATAGGATCCACTTGGTCAACCGATCAACCTTGGTCAAACTTCATCAAAATTTCAAACTTGGAGCATTTTCTTAGGTCGAGGTGTTACAATATGAGCATCAACCTTAAGAATTAATATCATACACACAACCACATCAGGTGTGGCTAGAGCCTCCCACTGCATCATTAAAAAAACTGCCTCTGTCCGATGGTTGTCGTTGCTGACCCTATAGATGCTGTCAGTACTCTGCTACAAGAAACAGTAGCTTTAACCTATCCTGCTTGAGTACCCTACCTGTTGCAACCAGTAGCTTGATGCTATAAATATCTAGAACCAATCTACTAATAAGATCCAGTCACCAATAAGATTTAGTGTTTTGATAAAGATAGCTAGACCCAAAAGCTCTTATACTACCTCCAAACCAAAAAGGACACTTTTTTCTTAAAGTGACCTTGTTATCCATAGTGGAAACACCATTCACCACTTTGGCACACTCTTGAATGGAATCTACCATAAATGCAACAAAGCGTATAGGGTGGCCCATCAAATCGAATTCTTTGATGATCATTGTGATGTCGAGAGAGGTAAAAACCACAGTTGCTGCCAATAGATTGTTGCTAGTACTATGATTGCATGTACCTCCATGAAATTCTCTACCATTGGTATCGTATCTGCCTCATCTAAATCCATCTTTACTAGATGTCGTAGAACTGAAACTGTCTCTTTTAGATAACCTTTAATTAAGAGCACCCAAAGATGTACCCTTCAAAGGTCGTCATCGAGGCCTATGCATATCCATTTATGCCTCAAACTGTAGGGACACCTTTTATAAAGCCTAATAGATACAATGGTGAGTTTCTGAGATGCTTGTAGAAATCTACTCACTCAACCCATTCAAGAACCTTGGCTTCTTCACGGTGACATCAAGAATCATGAAAAGGCTAAACTATAATAGTTCACTAAACTTCATCTCATACTAGTAACTTATAGTCCCTTAGGTCAATCTCTCAAACCCTAATCTCCTAGGCTCTTTGTCTGTTGGATGATAGAACTTTACACCAAAAACCTCTTTAAATTGCTCTTATGTGTAATCCCATATTACTTGTGGACCAACCTACCAAGTGCAAGCATTACCCTCCAAAAGAAAACTAGCAATCATAACCTCGTCCTCATTAAGACACTGCATACTCTCCTCCAGAATCTTTTCAAACATAGATGACCAAGCCCATGCTGCTAATGGATTAGTAGTGCCTTCAAATGTTATTGCACCCAACTCCTTAGCCTACTTCATTGTGGGGCACGAAAGGTTAGTACACATACCCCCTGCCACAACCTCAACCATTTCCTACTCCAGGATGGCCTCACTTATACCCTCTATTGGCTTTTGTTGATATCTAAGTCTACATTGCATCTTCGAATCTATATTTAAAAGACAAATTTAAGTCAGTATGATTTTCAAACTAATCAAATAAAAGAATGAGACAATGCCCAGGGAGTAGAAACAATGTTGAAAGGCAAAGATGCACAAAACAATGCGGATCCACAAGAATCAAGAAACCTCCTAATGCTTTAATACCAAGTTGACAAAACCACTCTCAAGGTTCTTCTCGGACACTCAAAGTGGCCTTGTTTGGAGAAACTGTATTGAATCAGTATCCAAAGTTTAGAGGATCCTCCTTATAAATTGAATATAACCCAATAGTATAAATGAGTAATATAAACGATTTTAATAGAATTTTCATAAATCATCATTATAAACATCAAAGGTCCCAAACTCAAAACCCAATAGAAAGGAAAAATAAGGTTAATTCACTGGTCTAAAGGAAGTAGATGAGTCTAAAGATAAATAACATAAACAATAAATCATACAAGAGTGCAGAAAAAAGAAAATACATTATTAGCAAAAGTACAAGGAAGATAAAGATGTGAGTATGACGAAATACACAATGATAACATTGAAGAATACCTAGATGTAGTATGCATCAACTGTCAACTAAGGCTTAAAGGAATAGTTTAAAGTATAAAACTATAAGACAAGTTAAGTGAGTAAAAGAGTAAAATATTATAAAAATAAACATTATTTTTGAAAATTATTTCTCTCAAGACCTTAATTTCACACTTTAAAACTTTCCTTATTTTGACAAACAATTTTCATAAAAGCCATAATTTTATAGTTCTCATAATTCATAAGATAAAGAAATTTATATAAGAAAATATCCATAAATTCATAAGCAAAATAACACATTTATAAATCAAAATTCATATAATATCAATAACTATATATATATATATATTTTATCCTTAGCGTGCCATAAATGGATAGCTTGTTAGTTTGTTGTCAACTACCAAGGGAGGGGGAAAACTGTCAATACAACCCACGGTGTCGTAGACTTGAACCTATTATCCAACTTAAAAATAATCACGTATTAAGTAGGAGATGGTCAATAAAACGCATATAACCTTTATCCATCAAATCCATACTATGATACACAATAATTTGTGAACCAATATCCGACTCACAATCCAATATATATATATATATATATGTATATATAATATATCAAGTATTATCCATAATTATCATAACAAATATTTTTCACAAGTAGAAACATACATTTTTATAAAGTCATATAGCAAAATATATTTATGCTAAATCATTTCTTTTAATACATCATAAAATGAAAAATCATATAATTCCTTAATAGTATATTATAAAGCATATGACTTAAATAATTCCAATTATAACAATATTGTAATATATAATTAAGCAAATAATTTCCAAACCATTTTCAAAAAAAAAAAGTCCAGTCATAAATTACAGCTCAAGTTGGATTTTCTTTCGGATAGTCTCAAATATTTGTCCTAGCACTTAAAATAATAATAAATTATTTCTCAAGTTTCAAAATTTAAACAAAGACATTGGTTTGTAACAATGTTCTAAAATAACTTTTACAACTCTAAAATTACTAAAACTGAACAGCGGAGGGTCCATTTATCCTGTGAAACCTAAATACCCAATACTAAAATTAGGGTTTTTCACTTGAAAACTAATTTTATAAAATCTAATTTCCCATTGAATATAATTAATGCCTAATTACACAAATACAACTTCAATTTGATCAAAAGTTGACCAAATACAATCCAATTTTATCTTATATTAAACTAATCAATCCAAAAATAGAAAAATTATTAAATGACGTCTAAAATTTACAAACTTCATATTAGCAAAACATTTGTGAGATAGGTAATGTAGTGGTGTACTCACCTCGGTTAAAAAACATCGCTGGTGATTGAAAAATTCAAAATAAAAATGGACCAAACTTGATATTGTTGAACCTTGCAAATGGTGGGGAATCTTAGAAAACAGGGGCCAAAAATGAGTTCAAAAGGTCAAAAATGGGGGGAGGGAGGGGTGGCTTGGCCTGAATTGACTAGAGAATAGCTAAATTGTTAGAAAAAGAGGTGGTGCTATCATTGGCTTTTGGGGCCCGATCTGAAGCGTCCTTGGCCAGGTGACTGTGTAACTTGGTAGTTGTAACTTGATAGTTGAGGTCACTGGCTGATGGGCTTCAACGATGGCCACGCATGTCATCATTAGGGGTTGGAAAAGTGATCAATCTGGTAGCATCCGATTAGGCGAGGAAACGGGTTGGGTTCGTAGCTTATCGAGTATGGTGGAGGGTTTCTTAGGACTTTTTGAGTATTTTGTAATTTGTTTAATGATGGGCATACTATATAAGTATTGGATTCGCAAAAGAAAAAAATACAAAATTGATTTGGACACATATAAAATACTTATATTGAAAACTTCTTACCACAACTTTTTAACTATAACTTAAAAATTAAACGTGCTGCTATTTTCTATACTCATATCAATGAGGTTTATGTTGGGGTGAGAAGGTTATGACCAAGAGCAAGCTAGCTTGAAGTGTTAGCAACAAGCAAGCTTTTGGTGATGCTCTTGGGAATGGTTGTGTGTGAGTTGTGTTTTTAGGTTTTGGTTATGGTGTTTTCTCGTTTTTAGGGTTCCTAAAGTGTTCTAAGGTGTTGAAGAAGAGATAAGAAGAAGAGGAACACGTTGCTTTTGAAAAATGAGGCTTAGATGTGTAGCCATTTCATTCATTTTACAATATAAGCTTGAAATTACAACTAGTTCACACATGCCAAGCATGTGAGCTTACAAAATGAGTAAAGTATTTGAAATTTAAAAAAGTAAAATGGTCAACACCTAACTTTTCACACACAAAAGAGTCAAAAACCAGCTGCAACATGTCTATTCCAAATATAGTAAAAAGTGGCACATGGTTTTGAACTAAGTTCCTATTGTTTAACTAGTTTGGGTAAACAACCAAACTAGCTTCACCTACTTAGTTCCCCTTTGTATCTGCTTATGAAACTTGGTTTGAAGCATCCTTGGTCATCAATAAATATTGTTCCAAGAGCTAGGAAAGTTCTGGAACCGGATCATGGGCCAAACAGCTCCAAAACTGACCCATACTCTGCATACTGGGCCCATCAGATACAGCAATCTGTTTGGAATAGAAAATGGACTTTCCCATGTCATTTGGACCTGTAATTTGAACCATAGTCTTCTATATATTTCTGTAGATATCCCTCAAAATTTCAGCCCAAATATCCATTTGCAACCTGAGATATAAGATAAATAGTGGAACTATGTTGCTGGAAATTATGAATCCAGCACCATAGGCATTTCAAGCATAACATTCCTACTCTTTTGTGCATAATCTTGCCTATAATTTTGCATACATAACTTAGGCACAAAACATTATCAAAATATACCTTGCATCAATTAAAAACATACAAAGAAATATAAACTCATAAAAGGAAAGGATTTGATACCAAGGTGTGCATGCTAGCCGGTGACATGCACCATCAAGTGGCAAAATTGCCACACTTCAACAGTTTACAATATGGTGTACCAATCAACCCGAATATCTTAACCAAAGAAAAAGTCAAACCTAAAGCCCACTAACTGTTTAACTAGTCAATCTTTATTGAACCATTTGAAAACTTAAATTCTAATTTATTTCTCAAGGCTGGCCATCTCACAAGTCCTTAATATTAAAACCAATGTAAAGACTTGTTTTTCAATCTTTTAATCGCATCAAGAACTGTAATTTAAAATTATATTTATTAATTATCAAATCCTAATATGATTCACTTTCCATAAATAAGGTTTAATATGTCACTAAACATTTATTTGGCCATTTTTTATTATTATTTTAAATTATAGTTCTTAATATAATTCAAAAACTAATAAAGAAAACCTCATCAACACTGATTTTAACCTCCGAGTAATGCTTTGATATTGTTGTTTTTTCTTTCTTTTTTATTTGATTGAAGCTATGACACTATTTTTGGCATCATATACATAAATAATTTTGCTATAGTACATTTATATGACACTTTTTTTTTTTAAATTGTCATGCAAATAATATAGTAAATTTACTTTTTATCATTCAAAATAGAATTGTGCCCCCTCTCAAATTGTAAATTTCTTGTCCAATTTTGACTTTTGCTTTCCTAGAAATTTAAAATTTTAATTATCTAATCCAATGACCCACATACTCTATTAAAAATGATACAAGTATCTTTAACATTAATATTGGTAAAATTTTCTACCTTTAAAAGAATTTTTATTTTATTAAAATTTTCATTCTTTTACTTAAAATTTTCATTTTTATAATTCTAGCTTGAATTCAAATTTTCAATTTTATATTTCTAGTTTGAATTAAAATTGTAGTTAATGAATTGCATTTAATTAGAGTCTTTATTTTTTTAAAGTAATTAAAGTCTTAAATTTTCAAATTTTATCATGTGGACGTCCACAAAGATGACTTTTTTTGAAGAAACCATCATCAATACTCGTGTTTATGTGATAGTACTGATGACAGTTTCTTAAAAAACAATCATCTCTGTGAATGTTCCCACAATAAAAATGTCTAGACATCCGCACCATAGACAGACTCAATATATATATATATATAAAAAGGGCCAAACTTAAATCAAGTTCTTAACATTAGGAGTTACCTCAAGATTTTCTTTTTCAACCATTGGTTTGTTTGTATCAAAAGTTGAAATTTAAAATTATACTTATTAATAACTAAGTTCCAGAAAAGTTCACTTTTTATAAATAGGACTTTGATATGTCATTAAACTCATATTTGATCATATTTGAATTTTAAACCCTATAAATAATTAGGTGGTCATGACACCATATGGTCCCCTAAAACAAATTTTGTAGGACCAACATGATGTGATAGTTTTTTATGAGAGGGGAACATGTGGTTCTGCAACTAATAGAAATTTTTCTGTTTTAATTCTATCTTTT
The DNA here is from genome assembly GCF_031755915.1 of Ziziphus jujuba. Classification (NCBI taxonomy): domain Eukaryota; kingdom Viridiplantae; phylum Streptophyta; class Magnoliopsida; order Rosales; family Rhamnaceae; genus Ziziphus; species Ziziphus jujuba. The sequence goes on from NC_083387.1 coordinate 18,532,650, forward strand.
AAGGTGATTCAAAATTTTATAAATGAATAGTTGTTGTTAAAACTATATGTTACAAACCTAGGTCAACTCGCGCTTAAACTCGTATTATATTAGCCTGGATCTCATTTAAGTTCAAGTTCTTATGAGAAAACCTTAACCCCTAACCAACCTGTAATTAGAAACCTTAGTAAAATGAAGATGCCTCAATAGGTTATGGAAGCCCTATTGATACGTTAAAACTAAAACACACACTTTCTAATAGTGTTTTAGGTGTTCAAAAGAGAACAAAGCGAATTCTATCTCACAAAATAATTTTTGAATATTATTAAAGGTATGTTCTTCCTCAAAACTAAGCTCTTAAATAGGCTAGAGTTACAAAACAATAAACCTTAAAAAATTTAGGTTAAAACCAGCCACCAAAGAGAAAAGGAAACATGTTGGCCAAAATTCACCTACTTTCCGAAACTAATTTGGATTAATTTATTCTTTTATTTCGAATTAGGAATTAATTAAATTACAATGAAAATAATAAAATAATAACTTTCCTAAGTTGATTTTTCCAGAAAATGAATAAATAGAAACCAAATATAAGACTAATTTCCTAAAATAAAGAGTCAAAATCAAATTAGAAAACTAGTTGACTAGTTTGACTATTATGGTATCTTTGACAAAATTCCAGCTTGCAAAGGCTCCAAATCAGCTCCCATATGCCATGTAGGATGTCAAATAAGATTATTTATAATCCCTATACGTTGCTCTTGATTTGAACAAAGAGAAGATGCCAAATCAACAAAATACAGTAAAGCCAACAACAAAAACAACATTTTCGACCAAAATTCCTCCTATGCAAACAAGCCCATTTTGTTTGCCTTTGATTCTGCCTTGGCTTGATTCCATGACCTATTAGTGATATTCATTGAATCTATAAATTTTTGGAACCATTTCATGCTACTCGGAGTCCAAATTTGCACGAAAATAGCTACCTGGGTCCATATCGACCTCTACCACTTGGATTCTTAAAATATGCTTTGTATCTTTGGGTATGGACAAGCCTTTTTGAGAATTGATAACTCCCTGAATAAAGACAACCATGTTTTTCTTAAATCTCTTAGCTTGAGCCTTAGTGATTTTCTCAGTCTTCATCCGTAATGGATCAACACCCTAGTGGGTTGTCGGTTGTGAGAGTTCAAACAGACTCTCATCACTATAGATTGTTCTAATTTGATTCTGATTCTGTAAATAATGAGGCCCCCTTCTAGATATATTTTTTGGGTCCATTACTTATCTTATTATGTGTGCATGTCAAAATATATGCAATTCCAAGTATATATTCTATGCTTTATACGTAACCAAATAATTTCCAATGTACTTTAATGCATACTCCCACGATAATATGCAAGTGTACAATAATAGGATAGGATTGTACACATAACTAATATGCTTTTTTCTATTGGGTGAATATATATATATATATATATATATATGTAGAGAAGAATAAACTCAAATAAAATGCACTTTACTTTTCCAAAATAAAATGTCTCCTCCATAGGGATTGGATTTCCATTTAAATTGAAAAATCTAATAACTATGATGAGTGGGCATTACACAAAGTAAAATAAAATTTATCCTCCAAAGGGATTGGATTTCCATTTAAATTGAAAAATCTAATAATTATGATGAGTGGGCATTACATTGAAATGTAAGGTGATCTTAATGTTTTATTTTTTTTAAATAAGGTGATCTTACAGCTAGAAATTTATTATGAATAAAAATTTATTTCTGAGACATTATGACTGTTAATGGAAAGTTACAACTTATAACGATTTATTATTAACAATTGTGATGTTTCCCATGTATTTGTGTATATTTCCAATCAATGTGCCTTTTCAAAACCATTGTGTCTTCAGTTGAATCATTATGTCCTTTCTTGATATTCTTTTGAAGTTTATAAATACCATATGAGATTATTGTTGAAGGAATTGAAAAGAATTAAATAAGTGTGTCTATAAAGAATTCAAAACTTTGTCTAGTTCACTATTCTTTGAATTTGGAGTGCTACTATTCAAATAAATGATCTTTGTGTACTGTGACACAATCAATGTAAAATTATGAGCACCATAGCAAAATAAGTATTATCTTAAAGGAAAAGAGTTCAACCTCGATCAATATATAAAAGATCAAATTTCTAGGAATTTTAATTTTAACACACTGCACGTGAGTCTTCTTACTTATCTCATAATAATTATTCTAATTGTTTGATATATTAATACAAGATATTTTCATATTTATATTTGTTTTGTAGATATTTATATATATATATATATACACGTTTTGTTTTTCCTTGGTACATTTATCTATTTTGTAAGGTTTATAAAGTTTATCTATATATATATATATATATTTCGTTTTTATCCCTTCTTTGATTTATATATATACATATATATATATATATATATATATATATATATTGTTTGATATAATAATGCACATATAATTCTGTTTCATATTTACATATATTTATATAATCTTGTTTCAGTGGTTTGCGTGCCTGCTTTTTCACACAATATATATAGATCCATATATTTTGAATTTGTGTAGTTATTAGATAATATTTAATTTATAACTATTTCAGTGTTTATTTTATATATATATATATATATATTTCATTCATATATTTACCTAAATGATTATTATATTTTATATATAGAGTATATCTATTTATATTGCGACAAGTATTATAGTAGAAATTAAACATTTTATATTTGCAGTTTAGATTCATAAAATATTTACATTTATAAATACATTTATATATAGAGAAATGACATCTATTGCATCTTTACCTGTTACTACTTTGCCTATATCTTTGGGTCATGCTGAAAAATCTGAAAAGTTTGGTGGTTATGATTTCAAAAAATTACAATAAAAAATGTTATTTTATCTTACTACATTAAACTTAGCTAAATTTCTCACTGAGATTGCTCCCATTCTTAATGAAAATGAGACTAATACTCAAACAATCGCAGTAGTGGATGCATGGCACCATTCGGATTTTCTATGTAAAATTATATTTTTAGTGGCTTAAGTGACACATATGTAATGTATATATTAGTGTTAAACTACAAAAGATTTATGGCAACCATGGAAAAAAATATAAAATGAAAGATGTCAATACAAAGAAATTCATTGTTGGTAAATTCTTAGATTTTAAAATGGTTGATCCAAAGAGTGTCATAAATCAAGTCCAAGAGCTCCAACTCATTTTTTATGAAATACATGCTAAAAAATGGAAATTGTTGAGTCTTTCCAAATGGCTGCGGTAATTGAAAATTTGCTGCCATCTTGGAAGGATTTCAAAAATTATTTAAAACATAAACGTAAAGAAATGGGGGTTTAAGGACTTAATTGTGAGATTGAGAATAGAAGAAGATAATCGAATTTCTAAAATAAAAGTATAAATTCGATAGAAAGCAAAGCAAATGTAGTGGAATAAGGGCATAAAACCAACAAGAACAAGAAGAGGAAATTTTGAAAATCCAAATTCCAGTGAACGGTTTAATGGAGGTGGATTTAAAAGGTTCAATGGCAAATGTTCTGTATGTGACAAACCAAGGCATCATGCTAAAGACTATTATAATCGTAAAGGCCAAGAGAACAAAGAGAGGCAGATCATTTATGCCAATGTCAATGAGATGAATCTATCTGCTGTTGTTTCTAAAGCCAACTTGGTAGGGAATCCGAGATCATAGTGGTTAGATACTGGGGCTACTTTCTATGTATGTTTCGACAAGAATATGTTCACCCCTTATCAAACTCCAAACTATGATGAAGAACAACTTTTCATGGGAAATTCTTCTACTTCTAAAGTTGGAGGGAAAAGACAGGTTCTACATAATATGACATCCGGAAAGGAAGTTACCCTTATAGATGTGCTGCATGTTCCTGACATTCGCATAAATCTTGTGTCTGGATCATTACTTAGTAAAAATGGCTTTAAATTGGTCTTTGAGTTTGATAAATTTGTACTTTCTAAAGGAGGTATGTATGTGGGTAAACGTTATTTGAGTAAGGAGGTCTTTAAACTTAATGTAATGACTATGATGCCTACTATTAATAATAATAACAATAATAATAATAATACAGATTCTTTTCCTTATTTGATTGAGTCTTCTAATATTTGGCATGGTAGATTAGGACATGTTAGTTATATTCCTATGAAGAGATTAATTAATTTAATTTTAATACCAAAATTTGATATTGATTTAGATTATAAATGTGAAACTTGTGCTGAATCGAAATTAATAAAGGCACTTTTATGCCATTGATAGAAATAATCAATTTTTAAATTTAATTCGTAATGATATATGTAATTTAAAATTTATGCAAATAAGAGGTGGTAAAAAATATTTTGTCACATTTATTGATGATTGTACATGTTATTTTTATGTCTACTTATTAAGATCCAAAGATGAGGCTTTGGAAGAATTTAAACTTTACAAAAAAGAAGTTAAAAATCAATCGAGCAAAAAGATTTAGGTGTCAAGAAGTGATAGAGGTGGTGAATATGATATTCTTTTTTATTTATTTTGTTCTGAATATGAAATTATTCACCAAAGCACTGCTCAATATTCACCCCAATCTAATGGTGTTACAGAAGGCAAAAATAGAACTTTAAAAGAGATGATGAATGCTATGTTGATAAGTTTTGGTTTACCAATTTGCTTCTTAATAAAATTCTTAAGCATGGAAGAAAAAGTCGGTGATATCATCGAAGTTTCGGTGAACACCAACACTAACAGAGGGGGAAGAAATATCTGTCGGATGTATCTTGGAAATGTCGACGTTGTCGCCTTAAATCAATGGAAATTTTTTATGGATATTTGTGGAAATCCAATGAAAATTTCGGTTGTCGGTGGAAATGCGATGGAAATCTCAGCTTTCTCTCTTTCTCATCTCCTTCGGTCTTTAGGCCCAAACCTTATGACAATTACCAAATGCTAAAAACTCATTGCAAGTGGAACAGGAACAGATAAATTAAAAATTAAAGAGAAGGGAAACAAACAGACAAGTGGGAATATAAAACATGCTTAATGCTGATTTTACTAGAACAACCCAAGAAATATATATGTAATAATAAATAAGGAAGCAGAGAAAGAATGTGAGGACAAATATAAACGAACCGGCAACAATTTCGCAATCAAAAGTAGAAACAAAAGTTTGGCTTCCACTGACAACTATGGGCTTCAAAGCTTCACCTTTGCCATAACCAATACTAGCAGTCAGAGAAGAAGAAGAGTTTCCAGTAGTTTGCGAGGTTGGAAAGGTGGATGCAGAGGTACAAAATTCAGACAGAGCAACGCCATTGATTTGGACTGCCGGACATGCATGGATCATTGCCTCTTCATCTTCATCTTTTTCTTATCTGGGCCTGGTTTAACCAAAATAAATAATGAAGAAGAAAAAAACTAGCACACAATTGTCAATGAACAACAAAAAGTGAATAGCTGAAAGCTCCTCAGCCAAGGATTTGGTATATCCACCTGTATATTTTTGTTTTTGTCCATTTTATTTTTCTTTTTTCATTATTTCATGGGCAGAACTTATTTATTTGTTGCTCTTTTAAGCCCCCCCCCCCCCCCCCCTCTCTTTTTTCTATAATTAACCTTTTTGTTTTTTTGTTCCTTATATTATTATCATCATTATTATTTCTCTAGGTCAAACAGCCAAAGCAAGAAACAATTGGACATAAGGTTTTTCCGAGAGTATACAACATTGTTTTGATTAGGAGGGCAAGTCCAATCATAGGAGGTGTAAACTATAGTAGTTCGATAGGAATACGACCATGATAGAGAGAGATATGTTTGACATATCCATAATTATAGAGAAAATTTCTCTAATATAATGAGTTAGAATATCTATTTTTATATTCGTAAAACATCTGGATATGATCATTAATTTGAAGCATCAAGAAATTCTTTTTGGTATTGATGATGTATTATAAATTATATTTGAGAATTATACGTATCTTTGTATTATTTGTTAAATTTTATATATTTTACTACTAACAAACATTATGTTTTCTTTACTTATAATAATTTTTAATATTTATGGACTATTTTATTATCATTGTATTTTAATTATTGTATTTTTTACATTATTTTACTATATTAATTATTTCATATGCAAAAATCTGTATTCTAAATTAAATATTTATAGTTTTCATAATTTTATCGATATTTTCATAAAATCATACCCTTAATATTTCTGTTGATATTAATATTTTCATCACTGCTTTTAAGAAAACCAATATGATGCCTGATAAGTAATAGAAAAGTATAAAGCCTTCTATAAATACTTGGAAGTGTGCAGATGTCTTGCTAAAATAATAATACTTGATCCTAAGATAATTAAGATAGGACCTAAAACTATTGATTGTATATTTATTGGATATGCAATTAATAGTAATGCTTATAGATTCCTTATGCATAAATCTGAAAAAAAAAATTGTGCATGTTAACACAATTTTGATTCTATAAATGCATATTTTTATGAAGATATATTTCCAATAAAAATGGCACGTGATCCAAGTTCTTCAAAAAGAACTTATAAAGAGAATGAAAATCAAGACAAAATAGATCATGAGCTAAGATGCAGCAAAAGAATGAAAATTTCAAAAAAAATTTGTCCAGAATCTTTAACTTACATGTTAGAAACTGAACAAAGAATTTTGGAGAAGTTATGGCTACACCAAAAGCTTCTTATTGGAAAGAAGCAATAAATAGTGAAATTTAATCCATCATGCAAAACTACACATGAGAATTAGTAGATCTTCATCAAGAAGTGAACCTTTAGATTGCAAGTGGATCTTTAAGAAAATAGATGAAAGCTGATGGATCAATTGATAAATATCAGGCTAGATTAGTAGCGAAGAGCTATAAACAAAAAGGTGTAGATTATTTTGATACGTATCACCAGTTACAAGAATTACATCTATTTGAATGTTAATTGCTCTTGCTACATTAAAGAATTTAGAAATACATCCAATAGATGTAAAAAAGGCATTTTTAAATGGTGAATTAGATGAAGAGATTTACATGGAACAACCTAAAGGATTTGTAGCTACTGGAAATGAAAATAAAGTTTGTAAACTTATAAATCATTATATGGTTTAAAACAAGCTTTGATACAATAGCATGAAAAATTTGACAATGTTATGAAGTCAGGTGGATTTAAAATAAATGAATGTGATAAATGTGTTCATAAGAATGACACTAAATATAGTTATGTCATTGTATGTCTTTACATAGATGATATGCTCATTTTTGGTTACACTAAAGAAATAATTCAAGCTACTAAGAAAATTTTGATAAGTAAATTTGAGATGAAAGATTTGGATATCGTAGATGTTATACTAGGAATTAAAATCTAGAACACAAGATGATTTTATTCTGTCTCAAAAGCACTATATTGAAAAGTTGTTTAAAAAGTTTGACAAAGATAGTGATCGTATTTCAAAAACACAACAGACCTGGACTTTCGATTATATAAAAATCATGGGAATAGTATATCACAATTATAATATTCTCGAATCATTGGTAATTTAATGTACTTTATGAGTTGTACAATAGCAGATATAGCTTAGTCAGTTAGCAAATTGAGTAGGTACACAAATAATCTTCGTAAAGATCACTGGACAATAATAATTAGAGTTCTTAGATATCTAAGAGAGATGTATTCAATATAGAGTTTGATGGATTTAAAATGAGTTATAGACTTTAAAGGATTTGATGGATTGTTATGGAATTCTACACACTCCATAAAGATTTTATAAGAATCCAATGAAATTTTTGAGTTTAAGACTGGATTTCATATTGATAATTTTTTTCACAATTTTACTGTTAAAATCATTTAAAATCCATTAAAATCCATCAATTTTTAAAGTCTTTTAAAATCAATGACTTTTTGAATACCACCAGATTTTAAAAAAATTCTACAAAGTCTTATTTGAATATACCTAGATTTTAATAGACTTTTATAAAATCCATCAAAATCTGAATTGAATATCATTAAACTTGTATGGATTCCTTTAAAATCTAAATCGAATACCTCTAAACTTTTAAACACTTTTAAAATCCTTCAAATTTTAAATTGAATACATCCCCCTAAAACATACTTTCGATTATGCATTATATTAGACAAGATATCCTACTATACGTAAGGGATACAATGATGTTAATTGGATATTTCAAATGATTTAAGATCCGCTATTGGAAGGGCACAAAGCCAAAATTATAATGGTAAATCTTGACTTATATGTTGGAAACATAATACTATAAAACAGTTTCTCTCAAATGAAATAATATCTATAGATTATGTAAAATCTAAAGATAATCGTGAGGATTCATTTATTAAAGGTTTAACAAGAGAGCAAGTTTATTATTCATCGAGCGGAATGGGATTAGAGCCATTAATTTTAAAATTGTCTTAATGGAAACTACTGTTCATCGAGGGGAATAAGATTAAAACCATTAATTTAGAGTTTTCTTAATGGAAACCCTACCTAATTGACTAAAAATCCTAAAATCTAGGTTCAAAAGGACAACCAAATCCCGACTAAATCTACAAAAATACTAAGAGTTATATAACTCTGCCCATTTCTATGATAATTAATGTTACTTGTAATGTGTGTTAAGATAGGAATTACTTTTAATGACTCCTATACTTTAGAAATCCAAATGGAGCTTTTACAGGAAACTCTTAGTAGGAAGTTACCTATGTGAATATGAAAAGGCTGTTTCTATGAGAATATTTATAGGTTGGAATTCTCTAAAGCACTCACAAAAAACCAGGAATATTCAAGGCCAAAATGAACACAATCAAAAGAACCAACAATGCTTCGGAGGGTGATTATGTGAATTTCTATTGTCTTTGTTTAGAGCAATAACAATAGCTAAAAGTTCAAGACATCATGTTTGCTTATTAGCCTGTAAATCCGATAGTTTGTCACTAAGGAAGATTCAAAGTCAAAAGTTATCTTTCCTAAAACAATTAGTTTCCGAGTGAATTCTCTCTAAATGTGTCAATTTTATATTCTTGTGAGGGATTGTTAGAAATGTATAATAAATAAAAAATTAGTTCTAAAACATTATGACTGTTCGTGGAAAGTTACAACTTACAATGATTCATTATTACAGTTGCAATGTTTCTTATGTGTTTGTGTATATTCCCAATTAATGTGTCTTTTCAAAACCATTGTGTCTTTCCTTAAAGCATTGTGCCTGTTTGTTATATCTTTTTCTGAATCATTATATCCCTTTTTGATATCCTTCCGAAGCTTATAAATACCATATGAGATTATTATTGAAGAAATTGAAAAGAATTAAATAGGTGTGTGTATAGAGACAATTTAAAACATTGTCTAGTTCGTTGTTATTTGAATTTGGAGCACTACTATTCAACAAAGTGATCGTTGTATCCGGGATATAATCACTGTTAAACTGTGAGCACCATAGCAGAGTGAATATTATCTTAAGAAGAGAATGTTTCACTTTACCTCGATTAATATATATAAGATAAAATTTCTTGGAATTTTAATTCTAACACAATACATATGAGTTCTTCTTTCTTATCTCATAATAATTTTTCTAATTGTTTGATATATTAATGTACATAGCTATATTCATATTTATATTTATTTTGTAGATAATTATATATATATATATACACACACATTATGTTTTTCTTGGTTTTGTTAATTTCCTAACACTTACTTGAGCTTTGATCTTTGGGATTTTTGAAACCTTAAAACAACTTTATAGTTTAACTTTCTATAAATATTTAAAATAAATAATAAATATAAGGAACAAAAACAATAATTTTTTTTAAATAAAAAGAATTTAAAATTACATGCTATAATATTCTATATTATAATACTTTTAAAAAATCACTTGAAGTTTACTCTTCTAGCATTTTTGGATGTAAAATCAATAACAAAACTACTACAATCAAGTTCTTTTAGGACCCATTTTATTATGATTTTTACTAGATAATACAATATTTCATCTTTAAACTATTTTAAATATTTTGTAAAAGATTTAAAAAGAAAAAATAAAATATTTCTGGGCCCTAACCGGATAAGGGGCCTTGTATTGCATACTAAGCCCATATATATATATACGCGTAATAAATATCATATATAATATAAATGATTAAAAAATTCTAATAAATTTTAGTAAATTTTTTTTATATTAATTTTTACTATTTTTAAAAAATTGATATATCTTCATAATTAATTAGTTTTTAAATCAGTCGAATAAACTAAATTAAAAAAGACAAAAAATAATTATACTAATTTAAGGATAATTATTTATGATAAGAACAAATTGTTTCATTTCTTATTTAAAGCAGATACTTATTCGTAGTGCTTGAAATAAATTTTGATCAATACACACCACTTTCAAATAGTCAAAATACATTGGACTGGATTTAACTTGAATAAATCACAATTTCATTTGTCTGATTTTCAATACCAAGGAAATCAATTAACTAGTAATTAGATATATATATATATATATCCAATATCTCGTTTTCAATTAATTTTCCATTAAAATTTTTTTTATTTGTTTTAATCAAAGTTTAAAATATCCAATATTTTTTTAAAATTTTTTTGATATTTTTATTTTTTGAATGGTCGAAATAAAATTTAAATTTGAAATGGAAATAAATAAAACTTCCATAATATCCATTGAAATTTCTGAAATTTCACTAAAATTTCCATGGAAAATTCCATAAAATATCCACATAATGATTTGGTTAAAAAATCTATAATTTCTATGAAATTTCAACTGAAATTTCAAAAATATCCATGAAATTTTTGAATTTTTAAAAAAAAATTCATAAATATTATTGATATTTAATAAATTTTTTTATTAAATTAATTTCATTGATAATTTTTTTTACCCTTTAATTGCTTTTTATGCATTTATTAATATAAGCAAAAGAGAATAAATTGAATTAAATTGAATAATATTAATAAGTTCTACTTATTGCAAGACCAACATCAATTGCTTCTAGAAAAGAAATGTTTCTTGGTAAGTTTAAATATTGTAATATATGAAGATCAATTGATGTAATAGTACAAATATGTAATTATATAATAATTATTTATAACAGTTGAATGGTGGGTCATATATGGTGATAGTGCACCTTCAGTAAGAAAATTGGCATTGAAAGTTTTGTCACAAACAGCATCATCCTCGCCTGTGAAAGAAATTGAAGCACTTTTGCACTGATACATACAAAACAAAAAAATAGACTAGCATATAGTAGAATTTAAAAAGTAGTCTATTGTTATTATAATATGAAACTCAAGTTGAGGGATATGGAAGCTGAAAAAGAAAATCATTAAGACTTGGATTCAACAATAATATTTGAAACTATAATGAAAGATGATGAAGAAGAGGGTAACCAAATGTACCAATGGATATTTATTTAGATGATCATAAAGGGAATCTGGATCCAAAAATTGCTCAACAAGTTAAAAAAAAAAAAAAAGAGAATAAATGTTCAAAAAGTGACTGCTGAAAAAGTAAATTCTAATAATAGTGATTCATTTCAAAGGTTTATGAGAGAGCCACTTAGAACTACTAGTGCTTCAACTCCATCAGATGGTAAACATTCATAATTTGAGATTCTTAGTAATCACTTTAGTTCCAGTGGAGATAAAATAACTTAATTATCTGAATTAGAAGTTAGAAGAGGTAATGGCCAAAGGGAATTACCAAATCAAGAAGTTGGATTAAGCCCATTTATTGGTAAATAATATTACACACATGCAATACAAGATGAAGATCATGGAAGTACAGATGCAGGTCAAGGATTCGGTGCTATTGGAAAAGACTATATACGTAAAGAGAAATCTATAATGGAGATGTCACAATAAGAAGAAGATTCGGTTTCTATAAATTTTGGATTTATGATGATTAGAAGTTATTTTCATAACCCTTACTCAATGGATATTTATGGAATGTCATTGAGTAGCAATTCATGGGTACCATCTCAAACTCAACCATCAGAGAGTAGTAGTTATGTACATAGTAAACCAACAATGCAAGATCCATATGGTTGGCATATTAATAATTATATGCAAAATTATCAGGGAGATACATCTTTTCATAACTACTTCTCACATTTCATATTTCAAAATCAAAATTAGAAAGAAACCAATGATTTTCAACCACCTATAAGTTCTATGTGTATATTAAGATGATCTTTTATGAACTACAATGTAATTAAATCAATTCACTAAAAAGAATATAACATTCATTCAATATTTTAGAAAGTTTTATAATCAATTTAACAATTGATGGATTAAATAAGCTAATTTTAAAGTTTCAATAAAAATTTTCATTTTTAAAAATTAATTTCCATTATTTTTTATAATTTTTTTTTATCGATATTCGATATTTTTTGATATTTTCATGAAAATTTCTATATTTTAAATTCTCAATATTTCTATCGATATCAATTTTTTGAACCTTAATTTTAATATTGTCCTTAACTTTGGAATTTTTTTAAAAGTTAAAATTTAAAAATGCATTTAAAATTTATGTGAATCTAATTAATTCATTTTATTCTTCTAAACTTATATAAAATTCTAAATATATCTCTAAATCTCATTAAGAACCGATAATGCTAACAAAAAGCCTATCAAAATGTCCTGATAAATTATATGTTATATACACATACACATACATACAAATACTTTTTCAATTCGAAAACAAGAAAATAAGGCTCATTTTATTTTAAGATTTACTTATTAACTTGAAAATTAATTAAAAATTTAAAATTGAGTGATTTAAATCTAACAGGAGTCTACAAATTAGACGAATCTCATGCCATGTCATACTCAAATATAGATCATCTGTATCTAAATTGAAATAAGTGGTTATTAAGTAACAATTTGGGACGAAGAACGAATAAGAGGAGGAAAAAGTAGAAGAAAGAAGGAAAAGCATACAGTTCTTCCTCACCACTTCAAAGTCAAAATAGAGGAAAAAGGATTTAATAAGAGAAGACGACATATGATAAAAAAGATCCTTACAGACTAACTTTCAATAGCCGTGAGCTAAACTTAGATCACTTACACGAAATCTGATAATAGTCTTAATGCACTCTTTTGGTTTGAGATGCCTTTGCCCCATGCGATAAAGATGCCACAACGAAGACCTCAAGGTCCAACTTAAATTCTATTAGGAAGTTTTATTCAACCTACCTGCGGTTCTTTTGGTATTGTTGCCCATACAAACCAAAAACCCTTAACCCCAAATTTTGAGCAGCACCTTCAGGATTTAGGATTCCGTGAAATTATATATTAAAAAATAATAATAAAGAAAAAGAAAAAAGCATGTGCGTGAAAAGTTAATCTTCAGTTAAAATTAGCTCCAATTGGACCAATATGCACAAAATAAAAAATAAAAACTAGAGGGCTCAACGCGTGGATTTTAAAACTAAGGGCCTCATTGCAACATGGTACAACTAGGCAGTAGCAATGTGCAATAAACCCTAAAGAATTAAAAAAAATATGGATTAAAAAGGAAAATAAAAAGAACTTTTAGCTTTCAGTTATACATCATACCATTTCACTCCTAACACAATGTTTGGTGCATTATTCTCCACATAATAGCACGGTATTTTGGATTGACAAAATATTCTTGGATAGAATCGTGTAGCGAAGTCCAACAAAAGTTTGACTAGCATTTTACTTCATAAAAACAAGATACATAAAAAGTGGAAAGAAAACCTTAACTTATATTCCTGCTCATACAAGATTAGACAGAATCAGCATTAGCATTAAAATAGCCAATTCTCCTGTCTAGGATGAATGATGACCTATAGAATTTACTTAGTAGAAGATTCTGTTATTCTAAAGGCACAGGGTATCAAGCACAAACCTTTAACTACAATTCTACAAAACTGAGAAGCTAAGCATTTCCATCTGTACTTGTATGTATAAATAAACAATCAATAAAACAAGCCGAATTGCCTGGGTCTTTCATACCCCATTAATGCAGTAGTTGTTGCTCTCATCTGCCTTCCACTTGTAAACTTTCAGCCATTTGTTCCTCCTGCATCACAATTTTTCAGAGTCAGACCAGGATAGGCGTTTTCACAAACAAATATTGGAAGTAATAAATAACAAAAATCTAAAAGATGATAAATCTACCATGAAAGAACTTATGAGTAAGAGGCATCCGGATCCACCAGAAAATAATTTACACTTGATGTCTAAATCCACCAGCAATAGATTTACAATTGAGATCTCAAACCACCAATGGCCGAAATATACCACAAACATTTTGATTGATAGTATGGACCTTTGCATCTTACTGTAGAAGTAATGGTTCGCTTTTCCATTGTTCTAAAGAGATGGTTAAAGAAAGAAAACATCTTTTAAATACATTAGAGACAAGGCCATCCATCTGCATAGAGTTTGGATTATAGAACTACAATTTATACATCTGCATCCAGAAGCACTAAATACACAATGCAAGGCATTCTCCGATCTCTGTACCACCACAAGTGAAGGTACAGCCTCATAAAGAGCACTAAAACCGTACATTGACTTGAAAGTAGACTAAAAATGAAGAGAAGTACATGTATGGCATATTGCACCTTTAAAGGCCATCTTTCATGCTAATCTTAATGTTCTGCACTTTAATTGACAACTGTAGCTTATGATCCTCAATATCTTTTAAAACTGAAAGAAGGTTAGCCCGATAAACCTCACATTTCCGATTTGCACACTCCAGTTCATTTGTAAGTTCGCGAATTTTCTTGTCCATATCATCCTGCATAATGTTTACAAAAGAATCCCAGAAGTTATTTTGACTTCGAGATGGGAGAGTTTACAAATAAAACCAACAGTGCAGTCACTAAAAACACAATTTAACTTATCAAATAAGGTGGTAGGAGAGGAATTCTTTTCTCTTTTTTTATTTTTTATTTTAACCTAGTAGAAAACAATCAAACACAAAACACTTGTCTAAAAATAGACAGTTAAGGGAAGAAATGAAAACTTTCAAAACATATAATACTTTCTAACCTAAGAAGACAGCCATATCAATTTAAAGAAAAACCGAACACAGTCACACTCTAACCTCAGACATATGTTGTCCAGAGCTCCCTTCACGATCCACACAAGTGTTATTCACCTGACATGCATTGTTGGAAGAGCTTCCCCTGATACGCCCATTCATCATGGCAGTTTTCCCCTCATTCTTTGTTGCACAAGCTACTCTGTTCACAGCCTCTTGCAGAGCACCCAATGCTACATCATACATTTCCGCAGATTTTGCTCCTTCATCTACATATTTAAAGGCTTCATGACGTAGGGTATTATATCGAACAGTATGAGACTCCAGGTAATTGGTATATACATCACTACGATGTTCTTCTAATATAACACTGCTCTTTGCATTCCTCGTCCATCTTTTCAGTATGTAATGTGATGGAAGAGTTAGCACATTGGTCACTCTAAAGACTGCCAATACATGTCTGCAAAGAAGACCCGAGAACTCGAACATCTGGCAACTACAAGTTGCTTTCATCTCTAAAACATTAAACTTAACATAGTAAACTTTATGATCCTCCCCATACTTTGATACTTGATAAGTGATGATCTCCCCATCATCCTCAGCCTTGGATGCCATGAAAGTTAGGGTTCCAACTAGCTCCTCTTGAAACCTCATGAATAATTTTCTAGTATAAAGCTCCGATGCTTGCTTCTCCATTGGAGACGGAGTCTTCAGAACTGGCGAAGTGTTCATGGTATCATAATCTGCTTTCACTTCCTTCTCATTGCGACTCTCCAGAGCTTTCTCATAAAGCTTGAAGAACTGACTCAGATTCGTTGAAGCATTCACATATCCATCAAAGTAAGAATTCATGCTATCACTACGCTGGGTTATTGACATTTCAGCAAAAAAAGTGTCCCGCAGATAAACTGGGACCCACTGCCTTCGAGCAGAATATATTGTTTGAAGCCACTCATGATCCCTGAGATCATATCTGTCAACAAGGGACAACCAGCAAGACTCAAATTCCTCTATTGACTCGGTCAAGTTAACACATTTATGAAAGTCCGCTTCAAAACTTGGATGTTTAAGAAACACATGGGACAATTTCTCTTGACATTTTTTAAAGATGTGCCATTTACAAAAACGATGGCGGGTCTCTGGGAAGACTTGCATTATTGCTGACCGGATCACAGCATCATGATCAGTGGTTATTGACACAGGAGGCCGACCTGACATTGCCATGAGCCATGTCTTAAAAAGCCAAACAAATGATGCTTCAGATTCATTTATTAAAAAAGCACAACCAAACAACACTGGCTGCCCGTGATGGTTTACCCCAGTGAAAGGTGCAAATGGCAAGCGATACCTGTTTGATCTGTAGGTAGTATCAAAAGTAACAGTGTCACCAAAGTAATTATAGTTCATTCTTGCCTTTGGATCAGCCCAAAAAACATTTCCTGTCGACTGATCCTCATCACCTTGCACAGCATAGAAGAAATTGGGGTTATCCGCATGCATCTGCCTCAAATAATCTAACAGTAGTTGGATGTCTCCTTCTAAGCTCCTCTGGCGATTATTCCTCATGTAATTTCTACAGTCCACCTCAGTAAATCCAACCTTGCTTATTCCACCATACTCTTTTATTAGGGCTGACATAATCCTTCGCGGACCCATTCCAGCTGCCTGCAAGGTATCAATCAAGGTCTTTGCAGGACCAGAAATTTGCCTATGAGAACGAAGACAATGCACTTGATCAGGAGGAACCAACTCATGATTGTGCTCTCTGACAAACCCAGAAACAATCCATTTCCCAGAATCTTGCATCTTTACAGATAATGACGCTTTGCATCCGACTCTGGTGATAGTTCGAGGGCGCTTGATCTCTCTATCTTTGGTGCGCTTCTCATTCAAATTCCGGAAGCCCTCTTTAGCACAAACAAACTGCCGCTGAATAATAGCACCATCACGTCTAGAACGACGAGAGGAACTGACACGGGTACTGAACCCAACACGGCGAGCATAGGAATTATAGAAGGCCTTGGCAGCCTCCTCAGACTCAAATTCCATGCCTTCATAAGGTTCAAGATCCAATAGGTCCCCCTCAGGAAGGTAAATCTCACCACCACCACCTCCACTGCCACCACTAGTAAGAGCAGGACTATCAACCATTTCCTCATCATCAACAGTGTGTTCAATGTCCACAATATCATCATCTCCTTCTCGGCCACTTCCTCCTCCCCCTCCACCCAACCCAATATCAAATTCAATCACCTCATTATCCATTTCAAACTGTGAACAATTCAGTTCTACTCCAAATGGGGGCCCAAGTCTCAATTGGGCAATTCATGCGTCTGCCGGTGAGTGTGTTTACGTGAACGCATATCCAAGTTTACATAAATTCCTCTACAATCCAAACCCAAACGCATAGAACTCAAAAGCATATTCTAAAAAGGCAAACCAAAATTAATAAAATAAAAATAAAAATAAAGTGCAGAAAAAAGTTGAAAAGCATAAAATTGAAATAAATAACCCACAAAATCAGTCATTAATGAAAATAAACACTCTCGTACCCTCGAAAAGGAGAACACTGGTCGATCCTCAGCAAAAAGCAAAGAATAAATTTACAATCTTTGTCACTCCTGCTCAACTATTGGCCACAGAATTGCGCGTAATGGACAGTGTATCAATGGGGAGTGAGATTTTCTGCTTTCTAGGGTTTCCAGAGGAGAAAAAAAAAAAAAAAAAAAAAAACCTAGAATTTGTGTTTGATTTTGGAGGGATTTGATTGGACTTGTATGGGAGTTACAAGATTTTTTTTTTTTTTTTTTCCGGAGGGCTCTGGAATCAAAGAGATTGATATGAAGGAGACGAAAGATACATCCAAATATTCATCATATTCATAAGAAAGCTGATGAAAGCCAAAGATGGTGAAGAGTTTGGGAACGGTGTGTGAAGCTCTTCGTATTGTATTCTAGCCCAACTCGTGGGTTTTAATTTTGTGGTTTATCCATCACATCTCTAAGCGATCAGACACCGTGGATTAGTTTTGATGATCGGATCTCTTTTGTCGAAGAATACGGGTAGTCATAATTTGTTTTTTTCTCTTTCCTTTTATATTATGCGAAATTATAAAAAATTTGAAATCAACAATTTTTTTAGTAGAATATAGAAGACAGGTTAGCTTTCAATATTTGATTTTAGGTTTCTAAGCATGGATTGCGAGACAATGTATATATTTGATAAAAACTAATTTTAACCGTGCCACAAAATTTGATAACCTCGATCGATAGAGTCCATACACACAATAGACTTATTAATTCTATTTTTACTTTAGATACTAATAAAATATCATTATTTTATCTTTAATTTAATTAAAAATAAAAATCATACATTATAATCATATTCATATGCCATAATTTCGAAATTAGCCTTTTTTTGTTTTTTTTTTTATCACATACTGACAAAATATATCAATTTTATCCTAATTATGTACATATACACACTACAATCATGTTCACATGCCATAGTTCATAGATTGTATTTCTTTATTTTAAACAAAAGGCAATCAATAGCCAAGACAGATTTGACAATGAAAGTGACAAAAGGGGTAAGGATGGAATGACAAGGATGACGACTAGCAATGGTGACAATGGTGACAAAGGAGGTAACTAATACGAGCCTAAGCAATCTAACTAGATTTATACAAACTAAAATTCATACAAACTAATATTCGATCGTTTAATTGATTAAAGTTCCGTAGAATGAATAATGCTATAAAAAGGTTGTAGAAATACCCTATTGATAAAACAATGATTGAATTTTAATTCTCAAATTAGAAAAGTTAAAAAAATAATTGTTAGAGATCCAAAAAGTTCAACTCTCACAAATATTAATTTTTGTTAAAAATAAAAAGTTATTGTATTAATAAAATTGGGTTTTTTTATAGGCAAAAGTACCTTAAAAATTCAGCCAATAATGTTTTCTAAATCTTGAATTCTAACTTATTTTATAATTTAAATTTAATAAGTCAATTCCTTTATAATATAGGAAAGTAACTAATTACATGATAAATTAAGATTAGAAAACTAGTTAATAATTATTCGTCCATCTAAAAATAATTAAAAACATAATAAAAACTAAAGGTTTTCTAAAATCAAAATAAAACAAAAAATATAAAACTTAGAGAACAAGTAATTTGATGATCAAGTAAAGTACACAAATCGGCCTAAAAAGGAAACAAACTGATTTCTTTCTCTTGAGGCCATATTGGATGGCTATTTAGATGTCACATATCTAAGAATACCATATCATCAAAGTGCCACATCATCATGCTCTAGAAAAATGATCAATTGCCCTTGACATTGGCCTCTTCATGCCTTCATATCTGCACCTTTCAATGCTCAATATTGTTGCCAATTTTAATTCTTTTTTAGCAAAATTCTTGCACTCTTGATTGATAAATACGTACTGGATAAGACTATTCAATGCTTTTTTAAACTTCTTTACACAAGTTTTTATAATTGGTTCAGTTGGTAACTCCAGTTGCTTAGGATTCCATCTCTCATTGCTCCCATAATGAACTTCATAATTCCATTCCTCTTGAAGATGATTTGTCCTCAAATTGTCACTTGCATCGAAATGAGATAAGTCAAATACATTAAAAGTAGCATTAACATTATACTCACTTGGAAGATCTAGCTTATAACAGTTATTTCAAATTTTATGCACTACTTGGATTGGTCTATCTCCTCTTGGCATAAGTTTTGATTTCCCTTGCCTAGGAAATTTCTCTTTCCTAAGGTGCAATCATACTCAATCTTCAAGCTCAAAGACAACCTTTTTTTCTTCCTTTTGTTGGCTTTTTTTGCATATTGCTCTATCTTCCTTTCTATGTTTGGACGTGCCTCTTCATGTAGAAACTTGACCAATTCGACTTTCCTCTTCCCATCTACACTAGTTTCTCACATAAAGATAATGGTCATAAATCCAATAGAGTTAAATGATTAAATCCATAAATAAGTTTAAAAGGTAAAAAACTAGTAGTAGAATAAATATTCCAATTGTATGCAAACTCTACATGTAGTAAACACTCTTCCCATGTTTTCATATTTTTACTAATTAGAGCTTTCAACAAGGTAGACAAAGTTCTATTTACTATTTCTGTTTGACTTCAGTCTAAGGATGACAAGTTATAGAAAACAACAACTTAGTATCTAGTTTAGTCTATAAAGTCATCCAAACATAACTTAGGAATTTAACATCTCTATCAGAAAATATAGTTCTAGACATATCATGCAATCTAACAATTTCTTTGAAAAACAAGTTAGCAATATGGGATGCATCATTTATCATATAACAAGTAATAAAATGTGCTATTTTAGAAACGTATCAATCACAAAAAAAAAAAAAAAATAGAATCTCTTCCACTGTTTGTTCTAGGTTATCATAATACAAAGTCTATAAAGATCTCAATCCAAGGATGATTAGGTAAAAGTAATTGCATGTATAATCCATAAATTTAGCTTGTTTACACTTAATACACTTGTCACAAATTTTCTCTATATCAAAATGTTCATATAATATAGCTAGTTCTTAGCTACACCAAAATGTCCCATTAAACTGTCACAATAAGATTCTCAAACCAATAATTCACCCAACATGCTCTAAGATGCTCTTGCAAATTTTCTTTTCTTAGAACATCGCACACAGCCCTAAAATGCTTAACATGCTCCTCTAAATTTCAGCTATATATTAAGATCAAGGTTCAAAAAATCGATATCGATGGAAATATTGAGAGTTTAAAATACAGAAATTTCCATAGAAATATCAGAAAATATCGAATATCGATAAAAAATTATAACAAATGATGGAAATTTGTTTTAAAAAATAGAAATTTTTATTGAAACTTTAGAATTAGTTTATTTAATCCATTAATTATCAAATTGATTATAAAACTTGCTAAAATATTGAATGAACATTATATTCTTCTTAGTGAATTGATTTATAATAAGTATTAATAACCATAGATGAATTATTATTAATAAAAATAAGTCAAAAAATACATATATGATAAAATTATTTATTAACTAAATCATATAAAATAATTATTACAATTACATTATAATTCATAAATGTCATCTTAATACCATATAGAACTTCTGAGTGGTTGAAAATCATTGGTTTCTTCCTCATTTTAATTTTGAGATGTGAAAGGTGAGACGTAATTATGAAAATATGTATTTTCCTGATAATTTTGCATATAATTATTAATATGCCAATCATATGGATTTTGTATTATTGGTTGACTATGTGCATAACTACTACTCTCTGATGGTTGAGTATGAGATGGTATGAGATGGTATTCATGAGTTGCTACTTGATGACATTCCATAAATAACTATTGAATAAGGGTTATGAAAATGACTTCCAACTTTTATAAATCTATTAGTCATAAAAATCGAATCTTTTTCTTGTTGTGACATTTCCATTATAGATTTCTTTTTATATATATAGTCTTTTCCAACAGTACTGAATCCTTAACCTGCATCTTTACTTCATGATCTTCATCTTGTGTTGCATGTGTGTAGTATTGTTCACCAGTAAATGAACTTAATCCAACTTTTTGCCTTGGTGATTCCCTTTGGCCACTACTTCTTCTAACTTCTTCAAAAAAGTTAAAAATAATAATAATAATAATAAACTTGAAAATTATCAGGAAATTTTTTTTATTCCTTCTGGTTGTTTGTGTTGCCTCTTCTCGAACCTGTAATATGGTGGACACAAACAAACATTATTATTTCACATGTATATATTTCATTATCTATTTACCCACATTTATAAAATAGATATTCCTGACAATAAGATTTGCTAGATTAAAAAAATATAATTTACAATCTTTGTATTTTTGCTTTATCAATATTTAATAAGTAGAACTTATTAATATTATTCAATTCAATTCATTTTATTTTGCTTATATCACTAAATGTCTAAAAAGCAATTAAAGGGTAAAAAAATTATCAATGAAGTTAATTTGATAAATCTTTTTACTAAATATCAATAATATTTATGAATTTTTTTAAAAAAAATTAAAAAATTCCTGGATATTTTCAAAATTTCACTGGAATTTTCATGGAAATTATATATATTTTTTAACTAAATCGTTAAAGATTTGATGTGGATATTTCTCAAAAATTTCCATGAAAATTTTGGTGAAATTTTGAAAATTTCAATGGATATTATGGAAGTTCTATCCATTTCCATTTTGAACCTAAATTTTATTTCGACCCTTTCAAAAAATGGAAATATCGAGAAAATTTCGAGAAAATATCGGATATTCTAAATTTTGATTAAGATATCATCAAAATACACAACAACATATTTTCTTAAATATCCTCTTAAAACATAATTCATAAGACTAGATGCATTAGTTAAACCAAAAGGCATAACTAACTATCCATACAATCCATGTTTAGTTCTAAAAGTTGTTTTCAATTCATTAGCCATTTTCATGCGAATTTGATGATATCCACTTTTAAAATCCATTTTAGAGAAAACATAAGAATCATGTAATTCATCAAGTAGATCATCTAACCTATTAATTGGATGTCTATACTTAATGATTAAGTTATTGATTGTTCTACAATTGACATGCATTCTTCATATTCCATCTTTTTTAGGCACTACTAACACAGGCAATCCCTAACATAGCTTTTATCAAGAAGTTCACTTACCTGACTTTGCAATTCTTTTGTTTCTTCTTGATTGGTTCTGTATGTAGGCATGTTGGGAATTGTAGCTCATGGAATTAAATCTGTTTGATGTTCAATTCCTCTTAGTGGAGATAATCTTTTAGGAATTTCCTCTGGATAGACATCTTCATGTTCCTGCAAAAAGAGACATAATAAGACTAGGTAAAACATGATTATCTGGGTTAGCCAAATAATTCAAATAACATTATTTATACATTATTACAAACATTGGCTTCTTGCTCAAGAAAGCTTTCTTAATTTCACTTTGTTAAAATGCCTCTCTTTTCTTTCCCTTTCTTCCCTATAGTTTTTCTTTTTCTTTCCACTCACTTTCACCCACGAATTTAACACTCTTTTTCTTGAAATGCAGCTTAGCCTCACGCGATTTCTCTTTCTTTGAGTTTTTGATGTTGGCTGAAGGTGGAATCATTCTCTCTCCCATTTTATTTTCGGCCTCTCTTGCAATTTGCTTCCCCATTAACTTTTGCATGGCTATTTGATCTTCAAGTACATGTCCAAGACATAATGGTACAAGCACAACTCTTTTACCTTTAAAATTAAACTCTTACTTGTTAGTTCAACCATGATGTAAAGCATCTTTGTCATATTGCCAAGGATGATCGAATAACAATTGTTCAGCCTCCATAGGAACTATATCACATAGAACTTCATCAATGTATTTCTTGATAGTAAAAGTAACCCTAACTTGTTTAGTCACCTGTACATCACCACTATCATTCAACCATTATAATATATAAGGATTTGGATGTTTAAAGGTAGGCAAACCTAATTTTTCAACAAGTAAAGTACTAGCAACATTTCCACATCTACCACCATCAGTTATCATACTACATACTTAATCTTGGATTTTGCATATAGTATGAAAGATGTTCTCTCATGGTGTTTTAGGTGTTCAAAAGAACAAAGAGAATTCAATCTCACAAATAATTTTCTGTATCAATAATGTACTGATTATTATTGATAAAACAAGCCTTTAACTAGGCTAAAAAAGTCACACAATAAACCCTAGAAGACATAAGGAAAACCGGCCATACAATAACCTTTCCTAAAGTGGCCGAATTTCTTACTTTCCTAAATCTAAGTTCTAATTAATTGATTCCTTTATTTTGGATTAGGAAATAATTAATCTACAATGAAAACAATAAAATAAGAACTTTCCTAAACTTATCTTTCCAGCAAATAAATAAATAAAAACTAAAAAATAATGGAAGTTTCCTAAAACAAAATGCTTTGTAGGATGCCAAATAAGCTGAATATGAAGTCCCACACATTTCCCTTGCTTGTAAGAAAGAGAAAAAGCCAACTCAGCACAATACAGTAAAGCCAGCACAAAATACAGCAAAACCTGGCAAATCTTGGACCCATGCACACACCACCTATTTGTTTGCCTTTGAAGCTGCCTTGACTTGATTTCATGACTTAGAAGACTTATGAATTGAATCCATAAAGAGTTGGAACCATTTCATGCTGCTCGATGTCCATATTTGCACCACAATTACTATCCGGGTCCGTATCGGCTTCCACGACTTGGATGCTTAGAATAGGCTTTGTACCTTCTAGTATGGATAAGCTCTGTTGATAATTGATTACCCCATGTATAAATGCTCTTAGTTTATCCTTAAATTTCTTAATTTGAGCTCTTGTGATTGGCCCGGTCTTTATCCATGTCGGATCAGCACCCTAGTGGGTTATCAGTTGAGCAGACTCGGGCGGAATCACATCATATTCCCATTGTCTTCCCCATGATCCCTCCTTCTTATACTAGTTGAATTAGCCTCTTCATCTTCCGAAGCATCTCTATCGATTCTACTAGTATGTTCCTCTTTTTGCACGCCTTTTCCCTTATTTCTTCAAAGTTATGGAGCTATTTGTTGCACGAAAGCATCCATCCATGATTTAACTTCATTAATTTCTCCCCTAAGCTCATTTATTTCCACCTTCAATTCAGTCTTTAATTATGCCTTAAGCTTCTCCGTCATGTTACCATTTAGAGCCTATAAAAGTCTTGGATGAAAATTTGTTTTTTGTGCCATTTATTTTAGAAAAAGATTAGTAATATAAGTACAATAATATAAGAAATCCTCACAATTTCACTCTTTCACACGTTTCTCTTAATTAAGGTCTCAATATTCATGTTTACATACTAATTTTTGGTTTTTCCCCTTTAATGAGCTCACACTTTCTTGTCTGTTTCCTCTCTCAGTCAAATCTATTGGTTCTTTGCAAACTAATCCTAAACAATACTAAGCTGGAAATTAGGTCCAATTAATTTATCAATAAGATTTAGTAACTTAGAAAAACAAGAAACAAGCAAAAACAAATAGTAAAACTACTAGTTTTGGCCAATGAAAGAAATTGACCAAAGAATTGAAATAAAATAACCATGAGAGACAATTTGAAAATAACAAGTGATTAAGATAGGAAAAGACAATTTAAGATGATAACGAATCAAAGAGTAAGAAAATAGTATCTTGATTTGGCCTTAATTGTTTCTTTGAATCTGAAGGCTTAGTGCTCCTTTTTTTAAATCCCTCAATTTCAATATATATCTTAATCAAAACCAATAGCAAGATCACAATAATCTTCACAATAGACTTTGGCCTTCACATTTTTTTTTTTATATATGGTTTTTTTTAACTGTTTTTTTTGTACTAAAGCAGCAGCAACAAAGTTTACAATATCACTAAATATTAATCTCGATTTAAGTAATTCAACATAACTCACAAATTACACCAATAAATTAAGTTTGATACAATTTGGTAGGATGCAATCTGATGTAATTTTTTTTTAATTAAGATACTTTAATGATAATGCAAAATTAATGATAAGAATTTAGCAAACAAAGATTATACAAAAACCAAACTCTTGAAAGAGAACAATTGATGCAATTTCGACCAAAATTCAAAGTTGGGAAATAACAATATTTTTTCTAAGTAAATGGACAAAAGGACACCAAAAGTTTCAAACCCAAACAAAGATTGATACTCAAGAAAACCCAAACAAATTTTGAACTCATATGAAACCTAATGTAAAAAGACTTTTTTTTTTTTTCGGATTTGATGATGATGAAGAACTAACACAAATATATTATTGAGAATACAATCTAACCTATGCTAAATTGCAGCAAGAATACAAAATTAAATTTAAAAGATAATCAAACTTGAAAATTAGAAACTTGCTTTGATACCAAAATTGAAACGAGCCTAAGCAATCCAACTTAAATTTGCACAAACTAATACTTCATTGTCTAATTGTTTCAGATTTTGTGGAATGAATTACATTACAAAAGGGTTGTGGAACTACCCTATTGATAAGTCAATGATTGAACTTTAATTCTCAAGCTAGAAAAGTTCAAAGGATAGTTGTTAGAGAACCAAAAGGTTTAACTTTCACAACTATTAATTTTCGTTGAATACCAAAAGTTGTTCTATTAATGAAATTGAAGTCTTTTTATAAGCAAAAGTACCTTAAAAATTTGGCAAATAATGTTCCCAAAACCCTAAATTCTAATTTATTTCATAATTTAAATTTGACTAATAATTTCTTTTATAGTTTAGGAAAGAGATTAATTACATGATAAATTGAGATTAGAAAACTAGTTAACAATTAATTGTTTGGCAAAAAATAATTAAAAACATAATAAAAATTTAAAGTTTCCTAAAATCAAATTAAGACTAAAATTGTAAAACTTGACAAACAAGTAACTTGGTGATAAAGTAAAGTACATAATTCGGCTTAAAAAGGAAACGAGCTGATTTCTTTCTTTCTAAGCCACGCTGGAGAGCTACTCAGATGCCACATGTCATGCCACATGTGAAAGAATGCCATATCATCAAAGTGCTACATCATCAAGCTCTTGAAAAATGACCAAAGTGACCTTAACATTGTCTTCTTCATGCCTTCATATCCGCAGCCTTCAATGCTCAATATTGTTGTCGATTTTGATTCTTTATTAGCAAAACTCTTGTAGTCTTAATTGATAAATATGTCCCATATAAGACCATTCAATGCTTTTTTAAATTTCTTTGCATGAGCTCATGTAATTTCGTCCAGCTGGCAACTCCGATAGCTTAGGACTCCATCTTTAAGTGCTCCCATGATTAACCTCATCATTAAGTGCTCCCATGATGAACCTCATCATTCCCCTCATCTTGAAGATGATTTATCTGCAACTTGTCACCTGCATCAAAGGGGGATAAGTAAGATACATTAAAAGTAGCACTAACATTGTACTCGCTTGGAAGATCTAGCTTATACGCATTATCTCCAATTTTTTGTAATACTTGGAATGCTCCATCTCCTTTTGGCATAAGTTTTGATTTCCTTTGATTAGAAAATCTCTTCTTCCTATTTACTACTTCCATTTGCCCATCATCTATTTTTTGACGAGCAATAAAGTGTGCCATTTTAAAAAACCTATCAACCATAACAAAATAGAATCCCTTATACTCTTTGTTTAAGGTATTCCTAATACAAAGTACATAGAGATGTTAATCCAAGGATGACTAGGTATATGGAATGACATGTATAATTCATAAGGGTTCAACTTTAATTTAACTTGTTTACACTTAATACACTCATCACAAACTTTCTTGATATCCTTTCTCATGCACAGCCAATAAAAATATTCATGCAATATAGTTAATGTCTTAGCTACACCAAAATATCCCATTAAGTAGTTACAATGAGATTCTTTAACCAATAATTCATACAAACTACAACTGGGAATGCATAATATATCTTCCTGAATGATGAAACTATTAAAAAGATAAAACTTACCTTCAGCATGCGTTTCACATTGCAAATAAATTTCAGCAAAGTCTTCGTCACTTCCATAAATACTTTTGATATGTTCAACCTTTACAACTTAGCACGTTAAGTGGAAGTAAAGTATACCTTCTTGATAGTATCAGCTACTACATTATCAAAACCTGATCTGTACTTGATTACATATAGAAAGGTTTCAATGTATTCCATCCAACATCTATGTGTAGTACAAATTCTTTTAGCCAAAGGTAATGTTGCCACGTCTCCAACGCTCTAGCAAATGACTAGAGCTCCTTTTCATATAACGAAAAATTCAATGTAGCTCCACTTAATTTCTCACTGAAGTAGGTGATGAGTCTATCTTCTTGCATAAAAACAGCACCTATACCAATACCTGATGCATCATACTCAACTTCAAATCTTTTAGCAAAGTTAGGCAAAGAAAGTGAAGGTGTATTAGTAAGTTTATCTGTTAGCAAATTAAAAGACTTCTCTTGCTTTTTTCCCTATTTAAAGCCTACACTTTTGTTGATCATTTTTGTAAGTGGTGCAACAATTATACTGAAGTCCTTTACCAATCTCCTGTAAAAACTAGCAAGACCATGAAAACTTCTAACATTGGTTATAGATGTTGGGTTCGGTCATTCTCTAATTGCCTTTACCTTTTTGCCGTTAACCTTGATGCTTTCTGTACTAACAACAAAACCTAAAAGTACAAGTTCATGAATGCAAAAAATACTCTTCTTAAGTTAGCATAAAATTTTTCTTTTCTTGGAACATCATATATAGCCCTGAATGCTCAACATACTCCAATAAATTTCGGCTATATATTAAGATATTATTAAAATACACAACAACAAATTTTCCTAAATATGCTCTAGAAACATGATTCATGAGATGCATAAATGTACTAAATGCACTAATTAAATCAAAAGGCATAACTCACCGTGCATACAATCCATGTTAAGTTTTAAAAGTGGTTTTCCTTCATCACCCTCTTTCATGTGAATTTGATGATATCCACTGTTAAGGTCAATTTCATAGAAAACACAAGTATCATGTAGTTCATCAAGCAGATCATCTAAACTAGGTATTTGATGTCTATACTTAATGGTTATGTTTTTAATAGTTTTACAATCAACACATATTCTCTATGTTTCATCTTTCTTAGGCACTAATAATATAGGCACAACATAAGAACTCATATTTTCTCTAACATATCATTTATCAAGAATTTCACTTAACTAACATTGCAATTCCTTTTTTTTTCCTCTGGATTGGTTCTGTATGTAGGCTTGTTGGAAATTGTAGCTCTGGGAATGAAATACATTTGATGTTTAATTCCTACTACTGGAGGTAATCCTTTAGGAATCTTCTATGGAAAGACATCTTCATATTCCTGCAAAAGAGACATAACAAAACTATGCAAAGTAAGATCATTAGGGTTAGCCAGATAATTCAAATAACAATCTTTATACATCATTACAAACATTGGCTTCTTGCTCAAGAAAGCTTTCTTAATTTAATTTTGTTTTGCATAAGATGCCTATCTTTTCCTTAATCTTTTTCTTTCTAGTTTTTCTTTTTCTTTCCTCTCACTTTCATCCACGAATTTAACATTATCTTTCTTGGAATGCAGCTTGGCCTCACGTGATTTCTCCTTCTTTGAGATTATATTGGTAGCTGAAGGTGGAATCATTCTCTCTTCCTTTTGATTTTTGTTCTCTCTTGCAATTTGCTTCCAATTGATTTTTGCATGGCTATTTTATCTTCCAGTACATGTCTAGGAGATAACAATGCAAGTACAACTCTTTTACCTTTAAGATTCTTGTTAGTTCGACCATGATGTAAAGCATCCTTTTCATATTGTCGAGGACGACCTAATAACAAGTGTCCAGCCTCCATAGGAACGACATTACATAAAACTTCATCAGAGTATTCCTTGATAGAAAAATTAATCCAAACTTGTTTAGTCACCTTTACATCACCACTATCATTCAACTATTGTAATCTAGAGAGATCTGGATGTTTAAAGGTAGGTAAACCTAGTTTTTCAACATGCAAAGTACAAGCATCATTTGCCCAACTATCACCATCAATTATAATACTACATATATTGTCTTTAATTTTGCATCTAGTGTGAATGATGTTCTCATGTTGTATATCCTTCTCATCTTTGTACAATGTTAATGCTCACCTTGCCACCAAATTCAATCCTTCATGATATGGCAGCTCATCCTCGTCTCCACAATCATTGTAATCTTCCAAAGGTGGCATCTCATTGTCACTTGAATCCTCCCCCGTAGACTTTACTTCTCCACTCTCTTATATGACCATTGTCCTTTAATTTGGATATTGGCTAGCTATATGTCCCTTACTTCGACACTTGAAACACATTATATCATGATTACTAGAGGGGTTGGATTGAACTTGATTTGAGTAGCATCAATTGGAGCTTATAAAAGTCTTGGATCAAAATCTATTTTGTACGGATTAGCAATATAAGCACAATATATAAAAGATCCTCACAATTTTGCCCTCTCATTTGTTTCACTTAGTTAAGGTCTCAACTCTACTGTTTACACACTAATTTTGATTTTTAACTTCAAATGAGCTCACGCTCTCTTGCCTTTTCCCTCTCTTAGTCAAATCTATCGGTTCTTTGCAAACTAATCCCGAATAATACTAGGCTGGAAATTAGGTCCAATTAATTATCAACAAGATTAACTAACTTAGAAAAACAAAAAACAAGCAAAAACAAATAATAGTGCAACTAGTTTCGGCTAATGAAAGAATTGACCAAAGAATTTAAACAAAATGACCACAAGAGAAAATCTAGAAATAACAAGTGATTTAGATAGCAAAAGACAATTTAAGATGATAAAGAATCAATAAAACAAAGAATCAAAGAGTAAGAAAACAATATCTTGAATTGGCCTTGACCGTTTCTTTGAATTTGAAGGCTTATTGCTTCTTTTTCTAGCCAAACCTACATCACTCAATTTGATTATATATCTTAACCAAAACCAATAGAAAGATCACAATAATCTTCATAATAAACTTTGGCTTTCACAATTTTTTTTTTATATATGT
Organism: Ziziphus jujuba; assembly: GCF_031755915.1. Classification (NCBI taxonomy): domain Eukaryota; kingdom Viridiplantae; phylum Streptophyta; class Magnoliopsida; order Rosales; family Rhamnaceae; genus Ziziphus; species Ziziphus jujuba. The sequence goes on from NC_083387.1 coordinate 18,563,332, forward strand.
GTTTTTTTTTTTTTTTTTTTTTTACTTTTTAACTTCTTTTTTTTTTTTGGGTACTAAAGTAGCGGCAACAAAAGTCATAATATCACTAAATATTGATCTCAATCCAAGTAAGTTGATACGAACCTAGGACGACCTGCTCCTAAACCCGTATTATATTAGCCCGGATCTTTAATTAAGTTCAAGTTCTAATGGAATGGACCTCAACCCCTAACCAACCTGTGGTTAGAAACCTTGGTATAATGTAGATGCCACAATAGGGGATGGAAAACCTATTGATAAGTCAAGCTAAAACAACCAATTCTCTAATGGTGTTTTAGGTGTTCTCAAAGAACAAAGAGATAATGAATCTCACAAGTATTTTCTTAATCAAATCAAAGTTTTTTTCATATTGAAAAATAAGCCTTTAAATAGGCTACAAAGCCACGAAATAAAACCCTAGAACATAAAGAAAACCAGCCACCACACATAAAGAAACCTAGTTGGCTGAAACTATACTTCCTTTCCTAATCTAAGTTTGATTAATTAATTCCTTTATATTAAATTAGGAATTAATTAATTTACAATTAAAAGAATAAAATAAAAACCTTCCTAAAGTTATTTTTCCAGAAAATAAATAAATAAAAGCCAAAAAGTAATGGTAGTTTCCTAAAACAAAAAGTAAAAACAAATTAGGAAACTAAAAATGCTAGCCTTTTTGATCAAGTTGACTTTGATCAATCTTTGACCTCTTTGAGCTTCAAATCAGCTTCTAGATGATTTTTAGGATGCCAAATAAGCTGAATATGAAGTCCCACAAGTTGCCCATGCTTGGAAAAATAAGAAAAGGCTAATACAGTAAAATACAGTAAACCTAGCAAGCAATACAGCAAATTCGGCCAAATTGTTGAGGCTGTCCGTACAAGCCCTTTTTGATTGCATTTGAGGCTGATTTAACTTGATTCCATGACCTCTTAGGCATATGTATTGAACCCATAAAGCATTGGAACCATTTCATGCTTCCCGGACTCCAAAAATGTACCAAAACCGTCACCCGGGTCCGTATCGGCTTCCACCACTTGGATGCTTAGAATAGGCTTTGTATCTTCAAGTATGGAAAAGCTTTGTTGAGATTGATTACCCTCTATATAAATACTCCCAGGTTGCCCTTAAATCTCTTAATTTGAGCTCTTGTGATTGGCCTAGTCTTCATCCGTGTCGAGTCAGCACCCCAGCGGGTTATCGGTGGAGTGGGCTCGGGCGGAATCACATCATAAGTAAACAAAACTCGCAAGTTACACCAATGGGTTAAGTTTGATACAATTTGTTTCCACTAATGTATTTCGGCTAGGATGCAATCTGACACATTTTTTTTTTTTATTAAGATACTATAATGATAATGTAAATTTAATGACTAGAATTTAGCATAAAAAGATCACACAAAAACCAAATTCTTGAACAAGAACAATTGATGCAATTTCGACCAAAATTCAAAATTTGAAAACAACAATTGTTTTTCTTTTGTTTTTTTTTAAGTAAACGAACACAAGGACACTAAAAGTTTCAAACCCAAACAAGGATTGATACTCGAGAAAACCCAAACAAAATTCAGACTCAAACAAAACCTAACACAAGATGATTTTTTTTTTCTTTTCCGAATTTGATAATAATGAAAAACTAACACAAATATATTAATGAGAAACAAATTTAACCTAACGCTCAACTGCAGCAAGAACAAATATCAAAACTAAAAGATAATCAAACCTAAAAATATCAAAATTGAAAGATAATCAAATGTCAAAATTAGAAACTTGCTCTGATACCAAAATTGAAATGAGCCTAAGCAATCCAACCTAAATTTGTACAAACTAATACTCAATCATCTAATTGTTTCATGTTCTATGAAATGAATGACGCCATAAAAGGGTTCTTGAAATACCTTATTGTAAGCCGAGGATTGAAATTTAATTATTAAGTTAGAAAAGTTCAAAGGATAGTTGTTAGAGAGCTGAAAGGTTTAACTCTTACAGGTATTAATTTTTACTAAAGATCAAAAGTTGTTGTATTAATGAAATTGAAGCCTTTTTATGGGCAAAAGTACCTTAAAATTTTGGCCAATAATTTTTCCTAAATCCTAAATTCTAACTTATTTTCAAATTTAAATTTGACTAGTCGATTCATTTATAGTTTAGGAAAGTGACTAATTATATGACAAATTAAGATTAGGAAACTATTTAACAATTGATTGTCCAACTGAAAATAATTAAAAACATAATAAAAATTAAATGTTTTCTAAAATCAAAATAAGCCTAAAATTGTAAAACTTGGAGAACAAGTAACTTGTGATTAAGTAAAGCACATAATTCGGCTTAAAATGGAAGCAAACTGATTTCTTTTTCTTCAAGCCACATTGGAGAGCCACTCAGAGGCCACATGTCATGTCATGTGTGAAAGGATGCCATGTTGTCAAAGTACCACATCATCATGGTTTCAAAAAATGAATAAATTGTGCCTAACATTGGCCTTTTTAGGTCTTCATATAAGTAGCTTTCGATGCTCAATATTGTTGCCAATTTTGATTCTTCCTTAGCCAAACTCTTGCACTCTTAATTGATAGACACCTCCTAGGTAAGACCATTCAATGCTTCTTTTAAGTTTTTTGCGCAAGCTCTTGTAATTAGTCCTTTTGGTAACTCAAATGGCTTAGGACTCCATATTTGAGTGCTCCCATGATAAACCTCATCATTTCCCTCCTTTTGAAGATGATTTCTACTCAAATTGTCACCTGCATAAAAAAGAGATAAGTTAGATACGTAAAAAGTAGTATTAACATTATACTCACTAGGAAGATCTAGCTTATAAGCATTGTCTCTAGTTTTCTGCAATAGTTAGAATGGTCCATCTCCTCTTGGCCTAAGTTTTGATTTCCTTTGATTAGGAAATCTCTCCTTCCTAAGGTGTAACCATACCCAATCTATAGGCTCAAAGACAACCTTCTTTCTTCCTTTGTTGGCTCGCTTTGCATATTGCTCACTCTTCTTCTCTATGTTTGCATGTGCCTTTTCATGTAAAAGCGTGACCAATTCGGCTTTCCTGTTTCCATCTACACTAGCTTTCTCACTGAAAGGTAATGGTGATAAATCCAATAGAGTTAAATGATTAAAATCATAAATAAGTTCAAAAAGTGAAAAATTAGTAATAGAATGAATAGTCCTATTGTATGTAAACTATACATTTAATAAACATTCTTCCTAAATTTTAATGTTTTTACTAATTAAAGCTCTTAATAAGGTAGACAAAGTCTTATTTACTACTTCGGTTTGACCATTAGTATGAGGATGACGAGTCGTAGAAAACAATAACTTAGTACCTAGTTTAGCCTATAAAGTCTTGCAAACATAACTCAGGAATTTAGGATCTCTATCAGAAACTATTGTTCTAGACATACCATGCATTCTAACAATTTTTTTGAAAAACAAGTTAGCAATATGGGATGCATCGTCTGTTTTATGACAAGTAATAAAGTTTTCCATTTTAGAAAACCTATCAACCATAAAAAAATAGAATCCCTTCCACTCTTTGTTCTAGGCAATCCTAATATAAAGTTTATAGAGATATCAATCCAAGGATGACTAGGATAAGTAATGGCTTCTATAATCCATGAGAGTTCAATTTTGATTTAGCTTGTTCATAGTTAATACCCTTGTCACAAATTTTTTCTACATCCTTTCTCATGCATGGCCCATAAAAATGTTCATGCAATATAGCTAGTGTTTTAGCTACACCAAAATATCCCATTAAACTGCCACAATAAGATTATCAACCAATAATCCACATAAACTACCACTAGGAATACATAGTTTATCTTCTCTAAAGGTGAAACCATAAAAAAGATAAAAATTACCTTTAACATGCCTTTCACATTGCAAATAAATTACAGTAAATAAATTACAGCAAAGTCTTCATCACTTGTATAATGACTTTTGATATGTTTAAACCCTAACAACTTAGCATGCAAAGTGGAAAGTAAAGTATTCCTTCTTGATAATGCATTAGTCACTACATTATCTTTACTTGATTGTACTTGATTTCACATGGAAAGGTTTCGATGAAGTCCATCCAATGTCTATGATGGCTATTGAATTTAGTTTGACCCTTTAAGTGCTTAACAGACTCATGATCAATATGTAGTACAAATTTTCTTATGCAAAGGTATTGCTCACATCTTCAGCGCTCTAACCAACGAATAGATCTCCTTGTCATACATTGGATAATTCAATGTAGCTCCACTCAATTCTCACTGAAGTAGGCGATAAGTCTACCTTCTTGCATAAGAACTGCACCTATACAAATACTTGATGCATCACATTCAACTTCAAATGTTATAGCAAAATTTAGGCAAAGAAAGCAAATGTGCATTAGTAAGTTTATCTTTTAGCAAACTAAAAGACTTCTCTTGCTCCTTTCCCCATTTAAATCCTACTATTTTCGTAATCACTTCCGTAAGTGGTGTAGCAATGGTACTGAAGTCCTTCACGAATCTCTTGTAAAAAGTAGTAGGACCATGAAAACTTCTAACATTTGTTATAGATTGGGGTCTTTCATTCCCTAATTGATCTTACCTTTTCATTGTCAACCTTGATGCTTTTTGCACTAACAACAAAAACTAAAAATGCAAGTTCACTAGTGCAAAAAGTACACTTCTTAAGTTAGCATACAATTTTTCGTTTCTTAGAACAACATATACAACTCTAAGATGCTCAATATGCTCCTCTGAATTTTGACTATATATTAAGATATCATTAAAATACACAACAACAAATTTTCCTAAATATGCTCTTAAAGCATAATTCATAAGATGTATAAATATACTAGGTACATAACAAATTAAGATCAAGAAATTGGTTAACAATTAATTTTCTGGCTAAATATAATTAAAAACTTAATAAAAATTAAAGGTTTTCTAAAATCAAAATAAGACTAAAATTGTAAAATTTGGAGAACAAGTAGCTTGGTGATCAAGTAAAGCATATAATTTGGCCTTATAAGGAAACAAGTTGATTTCTTTCCTTTCATGCTATATTGGACATCCACTTAGATGCAACATGTTGCACCACGTGTCCAAGGATGCCATGTCACCAAAGTGTTGAAATGTGGTGATCTTGCCACAATGTGCAAGGTAGTTCGGTTACACTTGCACTCTTTGTTTTGCAACATCAAAGACCAAACATTATTTATGTTTATGCATTTTATTTTATCTTGTAATGTTTAAGAACAATATCCTTTTTGTAATGCCCTAAGCTCATTATCTAGCTTAAGGCCTTTTTTGTCTAGTTGCTAAAATTGTATTTCCAGCAACATAAGTCCACTTCCTTGGATGCCGTTTGAAGTAGGTTTGGGATTTGGACCTGAATTTTGGATATGATAAACTAGACATGCAGAGGAAGCAGCAACAAAAAGAATGGCCCAATTTGGAGCTGGGAAGGCTGAGTTAAGCCCAAAACAATCTGACCCTTGTGTAGTGTTGTTGCCCAGAAAACTGGGCAAAACTGCCTCGGGTTTGATTATTTTTGAATGGGTAAATGGACTTTGTTTTATCTGATTTTTGGCGAGAACATAGTTTAATATTCAAAAAGACTTCCCTCCAATTTTCAAGTCAAATGGAGCTGGTTTTCAAATTCAAATTCCTTAGACAAGCTGAACTGCCTATTAAAGAAGGTTTCTTGCATGTCCAGCACATTGATTAGAGTTAGTTGAGGTAGTTTGGATTGGTTGGTTACTTTTAATGCTTTTGAATTTATTGCTCAATATGGCAGCATGCCTTATTGTCTTTTTGATGTATTTAAAAGTATGAAAATTGTAATGAAAAACATTGAGAAAGAAAATATTCAAAAACAAATTTTGAAAAACAACATTTTTGGCTCTCTTTCTCTCATCTACTACATTTTGGTTTCTTCTTCTTCCCAAAAGCTAACAACCTTCTCAAGAACCCTAAACCTTCATTAAAACCAGAAACAAAACCTAAACAAACCCCAAAAAAAAAAAACAAAATCAAGAACCAAGAACCAACAAGAATCATTCTTGACTAACACCTTGAATGATTGTGCTCTAGGGTACAACAACATAAACCTACACCAAATTCCATCATGGTATCAGAGCATAGTGTAATTTCTTAGGGCCTTGTGAGCTTTCAACCTAGACCATTTTATTTGTGAGAGGATCCCCCACCTAAAGCCTTCCAACCAAAACCAAAACCTCCCAAAAAGACTAGTTGAAACTCACCAAAACACCACCACCCGAGAGCTTGTTCTTGTGTCCATTTTTCAAAACTTTTCAAAAACCATTTTTTCAAATGGCCTCACAATCCTTTGCAACCCCAACACCACCTAAGTTTGAAGGCCAAAACTATTCCATTTGGAGTATAAAAATGAAAGCCTACCTTCAAGCCTTTGGTTTATGGGAAGTCATAGAAGAAGGTTATGTAGTGGAGGAGTTGAGAGCTAATGCAACCCAAGCACAAAGAAATGCACATGAGGCCAAAGTTGCCAAGGGGTTCAAGGCCCTCACGGCCTTGCACTCCTCCATGAGTGATTCCATTTTTACAAGGATAATGTCATGCACAAGTGCTAGAGAGGTTTGGATAAAGCTTCAAGAGGAGTTCCATGGAAATACTAGAACTCGGCAAATGCAAGTTTTAAACCTAAGAAGAGAGTTTGAGACCTTGAAGATGAAGGAGAATGAGCTTGTCAAGGATTTCACGGAAAGGATGCTCAAAGTGGTAAATCAAATTCGGGTCCTTGGTGAGAAATTGACCGATCAAAGGGTAGTAGAGAAAGTATTGGTGAGCTTACCCGAAAGGTTTGAAGCTAAGATTTCCTCCCTTGAAGAATCTAGAAATCTTAGTGAAATAACCTTGAGTGAGCTCATCAATGCTCTTCAAGCAACTGAACAAAGGAGAGCCATTAGAAAGGAGGAGACCATAGAGAGTGCATTCTATGGTGGCCACGGCAACAAAAAGAAGAATAAAGGAAGGAAGAGCAACAACACCAACCAAACCGGTTTTACAACCAACAACAACACAAACAACAACAAAAATGGATGGAATCAACAACAACAACAACAAAGCCATCAAAACCAAGGAGGGCATCCACCTTGCCCTCATTGCAAGAAGCTTGGACATCCACCATCCAAGTGTTTTTGGAGGCCGGATGCATCTTGTGAAAGATGTGGAGGAAAAGGCCACATTGCCAAAGTATGCAAGCAAAGGAGATAACAAGCCAATGTGGTTAATGAAGAAGCCGATAACCTATTTGTGGCCACATGCCTTAAAGCCACAAGTAGTGGTCTCGGTTGGCTTGTGGATAGTGGTTGCTCACACCACATGAGTTTCCAAAAGGATGGCTTTATGGAGCTTGACCGAAACTACAAAACCAAAGTGAAGATTGGTGATGGCCGGTTCATGAAAGTAGAAGGCAAAGGAGATGTGTGCTTGAACACCAAGGAAGGTACCAAAATTATAAAAGATGTGCTATATGTTCCTAGTTTGTGTGAAAACTTGCTTAGTGTAGCACAATTGGTAGAAAGAGGCTTTGCTTTAAATTTTGCAAAAGATGGATGTATCATATATGATGCTTGTGGTAATGAGCTGTTTAAGGTACCATTGAAGGACAAAAGCTATAGATTGGACCTAGTTAAGAATGAACAAGCCTTAAAAACTAAAGTGGAGTCCATTTCTCAACTTTGGCATAAAAGGCTTGGGCATTCTAGCTATGGTGCCATGAAAAACACCAATGCCATTGTGAAGGACATGCCAAAGATTGAGGAGATGAAAAGCCTATGTGATGTATGCCAACTAGGAAAATCCACACGGCTTCCATTCCCTAAAGTCGGTTCATGGAGAGCTAAGGAGAAGCTTGAGCTAGTCCATTCGGATGTGTGTGGACCGATGAGTTTGTCATCAATTGAAGGATGTAAGTACTTCCTAACCTTCATTGATGACTACTCAAGGATGTGTTGGGTATATTTTCTAACAACCAAGTCACAAGTGCTTGATAAGTTCATGGAATTCAAGAAGATGGTGGAAACCCAAAGCAATGCAAAGATGAAGTGCTTGAGAACTGACAATGGTGGAGAATATACAAGCTTGGCTATGGAGGATTTTTGCAAAGAAAATGGAATGGTGCATCAATTCACAACACCATACACACCACAACAAAATGGTGTTTGTGAGAGGAAAAAGTTCAACCTTGATGAATGCAAGCCAATGTCAACACCAATGAGCCAAGGAGACAAATACAAGAAGGAGGATGGCACACCAAAGGTAAACCCGACCCTATATAGAAGCATGATAGGAAGTTTGCTCTATGTATGTTCATCAAGACCGGATATTATGCATGCCACATGTGTTTTGTCTAGATATATGCAAGCACCATCCCAAAACCATTTTGTAGGTGCCAAAAGAATTCTTAGATACTTAAAAGGAACACAAGACTTTGGAGTTTGGTATGATAGGCAAGATGTGATGAGATTAAGGGCCTACTCGGATAGTGATTGGGCTGGATGCTTGGATGATATGAAGAGCACTTCAAGGTATCTTTTCTCACTTGGTAGTGGACCATTATCATGGAATGCAAAGAAGCAAGCAACAACCGCTCAAAGCACCGCCGAAGCCGAGTACATTGCTTGCTCTTCATGTGTAAATCTATGCATTTGGCTTAGGAAATTATTGGAGGACCTTGGTTATCCTCAAGAGGGTTCAACCATCATCAAATGTGACAACACTTCAGCCATATCAATAGCCAAGAACCCCGTTCAACATGGAAGGACAAAACACATACCGGTGAAGTATCACTCTTTGAGGGAGTTTGAAGAAAATGGAGAAGTAAGCTTGGAATATATCAAGATCGAAGATAACCTTGCAGATTTCTTCACCAAGCCACTTCCAAAAGCAAGATTTGAGACCTTGAGGAAGCTTCTAAATATTTCAAGCAAGAACACCAAGGAGGAGTGTTGAAATGTGGTGATCTTGCCACAATGTGCAAGGTAGTTCGGTTACACTTGCACTCTTTGTTTTGCAACATCAAAGACCAAACATTATTTATGTTTATGCATTTTATTTTATCTTGTAATGTTTAAGAACAATATCCTTTTTGTAATGCCCTAAGCTCATTATCTAGCTTAAGGCCTTTTCTGTCTAGTTGCTGAAATTGTATTTCCAGCAACATAAGTCCACTTCCTTGGATGCCGTTTGAAGTAGGTTTGGGATTTGGACCTGAATTTTGGATATGATAAACTAGATATGCAGAGGAAGCAGCAACAAAAATAATGGCCCAATTTGGAGCTGGGAAGGCTGAGTTAAGCCCAAAACAATCTGACCCTTGTGCAGTGTTGTTGCCCAGAAAACTGGGCAAAACTGCCTCGGGTTTGATTATTTTTGAATGGGTAAATGGACTTTGTTTTATCTGGTTTTTGGCGAGAACATAGTTTAATATTCAAAAAGGCTTCCCTCCAATTTTCAAGTCAAATGGAGCTGGTTTTCAAATTTAAATTCCTTAGAAAAGCTGAACTGCCTATTAAAGAAGGTTTCTTGCATGCTCAGCACATTGATTAGAGTTAGTTGAGGTAGTTTGGCTTGGTTGGTTACTTTTAATGCTTTTGTATTTATTTATCAATATGGCAGCATGCCTTATTGTCTTTTTGATGTATTTAAAAGTATGAAAATTGTAATGAAAAGTGTTGAGAAAGAAAATATTCAAAAACAGATTTTGAAAAACAATATTTTTGGCTCTCTTTCTCTCATCTACTACATTTTGGTTTCTTCTTCTTCCCAAAAGCTAACAACCTTCTCAAGAACCCTAAACCTTCATTAAAACCAGAAACAAAACCTAAACAAACCCAAAAAAAAAAAAAAAAACAAAATCAAGAACCAAGAACCAACAACAATCATTCTTGACTAACACCTTGAATGATTGTGCTCTAGGGTACAACAACATAAACCTACACCAAATTCCATCATAAAGTGCCATATCATCATGCTCTTGAAAAATGATCAAATTGCCCCTAGCATTGGCCTCTTCATGCTTTCATATCCACAGCCTTCAATACTCAATATTGTTGCCAATTTTGATTCTTTCTTAGCAAAACTCTTGCATTCTTGATTGATAAGCACATCCTGGCTAAGACCGTTCAATGCTTCTTTAAACCATTTTTGTACAATCTCTTGTAATTGCTCAGTTGGTAACTTCAATAGCTCAAGACTGCATTTTAAGTGCTCCCATGATTAACCTCATCAGTAACAACAAACTTTATAATGTATAATATACAAAATTAATCTTGTTTAGTGGACTTGGACATATAGTAGGTCTGGTACTGATATGCTAGATTAAATAGCATTATCCAGTTTATATAAACTAAATTCATCATATATGATATGTGAATTTCTTTGGCATTCATAATTTGGACATATTTATTATGTTTGATATTCATATACCATATTAAATATCACTAACCAATTTATGTACACCAAACTCACTACATATAATTCGTTACTCTTTTTCACATGCCTCACCCAAGGGTATTTAGTACGTTCATATTATGTATAACGGATTAAATAGCACCATCAATTTTAAGTAAAAATGATTGGTTATATATAATATGTAAATTGTCTTTAAACCAAATACTACATTGGTTTTTCATTTTCATTCTATTATAAAAATTAATAGAAACCGTAAATTTTTTTTTTTTTTTTAGGGATAAGAAAAAAACATCCGATTAAATCACAAAATCATAAGAAATTATTTAGATATTTTAGTTTTAAGAAGTTTAAAGGGATGATTTGTCATTCATCATTTTCATCTATTTTTCACATTGTTAATATTCATCGGTATTTTAAATGTGGATTCTTCTTTTCTTTTTCTTTTTTTTTTGGGGCTTTTTAAATGAACATAGTATATGATATATATATATATATATATATATAGATTCTGTTTGACATAGCTTCTACTTTTCCTTCTTTAGAAGTTTTCCTTAAGAAATCACTCTTTACTGGCTTTGGTTAGAAGTGCTTCTAATTTCTAGAAATACTTTATAAAAATTATCCAAACACTTCCAGAGGCAGCTTTTGAAAATCAAAAGCTACGAGCATGTTTGGAGGTGCTTTTTAGGCTCCAATAAATGCTGTTAAGTGAAAATAAACACCTGTATAAAAATGAGAAGTACTTTTTTGGTAAAAATGTTTTTATTGCTAAATAATATATATATATATATATGTTTTAATACTTTCGTAGTGCCCTTTTGATAATTTATCAGTACTTAAAGTACTTTTTAAGCAAAGAATCAAATACCATGCACTTTGTCAAAGCACTTTTATTGTGGGTAACTGATGAGAACCCACCTCACTTGTACAAACTACTACTTGCTTGGGTGCTGATCTTGTTCAATGGAGTACGAGACCGATTACTATGGCACAAGCTAAGAGATTTAAGGATAATATAGTTATCTTCATACAAGTTATGATTAAATTTCAAGAAGGTATGGTTATGCCCAAAGATTCTAAGCCCGTGCTGAGCATCCAAGTTGTGAAGGCAGAAATAAAGTCGTAAAACTGTTTTGTTGCATCTATGGACTCTAGGCAGCAAGGGACGGGTTTGTTAGCTTATGAACATGATTAAGCTCACCATGGGATCATGGAATCATGCCAAGGTAGAAAAAAAGTTGTCCAAGAACAACATTTGCACAGACACTTCAATTTAGACCAAAATAAGCATGATTGGTGCTGGGAAGGTGATAACTTTTAATCCAAGCATGTTTTGGTCATTCCAATCAAAGGCAATGTGTGGGACCAGTTCTAATCCTATTTGAAATCTTACATGGCATATTGGATCTAATTTTGAGCTTTAATTAGATGGTTATTGGATAAAGACAACTTATTTGGAAAACTAGTCAACTATTTTCTAAATCTAAAATTTGACTTTTGTTTAGGAAAGTCTTTATTCTTGGTTTTTAATTAATTATTTGTTTGAAAAATTAATTTAGGAAGGTTGATATTTTATTATTTTGATGGTAAATTAATTAATTCCTATTTCAAAACTAAGGAATTAATTAATCCAAATTAGTTTAGGAAAACACTTGGAAATTCGGCCACTTTCTTATTCTTTTGCTATGTTGGCCGAATTTCACCTATTGGTTTTAGGATTTATTTCTTTTGTGACTTTAGCCTATTTATGGGCTTATTTTTCAATAAAATGTAGCTAACATTATTGATTAAAAAATTATTAAGAGAAGAATTCTTTTTGTTCTATTGGAACACCTAAAACACCAAATAGTGACCAAGTTTTTAGTTTGACCTATCAATAGGACATCTGTAACCTATTGTGGCATCTTTGATATATCAAGGTTTCTAATTACAAGTTGATTAGGGGTCAAGGTGACCATTATAATCTAAACTTAATTTTGATTTGAGCTAATTTAATATGTGTTTAGGAGCAAGTCGACCTAGATTCGTATCATTTGATATTAGAGCCGAATTTTATTCAGGTTTGATCTATCTTATTTGCTTTGTTTGTTTTGTGTTATTTTGTAATTTTAACATTAGGTTAAGGTTGTTTCGTACTCATACATGTTCTGCCTATTTAAAACAAAGAAACTTCATTCATAGCCGAAATAGGTTTTTGTCTTTGTGATAGCCAAATTTTGTGTTTCTAGTTTGTTGGTTGGTTTTGCATATTAGTTCTTAGTATTTTGTTTTATTATTAATTTTTTCTTATTGTTTTAATCTTAATTAGTTGCATTCATATATTTGGGAAAAAAAAAAAAGAGAAGAAGAATCTTGAAATCAAATTGCATAAACCTAAAATTTTGCAATTTCTTAGTTTGGAAGGTGCAATTTGACAATTTGTTGGCATTAAAGTTGTGATTTTGTGGTGATTTTACTGCTGAATATTAAGTTGATATTATTCTATTTATGATCAAGAAAAAAAAGGCCAAAGTTTAAAAGAAAAAAAAAAAGATTGTCCAAAAGCAGGGTTTATATGAGTTGAAAAATTGAGTTTGTTTGGTGTGGAATTTCAATTGAGATTTGTTGAGTTGCTATCTATTCATTCAATATTGGTTGTTGGTATTTGATTATTGGTGTTAATTGATTGGATTAAAATTGGCTTAAGGATTTGAGATGTAGACTAAAATTACGAAAACTACAACCAACAACTATCTCATACTTTATTTGAATTTTGTTCTTGTTGATTGATTGAATGAATCCTTTTTCTAAATTTTATCCTAAATTTTTGGTGTCATACTATTCTAGTCTATCCTTTTATTGAACCTGAAAATTTCTTGCTATTTTTCCTTCTTTTTGGTTAGAAAAGCATAGAATTAGGCATTCAAAATTCATTTGGTATTTGCTTGTTTTGGTTGTTGTTTTATTGATAAGTTTAATTAGCATATACTTATGATCTAGCTGCTACTTTAAGTGTGTTTTATTAGAACTTTGAGATAATCTTTTGAATGGAAAAAAGGCAAGAGAGTGTGAGATTAAAAGAGAGTCGAAAGCCGAAACTAGAGTGTAAACAAGACTGAACAAGACCTTGTTTGAGTGATACATGTGAAGAAGTGAATTTGGCAAGGTTTTCTTGTATTATTTCATTAACATGATAGATTCAAGGTTAAGAAGAGGCAGTGACCTAATTAAGAGAACTTAGAGAGGATTCCATGGTGTTCAAAGGAGAATCTAGGGGCATCAGGAAGTTCATCGACACCTACGGACATGCAAGCGATGTTAGAGAAATTACAAAGGATGAATGCTCGATTTTATAAACTTAATCTAAGGATGGACATGTTTGAAAATTCACAAGGAAGGCTGCACCCTAGGATAGAACCACATGGAGGACGTGGTCGAGGTAGATGAGGCCACGGATGTTTTAGGAAGGAATTTGAAGAAAGTGATTTTGGAGATAATTTTGAAGAGGAGCACGAAGATATATTTGCACTCCAAGGAAGGTAAATCCATGGTAGACAAACCCGAGAAGAAAATGATGATCTCGGAAATATTAAAGTCAACATACTACCATTGTTGGGTAATAGTGATCTAAAGGCTTACTTAGAATGGGAAGAATGAATGGATACAATCTTCAATGGTCATAACTATTCAAAGGCTAAAAAGGTTAAGTTGGCCACCTTGGAATTTGGACATTATGCTTTACAATGATGAAGTAATGACCAAAATAGTCGAAGAAGAGTTGGTGATGAATTAATAACCACTTGGAGACAAGTGAAAGTAGCCATGAGGGAAAGGTTTGTACCAAGCCATTACCATAGGTTGTTGCATCAAAGGTTACAATCTTTATCCCAAGGAAGTAAGACCATGGAGAACTATTACAAGGAGATGGAGATGCTCATGATGAGGTTAAGTTTGAATGAAAACGGTGAAGTAACAATGGTTAGATTTCTTGGAGGCTTAAACCGAGAGATTACTAACCAAGTGGAATTTTAAATGGCTAGGTTTCATCATTCCCCTCCTCTTGAAAAGGATTTACCCTCAAGTCAAAGTCATCATTTTCAGAAAATGGAGATAAGGTAGCAACATTAAAGGTAGCACTAATGAGAATCCGTCCGAACCCGCACAACCAATAACCCCCTGGGGTGCTGACCCGATACAGATGAAGACCGAGCCAATCACTAGGACTCAAGCTAGGAGATTTAAGGACAACATGGATGCCTTTATACATGGAGTAATTAATTCTCAAAAGGGCTTATCCGTACTCAAAGATACAAAACCTGTTTTAAGTATCCAAGTGGTGGAGACCGATACGGACTCGGGTAGCTGTTTTCGTGCAAATATGGACTTCGGACAGCAACAAATGGATCCAACACTTCTTGGATTCAATGGATATCATCAAAAGGCCATGGAATCATGTCAAGGTATAATAAAAAGCATCTAAAACCACCTTGTATGGACAACATCTCAATTTGTCCGAAAATGTGCTGTTTAGTAGCTGACTTTGACTTTTCTTCTTGTTCAAGCAAGTTTGACTTATTCCAATCAAAGGGCAATGTGTGGGAATCATTATTAATCATATTTTTCATCCTACATGGCATATGGAAGCTGATTTGGAGCTCAAACAAGCTGAAAATTGGTCAGAGATACCTTAGTAGTCAAACTAATCAACTAGTTTCCTAATTTGATTTTGACTTTTTGCTTCAGGAAATTAGTCTTATATTTGGTTTCTATTTATTTATTTTCTGAAAAAATAAATTTAGGAAATTTATTATTTTATCATTTTCATTGTAAATTAATTAATTCCTAATTCAAAATAAAGGAATTAATTAATCCAAATTAGTTTAGGAAAGTAGGTGAATTTCGGCCAACATGTTTCCTTTTCTCTTTGGTGGCCGGTTTTAACCTAAATTTTTAGGGTTTATTGTTTTATGACTCTAGCCTATTTAAGCACTTGATTTTACAAAAGAACACACCTTTAATAACATTCAGAATTTATTTCATAAGATAGAATTCTCTTTATTCTCTTTGAACACCTAAAACACCATTAGAGCGAATGTGTTTTAGTTTTGACTTATCAATAGGGCATCCATAACCTATTATGGAGTCTTTATTATACAAAAGTTTCTAATTACAGGTTGGTTAGGGGTTAAGGTTTTTCCATAAGAACTTAAACTTAATTGAGATCCGGGCTAATATAATAAGGGTTTAGGCACGAGTTGACCTAATTTTGTATCATTTAGTATTAGAGCCAAGATTTTGTTCAGGTTTGATCTATCTTTATTAATTTTAATTATTTTCTATTAATCTAAAAATTTAGCATTAGGTTAAGGTTGCATCCATCTCATACACGTTCAGCATCTTTAAAAAAAAAAAAAAATTGTTCCTAGTCAAGTTAGGTTTCCTAGTTTTACCATATTTTTGCTTCCTAGTTTGTTGGTTGTTTTTCATCTTTGTTCTTAGTAATTTAGTTTATTGTTGATTTTTCTTTGCTATTTTGATCTTAATTATTTGCATTCATATATTCCAAAAAAAAAAAAAAAAAAGGAAAGAAAGTTTTGAAAGCATATTGCATAATAACCTAAGATTGTGCAATTGTTTTTCTTTTTGTTGGAGAATTTGGTTTGTTGAATTTGGCATTGAAGTTTTCGAATTTTATTGTTTTTAGTACTGCTGGGATTTGTGTTTGCCTTATTCTATTAGTGATAAAAAAAAAAAAAGGTTTGTGGCAACAAATATAAATTCACAAAATTTGCAAATTTGTATTTTGGTGGTCTCAGGTTTGGTAGTTATTTGGTGTTGGAATTGCAATTTAATTATTAATTCTTGCTACTGCAGGTGAGGTTATATTTTGTGAGTTAAAAAAAAAAAGAAAAAAAAAAGCCGGTTTTGTTGAATTTGGTATTGAAATTTGTTTACTAGAAATTTCTTTGAACTGCTAAGTTGTTGACTATTTATTCAATATTTGGAGTTGCTGGAGATTTATTTTTGCTGCTGGATATTGAATTTTGGATGCTAAATTAATTGGATTAAAAATTAGTTAGAGGATTTGATAGAAAAACTTGAATTACAAAGAATAACAACCAACAACTATCCTCTATTTTTGTTCGATTTGATTCTTGTTCGTATTTGGATTTCTTTTTCTAAATTTTATTCTTGATCTCTTAATTTCTTACCATCTGGTCCACTTCTTAGTGATTCTGAAATTTCCTTTGTTAAATTGCTTTTTCTTTGCTTAGAAAAGTTGAGAATTAGGTGTTTAAAAATTCACTCGGTATTGTTTGCTTTTTGCTATTGTTTTGTTGATAAGTTTAATTAAAACATACTTGTAATCTAATTACTGTGTAGTGGGCATTTTAATTAGAACTTTAAGTTAATTCTTTGAGCGAAAAAAGACAAGAACGTGTGAGCTTAAAAAAGTGTCAAAAGCCGACATTAGTGTACAAACACGAGTGTCGAGACCTTGTTTGAATGAAACACGTAAGGGAGTGAATTTAGTGAGATCCTATTTTATTTTTGTGTTATTCATACTAATATGGCAGATTTAAGGGTGAAAAAGAGGAGATTGGATTTGGTTACACCTAAGAGGAGATTAAGGAAATCTTTCTTTTTTTAGGTGTAACCAAACCCAATCTCCAATCAACTTTTTGTTTTCCATCTAAATTAACACGTTCACTGAAAGGAAAATGTTAAATTTAATGGAGTCAAAGGATTGAAACCATAAAAATTTTCAAATGGAGTATATTTAGCAACTGAATGCAAAGATATATTATAAGCAAATTCTACATGTGGCAAACATTCCTCCCATGTTCTTAAATTTCAACTAATTAAAGCCCTTAACAATGTAGACAAAGTTCTATTTACTACTTCAGTTTGTGGATGACAAGTAGTTGAAAATAAAAGTTTAGTTCTTAACTTAGCGAACAAAGTTTTCCAAAAGTAGCTTAAGAACTTAGCATCCCTATCCGAAACAATAGTCTATACATTCCACGAAATCTTACTACTTCCCTGAAGAATAGATTAGCTACATTAGATGCATCATCAGTTTTATTACATGTAATAAAATGTGTCATATTAGAAAACCTATCCATAACAACACAAATTGAATATTTACCAGTCTTAGATCTAGGGAAACCGAGAAAAACTCCATAGACAAATCTACCTAAGGAAAGAATGAGATTGGCAAAGGCATGTGAAGTCCATGTCGTTTCAACTTGGACTTGGACTTTCGGCATTTAAGGCACCTCTCACAAGTTCTCTCCACATCTCTCATCACGTTAGGCTAATAAAAATGTTCTTGTAATAATGATAAAGTTTTTAAATTACCAAAATGACCCATTCAACTTTCACCATGATCTTCGCGAACTAGTAACTCCCTAATGCTACAATTAGGTACATAAAATTGATTTTCCCTAAACAAATATCCCTCAAAGATGTAAAATTTAATTAAACCGTGTTTAGTACAATTTATAAATATTTCACCAAAGTCACTATCATGCTTATAAAGTTCTTTTAATTGTTCAAATCCAAGCAACCTAGCCTCTAAGGTAGAAAATAATACATACCTTCAGGATAATGCATTAACAACCATATTTTCCTTACCTTTCTTGTAGCGGATGACATAAGGAAAAGTCTCAATGAACTCAATCCACTTAGCATGCCATCGGTTAAGCTTCCTTTGGCCTTTGATGTGCTTCAATAATTCATGATCTGTGTGAATCACAAATTTTTTTGGCATCAAGTAATGTTGCGATGTCTCTAAAGCCTTCATGAATGCATACATCTCTTTGTTATAGGTCGGGTACTTCAATGCCGCTTCTTTCAACTTCTCACTAAAGTGTGCTATGGGTCTTCCTTCTTGCATTAAAACAGCTCCAATACCTACACCTATAACATTACATTCAATTTCAAAAATTTTATTAAAATTCGGCAATATCAATAAAGGAGCATTAGATAATTTAATTAGATAATTTTTGTTTCAACAAATTAAAAGACTTCTTTTGTGATTCGCCCCATTTGAACCCAACATTCTTTTTGACAACCTCGATCAAAGGTGTTGCGATGGTGCTAAAATCCTTGACAAATCTTCTATAGAAACTAGCCAAACCATGAAAACTTCTTACTTGGGTGAGAGAAGTAGGTTTCAGTCAATCTTGTATAGCTTTCACCTTGGATTAGTCAACCTTAATTCTTGCGGCACTTACACAAATCCTAAAAAAAAAAGTTCATCTTTACAAAAATCACACTTTTTAAGGTTAGCAAATAATCGTTCATTTGTAAGAATATTTAAAACCTGCCTAAGATCTCCTACATGCTCATCTAAATTTCTACTATATACAAGAATATTATCAAAGTATAAAACCATAAATTTTCCAATGAATGGGTGCATAACATGGTTCATCAATCTCATGAAAGTACTAGGTGCATTGGTTAAACCAAAAGGCATTACTAACCATTCATATAAACCATATTTTGTTTTAAATGCGATTTTCTATTTATCACCTTCTTTCATCCTAATTTGATGATACCCACTCCTAGGTCAATTTTAGTAAACATGCATGTACCATGTAATTCATTAAGCATATCATCTAACCTAGGAATTGGATGCCTATATTTAATAGTTATATTATTAATAACCCTACAATCTATACACATCCGCCATGGTGCATCTTTCTTAGGTACTAATAAAATAGGGACAGCATATGGACTCATGCTTTCATGAATATAACATTTTTCAAGCAATTCACTTACTTGGCTTTGTAGCTTCTTTGTCTCCTCGAGATTATATGTAGGCCGATTAGGAATTGTAGCTCCAGAAATAAAATCAATTTGATGTTCAATCCCTCGAATGATTGGTAAACCACTTGGAATTTCTTCCGGAAAGACATCATCAAATTCCTGCAAAAGAGAAGAAATAAAACTTGGCAATTCAAGCTCTTCAAAGTTAGCTTGATATTTAAATAAGCATCTTTAAAAATCATGACCAGCAATGATTTATTACTTAAAAATGCCTTTTTAACCTCACCTAGGCTAAGATAATTTTTTTTTTCTTCTCTTTCCTCTCTTTTTCTTTTCCATTTTTGGATTTCACTTGCTCTCATGCTCTCGATTTTTACAAATTTTCCCTCTCTCTTGGATTCCTCACTCTTTTTCCTCTCATTCTTGGGTTTAGAATACTTACCTTGATGTGGATGTTCAGTCTTGCCCTCTTGGATAGGTGATGAAGCCATGGGTGCCATGCTTGACTTCTCTTTAAGCTGTTCGGCCTCACTCCTTTGTTGCATTTGTAATTAGTCTCTAAATACCTCTTTTAAAGTTAATGGCTCAAGCTTAATCTTCTTACCTTTGAATCGCAATACAATCACATTCTCTCTACCATAGTGTGTGGTGTCTTTATCAAATTGTCATGGCCTTCCCAACAAAATATGACCAGCATGCATAGGCATAATATCATATAATACAACATCCACATATTTTTCAATGCTAAACTTTAACTTGGCTTGTTTATTTACTTGTTTATTTACTTACATCTCACCATTATCATTAAGCCATTATAATCTATATGGTTTGGGATGTTTGATTGTTGTTAGATCTAATTTCTTAACTACCACATTATTAATTACATTAGCACAACTTCCACTATCAATTATCATACTACAAGTATTATCTTAGACTTCACATCGGGTATGGAAGATGTTTTCTCTTTGGACTTGATCTTCATCTTTATACACGGTTAAGACTCCTTCCCACCAAACTCAATTCAGCTTTTGAAGCTTCAAGATTCTCAGCTTCATCTTATTCTTCAATTGCTTCATCTACAAGTTCGGCTTCTTCCTCGAATACTTCACTTTCGAACTCCAATTCCCCATTGCCTCTAAGCACTGTAATTGAATTCTTCTATTTGGGCATTGGTTGGCAATTTGTTGTTGTCCCTGGCACATAAAACAAACAATATCTCTAGTTCTTGAGGATTTAGGATCAGATTTACCTTCCAACTTAGGTGCTTGAGCTGAATCCAACCTTGTATCCCTCCTTGACCGATTGCAGCTCTCTTCTCATTAGTTTGGTTTTAGCCATGTGTCATATGTGGGATTGCTTCTCCAAACACTTGAATTAGGCCTCCCGTTGTTGGAAACTCCTCCAAACTATGAGCTTGTACCCCTCCTCTTGAATTGGTTCTCAATTATAATAGCTCCATGAAGCATCTCTTCCAAGTCCACATATTATTTTAACTCCACTTGGTTGGCTATTTCTCGATCTAAACCTCCCAAAAACTGTGCCATGGTTACCTCATAATCCTCATTTATGCTCAATCTCCTCTCTTTGTAGTACTCTTCCACGGTCCTACTTCCTTGTGATAATGATTGAAGCCTTTGATGCAGCAACCTATGGTAATGAGTCGGCACAAATGTCTTTCTCATGGCTCCTTTCATTTATTGCCAAGTAGTAATTAATTCATCACCAACTCTCCTTCGGGTACCTTGCTCATTAGTCTACCATTGAAGTGCATAATATCCAAATTCCAAAGCAACCAATTTAACCATATTTGCCTCGGCAGTAAAAAATCATCTCCATGCACTCTTCCTACTCTAGGTAAGCCTCCGGATTACTCTTTCCCATAAAAGGTGGTATATTGATCTTAATTTTGCCAAGGTCATATGTTCAAACTCCTCTTTGAGGTTATCTCCAAAATTACCTCCTTCAAATTCCTCTCTAAAACGTTTACGGCCTTCTCGACTTCGACCTCGACCTCCTTGGTGTTCCTCTCTTGGATTTGGCCCACATTGGAAATTCTCAATTATGTCCATTTTTTTATCTAGGTGATCAAGGTGAGCATTTATCCTTTGAAGTTGTTCCAAAATCGCCATCATATCGGTAAGTTCATCTCCAAGTCCTATTGCTCTTGACTCACCTTTGTATCCCATGGATTTCTCTTCAAGATTTCTTAATGAACTATTTCCTTTCCTCATTATTGGTTTTGTCATGTTAGTAAAAATATAGCAAAAAATCCTCACCAAGAGTACTCCCTCATGTGTTTCACTCAAACAAGGTCTCGATATTCGTGCTTACACATTAGTTTTGTCTTTTAACCCTCTTTTAAGTTCACATTCTCTTGCCTTTTTCCACTGAAAGATTTATCTCAAAATTCTATTAAAACACACTCAAAACAGCAACTAGATCACAAGCACGCTCTAATTAAACTTATCAACAAAATAACAACTAAAACAAGCAAAGACAGAGTGAATTGACAAAACCTAGTCTCAACCTTACTAACCAAAAACAAGGTAAAATAACAAAGTAATTTTCAAAATTAACAAGGAATAAATTAGAATATTAAGGACCAATAATTCAAGGATAAAATCGAAAAAAGAGATTCGAACAACGAAAAATAAATAATTTGAACAAAATATAGAATAGTTATTGGTAGGAGTTTTTGTAATTCAAGTCTTTGTCTCAATTCCTTTAACCAATTTTAATCCAAACAATTTTAGCACTCAAAATTCAAATATCCAGCAACCAAATATTGAATAAATAATCAGAAACTTAACAATTACAATTATGTTCCTCGAAATCAAACAATCCTCAATAATATTCTACCAAAACCGGCTTTTGTACATAATTTTTTTATTTTTATTTTTATCTTCGGCCTTTCTTTCTTTTTCTTTTTTTTCTTTTTTTTCCGTTTTAAAATCACTCACAGATTATAAACACCAACTCCAGTAGCAATAAACAACACCAAAATTGCAATTCCAATGCCAAAAATTCAACAAACCTGATCCAAACTTCAACAAAAACAAATTGCAAATATTTGTAGGGTTTATGCAATATGTTATCAAATCTCTCTTTTTTTTTGTTTTTTTGTTTTGAATATATGAATGCAACTAATTACTAAGAACTAAAATGCAAAACAAAATTGAATATATATGCCAACAGCCAACAAAGAAAAATCAACAAAATTGAATATAGCAACCAAATATTGAATATATGAATGCAACAAAGAAAAATCAACAATAAACCAAATTACTAAGAACTAAAATGCAAAACAGCCAACAAACTAGGAAGCAAAAAATTTGGCTAAAACAAATAAACAAATTCGGCTATGAAGAAATTTTTTTTTTTGTTTTGTTTTATTTTTTTTATTTTTTTATGCAGAACATGAATGAGATAGAAGCAACCTTAACCTAATGTTAAAATTGTAGAATAACACAGACCAAAATAAAGCAAATAAGATAGATCAAACACGAACAATATTTGGCTCTAATACCAAATGATACGAACCTAGGTAGACTTGCTCTTAAATCGTATTATATTAGCCCGAATCACAATTAAGTTCAGGGTCTAATGATCACCTTAACCTTAATCAACTTGTGATTAAAAACCTTGATATATGATAAAGGTGCCACAATAGGTGATGGATGTCCCATTGGTAAATCAAACTAAAACACTTGATTTCTATTATGTATTTTAGGTGTTAAAGAAAACAAAGAGAATTCTTTCTCGCAAATAAATTTTTGAATAATATCTAACCTGCTTTCTCATTGAAAAATAAACTTTTAAATAGGCTAAGAGTACAAAACAAAAACTCTAGAATAGTAGGGCAAATTTCTGCCAACGTGGATTGGAATTAGGAAAGTGGCCGAATTTTCGAACCTTTCCTAAACTAAATTGGTTTAATTAATTCTTTAATTTTGGAAATAGGAATTAATTAACTTACAATCAAAATATATAAAATTCTAACTTTTCTAAAGTAATTGGTCCAGCAAATAAATAAATAAAAACCAAAATAAAGACTTTCCTAAACAAAAGTTAAATGTTCAAATTAGGAAACTAGTTGGCATGATTTCATGGTCCCTTGTAGTGGTCAATCACGTTCATAAACCAACAATTTCACTCCTTGCTGCACGGAGTCCATTAGAAGCACCAAAACAGCTTGTCGAGTCCATTTTGGCCTTCATAACTTGAATGCCTAAGACAAGCTTTGGATCTTCTAGTATTGTCATGCTCTATTGAGATTGAATCACTCCTTGGATGAAGTTAACCAGATTGTTATTGAATTTCCTAGCGTGTGCCCTATTGATTGGTCGCATCTTCATTTGTACAGGATTAACACCTTAGCGGGTAGTCGGTTGTATGGGTATGGGCAGATTCTCATAAGTGACTAAATTAAGAACAATATTGATAGAGAGTGACAAGTCTGCCAATGGAGGCAGGGTGGTGGCTAGAAAAATAAAAAATGATCCAATTCATTCCTAAATGGATTCAAGAGCACTCGATTTGAACCCTGGGTTCGGGGACAGATTTTTATGGTTTAGGGGATAAAACGAGTATTTTAGAATTTGTTCATTATTGGGCATGCTTCTCAACACTTATATAGGGCGTTAGGTCATTAAAAGACAAAAATCCAGGACTAATTTAGACATTTGATATAATATTGATGTTTACATGCTGGTGGCCAAAAAAAATAAAAAATAGTGGTGATCTAATTTAATCTTAAAGTCTAACCGAATCGAACCTTGGGTTTGGGGAGAGGTTTTCAGGTTTGGGGGATAAAACGGTATTTTAGAATTTGTTCAATGTTGGGCATGCTTCCCACCACTTACATAGGGCCTTGGGCCATACTAGCAGACAAAAATCCGGGACTGGTTTGGATAATGATATAATATCGATGTTTAAAACTTTCGGGATTGGTTTGGATATTAATATAATACTGATGTTCATAACCTTTTAGAGCTATAACTTATTTATATGTAACACAGAATTTGACATGCCACCAATCTATAAACTTATATCTATATGCTCTATATGATAGTATACAGGTCAAACCAAAACATTAACCATATAAAATGTCAAATTTGAGATCCACAAATGATCCAGTTAGTCAAATTCGATTTAAGTTGCAAAATTTTGGATAGTTTTTCGAGATAGAATGTTACATAGGTGTTCTAATGAGAGATTAGCTAATTAATGAAAAATATAACCATTAGTTTTCTTCCTTAGAGATTGTTGTCGCTGTCTGTTATAATAATAAAATAAAAAAATTTACATTTATCAACATGAGTAAGAAATAAGCAACAAATCTACGCTTGTTAAATAAGGTTACTAATGTTCATTTTACATTCACTGGCATTAGTTCTCTTTTAGTTTGATAAACAAATTTCTCCCATCTCGAAAAAATATTGACTTTCCTATTAATTGAATAAAACTCCCCATGAAAGTATGAGGGTCACAAGATAAATCTAGTGAACAATAAACAAATAAAATAATAATAAAAAAAATAACTCCTTTAGTACACTTTGAAATTCTGATTGGCTTTATAGGACGATTCCTTATCCCTTAAAACTCTATAACACAATCAATCGTACCTGTTTAAGTTCGAAAGTTCTCTCACTTAAATCGCTAAATAACTACTAATCAAATTATCTAACCTATTATATTCCATAGTCTTATTCAAGGGAATTGGAATCCTCCCCCAATACTATCGGTTGTTCCTCCACTGGGTGGGTCAATGGCAATCCAGAGCAAGGACAGTGTAATTGCAATTAGACCTGACCAGACAAAAACAATTGTAGGTGTCTTCCCTCTCCTTCCCATCAAACCTTTTGCAAAAGGATACAAATGAGCCAAGACCCAGAAACTAAAGAATGCTCCACCCATCAACTTACTCCATTTCGGATTTTCACTGTAAACCGTCCTCGCAAACGCTACCGCCATTGCAATTATGTTCACCATGGCGATCACAATGGGAGGAATCATCAACGAAGTCCATTTCACGATGTACAAATCGGCGTAAATGTCGTCGTTGTCATCTCCTCCTGATTTGGATGTCAACGTGAATGATATTTCAATTCCTGCTATCACTTTCAAAAGGCCTTGTACCACAGCCGCGAAGTGAGCACTAGTTCCGGAGATGAGCCAAAACTGTTCATTTCTCCACCAGTCTTCTAATCCAACACCGGACCATTTCACCTCTAGGATTGCCAGTCCAATAAGGCATAAAGTTATGGTAAGTAAATAGACTAAGAACGTGACATTCAGAGTTTGCACGATGAAGTTTCCAGATAAGAGCGACAGTGCCGGAAGGAAGCAATAGACGATGAGGAACACAGAGGTGAAAGGGTATATGCCAACATTAAGATAAGCAAGACGCTGAAGAACCTTGAGTCTCCTGGTGGCAAGGAATGCGTTGTTTCTGGAGAAGAAGATTTCGACCGAGCCAGTAGCCCACCGCAGCACTTGGTGAAGTCGATCAGTGAGATTGATGGGTGCAGATCCTCGAAATGCGTCGCGCTTGGTAATGCAGTAGACCGAGTGCCATCCACGGTTATGCATCCGGTAGCCTGTCACCACATCTTCTGTGACCGAACCATAAATCCAACCCACACGGTCTCCCCATTCGGTCTTGTCTTCATACCTGTCATGATGAACAGTCAACCTTTTTGTCATTCCATATGCTTACTATAAGCTATGCTTGTTCTCATTCACGTCCAGCATTGGCAAAATAAAAATAAACCAAATGAATAAAAATAATTGGTTTTAAATGTAGTGTGAGATTCTATCATTAACCGGAAAAATAAATAAATAAATAGAAGATCTCCATCCTGCTAATATAAGTTAGGTTTAGAATTAGTTTTGATACGTTGTTTACATTTGTCCATGCATGTATATCACAACTTAGCATATCAAAGTGTTAAAAAAAAGAAAAAAAAAAAAAAAAAGAAATGCATACCAACATGAAATGACGGATACGGCTTCAGCAACACTGGTGGCATCAAGCGGTTCGCGGGGGATCCTAAGAGCACCGGGAGGCCTGCCGTACTTGACTGCAGGATGATCGACAATTGGGCGGCCATGGAACTCAGCAACCGGTATAGACTCCGCTAACAATGTTGAATTTCCAAAACGCTTTGGAAGTAAGTTCACATCTAGATCAGGATCAAAGTCAGTGGCTGCTAAGGGTTGTGTTTGTGCCGGTATTTCTGTGTCATCCTTATGTTTTAGCTTGTCAGTCTGCGGTGGATCGAAACCATACAGAGCAAACCGCCTAAACATGCATCCCGTTCCCACATAAACCGGACCCTGAAGGAGGTTATCGATTTCAAATTCAATTTAGTACACCAATAAAAGGTGGAAGGAATATGCATATACAATGGTAAATTTTCCAAAATTCCTCGACTTTATACTTTTTTTTAATTTTTTTTTTATTGCGCCACTTTGTTTTAAGGAATTTATTTAATTGTAAGTTAAATAACTTTTTTTTCCAATAATGTTTTTCACCTTTATTTAATAAAACAAATGGTTTAGGTAAAGAGTATCAATTTGTCAAATTTTCATTTCATTAGAACTTATCAATTAAATTTGCTAAGCATACAAACTTAGCTATTGCTACGTCGTCGCTTCAGAGATAAATCGAAACAAATTTAAAATGTGAGGGGATAAATTGCAATTTTCAAAAATTTAGACACAAATCTGAAAATATAAAATAAAAAAAAAAAGTATAAAATAGACTTGAGCGACAAGATTGAAAAATTTGGGGGTACATACCTGTACGCCGTCAAGAGCACGCATGTTGCCATCAAAAAAGACAGTATTATTATTAGCATAACGATCAGAGGGATCAATGCCTTCAAATCTCTGAGGGAACTGAACGTAGCAGATGTTTTCGCCGCCACGATCCATCATGAAGCACATTCCTTCGCGGACGGCTTTGCAATTGTAGATATAGTGATCGCAGTCAAGGTTGAGAATGAAAGGGCCATTGGATAGAATAGCTGAAGCTCGTACCAGTGCGTTCATGGCTCCAGCTTTCTTGTTGTGATCATAGCCATGCCGCTTCTCGCGCGAGACATATACAAACATCGGGAGGCGTATATCGACATCCGTGAAATCTATGATCTTGTCATCGGTGCCTCCTAGTAATGGATCGCTGCTCGGAGGCTTCAGCATCACCTGCCAATTTTGTGCATGTTTTGATCATTGCAGACTATGTTGAATCACACAATACGGTAGGAACACTTTTGGATCCTCTATTTTGTTCATAGTTTTATTCTGTCTTCTTCATTTTAATTTTTTTCATTCAAGTGCTTCAATTTTAATTTTAGTTTCGATGTGGGTCTTACACTTTTCATATTTTTAAATGAAGAATCTCATTTTTAATTCTGATTACGGTTCAAGGCAAAAGATAATGACAATTTTAATTGAAATATATGTTTGGTTATAAGACTTGAGTTAAATTAACAGAGCATTCCTTAAAAAAAATAAAAAAAATAAAAAAAAAAAATAAAAAGAAAGAAAAAATAATAAAAGAAAAGAAAAGGAAAAAGTATATTTATATCGACATTGAAACCAAAATACCAAAAATTGAAGGTTTCAATTATAAAATATAAAATAAATAAATAAATATATATATATATATTGGGTCGAAAAATATAGCTTGCCCTAAACTACTACTCTTTGAATTTCTAGGAATACATGTTTTCTTATTCTACTTATCTGAATTTTACCTTAGCAATATATTTATATGATATATGACATGTGATATCAGATGAAAGACTGATATATATTGTTAGAAAGAAAGATGTGAAACTGTACGTATGTAAATATTTTCTAATTACAACATAGATTTCTTGTGCAATCTATCAAAATTAGATCTGTTCTCTACACAACAAACAAAAAAACACACACACACACACACATCTATTATTAGATTTTGTCATTTTTCTATTGGAAAGAATTATTGGTTTCATATCTTTAACTGTTTCAAAAGCTACGATCTAAAAAACTGCATTGTTGGTCTATACAAATATAATAAATTATTAAAAGCTTCAAAAAAGGAAAGTGATATATTATATATATATAGACAAAATGAAATATTAATGCATTTTGAATCTTAATAATTGAAACAATTCAAAGACTAGTAATAAGAGATCTTGGTAATTTTCAGTTTTTAACCATTAATGGATACATCCAATGGTGCATAAATGACCAAAAATTATTGGTAGCTATGACCATGATTAATAGACAGCTATATGTGCCTATTTAAAGACGAAGCTAATATTTGTTAAAAACGTTTTGTGGAATACGTTTAATGGAACGGCCATTTTAGTACATGTATGACACGATAAATTTCAAGATTATATCCTCTCTCTATTCGGAAGTTGAAGACAGTGGCAAATTTTGAAATGTAAACAAAGATTTAATTTGTTTTCATTAATTTATATTATAACTTCTAGTCACCCTTTTCATATTAAAAGATCATGCCAAAAAATTGAAATTAAATTTGCACCCATAGTAGTACCTGAAGAATTCCTGCATGGTCACCTTTAGCATGATCGCTTGAAGGAACAGCCCAAGTACCAGGCCAGTGGGTCCCATCAGCCATCCATGTAGCCTTCAATATCTTTATCGGCTCCATTGGGTCCCCTCCACTCTCCCTTATATGCTTTAACATCTTCATTTCCTCTCTTGCGTTGAAGGCGTCCGATCTCCTCCGAATCGAATCAGGCAGCCCATTGATCCTTACCTTAAATTCATCATACTCCCTCTTTATCTTCCTCCTGTCTTTCACGAAATCTGACCTACTTTTATTCCTAGTTGGATCGACTTTCAAGCTAAAGTAGCTCTCCGGATTCCTCGGTTCGATATCATGTTTCCGGCAAAATGGAACCCACAAATCAGCGAAGCTTGCAGCCTCGGCCATGGCCTCAAAGGTTAGAAGTGCGCCGCCATCATCGGAGATATAGCAAGCTAGC
Organism: Ziziphus jujuba; assembly: GCF_031755915.1. NCBI lineage: Eukaryota > Viridiplantae > Streptophyta > Magnoliopsida > Rosales > Rhamnaceae > Ziziphus > Ziziphus jujuba. Next base: position 18,592,546 of record NC_083387.1, read on the forward strand.
TTCTCCACTGGATAATCAACGGCTAGAATTGAAAGGATAGTATTGGCAGTGACTAGAGGTGGTTCTTTTTCGGGATCCGCGGTGGAGACAAACATATCGCAGCCTGGTAAATCGGAGCGGCCGGTGGGATTCGATGGCGATGGCATATCGAACTTCTCCCGGAGGACCTCGAGGTCGGTGGATCGGTTGATTGGGCAGAGCTTGGGAATCTGGTCGAGAATCCATGAGAAAGCAAACCATACCTCACAAATTACTGACATAAGCCATAACCATATTGCGTCTTCGTTTGGATGAACGAGTCTCCATTCCAAGAAGAAACCAAGCACCACAAGCCTAACCAAGATCAACAGCCTGACAATAATAATAAATTTAATGTGGCTTATTTTAATCGCATGTTAAGGAATAACGGGAACGACGAATAATGAATAATAAAATGTAATAACATATATGAAACAAGTGATTTCCTGTTTTCTTTTTTTTTCTTTTTTTTCTTTTTTTTGGTTTGTAATTATTATTTTTATGCCATTTTAAATATTAATTTCTCCCAATAAAAGAAAAGGCCAAAGGGTGCTGAATACAAGAGAATCAAACAGAAAAAAAATGCTTTTTCATTATATGAAATTTCGTAGTCCCTACGTTAAGGCTAACTAAGCATTCGTTCGTCAGAAAAGGAAAAAAAATAAAATAAAAAATAAAAATTGCTCTTTTGGTGATCTTTATCTTTATCAATTTTTTTCCTTAAAGATTTTACTTTTACTTGCGTATACCTTGCTTACTTTATAAATGATAGTTAGCCTTTTCACGTAACTACAAGTTTTAAGAAATTATTGCTTACAAGATTGAAGAAAAAAAAAATTAAAATCATATTAATCAATTTATATGATAAGATTGATTTTTATATATACATTTTTATTTTAGCCAATATAAATGATTATGATAGTAGTAAATTATCAATAATGTATGATTAATCTTTCAAAAAAAAGAAGAAAAAAAGAAAACAAATGTCAAAAATATGAACAAACAATGGATAACTTACTATTTTTTGTTTTTTTTGGGATTAATTTTATTTTCTTATTTGTTTAGCACGATTCGGTGGGCTAGTAATGTACAGGCTACAACATTGAGTTTTAGTACTAAATTTAACAATCTTTAATTTAAGTTTAATAGGGATGCATATATAATACATGCATATATACATGTATGTATGTATGTACGTACTGACCTATAAGGGCTGATAATGCCAGCTTGAATTGGCATTTTTCTACTTAGAGGTTTCCAAGGCTTATCTTTAGCATCCAACATGCCTCCATGGAACCCTTCATCCCCATCATCATCATACATATGATCATCTTGTGGCCAATAAGCATTGCCAACACCATATGTACCTTTTGTCTCAAACAGCCACCTATTATGATCAAATTCTCCATTTTGATTTCTTTTCATCATTGACATATTATTAGGATCCCTACTTGAGCCATCTGGGCCTGGAAGTTGTAGTGTTCCACTTGAATAATTATCTTGCGGATCATCATCAAAGTCGGTTCTATATGGTTCCTTGCAACCAGGACAAAGTCCAGTATCCTTTTGGGCATCCAGGAAGCAATCTCTACAAATTTTGAACCTAAAGAAGATAGACAATATTTCAAATGCATACTTTATAAAATAAATAAATAAGAAAGAAATAAAAAAGAAATGTAAACGAAATTTTGGTTGGTAACCTGCAAGCACAAGGAGTTATATCAACTCCCCTTTCATCCTTCATCACCTTGCCATCACAAGCAGGCATTTGACATGAAGAACCTTTGGCTCCAGCCATCTGCGGATGAGTCACATCTGAATCAATCACCTTGTCCATAAGATGAGCTCGTGTTACGCTATTGAATCCGCCGGTAAATAGTGAGTTGGAAACATATTGTTCTTCGGCTTTCACAGCGACAGATGATTCCATAGGCTGATTGTCCGGCGTAGGAGGAATGTGAACCGTGTAGTTCATGTAATCTCCCGATATTTCTCCGGACATGTCAAGATCTTCTCTTGAAAGACTAACATACCGACCGCTTGAAGTTCTTCTTGCGAATTTAACCGTTTGCCCGCTGGAACCACGATTGCTCTGCGAGTTATTGCTAGAACTCCCAGCACCACGAATGGCCTTCTTAGACGGTTGGTTGGTCAATGATGCCATTGTCTAACAATATTCCTTTTCTCTTTTTGTTAGAATTTTACTTTTATTTCTTTCAAAGGAATGCTTCTTCTCCCCTAAAGATCAAATTTGCATGGAAACATATTCACCATATAGACCCACCCATGATCATTGCGTGAAAAAAGTACTTGACAGATACCCAGATGGGAAGACTGCCATATTAGTTGGGTCATTGTTATCTCCACTCTCTAACTTTGGTAAACATATCCGAAGGTAGAAGTTTTGATTGGATAGAACGAAAGAGAAAGAGATAGAGATAGAGAAATTAAGAGAGAGAAAAATGGAAAGAGGTAATAAGAAAGATGGCAGGTAGAAGATTGGATTCACGGTGAGAGACCGAGTCATTCAAAATAAACAATGGCTGTTTTTAGGATGCAATGTTACGGGTTTCAAGGAGAGTGTTTGTGGATCGAGTTGAAGTGCAATGGGAGACTGTTTAATACGTCCATATTAATGGCAGATATCATATTTAACTAACATTCAATTGCTCGGTTACAAACGCATATACATAGATTTCTCTCTCTCTCTCTCTCTCTCTCTTTTAATATTCTTTTTGTATTTTTTTTTTTGCTCTTTTTGTGTGTGTATATATATATATATATACATTAGATATATACCTGTGCGATGCACGGCATATACAATTGTCATACATTATTTTGATAATAAATTATAAAAAAGAATTATAATCAAATCATATATAAAGCATCATAAGAACAATAGTAAACCAAAACTTTCAATTTAACATAATTAATCCAAATTTTGAAAAACTTCTTTAAAGACCATATTAGTGGTTGAATTTGTAGGTTCTTCATCTTTATCACAAATTAATATTTTCAATCATTTTCTATTTGTAACTCTGGAGACTACAATATATAACTGTCCATGACTGAAAACTGATTTTTTAAGATAAAGTTTGACATGTGAAAAAGATCGACCTTGGCTCTTATTAATAGTCATAGCATATGATACAACCAAATGATATTGTCTTCTTTGAAACTTAAAAGGTAACCTTGGGTTCAATGGAGTTAAAGTCATTCTTAAAATAAAAATTTTAAACTCGACATTGCTTCTTGAAATAACTTTTCCTTCGAGAATATGATTGTCAAGCCTTCTAATGACGAATCTAATCCCATTGCACAACCCGAAAATGATCAACATTCTTCATTATGATGATTTGCAATCTAAATATGCACCATACATTATTTTGATAATAAATTGTAAAAAAGTATTATAATCAAATCATATATAAAGCATCATAAATATTAAACCAAAACTTTCAATTTAACATAATTAATCCAAATTTTGAAAAACTTCTTTAAAGACCACATTAGTGGTTGAATTTGTAGGTTCTCCATCTTTATCACAAATTAATATCTTCAATCATTTTCTATTTGTAACTTTGGAGACTGCAACATATAACTGTCTATGACTGAAAACTGGTTTTTTAAGATAATGTCTGATATGTGAAATAGATCGACCTTGCCTCTTATTAATAGTCATAGCATATGATAAAACCAAAGGATATTGTCTTCTTTGAAACTTAAAAGGCAACCTTGGATTCAATGGAGTTAAAGTCATTTTTGGAATAAAAACTTTAAACTTGGCATTGCTTCTTGAAATAACTTTTCCTTCGAGAACATGATTGTCAAGTCTTGTAATGACCAATCTCATCCCATTGCACAACCTCGAAGAATGATCAACATTCTTCATTATGATGATTTGCAATCTAAATATACAACTTTTCCTTCAAAAATGTTTATTGTACCATGAATCATTCCTCCCTATAAATATTTATTAAGCTTTTTAGACCTTATACAAAAGAAGAGATACATAATATTATAATATTATTATAGTATTATATATAATATTATATATATATATATAATAGTATATTGTACAATGTATATAATAATAAGTACAATTATAATAATAATAATATATTTTATATAGTATATTATATACACATGCACAATATTATATATTCTATTATATATATGTATGTAATATTATATTGTATAATATAAACACATAATAGTAATAATAATAATATCAATAACATGTAATGAAAACTAAAAAAAAAAAAAATGCTCATCCATTAACACCATTTCAATTTACTAATTTATAATTCGTTATCAAAGCATAGGAGCTTCCAAAGTCTTAGGACACTAATTTTGAATGTCCACTAAGTTTTGATAGCATTGATATGGTTGATAAAATCGATCTACCTGGACATGTTCTCCAAAATAAAATAAAAGTTTTATTGATAATAAGTATATTTGGATTTTTTTTTTCAATGTATATTATAAAGGTTTGTTAAAAACTAAAAATTTGATGTCGATATATTTTGTTAAAAACTAAAAATTTGATATCAATATATAATACTCTCCAATCATGAAATTTAAATTCAAATATTATACGTCAAAGTGCTTATTAGCAGACATTATTAAAATATATATTAGGCCGTCTAACATTGGGCCATATATATGTATAATTGCGTCTTAATATATATGTATACTAAGTAGACCATAATTAGGCCATAAATATATATTTGGTAAATAAGATAAAATAAAAAAATATTTATTTTCAATTAATCTCAAAATTATCACCATGCGTAATTTTATCAATTGTTTGATAGTTATGGATATTTATATGAAAAACTAACCTTATGTATATTTGGCTATATCCAGAAAATATAAGATAATGAATAATAAATAATAAGTAATAATAAATAAAATCTATATGATGTATAAAATATTTATAAAATGGTTATTTCATCTTCTTCATATGCTTCTTGACCAATATAGAAGCTTAATTGATTTTCATTCTTCTATGACATTTTAATAAGGAAAAAAAAAAACAAAAAAAGTAACTATTATATGTTTGGAGAAATCTATGTATCAATAAATTAATGTGATAAACAATGCTTACAAATCAAATAATCATGGAAAGAGATTATTTTGTTGGTAAATTGATATTTATCCTCAAGTAAAATAATTAAAATTTAAATAGTTTTAGGGTTACTTAAATAGGCCAACATTTTCTTTATTTGTAGTTAATTTTTATTTTTATTTTTTATATTTTTAGAAAATTTTCCATTCTAACAGGGAACAAAAATAAAAAGAAGAAAGAAACAATTATTATTATTTTTTTCAGTAGAAAATCATTGCTCTTTTTTCCTTATTAACCATTAAATTATTTTTTTTTTAATTTTTTCTTTCTTCTTTGAAGCGCGCGGCGCAGGCCCCCCCCTTTCTTTTTTTAAATGATTCTCTACCCCTTATTTTCAGCATAGTTGACCAAAATTTATTTCCTTTATATGAGGCATAATATGAAAGCTTAATTGATTTTGATTCTTCTATGACATCTTAATAACGAAAAAATAAAAAAGTAAAAAAATCAATAATTGTACCTATTATATATTTGAAGAAGTTTATATGTCAATAAATTTATTTGATAAATAATGCCTAAAAATTAAATAATCATGGAAAGAGTTTATTTCTATTGTAAATTGATATTTATCCTCAAGTAAAATAATTAAAATTTATATCGTTTTAGAGTTAATTAAATACGTCAATATTTGCCTTATTAGTAGTTAATTTCCTTACTTTATTTTTATTTTTATTTTTTATATTTTCCGAAAATTTTCTATTCTAATAGGGAAGGAAAATAAAAAGAAGAAAAAAACATATAAAAAAGGGATTTTTTTTTCTTTTTAAAACGATTCTCTACCCCTTTTTTGGTTACTTATAAAAAGAAAGGATTTTGTTTTTCTTCTTTGGAACTTGTACAAATGGTTTTTCAAAAGCTAAGATTAATTTTATTAGCTTATGTATTATATTAATTTATAATTGGTATAATTGGTTTTATGAAAGTCTAATTTTTCTTTTCTTTTGCTAAGAAAAGACCAGGTAATTTACCATATATGCAAAAAATTAAATAAGTTTATAAATTGCTGGAGAATTAATTCCATTAGTGAGGCCATAAATTTATGAACAGCCTGACTTGACCCTTATTTATTGTTTCATGCACTTTTGTTTCCTTTTGCAGTGAAGTTATTTTTTCACATCAAAATTGTGTTTATGCTTCACTCCAACACACACCCATTTAAACAATTAAATGTGGAGATAGCTTAATTTTCATACTAATCACTTAAATTAAAATATGGAACAGAAATATGGAAACTTATTATTATTATATGATTATTATTTGGGTTAAAAAAAACATATGTAACTTTACTTGAAAAGACCATCATATTCATAATTGTAATTATAAAAATTATGACCATGGACGCCACTTAAATTAATAGAGGGAAATTATGCTAAAACAACAAAAACCAATATTATTTTTCAATAACAAAAATGAATGTTGAGAATAATTATATTAATCAACCCCAAAAATAAAAATATTGTCTTCTTAAAAAAACCATATTGTAATTTATACTAACTAAAATAAAAACATTATTTTATTTCAATCCCAATTAAAAAAAAAAAGCATAATAAGGAAAAAAAATAACTATAATATGTAGGACCAACGCTTAATCTTCGTAAGTTGCTTATTGTTCAATGAAGTTGTCCTAAAGTCAGGGAATTCCAGCACCATTTGATTGCTAAAACGATCGTATCGCTCTTTTTTGCATGCCGTCGGTCAGAATAGTCTCTTGCGTCTTCTCTTTTTTATTTTTTTCTTATCCATCATCTTAAAAAAATGGATAGACAAAGGTGAATCAATAATCAAGGATTCTTTTTCAGAAGCATTTTTTTCTTTTTGAAGAGTTTCTACATCATATCTTGATTTAGAATCATCAATTTCTTCCAAAAATTCATAGCATGGCTCACGTATATGCTTATGATTAACATGATCATGTTTAGAATCCATAAAAAAAAAAAATTGCAATTAAAGAATAAAAACAAAAAAAAGCCTTAAACCCTAAAACATAAATATGAGAGAAATAAAAAACAAACAAACTATTGAATATCAAAATTTTAAATAATAAGAAGGTGGCACTTACTAATTTATAGCCAAATATGTTTAACTTATTTGGTAAATAAAATATTAAATTTCAAAGTGCATCTTAGTAGACAATATTAAAATATATATTAGGCCATGATTCCTTTATAAAATATATGTATATATTTAGGCCATATTTCGAGTATAATATATATTAGGCTATCTAATATTAGACCATATATATACCTAATTCCCTTATAATATATGTAAATATATTAAGCCACGTATATGTATAATTCCATTATAATATATATGTATACTAATTAGGTCATAATTAGGCCATAAATATATATTTGGTAAATAATATAAAATCAAATATTTTATCTATTTTCAAATTATTTTAAAATTATTATTATATGTAATTTTATCAATTGTTTGATAGTTATGGATATTTATGTCAAAAATTAATTATATATATATATATATATATATTTGGTTACATTAATAAAAGGTAAGATAATGAATGATAAATAATAAGTAATAATAAATAAAATAAAAATATTTCAAAATTATTACCATATATATTCTTATTCATTTTTTGATAGTTATGGATATATATATCAAAATTTTATTTTATACATATTTGGTTGTATCCATAAAAGGTAAGATAATGAATAATAAATTAAAAAAAAAAGCTTTTGGAGAAAATTAAAAAGACGCATACACTTCTTCTTTTATATATTTTATAGATATATATGAAGTTAGTGACTTTTACTAATTTAAAGATTTTTATATGCTAGAGCTAAGGGTTATTTTATCCCATTTAAGATTGTAGTTTTGAGTTCAAATATTAATTGTCATTTTATTAAATGGTCAGACCTTTTAAAACTAAAGCACCTCTAATTAATTAGATGGAGAATTCTTGATACTAGATTTACTAATATAGAGGAATTCTATTATTAGGATATCTTTATTGAAAAACTTCCAAGATATTACTTGTTAGCCTTTAAATTACATCAAAATAAGGGTAGCAATGGTCATGTTTCATGCTAACCTATTTTTTTAAAGTTATTAATTGTGTTAAGCTTTCTCAACCCTATATTCTTCCTCAATTAATTGATATGTTTAAAATAAAATATTATTATTACTATTATTTTATTATTTTTCATTATAAAATATTAAATTCTATATTTATTTATCCTTATTTTTAATTTTTATGATTGTGAAAAAAGCTTAACACTTACAAATCAATGTTTCATTTATACTTTATTAGAAGTATATGAGCTACTTAAAATAGTGATTCTACTCATTCAAGACAGTACAACCTTTAATTACAATTTTTTGGAACCAGAAAATACTCTTTGATTTCAATTATATCTTGAGAAAAAGGTTCTTAAGATATTTTTATAGATGCACTCAATTAACTGAGTTGTTTACATACCCAAGTTACGGATCAAACCTGATACCAACCTAGGTAGACTTGCTCGTAAACCCGTATTATATTAATTTGGATCTTAATTATATTTAGACTCTAATGGAAACTTTAACCCCTAATCAACTTATGCTCAGAAATCTTGGTATATGATGAAGACACCATAATAAGTGATGGATATCCTATTGATAAGTCAAACTAAAACACTTAATTTCTATTAAGTGTATTAGGTGTTCAAAGAGAACCAAAAGAAAAAAAAAAAACTTTCTCACAAATATATTTTCTGTATGAATAATGTACTGAATACTTTTGAGATAATAGTCCTTAAATAGGTTGGGGAGACAACATAAAAACACTAAAACTCCATAGAGAAACCGGCCGTAGATTTAGGAAACTTAGTGTGGCCGAAATTCTCCTCATTTTTTGATCTAATTTAGATTAATTAATTCCTTAATTTTGAAATAGGAATTAATTAATTTACAATTGAAATAATAAATTATCAACCTTCCTAAAATGATTTTTCTAGCAAATAAATAAATAAAAATCAAAATAGAAGACTAATTTCCTAAAACAAAAGTCAAATTTCAGATTAGGAAACTAGTTGACTAGTTTTACAACTAAGTTGTCTTTATCCCATCACTGTTAGAGAATCATGGCAAGTGTTAGCAATGAAACATGCAAAACCGAGACCAAGGCAAGGTAAAAGTTGAAATGCCTTGGCCGAAATCATTAACCTAGTTTGTTTCATATTTGGTTTGTATTTTAATTCTAGCAAATTGTGTAATCTAGGCTAGATAAGTTGGTGCACAAAGACACCAAAATATGTTGTTTAAAGTATACTAGCCAAAGTAGGGTTTAAGAAAAACCAAGCACCTAGATGACATGGAAAGCACCTTGGTGACAAGGATGGTGACATGGAAGCTACTTGGTGACATGGAGCTTTACCATTCGGCCTTTCTCTCAACCAATGCATGGAAGGACATGTGTCATCAGGCATGAGGACTACTTCACCATGAAGCAACTAATGAGGCAGCAACACTTGTCAACCAACCATGATGCATGTGGCAAAGTTACTTTACACATGTGGTTTTGCTTCACCATGAAACACTTGTTTGTATTGGTCCTTAAAACTGGTCATGGTGTGCTTTCACACCTATTTTGTATGCTATAAATATGTATTACAGTTCAATGAATGAATATATTGAATTTTGGAGAAATATACCTTAGTTTCCATTTGAAACCAAGAGAACACTGAAACCGGCCTTGTTACAAATTTTCAGCAGCTTACTACATCAAAACCGAGATACACCTTCACTCCAAATCAATTTCAATCCTTCATACCTTGTTTTCTTTTGATTAACCTTGCCCTCATTCTTTCAAATTGGTATCAGAGCCTGGTTTCAGCAATCCCTAAAAAAAAACCGATTCAAAACTCATAAAACACCAACCGGTTTAAATGGCTTCCTCACATTTTTCAGCACCTTCACCTCCCATGTTAGATGGCAACAACTATCCTGTTTGGGCAATCAAAATGAGATCTTATCTTCAAGCTTATGACCTTTAGGAGCTTGTTGAAGTTGATTATGAGGTAGAACCATTGAGAGCAGGTGCTACTGTAAATCAAATCAAACTTCATAGTGAAGAAAATGCAAGACCTTACAAAACTCTCACAGCAATACAAGCTGCTATGACCGATGACATCTTCACTAGAATTATGACTTGTACAACTCCTAGACAAGCATGGAAAAAGCTTCAATAGGAGTTCCAAGGAAGTACAAGATCAAGACAGATGCAGCTGCTCAACCTTAGAAGAGAATTCAAAAATATGAAGATGTTGGAGCATGAAACCGTGAAGGAGTTTTCCAACAAACTTATGAAGATTGTCAACCAAATCCGGTTGCATGGTGAGTTTTTACCAGATCAAAGGATTGTTGAAAAGATCCTTATATGCCTTCTAGAGAATTATGAAGTAAAGATCTTAACTTTGGAGGAGACAAGAGACCTTACACAACTCACAGTTTTCTGAATTGATCAATGCCTTGCAAGCCATGGAACAAAGGAGGAGTCTTTGGCTACAAGGTGAATCAAGCTCGGCTGAAGTGCCCTTGTAGTAAATAATAAAGGAAAATCAATCCAGCAACCAAGGCCTTTCCAAAGGCAAAATAGAGGCAAGGAAACAACAAACCAAAGAGAGAACAAGATGACACATGGTCCTTGCATAATTTGCAAAAAGCAAGGACACACAGCTGAGATATGCTGGAGGAGACCGAATGCTCAATGCAAAATTTGCAAGCAATTCGGTCACATGGAAAGAGTTTACAGGCAAAGGAACCAAAGGAAAAAAGCTAGACATGTTCATGAACCCGAAGAGGCAAGTGGTGAGCATGTACATACCTTCACAGCAACTTGCAACCTTGCAAGCTCAATTAAAGACTCATGGATCTTGGATAGCGCGTGCACAAATCACATGTGCAACAACCGGGACTTGTTTGTCAAGTTTAACCCAAGAATTGCAACAAAAATCAGGGCAACAAATGGAAAAATCATGGAGGCACAAGGAAAAGGAGATTTGGTCATTAAAACACCAAAAGGTACAATTCAAATTACCAATGTTTTATTTGTACCAAATCTGTCCAAAAATTTACTTAGTGTGCCTCAACTTATGAAAAAAGGATATACTTTGAAGTTCTTAGATAAATGTTGTGAAATATCTAAGGATGAAAAAATTGTATTATTTGTCCATATGAAAGATAATATCCTTGTAATTGATTTTAATCAACTAAATCAAATGGCCATGAATACCAAAATCCATGAAGAATCAAAGCTATGGCATAGAAGGTTCGGCCACTACAACTATGCCACCATGAAGCAGATGCATACTCAGCAAATTGTTGAGAACTTACCACAAATCCTTGGAGATGATGCTGTTTGCCAAACATGTCAACTTGGCAAAATCAAAAGACAACCATTTCCTTTGACTATAATCGGCAAGGCAAAGGAAAAATTACAATTGGTGCATTCGAATTTGTGTGAACCTATGAATGAAGTAACACATGCTGGGAGGAAGTATTTTATCGTCTTCATTGATGATTATTCAAGGAAGTGCTGGATCTACTTCCTCAAACAAAAGTCAGAAGCTGCAGCCATATTTGAAAAGTTCAAAACACTTGTTGAAAATCAAGCACAAACAACCATCAAGGTAATTAGAACCTACAATGGTGGAGAGTACATATCCAAAACTTTCCAAGATATTTGCAAGACAGATGGCATCATACATCAACTCACTACTCCATACACACCACAACAAAATGGAGTGAGTGAAAGGAAGAATAGAACAATCATGGAGATGTCAAGATGCTTACTGTTTGAGAAGTGCTTGCCGAAGAAATTTTGGGCCGAAGCAGCTAATACAAGTGTATACCTCCTAAACCAACTTCCAAGTAAGGCAATTGAAGCCAAAACACCAAATGAATTATGGTATGGCTTTAAACCTTCAATTGCTCATTTAAAAGTCTTTGGAAGTATTTGTTACATGCATCTCCATGACTCCAAAAGAACCAAACTTGATAAGAAAGTAAGTATTGGTGTTCTTGTAGGCTAAGCTCGGTTTCAAAAGGCTATAGAATCTTTGATGTATCTAAGATGCAGGTTGTTGTCTCTCAAGATGTTATAATAGATGAGAACTCATATTGAAGTTGGCAGGAGCATAAAGTGGAAGTAAACACTTATATTCAATCAAGAACTCCTTCCACCGATCAAAATGATTTTGATGTTGAAAATAATTATGAAGATGATGATGACCTAGCCAATGAAGATTATGTGGGCAAGAGAGGCACAAAATCAATTGAAGAACTTTATGCAAGTGCAAGGATGGCAACACCTGATCCTACAACATATAGTGATGCTTCACAACACAAAGAATGGCAAGCTGCAATAGAGGAGGAGCTTCACATGATTGACAAGAATAAAACTTGAAGTTTGGTGTCGAGACCAAAGAAAGGATATGTGATAGGTGTTAAATGGGCTTTTAGAACCAAACTAAACCCTAATGGCACCTTGAAAAAAAACAAAGCAAGGCTGGTTGTTAAAGGTTACATTCAACAATACGGTGTAGACTATATGGAGACTTTTGTACCGGTTGCAAGACATGAAACCATTCGGCTTCTACTTGCATATGCAGCCAACAAATCTTGGAAAATATACCATTTGGGTGTAAAATCAGCTTTTCTAAATGGTATATTAGAAGAAGAAGTATATGTTGAGCAACCTGAAGGATTTGTCATAGAAGGAGAGGAGGAGAAAGCAAACAAGCTCCAAGAGCTTGGTATGCAAGAATTGATGACTACCTCACTCATGAAGGCTTTTCTAGAAGTGATAATGAGCCTACCCTCTACATCAAAACTAACACACATAAAGATGCAATGGTAATCTCTCTTTATGTAGATGATTTACTCATAACAGGTTGCAATACCAAAGGCATTCAAGAATTCAAAGACAAAGTGAAGGAAACCTTCGAGATGTCGGACCTTGGTTTGATGAATTACTTTCTAGGATTCGAGATCAAGCAAACAAGTAAAGGTATAATTTTATCTCAAGAACAATATGCTTTGAATTTGCTTGATAAGTTCCAACTAGAAAATGCAAAGATTTTTGATACACCAATGATACAAAATGCCAAGTTCGAACATGAGGATGGAAGTGAGAAAGTGAATGCTTCGGTTTATAGAAGCATAATTGGAAGCTTGCTTTATTTATGTGCTTTAAGACCTGATATTATGTATGCTGTAAGTGTGCTATCAAGGTTTATGAATGCACCATCTCAAAACCATTACCATGCTGCAAAAAGAGTCCTACGGTATGTAAAGGGCACGGCCAACCATGGAATTCTATACAAGCCTGGCAACATGTGTGAGTTGGTTGGCCATTGTGATAGTGATTGGGGCAGGTAGCTTGGAAGACATGAAGAGCACCTCTGGATACTTGTTTATGTTTGATTCAGGTCCATTTTCATGGAGCTCACTCAGGCAAGGAACCACAGCACAATCAACAGCAGAAGCTGAATACATCTCGGCAACGGCTGCATCAAACCAAGCAATTTGGCTAAAGAAATTACTTGATGACTTAGGTTGCAAGCAAACAAATGCAACCACCATGTACTGTGACAATACTTCAGCCATAGCCATAACCAAAAATCCTGTACAACATAGAAGAACCAAGCATATCCCTATGAAGTACCATAGCATCCGTGAGGCTGAAAGAAACAAAGAAATTAGTTTGATGCATTGTTCAACACAAGACCAGCTGGCCGACATTCTTACAAAACCATTGCCAAAAGAAAGACTTCAAATGCTTAGGAGTCTTCTTCACATCATACCTAACATTGCCAAAGAGAAGTGTTAGAGAATCATGGCAAGTGTTAGCCATGAAACATGCAAAACCGAGACCAAGGCAAGGTAAAAGCTGAAATGCCTTGGCCAAAATCATTAACCTAGTTTGTTTCATATTTGGTTTGTATTTTAATTCTAGCAAATTAAGTAATCTAGGCTAGATAAGTTGGTGCACAAAGACACCAAAATATGTTGTTTAAAGTATACTAGCCAAAGTAGGGTTTAAGAAAAACCAAGCACCTAGATGACATGGAAAGCACCTTGGTGACAAGGATGGTGACATGGAAGCTACTTGGTGACATGGAGCTTCACCATTCGGCATTTCTCTCAACCAATGCATGGAAGGACATGTGTCATCATGCATGAGGACTACTTCACCATGAAGCAACTAATGAGGCAGCAACACTTGTCAACCAACCATGATGCATGTGGCAAAGTTACTTTACACATGTGGTTTTGCTTCACCATGAAAGACTTGTTTGTATTGGTCCTTAAAATCGGTTATGGTGTGCTTTCACACCTATTTTGTATGCTATAAATATGTATTACAGTTTAATGAATGAATATATTGAATTTTGGAGAAATATACCTTAGTTTCCATTTGAAACCAAAAGAACACTAAAACTTGTTATAAATTTTCAGCAGCTTACTACATCAAAGCCGAGATACACCTTTACTCCAAATCAATTTCAATCCTTCATACCTTGTTTTCTTTTGATTAACCTTGCCCTCATTCTTTCAATCACCAGCTAGTTTAAGCTCCAAATCAGCTCCAATATACCATGAAGGATTCCAAATAGGATTAATATTGATTCCTATATGTTGTCCTTGATTGGAATAAATCAAACTTGCTTGATCAGCAAAAGAAGTCAAAGTCAGCGCCAATCTAATGAATTTCGGCCAACTTGAAGCTTTCATGCACAAATGTTGAATTGGAAAGATTTTGCTTCTATCTTAGAATAATTTCATGGTCCCTTGGAGTGCTCAATCATTTTCATAAACCAACAAATTCATACCTTGGTGGCCGGAGTCCATAGAAGCACCAAAACAGCTTGCTGATCCATTTCCACCTTCATAACTTGGATACATAAGATGGGCTTTGGATATTCGGGTATTGGCATGCCTTCTTGAGTTTGAATCACACTCTTATGAATCTAACTAGGTTGTCCTCAAATTTCTTAGCTTATGCCCTTGTGATTGGCCTTGTCTTTATTCGTACAGGATTAGCAACCCAGTGGGTAGTCGGTTATATAGGTACAAGCGGATTCTCATCATTTTCCTCTTCTTGAAAAGGATTTGCCATCAAATCAAAGTCATCACCTATAGAAAATGGAGATAAGTTAGCAACATTAAATAAAGCACTCACATTATACTCACCTGGCAAGTCAAGCTTGTAAGCATTTTCATTAACTATCTCCGAAACTTGAAAAGGTCCATCCCTTCGCGGCATAAGCTTTGACTTTCATTGTTCTGGAAACTTCCTCTTTCTTAGGTGTAACCAAACCCAATCTCCAGGTTCAAATACAATCTTTATTCGATCTTGATTAGCATTTTTTACATATTGTTCCATCCTCCTCTCAATGTTTTCTTTTGTCTTCTCATGAATTTGCTTTAGAAAATCAGCTCTTTATTTTCCATCTAGATTAGCACGTCCACTTAGAGGCAAATGTGTTAAATCTAATGGAGCCAGAGAATTAAAACCATAAATGATTTCAAATGAAATATATTTAGTAGCTGAATGTATGGACCCATTATAAGCAAATTCCACATGTGGCAAACTTTCCTCCCACATTTTTAAATTTCTACTAATTAAAGCCCTTAACAATGCAGACAAAGTCCTATTTACTACTTCAGTTTGTCCATCAGTTTGTGAACGACAAGTGGTTGAAAACAAAAGCTTAGTCCTAATTTAGCCCACAAAGTTTTGCAAAAATAACTTAAGAACTTAACATCTCTATCCGAAACAATTGTCCTAGGCATTCCATGTAGTCTTACTATTTTCCTAAAGAATAAATTAGCCACATTAGATGCATCATCAGTTTTATTACATGCAATAAAATGTGCCATCTTCATCAACAACTACAAATATTGAATCTTTTCCATTCCTAGACCTAGGTAAACCAAGAACAAAATCCATAGACAAATCAACATATGGAGGAATGGAATTGGCAATGGAAGATACAAACCGTGCGGCTTCAATCTTGACTTGGACTTTCAGCTTTTCAAACATCTCTCACATATTCTTTCGACATATCTCTTCATTTTAGGCCAATAAAAATGTTCTTACAATAAGGATAAAGTTTTTATAACACCAAAATGTCCCATTAAACCTCCCCCATGACCTTCCCTAACTAGTAACTCCCAATGCTATAACTAGGCACACAAAGTTGATTTTTCCAAAACAAATATACCTCAAAAATATAAAATTTTGTTAACCACGCTTAGCACAATTTTTAATTGTCTCACCAAAGTAATTATCATGCTTATAAAGTTCTTTCAATTGTTTAAATCCAAGCAATCGAGTATCTAAGGTAGAAAACAATACATACCTTCGGGATAATGCACTGGCAATGATATTTTCCTTACCTTCCTTGTAGCAGATAACATAAGAAAAGGTATCGATAAATTCAATCCACTTCCCATGTCTTTGATTGAGCTTCCCTTGGCCTTTAATGTGCTTCAATGATTAATGATCCGTGTGAATCACAAATTCCTTTGGTATCAAGTAATGAGCCATGACTCCAAAGCTCTCACAAATGCAAACATCTCTTTGTCATAGGTTGGATAGTTTAGTGCATGTGCATTTAACTTCTCATTAAAGTAAGCTATGGGTCTTCCTCCTTGCATCAAAACAGTTCCAATACCTACACTTGAAACATCACATTCAATTTTAAAAGTTTTAGAAAAATTAGGAAATACTAATAAAGGAGCATTAGTTATTTTTTCTTTCAACAAATTAAAGGACTTCTCTTGTGCTTTGCCTCATTTGAATCCAACATTCTTTTTGACAACTTGGGTCAATGGTGCTACTATGGTACTAAAATCCTTGACAAATATTTGGTAGAAGCTAGCTAAACCCTGAAAATTCCTTACCTGGGTAATAGATGTAGGTTTCAGCCAATCTTATATGGATTTCACCTTTGATTGGTCAACTTTAATTTTTGCAGCACTTACAACAGATCTTGGGAAACAAGCTCATCTTGACGAAAATCACACTTTTTCATGTTAGCAAATAACCTTTCCTTCCTAAGAATATTTAAAACTTGCCTAAGATGTCCTACATGATCATCAAGATTTCAGCTATACACTAAAATATACAACCATAAATTTTCCAATGAATGGATGCATGACATGCTTCATTAACCTCATAAAAGGGCTAGGTGCATTAGTTAAACCAAAATGCATTACTAACCATTCATACAATCCATATTTAGTCTTAAATGCACATTACTAACCATTCATACAATCCATATTTAGTCTTAAATGCGGTTTTCCATTCATCACCCTCTTTCATCCTGATTTGATGATACTCACTCCTAAGATCAATTTTAGAGAACATGCAAGCACCATACAATTCATGTAGCATACCATATAATCTAGGAATTGGATACTTATACTTAATCATTATATTATTTATAGCCCTACAATCAACACACATTCTCCATGATCCATCTTTCTTAAGTACTAATAAAATAGGGACAACATATGGACTCATGCTTTCTCTAATGCAACCTTTTTCAAGTAATTCACTTACCTGGCTTTGTAGTTCTTTGGTCTCCTCGGGATTACTTCTATATGCAGGCCTATTAGGAATTGCAGCTCCAAGAATAAAATCAATTTGATGTTCAATCCCTCGAATAGGTAAACCACTAAGAATCTCCGAAAGACATCAACAAATTCCTGCAAAAGGGAAGAAATAGAACTGGCAATTCAGGCTCTTCAGGATTAGCTTGATCATTTAGGTAAATATCTTTATAAATCATGACCAGCAATGGTTTATTACTCAAAATTACCTTTTTAACCTCACCTAGGCTAAGATAAAAAAATTCTTTTTCTTTTTCTTTTCTTTCCTCTCTTTTTCTTTTCCTCTTTCGAATTTTTCTCTCTCTCATGCTCTCCTCTTTTGCAATTTGTTTCTCCCTCTCAGCTTTCTCTCTCTTGTTTCCTTCATTCTTGGGTTTATAACACTTACCTTGATGTCGATGTTTGGCCTTACCATCTTGGATAGATGGTGAAGCCGTGGGTGCCATGCTTGGCTTCTTTTTGAGCTGCTCGGCCTCCCTCCTTTGTTGCATTTGTAATTGGTCTCTAAACACCTCCTTTAGAGTTAATGGATCAAGCTTAATCTTCTTACATTTGAATCGAAATACAATGGCATTCTTTCTTCCAAAGTGTATGGTGTCTTTATGAAATTGCCATGGCCTTACTAATAAAATATGACCAGCATGCATAGGCACAACATCACATAATAAAACATCCACATATTTATCAATTCTAAACTTTACCTTAGCTTGTTTATTTATTTTCATCTTACCATTATCATTAAGACATTGTAATCTATAAGGTTCAGGATGTTTAATGGTTGTTAATCCTAATTTCTTAACCACCATATTACTAATTATATTAGCACAACTTCCATTATTAATTATCATGCTACAAATATTACCTTGAATTTCACATCAGGTGTGAAATATATTTTCTCTTTAGATTTGATCCTTAGCTTTGTACACGGTCAAGACTCTCCTTGCTACCAAACTCAATTTAGCCTTTGAAGCTTTGAGAGTCTCGGCTTCTTCTTTTTCTTCATCCTCAATTACTTCATCTATAAATTCAATTTCAGCTTCGGATTCCTCACTTTTAGACTCTAACTTTCGATTGCCTTTTAGCACCATAATTTTTCTGTTCGAGCATTGGTTGGCAATATGTCCTTGTTTCTGGCACTTAAAACAAACAATATCTCTAGTTCTTGAGGATTTAGGATCATATTTACCTTCCAAGTTGGGTGCTTGAGTTGAATCCAGCCTTGTATCCCTCCTTGGCCGATTGAAGCTCTCTTTTCCTTGCTTCAGCTTTGGCCATGTATCATATGTAGGATTGCTTCTCCAAACACTTGAATTAGGCCTCCCGCTGTTGGAAACTACTCCAAACCGTGAGCAGTACCTCTCCCCTTGAATAGGATCCTAATTTTAATAGCCACATGAAGCATCTCTTCCAATTCCACATATTATTGTAACTCCACTTGGTTAGCTATTTCTCAATTTAAACGTCCCAAAAATCATGCCATGGTTGCCTCACGATCCTCATTCATGCTCAATCTCATCATGAGCAACTCCATCTCTTTGTAGTAGTCCTTCATGATCCTACTTCCTTGTGATAATGATCGAAGTCTTTGATGCAGCAAGCTATGGTAATTAGACTGCACAAATCTCTTCCTCATGGTTCCTTTCATTTGTCGCCAAGTGGTAATTAATTCATCGCCAACTCTCCTTCAGGTACCTTACTTATTATTCCACCATTGGAGTGCATAATGTCCAAATTCCAAAGAGGCCAATTTAACCTTCTTTGCCTCAGAATAGTTGTGGCAATCAAATATCATCTTCATACGCTCCTCCTATTCTAGATAAGCCTCTGGATCAGTCTTTCACATAAATGTAGATATATTGACCTAAATATTTCCAAGGTCATCACCTTCCTCCCTAGCTTGCCTACCACGGGTTTGCCTTCTTTGAAGTGCAAAAATATCTTCAAAATCCTCCTCTAGATTATCTCCATAATTACCTCCTTCAAATTCCTCCTTATAACGTCCGTGGCCTCCTCGACCTTGACCTTAACCTCCTTGGTGTTCATTTCGTGGATTTGGCCTTCCTTGGGAATTCTCAATTCTATCCATTCTTTGATCTAGGAGATCAAAGCGAGCATTCATCCTTTTGAAGTTGTTCCAAAACCGCCAACATGTTGATAGGTTCATCTCCATTTCCTGTAGCTCTAGAATCCCCTTTGAATCCTACGGTCTCCTCTTAGTATTTCTTAATGAATCATCTTTTCTTCTTAATCTTGAATCTGTCATGTTAGTAAAAATAATACAAAAATCCTTATCAAATTCACACTCTCACATGTTTCACTCAAACAAGGTCTCGACACTCGTGTTTGCATACTAGTTTCGGCTTTCGACCCTCTTTTAAGCTCATACTCTCTTGCCTTTTTCCACTTAAAGAATTATCTCAATGTTTTATTAAAACACACTTAAAATCACAGTTAGATCATAAGTATGCCCTAATTAAACTTATGAATAAAACAGCAGCAAAAAGCAAGGAAATACCAAGTGAATTGATAAAACTTAGTCTTGGCCTTACTAACCAAAAACAAGGTAAATCAACAAGCAATTTTTGGAATCAATAAGGAGCAGATCAGAATATTAAGAAATAAAAAATTCAAGGATAAAATTTAGAAAAAAGATTCAAACAACGAACAAGAACAATTTTGAACAAAATATGGAATAGTTGTTGGTTGTAGCTCTTGTAATTTAAGTTTTTGTTTCAAATCCTTTACCAATTTTAATCCAAACAATTTTAGCATCAAAATTCAAAATCCAGCAACCAAACATTGAATAAATAATCAACATCCTAGCGGTTATATTTGTGTTTCCCGAAAACAAACAATCCCTAATAATGATCTACCAAAATCGACCTTTGTGCAGTAAATTTTTTATTTTTTATTTTTATCTTCGGCTTTTCTTCCTTTTTTTTAAACACTCATAGATTATAAACAGCAACTCTAGTAGCAAGAAACAACACCAAAATTGCAATTCCAATGCCAAAATTTCACCAAACCCGATCCAGACTTCAAATAAAAAAAAATTGTACAATTTTTAGATTTTAATGCAATATGCTTTCAAATCTATCTTTTTTTTTGTTGAACAATAAAATAGATTACTAAGAATTAATATGCAAAATAGCCAACAAACTAGAAAATAAAAATTTGACTAAAACAACAAAACCTAATTCGGTTAGGAAGAATTTTATTTTATTTTTTCTAAATATGCAGAATGTTAATAGATAAGAAACAACCTTAACCTAATGTTAAGATTGTAGAATAACACAAAACAAAATAAAGCAAACAAGATAGATCAAACTTGAACAAAATTCAGCTTTGATACCAAGCCCGGATCTCAATTATGTTCAAATTCTAATGGAAACCTTAACCCCTAATCAACTTGTGATTAGAAACCTTGTTATATGATGAAGATGCCACAATAGGTGATGGATGTCCTATTGAAAAGTCAAACTAAAACACTTGATTTCTATTGAGTGTTTTAGGTGTTCAAAGAGAACAAAGAGAATTATTTCCCACAAATATTTTTCTCTATGAATAATGTACTAAATATTATTGAGATAATAATCCTTAAATAGGTTTGAAAGACAACATAAAAACCCTAAAACACCAAAGAGAAACCGGCCATAGGTTTACGAAACTTAGTGAGCTTCTTCTTATATCTTAATAGCTAGTTTAATGGGCTTTGTTATTTAATAAGCTAGTTTGGGGATTCTACGGACCATTATTAATAAAAGCTCATGATCAATGGATTAGCTTGCTCTAAGAGCATAAATTAAATAGTCTCCCATTTACTCTTGAGCAGGCTTAGGACTTTGATATGATCCAGTGCTACTCCACTAAAAGCCTAGATTTGGACTTTAAGATTAATAATGTTTATATTAAATGTATTTTCCTTTGTAAAATATCAATAAATAATTGATAATAATTTATGTCAATCAATTAATTATTTGTTCGTTTAACTTATCAGTTTCTCTAACGGATCTAATGTATTGGTCAGTGACTTTTAATATTCGAGTACAGAAACATGCCAAGAGGATATTTCATACAAATTTCATTTTGTATATTTCATAAATACTTGGTAATCAAAAAACCATAATTCCCAAATCATCTAGATATTGGCCGTTCAAAATATACCTCACTTATTGATAACTCAAAGAACCATAGTCATTTAATTACCTATTTATAATGTACTTAGGATTAAGAAAAATAGCATATCCAATATTGTTTGAGATCTAATTCTTTTCACATGAATTTATCCTTTATTAAATCACTCCCGATCCTTTAAGAATGATCATAATTCATTCCAACATTTTATAATAACCAAGACAGATTATTCAATAAAATATTGCAATCTAAATAAAGTGCCCAACTTTATTTAACAATTCTGAGACAATTAATTAATTATGAGAATCTAGGATCATGTCTTCTATAGACTCATCCATATGATCATATACTACATAATTAAATTGGACCTCATATGTAAAATATAATGTGCAAAACCTTTTTTTTTTAATTTTTAAAAAAACTTCATATAATTAAATCAGAAAATAAAATCACAATTTATCTTGCTCCTAGAGTACAAATGTAATTAATTCCCACTCACTCTAAAGTAAGTGTGGCACCCTTTTTAGACCCATACTATCTAAATGCGTCTAAAGTACGTGCTGAGTTAGAGTCTTAGAATAAGGGTCTGCCAAATTTTATGGAGTTAATATCCTTTTGAAAATTTGAATCTGTATAACCAAGGGTTTTCAGGTTCTCACTTGAATATATAAGCATATGATCATTTGTTCTCCTTAGATACTTAAGCATATGCTTTGCTGCAACACAGTGTTCTACTCCAGAATTTGATTGGAAACAACTCACTACTCCCACTTTGTAGCAGATATTTGGCTTATACACAACAGGAGATACACTAGACTACCTACTACTAGAGCATAAGATTTCTTACACATAAATTCTTTTTCATCGTGAGTTTTTGGTGATTGCTCCTTAGAAAGATGTATTCTATGTCTGAAAGGTAAAAATACCCTCTTAGAAGTTTCCAAGTCATACATTGCCACTATTTTGTCAATATAGGAAGCTTAAGATAAAGCCAACATCTTATTCTTTTGGTCTCGTAAAAGTTTGATCCCTCGAATATAGTTAGCTTCACCTAAGTCCTTCTTATCAAATTGTTCTTTCAAGTGACTCTTTACACCTAATAACACCTTCATATCATTTCTGATTAGAAGGATATCATCTACATAAAGAACCAAAAAATTTACTACTGACCTTTAATCTTTTTGTACACACGTGGTTCAGTAGGACTTTTCTCAAAACCAAACATTTGTATGGTTCGATCAAACATGATGTTCCATGATTTGAATGCTTGCTTAAGTCCATAAATGACCTATGCAACTTGCATACCATGTTTTCTTGGCCTTTTGCTATAAATCCTTTTGGTTGCTGCATATAGATGTCCTTTTCTAGCTCACCATTTAGGAAAGTTTTCTTGACATCTGTTTGCCAAATCTCATAATTGAGAGTTGCTGATATAGCTAAGAGAATTTGGATAGATTTAAAGGTTTCATCATAATCTATACCTTCTTTCTGGGTATAACATTTTGGTACAAATCTAGCTTTGAAGGTTTTTACCTTCCCATCAGGTCCTCTCTTTCTCTTGTAGATCTATTTGCACCCATTGTGTTTTACCCCTTTAGGTATTCTACAAGAGAATAGACTGAGTTAGAATCCATAGATTCCATTTTACAATCCATGGCCTTTTTACACTCTTGCGCATCAACATCCTTCAGTGCCTCCTTGTAAGTGATAGGGTCATCATTTGGATTATCCATAGTGACTTGATACATCTCACCTAATAAGGCATACTTTACAGGTTTATGCATTACTCTCCCACTATGAGTTTGCTGCACTAGCTGTTGTACATGTACAGAAGGATCCAGGTTCCGTGGTTGTTGTGGCGGATCACCAATCTCTTCATTATTCTCTTCTTGTTTTTGAGTTTGGTCCTGAATTAGTTTTTGTGCTTGTTCACCTTTGGGTACCATTTGTACATTTTTTCTTCTTTTATCATGCATAGGAAACAGAAGTGGAGGTGATGAGAATCTGCCCGTACCCGTACAATTAACAACCCGCTGGGGGGCAGATCCAATACAATTGAAGATTGGGCTAAATACTAGGGCTCAAGCCAAGAGATTTAAACACAATCTAGCTGGCCTTATATAAAGAGTTATCAATTCTCAAAAGAGCTTGTCAATACCCAAAGATTCAAAGCCTGTTTTAAGCATTCAAGTGGTGGAAACCGATATGTTTTAGTGCATTTGTGGACTTCAAGCAACAAGGAATGGGTTCAACACTTCCTGAACTCAATTGATATCACTAAGAGTTCATGGAAACAAGTCAAGGTAGAAGCAAAATCCATCAAAGGAGCCATTTGCACATAGAAGGAGTTTTTGGCCGAAATTGCTGTATTTGTTGCTGGCTTTACTATATTTGGCTAATTAAGCATTTTCTCTTTGTTCCAATCAAGGGCAACATATGGGAATCATAATTAATCCTATTTGGGATCCTACATGGCATATGGGAGCTGATTTGGAGCCTTCACAAGTTGGAAATTGGTCAAAGATAGCTTAGTGGTCAAACAAGTCAACTAGTTTCCTAATTTGAATTTGACTTTTTGTTTTAGGAAATTAGCCTTTTATTTGGTTTTTATTTATTTATTTGCTGAAAAAATTAACTTTCAAAAGTTATTATCTTATTATTTCAGTTGTAAATTAATTAATTTCTAATTCAAAATAAGGGAATTAATTAATCCAAATTAGTTTAGGAAAGCATGAAAAAATTTGGCCAAGCTTGTTTCCTAATTCCTTTGGGCCGAATTTTACCTAGCAAGTTAAGGTTTATTGTTTTGTGACTTTATCCTATTTAAGGGCTTATTTTTCAATGAGAAGACACCTTTAATATTATTTAGAAAATTATTTGTGAGAAAAGAATTCTTTTTGTTCTCTTTTAACACTTAAAACACTATTAGAGAGTGAGTGTTTTAGTTTGACTTATCAATAGGATTTCCATTACCTATTGTGGTGTCTTCAATATACCAAGGTTTTTAGTCACCGGTTGATTAGGGGTTGAGGTGACCATAATAGCTTGAACTTAATTTTTCGATTCTGAGCTAATATAATACGGGTTTAGACATGAGTCGACCTAGGTTTTATCAGGAGGCCACGAGTTTAAGGTGGGTTTCAAACTAAGTCAAGCTCTTCAAGAATCACCTTATTTGTAGGTTTAAAATTCATCATATAATCATTTTTTAAGAAAATAATGTGAGTACAATCATTTTCATTTCCTTTGGATTGTAAAAAAATTCCATCTCATGTTCCCTTAGGATAGCCTATAAACCTACATGCTTCTATACGTGATTCCAATTTTTTGATATTTCTGTGCTGGGGCACCCAAAATTTGAATATGGTTTAAATTAGGTTTGTGTCATTTTCATAATTCAGTGGGTGTCTCTAAAATAGATTTAGATGGAACCAAATTCAGTAGGTATAGAACTGTTTTTAAGGCATATCCTTAGAATGACTCAAGCGAAGATGAATAACTAAGCATTAACCTCACCATAGCTGAAAGAGTTTTATTTCTTCTCTCAGGACCTCCATTTTGTTGGGGTGTTCTAAGGGATGAAGATTGAGAAATTATCCCCTCTTGAGCTAACAAAAACTTGAACTCTCTAGATGGATGTTTACTGCTTCGGTCAGATCAAAGCTATTTTATATGGAACCCTAATTGCTTTTCTATGTCAGCCTT
This sequence comes from Ziziphus jujuba, assembly GCF_031755915.1. NCBI lineage: Eukaryota > Viridiplantae > Streptophyta > Magnoliopsida > Rosales > Rhamnaceae > Ziziphus > Ziziphus jujuba. The sequence continues at coordinate 18,618,155 of NC_083387.1, forward strand.
ATACTCTCAAAATTTTTTGAAAGCTTCAGACTTATAGCACATTAGGTAAACATAACCATATCTTGAGTAGTTGTTAGTAAACATGATAAAAATACTCAAACCCACCTCTAGCTGGAACACTCATTAGTCCGTATACATCAGTATGCAGCAATACCAGCTGTACGGTGGCACGATTTCCTTTGGCCTTAAAGGGCCTTTCTTCCATTTTACCTTCCAAACAAGATTCAAATAATGGTATGGATTCAAAGATCAAGGAAATTAAATTCCATTTTTAACCTAACCATGAATCGTGTTAGAATTAATTGACCTAATCGCAAGTGTGAAAGATAGGTTCCATTTAACATTATTCTTTTCTTAGATAAGGGAAGTTACAAATCATCTATATTTTCAATGGAATTAATATTATAGGACAAATGAGGTAATAAATAAAGACCATTAATTCTCCAGAGCAAATAAAAGTACCATTACTTTTAATTGAAATTGAAAAATTTAACTGTATTGTTAAGCCATGTAAATAAACAACTAATAGAAACCATAATCCTTTTAAATCCATAACAAATAAATAGTCTAGAAAGAGTTAAGTTCTATTATTAAAATATAACTCCACTAATCCTATTCCCATCATGGAGACATGTTCCCCATTTGGTAACCTCAAGCTTCTTTATCCCTTATTGAGCAGGCTATTTTGGTTGAATCACTAGTAAGAGTAACAAGTATGGCTGGTGGGAATCAATGATCCATTCATCATTGTAATTCTCCACTAAACAAGCCTCAACTACATCCAAATTACACATACCTAATTTAGTGTAATCTTTTTTCCAATGACCTTTCTGACCGCACTATAAGCACTTGCTTTTCGACTTCTTCATTCTAGTTGGTTTGGCAGCTGAAACTCTTCTTTTTTGCTTTTTTTTTTCTTCTTACTACCTTTATATTGCCCTTTAAGTTTAGAATAACCTTCAACATGATATGCACTTGCTGGCTTCACATGAGTCTTTTCAGTACTCTTAATCTGGTGCATAAGATCAATAGGAGAAAGCTTTATATTATGCATATTGTAGTTCAGTTTGAATTGGTTGAAGCTATCAAGTAAAGATTCCAAGATCATATCGATCTACACCTCTTCCTCTAGCTTAGCTCCCATTACCTCCGTACGACTGAAATGCCCCATCGTTGTGAGACAATGTTCCTGGACACTCCTTCCAGTCATATGAGAGTACATCAGTGTTGTTATTGCTGCTTGTGTAGCAGTTCTACTGCTCTTAGCCAACATCCTATATAGAATCTTAATCATTTCTAATGCATCTTCTAGATTGGTTATTTGCTTATGCAGATGACTGGCAACTCTGGCAAGAATATAACAGTGAACTGTAGTATTCACTCATTGCCAATCTGCATATCTTGTCTTAGTTTTGTTAGGCATATTAGAGCAGGTTCTCGGGGCTTTGGACTTGTTAGGACAAACTTGATTCTCTCAAAATCAAGGACAATAAAAAAAAATGGTCTTCCATTTCTCATAATCATTTTTGTGCATAGACTTTTGACTCAAAATCAAAATCATAGCTAAGAGATTTAGGTTTGATATTTTTTGTAAAAAATGCACATATATTAACATGTAATTTTCACAACAAACATATAAATATGCAGATCCTTTAACTACTTATTTTTTATGTTTATTGTAAAGGTAATTTAGTTTCCATTATAAATACTTACGTTAGGTAAGACATTTGTAATAAACTAAACTTTGAACATGGTATGTGTAATACCCTAAATTTGAATTTTTGATAAAGTTTGACCAAAGTTGACTGGGGCTGACCAAGTGGGTCATATGGTTGAGTTTTTACTGTGGGTGGAATTTCATGTTGACCGACAAACCATAGCAAAGTACTCATCGACACAAGTTTATAAACTGATAGTATGCTGAAATTGGAGATAAGAATAGAAATTTATGAGCGAAATAAGATACGATCCAAACTGATTAACGAGTCTGAAGTTGACTTTTTATTTACAAAACTTTTGGTGTTGACCCATACGCTATATAAAAGTTCTCATCAATACGAGTCCGTAAACTAGCATCACGCTTAATTTGGACTTGAAGTTGAAAAGTTACGGTTATGTAAACTTATATCAATTTTTTCCGGGACTGATTTTACCAATTAATGGAATATTCAAAGGAGTCTTTCATTTGTGCCACGTGTCACCACTTGGTATGCATCACGTATCACGTTGACAAAGTGCCATGTGTCATCCTTAATAAAATATTATTTTCTTATTTTGTATTATTTTATATTTTATATTTTTCTTTTTTTCTTTTTTTCTTTTTTTCTTTTTTTCTTTTCCCCTATGTGGGGAAAACACTTCACCCCCTCCTTTTTCTTCTTCTTCTTCCTCTCTCTCTCCTTCTCTCTCCCTCTCCCTCTTGGGTCCCCCATTGGTTACACCATTTCCGGCCGCTGGACAACATGGTGGCCAATGGCTGGGCAATTCTATCCATCGAATCGCCGGTCGGTTGACCGAAGAACGCACTGGGATAGGCACCCAACGCCACCGGCCAGTATTCCTCCGATTGGTCAGCTTTCTGGTGGCCATTGGTCGTGGAATCTATCATTTCCCCCTATTTTGTGTCCTTTGGTCTAAAAAATGACCTCCATCCATACAAATTGTAAACGGTTTGTGAGATACATAGAAAAGTAGTTTGTTCAAAACTTCTCGGCTATTTTCTGACCACTATCGACGAAATTGAGGCCAATGGATGTTAGTAACGTGTTCCTCGTCCTTTTAGCTTTCTATTGGTACTTTGTTTATGAATTTTGATGGAGTATTTAAAAAGATGCCATTTTTGAGAAAATAACTATATTAAATTACTTTGATCAAAAATATATTTATGCATTTAATTATTTATTTATTCATGGATTTGGTTTTATGGTGATAGAAATTATAATATTCAAATTGATGGATTTGTGATGATGGATTAAAAAAGAATATGTTTATGGATTTGATAAAACTATACAAATTCGATTGTATTTTATCAAAATTTGAATTTTATATTATTATTATTATATTATAAAATTATATAGTTTTTAGATGCACCATACAGTACTGATGTTCTGTACTGCATTGTTGTTAAGTGCGCAAGTTTGTATGGTTCTCCAGTGGGATGCCATGGATCTGAAGGTTGGCAAGTATCATAATGTGAGCATAAGCCGCCCCTCTCCATGATCAGGATGATTGTTTATTATATAATGGCTATCCTATGGGTGCCATAGAGGGTAGCCACAGCTGTCTCCCCTACGACCACAGGATGACTGTCATTATGAATTAGCATGTGCACATATGTATGGTCATCCTATGGAAGCTATGGGTTTGAGGTATGACATGTATATTGGCACAATGAATACAAGCCACCTTGTCAGTTAAAGGATGTTTGTTTTACCCATGGCAAGTTATAAGCAATCGGCATCGCGGGATGCCAAAGTGATCAATTGCAAGTTTCTCTCTTTAATCTTGTCATTGGGTAGTACTTTGGACACTGGTAATGTCAGGCACCATTAGTATACCGTATGGTGCATCAAGTATCTTTTCATATATACCTATATATAAACATATATGTATATTATATTATTTTACATTTGTATGTAACACACCGTATGGGACAACAATCCCATGTGGTCGATGAATAGCTTAGCTTTCCAACTATGTTGCCTAGAAATCCAAGGAGTCGGAAAGCCAATATAGGCAACCACCCTTACGCTGTATTTGATACGACCCTAGGTTGACACATACCTAAACCCGTATTATATTAGCACGGATCCCAATTAAGTTCAGATTTTAATGGATTAACCTCAACCCCTAACCAACCTGTGATTAGAAACCTTGGTATAATGAAGACGCCACAACAGGTCATGGATATCCTATTGATAAGTCAAAACCAAAACACTCACTCTCTAATGGTGTTTTAGGTGTTCAAAGAGAATAAAGAGAAATTCAATCTCATAATTAATTTTCTGTATGAATAGTATTCTGAATATTATTGATAAAACAAGCCCTTAGATAGGCTAAAAAGTTACAAAATAAAACCCTAATTAGCTAGGTAAAACTGGCCACACAGAATAGGAAAACTAACGATGGTCGAAAATCACCTCCTTTCTTGATCTAATTTGGATTAATTAATTCATTAATTTTGAAATAGGAATTAATTAATTTACAATGAAAATAATAAAATAATAACTTTCCTAAGTTGATTTTTCCAGCAAATAAATAAATAGAAACCAAATAAAAGACTAATTTTCTAAAACAAAAAGTCAAAATCAAATTAGGAAACAAATTGACTACCTTTTTAAGTAAGCTAACTTTGACCAATATCCAGCTTGTTTGGGCTCAAAATCCACTTCCATATGCCATGCAGGATGCCAAATATGATTAATAATAATTTCCACACATTGCCTCTTGATTGGAATAGGTCAAACTTGCTTGAAAAATAAGAACAGTCAAAGCCAGCGGTTAAACATCACATTTTGTGCCAAATTTACTTACTATCCGTATAAGCCCATTTTAGATGCTCTTGATTCTGCCTTGGCTGGATTCCATGTCCTCTTAATGATATTCATTGAATCCATGAAGTGTTGGAACCATATCTTGCTGCCCAGAGTCCATATTTGCAACAAAACATCTACCCGGGTCTATATCGGCCTCTACCACTTGGATGCTTAAAACGGACTTTGTATCTTTGGGCTTTGATAAGCCCCTTTAAGAATTAATTACTCCTTAGATAAAATCAACCAAGCTTCCCTTAAATTTCTTAGCTTGAGCCCTAGTGATCGGTCTGGTATTCATCCATATCGGGTCAGCACCTCAGCGGGTTGTCCGTTGTGTGGCTTCGGGTAGATTCTCATCATTCCCCTCTTTTTGAAAAAGATTTGTCCTCAAATCAAGATCATCAACTGCATCAAAAGGAGATGAATCAGCAACATTAAATGTGGCACTAACACTATACTCACCTGTTAAATCAAGTTTGTAGGCATTCTCATTAATCTACTTCAAAACTTGAAAAGGTCCATCCACACGTGGCATAAGCTTTGACTTTCTTTGTTTTAGAAATCTCTCCTTTTGTAAGTGCAACCAAACCAAACCTCCTGGGTCAAACACTATCACAACAAAATCTAAAAGTATATGCTCATTATGGCAAAAATTACACTTTTAAAATTAGCAAATAATCTCTTCCAAATTTTAAAATTTCCACAAAGTAAAGCTCTCAACAAGGCAGATAAAGTTCTATACAACAAAAATATTTTTAAATAAGCATCTTTGTAAATCATAACCAGCAATGGTTTCTTATTCAAAATTACTGTATTAACATCCCCAAAACTAAGATAGAAATTTTTATTTTTCCTCTCTTTCCTCTCTTTTTCTTTCTCAGACACGGTTTCCACTACTTTCACCTCACTCGGCTTTTCCTCCCCTTTCCTCACTCTCGGATTTAGCTTTGTTCTTCCACTCAATTTAGGTTTTAGAATAGTTACCTAGTTTGATACGAACCTAGGACGATCTGCACCTAAACCCATATTGTACTAGCCCAGATCTAATTATGTTCAAGTTCTAACGGTCACCTTAACCCTTAACCAACCTGTGATTAGAAACCTTGGTATATAATGAAGATACCACAATAGATGATGGAAGGCCTATTGATTAGTTAAACTAAAAAACTCATTCACTAATGGTGTTTTAGGTGTTCAAAAGAAAAAAGAGAAATTCAATCTCACAAAATAAATTCTGAATATTATTAATGGTTTGTTCTTCCTAAAAAACATGCCCTTATATAGGCTAAGTGAAAACAAAATAAACCCTAATTACAATAGGTAAAACCGGCCATGCAATGAAGATTCCTATTATGGCCGAAATTCACCTCCTTTCCTAATCTAATTTGGATTAATTAATTTCTTTATTTTGAATTAGGAATTAATTAATTTACAATGAAAATAATAAAATAATATCTTTCCTAAACTTATTTTCCCAGAAAATAATAAATAAAAGCCAAAAGTAAAAGTAATTTCCTAAAACAAAAAGTAGAAATCAAATTGGGAAAGTAAAATCCTATCTTTTTTACTAAGTTGACTTTAATCAATCTTTGACCAATTTAAGCTCCAAATCAGCTTGCATATTCTTTGTAGGATGCCAAATAGGATTATTATGGAGTCCCACACGTTGCCTTTGCTTGGAGGAAAGAGAAAAAGCCAACTCAGCAAAATACAGTCAATTCAGCAAATAATACAGCAAAAACCGGCCAATTTCTCTCTCATGTGCACACCACTTAAATGACCAGTAAAGCTTCGGTCTTGACCAGTTCCCATGAATTCTTAGTGATATCAAGTGAATTCAAGAAGATTTGACCCCGTTTCTTGCTGCTCGGAATCCATAAATACACAAAAACCGCTTCTCGGATCCGTATCGGCTTCCACCACTTGTATGCTCAAAATAGGTTTTGGATCTTCGGGTATGGACAATCCCTATTGAGAATGAATTACTCCCTTGATAAAGGCAGCAAGGTTTTCCCTAAACCTCTTAGCTTGAGCCCTAGTGATCGGCCCGATCTTCATCTGTATCGGGTCGGCACTCTAGCGGGTTGTCGGTCGTACGGTCTCGGGCGGATTCGCGTCATTCCCCTCCTCTTGAAAAGGATTTGACCTCAAATCAAGATTATCACCTACAGAAAAAGGAAATAACTCAGCAACATTAAATGTAGCACTAACATTGTACTCACCTATAAAATCAAGGCCGTAGGCATTCTCGTTATTCCACTCCAAAACTTGAAAAGGTACATCCACACGTGGCATAAGCTTTGACTTTCTTTGTTTTTGAAACCTCTCCTTTCGTAAGTGTAACCAAACCAAATCTCCGATATCAAATACTATGACAACAAAATCTAGAAATGCATGCTCATTATAGCAAAAATTACGCTTTTTTAAGTTAGCAAATAATCTCTTCCAAATTTTCAAATTTCCACAAAGTAAAGCTCTCAACAAGGTATATAAAGTTCTATACAACAAAAGCATTTTTAAATAAGCATCTTTATAATTCATGACGAGTAATGGTTTATTACTCAAGATGGCTTTATTAACATCCCCGAAACTCAAATCAAAATTTTTATTTTTCCTTTCTCACTCACGGTTTCATTAAATTTTGCATCACTCTCGACTTTTTCTCTAAGTTTCTCAGTCTCGAGTTTGTTAAAATTTTTCCATTCAACCTGGGTTTTAGAGGACTTACCTTGGACAGCAAGCTCGCCTTTCCCCTCTTGAATGGATGGTGGAACTGTTGGTGCCATACTAGCCTTCTCTTTAAGCCTATCGGCTTCCTTCCTTTGTTGCATTTGTAGTTGGTCTCTAAAAACCTCCTTCGGGGTCAATGGCTCCAGCTTGACATTCTTACCTTTAAACCTAAAAACAATATAATTATCTCGACCATAATGAGTAGCATCTTTATCAAATTGCCATGGTCTACCTAATAGAATATGTCCGGCATGCATAGGCACAACACTCACATATTTATCTATGCTAAATTTTACTTTGGCTTGTTTATTCACTTTCATCTTACCACTATTATTAAGCTATTGTAATCTATAAGGTTCTGGATGTTTAATAGTTGTTAAGCCTAATTTATCAATCATAATGTTACTAATTACATTTGTACAACTTCCACTATCAATAATCATACTACAAATCTTACCTTGAATTTCACATTGGGTGTGGAAGATTTTCTCTCTTTGAATTTGTTCCTCATCTTTGTACACGGTTAGAACCCTCCTTGCTACTAAAATCAAATCAGCCCAAGATGCCTTGAGAGTTTTGGATTCATCATGCCCATCATCTCCAACTTCTTCACCATCAATTTCGGTTTCAGCATCACTTTCGGATTCTAGTTCTCCATTACCTTTCAGCACCATGATCCTCCTATTCAGGCATTGACTAGCAATGTGTCATCTTCCATAACACTTAAAACACACAACATCATGAGTTTTAGAAGGTTAAAGATCATATTTACCTTTATTCCTTGGTGCTTGGACAGATTCGGCCTTGGCTTCCTTTTCGGAGAATTGGAGTTTTCTTCACCTAGTTTTGGTATTGGATTTGAATCATAGAATGGATTGATTCTCCAATCACTTGGATTTGACCTCCCACTGTTTGTAACTCCTTCAAACCATGAGATTACACCCCTCCTCTTGAATTGATGCTTTGATTTAATAGCCACAAGCAACATCTCCTCCAATTCCACATATTGTTGCAATCCTAGTTGATTGGAATCAATAAGAACTGGACTAGATGGTAAGAAATTAAAGATTCAAGAATAAAAATTAAGAAAAATAATTTCAATCACGAAAAAGAATCAATTCGAGCAAAATTAAAGAATAGTCTTGGTTGTTGTTCTTGTAATTCTAGTTTTGTATCAAATCCTTTATCTAATTTTAATCCAAATAATTTAAGCACACAAAATTCAAAAATCTAGCAACAAAAATAATTCTTTAGCAACTCCAAATATTGAATAAATAATCAACAAATTAATTGCTCCGAGAAATTTCCAGCAACAAATTTCAACACCAAATTCAACAAACCGATTTTTTTTTTAATATTCGGCTTTTTTTTCTTTTTATTTATTTATTTAGTTTTTACTCACAGAACATAAGTCAACTGAAGTAGCAAGAATCAACACCAAATAATCACCAAACCCATGACCTCCAAAACAAAATACAAATTGTACAGTTTTTTTTTTTATTATATATATATATATATATATGTTGCCGCAAACACACTCTTTTTTTTTTTTTTTAATATATGAATGCAAATATTTAAGACCAAAGAAAGATCAACAATAATCCAAATTAACAAGAACAATGATGAAAGACAACCAACAAACTAGGAAACAAAAAATACGGTAAAAATAGGAAAACCTAATTTAACTAGGAATAAGTTTTTTGTTTTTTTTTAAAGATGCAGAACATGTATGATAATAGAAGCAACCTTAAACTAATGATAAAATTGTAGATTAACACAAAAACAAATAAAGCAAATAAAGATAGACCAAACCTGAACAAAATTTGGTTTTGATACCAAATGATACGAACCTAGGACGACCTGTGCTTAAATCCGTATTATATTAGCCCGGATCTAATTATGTTCAAGTTCTAATGGTCGCCTTAACCCTTAACTAACCTGTGATTAGAAACTTTGGTATATAATGAAGATGCCACTATAGGTGATGGAAGGCTAATAATAAGTTAAACTAAAACACTCATTCACTAATGGTGTTTTAGGTGTTCAAAAGAATAAAAAGAAATTCAATCTCACAAAATAAATTCTAAATATTATTAATGGTCTGTTCTTCCTAAAAAACATGCCCTTATATTGGCTAGGAGAAAACAAAATAAACAGTAATTACAATAGGTAAAACCAGCCATGCAATGAAGATTCCTATCATGGTTGAAATTCACCTCCTTTCCTAATCTAATTTGGATTAATTAATTCCTTTATTTTGAATTAGGAATTAATTAATTTACAATGAAAACAATAAAATAATAACTTTCCTAAAATTATTTTTCCAGCAAATAAATAAATAAAAACCAAAAGTAAATGTAATTTCCTAAAACAAAAAGTAGAAATCAAATTAGGAAAGTAAAATACTATCTTTTTGACTAAGTTGACTTTGACCAATATAAGCTCCAAATCAACTTGCATATGCATTGTAGGATACCAAATAGGATTATTATGGAGTCCCACAAGTTGCCCTTGCTTGGAGGAAAGAGAAAAAGGCAACTCAGCAAAATACAGTAAAACTGCAAATAATACGGCAAAAACCGGCCAATTTCTCTCCTCATGTGCACACCACTTAAATGACCAGAAAAGCTTTGATCTTCACCAGTTCCCATGACTTCTTAGTGATATCAAGTGAATTCAAGAAGATTTGACCACATTTCAAGCTGCCCGGAATCCATAAATGCACCAAAACTTCTACCTTAGTCCATATCAGCTTCCACCACTTGTATGCTCAAAATAGGTTTTGGATCTTTGGGTATGGACAAGCCCTCTTGAGAATGAATTACTCCCTGGATAAAGGCAGCAAGGTTGTCCCTAAACATTGATGAGATTCCGCCTGAGCCCGCTCAACCGATAACCCACTATGGTGCTGCCTCGACACGGATAAAGACCGGGTCACTCATAAGAGCTCAAATTAAGAGATTTAAGGACAACCTGCAAGCATTTATATAGGGGTAATCAATTCTCAATAGAGCTTGTCCATACTAGAAGGTACAAAGCCTATTCTAAGCATCCAAGTGATGGAAGCTGATACGGACCGAAAACCATATAAATTAGGGTTAACAACTATTAAACATCCAGAACCATATAGATTACAATGGCTAAATGATAGTTATGACATAAAAGTGAATAAACAAGCCAAAGTAAAATTCAGCATTGATAAATATGTGGATGCGGTTTTGTGTGATGTTGTGCCTATGCATGCGGGACATATTTTACAAGGTAGGCCTTGGCAAATTGATAGAGATGTTATTCATTATGGTAGAGAGAATAGTATTGTTTTTAGATTTAAAGGTAAAAAGGTCAAGCTGGAGGCATTAACTCCTAAAAAGGTGTACAAAGATCAAATTCAAATACAACAAAGGAAGATGGCCGAACAACTCAAGGAAAGGACTAGTATGGCCCCCACGGCAACAACACCCATCCAAGGAGTCCAAGCTGTGTAAGATCAACCAGGTAAGTGTTCTAAAACCCAACTTGAGTGGAAAAACCAAGAGACGGATGAAATTGGAATGAAAAAAAAAGAGAAACCCGAGAGTGAGAGAAAAGCTGAGAGAGAGAAAGGAAAAAAAAGGAAAGAAAGAAAAAGTAAAAATTTTTATTTGAGTTTTAGGGACGTTAATAAGGCTATCTTGGATAAGAAACCATTGCTAGTTATGAATTATAAAGATGCTAATTTAAAAATGCTTTTGTTGTATAGAACTTTATCTACATTATTAAAAGCTTTACTTAGTGGAAATTTGAGAATTTGGGAGATATTATTTGTTAATATTAAAAAGTGTGATGAATTTGTATTTCTAGTATTTGTTGTGATAGTGTTTGACCCAGGAGATTTGGTTTTGTTACACTCAAGAAAGGAGAGGTTCCCCGAACCAAAAAAAAGGTCCAAGCCTATGCCGCATGTGGATGGATCTTTTTAAGTTTTGGAGCCAAATAACAAGAATGCCTACAAGCTTGATTTATCGGGTGAGTATAACATGAGTGCTGAATTTAATGTTGCTAATTTGATCCCTTTTTCTGTAGGTGTTGATCTAGATTTGAGGATAAATCCTTTTCAAGAGGAGGGGAATGATGTGATTCCACTTGAGCCCGCTCAATCGATAACCAGCTGGGGTGCTGACCCAACACTGATAAAGACCGGGCCAATCATAAGAGCTTAAATTAAGAGATTTAAGGACAACCTGGGATCATTTATACAGGGGGTAATCAATTCTTAATAGAGCTTGTCCATACTATAAGGTAACAAACCCTATTCTAAGCATCCAAGTGGTGGAAGCCGATACGGACCCGAGTAGCTATTTTGATGCAAATATAGACACCGAGAAGCATTAAATGGTTCCAAATATTTCTGGATTCAATACATATGTCTAAGAGGATATGGAAGCAAGTCAAGCCAGCTTCAAAGGCATCCAAAAAGGGGTTGTACGGACAACTTCAAATTTGGCCTATTTTTACTGTATTTTGCTCAGCTGGCTTTTTCTCTTTCCTCCAAGCAAGGGAAACATGTGGGATTCAATAATAAGCTTATTTGGCATCCTACAAATCATATAGAAGCTGATTTGGAGCTCAAAGAGGTTAAAGATTGGTCAAAGTCAACTTAGTCAAAAAGCTAGTATTTTACTTTCCTAATTTGATTCTACTTTTTGTTTTAAGGAATTACCATTACTTTTTGGTTTTTATTTATTTATTTTCTGGAGAAATCAGTTTAGAAAAGTTATTATTTTATTATTTTCATTGTAAATTAATTAATTCCTAATTCAAAATAAAGGAATTAGTTAATCCAAATTAGATTAGGAAAGGAGTGAGAATTTCGGCCACCATAGGAAACCACTTTGTATGGTCGGTTTTCCCTTTGTTTTTTATGGTTTATTTCATGACTTTGTAGCCTATTTGAAGGCTTATTTTTCAATAAGAATTAAGCTTGAATTTTATACAGAAAATTACGTGAGAGATTGAATTCTCTTTGTTCTTTTGAACACCTAAAACACCATTAGTGAATGAGTGTTTTAGTTTGACTTACAATAGGCCTTCCATTACCTATTGTGGTGTCTTCATTATATACCAAGGTTTCTAATCAAGGTTGGTTAGGGGTCAAGATGACCATTAGAACTTGAACATAATTAGATCCGGGCTAATATAATACGGGTTTAGGAGCAGGTCGTCCTAGGTTCGTATCACCTTTTAGCTTAAGCCCTAATGATTGGCCTGATCTTCATCCGTATCGGGTCAGCACTCCAGCGGGTTGTCGGTTGTACAGGCTTAGGCGAATTCACATCATAGGTGGTATTGTTCGGTCTTGCCCGCTTGGATTGGAGCTGAAGTCATGGGTGCCACGTTAGTCCTTTCTTTGAGATTTTTGGCCTCCTTTCTTAGTTGCATTTGTAGTTGATCTTTAAATACTTCTTTTAGAGTTAATGGCTCCAGCCTAAAATTTTTCCCTTTAAATTTAAATACAATGGAATTATCTCTCCCATAATGTATGGCATCCTTATCAAATTGCCATGGTCTACCCAACAAAATACAACCCGCATGCATAGGAACAACATTACACAATACAACATCCACTTATTTATCAATGCTAAATTTTACTTTGGCTTGTTTATTTACTTTCATCTCTCCACTATTATTAAGCCATTGTAATCTATATGGTTTTGGATGTTGATGGTTGCTAACCCTAATTTTCAACTATCAAATTACAATTAAATTAGCACAACTTCCATTATCAATATCATACTACATACATTACCTTAAATTTCACATCAGGTGTGGAAGATGTTCTCTCTTTGAACTTGATCCTCATCTTTGTATACAGTAAGGACCCTCCTTGCAACTAACCTCAAATTAGCTCTTGAAGGTTGGAGTGTTTTGGATTCCTCATGTTCATCCTCTCCAAGTTCTTCATCATCCAATTCGGCCTCTCCCCCACTTTCCTCACTTTTGGATTCTAGTTTACCATTGCATTTCAGCAGCATGATTCTTCTATTCGGGCATTGATTGCCTTTCAACACCAGATTTACGTTCAATTTTATTTGCTTGGATAAATTCGGTTCTAGTCTTTCTCCTTGGCTGATTTTAACTTTCTTCTCCAACTTTCGGTTTTGGCTTCTTTTCATAGGTAGAATTGTTTCTCCAGCCACTTGGATTTGACCTCCTGTTGTTGGAAACACCCCCAAACCATGAGCTTATTGATGCTCAAGTTTAATGGTCACAAGTAACATCTGCTCCAATTCCACATATTGTTGCAATTCTAGTTGATTGGCTATCTCTCGATTCAAACCACCTAAAAACCTTGCCATGGTTACTTCGCTATCCTCATTTATGCTTAACCTCATCATAAGCATCTCCATCTCCTTGTAATAATCCTCCACGGACTTATTCCCGTGAGATAAAGATTAAAGTCTTTGATGCAGCAACCAATGATAGTGTGATGGTACAAATTACTTCCTCATGGCTCCTTTCATTTGTCACCATGTAGTAATCAAGTCATCACCAACTCTTCTTAGGGTGTTTTGCTCATTAGTCTATCATTGGAGCTCATAATGTCCAAATTCCATTGTTGCCAATTTAACTTTCATGGCCTTTGAATAGTTGTGATAGTAAAAAATCATCTCCATTCGCTCCTCCCATTCTAAATAAGCTTCTGGGTCACTTTTCCCATGAAAGGTGGAATGCTTGCCTTGATATTCCCAAGATCATCATCTCCATTCCTTAGTGGTCTCCCACATTTTTGCCTTCCTTAGAGTGCAAAATTTTCATCAAACTCCTCCTCTAAGTCATTTTCAAAGTTACCTTCCCACAATTCCTCTCTAGGTCTCCCTTAGCCTCTTTGACCTCGACCTCAGCCTCTATGAGCAGTTGAAAAGGTGGTAATCTTGCCACCTTGTGCAAACCAAAATCCACCAAGGTTTGCACCCTCCTTCTTTCTTTATAAGAAATATTTTGTTGAAAGAGCTAATGCAATATTTATGTCTATGTTTTTTTTGTATTTAGATATGTTGTAATAGACATGTAAAAGAAAATATAGCAAAAAGAATGACTTAAAAAGGACTTGGGAAGCTCAAGATATGCAGGTTGCAATTTGGTATAACTGCTGAGATTTCCAGCAGTTATGGGCCATGATTTTGAGACGAATTGAAGGCCTTACCCAATTTCTTTGCACCTGGTATTCTCCATATTTCATCCTCAATATTTTAACATACCACATGTCAAAAATCAGACAATTTGGATGAAGATATCCCAGTCTTTTATCAGGTCAAAGTAGCATTACCCAATTTTGAAGGAGATAGTTTTTGGAATTCAAATTCTCACCAACCCTTTCCATCTTTGTATGCTTACATATGCAGCTGGTATTTGAATGTTTTTATTAATTTATTGGGTGGGAAATTTGTATTTTAAATTTTAACAAGACATTATATAGTCTCACACACACTTCACATGTGTGAACGAAGTTTTATATCTACATATGCAACAAATGAATGAATTGTGCTGTCTCGTTTGTGTGTTCTACTTTAGCATCTTCTCTTCTTCTTTATCTTCTTCTTCTTCCTTCCAAACTAAAACCCTAACAAACCTCAATATCACTATACCAAAAATAAACACAAAAATCACCTAAATACCAAACCACAAATCGGATTAAAGGTTGTGCACAAAAGTAACTCATTGTGTACAACACACTTGGCCAAGTGAACTTAAAAACCACACCAGGCTCCAACATGGTATCAAATCTTTGTTTGAACTATTAAGGGACCTTGATAGCTTTCTTTCTAGCCTTATTTCTTGTAAGAGAACCCCCCATTTCATTCCTTTCATTTTTTATTTGAAGTGGTACAGAAATCTAGCTTGAAAAGTCATCAAAAATCCAACCCAAGAGTTATTTTCTTCAAAATCCGATTTTGTGTCATGGCTTCTCAAAGTTTTGCACCACCCACTCCACCAAAATTTGAGGGCCAAAATTACTCCATTTGGAGCATAAAGATGAAAGCCTACCTACAAGCCTTTGGACTTGGGGATGTGATAGAAGAAGGTTATGAAATTGAAGAGTTGAGGGCAAATGCCACACAAGCATAAAGACTTGCATTAGAATCATGTCTTGTACAAGTGCTAGAAAAGTTTGATTAAAGTTGCAAGAAGAATTTCAAGGAAACACTACGACTAGACAAATGTAAGTTTTGAACTTAAGAAGAGAGTTTGAAACAATTAGAATGAAAGAAAATGAGTTGGTTAAGGACTTCATCGATAGACTACTAAAGGTTGTGAACCAAATTAAAGTCCTTGGAGAGCCATTGATCGACCAAATGGTTGTAGAGAAGGTATTGGTGAGCTTACCCAAAAAGTTTGAAGCTAAGATTTCTTCTTTTGAAGAATCAAGGAATCTTAGTGAGATTACTTTGAGTGATCTTATCAATGCCCTCCAAGAAACCGAACAAAGAAAAGCCATAAGAAAGGAGGAGTCTTTGGAAAGTGCTTTTATATCTAGTCAATGCAAAAAGAAGAACAAAAAGAACAACAAAAAGAATAAAGGAGGAACTGGCTATGGAGGTTTCAACATCAAGAACAATAGTTTTAACAATAACAACAATGCAAGGCAACAACGAAGAGGACAACAAAAAAACTGTGGGGGTATCCACTATGCCCCGATTGCAAGAAGTATGGAAATGCACCAAACAAGTGCTTTTGGAGACCAGGTGCAACTTATGATAAGTGTGAACAAAGAGGACATGTTGGTAAAGTATGCAAGCAAGGAAGGAAACAAGCATATGTGGTAAATGAGGAGGCCGAGACTTTATTTGTGGCTACATGCCTTAAAGCTACAATAATGGTCTTGGTTGATTGGTAGATAGTGGTTGCTTACACCACATGACTTTTGAAGAATCCAACTTTGTGGAGCTTGACCGATCCTACAAGACAAGGGTGAAGATTGGGAATAGAAGCTTTATGGATGTAGAAGGAAAATGAGACATCTCCTTGAACACTAATAAAGGTACAAAACTTATCCAAAATGTTCTATATGTGCCTTCATTATGTGAAAGCTTGTTGAGTGTTGCACAATTGTTTGAAAAGGGATATGTTTTGAACTTTGGCTGTGATGGTTATTTGATATTGGATTGTTTTGTAAATGAGGTGTTTAAAGTTGCCTTGAAAGATAAAAACTATAGGTTGAATTTACTAGATAGTGAACAAGCTTTGAGAAGCAAAGTTGAGTCAATTTCTCAACTTTGGCATAAAAGGCTTGGTCACTCTAGTTATGGTGCAATGAAGAATACAAATGCTTTGGTGAATGATATGCCTTTGATTGATGATGTCAAAAATGTGTGTGAAGTTTGTCAACTTGGAAAGTCCACTAGGTTTCCATTTCCTAAAAATGTTGCATGGAGGGCGAAACAGAAGTTATAACTTGTTCAGTTGAATATGTGTGGTCCCATGAGTGTGTCTTCCTTGAGTGGTGGTAGATACTTTCTCACCTTCATTGATGACTACTCTAGGATGTGTTGGGTTTATTTTCTTACACATAAGTCATAAGTTCTAGGAAAACTTATTGGAATTCAAGAAGTTGGTTAAGAATCAAAGTAGGACCACTTTGAAGTGCTTGAAGACCGACAATGGTGGTGAATATACTAGCCTAGCTTTAGAAGATTTTTGCAAAGAAAGTAGTGTAATTCATCAATTTACCACACCATACACACCACAAAAAAATGGTGTGTGTGAAAGGAAGAATAGGACATTGATGGAGATGGCTAGGTGTATGATACATGAAAAGAACACGTTAAAGAAATTTTAGGCCGAGGCTATCCATACTAGTTCATACATTCAAAACCAATGCTTCACCAAATCTATTGAAGGTAAGACACCTTATGAGTTGTAGTTTAGAGAGAAACCATCTTTGGAAAACATTAAAGTGTTTGGTAGTGTGTGCTTTCTCCATGTTCACTCGCACATGAAAGATAAGTTTAACAAGAAAGTAAATGTTGGTATCTTGGTGGGATATAGTGAGGTTACCAAAGGTTTTAGGGTCTATAACCGAAAGACCAAAAAGCTTGTGGTAACTAGAGATGTGAAGATTGATGAGAATGCAAAATGGATTAGAGTAAGGAAGAGCTATTGGTGAAAGAAGATGAGCCACAGTTTGAAGAAGAAAATGAAGAAAGAAATGTTGAAAACAACAATGATGAAGATGACAATGATGAAGACAATGAGGAGGATGATGATCTATTTTAAGAAACCATTGGAGTCAATTTGGAGATTGGTGATGGTGTTAGAGGGGGGAGATCTTTTATGCGAGATTTATGAAAGGTGCAACGTTGCGCTTGGTGACCCTACATGTATGCAAAAGCTCTTCATGAAGAAAGAGTGGAAAGAAGCAATGGATGTGGAAATGGAGATGATTGAGAAGAATGAGACTTGGTCCTTGATCATTGAACCAAAAAACAAGAAAGCAATTGGTGTCAAATGGATCTTTAGAATGAAATACAATCTGGATGGCACCATTTACAAATGCAAGGCAAGGTTGGTGGTCAAGGGTTATGCACAACAAGCTGGAGTTGACTATAGGGAAACGTTTGCACCCGTAGCTAGGATGGAAACCCTTAGACGCATCCTTGCTCTTTCGGCTACCAAGCAATGGAGTGTGTTTCACTTGGATATAAAATCGGCATTCTTGAATGGTGTGTTGTAAGAAGAAGTGTATGTGAAGCAACCCGAGGGTTATGTGGTTCAAGGACATGAAGATAAGGTTTATAAGCTTCACAAAGCTTTATATGGTCTTAAGCAAGCACCTAGGGCTTAGTATGGAAGGATTGATGGCTACTTGCTTGGACATGGCTTTAGGAGGAGCCAAAATGAACCCACCTTGTATATGAGAATTGAAGGAAGCATGGTAGTGGTTTCTTTGTATATGGATTCCTTATTGGTCACTGGTGAGGACCCAAGGAATGTGGATAAGTTAAGGCATGAACTTGAGGAGGAGTTTGAGATGTCTCGCATGGGTCTTATAAATTACTTCCTTGGGGTGGAAGTAATGTAATGCCAAAGGGAAATATTTATATCACAAGAAAATTACATCAAGAATCTTTTTAAGAAATTTAATCTTGAAGAATGCAATCCAAGGAGAGAAGTACCAAAAGGAGGATGGCACACCAAAGGTAAATTTGACTCTTTATCAATCCTTAATTGGTAGTTTGCTTTATGTGTGCTCATCTAGGTCGGATATTATGTATGCCATGTGTGTGCTTTCAAGATACATGCAAGCACCCACCCAAACTCATCTTAGAGGTGCCAAAAGAATTCTTAGGTATCTTAAGGGCAATAATGATTATGAAGTTTGGTATGAAGTAAAGAATGAGTTGAAGCTTATTGGCTATTCGGATAGTGATTGGGTGGACTGCATTGATGATATGAGGAATACTTTGGGCTACTTGTTTTCACTTGGGAGTGGTCCTTTCCCATGGAATGCAAATAAGCAAAGTACAACGGCTCAAAGTACCACGGAAGCTGAATACATTGCTTGCTCAACTTATGCAAACCAATGTATATGGTTAAGGAAGTTGATGGGAGATCTTGGTCATACTCAAGAAGGTCCAACCATCATCAAATGTGACAACACTTCAGCAATTTCAATAGCCAAGAACCCGGTATAACACGGAAGAACGAAACATATTCCGGTGAAATATCATTCCTTGAGGGAGTTTGAAGATTTTGGAGAAGTCTTTTCGGAGTATGTGAATTTGGAGGAGAACCTTGCGGATGTGTTCACAAAGCCACTTGGAAAGACCAGATATGAGGCATTGAGAACTCTGCTTAATGTCTCTAGCAAGATTACCAAGGAGGAGTGTTGAAAAGGTGGTAATATTGCCACCTTGTGCAAACCAAAATCCACCAAGGTTTGCACCCTCTTTTTTTCTTTATAACAAATATTTTATTGAATGACCTAGTGCAATATTTATGCCTATATTTTATGTTCCTTTTAATGTCTTTTGAATGCCTAATTTTTGTTGTATTTAGCTTAGAAATTGTCTTTTTGTTGGGTACTGATTTTGTTTCGTAAAACGGCTATGTGCTGGAAATTGTGTTTCCAGTAACATAGGTCCATTGTTGGGGTTGCAATATTCTGGGTTTTTTAGAACCATGTTATGATTTTTAGATATGGTATATAGACATGCAAAATAAAATATAGCAAAAAGAATAACTCAATAAAGACTTGGGAAGCCCAAGATATGCAAGTTGCAAATTGGCATAAGTGCCGAAATTTCCAGAAGTTATGGGTCATGGGTTTGAGAAGAATTGAAGGCCTTACCCAATTCCTTTGGACCTGATCTTTTCTAGATTTCATCCTCAATATTTCAACATGCCACAGTAAAAAATCAGATAATTTGGATGAAGATATCCTAGTCTTTCATCAGGTCAAAGTACCATTACTCGATTTGGAAGGAGATAGTTTTTGGAATTCAAATTCTCACCAACCTTTTCCATCTTTGTACACTTCCATGTGCAGCTGGTATTTAAACTTTTTTTTATTAAGTTATTGGGTGGGAAATTTGTATTTTAAATTTTAAAAAGATATTATTTGGTCTCACACACACTTCACATGTGTGAACCAACTTTTGTATCTACATATACAACAAATGAATGGTAAAGAAAGTGAATTGTGCTGTCTAGTTTGTGTGCTCTTCTTCTTCATCTTCTTCTTCTTCCTTCCAAACTAAAATACTAATAAACCTCAATATCACTATACCAAAAACAAACATAAAAATGACCTAAATACTAAACCACAAACCAGATTAAAGGTTGTGCACAAGACTAACACATTGTGTACAACATTCTTGGCCAAGTGAACCCAAAAACCATACCAAACTCCAACATGAGCATCAAACCTTGTAATTGGCATTCCTTGGGATGTTTCTAATCTATCCATCCTTTGATTTACATGGTCAAATTGAGTATTCATCCGCTGTAATTGCTCCGAGACAGCCCTCATGTCCATTTGCTCACCAATCCTTATAGCTCAGGAATCTCATTTGAATCCTACGGACTCTTCGTCATTAATTCTCAATGGTGCTTCTCCTCTTCTCATCCTTGAATATGCCATGTTAGTATAAATAACACAAAAATAAAATAAAACATCACTAAGTCACTCCTTCATGTGTTTCACTCAAACAAGGTCTCGACACTTGTGTTTACACACTAGTTTCGCCTTTTACCCTCTTTTACGCTCACACACTTTTGCCTTTTTCCACTCAAAGAATTAACTCAAAGTTCTAATTAAACAAACTTAAACAGCAACTAGAACACAAGTGTTTCTTAATTTAAAGTTATCAACAAAGCAGCAAGCAAAAAATAATCAAATACCAAGTGAATTTTAAACACCTAATTCTTGGCTTTTCTAGGCAATTTGACAAAGGAGTTTTCAGAATCAATAAGAACTAGACCAGATGGAAGAAATTAAGAATTATTCAAACATGAACAAGAATCAATTTGGACAAAAAAAAGGAATAGTTGTTGGTTGTTGTCCTTTGTAATTCAAGTTTTTGTATAAACTCCTTTAACTAGTTTAATCCAATATTTTTAGCACCCAAAATTTAAATATCCAGCATCAAAAATAAATATCCAGCAACTCCAAATATTGAATAAATAGTCAACAATTCAGCAGTTCAAAGAAATTTCCAGCAAACACCAAATTCAACAAACCGATTGTTTTTTTTTTTTTTTTAATTCGGCTTTTCTTCTTCTTCCTTATTTTATTTTATTTTTTTTAACTCACAGAATGTAGAAAAACTCCAGTAGCAAATATCAACACAAAAAATAGCAATTCCACACAAAAAATCTACCAAACATGTGACTTCCAACAACAAAATGCAAATTTGCAATTTTTTTTTTTTTAAATTCATATGTCGCCGCAAACACACCTCTTCTCTTTTTTTTTTTCAATATATGAATACAAATATTTAAGATCAAAAAGAGCAAAGAAGAATCAACAATAAAATAAATTACAAAGAGCAAAGATGAAAGACAACCAATAAACTACGAAATAAGAATAAGGTAAAACAAGGAAATCCTAATTTGACTAGGAAATGTTTTTTAATTTTTTTACGGAAAAATGTATATGATGATAGAACCATCCTTAACCGACTGCTAAAATTGCAAAATGACACAAAAACAAATAAAGCAAATAAAGATAGATTAAACTGAACAAAATCTTGGCTCTACTACCAAATGCTACAAACCTAGATTAACACGCGCGTAAACCCATATTCTATTAGCCCGGATCTCAATTAAGTTAAGATTTTAATAGACTGACCTCAACCCCTAATAAACTTTTGATTAGAAACCTTGGTATAATGAAGACGCCACAATAGGTGATGGATATCCTATTGATAACTCAAAACTAAAACACTCACTTTCTAATGGTGTTTTAGGTGTTCAAAGAGAACAAACAGAAATTCAATCTCACAAATAATTTTCTGTATGAATAATGTACTAAATATTATTGATAAAACAAGCCTTTAAATAGGCTAAAAATTTACAAAATAAAACCCTAATTAACTAGGTAAAACCAGCCACATAGAATAGGAAACCTAATGATGACCGAAAATCACCTCCTTTCCAAATCTAATTTGGATTAATTAATTCCTTAATTTTGAAATAGGAATTAATTAATTTACAATGAAAATAATAAAATAATAACTTTCCTAAGTTGATCTTTTCAGCAAACGAATAAAAAGAAACCAAATAAATGACTAATTTCCAAAAATAAAAAATCAAAATCAAATTAGGAAATAAATTTACTCTCTTTCTAAGTAAGCTAACTTTGACCAATCTCTAGCTTTTTTGGGCTCCAAATCAGCTGCCATATGCCATTTACGATGCTAAATATGATTAATAATGATTCCCACATGTTGCCTCTTGATTGGAATAGGTCAAACTTGCTTGAACAAGCAGAACAGTCAAAGCCAGCGGCTAAACATCACATTTTCGGCCAAATTTTCTTGCTGTCTGTACAAGCCCATTTTAGATGCTTTCGATTCTGCCTTGGCTGGATTCCATGTTCTCTTAATGATATTAATTGAATCCGTGTAGTGTTTTAACCATATCTTGCTGTCCGGAGTACATATTTGCGCGAAAACAGCTACCTAGGCCCGTATCGGCCTCCACCACTTGGATGCTTAAAACGGGCTTTGTATCTTTGGGTATCGATAAGCCCCTTAAAGCATTAATTACTCCCTTGATAAAAATATCTAGGCTGTCCTTAAATCTCTTAGCTTGAACCTTAGTGATCGGCCCGGTCATCATCCGTATTAGGTCAGTACCCCTGCGGGTTGTCGGTTGTGCGGGCTTGAGAGGATTCTTATCAGTATTGGTAGCAAGGTACTGGCAACAACTTATACCATGGATCGCATAGTATGTTATACGGTATCGTATGTACCTCTGATACGAGTGTGCATATTTCATAGTATGTTTATGAATTTTAAACTATTATTTTATCTTAGATCTAAAAAATGGGAGAAAGGACCAATTACATGGTCGGTGTTTGCTAGAAAGCCAGCCAATCGGAGGAAAATTGGTCATCGACGTTAGGTGTAGATCCTGGTCCATCCGCTTGCCAATCGGCAGGCGATTTGACGGCCGAACTTGCCCAGCCATAAGGCACCACACCACATGGTCCGTGTGGCCGTCTAGAGGCCAAAAATGGTGCAATCGAGGGGGACCCAAGAGGGAGAGGGAGAAACAAGGAGAGAGAGAGGAAGAGAGAGAAAGAAAGAGTGGAAGAAGAAGAAGAAAAAGAAGGGAGGGTGAAGTGTTTTCCCCACGTGGGGGAAAAGAAAAAAGAAAAAAGAAAATAATAAAATAATACAACAATAAAATAATATTTTATTAAGGATGATAGATGGCACTTTGTCAATGTGACACGTGGTGCATCCCAATTGGTGACGCATTGGTGTGATTCCGCCCATGCTCGTTCAACCGACTAGTCGCTGGGGTATGGGTCCTATACAAATGAAGATAGGGCCAATCAATAGGGCACAAGTTAAGAGCTTTAAGGACAACTTGGCTGGATTTATTCATGGAATGATTCAATCTCAAGAGGGCATGACAATACCTGAAGATACAAGGCCCGTTTTAAGCCTCCAAGTGGTGAAGACCGATACGGACACAGGTAGCTATTTTTGTGCAAATTTGGACGCCAGGCAGCAAGGAATGATTCTAACACTTCATGAACTCAATGAATATCATTAAGAGGACATGGAATCCAGCCAATATAGAATCAAGAGCATCAAAAAGGACTTGTATGGATAGCCTCTTAATTTGGCTGAAAATGTGTTGTTTTACCGCTGAATTTGACTTTTCTTCTTGTTTGACTTATTCCAATCAAGAGGCAACGTATGGGAATCATTGTTAATCATATTTGGAATCCTACATGGCATATGGAAGCTGATTTGAAGCCTAAAAAAGCTGGAGATTGGTCAAAGATACTTTAGTAGTCAAACTAGTCAACTAGTTTCCTAATTTGATTTTGACTTTTCGTTTTAGGAAATTAGAATTTTATTTTGATTTTTATTTATTTTGCTGACAAATAAGTTTAGGAAAGTTATTATTTTAGTATTTCAATTGTAAATTAATTAATTCCTAATTCAAAATAAAGGAATTAATTAATCCAAATTAGTTTATGAAACTAAGAAAAATTAGGCGCTTTCCTTTTCTCTACTTTCTTTTTCTCAACACTTTGTGTCCGGTTTTGAATTAATTTTTTAGGGCTTTTGCTTTGTAATCTTAGCCTATTTAAAGGCTTATTTTCAATGAGAAATTAAGCTTGAATTTTATATAGAAAATTATTTGTGAGATTGGATTCTCTTTGTTCTTTTGAACATCTAAAACACTATTAGTGAATGAGTGTTTTAGTTTGACTTATCAATAAGATATCCATCACCCATTGTGGCATCTTCATTATGCCAAGGTTTCTAATCACAGGTTGATTAGGAGTTGAGGTAACCATTAGAACTGGAACATAATTAGATCTGGGCTAATATAATACAAGTTTAGGTACAGGTCGTCCTAGGTTCGTATCACACATAGTACAGATAAAAGCCTCCTCTGAATATTCTACAACCCAGTAAAATCAGTCTAAAAAAAAATAGATATAATTTTAAAGACTTGTAACTTTTTAACCACATGTCCAAATTAAGCGTGTTTCCAGTCTACGGACTTGTATCCGTAAGCACTTTCATATAACACATGGGTCAACACCAAAATCTGTGCAAATTAAAAAATCAACTTCGAACTTGTTGATCAATCTGGATCTCATTTTGTTTCAACCATAACTTTTTATTCTTATCTTCATTTTTTGCATAACACCAGTCTATGAACTTGAGTCGATGAGTACTTTACCATGGTAAGTTGGTCATTATGAAATTCCACCTAGAGTAAAAAGTCAACTGTGGAAACCAATTGGTCAACCCAGTCAACCTTTGGTCGAACTTGGTCAAAAATTCAAATTTGGGGCATTTTCTTGGGTCTAGGTGTTACAGCATGTCTAGTGTCCTACTAAGTGAGCTCCTGGGAAAGGTGAGGGGGATCTCATACACCTTAAAAACCTACACCAATACTTACCACTCAAGATTGATTTTAGTAAAATCTACCATTTTGAACATGATATATATAATATCCTATTAAGTCAGCTCCAAGGAAAGGTGAGGTGAGTCTTAGGCTTCTTAAAAGCCTACCTTTTTAGAAATAGCTTTCTCTGATAACACTAAAATATACCTCTCAAAATTGATTTTTGAAAAATCAACCATTGTTGCAATATTCTTTGGGCTTTTAATAATATTTACAAAGCGCATTGGGAGGATTATTAATATTTTTAAAATTGAAGTATTAACCATTAATTTAATTTCAAAATTCTCTTAATATCTAAGCATTGTCGGCATTGGGCTATATAACCTAATTAAGATTTCAAAATTAATTTAGGTCCAATCCAATAAAACCTAGTTATGCTATCCACTGGGACTTCACATAAACATTTTATTGTTGGAGCTTTAATGGGGCTCGTAGGTTTTAAATTAAATAAATTAATTTTAACATTCATCCATTTAATATTTTATAACCAGATTAATTTAGGGATTTTCAATAATAATATAACCTAAAACATATATTATTATGCATATTTATATATCATATGATGCAACAATATGGCACCACCTATTCTATATGGCATAGAAGCACATCCAAACATGTTATATCCATATAATTTAAACAATTATAAAGAATGGAATAATAAATATGTCCTTAATCCATAGTTTCCTAAGAAGAAAAAATTACAAGCCTAATTAGGGCTACAAAGCCCAAACTTGATTTCTTGGCCTATTTCTCTTCCTTTCTCTAGATCTTACAAGTTCATGAGGCGTGGGCCAAGATCGATTGGTTTTCTAGGGTTTTATAGGGTTTTGAGCCCAAAACCACAAAATCTTAGCTTATCCCTTTGTTGAACCTAAACATTGAAAATATCATTGATGGCTGTAGAAAAGTTACATTACCGGGAAAATTTCTAGGTAAATAAAACATCATTCGAAAAATTTATCCACCAAAAATCAGCCAAAATGGAAATCACTTGCGCCCTCACACCCAAAGAATCCAAGTGAGTGGGATCCATTCGCAGCCACTTCCTGCGGCATGTGAAGGTGCCTCTAGCGGCTTCTAGTGGCATTTCGATGCTTGTTGGCTTCTTTTTTGTGTACTACCTGTCCATGGTGGTTATGCCCCAAACCGATATACATATAGCCTTGAAAATTGATGAATAGTGATAACTTCGCATTTCCTTTATGATATTTTACATTTATTTTTCCCAAAATCAGATTTTATTACAAAATAAATAAATAAATTGTTAGAAAAAAAAAATAAGTAAAGGAGGATACCTAATCTTACGATTAGTCTTCTTGTTACATCCCCAATAAAAAAAAATATACAAGCAAAAATCTACCATGAATTAAGACTGAAAACCAATTATTCATTCACAATATGGGAATTATAAATAACATGAATAGTATAACCCTAAGTGCCATATATCTAATAAACATTATATATATATATATATGAAATTAAAATTATGATCTGTCACACATCGATTTGACCGGTGCTCTAATACCAATTGTTGGAATCATACAGCAAAAGAAAGCTACGAATAGCACAGTTGAATATAATATGTGATAGATATATTTTTATGATCCATTACAAACCTATAATAGTGCAAAAAGTTTCTTCTTGAATCCACAAAACCTTCCAAACTATTCTCTACATGGTAGATCTATGTGTGGGTACACTTGATTAAAAAAGAAATAAGAAGGTTAATCTGAAAAAAAAAAATTGAAACCTCACAATTTTTGTTTTTCTCTCAAGACGTTTGATTTTCTATCGAGATTCTCAACGTCTAGAAAATAATATGTAAAACCTTATATGTTTGTAGGCTAGTGAGCAGTGTATTTATAGATTTCCAACCCTAATCTTCTTAGGGTTTTATAACACTTTAGGCCAAATTAATGAGCTCCTTCTTGTATCTTAATAACTAGTTAAATGGGCAGCATCATTTATTGAGCTAGGTTGGGGATCCTATGACTCATGATTAATCAAGGCTCCTGATCAATGGATTAGCTTCCTCCAAGAGCATAAATCCCACATGACCATGACAATCCTAAATAATAATGCCCACATCTACCACACCCTAATTAGAAGAGACAGTCCCATCCACATTCAACTGTTAACACCCTACACGAAAAGAGTCCAATGGATATTTAATGCAAGTTATAGGTACTATTAAGTCTATGTTGACTATTAGCTTCAAAGTACTCCATTTGTAAATATGTTAAGCCACCCAAAGGCAATCATATAGATTTTTGTACACCCTTATGAAGAATAATATTATACCTATGTCAAATCCCCCCCAGCAAACTAAAGTAAACATTTCCTTATAAAACAAAAACGTCTAATGAACAAAACATTACACATATGTCATATCCCCTAGCAAATTAAAGTAAACATTTCTTTACAAAACATAAACAACTTAGAGAGGCCATAAAATAAAGCCCTTTAAAAGGAGAAGCTTGTTCATGCAAAAATAAAAGCTCAGAAACTTTGGAATCTTGGTCAGAAGCCATAAAGATAATACCCATTCAGAAAACTCTGGTAGCTTCGTTGTCACCTATAAGACAAATACACCCATTGGTTAAAACCACTCTACCATAAATGATGCTCATCCACCAAAAAAAAAGAAAAAAAAGAAAAAAGAAGGCTTCTCCTCAAACATGCTTCCATAAAAGAATAGCTAGGAAAGTATTTGGACTTCAAAGCATGATTAGCAAGGCCATGCGGCTGCGGAATTGGCTTCCACTTCTATTTAGCTAGAAGATCTCATATAAATGATTAAAGAGATAAAAAAAAAAACTAAGCCTTTAAGAGCTTCAAGTTAACAAATGACATCCTAATTTTTCCAGTAGATACCACAGTTGTTCCCCACCGTCCCACACCAAAATCATGCATAGAGGCCATTTAACTCTTTAATTAGCTGTTTAGGAAGGCAAAAACAACCATCATGTATGTTGGAATAGATTGAGCCACAGCCTTAACCAATACCTCCTTAACCAAGCAAGACAAAACTTTCTCCTTCAATCCTTTCAACTTAGCCCAAACACAATCCTGCAAATTTTGAAAATGTCTTTACTTGTTTCTTTCAATTAAACTTCGAAGACCTAAATACTTGTTGTTTCCTCCATCCCCTAGTAAACAATGATTGAATCCATCATTGCACATCCAGTGGCATATGAGGGCCAAAATAAGCTACATTTTTTGCAATTTTTGTTTTTTTGCCCTAAAACCTCCTCATAAGAACTTAACAAATTCATCATAGCATGACATGCAATTTCATTTTCTTGAGTAAACAAAACATTGTCATCTGTAAAGAACAAATGTGGAACCACTGGACTAGAAGAACATACACGAATACCAAAAGTTCTTCCATCAAGTTTAGCTTTCTTCAGGAAAGATAATAATCCTTTTGTACCAAAAATAAAAAAAATAAAAAAAGATAGGTGATAGTGGATCGCCAAAACGTAAACCACTTGAAGGTTTAGTGAAATGCATGGCTCACCATTGATGATAATTAAGTTTCACATATATAATACATTTCATTATGAGATCAACCCAGATAATATTGCAAGAAACACTATTTAACCAAATCATATGCTTTACTTCCATTAAGCTTTAAAGCTTGAAAATAATTTGACCCCTTCCTTGTACTATTTATTGTGTGCATTGTCTTAAAGGCTACTAAGACATTATTCATTATTTAATGCCCTAGAACAAATGTGTTTTGTTTAATTGAAATAATCCAAGGAATAACCTCTTTCATCTAGTTGACAATAGGCTTCGACATAATCTTATATAAGATGTCACAAAAGCTAATCTAGCTAAAATCTAAAACTAAAACAGGATCTTTGACCTTAGATATCGAGGTTATAAATGTGTGATATAGATTTCCCTGTTGTCCTCCATAATTTTAAAAATATAAATAAGTCACTGTCCCTTGTCCTACAATATCTGCCAATACTACTGAGAAAAGATAGTTGGAAAACCATCGCACCCATGGCCTTTCTTGAAAACAACCAATCAAATTCCCATTTGATTACGTGCTTAAATCCCATAAAAATCAATGTAACACATGTAATGGAAGAGAAATCGATTTAAAGCAACCAATTAAGTCATCCTATTAACAATCTAAGCGACATTAAGTTCCTAGATCCAGAATATCTAGCCATTCATATTTTTAAGAAGAAAAAAAATAAAATTCCATAAAAGAAATCATTATCTCATACATAAACCAAGACTTCTAATACAAAAATAAGATAGTTAAGAGAAGCGATAGAGAAATGGAGAAATCCCAATAGGTGTTGGCTCCTCCAAGTAACTCTAAAGCTTTAGATTCTTCAAGAACATTAAAACCCTAGAGGTTATCTCTCTTAATTGTGGTGTCTTCAATAATACTCCCAAGGAAAGATAGTGTTGTGCCTATTTTTAGTAAAATATATAGCTACTTCTCAAGAGCTTCAGTCTAATCCATACCTTTTAGAGCTTAATCTCAACCCTTTGACCTTCATCGTAAGGTTATATTCAAAAATAGGCATATGCAAGTCACAGGCCTCATTATTACCAAGCCTTGAGTTTCAAGCAAGAAAATTGAGGTTCGACAAAGGGTCCATACATGAGAGAGAATAAGGCATGGTATGGGCACTTCATGAAGTTAGTGGCTATGTCACTTCTCTTCTCTTCATTTGGCCAAGTTTGGCGTGGGCACCTTATGTAGCAAATGGCCATATCAAACCTCATTTTTTTTCTTGTTTGGAATGGCGAGGACACGTCATTTGGTGAAATGGGCATGACCTAGCTTATGAATTCCTCATTATTGGAAGTGAAAAAATTGGAGTGTACACTTATGTGATTCCGCCCGAGCCCGTTCAACCGATAACCCGCTGGGGTGCTGACCCAACACAGATGAAGACCAGGCCAATCACAAGAGCTCAAATTAAGAGATTTAAGGACAACCTGGGAGCATTTATATAGGGGGTAATCAATTCTCAACAGAGCTTATCCATACTTGAGGATACAAAGCCTATTCTAAGCATCCAAGTGGTGGAAGCCGATATGGACCCGGGTAGCAATTTTGGTGTAAATATGGACATCGAGCAGCATGAAATGGTTCCAACTCTTTATAGATTCAATACATATGTATAATAGGATATGGAATAAAGTCAAGGCAGCTTCAAAGGCATTCAAAAAGGGGTTGTACGGATAGTTTCAAATTTGGCCTATTTTTTACTGTATTTTGTGCTGGCTTTACTGTATTTTGCTGAGTTGGCTTTTTCTTCCACTTCCAAGCATGGGAAACGTGTGGGACTTCATATTCAGCTTATTTGGAATCCTAAAAAGCATATTGAAGTTGATTTGGAGCTCAAATTGGTCAAAGAATGGTCAAAGTCAACTTAGTCAAAAGCTAGTATTTTAGTTTCCTAATTAAATGCTACTTTTTGTTTTAGGAAATTACCATTACTTTTTGGTTATTTATTTATTTATTTTCTAGAACAATAAGTTTAGGAAATTTATTATTTTATTATTTCATTGTAAATTAATTAATCCATAATTCAAAATAAACGAATTAATTAATCCAAATTAGATTAGGAAAGGAGTGAGAATTTCGGCCACCATAGGAAACTACTTTGTATGGCCGATTTTCCCTTTGTTTTTAGGGTTTTATTTCATGGCTTTGTAGCCTATTTAAAGGCTTATTTTTCAATAAGAAAAAATCTTGAATTTTATACAAAAAATTATTTGTGAGATTGAATTCTCTTTGTTCTTTTGAACATCTAAAACAACATTAGTGAATGAGTGTTTTAGTTTGACTTATCAATAGGACATCCATCACCTATTGTGGCGTCTTCATCATATACCAAAGTTTATAGTCAGAGGTTGGTTAGGGGTTGAGGTGACCACTAGAACTTGAACATAATTAGATCCGCGCTAATATAATATGGGTTTAGGAGCAGGTCGTCCTAGGTTCGTATCATACACCTTATGGAAGAAAGTGTACATGCCCTAGCTTATCGAAGGTTCTTAACGTCTCTTACTTAGCTATCAAGAAAATGCTTCACTATGTTCCAAAACTTCAACTCTTATTAAATATTTTTCAAAAACCTCAATGGAAGCTTTTCCTAGAAAAAGAAAATAAAACATATAAAAACACAACCAAAATCTTAAGAAATCAAATAAATAATTAAGCTTTTATAGACTAGATTATGAGTAAAATGCTCACTAACCAATTACATACCAATTACATTGACAATGAGTGAATGCATGGTTAAGGAAAAACTAAGTTTTTTTTTTTTTTTTTCTAACTGTCACGCAACCAATTCGTGCGAGACCTTTGACACCACATCATCTCCTCTTTCTTTAAAAGGAAATTAATCTATTTCTCAAGTTCATGCATTATAGAAAGATTTTCCTTAAAATAAGCTGCATATTGTAAATGTTCAATCAAATTACACTTCTTATTTAACTCAGTAGAGATGGAATGAAAATAAACCTTATTCTAAATCTTTAACTTTGCAGAACAATCTCACAATGCACGTGATATGAACCTAGGATGACCTGCTCCTAAACTCGTATTATATTAGCCCGAATCTCAATTAAGTTCAAGTTTTAGTGGAATGGACCTCAACCCCTAACCAACCTGTTCCATTGATAAAGATTTAATTTAATGAAAATCAATTTTGCTAGTAAACACTTTTTCTTGACATTAAACCAAAGACTTTTGATTTATTTTAAAATCTTTAGTATCTGGAATTAGCAAGAAATAAATTCTTTTTTGGAAGACCGTGTACAGAAAAGTTTTCTTATGTTCTCTTGTTACTTCAAAAATTCATCATCATAGCTTAATGCTCCTTTAAACAAAGAAAACGAAATGTGTTAGAACAATGTTGGAAAATTTCCAACAATCTGTTGTCTCATAAATTTGCGGGTGTGCCACTTCAAGCCTGTAACAGTTCAAAGAAAATAAAAGAAAAGGTGCACCAACTGAATCAAACTCCTCAAATGATTGTCTTGATTATTGGAGAACAAAAAATAATCTTATAAGGTCTGATTGCCTTAATGATTAAAGGACTTTTAAAAATAAAATTTCAACTAGAAAACAACTAAGAACAATAAACTAAAGGAAGTAAATTTTAAAGAGAAAATAAACTAATTAGTCTATATTCTTGTAGTTGTTTGTGGAGATGTGTCGAGAGGTCATTTTCAAAGCCAATGAAGCTCCTATTTATATATGTAGAGAACTTTGAATTGCTTCACGCGATTCCAATGTGGGACTTTTTTTTTTTCTTTTTCAACATTCCAGCTTCAAAATTTCAATTTATACATGAGACAACTACATGACCACTTAATCTTCAAGTAATGTGGGACTAAAGCTTCTTAAATAATCTCCCAATAATATATTTTGACAAGTTAGGATAGAACCTATAAATCCATAGATCACACAATTCTTGTTCTTGGGTTGGATTTAAAAAAAAAAAAATCCTTTTGAGGGGTTCATTTTAAATTGTTTGTCATCAATACCTATGTAGACTTCAAGGAAATCACAGGCCAAAACCTTTACAAGATACTTTTAAATTTGAGATACTGATGACGAACATCAGAAAAAATTTTCACTAACATGTTAGGCTTAGAAAAGTTCCTAGATCAAATCCTTTATAGGACCTCTTTACGATTTTAATGCTAAAGAAGAAAGTATAATTATTTATCAAAAAAAAAAAAAGAATTCTAACCAATATTTTAGACTTAGAGAAGATCCCTCGACGAAAGCTTATAGGATCTTTCCAAGACTTAAATATTGGTGAAGAAAAAGGAGAAGAAGAGATAGATAAAAAGCAACCTGATAGAATACATTCACTTCTTTTCCTTTCTCTCTTTTTCCTTTCCCTTTATTCTTCTTCATATTTCTTCTCTCTTTTTTCCTTTCAACTGCATGTTCTAGTTTTTTTTTTTTTTTTGATTTTTTTTCTATCTTTTTTCAAAAGAACCTCCTAGAGTTTGTTTTATTCTCACCTACTTATAGGGAAGATAATGAAGTTAATTAACCCTAGGGAGTTTCAAATTCTTATAACCTCCCATTTATGAAGGAAAGTGGTAACTGACCACTACTTATTTCCAGGTTGTCATTTTATTTTTTATTATGTGATACGAACCTAGGACGACCTACTCCTAAACCCGTATTATATTAGCCTGGATCTTAATTAAGTTCAAGTTCTAATGGAATTGACCTTAACCCCTAGCCAACCTATGGTTAGAAACCTTGGTATAATGTAGACGCCACAATAAGGGATGGAAAACCTATTGATAAGTCAAGCTAAAACAACTAATTCTCTAATGGTGTTTTAGGTGTTCTCAAAGAACAAAGAGATAATTAATCTCACAAGTATTTTCTCAATAAAATCCTGGTTGTTTTCTTATTGAAAATAAGCCTTTAAATAGGCTTTGAAAGAAACAAAATAAACCCTAAAAACCCTAGGAAAAACCGGCCACACAATGAAGAGTTCTAGCTTGACCGAATCTTTCCTTTTCCTAACCTAATTAATTAATTCCCTTATTTTCAATTAGGAATTAATTAATTTACAAACAAAATAATAAAATAAAAAATTTCCTAAACTTATTTTTTCAATAATTAAATAAATACAAATCCAAAATTAAAGATAGTTTCCTAAAACAAAAAGTAAAAACAAATTAGGAAACTAAGTATGGTAATCTGCGGCTAGGTTGATAATGACCCTTCTTTGGCCTAATTGGACTCCAAATCAGCTTGAATAGTCTTTTTGGAATGCCAAATAAGCTTATTATGAAGTTCCTCACGTTGCCCTTGCTTAGAAATATGAGAAAAGGCTAATACAGTAAAATACAATAAAGTCAGCAAAAAATACAGCAAATTTCATCCTTTCTTCCCCTTGTGCGCAAACCACTATGTTGTTCGGCTTTGAATCTGCTTTGGCTGGTTTATACGACTCATCCACCATATTAATTGAACCCATAAGAATGGGGATCCAATTCATACAACCCGACCTCCATATTAGTACTAAAAACGTCACCCGGGCCCGTTTTGGCTTCTATTGCTTGTATGAGTAGAACAGGCCTTGGTTATTTAGATATGGACAACCCCTCTTGATTATGACTTATTTCTTGGATAAATACAGCAAGATTGTCCTTGAACGTCTTGGCTTGGGCTTTAGTGATCGGCCCCACCTTCATCTGTATTGGATCAACACCCCAGCGGGTTGTCGATTGAACGATGTCGGGCGGATTCCCATCATTCCCCTCCTCTTGAAAAGGATTTGTCCTTAAATCAAAGTCATCACCTGCAGCAAAAGGAGACAAATCAGCAACATTGAAGGTGGCACTAACATTTTACTAACCTGGTAGATCAAGTTTGTAGGCATTGTCATTTATCCTCTCCAAAACTTGAAAAGATCCATCACCCCCCGGCATGAGTTTTGATTTCCTTTGTTCGGGAAATCTTTCTTTCCTCAAATGCAGCCACACCCAATCTCCAGGTTCAAAGACCATTGGTTTTTGGCTTTGATTAGCACCTTTCTTTATTGCTTGGTCCTCCTCTCAATATTTGCCTTTTTCTTCTCATGAATCTGTTTTACAAAATCAGCTTTTTGTTTTCCATCTAGATTAGCATGCTCACTCAAAGGTAAAGGTGTTAGATCTAATGGAGTCAAAAGGATTAAAACCATAAACAATTTCAAATGGTGTATATTTAGTAGCTGAATGTAAGACCTATTATAAGCAAATTCAGCATGTGGCAAACATTCTTCCCAAGTTCTTAAATTTCTACTAATTAAAGCACATAACAAAGCGGACAAGGTTCTATTCACAACTTTGGTTTGCCCATCTGTTTGTGGGTGGCAAGTAGTTGAAAATAAAAGCTTAGTACCTAACTTAGCCCACAAAGTTTTCCAAAAATAATTTAAGAACTTAGCATCCCTATCCGAAACAATAGTTCTTGGCATTCCATGCAATCTCACAATTTCCTTGAAAAATAAATTAGCAACATTGGATGCATCATCAGTTTTATTACATGCAATAAAATGTACCATCTTAGAAAACCTATCTACTAAAACAAATATTGAATCCTTACCTGTCCTTGACCTAGGCAAACCAAGAATAAAATCCATAGACAAATCTACCCAAGGATAGGTAGGAATCGGCAAAGGCTTGTACAATCCATGCGGCTTCAATGTTGATTTTGTTTTTTGACACTTCAAACATCTTTCACAAATTCTCTCAACATCTCTCCTCATGTTAGGCCAATTAAAATGTTCTTGCAGCAAGGATAAAGTTTTAAAAACACCAAAATGACCCATTAAACCACCCCCATGTCCTTCCCGAACCAATAATTCCCTAATGCTACAATTAGGCATACAAAGTTTGTTTTCCTTAAACAAATACCCCTCAAATATGTAAAATTTATTAAATCCATGTTTCAAACAGGTTCTAAAAATTTCTCCAAAGTCACTATCATGCTCATAAAGTTCTTTCAATTGTTCAAGTCCAAGCAATCTAGCATCTAAGGTAGAAAAGAGTACATACCTTCGCGATAATGCATCGACATCCACATTTTCCTTACCTTTTTTATAGCGGATCACATATGGAAAGGCTTCAATAAATTCAATCCATTTGGCATGCCTTCAGTTGAGCTTTCCTTGACCCTTAATATGCTTCAAAGACTCATGATCCGTATGAATCACAAACTCCTTCGGCATGAGATAATGCTGCCACGTCTCCAAAGCCTTCACCAAAGCATACATCTCCTTGTCATATGTCGGGTAGTTTAGTGTAGCTCCATTTAATTTTTCACTAAAGTAGGCTATGTGTCTTCTTTCTTGCATTAAGACAGCTCCAATACCTACACCCGAAGCATCACACTCAATTTCAAAAGTCTTAGAAAATTTGGTAAAACTAATAAAGGTGCATTACATAATTTTTCTTTCAACAAATTAAAAGATTTTTCTTGTACTTCCCCCCATTTAAAGCCAACATTCTTCTTGACAACTTCATTCAAAGGTGTGGCTATGGTGCTAAAATCCTTGATAAATCTTCTATAAAAAATTGCCAAGCCATGGAAACTCCTCACTTGGGTGATTGTTGTAGGAACCAGCCACTCTTTGATTGCTTGCACTTTAGCTTGATCCACTTTGATTCCTGCAGCACTTACTATAAATCCTAGAAAAACAAGCTCATCTTTACAAAAATCACACTTGTTCATGTTAAGCAAATAATCTTTCATTTCTAAGAACTTGCAAAACTTGCCTAAGTTGATCCACATGCTCATCCAAGTTTCAGCTATACACCAAAATATCATCAAAATAAACAACCACAAATTTACCAATAAATGGACGCATTACATGATTAAAGTACTAAGTGCATTAGACAATCCAAAAGGCATAACTAACCATTCATACAGCCCATATTTAGTTTTAAATGCGGTTTTCCATTCATCACCTTTTTTCATTCTAATTTGATGATAACCACTCCTAAGATCAATTTTAGTAAACATGCAAGCACCATGCAACTCATCAAGCATATCATCTAACCTAGGAATGGGATGTCTATATTTAATGGTGATGTTATTTATAGTCCTACAATCAACACACATTCTCCAAGATCCATCCTTTTTAGTACCAACAAAACAGGAACAGCACATGGACTTAAACTCTCACGAATGTATCCTTTATAAAGCAAGTCACTTAC
The DNA here is from genome assembly GCF_031755915.1 of Ziziphus jujuba. Lineage (NCBI taxonomy): Eukaryota > Viridiplantae > Streptophyta > Magnoliopsida > Rosales > Rhamnaceae > Ziziphus > Ziziphus jujuba. Next base: position 18,654,787 of record NC_083387.1, read on the forward strand.
CTGTTTTTGCAGCTCCTTTGTTTCTTCGGGATTGCTTCTATATGCTGGTCTATTTGGTACGACAGCCCTTGGGACAAAGTCAATTTGATGTTCTATCCATCGAATAGGTGGTAGTCCACTTGGAATCTCATTCGGGAAAACATCTCCAAATTCCTTTAAAAGAGAAATCATTGAACTTGGCAATTCAAGTTCTTCAAAGTTAGTTTGATCATTAAAATAGTTTTCTTTATGTATCATGACCAGCAAGGGTTTCATACATTCAATAGCCTTATTAATATCCCTAAAACTCAAATAAAAATTCTGGTTTTTCCTCTCTTTTCTTTCTTTTCTTTTTCTTCCCTCGGTTTGGCTCTCATTGGCGGAAATTTCCAGATTGTTGGTGCTCTCGGGTTTGCTCTTTTTTCTCACCCCCCTCTCAGCTTTCTCTTGGTTTTTCCACTCGATCTGGGTTTTAGAAAGCCTACCTTGATCAGCAACCTTAATCTCACCTTCTTGAAAGGATGGTGAAGCCGTTGGTGCCATACTTGTTTTCTCCTTGAGTTTTTTGGCCTCCTTCCTTTGTTGCATTTGTAGTTGATCTTTGTAGACCTCCTTGGGAGTCAATGGCTCCAGCTTGATTTTCTTCCCTTTAAACCTGAAAGCAACACTATTTTCTCAACCAAGATGAGTAGCATCTTTCTCAAATTGCCATGGTCTACCTAGTAAAATATGTCCGGCATGCATTGGTACAATGTCACACAAGACAACATCCTCATACCTACCTATATTAAATTTAACTTTGGCTTGCTTATTTACCCTCATCTCACCACTATCATTTAACCATTGTAACCTATAGGGTTCTGGATGCTTAATTGTTTTCAAGCCTAATTTATCAACTACAAGATTACTTATCACGTTGGTACAACTCCCACTATCTATAATCATGCTACAAATCTTACCTTGTATTTCGCAGCGAATGTGGAAGATGTTTTCTCTTTGTATTTGCTTTTCATCTTTGTAGACAGCAAGTACTCTCCTTGAAACCAAGATCAACTCGGCATTAGATGTGTCTACTGGTTCAGCTTCATCATCATTGCATTCCTCCTCTTGCTCGGTTTCAGCTTCACTTTCTTCACTTGCACATTCCAGCTCACCATCACCCTTTAATACCATGATTCTTCTATTTGGGCATTAGCTGGCTATGTGTCCTCTTCCTTGACACTTAAAACAAATTATTTCTCTGGATTTTTGAGGTTTAGGATCAGATTTTATCTCACCTCTAAGTGCTTGGACAGATTCAGTCTTGGCCTTCCTTTTTAACCGGTTGGTACTTTCTTCTCCAGCTTTTGGTTTTGGTTTGATTTCGTTAGCTGAATTGTTTCTCCAGCCACTTGAATTGATTCTCCCACTACTGGAAACACCTCCAAGCTGTGATCCTACACCCCTCCTCTTGAATTGGTGTTCAAGCTTAATGGCTACATGCAACATCTCCTCCAACTCCAAGTATTGTTCTAATCAAGCTGGTTGGCAATGTCACGGTTCAAACCACCGAGAAATCTCGCCATTGTTGCCTTCCTATCCTCATTCATATTCAGCCTCATCATGAGCATCTCCATCTCTTTGTAATAATCCTCCATGGACCTACTTCCTTGAGACAAAGATTGGAGCCTTTGATGCAGCAACCTATGGTAATGTGATGGCACAAACGGCTTTCTCATGGCTCCTTTCATTTGTCGCCATGTTGTGGTCAAGTCATCACCAACTCTCCTCCGGCTGCGTTGCTCATTTGTCCACCATTAGAGCGCATAATGGCCAAACTCCATTGCTGCCAACTTCACCTTCTTACACTCCAAATAATTATGGCAGTTGAATATCATCTCCATCTTTTCTTCCCACTCCAAATATGCCTCGGGATCACTTTTTCCCATGAATGGTGGGATGTTGATCTTGATATTTCTAAGATTGTCATCTGTTTCTTCCCTCCTATACGTTCCATGGAAAGCTCTCTCTTGGATAGCAAAGGTTTCATCCATGCCTTCCTCAAAGTCTCCACCGAAATTCTCCTCCTCAAATTCCTCTCTCGGTCTCTCACGGCCTCCTCGTCCTTGACCTCGACGTTCATGGAATTCATTCCTATTTCTTGTGTTCGGCATTCCTTGGTAGACTTCTAGCCTTCCCATCCTTTGATTCATGTGCTCAACTTGAGCACTCACCCACTGTAATTGTTCCAAAACAGCTTTCAATTCCGTTTGTTCACCACTCCCGGTAGCTCGTGGATCACCATGAAATTCTATGAACTCTTCTTCATTAATTCTCAGTGGTGTGTCTCCTCTTCTTATTCTAGAATCTGCCATGTTAGTAAAATACTGCAAAAATAAAATAAATCCTCACAATATTCACTCCCTCATGTGTTTCACTCAAACAAGGTCTCGACACTCGTGTTTGCACACTAGTTTCGGCTTTTACCCTCTTTTAAGCTCACACTCTCTTGCCTTTTTCCACTCAAAGAATTAACTCAAAGTTCTAATTAAAACACCCACAAAACAGAAATTATATTACAAGTAAGTTTTAATTAAACTTATCAATAAAACAGTAGCTAAAAGTAGGCAATACCGAAAGAATTCAACAAAACCTAGTTTCGGCTTTTCTAGGCAAAATAAAGCAAATTAATGGGAAAACTTTGGAATTTTGAAGAACTGGATCTGATGGTAATAGATTATGAGTTCAAGAATAAAATTCTAGAAAAAGAAATTCAAATACGAACAAGAATCAAATTGAACAAAAATATAGAATAGTTGTTGGTTGTTGTTCTTTGTAATTCAAGTTTTTGTATCAAATCCTTTAACTAATTTTAATCCAAATAATTTAAGCACCCAAAATTCAAATATCCAACAAAATAATTCTCCAGGAACTCAGAATATCTCAAATCAAATCTCCAAACCAAACAAGTTCCCAAACTCAAATTTCAACACCAAATTCAACAAACCCGAAATTTTTTATTTATTTTTTATTTGGTTTTACCTCTTCTTTTTTTTTTTTCTCACTCACAGAACATAAAAAACTGCAGTAGCAAGAATAATTACCAAAATTTCAATTCCAACTGCAAAAAAAACACCAAACCTGTGACCTCCCAATCAAAAATTAAAATTGTGCGATTTTTTTTTTTTTTTAGTCCGCAAACCCCACTCTTCAAATTTTTATTTTTTATTTTTGAATATATGAATGCAAATATTTAAGACTAAAACAGCAAAGAAAAATCAATAAAAACCAAAATTAACAAGAACAATGATGAAAAACAACCAACAAACTAGGAAACAAAAATACAATAAAACTAGGAAACCTAATTCAACTAGGATTGAATTTTTTATTTTTTAAGATGCAGAACGTGTATGGGATGGATACGACTTTAGCCTAATGCTAAAATTGTAGATTAACATAAAAACAATAAAGCAAATAAAGATATATCAAACCTGAACAAAATTTGGCTTTGATGCCAAATGATACGAACTTAGGACGACCTGCTCCTAAACCCATATTATATTAGCCCAGATCTTAATTAAGTTCAAGTTATAATGGAATTGACCTCAACCCCTAACCAACCTGTGGTTAGAAACCTTGGTATAATGCAGACACCACAATAGGGGATGGAAAACCTATTGATAAGTCAAGCTAAAACAACCAATTCTCTAATGGTGTTTTAGGTGTTCTCAAAGAACAATGAGATAATTAATCTCACAAGTATTTTCTCAGTCAAATCCTGGTTGTATTCTTATTGAAAACAAACCTTTAAATAGGGTTTGAAAGAAACAAATAAACCCTAAAAACCCTAGGGAAAACCGGCCACACAATGAAGAGTTCCAGCTTGACCGAATCTTTCCTTTTTCTAATCTAATTACTTAATTCCCTTGTTTTTAATTAGGAATTAATTAATTTACAAACAAAATAATAAAATAAAAACTTTACTAAAATTATTTGTTCAATAAGTAAATAAATACAAATCCAAAATTAAAGATAGTTTCCTAAAACAAAAAGTAAAAACAAATTAGGAAACTAAGTATGGTAATTTTCGGCTAGGTTGATAATGACCCTTCTTTGACCTAATTGGACTCCAAATCAGCTTCAATAGTCTTTGTGGAATGCCAAATAAGCTTATTATGAAGTTCCTCACGTTGCCCTTGCTTAGAAATATGAGAAAAGGCTAATACAGTAAAATACAGTAAAGCGAGCAAAGAATACAGCAGATTTTTACCTTTCTTCCCCTTGTTCACAAACCACTATGTTGTTCGGCTTTGAAGCTGCTTTGGCTGGTTTCTATGACTCATCCACCATATGAATTGAACCCATAAGAATGGGGATCCAATTCATACAACCCGACCTCCATATTGGCACTAAAAACGTCACCCGGGCCCGTTTTGGCTTCTATTACTTGTATGAGTAGAACAGGCCTTGGTTCTTTATATATGGACAACCCCTCTTGATTATGACTTATTCCTTGGATAAAGACAGCAAGATTGTCCTTGATCTTCTTGGCTTGGGCTCTAGTGATCAGCCCCACCTTTATCTATATTGGATCAACACTCCAGCGGGTTGTCGGTTGAATGGTCTCGGGCGGATTCGCATCATTATGTAATTTTTCGTTTCCTTTTTTGGTTTAACAAATGCATTAATTTAACTTATTCAAGTAAATTCATTCTAATTTTCAAGTTAATCATGTTGACACTACTAAGTTAATTATTAAGTAGATTTTTAGTTGGAATCTTGTGCCAAACCTAATTTTATTTTATTTTTCCAATTTAAAAATGATGGTGTGTGTCATAGAACTAGCCATTAGACTGCATCGGTTGATACAACATAATTTGATTAACACAAATTATATTAATTTCTTTCCTCTATATTTAGAGAAATGGATAGGACTAGGGTGTTGAGAGAAGCCTTACCCCACATGCGAATCTTATGATAAGGATGTCTTATGTATTAAGTTAAGCTATATATGTCGGTTGTAGGTAGATGACAAGACCACTCTCAGAGTTCCACCTAGGGAAACTCTATCGAATTCTTTATTGAAAATCCAATAAAACCTCCATGTGATTTGTATATAATCCAACAGTATAGAGGAAATACCATAACCACTTTTAATATAATTCCGAAAAATCATCAGCATAACATCAAGAGTTCCAAGCCCAAAACTCAAGAAAGAGAAAGATAGTATAAGAGTCATAAATATTAGGTTAATTCTTTGAAGCAACCTAATGAGTACAAATGAATATATGTATAACATCAAAAGTGCTTAATATAATTTATACATTAAAACCAGTAAAGGAAGTGATACGAACCTAGGTCGACTCGCGCCTAAACCCATATTATATTAGCCTGGATCTCAATTAAGCACAAGTTCTTATGAAAAAACATTAGCCCCTAAGCAACATGTGATTAGAAACCTTGGTATAATGAAGACGCCATAAGAGGTTATGGAAGCCTTATCGATAAGTCAAAACTAAAACACTCACTCTATAATGGTGTTTTAGGTGTTCAAAGAGAACTAAGAGAATTCTATCTCACAATTAATTTTCTGAATAATATTGAAGGTGATTTCTCATTGAAAATAAGCCTTTAAATAGGCTTTGAAAGAAAAAAATAAAATCCTAAAAGGATTAGGAAATTTTGGCCAACATAGAATCAAATTAGGAAATTTCCTAGTTTCACATCCTTTCCTAATCTAATTTCTATTAATTAATTCCTTAATTTTGAAAAAGGAACTAATAAATTTACAATGAAAATATTAAAATTATAACTTTCCTAAAGTAATTTGTCCACCAAATAAATAAATAAAACCAAATTAAATTAGGAAAGGGTATGAAATTAGGTAGCTTGAAAAGGCTCCAAATCAGCTCACAAAACAAAAAGTCAAAATCAAATTAGGAAACTAGTTGACTAATTTGACTACTAAACTAACTTTGACTAATTTCTAGCTTGTAAAGATTAGAAATCAGCTCCCATAGGCCATGTAAGATGCCAAATAGGATTATTTATGATCCTCATACGCTGCCCTTGATTGGAATAAAGAGAAAATGCCAAATCAGCAAAATACAGTAAAGCCAACAACAAAAATAGCAATTTCGGCCAAAAACTCCTCCTATGCACAAATGCCTTCTTTGATTGCTTTTGCTTATACGTTGACTTGTTTCCATGAACTCTTAGTGATATCAATTAAGTTAAAAAAGTGTTGAACCCATTTCGTACTGCCCAGAGTCCATATTTGCACCAAAACAGCTACCCGAGTCAGTATCGGCCTTCACCACCTGGATGCATAAAATGGATCTTGTATCTTTGGATATGGATAAACCCTTTTGAGAAGTGAAAAATCCCCGTATGAATCCGGTCAGGTTGTCTTTAAATCTCTTGGCTTGTGTTCGAGTGATTGGCCCGGTCTTCATCAGTATTGGATCAGTACCTCAGCGGGTAGTCGGTTGTGCGGGCATGGGTGGATTCTCATCATTCACCTCCTCTTGAAAAGGATTTGCCCTCAAATAAAAATCATCACCTGTAGCAAAAGGAGATAAATCAGCAACATTAAATGTAGTATTGCTATTATACTTACCCGGCAAGTCAAGCTTGTAGGAGTTTTCATTGACCCGCTCCAAAACTTGAAAGGGTCCATCCCCATGCGGCATAAGCTTCGACTTTTTTTGTTTGGGAAACCTCTCCTTCAAATGTAACCAAATGCAATCTCCTGGGACAAGCACTATCACAAAAAATCCTAGAAATACAAATTTATCTTTATAGGAATCATAACTTTTAAAGATAGCAAATAATCTATCATAAATTTTGAAATTTTCACTAAGTAAAGCTCTCAACAATGTAGATAAAGTTCTATACAACAAAAGCATCTTTATAAATTATGATTAGCAATGGTTTATTTTTCAAAATTTCTTTATTAACATCGCCAAAGATAAGATAAAAATTTGTATTTTTCTTTTATTTTCTTTTTTCTTCCCTTCCTTTCCACTTTTCCTCTCTCACTCTCGGCTTTGTCATTGTTTTTCCACTCAATTTGGGTTTTAGAAATCTTGATGTGATTCCGCCCGAGCCGGCACAATCTTGATGTGCGTTTATGGAGTCCGGGTAGCAAGGAATTGTTCTAACACTTCATGAACTCAAATAATATCATTAAAAGAACATGGAATCCAGCCAAGGCAGAATCAAAAGCATCTAAAAAGGACTTGTACGGACAGCATCTCAATTTGGCCGAAAATGTGCTATTTTAGTGCTGACTTTGACTTTTCTTCTTGTTTGACTTAGTCCAATCAAGAGGCAACATGTGGGAGTCATTATAATAATATTCGGAATCCTAAATTGCATATGGAAGCTGATTTAGAGCTCAAACAAGTTGGAGATTGGTCAAAGATACCTTAGTAGTCAAACTAGTCAACTAGTTTCCTAATTTGATTTTGACTTTTTGTTTTAGGAAATTATTCTTTTATTTTGATTTTATTTATTTATTTGCTGGACAAATAAGTTTAGGAAAGTTATTATTTTAGTATTTCAATTGTAAATTAATTAATTCCTAATTCAAAATAAAGAAATTAATTAATCTAAATTAGTTTAAGAAACTAGGAAAAATTAGACACTTTCCTTTTCTCTACTTTCTTTTTCTCCACACATTGAGCCCGGTTTTGAATTAATTTTTTTAGGGTTTTCACTTTGTAATATTAGCCTATTTAAAGGCTTATTTTCAATGAAAAATCAAGCTTGAATTTATACAGAAAATTATTTGTAAGATTGAATTCTCTTTGTTCTTTTGAACACCTAAAACACCATTAGTGAATGAGTGTTTTAGTTTGACTTATCAATAGGCCTTCCATCACCTATTGTGGCGTCTTCATTATATACCAAAGTTTCTAATCATAGGTTGGTTAGGGGTCAAGGTGACCATTAGAACTTGAACATAATTAGATCTGGGCTAATATAATACGGGTTTAGGAGCAGGTCGTCCTAGGTTCGTATCATTTGGTATCAGAGCCAAATTTTGTTCAGGTTTGATCTATCTTTATTTGCTTTAGTTGTTTTCGTGTTATTCTGCAATTTTAGCATTAATTTAAGGTTGCATCCATCCCATACATGTTCTGCATCTTTAAAAAAAATAAAAAAAATTCATTCCTAGTTGAATAAGGATTTCCTAGTTTTATTGTATTTTTGTTTCCTAATTTGTTGGTTGTTTTTCATGATTGTTCTTGTTAATTTTGGGTTTTGTTGAGTTTTCTTTGCTGTTTTAGTCTTAAATATTTGCATTCATATATTCCCCAAAAAAAAAAAAAAAAAGAAGAGTTTGCGGCAGCATATAAAAAAAAAAAAAAACTGCACTTTTGTTTTTGTTGGAGGCCGCGGGTTTGGTGAATTTTGGGTGTGGATTTGCAATTTTTAGTGTTGATCTTTGCTACTGCAGTTGTTTTAGGTTCTGTGAGTGAAAAAAAAAAAAAAAAACAAGAAGAAGAAAAGCCGAACAAAAAAAAATTAAAAATAAAAATTTCGGTTTGTAGAATTTGGTGCTTGCTGCAAAATTTCTTTGAACTGCTGCATTGTTGACTATTTGTTACATATTTGGAGTATCTGGAGAGTTATTTTTGCTGCTGGATATTTGGATTTTGGGTGCTTAAATTATTTGGATTAAAGTTAGTTAAAGAAAGTGATACAAAAAACTTGAATTACAAGAACAACAACCAACACTATTCTATAGTTTTGTTCGATTTGATTCTTGTTCGTGTTTGAAATTCTTTTTCCTAAATTTTATTCTTGAACCCTTATAATCTTACCATCTCGTCCAGTTCTTAAAAATTCCAAAATTTCCTCATTGATTTGCCTTATTTTGCCTAGAAAAGCCGAAAACTAGGATTTATTAATTCATTCGGTATTGCTTACTTTTTGCTACTGTTTTGTTGATAAGATTAATTAAAACATACTTGTGATCTAATTGCTATTTTGTGGGTGTTTTAATTAGAACTTTGAGATAATTCATTGAGTGGAAAAAGGCAAGAGTGTGTGAGCTTAAAAAAAGGTAAAAGCCGAAACTAGTAAGAAAACACGAGTATCGAGATCTTGATTGAGTGAAACATGTGAGGGAATGACTTTTGGTGAGAATTTATTTTATTTTGCATTATTTATACTAACATGGCAGATTCAAGGGTGAGAATAGGAGATCCACGTTTAAGAATTAATGAAGAAGAGTCCGTAGGATTCCATGGCGGTTCCCAAGCTACGGGAAGTGGAGAGCAAATGGACATGAGGGCTATAATGGAGCAATTGCAGCGGATGAATGCTCAATTTGACCACATAAATCAAAGGATGGATAGAATAGAAACGTCTCATGGTGGGACAAATTTGAGGCACCAATTCCATGGAGGTCGAGGTTGAGGTCAAGGAGACCGTGGGCGACCAAGAGAGGAGTTTGAGGAGGAAAATTTCGGAGATGATTTTGAAGAAGGAATGGATGAAATATTTTCTGTCCAAGGGAGGCTAGGCCATGGGAGGCATAGGAGAGAGGATGTAAATGATGGTCTTGGAAACATCAAGATAAACATTCCACCATTCATGGGTAAAAGTGATTCGGAAGCTTACTTGGAGTAGGAGGAATGATACGAACCTAGGACGACCTGCTCCTAAACCCATATTATATTAGCCCGGATCTTAGTTAAGTTCAAGTTCTAATGGAATTGTAACCAACTTGTGGTTAGAAACCTTGGTATAATGTAGACGCCATAATAGGGGATGGAAAAACCTATTGATAAGTCAAGCTAAAACAACCAATTCTCTAATGGTATTTTAGGTGTTCTCAAAGAACAAAGAGATAATTGATCTCACAAGTATTTTCTCAATCAAATCAAAGTTGTATTCTTATTAAAAAATAAGCCTTTAAATAGGCTTTGAAAGGAACAAAATAAACCCTAAAAACCCTAGGAAAAACCGGCCACACAATGAAGAGTTCTAGCTTAATCGAATCTTTCCTTTTCCCAATCTAATTAATTAATTCCCTTATTTTCAATTAGGAATTAATTAATTTACAAACAAAATAATAAAATAAAAACTTTCCCAAACTTATTTGTTCAATAAGTAAATAAATACAAATCCAAAATTAAAGCTAGTTTCCTAAAACAAAAAGTAAAAACAAATTAGGAAACTAAATATGGTAATTTTCGGCTAGGTTGATAATGACCCTTCTTTGACCTAATTGGACTCCAAATCAGCTTCAATAGTCTTTTTGGGATGCCAAATAAGCTTATTATGAAGTTCCTCACGTTGCCCTTGCTTAGAAATATGAGAAAAGGCTAATACAGTAAAATACAATAAAATACAGTAAAGCCAGCAAAGAATACAGCAAATTTCGGCCTTTTCTCCCCTTGTGCTCAAACCACCTTGTTATTCGGCTTTGAAGCTGCTTTGGCTGGTTTCTATGACTCATCCACCATATGAATTCAACCCATAAGGATGGGGATCCAATTCATACAACCCGACCTCCATATTGGCACTAAAAACATCACCCAGGCCCGTTTTGGCTTCTATTGCTTGTATGAGTAGAACAGGCCTTGGTTCTTTAGATATGGACAACCCCTCTTGATTATGAATTATTCCTTGGATAAATACAGCATGATTTTCCTTGAACTTCTTGGCTTGGGCTCTAGTGATCGGCCCCACCTTCATATGTATTGGACCAGCACCCCAGCGGGTTGTCGGTTGAACGGTCTTAGGCGGATTCGCATCAAGGAACGAATGTAGATGATCTTTGATTGCCACAACTATTTGGAAGCCAAGAAGGTGAAATTGGCAGCAATGGAATTTGGTCATTATACACTCCAATGGTGGACTAATGAGCTAAACACCCAAAGAAGAGTTGGTGATGACTTTATCACTATATGGCGACAAATGAAAGGAACCATGAGGAAGCAATTCATACCATCATACTATCATAGGTTACTGTATTAAGGCTTCAGTCTTTATCTCAAGGAAGTAGGTCCGTGAAGGATTATTACAAGAAGATGGAGATGCTTATGATGAGGTTAAACATGAATGAGGATAGAGAAGCAACCATGGCAAGGTTTTTTGGTGCTTTGAATCCTGAAATAGCCAATCAACTAGAATTGCAACAATATGTGGGATTATAGGAGATGTTGCATTTGGCTATTAAATTAGAGCATCAATTCAAGAGGAGGGGTGTAGGCTCACGGTTTGGAGGAGTTTTTAACAGTGGAAGATCAAATCCAAGTGCTTGGAGAAGTAATCCCATCTTTGAAGCAAGACCAAAACTGAAACTAGGTGAAGAAAGCTCCATTCGGCCAAAAAGGGAGTCCAAAGCCGAATCTGTCCAAGCACCTAAACATGAGGTAAAATCTGATCCTAAACCTTCAATATCTAGAGAAATTATTTGTTTTAAGTGCCAGGGACAAGGACACATCGCTAGCCAATGCCCGATGTTTTGGGCATACAAGTGGTGGAAGCTGATACGGACCCGGGTAGCGGTTTTGGTGCATTTATGGAGTCTGGGCAGCAAGGAATGGTTCTAACACTTCATGAACTCAAATAATATAATTAAAAGGACATGGAATCCATCCAAGGTAGAATCAAAAGCATCTAAAAAGGACTTATATGGACAGCATCTCAATTTGGCCAAAAATGTGCTGTTTTAGTGCTGACTTTGACTTTTCTTATTGTTTGACTTATTCCAATCAAAAGGAAACATGTGGGAATCATTATTAATCATATTTGGCATCCTAAATTGCATTTGGAAGCTGAATTAGAGCCCAAACAAGCTGGAGATTGGTCAAAGATACCTTAGTAGTCAAACTAGTCGATTAGTTTCCTAATTTGATTTTGACTTTTTGCTGTAGGAAATTAGTCTTTTATTTTGATTTTTATTTATTTATTTGCTGGACAAATAAGTTCAGGAAAGTTATTATTTTAGTATTTCAATTGTATATTAATTAATTCCTAATTCAAAATAAAGAAATTAATTAATCCAAACTAGTTTAAGAAACTAGGAAAAATTAGACACTTTCCTTTTCTCTACTTTCTTTTTCTCCACACTTTGAGTCCAGTTTTGAATTTATTTTTTTAGGGTTTTAGCTTTGTAATATTAGCCTATTTAAAGGCTTATTTTCAATGAGAAATCAAGCTTGAATTTTATACAGAAAATTATTTGTGAGATTGAATTCTCTTTGTTCTTTTGAACACCTAAAACATCATTAGTGAATGAGTGTTTTAGTTTGACTTATCAATAGGCCTTCCATCACCTATTGTGGCATCTTCATTATATACCAAGGTTTCTAATCACAAGTTGGTTAGGGGTCAAGGTGACTGATACGAACCTAGGACGACCTGCTCCTAAACCCGTATTATATTAGCCCGGATCTTAATTAAGTTCAAGTTCTAATGGAATTGACCTCAACCCCTAACCAACCTGTGGTTAAAAACCTTGGTATAATGTAGACGCCACAATAGGGGATGGAAAACCTATTGATAAGTCAAGCTAAAACAACCAATTCTCTAATGGTGTTTTAGGTGTTCTCAAAGAACAAAGAGATAATTAATCTCACAAGTATTTTCTTAATCAAATCAAAGTTGTATTATTATTGAAAAATAAGCCTTTAAATAGGATTGAAAGAAACAAAACAAACCCTAAAAAATTAATTCAAAACAGGACTCCTATAGGAATTAGGAAACTTGACTGAATTCTAATATGTCCTAAACTAAGTTTCCTAAACTAAAATTGATTAATTAATTCCTTTATTTTGAATTATAAATTAATTAATTTACAATGAAAATAATAAAATAATAACTTTCGTAAACTTATTTGTCCAGAAAATAAATAAATAAAAACTAAAAAGCAATGGTAGTTTCCTAAAACAAAAAGTAGAATAAAATTAGGAAACTATAATACTAGCTTTTTGACTAATTTGACTTTGACCAATCTTTGACCTCTTTGAGCTTCAAATCAGCTTCTAGATGCTTTTTAGGATGCCAAATAAGCTGAATATGAAGTCCCACACGTTGCCCATGCTTGGAAAAATAAGAAAAGGCTAATATAGTAAAATACAATCAAGTCAGCAAGCAATACAGCAAATTCGGCCAAATTCTTGATGCTGTCCGTACAAGCCCTTTTTGATTGCATTTGAGGCTGCTTAAACTTGATTCCATGACCTCTTAGGCATATGTATTGAACCCATAAAGCATTGGAACCATTTCATACTTCCCGGACTCCAAATATGTACCAAAACTGTCACCCGGGTCCGTATCGGCTTCCACCACTTGGATGCTTAGAATAGGCTTTGTATCTTCAAGTATGGAAAAGCTTTGTTGAGATTGATTACCATCTGTATAAATACTCCCAGGTTGCGCTTAAATCTCTTTATTTGAGCTCTTGTGATTGGCCTAGTTTTCATCCGTGTCGAGTCAGCACCCCAGCGGGTTATCGGTGGAGCGGGCTAGGGCGGAATCACATCATTCCCCTCCTCTTGAAAAGGATTTGTCCTCAAATCAAGATCATCACCTGCAGCAAAAGGAGTTAAATCACCAACATTAAATGCAGCACTCATGTTATACTCACCCGGTAAATCAAGCTTGTAGGCATTCTTGTTATTCGGCGTCAAAACTTGAAAAGTTCCATCCATAGGCGGCATGAGCTTTGACTTTCTTTGTTTAGGAAACCTTTCCTTTTGTAAGTGAAACCAAACCAATTCTCCTGGGTCAAACACTATTACAACAAAATACATGCTCATTATGGTAAAAATTACACTTTTTAAAGTTAGCAAACAATATTTCCCAAATTTTCAAATTGCAACTAAGTAAAGCTCTCAACAATGCAGAAAAAAGTTCTATGCAATAAAGACATCTTTAAATAATTATCTTTAAAGTTCTATTCATAATTACTTTATTAACATCACCAAAGCTAAGATAAAAATTTATATTTTTCCTTTCTTGTCTTCCTTTTCCTTTCTCACTCACGGCCATCTCACCTTCCTCACTCTCGGCTTTTGCACCAAATTTCTCACTCTTGGTTTTATTAAAATTTTTCCACACAACCTGAGTATTAAAAGACTTACCTTGGACAGCAAGCTCACCTTTTCCCTCTTGATTGGATGGTAGTCCACTTGGAATTTCATTTGGGAAGACATCTCCAAATTCCTTCAAAAGAGAAATCATTGAACTTGGCAATTCAAGTTCTTCAATGTTAGTTTGATCATTAAAATAATTTTCTTTATAAATCATGACCAGCAAAGGTTTCTTACACTCAATAACCTTATTAATATCCCCTAAACTCAAATAAAAATTGCTACTTAACCTTTCCTTTCTTTCTTTTTCTTTTTTTCCCTTGGATTGGCGCAAACCGTCGGATTTCTCTTCCTTCTCCAAGCTCGCGGGTTTGCCACTTCCTTTTCCCTCTCTTTCGGCTTTCCCTTGATCTTTCCACTCAATATGAACCTTAGAAACCTTACCTTGGTCAGCAACCTCAATCTTACCTTCTTGAAAGGATGGTGAAGCCGTTGGTGCCATACTTGCTTTTTCCTTGAGCTTTTCGGCTTCTCTCCTTTGTTGCATTTGTAATTGGTCTTTGTAAACCTCTTTAGGAGATAATGGTTCCAGCTTGACCTTCCTCCCTTTAAACCTGAAAACAATACTATTTTCTCGACCAAAATGAGTAGCATCTTTATCAAATTTCCATGGTCTACCTAATAGTATATGTCCAGCAATCATGGGTACAATATCACATAAAACTACATCCTCATATCTACCTATATTAAATTTTACTTTGGCTTGTTTGTTTACTTTCATCTCACCACTATCATTAAGCCATTGTAATCTATAAGGTTCTGGATGTTTAATTGTTTTCAAGCCTAATTTATCAACTACAAGATTACTTATCACATTAGTACAACTCCCACTATCTATAATCATGCTACAAATTTTACCTTGTATTTCGCAGCGAGTGTGGAAGATGTTTTCTCTTTGTATCTGCTCTTCATCTTTGTAGACAACAAGTACTCTCCTTGAAACCAAGTTCAACTCGGCATTAGATGTATCTACAGGTTCGGCTTCATCTTCATTGCAATCCTCCTCTTGCTCGGTTTCAGCCCCACTTTCTTCACTCGCAGATTCCAGCTCACCATCACCCTTTAATACCATGATTCTTCTATTTGGGCATTGGCTGGCTATGTGTCCTCTTCCTTGGCACTTAAAACAAATTATTTCTCTGGATTTTTGAGGTTTAGGATCAGATTTTATCTCACCTCTAAGTGCTTGGATAGATTCGGTCTTGACCTCCCTTCTTGGCCGGTTGGTAGTTTCTTCTCCTAATTTCGGATTCAACTTGTTTTCATAAGTTGAATTGTTTTTCCAGCCACTTGAACTTGTCCGTCCACTGCTAGAAACTCCTCCAAACCGTGTACTAACACCCCTCCTCTTGAATTGGTTCTCAAGCTTAATGGCTACATGCAACATCTCCTCCAATTCCAAGTATTGTTGTAATTCAAGTTGGTTGGCAATGTCTCGGTTTAACCCTCCAAGAAATCTTGCCATGGTTGCCTCCCTATCCTCATTCATATTCAGCCTCATCATTAACATCTCCATCTCTTTGTAATAATCCTCCACGGACCTACTTCCTTGAGACAAAGATTGAAGCCTTTGATGCAGCAACCTATGGTAATGGGATGGCACAAACCGCTTCCTCATGGCTCCTTTCATTTGTCGCCATGTTGTAATTAAGTCATCACCAACTCTCCTTCGGGTGCTTTGCTCATTTGTCCACCATTGGAGTGCATAATGGCCAAACTCCATTGCTGCCAACTTCACCTTCTTACCTTCCGAATAGTTGTGGCAGTCAAAGATCATCTCCATTTTTTCTTCCCACTCCAAATAAGCTTCGGGATCACTTTTACCCATAAAAGGTTGGATATTAACCTTGATATTTCCCAAATCATCATTTGTATCTTCCCTCCTATATCTCCCACGGCCAGCTCTATCTTGGACAGCAAAGGTTTCGTCCATACCTTCCTCAAAGTCGCCATCAAATGGCTCCTCATCAAATTCCTCTCTCGGCCTCTCGCGACCTCCTTGTCCTCGGCCTCGTCCTCCATGGAATTCTTGCCTATTTCTTGTATTCGGCCTTCCTTGTGAGGCTTCTAGTCTTCCCACTCTTTGATTCACATGCTCAACTTGAGCACTAACCCGCTGTATTGATTCCAAGACAGCTCTCATATCCACTTGGTCTCCACTCCCGGTAGCTCGGTCATCGCCATGGAATGCTACAGACTCTTCCTCATTGATCCTCAAGGGTGGATCCCCTCTTCTTATTCTAGAATCTGTCATGTTAGTAAAATACTGCAAAAATAAAATAAATCCTCACAATATTCACTCCCTCACGTGTTTCACTCAAACAAGGTCTCGACACTCGTGTTTGCACACTAGTTTCGGCTTTTACCCTCTTTTAAGCTCTCACACTCTTGCCTTTTTCCACTCAATGAATTATCTCAAAGTTCTAATTAAAACACCCAAAAAACAGCAATTAGATCACTAGTATGTTTTAATTAAACTTATCAACAAAGCAGTAGCAAAAAGTAGGCAATACCGAAAGAATCCAACAAATCCTAATTTTTCGGCTTTCTAGACAAGAAAACACAAAATAATGGGAAAACGTTGGAATTTTTGAAAACTGCACCAGATGGTAGTAGATTATGAGTTCAAGAATAAAATTCCAGAAAAAGAAATTCAAATACGAACAAGAATCAAAGAGAACAAAATTATAGAAAAGTGTTGGTTGTTGTTCTTGTAATTCAAGTTTTGTATCAATTCCTTTATCTAATTTTAATCCAAATAATTTAAGCACCCAAAATCCAAATATCCAGCAGCAAAAATAATTCTCCAGCAACTCAAATATTGAATAAATAATAAAAAACCAGCAGCTCCAACAAATTTCCAGCAAACAAATCAAACTCCAACAAACCGAAATATTTTCTTTTTCTTCTTTTTTTTTTTTTTTTTTTTTTTTATTCGGCTTTACCTTCTTTTTTTTTTTTCACTCATAGAACATAAACAACTGCAGTAGCAAGAATAATTACCAAAATTGCAATTCCAACTCCAAAACAAACACCAAACCCATGACCTCCAAATAAACAAAATGTGCAGTTTTTTTTTTTTTTTTTAAATGTTGCCGCAAACTTTTTTTTTTTTCTTGTTTTCTTTTTTTTTTTTGAATAAATGAATGCAAATATTTAAGACTAAAACAGCAAAGAAAAATCAACAAAAGCCAAATTAACAAGAACAATGATAAAAGACAACCAACAAACTAGGAAACAAAAATACGATAAAACTAGGAAATCCTAATTCAACTAGGAATGAATTTTTTTTTTTTTTTTAAGATGCTGAACGTGTATAGGATGGATGCAACCTTAACCTAATGCTAAAATTTCAGAATAACACAAAAACAAATAAAACAAATAAAGATAGATCAAACCTGAACAAAATTTAGCTCTGATACCAAATGATACGAACCTAGGACGACCTGCTCCTAAACCCGTATTATATTAGCCCGGATCTTAATTAAGTTCAAGTTCTAATGGAATTGACCTCAACCCCTAACCAACCTGTGGTTAAAAACCTTGGTATAATGTAGACGCCACAATAGGGGATGGAAAACCTATTGATAAGTCAAGCTAAAACAACCAATTCTCTAATGGTGTTTTAGGTGTTCTCAAAGAACAAAGAGATAATTAATCTCACAAGTATTTTCTTAATCAAATCAAAGTTGTATTATTATTGAAAAATAAGCCTTTAAATAGGCTTGAAAGAAACAAAACAAACCCTAAAAAATTAATTCAAAACAGGACTCCTATAGGAATTAGGAAACTTGACCGAATTCTAATATGTCCTAAACTAAGTTTCCTAAACTAAAATTGATTAATTAATTCCTTTATTTTGAATTATGAATTAATTAATTTACAATGAAAATAATAAAATAATAACTTTCGTAAACTTATTTGTCCAGAAAATAAATAAATAAAAACTAAAAAGCAATGGTAGTTTCCTAAAACAAAAAGTAGAATAAAATTAGGAAACTATAATACTAGCTTTTTGACTAATTTGACTTTGACCAATCTTTGACCTCTTTGAGCTTCAAATCAGCTTCTAGATGCTTTTTAGGATGCCAAATAAGCTGAATATGAAGTCCCACACGTTGCCCATGCTTGGAAAAATAAGAAAAGGCTAATACAGTAAAATACAGTAAAGCCAGCAAGCAATACAGCAAATTCGGCCAAATTCTTGATGCTGTCCGTACAAGCCCTTTTTGATTGCATTTGAGGCTGCTTAAACTTGATTCCATGACCTATTAGGCATATGTATTGAACCCATAAAGCATTGGAACCATTTCATACTTCCCGGACTCCAAAAATGTACCAAAACCGTCACCCGGGTCCGTATCGGCTTCCACCAGTTGGATGCTTAGAATAGGCTTTGTATCTTCAAGTATGGAAAAGCTTTGTTGAGATTAATTACCATCTGTATAAATACTCCCAGGTTGCCCTTAAATCTCTTAATTTGAGCTCTTGTGATTGGCCTAGTCTTCATCCGTGTCGAGTCAGCACCCCAGCGGGTTATCGGTGGAGCGGGCTAGGGCAGAATCACATCAGTGACCATTATAACTTTAACATAATTAGATCCGGGCTAATATAATACGGGTTTAGGAGTAGGTCGTCCTAGGTTCGTATCAAATCTTACTTTAGAAGGCAAGCTCGGCTTTATCCCTATGAAATGATGGTGAAACCGTGGGTGCCACACTAGACCTCTCCTTAAGATTTTCAGCCTCCCTCCTTTGTTGCACTTGAAGTTGGTCTCTAAACACCTCCTTTAGAGTTAATGGCTCCAGGTTAACCTTTTTCCATTTAAATTTAAATACAATGGAATTTTCTCTCCCGTAGTGTATGGCATCCTTATCAAATTGCGATGGCCTCTCCAATAAAATATGATCAGCATGCATGGGAACCACATCACATAATACAACATCCACATATTTATTAATACTGAATTTTAGTTTTGCTTGTTTGTTTACACTCATTTCACTACTATCAATAAGCCATTGTAATCTATATGATTTAGGATGTTTATTTGTTACTAAGCCTAATTTTCCAACCACAACATTACTAATTAAATTTGCATAACTTCCACTATTAATTATCATACTATTGATGTTACCTTGGATTTCACATCGGGTATGGAAGATGTTTTCTCATTCAACGTGATCCTCATCCTTGTATACAGTCAACACTCCCCTTGCCACCAAGCTTAATTCAACATTTGAAGCCTTTAAGGTTTCAATTTCATTTTCAATTTCTTCCTTTTCATCCTCGGTCTCAATTTCAACTTCATCACTATCAGATTCCAACTCGCCATTGTCCTTCAACACCATGATTCTCCTATTCGGGCATTGATTGGCAATGTGTCCTTATGCGTGGCACTTACCTTCATTCCTTCGTTCTTAGACAAATTCGGTCTTGGCTTCCCTTTTGGCCGATTGGTGCTTTCCTCACCTAGTTTTGGTTTTGGCTTGTTGTCATATATGGGATTGCTTCTCCAAACACTTGGATTTGTCATCTTGCTGTTTGATACTCCTCCAAACTGTGAAATTCTACCCTTCCTCTAAAATTGATTTTTCATTTTAACAGCCACATGCAACATCTCTTCTGATTGGCTATCTCTTGATTCAACCCACCTAAAAACCATGCCATGGTTGCTTCTCTATCTTCATTCATGTTCAATCTCATCATGAGCATCTCCATCTCCTTGTAGTAATCTTCCACGGACCTATTTCCTTGAGATCAAGATTGTAACTTTTGATGTAGCAATCTTTAGTAATGAGTCGGTACAAATCGCTTCCTCATGGCTTGTTTCATTTGTCGCCAAGTAGTAATCAATTCATCACCTACTCTCTTTCAGGTACTTTGCTCACTTGTCCACCATTGGAGTGCATAATGACCAAATTCCAAATAGTTATGACAGTCAAATATCATCTCCATTTGCTTCTCCCATTCTAGGTAGGCCTCTGGATCACTTTTGCCCTTAAAAGTCGATATGTTAACCTTAATATCTCCAAGATCATCATCCTCATTCCTTGCTGGTCTCCCACGTATTGGTCTTCCTTGGAGTGCATAGATGTCTTCAGAATCCTCCTATAAATTATCTCCATAATTACCTCCTTCAAAATCCTACCTATGGCATTTGCAACCTCCCCAACCTCGAAATTGGCCACCACGAAACTATTGCCTAATATATTACGACCTGCGCCTAAACCCGTAATATATTAGCTCGGATTTAATTATGTTTCAAGTTCTAATGGTCACCTTGACCCATAACCAACCTATGATTAGAAACCTTGGCATATAATGAAGATGCCACAATAGGTGATGGAAGGCCTATTGATAAGTCAAACTAAAACACTCATTCACTAATGGTGTTTTAGGTGTTCAAAAGAACAAAGAGAATTCAATCTCATAAATAATTTTTGTATAAAATTTAAGGTTGATTTCTCATTGAAAATAAGCGTTTAGATAGGCTTTGAATGAAAAAAATAAAACCCTAAAAGGATTAGGAAATTTTGGCCAACATAGAATCCAATTAGGACATTGCCTAATTTCACACCTTTTCCTATTCTAATTTGGATTAATTAATTCTCTTATTTTGAATTAGGAATTAATTAATTTACAATGAAAATAATAAAATAATAACTTTCCTAAACTTATTTGTATAGAAAATAAATAAATAAGAACAAAAAATAAAGGTAATTTCCTAAAACAAAAAGTAGAAATCAAATTAGGAAACTAGAATTCTAGCTTTTTGACTGAGTTGACTTTGACCAAGCTTTGAACAATTTGAGCTCCAAATCAGCTTCTATATGATTCTTTGGATGCAAATAAGATTATTATGGAGTCCCACATGTTTCCCTTGCTCGGAGGAAAGAGAAAAAGCAAACTCAGCAAAATACAGTAAAGACAGCAAATAATACAGCAAAACCTGGCCCTTTTTTCTCTCATGCGCACACCTCTTAAATAACCAGCAAAGCCTCAGTCTTGACCAGATCTGATGTGATTCCGCCTGAGCCCGCTCCACCGATAACCCGCTGGGGTGCTGACTCGACACGGATGAAGACTAGGCCAATCACAAGAGCTCAAATTAAGAGATTTAAGGACAACTTGGGAGTATTTATACAGGGGGTAATCAATCTCAACAGAGCTTGTTCATACTTGAAGATACAAAGCCTATTCTAAGCATCCAAGTGGTGGAAGCCGATACGGACTCGGGTGACGGTTTTGGTACATTTTTGGAGTCTGGGAAGCATGAAATGGTTCCAATGCTTTATGGGTTCAATACATATGCCTAAAAGGTCATGGAATCAAGTTAAAGCAGCCTCAAATGCAATCAAAAAGGGCTTGTACGGACAGCATCAACAATTTGGTCGAATTTGCTGTATTGCTTGCTGGCTTTACTGTATTTTACTGTATTAGCCTTTTCTTATTTTTCCAAGCATGGGCAACGTGTGGGACTTCATATTCAGCTTATTTGGCATCCTAAAAAGAATCTAGAAGCTGATTTGAAGCTCAAAGAGGTCAAAGATTGATCAAAGTCAACTTGATCAAAAGGCTAGCATTTTTAGTTTCCTAATTTGTTTTTACTTTTTGTTTTAGGAAACTACCATTACTTTTTGGCTTTTATTTATTTATTTTCTGGAAAAATAAATTTAGGAAGGTTTTTATTCTATTCTTTCCATTGTAAATTAATTAATTCCTAATTTAATATAAAGGAATTAATTAATCAAACTTAGATTAGGAAAGGAAGTATAGTTTCGGCCAACTAAGTTTCTTTATGTGTGGTGGCCAGTTTTCTTTATGTTCTAGGGTTTTATTTCATGGCTTTGTAGCCTATTTAAAGGCTTAGTTATCAATAAGAATAAGAACTTTGATTTGATTGAGAAAATACTTGTGAGATTAATTATCTCTTTGTTCTTTGAGAACACCTAAAACACCAATAGAGAATTGGTTGTTTTAGCTTGACTTATCAATAGGTTTTCCATCCCCTATTGTGGCGTCTACATTATACCAAGGTTTCTAACCACAGGTTGGTTAGGGGTTGAGGTCAATTCCATTAGAACTTGAACTTAATTAAGATCCGGGCTAATATAATACGGGTTTAGGAGCAGGTCGTCCTAGGTTCGTATCATTTGGTATCAGAGTTAAATTTTGTTCAGGTTTGATCTATCTTTATTTGCTTTATTTGTTTTTGTGTTATTCTGCAATTTTAGCATTAGGTTAAGGTTGCTTCTATCATCATACACGTTCTGCATCTTAAAAAAAAATAAAAAAAATTCATTCCTAATTGAATTAGGATTTCCTAGTTTTACCGTATTTTTTGTTTCCTAGTTTGTTGGTTGTCTTTCATCATTGTTCTTGTTAATTTTGGTTGTTGTTGATTTTTCTTTGCTGTTTTAGTCTTAAATATTTGCATTCATATATTAAAAAAAAAAAAAAAGAGTTTGCAGCAGCATTTAAAATAAAATAAAAAAAACTGCACATTTGTGATTATTTGGAGGTCACGGGTTTGGTGTTTGTTTTGGTGTTGGAATTGCAATTTTGGTAATTATTCTTGCTACTGAAGTTGTTTATGTTCTGTGAGTGAAAAAAAAAAAAAGAAGAAGAGGTAAAGCCGAATATTAAAAAAAAAAGTATTTCGGTTTGTTGGAGTTTGATTTGTTTGCTGGAAATTTGTTGGAGCTGCTGGGTTTTTTTTTATTATTTATTTGAGTTGCTGGGAAATTATTTTTTCTGTTGGATATTTGAGTTTGAGTTCTAAATTATTTGGATTAAAATTAGTTAAAGGATTTGATACAAAACTTGAATTACAAGAACAGCAACCAACATTATTCTATATTTTTGTTCTCTTTGATTCTTGTTCGTATTTGAATTTCTTTTCCTGAAATTTTATTCTTGAACTCATAATCTACTACCATCTGGTGCAGTTTTAAAAAATTCCAACGTTTTCCCATTATTTTATGTGTTTATTTTGTCCTGAAAAACCAAAAATAGGTATTTTCATTCCGTTCGGTATTTGTTCATTTTTGCTTACTGTTTTGTTGATAAGTTTAATTAAAACATACTAGTGATCTAATTGCTATTTTGTGGGTGTTTTAATTAGAACTTTGAGATAAATCATTGTGTGGAAAAAAGGCAAGAGTGTGTGAGCTTAAAAGAGGGTAAAAGTCGAAACAAGTGTGCAAACACGAGTGTCGAGTCCTTATTTGAGTGAAACACGTAAAGGAGTGAAATTGGTAAGGTCCTATTTTATTTCTATTGCATTATTATACTAACATGACAGAATCAAGAATGAGGAGAGGATATCCACCTTTGAGGATCAATGAGGAGGAGTCCGTAGCATTCCATGGCAATGCCCAAGCTACCGGAGTGGAGACCAAGTGGACATGAGAGCTGTTTTGGAGTCAATACAGTGGGTTAGTGCTCAAGTTGAGCATGTGAATCAAAGGATGGGAAGGCTAGAAGTTTCCCAAGGAATTCCGAACACAAGAAATAGGCAAGAATTGTTGAAATGTGGTGATCTTGCCACAATGTGCAAGGTAGTTCGGTTACACTTGCACTCTTTGTTTTGCAACATCAAAGACCAAACATTATTTATGTTTATGCATTTTATTTAATCTTGTAATGTTTAAGAACAATATCCTTTTTGTAATGCCCTAAGCCCATTATCTAGCTTAAGGCCTTTTTTGTCTAGTTGCTGGAATTGTATTTCCAGCAACATAAGTCCACTTCCTTGGATGCCGTTTGAAGTAGGTTTGGTATTTGGACCTGAATTTTGGATATACTAACCTAGATATGCAGAGGAAGCAGCAGCAAAAATAATGACCCAATTTGGAGCTAGGAAGGCTGAGTTAAGCCCAAAACAATCTGACCCTTGTGCAGTGTTGTTGCCCAGAAAACTAGACAAAACTGCCTCGGGTTTGATTACTTTTGAATGGGTAAATGGACTTTGTTTTATCTGGTTTTTGGGTAGAAAATAGTTTATTATTCAAAAAGGCTTCCCTCCAATTTTCAAGTCAAATGGAGCTGGTTTTCAAATTCAAATGCCTTGACAAGCTGAACTGCCCATTAAAGAAGGTTTCTTGCATGCCCAGCACATTGATTAGAGTTAGTTGAGGTAGTTTGGCTTGGTTGGTTACTTTTAATGCTTTTGTATTTATTGCTCAATATGGCTCAAGTCAAATGGAGCTGGTTTTCAAATTCAAATGCCTTGACAAGCTGAACTGCCCATTAAAGAAGGTTTCTTGCATGCCCAGCACATTGATTAGAGTTAGTTGAGGTAGTTTGGCTTGGTTGGTTACTTTTAATGCTTTTGTATTTATTGCTCAATATGGCAGCATGCCTTATTGTCTTTTTGATGTATTTAAAAGTATGAAAATTGAAACGAAAAACGTTGAGAAAGAAAATATTCAAAAAACAGATTTTGAAAAACAACATTTTTGGCTTTCTTTCTCTCATCTACAACATTTTGGTTTCTTCTTCTTCCCAAAAGCTAACAACCTTCTCAAGAACCCTAAACCTCCATTAAAACCAGAAACAAAACCTAAACAAACCCAAAAAAAAAAAAACAAAATCAAGAACCAAGAACCAAGAACCAACAACAATCATTCTTGACTAACACCTTGAATGATTATGCTCTAGGGTACAACAACATAAACCTACACCAAATTCCATCATGGTATCAGAGCATAGTGTAATTTCTTAGGACCTTGTGAGCTTTCAACCTAGACCATTTTATTTGTGAGAGGATCCCCCACCTAAAGCCTTCCAACCGAAACCAAAACCTCCCAAAAAGACAAGTTGAAAGTCACCAAAACACCACCACCCGAGAGCTTG
Source organism: Ziziphus jujuba (assembly GCF_031755915.1). NCBI lineage: Eukaryota > Viridiplantae > Streptophyta > Magnoliopsida > Rosales > Rhamnaceae > Ziziphus > Ziziphus jujuba. Next base: position 18,679,719 of record NC_083387.1, read on the forward strand.
TTCTTGTGTCCATTTTTCAAAACTTTTCAAAAACCATTTTTTCAAATGGCCTCACAATCCTTTGCAACCCCAACACCACCTAAGTTTGAAGGCCAAAACTATTCCATTTGGAGTATAAAAATGAAAGCCTACCTTCAAGCCTTTGGTTTATGGGAAGTCATAGAAGAAGGTTATGTAGTGGACGAGTTGAGAGCTAATGCAACCCAAGCACAAAGAAATGCACATGAGGCCGAAGTTGCCAAGGGGTTCAAGGCCCTCACTGCCTTGCACTCCTCCATGAGTGATTCCATTTTTACAAAGATAATGTCATGCACAAGTGCTAGAGAGGTTTGGATAAAGCTTCAAGAGGAGTTCCATGGAAATACTAGAACTCGGCAAATGCAAGTTTTAAACCTAAGAAGAGAGTTTGAGACCTTGAAGATGAAGGAGAATGAGCTTGTAAAGGATTTCATGGAAAGGATGCTCAAAGTGGTAAATCAAATTTGGGTCCTTGGTGAGCAATTGACCGATCAAAGGGTAGTAGAGAAAGTATTGGTGAGCTTACCCGAAAGGTTTGAAGCTAAGATTTCCTCCCTTGAAGAATCTAGAAATCTTAGTGAAATAACCTTGAGTGAGCTCATCAATGTTCTTCAAGCAACCGAACAAAGGAGAGCCATTAGAAAGGAGGAGACCATAGAGAGTGCATTCTATGGTGGCCACGGCAACAAAAAGAAGAATAAAGGAAGGAAGAGCAACAACACCAACCAAACCGGTTTTACAACCAACAACAACACAAACAACAACAAAAATGGATGGAATCAACAACAACAACAACAAAGCCATCAAAACCGAGGAGGGCATCCACCTTGCCCTCATTGCAAGAAGCTTGGACATCCACCATCCAAGTGTTTTTGGAGGCTGGATGCATCTTGTGAAAGATGTGGAGGAAAAGGCCACATTGCCAAAGTATGCAAGCAAAGGAGACAACAAGCCAATGTGGTTAATGAAGAAGCCGAGAACCTATTTGTGGCCACATGCCTTAAAGTCACAAGTAGTGGTCTCGGTTGGCTTGTGGATAGTGGTTGCTCACACCACATGAGTTTTCAAAAGGATGGCTTTGTGGAGCTTGACTGAAACTACAAAACCAAAGTGAAGATTGGTGATGGCCGGTTCATGAAAGTAGAAGGCAAAGGAGATGTGTGCTTGAACACCAAGGAAGGTACCAAAATTATAAAAGATGTGCTATATGTTCCTAGTTTGTGTGAAAACGTGCTTAGTGTAGCACAATTGGTAGAAAGAGGCTTTGCTTTAAATTTTGCAAAAGATGGATGTATCATATATGATGCTTGTGGTAATGAGCTGTTTAAGGTACCATTGAAGGACAAAAGCTATAGATTGGACCTAGTTAAGAATGAACAAGCCTTAAAAACCAAAGTGGAGTCCATTTCTCAACTTTGGCATAAAAGGCTTGGGCATTCTAGCTATGGTGCCATGAAAAACACCAATGCCATTGTGAAGGACATGCCAAAGATTGATGAAGATGATGTTTGGGATTGGACAAAGGAGGAGCTTCTTGTCCATGAAGATAATGCTCGGTTGGATGATGGAGAAGAAGAAACCAGTGACAATGACAATGAAGAAAATGAAGATGATGAGGAGGATGCACTTAAGACCATTGGAGCCGAATTGGAGATTGGAGATGGTGTTAGAGGAGAAAGGCCATTGCTTGAAATATATGAAAGGTGCAATGTTGCCTTGAGTGATCCTACCAATGCTCAAGAAGCTATGCAAAAAAAAGAGTGGATGGAGGCCATGCAAACCGAAATGGATATGATAGAAAAGAATGAAACTTGGTCTTTGGTTTCTAAACCTAAAAACAAGAAACCAATTGGTGTAAAGTGGATCTTTAGGACCAAGTTCAACCCGGATGGAACAATATGCAAGCACAAGGCAAGGCTTGTGGTAAAAGGCTATGCACAACAAGCGGGTGTAGATTATGAAAAGATGTTTGCACTGGTTGCAAGAATGGAGACCATAAGGCTCATCCTATCCATCTCGGCCTCAATGTCATGGAAGGTGTACCACCTTGATGTAAAGTCGGCTTTCTTGAATGGTGTGCTTCAAGAGGAGGTCTATGTCAAGCAACCCGAGGGCTTCATTGTTCAAGGACATGAGGACAAAGTCTACCATCTACACAAGTCACTTTACGGGTTAAAGCAAGCACCTAGGGCTTGGTATGGCAAGATTGATGGTTACTTGACCTACCAAGGCTTTACGAGGAGTCCAAATGAGCCAACACTATACATAAGGAATGAAGAAGGCATGATTGTTATCTCACTCTATGTGGATGATTTGTTGGTCACGGGTGAAAATGAAAAGAATGTGGAAATTTTGAAAAATGAACTTGAAAAGGAGTTTGACATGTCAAGCCTTGGTGAAATGAATTACTTCCTTGGAGTGGAAGTGATGCAATGCTCTAGGGGTATTTTCATATCTCAAGAGAAATACATCAAAGATCTTTTGAAAAAGTTCAACCTTGATGAATGCAAGCCAATGTCAACACCAATGAGCCAAGGAGGCAAATACAAGAAGGAGGATGGCACACCAAAGGTAAACCCGACCGTATATAGAAGCATGATAGGAAGTTTGCTCTATCTATGTTCATCAAGACCGGATATTATGCATGCCACATGTGTTTTGTCTAGATATATGCAAGCACCATCCCAAAACCATTTTGTAGGTGCCAAAAGAATTCTTAGATACTTAAAAGGAACACAAGACTTTGGAGTTTGGTATGATAGGCAATATGTGATGAGATTAATGGCCTACTCGGATAGTGATTGGGCTGGATGCTTGGATGATATGAAGAGCACTTCGGGGTATCTTTTCTCACTTGGTAGTGGACCATTCTCATGGAATGCAAAGAAGCAAGCAACAACCGCTCAAAGCACCGTCGAAGCCGAGTACATTGCTTGCTCTTCATGTGCAAATCAATGCATTTGGCTTAGGAAATTATTGGAGGACCTTGGTTATCCTCAAGAGGGTTCAACCATCATCAAATGTGACAGCACTTCAGCCATATAAATAGCCAAGAACCCCGTTCAACATGGAAGGACAAAACACATACCGGTGAAGTATCAACTCTTTGAGGGAGTTTGAAGAAAATGGAGAAGTAAGCTTGGAATATATCAAGACCGAAGATAACCTTGCAGATTTCTTCACCATGCCACTTCCAAAAGCAAGATTTGAGACCTTGAGGAAGCTTCTAAATATTTCAAGCAAGAACACCAAGGAGGAGTGTTGAAATGTGGTGATCTTGCCACAATGTGCAAGGTAGTTCGGTTACACTTGCACTCTTTGTTTTGCAACATCAAAGACCAAACATTGTTTATGTTTATGCATTTTATTTTATCTTGTAATGTTCAAGAATAATATCCTTTTTGTAATGCCCTAAGCTCATTATCTAGCTTAAGACCTTTTTTGTCTAGTTGCTGGAATTGTATTTCCAGCAACATAAGTCCACTTCCTTGGATGCTGATTGAAGTAGGTTTGGTATTTGGACCTGAATTTTGGATATACTAAACGAGATATGCAGAGGAAGCAGCACCAAAAATAATGGCCCAATTTGGAGCTGGGAAGGCTGAGTTACGCCCAAAACAATCTGACCCTTGTGCAGTGTTGTTGCCCAGAAAACTGGGCAAAACTGCCTCGGGTTTGATTACTTTTGAATGGGTAAATGGACTTTGTTTTATCTGGTTTTTGGGTAGAACATATTTTAATATTCAAAAAGGCTTCCCTCCAATTTTCAAGTAAAATGGAGCTGGTTTTCAAATTCAAATGCCTTAGACAAGCTGAACTGCCCATTAAAGAAGGTTTCTTGCATGCCCAGCACATTGATTAGAGTTAGTTGAGGTAGTTTGGCTTGGTTGGTTACTTTTAATGCTTTTGTATTTATTGCTCAATATGGCAGCATGCCTTATTGTCTTTTTGATGTATTTAAAAGTATGAAAATTGTAATGAAAAACGTTGAGAAAGAAAATATTCAAAAAACAGATTTTGAAAAACAACATTTTTTGCTCTCTCTCTCTCAACTACTACATTTTTGGTTTCTTCTTCTTCCCAAAAGCTAACAACCTTCTCAAGAACCCTAAACCTCCATTAAAACCAGAAACAAAACCTAAACAAACCCAAAAAAAACAAAACAAAATCAAGAACCAACAACAATCATTCTTGACTAACACCTTGAATGATTGTGGTCTAAGGTACAACAACATAAACCTACACCAAATTCCATCATAAAAGGCTTGGGCATTCTAGCTATGGTGCCATGAAAAACACCAATGCCATTGTGAAGGACATGCCAAAGATTGAGAAGATGAAAAGCCTATGTGATGTATGCCAACTAGGGAAATCCACACGGCTTCCATTCCCTAAAGCCGGTTCATGGAGAGCTAAAGAGAAGCTTGAGCTAGTCCATTCGGATGTGTGTGGACCAATGAGTTTGTCATCAATTGGAGGATGTAAGTACTTCCTAACCTTCATTGATGACTACTCAAGGATGTGTTGGGTATATTTTATAACAACCAAGTCACAAGTGCTTGAGAAGTTCACGGAATTCAAGAAGATGGTGGAAACCCAAAGCAATGCAAAGATGAAGTGCTTGAGAACCGACAATGGTGGAGAATATACAAGCTTGGCTATGGAGGATTTTTACAAAGAAAATGGAATGGTGCATCAATTCACAACACCATACACACCACAACAAAATGGTGTTTGTGAGAGGAAAAAGTTCAACCTTGATGAATGCAAGCCAATGTCAACACCAATGAGCCAAGGAGACAAATACAAGAAGGAGGATGGCACACCAAAGGTAAACCCGACCCTATATAGAAGCATGATAGGAAGTTTGCTCTATGTATGTTCATCAAGACTGGATATTATGCATGCCACATGTGTTTTGTCTAGATATATGCAAGCACCATCCCAAAACCATTTTGTAGGTGCCAATAGAATTCTTAGATACTTAAAAGGAACACAAGACTTTGGAGTTTGGTATGATAGGCAAGATGTGATGAGATTAATGGCCTACTCGGATAGTGATTGGGCTGGATGCCTGGATGATATAAAGAGCACTTTGGGGTATCTTTTCTCACTTGGTAGTGGACCATTCTCATGGAATGCAAAGAAGCAAGCAACAACCGCTCAAAGCACCGTCGAAGCCGAGTACATTGCTTGCTCTTCATGTGCAAATCAATGCATTTGGCTTAGGAAATTATTGGAGGACCTTGGTTATCCTCAAGAGGGTTCAACCATCATCAAATGTGACAACACTTCAGCCATATCAATAGCCAAGAACCCCGTTCAACATGGAAGGACAAAACACATACCGGTGAAGTATCACTCTTTGAGGGAGTTTGAAGAAAATGGAGAAGTAAGCTTGGAATATATCAAGACCGAAGATAACCTTGCAGATTTCTTCGCCAAGCCACTTCCAAAAGCAAGATTGGAGACCTTGAGGAAGCTTTTAAATATTTCAAGCATGAACACCAAGGAGGAGTGTTGAAATGTGGTGATCTTGCCACAATGTGCAAGGTAGTTCGGTTACACTTGCACTCTTTGTTTTCCAACATCAAAGACCAAACATTATTTATGTTTATGCATTTTATTTTATCTTGTAATGTTTAAGAACAATATCCTTTTTGTAATGCCCTAAGCTCATTATCTAGCTTAAGACCTTTTTTGTCTAGTTGCTGGAATTGTATTTCCAGCAACATAAGTCCACTTCCTTGGATGCCGTTTGAATTAGGTTTGGTATTTGGACCTGAATTTTGGATATGATAAACTAGCTATGCAGAGGAAGCAGCAGCAAAAAGAATGGCCCAATTTGGAGCTGGGAAGGCTGAGTTAAGCCCAAAACAATCTGACCCTTGTGCAGTGTTGTTGCCCAGAAAACTGGGCAAAACTGCCTCGGGTTTGATTACTTTTGAATGGGTAAATGGACTTTGTTTTATCTGGTTTTTGGGTAGAACATATTTTAATATTCAAAAAGGCTTCCCTCCAATTTTCAAGTAAAATGGAGCTGGTTTTAAAATTCAAATGCCTTAGACAAGCTGAACTGCCCATTAAAGAAGGTTTCTTGCATGCCCAGCACATTGATTAGAGTTAGTTGAGGTAGTTTGGCTTGGTTGGTTACTTTTAATGCTTTTGTATTTATTGCTCAATATGGCAGCATGCCTTATTGTCTTTTTGATGTATTTAAAAGTATGAAAATTGAAATGAAAAACGTTGAGAAAGAAAATATTCAAAAAACAGATTTTGAAAAACAACAGTTTTGGCTCTCTTTCTCTCATCTACTACATTTTGGTTTCTTCTTCTTCCCAAAAGCTAACAACCTTCTCAAGAACCCTAAAACTTCATTAAAACCAGAAACAAAACCTAAACAAACCCAAAAAAAAAAAAAAAAATCAAGAACCAAGAACCAAGAACCAACAACAATCATTCTTGACTAACACCTTGAACGATTGTGCTCTAGGGTACAACAACATAAACCTACACCAAATTCCATCAAGAATTCCATGGAGGACGAGGCCGTGGACAAGGAGGTGGCGAGAGACCGAGAGAGGAATTTGATGAGGAGCCATTCGATGGAGACTTTAAGGAAGGTATGGATGAAACTTTTGCTGTCCAAGATAGAGCTGGCAGTGGAAGATATAGGAGGGAAGAAACAGATGACAATCTTAGCAATATCAAGATCAACAGCCCACCATTCATGGGAAAAAGTGACCCCGAAGCATATTTGGAGTGGGAAGAAAAGATGGAGATGATATTTGACCGCCATAATTATTTGGAGTCTAAGAAGGGGAAATTGGCAGCAATGGAGTTTGGCCATTATGCACTCCAATGGTGGACCAATGAGCAAAACACCTGAAGGAGAGTTGGTTATAACTTGATTACTACATGGCGACAAATGAAAGGAGCCATGCGGAAGCGATTCGTACAATCACACTATCATAGGTTGCTGCATCAAAGACTTCAATCTTTATCTCAAGGACATGGATTCGTGGAGGATTATTACAAGGAGATGGAGATGCTTATGATGAGATTGAACTTGAATGAAGATAGGGAAGCAAACATGGCAAGGTTTCTTGGTGGTTTGAATCGTGAAATAGCCAATCAACTAGAATTGCAACAATATGTGGAATTGGAGGAGATGTTGCATGTGGCTATTAAATTAGAGCATCAATTCAAGAGGAGGGGTGTAAGATCATGGTTTGGAGGTGTTTCCAACAGTGGAAGGTCCAATTCAAGTGGCTGGAAGAACAATCCCATCTATGAAAGCAAGCCAAAGCCGAAAGTCAAAGAAGAAAGTTCAAATTGGCCAAGGAAGGAGACTAGAATCAAATCTGTCCAAGCACCAAAGAATGAGGTAAAATTAGATCATAAACCTTCTAGAACTCATGATGTTGTGTGTTTTAAGTACCAGGGAGGAGGACACATCGCTAGCCAATGCCCGAATAGAAGAATCATGGTGTTAAAAGGCACTGACGAGCTAGAATCGGAAAGTGAAGAAAATGAGGATGAAGCCAAGCAAGAGGAGGACTTGGACGTTGAACCCGAAACCTTGCAAGCATCCAATGCTGAATTAAACTTGCTTTCTAGGAGAGTACTTGCTGCATACAAAGATGAGGATGAAATTCAAAGAGAGAACATCTTCCACACCCGATGTGAAATTCAAGGTAAGATTTGTAGTATGATTATTGATAGTGGAAGTTGTACAAATGTAATTAGTAACATTGTAGTTGATAAATTAGGCTTAATAACTATTAAACATCCAGAACCTTATAGATTACAATGGCTTAATGATAGTGGTGAAATAAAAGTGAATAAACAAGCCAAAGTAAAATTTCATATAGGTAGATATGAGGATGTAGTTTTATGTGATATTGTACTCATGATTTCTGGACATATACTATTAGGTAGACCATGGCAATTTGATAAAGACCAATTACAAATGCAACAAAGGAGAGAAGCCGAAAAGCTCAAGGAAAAAGCAAGTATGGCACCAACGGCTTCCCCATCCTTTCAAGAAGGTAAGAATGAGGTTGCTGATCAAGGTAAGGTTTCTAAGACTCATATTGAGTGGAAAGATCAAGGAAAAGCCAAAAGAGAGGGGAAAGAAAGTGGCAAACCCGAGAGCTTGGAGAAGGAAGAGAAATTCGAAGGTTTGCGCCAATCCAAGGGAAAAAAAGAAAAAGAAAGAAAAGAAAGGTTAAGTAGCAATTTTTATTTGGGTTTAGGGGATTTTAATAAGGTTATTGAGTGTAAGAAACCTTTGCTGGTCATGATTTATAAAGAAAATTATTTTAATGATCAAACTAACGTTGAAGAACTGTTGAAGTGTGGCAATTTTGCCACTTGATGGTGCATGTCACCAGCTAGCATGCACACCTTGGTATCAAATCCTTTCCTTTTTATGAGTTTATATTTCTTTGTATGTTTTTTAATTGATGCAAGGTATATTTTGATAATGTTTTGTGCCTAAGTTATGTATGCAAAATTATAGGCAAGATTATGCACAAAAGAGTAGGAATGTTATGCTTGAAATGCCTATGGTGCTGGATTCATAATTTCCAGCAACATAGTTCCACTATTTATCTTATATCTCAGGTTGCAAATGGAGTTTTAGGCTGAAATTTGGAGGGATGTCTACAAACATATATAGAAGACTATGGTTTAAATTGCAGGTCAAAATGACATGGGAAAGTCCATTTTCTATTCCAAACAGATTGCTGTATCTGATGGGCCCAGTATGCAGAGTATGGGCCAGTTTTGGAGTTGTTTGGCCCATGATCCGGTTCCAGAACTTTCCTAGCTCTTGGAACAATATTTATTGATGACCAAGGATGCTTCAAACCAAGTTTCATAAGCAGATACAAAGGGGAACTAAGTAGGTGAAGCTAGTTTGGTTGTTTACCCAAACTAGTTAAACAATAGGAACTTAGTTCAAACCATGTGCCACTTTTTACTATATTTGAAATAGACATGTTGCAGCTGGTTTTTGACTCTTTTATGTATGAAAAGTTAGGTGTTGACCATTTTACTTTTTAAATTTCAAATACTTTACTCATTTTGTAAGCTCACATGCTTGGCATGTGTGAACTAGTTGTAATTTCAAGCTTATATTGTAAAATGAATGAAATGGCTACACATCGAAGCCTTATTTTCAAAAGCCAACGTGTTCCTCTTCTTCTTAACTCTTATTCAACACCTTAGAACACTTTAGGAACCCTAAAAACCAGAAAACACCATAACCAAAACCTAAAAACACAACTCACACACAACCATTCCCAAGAGCATCACCAAAACCTTGCTTGTTGCTAACACTTCAAGCTAGCTTGCTCTTGGTCATAACCTTCTCACCCCAACAAAGTGGTATCAGAGCAAGGCACATTTTTGTGAGATTTGTGAGGTTTTTGGGCTGGTTCGTTCCTTGAGAGTGAAGAGATACTTGAAAGCACAAATTTATTTTCATATTCCTTCATACTAGAAAGCAACATTCACATGGCTTCTTCAAGTTTTTCAACTCCTTCTCCTCCTATCTTCAATGGGGAGAACTACAACATTTGGAGTATCAAGATGCAAGCCTACTTGAAGGCTTATGGTCTTTGAGAGGTCAACATAAATCCCCAAGAATCGGAGCTTTTGAGACAAGGGGCAACGGTCAACCAAATCAAGCACCATGAGGAGGAATTGGCTAAAGGTTTCAAGGCTCTCACCGCCATTCATTCTTGTATTAGTGATACCATTTTCACAAGGATAATGGCATGTGAGAGTGCCAAAGAAGCTTGGGACAAACTTCAAGATGAGTTCCAAGGGAGTGCAAGGACAAGGCAAATGCAAATCCTTAACCTAAGGAGGGAGTTTGAGACTATCAAGATGAAAGACAAAGAAACGGTTAAGGAGTTCACCACAAGGCTTCTTAATGTGGTGAATCAAATTAGGGTGCTAGGTGAAAGATTAAGTGACCAAAGGACTGTGGAGAAGGTGTTGGTCTCCTTGCCCGAGAGGTTTGAAGCTAAGATATCTTCTTTGGAGGAGTCAAGGAACCTAAATGAAATTTCCTTGACCGAGTTGGTGAATGCCTTGCAAGCTACGGAGCAAAGGAGGAGGATTAGACATGAAGAATCAATGGAGGCTGCATTTGTGTCTAAACAACATCAAAAGACACAAAATCAAAAGAAGAACAAGCTTAAGGTCATAAAGGAGAAAGGTGAAACTAGCAAACCCGAGAGGAAGTCCTATGAACCTTGTCACCATTGCAAGAAGAAAGGTCATCATCCAAGAAGGTGTTGGTGGAGGCCCGATGCATTTTGCCATAAATGCCAACAAAAGGGTCATGTGGAGAGAGTATGCAAGGCAAACAAGAAAGATAAGCAACAAGCAAATGTTGCTAAAGATAATGCAAGTGATAGTGAATCCGAAGAGTTGTTTGTTGCTACTTGTTTTAGTAGCATCAAGAATGATGAAGGATGGATCATTGATAGTGGAGCAACACACCATATGTCTCACAAGCATGAGTGGTTCAAAAACTTGGATAGGAGCAGCCACAACAAAGTCAAAATTGGAAATGGAGCTTTGATGGAGGTGAAAGGCAAAGGAGATGTGGTGATACACACCACCAAAGGTATCAAAACTATCCATGATGTTCTCTATGTACCTTCCTTATGTGAGAACTTACTTAGTGTAGGTCAAATGCTTGAGAACAAATATGCATTACACTTCTCAAACATGACATGCACTATAGTTGATCCACATGGAAATGAATTAATGTGTGTTGGAATGAAGAACAAGAATTTTAGGTTGAATATGGATGAAAATGGTGCATCGGTTGCATTGAACACCAAAGTTGAGAACACCTCTCAACTTTGGCATAAAAGACTAGGCCATGCTAGCTTTAAGTCATTGGTAGGCACACATGAACTTGTTAGAGACATGCCATTGGTGGAGAAGCAAGAACATGTGTGTGAAGTGTGTCAAAAAGGAAAGCATACTAGGCTAGCATTTCAATCTTGTTCTTGGAGATCAAAGGAGAAGCTAGGACTTATACATTCGGATATTTGTGGTCCTATGAGTTTTCCATCCTTAAATGGCAGCAAGTATTTCATAACGTTCATTGATGATTACTCAAGAATGTGTTGGGTGTATTTCCTTGAAAGAAAATCACAAGCTTTGGAGAAGTTTGTAGAATTTATGAAGTTAGTGCAAAATCAATCCGGTTGCACTATAAAGGTGTTGAGGACGGACAATGGTGGGGAATACACAAGTGAGGCTTTCAAACAACTTTGTAAGGATCATGGTATAGTTCATCAATTCACTACACCATACACACCACAACAAAATGGTGTATGTGAAAGGAAAAACCGTACCATCATGGAGATGGCTAGATGTTTGTTGTTTGAAAGTGGCTTGCCAAAGAAGTTTTGGGCCGAAGGAGTTAATACATCCATCTACATCCAAAATAGGCTTTACTCCAAGTCTTTGAGGAGTAAAACCCCATTTGAGCTTTGGTTTGGATATAAGCCTTCTCTTGATCATCTAAGGGTATTTGGAAGCATTTGTTACATCCTAGTACCACAAGAGAAGAGAGGAAAGCTTGATGAAAGGTCACAAGTTGGTGTTTTGGTTGGCTATAGTGATGTGACCAAGGGATATAGAGTGTATAACTTGGAAACCAAGAAACTTGTGATAAGTAGAGATGTGAAAGTTGATGAGGAAGCTAAATGGGTTTGTAGTAAGGAGGAGTTGGCTAGTATGGATGAAGACAATCGGCTTGAAGCTCATGATAATGATGAGGAACAAGGAAATGATGAAGGTGCTGCCCATGATGATGAATATGATGAGAATGAGCTAGAAATCTCCATAGGGGCTGATTTGGAGATTGGTGATGGTGTGAGAGGCACAAGACCTCTTAATGGGATTTATGAAAGGTGTAATGTGGCATTGAGTGATCCAATCAATGTCCATGAGGCTATGGTAAGAAAAGAGTGGAGACAAGCCATGCAAGATGAAATCGATGTGATAAACAAGAATGACACTTGGAGCTTGGTAACAAAACCGAAGGGAAAGAATGCTATTGGGGTGAAGTGGATCTTTAGGACCAAGTACAATCCGGATGGGTCCATAAATAAGCACAAGGCAAGGCTTGTTGTCAAAGGATATGCACAACAAGCCGGTGTGGATTATGGAGAGACTTTTGCACCGGTTGCAAGGATGGAAACCATAAGACTTCTTCTTGCAATTTCAGCATAAAAGTCTTGGAAAGTATATCACCTTGATGTGAAGTCAGCCTTCTTGAATGGGATATTGAAGGAGGAGGTCTATGTTGTGCAACCCGAAGGTTTTGTGAAGAAAGGAAGTGAAGAGAAGGTATACAAGCTACACAAGGCCTTGTATGGCCTTAAACAAGCTCCTAGGGCATGGTATGCCAAGATAGATGCTTTTTTGACAAAGCATGGATTTAGGAGGAGTCCTAATGAGCCTACATTGTATATTAGGACTCATGGTTGCATGGTGTTGGTGTCTCTTTATGTTGATGACCTTCTAGTGACCGGTGGTAATGAGAAAGAAGTGAGCAATTTCAAAAGTGAGCTAGAATTGAACTTTGAGATGTCTAGCCTTGGAGAGATGAAATACTTTCTTGGAATTAAAGTTGTCCAATCATCCAAGGGCATCTTCATATCTCAAGAAAGTTATGTGAAGGAGTTGCTCAAGAAGTTTGACATGGAAGATTGTAATAGCGTTGCCACACCTATGAATGAAGGCACCAAGTTGGTGAAGGATGATGATTCTCCAAAGGTAAATCCTTCCATCTATAGAAGTTTAATTGGTAGCCTTTTATATGTATGCTCTACTAGACCGGATATCATGTTTAGTGTGGCTGTTTTGTCAAGATTTATGCATAGTCCATCACAAAATCATCTTAGTTGTGCAAAAAGAATCCTAAGGTATTTGAAAGGTACTAGTGATTTTGGTATATGGTACAAGGATGGCATGAATGAAGCTTTGCTTGGTTATAGTGATAGTGATTGGGCTGGTTCTTTGGATGATAGCAAGAGCACATCGGGCTACATTTACACTCTTGGAAATGGTCCTTTCTCATGGAATTCCAAGAAGCAACAAACCGTTGCACAAAGCACCGCGGAAGCCGAGTATATTGCTTGCTCAAGTTGTGCTAATCAAGGTGTTTGGCTTAGGAAATTATTGGAGGACTTGAGCTTGAAGCAAGAGGAAGCCACGGTAATATTGTGTGACAATACTTCAGCAATAGCAATTGCACAAAATCCAGTCCAACATGGGAGGACCAAGCATATACCGGTCAAGTATCATTCCTTAAGGGAATTTGAAGCAAGTGGTGAAGTGAAGTTGGAGTATGTGACTTCCGAGGAGAACTTGGCGGATATCTTCACCAAGCCATTGGGAAAGAAGAGATTTGAGATATTGAGAGGACTTCTCAATGTCTCATACAAAATTTCCAAGGAGGAGTGTTGAAGTGTGGCAATTTTGCCACTTGATGGTGCATGTCACCGGCTAGCATGCACACCTTGGTATCAAATCCTTTCCTTTTTATGAGTTTATATTTCTTTGTATGTTTTTTAATTGATGCAAGGTATATTTTGATAATGTTTTGTGCCTAAGTTATGTATGCAAAATTATAGGCAAGATTATGCACAAAAGAGTAGGAATGTTATGCTTGAAATGCCTATGGTGCTGGATTCATAATTTCTAGCAACATAGTTCCACTATTTATCTTATATCTCAGGTTGCAAATGGATTTTTGGGCTGAAATTTTGAGGGATGTCTACAAACATATATAGAAGACTATGGTTTAAATTTCAGGTCAAAATGACATGGGAAAGTCCATTTTCTATTCCAAACAGATTGCTGTATCTGATGGGCCCAGTATGCAGAGTATGGGCCAGTTTTGGAGCTGTTTGGCCCATGATCCGGTTCCAGAACTTTCCTAGCTCTTGGAACAATATTTATTGATGACCAAGGATGCTTCAAACCAAGTTTCATAAGAAGATACAAAGGGGAACTAAGTAGGTGAAGCTAGTTTGGTTGTTTACCCAAACTAGTTAAACAATAGGAACTTAGTTCAAACCATGTGCCACTTTTTACTATATTTGGAATAGACATGTTGCAGCTGGTTTTTGACTCTTTTGTGTATGAAAAGTTAGGTGTTGACCATTTTACTTTTTAAATTTCAAATACTTTACTCATTTTGTAAGCTCACATGCTTGGCATGTGTGAACTAGTTGTAATTTCAAGCTTATATTGTAAAATGAATGAAATGGCTACACATCGAAGCCTTATTTTCAAAAGCCAACGTGTTCCTCTTCTTCTTATCTCTTCTTCAACACCTTAGAACACTTTAGGAACCCTAAAAACCAGAAAACACCATAACCAAAACCTAAAAACACAACTCACACACAACCATTCCCAAGAGCATCACCAAAAGCTTGCTTGTTGCTAACACTTCAAGCTAGCTTGCTCTTGGTCATAACCTTCTCACCCCAACAAGAACTTGAATTGCCAAGTTCAATGATTTCTCTTTTGAAGGAATTTGGAGATCTCTTCCCAAATGAAATTCCAAGTGGACTACCATCCAATCAAGAGGGAAAAGGTGAGCTTGTTGTCCAAGGTAAGTCTTCTAATACTCAGGTTATGTGGAAAAATTTTAATAAAACCAACAGTGAGAAATTTGGTGCAAAAGCCGAGAGTGAGGAAGGTGAGATGGCCGTGAGTGAGAAAGGAAAAGGAAGACAAGAAAGGAAAAATATAAATTTTATCTTAGCTTTGGTGATGTTAATAAAGTAATTATGAATAAGAAATCATTGCTGACCATGAATTTTAAAGATACTTATTTAAAGATATCTTTATTTCATCGAACTTTATCTGCATTGTTGAGAGCTTTACTTAGTGGCAATTTGAAAATTTGGCAAATATTGTTTGCTAACTTAAAAAAGTGTAATTTTTACCATAATGAGCATGTATTTCTAGATTTTTTTGTAATAGTGTTTGACCCAGGAGAATTGGTTTGGTTGAAATTACGAAAGGAAAGGTTTCCTAATCAAAGAAAGCGAAAGGTCATGCCGCCTATGGATGGACCTTTTCAAGTTTTGGAGCCGAATAACAAGAATGCCTACAAGCTTAATTTACCGGGTGAGTATAACATGAGTGCTGCATTTAATGTTGCTGATTTAAATCCTTTTTCTGCAGGTGATGATCTTGATTTGAGGACAAATCCTTTTCAAGAGGAGGGGAATGATGTGATTTCGCTCGAGCCCGCTCCACCGATAACCCGCTGGGGTGCTGACTCGACACGGATGAAGACTAGGCCAATCACAAGAGCTCAAATTAAGAGATTTAAGGACAACCTGGGAGTATTTATACAGGGGGTAATCAATCTCAACAGAGCTTGTCCATACTTGAAGATACAAAGCCTATTATAAGCATCCAACTGGTGGAAGCTGATATGGACCCGGGTGACGGTTTTGGTACATTTTTGGAGTCCGGGAAGCATGAAATGGTTCCAATGCTTTATGGGTTCAATACATATGCCTACTAGGTCATGGAATCAAGTTAAAGCAGCCTCAAATGCAATCAAAAAGGGTTTGTACGGACAGCATCAACAATTTGGCCGAATTTGCTGTATTGCTTGCTGACTTTACTGTATTTTACTGTATTAGCCTTTTCTTATTTTTCCAAGCATGAGCAACATGTGGGACTTCATATTCTGCTAATTTGGCATCCTAAAAAGAATCTAGAAGCTGATTTGAAGCTCAAAGAGGTCAAAGATTGATCAAAGCCAACTTGATCAAAAGGCTAGCATTTTTAGTTTCCTAATTTGTTTTTAGGAGTGTCGAGACCTTGTTTGAGTGAAACACGTGAGGGAGTGAATATTGTGAGGGTTTATTTTATTTTTTGCAGTATTATACTAACATGGCAGATTCTAGAATAAGAAGAGGAGATCCACCCTTGAGGATCAATGAGGAAGAGTCCGTAGCATTCCATGGCAATGCCCGAGCTACCGGGAGCGGAGACCAAGTGGACATGAGAGCTGTTTTGGAGTCAATACAGCGGGTTAGTGCTCAAGTTGAGCATGTGAATCAAAGGATGGGAAGGCTAGAAGTTTCCCAAGGAATTCCGAACACAAGAAATAGGCAAGAATTCCATGGAGGACGAGGCCGAGGACGAGGAGGTCGCGAGAGACCGAGAGAGGAATTTAATGAGGAGCCATTCGGTGGAGACCTTGAGGAAGGTATGAACAAAACTTTTGCTGTCCAAGATAGAGCTGGCCATGGAAGATATAGGAGGGAAGAAACAGATGACAATCTTAGCAATATCAAGATCAACATCCCACCATTCATGGGAAAAAGTGACCCCGAAGCATATTTGGAGTGGGAAGAAAAGATGGAGATGATATTTGACCGCCATAATTATTCAGAGGCTAAGAAGGTGAAATTGGCAGCAATGGAGTTTGGCCATTATGCACTCCAATGGTGGACCAATGAGCAAAATACCCGAAGGAGAGTTGGTGATGACTTGATTACTACATGGCGACAAATGAAAGGAGCCATGCGGAAGCGATTCGTACCATTACACTATCATAGGTTGCTGCATCAAAGACTTCAATCTTTATCTCAAGGACATGGATCCGTGGAGGATTATTACAAGGAGATGGAGATGCTTATGATGAGATTGAACTTGAATGAAGATAGGGAAGCAACTATGGCAAGGTTTCTTGGTGGTTTGAATCGTGAAATAGCCAATCAACTAGAATTGCAACAATATGTGGAATTGGAGGAGCTGTTGCATGTGGCTATTAAATTAGAGCATCAATTCAAGAGACGGGGTGTAAGATCATGGTTTGGAGGTGTTTCCAACAGTGGAAGGTCCAATTCAAGTGGCTGGAGGAACAATCCCATCTATGAGAGCAAGCCAAAGCTGAAAGTCAAAGAAGAAAGCTCAAATTGGCCAAGGAAGGAGACTAGAACCGAATCTGTCCAAGCACCAAAGAATGAGGTAAAATTAGATCCTAAACCTTCTAGAACTCATGATGTTGTGTGTTTTAAGTGCCAGGGAGGAGGACACATTGGTAGCCAATGCCCGAATAGAAGAATCATGGTGTTAAAGGGCAATGACGAGCTAGAATCGAAAAGTGAAGAAAGTGAGGATGAAGCCAAGCAAGAGGAGGAGGACTTAGAGGATGAACCCGAAACCTTGCAAGCATCCAATGCTGAATTAAACTTGCTTTCTAGGAGAGTACTTGCTGCATACAAAGATGAGGATGAAATTCAAAGAGAGAACATCTTCCACACCCGATGTGAAATTCAAGGTAAGATTTGTAGTATGATTATTGATAGTAGAAGTTGTACTAATGTAATAAGTAACCTTGTAGTTGATAAATTGGGCTTAAAAACTATTAAACATCCAGAACCTTATAGATTACAATGGCTTAATGATGGTGGTGAAATAAAAGTGAATAAACAAGCCAAAGTAAAATTTAATATAGGTAGATATGAGGATGTAGTTTTATGTGATATTGTACCCATGATTGCTGGACATATACTATTAGGTAGGCCATGGCAATTTGATAAAGATGCTACTCATTTTGGTCGAGAAAATAGTATTGTTTTCAGGTTTAAAGGGAAGAAGGTCAAGCTGGAACCATTATCTCCTAAAGAGGTTTACAAAGACCAATTACAAATGCAACAAAGGAGAGAAGCCGAAAAGCTCAAGGAAAAAGCAAGTATGGCACCAACGGCTTCACCACCCTTTCAATTAGGTAAGAATGAGGTTGCTAATCAAGGTAAGGTTTCTAAGACTCATAGTGAGTGGAAAGATCAAGGAAAAACTGAAAGAGAGGGGAAAGAAAGTGGCAAACCCGAGAGCTTGGAGAAGGAAGGGAAATCCGAAGGTTTGCCCCAATCCAAAGGGGAAAAAGAAAAAGAAAGAAAAGAAAGGTCAAGTAGCAACTTTTATTTGAGTTTAGGGGATATTAATAAGATTATTGAGTGTAAGAAACCTTTGCTGGTCATGACTTATAAAGAAAATTATTTTAATGATCAAACTAACTTTGAAGAACTTGAATTGCCAAGTTCAATGATTTCTCTTTTGAAGGAATTTGGAGATGTCTTCCCAAATGAAATTCCAAATGGATTACCATCCAATCAAGAGGGAAAAGGTGAGCTTGCTATCCAAGGTAAGTCTTCTAATACTCAGGTTGTGTGGAAAAATTTTAATAAAACCAAGAGTGAGAAATTTGGTGCAAAAGCCGAGAGTGAGGAAGGTGAGATGGTCGTGAGTGAGAAAGGAAAAGGGAGACAAGAAAGGAAAAATATAAATTTTTATCTTAGCTTTGCTGATGTTAATAAAGTAATTATGAATAAGAAATCATTGCTGACCATGAATTTTAAAGATACTTATTTAAAGATGTCTTTATTGCATAGAACTTTATCTTCATTGTTGAGAGCTTTACTTAGTGGTAATTTGAAAATTTGGGAAATATTGTTTGCTAACTTTAAAAAGTGTAATTTTTACCATAATGAGCATGTATTTCTAGATTTTATTGTAATAGTGTTTGACCCAGGAGAATTGGTTTGGTTGCACTTACGAAAGGAAAGGTTTCCTAAACAAAGAAAGTCAAAGCTCATGCCGCCTATGGATGGACTTTTTCAAGTTTTGGAGCCGAATAACAAGAATGCCTACAAGCTTGATTTACCGGGTGAGTATAACATGAGTGCTGCATTTAATGTTGCTGATTTAACTCCTTTTTCTGCAGGTGATGATCTTGATTTGAGGACAAATCCTTTTCAAGAGGAGGGGAATGATGTGATTCCGCCCGAGGCCGCTCAAGCGATAACCCGCTGGGGTGCTGACTCGACACGGATGAAGACTAGGCCAATCACAAGAGCTCAAATTAAGAGAATTAAGGGCACCCTGGGAGTATTTATACAGAGGGTAATCAATCTCAACAGAGCTTGTCCATACTTGAAGATACAAAGCCTATTCGAAGCATCCAAGTGGTGGAAGCCGATACCTACCCAGGTGACGGTTTTGGTACATTTTTGGAGTCCAGGAAGCATGAAATGGTTCCAATGCTTTATGGGTTCAATACATATGCCTAAGAGGTCATGGAATCAAGTTAAAGCAGCCTCAAATGCAATCAAAAAGGGCTTGTACGGACAGCATCAACAATTTGGCCGAATTTGCTGTATTGCTTGCTGGCTTTACTGTATTAGCCTTTTCTTATTTTTCCAAGCATGGGAAACGTGTGGGACTTCATATTCAGCTTATTTGGCATCCTAAAAATCATGTAGAAGCTGATTTGAAGCTCAAAGAGGTCAAAGATTGATCAAAGTCAACTTGATCAAAAAGGCTAGCATTTTTAGTTTCCTAATTTGTTTTTACTTTTTGTTTTAGGAAACTACCATTACTTTTTGGCTTTTATTTATTTATTTTTTGGAAAAATAAATTTAGGAAGGTTTTTATTTTATTCTTTCCATTGTAAATTAATTAATTCCTAATTTAATATAAAGGAATTAATTAATCAAACTTAGATTAGGAAAGGAAGTATAGTTTCAGCCAACTAGGTTTCTTTATGTGTGGTGGCTGGTTTTCTTTATCTTCTAGGGTTTTATTTCGTGGCTTTATAGCCTATTTAAAGGCTTAGTGATCAATAACAATACAACTTTGATTTGATAAAGAAAATACTTGTGAGATTAATTATCTCTTTGTTCTTTGAGAACACCTAAAACACCATTAGAGAATTGGTTGATTTAGCTTGACTTATCAATAGGTTTTCCATCCCCTATTGTGGCGTCTACATTATACCAAGGTTTCTAACCACAGGTTGGTTAGGGTTTGAGGTCAATTCCATTAGAACCTGAACTTAATTAAGATCCGGGCTAATATAATACGGGTTTAGGAGCAGGTCGTCCTAGGTTCGTATCATTTGGTATGAGAGCTAAATTTTGTTCAGGTTTGATCTATCTTTATTTGCTTTATTTGTTTTTGTGTTATTCTGCAATTTTAGCATTAGGTTAAGGTTGCATCCATCCTATCCACGTTCTGCATCTTAAAAAAAAAAAAAAAAAACAAAAATTCATTCCTAGTTGAATTAGGATTTCCTAGTTTTACCGTATTTTTGGTTTCCTAGTTTGTTGGTTGTCTTTCATCATTGTTCTTGTTAATTTTTGTTTTTGTTGATTTTCCTTTGCTGTTTTAGTCCTAAATATTTGCATTCATATATTCAAAAAAAAAAAAAAAAGTTTGCGGCAAAATTAAAAAAAAAAAAAAAAAAACTGCACATTTTGTTTATTTGGAGGTCACGGGTTTGGTGTTTGTTTTGGAGTTGGAATTGCAATTTTGGTAATTATTCTTGCTACTGCAGTTGTTTATGTTCTGTGAGTAAAAAAAAAAAAAAAAAAAAAAAGAAGAGGCAAAGCCGGATAAAAAAAAAAAAAAAAGAAAAAAAAATATTTCGGCTTGTTGGAGTTTGATTTGTTTGCTGGGAATTTGTTGGAGCTGCTGGTTTTTTGTTTATTTATTTAATATTTGAATTGCTGGGAAATTATTTTTTGCTGCTGGATATTTGGATTTTGGGTGCTTAAATTATTTGGATTAAAATCAGTTAAAGGATTTGATACAAAAACTCGAATTACAAAGAACAACAACCAACAACTTTTCTATATTTTTGTTCTCTTTGATTCTTGATCGTATTTGAATTTCTTTTCCTGGAATTTGATTCTTGAACTCATAATCTACTACCATCTGGTGTAGTTTTCAAAAATTCCAACATTTTCCCATTATTTTGCATTTTCTTGTCTAGAAAGCCGAAAAATTAGGATTTGTTGGATTCTTTCGGTATTGCCTACTTTTTGCTACTGTTTTGTTGATAAGTTTAATTAAAATATACTAGTGATCTAATTGCTGTTTTGTGGGTATTTTAATTAGAACTTTGAGATAATTCATTGAGTGGAAAAAGGCAAGAGTGTGTGAGCTTAAAAGAGGGTAAAAGCCGAAACTAGTGTGCAAACACGAGTGTCGAGACCTTGTTTGAGTGAAACACGTGAGGGAGTGAATATTGTGAGGGTATATTTTATTTTTTACAGTATTATACTAACATGGCAGATTCTAGAATAAGAAGAGGAGATCCACCCTTGAGGATCAATGAGGAAGAGTCCGTAGCATTCCATGGCAATGCCCGAGCTACCGGGAGCGGAGACCAAGTGGACATGAGAGCTGTTTTGGAGTCAATACAGCGGGTTAGTGCTCAAGTTGAGCATGTGAATCAAAGGATGGGAAGGCTAGAAGTTTCCCAAGGAATTCCGAACACAAGAAATAGGCAAGAATTCCATGGAGGACGAGGCCGAGGACGAGGAGGTCGCGAGAGACCGAGAGAGGAATTTAATGAGGAGCCATTCGGTGGAGACCTTGAGGAAGGTATGAACAAAACTTTTGCTGTCCAAGATAGAGCTGGCCATGGAAGATATAGGAGGGAAGAAACAGATGACAATCTTAGCAATATCAAGATCAACATCCCACCATTCATGGGAAAAAGTGACCCCGAAGCATATTTGGAGTGGGAAGAAAAGATGGAGATGATATTTGACCGCCATAATTATTCAGAGGCTAAGAAGGTGAAATTGGCAGCAATGGAGTTTGGCCATTATGCACTCCAATGGTGGACCAATGAGCAAAATACCCGAAGGAGAGTTGGTGATGACTTGATTACTACATGGCGACAAATGAAAGGAGCCATGCGGAAGCGATTCGTACCATTACACTATCATAGGTTGCTGCATCAAAGACTTCAATCTTTATCTCAAGGACATGGATCCGTGGAGGATTATTACAAGGAGATGGAGATGCTTATGATGAGATTGAACTTGAATGAAGATAGGGAAGCAACTATGGCAAGGTTTCTTGGTGGTTTGAATCGTGAAATAGCCAATCAACTAGAATTGCAACAATATGTGGAATTGGAGGAGCTGTTGCATGTGGCTATTAAATTAGAGCATCAATTCAAGAGACGGGGTGTAAGATCATGGTTTGGAGGTGTTTCCAACAGTGGAAGGTCCAATTCAAGTGGCTGGAGGAACAATCCCATCTATGAGAGCAAGCCAAAGCTGAAAGTCAAAGAAGAAAGCTCAAATTGGCCAAGGAAGGAGACTAGAACCGAATCTGTCCAAGCACCAAAGAATGAGGTAAAATTAGATCCTAAACCTTCTAGAACTCATGATGTTGTGTGTTTTAAGTGCCAGGGAGGAGGACACATTGGTAGCCAATGCCCGAATAGAAGAATCATGGTGTTAAAGGGCAATGACGAGCTAGAATCGAAAAGTGAAGAAAGTGAGGATGAAGCCAAGCAAGAGGAGGAGGACTTAGAGGATGAACCCGAAACCTTGCAAGCATCCAATGCTGAATTAAACTTGCTTTCTAGGAGAGTACTTGCTGCATACAAAGATGAGGATGAAATTCAAAGAGAGAACATCTTCCACACCCGATGTGAAATTCAAGGTAAGATTTGTAGTATGATTATTGATAGTAGAAGTTGTACTAATGTAATAAGTAACCTTGTAGTTGATAAATTGGGCTTAAAAACTATTAAACATCCAGAACCTTATAGATTACAATGGCTTAATGATGGTGGTGAAATAAAAGTGAATAAACAAGCCAAAGTAAAATTTAATATAGGTAGATATGAGGATGTAGTTTTATGTGATATTGTACCCATGATTGCTGGACATATACTATTAGGTAGGCCATGGCAATTTGATAAAGATGCTACTCATTTTGGTCGAGAAAATAGTATTGTTTTCAGGTTTAAAGGGAAGAAGGTCAAGCTGGAACCATTATCTCCTAAAGAGGTTTACAAAGACCAATTACAAATGCAACAAAGGAGAGAAGCCGAAAAGCTCAAGGAAAAAGCAAGTATGGCACCAACGGCTTCACCACCCTTTCAATTAGGTAAGAATGAGGTTGCTAATCAAGGTAAGGTTTCTAAGACTCATAGTGAGTGGAAAGATCAAGGAAAAACTGAAAGAGAGGGGAAAGAAAGTGGCAAACCCGAGAGCTTGGAGAAGGAAGGGAAATCCGAAGGTTTGCCCCAATCCAAAGGGGAAAAAGAAAAAGAAAGAAAAGAAAGGTCAAGTAGCAACTTTTATTTGAGTTTAGGGGATATTAATAAGATTATTGAGTGTAAGAAACCTTTGCTGGTCATGACTTATAAAGAAAATTATTTTAATGATCAAACTAACTTTGAAGAACTTGAATTGCCAAGTTCAATGATTTCTCTTTTGAAGGAATTTGGAGATGTCTTCCCAAATGAAATTCCAAATGGATTACCATCCAATCAAGAGGGAAAAGGTGAGCTTGCTATCCAAGGTAAGTCTTCTAATACTCAGGTTGTGTGGAAAAATTTTAATAAAACCAAGAGTGAGAAATTTGGTGCAAAAGCCGAGAGTGAGGAAGGTGAGATGGTCGTGAGTGAGAAAGGAAAAGGGAGACAAGAAAGGAAAAATATAAATTTTTATCTTAGCTTTGCTGATGTTAATAAAGTAATTATGAATAAGAAATCATTGCTGACCATGAATTTTAAAGATACTTATTTAAAGATGTCTTTATTGCATAGAACTTTATCTTCATTGTTGAGAGCTTTACTTAGTGGTAATTTGAAAATTTGGGAAATATTGTTTGCTAACTTTAAAAAGTGTAATTTTTACCATAATGAGCATGTATTTCTAGATTTTATTGTAATAGTGTTTGACCCAGGAGAATTGGTTTGGTTGCACTTACGAAAGGAAAGGTTTCCTAAACAAAGAAAGTCAAAGCTCATGCCGCCTATGGATGGACTTTTTCAAGTTTTGGAGCCGAATAACAAGAATGCCTACAAGCTTGATTTACCGGGTGAGTATAACATGAGTGCTGCATTTAATGTTGCTGATTTAACTCCTTTTTCTGCAGGTGATGATCTTGATTTGAGGACAAATCCTTTTCAAGAGGAGGGGAATGATGTGATTCCGCCCGAGGC
The DNA here is from genome assembly GCF_031755915.1 of Ziziphus jujuba. NCBI lineage: Eukaryota > Viridiplantae > Streptophyta > Magnoliopsida > Rosales > Rhamnaceae > Ziziphus > Ziziphus jujuba. Next base: position 18,703,795 of record NC_083387.1, read on the forward strand.
CGCTCAAGCGATAACCCGCTGGGGTGCTGACTCGACACGGATGAAGACTAGGCCAATCACAAGAGCTCAAATTAAGAGAATTAAGGGCACCCTGGGAGTATTTATACAGAGGGTAATCAATCTCAACAGAGCTTGTCCATACTTGAAGATACAAAGCCTATTCGAAGCATCCAAGTGGTGGAAGCCGATACCTACCCAGGTGACGGTTTTGGTACATTTTTGGAGTCCAGGAAGCATGAAATGGTTCCAATGCTTTATGGGTTCAATACATATGCCTAAGAGGTCATGGAATCAAGTTAAAGCAGCCTCAAATGCAATCAAAAAGGGCTTGTACGGACAGCATCAACAATTTGGCCGAATTTGCTGTATTGCTTGCTGGCTTTACTGTATTAGCCTTTTCTTATTTTTCCAAGCATGGGAAACGTGTGGGACTTCATATTCAGCTTATTTGGCATCCTAAAAATCATCTAGAAGCTGATTTGAAGCTCAAAGAGGTCAAAGATTGATCAAAGTCAACTTGATCAAAAAGGCTAGCATTTTTAGTTTCCTAATTTGTTTTTACTTTTTGTTTTAGGAAACTACCATTACTTTTTGGCTTTTATTTATTTATTTTTTGGAAAAATAAATTTAGGAAGGTTTTTATTTTATTCTTTCCATTGTAAATTAATTAATTCCTAATTTAATATAAAGGAATTAATTAATCAAACTTAGATTAGGAAAGGAAGTATAGTTTCAGCCAACTAGGTTTCTTTATGTGTGGTGGCTGGTTTTCTTTATCTTCTAGGGTATTATTTCGTGGCTTTATAGCCTATTTAAAGGCTTAGTGATCAATAACAATACAACTTTGATTTGATAAAGAAAATACTTGTGAGATTAATTATCTCTTTGTTCTTTGAGAACACCTAAAACACCATTAGAGAATTGGTTGTTTTAGCTTGACTTATCAATAGGTTTTCCATCCCCTATTGTGGCGTCTACATTATACCAAGGTTTCTAACCACAGGTTGGTTAGGGTTTGAGGTCAATTCCATTAGAACCTGAACTTAATTAAGATCCGGGCTAATATAATACGGGTTTAGGAGCAGGTCGTCTTAGGTTCGTATCATATTCGGACATTGAATAGTAATGTGTCCTAGTTCCTTGCAATTAAAACAAACAATGTCATGAGTTCTAGAAGGTTTAGGATCAGATTCACCTTCATTCTTTGGTGCTTGGATAGAGTCAGCCCTGGCTTCCCTTTTTGGCCGATTGGAGCTTTCTTCACCTAATTTCGGTTTTGGCTTGTAATCATATGTGGGATTGCTTCTCGAAGCACTTGGATTCAACCTCCCACTATTGGATACTCTTCCAAGCCATGTACTTATGCCCCTCCTCTTGAATTAATTCTCAAGTTTGATAGCCACATGGAACATCTCTTCCAATTCCACATATTGTTGCCATTCCAATTGATTAACTATCTCACGCTTCAACCCACCTAGAAACCGTGCCATGGTTGGTTCTCTATCCTCATTCATGCTCAATCCCATCATGAGCATCTCCATCTCCTTGTAATAATCCTCCATGGATCTACTACCTTGTGATAATGATTGGAGTCTTTAATGCAGCAACCTATGATAATGACTTGGTACAAACCTCTTTCTCATGGCTCCTCTCATTTGTCGCCAAGTAGTGATGGGTTCATCTCCAACTCTTCTTTAAGTACTTTGCTCATTTGTTCACCACTGAAATGCATAGTGACCAAATTCCAAACCTGCCAATCTAACTTTCTTAGCCTCCGAATAGTTGTGACAATCGAAGATCATCTCCATATGCTCCTCCCATTATAAGTATGCCTCCAGATCACTTTTTCCCATGAAAGGTGGTATGTTGACCTCAATATTCCTAAGATCATCATCCTCATCCCTTTCTAGTCTTCCACAGTGTTGCCTCCCTTGGAGAGCATAGATGTCTTCAAAATCCTCCTTTAAATTGTCTCCATAATTACCTCCTTTAAATCGAGCATTCATCGACTGTAATTGCTCCAAGACCGCCATCATGTCCGTGTGCTCATTTCCACTCCCCGTGGCTCGAGAATCATCTTTGAATCCTATGTATTCCTCTTCATTAATTCTCAATGAGCCATCTCTTACTCCTCTTCTCATCTTCGAATCTGCCGTTTTAGTAAATGTATTGCAAAAATAAAATAAATCCTTACCAAATTCACTCGCTCACGGGTTTCACTCAAGTAAGGTCTCGACAGTCGTGTTTACACATTAATTTTGGCTTTTACCCACTTTTAAGCTAACACACTCTTGCCTTTTTCCACTTAAATAATTATCTCAAAGTTCTAATTAAAATATACTTAAACAGCAGCTAGATTACAAGTGTACCTTAATTTAAACTTATCAATAAAACAACAACTAAATCAAACAAATACCAAGTGGAATGAAAATACCTATTCTTGGCTTTTCTAAGCACAAAGAAGGTAAATTAACAAGCAAATTTTGAGAATGAATTAAAAGCTTCCCACAATATTAATGAAGTAATAACTCAAGGAATAAATATAGAGAAATAAATTCATACACGAACAAGAATCAAATTGAACAAAAATATAGGATAGTTGTTCTTTGTAATTCATGTTTTTTATCAAATCCTTTAACTAATTTTAATCCAATTAATTTTAGCACTCAAAAATTCAAATTTCCAGCAGCAATATAAATTCTAGCAACTCCAAATATCACAATGTTCCAGCAAACAATTTTCAAACTGCTAATTCCACAAACCGGCCTTTTGTGCATTTTTTTTTTTTAATACTCGGCTTTTTTATTTTATTTTTTATCTTCTTTTTTTTATCAAAAATAAAGTATGGAAAACACAACTTCCAGTAGTATCAAAATCAACTCAAGCCGCAAGCTTCAATGAAAAAAAAATCCAAACCCGTGGCCAACAATTTGCAAATTTTGTGAATTTGTAATTTGTTGCTGCAAATCCACTTTTTTTTGTTTTGAATATATGAATGCAAATAAATAAGATCAAAAGCAGCAAATAAAAATCAACAATAAAATAAATTACAAAGAATAATAACGAAAGGCAACCAATAAACTAAGGAACAAAATTACGGTAAAACAAGCAAAACCTAATTTGACTAGGAATGAGATTTATTTTTTTTTAAATGCAGAACGAGTATAAGATGGATGCAACCTTAATCTAATGCTAAAAATTTAGAATAACACCAAAATAAAGAAAGAAAATAAGATAGATCTAACCCAAACAAAATCTTGGCTCTGATACCAAATGATACTAACCTAGGTCGACTCGCACCTAAACCCGTATTATATTATACTGAATCTCAATTAAGGTCAAGTTCTTATGGAAAAAACTTAACCCCTAATCAACCTATGATTAGAAACTTTGGTATAATGAAGATGCCACAATAGGTTATGGAAGCCCTATTGATAAGTCAAAACTAAAACACTCACTTTCTAATGGTGTTTTGGGTGTTCAAAGAGAACTAAGAGAATTCTATCTCATAATTAATTTTCTGAATATTATTCAAAGTGTGTTCTCCTTGAAAAATAGGTCTTTATATAGGCTAAGAGTAGAAAACAAAAACCCTAAAACAAACATGTAAAATTTGGCCATAAGTTAACAAGTATAGTGTGGCCAAAATTGATGCTTTCCTAAACTAATTGATTAATTCCCTTATTTTGAATTATGAATTAATTAATTTACAACGGAATTAATAAAATAATAACTTTTCTAGGTTGATTTTTCCAGCAAAAAAATAAATAGAAACCAAATATAAGACTAATTTCCTAAAACGAAAAGTCAAAAAAAATTAGGAAACTAGTTGACTAGTTTGTCCAGTAAGTTAGCTTTAACCAAATTCCAGCTTGTAAAGGATCCAAATTAGCTCCCATATGCCATGTAGGATGTCAAATAGGATTATTTATGGATCCCACATGTTGCCCTTTCTTGTAACGAAGAGAAAAGCTCAATTCAACAAAATACAATAAAGCCAGCAATAAATTCAGCAAAACCGGCCAACTAATCCCTTTATGTGCAAATGTTGATGAGAATCCGCCCGAGCTTTCACAACCGACAACCTGCTGGAGTATCGATCCGATACGTATGAAGACTGGGCCAACCACTAGGGCTCAAGCTAAAAGGTTTAAGGATAATCTTGCTGCTTTTATCCATGGAGCAATTCATTCTCAAAAGGGCTCGTCCATACCCAAAGATACAAGGCCTATTTTAAGCATCTAAGTGGTAGAGGTTGATATGGACCCTGGTAGCTAACACCGGACATTATACATCGAACGTTTTATATCAGACACCTATACATCAAAGATCTGACATCGAACTTCAGACTTCGAACATCAGACATAACTTAATTTGGACATCAGGCAAACTCAGACATTAGACATAAGTTAGCTCGGAACTCAGTTGAGGTGTCAAACTAGTCAACTCGTTACCTAATTTGCGTTTAAACTTTTTGTTTTGTTTTTATTTATTTATTGGCTGGACAAATCAACTTAGGAATGTTATTATTTTATTATTTTTCATTGTAAATTAATTAATTCCTTATACAAAATAAAGGAATTAATTAATACAAATTAGTTTAGGAAATTAGTGTAAAATTCAGCAAACTTGTTTCTTTTCTTTTGGTGGCCCGTTTTACTTAGTTAATTAGGGTTCTATTTTATAACTTTTTAGCCTATTTAAGGGGTTGTTTTATCAATAACATTCAGTACTTTATTCATACAGAAAATTATTTATAAGATTGAATTCTTTTTGTTCTTTTTGAACACCTAAAACACCATTAGTGAATGAGTGGTTTAGTTTGAATTATCAATAGGCCTTCCATCACCTATTGTAGCATCTTCACTATATACCCAAGGTTTCTAAATCACAGGTTGGTTAGGGGTCAAGGTGACCATTAGAACTTGAACATAATTAGATCCGGGCTAATATAATACGGGTTTAGGAGCAGGTCATCCTAGGTTCATATCATTTCGTATTAGAGCCGAATTTTGTTTAGGTCTGATCTATCTTTATTTGCTTTATTTCATTTTGTATTAATCTGCATTTTTAGCATTAGGTTAAGGTTACTTCTATCAGCATACACGTTCTGCATCTTATTAAAAAAATAAATTTCATTCCTAGTTGAATTAGGATTTCCTAGTTTTACTGTATTTTTGTTATTTTAGTCTTCTATTTTTCTTCACTATTTTAGTCTTCAATATTTGCATTCATATATTCAAAAAAAAAAATCGAATAGATATAAAAAAAAAAAAAACAAAAACAAAAAAAACTGAACTTTTGTATTTTGTTGGAGGTCTCGGGTTTGGTGATTATTTAGTGTTGGAATTGCAATTTAGGTGTTGATTCTTGCTACTACAGTTATTTATGTTCTGTGAGGGGAAAAAAAAGAAGAAGAAGAAAAGTCAAATAAAAAAAAAATTCGGTTTGTTGAAATTTGATTTGTTTGCTGGAAATTATTGGAGCTGCTAAATTGTTACATATTTACTCATTATTTGGAGTTGCTGGAGAATTATTTTGTTGCTGGATATTTGACTTTTGGGTGCTTAAATTATTTGGATTAAAATTAGTTAAAGGAATTGATACAAAACTAGAATTACAAGAACAATAACCAACACTACTCTTTAATTTTGTTCAAATTGATTCTTGTTTGAGTTCAAAATTCTTTTCCTAAATTTTATTCTTTAATCCTCAATCTCTAGCCATCTGGTCCAATTCTTAAAAATTCCAACATTTTCTCATTGATTTGCCTTATTTTGCCTAGAAAAGCCGTAAACTAGGATTTTTAATTCATTCGGTATTGCTTATTTTTTGCTACTGTTTTGTTGATAAGTTTAATTAAAACATACTTGTGATCTAATTGCTGTTTTGTGAATGTTTTAATTAGAACTTTGAGATAATTCATTGAGTGGAAAAAAATAAGAGTGTGTGAGCTTAAAAGAGGGTAAAAGCCGAAACTAGTGTGAAAACACGAGTGTCGAGACCTTTATTGAGTGAAACAGTGAGGGAGTGATATTTGGTGAGAATTTATTTTATTTTGCATTATTTATACTAACATGGTAGATTCAAGGGTGAGAAGAGGAGATCCATCTTTGAGAATTAATGAAGAGGAGTCCGTAGGATTCCATGGAGGTTGTCGAGCTACAGGGAGTGGTGAGCAAATGGACATGAGGGCTATATTGGAGCAATTACAGTGGATGAATGCCTGATTTGACAACATAGTTCAAAGGATGGACATGATAGAAACATCACAAAGAAGGCCAAATATAAGGTTCGATGCTCATGGAGGTCGAGGTCGAGGTCGAGGAGGTCGAGGGCTACCAAGAGAGCATTTCGGGGGAAGTAACTTTGGAGATTACTTGGATGAGGGGTTTAATGAAATTTCTGAACATCAAGAAAGGCTAATCCATGGGAGACCAGCAAGGAATGAAGATAATGATCTAGGAAATATCAAGGTAAATATTCCACCTTTCATGGGAAAAAGTGATCCAGAAGCAAATTTGGAATGGGAGGAGAGAATGGAGATGATTTTTGATTGTTATAATTATTCGAAGGCCAAGAAAGTGAAGTTGGCAGCAATGGAATTTGGTCATTATGCACTCCAATGGTGGACCAATGAGAAAAACACTCAAAGGAGAGTTGGTGATGACTTGATCACTACATGGCAACAAATGAAAGGAGCCATGAGGAAGCGGTTAGTACCATCACATTATCATAGGCTGCTGCATCAAAGGCTTCAATCCCTATCTCAAGGAAGTAGGTCCATGGAGGATTATTACAAGGAGATGGAGATGCTAATGATGAGGCTAAACATGAATGAGGATAGAGAAGCAACCATGGAAAGATGCCTTGGTGGTTTTAATCGATAGATAGCCAATCAACTAGAATTGCAACAATATGTGGAGTTGGAGGAGATGTTGCATATGGCTATTAAATTGGAGTACCAATTTAAGAGGAGGGGTGTAGGCTCACGGTTTGGAGGAGTTTTTAATAGTGGAAGATTAATTCCAAGTGGCTGAAGAAACAATCCTACCTATGAAAGCAAGCCAAAGCTGAAGGTGGGAGAAGAAAGCACCAATCGGGGAAAAAGGGAGCCTAAAGTCGAATTTGTCCAAGCACATGAAAATGAGGTAAAATCTGATCCCAAACCTTCAAGATCAAGAGAAATTATTTGTTTTAAGTGCCAGGGATATGGACACATTGCTAGCCAATGTTCAAATAGAAGGATCATGGTGTTGAAGGGTAATGGTGAGCTAGAATCAAAAAGTGAAGAAAGTGGTGATGAAACCGAGCAAGAGGAGGAGGAAGAACTTGAAGGTGAGGCCGAAACTTTGAATGCTTCCCATGCTGAATTAAGCTATGTTTCTAGGAGAGGGCTGGCTGCATACAAAGATGAGGATGAAATTCAAAGAGAGAACATCTTCCACACTCAATGTGAGATCCAAGGTAAGATTTATAGCATGATTTTGATAGTGGGAGTTGTACCAACGTAATTAGTAATCTTATGGTAGATAAATTAGGCTTGAAAACAATTAAACATCCACAACCATATAGGTTACAATGGATTAATGATAGTGGTGAGATGAAAGTTAATAAACAAGCCAAAGTAAAATTCAGCATTGATAAATATGTGGATGTGGTTTTGTGTGATGTTATGCCTATGCATGCGGGACATATTTTACTTGGTAGGCCTTGGCAATTTGATAGAGATGCTATTCATTATGGTAGAGAGAATAGTATTTTTTTTAGATTTAAAGGTAAGAAGGTCAAGCTGGAGGCATTAACTCCTAAAGAGGTGTACAAAGATCAAATACAAACACAACAAAGGAAGGTGGCTGAACAACTCAACGAGAGAGCAAGCATGGCCCCCACGGCAACAACATCGATCCTAGGAGTCCAAGCCATGCAAGACCAACCAGGTAAGTGTTATAAGACCCAACTTGAGTGGAAAAACCAAGAGAAAACCGAAAGTGATGTGAGAAGAGGAGAGAAACCTGAGAGTGTGAGAAAAGCCGAGAGTGAGGGAAATTGTGTGGTGGCCGAGAGAGAGAGAGGGAAAGATAGGAAAGAAAGAAAGAATAAAAATTTTTATTTGAGTTTTGGGGATGTAAATAAAGCTATTTTGAGTAAGAAACCATTGCTGTTCATGATTTATAAAGATAATTATTTTAATGAACAAGCTAACCTTGAAGAACTTGAATTTCCAAGTTCAATTCTTTCTATTTTACAAGATTTTGAATATGTCTTCCCAGATGAAATTCCAAAGGGATTACCCCTAATTAGAGGGATTGAACATCAAATTGACTTTGTTCCAGGGGCTACCATACCAAATAGACCTGCATATAGAAGCAATCCCGAAGCAACAAAGGAGCTGCAAAAACAAGTAAGTGAGTAACTTGATAAAGGCTACATTCGTGAGAGTATGAGTTCATGCGCTATTCTTGTTTTATTTGTGCCTAAAAAAGATGGTTCTTGGAGATTGTGTGTTGATTGTAGGGCTATAAATAATATCACCATTAAATATAGACATCCAATTCCTAGATTAGATGATATGCTTGATGAATTGCATGGTGCTTGCATGTTTACTAAAATTGATCTTAGGAGTGGATACCATCAAATTAAGATGAAAGAAGGTGATGAATGGAAGACCGCATTTAAGACTAAATATGGGCTGTATGAATGGTTAGTCATGCGTTTTGGTGTAACTAATGCATCTAGTACTTTTATGAGTCTTATGAATCATGTTATGCGTCTATTTATTGGTAAATTTGTGGTTGTGTACTTTGATGACATTTTAGTGTATAGCTGAAACTTAGATGAACATATAGACTATCTTAGGCAATTTTTAAATATGTTTAGGAAAGAAAGGTTGTTTGCTAACATGAAAAAGTGTGATTTTTGCAAAGATGAGCTTGTTTTCCTAGGATTTGTAGTAAGTGCTGCAGGAATAAAAGTTAATCAATCTAAAGTTCAAGCAATCAAGGAGCAGCCGACACCAACCTCTATCACTCAAGTGAGGAGCTTTCATGGTTTGGCAAGTTTTTATTGAAGATTTGTCAAGGACTTTAGCACCATCGCAGCACCTTTGAATGAAGTTGTAAAGAAGAATGTTGGTTTTAAATGGGGGGAAGTACAAGAAAAATCTTTTAATTTGTTGAAAGAAAAATTATGTAATGCACCTTTATTAGTTTTGTCAAATTTTTCTAAGACTTTTGAAATTGAATGTGATGCTTTGGGTGTAGGTATTGGAGCTGTATTAATGCAACAAGGAAGGCCCATAGCCTACTTTAGTGAGAAATTAAATGGAGCTGCACTAAACTACCCGACATATGACAAGGAGATGTATGCTTTGGTGAGGGCTTTTGAAACGTGGCAGCATTATCTCATGTCAAAAGAATTTGTGATTTATATGGATCATGAATCTTTGAAGCACATTAAAGGACAAGGAAAGCTCAACCCAAGCCATGCCAAGTGGATTGAATTTATTGATATCTTTCCATATGTAATCCGCTACAAATAAGGTAAGGAAAATGTGGTTGCCGATGCATTATTCCGAAGGTATGTTCTCTTTTCTACCTTAGATGGTAGATTGCTTGGTTTTAAACAATTAAAGAAACTTTATGAGCATCACAGTGACTTTGGAGAAATATTTAAAACCTATTTGAAACATGGATTTAATAAATTATATATATTTGAGGGGTATTTATTTAAGGAAAACAAATTTTGTGTGCCTAATTGTAGCATTAAGGAATTGTTGGTTCAGGAAGGCCATGAGGGTGGTTTAATGGGACATTTTGGTGTTTTTAAAACTTTATCCTTACTGCAAGAATATTTTTATTGGCCTAACATGAAGAGAGATGTTCAGAAAATATGTGAAAAGTGCTTGAAATGCTGAAAGACTAAGTCCATATTGAAGCCGCACGGATTGCACCAACCTTTGTCGATTCCTTCACATCCTTGGGTAGATTTGTCTATGAATTTTATTATTGGTTTGCCTAGGTCAAGGACAGGTAAGGATTCAATATTTGTTGTTGTGGATAGATTTTCTAAGATGGCACATTTTATTGCATGTAATAAAATTGACAATGCATCCAATGTTGCTAATTTATTTTTCAAAGAAATTGTGAGATTGCATGGAATGCCTAGGACTATTGTTTCAGATAAGGATGCTAAGTTCTTAAGTTATTTGAGGAAAAATTTATGGGCTAAGTTAGGTATTAAGCTATTATTTTCAACTACTTGTTATCCACAAACTGATGGGCAAACCGAAGTAGTAAATAGGACTTTGTCTGCATTATTGAGAGCATTAATTAGTCGAAATTTGAGAACTTGGGAGGAGTGTTTGATGTGATTCCGCCCGAGCCCGCTCCACCGATAACCCGCTGTGGTGCTGACTCGACACGGATGAAGACTAGGCCAATCACAAGAGCTCATATTAAGAGATTTAAGGACAACCTGGGAGTATTTATACAGGGGGTAATCAATCTCAACAGAGCTTGTCCATACTTGAAGATACAAAGCCTATTCTAAGCATCCAAGTGGTGGAAGCCGATATGGACCCGGATGACGGTTTTAGTACATTTTTAGAGTCCGGGAAGCATGAAATGGTTCCAATGCTTTATGGGTTCAATACATATGCCTAAGAGGTCATGGAATCAAGTTAAAGCAGCCTCAAATGCAATCAAAAAGGGCTTGTACGGACAGCATCAACAATTTGGCCGAATTTGCTGTATTTCTTGCTGGCTTTACTGTATTTTACTGTTTTAGCCTTTTCTTATTTTTCCAAGCATGGGCAACGTGTGGGACTTCATATTCAGCTTATTTGGCATCCTACAAAGCATCTAGAAGCTGATTTGAAGCTCAAAGAGGTCAAAGATTGATCAAAGTCAACTTGATCAAAAAGGCTAGCATTTTTAGTTTCCTAATTTGTTTTTACTTTTTGTTTTAGGAAACTACCATTACTTTTTGGCTTTTATTTATTTATTTTCTGGAAAAATAACTTTAGGAAGGTTTTTATTTTATTCTTTCAAGGTTTTTATTTTATTCTTTCCATTGTAAATTAATTAATTCCTAATTTAATATAAAGGAATTAATTAATCAAACTTAGATTAGGAAAGGAAGTATAGTTTTAGCCAACTAGGTTTCTTTATGTGTGGTGGCTGGTTTTCTTTTGTTTTTAGGGTTTTATTTCGTGGCTTTGTAGCCTATTTAAAGGCTTATTTTTCAATATGAATACAACTTTGATTTGATTAAGAAAATACTTGTGAGATTAATTATCTCTTTGTTCTTTGAGAACACCTAAAACACCATTAGAGAATGGTTGTTTTAGCTTGACTTATCAATAGGTTTTCCATCCCCTATTGTGGCGTCTACATTATACCAAGCTTTCTAACCACAGGTTGGTTAGGGGTTGAGGTCCATTCCATTAGAACTTGAACTTAATTAAGATCCGGGCTAATATAATACGGGTTTAGGAGCAGGTCGTCCTAGGTTCGTATCAGTGTTTGCCAAATGTTGAATTTTCTTATAATAGATCTTTGTATTCGGTGACTAAATTTACTCCTTTTGAAATTGTTTATGGTTTTAATCCTTTGACTCCATTAGATTTAACACCTTTACCTTTAAGTGAACGTGCTAATTTATATGGAAAACAAAAAGCTGATTTTGTAAAGCAGATTCATGAAAAGACTAAAGCAAATATTGAGAGGAGGACTGAGCAATATGCAAGGAATACTAAACAAGGCTGAAAACAGGTTATCTTTAAATCGAGGGATTGGGTTTGGTTGCACGTAAGGAAGGAGAGGTTTCTCGAACAGCAGAAATCAAAATTAATGCCGAGAGGAGATGGGCCTTTTCAAGTTTTGGAGTGGATAAATGACAATGCTTACAAACTTGATTTTCCGGATGAGTATAATTTTAGTGCTACATTCAATGTTGCTGATTTGTCTCCTTTTGCTATAGGTGATGACTTTGATTTGAGGGCAAATCCTTTTCAAGAGGAGGGGAGTACCGACCCAATATGGATGAAGACCAGGCAGATCATTAGGGCTTAAACTAAAAGGTTTAAGGATAACCTTGCTGCTTTTATCCATGAAGCAATTCATCCCCAAAAAGGCTTGTCCGTACCGAAGCTAAAAAGCCTGTTTTAAGCATCCAAGTGGTGGAGGTTGATATGGACCTTGGTAGCTATCAGCAGACATCATACATCGGACACCTATACATCAGACATTTGTCATCAGACATCATACATTGGACATTTTACATCGGACACCTATACATAAGACATCTGACATCAGACTTCGGACTTCAGACATCAAACATAACTTAGTTCGGACATCAAGTAGACATAAGTTAGCTCGGGCATTAGACATAAGTTAGCTCAGACATTAGACATAAGTTAGCTCAGACATTAGACAGACATAAGTTAGCTCAGACATTAGACAGACATAAGTTAGCTCAGACATCAGACAGAACTGAGCTTAGTTGTCAAACTAGTCAACTCGTTACCTAATATGCGTTTGACTTTTTGATTTGTTTTTATTTATTTATTGGCTGGACAAATCAACTTAGAAAAGTTATTATTTTATTATTATTCATTGTAAATTAATTAATTTCTTATTCAAAATAAAAGAACTAATTAATACAAAATATTTTAGGAAATTAGTGTAAAATTTGGCCAACTTTTTTCCTTTTCTTTTGGTGACCGGTTTTATTTAGTTAATTAGGGTTTTATTTTGTAATTTTTTAGCCTATTTAAGGGCTTGTTTAATCAATAACATTCAGTACTTTATTCATACATAAAATTATTTGTGAGATTGAATTCTGTTTGTTCTCTTTGAACACCTAAAACACCATTAGTGAATGAGTGTTTTAGTTTGACTTATCAATAGGCCTTCCATCACTTATTATGGCGTCTTCACTATATACCAAGGTTTCTACTCATAGATTGGTTGGGGGTCAAGGTGTCCATAAGAACTTGAACATAAGATATCATGTGCTGTAAATGTCAAGGCAGGGGCCATATTGCAAGTTAATGTCTAAACAAGAGGGTCATGGTGATTCGAGAAAGTGGAGACATTGAATCTGAAGAGGAAGAGTCAGATAATGAATCCGTGCCACCATTGGAGGATGTTGATGATGCAAATGAAGATGATTACGAGTATCCAGTTCGTGGGGACTTGTCATTGGTTGCTAGGAGAGCTCTAACTATGTACAAGGATGAGAAGAAAGTGCAACAGGAGAACATCTTTCATACTAGGTGCAAAGTCAAGGATAAGGTATGTAGTATGATTATTGATGGTGAAAGATGTACTAATGTTGCTAGTGTGACTATGGTTGAAAAACTAGTTTTACCCACTATAAAGCATCTAGAACCATATAAGCTACAATGGCTTAACGATTGTGGAGAGTTGAAAGTGAACAAGTAGGTGAAGGTTGCATTCTCTATTTGTAATTATGAAGATTAGGTTATTTGTTATGTGGTGCCAATGTAAGCTGGTCATTTGCTTTTGGGACGACCATGGTAATTTGATAGAGATACTAACTATCATAATCGTACTAACAAGATTGTCTTCAAGTTCAAGGGTAAACAAGTGGTGCTTATGCTAATGACTTCTAAATAGGTTTTTGATGATCAATTGGCTTTACAAAGGAAGAGAGAAGCTGAACAACAACAAAACCAAGCTGTGTCCAACAACCAAGAGAAGAAAAATAGTGGTAAGGCTAAGAGTGTGCAAGAAAAAGAGTGGAAAAAAAAAAGAGAGCTTTTATACAAAACGTAGTGAAATAAAGGAGGTTTTTTATTGTAAAAAGCCTATGATTGTAATGATGTACAAAGAAGCATATATGAATCATTTAACTAACCCTAATGAATTTGTTTTGTCTAGTTCCATTGTTTCTCTTTTGCAGGAGTTCAATGATGTCTTTCCCGAGGAGATTCCAAGTGGGTTACCATTAATTAGAGCGATCAAACATCAAATTAATTTTGTTCCAGGATCAACAATTCCGGACCAACCGACTTATAGGAGTAATCTAGAGGAGACAATGGAGCTTTAAAAGCAGGTAAGTAAATTGCTTGAAAAGGGATATGTTAGAGAAAGCATGAGTCCATGTGCTGTACCTGTGTTATTAGTCCCTCATAAAGATGGAACATGGAGAATGTGTATAGATTGTAGGGCTATTAAAAATATAACTTTCAAATTTTGTCATCCTATCCCTAGGTTAGATGACATGCTTGATGAATTGTATGGTGCAAGCATGTTTTCAAAAATTGATCTAAATAATGGTTATCATCAAATACGAATAAAGGAAGGTGATGAATGGAAAACATCATTTAGAACAAAACATGGTTTGTATGAGTGGTTGGTTATGCCCCTAGTACTTTTATGAGACTTATAAATCATGTTTTTAGTGCTTACATTGGAAAATTTATGGTTGTGTACTTTAGTGACATCCTTGTATATAGTGGGAGTTTATAAAGCATATAGGGCACCTTAAGTTAGTATTAAATATTTTTAGGAAAGAACGAGTTTATGCCAATCTTAAAAAGTGTGACTTTTGTCAATCTGAGCTTGTTTTTCTAGGATTTGTGATTAGTGATGTAGGTATCAAAATTGATCAAGAGAAGGTGAAAGCCATTCAAGGATGATCCGCACCTAATAGCATCACTCAAGTTAGAAGCTTCCATGGTTTGGCCAGTTTCTATTGAAGGTTTGTGAAAGATTTTAGTACTATTGCTGCACCTTTGACAGAGGTTATTAAGAAGAGTGTAGATTGCTAATGGAGAGAAGCTCAACAAAGGTCTTTTAATTTATTGAAAGAAAAACTAACAAATGCTCCTTTATTGATGTTGCCTAACTTTTCCAAAACTTTTGAGATTGAATGTGATGCAGGAAGGAAAATCAATTGCATATTTCAGTAAAAAGCTAAGTGGGGCAGCCTTAAACTATCCAACTTATGATAAAGAGCTATACGCATTGGTTAGAGCATTGGCGATATGGCAGCACTACTTATGGCCAAAAAAGTTTGTGACTCACACAGATCATGAGTCCTTAAAGCACATAAAGGTACAAGGAAAGCTCAATAGGCACCATGGCAAGTGGATGGAATTCCTTAAGACTCTTCCCTATGTTATTCGCTACAAACAAGGTAAGAAAAATTTTGTAGATGACGCATTATCCCGCAGGTGTGTGCTACTTTCTACTTTGGATGCTAAATTACATGATGTCGATCAAATTAAAGAATTATATTCTTTATATAATGACTTTGGTGAAATTTACAAACTTTGTGAAAAGCATACTAAGAGAAAGTTTTATAACTTTTAGGGATTTTTGTCTAAGGAAAATAAAATTTTCATGACAAGTTGTTCTTTGCATGATTTACTTGTTAGAGAATCTCATGGTGGGAGATTAATGGGATACTTTTGATGCGAATCCACCCAAGCTCGCACAACTGACAAACCGCTGGTGTATCAACCCGATACAGATGAAGACCGATCCCATCACTAGAGCTCAAGCTCAGAGGTTTAGGGATCCCTAATCCATTCTCAAGAGGGTGTGTCTATTCCCGAAGAACCAAGACCAGTTTTGACCATACAAGTGGTGGAAGCCAATAAGGGCACGGGTAGCAGTTTTGGTACTTTTAAGGAGTTCAAGCAGCATGAAATGGGCCCAATGCTTCATGGATTCAATTCATATGTCTAATAGGATATGGAATCAAGTAAAGGCAGCTTCAAAACCATTCAAAAGAGGGGTGCATCCATACGGAGAAGTTTGGCCAAATTTTTGCTGTTTTCTTGCTGGCTTTATTATATTTTGCTAAGTTGGTTTTTTCTCTTTCTTCCAAGCAAGGGAAACGTGTGAGAATTCATGGTCAGCTTATTTGGCATCCTAAAAAGCATATTGAAGCTGATTTGGAGCTCAAAGTGGTCAAAGAAAGGTCAAAGTCAACTTAGTCAAAAAATAGTATTTTAGTTTCCTAATTTGATTCTACTTTTTGTTTTAGGAAATTACCATTACTTTTTTGGTTTTTATTTATTTATTTACTAGAAAAATAAGTTTAGGAAAGTTTTCCCTTTTTATTTTAGGGTTTTATTTTGTGAATTTGTAGCCTATTTGAAGGCATATATTTTTAATAAGAATTAAGCTATTATGAATGAGTGTTTTAGTTTTGACTTATCAATAGGACATCCATCACCTATTGTGGCATTTTTGATATACCAAGGTTTCTAATCACAAGTTGGTTAGGGATTGAGATGACCACTAAAACTTGAACATAATTAGATCCGGGCTATTATAATATGGGTTTAGGAGCAGGTCGTCCTAGGTTCGTATCAACTTTGGAATAGCTAAAACCTTAGCTGTTCTATTAGAACAATTCTATTGGCCACATATGAAAAGAGATGTAGAAAGAATTTGTTAAAGATGCGTTATGTGTAAGTAATCTAAATCACAGCTGCAACCACATGGATTGTACATGCCACTTCCTATGCCTAACCACCCTTGGATAGACATTTCTATAGACTTTGTTTTAGGGTTGCCTAGAACAAGGAATGGTAGGGATTCAATTTTTGTGGTTGTGGATAGGTTCTCTAAAATGGTGCATTTTATTGCATGTCATAAAACCGATGATGCATCTCATATTGCTGATTTGCTCTTTAAAGAAATTGTTTGGTTGCATGGAATGGTTAGAACAACTGTGTCTAACAAAGATGGAAAATTCTTGAACTACTTCTAGAAAACTTTGTAGGCTAAGTTGGGAACTAAATTGTTGTTTTCTACTACTTGTCATCCACAAATTGATGGACAAACAGAGGTAATAAATAGAACTTTGTCTACTTTGTTATGTGCTTTGATAAGTAAGAGTATCAAAACTTAGAAAGAATGTTTACCTCATGTTGAATTTGCTAATAATAGATCTGTACACTTAGCCACTAAATTTTCACCTTTTGAAATTGTATATGGTTTTAATCCTTTAACTCCATTGAATTTAACACCTTTACCTTTAAATGAGTGTACTGCTTTTTTTAGGCAATTACATGAGAAGGCTAGAGCTAACATTTAGTAAAGAATCAAACAATACATGAAGCAAGCAAATAAAAGGTGCCAACAAGTTTTTTTGAGCTTAGGGATTGGGTTTGGTTGCATTTGAGAAAGGAAATATTTCCAGCACAAAGAAAGTTTAAACTCATGCCACATGGAGATGGTCCATTCCAAGTATTGGAGTGACTTAATGACAATGCTTACAAATTAGATTTTCCAGGTGAGTATAATGTAAATGCTACCTTTAATGTTGTTGATTTATCTCCTTTTTATGCAGGTGATGATTTGAGGACAAATCATTTTCAATACAAAGGGAATGATGGGGACATGATTAGAAGCACCTCATGATGGAGTCCAGAGCCACTTCAAGTCTCTACGGGACCAATAACCAGGGCTAGAGCAAAAAGGCTTAAATAAGCACTAAATGGTTTAATCCAGCAGGTATTCACATCTCAAGAAAGCAAGTTCATTACAGAAGATGAAGCAAAATTAGTCCATATGATTGGGACGGCAGATGCCCACATGAAAGAGAGCTTAATGTATGGAATCTACAACATGGTGATGTGGCAGGTTTTGTTGACATGATGGTAATGTGGCATCATATGGTGACATGGCACTTTCACTACATGGACGGTAATATGCGCCTACATGGCATTCAACTAAGCTTGGTCGAATCTTATAATTAGGAAAACATTAAATTTTTATTTATGCCTTGGTTGGATTTTGGTACATTGCCTATTTTACTTTTCTAATCTAGTTTTGCTTTCCTATTTTAGTTAGAGTTGACTGGTCAAATAATTAAAGGTCATTTAAATTAGGTTTTCTAAATGTAACCAAATTGGGTTTCCTAAACATAACCAAATCAGGTTTCCTAAATCTAACCAAATCGGATTTCCTAAACCTAACCAAATTAGGTTTCCTAAACCTAAATGTCGGCCATAATGGTGTTTAGAAAATTTAGGAAGGCTTTGTAATTTATTTTTGCCTATATAAAGGCACATAAGTGATGAATAAAGGGAGATTACAATTTTGATTAAAAGTGAGAATAATTCTCTTGGTTTTCTAAAAACTATATCGAACTTTTCAAGCTTTGTTTGTGGGTTCAAATTTGACTTAACAATAGGTTATTTTGCACCTTATTGTGGCGTCTTCAGCATACTAAGGTTTTTACCTCAAATATAGGTAAAGGGATGAGGTCTTCCATTGATAAGTTGTAATTAGACGGTCCAAATCAATCTTTGTTATGGGTGATGTGATTCCGCCCGAGCCCGCACAACTGACAACCCGCTCGGGTACTGACTCGATACGGATGAAGACTGGGCCAATCACTAGGGCTCAAGCTAAGATGTTTAGGGAAAAATTAGCCGTTTTTATCTTGGGGGTAATTCATTCTCAAGAACACTTGTCCATACCCGAAGATCCAAGACCTGTTTTGGGCATACAAGTGGTGGAAACCGATACGAACCCGGATAGCAGTTTTGGTGCAAATATGGACAACAGGCAGCATGAAATGGTTCCAACTCTTCATGTATTCAATACATATGTCTAAGAGGATATGGAATCAAGTCAAGGCAGCTTCAAAGGCATTCAAAAAGGGGTTGTACAGACAGCTTCAAATTTGGCCTGTTTTTTACAGTATTTTGTGCTGGCTTTACTGTATTTTGCTAAGTTGGCTTTTTCGTCCTCTTCCAAGCATGGGAAACGTGTGGGACTGCATGGTTAGCTTATTTGGTATCCTAAAAAGCATATGGAAGATGATTTGGAGCCTAAATTCGTCAAAGTTTAGTTAAAGTCAACTTAGTCAAAAAGCTAGTATTTTAGTTTCCTAATTTGATTTTGACTTTTTGTTTTAGGAAATTAGTCTTTTATTTTGACTTTTATTTATTTATTTTCTGGCAAAATAAGTTTAGGAAAGTTAATATTTTAGTATTTTAATTGTAAATTAATTAATTCCTAATTCAAAATAAATGAATTAATTAATCCAAATTAGTTTAGGAAACTAGGAAAAATTAGGCACATTCCTTTTCTCTACTTTCTTTTTCTCCACACTTTGAGTCCGGTTTTGAATGAATTTTTTTAGGGTTTTTGCTTTGTAATCTTAGGCTATTGAAAGGCTTATTTTCAATGAGAAATCAAGCTTGAATTTTATACAGAAAATTATTTGTGAGATTGAATTCTCTTTGTTCTTTTGAACACCTAAAACACCATTAGAGAGTGAGTGTTTTAGTTTTGACTTATCAATAGGACATCCATCACCTATTTTGGCGTCTTCATTATATACCAAGGTTTCTAATCACAAGTTGGTTAGGGATCAAGGTGACCATTAGAACTTGAACATAATTAGATCTGGGCTAATATAATACGGGTTTAGGAGCAGGTAGTCCTAGGTTGATATCAACTGGTTTAGAGGTAAGTGACTCTAGGTTCGTATCAAGTTTCTTATAAGGGAGACCTTGAAAATGGAATTGCAATGTGGGGTCCTTGTGAGGAATAGTAGCTACAATGATGTAGGCTTAAAGTCACTATACCTTAAGATAGAATTGTGTGATTGTATTAATTTTCTTTTACCTAGTGGATTTAAGTTATAGGTGGTGACTAGTAACCTTGATTTTTACCCATCTATACGCAATATGTTAATTTTCTATCATTTAAATTTCAGCATGTATTGCTTAAGTCCTCGGTGTGTGTTATATATATATATATATATTATGTATGTTTTGTTTGTATTTCTGTGTGGGGAGGATTGAGTCCTCGATGAGTGTTTAATGTTATATTATTATGTGTGATGCATAAAATGTGGTTTAGGGGCATGGAAATGATATGAAGTAGGCCTAGTGATACGAACCTAGGACGACTTGCTCCTAAACCCGTATTATATTAGCCCGGATTTCAACTAAGTTCAAGTTCTAATGGAATGGACCTCAACCCCTAACCAACCTGTGGTTAGAAACTTTGGTATAATGTAGACGCCACAATAGGGGATGGAAAACATGTTGATAAGTCAAGCTAAAACAACCAATTCTCTAATGGTGTTTTAGGTGTTCTCAAAGAACAAAGAGATAATTAATCTCACAAGTATTTTCTTTATCAAATCCAAGTTGTATTCTTATTGAAAAATTAGCCTTTAAATAGGCTTTGGAAGAAACAAAATAAACCCTAAAAACCCTAGGTAAAACCGGCCACACACATAAAGAAACTTAGTTGGCCGAAACTATACTTCCTTTCCTAATCTAAGTATGATTAATTAATTCTTTTATATTAAATTAGGAATTAATTAATTTACAATGGAAAGAATAAAATAAAAACCTTTCTAAAGTTATTTGTCCAGAAATAAATAAATAAAAACCCCAAAAAAAAAAAAAGAAAGTCAATTGCAAATTAGGTAACGAGTTGACTTTAACATCTAGGCTGAATTATGTCTTCAACCGAGCTAACTTATGTCTGCCTGATATCCGAGCTAACTTGTGTCTGTCCGAGCTAACTGATGTCTGTCCGAGCTAACTTGTGTCTGTCGGAGCTAAGAATGTCTGTCCGAGCTAACTGATGTCTGTCAGAGCTAAGTTACATCCGATGTCCGAAGTCCGAGATCAGATGTCCGAAACATGGGTGTCCGATGTATGGGTGTCCGATGTATCAGCCTCCACCACTTGGATACTTAAAATAGGTCTATTATCTTTAGGTATGAATAAGCCCTTTTGAGAATGAATTACTTTCTGGATAAAGGCAGCAAGATTGTCCTTAAACCTCTTAACTTTAGCCCTAGTGATTGGTCCAGTCTTCATCCGTATCGGATCAGTACCCCAGTGAGTTGTCAGTGGTGCGAGCTCGGGCGGGTTCACATCATTCCCCTCCTCTTGAAAAGGATTTGTCCTCAAATCGAAGTCATCACCTGTAGCAAAAGGAGATAAATCAGCAACGTTAAATGTAGTACGAACATTATACTCACCCGGCAAATCAAACCAAATCAAATTTCCATCTCGACGCAACATAAGCTTGGACTTCCCTTGCTCGGGAAACCTTTCCTTTCTTAGGTGCAAACCTCCTGGATTAAACACTATCACAACAACAACTAAAAATACATGCTCATTATAGCAAAAATTACTTTCTTTAAAGTTAGCAAATAATCTTTTCCAAATTTTTGAATTTCCACTAAGTAAAGCTTTCAACAATGCGGATAAAGTTCTACACAATAAAGACATCTTTAAATAAGTATCTTTAAAATTCATGGCTAGCAGTGATTTCATATTCATAGTTACTTTATTAACATCACCAGAGCTAAGATAAATTTTTTTTTTCTTTTTCTTTTTCATTCACGGCCATCTGACCTTCCTCACTCTCAGCTTTTGCACCAAATTTCTCACTCTTGGTTTTATTAAAATTTTTCCACACAACTTGAGTATTAGAAGACTTACCTTGGACAGCAAGCTCACCTTTTCCCTCTTGATTGGATGGTAGTCCCCTTGGAATTTTATTTGGGAAGACATCTCCAAATTCCTTCAAAAGAGAAAACATTGAACTTGGCAATTCAAGTTCTTCAATATTAGTTTGATCATTAAAATAATTTTCTTCATAAATCATGACCAGCAAAGGTTTTTTACTCTCAATAACCTTATTAATATCCCTTAAACTCAAATAAAAGTTGCTAGTTGCCCTTTCTTTTCTTTCTTTTTCTTTTTCCCCCTTGGATTGGTGCAAACCTTCGGATTTCTATTCCTTCTCCAAGCTCTCGGGTTTGCCACTTTCTTTCCCCTCTCTTTTAGTTTTTCCTTGATCTTTCCACTCAATATGAGTCTCAGAAACCTTACCTTGATCAACAACCTCATTCTTACCTACTTGAAAAGATGGTGAAGCCGTTGGTGCCATACTTGCTTTTTCCTTGAGCTTTTCGGCTTCTCTCCTTAGTTGCATTTGTAATTGGTCTTTGTAAACCTCTTAAGGAGATAATGCTTCCTGTTTGATTTTCTTCCCTTTAAATCTGAAAACAACACTATTTTCTCGACCAAAATGAGTAACATCTTTGTCAAATTTCCATGGTCTACCTAGTAAAATATGTCCGGCATGCATTGGTACAATGTCACACAAGACAACATCCTCATGCCTACCAATATTAAATTTAACTTTGGCTTGCTTATTTACCTTCACCTCACCACTATCATTTAACCATTGTAACCTATAGGGTTCTGGATGTTTAATTGTTTTCAAGCCTAATTTATCAACTATAAGATTACTTATCACATTGGTACAACTCCCACTATCTATAATCATGCTACAAATTTTACCTTGTATTTCGCAGCGAGTGTGGAAGATGTTTTTTCTTTGTATCTGCTCTTCATCTTTGTAAACAACAAGAACTCTCCTTGAAACTAAGCTCAACTCGACATTAGATGTATCTACAGGTTCGGCTTCATCATCATTGCAATCCTCCTCTTGCTCTGTTTCAGCTTCACTTTCTTCACTTACAGATTCCAGCTCACCATCTCCCTTTAATACCATGATTCTTCTATTTGGGCATTGGCTGGCTATGTGTCCTTGATCCTGGCACTTAAAGTAAGCAATATCTCTAGCCCTTGAACGCTTAGGATCAGATTTACCTTCAGATTTGTGTGCTTGAACAAGGTCGGCTTGATTATCTTTCTTTGGCCAAGTAACACATCCTTCATCTTGATTCGGTTTGATCTTTGGCTCGAACATTGGATTATTCCTCCAACTAGTTAAATTCGTCCACTCGCTGTATGAAACCCTTCCAAGCCATAAGCTTGTACCCCTCCTCTTGAATTGGTGCTTAAGCTTAATGGCAACATGCAACATCTCCTCAAACTCCAAGTATTGTTGCAATTCAAGCTGGTTGGCAATGTCACGGTTTAACCCTCCAAGAAATCTTGCCATTGTTGCCTCCCTATCCTCATTCATATTCAGCCTCATCATTAACATCTCTATCTATTTGTAATAATCCTCCACGGACCTACTTCCTTTAGACAAAGATTGAAGCCTTTGATGCAGCAACCTATGGTAACGGGATGGCACAAACCGTTTCCTTATGGCTCCTTTCATTTGACGCCATGCCGAGATTAAATCATCACCGAGTATTTTGCTCATTGGTCCACCATTGGAGTGCATATTGTCCAAACTCCATTGCTGCTTTTTTCTTCCCACTCCAAATAAGCTTCGGGATCACTTTTACCCATAAAAGGTGGGATGTTAACCTTGATATTTCCCAAATCATCATCTGTATCTTCCCTCCTATATCATCCACGGCCGGCTCTACATTGAACAGCAAAAGTTTCATCCATACCTTCCTCAAAGTCTCCACCGAATGGCTCGTCATTAAATTCCTCTCTCGATCTCTCGCGACCTCCTCGTCCTCGGCCTCATCCTTCATGGAATTCTTGCCTATTTCTTGTGTTCGGCATTCCTTGTGAGGATTCTAGTCTTCCCACTCTTTGATTCACATGCTCAACTTGAGCACTAACCCGCTGTATTGACTCCAAAACAGCTCTCATGTCCACTTGGTCTCCATTCCCGGTAGCTCGGGCATCGCCATGGAATGCTACGGACTCCTCCTCATTGATCCTCAAGGGTGGATCTCCTCTCCTCATTCTTGATTCTGTCATGTTAGTATAATAATGCAATAGAAATAAAATAGGACCTTACCAATTTCACTCCCTTAGTTGTTTCACTTAAATAAGGACTCGACACTCGTGTTTGCACACTTGTTTCGGCTTTTACCCTCTTTTAAGCTCACACACTCTTGCCTTTTTTCACTCAATGATTTATCTCAAAGTTCTTATTAAAATATCCACAAAACAGTAATTAGATCACTAGTATGTTCTAATTAAACTTATCAACAAAATAGTAAGCAAAAATAAACAAATATCGAACGGAATGAAAATACCTATTTTCGGTTTTTCTAGACAAAATAAAGCAAAATAATGAGAAAAACTTTGGAATTTTGAAGAACTGGACCAGATGGTAATAGATTATGAGTTCAAGAATAAATTTCTAGAAAAAGAAATTCAATTACGAACAAGAATCAAAGAGAACAAAAATATAGAAAAGTGTTGGTTGTTGTTCTTTGTAATTCAAGTTTTATATCAAATCCTTTAACTAATTTTAATCCAAATAATATAGCACTCAAACTCAAGTATCCAGCAGCAAAAACAACTCTCCAAAAACTCCAAATATGGAATAAATAATCAACACTGCAGCAGTTACAAGAAATTTCCAGCAACAAACTTCAACACCAATTTTCAACAAACCGATATATATATATATATATATTTTTAATATTCGGCTTTCTTTTTTTCTTCTTATTCTTTTTTTCTTTTTTCACTCACAGAACATAAAAAACTGCAGTAGCAAGAATAATTACCAAAATTGCAATTCCAACTCCAAAACAAACACCAAACCCGTGACCTCCAAATAAACACAAATGTGCAGTTTTTTTTTTTTTTTTAAATGTTGCCGCAAACTCTTTTTTTTTTTTTTTCTGAATAGATGAATGCAAATATTTAAAATTAATCAGCAAAGAAAAATCAACAAAACCCAAAATTAATATGAACAATGATGGAAAACAACCAACAAACTAGGAAACAAAAATATGATAAAACTAGGAAATCCTAATTCAACTAGGAATGAATTTTTTGTTTTTTATTTTTTTAAAGATGCAGAATGTGTATGGGATGCATGCAACCTTAGCCTAATGCTAAAATTACAGAATGACACAAAAACAAATAAAGCAAATAACGATAGATCAAACTTGAGCAAAATTCGGCTTTGATACCAAATGATACGAACCTAGGACGACCTGCTCCTAAACCCATACTATATTAGCTCGGATCTCAATTAAGTTAAAGTTCTAATGGAATGGACCTCAACCCCTAACCAACCTGTGGTTAGAAACTTTGGTATAATGTAGACGCCACAATAGGGGATGGAAAGCCTGTTGATAAGTCAAGCTAAAACAACCAATTCTTTAATGGTGTTTTAGGTGTTCTCAAAGAACAAAGAGATAATTAATCTCACAAGTATTTTCTTCATCAAATCCAAGTTGTATTCTTATTGAAAAATTAGCCTTTAAATAGGCTTTGGAAGAAACAAAATAAACCCTAAAAACCCTAGGTAAAACCGGCCACACACATAAAGAAACCTAGTTGGCCGAAACTATACTTCCTTTCCTAATCTAAGTTTGATTAATTAATTCCTTTATATTAAATTAGGAATTAATTAATTTACAATGGAAAGAATAAAATAAAAACCTTCCTAAAGTTATTTATCTAGAAAATAAATAAATAAAAACCCCAAAAAGAAATAAAGTCAATCGCAAATTAGCTAACGAGTTTACTTTGACATCTAGGCTGAATTATGTCTTCAACCAAGCTAACTTATGTCTGCCTGATATCGGAGCTAACTTATGTTTGTCCGAGCTAACTTATGTCTGTCCGAGCTAACTGATGTCTATCCGAGCTAACTTGTGTCTGTCCGAGCTAACTGATGTCTGTCTAAGCAAACTGATGTCTGTCCGAGCTAAGTTACATCCGATCCGATGTCCGAAGTCCGAGATCAGATGTCCGAGGCAAGGCTCCGATGTTCGAAGTCCGAGATCAGATGTCCGAGAGATGGGTGTCCGATGTATCAGCCTCCACCACTTGGATACTTAAAACAGGTCTGTTATCTTCAGGTATGGACAAGCCTTTTTGAGAATGAATTACTTTCTGGATAAAGGCAGCAAGATTGTCCTTAAACCTCTTAGCTTGAGCCCTAGTGATCGGTTCAGTCTTCATCCGTATCGGATCAGTACCCCAGTGAGTTGTCGGTGGTGCAAGCTCGGGCAGGTTTGCATCACCTAGACTCAATCAATATTAGTGCTTGAGAAAATTTTAATTAGCTGAAGACTTATATAAACCACCTTTCCAGGTCCATTCCACATTTTTTGTCGGTTTTAAAGTCGATTACATACTCTATCCCCCCTATTTTGGGTCATTTGATCTAAAAAATGGCCTTCATTTGTCCAAATTTCAAATGATTTGTGAGATACATTGGAGGCAAATTTTGTCAAAACTTCCTGCTCATTTTCCAGCCAACGCTTACGGCGTTGAGCCTAATGAAGGTTAGATTCATGTTCCACATCCTCTTGGCTTTCTATTGGTATCTTATTTATGAATTTTGCTAGGTTGTTTGAAAAATTTCCATTTTTTAAAAAATATTAAGATTGGGAAATATTGAATTATATTGAATGTATATATGCATGTACATGTACACATATGTATGTGTGTGTTTGTAAATATATGTTTGTGCATGTATAAGTTTGTGTGTATACTATCGATAGGTGTTAGATTGATAAAAACACACACACACACATATATATATATATTGTAAATATATGAATATGTGTATTTTTCATAATTTCATAAACACAGTATTTATATTTAATTAAAATAGTTATTTAAATTTATGATGCCAATAATTACATCGAATCAAATATTGCGCAGGGTTTATAACTTTGGGTTTAAAGAAATTATGGATTTTAAATTGTTGCTAAATCTATTGTTGAATTTATAACGCATAATGAAATGTAATTATATGAATTTCATGGGATTTCAAAGTTATTTTTGGAATAAATTGATCTGGAGGATTTGAGGAAAATATTATTCTAAAATATTATTGATGTGATTCCGCCCGAGCCCGCTCAACCGATAACCCGCTGGGGTGCTGACCCGACAAGCATGAAGATCAGGCCAATCACAAGAGCTCAAATTAAAAGATTTATGGACAACCTGGGAGCATTTATACAGGGGGTAATTAATTCTCAATAGAGCTTGTCCATACTAGAAGATACAAAGCCTATTCTAAGCATCCAAATGGTGGAAGCCGATAAGGACCCAGGTAGCAGTTTTTGTGCAAATATTGACAATGGGCAGCATGAAATGGTTCCAACTCTTTATGGATTCAACACATATGTCTAAAAGGATATGGAATCACGGCAACATAGCTTCAAAGGCATTCAAAAAGGGGTTGTACGGACAGCTTCAAATTTGGCCTTTTTTTTTTTTACTGTATTTTGTGCTAGCTTTACTGTATTTTGCTGAGTTGGCTTTTTCTTCCTCTACCAAGCATGGGTAACGTGTGGGACATCATATTCAGCTTATTTGGCATCCTAAAAAGCATATTGAAGCTGATTTGGAGTTCAAGTTGGTCAAAGATTGGTCAAAGTCAGCTTAGTCAAAAAGCTAGTATTTTAGTTTCCTAATTTGATTCTACTTTTTGTTTTAGAAAATTAGTCTTTTAGTTTGATTTTTATTTATTTATTTTCTAGAAAAATAAGTTTAGGAAAGTTATTATTTTAGTATTTCAATTCTAAATTAATTAATTCCTAATTCAAAATAAAGGAATTAATTAATCCAAATTAGTTTAGGAAACTAGGAAAAATTAGGCACTTTCCTTTTCTCTACTTTCTTTTTCTCCACACTTTGACTCCGGTTTTGAATTAATTTTTTTTAGGGTTTTAGCTTTGTAATCTTAGCCTATTTAAATGCTTATTTTCAATGAGAAATCAAGCTTGAATTTTATACAAAAAATTAATTGTGAGAGTGAATTCTCTTTGTCCTCTTTGAACACCAAAAACACCATTAGTGAATGAGTGTTTTAGTTTGACTTATCAGTAGGACATCCATCACCTATTGTGGCGTCTTCATCATATACCAAGGTTTCTAATCACTGGTTACTTAGTGGTTGAGGTGACCATCAGAACTTAAACATAATTAGATCCGGGCTAATATAATACGGGTTTAGGAGTAGGTCGTCCTAGGTTCGTATCAATTATGCTCAACAATTATATTTATGGGTTCAAATAATTATGGATTTTCTTTATGGTATTAAAAGCTGATAGATTAAATTGATTGATTTATCTTGACGATAAGAGAAATATTGAATTTAACGAATTTAGTAATAATATATAAATCCAAATGTAGTTTATCTAATTTTGGTCATTTTAATATTATTAATTTTTTATTGTTTTTAAGATGTACCATATAGTACTGGTATTTTGTACTTTATTGTTGATTAGTGTACAAGTTTGTATGGTCATCCTATGGGATGCCATGAACGCAAAATTGACCTTTTGTGATACGAACTTAGGATGACCTGCGTCTAAATCCATATTATATTAGTCCGAATCTAATTATGTTCAATTTTTCATGGATTGACCTCAACCCCTAACCAACTTGTGATTAAAAACCTTGGTACAATGAAGACGTCATAATAGGTGATGGATATCCTTATTGATAAGTCAAGTTAAAACACTAATTCACTAATGGTGTTTTAGGTGTTCAAAGAGAACAAAGAGAATTCAATCTCACAAATAATTTTCCATATGAATAATATACTGTATATTATTGATAAAAAAAGCCCTTAAATAGGCTAAAAAGTTATAAAATAAAACCCTAATTAACTAGGCAAAATCGATCACTAAAGAATAGGAAACCTAGCTTGGCCGAAATTCACCTCCTTTCCTAATCTAATTTGGATTAATTATTATCCTTTATTTTGAATTAGAAATTAGTTAATTTACAATGAAAATAATAAAATAATAACTTTTCTAAGTTGATTTTTCTAGCAAATAAATAAGTAGAAACCAAATAAAAGACTAATTTCCTAAAATAATAAGTCAAAATCAAATTAGGAAATTAGTTTACTAGTTTGACTACTAAGGCATCTTTGACCTATCTCCAACTTGTTTGGGCTCCAAATCAGCTTCCAATATGATTAATAATGATTCCCACACATTGTCCCTTGATTACAATAAGTCAAACAAGAAGAAAAGTTAAAGCCGGTGGATAAACAACATATTTTCGGCCGAGATGCTATCCGTACAAATCCTTTTTAGACGCTTTTGATTCTGCCTTGGCTAGATTCCATGTCCACTTAATGATATTCATTGAGGTCATGAAGTGTTGAAACCATTCCTTGCTTCCCAGAGTCCAAATTTGCATGAAAACAGCTACCTAGATCCATATCGACTTCCACAACTCAGATGCTTAAAACAGGCTTTGTATCTTCAGGTATGGACAAGCACTTTTGAGAATTAACTACTCCCTGTATAAATGCTCCTAGGTTGTCCTTAAACCTCTAGTGATCGGTCCGGTCTTCATCTGTATTAGGTCAACACCCCACCTGGTTGTCGGTTGTACGAACTCAGGCAGATTCTCATCACTTTATAAGTTTCTTTCTTTAACCTCCCCATTAGAGTGGTACTTGGGATGCTGGGTACTACTGATGTGAATCCGTCCAAACCCGCACAACCGACAACTGACTGGGTTGTTGACCAAATACAGATGAAGACCGAGTGATCACTAGGGCTCATGCTAAGAGGTTTAAGGACAACCTTGCTGCCTTTATCTAGGGGGTAATTCATTCTCAAAAAGACTTATCCATACCCAAAGATACAAGGCCTGTTTTGAGCATACAAGTGGTGGAAGTCGATATGGACTTGCGTAGCGATTTTGGTGCATTTATGGAGTCCGTGCTAAATGAAATGGTTCCAATGCTTCATGAATTCAATACATATGTCTAAGAGGTCATGGAATCAAGTCAAGACAGTTTCAAAGGCAACCAAAAAGGGGCTATGTGCATGGCATGAAAATTTGGCTGGTTTTACTATTTTTTTCTTGCTGGCTTTACTGTATTTTACTAAGTTGGCTTTTTTCCTTTCCTCCAAGCAAGGGAAAAATGTGGGACTTCATGATCAGCCTATTGGGCATCCTACAAGGCCTATGGAAGCTGATTTGGAGTTTAAATTGGTCAAAGATCAGTCAAAGTCAACTTAGTCAAAAAGATAGCATTTTAGTTTCCTAATTTGATTTCTACTTTTTGTTTTAGGAAATTACCTTTGCTTTTGGTTTTTATTTATTTATTTGCTGGAAAAATAAGTTTAGGAAAGTCATTATTTTATTCTCTTCATTGTAAAATAATTACTTCCTAATTCAAAATAAAGGAATTAATTAATCAAAATTAAATTAGGAAAGGAGAGAGAAAATTTGGCCACATTAGGAAACATCAAGGTATGGCTGGTTTTTGCTTTAGGTTTTAGGGTTTTATTTTGTTTTCTCATAGCCTATATGAGGCCTTGTTTGTTTAGGTAGAACACACCATTAATAATATTGAGAATTTATTTTGTGAGATAGAATTTCTCTTTGTGGTTTTGAACACTTAAAACACCATTAGTGAATGAGTGTTTTAGTTTGACTTATCAATAAGCCTTCCATCACCTATTGTGGTGTCTTCATTATATACCAAGGTTTCTAATCACAAGTTGGTTAGGGACCAAGGTTACTGTTAGAACTTGAACATAATTAGATCCTAGCTAATATAATACAGGTTTAGGCGCAGATCGTCTTTAGTTCATATCATTTGGTATTAGAGCCGAATTTTGTTAAGGTTTGATCTATCTTTATTTGCTTCATTTTTTTTTTTGTGTTATTTTTCAATTTTAGCATTAGTTTAAGGTTTCGTCTATCATCATACAGGTTCTACTAATTAAAAAAAATAAAAATTCATTCCATGTTAAATTAGGTTTTCCTTGTTTTACCGTATTTTTGTTTCCTAGTTTGTTGCTTGTTCTTCATCATTGTTCTTGTTAATTTTGGTTTTTATTTATTTTTCGTTGCTGTTTTAGTCTTAAATATTTGCATTCATATATTAAAAAAAAAAAAAGAGTTGTGTTTGCAGCAACATATTAAAAAAAAAAAAAAACTACACAATTTGTATTTTGTTTTGGAGGTCACAGTTTTGGTGATTATTTGGTGTTGGAATTGCAATTTTGGTGTTGATTCTTGCGACTGCAGTTTTCTTATGTTCTATGAGTAAAAAAAGAAAGAAGAAGAAAAAGCCGAATAAAAAAAAATTCGGTTTGTTGAATTTTTTATTGAATTTATTGTTGAAATTTGTTGCTGGAAATTTCTTAGAGCTGCTGATTAGTTGATTATTTATTCAATATTTGGAGTTTTTGGAGAATTATTTTTGTTGCTAGATATTTGAATTTTGGGTGCTTAAATTATTTGGATTAAAATTAGATAAAGGATTCGATACAAAACTAGAATTACAAGAACAACAACCAACAACTATCTTATATTTTTGTTCGAATTGATTCTTGTTCGTGTTTGAAATTATTTTTCTAATTTTTATTCTTCAATCTTTAATTTCTTACATCTAGTCCTGTTCTTATTGATTCCAAAATTTTCTTGTAATTTGCCTTATTTTTGCCTAGAAAAGCCGAAGTTTAAGTATTTTAAATTCATGGAGGTCGAGGAAGTCGTGGATGACCTAGAGACGAGGTTGAAGAGGGAAATTTTGGAAATGATTTCGAGGAAGGAATGGATGAAACTTTTGCTGTCCAAGAAAGGCTAGGGCATGGGAGGCATAGGAGAGAGAAGGTAGATGATGATCTTGGCAACATCAAGGTAAACATACCACCTTTTAGGGGGAAAAGTGACCTGAAGGCTTACTTGGAGTGGGATGAGCATATGGAGATCATCTTCAATTGCCATAACTATTTGGAGGCTAAGAAGGTGAAATTAGAAACAATGGAATTTGGCCATTATGCACCCCAATGATGGACTAACGAACAAAACACCCGAATGAGAGTAGGTGATGACTTGATCACTACATGGTGACAAATGAAAGGAACCATGAGGAAGCGATTCATACCATCACACTATCAAAGGTTGCTGCATCAAAGACTTCAATCTTTATCTCAAGGAAGTAGGTCAATGGAGGATTATTACAAGGAGATAGAGATGCTCATGATAAGGATAAACATGAATGAAGATAAAGAAGCAACCATGGCAAGATTTCTTGGTGGTCTGAATCGTGAAATAGCCAATCAACTAGAGTTACAACAATATGTGGAATTAGAAGAGATGTTGCATGTGGCTATTAAATTACAACATCAATTCAAGAGGAGGGGTGTAGGCTCACTAGGGGTGTTTTCAACAGCAGAAGATCAAATGCAAGTGCTTGGAGAAGCAAACCCACCTTTGAAGCAAGACAAAAATCGAAGCTAGGTGAAGGGAGCTCCAATTGGCCAAGGAAAGTTCTAGAAGCTGAATTTGTCCAAGCACCAAAGAATGAGGTAAAATCTGATCTTGAACCTTCAAAATCTAGAGAAATTGTTTGTTTTAAGTGCCAGGGATGAGGACACATCACTAGCCAATGCCTGAATAGAAGAATCATGATGTTAAAGGGTAATGGTAAGCTAGAATCAGAAAGTGAGGAAAGTGAAGATGTAACCGAGCAAGAGAAGGAAGACTTTGAGGATGAAGCCGAAACCTTGCATGCATCCAATGCCAAATTAAACTTGGTTTCTAGGGGAGTGCTTACTGTATACAAGGATGAGGATAAAGTTCAAAGGGAAAACATATTCTACACCGATGTGAATTCAAAGGTAAGATTTGCAGCATGATAATTGATAGTAGAAGTTGTACAAATGTAATTAGTAACATTGTGGTTGATAAATTAGGCTTAACAACTATTAAACATCCCGAACCATATAAATTACAATGGCTTAATGATAGTGGTAAGACAAAAGTAAATAAACAAGCCAAAGTAAAACTTATCATAGATACATATGTGGTTGTTGTTTTGTGTGATATTGTGCCTATGCATGCCAGACATATTCTATTAGGTAGATCATGGCAATTTGATAAAGATGATACTCATTATGGTCAAGAAAATTGTATTGTTTTTAGATTTAAAGGTAAAAAGTTCAAGCTGGAGCCATTAACTTCCAAGAAAGTATATAGAGACCAATTGCAAATACAACAAAGGAGGGAGGCCGATAAGCTCAAAGAGAAAGATAGTATGGCGCCTACAGCTTCACCATCCATCCAATAAGGTAAGTTTAAGCTTGCTGTAAAAGGTAAGCATTCTAAAATACAATTTGAATGGAAAAATCATGAGAAAGGAAAAAGTGGAGTGAGAAAAATAGAGAAAGCCAAGAGGTATAGTGAGAAATTTGAGAGAGAGGAAGAATGTGTGGTGGCTGAGAGAGAGAACGGGAAAGAGAGAATGGAAAAAAATAATAAAATTTTTATTTGAGTTTTGGAGATGTTAATAAAGCTATCTTGAGTAAGAAACCATTGCTGGTCATGATTTATAAAGATAATTATTTTAATGATCAAGCTAACTTTGAAGAACTTGAATTGCCAAGTTCAATTCTTTCTCTTTTGCAAGATTTTGGAGATGTCTTTCCGGTGAAATTCCAAATGGATTACCACCTATTAGAGGGATTGAACATCAAATTGAATTTGTTCCAGGGGCTGCCATACCAAACAAACATGCATATAAAAGTAATCGCGAAGAAACAAAGAAGCTACAAAGGCAGGTAAGTGAGTTAGTTGATAAAGGTTACATTCGTGAGAGTATGAGTTCATGCACTGTTCCTATTTTAAGAGTGCCTAAAAACGATGGTTCTTGCAGAATGTGTGTTGATTTTAGGGCTATAAATAATATCATCATTAAATATAGACATCCAATTTCTAGATTAGATGATATGCTTGATGAATTATATGGTGCTTGTATGTTTACTAAAATTGATCTTAGAAGTGGATACCATCAAATTAAGATGAAAGAAGGTGATGAATGGAAGACCGCATTTAAGACTAAATATGGGCTGTATGAATGGTTAGTCATGCTTTTTGGTGTAACTAATGCATCTAGTACTTTTATGAGGCTTATGAACATTGTTATGCGTCTATTTATTGGTAAATTTGTGGTTGTGTACTTTGATGACATTTTAGTGTATAGCCGAAACTTAGAAGAACATGTAAACTATCTTAGGCAATTTTTAAATATGTTTAGGAAAGAAAGGTTGTTTGCTAACATGAAAAAGTGTGATTTTTGCAAAGATGAGCTTGTTTTCCTCGGATTTGTAGTAAATACTGCAGGAATCAAAGGTAATCAATCAAAAGTTAAGGCAATCAAGGAGCAGCCGACACCAACCTCTATCACTCAAGTGAGGAGCTTTCATGATTTGGCAAGTTTTTATCGAGGATTTGTCAAGGACTTTAGCACCATCGCAGCACCTTTGAATGAAGTTGTAAAGAAGAATGTTGGCTTTAAATGGGGGAAGTACAAGAAAAATCTTTTAATTTGTTGAAAGAAAAATTATGTAATGCACCTTTATTAGTTTTGCCAAATTTTTCTAAGACTTTTGAAATTGAATGTGATGCTTTGGGTGTAGGTATCGGAGCTGTATTAATGCAACAAGGAAGGCCCATAGCCTACTTTTGTGAGAAATTAAATGGAGCCATACTAAACTACCCGACATATGACAAGGAGATGTATGCTTTGGTGAGGGCTTCGGAAACGTGGCAGCACTATCTCATGCCAAAGGAATTTGTGATTCATACGGTTCATGAATCTTTAAAGCACATTAAAGGTCAAGGAAAGCTTAACCAAAGGCATGCCAAGTGGATTGAATTCATTGAGACCTTTCCATATGTGATCCGCTACAAGGACGGTAAGGAAAATGTGGTTGCCGATGCATTATCCCAAAGGTATATACTCTTTTCTACCTTAGATGCTAGATTACTTGGATTTCAAAAATTGAAAGAACTTTATGAGCATGATAGTGACTTTGGAGAAATATCTAGAACCTGTTTAAAACATGGATTTAATAAATTTTACATATTTGAGGGGTATTTGTTTAGAGAAAGCAAACTTTGTGTGCCTAATTGTAGCATTATAGAGTTATTAGTTCGGGAAGGTCATGGGGGTGGTTTAATGGGTCATTTTGGTGTTTTTAAAACTTTATCCTTGCTGCAAGAACATTTTTATTGGCATATCATGAAGAGAGATATTGAGAGAATATGTAAAAGATGCTTGAAATGCCAAGAGACAAAGTCCAGATTGAAACGCACGTGTTGTACCATCCATTGTCGATTCCTTCCTATCCTTGGGGAGATTTGTCTGTGGATTTTATTCTTGGTTTGCCTAAGTCAAGGACAGGTAAGGATTCAATATTTGTTATTCTGGATAGATTTTCTAAGATGGCATATTTTATTGCATGTGATAAAACTGATAATGCATCTAATGTTGCTAATTTATTTTTCAAAAAAATTGTGAGATTGCATGGAATGCCTAGGACTATTGCTTTGGATAGGGATGCTAAGTTCTTAAGTTATTTTTGAAAAACATTGCGGGCTAATTTAGGTACTAAGCTTTTATTTTCAACTACTTGTCATCCACAAACCGATGGACAAACCGAAGTAGTGAATAAGACTTTGTCTGCATTGTTGAGGGCATGAACTGGTAGAAATTTGAGAACTTTAGAGGAATGTTTGCCACATGTTGAATGTGCTTATAATAGGTCTTTGGATTCAGTGACTAAATTTACTCCTTTTGAAATTGTTTATGGGTTTAATCATTTGACTACATTAGATTTAACACCATTACCTTTAAGTAAGCGTGATAATCTAAATGGAAAACAAAAAGCTTATTTTATGAAGCAGATTCATGAAAAGACTAAGGCAAATATTGAGAGGGGGACTGAGCAATATGCAAGGAATGCTAAACAAGGCCGAAAACAAGTTGACTTTAAACCTGGAGGTTGGGTTCGGTTACACATAAGAAAGGAAAGGTTTACCGAGCAAAGGAAGTCCAAGTTTATGCCGAGTGGAGATGCACCTTTTCCAGTTTTAGAGCGGATAAATGACAATGCTTACAAACTTGATTTGCCGAGTGAATATAGTGTTAGTCCTACATTTAATGTTGCTAATTCATCTTCTTTTGCTGAAGGTGATGATTTTGATTTGAGGGCAAATCCTTTACAAGAGGAGAGGAATGATGCAAATCCACCTAAACCAGTACAACTGACAACCCAATGGGGTGCTGACTCGATATGGATGAAGACATGGCCGATCACTAGGGCTCAAGCTAAGAGGTTTAAGGAAAAACTTGATGCCTTTATCTAGGGGATAATTCATTCTCAAAAAGGCTTGTCCATACCCAAAGATACAAAGTTTGTTTTGAGCATACAAGTGGTGGAAGCCGATGCGGACCCGATAGTGGTTTTGGTGCATTTATGGAGTCCAGGTAGCATGAAATGGTTCCAATGATTCATGGATTCAATACATATGTCTAGGAGGTCATGGAATCAATTCAAGGCAGCTTCAAAGGCAACCAAAAAGGGGTTGTGTGCATGGCATGAAAATTTGGCCCGTTTTACTGTTTTTTCTTGCTGGCTTTACTGTATTTTGCTGAGTTGTCTTTTTCTCTTTCCTCCAAGCAAAGGCAATGTGTACGACTTCATGATCAGCATATTTTTCATCCTACAAGGCATATGGAAGCTGATTTGGAGCTTAAATTGGTCAAAGATTGGTCAAAGTTAACTTGTCAAAAGAATACTATTTTGGTTTTCTAATTTGATTTCTATTTTTTCTTTTAGAAAATTACCTTTACTTTTGGTTTTTATTTATTTATTTGCTGGAAAAATAAGTTTAGGAAATTTATTATTTTATTCTCTTCATTGTAAATTAATTAATTCCTAATTCAAAATAAATGAATTGATTAATCAAAATTAGATTAGGAAATGACAGAGAAAATTTGGCCACATTAGGAAACATCAAGGCATGGCTGGTTTTTGCTTTAGTTTTTAGGGTTTTATTTTGTTTTCTCATAGCCTATATAAGGGATTGTTTTTAAGGAAGAACATACCATTAAGAATATTGAGAATTTATTTTATGAGATTGAATCTCTTTTTGTTCTTTTGAACACCTAAAACACCATTAATGAACGAGTATTTTAGTTTGGCTAATCAATAGGCCTTCCATCATTTATTGTGGCGTCTTCATTATATACCAAGGTTTCTAATCACAAGTTGGTTAGGGGTCAAGGTGACCATTAGAACTTGAACATAATAAGATTCGGGCTAATATAATACGGATTTAGGTGCAGGTCGTCCTAGATTCGTATCGACCACCTAGCACCATTTGTATATAGTATGGTGCATTGGGTTGTTATGGTTTTATATGCACCACATAGTACTGGTGTTTTGCATTATATCTATTGTTAGCGCGCAAGAATATAAGGTCTTCTTGTGGGAGCCATGGACCTGAGGGCCAACAAGTGTTATACAGTGAGCATTAGCGAGCCCCCTCCACGACCATGATGATTGTTGATGGCATCAGTGCTGTTGGAATGCCAAGGAAACGATTTGCAACCTTTTTCCTTTAGCCTTCACTTCTGGTAGTACTCGAGATGCCAGAAACATTTTGGCACCATTGTATATAGTATGGTGCATCAAGTATCTATTTCATATATATATATATATACACAATATATATATATATATAGATATGCTATATTATGATGTATGTATCACACCATATGGGGCCAACAATAAGATTCGGTCCATGAATAGCCTAACCTCGTAACTATATTGCCTACAAGTCCAAGGGGTTGGACGGTCATCATAGGCAACCACCCTAGGCTGTATTGGTAGCAAGGTACCGACGACAGTGATATCATGGATTACATAGCATGTTATATGGTATCGTACACCTTCGATATGAGTGTACATATTTCGTAGTATATTTATAAATTTATAAATTTTATTTTATTTTACATTACTTGATTTTCAAATATTACGTTTATTTGCCTTTATTATTATTTGTATATATTGTTGTTGTTAATATTGTTATTATTATTATTCAATTATTTCCTATTATTATCATAAACATTAATATCGTTACTGTTATTATTATTGTTATTGTAATTGTCACAATTATTTATTATGATTTTTTTTTACTGTTATTCTAATTGTCAATATTATTTATTAGGATTATTTTTATTGTTATATCCATTATTTATTATTATTAATATTATTATCATCATTACTGTAATTATTGTTGTTACTATTTTCATGATCAATGGTATTTACCATTAAAATTGTTGTCAATTAATTCTTGAGAGTATTATAATTGTTAGACTATCATTATTATTGTTCTTTATTCAATATTATTATTTTCTCATTATTATTACTTTTATTACTATTACTATTATCACTATCATTATCATTATTCTTACTGTTATTATTATCAATTATTGTTATTAATATGGTTATTATTATTATTATATGATAGCCTTCAGAAAAGTATCACAGCTTACGGGCACAAACGATAACCATTGGGCAAGTACAATAGCTTATACGAACCTAGAACAACTTGCACCTAAACCCGTATTATATTAGTCCGGATCTCTATCAGATTCAAGTTCTTATGGAAAAAAATCTTAACCCCAACCAACATCTGATTAGAGACCATGGTATAATGAAGACATCACAATAGGTCATGGAAGCCCTAGTGACAAGTCAAAACTAAAACACTCATTTTCTAATGATGTTTCAGGTGTTCAAAGGGAATTAAGAAAATTCTATCTCACAATTAATTTTCTGAATAATATTGAAGGTTTGTTTTTCCTCAAAATTAAGCCCTTAAATAGGTTGGAGTCACAAAATAATAAACCATAAAAATTTAGGTTAAAACCTACCACCAAAGAGAAAAGGAAACATGTTGGCCTATTTTCACACTACTTTCCTAAACTAATTTGTATTAATTAATTCCTTTATTTTGAATTAGGAATTAATTAATTTAAAATGAAAATAATAAAATAATAACTTTCCTAAGTTTATTTTTTCAAAAAAATAAACAAATAAAAGCTAGTTTCCTAAAACAAAAGACAATGCTTAAATTAGGAAACTAGTTGACTTGTTTGACAACTACACTAACGTTGACCAATCTCCAACTTGTTTAAGCTCCAAATTAGTTTTCATATGCCATATAGGATTCCAAATATGATTAATAATGATTCTCGCCTTAATTGAAATAAATCAAACTTGCTTGAACAAGAAGAAAAGTCAAGGTCAGCGGCTAAACATCACAATTTCGGCCAAATTGAGATGCTGTCCATACAAGCTGGTTTTAGGTGCTTTTGATTCTGCCTTGTCATGATTCCATGGCATATTAGAGATATTTATTGAAGCCATGAAGTTTTGGAACCATTTCTTACTGCCTGCAGTCCATATTTGCACTGAAATAGCTACCCGGGTCCTTATCAACTTCCACCATTTGCATGCTTAAAACAGACTTTGTATCTTCGAATATTGTCAAGCCCTTTTGAGAATTAATTACTCCCTATATAAATTCAGCCAGTTTTTCCTTAAATCGCTTGGCTTGAGATCTAGTGATTGGCCCTGTCTTCATCCATATCGAATCGGCACCCCAACGGGTAGTCAGTTGTGCTGGCACGGCTGATTCTCATTAATAGCTCATGGGAAAGTGTTATTCTTTGATCAAGTATGGAAGCCTTCAAGAAAGTATGTAAGTCTTTGAGCAAGTATGTTAGCTTTCGGACAAGTGTGGAAGCCTTTAGGCGAGTATGTTA
The DNA here is from genome assembly GCF_031755915.1 of Ziziphus jujuba. NCBI lineage: Eukaryota > Viridiplantae > Streptophyta > Magnoliopsida > Rosales > Rhamnaceae > Ziziphus > Ziziphus jujuba. The sequence continues at coordinate 18,743,289 of NC_083387.1, forward strand.
GCCATTGTGCAAGTGTGGTGGCCTTCGGGCAAGTTATGCTATTATTGTTATTAATATTAGTATTGTTGTTTTGTTAGCCTTCTATCTACATTATGCATTGGTACGTTTGTAAAACAATATGAAATGTAGTACAACACTAAGTGGTGGTGTGGACAAACGTGAATTAAAAAAGTATTTGTGTTACTATTAAGTCATTCTTTCTGCCTATATATATCTGTACATTTTGTTATGGAGTCCTGAAAACTTGTGGTATTGATTGTAGTAAGGTGGGATGGATAAGGTGATACTGTATGAAATGTTTTTTTTTTTTTTTTTGCAGGAAAATTTTGGGGTACAACCCTTAAGGGAGATTCTGTCGGATTTTCTGTAGTATAGTCCGATAGGATTTTGTATGGGATAAAGGCTTATCTAGGCTTCCAGAAAAGGATCCTGGATGGGTCATAATACAATGGTATCAAAACTTTAGGTTCCATTGCCCCTGGGAGTTTTCGAGATATGGTGTGGTGGTGTACACCGGGTGGTTAGTCATCGTCATATAGTTATGGTAGGTCAAGGGATAATGTGACCAAATAGTCTTGGCAGAGGGTGCAAGGTTGAGTCTACTCCTAGTTGGGTCTTTTAAACTTTGAGGATGAAACTTTTATAAAAATGGTAGATTGTAACACCCCGAGCTGAGAAAATGCTTCGAATTTGAATTTTTGACCAAGTTTCAACATGGTTGATTGGGATTGATCAAATGGGCTCCAAGGTTGACTTTTTATTATGGGATGAATTTCATGTTAGCCAAGGTACAATGTCAAAGTACTCGTCAACACAAGTTCGTAACTTGTAGTAAACCAAAATCGGAGCTAAGAATAGAAATTTATTTTCAAAACAATATGCGGTCTAGACTGATCGATAAGTCCAGAGTTGAATTTTTATTTTGTAGAAAAAAATGGCATGTGCCACGTTACAAAAATTCCATGTGTCACTACAAGATAAGGACACATGTCATCCTAAATAAAAAATTAAAAATTATTTTCTTTTTTTCTCCTTCCACAACCCACCTTCAACGGGCTCCCTTTCTCTCCCTCTATCTCTCTCTTGGGTTGGCCGGAATTGTTGAATTTCTGGCCACCCATTGCTTACACACATTGGCCACTAGCATAGTCTAGACATCGCTGAGCTCGATCGCAAAATTTGACAGGCAGCCTATCAGCGATGAGCCCAAATCTGGCCGACAAAGTCGGTGATGACTGTAAAGTTTTTTTTTTTTTGGGTCGATTTCACCATTTTTCGATGGTTCCAATTTGATTTCATGCCTAATCCCTACTATTTTGGGTTCCCTAATCTCAAAAACAGTCTCCATTGGTCCAAATTTCAAATGGTTTGTGAGATCCATTGGAGGGGAATTTGGCCAAACTTCCCGGCTATTTTCCATCCAAAGTCGGTGGTGTTGAGCCTAATGAAGGTTAGTTTCATGTTCCTCATCCTCTTAGCTTTCTATTGGTACCTTATTTTTGAATTGTGGTGGGACAGTTGGAAAATTTCCATTTTTTTTAATAAATTATTAAATTAAATGTGAAAGAATGGGAAAATTTAAATTAGGTTGAATGTATATATACATGTATATGAACAAATATGTATGTGTATGTTTGTAAATATATGCATTTCGTATATATATATATATACATTTCGTATATATATATATGTGTGTGTGTGTGTGTGTGTATGTTTGTGTGTATACTATTGATGTGTGTTAGATTGATATACACATACATATATATATTTTGTAAATATGTGAATATGTGTATTTTCCATAAATTTCATAAACACAATATGGATATTCAATTAAAATTGTTATTTAAATTTATGATTCCAATAATTATGTCAAATCAAACATATGTTGCATAGGATGTATAACTTTGGGTTTAAGGAAATTATGGATTTTAAATTGTTGTTAAATTTATTGTTGAATTTATAACGTATACTGAAATGTAATTATATGAATTTAATTGTATATGAATTTCATGTGATTTTAATGTATTTTTGGTATAAATTGATCTTGAAGATTTGAGAAAAATATTGTTTTAAATTATCGTGCTTAATAATTATATTTATGCATTCAAATAATTATGGATTTGTTTTATGGTACTAAAAGCTAATATATTTAAATTGATTGATTTATTTTAATGGGAAGAGAAATATGGAATTTGACAGATTTAGTATATAAATCCAAATGTATTAATTATAATATTATAAAATTTTTATAGTTTTGAAGATACATCATATAGTATTGATGTTCTGTACTATATTGTTAATTAGCGCGTAAGTTTGTACAGTCATCCCATTAGATGCGATAGATCTGAGGGTTGGTGATACGAACCTAGGATGACCTGCTCCTAAACCTGTATTATATTAGTCCGGACCTAATTATGTTCAAGTTCCAATGGTCACCTTGACCCCTAACCAACCTGTGATTAGAAACCTTAGTATATAAGGAAGATGCCACAATAAGTGATGGAAGTCCTATTGATAAGCCAAACTAAAACAGTCACTATTTAATGGTGTTTTAGGTGTTCAAAAGAACAAAGAGAATTCAATCTCACAAATAATTTTCTGTAGAACTTCATTCTTATTGAAAAATAAGCCTTTAAATAGGCTACAACGTCATGAAATAAACCCTAAAAAACAAAGGCAAAACCGACCATACAAAGTGGTTTCGTATGGTGGCCGAAATTCTCACTCCTTTCCTAATCTAATTTGGATTAATTAATTCCTTTATTATGAATTAGGAATTAGTTAATTTACAATGAAAATAATAAAATAATAAATTTCCTAAACTTATTGTTCCAGAAAATAAATAAATAAAAACTAAAAAGTAATGGTAATTTTCTAAAACAAAAAAGTAGAATCAAATTAGGAAACTAAAATACTAGCTTTTTGACTAAGTTGACTTTGACCATTCTTTGACCAATTTGATCTCCAAATTAGCTTCAATATGCTTTTTAGGATGCCAAATAAGCTGAACATGAAGTCCCACATGTTGCCCTTGCTTGGAAGAAAGAGAAAAAGCCAACTCAGCAAAGTACAATAAAGTCAGCACAAAATACAGTAAAAACATGCCAAATTTGAAGCTGTCCGTACAACCCCTTTTTGAATGCCTTTGAAGCTCACTTTACTTGATTCCATATCCTCTTAGAAATATGTATTGAATCCATAAAGAGTTGGAACTATTTCATGCTGCCCGATCTCCATTTGTGTACCAAAACCGCTACGCGGGTCCATACCAGCCTCCATCACTTGTATGCTTAGGATAGGTCTTGGCTCTTCACATATGGACAAGCCCTTTTGAGTATGAATTATTCCCTGCATAAAAGCAGCAATATTGTCCTTAAACTTCTTAGCTTGAGCTCTAGTGATCGGCCCGGTCTTCATCTGTATCGGGTCGGCACCCCAACGGGTTATCGGTTGTGCGGGCTCGAGCGGAATCACATCAGTTGGCAAGTATTATACAATGAGATCAGCTTCCCCCTTCCATGGCCAGGATGATTGTTATAAGCATTGGCGCCGTTGGGATGCCAAGGCGACCATTTGCAAGTTTCTCTCTTTAACCTCCCTGTCAAAGTGGTATTTGGGACGCTGGGTACTGCCTGGAACCACTGGTATATAGTGTGGTACATTAGGTTGTTATGGTTTTAGATGCAACATATTGTACTCATATTCTATATTGTATCTGTTGTTATTGCACAAGTATATAGGGTCTTCCTATGGGATCCATGGACCTGAGTGTCAGCAAGTATATAACAGTAAGCATTAGCCACGCCCCTAACAGCAACGATGACTGTTGGTAGTATCGGTGCTATTGGGATGCCAAAGTGACCATTTATAACTTGCTTTTATTTAACCTCCATGCTAGGTAGTACTCGGGATGCGAGAAACTTTTTGGCACCACTAGTGTATAGTATGCTGCATCAAGTATCTTTTTCATATATATATATGAGAGTATACATATATATAGATATACTATGTTATATTGTATGTACCACACTTTATGGGGGTAGCGATCAGATTCGGTCCATGAATAGCCTAATCTCATAACTATGTTGCCCACAAGTATATGAGGTTGGACAACTATTATAGGCAACCATCATGGGCTATATTGATTGTAGGTTACCGACGACAGTTCATATCATGGATCACGTAGCATGTAATATGATATCGTACACCTCTAATATGAGTGTGAATATTTCATACTATATTTATAGATTTTAATATTTTATTTTATTTTATATTACCTTATCCATTTAGGACTTAAGTTTCTAATATTACCTTTATTTTCCTTTTTTAATATTGTTGTTTTTTATATTTGTTGTTATTAATATTGTTACTATTATTATTGTTAATATTATTTTTTTTATTGTTATTATCATTATTATTAATATCATTATTGTTATTGTTTATTATGATTATTGTTAGTGTCACTATTATTTATTATGATAATTTTTATTGTTATTTCCATTATTTACTATTATCGTTATTATAATTATTGTTGTTACTATTTTTATCATCAATGTATTTACCATTAAATTTTTGACAATTGTATATAGTCGTTATTATTAATTATTGAGATTATTATTATTATTATTATTATTTATTCATTATTATTTTTCTCATTATTATTACTTGTTATTACTATTATTATTATTATTATTATTATTATTATAAATAATAATTATTATTATTATATGGTAGCCTTCGAATAAATATCACAGCCTATGGATATCATTATCGGGCAAGTACGATAGCCTTTGGGCAAGTGTTAGCCTTCAGACTAGTATGGAAGCCTTTGGGCAAGTATGTTAGCCTCCAAGCAAGTGTGAAAGCCTTTGAGCAAGTATGTTTTCCCTATGGCAAGTGTTATAGCCTTCGGGCAAGTTGTGCTATTATTGTTATCAATATTACTATTTTTGTCTTATTACCTTCCTATCTATATTATGTATTGGTACGTTTGTAAAACGATATGAAATGTAGTACAACACTAAGTGGGTGGTGTAGACAAACACGAATAAAAAGATATTTGTGTTATTTTTAAGTCATTTCTCCTGTCAGTACATATCTGTATTTTTTTATTTTTTATGGAAGTCCTGAAAACTGGTGGGATTGATTGTAGTAAGGTAGGAGGGATAAGGTGATACTGTATAGAAGTGTATTTTCTATGTAGAAAATTCTGTGGCATGTTGAACCCTTAGGGGAGATGCTATCTGATTTTCTATACGATGGTCTGGTAGTATTTCCCACGATATTAAGCCTTATCTAGGGTACCGAGGATAACGTGACCAAATATTCCATGTAGTCTTCGTTGACTCTCTTTGATAAGTTTGATAAGGGTTGACCAAGGTTGACTAAATGGGCCCTACAGTTGACTTTGATTTGAGGGCAACTCCTTTTTAAGAGGAGCGGAGTGATGAGAATCCGTCCGTACCTGCACAACCGACTACCTATTAAGGTGCTGATTCTATACAGTTGAAGACCGAGCCAACAACTAGGAACAAGCCAAGAGATTTAAGGAAAACTTGGCTGGTTTCATACAAGGTGTTATCAATTCTCAAAAGGGCATATCAATACCCGAAGATTCAAAGCTTGTTTTAAGCATCCAACTGGTGGAGGCCGATATAGATCCCTAAAGATATTTTAGTGCATTTGTGGACTCCGGGCAGCAAGGAATTGGTTCAACACTTCTTGAACTCAATTGATATCACTAAGAGATCATGGAATCAAGTCAATGCATAAGCAAAAGCAACTAAAGAGGCCATTTACACATGGAGGACATTTTCGGCCGAAAATGCACCTTTTGCCGCTGGGATTAACATATATTAATGAGTAAGCTCTTTCTCTTTGTTCCAATCAAGGAAAATGTATTGGAATCAGAATTAATCATATTTAGCATCCTACATGGCATATTGAAGCTTATTTGGAGCTTTACAAGCTTGAAATTGGTCAAAGCTGCTTAGTTGTTAAACTAGTCAACTAGTTTCCTAATTCGAGTTTAACTTTTTGTTTTAGGAAACTATCTTTTATTTTAGTTTTTATTTGTTTATTTACTGGACAAATCAACTTAGGAAAGTTATAATTGTATTATTTTGATTGTAAATTAATTAATTCCTTTATTTTGGTTTAGGAAAGGAAGGTGAAATTTGACCAAGCATAGTTTCCTATTCTCAATGTCTGGTTTTGACGTAATTGTTTAGGGTTTTATTTTGTTGATTCAAACCTATTTAAAGGCTTATTTTTCAATGAGAAGGCAGCTTAGATATTATTCAAAAAAATATTTGTGAGAAAGAATTCTCTTTGTTCTCTTTGAACACCTAAAACACTTAACAGAAATCAAGTGTTTTAGATTGACTTATCAGTAGGATATGCATCACCTATTGTGGCATCTCCGATATATCAAGGTTTCTAGTCACAAGTTGATTAGGAGTTGAGGTGATCATAAGAACTTGAACTTTATTTTTCGATCCGGGCTAATATAATACGGATTTAGGCGTAAGTCGATATAGGTTTGTATCATTTGGTATAAGGGCCAAGATTCTATTCAAGTTTGATCTATCTTAGTTTATTTTTTTTCCTTGTTATTTTGAAATTTTAGCATTAGGTTAAGCTTGTTCTTAGTTCATACACATTACGCATAAAAAAATAAATTTAAAATCGTTTTTCCTAGTCACATTAGGTTTCCTTGTTTTACTACATTTTGCTTCCTAGTTTGTTGGTTTTTGTTCATCAATGTTCTTTTTAATTTAGTTTATCGTTGATTTTTCGTTTCTCTTTTAACCTTAAATTATTTACATTCATATATTCAAAAAAAAAGTTTTGAAAGCATATTGCATAAAAATAAAAATAAAAATTGTGCAATTTGTTATTATTTAAGGAAGGATCGGGGTTTGGTATGTTTTGGTGTTGGAATTTCAATTTTTGGTGTTGATTCTTTCTACTAGAGTTGTGTTTATATGCCGTGAGTAATTAAAAAAAAAAAAGCCAAAAAGACGAAAAAAAAAGTTTGTAAAAGGCCGGTTTTGGTTGAAGTTTGGAGTTTGAATTTGTTTAAGCTAGAAATTTTGAATTGTGATATTTGGAGTTGTTGGAAATTCAATTTTACTACTAGAAATTTGAATTTTGAGTGCTAAAATTGTTTGGATTAAATTGATAAAGGTGTTGATGTAAAGACTTAAATTATAAGAACTACAACCAACAACTATTCCATATTTTGTTCAAAATTATTCTTGTTCATTGTTTGAATCTTTTCCTGAATTTTACCCTTAAATTTTAGGTTTCCTTATATTTTGGACCAGTAGTTATTGATTCCAAAATTTCATTGATATTTGACCTTGTTTTGTATTAGTTAGGCTGAGACTAGGCTTTGCCAATTCACTTGGTATTTGGTCGTTTTAGTTGTTGTCTTGTTGATAAGTTAAATTAAGGCATACTTGTGACCTAGTTACTGTTTGTGCATGTTTTAATTAGAACTTTGAGATAATTCTTTGAATAGAAAAAGGCAAGAGGGTGTGAGCTTAAAAGAAGGTTAAAAGTTGAAACTGGTGTGTAAACACTGGTGTCGAAACCTTGTTTAAGTGAAACACGTGAGAGAGTGATTTTGGTGAGAATTTTTATGTTATTTATACTAACATGGCAGATTCAAGTATGAGAAGAGGAGATGGTTCATTTAGAATTAATGAAGAGTAATCCGTTGGGTTCGAGGGAGATTCTCGTGCAACAAGAAGTGGAGGTGAACCTACTGACATGATGGCAATTTTGGAACAACTTCAAAGGATGAATGCTCACTTTGATCATTTAGATCAAAGGATGGACGGGTTAGAAATATCACAAGGTGGGTTTAATTCGAGATTTGATGCACATGGAGGCCGAGGTCAAGGTTGAGGAAGCTGTGGACGACCTAGAGAATAATTTGAATGAGGTAATTTTGGAGATGATTTTGAAGAGGGAGTTGATGATATTTTTGCATACCAAGGAAGGCCAACCCATAGGAGGCATGGTAAGGGGGGAAGATGATGATCTTAGAAACATTAAGGTCAACATACCACCATTCATGTGAAAGAGTGATTCGGAGGCTTACTTAGAGTGGGAGGAGCTAATGGAGATGATTTTTGATTGTCATAATTATTCAGAGGCTAAGAAGGTTAAATTGGTTGCTTTAGAATTTGACATTATACACTCCAATGGTGGACAGATGAGCAAAGTACCAGAAAGAGAGTTGGTGATTAATTGAATACTACTAGGTGACAAATGAAAGGAGCCATAAGGAAGAGATTTATACTGACCCACTATTATAGGTTGCTGCATCAAATACTCCAATCATTAACTCAAGGAAGTAAGACTGTGGAGGACTATTACAAGGAGATGGAGATGCTCATGATGAGGTTGAGCATGAATAAGGATCGTGATACAACCATGGCATGGTTGTTGGGTGGTTTGAGTCGTGAGATAGCCAACCAAGTGGAGTTACAACAATATGTAGAATTTAAGGAGATGTTTCACGCGGCCATCAAGATTGAAAATCAATTCAAGAGGAGGACTGCAAGCTCACAGTTTGGAGTTGGTTTAACTAGTGGGAGGATAAATCCAAGTTTTTGGAGAAGCAATCCGACATATGATACAAGGCCAAAACCAAAAATTGGAGAAGAAAGTACTAATGGCCCAAGGAAGTAAAAGCCGAATCTGTCCAAGCACCTAAGTTTGAAGGTAAAATCGATCCTAAACCTTCTAGAACTCGTGATATTGTATGATTTAAGTGCCAAGGATTAGGACACATTGCTAGTCAATGCACGAATAAGAGAATCATGGTGTTGAAATGATATGAACCTAGGACGACCTGCGCCTCAACCCATATTATATTAGCTCGGATATAATTATGTTCAAGTTGTAATGGTCACCTTGATCCCTAATCAACTTATGATTAGAATCCTTGGTATATAATAAAGATGCCACAATATGTGATGGAAGGCCTATTGATAAGTCAACCTAAAATGCTCATTCACTAATGGTGTTTTAGGTGTTCAAAAGAATAAAGAAAATTCAATCTCACAAATAATTTTCTGTATAAACTTCAAGCTTAATTTCTAATTTAAAATAATCCATTAAATAGGCTTAGATTACAAAGAAAAATCCCTAAAAAGTTAATTCAAAACGGGACACAAAGTGTTGAGAAAAAGAAAGTAGAGAAAAGGAAAGTTGAGAAAAGGAAAGTGCCTAATTTTTCTTAACTTCCTAAACTAATTTGGATTAATTAATTTCTTTATTTTGAATTAGAAATTAATTAATTTACAATTGAAATACTAAAATAATAACTTTCCTAAACTTATTTTTTCAGCAAATAAATAAATAAAAATCAAAATAAATGACTAGTTGACTAGTTTGTCTACTAAGGTATCTTTGATCAATCTCCAGCTTATTTGGGCTTTAAATCAGCTTTCATATGCCATGAAGGATGCCAAATATGATTAATAATAATTCCCATATGTTTCCCTTTGGTTGGAATAAGTCAAACAAGAAGAAAAGTCAAAGCCAGCGGCAAAACAGCACATTTTTGGCCAAATTGAGAGGCTGTCCGTACAAGTCGTTTTTAGTTTCTTTTCATTATGAATTGGCTGGATTCCATGTCTTCTTAATGATATTCGTTTAGTTCATGAAGTGCTATAACCATTCCTTGCTGCTGGAGTCCAAATTTGCACGAAAATAGCGAGCCAGGTCCATATTAAGCTCCACCACTTGGAAGCTTAAAACGGGTCTTGTATCTTCAGTTATTGTCATGCCCTCTTGAGATTGAATCACTCCATGAATAAAGCCAGCCAAGTTGTCCTTAAATCTCTTAACTTGTGCCCTATTGATTGGCCCCATCTTCATTTGTATAAGACCTGTAACCCAGCGGGTAGTCGGTTGAACTGGCACGAGCGAAATCACATCATTTCCTTCCTCTTGAAAAAGATTTTCCCTCAAATCAAAGTCATCACCTGTAGCAAAAGGAGATAATTCAGCAATAGTAAATGTAGCATTAACATTATACTCACCCGATAAGTTAGGTTTCTAAGCATTTTCATTAATCCGCTCCAAAACTTGAAAATGTCCATCCACGCACAGCATAAGCTTTGACTTTCTAGAAATACATGCTCATTATGGCAAAAATTACACTTTTTAAAGTTACCAAATAATCTCTTCTAAATTTTCAAATTTCCACAATGTAAAGTTCTCAACAAGGCAGATAAAGTTCTATACAACAAAGCATTTTTAAATAAGCATCTTTATAAATCATAACCAGCAATGGTTTCTTGTTCAAAAGTTCTTTATTAACATCAACAAAGCTAAGATAAAAATTTTAATTTTTCTGTTCTTTTCTTTCTTTTTCTTTCCCACTCACGGAGTCACTTTTTCCACTCTCACTCTCAGGTTTTGCTATCTCTCTCTCTCTCTCAGATTTCTCTCTCTTTTTTCCCTCAAGTTTGAGTTTAGGACACTTACCTAGTTGGTTTTGTTTGGCCTTGCCTACTTGGATTGGTGTTGTTACCGTGGGTGCCATACTAGTCCTTTCTTTAAGCTTTTCGGCCTCCTTCCTTTGTTGCATTTGAAGTTGATCTTTAAATACTTCCTTTGGAGTTAATGACTCCAGCTTAACCTTCTTATCTTTAAATCTAAAAATAATACAATTCTCTCGACCATAATGAGTAGCATCTTTATCAAATTGCCATGATCTACCTAATAGAATATGTTGGGCATGCATAGGCACAACATCACACAAAACAACATCCAAATATTTATCTATGCTAAATTTTACCTTGGCTTGTTTATTAACTTTCATCTCACCACTATCATTAAGCCATTGTAATCAATCACAATGTTACTAATTACATTTGTACAACTTCAATTATCAATTATCATACTACAAATCTTACCTTGGATTTCACATCGAGTGTGGAAGATGTTTTCTCATTGAACTTGGTCCTCATCCTCGTATACAGAAAATACTCTCCTAGAAACCAAGTTTAATTTGGCATTGGATGCGTGCAAAGTCTCGACTTCCTCCTCAAAGTCTCCGTCTTCTTGCTCAGACTCAATTTCAGCTTCATCACTATCGGACTCTAGCTCACCATTGTCCTTCAACACCATGATTCTTCTATTAGGGCATTGGCTTAGCAATGTGTCCTCATCCCTGGTATTTACAACAAATAATTTCTCTAGATCTTGAAGGTTTAGGATCAGATTTTATCTCATTCTTTGGTGCTTGGACAGATTCAGCTTTAGACTCCCTTTTTGGCAGATTTGAACTTTCTTCTCCAACTTTCGGCTTTGGCTTGTTTTCAAAGGTATGATTGTTTGTCCTGCCACTTGGATTTGATCTTCCACTATTGGAAACACCCCCAAACCGTGAGCCTACACCCCTCCTCTTGAATTTGATACAAACCTAGGACGACCTGCTCCTAAACCCGTATTATACCCGGATCTTAATTAAGTTCAAGTTCTAATGGAATTGACCTTAACCCCTAACCAACCTGTGATTAGAAACCTTGGTATAATGTAGACGCCACAATAGGGGATGGAAAACCTATTGATAAGTCAAGCTAAAACAACCAATTCTTTAATGGTGTTTTAGGTGTTTTAGGTGTTCTTAAAGAACAAAGAGATAATTAATCTCACAAATATTTTCTTAATCAAATCAAAGTTGTATTCTTATTGAAAAATAAGCCTTTAAATAGGCTTTGAAAGAAACAAAATAAACCCTAAAAACCCTAGGTAAAACCGGCCACACACATAAAGAAACCTAGTTGGCTGAAACTATACTTCCTTTCCTAATCTAAGTTTGATTAATTAATTCCTTTATATTAAATTAGGAATTAATTAATTTACAATGAAAAGAATAAAATAAAAACCTTCGTAAAGTTATTTGTTCAAAAAATAAATAAATAAAAAAAATCCAAAAAGAAAGAAAGTCAATCGCAAATTAGGTAACGAGTTGACTTTGACATCTAGGCTGAATTATGTCTTCAACCGAGTTAACTTATGTCTGCCTGATGTCCGAGCTAACTGATAACTGTCCGAGCTAACTTATGTCTGTCCGAGTAAACTGATAACTGTCTGAGCTAACTGATAACTGTCTGAGCTAATCTAAAGTTTGTCCGAGCTAACTGATGTCTGTCCGAGCTAAGTTACATCCGATGTCCGAAGTCCGAGATCAGATGTCCGAGACATGGGTGTCCGATATAAAATGTCCGATGTATCAGCCTCCACCACTTGGATACTTAAAACAGGTCTTTAATCTTCAGGTATGGACAAGTCCTTTTGAGAATGAATTACTTTCTGGATAAAGGCAGCAAGGTTGTCCTTAAACCTCTTAGCTTGAGCCCTAGTGATCGGTCCAGTCTTCATCCGTATCGGATGAGTACCCCAGTGAGTTGTCGGTGGTGCGAGCTCGGGCGGGTTTGCATCATTCCCCTCCTTTTGAAAAGGATTTGTCCTTAAATCGAAGTCATCACCTGCAGCAAAATGAGATAAATTAGCAACATTAAAGGTGGCACTAACACTATACTCACCGGGTAAATCAAGTTTGTAGGCATTGTCGTTTATCCTCTCCAAAACTTGAAAAGGTCCATCGCCCCTCGGCATGAGTTTGGATTTCCTTTGTTCAGGAAACCTTTCTTTCCTTAAATGCAGCCACACCTAATCTCCAGGTTCAAACACCATTGATTTTTGGCCTTGATTAGCCACCTTTGCGTATTGCTCGGTCCTCCTCTCAATATTTGCTCGTGTCTTCTCATGAATCTGCTTTACAAAATCAGCTTTTTGTTTTCCATCTAGATTAGCACGCTCACTTAAAGGTAAAGGTGTTAAATCTAATGGAGTTAAAGGATTAAACCCATAAACAATTTCAAATGGAGTAAATTTAGTTGCTGAATGTAAAGACCTATTATATGCAAATTCAACATGTGGCAAACATTCTTCCCAAGTTCTTAAATTTCTACTAATTAATGCTCTCAACAATGCAGACAAGGTTCTATTTACTACTTCGGTTTGTCCATCAGTTTGTGGATGGCAAGTAGTTGAAAATAAAAGCTTAGTACTAATTTAGCCTACAAAGTTTTCCAAAAATAGCTTAAGGACTTAGCATCCCTATCCGAAACAAAAGTTCTTGGCATTCCATGCAACCTCATAATTTCCTTGAAAAATAAATTAGCAATATTGGACAATAAAATGTGCCATCTTAGAAAACCTATCTACTACAACAAATATTGAATCCTTACCTGTCCTTGACCTAGGCAACCCAAGAATAAAATCCATAGACAAATCTACCCCAAGGGTAGGTAGGAATCGGCAAAGGCTTATACAATCCATGCATCCTCAACGTTGATTTTGTTTTTCTGCACTTCAAACATCTTTCACAAATTCTCTCAACATCTCTCCTCATGTTAGGCCAAGAAAAATGTTCTTGCAGCAAGGATAAAGTTTTTAAAACACCAAAATGACCCATTAAACCACCCCCATGTCCTTCCCGAACCAATAATTCCCTAATACTACAATTAGGCACACAAAGTTTGTTTTCCTTAAACAAATAACCCTCAAATATGTAAAATTTATTAAATCCATGCTTCAAACAAGTTCTAAAAATTTCTCCAAAGTCACTATCATGCTCATAAAGTTCTTTCAATTGTTCAAATCCAAGCAATCTAGCATCTAAGGTAGAAAAGAGTACATACCTTCGGGATAATGCATCGGCAACCACATTTTCCTTACCTTTTTTGTAGCGGATCACATGTGGATAAATTCAATCCACTTGGCATGCCTTCGGTTGAGCTTTCCTTGACCCTTGATATGCTTCAAAGACTCATGATCCGTATGAATCATAAACTCCTTTGGCATGAGATAATGCTGCCACGTCTCCAAAGCCCTCACCAAAGCATACATCTCCTTGTCATAAGTCGGGTAGTTTAGGGCAGCTCCATATAATTTTTCACTAAAGTAGGCTATGGGTCCTCCTTCTTGCATTAAGACAGCTCCAATACCTACACCCGAAGCATCACACTCAATTTCAAAAGTTTTAGAAAAATTTGGCAAAACTAACAAAGGTGCATTACACAATTTTTCTTTCAACAAATTAAAAGATTTTTCTTGTACTTCCCTCCATTTAAAGCCGACATTCGTCTTGACAACTTCATTCAATGGTGCTGCTATGGTACTAAAATTCTTGACAAATCTTTTATAAAAGCTTGCCAAGCCATGAAAGCTCCTCACTTGGGTGATAGAAGTAGGAACCGGCCACTCTTGAATTGCTTTCACCTTAGCTTGGTCAACTTTGATTCCTGCAGCACTTACTACAAATCCTAGAAACACTAGCTCATCTTTGCAAAATTCACATTTTTTAATGTTAACAAACAATCTTTCCTTTCTAAGAACTTGCAAAACTTGCCTAAGTTGATCCACATGGTCATCCAAATTTCGCCTATATATTAGAATGTCATCAAAATAAACAACCACAAATTTACCAATAAATGGACGCATTACATGATTCATAAGCCTCATGAAAGTACTAGGTGCATTGGATAATCCAAAAGGCATAACTAACCATTCATACAGCCCATATTTAGTTTTGAATGCGGTTTTCGATTCATCACCTTCTTTCATCCTAATTTGATGATAACCACTCCTAAGATAAATTTTTGTAAACATGCAAGCACCATGCAACTCATCAAGCATATCATCTAATCTAGGAATGGGGTGTCTATATTTGATGGTAATGTTATTTATAGCCCTAAAATCAACACACATTCTCCATGTACCATCTTTTTTTGGCACTAACAAAACAGGTACAGCACATGGGCTTAAACTCTCATGAATATAACCTTTGTCAAGTAAATCACTTACCTGTTTTTGCAGCTCCTTTGTTTCTTCGGGATTGCTCCTATAAGCTGGTCAATTTGGTATGGCAGCCCCTGGAACAAAGTCAATTTGATGTTCTATCCCTCAAATAGGTGGTAGTCCACTTGGAATCTCATTTGGGAAGACATCTCCAAACTCCTTCAAAAGAGAAATCATTGAACTTGGCAATTCAAGTTTTTCAAAGTTAGTTTGATCATTAAAATAATTTTCTTTATAAATTATGACCAGTAAAGGTTTCTTACACTCAATAACCTTATTAATATCCCCTAAACTCAAAAAAAAGTTGCTACTTAACCTTTCTTTTCTTTCTTTTTCTTTTTTTCCCTTGGATTGGCATAAACCTTCGGATTTTTCTTCATTATCCAAGCTCTCTGGTTTGCCACTTTCTTTCCCCTCTCTTTTGGCTTTTCCTTGATCTTTCCACTCAATATGAGTCTTAGAAACCTTACCTTGATCAGCAACCTCAATCTTACCTCCTTGAAAGGATGGTGAAGCCGTTGGTGCCATACTTGCTTTTTCCTTCAGTTTTTCAGCTTCTCGCCTTTGTTGCATTTGTAATTGGTCTTTGTAAACCTCTTTAGGAGATAATGGTTCCAACTTGACCTTCTTCCCTTTAAACCTGAAAACAATACTATTTTCCCGACCAAAATGAGTAGCATCTTTATCAAATTTCCATGGCCTACCTAATAGTATATGTCCAGCAATCATGGGTACAATATCACATAAAACTACATCCTTATATCTACCTATATTAAATTTTACTTTGGCTTGTTTGTTTACTTTCATCTCACCGCTATCATTAAGACATTGTAATCTATATGGTTCAGGATGTTTTATTATTTTTAAGCCCAATTTATCAACTACAAGGTTACTTATTACATTAGAATAACTCCCACTATCTATAATCATGCTACAAATTTTACCTTGTATTTCACAACGAGTGTGGAAGATGTTCTCTCGTTGAATTTGTTCTTCATCCTTGTAAACAGGAAGTACCCTCCTTGAGACCAAATTTAGCTCAACATTTGATGTGTCGACCTCATCATCAAGTCCTTCATCTTCTTGTTTGATTTCAGCCTCACTAGCCTCACTTTCGGATTCCACCTCTCCATTACCCCTAATTACCATTATCCTTCTATTCGGGCATTGGCTGGTTATATGTCCTCTTCCTTGGCACTTGAAACAAATAATTTCTCTTGACTTTTGAGGTTTAGGTTCAGATTTTACCTCACCTTTAATGGCTTGGGCAGATTCGGTTTTAAATTCTCTTCTTAGCCGGTTGGTAGCTTCTTCACCAAGTTTCAGCTTCAGCTTGCTTTCACAAGTGGAATTGTTTTTCTAGCCACTTGAGCTTGTCCTTCCACTGCTAGAAACTCCTCCAAACCGTGTGCTAACACCCCTCCTCTTGAATTGGTTCTCAAATTTAATTGCTACATGCAACATCTCCTCCAATTCCAAGTATTGTTGTAATTTAAGTTGGTTGGCAATGTCACGGTTTAACCCTCCAAGAAATCTTGCCATTGTTGCCTCCCTATCCTCATTCATATTCAGCCTCATCATGAGCATCTCCATCTCTTTGTAATAATCCTCCACGGACCTACTTCCTTGAGACAAAGGTTGAAGCCTTTGATGCAGCAACCTATGGTAATGTGACGGCACAAATCGCTTTCTCATGGCTCCTTTCATTTGTCACCATGTTGTGATCAAGTCATCACCAACTCTCCTTCGGGTGTTTTGCTCATTGGTCCACCATTGGAGTGCATAATGGCCAAACTCCATTGCTGCCAACTTCACCTTCTTACCTTCCGAATAGTTGTGGCAGTCAAAAATCATCTCCATTTTTTCTTCCCACTCCAAATAAGCTTCAGGATCACTTTTACCCATAAAAGGTGGGATGTTAACCTTGATATTTTCCAAATCATCATCTGTATCTTCCCTCCTATATCTTCCACAGCCAGCTCTATCTTGGACAGCAAAATTTTTGTCCATACCTTCCTCAAAGTCTCCACCGAATGGCTCCTCATCAAATTCCTCTCTCGATCTCTTGCGACCTCCTCGTCCTTGGCGTCGTCCTCCATGGAATTCTTGCCTGTTCCTTGTGTTCGGCATTCCTTGTGAGGCTTCTAGTCTTCCCATTCTTTGATTCATATGCTCAACTTGAGCACTAACCCTCTGTATTGACTCAAAAATAGCTCTCATGTCCACTTGGTCTCCACTCCCGGTAGCTCGGCCATCGCCATGGAATGCTACGGACTCTTCCTTAGTGATCCTCAAGGATGGATCTCCTCTTCTTATTCTAGAGTCTGCCTTGTTAGTAAAATACTGCAAAATTAAGATAAATCCTCATAATACTCACTCCCTCACGTGTTTCACTCAAACAAGGTCTCGACACTCGTGTTTGCACACTAGTTTCAGCTTTTACCCTCTTTTAAGCTCATACACTCTTGCATTTTTCCACTCAATGAATTGTCTCAAAGTTTGAATTAAAACACCCACAAAACAGCAATTAGATCACTAGTATGTTTTAACAAAACAGTAAGCAAAAATAAACAAATACCGAACGGAATGAAAATACCTATTTTCGGTTTTTTCTAGACAAAATAAAGCAAATTAATGAGAAAACTTTGGAATTTTGAAGAACTGGACCAGATGGTAATATATTATGAGTTCAAGAATAAAATTCTAGAAAAATAAATTCAAATATGAACAAGAATCAAAGCGAACAAAAATATAGAAAAGTTGTTGGTTGTTGTTCTTTGTAATTCAAGTTTTTGTATCAAATCCTTTAACTAATTTTAATCCGAATAATTTAGCACTCAAACTCAAATATCCAGCAGCAAAAATAACTCTCCAGAAACTCCAAATATGGAATAAATAATCAACAAAGGAGCAGTTACAAGAAATTTCCAGCAACAAACTTCTACACCAATTTTCAACAAACCGATATATATATATATTTTTTATATTCGGCTTTCTTCTTTTTTTCTTTTTTTTTTCTTTTTTTTTCACTCACTGAATATCAAACACAACTGCCGTAGCAAGAATAAACAACAAATTTGCAATTCCACCTCCCAAAATTCACCAAACCCTTGACCTCCAAATAAACACAAATGTGCAATTTTTTTTTTTTTAAATGTTGCCGCAAACTCTTTTCTTTTTTTTTTTTTTTCCCTGAATAGATGAATGCAAATATTTAAGACTAAAACAGCAACGAAAAATCAACAATAACCAAATTAAAAGAACAATGATGAAAGACAACCAACAAACTAGGAAACAACAAAAAATACGGTAAAACTAGGAAATCCTAATTCAACTAGGAATGAAATATTTTTTTTTTCTTTTTTTTTTAAGATGCAGAACATGTATGGAATGGATGCAACCTTAACCCAACGCCAAAATTGCAGAATAACACAAAAACAAATAAAGCTAATAAAGATACATCAAACCTGAACAAAATTTAGCTCAGATACCAAATGATACGAACCTAGGACGACCTGCTCCGAAACCCGTATTATATTAGTCCGGATCTTAATTAAGTTCAAGTTCTAATGGAATTGACCTCAACCCCTAACCAACCTGTGGTTAGAAACCTTGGTATAATGTAGACGCCACAATATGGGATGGAAAACCTATTGATAAGTCAAGCTAAAACAACCAATTCTCTAATGGTGTTTTAGGTGTTCTTAAAGAACAAAGAGATTATTAATCTCACAAGTATTTTCTTAATCAAATCAAAGTTGTATTCTTATTGAAAAATAAGCCTTTAAATAGGCTTTGAAAGAAAAAAAAATAAACTCTAAAAACCCTAGGTAAAACCGGCCACACACATAAAGAAACCTAGTTGGCCGAAACTATACTTCCTTTCCTAATCTAAGTTTGATTAATTAATTCCTTTATATTAAATTAGGAATTAATTAATTTACAATGGAAAGAATAAAATAAAAACCTTCCTAAAGTTATTTATTCAGAAAATAAATAAATAAAAAAAACCCAAAAAGAAAGAAAGTCAATCGCAAATTAGGTAACGAGTTGACTTTGACATCTAGGTTGAATTATGTCTTCAACCGAGCTAACTTATGTCTGCCTGATGTCCGAGCTAACTGATAACTGTCCGAGCTAACTTATGTCTGTCCGAGCTAACTGATAACTGTTCGAGCTAATCTTAAGTCTGTTCGAGCTAACTGATGTCTATCCGAGCTAAATTACATCCGATGTCTGAAGCCCGAGATCAGATGTCCGAGACATGGGTGTCCGATATAAAATGTCCGATGTATGGGTGTTCGATGTATCAGCCTCTACCACTTGAATACTTAAAACAGGTCTTTTATCTTCAGGTATGGACAAGCCCTTTTGATAATGAATTACTTTCTGGATAAAGGCAGCAAGGTTGTCCTTAAACCTTTTAGCTTGAGCCCTAATGATCAGTCCAGTCTTCATCTGTATCGGATTAGTATCCCAGTGAGTTTTCAGTGGTGCGAGCTCGGGCGGGTTCGCATCAGAATTGATGCTCCAATTTAATAGCCACATGCAACATCTCCTCCAACTCCACATATTGTTTCAATTCTAGTTGATTGTCTATCTCACGATTCAAACCACCAAGGAATCTTGCCATGGTTGCTTCTCTATGTTCATTCATACTTAACCTCATCATTAGCATCTCCATCTCCTTGTAATAATCCTCCATAGACCTACTTCCTTGAGATAGGGATTGAAGCCTTTGATGAAGCAACCTATGATAATGTGATGGTACGAACCATTTTGTCATGTCCCCTTTCATTTGTTGCCATGTAGTGATCAAGTCATCACCAACTCTCCTTCGGGTGTTCTACTCATTAGTCCACCATTGGAGTGTATAATGACCAAACTCCATTCTGCTAACTTCATCTTCTTGGCCTCTGAATAATTATGACAATTAAAAATCATCTCCAGTCTCTCCTCCCATTCCAAATATGCTTCCGGATCACTTTTTTCCATGAAAGGTGGAATGTTTACCTTGATATTACCTAGATCACCATCTTCATTCCTTGCTGGTCTCCCACAAATTGACCTTTATTGAGGTTCAAAAATTTCATCAAACCCCTCATCCAAGTCATCTCCAAAGTTACTTCCCCTGAATTCCTCTCTTGGTCGCCCTCGACCTCCTCGGCCTCAACCTCGACCTCTGTGAGCATCCAACGTTATATTCAGCCCTCTTTAAGATGTTTTTATCCTGTCCATCCTTTGATCTATGTTATCAAATCGGGCATTCATCTGCTGCAATTGTTATCAAATCTGTTTGCTCATCACTCTCTGTAGCTCGGGAACCACCATGGAATCCTACGGATTCTTCTTCATTAATTCTTAAAGGTGGATCTCCTCTTCTAACCCTTGAATCTGCCATGTTAGTATAAATAATGCAAAATAAAATGAATTCTCACCAAATATCACTCCCTTATATGTTTCACTCAATCAAGCTCTCGACACTCGTGTTTTTACATTATTTTCGGCTTTTACCCTCTTTTAAGCTTAGACACTCTTTCCTTTTTCCTCTCAATGAATTATCTCAAAGTTTTAATTAAAACACCCATAAAAGAGCAATTAGACCACAAGTATGCTTTAATTAAACTTATCAACAAAACATTAGCAAAAAGTAAGCAATACCGAATGAATTAACAAAACCTAGTTTTTCGGCTTTCTAGGCAAAATAAAGCAAAATGGTAAGCAAACTTTTGGAATTAGGAAGAACTAGACCAGATAGTAAGAGATAAAGGATTCAAGAATAAAATTTAGGAAAAATAATTTCAAACACGAACAAGAACCAAGTTGAACAAAAATATAGAATAGTGTTAGTTGTTGTCCTTGTAATTCAAGTTTTTGCATCAAATCCTTTAACTAATTTTAATCCAATTAAACACCCAAAACTCAAATATCCAGCAACAAAAATAATTCTCCAGCAACTCCAAATATTGAATAAAAAATCAACAAAATAGCAACTCCAATAACTTCTAGCAAACAAATCAATCTCCAACAAACCGAAATTTTTTTTTTCGGCTTTTCTTCTTCTTCTTCTTCTTTTTTTTTTTTCACTCACAGAACATAACACAACTGCAGTAACAAGAATCAACACCAAAATTTGTAATTCCAATAGCAAAAACTCACCAAACTCATGGCCTCCAACAACAAGCATAAAAATGTGCAGTTTTTTTTTTTTTTTGGAATATATGAATGCAAATATTTAAGACTAGAACAGTAAAGAAAAATTAAAAACAAAAAACCAAAATTAACAAGAACAATGATGAAAACCAACCAATAAACGAGGAAACAAAAATACGATAAAACTAGAAAATCCTAATTCAACTAGGAATTAATTTATTTTTTTTAATATGCAGAACGTGTATGATGATAGAAGCAACCTTAACCTAATGCTAAAATTGCAGATTAACACAAAAACAAATAAAGAAAATAAAGATAGATGAAACATGAACAAAATTCGGCTCTGATACCAAATGATACGAACCTAGGACGACCTGCGCCTAAACCCGTATTATATTAGTCCGGATCTAATTATGTTCAAGTTCTAATGGTCACCTTGACCCCTAACCAACTTGTGATTAGAAACCTTGGTATATAATGAAGATGCCACAATAGGTGATGGAAGGCCTACTGATAAGTCAAACTAAAATACTCATTCATTAATGGTGTTTTAGGTGTTCAAAAGAATAAAGAGAATTCAATCTCACAAATAATTTTTTGTATAAAATTCAAGCTTGATTTCACATTGAAAATAAGCCTTTCAATAGGCTACTATTACAAATAAAAAGCCCCAAAAAATTAATTCAAAACCAAACACAAAGTGTTGAGACAAAGAAGTAGAGAAAAAGAAAGTGCCTAATTTTTCTTAGTTTTCTAAACTAATTTGTATTAATTAATTCCTTTATTTTGAATTAGGAATTAATTAATTTACAATTGAAATACTAAAATAATAAATTTCCTAAACTTATTTGTCCAGCAAATAAATAAATAAAAATCAAAATAAAAGACTAATTTCCTAAAACGAAAAGTCAAAATCAAATTAGGAAACTAGTTGACTAGTTTGACTACTAAGGTATCTTTAACCAATCTCCAGCTTGTTTGAGCTCCCAATCAGCTTCCATATGCCATATTAGATGCCAAATATGATTAATAATGATTTCCACACATTTCCCCTTTATTGGAATAAGTCAAACAAGAAGAAAAGTCAAAGTCAGCGGTAAAATAACACATTTTCGGCCAAATTGAGCGGCTGTCCCATACAAGTCCTTTGTAGATGCTTTTGATTCTTCCTTGGTTATATTCCATGACCTATTAATGATATTAATTGAGTTAATGAAGTGCTAAAACCATTCCATGCTGTTGGAGTCCAAATTTGAACAAAAATAGCTAGCCGGGTCCATATTGAAGCTGAGGAGAGGAGATCCACCACTAAGAATTAATGAAGAAGAATCTGTAGGATTCCATGGTGATTCCCGAGCTATAGGGAGCGGTGAGCAAACAGACATGAGGGCTGTCTCGGAACAATTGCAGCAGATGAATTCTCAATTTGACCACATAAATTAAAGGATGGACAGAATAGAAACATCTCATGGTGGACCAAATTTGAGGCAATAGTTCCATGTAGGTCAAAGTCGAGGAGGCTGTCGACGACCTAGAAAGGAGTTTGAAGAGGAAAATTTTGGAGATGATTTTGAGGAAGGAATGGATGAAACACTTGCTGTCAAAGAGAGGCTAGGCCATGGGAGGCATAGGATAGAGGAGGTAGATGATGATCTTAGCAACATCAAGGTAAACATACCACCTTTCATGGGGAAATATGACTTGGCGGCTTACTTGGAATGGGAGGAGCGTATGGAGATAATCTTCGATTGCCACAAGTATTTGGAGGCTAAGAAGGTGAAATTGGCAGCAATGGAATTTGGTCATTATGCACTCCAATGGTGGACTAATGAGCAAAACATCCGAAGGAGAGTTTGTGATGACTTGATCACTATATGGAGACAAATGAAAGGAGCCATGAAGGTGAAATTGGCAGCAATGGAATTTGGTCATTATGCACTCCAATGGTGGACTAATGAGCAAAACATCCGAAGGAGAGTTTGTGATGACTTGATCACTATATGGCGACAAATGAAAGGAGCCATGAGGAACCAGTTGGTACCATCATACTATCATAGGTTGCTGTATCAAAGACTTCAATCTTTATCTCAAGGAACTAGGTTTGTGGAGGATTATTACAAGGATATGGAGATGCTTATGATGAGGTTAATCATGAATGAAGATAGAAGAGCAACCATAGCAAGGTTTCTTGGTGGTTTGAATCGTGAAATAGCCAATCGACTAGAATTACAACAATATGTGGAATTGAAGGAGATGTTGCATGTGGCTATTAAATTATAGCATCAATTCAAGAGGAGGGATGTAAGCTCATGGTTTAGTGGTGTTTCCAACAATGGAAGGTCAAATCCAAGTGGCTGGAGAAACAATCCTACCTTTGAAAATAACCCAAAGGCAAAAGTTGGAGAAGAAAGTTTAAATCGGCCAAGGTGAGAGACTAGAACCGAATCTGTCCAAGCACATAAAGGTGATGGTAAATCTGGTCCTAAACCTTCTAAAACTCATGAAATTGTGTGTTTTAAGTGCCAGGGATGAGGATACATCACTATCCAATACCCGAATAGGAGGATTATGGTGCTAAAATGTAATGGCGAACTAGAATCCAAAAGTGAAGAAAGTGATGCTGAAACCGAAATTGATGGTGAAGAAGTTAGAGATGATGGGCATGATGAATCCAAAACTCTCAAGGAATCTAGGGTTGATATGAGTTTAGTAGCAAGGAGGGTTCTAACCATGTACAAAGATGAGGACCAAATTCAAAGAGAGAACATCTTTCACACCCGATGTGAAATTTAAGGTAAGATTTGTGGTATGATAATTGATAGTGGAAGTTGTACAAACGTAATTAGTACCATTGTGGTTGATAAACTAGGCTTAACAACTATTAAACATCCAGATCCATATATATTACAATGGCTTAATGATAGTGGTAAGATGAAAGTGAATAAACAAGCCAAAGTAAAATTTAGCATACATAAATATATGGATGTTGTGTTGTGTGATGTTGTGCCTATGCATGCTGGTCATATATTGTTGGGAAGGCCATGGCAATTTGATAAAGATTCCATACATTATGGGAGAGAGAACTTTATTTTTTTTAAGCTTAAAGGCAAGAAGGTTAAACTAGAGCCATTGAACCCGAAGGAGATTTTTAGGAACCAAGTACAAATGCAACGAAGGAGAGAAGTTGAGAAGCTCAAAGAAAAGGCTAGTATGTCACCAACAGTCCCACCATCCATTCAAGAGGGAAAAGGTGAGCTTACTGTCCAAGGTAAGTCCTCTAAAACCCAAGTTGAGTGGAAAAATTTAAATAAAACTGAGAGTGAGAAACTTGGAGCAACAGCCAAGAGTGATGCAAAATTCAATGAATCGGTGAGTGAGAAAGGAAAAGAAAGAAAAGAAAGGAAAAATAAAAATTTTCATCTTAGTTTTGGGGATTTTAATAAATCCATTTTGAGTAAGAAACCATTTCTGGTCATGAATTATAAAGATGCTTATTTAAAAATGCTTTTGTTTTATAGAACCTTATTTGCCTTGTTGAGAGCTTTACTTTGTGGAAATTTGAAAATTAGGAAGAGATTATTTGCTAACTTTAAAAAGTGTAATTTTTGCCAAAATGAACATGTATTTTTAATTTTATTTTGATAGTATTTGACCCAGGACATTTGATTTGTTTGCACTTACAAAAGGAGAAGTTTCCAAAACATCAAAAGTTAAAGCTTGTTCCGCGTGTGGATGGACCTTTTCAAGTTTTGGAGCGGACTAACGAGAATACCTACAAACTTGATTTAATAGCTGAGTATAATGTTAGTGCCACATTTAATATTTCTGATTTATCTGCTTTTGCTGCAGGTGAATATCTTGATTTAAGGAAAAATCCTTTTCAAGAGGAGGGGAATGATGCGAATCTGCCCGTGCCCGCACAACCGATAACCCGCTATGGTGCTGACCCGATATGGATGAAGACCGAGCTGATCACTAGGGCTCAAGCTAAGAGGTTTAGGGAAAATATTGCTACATTTATCTAGGGAGTAATTCATTCTCAAGAAGGCTTGTCCATACCCAAAGATCCAAGACCTTTTTTGAGCATACTAGTGGTGGCAGCCAATACGAACCTAGGTACCAGTTTTGGTGCATTCATGGATTTTAGGCAACCGAAAATGGGGTCAAATCTTCTTGAATTAACTTGATACCATTAATAAGTCATTGGACCAGGTCAAGGCCATAGCTAATCTGGTAATTTAAGTGGTGTACGAATGAGAGAGAAATTGGCCGGGTTTTACTGTATTTTCCACTAGCCTTACTATATTTTGCTAAGTTGGCTTTTCTCTTTCCTCCAAGTAAGGGCAACGTGTGGGACTCCATAATAATCTTTTTTTCGCATCCCAAAAAGCATATAAAATCTGATTTGGAGCTCAAATTGGTCAAGGATTGGTCAAAATCAACTTAGTCAAAAAGCTATTATTCTAGTTTCCTAATTTGATTTCTACTTTTTGTTTTAGAAAATTACCTTTACTTTTGGTTTTTATTTATTTATTTTCTGGAAAAATAAGTTTAGGAAAGTTATTATTTTATTAATTTCATTGTAAATTAATTAATTCCTAATTCAAAGTAAGGGAATTAATTAATCAAAATTAGATTAGGAAAGGATGTGAAATTAAGCAATTTCCTAATTGGATTCTATGTTGGCTGAAATTTCCTAATCCTTTTAGGGTTTTATTTTGTTCATTCAAAACCTATTTTAAGGCTTATTTTCAATGAGAAATCAAGCTTGAATTTTATATAGAAAATTATTTGCGAGATTAAATTCTCTTTATTTTGACTTATCAATAAGCCTTCCATCACCTATTATGGTGTCTTCATTATATACCAAGGTTTCTCATCATAGGTTGGTTAGAGGTCAAGGTGACCATTAGAATTTGAATATAATTAGATCTGGGCTAATATAATACGGGTTTAGGTGCAAGGCGTCCTAGATTCATATCAGTTGCATCTAAGGAAGGAGAGGTTTCCTGAGCAACAAAAGACAAACCTTATGCCTCGAGAGGATGGACCTTTTCAAGTCTCGGAGAGGATCAATGAAAATGCCTACAAACTTGACCTACTAGGTGAGTATAATGTGAGTGCTACATTTGATATTACTGATTTATCTCCATTTGCTGCAGTGATGACTTTGATTTGAGGGCAAATCCTTTTCAAGAGGATGGGAATGATGAGAATCTGTCTGTACCTGCACAACCGACTACCCGCTAGGGTGCTGATCCGATACAGTTGAAAACTTAGCCAATCACTAGGGCACAAGCTAAGAGATTTAAGGACAACCTAGCTGGTTTCATACAAGGGGTTATCAATTCTCAAAAAGAGCACGTCAATACCTGAAGATTGAAAGCCTGCTTTAAGCATCCAAGTGGTGGAGGCCGATATGGACTAGGGAAGTTGTTTTAGTGCATTTGTGGACTCCGGATAGCAAGGAATGGGTTCAACAATTCTTCAAATCAATTGATATCACTAAGAGGTCATGGAATCAAGTCAAGGCAGGAGAAAAAGCAACCAAAGAGGCCATTTTGCGCATGGAGGACATGTTTGGTCAAAAATGCACCTTTTGTCACTAGATTGACATATCTTGATGATTAAGCTCTTTCTCTTTTTTTCCAATCAAGGACAACATATGGGAATCATAATTATTCCTATTTGGAAACCTACATGGAATATTGAAGCTAATTTGGAGCCTTTGCAAGCTGGAAATTGGTCAAAGTTAACTTAGTTGTCAAACTAGTCCACTAGTTTCCTAATTTAAGTTTGACTTTTTGTTTCAGGAAACTATCTTTTATTTTAGTTTTTATTTGTTTGTTTGCTTGACAAATTAACTTAGAAAATTTAGAATTTTATTATTTTGATTGTAAATTAATTAACTTCTAATTCAAACTAAAAGAATTAACTAATACAAATTAGTTTAGGAAAGGAAGGTGAAATTCGGCCAAGCATAGTTTCCTATTCTCAATGGCCGATTTTGACCTAATTATTTAGGGTTTTATTTTGTTGATTCGAACCTATTTAAAGGCTTATTTTTCAATGAGAAGGCAACTTAGATATTAGTCAAAAAAATATTATGAGAAATAATTCTCTTTGTTTCTTTGAACATCTAAAACACTTAATAGAAATCTTTGTTTTAGATTGACATATCAATAGGACATCCATCACCTATTTTGGTGCCTTCGATATACCAAGGCTTCTAGTCATAGGTCAATTAGGGGTTGAGGTGACTATGAGAACTTGAACTTAATTTTTCAATCCTGGCTAATATAATACAGGGTTTAGACGTAAGTTAACTTAGGTTCAGATCATTTTGTGCTCCTTGTCCTCTTAGCTTTCTATTGGTAACTTATTTATGAATTTTGGTGGGATATTTGAAAAGTTTCCAATTTTGAACAAATTATTAAATTAAATTTGAAAGATTGGGAAAAATTGAAGTAGATTGAATGTATATATATATATGTATATGAAAAAATATGTACGTGTGTGTTTGTAAATATATACATTTCATATATATATGTTTGTGTTATTATAAGTTCGTGTATGTAATATTGATATGTGTTAGATTTTATGTGCTATCGATATGTGTTAGATTGATAAAAACACACACACACACACACACACACATATATATATATCTTTTGTAAATGTATGAATATGTGTATTTTTCATAAATTTTAGAAACACAATATATATATTTAATTAACATTGTTATTTAAATTTACGATGCCAATAATGATGTTGAATCAAATAAATGTTGCATAGGATTTATGACTTTGTGTATAAAGAAATTATGGATTTTAAATTGTTGTTAAATTTATTGTTGAATTTATAACGTGTAATAAAATGTAATAATATGAATTTAATTATATATGAATTTCATGTGATTTTAATGTTATTTTGGGTATAAATTGATCTTAAGGATTTGAGAAAAATATTGTTCTAAATTATTGTGCTCAACAATTACATTTATGCGTGCAAATAATTATGGATTTTTTTGTGGTATTAAAAGCTGATATATTTAAATTCATTGATTTATTTTGATAATAAGATAAATACAGAATTTAACGTATTTGTATTGGTATATAAATCTGGATGTATTTTATCTAGTTGTGGTAATTATAATATTATTAAATTTTTATATGGTAATTATAATATTATTAAATTTTTATATGGTAATTATAATATCATTAAATTTTTATACTTTTTAAGATGGACCATAGAATACTAGTACTCTATACCATATTGTTGATTAGTGCGCAAGTTGTATGGTCATCTTGTTTGATGCCATAGACCCGAGGGTTGGCAAGTATTATACAATGAGGATCAGCCGCCTCTTTCCATACAGTATTGATGTTCTGTATTGTATCTGTTGTTAGCACGCAAGTATATAGGATCTTCCTGTGGCAGCCATGAACTTGAAGGTCAGTAAGAGTTATATAGTGAGCATCAGCCAATCCTTCCATGGGCAGGATAACTGTTGATAGCATCTGTGCCTTTAGGATGCCTAGGCAACCGTTTGCAGCTTTTTTTCTTCAACCTCCCCATCAGGTAGTACTCGAGATACCGAGAATTGTCTGGCACTACTAATATATAGTATGGTTCATCAAGTTTTTTTTTTTCATATATAAACATGTATACATAAAATTAGATATACAATGTTATGTGGTATGTATCATACTGTACTAGGGCAATGACCAGATTCGATCCATGAATAGCTTTACCTTGTAACTATGTTGTCTACGAGTCTAGGGGGTTGGATGGCCATTATAGGAACCACCTCGGGCTGTATGGCTAGCAGGGTACTGGCGACAATTGATATCATGGATCACGTAGTATGTTATATGATATCGTACACTTACGATACGAGTGTGCATATTTCATAGTATATTTATAAATTTTATATTTTTATTTTATTTTATGTTACCTTATCTATCTAGGACTTGCTTTTCTTTTCTAATATTTCCTTTAGTTGCCTATATTATTGTTATTATTTTTCATACTATTTTTTTTATTAATATTAGTATTATTTATTTATTTATTCATTATTATTATCATTATTGTTATTGTTATTGTCACTTTTATTTATTATGATTATTTTTATTGTTATTTCCATTATTTATTATTATTTTTTTTATTATCATTATTATAATTATTGTTGTTACTATTTTTATTATCAATGGTATTTACCGTTAAAACTGTTGTCAATTATTATTATAGTTGTTAGTATTAATTATTTAGGTTATTATAATTGTTATTACTATCGTTGTTATTATTATTATTATTTATTTATTCATTATTATTATTCTCATTATTATTACTTGTTATTACTATTGCTATCATCATTATCATTAATATTATTTTTATTGTTATTATTATTATTATTATTATTTATTATATCATAGCCTTCGGTCAAGTATCACAGCCTACGGGTTGGAACGATAGCCATCGGGCAAGTACGATAGTCCTTGGGCAAGTGTTAGACTTCAAACAAGTATGGAATCTTTCGGGCGACTATGTTAGCCCTTAGACAAGTGTGGTAGTCTTCGGACAAGTTGTGCTATTACTTTTATTAATGTTACTATTGTTTTTTTATTACCCTCCTTCCTACATCATGCAATTGTACATTTGTAAAACGATATGAAGTGTAGTATGATACTAAGTGGGTAGTATAGGTGAACGCGAAATAAAAAGGTATTTATGTTATTATTATGTCATTTCTCTTGTCCATATATATCTATACTTTTTTTTTTTTTTATGGAAATCCTAAAACCTTGTGGGATCAATTGTAGTAAATCGGGAGGGATAAGATGATACTATATAGAAGTGTGTTTTTTGTATAGGAAATTTTGTGGCATGTCCAACCCTTAGGGGAGATGCTCTCAGATTTTCGATAGGACGGTCCAATAGGGTTTTCCATGGGATCAGGCTTATCTAGGGTACCTTAAAGGGATCCTAGATGGGTCCTAACTGAGTGGTATCAAAGCTCTAGGTTTCATTATCCTTGGGAGTTTTCGATATATGATGTGGTTGTGTACCCTGGATGGTTAGTCTTCACCATATAGTTACAGTTGATCAAAGGATAATGTGACAAAATAGTCTGAGTAGAGCGTGCAAGTCTTTGTTGATTTTGCTCCTAGTTGAATTTTTAAAATTTTGGGGATGAAATTTTCATAAGGAGGGTAGATTGTAACACTCAAACCCGAGAAAATGCATTGAATTCGAATTTTTAACCAGGGTTGACTAAGGTTGATCGAGATTGACCAAGTGGGTGACACAGTTCACTTTTTACTATGGGACGAATTCCAAGTTGGCTGAGTTATCATGGCAAAGATGCCATATGTCATAATGACAGAGTAACACATACCACCCTAAATAAAGAAATTAAAAAATCATTTTCTTTTTATTTTTTTCTTTCTCTATCCTTCTTTCTCCTCCACCCCCCCCCCCTTAAATGGGCCCCCTCTCTCCCTCTATGTCTTTCTCGAGTTGGCTGAATTTCTTGAATTTTTAGCACCTGTTGCTTATGTATGTTGGCTACCAGCGAGCACAGCCGGTCGACAAGGCGCCCAAATTAGGCTGGCGAAGCCAATAGCTGTGATATAGCTTTTTTTAGTGATTTTGCCATTTTCCAATAGACCAAGTGTAATTTCATACTCTATCCCCTATATATTAAGTCCCCTAATCTAAAAAATGGCCTCCATTCATCCAAATTCCAAAAGGTTTGTGAGATACACTAGAGGGCAATTTGGATGAAACTTCCTGGTAGTTTTCTGCCTAACATCGGCGACGTTGAGCTCAACGAAGGTTAGTTTCATATTCCTCATCCTCTTAGCTTTCTATTGCTATCTTGTTTATGAAATTTGGTGGGATATTTGGAAAGTTTCCATTTTTGAATAAATTATTAAATTAAATGTGAAATATTAGGAAGAATTGAATTAGATTGAATGTAAATATACATGTATATAAGCAAATATGTTTGTGCGCATTTGTAAATATAGACATTTCTTATATATATATATGTGTGTGTGTGTGTGTTTATAAGTTTGTGTGCATACTATTGATATGTGTTAGATTGATACACACACACACACACACATATACATATTCTGTAAATATGTGAATATATGTATTTTTCATAAATTTCATAAACACAATATTTATATTTAGTTAACATTATTATTTAACTTTATGATGCCAATAATTATGTCGAATAAAATATATGTTGCATAGGATTTATAACTTTGGGTTTAAAGAAATTATGGATTTTATGTTGTTCTTGAATTTATTGTTGAATTTATAACGCATAAGGAAATGTAGTTATATGAATTTAATTATATATGAATTTCATGTGATTTTAATGTATTTTTGGTATAAATTGATCTTGAGAATTTGAGAAAATTATTGTTTTAAATTATTGTGCTTAACAATTATATTTATGCATTCAAATAATTATAGATTTGTTTTATGGTATTAAAAGCTGATATATTTAAATTGATTGATTTATTTTGATGATAAGAGAAATATGGAATTTAAGGAATTTAGTAATAGTATATAAATTCGGATGTATTTATCTAATGTCAGTAATTACAATATTAACATTTTTATAGTTTTTAAAATGCACCATACAGTACTGGTGTTCTGTATGATACTATTGATTAGCGCACAAGTTTATATGGTCGTCTTGTGGGATGCCATGGACCCGAGAGTTGGAAAGTATTCGTCTTGTGGGATGCCATGGACCCGAGAGTTGGCACGTATTCGTCTTGTGGGATGCCATGGACCCGAGAGTTGGCAAGTATTATACTGTGAGTATTAGTCGTCCCCTTCCATGACCAGGATTATTGTTATAAGCATCGATGTGTTAGGATGCTAGTGTGACCATTTGCAAGTTTCTCTTTTTAACCACCCCATTAGAGTGGTACTCAAAAACGCCTGACACCACTGGTGAATAATGTGGTGCGTCAGGTAGTTATGGTTTTAAATGCACCACACTGTGCTGGTGTTATGTACTGTATTCATTGTTAATGCACAAGTATATAGGGCTTTCTTGTGGGAGCCATGGACCTGAGGGTCGGCAAGTATCATACAATGAGCATCAACCACCCCCCCCCCCTCCACAGCGAGGATGGTTGTTGATAGCATTGGCGCCGTTGGAATGTCAAGGCAACCATTTGCAACTTTCTTTTTTTAACCTCCTATTAAGTAGTACTTGAGACGCCAAGAACTACTGGCATCACGGATATATAGTACGGTGCATTATGTAACTTTTTTATATATGTACGAGTATATGTATATGTAGATATAATATGTTATGTTGTATGTACCACATTGTATGCGAGCAACGATTAGATTCGATCTGTGAATAACCTAGCCTTATATATTGCCTACGAGTCCAATGGGTTGAACAATCATTATATGGCATCGTACACTTCCTATGTAAGTGTGTATATTTTGTAGTTTATTTATAAATTTTATAATTTTCTTTTATTTTATATTACCTTATTTATTTAGGACTTGATTTTCTAATATTACCTTTATTTGCCTTTATTATTATTATTATTATTATTATTATTATTATTATGATTATGTGTATTATTGTTTTTATTAATATTGTTATTATTGTTATTATTTATTTATTTATTATTATCATTATTATTAATATCGTTGCTGTTATTATTATTGTTATTGTAATTGCCACTATTATTTATTATGATTATTTTTATTGTTATTTCCATTATTTATTATTATTATTAGTATTATTAGTATCATTATGATACTTATTGTTGTTACTATTTTTATTATCAATGACATTTACCATTAAAATTATTGTCAATTATTATCGTAGTTGTTATTTTTAATTATTGAGATTATTATAATTGTTATTACTATCGATATTATTATTATTATTATTTATTCATTGTTTTTATTTGCATTATTATTACTTATTAATGCTATTATTATTATAATTATCATCATTACTATTTTTATTGTTATTATTATAAATTATTATTGTTATTATTATTATTATTATTAGTATATGGTAGCCTTCAGGTAAGTACCACAGCCTACGGGTAGGAACGATAGCTATCGGACAAGCACGATAGCCCTTTGGCAACTGGAGAAGCCTTCGGGCGAATATGTTAGCCATTGGACAAGTGTGGTAGCTTTTGGTCAAGTTGTGCTATTTTTGTTGTTAATATTACTATTGTTGTTTTATTACCCTCCTATCAACATCATGCATTATTACATTTGTAAAATGATATGAAATGTAGGATGGCACTAAGTGGGTGGTATCGGTGGACGCGAATAAAAATGTATTTGTGCTATTATTAAGTCATTTCTCCTGTCTATATATATTTGTACTTTTTTTTTTTATGAAAATCCTAAAAATTTGTGGGATCGATTGTAGTAAGGTGGGAAGGTTAAGGTGATACTATATAGAAGCGTGTTTTCTTTGGGATCAGGGCTTATCTAGAGTTTCAGAAACGGATCCTGGATGGGTCCTGACATGTATTGAGGTGCTTGCATGTCGTCAAGGTGCTTGATTTTTCTTAAGCCCTAATTTTAGGTAATACAGTTTCATTACATCATTTTGGTGTCTTCAAGCACCAACTTGACTAGCCTAAATTGTACATAAATATTGACCAGAGCAAAATAAAAGTCAAAGCACGTTACAACTTGAATTACAAACCTCTGAACCCAAGTAAACTAGCTCTAAATTTTGCTCACCAATATGGCTAACAATGGCATGAGATTCTTTAACAGATATAATGCATTACTTTGAATCAATAGGTGTTAATCTAGCTTGTAACATAAAGGCCTAATAGTAAAAGACTTAAAGAAAGAAAACAATAGGAAAATAAATAATAACAAAGAAAACTTAAACCAAATATTAATGAATGTGTGCTTTAAGAGAACGCTACGTAGGAACATTGTGTTCTAGCTTGAAACCTGTTTTCCTCTTTCCATCCTTCAAATGTTTAAACACCTTCTTACTTCATCCAAATTCTTCATCAACTTTTCAATTGAACAACCTTTCACTACCTCCACTCCTATCCAACATAATCCATTCTATGAGACTAAAATTGAGAATCAAAAGTAAGAAAGTCAAAAGTAGGTACTTAATTTTCAAGTAGATAATTGTTTATCGAATATTTGAAATCATCATCATCATCATTGATTTTTTTTTCTTTTTCAATTTCCATTGTCACTTTTCATTTAGAAATGCCTTTTTTATCATATTTCCTTTTGGCTTTTTCTATCTATTATTTTTCAGATTTTTTTTAATATATATATATTTTTGTTTTTTCCAAAGATGTTCAATATGATGTACAATATGATAAATGTTTGAAAATTATATAACTTAATACTTAAAATTTTTTATTTCACATACATATATACAATCAAACTAATTTTCAAATACAATAAATGATTGAATATATCAAATCCATAACAATGCATAAACCATATCTCTAGACTTAATTTCTCACTTTATCTATTCTTTTACGTATCAAAAACATATATTTTTATCAATTCAAAATTAAACACTTTTTTATAAAATGTAAAGGGTTAATAAAGTAAACATTTAGGCTTATAATAAAGGTAGGCAAACAAGATTTAAAAAAATAAAATAAAAAGGCTCTACATATGCGTCTTTAAATATGCATCCTAATTAAGGCTCAAACATAGTACTAAGAATTTGACAACGATACAGGTGAGCTAGAAAGGCTCAAATCCAATAAAAAATTGGCCTCGATCACTATTTCAATGATGAAATACTCTAGGATTTCACCTTAAGTATTGATTATGCAAGTTCAAGAGCATTAACTTAATTTGATAGGCTCCAACTTCATGTAAATCATTAAATCATGCTAAATTGATTAAGTGCTCAAAAATATTTGGAAGTAATAACACATTAAATATTTCTTAGGTATAAAGTATATATAAAAACAATTCAACTATTAAAAATCAAATTTGTATTGATCATAGGCTTAACATTGGAAAATCATATTACTTAATACAACAAAACAAAAATTTTGAAAAAAAATTCATCCAACAGTCACGATAAAGAAACTTAGGGTTTGTTTGACTAGCTATTTTTAAAATAGATTTATATTGTTGAAAACAAAAATTGTTTCTAAACCACTTATAAAACATTTGGCCATTGTTTTTTTATAACAATTTTTCAAAAGAAAAACAATGAAAGAACAAAATATTGGAAACAATATTTTGTTGTTTTCTCTTGTTTTAGAAATAATTTTAACACAGTAAGAAGTCATATAAACCATCAATTAGGTGTCATCTAAGAAGAATGAGATCTATAATTATTGAAACTGGGTTGAGACCTGGGATCGACCAAATGGGGCTAGGATCAAGAACATCCAAATGGGCCTCAATATTTGGGGACTATCTAAATAGACCGGGGGCCTAGGACCACCTGAATGGGCCAAACATATGGAATTGCTTGAATGGCAAATAACAAAAACCATTAAAAAATACAAGCACCCTAAAACACCATAATGGGTTTGAGATCCAAGACCGCTAGGTTAATTTCATACACCTTTTATGAGGTTTTAAACACAAATTAGTCCCTTTAATTTCAAAAATATCAGTAAAATTCCCTTAGGTTTCAAAAAGTTATTATCTTCCCTCCCCCCCCCCCCCCCCCACCCCCCCAAAAAAAAAAAAAAACAAAAGCAATTGTTTCATTCATAGTCTTTGAAATAAAGTTATCTATACTCTTTTAAAGGTATTAGTTGAAATTTTCAAAACCTCAAGAATTAAATTGCAATTAATGCAAACCTTAAGGTGTCCAGATATATTATTTTCTAAATTGCCAAAAGCCTTTTGTTTTTTGTTCTCTATTTTGAAAACAATGTTTCAAAAATAGAAAACATAAAACACAGCCAAATAGGCCCTAAAAAATAAAATAATGAAAAAAAACATACTTTTAGAATTAGTTTTTCATGAACGCAAATAAAAACTAAAACCTAACATATTGAAGCTCAACATATTCATTCATGCTTAAAGAAATCATTTCAAAACATTTAAATACATCCCCCAACTTGAGTTGAACATTGTCCTCAATGTCAAATAAGAGTTAAAGATACTTCCCTGGATTCAAAATTAGCTTGAAATTGTATGAAAGTCTTTCAAAAAGCTTGAAAAACCATCACCAACCATGAATCTTCAATAGATACGGCTTCAATGTAAAAGGCAGTGGGATTACAAATTCTTTGTGATTTTTATGCTCCTTAAAATGCTCTAATCCAATTAACAAATCCTTTCAAAAATCGAACATAGCTTTCATCATATTTCTTTCAAGATAAGTAATTAATTTTATCCTTCAAAATATGAACAAACAAATCAAACTCAACTAAAAACAAACAAAAATAATTTAAACAAATTAAAGTCATAAGATTTTAAATCCATTTAAAATACCAACATGCTGAATTGAATGAATTAAAGCATATAAATACTCACATCAAAATTGAAACTCTTGAAATTACTTGAAAAATAGTAAAAATTTTCCAAGTTGAGTAGCAAATTTTGGTATCAATGGGCACTACCTTGGAAATTGACCATAGACCTGAAACTTTACCATATCTTCTAAACATATTGAATTAACACTCCACAAATGTCAAGTTAAACAAACATTATTTACTATTTTTTCTATCTATTGCAACTTCAAATCTGTAAACTGAAAATTTCTAGCAAGTATAGTATTTAAACTTCTTCAAAACCATACAAAACTAAACAAATAGATTAAACAATAAAAATATACCAATAGCTATTTAAAAACTAAGAAAGAAGAATTGATAAATATTTAAGAAAGTATAATATAATTAAAAGTGAAGAAAAACTACCTTATAAAATTAATTGGATCAAAGAGGTGACCAAATTTATTTACAAGCTTTCAACTCACAAAGTTACTTGTCCATATCATGTGATTCACTACCACTAGTCATGCATTCATGCAAAATGATATTGGAAAATTCATCCAGGATCAAATTGATAATTGCTTCCACCTCCAAAAATATTATTGAAGAACGTATTAATTACCTACCCTTTATACGAATTTACTTTATCTACCAATATCTCATCTATGGCTTCAAAGTGGAATATCTTTTCTCCTTTTGAAGATGAAATAGGCTGTGTAATATGAAAAATCTCCTTCTCTTGGTTAATTCTAAATATCAAAGATACTTTATCACTTTCATTCATCTTAATAACAAAAAAATCAATAGGAAATAAAATTTATCAACTTATAATTCCATATCTTCTAAAATTCTTAATGGTTTTTTGATAGAATAATCTACCATTTGCAATGTAACTTTAGTAGGCTTGAGATCCCCAATTTCTACTTTTACAAAACCATTATTAAATATTGAATTTGTACCAGCTCCAAAATCACATAACTAAATATCAAATTTAATGCAATTAATAAAATAAGAACAGAAAAACTCCTGATACGAGCCTAGATCGACTTGCGCCTAAACCCGTATTATATTAGCTCGGGTTGAAAAATTAAGTTCAAGTTCTTATGGTGACCTCAACCCCTAATCAACCTGTGACTAGAAACCTTAGTATATTGAAGATGCCACAATAGGTGATGGAAATCCTATTGATAATTCAAACTACAACACTCACTCTCTAATTGTGTTTTAGGTGTTCAAAGAAAACAAAGAGAATTCTTTTCTCACAAAAAAATTTCTAAATAATATTAAAGGTGTGTTCTTCCTGAAAAATAAGCCCTTAAATAGGCTAGAGTCACAAAACAAATAAACCCTAAAAATCTAGGACAAAACTGGCTAAAAGGATGAGGAAGCCAAGCTTGGCCGAATTTTCTCTCTCCTTTCCCAATCTAATTTTGATTAATTAATTCCTTTATTTTGAATTAGAAATTAATTAATTTACAATGGAAATAATAAAATAATAGTTTTCATAAGTTGTTGTGTCCGGAAAATAAATAAATGGAAACCAAATAAAGACTAATTTCCTAAAACAAAAAAGTCAAAATCAAATTAGGAAATAAATTGACTATCTTTCTAACTTAGCGGTCTTTGACCAATTTAAGCTCCAAATCAGCCTATATACACCTTTTAGGATGCCAAATAGGATGATCATTGAGTCCCACACGTTGCCATTGATTGGAACAAAGAGAAAATGTCAACTCAGCAAAATACAGTAAAGCCAGCAAACAATACAACATTTTTTGGCCAAAACTCCTCCTATGTGCACAAGCCCATTTTGTTTGCCTTTGATTCTATCTTGGCTTGATTCCATGACCTCTTAGTGATATTCATTGAATCCATGAAGTGTTAGAACCATTCGTGCTGCCCGGAGTCCATATTGGCATGTAAACAGCTTCCCGGTTCCGTGTTGGCCTCCATCGATTGGATGCTTAAAATGGATTTTGTATCTTTGGGTTTTGACAAGCCCATTTGAGAAGTAATTACTCCCTGTATAAAGGCAGCCATGTTTTCTTTAAATCTCTTGGCTTGAGCTCTAGTGATTGGCCTGGTCTTTATCCATATCGGATCAGCATCCTAGTGGGTTATTAGTTGTGTGGGTTCGGGTGGATTCTCATCAATTCCCAGGATCCTTAAGCTTAAGTTGTACCTTTTGATTTATCATAGCACCACACTCTTTCTTAAAAGTGACATTTTTTGTCCAAAACTTTTGATCTGCACTTTCTTTGGTCTTATCTTGTTTATATTTAATTGAAGAGCTCATAGCCTTTCCAAGTTGTAGTGGATCATATTTGCTACTGTGAAACTTCATGGCATCACTCAAACCATATTTAGAATGCTCAAAACAAAAACTAAAAGCTTGCTGTCCAGTTTTCATGTCTCCAATTTTGCTCTCAGGTTTGGGGCTATAACTTGCACTATGGTTAGAATTTTTAGCTGAAACTTTACATAAGTCATCCTTATTGTGTTCTGAATCACTTCACAAAATTTTAAGACAGTATGGTATCATTTCCTCATCCAAAGACTCTTTTGACTCACTACTATTAGAAAATACTACGCTGTTGGATCTTTTGAATTGATGAGTTAAGTTTTGGATTGCTTCTTCATCTAAATTGTGCAATTCAACACCTTCTCTTGAAGCATTTGTCTTCCTTATATATGGGAGAATTTACTTTGAAATCTTAGGCTCATCCAAATTATTTTGAACATCCAAAGATTCACTTAAATCTTGATTTACTGGAAAATTGTCACTGTTTAGTCCGTTCCTTTCATTGTGTGCAGCAAGTGTCTAATCCTCTTCCAAAAATTTTTCTTCTCAGCTTGTTGGCTCCACTAAGATATCCTCTAGCCGGCCCTCATCTTCTTCATCCATAATTTGATCTCCCTTAAGCTGCCTTCAACTTTGATATTTAATATCATGAACTTGTTTTTCTTGCATACTGATGAGAATCCTCTCGTACCCCGTACAACCGATTATCCACTAGGGTGCTGATCCTTTAGAAGCTCTACAATTAGCATACTGATGAGAATCCTCCCGTACTTATACAATCGACTACCCACTAGGGTGCTAACCCTTTACAAATGAAGTCGGGACCAATCACCAGGGCATAAGCTAGGAGGGCATGACATTATCCAATATCCAAAGTCTTTTGTATCCAAGTTACGAACGTGAAAAGGACCCGACAAGTGTTTTGGTACATTTTTGGAACCTGCACAGCAAGGAATGGATTCAACAGTTTATGAACTCAATTGGTATCACCAAGAGGCCATGGAATCATGTCAAAGCAAAAATAAAAGTGCTTAAATTCCACATGTGCGCATGACTCCTCTTGCTGACTGAAATTGCTCATTTTGGTGCTGACTTTGACTTATTTTGTTCTTCAAGCAAGTTTGACTCAAGGAGCAATGTAGGGGAATCATTATTAATCGTATTTGGCATCCTACATGGCATATGAGAGCCTATTTGGAGCCTAAACTAGCTGGAGATTAGATAAAGATAGCTTCATTGTCAACTAGTCAACTAGTTTCATAATTTGAGTTTGACTTTTTGTTTTAAGAAACTATCTTTAATTTTGGTTTTTATTTGTTTATTTTCTGGACAAATTAACTTAGGAAAGTTGATATTTTATTATTTTAATTGTAAATTTATTAATTCCTAGTTCAAAATAAAAGAATTAATTATTCCAAATTAGATTAGGAAAGGATTGAAATTTGGCCAACACCATTGTTTCCTAATCTTTATAGCCGGTTTTAATCTAGTGTTTTAGGGTTTTGTTTTGTGAACTTAGCCTATTTAAAGACTTATTTTGTCAATAATATACAGTAAATTATTCATACAAAGAAATATTTGTGTGAAAGAATTCTCTTTGTTCTCTTTGAACACCTAATAGAAATCAAATGTTTTAGTTTGACTTATCAATAGGACGTCCATCATCTATTGTGGCATCTTCATCTTATCTCAATGTTTCTAATCACAAGTTGATTAGGGGTTAAGGTTTCCATTAGAATCTAAACATAATTAAGATTTGGGCTAATATAATACGGGTTTAGGAGCAAGTCGACGTAGGTTCGAATCATTTGATATCAGACATGAATTTTGATCAGGTTTGATTTGTCTTATTTGTTTTATTTTGTTTGTATTAATCTACAATTTTAGTATTAGGTTAAATTCGCATTAAGAAAATTCTACATATCCGAATTTGTTTCTTTGTTTTTCTCCAAATTTTTGCTTTCTAGTTTGTTGGTTGTTTTGCATAATTGTTCTTAGTAATTTGGTTCATTGTTGATTTTTCTTTGCTGTTTTGATCTTAAATATTTGCATTCATATATTCAAGAAAAGAAAAAGAAAAAGGAGTTTGAGAACATATTGCATAAAACTTACAAATATTTGCTATCTGTTTTTTGTTGAAAGTTTGTCCCAGGTTTGGTGGAATTTTGGCATTTGGAATTGAAATTTTGGTGTTGATTCTTGCTGCTGGAGTTGTGTTTAAATTCCATCAGTGTTTTTTATAAAAAAAAAAGGAAAGAAAAGCCAAAGATAAAAAAAGAAATTATTGTAGAAAGGCTGGTTTATGGAAGTTTGAAAATTTGAGTTTGTTTGGTGCGAAATTTCAATTGAGGAGTGTTGGAGTTACTGTTTGATAATTCTATATTTTTGTTAGATATTTGAAATTTGAGTGCTAAAATTGTTTGGATTAAAATTTTTAAAGGATTTGAAACAGAAAAAAACTTAAATTACAAGAACTACAACCAACAACCATTCTGTATTTTATTCAAAATTGTTCTTGTTCATTGTTTGAATCTCTTTTGCAGATTTTATCCTTGAATTATTGGTCTTTAATATTCGAATTCATTCCTTGTTCAATCCAAAAATTTGCCTTGATAATTTTACCTTTGTTTTTGTTAGTTAGGCCGAGACTAGGTGTTATCAATCCGCTCGGTATTTGTTTGATTTTGTTGTTGATTTATTGATAAGTTTAATTAAGACATACTTGTGATCTAGTTGCTGTTTTGTGTGTGTTTTAATTAGAACTTTGAGATAATTCTTTGAGTAGAAAAAGGCAAGAGAGTGTAAGCTTAAAAAAGGGTTGAAAACACGTGTGTCGAGACCTTGTTTGAGTGAAACATATGAGGGAGTGAAATTGTGAGGATTTTTGCATTATTTTTATTAACATGATAGATCAAATGATGAGAAGAGGAGATGGTTCATTAAGGAATCTAGAAGAGGAATTAGTAGGATTTAAGGGTGAATCTTGAGCAACGGGAAGTAGAGATGAACCTACCGACATGATGGCGATCTTAGAACAACTCCAAAGGATGAATGCTCTCTTTGATCACCTAGATCAAAGAATGGATAGATTTGAGAACTCACAAGGTGGGCTGAATCCTAGGGTAGATTTACATGGAGGCCGAGGAGGCCATGGACATCTTAAAGAAGGATTTGAGGAAGGTAATTTTGGAGGCAATCTAGAGGAGGAGTTTGATGATATTTTTACACTCCAAGGGAGGCAAAACCGTGGGAGGTAAGCTAGAGAGGAAAATGATGACCTTGGAAATATTAAGGTCAACATACCACCATTCATGGGAAAGAGTGATCCGGAGGCTCACCTAGAGTGGGGGGAGCATATGGAGATCACATTTGATTGCTACAATTATTTATAGGCAAAGAACATTAAATTGGCTACTTT
Source organism: Ziziphus jujuba (assembly GCF_031755915.1). Classification (NCBI taxonomy): domain Eukaryota; kingdom Viridiplantae; phylum Streptophyta; class Magnoliopsida; order Rosales; family Rhamnaceae; genus Ziziphus; species Ziziphus jujuba. Next base: position 18,785,530 of record NC_083387.1, read on the forward strand.
GGAATTTGGACATTATGCACTCCAATGGTGGACAAATGAGCAAAGTATCCAAAGAAGAGTTGGTGATGAATTGATTATTACTGGGCAACAAATGAAGGGAGCCATAAGGAAGATATTTGTACCAACTCACTATCATAGGTAGTTGCATCAAATACTCCAATCATTATCACAAGGAAGTAGGACCATGGAGGACTACTACAAGGAAATGGAGATGCTCATGATGAGATTGAGTATGAATGAGGATCGTGAAGCAACCGTGGCTAGGTTTTTGGGTGGTTTGAATAGAAAGATAGCCAACCAAGTGGAATTACAACAATATGTGGAATTGGAAGAGATGTTACATGTGGCCATCCAAATTGGGAAGCAATTCAAGAGGAGGGGTACAAGCTCATGGTTTGGAGGTGTTTCTAACAGTGGGATGACTAATTTAAGTGTTTGGAGAAGCAATCCCACCTATGAAGCAAGGACAAAACCAAAGCAAGGAGATGAGAGCACCAATTAGCCAAGGAGGGAGGTTAAGGTTGAACCTGTAAAAGGAACAAAGTTTGAAGGTAAATTTAATCCCAAACCTTCTAGAATTTGTGACATTGTTTGTTTTAAGTGCCAGGGTCGAGGACATCTTGTCAATCAATGACTGAAAGAATAATGGTGCTAAAAGGTAATGGAGAGTTGGAGTCCGAAAATGAAGAATCCGAGGGAGAGGTTGAATTTGTTGAAAAAGAAATTGGAGATAAAGAGCAAGAAGAAGCCGAGACATTTAAAGCCTCAAAAGCCAAATTGAGCTTGGTTAAAATGAGGATTCTAGCCGTATATAAAGATGAAGACCAAGTCTAGAGAAAGAACATCTTCTATACATGATATAAAATCCAAGGTAAAATTTGTTGTCTGATAACTGATAGTGGAAGTTGTGCTAATGTAATTAGTAATGTGGTAGTTGAGAAATTAGAGTTAACAGCCATTAAACATCTTGAACCATATAGATTACTATGGCTTAATGATTGTGGTGAGATGAAAGTGAACAAACGAGCCAAGGTAAAATTCAACATTGATAAATATGTGGATGTTGTTTTATGTGATGTTGTTCCATGCATGCTGGCCATATGTTATTGGGGAGGCCATGGCAACTTGATAAAGACATAATACACTATGAAAGAGAGAATGCTATTGTTTTTAAATTTAAGGAAAAGATGATTAAGCTGGAGCCATTAACCCCAAAGGAGGTGTTTAGAGACCAACTTCAAATGCAATAAAGGAGGAAAGCCGAAAAGCTCAAAGAAAGGGCTAGTGTGGCACCCACGGCTTCATCACCTATCCAAGAAGGCAAGGCTGAACATCTACATCCAGGTAAGTCTTTTAAACTCATCACCTATCCAAGAGGGTGGAAAATAGTGAGAAAGCCGAGAGTGAGAGAAAAATAGTGGTGGCCGAGAGTGGATGGAAAAAGAGAGGAAAAAAAGAAAAAGAAATTTTTTTATCTTAGTTTAGGTGAGATTAAAAAGGCAATTTTGAATAATAAATCATTCCTCGTCATGATTTATAAAGATGTTTATCTAAATGATCAAGCTAACTTTGAAGAGTTTGAATTGCCAAGTTCTATTTCTTTTCTTTTGCAGGAATTTAATGATTCGAAGGAAATTCGTAATTGTTTACCACCTATTGGAGGGATTGAACATCAAATTGATTTTCTGCATGAGCTGCAATTCCTAATAGGCCTGCCTATAGGAGTAATCTAAGGAGACAAAGGAACTACAAAGGCAGGTAAGTGAGTTTTAGACAAAGGTTATGTTCGTGAGAGCATGAGTCCATGTGTTTCCCTGTTTTATTAGTACCTAAGAAAGATGGTTCATGGTGCATGTGTGTTGCTTGATAGGATATTAATAATATAACTATTAAATATAGGCATCCAATTCTTAGGTTAGATGATATGCTTGATGAATTACATGGTGCATTCATGTTTACTACAATTAATCTTAGGAGTGGACACATCAAATTAGGACGAAAGAAGGTGATGAATGGAAAATCGCATTTAAAACTAATTATGGAATGTATGAATGGTTAGTCATGCCTTTTGGTTTAACTAATGCACCTAGCACTTTTATGAGGTTAATGAATCATGTGAGGCGTCCATTCATTGGAAAATTTATGGTTGTATATTTTGATGATATTCTAGTGTATAGCGGAAATCTTGATGAACATGATGGATATCTCTGGTGAGTTTTACATATTCTTAAAAGGAAAGGTTACTTGCTAATATGAAAAAGTGTGATTTTTGTAAAAATGAGCTTGTTTCCCTAGGATTTGTTGTAAGTGCTGTAGGAATTAAAGTTGACAAATCCAAAGTCCAAGCAATTCAAGAATGGCTGAAACCTACCTCTATTACCCAAGTGAGGAGCTTTCATGATTTGGCTAGTTTCTACTGATGATTTATGAAGGATTTTAGCACCATCGTAGCACCTTTGACTGATGTTATAAAGAAGAATATTGTATTAAAATGGGGGGAAGCACAAGAAAATCTTTTAATTTGTTGAAACAAAAATTAACTAATACTCCTTTACTAGCTCTGCCTAATTTTTCTAAAACTTTTGAAATTGAATGTGATGCTTCGGGTGTACGTATTGGAGCTATTTTAATGCAAGAAGGAAAACCCATAGCATACTTTAGTGAGAAGTTAAATGGGGCAGCATTGAAGTACCCAACCTATGACAAAGAGACGTATGCATTGATGAGGGCTTTGGAGACATGACAACATTACTTTATGCCGAAAGAATTTATGATTTACATAGGTCATGAATCATTGAAGCACATCAAAGTCCAAGGGAAGCTTAACCGACAGCATGGTTAGTGGATTGAGTTCATTGAGACTTTTCCATATGTCATTCACTACAAGAAAGGTAAGGAAAATGTGGTTGCCGATGCATTATCACAAAGGTATGTATTATTTTCTACCTTATATGTGTTGGGGTGAGAAGGTTATGACCAAGAGCAAGCTAGCTTGAAGTGTTAGCAACAAGCAAGCTTTTGGTGATGCTCTTGGGAATGGTTGTGTGTAAGTTGTGTTTTTAGGTTTTGGTTATGGTGTTTTCTGGTTTTTAGGGTTCCTAAAGTGTTCTAAGGTGTTGAAGAAGAGATAAGAAGAAGAGGAACACGTTGGCTTTTGAAAATAAGGCTTAGATGTGTAGCCATTTCATTCATTTTACTATATAAGCTTGAAATTACAACTAGTTCACACATGCCAAGCATGTGAGCTTACAAAATGAGTAAAGTATTTGAAATTTAAAAAGTAAAATGGTCAACACCTAACTTTTCATACACAAAAGAGTCAAAAACCAGCTGCAACATGTCTATTCCAAATATAGTAAAAAGTGGCACATGGTTTGAACTAAGTTCCTATTGTTTAACTAGTTTGGGTAAACAACCAAACTAGCTTCACCTACTTAGTTCCCCTTTGTATCTGCTTATGAAACTTGGTTTGAAGCATCCTTGGTCATCAATAAATATTGTTCCAAGAGCTAGGAAAGTTCTGGAACCGGATCATGGGCCAAACAGCTCCAAAACTGGCCCATACTCTGCATACTGGGCCCATCAGATACAGCAATCTGTTTGGAATAGATAAATGGACTTTCCCATGTCATTTGAACCACAGTCTTCTATATATGTCTGTAGACATCCCTCAAAATTTCAGCCCAAAACGCCATTTGCAACCTGAGATATAAGATAAATAGTGGAACTATGTTGCTGGAAATTATGAATCCAGCACCATAGGCATTTCAAGCATAACATTCCTACTCTTTTGTGCATAATCTTGCCTATAATTTTGCATACATAACTTAGGCACAAAACATTATCAAAATATACCTTGCATCAATTAAAAACATACAAAGAAATATAAACTCATAAAAGGAAAGGGTTTGATACCAAGGTGTGCATGCTAGCCGGTGACATGCACCATCAAGTGGCAAAATTGCCACACTTCAACAATATGCTAGATTGCTTGTATTTGAACAATTAAAAGAAATTTATGAGCATGATAGTGAATTTGGAGAAATATTTAAAAATTGTACCAAACATGGTTATAACAAATTTTATATCTTTGAGGGATATTTGTTTAGGGGAAAACAACTTGGTGTGCCTAATTGTAGCATTAGGGAGTTACTAGTTCAGGAAGGTCATGCTGGAGGTTTAATGGGTCATTTTGGTGTTTTTAAAACTTTATCCTTACTGCAAGAACATTTTTATTAGCCTAACATGAGGAGATATGTGGAGAGAATATGTGAGAGGTGCCTTAAATGCCAAAAGTCCAAGTCCAAATTGAAACAGCATGGACTTTACATGCCTTTACTGATCCCATCCTTTCCTTGGGTAGATTTGTCTATGGATTTTGTTCTTGGTTTACCTAGGTTTAGAATAGGTAAGGATTCAATTTTTTTTGTTGTGGATAGGTTTTCTAAGATGGCATATTTTATTACATGTAATAAAGCTGATGATGCAACTAATGTAGCTAATTTATTCTTTAAGGAAGCAGTGAGACTTCATGGTATGCCTAGAACTATTGTTTCAGATAGGGATGCTAAGTTCTTAAGTTACTTTTAGAAAACTTTGTGGCCTAAGTTAGGGACTAAGCATTTATTTTCAACTACTTGTCATCCACAAATGGACAAACTGAGGTAGTAATAGAATTTTGTCTACATTGTTAAAGGTATTAATCAGTAGAAATTTAAGAACATAAGAGGAATGTTTGCCACATGTTAAATTTGCTTATAATATATTTTTGCATTCAACTACTAAATATACTCCATTTGAAATTGTTTATGCTTTTAATCCTTTGACTCCATTAGATTTAACACATTTACCTTTAAGTAAAAGTGCTAATATGGATGGAAAACAAAAAACTGATTTTGTAAAACAAATTCATGAGAAGACAAAAGCAAACATCGAGAGGAGGATATAATAATATGCAAAGAATGCTAATCAAGGATGAATAAAGGTTGTATTTTAATTGAGAGATTGAGTTTGATTGCATTTAAGAAAGGAGAGGTTTCCTGAGCAAAGAAAGTCAAAGTTGATGCCTTGAGGGGATGGACATTTCCACGTTTTGGAGAGGGTCAATGAGAATGCTTATAAACTTGACTTACTATATGAGTATAATGTGAATGCTACATTTAATGTGGTTGATTTAACTCCATTTGCTGCAGGTGATGATATGAACTTAGGTCCACTTACTCTTAAACCCGTGTTATATTAGCCTGGATCGAAAAATTAAGTTCAAGTTCTTATGGTTACCTCAACCTCTAATCAACCTGTGACTAGAAACCTTGGTATATGATGAAGACGCCACAATAGGTGATGGATGTCCTATTGATAAGTCAAACTAAAACACTCACAAATAATTTTCTAAATAGTTTTCTAAATAATATGTAAGATGCTCAAAGAGAACAACGAGAATTATTTCTCATAAATAAGTTTCTAAATAATATGTTAGATGATTTCTCATTGAAAGTAAGCGTTTAAATAGGCTTTGAAAGAAAAAAATAAAACCTTCAAAGTACTAGGAAATTTCAGCCAACATGGAATCAAATTAGGAAATTGCCTAATTTCATACCCTTTCCTTATCTAATTTATGTTAATTAATTCCTTAATTTTGAAAAATGAATTAATTAATTAACAATAAAAATAATAAAATTATAACTTTTCTAAAGTAATTTGTCCAGAAAATAAATAAATAAAACCAAAATAAACTATTGTTTCCTAAAACAAAAAGTCAAATTCAAATTGGAAAACTAGTTGACTAGTTTGACCATTAAACTATCTTTAACCAATTTCCAGCTTGTAAATGCTCCAAATCAGCTCTCATATGACATGTAGGATATCAAATAGGATTAATAATTTTTCCCATAGGTTGTCCATGATTGGAACCAAGAGAAAATACCAAATCAACAAAATAGAGTAAAGGCAGCGACAAATAGAGGCAAATTCAGCCAAGAATCAATTCCATCAACAAATGACCTCTTTGGTTGCTTTTGCTTCTAACTTAACTTGCTTCCTGAAGTCCATAAATGTACTAAAATAGCTACCCAGATCCATATCGGCCTTCACCACTTGAATGCTTAAAACAGGCTTTGAATCTTTGAGTATTAACAAGCTCTTTTGAGAATTGATAACTCCTTGTATAAATCTAGTGAGGTTGTCCGTAACTCTCTTGACTTGTGCCCTAATGATTTCCCTGATCTTCAACTGTATCGAATCTACATCCCAGTGGGTTGTCAGTTGTGCGGGTATAGATGGATTTTCATTATTCCCCTTCTCTTGAAAAGGATTTGCCCTCAAATCAAAATCCTCACCTGTAGCAAAAGGAGTTAAATCAACAACATTCAATGTAGCACTAACATTATACTCACCCGGTAAGCCAAGCTTGTAAGCATTTTCATTAATTCGCTTCAAAACTTGAAAATGTCCATCTCCATGTGGCATAAGCTTAGACTTTCTTTGTTTTGGAAACCTCTTATTTCTTAAATGCAACAAAATCCAATCTCTAGGTTAAAAAACAACCTTTATTCGATCGTGGTTAGCATTCCTTGCACATTGCTCGATCCTCCTCTCAATATTTGCCTTTGACTTTTTATGAATCTGCTTCAGAAAATCAGCTTTTTTCGTCCATCTAGATTAGCATGTTCACTTAAAGGTAAGGGTGTTAAATATAATGGAGTCAAAGGATTAAAGCGATAAACAATTTCAAATGGAGTATATTTAGTAGCAGAATGCAAAGATCTATTATAAACAAATTCAACATGTGGCAAACATTTTTCCCATGTTCTTAAATTCCTACTAGTTAAAGCCCATAACAATGCAGATAAAGTCCTATTTATAACTTCAATTAGTCCATCAGTTTGTGGATGACAAGTAGCTGAAAATAAAAGTTTAGTTCCTAACTTAGCCCATAAAGTTTTCTAAAAATAACTTAAGAACTTAGCATCCCTATCCAAAATAATAGTTCTAGGCATTCTATGCAACCTTACAATTTCCTTAAAGAATAAATTAGCAAACATTTTATGCATCATCACTTTTATTACGTGCAATAAACTGCGCCATATTAGAAAATCAGTCCATAACAACAAAAATTGAATCCTTACCTGGCCTAGTCCTAGGTAAACCAAGAACAAAATCCATAGACAAATATACCGAAGGAAATATTGAAATTGGCAAAGGATGATACAAACGACGCAGCTTCAATTTAGACTTGGCTTTTCGGCATTCCAAGCATTTTTCACATATTCTCTCCACATGTTTCCTCATATTAGGCCAATAAAAATGTTCTTGCATCAAGGATAAAGTTTTTAAAACACCAAAATGACCCATTAAAGCACCACCATGACCACTAACAATTCTCGAATGCTACAATTAGGCATACAAAGTTGGTTTTCCCTAAAGAAATATCCCTAAAAGATGTAGGATTAATTGAACCCATGTTTTGTGCGACTCCTAAGTATTTCACCAAAGTCACTATCATGCTCGTAAAGTTCTTTCAATTGTTCGAATCCAAGCAATCGAGCATCTAATGTAGAGAATAGTATATATCTTCGGGATAATGCATCGGCGACCACATTTTTCTTACCTTTTTTGTAGCGGATGACATAAGAAAAAGTTTCAATGAACTTAATCCACCTAACATGCCTTCAGTTGAGCTTCCCTTGACCTTTGATGTGCTTCAAATATTCATGATCCGTATGAATCACAAACTCCCTTGGCATTAAGTAATGTTGCCATGTCTCCAAAGCTCTCACCAAAGCATACATCTTTTTGTCATAGGTCGAGTAGTTTAGGGCAGCTCCATTCAATTTCTCACTAAAGTAGGCTATGGATCTTCCTTCTTGCATTAATACAGCTCCATTACCTACATCCAAAGCATCACATTCAATTTCAAATGTCTTAGAAAAATTTGGCAAAAGTAATAAAGGTGCATTAGTTAATTTTTCTTTCAACAAATTAAAAGATTTATCTTGTACTTCCCCCCATCTGAAGCCAACATTCTTCTTTACAAATTTGGTCAAGGTGTTGCAATGGTGCCAAAATCCTTGACAAATCTTTGATAGAAACTAGCCAAACCATGGAAGCTCCTCACTTGGGTGATTGATGTAGGTTTCGGCCACTCTTGGATTGCTTGCACCTTGGATTGATCAACTTTAATTACTGCAACACTTGTAACAAAACCTAGAAAAACAAGTTCATCCTTACAAAAATCACACTTCTTTAGGTTAGCAAATAACATTTCCTTCCTAGGCACTCCTAAAACTAACCTAAGATGTTTAACATGCTCATCTAAGTGCCTACCACGTATAAGAATATCATCAAAATAAATAAACAACCACAAATTTTCAAATCGATGGTTGCATAACATGGTTCATTAATCTCATGAAAGTACTAGATGCATTAGTTAAACCAAAAGGCATGACTAACCATTCATACAATCTATATTAAAAAATTGGTTTTCCATTCATCTTCCTCTTTCATCCTAAGTTGATGATACCCATTCCTAAGGTCACTTTTAGTAAACATGCATAAACCATGTAATTCATCTAACATATCATCTAACCTAGGAATTGGATGTCTATATTTAATGGTACTATTATTTATGGCCCTACAATCCATACACATACGCCATGAACCATCTTTTTTATGTACTAACAAAACAGGAATAGTACATGGATTCATGCTCTGACCAATATAACCTTTATTTAATAACTCACTTACATGCCTTTGTAGTTCCTTTGTCTCCTCGGGAATACTCCTAAATGCAGATCTATTAGGAATTGTAGCTCCCGGAACAAAGTCAATTTGATGTTCAATCCCTCTGATAGATGGTAAACCATTAGGAATCTCCTCGGGAAAGACATCTTAAAAATCATAAAAAGAAGAAGAGATAGAACTTGGCAATTCAAGTTCTTTAGGGTTAGCTTGATCATTTAAATAAATATCTTTATAAATCATGACCAGTAAGGGTTTATCATTTAAAAATTCCTTTTTAACTTACCCAAGACTAGGATAAAAATTCTTCTTTTTCTTCTCTTTCCTTTCTTTCTCCCTCTCCCTCATGGATTCCCATTTTCTCTCACCACTCTCGGCTTTTGCTTGACTTCTCTCGCTCTTGTGTTTGTTTGGTTCTTCCCACTCAATATGAGTATTAGAAGACTTACCTTGGATAACAAGCTCAGGTGTACCTTCTTGGATGGATGGAGAAACCGTGGGTGCCATTCTTGTTTTCTTTTTGAGCCATTCGGCCTCCCTCCTTTGTTGCATTTGAAGTTGATCTTTAAACACTTCCCTCTAAGTTAATGATTCTAGCTTAACCTTTTTTCCTTTAAATTTAAAGGCAATGAAATTCTCTCTTCCTTAATGTATGGCATCCTTATCAAATTGCCATGGTCTCCCCAATAAAATATGACCAGCATGCATGGGAACAACATCACATAATACAACATCCACATATTTATCAATGCTGAATTTTACATTGGCTTGTTTGTTTGCTTTCCTCTCACCACTATCATTAAGTCATTGTAATCTATATGGTTCTGGATATTTAATGGCTGTTAATCTTAATTTATCAACTACCAAATTACTAATTATATTAGCACAGCTTCCACTATCAACTATCATGCTACAAATGTTTCCTTGAATTTCACATCCGATGTAGAGGATGTTCTGTCCAAGTTTCCATTACCTTTCAGCACCATGATGCTCCTATTCGAGCATTGACTAGCAATATGTCCTCATCCCTGGCACTTCAAACACACAATGTCATGAGTTCTGGAAGGTTTAGGATCAGTTTTATCTTCAATCTTAGGTGCTTGGAAAGATTCAGCTTTTACTTCTTTCCTGGGCCGATTGGTGTTTTCATCACCAAGCTTCGGTTTTAGCTTGTTGTCATATGTGGCATTGCTTCTCCAAACACTTGGATTTGTCTTCCCACTGTTTGTACCACCTCCAAACCTTAAAGTTGTACCCCTCCTATTGAATTGATTCTCAAGTTTGATAGTCACATGCAACATCTCTTCCAATTCCACATATTGTTGTAATTATAGTTGATTGGCTATTTCTCGATTCAAACCTCTCAAAAACCTTGCCATGGTTGATACGAACCTAGGACGACCTGCTCCTAAACCCGTATTATATTAGCCAGGATCTTAATTAAGTTAAAGTTCTAATGGAATGGACCTCAACCCCTAACCAACCTGTGGTTAGAAACCTTGGTATAATGTAGACGCCACAATAGGGGATGGAAAACCTATTGATAAGTCAAACTAAAACAACCAATTCTCTAATGGTGTTTTAGGTGTTCTCAAAGAACAAAGAGATAATTAATCTCACAAGTATTTTTTTAGTCAAATCAAAGTTGTATTCATATTGAAAAATAAGCCTTTAAATAGGCTACAAAACCATGAAATAAAACATAAAGAAACCTAGTTGGCTGAAACTATACTTCCTTTCCTAATCTAAGTTTGATTAATTAATTCCTTTATATTAAATTAGGAATTAATTAATTTACAATGGAAAGAATAAAATAAAAACCTTCCTAAAGTTATTTTTCCAGAAAATAAATAAATAAAAGCCAAAAAGTAATGGTAGTTTCCTAAAACAAAAAGTAAAAACAAATTACGAAACTAAAAATGCTAGCCTTTTTGATCAAGTTGACTTTGATCAATCTTTGACCTCTTTGAGCTTCAAATCAGCTTCTAGATGATTTGTAGGATGCCAAATAAGCTGAATATGAAGTCCCACACGTTGCCCATGCTTGGAAAAATAAGAAAAGGCTAATACAGTAAAATACAGTAAAGCCAGTAAGCAATACAGCAAATTTGGCCAAATTGTTGATGCTGTCCGTACAAGCCCTTTTTGATTGTATTTGAGGCTGCTTTAACTTGATTCCATGACCTATTAGGCATATGTATTCAACCCATAAAGCATTGGAACCATTTCATGCTTCCCGGACTCCAAAAATGTACCAAAACCGTCACTCGGGTCCATATCGGCTTCCACCACTTGGATGCTTCGAATAGGCTTTGTATCTTCAAGTATGGACAAGCTCTATTGAGATTGATTATCCTCTGTATAAATACTCCCAGGTTGCCCTTAATTCTCTTAATTTGAGCTCTTGTGATTGGCCTAGTCTTCATCCGTGTCGAGTCAGCACCCCAGCGGGTTATCGGTGGAGCGGGCTCGGGCAGAATCACATCATTCCCCTCCTCTTGAAAAGGATTTGTCCTCAAATCAAGATGATCACCTGATAAATCAAGCTTGTATGCATTCTTGTTATTCGACTCCAAAACTTGAAAAAGTCCATCCATAGGCGGCATGAGCTTTGACTTTCTTTGTTTAGGAAACCTTTCCTTTCGTAAGTGCAACCAAACCAATTCTCCTGGGTCAAACACTATTACAACAAAATCTAGAAATACATGCTCATTATGGTAACAATTACACTTTTTAAAGTTAGCAAACAATATTTCCCAAATTTTAAAATTACCACTAAGTAAAGCTCTCAACAATGCAGATAAAGTTCTATGCAATAAAGACATCTTTAAATAAGTATCTTTAAAATTCATGGTCAGCAATGATTTCTTATTCATAATTACTTTATTAACATCACCAAAGCTAAGATAAAAATTTATATTTTTCCTTTCTTGTCTTCCTTTTCCTTTCTCACTCACGGCCATCTCACCTTCCTCACTCTCGGCTTTTGCACCAAATTTCTCACTCTTGGTTTTATTAAAATTTTCCCACACAACCTGAGTATTAGAAGACTTACCTTGGACAGCAAGCTCACCTTTTCCCTCTTGATTGGATGGTAGTCCACTTGGAATTTCATTTGGGAAGACATCTCCAAATTCCTTCAAAAGAGAAATCATTGAACTTGGGAATTCAAGTTCTTCATAGTTAGTTTGATCATTAAAATAATTTTCTTTATAAATCATGACCAGCAAAGGTGTCTTACACTCAATAACCTTATTAATATCCCCTAAACTCAAATAAAAGTTGCTACTTGACCTTTCTTTTCTTTCTTTTTCTTTTTCCCCCTTGGATTGGTGCAAACCTTTGGATTTCCCTTCCTTCTCCAAGCTCTCGGGTTTGCCACTTTCTTTCCCCTCTCTTTCGGTTTTTCCTTGATCTTTCCACTCAATATGAGTCTTAGAAACCTTACCTTGATCAGCAACCTCATTCTTACCTTCTTGAAAGGATGGTGAAGCCATTGGTGCCATACTTGCTTTTTCCTTAAGCTTTTCGGCTTCTCTCCTTTGTTGCATTTGTAATTGGTCTTTGTAAACCTCTTTAGGAGATAATGGTTCCAGCCTGACCTTCTTCCCTTTAAACCTAAAAACAATACTATTTTCTCGACCAAAATGAGTAGCATCTTTATCAAATTGCCATGGTCTACCTAATAGTATATGTGCAGCAATCATGGGTACAATATCACATAAAACTACATCCTCATATCTACCTATATTAAATTTTACTTTGGCTTGTTTGTTTACTTTTATTTTACCACTATCATTAAGCCATTGTAATCTATAAGGTTCTGGATGTTTAATAGTTATTAAGCCTAATTTATCAACTACAATGTTACTAATTACATTTGTACAACTTCCACTATCAATAATCATACTACAAATCTTACCTTGAATTTCACATCGGGTGTGGAAGATGTTCTCTCTTTGAATTTCATCCTCATCTTTGTATGCAGCAAGTACTCTCCTAGAAAGCAAGTTTAATTCAGCATTGGATGCTTGCAAGGTTTCAGGTTCATCCTCGAAATCCTCCTCCTCTGGCTTGGATTCATCCTCACTTTCTTCACTTTCCGATTCTAGCTCGTCATTTCCCTTTAACACCATAATTCTTCTATTCGGGCATTGGCTATCAATGTGTCCTCCTCCCTGGCACTTAAAACACACAACATCATGAGTTCTAGAAGGTTTAGGATCTAATTTTACCTCATTCTTTTGTGCTTGGACAGATTCGGTTCTAGTCTCCTTCCTTGGCCAATTTGAACTTTCTTTTTTGACTTTTAGCTTTGGCTTGCTTTCATAGATGGGATTGTTCCTCCAGCCACTAGAATTGGACCTTCCACTGTTGGAAACACCTCCAAACCATGATCTTACACCCCTGCTCTTGAATTGATGCTCTAATTTAATGGCCACATGCAACATCTCCTCTAATTCCACATATTGTTGCAATTCTAGTTGATTGGCTATTTCGCGATTCAAACCACCAAGAAACCTTGCCATGGTTGCTTCCCTATCTTCATTCAAGTTCAATCTCATCATAAGCATCTCCATCTCCTTGTAATAATCCTCCACGGATCCATGTCCTTGAGATAAAGATTGAAGTCTTTGATGCAGCAACCTATGATAGTGTGACGGTACGAATCGCTTCCGCATGACTCCTTTCATTTGTCGCCATGTAGTAATCAAGTCATCACCAACTCTCCTTCGGGTGTTTTTCTCATTGGTCCACCATTGGAGTGCATAATGGCCAAACTCCATTGCTGCCAATTTCACCTTCTTAGCCTCTGAATAATTATGGCGGTCAAATATCATCTCCATCTTTTCTTCCCACTCCAAATATGCTTCGGGGTCACTTTTTCCCATGAATGGTGGGATGTTGATCATGATATTGCTAAGATTGTTATCTGCTTCTTCCCTCCTATATCTTCCATGGCCAGCCCTATCTTGGACAGCTAAATTTTTATCCATACCTTCCTCAAAGTCTCCACCGAATGGCTCCTCATTAAATTTCTCTCTCGGTCTCTCACGACCTCCTCATCCTCGGCCTAGTCCTCCATGGAATTCTTGCCTATTTCTTGTGTTCGGAATTCCTTGGGAAACTTCTAGCCTTCCCATCCTTTGATTCACATGCTCAACTTGAGCACTAACCTGCTGTATTGACTCCAAAACAGCACTCATGTCCACTTGGTCTCCGCTCCCGGTAGCTCGAGCATCGCCATGGTATGCTACGGACTCCTCCTCATTGATCCTCAAGGGTGGCTCTCCTCTCCTCATTCTTGATTCTATCATGTTAGTATAATAATGTAATAGAAATAAAATAGGACCTTACAATTTCACTCCCTTACGTGTTTCACTCAAATGAGGACTCGACACTCGTGTTTGCACATTTGTTTCGGCTTTTTACCCTCTTTTAAGCTCAACACTCTTGCCTTTTTCCACTCAATGAATTATCTCAAAGTTCTAATTAAAACACCCACAAAACAGCAATTAGATCACTAGTATGTTTTAATTAAACTTATCAACAAACAGCAAGCAAAAGGTAGGCAATACCGAAAGAATCCAACAAATACTAATTTTTCGGCTTTCTAAACAAGAAAACACATAAAATAATGGGAAAACGTTGGAATTTTTGAAAACTGCACCAGATGGTAGTAGATTATGAGTTCAAGAATAAAATTCGAGGAAAATAAATTCAAATACAAACAAGAATCAAATTGAACAAAAATATAGAATAGTTGTTGGTTGTTGTTCTTTGTAATTCAAGCTTTTGTATCAAATCCCTTAACTAATTTTAATCAAAATAATTTAGCACTCAAACTCAAATATCCAGCAGCAAAAATAACTCTCCAGAAACTCCAAATATGGAATAAATAATCAACAAACCAGCAGCTCCAACAAATTTTCAGCAAACAAATCAAACTCCAACAAACCGAAATATTTTTCTGTTTTTTTTTTTTTTTTTTTTTTTTTATTCGGCTTTACCTCTTTTTTTTTTTTTTCACTCACAGAACATAAACAACTGCAGTAGCAAGAATAATTACCAAAATTGCAATTCCAACTCCAAAACAAACACCAAACCCGTGACCTCCAAATAAACAAAATGTGCAGTTTTTTTTTTTTTTTTTTTTAAATGTTGCCGCAAACTCTTTTTTTTTTTTTTTTTTTTGAATTATGAATGCAAATATCTAAGACTAAAACAGCAAAGGAAAATCAACAAAAACAAAAATTAACAAGAACAATGATAAAAGACAACCAACAAATTAGGAAACAAAAATACGATAAAACTAGGAAACCTAATTCAACTAGGAATGAATTTTATTATTATTAATTTTTTTTTTTGAAGATGCAGAACGTGTATGGGATGGATGCAACCTTAACCTAATGCTAAAATTGCAGAATAACATAAAAACAAATAAAGCAAATAAAAATAGATCAAACCTGAACAAAATTTAGCTCTGATACCAAATGATACGAACCTAGGACGACCTGCTCCTAAACCCGTATTATATTAGCCAGGATCTTAATTAAGTTCTAGTTCTAATGGAATGGACCTCAACCCCTAACCAACCTGTGGTTAGAAACCTTGGTATAATGTAGACGCCACAATAGGGGATGGAAAACCTATTGATAAGTCAAACTAAAACAACCAATTCTCTAATGGTGTTTTAGGTGTTCTCAAAGAACAAAGAGATAATTAATCTCACAAGTATTTTTTTAGTCAAATCAAAGTTGTATTCATATTGAAAAATAAGCCTTTAAATAGGCTACAAAACCACGAAATAAAACCCTAGAAGATAAAGAAAACCAGCCACCACACATAAAGAAACCTAGTTGGCTGAAACTATACTTCCTTTCCTAATCTAAGTTTGATTAATTAATTCCTTTATATTAAATTAGGAATTAATTAATTTACAATGGAAAGAATAAAATAAAAACCTTCCTAAAGTTATTTTTCCAGAAAATAAATAAATAAAAGCCAAAAAGTAATGGTAGTTTCCTAAAACAAAAAGTAAAAACAAATTAGGAAACTAAAAATGCTAGCCTTTTTGATCAAGTTGACTTTGATCAATCTTTGACCTCTTTGAGCTTCAAATCAGCTTCTAGATGATTTGTAGGATGCCAAATAAGCTGAATATGAAGTCCCACACGTTGCCCATGCTTGGAAAAATAAGAAAAGGCTAATACAGTAAAGCCAGTAAGCAATACAGCAAATTCGGCCAAATTGTTGATGCTGTCCGTAGAAGCCCTTTTTGATTGCATTTGAGGCTGCTTTAACTTGATTCCATGACCTATTAGGCATATGTATTCAACCCATAAAGCATTGGAACCATTTCATGCTTCCCGGACTCCAAAAATGTACCAAAACCGTCACCCGGGTCCATATCGGCTTCCACCACTTGGATGCTTCGAATAGGCTTTGTATCTTCAAGTATGGACAAGCTCTATTGAGATTGATTATCCCCTGTATAAATACTCCCAGGTTGCCCTTAATTCTCTTAATTTGAGCTCTTGTGATTGGCCTAGTCTTCATCCGTGTCGAGTCAGCACCCCAGCGGGTTATCGGTGGAGCGGGCTCGGGCAGAATCACATCAATGGTTGCCTCATGATTCTTATTTATACTCAATCTCATCATGAGAATCTCCATCTCCATGTAATATTCTTCCATGGACATATTTCCTCTAGATAAAGATTGTAAGCTTTGATGTAGCAACCTATGGTAATGAGTCCGTACAAATCGCTTCCTCATGGCTCCTTTCATTTGGAGCCAAGTAGTAATCAATTTATCACCTACTCTCTTTCGGCTACTTTGCTCATTTGTCCACCATTGGAGTGCATAATGATCAAATTCCAAAGATGCCAATTTAACTTTCTTACCCTCTGAATAGTTATGACAGTTTTATATCATCTCCATCCGCTCCTCCCATTCTAGGTAAGCCTCCAGATCACTTTTTCCAATAAAAGGTGGTATGTTGACCTTAATATTTCCAAGATCATCATTCTCATTCCTTGCTGGTCTCCCACGGGTTGGTATTCCTAGGAGTACAAAAATATCATCTATTTTTTCTTCAAGATTATCTCCAAAATTACCTTCCCCAAATTCCTCTCTAGGTCACTCTTGGCCTCCTCGACCTCGATCTCATCCTCCATGTACACCAAACCTTAGATTCGACCCATCTTGTGATGTTTCTAACCTGTCTCATACGAACCTAAGATGACCTACTCCTAAACCCGTATTATATTAGCCCATATCTCAATAAAATTCAAGTTCTTATGGTCACTTCAACCCCTAACCAACCTGTGATTAGAAACCTTGGTATGATGAAAAAGCCACAATAGGTTATGGATGCCCTATTCATAATTCAAGACTAAAACACACATTCTCCAATGGTGTTTTAGGTGTTTAAAGAGAACAAGGAGAATTCTATCTCACAAAATAAATTCTGAATATTATTAAAAGGTGTATTCTCATTGAAAAATAAGCCCTTAAATAGGCTAAAGTCACAAAGGAATAAACCCTAATTTAGCTAGGTAAAGCCGGCCATGAGATAAGGAAACAATAGGTTGGCTGAAATTCACCTGCTTTCCTAAACTAATTTACATTAATTAATTCTTTTATTTTAAATTTAGAATTAATTAATTTACAACCAAAATAATAAAACTCTAACATTCCTAAGTTAATTTTTCCAATAAAATAATTAAATAAAATCAAACTAAAAGCTAATTTCCTAAAACAAAAAGTCAAAATCAAATTAGGAAAATAGTTGAGTAGTTTAACTATTAAACTAACTTTGACCAATTTTCAGCTTGTAAAGGCTCCAAATCAGCTCCCATATGCCATATAGGATGCAAAATAGGATTATTTATGGTTCTGACACATTGCCCCTTGATTGGTCAAACTTGCTTGAACAAGAAGAAAAGTCAAAGCCGGCGGCTATATAGCACATTTTTGGCCAAATTGAGATGTTGTCTGTACAATCTGGTTTTAGATGCTTTTGATTCTACCTTGACATCGTTCCATGGTCTCTTAGTGATATCCATTGGATCAAAGAGGTGTTGGATCCATTCGTTGTTGCTCAGAGTCCATATTTGCACTAAAACAGCTATCCGGGTCCATAACGACTTCCACCACTTGATGCTTAAAACAGGCTTTGTATCTTTGGGTATTGACAAGCCCTTTTGAGAATCAATTACTTCCTGTATAAAATCAGCCAGGTTATCTTTAAATCTCTTAGCTTGAGCTCTAATGGTTGACCCGATCTTCTTCCGTATCGGGTCAGCACCCCAGTGGGTTGTCAGTTTTGCTGGCATAGGCGGATTCTCATCATTTCCCTCCTCTTGAAAAGGATTTGCCCTTAAATAGAAATGATCACCTGCAGCAAAAGGAGCAGCATTAAATGTAGCATTAACATTATATTCATCTGGTAAGGCAAGTTTGTAAGCATTTCCATTCATCCGCTCCAAAACTTGAAAGGGTATATCTCCACGCGGCATAAGCTTGGAATTTCTTTGTTCGGGAAACCTTTCCTTCCTTAAGTGCAACCAAACCAAATCTCCTGGATCAAACACTATCACAACAAATACTAGAAATACCAATTTATTTTTATATAAATCACACTTTTTAAAGTTAGCAAATAATCTCTCCAAAATTTTTAAATTTCCACTAAGTAAAGCTCTCAACAATGAAGAAAAAGTTCTACTTTGTTGCATGCATTGATAAGTAAGAATATCAAAACTTGGGAAGAATGTTTACCTCATATTGAATTTGCTTACAATAGATCTGTACATTCAGCCACTAAATTTTCACCTTTTGAAATTGTATATGGTTTTAATCCTTTAACTCCATTGGACTTAACACCTGTACCTTTCAGTGAACGTGCTAATTTAGATGGGAAAAAGAAAGCTGATTTTGTTAGGCAACTACATGAAAAGGCCAAAGCTAATATTGAGAGGAGAATCGAACAATACATGAAGCAAGCAAACAAAGGGTGGCAACAAGTTGTTTTTGAGCTTGGAGATTGGGTTTGGTTGCATTTGAGAAAGGAAAGATTTCCGGCACAACGAAAGTCTAAACTCATGCCACGTGGAGATGGTCCCTTCCAAGTATTGGAGAGACTTAATGACAAGGCCTACAAATTGGATCTTGCTAGTGTTATTATGCAGGTGATGATTTGAGGATAAATCCTTTTCAAGAAAAGGGGAATGATGAGGACATGACCAAGAGCACGTCAAGATGGAGTCCAAATCCACTTGAAATCTCTACAGGACCCATAACCAGAGCCTGAGTAAAGAGATTTAAAAAGGCACTAAATGGTTTAATCTTGGAGGTGTTTACAACCCAAGGAAGCAAGTTCATTATTGAAGATGAACTAAAATTGGTCCATATGATTGGGATGGTGGATGCCAACATGAAAGAGACCTTAATGCATGGAATCCTACAACATGGTAATGTGGTGCGTTTTGATGACATGGATGGTGATGTGGCATCATATGGTGACATGGCATCCAACTAAGCTTGGCCGAATTTTATGATTAGGAAAACATTATATTTATGTCTTGATTGGGTTTTGGCATGTTGCCTATTTACTTTCCTAATTTAGTTTTATTAGGATTTTAATTTACTTTCCTAATTTTATTAGAGTTGAATTGGTCGAAGAATTAATGGCTATTCAAATTAGGAAACTAGTAGCCACATTAGGTTTCCTAAACCTAACCAAATTAGGTTTCCTAAACTTAATTTTTGACCACCTTTATTTTTAGTAAATTTAGGAAAGCTTTGTAATTTATTTTGTCTATTTAAAGGCACATAAGTCATGAATAAAGATCATATTACAATTTTGATTCAAAGTGAGAGTGATTCTCTTGGTTCTCTAAAAACTATATCGAACATTTTCAAGCTTTGCTTGTGGAGTTCAAATTTGACTTATCAATAGGTTATTCCGCACCCTATTGTGGCATCTTCACCATACTAAGGTTCTTACCTCAAATATAGGTAACGGGTCAAGGTCTTCCTTGATAACTTGTAACTAAATGGTCTAAATCAATCTTTGTTACGGGGTTTAGGAGCAGGTCGTCTTAGGTTCGTATCAAATAGACACTTATATAACATTATAATCATTATCTCCAACTTCAATTCAACATTCCAGTGAATCACTAGGATTGATAGCTTACAAACAACTAACAAACAAAGGTAATAACAAATCAACAGAATCACAAAAAACTATAACTACACGGCAATAGAAATCCAATATTAACAAAGTTGAAGCATAAATGATTTGTAGGAATAACAAAAGTAGTAATAGTAAATGTCCCTTTTAGGTTCGCTTTTTTTGTTTTTTTATCATGGCAATGAAACTAACTAGTCATTAAAGCCATGGAATTTTAAGCTAAAACCCAATTCTGATGTAGATACATGACATATATTATAAACTGTCAAAGGACCAAAACTAGTTAAAACCCATAAGCATCCAATGACAACTAAATTTCAATAGACATAAGATGCATGAGCAAGAGGTTTATCCTTAAAATTGCTAAGTAAACACTAAGTTATCAAAGATATTAATGCAATTAGCAATTTCACTTACCAAGCACTTTATGAACTAACAATTTACCATAATATGGAAAAATAATAAAGAAATAATAATCCATCCTCAAATATAACTAAAGTAGTTTTTGAAGAATGTCAAATCAGTGCTGTCCTTGTTGCAATAAATGATCTTGATCTAGCATGATGATTATATAGCCTTTTAGCCCTATTACATTGCCCTGCTTTAGAACGTTTCTACATATATAAAATAAATGGTTTACGCTATGATATAGATATACACATGAATTTAAAAAAAGTTTGAAAAGGTTTAAATAGTTCTAACTCACCAAAAATTTTGGACTCTCAAAATGAGAGCACAACCACTCTCAATCTTCTTGACTTCGTAGTCTTTTTGGTCTACATTGCAATGGGTCTGTGCCTTGCATCTTACATAGCTTGAAATGATTGTTGCAATAACTCCTATTGTTTTTGTACCTATCAAAACAATGCCTCTCAACAATCTCTATCCATTGAGGATCATCCAAATCAATATCAAATCGATCCTTATACACTGAAAGAAAATAAAACCTTGTTAGTTTTCATAATACTAATATGGTATATTAATGATATGAGTCTAAATTTTACTCACAGCAATATATTCGTAGACAATTTTCCTTTCATCATCAGAAGCATATTTCCATCCTTTCACTCTTGGCGAAACAAAGTTATGCACAACAATGCCAATCTAATTGGCAAAGGGAAAACAATGGTCACCATATGCATGTATATCCTCATCACTTACTTGGATGCGAAGTTTAGTATTGGATGCCATTGTTTTAAGGATTTCCAATCCTCGAGTAATACCACATGTATTTTTCTTCATTAGACCTACAAAGTGAAATAATGTGAATTAATAATACTATGTAATATAGATTCTCAATTAATAAACATATATGATAGATTACCAACATACCAATGGATATAGGTGTATCTTCAGTACTCTCATCTATAGGATCTATAGTAGAATGACCTCTAGACTTTATAATGTTAGGAATTAGTGTTTCCACATACTCTGGACCACTAAGTATTGATGGCTCACTAGGCATTGGTGTTATGGAATGATCTAGTGTTTGCATAGGTTGTCGACCTCTAGAGGATGGTGTCTCCATAGGCGATGGAGTCCTTCTAGATGATGCTGTCGTCTTAGGAGACCTCCTAGGAACCAAATTATCTTTTTATGATGGTGTCCTCCTATGAGACCTCCTAGTGACCAAAGTCTCTCTTTGTGCTGGAGTCATCCTAGGAGACCTCCTAGGAACCAAAGTCTCTATTCCTGATACATATCTTCATCTCTTAGGTGGCATATTTAAAGTAATATTTTGGCAATATTTGTTTCCCCTATATTACCATCCTGCAAGCATGAAAAATAATATCAATACTATATCTAAGGGATTGATATTGTCAATAATAGTAATCATTCAATTCTTTTCTTATACATATATATATATACGTACATGTATAATGCATAAATGAAGCAATCACCACTGATCCTGTGGAAATGTTATAGTCCCTTTTTATTCTATTTCTCAAACCCACATATTCATATATGTATATACATCTATATAGATGGAGGATACCATCGGTATTCCAATCTCCCCAAACTATGCACCATGCTGACACAAGGTGATCATAAATAATAATTAGACAATTAGTTATATATATTCAATAGGTGTTATTCTAATTTGATTTCTCCATTCAATTCCCAATATGCAATAATATTATATATTGATATTCATTTAGATTTTGCTATGTTATGGGTTTATTACTAGATAGGTTACAGACTCCATATTCAACATTCAGCAATTTAGAAGTTCTGAAAGTCCCAATCCAAAAAACCAAAATATAATAAAAAGCTTACAAACTATCTTATTTGTTTATCGGTTGGAAAACCATATTTACTTATCTACCTCAAGTTTTTTTTCCAATTTTCAGTTACCTTTTTTTTTTTTTTTTCCTTTCTTTCTTTTTTTCTTTTTCTTTTTTTTTCTTTTTTTTTTTTAACATTTTGCTTCAGTATCTTTCCAAAATAAAAAATCTCAAGCTATCAAATTATGATGCTTATGTTTTTTCAAAAGCAACTGAGCAGTTCAAGAACATTCCAATCCATGAAGACTCATTACATTATGCTAAGAACATAGGAAAAAAGATAAAAATTCAATTATGTCTCAACAGGTGGCAAATATTTCTAGAACTTTATTGTTTGAAAATATCAACCACACTGCTAAAAACCAATAACATATAGGAATAGAGACTCCTTTCACTCAGTATACCTATCTCTCACCAAACACAGCAAACATAGAGGGAAAAAAAGAAGAAGTTATAGATGTCTCGTACCAAGCACAGATTTGTTTCCTCTCATGCCCCTAATAAATCCTTCAATCCTTCCTTATCGGCTCATTAAATATAGTTGAGTCTTTTTCATATGTAACAAAGAACTAACACATACTTCACCTACATTTCATGGAATGAGCAACTTAGGGAAAAATGAAGAAATGGAGAAAAGAAAAAGCATAGAGAGAAATTGGGAGCAGAAACACACCTGAGATGGAGCTTGAGAGATATGCCAATCCAAGCAGTCATAGAAGCAACGAGAAGGTTAGAGAGGTGAGACAATCCAAAGAACTCTAGGAGAGAGTTTTAGAAAGGAAATAGGGCCGGTGCAATTTTATCATCGATAAGGTTTTATGTGGATCATCCATCCAAAAATTGTTTTATATGGATTGAAACTAAAAATACAAAAAATAAATAAAATGATCTATGGGTCTATATGGAGTGTTATCAAAACATCCACTGGTTTTAGCTTTTATATGATAAATGCTTCAATATAAAATATTCATATAATAATGTTATTAGTCATATATACAATATCAATTGTTAACCAAAATTATATGTGTGGACAGTGGTTAATATAATTACTGCACACAAATTTAATCAAGTATACAATTATTAAGAAACAACTATTTAAACAAGGCGGTTGAGTATACTATGATGCACACTTTGATTTTAAATTTTTTTCTTATCATTTTACTCTAAACTCTATTGCCTATTATCATTAGTGCATAACGAATTTCATCCAAGAATATTGAAAAAATTGTCAAGTAAGTACTTACGTACAAATTAGAAGGGAGCAAAATGTAGCTTGATATAGGTTAGGGACTATATATGTAATAAAATCTAAAAAAATTATAAAATCTGTTTTTTATAAAGTAAATATTTACTTTTCAAAATGATTACTTAAAAAATATAATATAGGGAATGAAGGAGAAGAAATTGAACAATTACTTTAAAATTTTAATTGGAAAATTTGTAGAAAATCTCTGCATCACTTATTAATTGAAAAACTTTATTTTTAAAATCATTTGTAAGATACTAAATCTTTTATTGTTGTTATTTAATAATTTATTGCTGCAAATTAAAAGTTTTTTATTACTGTTGGATATCATTTTGATATTTTTAATTAAATAGTTTTTAGTCAAATTGTAGCATTTAATTCAATTTGTAGATATGGTTTTATAAGAAAATTAAAATTTCAAAATTTTTTTAACCATTTAATTCAATTTGTAGATATGGTTTTATATGAAAATTAAAATTTCAATATTTCATATAAGATCTAAATATTTTTTAAACTTCAAAAATTATTTTTGCAAACAAAAACTTGGTCATTGTGGATTATTTTATTAATATTATTATTAACACCGTCTGGACCTATTTAATAGCCATTGACATGGTAGCTGAAACCATTAAATTATGAATTTCATGTTTCTTTTTCTTACGTTTAGTCAAGGTTCTCACTTCCCACCACAGAAAAGCACGTGGATGGTTTCCTACCATTTCATTTACTTACCAAACATAGTTGGTCGCTGATGGCATTTAAGTAAACCTACTATAAAATTTATTTTTATCTTTTATTATTTTAAATTCTCTTTACTGACCATTATTTCAGTCACAAATATAACATTTGACGACCCAAAATAATTTGGTCGCGGAATGCCTTGTAATAACATTATTTGCTATTTTTCCTTAAACAAAAATTTAGCTTATTTTATTAGTGATCAATATGTTGGACCCTGATAAATACTTTGAGTGACCAACACTGGTTGGTCATTGAAATTTCATGTTCCTGCCAAAAAAAATAGAGGCGGGAAGCTTGCCTTTTTAACTACCAAATAGTTTTTGGTCAGTGAAAATTACTATTTGCAACCGAGTTTATGCTCACCATAAGAAGTCAACCAAAATTCTCCATGTATCTGTTACTATCGTTTCCGTGACTAAATATCGATCGTTGTTTTATCCATTCAGTGACCATTATTTTTGCATCACTGATGGCTTAGTCGCTAATTCCCCTTTTTTTGTAGTGCACCCTTTGATCTAGGTGATCAAAGTGAGCATTCATCCATTGTAATTGATCCAAGATTACCATAATGTCCGTGTGCTCACCTTCACTTCCTGTAGCTCAGAAATCATCTTTGAATCCTACATATTCCTCTTCATTAATTCTTAATGATCCATCTTCTCTCTACATCCTTGGATCTTTCATGTTAGCAAAAATAATACAAAAATCCTCACCAAATTAACTCCCTCACGTGTTTCACTCAAATAAGGTCTCGACACTCGTGTTTACGCACTAGTTTCTGCTTTTACCCTCTTTTAAGCTCACACTCTCTTGCTTTTTACCACTCAAAGAATTATCTTAAAGTTCTAATTAAAATACACACAAAATAGTAACTAGATCACACGTATGTTCTAATTCAACTTATCAACAAAATAGTAGCAAAAAGCAAGCAATACCGAGTGAATTAATAAAACCTAGTTCTTTTCTAGCAAAAACAAGGTAAATCAACAAGCAAATTTTTGGAATGAATAAAAAGCTGACCAATATTAGTAAACCAATAATTCAACGATAAAATATAGAAAAGAGATTCAAACAATGAACAAGAAACAATTTGAACAAAATAGGGAACAATTGTTAATTGTTGTTCCTGTAATTTAAGTTTTTCTATCAAATCCTTTACCAATTTTAATCCAAATAATTTTTGCACTCAAAATTCAAATATCTAGCAGTAAAATTGAATTTCCAACTCAAACAAATTCAAATTCCCAAATTTCAACAAATCAACCCTTTTTCTTTCTATATTCGGCTTTTTTTTATTCACTCATAGAACTCAAACGCAACTAAACTAGCAAGAATCAACAACAAAAATTGCAATTCCGACACCAAAATTCCACCAAACCTAAGACCTCACTTCAATAATAACAAATTGCATAATTTTTAGGTTTTTATGCAATAAACTTTCAAAACTTTTTTTTTTTTAATATATGAATGCAACTAATTAAGATTAAAATAGTAAAGAAAAATTAACATTAAGCCAAATTAACAAGAACAATGATGGAAAACAACCAACAAACTAGGAAGCAAAAGTACGGTAAGACAAGGAAACCTAATATGACTAGGAATATATATATATTTTTTAATATCCAAAACATGTAAAATAGATGCATCCTTAACCTGATGCTAAAATTGTAGATTAATACAAAACAAAATAAAGCAAATAAGATAGATCAAACCTGAACAAAATCTTGGCTATGATACTAAATGATTAGAACCTGGGCCAACTTGCTCTTAAACCCGTATTAGCCTGGATAAAAAAAAAAAATTAAATTCAAGTTCTTATAGTCACCTCAAACCCTAATCAACCTGTGAGTAAAAACCTCGGTATATGATAAAGGCACCACAATAGGTGATGGATATCCTATTGATAAGTCAAACTAAAACCTTTAAAATGGCTTTCAAAGAACAAAATAAAACCCTATAAGAATTAGAAAATTTTGGCCAACATAGAATCAAATTAGGAAATTGCCTAATTTCACACCATTTCTTAATCTAATTTGCATAAATTAATTCTTTAATTTTGAAAAAGGAATTAATTAACTTACAGTCAAATAATTAAATTTTAACTTTCCTAAAGTAATTTTTCCAGAAAATAAATAAATAAAACTAAAATAAAAGATAGTTTCCTAAAACAAAAATTCAAATTCAAATTAAGAAAGTAGTTGACTAGTTTGACCACTAAACTATCTTTGATCAATATCCAGCTTGTAAAGGCTCCAAATCAGCTCCCATATGCCATACAAGATGCCAAATAGGATTAGTATTGATTCCCATATGATGTGATTCCGCCCGAGCCATCTCAACCGATAACCCGCGGGGGTGCTGACCCGACACGGATGAAGACTAGGCCAATCACAAGAGCTCAAATTAAGAGATTTAAGGAAAACCTGAGAGTATTTATATAGGGGGTAATCAATCTCAACAGAGCTTGTCCATACTTGAAGATACAAAGCCTATTCTAAGCATCCAAGTGGTGGAAGCCGATACGGACCCGGGTAACAGTTTTGGTGCAAATATGGACAACGGGCAGCATGAAATGGTTCCAACTCTTTATGGATTAAATACATATGTCTAAGAGGATGTGGAATCAAGTCAATCCAGCTTCAACGGTATTCAAAAAGGAGTTGTACGGACAACTTCAAATTTGGCATGTTTTTTACTGTATTTTGTGCTTGCTTTACTGAATTTTGCTGAGTTGGCTTTTTCTTCCTCTTCCAATCATGGGCAACGTGTGGGACTTCATATTCAGCTTATTTGGCATGCTACAAAGCATATTGAAGCTGATTTGGAGCTCAATTTGGTCAAAGATTAGTCAAAGTCAACTTAGTCAAAAAACTAGTATTATAGTTTCCTAATTTGATTCTACTTTTTGTTTTAGGAAATTACCATTACTTTTTAGTTTTATTTATTTATTTTCTGGAACAATAAGTTTAGAAAATTTATTATTTTATTATTTTCATTGTAAATTAATTAATTCCTAATTCAAAATAAAGGAATTAATTAATCCAAATTGGATTAGGAAAGGAGTGAGAATTTCAGCCACCATAGAACTCTTCATTGTGTGGCTGATTTTTTCTAGGTTTAGGGTTTATTTTGTTTCTTTCAAAACCTATTTAAAGGCTTATTTTTCAATATGAATACAACTTTGATTTGATTAAGAAAATACTTGTGAGATTAATTATCTCTTTGTTCTTTGAGTTCATCTAAAATACCATTAGAGAATTTGTTTTAGCTTGACTTATCAATAGGTTTTCCATCCCCTATTGTGGCGTCTACATTATACCAAGGTTTCTAACCATAGGTTGGTTAGGGTTTGAGGCCAATTCCATTAGAACTTGAACTTAATTAAGATCTGGGCTAATATAATACTGGTTTAGGAGCAGGTCGTCCTAGGTTCGTATCATTTGGTATCAAAGCCAAATTTTGTTGAGGTTTGATCTATCTTTAATTGCTTTATTTGTTTTTGTGTTATTCTGGAATTTTAGCATTAGGTTAAGGTTGCTTCTATCACCATACATGTTCTGCATCTTAAAAAAAAAAAAAAAATACATTCCTAGCTGAATTAGGATTTCCTAGTTTTACCGTAGTTTTTGTTTCCTAGTTTGTTGGTTGTCTTTCATCATTGTTATTTTAATTTGGTTATTTTTTATTTTTATTTTCTGTTTTAGTCTTAAATATTTGCATTCATCTATTTAAAAAAAAAAAAAAAGAGTTTGTGGCAACATTTGAAAAAAAAAAAAAACTGCACATTTGTGGTTATTTGGAAGTCACGGGTTTGGTGAATTTTTGGAGTTGGAATTGCAAATTTGTTGTTTATTCTTGCTACTGCAGTTGTGTCTAATATTCAGTGAGTGAAAAAAATGAAAAAAGAGAAGAAAAAAAGAAAAGAAGAAAAAGCCGAATTAAAAAAAAAAAAAAATAGGCTTGTTGAATTTGGTGTTGCTGGAAATTTCTTGTAACTGCTGCTGTGTTGATTATTTATTCGATATTTGGAGTTTTTGAGAGTTATTTTTGCTGCTGGATATTTGAGTTTGAGTGATAAATTATTTGGATTAAAATTAGTTAAAGGATTTGATACAGAACTTGAATTACAAGAACAACAACCAACAACTTTTCTATATTTTTGTTCTCTTTGATTCTTGTTCGTATTTGAAATTCTTTTTCTAGAATTTTATTCTTGAACTCATAATCTATTACCATCTAGTCCAGTTCTTGAAAATTCCAAAGTTTTCTCATTAATTTGCTTTATTTTGTCTAGAAAAAAAAATCGAAAATAGGTATTTTCATTCCGTTCGGTATTTTTTTATTTTTGCTTACTGTTTTGTTGATAAGTTTAATTAAAACATACTAGTGATCTAATTGCTGTTTTTTGGGTGTTTTAATTAGAATTTTGAGATAATTCATTGAGTGGAAAAAGGCAAGAGTGTGTGAGCTTAAAAGAGGGTAAAAGCCGAAACTAGTGTGCAAACACGAGTGTCGAGACCTTGTTTGAGTGAAACATGTGAGGGAGTGAATAATTTGAGGATTTATTTTATTTTTGCAGTATTTTACTAACATGGCAGATTCTAGAATAAGAAGAGGAGGTCCACCCTTGAGGATCAATGAGGAAGAGTCCATAGCATTCCATGGCGATGCCCGAGCTACCGGGAGTGGAGACCAAGTGGACATGAGAGCTGTTTTAGAGTCAATACAGCGGGTTAGTGCTCAAGTTGAGCATATGAATCAAAGAATGGGAAGGATAGAAGCCTCACAATGAATGTCGAACACAAGAAATAGGCAAGAATTCCATGGAGGACGAGGCCAAGGACGAGGAGGTCGCGAGAGACCGAGAGAGGAATTTGATGAGGAGCCATTCGGTGGAGACTTTGAGGAAGGTATGGATGAAACTTTTGCTGTCCAAGATAGAGCTGGCCGTGGAAGATATAGGAGGGAAGATACAGATGATGATTTGGGAAATATCAAGGTTAACATCCCACCTTTTATGGGTAAAAGTGATCCCGAAGCTTATTTGGAGTGGGAAGAAAAAATGGAGATGATTTTTGACTGCCACAACTATTCGGAAGGTAAGAAGGTGAAGTTGGCAGCAATGGAGTTTGGCCATTATGCACTCCAATGGTGGACAAATGAGCAAAGCACCCGAAGGAGAGTTGGTGATTACTTGATTACAACATGGCGACAAATGAAAGGAGCCATCAGAAAGCGGTTTGTGCCATCACATTACCATAGGTTGCTGCATCAACGGCTTCAATCTTTGTCTCAAGGAAGTAAGTCCGTGGAGGATTATTACAAAGAGATGGAGATGTTAATGATGAGGCTGAGTATGAATGAGGATAGAGAGGCAACAATGGCGAGATTTCTTGGTGGTTTGAACCGTGACATTGCCAACCAGCTTGAATTACAACAATACTTGGAATTGGAGGAGATGTTGCATGTAGCAATTAAGCTTGAGAACCAATTCAAGAGGAGGGGTGTTAGCACATGGTTTGGAGGAGTTTCTAGCAGTGGAAGGACAAGTTCAACTGGCTGGAAAAACAATTGCACTTATGAAAGAAAGCTGAGGCCGAAACTTGGTGAAGAAGCTACCAACCGGCCGAGAAGAGAATTTAAAATCGAATCTGCCCAAGCCATTAAAGGTGAGGTAAAATCTGAACCTAAACCTCAAAAATCAAGAGAAATTATTTGTTTCAAGTGCCAAGGAAGAGGACACATAGCCAGCCAATGCCCGAATAGAAGGATAATGGTAATAAGGGGTAATGGAGAGGTGGAATCCGAAAGTGAGGCTAAATTTGGTCTCAAGGAGGGTACTTTCTGTTTACAAGGATGAAGAATAAATTCAATGAGGGAACATCTTCCACACTCGTTGTGAAATACAAGGTAAAATTTGTAGCATGATTGTAGATAGTGGGAGTTGTACTAATGTAATAAGAAACCTTGTAGTTGATAAATTAGGCTTAAAAACAATAAAACATCCTGAACCATATAGATTACAATGGCTTAATGATAGTGGTGAGATGAAAGTAAACAAACAAGCCAAAGTAAAAATTAATATAGGTAGATATGAGGATGTAGTTTTATGTGATATTGTACCCATGATTGCTGGACATATATTCTTAGGTAGGCCATGGCAATTTGATAAAGATGCTACTCATTTTGGTCGAGAAAATAGTATTGTTTTTAGGTTTAAAGGGAAGAAGGTTAAGCTAGAACCATCATCTCCTAAAGAGGTTTACGAAGACCAATTACAAATGCAACAAAGGAGAGAAGCCGAAAAGCTCAAGGAAAAAGCAAGTATGGCACCAATGGCTTCACCATTCTTTCAAGAAGGTGAGATTGAGGTTGCTGATCAAGGTAAGCTTTCTAAAACCCAAATTGAGTGGAAAAACCAAGAAAAAGTCGAGAGAGGGGTGAGAAAAGAGAGCAAACCCGAGAGTACCAAAAATCTGGAAATTTCCGCCAATGATAGCCAAACCGAGGGAAGAAAAAGAAAAGAAAGGAAAAGAAAGGAAAGAAAGAAAAAGTAAAAATTTTTATTTGAGTTTTGGGGATGTTAATAAGGCTATCTTGGGTAAGAAACCATTGCTGGTTATGAATATTAAAGATACTTACTTAAAGATGTTTTTGTTGCATAGAACTTTATCTGCATTATTGAAAGCTTTACTTAGTGGAAATTTAAAAATTTGGGAGAGATTATTTGCTAAAATTAAAAAGTGTGATGAACTTGTATTTCTAGTATTTGTTGTGATAGTGTTTGACCCAGGAGATTGGTTTTGGTTTCAATCAAGGAAGAAGAGGCTCCCCGAACAAAAAAAGTCCAAGCCTATGCCGCATGCGGAGGAATCTTTTCATGTTTTGGAGCCGAATAACAACAATGCCTACAAGCTTGATTTACCGGGTGAGTATAACATGAGTGCTGTATTTAATGTTGTTGATTTAACTCCTTTTTCTACAGGTGATGATCTTGATTTGAGGACAAATCCTTTTCAAGATGAGGGGAATGATGTGATTCCGCTCGAGCCCGCTCAACCGATAACCCGCTGGGGTGCTAACCCGACACGGATGAAGACCAGGCCAATCACAAGAGCTCAAATTAAGAGATTTAAGGACAACGTGGGAGCATTTATATAGGGGGTGATCAATTCTCAACAGAGTTATCCATACTTGAAGATGCAAAGCCTATTCTAAGCATCCAAGTGGTGGAAGCCGATACGGACCCGGGTAGCAGGTTTGGTGCAAATATGGACAATGGGCAACATGAAATGGTTCCAACTCTTTAAGGATTCAATACATATGTCTAAGAGTATATGGAATCAAGTCAAGGTAGCTTCAAAGGCATTCAAAAAGGGGTTGTATGGACAGCTTCAAATTTGGCCTATTTTTTACTGTATTTTGTGCTAGCTTTACTGTATTTTGCTGAGTTGGCTTTTTCTTCCTCTTCCAATCATGGGTAACATCTGGGACTTCATATTCATCTTATTTGGCATCCTAAAAAGCATATTGAAGCTGATTTGGAGCTCAATTTGGTCAAAGATTGGTCAAAATCAACATAGTCAAAAAGCTAGTATTATAGTTTCCTAATTTGATTCTACTTTTTGTTTTAGAAAATTACCATTACTTTTTAGTTTTTATTTATTTATTTTCTGGAACAATAAGTTTAGGAAAGTTATTATTTTATTATTTTCATTATAAATTAATTAATTCCTAATTCAAAATAAAGGAATTAATTAATCCAAATTAGATTAGGAAAGAAGTGAAAATTTCGGCCACCATAGGAAACTACTTTGTATAGGTGGTTTTCCCTTTGTTTTTAGGGTTTTATTTCATGGATTTTTAGCCTATTTAAAGGCTTATTTTTCAATAAGAAAGAAGCTTGAATTTTATACAGAAAATTATTTATGAGATTGAATTCTCCTTGTTCTTTTGAACACCTAAAACACCATTAGTGAATGAGTGTTTTAGTTTGATTTATCAATAGGCCTTCCATCACCTATTGTGGCATCTTCACTATGTACCAAAGTTTCTAATCATAGGTTGGTTAAGGGTCAAGGTGACCATTAGAACTTGAACATAATTAGATTCGGGCTAATATAATACGGGTTTAGGAGCAGGTCGTCCTAGGTTCGTATCAGCTTGTGCCCTAGTGATTGGCATGGTCTTCAACTGTATCGAATTTGAGGGCAAATCCTTTTCAATAAGAGGGGAATTATGAGAATCCGCCCGTACCTGTACAATCGACTAGCCACAAGGGTGCTGACCCTTTACAAATGAAGTTGGGACCAATCACTAGAGCACAAGCTAGGAAATTCAAAGAAAATTTGGTTAGCTTCATACAAAGAATGATTCAATCTTAAGAGGGCATGACATTATCTGAAGATCCAAAGCCCATATTGTGTATCCAAGTTATGCCGTGTATCCAAGTTACGAAGGCGGAAATGGACGCGACAAGCTGTTTTGGTACATTTTTGGACCCCAGGTAGCAAGGAATGGATTCAACACTTTATGAACTCAATTGATATCATGAATAGGTCATGGAATCGTGTCAAGGCAGAAGAAAAAGCATTTAAATTCCACTTGTGCGCATGACTCCTCTTGTTGGCCGAAATTGCTCATTTTGGTACTGGCTTTGACTTCTTTTGTTGTTCAAGCAAGTTTGACTTATTCCAATCAAAGGGCAACGTATGGGAATCATTATTAATCTTATTTGGAATCCTTCATGGCATATGGAAGCTGATTTTGAGCCTAAATTAGCCGGAGATTGGATAAAGATAGATTGGTTATCAACTA
This sequence comes from Ziziphus jujuba, assembly GCF_031755915.1. Taxonomy (NCBI): domain Eukaryota; kingdom Viridiplantae; phylum Streptophyta; class Magnoliopsida; order Rosales; family Rhamnaceae; genus Ziziphus; species Ziziphus jujuba. The sequence continues at coordinate 18,818,552 of NC_083387.1, forward strand.
CTCAACTAGTTTCCTAATTTGAGTTTGTCTTTTTATTTTATAAAACTATCTTTTATTTTGGTTTTTATTTGTTTATTTGCTGGACAAATTAACTTAGGAAAGTTGATATTTTATTATTTCAATTGTAAATTAATTAATTCCTAGTTCAAAATAAAGAAATTAATTAATCCAAATTAGATTAGGAAAGGATTGAAATTCGGCCAACACCATTGTTTCCTAATCTCTATGGCCGGTTTTAGCCTGGTGTTTTAGGGTTTTGTTTTGTGAACCTTATCCTATATAAAGGCTTATTTTATCAATAATATATAGTATATTATTCATACAGACAAATATTTGTGAGAAAGAATTCCCTTTGTTCTCGTTGAACACCTAAAACACCTAATAGAAATCAAGTGTTTTAGTTTGACTTACCAATAAGACATCTATCATCTATTGTGGCGTCTTCATCATATACCAAAGTTTCTAAGTACAAGTTGATTAGGAGTTAAGGTTTCCATTATAATCTAAACATAATTAAGATCTGGGAATATAATACAGGTTAAAAAGCAAGTCGACCTAGGTTCGTATCACATACCAAGCTAGGTCTCTTGCTCAAACTTAATTTTCGAATTAAACACCACAATCCATTTACATTTTGCTAATTAAGATAAATATGAAAACTTTGAAGCAAGCTAAATTGATGAAGTAATATAACTTGAATAATTCGTACATATGTACCCCAAAAAAGGTAAAGACAAATGAATCTTTTGTGATAAACTTTCAAACCAATTTAACTATTAAAGATCCACAGGTTTATCTTTATGATCATAGGTATCTTTCAGGAGCAGTGTGGGATAATGAAGCATGGGGACCATATTAGAATCGGGATCCTAAAGAGACTTGGGCATTTATTATGTAGATCATATTTGCAATTTATTTACAAACTCAAACAAATTTTAAAAGCATAGATTCCACAAAGTGTCCTCAATGGGATTTCTTATAATCTGGACATGCTATTATGGTTCATTTACATTAATATCGAATTAAATTGAATAAAGGGCTTGACAAATACAAACGTATGACAACATAAGCATATATATATATATAAGAAAACTTCATGTAAGTCATTGAGAAACCTTTGAATCATTTCCATTTTTTTTTAATTCTATTTCTTTTTTATCTTTCTATTCTATATTATAAATAAAATTATAATTAGAATTATATAATATATTTCTAATTTATAGTTAGAATATAGAATATTATAAAAATTATTAATATTTTAATATTCTAAAAATTGCTCTTTCTATTCATGCCTAAAGTGATGCAAATTGGGTTGGTAATAAGATGACCATGCCTCCACATATGCTTATATCTTTTTTTGCTCTGTTTTAATGCAATCTCTTGGATGTCTAAGAAACAATGTAATGTGTTTCATTCTTTTATGGAGGCATAAGACCAGATATGTAGCATTGGTAATACCAGAATTGTGCTGGTTGCATTCTTTGATACTTAAGCTACAGTTAACAATTCCATAGGTTACTATTATCCATTGTAATATTGTTAGAACAATATATATTTGTGCAAATTTAATTTTACACTCCAAGATGAAGCGTATCAAAGTGGATTTTCACTTCACTTTATTTGTGAGAAGGTGGCAAATGGTGAACTTAGGTTTTTCATGTTTCCATTTAAGTGTAGCTATGGATGCTTTAGCAGAATCGTTGTTAGAGAACCATCCCAAAAACTCAAATGACCTGCCTAAGAAAGTTTGACAAGGCATTCCTTAGAGAAAACCCAACGAAACCTCATCCAAACCATGGAAAAATACACACATGCAATATGAAATAATACATCAATATATTTTAAATAAAGCCACAACAGCATGCAAGTCCCAACTACAGTCAATGACTACAGTATATCATACTATAGGTCATTACTAAACAAGCATATGGGGGTCACTTCTATACTTAAAATACATATTAAAGCATTGTAAGAGTATTTGTAAAATTAAGTGATACAACTAATGTAAATAAGTCTAGAAAAATAAAGAAAAACAAGAAAAGATAAATATTACTATTGCAATGGAAATTACAAAAACGATATATGATTTGCAAGGTAGACTGTCTGGTAACTTCTTCAACTTAGGGGAATGAATTTAAAAAAAGAAAAAAAACTTACTATAAAGATATCTTAGCGAGTAGTACAGTGTAATGGAAAACTAATATTTTATTTGTAAAACTTTCTTAAGATCCTTCATTTCACTATTTTGAAAAGCTCCTCTTTTAAAACTACTTAACAAAAACCAACTTATACCCTAAATGAATATCATAAAATAGGTTATTAATAATAAAACATTTAAATATTATAATTTAAACAAATAGGCAGTAAATATTGGAATTTCCATATAAAATCATGACATAATAATGAAAAATCAATAAAATTCCCCAATTATATCATAAAACCAATAATGTACTTAGAAAAATAAACAATGTATGATATACCTAGTGCTGTCAAATGGTACACGACATCACAAAACATCTTAAAAAATAAAGAGAGAGAATAAAGAACCATCGGGTGAACCCATCTCATGACGTTTAACATCCTAAATGAATCTTGGCAAAAAATAAACCGTAAAGAACCAACCTCACAACACCTAGCATACTAAAGGAATTGTGATAATAGAGCAACTGTGGGAAGATCCCATCTCATGACCTTTATATACTAAAGGCATCATTGCAAGCCTAGCACTCTAATAACAATAAACAGAACCTCTTGTACTGTATGATACACTATTAAAAACAATAAAAATGTATTCATAGACAAACTTTTCAACATCATATATTTCATTTTTCCAAGCAAATTTTGTGCCATAAGCCTGAATATAATATATAAATCCAACTAGTTATTTAAATATTCCAAAAATTCAAAATTATCATTTTATGCCAAAACATAAATATCAACAGTGAAATATATATCACCATAAATCATTTTAAGCATTTTAAAATATAAAATGCTTCAACTTGTTAAAAATATAAAATTTCTAATTCATTTTCTCAAAACATCAATTCAAATACCATGATATTTAATTATAAGATTCACAAGTTCATTATAAACACATTTAAATTTAAAACCATTCAAAATTGTATGAAAAAATGACATAAAATTATAACACATATATGTATGTGTATATATATATATATGCATACCATACAACATATAAAATGTTCAAACCACATAATTATTATACTATATGCCCAAAACTTTTTAAAAATATAAACCACTCACAAGGACCACTGGTGATCACTCCTGTTCCTCCACAGGGTAGTTTTGAGGCGCAGTACATGAGCCTGTAACATAATTAAATATTTCTTAGGCTTTAAAAATCACAGCAAAGACATTGGTGCATCCAAGTGTCTTATAAAAATTTATATAACCATAAAATTACATAAATTTGACACCAAATTGTCCAATTGTACTGTAAACTCTCAAGATCTAGAACTTGAAATTGGGGTTTTTCATCTGAAGGCAAGTTTTATAAAATTATTAAACCTTCCATTAGGTGATATTGACATTTGATTATGTAAAACCAACTCTGATATGGTCATAAGTTGTCCAAACAAAATCCAATTTTACTTGGCATTAAACTGATTGACCCAAGAAGGAAACATATTCAAACGATGTCCAAAATTCATAAACTTTATATCAATAAAGAAACCCAAGAGATGAGTAACATACTGATGAACTCAGCATGGCCAATCATCGTTGGTGGTGGCTGGAAAATTAACAGAAACCTTTAGGTAGAATTCAAATCAGCATATATTTTTCAAGTGACTCGAAATTTGGTAAAATGGAAAACATATTCAAAGTCAAGAAGTTTAAAATTTAGTGGTCTAGGGTAGTCATATGGACTAAAATGGATGGAATTTGGTCTTACCTTCCAAAGATCGGACCTGTAGCGGCTAGAATCTCGCCAGAAAGCTTCCGAAATTAATGTCCCCAAATCTCATGATCCGTCAAGAATTGAGGAAAAGGACATCGGATATGGACCTAGGGGGGTCAATTTAGTGGAAAAGGGTAGATGAGATCATCGGGAATTCATAGGAATTGTGTTTTCCGACAAGCCACTAAAGCCCACCACTAGCGGCTTGTCCAGTGGCCAATGGCCATGATTTTTGGAGGGGAGGTAGATTGGAAGACAGGCAACTCAAAGGGACCCAACGGTGTCAGAAACAGGTGGCTGGTTTGGGAGAAATCAATTAGAGAAGGAAACGGCCCCGTAGATGGAAAAAGCCACGATCTGGGCGCGTCGCTGGCAATCTATCCATGGGTTTTGGGTGGCTCACCTCTCTCTCTTCTTTCTCTCTCTTTTTATCTCTCCTTCTCTCACCTCTCACATGCCTCCACATAAGCCATTTTCACCAATTAAAAGCCACCCATGGGTGCCACTATACTCTCATGGGTTTGGCTGAGAGATTGACACATGGAACGGAACTATGCACACATTTTACACACCTACACGATTAAACATAAAATAATATTGTCTTAGAAAAAATTCACAAGTCCATAACTTTCAAACCAAATGTCCAAATTAGGCATGCCATTAGTCAAAGCACACATGAGTCAAAGCACAATTTTACCAAAATAAAAAGTCAAACCCCATACCCTTGGACAATTTGGACTGTAACCTTTTTCTCTCATAACTTTCAAACTGTAGCTCTGTTTCAACGTGCTACTAGTCTACGAACTCAGGTTGGTGCGTACTTCGCAATGGAACCTTGGTCAATGAAGAATTCTATCTGTATAAAAAATTCAAAACCAATTGCAGTCAAACTGGATCAACACGAGAAAAATTCTGGTGTACTTCGGAATGGGGTGTTACAATCTCCCCCTCTCATAAAAATTTAGTCCTTAAAATTTCATGTGTTACTAAAATAGGTAAGGGTGCTGATTGCGCATCCACACCTTGGGCTCCCATATCGCCTCCTCTACTAAGTGATTGCACCATAAGACTTTAACCAGGGGAATAGTTTTGTTCACAATACTCGCTCCTCGAGATCCAAGATCGAAATTGGATGCTCCACATATGATAAACTTTCCTCTTAACTCAATATCGAGAGTCTCAAGCACGTGCGATGCATCTATAATGTACTTCTGTGGCATTGAAACGTGGAACACGTTGTGTACTCGTGCTAACTATTCTGGTAGTGCTAACTTATATGCCACGAAAGCAATTCTTTCAATAGCTTCATAGGGACCAAAGTAAGAAGACTTAGCTTCCCTCATCAGCCAAAGCGTACGACTCCCTTCCACAGAGATAAGTTCAAGAAAACCCAATCTTCGACTGTAAATTCAAGATCTTTCCTATGCACATCGGTGTAAACCTTCTATCGATCCTGAGTAGCTTTCAACCTTTCTCAGATGACTTTCACCTTGTCCAAAGTCATCCGTAGGTATTCAGACCCAATCACATTGTTCATCGTCAGGTGCTTCTCCTCACCCACTTCACTTCAGCACAGTTGTGCAGGGACATTCTGATGCTTTGTTGGCAGCTGTTATTATAAACAAACTTTACCAACAGCAATTATTCATCCTAGTTCCTTCAAAATACTATTATGCATGATGTTAGCATATCTGCAAATGAAAGGTGGTACTGTTGTTGACTCTCTCTCCAAGTGCATCTGCTAACTTTTGCCATAATTGTGAAGTAAAGCATGACTCTATCAAACGAGATGGTGACCGACACTTTGTGTAGACTCACAATATGTTTTATGAATAGCTAGGCTAATTTCTCTGGTGAGAACCCCTCTTACACAAGTAGGAAGCATGCTGACTTAGTGAGTCGGTCGATGATCACCCCGAAAACTATCATACCTTCTCATTATGGGTGGTAGTTTGAACATGAAACCCATATTGAGCTTTTCCAACTTCTACACCAGAATCGGCGAGGGTTGAAGTTGTCTTGCCGGTTTCTATCTTTTTGCCTTCACTTATTAGCAAATTAAACACCCTAATACAAAATCTGTAACTTCCTTTTTCATGTCAATCCATCAATAATACTTAATGAGCATTCCATACCTCCTGGTACTCCCGGGATGCATCACTTATATTGAATTGTACGCCTCCTCTAGGATCTCCTGCTCGAGCTTAAGGATGGTCGACTCTCACATTCTTAATTGATGGTACTCAGACCTTCAGTCGATCTTATAAAACACTTAGCATCTTGGAGTTGATCAAATAAGTCATCTATTCTTTGATTCTTTGCAATAGGTAACGATTAAGGATGGTCACCTTATTAAGTTTTCAGTAGTTATTGCACACCCTTAGACCACCATCCTTTTCTTCACAAATAAAACAAGTGCTCCCCATGATGATACACTTGTCTAATAAAACCTTTATCTACCAAATCTTATAGTTGAACCTTTAGCTCCATTAACTCTGATGAAGCCATATGATATGCTGGCAAAGAAATAGGCACGGTGCTAGGAACTAATTCAATAGAGAAGTCAATTTCCTTCTATGGTGGCAACCCTGGTAACTTATTAGGAAACACATTCGAAAAGTCTTACCACAGGCACATCTTCCAATTTTACCCCACTCACTCGGGTATTCATTACATGGGCTAAGTAACTTTGACAACCCTTGTCCAGTAACTTCTTGGCAATGAGGGTAGAAATTAACCTTTGCAATGGTCTCCTAACTTTTCCACAAAACACGACTTTGTGTAGGCCAAATTGCATAAGCGTTACTTCTTTATTGTAGCATTCCACAAAGATACAAGTCACGGCTAACCAATCCATGTCTATGATTACTTCAAGCCCAAAAGGTCCAACAGAATAAACTCTGCTTCCATCCCTTAATATTCGATATAGAAAAGACAACCCTTGACCATTTGACTAGGCCATTAGGACTCTTCTATAGGAGTGGTGATCTATAATTAACATCCTAAAGGGTTTGAGTTATTACAATCGAGCAACAAATTCTCTTTGAGGTAAGGGAACGATGCTTCAACATGGTTAAAACAATAGAATAAATGCGGATGGGATACACAACAATGCACAGTCCCTTAGGAATACGAGAACTTAGAGCTCTGATACCACTCTATTAGAACCCATGCGAGATCACTCATCGGAACCCTAGACAAGCCCTGATCCCAACGAGACCCTTCCGGACCCTCTAATAGAAAATCAGGCAGCATTTCCTCTAAAGGTTGGCCTTACTACAAAATTTCCTACACAAACAACGCACTTCTAACAATATCTCCTTATTCCTCCCAACTTACTACAAATCATTTCCATAAATTTACCGCACTTCAAATTAATAAACAAAGAATCCATGTAATATTAATTAAATACATCCAACATAATATAGAGAGCATTTTAAAGTTGCCCTAAATATGAAATTTAATACAACAAAAGATAAAAGAAAAAAATACAAGATAGGAAGGAAAAGAAAGGAAAGCTTCTTGGACTTTTAGCAATAAACAAATACATCAAGCTCGTCCCCAGACGATCAACTTCTACTAACTTGGGTCGAGGGGAATGGATTTTAAAATGTGAGATACTAATCATCTTAGTGAGTGACCCAATCTACTATATAGTAATAATATATTAATAAAATAAACTTAATTAATTGATATTAAATAAGTGAATAAATAATAATTAGTTGAAAATAATATTTCCCTTGAAACTGTCACAATTCACTGGATTGGAAAGGTCCTCCTTTGAAAATATTTTTACAAAACCCATCATTTTATACCCCAAAATCAATGAAGTAAATAATAAATAAAATACAATAATTTAAATCTTACAATATAACCTTGAGGATAATTTAATAACAAATAATTGAATTTATAATAAAATATCATAAGATAAAATAAAATCATAAATAAACTTGTCGTAGATAAATTTGGCATAAAATAAAATTAAAACTCAATATATAATTTATAAGATTTCAATTAACTAAATCAATGAAATAAAAAATAAATAATAAAAGGAATATTTTATTTACTTTAAAACCTCAATTTGCATAGGCAATAAAATACGATAAATTTAATGTTAAAATCCCACATTGAAACAATAATGAAAAAATGAATAAATGCATTTAAATAATCAATTTAAAATAAGTAGGATAAATCAATTAATTAATAAAAGAAATGTTTAAATCAATTTAAACATCTATTTGAAAAAAGTGGTAAGAATATAATAAAATCCATTTTAAATCACCAAATCAATGTAAGTAATAAAATAATGTAAAATGCATTTTAAAACATTATTATGAATAGATGATGAAAACATAATAAACCTCTGTGAGATTTATGTTAAAATCTCAAATTGAAATAAATAATAAAAACACCATTAAATACATTTTAATTTTAAATGCTCTTTTAAAACAACATTTTAAATTTTAGGAATCATATCAAGAAAAGCACTTGATGCACCAAACTATATACCAGTGGTGTCCGATGGTACCCACCGTCCCAAGCACTACTTGACAGGGAGGTTAAAGAAAGAAACCAGCATACAGTTGCTTGGCGTCCTATAGTGTCACTGCTATCAGTCATGGAAGGGGGCGGCTGATGCTCACTATGTATTATACCCTGCCAGCCTTCGGGTCCAATGGCATCCACATGACAACCCTATAAACCTATGCGCTAATCATATCCATGTATAAAGTACAGAGCACTAGTACTGTATGGTGCATCTAAAACCAATAAAATCATATATTTTACAAATCTCAAAATCTCATAATTTACCACGGGGTTTAACTCATCTTTTCAAATCCATAAATCCACATTTCCTTTAAATCATCATCATAATTCAATAACATAAAATCCATCAATATAAATCCATCAATTTCAAATCCATCAATTTAAATCCATTAGTTTAAATATACCAATTTTTCAACACCATAAAACAAGATCCATAAATATTTAAATGCACAAATATATTTTTGAAGCATAATAATTTAAAATAATACTTTTCTCAAATCCTCAAAATCAATTTTAATAAAATTCCATTAAAATCACAATAAAAATCTACAAATGCATAATTTCTTAAAATCAAAAATATGATTTCTATGCATATATATAGTTTCACCCCAAATTTGGCATCAAAATTTTTGAATAGAAATTTAATAATTATTCAACAAATAAAATATCGACTGCAAATATTTAATTACCACAAAATATATGTAATTTAACAGCCGAAAATAGATTTGAAGGTGGATCACTTACCTCAAGCACTCGAATCAATCAAGATCCTCAATAGGATTGATCCCGCGACTCACATGTGCTCCTAAAATATCAATACCACACAAAATCAATTAAATTAATATTTTAATCGGATAAATTATACACGATTACCCAAGAGGCCAACATAAACGGTGTCCAAAATTTAAAAATAATATATCGAAATGAAGCTTACAATGCAAGGATTACGGATTGAGTCTTACCTACAGGAGATCGGACCTGTGACGGCCGAAATTTCGTCGGAAAGGTTCTAGACTTCATGTTCCCATATCTCATGATCCATCAAGAATTGAGGGAAAAGGACCTCAAATATGGACTCAATGGGGTCAAATTAGTGGGAAATGGTAGGTGAGATCATCGAGACCTCGTCGAAATTGTGTTTTCCAGCTAGCCGCCGTGCCCATCAATAAACCCAACCGCCGACAGCGCGTCCGATGGCCAATGGCCTTGATGTTTGGTGGAGAGGTCGATCAAAGGATGGGAAACTCAATGGGACTGGCAATGTCAAAAATGGGTGGCTGTTTTGGGAGAAATTGGTTAGAGAAGGAAACAGCACTGTTGACGAAAAAAGCCCCGATCTGGGCGCGTCGCCGGCGATCTGGCAGTGGTTATGGGGGCTGGCCTGAAATGGAGGGAGGGTGGTGGCTGTTTGACGTGTGTTGACGAAAAGTGGCTGGAGGATGGTTAATCGACACTAGCCGGTTCATCCTCTCTATCCTTTTTCTCTCTCTTCTCCCTCTCTCCTTTTCTCACCTCTCACATGCCTCCACATCAGCCATTTCACTAATTAAAAAGCCACCTGTGGGTGCCACTGTGCACTCATAGGTTTGGCTGAGAGTTTGACACATGGCACGGCACTATGCACACATTTTACACACCCATGCAATTAAAATTATCTTAGAAAAAATTTACAGATCTATAACTTTCTAACCAAATGTCCAAATTAGACATGCTACTAGTCTATGCACTCTTATTAACGAGTACTTTACAACCATACATGAGTCAAAGTAAAATTTTACAAAAATAAAAAGTAAAACCCGACACCCTTTGACAGTTCGGACAGCAAGATATTTCTTGCATAACCTTCAAACTGTAGCTCTATTTTCGATGTGCTACTAGTCTACGAACTCAAGTCGATGCATATTTCATAATGGTGCCTCGGTCAATGCAGAATTCTATCCGGACAAAAAAGTCAAAATGGGATCCACTTGGTCAACAACGGTTAAATTGGGTCAATGCGAGAAAAATTCCGGTGTACTTCAAAATGGGGTGTTACACATACACATAACACAAATATGTACAAATTTTTTGAAAGATTTGAGTGACCTACCCATAGAAAAGACACCTGCCTAAAGACTTCAACGCTTACCTAAAGGCTACTATGCTTGCTTGAAGGCTAAAGTACCTGCCCAAAGGCTAGTACTCCTACATGAAGGCTATAATACTTGCCCAAAGGCTAATACACCTGCCCAAAGGCTATAATAACTATCAAAGGCTAAAGTACGTGCCTGAAAGCTACAATAACTACCTGAAAGCTGAAATACTTATCCGAAGGTTAGTATTCTTGCCCGAAGGCTACAATTCCTCCCTAAAGGCTACAATACCTACTTGGAGGCTAAATAACTATCCCAAGGTTAAAGTACTTGCCCGAAGGCTTGTACTCCTATTAGTCTACAATGCTTGCCCTTAAGCTAATACACCTGCCTATTACTCCTACCTGAAGGATGAATTTATAGTACAATAATTGTGCAGTCGATAATAATAATAATAATAATAATAATAATAATAAGGTAAAATGAAACTGAAATTGATAAATACATCACATATTTGTATACTTATAGTGAAGATGCACTCGATGTATAATACATGGTCCCATCAATTGTTTTAGGTATACTACTACCAATGTAGCCAAGACTGGTTGCTATAATGGTCATCCAACCCACTGGTCTTGTAATCAATTAAAATATAGTACAAACATATATATGTAGAAAGAACACCTGGTGCACCATACGATATACCAATGTTGTCAAGTGATGTTTCACGTCTCAAACCACTTAACAAAAAAAGGAAGAAGAGATGTATGCAGCCCCCTTGGCATCCCAAAGGTGCCATTGTTACATAACTTATCATCCTACGATTAAACGTGGGTGGCTAATTTCATCAATATTAAAAAAAAAAAAAATTGTGCCTACCCTCACACACCTTAGTGCCTATAGGAATGGCTAAACCTGGCATCTTTTAGCCATGAATAGGGTGGCTAATGTCATCACTATAAATTACCTGCCTACCCTCACTCACCATAGCTCATAACAGATGACTAAATATAACCTACACGCTAATCACTAAACATAACAGTGCAGATGTAGCATCTCACATCGGTTGGAGAGGGGCACGAAACGGTCTTTATAAGGCTGTGGATACCTCTCCCTTCAAGACGCATTTTGACAAAACCTTGAGGCCGGGGGGGAGAGAGGGAGTGAACCCTGGGCCAAAGAGGACAATATCTTGATGCGGGTGGTACTGGGCTGTTACAGTGGTATCAGAGCCAGTACCCGGATCGGTGTGCCAGCGAGGACGCTGGGCCCCAAGGGGGGAGGATTGTAACATCCCACATCGGTTGGAAAGGGGAACGAAGCATGGCTTATAAGCATGCGGATACCTTTCCCTTCAAGAGGCCTTTTGCCAATGGGACTGGTAGAAACAGAACCGTGCGGGCTGGGCCCAAAGCGGACAATATCATGATGCGGGTGTACTGGACCGTTACAGTGGTATCAGAGCCGGACCCAGATCGGTGTGCCAGGGAGAACGCTGGGCCCCAAGGGGGGAGGATTGTAACATCCCACATCGATTGTAGAGGGGCACGAAGCGGTCTTTATAAGGCTATAGATACCTCTCCCTTCAAGACGCATTTTGACAAAACCTTGAGGCCAAGGGGGAGAGAAGGAGTGAACCCTGGGCCAAAGAGGACAATATCTTGATGCGGGTGGTAGTGGGCTGTTACAGCAGAACACCAATACTGTATGGTGTATCCGTAGAATAGCTAGTCACATATAAAAATAACAATTATGATATCGTCTACTCATAATTACATTTTAAAACTATAACTAAATGTTTTAAACAAGTAAATAAATAAATAAATAAATACATACCACATTAACATTGATGAGAATCCGTCCATACTCGCATATCTGACAACCCGCTGGGGTGCAGATCCTATACAATTTAAGACCGGGCAAATCATTAGGGCTCAAGCGAAGAGATTTAAGGATATCATGGCTAGATTTATACAAGGAGTTATCATTCTCAAATGGGCTTGTTAATATCCGAAGATTCAAAGCATGTTTTAAGCATCCAAGTGGTGGAGGCCAATATGGACCAGGGTAGTTATTTTAGTGCATTTTTGGATTTCGGGCAGCAAGGAATGGATTCATAACTTCATAAATTCAATTGATATCAACAAGAATCCATGGAACCATTCAACCTGTGCACACAACAACTCAATTTGGCAGAAAATGCATCAAATTGGCGCTGGCTTTGCTGTATTTTGTTGTTTTGGCACTTTCTCTTTATTCCAATCAAGGGAAACATATGGAACTCATAATTAATCCTATTTGGCATCCTGCATGGCACATTGGATCTGATTTGGAGTCTTTACAAGCTGGAAATTGGTCAAAGATAGCTTAGTTGTCAAACTTGTCAACAAGTTTCCTATTTTGATTTTGACTTTTTGTGTTAGGAAATTAGCTTTTATTTTGGTTGTTATTTATTTATTTGTTGGACAAAATTAACTTACAAAAGTTATTATTTTATTATTTCAAATGTAAATTAATTAATTCCTAACTCAAAATAAGGGAATCAAATTTAAATACGTTTTGGAAAGCATGTGAAATTCGGCCAACACTTGTTTTCTAATCTCAATGGCAAAATTTTACCTAGTTAATTAGCGTTTATAGTTTTGTAACTTTAGCCTATTTAAAGGCTTATTTTCAATGAAAAATCAACATACATATTATACAGTAAATTATTTGTGAGAGAGTGAGTGTTTTGGTTTGACTTATCAATAGGACATTCACCACTTATTGTGGCATCTTCATCATATACCAAGGTTTCTAGTCACAATTTGATTAGGGGTTGAGGTGACCATAAGAACTTAAACTTAATTCTTTCAATCTGGGCTAATATTATATGAGTTTAGGTGTGAGTTGACGTAGGTTCGTATCATTTGGTATCAGAGCCGAATTTTATTGAGATTTAATCTATCTTTATTTGCTTTATTTTGATTTGTGTTGTTATGCAATTTTGGCATTAGGTTAAGGTTGCATCTATCTGATACACGTTATGCATTAAAAAGAAAAATCTAATTCCTAGTCAAATTAGGATTTCCTTGTTTTACCGTATTTTTTTCCTAGCTAAGTAGTTGTTCATCATCTTTGTTCTTGTTAATTTTGTTATTTATTGATTTTTCTTTGCTATTTTTAATCTTATTTAAATGCATTCATATATCGAAAAAAAAAAGAAGGAAAATAAGTGTATTTGCGGCAACAAATTACAAATTCACAAAATTTGCAAATTTGTATTTTAGTGGTCATGGGTTTGATTCTTGATGGATTGAAGTTTGTGGTTTGAGTTGATTTTGATACTTTTGGATGGTGTGTTTGCAATACTTTATTTATGATAAACAAAAAAAAAAAAAAAAAGAGCCAAAAAGTCGAGAATTTAAAATTAAAAAAAAAACAAAAAGCCAGTTTGTTGAAATTTGGAATTTGAATTTGTTTGAGCTGGAAATTTGAAGTTGAGATTTTTGGAGCTGCTGTTTATTAGTTATATATTGTTTCTAGAAAATTAAATTTTGGGGTGCTAAAATTGATTGGATTAAAATCAGTTAAAGGATTTGATACAAAGACTTAATCACAAGAACAACAACCAACAACTACTCCATATTTGTTCGAATTGTTTCTTGTTCATTGTTTGGATCTCTTTTCTAAATTTTATCCTTGAATTATTGATTTTTTAATATTCTGTTCAGTTCCTTATTGAATTCCAAAACTTTCTTGTTGATTTATCTTATTTTTTGTTAGTTAGGTCAAGACTAGGTTTTGCGATTCACTCGGTATTTGTTTGTTTTAGTTGTTGTTTTGTTGACAAGCTTAATTAAGACAATTTTATGATCTAGTTGCTGTTTTGTGTGTGTTTTAATTATAACTTTGAGAAGATTGTGTAAGTGGAAAAAGGCAAGAGAGTGATCTTAAAAGAGGGTAAGAGTCAAAACTAGTGTGCAAACACAAGTGTCGAGACCTTGTTTGAGTGAAACACGTGACGGACTGATTTTGGTGAGAATTTTTGTGTTATTTATACTAACATGATAGATTATAGAATAAGAAGAGGAGATGGATCATGTAGAATTAATGAAGAAGAATCCCTAGGGGTCAAGGGTGACTCTCAAGCAACGGGAAGTGGAGGTAAACCTACCGACATGATGGCGGTCTTGGAACAACTTCAATGGATGAATGCTCACTTTGATCACCTAGATCAAAGGATGGATAGGTTAGAAACATCTCAAGGTGGCCCGAATCCAAGGTAAGAATTTTATGGAGGCAGAGGATGAGGACAAGGATGAGTAGGCAGAGGAAGGCTTAGGGAGGAATTTGAAGGAGGTGATTTTGGAGATGATTTTGAATAGGGGGTCGATAATATTTTTGCTTACAAAGGAAGGCTAACCTGTGGGAGACCAGCTAGAAAAGAAGATGATGATCTTGGAAACATTAAGGTCAACATACCAACATTCATGGGAAAGAGTGATCTGGAAGTTGACCTAGAGCGGGAGGGGCGAATGAAGATGATTTTTTATTGTCATAATTATTCAAAGGCTAAGAAAGTTGAATTTGGAGCTTTGGAGTTTAGACATTATGCACTCCAATGGTGGACAATGAGCAACGTACCTGAACAAGACTTGGAGATGAACCCATTACCATTTGGCAACAAATGAAAGGAGCCATGAGAAAGAGGTTTGCATTAAGTCATTACCATAGGCTGCTGCATCAAAGGCTTCAATCATGAATAGTAGGACTGTGGAGGATTACTATAAGGAGATGGAGATGCTTATGATGAGGTTGAGCATGAATGAGGATCGAAAGACAACTAAGGCAAGGTTCTTGGGTGGTTTGAATCGTGATATAGCCAACCAAGTGGAGCTTCAACAATATGTAGAATTGGAGGAAATGCTTCATGTGGCCATCAAAATTGAAAACCAATTCAAGAGAAGGAGAGGCTCAGGGTTTGCAGGTGTTTCAAGCAGTGGGAGGACAAACCCAAGTGTTTGGAGAAGCAATTTCACATATGACACCAAGCCAAAACCGAACCACGGTGATTAGAGCATCAATCGGCCAAAAAGAGAAGCAAAAACCGAATCTATCCAAGCACTTAAGATTGAAGGTAAAGCTGATCCTAAACCTTCTACCTTTTAGCACTCATGACATTGTGTTTTAAATGCCAGAGATGAGGACACATTGCTAGTCAATTCCCGAATAGGAGAATCATGGTGCTAAAAGGTAACAAAGACTTGGAATTTGAAAGTGAAGAAAGTAAGGCTGAAATTGAACTTGAAGAAGAAGAACTTGGAGGTGAGGAACATGGGAAATCAGAAACACTCAAGGCTTTAGTGGCAAGAAAGGTTCTAACTGTGTACAAATATGATGATCAAATTCAAAGAGAGAACATCTTCCACACCCGATGTGAAATTCAAGGTAACATTTGTAATATGATAGTTGAAAGTGGAAGTTATGCTAATGTAATTAGTAATTTGGTAGTTGATAAATTAGGATTAGCAACCATTAAATATCCCAAATGATATTGGCTAAATGATAGTCACGAGATGAAAGTAAACAAACAAGCCAAAGTAAAATTCAGCATTGATAAGTATTTGGATATTGTATTGTGTGATGTTGTTCCCATGCATGCTGGTCATATTTTATTAGGAAAACCATAGCAATTTGAGAAGGATGTCATGCACTATGGAAGAAAGAATTCTCTTTATTCTCTTTGAACACCTAAAACACCATTAGAGAGTGAGTGTTTTAGTTTGACTTATCAATAAGACATCCATAATTTATTGTGGCGTCTTCATCATATACCAAAATTTTTAGTCACAAGTTGATTAGGGGTTGAGATGACCACAAGAACTTGAACTTAAATTTTACGATCCGAGCTAATATAATATGGGTTTAGGCTCTAGTTGATCTAGGATCCTATCAAACATCATTTTAATATTAAATATTTTTACAACTTTTAGTTCTCTAATATTAGCATAGATAAATAAATAAATAAGTGAATAATTAGATAAATTAATAATTAATAACAAATGGCCTTACAAAAATCATATGCACCTATTTATTTATATACACACATATAAATATATAAATATATAAAATTATGCAAACATATTTTAACTACATGTTCACCTTATCAAAACTAAACTTTATGATAAACCATGTCGCAATCCAAATATAGATTGTAGCCAAAAGTATAGTGCAGAAGCATTTAAAAGAAACCATATAAATGAATATCTTTTTAGTCTACAACTAACCCAAATAAATAAATATAAACAATTGATTTTGCAAATTCTTGATTATACGTACACAAACACACTTATATAAACACACACACACAAAAACATGCATATATATATATATATAGAGAGAGAGAGAGAGAGAGAGAATGGTTGTGAAAAGCTGCATTAAAAATTCAAAGTGAAAATAATAATAATTAAATATTCAATTATACTTAATTGACTTTAGAAAAACTGAACCACTTTTAAACCAACCTAAAAAATCACTGTAGCATTGAAAATTAAACTAACAAATATAACTAATTAAACAATGATATATCCATTTTCAATTTACTGTAATTGCTAATATAAATATTAATAATATAAATAACATGCCAATTATAAACTTCATAGAACAATCCCGATTAAACATAATAAATATACTTACAAAGATCCATAAAAATGCATTTTCACATTCTATTAATCAAACCACCACAATTAATAAAATATTTGTTATAGATATTTTATAACTCAAATATAACTTAAAAGACATATATCATTCATAGTAATGACACTACTTATATTTGCTCCACTTTACGGTCAACCATAGGCCTCATCCCGAATGCCTACAACACAGCAAAAAACATTACTTCTGCTTCCATTAAAAAAAGAAAAGAAAAGAGAGTAATATAAATAATCTGGACTACCAATATGTGTTTAAGGTCCAAAAATTAGTCACCAGTTGTTTAACTATGCAGCAAAGCCCAATGGCCTATTTTCTTAAAATTGTGTCTTTTCTACTTATAATCGACTTCATGAAATATTTTACATTTCCCCTAATTGCTAAGAACCTATACACTAGGAATTACTTTAGGAAACTTCCAACATAGACCAATTTTTACAGCACTTTCAAAATTAGCTAAAAAGGGTAAATTTTAAATACTCAACCATAATTAGAAAATTATATACCAAATGAAAGCTTACAAGATAAAGATCAAAGATACTTAGCTCAAACAACATGAACTTACTGCCAATGGTTGAAAAATGATTCAAAAATTTTGGCCAATGTTCAACCTATTATATCTCCAAAACGGCGAGGAATTGAGTTGAATGGAGTCAAAATCAAGCTCAAGGGGTTTACAAATGGTGGAAAGGAAAAACAAATTGGCTAGAATGTGGATGAATCGCTAAAAAACTGGCTTTGCCATTACCAATGTTGGGTGCCCTGATCTAGGCTAGTCCAAGGACAGCTTGGCATGGTTCTCTGGTTGTTGGCCAAAATTTTCATAGACTTTGCCCATGTCCAGCATGTGCAATGCATAGACAACCAGATAGACATTAATCTGGTCAGAGTTGAAGGAGAAAGAGAGAGAGGGTGGTTTACGAGTGGGAAGGAGGAGAGAAAGGGGGAAAAGGAAAAGAGAAAAGAAAAAGGCAAGGGAAATGCCACATGGCACATGGCATCCATCAAGAGTATTTTTTGAAAACCCCTTTACATGACTACCTAATAGAGTCAGTCCTAGAAAAATAAGAACAGCTTTACAATTCCATAACTATTCAATTGTAAGCCCAAATTAAGTATGCCACTAGTTTATAGTCTCATATCAATAAGCGCTATATGATGCCACATAAGTCAACACCATAGTTCATGTCAATAAAAAGTCAACTTTAACCTCGCTCGATTAATTTGAAATGTACATTGTTCTGATTATAACTTTCTAATCTCAATTTCTATTCTGGCGTGCTACTAGTTTATGAACTTGAGTAAACGCATACTTTGCCACGTTGCCCCCATTAAAGCACACGGTCAACCTAGTCAACTTCGATCAAACTTGATCAAAAATTCAAATTCAAAATGTTTTCTTAAGTCGGGATGTTTCACTCAACGTATGCTCCTTTTAAGTGGATGCATTTGACTTCTAGCTAAAGCTTGCTGGGAGCCACGTCTACCTCCTCATGGCATTATGAAAAGTTCTATACAAAAGTATAACCAAGATATAATTCATACCAACAAAAAAGGTAGGCATGGAAAGCAAAATAAATGATGAGTTGTACAATAATCTGCAATTTAAAACATAAAGCCTTTATACTAAGTAGATAGGATCCACCCTAAGAACCCTCCAACGAACCACGAGTGGCCAAATTTAAAAAAGTCCCACTGGATAATCCCTAAAGAAAATGCAATGGAACCTCACCTAAGTCGTGGATAGACATAGACATGCTGTATAATATAATACCTCAATATATATAAATAAAGCCCCAACAACTTGCAAATCTCCAACAACAATCAATAATTATAGCTTATCATACTATAGGCCATTACTAAACGTGCATTCTAAGATCACTTCTGTATCCATAATTTAAATGAGAGCATTCTATGAGTATTTGTCAAATTGAATAGTACAGCAGATGTGAATAAGTCAGGGAAAATAAAGATAAGGAACAAAAGATAAATACAACTGCTACGGTGGAAACTGTGAAAATAATATGGGATGCGC
This sequence comes from Ziziphus jujuba, assembly GCF_031755915.1. Classification (NCBI taxonomy): domain Eukaryota; kingdom Viridiplantae; phylum Streptophyta; class Magnoliopsida; order Rosales; family Rhamnaceae; genus Ziziphus; species Ziziphus jujuba. Next base: position 18,837,819 of record NC_083387.1, read on the forward strand.
GAAGTACATTGTTTGCTATCTGCTAAACCTGAGGGAACAAATAAAAAAAAAAATAAAACATGAATTGAAGATATCTTAGTAAGTAGCATAGTACAATAGAAAATAATTTTTATATGTGAATATTTCTATCAGGATGTAACACCCCGTCCCAAATCACATCGGAATTCGTGCACGTTGACCGAGGTTGACCGTTGACCGAGTGGGTCAAAAGTTGACTTTTTGTTCCAGTTGAAAATTGTAGTTGACCAGGGTACCGTGGCGAAGTGCATGATGCCCCGAGTTCGTAGACTAGTAGCACGTCGGAAATGGAGCTACGGTTTGAAAGTTATGGGCAAAACAAGTCGAGGTGCAAACTGTCCAAAAGGTGCCGGGAGTTGACTTTTTATTGTTGTGTAATTGTGTTTTGACTTTTGTACGGTTGTAAAGTACTCGTCGATATGAGTTTATAGACTAGCGGCACGCTTAAATTGGACATCTGGTTAAAAAGTTATGGATATTTGAAGTTTGCCGGATACCGTAATAATTTATTATATCTAGCTTAAGTGCACAGTAATGCCATGTGTCGTCACCTGATTGGTCCACGTGGATGAACAGTGTCACCCACGGTGGCTTTTATTTGGTAAAAGCGTCAGGGAGGAGAGAGAAAGTGAGAGAGGAGAGAGAGAAAGAGAGAGAAACTACCGACCGTCGAAAATTGTCCAATTTTCCGGCCGATCCGGCCAGACGGGAGCGCCTTCTCATTTCTGGCCGAACCCTAAAATTTCACAACCGCTGGTCGCCGGACGCCCCTAGATCGAGCCGGCGAAGCTCGACGCCGATTTTCCCCTCCACCGCCGACCACTGCCGTTGACCTGTTTCCGGCCACTTTTAAGCCACACGCGCCTGACTGGTCCCTCACCTGTGGCAATTCCGGCCTAGCCACCAAATTTCACGACCACCGGACCTCCGACGCGCAGGGTTTTGAGCATTTTCCGGTGAGGCGCTAAACATCTTCAAACCCCGATCTCTCATCCGTCCGGCCTCCGTTTGCCTCACCGTCGGTCCCGTTGGAATCCTCTCCCCTTGAACTACAAAACCGCCAAAAAAATATCAGCCAACAGCCACCACACGCGCCGCCGTCGGTGACGGTTGCCGGTGACCACGGCGGCTCACCGGAAGTCACTGTTCCGGCGAGTACCCAGTTGCACCGCCGGTCCCTGTCCACTAATTCCGACCTCCTGAATCCAAATCCGGTGTCCTTTTCCTCCAATTCGCTATGGTTTGGGAGAATTGAGGAGTCGAATCCCGAAAGCTTTCCGACGAGATTCCGACCACCTCGGGTCCGATCTCCGGGAAGTAAGACCGAATCCGTGATCCTCATCACCAAGCTTCGATTCGGTATATCACTCGTAATTTTTAGTTGTCATTTGTGCTCGCTCCTCGGGTACCCATTTGGGAGTTACCCGATTAAAATATTAATATATTTGGTTGGTGTGCTGTGGCTGTTTTAGGTGCGCGTGCAAGTAGTGGAGTTAATCCTGCGGAGGATCTTAGCTGATATACGCGCTTAAGGTGAGTGACCCACCTTTAAAAATATTTTGGGGCAATTAATTATATTTAATTGGTGTTTAATTGATATTTGAATTATGCTCATGTGGTACAATTTTAATTATGATTTTATTGTGATTTAATTTTAATTATTATGCATGAGCAAGGTATTTCAGTAATAAATTGTATGTGGTTTTAATGTTATTTTTTGGGCATAATTGGTTTCAATATTTTATGAAAATATTTGTTTAAAGTGGTGGTTTAATTTTTATAATTATGCGCGTGGTATATTATTTGGTGAACCTTGTATTACAAGAAAAATTATGGTTTTACTGTTATCGATGTTTTCGTACCAGGTTGTTAAATGAAAATATGTGGGATGGTCTGAATGAAAATATAGCCCTCAACCTTGTTGGATCAGTACATCCCACCTATCAGTCCGCCAGGGATGCAGCGTTGGAGCTAGAGAGACAGGTGGAGATGCGCAAACCCTCGAGGTGCAGATCATTCGAAGGTTCATACAGTGGAGCACCTAGCCAGGAAGTGTCCAAGAAAAGCCATAGCTCAGGCTCATCGGGTAGTGGTGGACCGAGCCCACGAGGCAGATTTCAGAGGAGAGGCAGTTATCGTATGCCCCAGTCAGCTCGCCATTTGATCAATGGGGATATAAGCTCGTATCAGCAGTCACACTTTGATTCTCCGCGGATTTGTCCAATTTGTAGGAGGAAGCATTCTGGGCCGTGTTAGATGGATGGTTTATGCTTTCAGTGTAGGCAGCCAGGCCACATAAGGAGGGAGTGCCCTTATGGTAGTGGCAGTGTGCTAGGAGCAGGTCGACGAGCACAGAATACTGGTGTATTTCAGGGTTAGAGTTCCCAGGGGAGTCAGGCAGTAGGAGCTTCTTCGAGATCAGCCCAACCGTCTGCAGGATCGAGTCGAGGTAGAGGAAGGAAACCCTAGCAGACAGGTCAAGGTTGAGTGTTTGCTATGACGCAGTAGGAAGCTAGGTTCACACCTAACGTTGTCACAGGTACTTTGAATATTTTTGGTAATGATGCACATGTGCTTATAGACCCGGGAGCAACACATTCGTTTATCTCAAGAGAATTTGTCGTACGGGTTGGTATGACCCCTACTCCTTTAGAGAGCCTGTTAGAAATAGCCACTCCTGCGGGAGAATCCTTGTGGCCCAGCCAGTTGATCAAGGAGTGTTTCTTCTGCATCGAAGATCAAGTGATGGAAGCGGACTTGATCCTGTTGGATCTATCCGGACTTGATGTAATCTTGGGCATGGATTGGTTGGCAAGGAACCATGCATCCGTAGATTGTTTTAGCAAAGAAGTTACATTCAGGAGGCCAGGGTTGCCAGAAGTGGTATTCCGTGGGGAAGTTGGAAAGCCTTTGCCGAGATTAATATCTACCCTTACTGCCAAGAAGCTACTGAATAAGGGTTGCCATTGGTATTTGGCTCATGTGATAGATACCCGAGTAAGTGGGGTCAGGTTGGAAGACATGCCCGTTGTGTGGGATTTTTCGGATGTGTTTCCTGAGGAGTTACCAGGATTGCCTCCGGAAAGGGAAGTTGACTTTCCCATTGAATTAATTCCGGGTACCGTGCCTATTTCTCTACCACCATATCGGATGGCTCCAGCGGAGCTAAGGGAGCTAAAGGTCCAATTGCAAGATTTGGTAGATAAGGGGTTTATTAGACCAAGCATATCGCCTTGGCGAGCTCCAGTTTTGTTTGTGAAGAAGAAAGATGGTAGTCTAAGACTGTGCATCGACTACTGACAACTTAATAAGGTAACCATCCCTAATCGCTATCCGTTGCCAAGGATAGATGATCTATTTGACCAACTCCAAGGTGCCAAGGTGTTTTCCAAGATGGACTTGAGATCTGGATACCATCAGTTAAGGATCCGAGAGTCGGACATTCCTAAGACTGCCTTTAGGACGAGGTACGGACATTATGAATTCCTAATGATGTCGTTCGGACTCACCAATGCCCCAGCAGCTTTTATGGATTTGATGAACCAGGTGTTTCATCCGTACTTGGATCGTTTTGTCATTGTATTTATAGATGACATCCTGATCTATTCTAGGAACCAAGAAGAGCACGTGAGGCATTTGAAGAGAGTGCTCCAAACTCTAAGGCAGCATCAGCTATATGCTAAGTTCGACAAGTGTGAATTCTGGTTGAATCAAGTGGGTTTTCTCGGACATATCGTGTCAGCCGAAGGCATCTATGTGGACCCCAATAATGTAAAGGCAGTGTTGAGTTGGGAGCGCCCTACCACTGTGAGGGAAGTACTAAGTTTTATTGGATTAGCGGGATATTACCGCCGTTTTATAGAAGGGTTTTCGAGAATTGCTGGACCGCTTCATAACTTAACCCGAAAGAAGGTTGAATTTAGCTGGACGGACAGGTGTGAACAGAGTTTTCAGGAGTTGAAGCAAAGGTTAACATCCGCACCTGTCTTAACTTTACCTAATGGGCATGAAGGTTTTGAAGTCTATTGTGATGCATCCCATCAAGGGTTGGGTTGCGTGCTAATGCAGAATCAAAGGGTGGTAGCGTACGCATCACGGCAATTGAAGCAGCACGAACAGAATTACCCTACACATGACTTAGAATTGGCGGCGGTAGTCTTTGCTCTAAAGAAGTGGAGACACTACTTGTATGGGGCCACATGCCAAATTTATACCAACCACAAAAGCCTCAAGTACATTTTCACTCAGAAGGAGTTAAATATGAGGCAAAGGAGATGGATGGAGTTATTGAAGGATTATGACTGTGTGATTGATTATCACCCAGGCAAGGCGAATGTAGTGGCAGATGCTTTGAGTAGGAAGGCTATTGGATCTCTTCCTCACATCCAAGCCATCCAACTACCTCTCATGGTGGAGTTGAAGAAGATGGGAGTGTTAATGCATATGCATCCTTCAGGAGTTCTTATGGCCAGTTTTCAGGTGCGACCGGTGTTGGTGGATCGTATAGTGGAGACTCAAATGGAAGATCCTAAATTGAGAACAATTAAGGGCAAGGTACAAGAAGGTCTTGATCCGGAGTTTTCCATAAGGAGGGATGGAGCCCTCGTGTATAAAGGACGACTTTGCGTTCCTGATAACCCAGAACTCAAGAAGGAGATCTTAGAAGAGGCGCATAGCTCGATGTATCTGATGCATCCTGGAAGTACCAAAATGTACCGAATGCTTGTTAAGTATTATTAGTGGATTGGCATGAAGAGAGAAGTGGCAGATTTTGTATCAAAGTGCTTAATTTGTTAACAAGTAAAGGCAGAAAGACAGAAGCCTTCAGGACTACTCCAATCCTTACCTATTCCCGTGTGGAAGTGGGAAGAACTCAACATGGACTTCGTATTCAAGCTTCCTCCCACACCTAGAAGGTACGACGGCATTTGGGTAATCATCGATCGTCTTACCAAGTTAACACACTTTCTACCTGTAAGAGAGCGCTTCTCACCCTAGAAATTGGCCCAATTGTTCGTGTAACGTATTGTAAGTCTTCATGGAGTACCACTAGCCATCGTATCCGATCGAGATCCGCGTTTTACTTCGCGACTATGGCGGAAGTTGGCTGACGCACTAGGAGCAAGACTTAACTACAACACCGCTTTTCACCCGCAATCTGATGGACAAGCTGAGCGCACAATTCAGACATTAGAAGACATGCTAAGGTCTTGTGTGATGCAATTTCGCGGTAGCTGGGATGAACAATTGCCATTGATAGAATTTGTCTACAACAACAGTTATCAGGCGAGTATTGGGATGTCCCCATATGAGGCTTTATATGGGAGGCAGTGTCGGACACCTTTGTGCTGGAGTGAGGTAGGAGAAGAGAGACTCCTTGCAACGAATAATCTGGTTGGATCTGAGTATTTACGGATGACCTTGGACAAGGTGAAGATCATTAAAGACCGATTGAAGGTTGCCCAAGATCGACAGAAGAGATACGCCGATGTGCGTAGGAAGGATTTGGAATTCGAAGTAGGAGATTGGGTATTCCTAAAGTTATCTCCATGGAAAGGAGTGGTACGCTTTGGTCGACGAGGTAAGTTGGGTCCTCGTTATATTGGACCTTACGAGATTACGGAGAGGATTGGCCCTGTGGCTTATAGATTGGCATTACCGGAATAGCTAGCTCGAGTGCACAACGTGTTTCATGTTTCGATGCTACGGAAGTATAATGCAGACCCCTCACACGTACTCGAGACTCCTGACATAGAATTAAGGGAAGATCTTTCGTATGTGGAGCAACCAATGCAGATTTTGGATCGTGAGGAGTGGGTGCTACGTAACAAGACTATTCCTCTAGTTAAGGTTTTATGGCGGAACCATTTAATCGAGGAAGCAACTTGGGAGCCCGAAGCGCAGATGCGTGATCAGTATCCTTATTTGTTCCAGTGAGGTGCGGAATTTCGAGGATGAAATTCTTATAAGGGGGGACGGTTGTAACACCTCGTCCCAAATCACATCGGAATTCGTGCACGTTAACCGAGGTTGACCGTTGATCGAGTGGGTCAAAAGTTGACTTTTTGTTCCAGTTGAAAATTTTAGTTGACCAGGGTACTGTGGCGAAGTGCATCATGCCCCGAGTTCATAGACTAGTAGCACGTCGGAAACGGAGCTACGGTTTGAAAGTTATCGGCAAAACAAGTCGAGGTGCAAACTGTCCAAAAGGTGCCGGGAGTTGACTTTTTATTGTTGTGTAATTTTGTTTTGACTTTTGTACGGTTGTAAAGTACTCGTCAATACGAGTTCATAGACTAGTGGCATGCTTAAATTGGACATCTGGTTAAAAAGTTATGGATGTTTGAAGTTCGCCGGATACCGTAATAATTTATTATATCTGGCTTAAGTGCACAGTAATGCCATGTGTCGTCACCTGATTGGTCCACGTGGGTGAACAGTGTCACCCACGGTGGCTTTTATTTAGCAAAAAAGCCGGGAAGGAGAGAGAAAGAGAGAGAAACGACTGGCCACCGGAAATCGTCCAATTTTCCGGCCGATCCTTGCTACATGCGCCTTCCCATTTCCGGCCGAACCCTGAAATTTCATGACCGCCGGTCGCCGGACGCGCCCAGATCGAGCCGGCGAAGCTCGACGGTGATTTTCCCCTCCACCGCCGTTGACCCGTTTCCGACCACTTTTAAGCCACACGCGCCTGAACGGTCCCTCACCCGTGGCAATTCCGGCCTACCCACCAAATTTCACGGCCACCGGACCTTTCGACGTGCCGGGATCGGAGCAATTTTCGGGCATAATTGGTTTAAATATTTTATGAAAATATTATTTGTTGAACCTCGTATTACGAGAAAAATTATGGTTTTACTGTTATCGATGTTTTCGTACCGGGTTGTTAAATGAAAATATGTGGGATGGTAAATGTAAAAATTGGTATATTTCCCACGGTAATTTTGGAAGAACGGTACGGTTATAATTGATTTAATAATTATTTTAGATGCATTCATACAGTATTGGTGTTCTGGTGTATGTATATGGTTAGCGCGCAAGTATTATGTCTCCCGTGAGTTGCCACTGGACCTTGGGCAGACAGGTTTGATATTGGCCACAGCCGCCCCCCTCCTTGGCCGGGATGACGGTTTCAGCAGCGGTACTGTCGGGACGCCAAAGTGCCGTTTGCAAGTTTCTCTCTTTAATCCCCCCGCCAGTCGGTGCTCAGGACGCTGGGTATCGGAGGGCATCACCGGTATATGGTGTGGTGTGTCAAGTGTAAATTTTCAGATAAATTTTCAAACCCCAAAGGTGTTCAAAAATCATTTATTATAAATTATTACATTTTATTTATATTTGGGGTATTTATTTATTTATTGTTTATTAAGTTGTTTGATCCCTTGGTTTTCGGGAAATACAAATATCGGGTTTTGTGAAAATGTTTTAAAAGAGGAACATTTCCAACGGAGTGATTAGTGAGAGTTTTGAGAGAAATTATTATGTTCAACTGTTATTATTTATTTACCTATTTAATTGCCGGTATTAAGTAAATTCCCTTATTTGTTATATTATTAATATTAAAAGTGTTCAGTAGCTAGGGTTGCTCACTGAAATTATTAGCATCGTACGTTTTTAAATTCCGTTCTCTTAGGTGCAAGAGGTGGTAGACGTTCTTCCGGAGTGAACCAATTCTCCGTCGCTATCGTGTTTCGAGAAGTACTTTTGTACTCGTTCATTTCAATTGTAATATTTCTTTCTTCCTTGTTGTATTTTCTATTAAATAGCACTTCATGAAGCTCTATATACTATTATGGACACTTATGTTTTATTTATGCACTGGATTACTGTTATTCTTGTGAAATGCTGTAAAATTGTGGAATCAATTTGTAGTATTGTGGGAGGAATAAGGGGATGAATATAGAAGTGTGTTTTCAGTGCAGGTGATTTTTGGTAAGTCCTACCCTTAGGAGAGGTGTTGCCGGATTTTCGATTGGAAGATTCGGTGGTATTTCCCTGGGATTATGGCTTGTCTAGGGTTCCGAGGAGGAATTCTGGACAGGTCCTGACATAGGATCTCTGATTCCATTATTTTGAAAAGTTCCTCTTTTAAAACCATTTCACAAAACCTAACTTCTACTCCAAATCAATATAGTAAAATAGGTAATGAATAATATAATTTAAACCAACATACAACAAAGACTAGGCATAATATCCATATAAATTCATAACATAATAATGTAAAATCAATAAAATTGCACAATTATATCAGAAAACCAACAATGTACTCCAAAAAATAAACAATGTACCATACAGCCTATCTAATGCTGCTAAGTGGTGCATGACATCTCGGAACACCACAAATAGTAAAAAGAGAGAATCAATAACTATGGGGTCATTCTCAAAATCAATTTATTTTCTAAAAAGATCAAAACAAGAATTCAAATATCATAATATAAATACTAAGATTCATAAGTTCGCTATGAACTCATTAGAATTTGAAACCATTTAAAAACTTATCAAAAACCACATAAAATAATAACAAACATATATATATATATAAATAACCCTATATGCATAAATAAGCTTTTTAATACTCAAAACCATATAAAATTTTCAAAACAAATAATTATTATACAATATGTACAAAATCATTTAAAAATATAAGCCATTTACAAATACTGCTAATGATCATTCTTGATCTTCTACAAGGTTGCCTCAGGCGTAATATGGGTGCCTATAGCATAATAAAATATCTTTTAATCTTTAAAAATCATATCAAAGACACTGGTGCATTTGAAATGTCTTAAAATAGTTTATACAACCATAAAATTAAATAAATTGGACACCAAGTAGTCTAATTATATTGCAAGCCCTCAGGACCTGAAATCCAAAATTTGGGATTTTCACTAGAAGGCTAACTTTATGAAATCAAACCTTTAATTAGGTCCTATTAACATCTCAATACACAAAACCAACTCCAATTTGGTCCAAGGTTGTCTAAATACAGTCTAATTTATCTTATATTTAACTAATTGACATAAAAATGGAAATATTTTAAAGCGATGTACAAAAATTCATAAACTTCTTATCAATGGTAAGTCTAAAAGATAGGTAACACTGTCATGAACTTAGCTGAGTTAATCATCAATGATGTTGATCGAAAAATAAACAAAAAGTTTTGGCCAAACTTCAAACCAACATATCTCTCAAATGACCTGGAACTTGGCAAAATGAAGGCCATATTCGGACTCATGAGATCAAAATTTTTGTGAATAGTGTGGTCATAAGGCCTGAACGTATTTTTATTCTCCAAAAATCACACCATAAATAGTGGTGCATTCCAAAAGTTTTTAAGTAATTTATACAACTACAAAATTGCATAAACCAAACATAGAGTAGCACAATTATACTGTAAACCTTTAGGTCCGGGTATCTAAAACTGAGATTTTTAACTCAAGGCCAATTTAATGAAATTAAACTTTCCATTAGGTCCTATTAACATCTAATTAGCAAAACCAACTCCATTATGGTCCTAAGTTGTATTTACAGTCTAATTTTATCCAATATTTAATTAATTGATCCAAAAATGGAATATCTTCAAATGATATCAAAAATTCACAAATTTTATGTCAATGAAGAGCCCAAGAGATGAGAACACAGTGATGAACTCACCTTGGTCAATTGTTGCCAGTGGTGGCCAAAAAATGATTGGAAACTTTGGGCCAAACTTCAAATCAACATGTCTCTCAAATGGCTTGAAATTTTGTAAAATGAAGGCCATATTTAGATTCAAAGCATACAAATTTAGTGGATGAGGGTGGTCACAAGGCCTATAAGTAGCTACAATTGATGACCGAAGCAACTTTTCCAATTGGCTTCCTAGCCTCGATCCCAGTGCATGGACCACCATCCCAGCATCAAATTTTAATTGTCGATCATTCATGAAGTGTATAACCCATGGTAGGGCAGTGAAATTAGTTTCCATGGAAATGAGGATGATTTGGCCAAAATCTAAGAAAGAGAAAAAATGGTGCATCGCCTAATGGCTGATTTGTTGGTTCTTGCGGTCATGGGTTTGTTGGTTCTCTTTGTCTTTTTGGGGATACTTTTGGATATTTTGTTAACTATTTCCTATTAGGCACAATTCCCAAGTATATACAGGGTCTTTGATCACTAACAGATAAAAATCCAAAATTTATTTGGACATTAATATAATATTTATGTTGAAAACTTCTTAAAACCATAACTTAAGCATGCCACCAGTCTGTGAACACAACAAGTTCTACACAATTGGGTCAAGTCCAAAACTTAACCATAGAAAAAATCAAACTTAGGACCATGAATGTTTCAGTTGGTGAAAATTTCAAAAATTTCAAACATTTACCAGAATGGGGTGCTACAAAGAACTTCTGAACCTATTTTAGGATATATTGTTAAAGTGTACTTATACATAACAACCAAATTATCTTCTTCTTTTTTAATTTATATTTAAATTGCCTTTTACTCATGAATGAATTGAGCTTCTTCATAATTTATATTAGTCTCATAGTATCTACGTGGTGTATAAACCTTCCTGAAATTTGATCATCATGTAGCATGACATGCAGAAAAAGTTTCATGAGCAATTTTTTTGTATGCCAATTGCTCTCACCTTTGTTAAATAGACAGAAAATTTATGGAAGACTTCTTCTTTTTCTTAAAGAATATGAGAAATGTCACCTAAGCATCCATGAAAGGAATTCATCAAATTAGTCCAAAGTAGGCTTGAATACAAGGTCAAGCAAAGGTTTAAGAATATGGATTGTAAAGACATTTTTTAGTTAGTCTTCTTAAAAACTTTATAAGAAAGAATTAGTATTCTTCTAAGAAACTTTATATGAAAGAATTAGTGATACAAACCTAGGTCGACTCGAGCCTAAAGCCGTATTATATTAGCCTGGATCTTTATTAAGTTCAAGTTTTTATGGAAACCTCAACCCCTAACTAACCTGTGATTAGAAACTTTGGTATAATGAAGACGCCACAATAGGTTATGGAAGCCTTATTGATAAGTCAAAACTAAAACACTCACTTTCTAATGGTATTTTAGGTGTTCAAAGAGAACTAAGAGAATTCTATCTCACAAATAATTTTCTGAATAATATTGAAGGTGCATTCTAATTGAAAATAACCCTTAAATGGGTTAAAGTCATAAAGCAAATAAACCCTAAAAATCTACGAGAAAACTGGCCATACAATGTCAATTTCCTAATGTGGCTGAAATTCCTTTATTTTGAGTTAGAAATTAATTAATAATTTTCCTAAGTTGATTTTTCAAGCAAATAAATAAATAGAAACCAAATAAAAGACTAATTTTCTAAAACAAAAAGTCAAAATCAAATTAGGAAACTAGTTTGACCACTAAGCAATTTTTGACCAAATTCCAGCTTGCAAAGGCTCCAAATCAGCTCCCATATGCCATTTAGGATGCCAAATAGGATTATTTATGAGTCCCACACATTGCCTTTGCTTGGAATAAAGGGAAAATGTCAAATCAACAAAATACAGTAAAGCTAGCAACAAATACAGCAAAACTGACCAACTATTCCCTCTATGCGCAAATGCCCATTGTGGTTGCTTTTGATTCTTCCTTGGCTTTATTCCACCCCAGCAGGTAGTCAGTTGTGCGGGCATGGGCGAATTCTCATCAAATAGTCTTCTCAGAACCTTTATATGAAAGAATTATATTGGCGGAACACTAGTAGAAAGATTCATCTGAAAGAACAAACTATAAAGACCTCAATACAAAAGTCCACTTGATTGAGATTGACGACCAATTACAAGAGGAAAAAAAAATGGTTGAAGTATATACAACCAAAATGTTGGGCACTTACTTTGATCTAGCGTAAGTTAGAGCAATCCACACTCCTATTTATTTATTTTAAAAGAAAAAAAGTGGCTATAGTCCAAAAAATAAAATTTATACTTTATTTTCATCTATGTGCTTTTCTTTTTTAGGGTACCTTCTTTCTATTCATGCTGTTTCTACCCATCTAGGGCACCTCCTTTCCAAATAGGACACTTCTACTCGCCTAAAACACATCCTTCTACAATTTTAGGGTGTTTTGTGTCCATTTTTCTTGTTCCTCCTACTGAACTCCCATTTTGTAAATTTCTTTTTCCTGGCACCTATTTTGTGCAATTTGTTTGTTAGGCCACTTCATGGCCTATATGCAAGTTCAATACACCAAGCACCCATTCTACAAGTTCTATTAGTTTGGTGCTTTTTTTTCCCATGTAACTCTTGTTCCATAGATCGGTTCACTTTCTCCACGTTTTGTTTGCCTGATGCCAATTATGTTCGTTCGACCTACTCGGATCTTATTTTGCAAGCTTGATTTCCATTTCTTAAGTTCCATCTTCTACACTTATTAGGTGAAGATTGAATGATGAACTATTGTTGGCTAATTAAGAAAAAGTGTCTAACTTGGAAAATCCCATTGTCTAACACCATGTCTTTACTAGTGGGCCTATCACTCTTCGTTAGTATCCCTAATTTAGCCTTTGCAATCGATTATACGATTTTTTGTTAAGAGTTTTCCAGCAGATCATCTAGTCTTGGACTACTCTCACTTGAGCATACTTAACTTTGAAGTTTTTTCAAACTCTAAAGCCAACCATTCTGAAAAGGCCTCGACATTATTAGAGTAAATATCATTACATTTGAATCATCCTTTGATTCACACCCCAACGATGTGGGATTGGATGCTAGATAGCCTACTAGTGCCTTGCACCTGCCAATATTGATCACCACAATCCACCTACCCTGGGGTCCAACATCCTCGCCAACACACTTCTGACCAAGTATAGGCTCTAAGACCGTTTGTAACACCCCGAATCCATTGTCAGGCCTGTTACTCTTTACCGATATCATTCCCAATTTTGCTACTGCACTTAATATGGGGTTTTCTATTTAGAGGGTTATCCATCTTTGGACTACTCTCGCCAGAGCACATATAACTTTAAAGTTCTTTCAAATATTAAAGTCAACCGCTCTGAAAAGGTATTGGCATTAATAGAGTAACTCATTACATTTGAACAATTCATTGATCCATATCTGAGCGATGTAGGATTGGATACCAGGTAGCCTGCCAATGCCTCTCACCCATCTATATTGGTCGTTGCATATTAAATAAAATGACAAAAAAAATATGGGAGATAATTAGGAAATTGGCTAAAGTTGGAAAATTCACATCAAGATAATAATAACACCTGAATCACGCATCTCCCATAGTCAGCTAGATAGGTGAAATTCTACAAATATTAAACTATTACATCATGTAGAATTCTAGCTAGACATTCAATCAAATTGCTTTCCCAAATATTTTGTCTCTAGATTATACATTCTTTAAATTTCTCTTAGTTTTAGTTTCTAACCTAGTTCATTTTTTTTTTCGTTATTTGTTTTTGTAATTTGATTTTACATATCCATATTTTATTTTAGTTGACTATTTACAATTTGTTGTAAATTTGACTATTTTTAACATTTGGCTAAAAGGACATTAAAAATGCCATCCCATATGAGTTGTATTTGGATATCAAAGTGCAACTTGTTAAAATTATTAGACACAAAAGTACAAATGTTTTAGAACTAAAACTTAAAGGTATTAAAATGCATTTAACTCATATATTAATTAAAAATTTTATTTTTTTTATAATTAAAAATATAAAATTATAAAAAAAAATATCTCAATTTCTATCTTTTTATGTTATTATAATTTATAAAACTAATTAAAAATGTGATCCCCATTTCATTTCCTGTTTATTTAATAAATTTATAATTTTTTTAAAATTATGAGATATTTCTTGTATTTTTTTTTTCCTTCTACACTACAATATATATATATATATATATATATAAAGACTTTAAGGTTTATGTTTTATTAAATTTTTTTAATAATATATATTTATATAACTATCATGTTAATAAGAATATTAATGCCAAAAAAAAAAACCATTAATACATCATAATTTTACAGCATTACAAATATTATTTTGGATCGATAAACTTGCAAATAGATTAAATAATAATTTGTAAGATAAATTATACAAAATCCTCCTAAGCTCCTTAATACTTACAAATAACTCTACGGTATTACTTAAAAAATAAATAAATAAAAACCTCAAGCTAATTGTTAAAGAAAATTATACATCAAAACGAAATTACCCTTATAGGAAATATATATATATATATATATATATAATAAATATAGAATTATGTAAATACCCATAATGAATAAATCTATTTAATTAAATTAATATTGTTTTTATGTTAAATTAAAAACTATTTGGAAATGGTACAATAGTATTGCAGAAAGGGTATTGCATCCGATTAAAATAAATTTTAGTATTTAACTGGCTTAAAGGGGGCAATGTGTGGTATCATAATCATACTTGAAAGGTTTATTGCTATTTCAATTGTTTAAAGGGGTTATTTGTAAGTATCAAGCAATTTAGAGGAGTTCTGGGTAATTTAACCTAATAGGTATATATTTTTATTAGTTTGACAAAAATTGTACATATATGTGTATGTATAATATATGTAATTTAAACTAATGTGTATTTTGTAAAACCTCGACTCAAGAAAATGCCTCGAGATTAAAATTTTGACCGGCTTGACCAAGGTTTAACCGAGATTGACCATGTATATCCATATGGCTGACGTTTTAAAATGAAAGAAATTTTGTATTGATCAAGATACTATGGAAATATACTCATCCACACGAATTCATAGACTAGTAGTACATCAAAATTGTAGCTAAGAATAAAAAATTGTGGTCAAAACAGGATGCGATCAGAACTAACTCGCAAGGCTAGCAACACTCTCAATTTGGACCTACGATTGAAAAGTTTCAGTTCCATAAAATTATGCCTAATTTTTCTAGGATTGGATTTACCGGGGTGGTGGAATTTTTGAAAGTCCCTGATAGTGCCACATATAAAAAACCAATGGTGCCATCTGTCACCATAAAAAATAATAATAAAATATTTTTCTTTTTCCTTTTATTTTTTGATCTCCCTCTCTCACTTTCTCCTCTCCTTATCCCCGTACGAAAACCACCTCTCTCTCTCTCTCTCTCTCTCTCTCTCTCTATCTTTTTCTCTCACCATTGACCAGTCGTTTAGCCAACTTCAGACCACTAAATGGCAACATGTTCTGGTAAGTGTGAAAGCCCATGATCGAGCAATGCCGACAGCCAAGTTTCAGGCCATCTGGTATGTGGACACGTCTGGATTGGTGGTCCAATGCCGGTGGATGGCAACCTTCCATTCGCTAGTTTTTCGGCAGTTTCCAGCCACCATCTCAGTCGTTCCCCCTATTTTTTGATCCCATAATCTGAAAAATGTCCTCTAATCATTCAAATTCCAAACCGTTTATGAGATAAATTGAAAGGGAGGATGGGAATGTTAGCAGTGTTGAGCCCAATGGAGGCTAGTAGTGTGATCCTCATCCCTTTGGCTTTATATTGGTACCTTGTTTGTGAATTATGATGGTGTATTTTAAAAGTTACTATTTTTTAGTAAATTTTATAATTAACGTAATAGTTGTGTTAAATTGTATATGTATGTATATAATTATGTATAAATATGTGCATGTATGTTTGTAATGCATATTCTAGTATAAATACATGTGTAAGTATATGTGGGTACCCTTTTGATATGTTTGTAAATGCTTATATATATATTTGAGTATATGAATATATATATATGCTTCTAAAAAAAAAAAAAACAGTAGATATACATATGTACCTGTGTATGTGTGTGAACGTATGTGATTATGTATATGTATATATGAGTGTATATGAATGTACATTATTTGTTTATATATATACATATATATATATATATATTTATAAATGTGCATATGAGCATTATATACTTGTTAAAAGGATTTTGCTATGTATATCGACGAATATATATATATATATATATTTGTGTGAATAAAGATGAGTATACATATATATTTTGTGTTATTTACAATTTTCAAAAAACTATCGTGTGTGTTCTAAAATCAGAAGAATTGTTGTTGATTTCACTATGCTATGTTATGTGATTTAAATGTATTTGTTATATAAAATTTATTATATGGTTTAAAAAAAAATATTTGTGATTATTTATTGTTGAAAGTATTGTTAAATTTTACTTGTATATTTATTTTGCATAATAAAATGCATTTGTGTGAAATTAAGTTATATGTAAATTTTATGTGGTTTAATATCATTGTGCATAAATAAATTTAAGGGATCTAAGAAGAATAATAATTTTTAGTGTATAAAATACGTGTGTATTTGAAAAATTATGGAATTGAAATTATTTTTGTAACAATTAATTTTATAAAATTGTTAGATTTATATGCTTGATTAAAAGAAAATATAATTTTTTTTATGAATTTAGTAAAATTGTATAAATCCAGTTATATTTTACAAAATTTTGGTATTTATAATATAGTAAATTCTTTATTGTTTTTAGATGCAACATATAGTACTGGTGTTCTGTACTGTATTGTTTATTAATGCACAAGTGCATATGGCTATCCTATGAATGGTTGTTTATTATACTATGGCTATCCCATGGGAGCCATGGACCTGAGGGTTGGCAAGTATATTTGTACAGTAAGTATCAGCCATCTCCCTTTGGCTGTAGGATGGCTGCCTTTATGGATTAGCATGCATATATGTATGGCCATTCTCTAAAAGCTGTGGGCATGAGTATTGGCAAATATATTTGCTCAGTGAGCATCAACCATCTTCCTCTCAGTCAGAAGATGATTGTTTTAGCCATGAGAAGTTATTAGCAATAGGTACTGCAGGACACCAAGGTGACCAATTGCAAGCTTTTTTCTTTAACCTCCCCATCAAATAGCACTCGGGATGTTGGATACTATTTGGCACCACTGGTATATCATATGGTGATTCAAATATCTTTTTTATATATACGTATATATATATATATATTATGTTTGTATGTACCGCACCGTACGGGAGCAACGATCTGATTCTACTCGTGAATAGCTTATCCTCGTAACTCTGCTGCCTAGAAGTCTAGGGGGTCGAACTGTATTTTAGTATGATATATGATATCGTATGCATCTCCGCTACGAATGTGCATATTTCGTAGTACATTTATAAATTTTAAATATTTATTTTACTTTATTTTATTTTATCTTATCTATTCATGATTATGATTTTCTATTATTATCCTTCTTTGTTATTATTATTATTATTATGATGAAAATTATTAACTATTTTAGGATTATTTTTATTTGTCGTTAGTGACTTCAAATTATTATTACTATTTATGATTATTATTATTATTATTATGATTATTATTATTATTATTGTTACTATTATTATTTTTATTTATCATTAATATTGTTGTTAATTATTATTGTAGTTATTATTATTAATTATTGTGATTATTATTATTATTGTTATTACTATCATTATTGTTATTATTATTTATTTATTTATTATTTTTATCATTATTAGTATTATTATTAGTATCATCATCATCATTGTTGCAAATTATTATTGTATTTATTATTATTATTTATTATTATTATTTTTATTGTTATTATATTATTATTATTATTACCATTATTATTGTTATTATTATTATACGGTAGCCTTCTGGCAAGTATTGCAGCCTTCGGGCAAATATGATGGTCTTCAGACAAGTGTGGTAACTATCGGGCAAGTTGTAATACTATTATTATTAATATTACTTTTATTATTGTTGTTTTATCACCCCTTTTATCTATATTTACTCATTTGATATGTTCATAAAACGATATAAAAATGCAGTACTGTACTAAGTAGATGGTGTGGGTGAATATAAATATTTAAATATATTCTTTGTTTATTAAATTATTTTTAGTATATAAATTTTTGTACTTTGTTATTGAAGTGTTGCTTATTGTAGAAAATCTTGTAGTAAGGGGGAGAAATAAGATGGTATGATATTGAAATATGTTTTCCGTACAGAGAATTTATTGGACATGCTAAACTCTTAGAGGAGATATTGTCGAATTTTTCATAGGACGGTCTCATAGGGTTTTTTCTAGGATCAGGATTTATCAAGGATTTCGATAAAAGATCCTAAATGGTTCCTGACAAAAATACATTTAAAAAAGCTTTGTAAATTTAGAATTTTGCACATTACTAAGCTCCATGTTGAAATATATACATTTTAATGTCAATAACGTGATTTACGTTTGAGATGATCATTAAATTTTCCATCAGTTAAGACTTAAATGTCAAACATAGTATAATTTGAAACTAATTATAATTCAAGAGTCTAAATCTCAACATTTGAAAGTTGAAACTCCAAATGGCAAAATGGCGAAAATCGAAGATATTAAAATATGAAAGAAACCTTTATCTATCTATTTATTTGTATGTTTCAATGAAATTGATAACAAGAACATTGCCAAAGCAGATTACGATTAAGAATGAAAATTTAACCGCACTCTAATTTAGATATTCACTCAAGATATTAAAGAGGTGGGATCTGAACAAAATTTGAAGACGTTAATTCATTAAATTAAGACATGAAGATCAATTCAAGGGATAGAAAGCTTGCTTTAAGGATTGGAGGATTCCCAAGTTAACAATCAATTAAAAGGTCTTATTAAGTAACGCGTTCTTTTTTAGTTTTCTGTTTTTTCGACTTAACTTTTGTAGTATGCGTACGTCAAGCTTTAGCTAGTGTTAATTTGATCCGTCACACATATTTACTAACTAGAAACTTAAACCCACAAAAAAAAAAAAAAAAAAACATTTCAAACTATGTTATATATATATATATATTATTTCCACTAAATTTATAAATTCTAAGTAAAATGAACGAAAGTACATACAAATTATACTCGATTTATAGAAAACCAAAAGCAAAAAAATAAAAGATTAAAAAAACCAACACATTACCGAACAACTGTATTTTAGGTGTTTTTTTCTTCTTCTTTTTTTCTTTTTTTTTTTTTTTGAAAAAAAAAATACTATCGATGTCATTTGGTTTTTCATTTTTTGTGTATATTTTGCTTTTCAAATGTTTGTAATTGTTAGTTAAAGACTTTCCAATATCTCAATAAAGTAACGACAAACTAATTCGGTTTCAATTTGATGTTTAAATTTATAATTATTTGAGATGTATCTCAAACTCAATCTAACAATAATATTAGTAAACATTTACAGTAAGCAAATCATATACAAATCAATATGGAAAACAGCACCGCACCAACTATGATCAAATCAAGAGCAGTTTTTATTGACTTACTCTTTCATTTAAGGGAACCAGAAATCAGCAGGATCTAGTTTAGTATGTAAAACTATTTGGATCTAGAAGGTGGTTAATATTTCAAGACTAAGCCTGCTAACAATGAAAATCTTTCTCGATTTCTGGAAAATGCTTCTCAACTTGCACCTAGGGCTGGGTAAACCCCGACTCGGACCGACCAACCCGCCTGAACCGAACTATTTGGGTCGGTTTGGGTTGGTTTTTAACTGTTAAGCGGGTCGGTTCGGTTACATATGGATTGAACCCGTAGTTTTCGGTTCGGGTTACGGGTGGGTAGAAAATTTACCCAACCCAAACCGAACCGACCCATACGTCTCTCGCCTCTCGTGACCTCGTCTCTTTCATTTCCACCTCTCCAGCCTCCAGGAATTTGCTTGAAAATTAAAAAAGAAAACCAGTCGAAATCTCTTGCTCTCATCAGCTCTCATCATGGAAATCTAACAATTCTTTATGATTGTTCTTCATCAGGAAGATTCACTTTCTGTCCTGTTAAATTCCACAAAAGATCGGGAAGTTTTGCAGCTGTAAGTGCTAGCCGAAAGAATCTATTGAGGGAACAGAATAATCAAACTGGGTCATCATGCAGTAAAATTATAGTTGGGGTTTCTCAAAGCTACAATTCGTCCGAAATCAAAGAGGCTCACAGAGAAGGATTTGAAGTGAAATATGAGGTGGATAATGAATATTGTAATGGTTGTACAGGATCTGGCGGAGTTTGTGGTTATGAGTCAATGAAACCAACTTGCTACTGTGAAAATCAAAGTTTTGGCAATGGGACCTGTATTACTTCCGTACAACCACCAGCACAGGCACCAGCACTAGCAATGAACACCCTACACCATGGACCTTTCGAAGTTAAAGCAGGTAGGTGTCGAAACTTTGACAAATTTACTGGAGCCCCATTACTATTGGGTTTGAATATTTGGTATTCATTTTCAACATGGCTGAAGTCAGGGGCCCACAAGATAAAGCAAAAAGCATCTTAAGAAATTGTTTTTCCATATCTTTTATAAGTTTTTTAAAACACATCACAGCACCTTCTTTTTTTTTTTTCTTTTTTTCTTTTTTTTAATTGGTTTTTCTTGTTTGCGGTTTTGAAAATTGTTCAAACTTTGTTTGACAAATGGCATCTGAATTGTGATAGGGTTAAAATAATCCCGAAGCCGCGTTTGAAAACAATTGCAAATTGGATTAAAAAATTCAGAATCCTAAAATTGGGCTGAAAGTGAAGCTCATCATAAGGCCCAAACCGACCTAAACCAAAAATAAAAAAATTTGGGCCGAAGCCCATCAGAAAGCCCAACCCGGCCCAACCCGTGAACCCAACCCAAACCGAAAAATATTCATTCGGTTCGGTTCGGTTTGGGTTGAATGTAACGGTCGGTTCGGTTCGGTTTAGTACCCAACCCAAACCGAACCGGTCGGTTCGGTTTAAAAAAGTTCACAAAACCGAACCGAACCGAACCGAGCCCACCCCTACTTGCACCCTCTCTATTTCTTAAGCCTGTCATGTCATGTACTAAAAAAATCCGAAAGGTTCATGGTAAGTCATTTTTTTCTTTTTTTTCTTTTATCATTACAGCAATTTATAATTTAAATTAGACGAGGATTGTTTTGAACTTATGAATTCATGAATATAAATGTAAGGCGCATACCAAATTAAATCAATCTCACTTAATAAAATTTAATTGGTTGATTTAACATTAAAAATCCTTTTTATATTAACTACAATAAAACAATTATTTAATGGCAATGTTTCTGGTGATAGTGCTTTTTGACATTCACATCATGTAAACCTAATCGCTTTACACTCAAAAGGTTCTTTATTAAGTTTTAGGTTTAAATTTTTAAATTATTAATGACCTATATGGTTTATATGATGTTGCTTTGTCCATATATAGAGTTTTAGTAGTACAATAGGTACATTTACTTAATGTAATTTTAAATTTTATGCTCTTAAAGGGACCTAGGAGCTCATAGAAAAAGTAAAATCAATATGTGAGGTTGGTTATATATATATATATATATATATAGAGAGAGAGAGAGAGAGAGGAGGAAGACTTTCATAAGATTAAACCAATAATTTTAGGATTAGAGCCTCCTTTTATGAGCTTTGTGCCTAATGCATTTTCAACATTTTCCTCTTGAAGCAATGTTGAAACTAATCAAGAACCAAACTCATCAAGTCGATCTAATATTATCATAACTCTGTATCTATATGTAGAAACATGTGAAACAAAAGTAATATACGAGGCAGATACTACCGTAGAGGATACAACCCTTCCCATATAATATGTATATGAATTTCAGGTTCTAATGTTTCAAACTCTCCAACCTTAATAATTAGGTGTGTAGTCCAGCAAGTGTGAATAAAAATTATTTTGTGCACTAGGCAATAACAATTATATTTTCAACTAATGACTTAGACGGGTAGCCCTGCATTGGAAGTTATGACTCCCTTTTCTAGGGCTTTATTTAATTATTTATTTTCTTCCCTGGACATACGTTTATTTTGATTCTTCATTCTTACTACCTACTAATCATCATCAAATGTTTCAAGCCTAGTTAGAACCAAGTTCTACTTATTGATAGAGGAAGAACAAAAAAATATTGAACAATTAATTGACTAATTATTAAACTAATGATGTCAACCAAAAACGACAACCATAACAAATACAACATCTACATTAACTATATATACCATGTTTTAATACGATAATCATGATAATATAAAAATTAAATAAAGAAATAAATAAAGTTTGGAATATAGGTGAAGCAACAAGGTTGGTAGCTAATTCGATCCGTTCACATGAATTAGATTTCTAATTTACCCGAGTGTTTTTAATTAGTAGATATAATAATAAATAGGAAAACAGCATCACAAAAAATTTAGAAAAAGGAAAGAAAGAAAGAAACAAAATAATGAAAGGAAAAGTTATTCCTTCACTAATGTTGTTGAAATATTGATTAATCTCATACGAAATGAAAAGAAGAAAGGAACATTTATACATTAATCTGGACTTACAGAAGTTGATGATTTTCCGATCCCTTGCTCCTAGTGAAAGATTAATCAGGCAACTTTTTCTCATACAAGAAAATTCCTATATATATCTGCACAGCAAAACTTCATGAGCCTGATGACCATGATCCTCAATCATCTACTTCTTCCTCTCTCCAAATTCAGAAAGAAAATCAAATTCCCAGAAACCGAACATAAAACGTTTCTCATGATTTTCAGTTATATCATCAAATCAATTAAAAGAAGTTGTAAATTAAATACTAAAATTGAGGCCTGGATGCACCATTCCAATTATTACCAAAAGCATCGCCAGGGAATGTATAATTAGAACTCCCCATGCTTACTCCCAAATTGTAAAAAGGAACAGCTCCACCGCCACTGCCGCTGCCTCCCCCGCTGCCGCTTCCGCCATCACCTAACTGGCCTCCCCCGCCTGTTACTCCTGAAGATTGTGATGTTGCCGGCTGTACTGCTGCCGGAGAATCCTCCTGATCCTCCAGTGGCAAGCGATCATAAACAGCATTAGTAAACGAAGCCGCCATCAATATCACCGGCCCAGAAGCCGTCAACGGCCCGACCACAATCCCTCCCACAACTTGGCCCTGTCCACCTGCCAAGTATATAGTCAAGCCGCCGGCTCCGGGTGGCGCTGGCGGTGGCAGAGAGGTTCCGGTCAAGGAAAGAATCTCGAACCGGCCATGTAGGGTTATAACACTCCCCGATGGCGCTGCCGGCTGCCTCAAGGTGACGTTGGTGACGGCTCCACTTCCGCTGAGGATGCAAACTCCGGTGCCTCGCCTCCTTGCATAGTTGGACACCGACTCAACGATGTCGGAGCCGGCAGAGATTTCCAGCACATGGGATTTAAGTGCATTAGGGCTGTCACGGGTTACGAATATCGGCGGCTTTGGCTTGTTCTTGGAGCCGGGAGGACGTCCGCGGGGCCGACGGCCGGAAGATCCTCCACCTGTGCTTTTAGTAGGTGTATCTGCATCAGTTCCTTCATCGTTGTCTGGGGAGTTCGGTGAGGCAAGATGTAGCTGTGAGGATCTTTGGAGCTGGAGGTCTGGTCCGAGAAGCTGGTGAACATAGCGAGGAGCTTGACCTGCAGGTTCCAAGCCGGACATTTGCCTGATCTATCTCTTTTTCTGCTTTGTGGTTTTTTTCCAAAGACAGAAAAGGAAAAAAAAAAAAAAATTGTAATGGAAAAATTGTCCAAAAGAGAATGAAATTGATGATCCAAACTTTTCCTAACCAGTACCTATAGCTACCATATGGAATTTCTTCTTACTTTGCCTATATATAACGGGGAAACGAAAATACAAAATCTAAGATATATCTAGTAAGTTGGACAAAAAAATTTCTTAATATAAATTTAAAACAATGTCTTTGATTTGTAATATATACTTTCTCTGCAATGTTTTTTTTTGTTTTTTGATAAAAATTAAGCAAAATCAAGAAACAAAACTAGAGTTGGAAATAGAACCAAGTTGGGGAGTTGACTGTTGTGCATTAAGAAAGGTTAATTAAATTACTAAATTGCCTGACTAAGAGTTTCTCTGCATTCAGTGCTCTCCAATAAGTTCCAAATGTTTGCAAGAAGGAAGAGAGAGCGAGAGAGAGAGAGAGAGAGAGAGGTTGAAAAGTTGTGAAAAACAAAGGATAAACACCAAACAGGATTATATGACATTTTTTTATTATAAAGTTGTGCTATTTGCTTTTTCTTCTTTTCTCTCTTTCTTCTTTTTATTTTTTATTTTTTTTGACCCTCAAGACCTATGGGAGGTGTGAATGTCTCCAAAGCAAGGTTTGAATGTGATGCATTAAAAGCTATGAAATTACTCAGAAATTTAATCTTAGAAAGCTGTGGCAGAGAGAGATATCGCTTGAATAAAAAATTTCAAAATGAACATGCTTTGGTGACAAGGTAGGCATGAGTTTTTATGCTTTTGGGCATATCCATTATGCAAGTCCTCAAAATCGAGTATTAAAAAATTACTTTGGTTTTTCATTAATTATCTGTTATAAGTTTGTTATATACTCTAAACTTTTTTTGGTAAATATTATATACTATAAAGTGGGTTTCCAATTTTCCGTCCATTTTTAATATTAATTTGAATGGTGTATTTTGAAAGAAAAAAATATCATTTATTACAATCTATATTATCGAATCGTTATATATATTTTAATAATTTAAGTTGTTTATAGAAAAATATACTTTTTCATAATAAGTTCTTAGCTTAAAAAATGATGAAATGTAGCAATTTTCTTTTTAAAGTGCGAGCATTAATAATAATTTTTGATAAACTTTTCTTTTTTTTTTTTTTTTTTTTTCGCTTCTAAAGAATTTTTCCTAAACTTACTAAAATGTAAATTATTAATTATAATAGCACGTGAGAGGTGTGGAAACACGTGATATGTGTCGGCTCATTGGAACTTGGCCAAATTCATCAATTCAAGGACCAAACCGCCCATTATTTTAGTGGCAATGAAGCTCTAACACAGCCTTCTCATGCTTTTCAAAGACTTACCGGCCTATTAATAGTCAGCTCAAATTTTTTTTTTCTTTTTTTAATACGCTTACAATAATTGTTACTTCAGGAGAGAGAACGTGTCTTTAACCCACTAATTTATAGCATTGATATGAGGAGTTTAACTCTAGGACAATCTCATAACTATTTTCAACTCAAATTGAAAGGTAATTTCTCCCCATTTTATGGCTTCAACCGTCCCATAACAGATTTTTGCAGTTATTCACGATGGTTAAATGAAGCCGGCTATTCTTAGGAAATGCGGTGTCATAGAAAATAGCCCCTTTCTAAAATTTATTAATATTTTTCTTACAAACAATTATTATTAAACATATATATATATATAATTTTTTATCTTTTATTTTTCTAAAATATGCTTATCTTCAAGCTTGTGTACCCATTTATTGTCGAACAACCTCGTATACCCATTCACATAAATCACTATTTATTTTGCTTTTGGGCTCTCTAAAATACCACCAGTTTAAATTAAAAAGCAAAATGTGCATTTTGACTTCCATTTTCGAGCTTTAATAACCCAAAAATAAAAAATAAAAAATAAAAATCAAATCCAAGACCCATTTTTGTTTTGACCTCCATTTTCAGTTTCCTCTGTTTAAACAATGCTGAATCTGCATATAACAGTGTTTTAAGCAGGTTATAGATGTTTAATACTTTCAATATGCTTTAAATAGAGAAAATATAGAAAAATTAGAAAATCAAATTTAAATCCAAGTTGTCTGAAAACTAAAGACAACTTAAATCCTTAATAGAAGTTAGGATATCAACTATTAGAAGTCAACATACAAGTAAATGCTATGTAGGAAATATATCTTGACTTATAAGGTCGATAATCTAGACCTTAACTAGGAAAATTTAAAAAAATTAAAATAATAATAATAATAATAAAAAAACACTTTTATAACAAGTAAAAACAATGTTTTTTCAAAAATATCCTAACAGGGTAGGGCAAGTAGGGTGCCCAATCCTAGTCGGAAATTTTGTTTTTGAAAAAATGACCAATTTATTATCCCCATTAATAACAAAGTTACAAACACAAAACTATTTGATAAATACAAATTTTGATGACTAGTGTGGGCAAATGCAAAAGGTATTTGCATGCTATTTGGTAACCAATCCTACATTATTCAAATGTGGAACAGGAGATATTCAAATGTAATGATAGTTACTCTCATAATGCTGAAATCTTTTTAGAACAGTTGATTTCACGGTTCAAAAAAACTTCGAAGTTAAGCATGATCAGGGGAGAGTAATATAAGGATAGGTGGCTTCCTGGGAAGCTCTAAATAAAAAACTTCATATTGAGTGCATGCAGTGACTAAATTAGAGACTATATCGATAGAGAGTGATAGGTTTGCTAGTATATGGTAGAGTATGATAGGTTTGCTAGTATAGGGGATGTTACAAATTGTATTAAAGCTTGTACCCGATCGAAAATGTAGTTCCATCGATGACGTTGGGCCTCAAGAGGGTGAATTGTGATGTCTAGTGTGGGCGGGTGTAAGAGGCACTAGCAGGCCACTTAGTGTCCAATCCCACATTGCCTAAGTGTGGAACAAAGTATGGTTCCACACCTAGACGATGTGGGATTGGACACCGAGTAACCTACTAGTGTCTCTTCTATCCATCCACAGTTATTATCACAATGCATCCCCTTGGGGTCCAGCATCCTGGCTAGTTGGCACACTTTCACTCAATTTTTTTGTTCAAATTTTCTTAAGAAATCTCCTATCCTTGGACTACTTTTGCATGAGCATGCTCAGCTTCTTAACTTCAGGCTTCGAAACAATCTTTGGACTACTCTCAACTAAGCACACATAACTTTTTAACTTTGAAGTCATTTTGCACCATAGAGCCAACTGCCCTAAAAAAACCTCAGTCTTATGAGAGTAACTATCATTACATTTGAACCATCTCATCCTCCACACATGGACGATGTAGGATTAGACACCAAGTAGCTTGCCAGTCGCTCTTGTATCCATCAAAACTAGTTGTCACAATCCACCTACCATAGGATCTAGTGTTCTTGCCGGCACACTTTTGATCAGTTACATGCTTTGATACCATTGTAACACCCCTCATTGTTATGAGAGTGACAATCATTACATTAAGACCATCTCTTGTTCTTCACACAGGCAATGTAGGATTGGACACAAAGTAGCCTGCTAGTGTCTCTTGCATCCACCAACACTGGTTGTCACAATCCATCCACTTTGGAGGCCAACGTCCTCACTGGCACACTTCCGATTAGGTGCAGGCTCTGGTAACATTTATAACACTCTGCCTCCGTTTGCAAACCTATCACTTACTATCGATATTGTCCTCAACTTAGCTACGGGATTAGGTATGGGTTTCTTGTTTAGAGCTTCAAGAGGTCACCCATTCTTATACTACTCTTGCCTGAATACCTTTAAAGTTTTTTTAACTTTAAAAACAACTGTTCTGAACAGGCCTAGATGTTATGAGAGTGACTATCATTACATCTAAAGCATCCCTATTCCACACCCGAGCGATGTTGATTTGTACATCAGATAGCTTAACAATGCCTCTCACACACACCCACATTGGTCTTCAAACCGAATACAATGGCTAAATTTGGGACAACATTGGAAAAAAGTGACATGTCCACCAGTATAGGTGGGGTATTACATAAATGTCCAATTTAATCTCCATTAATTATTCAATTACCAAGAACCATACAATTTTAATGGAAGTATTCACATATACAAATACCATTTTTGTTAACCTTTCATTTTATTCTCTTTTGCAAGTTCATCTCCATCTTTCTCGCCATTTCTCTGCATCCTCTGTAAAAACTGAAAGTTAATCCAAAAGTCTAGAAACAAAAGAAAATTGCCATTGGATCATGTAAATGAGGTTTGGAAAATGTTATGAGGCTCATTTTAATTGTCAAATGAAAAATGAAAAAAAAAAAGAAAAAAAAAGGGGGAAAAAATAAAAAAATCATAAGGTTATCATCTCACCTTAATTTATATTCATCAATATTTTCTACAATAAAAGCTCATTTGCAATGTTATGTAATGTTGTTATTCCTTTTTCTATAGTTCCTTGAGTTTATGTTGTATATAATGATGATTCGAAGTGATATGGCAAGAGCACACTTGTATGTGTGAGAGAAGCTTTTTGTATGTGCAAGAAAAGCTCTCTTATATGTACAAGAGTTGTTTTATATATGCAAGAGCTCTATTGTTTTTGCAAGAGCACTTTTATTTGTAAAAAGGCTATCTTGTATATGCAAGAAAGAAAATATCTATGTGAGAGTTTCAAGATTCACTTATAATGAATTGTTTATGCCCAAAGGAGCAACCATGACTTATGAGTTGTTCACTTAAAAGACCCAATTTTCACTTCATCATCATCCTTATTTTCATAATGCATGTAATACTCACATTGAGATGCTAGATGTGAAGCTTGAGAGAGTAGGACAGCTAGAAATTTACAATAAATTTGATAGGACTGGCCCCATGAACCCTCCCAGGTTCACTCAGATGGTCCTATCTAGTTAAGTCTCACTGGGTAATTTTTAAAGAATACCCAATCAAACTTACCTAAACCATGGACAAGCAACACATGAAATATCAAATAATATCTCAATATAAAGACATAGCCACAACAGCATACAAATCCATTACTATAGTCTACAACTATAGCCTGTCATATTATAAAGGCTATAACTATATATACCTAATAGGGTCACTACTGTGTCCAATATTTAGGTTAGAGCAATCTAAAAGTATTTGTAAAGTTTAAACAATATGATTGATGCAAATAATTCTAAAATGATAAAGATAAATAGGGAAATATAAGTATTGTACTATTGTGGAAAACACGACATAATAAATGATGTGTGAGGTAGACTGTCAACTAACTGCTTGAATCTAGGGGAATGAATTTAAAAACAACTAAAACATAAGATAAAGATATCTCAATGAGTGGTATAATACAATAGAAAAATTGATACGAAACTAAGTCAACTTGCTCCTAAACCTATATTATACTAGCCTAGATCATAATTAAATTCAAGTTTTAATAGTTGTTGAAATGTGGTGATCTTGCCACAATGTGCAAGGTAGTTCGGTTACACTTGCACTCTTTATTTTGCAACATCAAAGACCAAAAATTATTTATGTTTATGCATTTTATTTTATCTTGTAATGTTTATGAACAATATCCTTTTTATAATGCCCTAAGCTCATTAACTAAGCTTCGGGGCTTTTTGTCTAGTTGCTGAAATTGTATTTCAAGCAACATAAGTCCACTTCCTTGGATGCCGTTTGATGAAGGTTTTGGGATTTGGATCTAAATTTTGGATATAATAAACTAGAAACACAGATGAAGCAACACCAAAAAGAATGGCCCAATTTGGAGCTGGGAAGGCTGACTTAAGCCCTAAACAATCTGACCCTTGTGCAGTTTTGTTGCCCAGAAATCTGGACAAAACTACCTCGGATGGGCTTTGTTGTAAGATCCCACATCAGTTGGAGAGGGGTATGAAGCGGTCTTTATAAGGCTGTGGATACCTCTCCCTTCAAGATGCGTTTTGACAAAACCTTGAGGCCAGGGGCGAGAGAGGGAGTGAACCTTGGGCCAAAGAGGACAATATCTTGATGTGGGTGGTACTGGGCTGTTACAGTGGTATCAGAGCCAATACCCGGATCGGTGTGCCAGCGAGGACGCTGGGCTCCAAGGGGGGAAGATTGTAACATCCCACATTGGTTGGAAAGGGGAACAAAGCATGGCTTATAAGCGTGTGGATACTTTTCCCTTCAAGAGGCCTTTTGCCAGTGCGACTGGCAGAAACAAAACCGTGCGGGCTAGGCCCAAAACGGACAATATCTTGATGCGGGTGTACTGGGCCATTACATTTGTTTTATCTGGTTTTTGGCTAGAACACAGTTTAATATTCAAAAAGGCTTCCCTCCAATTTTCAAGTCAAATGGAGCTGGTTTTCAAATTCAAATGCCTTAGACAAGCTGAACTGCTCATTAAAGAAGGTTTCTTGCATGCCTAGCACATTGATTAGAGTTAGTTGAGGTAGTTTGGCTTGGTTGGTTACTTTTAATGCTTTTGTATTTATTGCTCAATATGGCAGCATGTCTTATTGTCTTTTTGATGTATTTAAAAGTATGAAAATTGTAATGAAAACGTTGAGGAAGCAATATTCAAAAAACAAATTTTGAAAAACAACAATTTTAGCTCTCTCTCTCTCGACTACTACATTTGTTTTCTTCTTCTTCCCAAAAGCTAACAACCTTCTCAAGAACCCCAAAACCTCCATTAAAACCAGAAAAAAAACCTTAACAAACCCAAAAACAAAATCAAGAACCAAGAACCAACAACAATCATTCTTGACTAACACCTTGAATGATTATGCTCTAGGGTACAACAACATAAACTTACACCAAATTCCATCAATGGTCACCTTGACCCCTAATCACTTACAATAGAAAAATTGATATGAAGCTAAGTCAACTTGCTCCTAAACCCGTATTATACTAGCCCAGATCATAATTAAGTTTAAGTGCTAATGGTCACTTTAACCCCAAATCAACTTGTGATTAGGGGTCAAGGTGACCATTAGAACTTGAACTTAATTACGATCCGGGCTAGTATAATACGGGTTTAGGAGCAAGTTGACCTAGGTTTGTATCATTTAGTATCAAAGCCAAATTAAGGGTCAAGGTGACCATTAGAACCTGAACTTAATTATGATCCGGGCTAGTATAATATGGGTTTAAACGCATGTCGACCTAGGTTCGTATCATTTAGTATCAAAGCTGAATTTCGTTAAGGTTTGATCTATCTTATTTACTTTGTTTTGTTTTATGTTATTTTGCAATTTTAATATTAGGTTAAAGTTATGTCTTATTCATTCACATTCTGGGGAAAAGAAAATTTTCTTCATAGCCAAATTTGATTCCTTTTAGTATCAAAGCCGAATTTTGTCAGCCAAATTTTTACTTTCTAGTTTGTTGGTTGTTTTTCATTACAGTTCTTAGTAATTTGGTTTATTGTTGATTTTTCCTTGCTATTTTAATCTTAATTAGTTGCATTCATATCTTAAAAAAAAAAAAACAAAAAAAAAGAGCAATTTTGAGAACATATTGCATAAACCTAAATTTTTTGCAATTTGTTTTTACTTGGAAGTTTGGTTTGGGTTTAACAAGTTGTTTGTTTTGAGGTTGCATTTTTGGAGTTTATTGTACTGTCGGATTTTGTTTTGGTGTTATTCTGCTAGTGATAAAAAAAGGGGGGGGGGGATCCGAAGTTTAAAAAAAAAAGATTTTGGCATAAAAACGCCGGGTTTTGAAGGATAAAAAAAAAAAAAATTGCGTTTGTTTGACTTTGGGAAATTCAGTTGAGAATTGTTGGAGTTGCTATTTATTTATTCAATATTGTTGCTGGATATTAGAATATTGTGTGCTAAATTGATTGGATTAAAATTGATTCAAAGATTTGAGACTTAAACTTAACTTACGAGAACTATAACCAACAATTATTCCATATTTTGTTCGAATTGTTTCTTATTTATTGATTGAACCCTTTTTCTAAATTTTATTCTTGAATTTTTGGTTTTTTAATATTATGATCTATTCTTTATTGATTCAGAAAATTGCGTTGTTATTTTTCCTTTTTTTGGTTAGATAGGTATTAAAAATTCACTCGATATTTGCTTGCTTCGTTGTTGTTTTATTGATAAGTTTAATTAGGACATACTAGTGATCTAGTTGTTGTTTGAGTGTGTTTCAAAAAGAACTTTGAGATATTCTTGTGATTGCATAAAGGCAAGAGAGTGTGTGCTTAAAACAGGGTCAAAAGTCGAAACTAGAATGAAAACACGAGTGATGAGACCTTATTTGAGTGGTACATATGAGGGAGTGAGTTTGATGAGGTTTTCTTTGATGAGGTTTTCTTTGATGAGGTTGTCTCTAACATGACAAATTCAAGATTAAGAAGAGAAGGTGATTCCTTAAGAGAATTTGGAGACAATTCCGTGGGATTCAAAGGAGTGTTGAGAGCATCAGGGAGTGTAGCCGAACCTACCTATATGTTGGCAGTATTGGAACAATTACAAAGGATGAATGCTTGCTTTGATCAACTAGATCAAATAATGGATAGATTTGAAAATTCCTAAGGAGGATCGAACCTAAGGATGGATTTACATGAAGGCATGGTCGAGGTCGAGGAGGCCGCGAACGTTTTAGGAGAGAACTTTGAGGAGGTGATTTTGGGGATAACCTTAAGGAGGAGTTCGAAGATATTTTTGCCCTCCAAGGAAGACAAAACCATGGAAGACAAACTTGAGATGAAGATGATGACCTTGGAAATATTAAAGTCAACATACCACCATTTTTGGGAAAAAGTGATCTAGAGGCTTACTTAGAATGGGATGAACGAATGGAGATGATCTTCAATTGCCATAACTATTCGGAGGTTAAAAAGGTTAAATTGGCCGCTTTGGAATTTGGACATTATGCACTATAATGGTGGAATAATGAGCAAATCACCCAATGAGAGTTGGTGATGAACTAATAACCACTTGGAGACAAATGAAATGAGCCATGAGGAAGAGATTTATACCGAGCCATTACCATAGGTTGTTGCATCAAAGACTACAGTCTTTATCTCAAGGAAGTAGGTTGGTGGAGGACTACTACAAGGCTATGGAGATGCTTATGATGAGGTTGAGCATGAATGAAGACCACGAGGCAACAATGGCATGGTTTTGGGAGGCTTAAATCAAGATATTGCTAACTAAATGGAATTACAACAATATATGGAGTTGGAAGAGAACTCAAGATGAGGGGTAGTAGCTCACAGTTTGGAGGTGTCTCTAACAGTGGACGTCAAGTTCAAGTGTTAGGAGAAGCAATCCCGGCTTCAAATCAAAACCAAAACCGAAATTGGAGGAAGGAAGCACCAATAGACCAAGGAAGGAAAATCTAACCGAATCAACAATAGCACCAAAACTAAGTGGTAAGTTTGAATCCAAACCATCTAGAACTCATGATATCGTATGTTTTAAGTCTTAGAGCCGAGAATATGTTGCCAATCAATGTCCAAACCAAAGAATTATGGTGCTGAAGGGTAATGAAGATTTGGAGTTTAATAATGATGAAGCTGGAGTTGAAGCCGAACATGATGAGGAAGGCTTCGAAGAAGAAGAACATGATGAACCTGAGACACAACAAGCTTCATGGGCCGAATTAAGCTTGGTTGCGAGAAGAATATTGACCATGTACAAGGATAATGATCAAATGCAAAGGAAAACATCTTCCATACTAGATGTGACATTCAAGGTAATATTTGTAGTATGATTATTGATAGTGGAAGTTGTGCCAATGTTATTAGTAATGTTATGGTGGAGAAATTCGGTTTAACAACAATCAAATATCCTGAACCATATAGATTTCAATTGGCTTAATGATAGTAGAAAGATGAAAGTAAATAAAAAAGCCAAGGTAAATTTTAGTATTGATAAATATGTGAATGTGGTTTTATGTGATGTTGTACCCATGCATACTGGTCATATTTTGTTGGAAAGGACATGGCAATTGGATAAGGATACTATACATTATGATCCCGAAAATACCATTATATTCTGATTTAAAGGAAAGAAGATTAAACTAAAGAAATTGACTCTAAAAGAGATATTTAGAGATTAATTGCAAATGCAATAAAAGAGGTAAACCAAATGGCAAAAGGAGAAGACAAGCATGCTACCCACGGCTTCGTCTACCAAATAAGAGAGTAAGGCTGAACCATATAACTTATGTAAGTTTTCTAAACCCTGAGAGTGGGAATTAAAAAAAAAAAAAAGGCATTTTTAGGTAATAAGCCTCTGCTGGTCATGATATTTAATGATGCTTATTTAATCATCTCGCTAACTTTGAAGAGCTTGTATTGTCAAGTTATATATATTCTCTTTTACATGAATTGTATGATGTCTTTCCGAAGGAGATTCCTAGTGGTTTACCACTTATTCGAGGGATTGAACATCAAATAGATTTAATTCCTGGAGCTGCAATTCCTAATAGGCCTGCATATAAAAGTAATCCTAAGGATACAAAAAACCTACAAAGCCGGGTAAGTGAATTGTTTGAAAAGGGATACATTAGAGAAAGCATGAGTCCACGTGTTGTCCCTGTCTAGTTAGTGCATAAGAAAGATGGATCATGGCGCATGTGTGTAGATTGTAGGGCTATTAATAATATAACTATTAAGTATAAGCATCCTATTCCTATACTAGATGATATGCTTGATGAATTATATGGTGCATGCATGCTTTTTAAAATTGATCTTAGGTGGGTATCATTAAATTAGAATAAAAGTGGGAGATGAGTGGAAAACTGCATTTAAGACTAAATATGGATTGTATGAGTGGTTAGTAATGTCGTTTGGTTTCACTAATGCACCTAGCACTTTCATGAGACTAATAAACCATGTTATGCATCCATTCATTGGGAAGTTTGAGGTTGTTTACTTTGATGATATTCTTGTATATAGTAGAAACTTAGATGATCATGTAGGACATCTTAGGTTAGTTTTAGAAGTACTTAGAAATGAAAGGTTGTTTGCTAACATTAAAAGTGTGATTTTTACCAAAATGAGCTTGTATTTCTAGGATTTGTTGTAAATGTTGCGGGGATTAAAGTTGACCAATACAAGATCAAAGCCATACAAGAGTAGCCAAAACCTACTAAGATCACCCAGGTAAGGAGTTTTCATGG
The DNA here is from genome assembly GCF_031755915.1 of Ziziphus jujuba. Lineage (NCBI taxonomy): Eukaryota > Viridiplantae > Streptophyta > Magnoliopsida > Rosales > Rhamnaceae > Ziziphus > Ziziphus jujuba. Next base: position 18,872,477 of record NC_083387.1, read on the forward strand.
TTTGGCTAGCTTTTACAGGAGATTTATCAAATATTTTAGCACCACTGCAGCACCTTTGACCGAAATTGTCATGGAGAATGTTGGATTCCAATGGGGAGAAGCACAAGAGAAGTCTTTTAATTTGTTGAAAGAAAAATTAACTAATGCTCCTTTATTGGTTTTACCAAATTTTTCTAAAACTTTTGAAATTGAATGTGATACTTTAGGGGTATGCATTGAAGTTGTATTTATGTAAGAAGGAAGACTGATAGCCTACTATATTAAGAAGTTGAATGGAGTGGCATTGAAGTATCCAACCTATGACAAGGAGATGTATGTTTTGGTTTGAGCTTTGAACACATGACAATATTATTTAATGTAGAAGGAGTTTGTGATTTATACGGATGATGAATCATTAAAGCATATTAAAGGCCAAGGGAAGCTCAACCGAAGGCATGGAAGATGGATTGAATTCATTGATACTTTTCCTTATGTCATTCGCTATTAGAAAGGTAAGAAAAATGTGGTTGCGGATGCATTATCTCGAAGGTATGTATTGTTTTCAACATTAGATACTAGACTGCTTGGTTTTGAACAATTAAAAGAAATTTATGAGCATGATAGTGACTTTGGTGAAATATATAAAGATTGTGGTAAGCATGGCTGCAATAAATTTTATATCTTTAAAGGGTATTTATTTTGAGAAAGTCAACTTTGTGTGCCTAGTTATAGCATTAAGGAATTGTTAGTTAGGGAAGCGATACGAACCTAGGTCGACTTGCTTCTGAACCCGTATTAAATTAGCTCGGATTACAATTAAGTTTAGGTTCTAATAGCCACCTTAACCCCTAATCAACTTGTGATTAAAAACTTTGATATATGATGAAGATGCCACAATAGGTGATGGATGTCATATTGAAAAGTCAAACCAAAATATTCGATCTCTATTCGCTGTTTTAAATGTTCAAATAGAACAAGGAGCATTATTTCTCACAAGTATTTTTTTGTATGAATAATGTATTGAATATTATTGATAAAATAAGCCCTTAAATAGGTTTGAGCGACAAAAATAAAACCCTAAAACAACTAGGTTAGAATCGGCCAAGGATAAGGAAGCAAACGTGTGGTAGAATTTCCTAACCTTTCCTAAACTAATTTGGATTAATTAATTCCTCAATTTTGAAATAGGAAATAATTAATTTACAATCAAAATGATAAAGTGTCAACTTTCCTAAGTTAATTTTCCATAAAATAGTCAAATAAAAACCAAAATAAAAGACTATTTCCTAAAACAAAAAGCCAAATAACAAATTAGGAAACTAGTTGACTAATTTGCAAACTAAGTTGTCTTTGTCCAATCATCCACTGGTTTAGGCTCCAAATCAGCTCCAATATGTCATGTAGGATGCCAAATAGGATTAGAACTTATTCCCACACGTTTCCGTTGATTGGAAGAAGTAAAGCTTGCTTGGACTTGTTGCCCGAGGTTCATAAATACACCAAAACAGCTTTTCAGGTCCATTTCTGTCTTCATAACTTAGGTGCATAGAACAGACTTTGGATCTTCGAGTATTGTCATGCCTTCTTGAGATTTAATAATACCTTGAATGAAGTTAACCAAGTTATCCTTAAATCTCTTAGCTTGTGCCCTTGTGATTGGTCCCGCCTTCAGTTGTACAGGATCAGCACTCTAACGAGTAGTCGGTTGTACGGCTATAAGCGGATTCTCATCAGTCTGCTCATCTTGAAAAGGGTTTGCCCTCAATTCAAAATCATCACTTGCAGCAGATGGAGATAAGTCAGCAACATTAAATATAGCACACAATTTATATCCACCTGGTAAGTAAAGCTTATAGGTGTTTTCATTAAACCTCTCTATAACTTGAAAAGGTCCATCCCCACGAGAGCATAAACTTTGACTTTCGTTGTTCTGAAAACCTCTCATTTCTTAGGTGCAACTAAACCCAATCTCTAGGTTCACATACCACCTTTATTCAACCTTGATTAGCAAGCTTAGTATATTTCTTGGTCATCTTTTCAATAATTGCTTTTGTCTTCTCATGAATCTACTTAACAAATTCAGCTTTTTGTTTTTCATCTAGATTAGCACGTTTACTTAAAGGCAAAGGTGTTAAATCTAATGGAGTCAAAGGATTAAAACCATAAACAATTTCAAATGGAGAATATTTAGTAGCTAAATGCATAGATCTATTATAAACAAACTCTACATGCGGTAAACATTCCTCCCATGTTCTTAAATTCTTACTAATTAATGCTCTCAATAATGCAAACAAAGTTCTATTTACTACTTCAGTTTGTCCATCAGTTTCTAGATAACAAGTAGTTGAAAATAAAAGCTTAGTCCCTAACTTTACCCATAAATGTTTCCAAAAGTAATTTAAGAACTTAGTGTCCCTTTCTAAAATAATAGTTCTAGGCATTCCATGAAGTCTCATCACTTCCTTAAAGAATAAGTTAGCTATATTAGATGCATCATCAGTTTTATTACATGCAATGAAATGTGCCACCTTAGAAAACATATCTACAACCACAAAAATTGAATCCTTTCTAGTCCTAAACCTAGGTAAACCAAGAACAAAATCCATAGACAAATTCACTCATGGAACTGATGGAATTGGCAATGGCATGTAAAGTCGATGCGGTTCTATTTTGACTGGACTTTCAGCACTTTATACATCTCTCACATATCCTTTCCACATCTCTCTTCATATTAGGCCAATAAAAATTTTCTTGCAATATAGATAAAGTTTTTACAACATAAAAGTATCCTATTAAACCTCACCATGACCTTCCCTAACTAATAATTCTCTAGTGGTAAAATTAAGCACACAAAGTTGACTTTCTTGAAACAAATACCCTTCAAAGATATAAAACTTATTATAACCAAGTTTAACACAATTTTTAAATATTTCACCAAAGTCACTATCATGTTCATAAAGTTCTTTTAATTGTTCAATATCAAGCAATCTAGCATCTAAGGTAGAAAACAATACATACTTTTGGGATAATGCATCGGCCACCACATTTTTCTTACCTTTCTTGTAGCGAATGACATAAGGAAAAGTCTTAATGAATTCTAGCCATTTTCCATGCCTCCAGTTGAGCTTTCCTTGGCCTTTGATATGCTTCAAAGATTCATGATCTGTGTGAATCACAAACTCCTTCGGCATTAAGTAATGTTGCCATTTCTCCAAAGCTCTCACCAAAGCATACATCTCTTTGTCATAGTTTGTGGATAGTTCAATGCAGCCCCGTTTAACTTCTCACTAAAGTAAGCTATGGGTCTTCCTTCTTACATCAAAATAGCTCCAATACCTACACCGAAAGCATCACATTCAATTTCAAAACTTTTAGAAAAAATTGGCAAACCCAATAAAGGAGCATTAGTTAATTTTTCTTTCAACAAATAAAATACTTCTCTTGTGCTTCTCCCCATTGGAATCCAACATTCTTCTGACAATCTCAGTCAAAGGTGCTAAAATCCTTAACAAATCTTTGGTAGAAGCTAACCAAACCATGAAAACTCCTTACCTGGGTAATTGATGTAGGTTTCTGCCATTCCTGAATAGGTTTAACCATGGATTGGTCAAATTTAATTCCTGCAGAACTTACAACAAATCCTAGTAAAACAATTTTATCTTGACAAAAATCACACTTTTTAAGGTTAGCAAATAACATTTCCTTCCTAAGCACTTTTATATGTAACCAATGGTGCCTTAAATGATCATCTAGATTTCTACTATATACAAGAATATCATCAAAGTATACAACCGTAAATTTACCAATGAACGAATGCATAACATGGTTCATTAATCTCATAAAAGTGTTAGGTGGATTAGTTAAAGCAAAAGGCATTACTAACCATTCATACAAACTGTACTTACTTTTAAATGCGGTTTTCCATTCATCTCCCTCTTTCCCCCAATTTCAATTTTAGAAAGTTTACCTTGGCTGAGTGGGTCAGCCTTACCTTCTTTTACAATTGGTGAAGCCGTGGGTGCCATACTTGCCTTCTCTTTTTACCGTTCGGCTTCCCTCCTTTGTTGCATTTGTAATTGGTCTTTAGACACCTCTTTTCGAGTCAACGGCCTAAGTTTAATCTTCTTTCCCTTAAATCAAAAAGCAATAGCATTTTCTTAACCATAATGTATAGTATCTTTCATGATCTTCCTAACAAAATGTGTCCGGCATGCATAAGTACATCATCGCAGAAAACCACATCCACATATTTATCAACACTAAACTTTACCTTGGCTTGTTTATTCATCTTCATCTCACCACTATCACTAATCCATTAAAGCCTATATGGTTCGGGATGCTTAATTGTTGTTAACCCTAATTTCTCAACCGCCACATTACTAATAACACTAGCACAACTTCTACTATCAATAATCATACTACAAATCTTATCTTGAATATTAAATATCGTATGGAAGATGTTTTCTCTTTGGACTTGATCCTCATCCTTGTACATGGTCAAGACTCTCCTTGCCACCAAGCTAATCTCGGCTCTTAAAGTTTGTACGGTCATAGGTTCATCTTGTTCTTCATCTTCAAGTTCTTCCTCTCCAAGTGTGGCTTCAATTTCACCTTCATCAATATCAAACTCCAATTCTTCATTGTCCTTCAATACCATTATTCTTCAGTTTGAGTATTGGTTTGCAACATGTCCTTGGCCCTGGTACTTAAAACAAATAATATCTCGAGTTTTTGAGGGTTTAGAATTAAACTTACCACTTGGTTTTTGTGCTGGTGTGTGTTCGGTCAGATTGTCCTTCCTTGGCTGATTGGAGCCCTTTTCATTTTGTTTCGGTTTCAACTTTGATTCGAATGTGGGATTGCTTCTCTAAACACTTGAATTAGTCCTTCCACTATTTGAAACCCCTCCAAATCGTGGGCTTGTACCCTTCCTCTTAAATTGATTCTCAATTTTGATGGCCACATGTAGCATCTCTTCCAACTCCACATATTATTGTAATTCCACTTGGTTGGCTATCTCTCGATTTAGACCTCCCAAAAACTGTGCCATGGTTGCCTCACGATCCTCATTCATGTTCAACCTCATCATGAGCATCTCCATCTCATTGTAGCAGTCTTCCATGGCCCTACGTCTTTGTGATAAAGATTGTAGTCTTTGGTGTAACATCCTATGGGAATGGATCGGCACAAATCTCTTCCTCATTGCTCCCTTCATTTGTCGCCAAGTAGTAATTAGTTCATCACCAACTCTCCTTTGGGTACCTTGCTCATTATTCCAGCATTGCAATGCATAATGACCAAATTCCATCTTTACCTTCTTTGCCTCGGTGTAGTTATGGCAATCAAAAATCATCTCCATGCGCTCTTCGCATAATAGATAAGCTTTCGGATCACTTTTACCTAAAAATGGTGGTTTGTTGACTTTAATGTTGCCAAGGCCATCATCTTCATCTTGGGCTTGCCTTCCATGGTTTTGTCCTCCTTAGAGTGCAAGAATGTTCCTATACTCCCTGTCGAGGTTGTCTCCAAAGTTACCTCCTTCAAATTCCTCCCTAAAACGTCCGTGGCCTTCTCGACCTCAACCACAACCTCCATGTAAGTCCATCCTTGGGTTTAGCCCACCTTGTGAATTCTCAAATTCTTTGATCATCTTTGATCAATTTGATTAAAGCGAGCATTCACCCTTTGAAACTATTCCAAAACCGCCAACATGTCGGTAAGTTCTCCTCCACTTCCTGTTGTTCTAGATTCCCTTTAAATCCCACAGATTCTTCTTCAATATTTCTTAATAAGTCTCCTCTTCTTCTTATTCTTAAATCTGTCATGTTAGAGAAAATAATGCAAAGAACCTCACTAAATTCACTCCTTCACGTGTTTCACTCAAAAAGGTCTCGTTCACTTGTACTTTCACACTCGTTTTGGCTTTTTGACCTTCTTTTAAACTCACACTTTCTTGCTTTTTCCACTTAAAAGAATATCTCAAATTTCTACTAAAACCCACTAAAATTAGCAGCTAGATCACAAGTATTCCCTAATTTGACTTAACAATAAAACCGTAACAAAGAAACAACCAATTGTCGAGTGTATTGTTGATGCCTAATTCTTGGCTGTCAAGTGTATTATTGATGCCTAATTCTCGGCTTTCTAGCTAAACACAAGGAAAAATGAAAAAGGAAAATTTTGAATTTCAATAAAGAATAAACCAGAATATTAAGGACAAAGAATTCAATGATAAAATTTAGAAAAGAATTTAATCAATGACAAGAGCAAGAAATTGGAATAAGGTATGAGATAGTTGCTGGTTGTAGTTCTCGTAATTTAGGTCTTTGTATCAAATCCTTTTATCAATTTTAATCCAATCAATTTAAACATTCAAAATTCAAATATCCAGCAGCAATATTGAATGAATAAACAGAAACTCTAACAATTCTCAATTGAAATTCCACACAAAACAAACTCAATTTTCAATCTTTCAAAACCCGGCCTCCTTTTGCACAATTTTTCTTTTTTTTTTTAAACTCCGGCTCCCTTTTTTTTTTTTTTTTTTCTTATAAATCACAGAAAAATATCAACATGACCTCCAGTAGAAAAAATCACCACCAAAAATTTCAATTCCAAAGCCAAAATTTTATCAAACCCGATCCACACTCTTAAACAAAAATAAATTCCAAAAATTTTAAGATTTATGCAATATGCTTTCAAATTCCTCTTTCTTTTTTTTTTTTTTGGAATATATGAATGCAACTAATTAAGATTAAAATAGCAAATAAAAATCACCAATAAACCAAATTACTAATAACTAATATGCTAAACAACCAACAACCTAGAATATAAAAATTCGGCTAAAACAACAAATCCTAATTTGGCTAGGAAGAATTTTTTTTTTTTATGTAGAACATGTATGAGTTGGAAACAACCTTAACCTAATGTTAAAATTTTAGAATAACATAAAATAAAACAAAGCAAATAAGATAGATCAAACCTGAACAAAATTCGTCTCTGACACCAAATGATATGAACTCAGGTCGACTTACTCCTAAACCCATATTAAATTAGTTCATATCACAATTAAGTTCAGGTTCTAATGGTTATCTTAACCCTTAATCAACTTGTGATTAGAAATCTTGGTATATGATGAATATGCCACAATAGCTGATGGATGTCCTATTGATAAGTCAAACCAAAACACTCGATCTCTATTTGGTGTTTTAGGTGTTCAAAGAGAATTCTTTCTCACAAGTATTTTTCTGTATGAATAATGTACTGAATATTATTTAGACAATAAGTCCTTAAATAGGTTTGAATGATAAAAATAAAACCCTAAAACAACTAGGTTAGAACCGGCCAAGGATAAGGAAACAAAGGTGTGGTCGAATTTCCTAAACTTTCCTAAACTAATTTGGATTAGTTAATACCTTAATTTTGAAATAGGAATTAATTAATTTACAATCAAAAACTAAAGTGTCAACTTTCCTAAATTCATTTTTCCAAAAAATAGTCGAATAAAAACCAAAATAAAAGACTATTTCCTAAAACAAAAATTCAAATTACAAATTAGGAAACTAGTTGACTAGTTTTCCAATAAGCTATCTTTGTCCAATCACCAACTAGTTTAGGCTCCAAATCAGCTTCAATATGTCATATAGGATGAAAAATAGGATTATAACTGATTCCGACACACTGCAATTGATTGGCAGAAGCAAAGCTTGCTTGGAATGCAAGAAAACACCTTCCAGCACCAAAAACCATGCATTTTGGCCAAATTGAAAGTCTATGTACAAATGTGATGAATCATCATTATTTATTCTGCCTTGGCTTGATTTTATGGTCCCTTGGGATTCTCAATCACGTTCATAAGTCAAAAAATTCATTCCTTACTGTTCGATGTCCATAAATGCACCAAAACAGCGTATCGGGTCCATTTCAGCTTTCATAACTCAGATGAATAGAACGGGCTTTGGATCTTTAAGTATTGTCATGCCTTCTTGAGATTTAATAACACCTTGAATGAAGTTATCCAGTTTGTTCTTAAATATCTTAGCTTGTGCCCTTGTTATTGGTCCCATATTTAGCTGTACGGGATCAGCACCCCAACGAGTAGTCGCTTGTATGGGTATAAGTGGATCCTCATCTGGAAGGTCATGGTGGGGGTTTAGTGGGCACTTTGGTGTTGTAAAAACTCTATGCATATTACTAGAACATTTTTTATTGGTCAAATATGAGGAGAGATATGGAGAGGATATGTGAGAGATGTTTAAAGTGTCGAAAATCAAAGTGTAAGTTGAAACCGCATGTCTTGTATATGCCTGAACCAATTCCTTCTCATCTGTGGGTTAATTTATCTATATTTTTGTACTGGGTTTATCTAAGTCTAGGATGGGTAAAGATTCAATTTTGTGGTAGTTGATAGATTTTCTAAGATGACACACTTCATTGCATGTAATAAAACTAATGCATCTCATGTAGCTAACTTGTTTTTTAGGGAAGTAATAAGACTTCATGGTATGCCTAAGACAATTCTTTCTGAAAAGGATGCCAAGTTCTTAAGCTATTTTCAGACAACATTGTGGACTAAGTTAGGCACTAAAATTTTATTTTCAACTCTTGTCATCCACAAACTGAAGCAGTGAATAGAACTTTGTCTGCATTTTTAAGATCATTAATTAATAGAAATTTAAGAACTTGGGAGGAATGTTTGCCGCATGTGGAATTTACTTATAATAGAACCATACATTCTGCTACTAAATATTCACCTTTTGAAATTGTTTATGATTTTAATCCTTTAACTCCATTAGATTTAACACATTTGCCTTTAAGTGAAAGTGCTAATCTAGATGGAAAACAAAAAGCTGAATTTGTTAAGTAGATTCATGAGAAGACAAAAGCAAACATTGAGAGAAGGACTGAACAATATGCCAAGATTGCTAACCAAGGTTGAATAAAGGTAGTGTTTTGAACTAGGAGATTGGGTCGGGTTTCACTTAAGAAATGAAAGGTTTCCAGAACAACGAAAGTCAAAGCTTATGGACCTTTTCAAGTTTTAGAGAGGATTAATGAAAACGCCTACTAGCTTGACTTAGCATGTGAGTATAATGTGAGTACTACCTTTAATGTTTTTATCTTCGTTTACAGCAGGTGATTATTTTGATTTGAGGGCAAATCATTTTCAAAAGGAGGGGAATGATGAGAATCCGCCTGTACCCGTACAATCAACTATACGTTATAGTGCTGATCCTGTGCAACTGAAGATGGGACAAATTACAAGGGCACAAACTAAGAGGTTTAAGGAAAATTTTGTTAGCTTCATACAAGGTGTTATTAAATCTCTAGAAGGCATGATAATACCTGAAGATTCAAAGCCCGTATTGTACATTCAAGTTATGAAGGCAGAAGTGGATCGGGGATGCTGTTTTAGTACATCTATGGACTTTGGGCAGCAAGGGACTAGTTTATTAGCCTATGGCTGTGATTAAGCTCACCAAGAGGTCATGGAATCATTTCAAAATAGAAGCACAGGCGTCCAATATCATCATTTGTGCACAAGCCTAGAACATGGCTGGTTTTGGTGGTCTAGGCACTGTAAGGACTTTACTTGCATTTCAAGCAAGTTTTGATCATTCCAATCAAGAGTACCGTATGGGAACAAGTTATAATCCTATTTGGAATCCTACATGGCATATTGGAGCTGATTTGGAGCCTAAACTAGTTGGTGATCAGATAAAAGCAACTTGTTTAGAAAACTAATAAACTACTTTCCAAATCATAAATTGACTATTTGTTTTAGGAAATAGTCTTTTATTTTGGTTTTTCTTTAATTATTTGCTAGAAAAATTAATTTATTAAGGTTGAAATTTTATTATTTTGACTATAAATTTATTAATTTGTATTTCAAAAATTAATGAATTAATTAATACAAATTAGTTTAGAAAATTTGAAAAAATTCGGCGCTTTCCTAATCTCTTTCTATGGTGGCTAAATTTAACTTAATTGTTTTAGTGTTTGATTTCTTATAACTTTAGCCTATTTGAGGGTTTATTTTTCAGTGGAACGACAGCTTAGATTATTATCAAAAAATTATATGTGAGAAGAATTCTCTTTGGTCTCTTTGAACACCTAAAACATTGAATAGAGATCGAATGTTTTATTTTAACTTATCAATAGGACATCCATCACCTATTGTAGCGTCTTCATCATATACCAAGGTTTGTAATTGCAAGTTGATTAGGGGTCAAGGTGATCATTAGAACTTGAACTTAATTACAATTCTTACTAGTATAATACGGGTTTAGGAGCAAGTCGACCTAGGTTCGTATCAAAAATAATATTTTATTTTTTAACTCTTTCACTCAATACCTCCAATTCCCCTCCTTTTTGAAAGGTTTTTCATTTAAAAATTATTTTACAAAATCGAAACTTGTACCCAAATCAATCTGATAAAACTTATGCTCAAATAGTACAAATTAATGTCCATTAAAAATATTATAAAACGGATTAATCATATTGTAAATATTGAGAATAAAATAATATAAGCGCAATTCAACAAAATAATTATGAAAATGTAGCAAAACCATAAATATTAGAAAAATAAAAAATGCATTAAAAAATACACACAATGTACTTAACGATATACTTAGCGCTGCCAAATATAAACAGAGCATGCAAAGGGATTCAAATGGTTTAAAAATGGGGGGTGACATGTATGGGTTGGCCTTAAATGACCAGAAAAGGCCAACCGATTGGAAAAAACCAAACTACCTCTACCAAATTCAAATGGCCACTCTCGGCATCTTGGCTTGTGGCTTGATAGAAAATTTGGCCAGCTTGATTTCCTGAAGGTTGACTTACTAGTGGTTAGGCACATGCAAGTCAAATTGGTTGGAAAAATGGCCAAGTGATTGTGACCCAGTTAGGGCGTTAAACTAGTTCCAATTGACTTAATTTGTACTTGTAGGTCGGGGGAGAGGTTTCTTAGGTTTGAGGAATAAAATGGATATTTTGAAATTTGTTCATGAACATGCTTCTCAATGCTTATATAGAGCCTTGGGTCACTAGTAGACAAAAATCTGGGACTGATTTGGACACTAATATGAAACTCATATTTAAAACTTCTAAAAACCATAACTTGTTATTCGTAACTTAGACTTTGGCATGCTGCCAGTCTATGAATTTGTATCGATGAACTCTACACAATGATACATTAGTAAACCAAATATTGACTATGGAAAAAGTTAACTTGGGACCTACATATGATCTACTTAATCAAACCCGGTCAAACTTGCACAAGAAGGGCATTTTGGTATAGATTATTACAGGATATCATCTTTAGATCATTGGCATTTTCTTAGGATTAAAGATGCCAATGATGTGAAGATGACATATAATGTGAAATTCTAGCTCACCTACTATTTTTGGATTTCTAATTTTGCATCTTCAAGTGAGTACAAGGTGTAGTTTAGCACGAAGGGAAAGGATATATATATATATTTTCCATTAAGGTTAATTTTGATGTAGTATTGATTATTTAGCGATAATCAAAATTTACATTTGTAAATTTCAACTTCTCACTTTTAATTTAATTAATGTTTTTCTGACTTTTTAAATAATTGATTAATTATTTTTAGCATGAACTCAAATTACATTGGAAGTTTCATCAGAAAATCAAGTTAAGTCGAGTTTCCAAACCATATGAAGAAATTGGGCAAAAAACTTATGAAGAAAGATGTAAGCTTCTGAAAACAACATCCCATCCTTTAGTTCAGTTTCCTTACACCGAAAAGTAAGAAAATAAACATGTAAAAAACACATAAATGTAACACTCTGCTTCTACTAGTGAACCTACCACTATTTGTTGATATTGTCCCAAACTTAGCCACTGCACTCAATACCATACTTTTTTATTAGAGCTACCTCGGATGTCACGCATCCTAAGATTGCTCTTGCCTGAGGGGCTTAACTTCGAAGTTCTTTCGAACCCTAAAGCCTATCTTTCTGAAAAAGCCTCGGTGTTACGAGAGTGACTACTATTACATTTAAATCATCCATGATCTACACCCAGACGATGTGTGATTTGACAGCAAGTAGCCTACCAATGCCCTACACCCACCTATACTGGTCATCATAATCCACCCCTTTAGGGTTTAGTGTATTCGTTGGCACACTTTCAGCAGACTACAGGTTCAGATACCATTTGTAATACCTTATTTCTACTGGTGGATCTGTCACACTCTGTAAATACTAGCCCCAATTCAGCCACGACACTCGATATGGGATTTTTTATTCAGAGCTTCTAAGAAGCTCACCCATTATAAGATTACTATCTCATAAGCACACTTAACTTTATAGTTCTTTCAAACCCTAAAGGCAACCGCTCTAAAAGGGCTTCGTTGTTATAAGAATGACTATCATTACATTTGAACCATCCCATAGTCTATACTCGAGGTGATGTGGGATTGGACACAAGGTAGCCTACTTGTGCCTTACACCTACCCACATTGGTCATCATAATCCACCCCCTTGTGGTCCGATCAGGTATATGCCCTGATACCTTTTGTAACACCCACCCTCCACTAGTAGGTGTGTCATTCTTTTCCGATATTATCCTCAATTTAGCAAGTTCACTTAGTATGGGTTTTTTTTTTGTTCAAAGCTTCTACAGAAGTCAGCCCTCCTAAGATTTCTCTCACCAAAGCATGCTTAATTTTGAAGATCTTTTGAACCATGAAGCTAACCACTTTAAAAAGGTTTTGGTGTTATGAGAGTGACTATTATTACAAAGCTAATGACTTTGAAAAGACCTTGCCGTTTTGCAAGTGACTATATTGCCTTTGAATCATCCCCTTTATCTACAACCAGACGTTGCAGGAATGGTCATAAGGTAGCTTGTTAATGCCTCATACCCACCCACACTGATTGTAACAATCCACCCCCTTTGAGACCCAGCACTCTTGCTGGCAGACCTTTAGTTGGGTACAGTTGTAAAATCCCACCTACACTGGTGAACCTGTTACTCTCTACTGATATTGTTCCTAATTTTGCCATAGTACTCTTTCTAGGGTTTTTTGTTTAGAGCTTCGCATGAGATCACCCATTCTAAGATTGCTCCACTAGTAGACCTGTCATTTTCTACCGATATTATTCCCAATTTCGCCATTGCAACACTGTGTAGGGTTACTTGAGCATGCTTAATTTCATAGTTCTTTTGAACCCTAAAGCTAACAGCTCTGAAAAGGCCTCGATGTTATGAGAGTAACTACTATTACCTTTGAATCATCACATGATTTTATGCGATTTCCCCTGAGCTCGCACAGCTGACTACCTGCTGGGGTGCCGACTCGAGATGGATGAAGACCAGGTCAATCACTAGGGCACAAGCTTAGAAGTTTAAGGGCAACCTGACGGCCTTTATCTAGGGGTAATTCATTCTCAAAAGGACTTGTCCATACCCAAAGATACAAAGCCTGTTTTGAGCATACAATTGATGAAAGCCGATACAAACCCGGATAGCGGTTTTGGTGCATTTATGGATTCCGGCCAGCGGGAAATGGGTTTAAGTCTTCTTGAATTCACTTGATATCACTAAGAAGTCATGGGAGCTGGTTAAGACCGAAGCTTTTCTGGTCATTTAAGTGGTGTGCGCATGAGAGAGAGATTGGCCGAGTTTTACTCTATTATTTGTGAGCTTTACTGTTTTTGCTAAGTTGGCTTTTTCTTTTTCCTCCAAGCAAGGGCAACGTGTGGGACTTGATAATAATCTTATTTGGCATCCTAAACATATAGAAGCTGATTTGGAGCTCAAATTGGTCAAAAATTTGTCAAAGTCAACTTAATCAAAAAACTAGTATTCTAGTTTCCTAATTTGATTTCTACTTTTTGTTTTAGGAAATTACCTTTACTTTTGGTTTTTATTTATTTATTTACTGAACAAATAAGTTTAAGAAAGTTATTATTTTATTATTTTCATTGTAAATTAGTTAATTTCTAATTCAAAATAAAGGAATTAATTAATTCAAAGTAGATTAGGAAATGGTGTGAAATTAGGCAATTTCCTAATTGGATTCTATGATGGCCGAAATTTTCTAATCCTTTTAGGGTTTTATTTTGTTCATTCAAAGCCTATTTAAAGGCTTTTTTCAATGAGAAATAAAGCTTGAATTTTATATAGAAAATTATTTGTGAGATTGGATTCTCTTTATTCTCTTTGAACACCTAAAACACCATTAGTGGATGAGTATTTTTGTTTGACTTATCAATAGGATATCCATCACCTATTATGGCGTCTTCATTGTACTAAGGTTTCTAATCATAGGTTGTTTAGGGGTTGAGGTGACCATTAGAACTTGAACATAATTAGATGCAGGCTAATATAATACAGTTTAGGCACAGGTCATTCTAGGTTCATATCATTTGGTATCAAAGCCGAATTTTGTTTAGGTTTGATCTATCTTTATTTGATTTTTTTTTTATGTTATTCTACAATTTTAGCATTAGGTTAAGGTTGCTTCTATCATCATACATGTTCTTCATCTTAAAAAAAAATAAAAAAAATTCATTCCTAGCTAAATTAGGATTTTCTTGTTTTATTGTATTTTTGTTTCCTAGTTTGTTGGTTGTTTTTCATCATTGTTCTTGTTAGTTTTGGTTTTTGTTGATTTTTTATTTCCTGTTTTAGTCTTAAATATTTGCATTCATATATTAAAAAAAGAAAAAAAAAGAAAAGCCGAACAGATAAAAAAAAAAAAAAGAACTGCATAATTTGTCTTTTTTTTTTTTTTAGGCCACGGGTTTAGTGATTATTTGGTGTTGGAATTGCAATTTTGGTGTTGATTCCTGTTACTGCAGTTGTTTTATGTTCTACAAGTAAAAAGAAAATAAAAAAAAGAAAAAAAGAAAGCCGAATTAAAAAAAACAAAAAAACAAAAAAAAAATTTCGGTTTGTTGAATTTGGTATTGAAATTTGTTGCTGGAAATTTCTTGGAGCTGCTGTTTTCTTGATTATTTATTCAATAGTTGGAGTTTCTGGAAAATTATTTTTGTTGCTGATTTGGATTAAAATTATTTAAAGAAATTGATAGAAAATTAGAATTACAAGAACAACAACCAACACTGCCCTTTAATTTTGTTCAAATTGATTCTTGTTTAAGTTTGAATTTCTTTCTTTAAAATTTCATTCTTGGAGTATTAATTTATTTCCATCTAGTCCAGTTCTTGTTAATTTCAAAAGTTTCTTGTTGATTTGCCTTATCCGATTCTCCGGCTACATTACAATACCTCGCTCCTTTTTCCTAGAAAAGCCGAAAACGAGGTTTTGTTAATTTATTCGGTATTGCTTTCTTTTCACTACTGTTTGATTGATAAGTTTAATTAAAATATACTTGTGATCTAATTGATTTTTTATTGGTGTTTTAATTAGAACTTTAAGATAATTTGAGTGGAAAAAGACAAGAATGTGTGAGCTTAAAAGATGGTAAAAGCCGAAACTAGTGTGAAAACATGAGTGTTAAGATGTTGATTGAATGAAACACGTGAAGGAGTGATTTTTGGTGAGAATATATTTTGTTTTTCGTTATTCATACTAACATGGCAGATTCAAGGGTGAGAAGAGAAGATCCACCTTTAAGAATTAATGAAAAAGAGTCCGTAGGATTCCACGGTGATTCCCGAGCTATGGGGAGTGGTGAGCAAACGGACATGAGGGTTGTCTTGGAACAATTGCAGTGGATGAATGCTCAATTTGACTACATCAATCAAAGGATGGACAGAATAGAAACATCTCATGGAGGACCAAATTTGAGGCAAGAGTTCCATGGAGGTCGAGGTCGAGGTCGAGGAGGCCGAGGGCGACCTAGAGAGGAATTTTGGGAAGGTAACTTTACTATATTATTTGCTGGCTTTACTGTATTTTACTAAGTTGGCTTTTTCTCTTTCCTCCAAACAAGGGAAACGTGTGGGACTCCATAATAATCTTATTTGGCATCCTAAAAAGCATATAGAAGCTGATTTGGAGCTCAAATTGGTCAAAGATTGGTCAAACTCAATTTAGTCAAAAAGCTACTATTCTAGTTTCCTAATTTGATTTCTACTTTTTGTTTTAGGAAATTACCTTTACTTTTGGTTTTTATTTATTTATTTGCTGGAAAAATAAGTTTAGGAAAGTTATTATTTTCTGATTTTCATTGTTAATTAATTAATTCCTAATTCAAAATAAAGAAATTAATTAGTCCAAATTAGATTAGGAAAGGGTGTGAAATTAGGAAATTTCCTAATTGGATTCTATGTTGGCCGAAATTTCCTAATCCTTTTAGGATTTTCTTTTGTTCATTCAAAGCCTATTTAGAGGCTTATTTTGAATGATAAATCAAGCTTGAATTTTATATAGAAAATTATTTGTGAGATTGAATTCTCTTATCAATAGGATATCCATCACCTATTGTAGTGTCTTCATTATACCAAGGTTTCTAATCATAGGTTGGTTAGGGGTTAAGGTGACCATTAGAATTTGAACATAATTAGATCCGGGCTAATATAATATGGGTTTAGGCGCAGGTCGTCCAAGGTTCGTATCATGATCTACACCCAGACAATGTGGGATTAAACACTAGGTAGCTTATCAGTGACCCGCATCCACCCACACTGGTCATAAGATAAACATGTTAAAATAACATTCCAAATGTAGTAGAGTTTTTCAGCTCCATAAATGTAATGCCCGGCAAAAGAAAGTGCTCCGAATTCTAATTTTTGACTTAGTTTAACCAAGGTCGACGGGGCTTGACAAATAGATTCAATAATTGACTTTTTACTGTGAGAGAAATTTTGTGTTAACTAATGTACCATGGTAAAATACTCATCGACACAAATTCGCAGACTAGTAGTGCGCCAAAATTGAACCTAAGAATAAAAAGTTATGGTTAAAACAAGATGCAATCTGGACTGATGGGTGAGCCAGAGTTGACTTTCTATCTATACAAATATTGATGTTGATTCATGTATTTAGTGATAGCGTTTGCTACTACAAGTCCGTATACTGGAGCCACGCTTAATGTGGATCAGTGGTTGAAAAGTTACGAGTTTATAAAGTCATACCTATTTTTCTAGGATTGACTTTACTCGGTAGTGAAATATTTAGAAGAGTCCTTGATGGATGTCATGTGCACCAATTAGTTGATGCCATGTGTCACCATAAAAAATAATAACAAAATTTGTTTTTCTTTTTCCCTCTCCCTTTCTCTTTTTTTGTCTCTTCTCCCCACGAAAACAATCCCCCTCTCTCTCTTCCTTGACCTATCTCTCTCTCTCTCTCTCTCTCTCTCTCTCTCTCTCTCTTCGATTGAATGACCATTAGCTATGCTCCAGCTGCCTGATGGCAGTATGCACCAGTCAGCATGGTGGCCCATGGCTGGGCGACCTTGGCTGTTAATACTGATGGCCGACATTTCTCTTGCTGACCAATTTTTTGACAATTCACAACCATGAGATCAGTCCCTTCCCCTAGTTTTCGACCCCTAACCTCAAGAACGATCTCCATTCATCCAAATTCTAAATCACTTGTGTGATACATTAAAGGGGAGTTTAGCTTAAAAATTTTACCATTTTTCAGCCAACGCCAATGGTGTTAAGCCCAACAGAGATTGATAGCATGTTCCTCATCTCCTTAGTTTTTCATTGATATTTTGTGATGCAAACTCGCCCGAGCTCACACCACCGACAACTTGCTGGGGTACTGATCCGATACAGATGAAGACTGGACCGATCACTAGGGCTCAAGCTAAAAGGTTTAAGGATAACTTTGCTGCCTTTATCCAGAAAGTAATCCATTCTCAAAAGGGCTTGTCCATACCTGAAGATAAAAGACCTGTTTTAAGTATTCAAGTGGTGGAGGCTGATACATCGGACATCCATACATCGGATATTTTATATCGGATACCCATGTCTCTATGACATCTGATCTCGGACGAGTCCTGCCTCGGACATCTGATCTCGGACTTCAAATGTAACTTAGCTCAGCCAGACACAACTTAGTTCGGACAGACATCAGTTAGCTCGGCCAAACATAAGTTAGCTCGGTTGAAGACATAATTCAGCCTAGATGTCAAAGTCAACTCGTTACCTAATTTGCGATTAACTTTACTTTTTTTTGGGTTTTTATTTATTTATTTTCTGGACAAATAACTTTAGGAAGGTTTTTATTTTATTGTAAATTAATTAATTCCTAATTTAATATAAAGGAATTAATTAATCAAACTTAGATTAGGAAAGGAAGTGTAGTTGCGGCCGACTAGGTTTCCTTATGTGTGTGACCGGTTTTATCTAGGGTTTTTAGGGTTTATTTTGTTTCTTTCAAAGCCTATTTAAAGGCTTATTTTTCAATAAGAAATAACTTTGATTTGATTAAGAAAACACTAGTGACATTAATTATCTCTTTGTTCTTTGAGAACACCTAAAACACCATTAGAGAATTGGTTGTTTTAGCTTGACTTATCAATAGGTTTTCCATCCCCTATTGTGGCGTCTACATTATACCAAGGTTTCTAACCACAGGTTGGTTAGGGGTTGAGGTCCATTCCATTAGAACTTGAACTTAATTGAGATCCGGGCTAATATAATACGGGTTTAGGAGCAGGTCGTCCTAGGTTCGTATCATTTGGTATCAGAGCTAAATTTTGTTCAGGTTTGATCTATCTTTATTTGCTTTATTTGTTTTTGTGTTATTCTGCAATTTTAGCATTAGGTTAAGGTTGCTTCTATCATCATACACGTTCTGCATTTAAAAAATAAAATAAAATTTCATTCCTAGTTGAATTAGGATTTCCTAGTTTTACCGTATTTTTGGTTTCCTAGTTTGTTGGTTGTTTTTCATCATTGTTCTTGATAATTTTGGTTTTTGTTGATTTTCCTTTGCTATTTTAGTCTTAGATATTTGCATTCATATATTCAAAAAAAAAAAAGAAAAAAAGAAGGGTTTGCAGCAACATATAAAAAAATAAAAAATAAAAATCACACAATTTGAATTTTTGATTGGGAGGTCACGGGTTTGGTGTTTGTTTTGGAGTTGGAATTGCAATTTTGGTAATTTTTCTTGCTACTTCAGTTGTTTATGTTCTGTGAGTGAAAAAAAAAAAGAAAAAAAAAAGAAGAGGTAAAGCCGAAAAAAAAAAAAAAACAAAGAAAAATATTTCGGTTTGTTGGAGTTTGATTTGTTTGCTGGAAATTTGTTGGAGCTGCTGGTTTTTTGATTATTTATTCAATATTTGAGTTGCTGGGGAATTATTTTTGCTGCTGGATATTTGGATTTTGGGTGTTTAAATTATTTGGATTAAAATCAGTTAAAGGATTTGACACAAAACTTGAATTACAAGAACAACAACCAACACTTTTCTATATTTTTGTTCTCTTTGATTCTTGTTCATATTTTAATTTCTTTTTCTGGAATTTTATTCTTGAACTCATAATCTACTACCATCTGGTGCATTTTTCAAAAATTCCAACATTTTCCCATTATTTTATGTGTTTTCTTGTCTAGAAAGCCAAAAATTAGGATTCGTTGGATTCTTTCGGTATTGCCTACCTTTTGCTTTCTGTTTTGTTGATAAGTTTAATTAAAACATACTAGTGATCTAAGTGCTATTTTTTGGGTGTTTTAATTAGAACTTTCAGATAATTCATTGAGTGGAAAAAGGCAAGAGTGTGTGAGCTTAAAAGAGGGTAAAAGCCGAAACTTGTGTGCAAACACGAGTGTCGAGTCCTCATTTGAGTGAAACACATAAGGGAGTGAAATTGTGAGGTCCTATTTTATTTCTATTGCATTATTATACTAACATGACAGAATAAAAAATGAGGAGAGGAGATCCACCCTTGAGGATCAATGAGGAGGAGTCCGTAGCATTCCATGGCGATGCCCGAGCTACCGGGAGTGGAGACCAAGTGGACATGAGAGCTGTTTTGGAGTCAATACAGCGGGTTAGTGCTCAAGTTGAGCATATGAATCAAAGAATGGGTAGGCTAGAAGTTTCCCAAGGAATTCCGAACACAAGAAATAGGCAAGAATTCCATGGAGGACGAGGAGGTCGCGAGAGACCGAGAGAGGAATTTGATGAGGAGCCATTCAGTGGAGACTTTGAGGAAGGTATGGCCGAAACTTTTGCTGTCCAAGATAGAGCTGGCCATGGAAGATATAGGAGGGAGGACACAGATGATGATTTGGGAAATATCAAGTTTAACATCCCACCTTTTATGGGTAAAAGTGATCCTGAAGCTTATTTGGAGTGGGAAGCAAAAATGGAGATGATTTTTTACTGCCATAACTATTCGGAAAGTAAAAAGGTGAAGTTGGTAGCAATGGAGTTTGGTCATTATGCACTCCAATGGTGGACAAATGAGCTAAGCACCCGAAGGAGAGTTTGTGATGACTTGATTACAACATGGCGACAAATGAAAGGAGCCATGAGAAAGCGGTTTGTGCCATCCCATTACCATAGATTGCTGCATCAAAGGCTTCAATCTTTGACTCAAGGAAGCAGGTCCATGGAGGATTATTACAAAGAGATGGAGTTGTTAATGATGAGGCTGAATATGAATGAGGATAGGGAGGCAACAATGGAGAGATTTCTTGGTGGTTTGAACCGTGACATTGCCAACCAACTTGAATTACAACAATACTTGGAATTGGAGGAGATGTTGCATGTAGCAATTAAGCTTGAGAACCAATTCAAGAGGAGGGGTGTTAGCACACATTTTGGAGGAGTTTCTAGTAGTGGAAGGGCAAGTTCAAGTGGCTGGAAAAAACAATTCCACTTATGAAAGCAAGCTGAAGCCGAAGCTTGGTGAAGAAGCTGCTAACCGGCCAAGAAGGGAACTTAAAACCGAATCTGCCCAAGCCATTAAAGGTGAGATAAAATCTGATCCTAAACCTAAAAAATCCAAAGAAATAATTTGTTTTAAGTGCCAAGGAAGAGGACACATAGCCAGCCAATGCTTAAATAAAAGAATCATGGTATTAAAAGGTGACGGTGAGCTGGAATCTGCAAGTGAAGAAAATGAAGTTGAAACCGAGCAAGTGGAGGATTGCAATGAAGATGAAGCCGAACCTATTGATACATCTAATGCCGAGTTGAGCTTGGTTTCAAGGAGAGTACTTGCTATCTACAAAGATGAAGAGCAGATACAAAGAGAAAACATCTTCCACACTCGCTGCGAAATACAAGGTAAAATTTGTAGCTTAATTATAGATAGTGGGAGTTATACCAATGTGATAAGTAACCTTGTAGTTGATAAATTAGGCTTGAAAACAATTAAACATCCAGAACCCTATAGGTTGCAATGGTTAAATGATAGTGGTGAGATGAGGGTAAATAAACAAGCCAAAGTAAAATTTAGCATAGGTAGATATGAGGATGTAGTCTTATGTGATATTGTTCCCATGATTGCTGGACATATACTCCTAGGTAGACCATGGCAATTTGATAAAGATGCTATTCATTTTGATCGAGAAAATAGTATTGTTTTCAGGTTTAAAGGGAAGAAGGTCAAGCTGGAACCATTGTCTCCTAAAGAGGTTTACAAAGACCAATTACAAATGCAACAAAGGAGAGAAGCCGAAAAGCTCAAGGAAAAAGCAAGTACGGCACCATTGGCTTCACCATCCTTTCAAGAAGGTAAGAATGAGGTTGCTAATCAAGGTAAGGTTTCTAAGACTCATATTGAGTGGAAAGATCAAGGAAAAATCGAAAGAGAGGGGAAAGAAAGCGGCAAACCCGAGAGCTTGGAGAAGGAAGGAAAATCCGAAGGTTTGCGCCAATCCAAGGGAAAAAGAGAAAAAGAAAGAAAAGAAAGGTTAAGTAGCAATTTTTATTTGAGGTTAGGGGATATTAATAAGGTTATTGAGTGCAAGAAACCTTTTCTATTCATGATTTATAAAGAAAATTATTTTAATGATCAAACTAACTTTGAAGAACTTGAATTGCCAAGTTCAATGATTTCTCTTTTGAAGGAATTTGGAGATGTCTTCCCAAATGAAATTCCAAGTGGACTACCACCTATTCGAGGGATAGAACATCAAATTGACTTTCTTCCAGGAACTGCCATACCGAATAGACCAGCTTATAGGAGCAATCCCGAAGAAACAAAGGAGCTGCAAAAACAGGTAAGTGATTTGCTTGATAAAGGATACATTCGTGAGAGTTTAAGTCCATGTGCTGTTCCTGTTTTGTTGGTACCTAAAAAGGATGGTTCTTGGAGAATGTGTGTTGATTGTAGGGCTATAAATAACATTACCATCAAATATAGGCATCCCATTCCTAGATTAGATGATATGCTTGATGAGTTGCATGGTGCTTGCATGTTTACAAAAATTGATCTTAGGAGTGGTTATCATCAAATTAGGATGAAAGAAGGTGATGAATGGAAAACCGCATTCAAAACTAAATATGGGCTGTATGAATGGTTGGTTATGCCTTTTGGATTATCCAATGCACCTAGTACTTTTATGAGGCTTATGAATGTAATGCGTCCATTTATTGGTAAATTTGTGGTTGTTTATTTTGATGACATTCTAATATATAGCCGAAACTTGGATGACCATGTGGATCAACTTAGGCAAGTTTTGCAAGTTCTTAGAAGGGAAAGATTGTTTGCTAACATTAAAAAATGTGAATTTTGCAAAGAAGAGCTTGTGTTTCTAGGTTTTGTAGTAAGTGCTGCAGGAATCAAAGTTGACCAAGCTAATGTGAAAGCAAATCAAGAGTGGCCGGTTCCTACTTCTATCACCCAAGTGAGGAGCTTTCATGGCTTGGCAAGCTTTTATAGAAGATTTGTCAAGGATTTTAGTACCGTAGCAGCACCATTGAATGAAGTTGTCAAGAAGAATGTCGGCTTCAAATGGGGGGAAGTACAAGAAAAATCTTTTAATTTGTTGAAAGAAAAATTGTGTAATGCACCTTTGTTAGTTTTGCCAAATTTTTCTAAGACTTTTGAAATTGAGTGTGATGCTTTGGGTGTAGGTATTGGAGCTGTCTTAATGCAAGAAGGAAGACCCATAGCCTACTTTAGTGAAAAATTAAATGGAGCTTTCCTAAACTACCCGACTTATGACAAGGAGATGTATGCTTTGGTGAGGGCTTTGGAGACGTGGCAGCATTATCTCATGCCAAAGGAGTTTGTGATTCATACGAATCATGAGTCTTTGAAGCATATCAAGGGTCAAGGAAAGCTCAACCGAAGGCATGCTAAGTGGATTGAATTTATTGAAACCTTTCCCTATGTGATCCGCTACAAAAAAGGTAAAGAAAATGTGGTTGCCGATGCATTATCCTGAAGGTATGTACTCTTTTCTACCTTAGATGCTAGATTGCTTGAATTTGAACAATTGAAAGAACTTTATGAGCATGATAGTGACTTTGGAGAAATTTTTAAAACCTGTTTGAAACATGGATTTAATAACATTTTCATATTTGAGGGATATTTGTTTAAGGAAAACAAAGTTTGTGTGCCTAATTGTAGTATTAGGGAATTATTGGTTCGGGAAGGACATGGGGGTGGTTTAATGGGTCATTTTGGTGTTTTAAAAACTTTATCCTTGCTGCAAGAACATTTTTATTGGCCTAACATGAGGAGAGATGTTGAGAGAATTTGTGAAAGATGTTTGAAGTGCCGAAAAACAAAATCAACATTGAAGCCGCATGGATTATATAAGCCTTTGCCGATTCCTACCTATCCTTGGGTAGATTTGTCTATGGATTTTATTCTTGGTTTGCCTAGGTCAAGGATAGGTAAGGATTCAATATTTGTTTTAGTAGATAGGTTTTCTAAGATGGCACATTTTATTGCATGTAACAAAACTGATGATGCATCCAATATTGCTAATTTAATTTTCAAGGAAATTGTGAGATTGCATGGAATGCCAAGAACTATTGTTTCGGATAGGGATGCTAAGTTCTTAAGCTATTTTTGGAAAACTTTGTGGGCTAAATTAGGTACTAAGCTTTTATTTTCAACTACTTGTCATCCACAAACTGATGGACAAACTGAAGTAGTAAATAGAACCTTGTCTGCATTCTTGAGAGCATTAATTAGTAGAAATTTAAGAACTTGGGAAGAATGTTTGCCACATGTTGAATTTGCATATAATAGGTCTTTACATTCAGCAACTAAATTTACTCCATTTGAAATTGTTTATGGTTTTAATCCTTTGACTCCATTAGATTTAACACCTTTACCTTTAAGTGAGCATGCTAATATAGATGGAAAACAAAAAGCTGAATTTGTAAAGCAGATTCATGAGAAGACACGAGCAAATATTGAGAGGAGGACCGAGCAATATGCAAAGGTGGCTAATCAAGGCCGAAAATCAATGGTGTTTGAACCTGGAGATTGGGTGTGGCTGCATTTAAGGAAAGAAAGGTTTCCTGAACAAAGGAAATCCAAACTCATGCCGAAGGGCGATGGACCTTTCCAAGTTTTGGAGAGAATAAATGACAATGCCTACAAACTTGATTTACCGGGTGAGTATAGTGTTAGTGCCACCTTTAATGTTGCTGATCTATCTCCTTTTGCTGCAGGTGATGACTTCGATTTGAGGACAAATCCTTTTCAAGAGGAGGGGAATGATCCAAACCCGCCTGAGCTCGCACCACCGACAACTCGCTGGGGTACTGATCCGATACAGATGAAGACTGGACCGATCACTAGGGCTCAAGCTAAGAGGTTTAAGGACAACCTTGCTGCCTTTATCCAGAAAGTAATCCATTCCCAAAAGGGCTTGTCCATACTTGAAGATAAAAGACCTGTTTTAAGTATTCAAGTGGTGGAGGCTGATACATCGGACATCCATACATCAGATATTTTATATCGGATACCCATGTCTCGGACATCTGATCTCGGACGAGTCTTGCCTCGGACATCTTATCTCGGACTTCAGATGTAACTTAGCTCGGCCAGACACAACTTTGTTCGGACAGACATCCGTTAGCTCGGCTAGACACAACTTAGTTCGGACAGACATCAGTTAGCTCGGCCAAACATAAGTTAGCTCGGACAGACATCAGTTAGCTCGGCTAGGCCATAAGTTAGCTCGGACATCAGGCAGACATAAGTTGGCTCCCTAGATGTCAAAGTCAACTCGTTACCTAATTTGCGATTGACTTTATTTTTTTTGGGTTTTTATTTATTTATTTTCTGGACAAATAACTTTAGGAAAGTTTTTATTTTATTGTAAATTAATTAATTCCTAATTTAATATAAAGGAATTAATTAATCAAACTTAGATTAGGAAAGGAAGTGTAGTTGCGACCAACTAGGTTTCCTTATGTGTGTGGCCGGTTTTATCTAGGATTTTTAGGGTTTATTTTGTTTCTTTCAAAGCCTATTTAAAGGCTTATTTTTCAATAAGAAATAACTTTGATTTGATTAAGAAAATACTAGTGACATTAATTATCTCTTTGTTCTTTGAGAACACCTAAAACACCATTAGAGAATTGGTTGTTTTAGCTTGACTTATCAATAGGTTTTCCATCCCCTATTGTGGCGTCTACATTATACCAAGGTTTCTAACTACAGGTTGGTTAGGGGTTGAGGTCCATTCCATTAGAACTTGAACTTAATTGTGATCCGGGCTAATATAATACGGGTTTAGGAGCATGTCGTCCTAGGTTCGTATCATTTTGCTTATGAATTATGGGTGGTGCATTTGAAAATTTTCCATTTTTGAGTAGATGTTGTATTTAACGTTGTAGTTGTGTAAAATTGTGTATGTATGTACATGTTTATGTATAGATATGTATTTGTATGTTTGTAAATGTATATTCTTGTATATATATGCATGTATAAGTATACATGGGTACTCTTTTGGAGCGTTTGTAGATGCATGTATATATATAGAGTCCTTCTATGGTAAAGACTGCTCGCATGCCGACCAAGAGAAAAGACGACGGTTTTTGAAAAAAACCATCGTCTTTTCTCTCACACATACGGAAAAAAGACAACAATTTTTTCAAAAACTATCATTTTTTCTTTGGTCTGCATGTGGATGGTCCTCACCATATAATTAATATATATATATTTGAGTATAAGAATATATATATATATGCTTGTTAAAAGAATTGTATATATATATGTGTGAACATATGTGATTATGTATATGTATATCTGAGTGTATATCAATATGCCATATTTATCTATTTACATGTATATATATATTTTTGTATAAATATGTATATAAGCATGTTTATACATGCTAAAAAGATTGTGTTTATATGTATATGAATATATATACGAATGTATGTAGGTAAATATATATTATCGTGTAGATATAGATGTGCATATTCATATTTGTGTTATTGGAAATTTTGAAAAATTATTATATATGTTTTCAGATTTAAGAAAATTGTTATTTACTTTTTTTTTTGTGTGGAACTTATGTGATTTAATGTTACATAAAATTATATTTATGGTATTAGTGAAATTATTATGGTGAGATTTACAGTTATATCTTGTTATTAAATTTGTTATACAAAATAAAATATATTTATGTGCATTTGTTTTTGTGTGAAATTTCATGTGATTTAATATAATTTTTCATAAATTAATTTTAAAGATTTAAGAAAGATAATAATCTTTAGTGTATGAAAATATAATTGTGTATTTAAATAATTATGAAATTGAAATTATTGTAGAAGTAATTAGTTGCATAAAATCTTTGGATTTATGGGTTTGTTTAAAAGGAAATATGGAATTTTATGAATTTAATAAAGGTGTATAAGCCCAATTGATTTTTATCAAAATTTTGATATTTATGATGTTGTAAAATTTTATAGTTTTTAGATGCACCATATAGTATTGGTGTTCTATAGTATATTATTAATTAGCACACAAGTATGTATAACCATCATGTAGGAGCCATGGACTTGAGAGTTGGAAAGTACATTTGTGCACTGAGCATCAACTGCTCCCATCCTTGGCTACAAGATGGCTAGTTATATTCATGGTCGACTTTTTTGAGCTGTGATGAGAGACGGTAGACAAGTATAATGCAGAGTGAGCAACAACAATTCCCCCCCTTGAGTGCTGGATGGTTGGTTATTATGGGTTATTGTACACATATATATGGCCATCCTATGGGAGCTATAAGCTTGAGGATTGGCAAGTATAGTGCATAGTAAGCATCAGCCACCCTCCCCTCATTCGAAGGAAGATTGTTTTAGCCATGACAAGTTATTAGCAATCAGCATCGTGGGATGCCAAGGTGACCGATTGCAAATTTCTATTTTTAACCTCTTTGTCAAGTAGTGCTCGGGATGCTGAGTACTGTTTAACACCATTGGTATATCATATGGTGCATCAAGTGCTTTTTTTTTGTATATGTATATATATATTATGTTATGTCTTTATGTACCACACATACAAGAGCAACGATCTGATTTGGCCCATTAATAGCTTAGCCTTGTAACTCTGCCGCCTAATAGGCTAGTGGGTTGAACAGCCATTGTAAACAACCACCTCAGTCTGTATTAGTAGTAGTGCACTTGCAATAGCTAGTATCATGAGATTGCGTATTAGCATGTCATATGGTATCAGACGTATTCCCACTACGAGTGTGCAAATTTCGTACTATATTTATAAATTTTAAAATTTTATTTTACTTTGTTTTGTTTTATTTTATCTATTCATGATTATGATTTTCGATTGTTATCATTATTTGTTATTATTATTATTATCATCATCATCATCATCATTTGTTGTTGTTGTTGTTGTTATTATTGCTATTATTATTATTATTATTATTATTATTATTATTATTATTATTTGTTGCTATTTTAATTATTATTAATAATATTTACCATTGTTATTGTTATTAGTTATTATCTTAGGTGTTAGTATTATTTATTGTTTTTATGATTACTGTTGTTGTTATTATTATTATTATTATCGTTATTAATATCATTATTGTTGTTGGAATTATTATTATTATTATTTGTTACTGGTGTTATTATTATTATTATTATGACTGTTATTATTTTAATGTTATTATTATTATTTATTTATCGTTGTTGCCATTGTTAATAATATTTATGTTGTTATTATTCCTATTATTGTTGTTGTTATTGTTGTCATCGTCGTCACCACTGTCGTTATTATTATTACTACTATTATTATTATTATTATAAATTTGTTGCTGTTATTATTATCATATTCGTATCAATTTCATATTCATCATATACATCGCATCAGGCAAAAATGATAGCCATCGGGTAAGTGTGGTAGCCTTTAGACAAGTATGATAGCCTTTGGGCAAGTATGATAACCTTCAAGCAAGTATGATAGCCTTTGGACAAATATGCTAGCTTTCAAGCAGGTATGGTAGCACTTGGGCAAGTTGTACTTATATTATTTTCCTTATTATTATTATTATTATTATTATTATTGTTAGTATTGTTCTTGTTGTTGTTAGTTGATTACCCTTCTATCCACATTTATGCATTTGGTGTGTTCATAAAGTGGTATAGAAATATAGGACTGTACCAAGTGGGAGGTGTGGGTAGACATTAATTCTAAAGGTATATGTTTTCATTGATTTATCTTCAGCACTTGTATTCTTATGCTTTTGTTACTAAAGTACTGCACTTTTTGGAAAAACCTTATTGTAAAATTGAAGGAATAAAGTGCTATGATAGTGGAGTGTTTTTTGCGTAGGGATTTTTTCAGGTATGCTCATAATGGATTTTGGATGGGTCCTAACAGAGTGGTATCAGAGCTCTAGGTTTCATTACCCTGAGAGTTCTGGACATATGGTGTGGTGGTGTACCCCGTACAATTACTCATAACCATATAGTTATTTTCGAAGATAAATATGCACTCCCTATTGTTAGTCAAGGGATAACGTGTCCAAATAGTCTTTGTTAACTCTGCTCCTACTTGGGTGTGCAAAATTTTGAGAATGAAATTTTTATGCATGGGGTAGATTGTAATTCCTTGACCAGAGAAAATGCTCCGAATTTGAATTATTTAGAAAGGTCTCTAATGGGTAATTAAATATTTATGGATAGTGAAATATTTAGAAGAGTCTCTAATGGGTGCCATGTGGCACCAATTTGGGTGCCATGTGCCACAAACTGGTAGTGCCACATGCCACCAACTGGTGGTACCATGTGTCACCATAAAAAATAATAATAATAATTTCTTTTTCTTTTTCTTTTTTCTTTTACCCTCTCCCTTTCTCTTTTTCTTTCTTTCTACCCACAAAAACAAACCCCCTTCCCTCACACTTTCTTTTCCTCTCTCTCCCACTTTCTCTCACTGTCTTCGGTTGAGCAGTTGTTGGATGAGCTCTGGCCACTTGAAGGTAACACGTGCCGACCAGCATGGTGGTCCATGGCCGGGTGACCTCGGGAATCCAATTTTCGATTGTTTGGTCGGTGGACATGCCGAGATCGGCGATCCAATACCAGCCACCAGCATTTCTCTTGTTGGTTGGTCCTTCGACGTCCCCGACCATGAGATCTGTCCCTCCCTTCAGTTTTCAACCCCTTTCCAAACTATTTATAAGATACATTGGAAGGGAGTTTGGCCGAAACTTTCTAGTCATTTTATGGCCAATGCCGACAATGTTGAGCCCAACATAGGTTAGTAGCATGTTTCTCATCTCTTTACCTTTCCAATGATAGTTTGTTTTTGAATTATGGTTGTGCATTTGAAAAATTGCCATTTTTGAGTAGGTGTTGTATTTAATGTGGTAATTGTGTTAAATTGTGTGTGTATGTACATGTTTATGTATATATATATATGTATGATTGTAAATGTATATTCTTGCATATATATACATGCGTAAGTATACATGGGTACTCTTTTGTCATGTGTGTAGATGCATATATATATATATGCTTGTCAAAAGAATTGTATATATATATATATATGAATACCTATGTATATGTGTGAACATATGTGATTATGTATATGAATACCTATGTATATGTGTGAACATATGTGATTATGTATAAATATCTCTAAGTGTATATGAATAAACCTTATTTATATCTTTATATATATATATATATATATTTGCATAAATATGCATATGAGCATGTTTATGCTTGCTAGAAAGATTGTATTTATATGTATATGATTATATATATGTATACATGCGTGAATATACAAATGTACGTAGATGAATATATATTCTCATGTAGATATAGATGTGTATATATATATTTTTGTTATTGGAAATTTTGAAAAATTATTATATATGTTTTAATATTTAAGAAAATTGTTATTTAATTTTTTTGTGTAGAACTTATGTGATTGAAATGTATTTGTTGCATATGATTATATTTTTGGTATTAGAGAAATTATTATGGTGAGATTTGTTGTTATACCTTATTATTTACTTTTGTGTGAAATTTCATGTGATTTAATATGATTTTCCTTGAATTATTTTTAAAGATTTAATAAAGAAAATAATCTTTAGTGTATAAAAATATAATTCTGTATTTAAATAATTGTGATACTAAAATTATTGTAGAAGTAATTAATTATATAAAATCGTTGGATTTATGGGTTTGTTTACAAGGAAATATGGAATTTTATGAATTTAGTAAAAGTGTATAAACCATTTATGTTTTATCAAATTTTGGTATTTATGATATTGTAAAATTTTATTATTTTTAGATGTACCATATATTATTGTGTTTTGCACTATATTGTCGATTAGTGTACAAGTATGTATGGCCACCATGTGGGAGCCATGGACCCTTCTTGGCCGCAGGATGGCTGGTTGTTATGTTATGGATCAACATACAAGTTATATTCACGGTTGTCCTTTGTGAGCTATGGTGTGAGAGGGTAGGCAAGTATAATGCAAAGTGAGCATCAGTCATCCCTCCTTTGCCACAGGATGGTTGGTTATTATGGATTAACACACAAGTATATATAACCATCCTATGGAAGTTATGCAACTGAAGATTGGCAAATTTAGTGCATAGTGAGCATCAGGCACCCTCCCCTCGGTTAAAGGACGATTGTTTTAGCTATAGCAAGTTATTAGCAATCGGCGTCGCGGGATACCAAGGTGATCGATTGCAGGTTTCTCTCTTTAATCTCCTCGTCAGGTAGTGCTCGGGATGCCGAGTACTGTTTGACACCACTAATATATCGTATGGTGCATCAAGTGTCTCTTTTTGTATACGTATGTATATATATATATTGCGTTATGTCTTTATGTACTGCACTGTATGGGAGCAATGATCTGATTTGGCTCATTAATAGGTTAACCTTGTAATTATGCTGCCTAAGAGACTAATGGGTCGAATGGCCATTATAGACACCCATCCTAGGGCTTATTGGTAGCAGTGTACTTGCAATAGCTACAATCATGGGATCTTGGATTAGCATGTTATATGGTATCGAACGTATCTCCGCTACGAGTGTGCAAATTCATAGTATCTTAATAAATTTTAAAATTTCAGTTTACTTTATTGTATATTGTTTTATTTTGTCTATTCATGATTTTGATTTTCAATTATTATCATTAATTGTTATTGTAATTATTATTATTATCATCATCATTTGTTGTTGTTGTTGTTATTATTATTATTATTTGTTGCTATTATTATTATTATTTACCATTGTTATTGTTATTAATTATTATTGTAGTTGTCATTATTATTTATTGCAATTATAATTATTGTTGTTATTGTTATTATTTTTATTATTGTTATTAATATTGTTATTGTCATTATTATTATTATTATTATTATTATTATTATTATTATTATTATTATTATTAATTCTTATTGTTGTTATTATTATTTTGATTGTTTTTATTTTATTGTTATTGTTGTTGTTATTATTATTATTATTATTATTTATTGATTATTGTTGCTGATGAGAATCCGCCAGAATCCGTACAACCGACTACCTGTTGAGGTATTAATCCAATACAAATGAAGACCGAGCAATCACTATAGTACAAGCCAAGAGATTTAAAGACAACCTGGTTAGATTCATACAGGGAGTTATCGATTCTCAAAAAGGTTTATCCATATCCAAAGATACAAGATCCGTTTTATGCATTCAGGTGGTGAAGGCCGATACGGACTCGGGTAGCTGTTTTGGTGCAAATATGGACTCCGGGCAACATGGAATGGGTTCAAATCTTCTTGAATTCAATTCATACAATTAAGAGGTCATGAAAATAAGTCAAGGAAAAAGAAAAAGCAAAAGCAATCAAAGAAAGCATTTGCGCATAGGATGAGGTTTTGGCCTAAATTGCTTCTTTTGTTGCTGACTTTACTATATTTTGCTGATTTGGAGTTTTCTCTTTATTCCAATCAAGGGAAATATATGGGAATCATCATTAAACCTATTTGGAATCCTACATGGCACATTGGATCAGATTTGGAGCCTTTACAAGTTGGAAATTAGTCAAAATTAACTTAGTAGTCAAACAAGTCAACTAGTTTCCTACTTTGATTTTGACTTTTTGTTTTAGGAAACTAGCTTTTATTTTGGTTTTATTTAATTATTTTGCTGGAAAAATTAACTTAGGAATGTTAATATTTTATTATTTCAATTGTAAATTAATTAATTGCCAATTCAAAATAAAAGAATTAATTAATCAAAATTAGATTAGGAAAGGAATGGAATTTTCGGCCACATTAGGAATGTGTCAATGTATGGGCGGTTTTGTCTTAGTTTTTAAGGTTTTTATTTTGTTCTTTTAAGAATATTTAAAGGCATATTTTTAATAAAAAATTAGCTTACATATTATTCAGAAAATTTATTTATGAGATAGAATTTTCTTAGTTCTCTTTGAACACCTAAAACACTATTAGAGAGTGAGTGTCTTAGTTTGATTTATCAATAGAACATCCATCGCCTATTGTGGTGTCTTCATCATATACCAAGGTTTCTAGCCACAAGTTGATTAGGGGTTGAGGTGACCATAAGAAATTGAATTTAATTTTTTGATCAGGGCTAATATAATACGGGTTTAGATGCGAGTCAACCTAGGTTCGTTTTATTTGGTATCAGAGCCAAGATTTTGTTTAGATTTGATCTATCTTTGTTTGTTTTATTTATTTTTTTTAATCTGCAATTTTAGCATTGCGTTAAGATTGTTCTTAGTTCATACACATTCTGCATAAAATTCTGGTCAGTTTCTTATTGATTCCGAAAATTTACTTGTTGATTTACCATGTTTTTGGTTAGAAAGGCCGAGACTAGGTTTTATCAATCCGCTCGGTAATTAATTATTTTTGGTTACTGTTTTGTTGATAGGTTTAAATTAAGGTACACTTATGATCTAGTTGCTATTTAAGTGTGTTTTAATTAGAACTTTGAGTTAATTCTTTGAGTGGAAAAAGGCAAGAGAGTGTGAGCTTAAAAGAGGGTTAAAAGCCGAAATTAGTGTGCAAACACGAGTGTCAAGACCTTGTTTGAGTGAAAGGGAGTGAATTTGGTGAGGATTTTTGTATTATTTTTGCTAACGTGACAGATCAAAGGATAAGAAGAGGAGGCGGTTCATTGAAAACTAATGAAGAGGAATCCGTGGGCTCAAGGGTGATTCCCGAGCAACGGGGATTGGAGGTAAACATACCGACATGATGGTGATCATGGAACAACTCCAACAGATGGATGCTAGCTTTGAGCACCTAGATCAAAGATTGGACAGAGTGGAAAATTCTCAAAGTGGGCCGAAGGCAAGGTTTGGTGCACATGGTGGCTGAGGTCGAGGTCGAGGAGCCGAAGGGTGACACAGAGAAGAATTCGGGAAGGTAATTTTGGAGATAATCTTGAACAAAAAATTGATGATATTTTTGCACTCCAAGGAAGACCAATCCATTGGAGACTAGCAAGGGAAGAGGATGATGATCTTGAAAATATTAAGGTCAACATACCACCTTTTATGAGAAAAAGTGAACCGGAGGCTTACCTAGAATGGGAGGAGCGAATGGAGATGATATTCGACTGTCATAACAATTTGGAGGCTAAGAAAGTTAAATTGGCAGCTTTGGAATTTGGTCATTATGCACTCCAATGGTGGACAAATGAGCAAAGTAACTAAAGAAGACTTGGAGATGAACCTATTACTACTTGGCGACAAATGAAAGGAGCCATGAGAAAGAAGTTTGTACTAAGTCATTACCATAGGTTGCTGTATCAAAGACTCCAATCATTATCACAAGATAGTAGCATCATGGAGGATTACTATAAAGAGATGGAGATGCTCATGATGAGGTTAAGTATGAATGAGTGTAACATCCCACATCGGTTGGAGAGGGGCATGAAGCGGTCTTTGTAAGGCTGTGGATACCTTTCCCTTCAAAACGCGTTTTAAACCCATGAGGGGCTAGGTAGCTGGGGCTAGGAGGGCCTTGGGCCTGAACCCTGTGAACCCAAAGCGGACAATATCTTGATGCGGGTGGTCTGGGCTGTTACAATGGTATCAGAGCCGGACCCGGATCGGTGTGCCAGCGAGGATGCTGGGCCCCAAGGGGGGAGGATTGTAACATCCCACATCGGTTGGAGAGGGGCACAAAACGGTCTTTATAAGGCTGTGGATACCTTTCCCTTCAAGACGCGTTTTAAACCCATGAGGGGCTAGGTAGCTGGGGCTAGGAGGGCCTTGGGCCTGAACCCGGTGAACCCAAAGTAGATAATATCTTGATGCGGGTGGTCTGGGCTATTACAATAAGGATTGTGAGGCAACCATGGCATGGTTTTTGGGATGTTTAAATTGAGAAATAGCCAATTAACTAGAATTATAACAGTATGTGGAATTGAAAGAGATGTTGCATGTGGCTATCAAACTTGAGAATCAATTCAAGAGGAGGGATACAAGCTCATGGTTTGGAGGAGTTACAAACAGCAGAAGGTCAAATCCAAGTGCTTGAAGAAGCAATCCCATCTATGATTCAAAGCCAATACCGAAGCAAGGTGAGGAGAGCACCAATCGGGCAATGAGAGATGATAGGGCCGAACCTACTCAAGCACATAAATCTAAAGGTAAATCTTATCCTAAACCTTCAAGAACTAGGGATATTGTTTTCTTTAAGTGCCAGAGCCGAGGACATATTGCCCACCAATGCCCAAACCGAAGAATCATGCTATTGAAGGACAAATGGTGAGTTGGAATCTGATAGTGATGAAGCTGAAATTGAAGATGAAATCGAAACCCTAAAGGCTTTAAATGCTGAATTGAGCTTGGTGGCAATGAGAGTGTTGATTATATACAAAGATGAGGATCAAGTTCAAAGAGACAACATCTTCCATACCTAATGTGAAATCTAAGGTAACATTTGTAGCATGATAATTGATGGTGGAAGTTGTGCTAATGTAATTAGTAATATTATGGTTGAGAAATTAGAATTAACGACCATTAAACATCCCAAACCATATAGATTACAATGCTTAATGATATGGAGAGATGAAAGTTAACAAACAAGCCAAAGTAAAATTCAACATTGATAAATATGTGGATGTTGTACTGTGTGATATTGTTCCCATGCATGCTGGACATTATGGAAGAAAGAATTCCATTGTTTTTAAATTTAAGGGTGAAAAGGTTAAGCAGGAGCCATTAACCAAAGGAGGTATTTAGAGACCAACTTCAAATGCAACAAAGGAGGGAGACCAAACAGCTTAACGAGAAAGTAAGCATTGCACCCACGGTTTCACCATCCATCTAAGATGGTAGGTTCGAACTTGCTGTCCAAGGTAAGTATTCTAAACTCAATTATGAAGGGAAAAATAGTGACAAAGCCGAGAGTGAGGGAAAAAGAGTGGGATTTGTGAGTGAGAAAGAAAAAGAAAGGAAAGACAAGAGAAAGAAATTTTTTTATCTTAGCTTAGGTGAGCTTAAAAAGGAATATGTGAACAATAAACCTATTTTGGTCATCACTTATAAAGATGCTT
Organism: Ziziphus jujuba; assembly: GCF_031755915.1. Taxonomy (NCBI): domain Eukaryota; kingdom Viridiplantae; phylum Streptophyta; class Magnoliopsida; order Rosales; family Rhamnaceae; genus Ziziphus; species Ziziphus jujuba. Next base: position 18,908,351 of record NC_083387.1, read on the forward strand.
TTATTGTATAGAATTTTATCTGCATTGTTGAGAGCTTTACTTAGTAGAAATTTGAAAAGTTGGGAGAGATTATTTACTAACTTTAGAAAGTCTGATTTCTGTAAAGATAAATCGGTATTTCTAGGATTTGTTGTGATAGTATTTGACCGAAGAGATTGTGTTTGGTTACATTTAAAGGAGAGGTTTCTCGAACAAAGAAAGTTGAAGCTTATGCCGCGTGGAGATAGACCTTTTTAAGTTTTGGAGCGAATTAATGAGAATACTTATCAACTTGACTTACCAGGTGAGTATAATGTTAGTGCTACATTTAATGCTGTTCACTTATCTCCTTTTGCTGCAGGTGATGATTTTGGTTTGAGATCAAATCCTTTTCAAGAGGAGGGGAATGATGAGAATCTGTCAGAACCTGTACAACCGACTACCCGCTGGGGTGCTGATCCAATACAAATGAAGACCGGACCAATCATTGGAGTACAAGTCAAGAGATTTAAATACAATCTAGCTGGATTCATATAGGGATTTATTAATTCTCAAAGGGGTTTATCCATATTCAATATACAAGGCCCGTTTTATGCATCTAGGTGGTGAAGGCCGATACGGACCTGAGTAGCTGTTTTGGTGCAAATATGGACTCTGGGCAGCATGGAATGGATTCAAAACTTCTTGAATTCAATTAATACCATTAATAGGTCAAGGAAACAAGTCAAGGAAGAAGGAAAATCAATCAAAGAACGCATTTGCACGTAGGAGGAGTTTTTGGTCGAAATTACTGTTTTTGTTGTTGGCTTTACTGTATTTTGCTGATTTGGCATTTTTTCTTTATTTTAATCAAGGGCAACGAGTGGAAATCATCATTAATCCTATTTGGCATCCTACATGGCACATTGGATCAGATTTGGAGCCTTTACAAGTTGGAAATCAGTCGAAGTTAGCTTAGTAGTCAAAGTAGTCAACTAGTTTCCTAATTTGATTTTGACTTTTTGTTTTAGGAAACTAGCTTTTATTTAATTGTTTTTCTGGAAAAATTAAGTTAGGAACGTTAGTATTTTATTATTTTAATTGTAAATTAATTAATTCCTAATTCAAAATAAAGGAATTAATTAATCAAAATTAGATTAGGAAAGGAATGGAATTTTTGGCCACATTAGGAATGTGTCAATGTATGAGCGGTTTTATCTTAGTTTTTGGGGTTTTTATTTTGTTCTTTTAAGCATATTTAAAGGCATATTTTAATAAAAAATTAGCTTACATATTATTCAGAAAATTTATTTATTAGATAGAATTTTCTTAATTCTCTTTGAACACCTAAAACACCATTAGAGAGTGAGTGCTTTAGTTTGACTTATCAATTGGACATCCATCACCTATTGTGCTGTCTTCATCATATACCAAGGTTTCTAGCCATAGGTTGATTAGGGGTTGAGGTGACCATAAGAATTTGAATTTAATTTTTATCCGGGCTAATATAATACGAGTTTAGGCGTGAGTCAACCTAGGTTCGTATTAGTTCCCATTGTTAATAATTACTGTAGTTGTTATTGTTGTTGTTGTTTGTTTCCACCACTGTCGTTATTATTATTATTATTATTTATTACTTATAAGTTTGTTACTGTTATTATTATCATCACTCGTATCAATTGCATATTCATCGTACGCATCCCATCAAGAAAATATGATAGCCTTGGGATAAGTATGGTAGCCTTTGGGTAAGTGTAGTAGCCTTTGCACAGGTATGGCAACCGATGTGATTCCGCCCGAGCCCGCTCAACCGATAACCCGCTGAGGTGCTAATCCGGCACGGATGAAGACTAGGCCAATCACAAGAGCTCAAATTAAGAGATTTAAGGACAACCTGGGAGCATTTATACGGGGGTGTAATCAATCTCAATAGAGCTTGTCCATACTTGAAGATACAAAGTCTATTCTAAGCATCCAAGTGGTGGAAGCCGATACGGACCCGGGTAGCAATTTTGGTACAAATATGGACAATGGGCAACATGAAATGGTTCCAACTCTTTATGGATTCAATACATATGTCTAAAAGGATATGGAATCAAGTCAAGCCAGCTTCAAAGGCATTCAAAAAGGGGTTGTACGGACAGCTTCAAATTTGGCCTGTTTTTTACTGTATTTTGTGCTGGCTTTACTGTATTTTGCTGAGTTGGCTTTTTCTTCCTCTTCCAAGCATGGGCAACGTGTGGGACTTCATATTCAGCTTATTTGGCATCCTACAAAGCATATTGAGGCTGATTTAGAGCTCAATTTGGTCAAAGATTGGTCAAAGTCAACTTAGTCAAAAAGCTAGTATTATAGTTTCCTAATTTGATTCTACTTTTTGTTTTAGGAAATTACCATTACTTTTTAGTTTTTATTTATTTATTTTCAGGAACAATAAGTTTAGGAAAGTTATTATTTTATTATTTTCATTGTAAATTAATTAATTCCTAATTCAAAATAAAGGAATTAATTAATCCAAATTAGATTCGAAAAGGAGTGAGAATTTCGGCCACCATAGGAAACTACTTTGTATGGTCGGTTTTCCCTTTGTTTTTAGGGTTTTATTTCGTGGCTTTCTAGCCTATTTAAAGGATTATTTTTCAATAATAAGGAAGCTTGAATTTTATACAGAGAATTATTTGTGAGATTGAATTCTCTTTGTTCTTTTGAACACCTAAAACACCATTAGTGAATGAGTGTTTTAGTTTGACTTATCAATAGGCCTTCCATCACCTATTGTGGCATCTTCATTATATACCAAGGTTTCTAATCATAGGTTGGTTAGAGGTCAAGGTGACCATTAGAACTTGAACATAATTAGATCCGGGCTAATATAATATGAGTTTAGGAGCAGGTTGTCCTAGGTTCGTATCATTTGGTATCAAAGCCAAATTTTGTTCAGGGTTGATCTATCTTTATTTGCTTTATTTATTTTTGTGTTATTCTACAATTTTAGCATTAGGTTAAGGTTGCATCCATCCCATACACGTTCTGCATCTTAAAAAAAGAAAAAAAAATTCATTCCTAGTTGAATTAGGATTTCCTAGTTTGACCGTATTTTTTGTTTCCTAGTTTGTTGGTTGTCTTCCATCATTGTCCTTTTAATTTGGTTATTGTTGATTTTTCTTTACTGTTTTAGTCTTAAATATTTGCATTCATCTATTCAAAAAATAAAAAATAAAGTTTGAGGCAACATTTAAAAAAAATAAAAAATAAAATAAAAAACTGCACATTTGTGTTTATTTGGAGGTCATGGGTTTGGTGAATTTTTGGAGTTGGAATTGCAAATTTGTTGTTTATTCTTGCTATTGCAGTTGTGTTTGATATTCAATCAGTGAAAAAAAAAAAGAAAAAAAAAAGAAGGAAGCCGAATATAAAAAATATATATATATATCGGTTTGTTGAAAATTGGTGTTGAAGTTTGTTGCTGGAAATTTCTTGTAATTGCTGCTTTGTTGATTATTTATTCCATATTTGGAGTTTCTGGAGAGTTATTTTTGTTGCTAGATATTTGAGTTTGAGTGTTAAATTATTTGGATTAAAATTAGTTAAAGGATTTGATACAAAACTTGAATTACAAGAACAACAACCGACACTTTTCTATATTTTTGTTCTCTTTGATTCTTGTTCGTATTTGAATTGCTTTTTCTATAATTTTATTCTTGAACTCATAATCTATTAACATCTTGTCCAGTTCTTCAAAATTCCAAAATTTTCTCATTAATTTGCTTTATTTTACCTAGAAAAGCTGAAAACTAGGTTTTGTTGAATTTCTTCGGTATTGCCTATTTTATTTAAAATTTTTTTTTTGCTACTGTTTTTTGATAAGTTTAATTGAAACATACTTGTTATCCAATTGCTGTTTTTTGGGTGTTTTAATTGGAACTTTGAGATAATTCATTGAGAGGAAAAAGGCAAGAGAGTGTGAGCACAAAAGATGGTTATAAGCCGAAATTAGTGTCCAACACGAGTGTCGAGTTCTTATATTGAGTGAAACACGTGAGGGAGTGAATATGGTGAGAATTTATTTTATTTTCGTATTATTCATACTAACATGGCAGATTCAAAGGTGAGAAGAGGAGATCCACCTTTGAGAATTAATGAAGAGGAGTCCGTAGGATTTGAAGGTGATTTCCGAGCTATGGGGAGTGGTGAGCAAACGGACATAAGGCCTATATTGGAGCAATTACAGCGGATAAATGCCCAATTTGACCATTTAAATCAAAAGATGGATAGGTTAGAAACATCCTAAGGAGTGCCCATATAAGGTTAGATGCTCATTGATGTGATTCTGCCCGCGCCCACACATCCATCCATGTCTCGGAGGATATCCATACCTCGGAGGGCAACCATACCTCGAATACCTCGGAGGGCATCCATACGTCGGAGCACATCCACACCTCGGGGAGCATTTTTACCTTGGACAACATTAGTCCATCCATGTCTCGGACAACACTAGTGTCATCCATGTCTCGGACAACACTAGTTCCTCTGGACATCAACAGCACATTTATACATCGGACAACATTCCACCTCGGCTATCAACTATATCGGACATCTGATCTCGGACCTCGGACATCGAATGTAACTTAGCTCGGATAGACATCAGTTAGCTCAGCCAGACACAAGTTAGCTTGGACAGACATCGGCTAGCTCGGATAGGCCATAAGTTAGCTCGGACATCAGGCAGACATAAGTTAGCTTGGTTGAAGACATAATTCAGCCTAGATGTCAAAGTCAACTCCTTACCTAATTTGCGATTGACTTTATTTGTTTTTAGGTTTTTATTTATTTATTGTCTGGACAAATAACTATAGGAAGGTTTTTATTTTATTGTAAATTAATTAATTCCTAATTTAATATAAAGGAATTAATTAATCAAACTTAGATTAGGAAAGGAAGTATAGTTGCGGCCAGCTAGGTTTCTTTATGTGTGTGGTCGGTTTTTCCTAGGGTTTTTAGGGTTTATTTTGTTTCTTTCAAAGCCTATTTAAAGGCTTATTTTTCAATAAGAATACAACTTTGATTTGGTTAAGAAAATACTTGTGAGATTAATTATCTCTTTGTTCTTTGAGAACACCTAAAACACTATTAGAGAATTGGTTGTTTTAGCTTGACTTATCAATAGGTTTACCATCCCCTATTGTGGCGTCTACATTATACCAAGATTTCTAACCACAGGTTGATTAGGGGTTGAGGTCCATTCCATTAGAAGTTGAACTTAATTGAGATCCGGGCTAATATAATAAGGGTTTAGGAGCAGAGCGTCCTAGGTTCGTATCATTTGGTATCAGAGCTAAATTTTGTTCAGGTTTGATCTATCTTTATTTGCTTTATTTGTTTTTGTGTTATTCTGCAATTTTAGCATTAGGTTAAGGTTGCTTCCATCCCATACACGTTCTGCATTTTAAAAGAAAAAAAAAATTTCATTCCTAGTTGAATTAGGATTTTCTAGTTTTACCGTATTTTTGTTTTCTAGTTTGTTGGTTGTTTTTCATCATTGTTCTTGTTGATTTTGGTTTTTGTTGATTTTTATTTGCTGTTTTAGTCATAAATATTTGCATTCATATATTAAAAAAAAAAAAAAAAGAGTTTTGGCAACACTTAAAAAAAAAAAAAAAAACGCACATTTGTGTTTATTTGGAGGTCATGGGTTTGGTGTTTGTTTTGGAGTTGGAATTGCAATTTTGGTAATTATTCTTGCTACTGCAGTTGTTTATGTTCTGTGAGTGAAAAAAAAAGAAAAAAAGAAGAGGTAAAGCCGAATATAAAAAATATATATATATATATTTCAGTTTGTTGGAGTTTGATTTGTTTGCTAGAAATTTGTTGGAGCTGCTGGTTTTTTGATTATTTATTCAATATTTGAGTTGCTGGGGAATTATCTTTGCTGCTGGATACTTGAGTTTGAGTGTTAAATTATTTGGATTAAAATTAGTTAAAGGATTTGATACAAAACTTGAATTACAAGAACAACAACCAACACTTTTCTATATTTTTGTTCTCTTTGATTCTTGTTCGTATTTGAACTTCCTTTTCTAGAATTTGATTCTCGAACTCATAATATATTACCATCTGGTCCAGTTCTTCAAAATCCCAAAGTTTTCTCATTAATTTGCTTTTTTTGTCTAGAAAAACCGAAAATAGGTATTTTAATTCCGTTCGGTATTTGTTTATTTTTGCTTACTGTTTTGTTGATAAGTTTAATTAAAACATACTGGTGATCTAATTGCTGTTTTGTTGGTGTTTTAATTAGAACTTTGAGATAATTCATTGAGTGGAAAAAGGCAATAGTGTGTGAGCTTAAAAGAGGGTAAAAGCCGAAACTAGTGTGCAAAAATGAGTGTCGAGATCTTGTTTGAGTGAAACATGTGAGGGAGTGAATATTGTGAGGATTTATTTTATTTTTGTAGTATTTTACTACCATGGCAGATTCTAGAATAAGAAGAGGAGATCCACCCTTGAGAATTAATGAAGAAGAGTCTGAAGGATTTCATGGTGATCCACGAGCTACCGGGAGTGGTGAGCAAACAGAATTGAAAGCTGTTTTGGAACAATTACAGCGGGTGAGTGCTCAGTTGAGCACATGAATCAAAGGATAGGAAGGCTAGAAGTTTCCCAAGGAATGCCGAACACAAGAAATAGGCAAGAATTCCATGGAGGACGAGGAGGTCGGGAGAGACCGAGAGAGCCATTCGGTGGAGACTTTGAGGAAGGTATGGACGAAACTTTTGCTGTCCAAGATAGAGCTGGCCGTGGAAGATATAGGAGGGAAGATACAGATGATGATTTGGGAAATATCAAGTTTAACATCCCACCTTTTATGGGTAAAAGTGATCCCGAAGCTTATTTGGAGTGGGAAGAAAAAATGGAGATGATTTTTTACTACCACAACTATTCGGAAGGTAAGAAGGTGAAGTTGGCAGCAATGGAGTTTGGCCATTATGCACTCCAATGGTGGACAAATGAGCAAAGCACCCGAAGGAGAGTTGGTGATGACTTGATTACAACATGGAGACAAATGAAAGGAGCCATGAGAAAGCGGTTTGTGCCAGCACATTACCATAGGTTGCTGCATCAAAGGCTTCAACCTTTGTCTCAAGGAAGTAGGACCGTGGAGGATTATTACAAAGAGATGGAGATGCTTATGATGAGGCTGAATATGAATGAGGATAGGGAGGCAACAATGGCGAGATTTCTTGGTGGTTTGAACCGTGACATTGCCAACAAACTTGAATTACAACAATACTTGGAATTGGAGGAGATGTTTCATGTAGCAATTAAGCTTGAGAACCAATTCAAGAGGAGGGGTGTTAGCACACGGTTTGGAGGAGTTTCTAGCAATGGAAGGACAAGTTCAAGTGGCTGGGAAAACAATTCCACCTATGAAAGCAAGTTGAAGCCGAAACTTGGTGAAGAAGCTACCAACCGGCCGACGAAAGAATTTAAAATCGAATCTGTCCAAGCCATTAAACTAGGAGGGCATCCATACGTCGGAGCACATCCACACCTCGGGGAGCATTTTTACCTCGGACAACATCAGTCCATCCATGTCTCGGACAACACTAGTGTCATCCATTTCTCGGACAACACCAGTTCCTTTGGACATCAACAGCACATTTATACCTCGAACAACATTCCACCTCGGCTATCAACTATATCGAACATCTGATCTCGGACTTCGGACATCGGATGTAACTTAGCTCGGCCAGACACAACTTAGCTCGGATAGACATCAGTTAGCTCGGCCAGACACAAGTTAGCTCGAACAGACATCAGTTAGCTCGGATAGGCCATAAGTTAGCTAGGACATCAGACAGACGTAAGTTAGCTTGGTTGAAGACATAATTCAGCCTAGATGTCAAAGTCAACTTGTTACCTAATTTGCGATTGACTTTATTTCTTTTTAGGTTTTTATTTATTTATTGTCTGGACAAATAACTTTAGGAAGGTTTTTATTTTATTGTAAATTAATTAATTCCTAATTTAATATAAAGGAATTAATTAATCAAACTTAGATTAGGAAAGGATGTATAGTTGCGGCCAACTAGGTTTCTTTATGTGTGTGACCGGTTTTTCCTAGGGTTTTTAGGGTTTATTTTGTTTCTTTCAAAGCCTATTTAAAGGCTTATTTTTCAATAAGAATACAACTTTGATTTGATTAAGAAAATACTTGTGAGATTAATTATCTCTTTGTTCTTTGAGAACACCTAAAACACTATTAGAGAATTGGTTGTTTTAGCTTGGCTTATCAATAGGTTTACCATCCCCTATTGTGGCGTCTACATTATACCAAGATTTCTAACCACAGGTTGATTAGGGGTTGAGGTCCATTCCATTAGAAGTTGAACTTAATTGAGATCCGGGCTAATATAATAAGGGTTTAGGAGCAGAGCGTCCTAGGTTCGTATCATTTGGTATCAGAGCTAAATTTTGTTCAGGTTTGATCTATCTTTATTTGCTTTATTTGTTTTTGTGTTATTCTGCAATTTTAGCATTAGGTTAAGGTTGCTTCCATCCCATACACGTTCTGCATTTTAAAAGAAAAAAAAATTTTCATTCCTAGTTGAATTAGGATTTTCTAGTTTTACCATATTTTTGTTTTCTAGTTTGTTGGTTGTTTTTCATCATTGTTCTTGTTGATTTTGGTTTTTGTTGATTTTTATTTGCTGTTTTAGTCATAAATATTTGCATTCATATATTAAAATAGAGGAAAAATAGAAATTTTTATCATAGTTTTGGTGATGTTAATAAAGTAATTATGAATAAGAAATCATTGCTGGTCATGAATATTAAAGATACTTATTTAAAGATGTTTTTGTTGCATAGAATTTTATCTGTATTATTGAAAGCTTTACTTAGTGGAAATTTGAAAATTTGGGAGAGATTATTTGCTAAAATTAAAAGTGTGATGAACTTGTATTTCTAGTATTTCTTATGATAGTGTTTGACCCAGGAGATTGTTTTTGGTTTCAACCAAGGAAGAAGAGGTTCCCCGAACAAAAAAAGTCCAAGCGTATGCCGCATGCGGACGGATTTTTTCAAGTTTTAGAGCGGATTAACGAGAATACCTACAAACTTAATTTAATAGGTGAGTACAGTGCTAGTGCTGCATTTAATGTTTCTGATTTAACTCCTTTTGCTGCAGGTGATGATGTTGATTTGAGGACAAATCCTTTTCAAGAGGAGGGGAATGATGTGATTTTGCCCAAGCCCACTCAACCGATGACCCGCTGAGGTGCTAATCCGACACGGATGAAGACTAGGCCAATCACAAGAGCTCAAATTAAGAGATTTAAGGACAACCTGGGAGCATTTATATAGGGGGGTAATCAATCTCAACAGAGCTTGTCCATACTTGAAGATACAAAGCCTATTCTAAGCATTCAAATGGTGGAAGCCGATACGAACCCGGGTAGCAGTTTTGGTACAAATATGCACAACGGGCAGCATGAAATGGTTCCAAATATTTATGGATTCAATACATATGTCTAAGAGGATATGGAATCAAGTCAAGCCAGCTTCAAAGGCATTCAAAAAGGGGTTGTACGGACAGCTTCAAATTTGGCCTGTTTTTTATTGTATTTTGTGCTGGCTTACTGTATTTTGCTGAGTTGGCTTTTTCTTCCTCTTCCAAGCATGGGAAACGTGTGGGACTTCATATTCAGCTTATTTGGCATCCTAAAAAGCATATTGAAGCTGATTTGGAGCTCAATTTGGTCAAAGATTGGTCAAAGTCAACTTAGTCAAAAAGCTAGTATTATAGTTTCTTAATTTGATTCTACTTTTTGTTTTAGGAAATTACCATTACTTTTTAGTTTTTATTTATTTATTTTCTGGAACAATAAGTTTAGGAAATTTATTATTTTATTATTTTCATTGTAAATTAATTAATTCCTAATTCAAAATAAAGGAATTAATTAATCCAAATTAGAATATGAAAAGAGTGAGAATTTCGGCCACCATAGGAAACTACTTTGTATGGCCGGTTTTCCCTTTGTTTTTAGGGTTTTATTTCATGGCTTTGTAGCCTATTTAAAGGCTTGTTTTTCAATAAGAAGGAAGCTTGAATTTTATACAGAAAATTATTTGTGAGATTGAATTCTCTTTGTTCTTTTGAACACCTAAAACGCCATTAGTGAATGAGTGTTTTAGTTTGACTTATCAATAGGCCTTCCATCACTTATTGTGGTGTCTTCATTATATACCAAGGTTTCTAATCACAGGTTGGTTAGGGGTTAAGGTGATCATTAGAACTTGAACATAATTAGATTCGGGCTAATATAATACGGGTTTAGGAGCAGATCGTCCTAGGTTCGTATCAGCAACCTTCGGATAAGTTGTACTAATATTATTATCATTATTATTATTGTTATTATTGTTTAATTACCCTTCTATCTACATTTATGCATTTGGTGCGTTCATAAAGTTGTATAGAAATATAGGACTGTACTAAGTGGGTGGTATAGGTGGACATGAGTTCTAAATGTATTTGTTTTCACTAATTTATTTTCAGCACTTATATTCTTATTATTTTATTACTAAAGTGCTGCACTTTGTGGAAAACCTTGTAATAAGGTGGGAGGAATAAGATGATATGATAGTGGAGTGTTTTCTATGCAGGGAATATTTTTGGCATGCTCAACCCTTAGGAGAAATGTTGCTGGATTTTTCATAAGATGGTCCAATAGAATTTTCCCTACGATCAGAGGTTATCTAGGGTTCATATGAGGGATTCTAGATGGATCCCGATAATAAGGTGGGAAACAAACTGATACGAACCTAGGATGACCTGCGCCTAAACTCGTATTATATTAGTTCGAATCTAATTATGTTCAACTTCTAATAGTCAACTTGACCTCTAACCAACTCATGATTAGAAACCTTGGTATATAATGAAGATGCCACAATAGGTGATGGAAGGCCTATTGATAAGTCAGACTAAAACACTCATTCACAAATGGTGTTTTAGGTGTTCAAAGAGAACAAAGAGAATTCAATCTCACAAATAATTTTTTGTATGAATAAAGTACTGAATATTATTGATAGACCAAGCCCTTAAATAGGCTAACAAGTTACAAAATAAAACCCTAATTAACTAGGTAAAACCGGCCACCAAAAGAAAAGGAAACAAATTGTCCAAATTTTACACTAATTTCCTAAACTAATTGTATTAATTAATTCCTTTATTTTGAATAATGAATTAATTAATTTACAATGAAAAATAATAAATTATTAACTTTCCTAAGTTGATTTTTCCAACCAATAAATAAATAAAAACAAAACAAAAAGTCAAACGCAAATTAGGTAACAAGTTGACTAGTTTGACAACTAAACTGACTTATGTCTGATGTTCGAGCTAACTTATTTATGATGTCCGAGCTAACTTATGTCTGCCTGATGTCCGAGCTAACTTATGTCTAATGTTTGAGCTAACTTATGTCTGATGTCCGAAGTCCAAAGTCCGATATCTGATGTATGGGTGTCCGATGTAAATGTCCGAAGTCCAAAGTCCGATGACACATGTCCGATGTATGGGTGTCTGATGTAAAATGTCCGATGTATGATGTGTGGTGATAGCGACCAGGGTCCATATCAACCTCCACCACTTGGATGCTTAAAAGAGGCCTAGTATCTTCGGGTATGGACAAGCCCTTTTAAGATTGAATTACTCCCTGGATAAAGGCAGCAAGGTTGTCGTTAAACCTCTTAGCTTGAGCCATAGTGGTCGGCGCTGCCTTCATCCGTATCGGATCAATACCCCAGTAGGTTATCGGTTGTGCGAGCTTCGGTGAATTCGCACCATTCCCCTCCTTTTGAAAAGAATTTTCCCTCAAATCAAAGTCACCACCTGCAGCAAAAGGAGACAAATCAGCAATATTGAATGTAGCACTAACATTATACTCACCCAGCAAATCAAGTTTGTAAGCATTGTCATTTATCCGCTCCAAAACTTGAAAAGGTCTATCTCCTCTCAGCATCAATTTTGATTTCCGCTATTCGGGAAACTTCTCCTTTCTTAGGTGCAACCAAACCCAATCTCCAGGTTCAAATACAACTTGTTTTCGGCTTTGATTAGCATTCCTTTCATATTGCTCGGTCCTCCTCTCAATATTTGCCTTAGTCTTTTCATGAATCTGCTTCACAAAATCGTCTTTTTGTTTCCCATCTAGATTAGCACCTTCATTTAAAGGTAAAGGTGTTAGATCTAATGAAGTCAAATGATTAAACCTATAAACAATTTCAAAAGGAGTAAATTTAGTTGTTGAATGCAAAGATCTATTATAAGCAAATTCAACATGTGGCAAACAATCCTCTCAAGTTCTCAAATTTCGATTAATTAATGCTCTCAACAATGCAGACAAAGTTCTATTCACTACTTCGGTTTGTCCATTAATTTATGGATGACAAATAGTTGAAAATAAAAGCTTAGTACCTAACTTAGCCCATAAAATTTTTCAAAAATAACTTAAGAACTTAGCATCCCTATCCGAAACAATAATCCTAGGCATTCCATGTAACCTCACAATTTCTTTGAAAAATAAATTAGCAACATTAGATGCATCATCAGTTTTATTACATGTAATAAAATGTGCCATCTTAGAAAATCTATCCACAACAACAAAAATTGAATCCTTACCTATCCTTGACCTAGGCAAACCATGAATAAAATCCATAGACAAATCTACCTAAGGACGTGAAGGAATCGGCAAAGGTTGGTACAATCTGTGCGGCTTCAATGTGGCCTTAGTCTTTTGGAATTTCAAGAACCTTTATATATTTTCTCAACATCTCTCTTCATGTTAGGCCAATAAAAATGTTCTAACAGTAAGGATAAAGTTTTAAAAACACCAAAATGTCCCATTAAACCACCCCCATGACCTTCCCAAACCAACAATTCCCTAATGCTACAATTAGGCACACAAAGTTTGTTTTCCTTAAATAAATACCCCTCAAATATGTAAAATTTATTGAATCCATGTTTCAAACAGGTTCTAAATATTTCTCCAAAGTCACTATCATGCTCATAAAGTTCCGTTAATTGTTTAAAACCAAGCAATCTAGCATCTAAGGTAGAAAAAAGAACATACCTTCGGGATAATGCATCGGCAACCACATTTTCCTTACCTTGTTTGTAGCGGATCACATATGGAAAGATCTCAATAAATTCAATCCACTTGGCATGCCTTCAGTTGAGCTTTCCTTGGACTTTAATGTGCTTCAAAGATTCAAGATCCGTATGAATCACAAATTCTTTTGGCATGAGATAATGTCTTCACATTTCCAAAGCCCTCACCAAAGCATACATCTCCTTATCATATGTCGGGTAGTTTAGTACAACTCCATTTAATTTATCACTAAAGTAGACTATGGGTCTTCCTTGTTCCATTAATACAGCTCCAATACCTACAACCAAAGCTTCACATTCAATTTTAAAAGTCTTAGAAAAATTTGGCAAAACTAATAAAGGTGCATTACATAATTTTTCTTGTACTTCCCTCCATTTAAAGCCAACATTCTTCTTTACAACTTCATTCAAAGGTGCTAAGACAGTGCTAAATTCCTTAACAAATCTTCGATAAAAACTTGCCAAACCATGAAAGCTCCTCACTTTAGTGATAGAGGTTGGTGTCGGCCAATCCTTGATTGCTTGAACTTTAGATTGATCAACTTTGATTCCTACAACACTTACTACAAATCCAGAAAACAAGCTCATCTTTGCAAAAATCACACTTTTTCATGTTAGCAAACAACCTTTCTTTCCTAAGGATATCTAAAACTTGCCTAAGATGGTCTACATGTTAATCTAAGTTTTGGCTATACAATAAAATGTCATCAAAGTACACAATCACAAATTTACCGATAAATGAATGCATAACATGATTCATAAGCCTCATGAAAGTACTTGGTGCATTAGTTAAACCAAAAGGCATGACTAACCATTCATACAGCCCATATTTAGTCTTAAATGCGGTCTTCCATTCATCACCTTCTTTCATCCTAATTTGATGGTATCCACTCCTAAGATCAATTTTAGTGAACATGCAAGCAACATGCAATTCATCAAGCATATCATCTAATCTAGGAATTGGATGTCTATATTTAATGGTGATATTATTTATAGCCCTACAATCAACAAACATTCTCAAAGAACCATCTCAAAGGCTGCCATACCAACTTTTATCAATTAACTCACTTACCTGTTTTTGTAGCTCCTTTGTTTCTTCGGGATTGCTTCTATATGCAGGTCTATTTGGTATGGCAGCCTTTGGAACAGAGTCAATTTGATATTCAATCCCTCTAATTAGTGGTAATCCCTTTGGAATTTCATCTGGAAAGACATCTTCAAAATCTTACAAAAGAGAAAAAATTGAACTTGGCAATTCAAGTTCTTCAAGGTTAGCTTGATCATTAAAATAATTATCTCTATAAATCATGACCAGCAATGGTTTCTTACTCAAAATAGCTTTATTTACATATCCAAAACTCAAATAAAATTTTTATTCTTTCTTTCTTTCTTTTCTTTCCCTCTCTCTCTCTCTCTTGGCCACCACACAATTTCCCTCGCTCTCGGCTTTTCTCACACTCACGGGTTTCTCTCCCTTTCTCACATCACTTTCAGCTTTCTCTTGGTTGTTCCACTCAAGTTGGGTCTTAGAACACTTACCTGGTTGGTCTTGCATGGCTTGAACTCCTTGTATGGGTGTTGTTGCCATGGGGCCCATGCTAGCTCTCTCCTTGAGTTGTTCGGCCACCCTCCTTTGTTATATTTGTATTTGATCATTGTACACCTCTTTAGGAGTTAATGCCTCCAGCTTGACCTTCTTACCTTTAAATCTAAAAAAAATACTGTTCTCTCTACCATAATGAATAGCATCTCTATCACATTGCCAAGGTCTACCAAGTAAAATATGTCCCGCATACATTGGCACAATATCACACAAAACCGCATCCACATATTTATCAATGCTGAATTTTACTTTGGCTTGTTTATTAACTTTCATCTCACCACTATCATTAAGCCATTGTAACCTATAAGGTTCTGGATATTTTATTGTTGTCAATCCTAATTTATCTACCACACGATTATTAATTACATTGGTGTAACTTCCACTATTAATAATCATGCTACAAATCTTACCTTGGATCTCACATCGGGTGTGGAAGATATTCTCTTTTTGAATCTCATCCCCATCTTTATATGTAGCCACCACTCTCCTAGAAACCAAGCTTAATTCAGCATGGGAAGCATTCAAAGTTTTGGCCTCACCTTCAAGCTCTTCCTCCTCCTCTTGCTCAGTTTCATCACCACTTTCCTTACTTTCCGATTCTAGCTCACCATTACCCTTTAACACCATGATTCTTCTATTCGGGCATTGGCTAGAAATATGTCCTCATCCTTGGCACTTAAAACAAATATATTCCCTTATCTTGAAGGTTTAGGATCGGATTTTACCTTATTTTTATGTGCTTGGACAGATTTGACTTTAAGCTCCTTTCTTGGCTGATTGGTGCTTTCTTCTCCCACCTTTCGTTTTGGCTTACCTTCATAGGTTGGGTTGTTTCTCCAGCCACTTGGATTTGATATTCCACTATTGGAAACTCCTCCAAACTGTGAGCCTACACCCCTCCTCTTGAATTGATGCTTCAATTTAATAGCCACATGCAACATCTCCTCCAATTCCACATATTGTTGCAATTCTAGTTTATTGGCTATCTCACGATTCAAACCACCAAGGAATCTTGCCATGGTTGCTTCTCTATCCTCATTCATGCTTAATCTCATCATAAGCATCTCCATCTCCTTGTAATAATCCTCCACGGACCTACTTCCTTGAGATAAAGATTGAAGCCTTTGATGCAGCAACCTATGATAATGCGATGGTATGAATCGCTTCCTCATGGCTCATTTCATTTGTTGCCATGTAATGATTAAGTCATCACCAACTCTCCTTCGGATGTTTTGCTCATTGGTCCACCATTGGAGTGCATAATGACCAAACTCCATTGGTGCCAACTTCACCTTCTTGGCCTCTTAATAATTATGACAATTAAAAATCATCTCCATTCTCTCCTCCCATTCCAAATATGCTTCCGGATCACTTTTTCCCATGAAAGGTGGAATGTTTATCTTGATATTCCCTAGATCATCATCTTCATTCCTTGCTGGTCTCCCATGGATTGGCCTTTCTTAAGGTTCAAAAATTTCATCAAACCCCTCATCCAAGTCATCTCCAAAGTTACTTCCCCCGAATTCCTCTCTTGGTCGCCCTTGGCCTCCTCGACCTCGACCTCGTCCTCCATGAGCATATAACCTTATATTCGGCACTCCTTGGGATATTTATAACATGTCTATCCTTTGATTTAAATGGTCAAATTGAGTACTCATCCACTGTAGTTGCTCCAAGATGGCCCTCATGTCTGTTTGCTCATCATTCCCCGAAGCTCGGGAACCGCCATGGAATCCTACGGACTTTTCTTCATTAAATCTTAAAGGTGGATCTCCTCTTCTCACTCTTGAATCTGCCATGTTAGTATAACTACTGCAAAATAAAATAAATTCTCACCAAAAATCACTCCTTCACGTGTTTCACTCAATTAAGGTCTTGACACTCGTGTTTTCACACTAGTTTCGGCTTTTACCCTCTTTTAATCTCACACACTCTTTCCTTTTTCCACTCAATGAATTATCTCAAAGTTCTAATTAAAACACCCACAAAACAGCAATTATATCACAAGTATGTTTTAATTAAACTTATCAACAAAACAGTAGCAAAATGTAAGCAATACCGAAGGAATTAACAAATCCTAGTTTTCAGATTTTCTAGGCAAAATAAGGCAAATCAATGAGAAAAATTTGGAACTGCCCCAGATGGTAAGATTTTAAGGATTCAAGAATAAAATTTAGGAAAAAGAATTTCAAACATGAACAACTATCAAATCGAACAAAAATTAAGAATAGTGTTGGTTGTTGTTCTTGTAATTCTAGTTTTGTATAAATTCCTTTGTCTAATTTTAATCCAAATAATTTAAGCACCCAAAATCCAAATATTCAGCAGCAAAAATAATTCTCCAGCAACTCCAAATATATAACAAACAGTCAACAATGCAGCAGTTCAATGAAATTTCCAGCAAACACCAAACTCAACAAACTGAAATTTTTTTTATTCGGCTTTTTCTTCTTCTTTTTTTTTTATTCTTTTAATTCAAAGAACATAAAACAAATGCAGTAGGAAAGATCAGCACCAAAAATTGCAATTCCACACCAAGAATCCACCAAACCCGTGGCCTCCAACAAAAACAAAGTGCAGTTTTTTTTTTTTTTTTTTTGCCGCAAACCCCTTTTTTTTTTTTTTGAATATATGAATGCAAATATTTAAGACTAAAATAGCAATGAAAAATCAACAAAAAACAAAATTAACAAGAACAATAATGAAAGAGAACCAACAAACTAGGAAATAAAAATACAGTAAAACTAGGAAATTTTAATTCAACTAGGAATGAATTTTTATTTTTTTTAAAGATGCAGAATGTGTATGGGATGGATGCAACCTTAACCTAATGCTAAAATTGTAGAATAACACAAAAACAAATAAAGTAAATAAAGATAGATCAAACCTGAACAAAATTTGTCTCTGATACCAAATGATACGAACCTAGGATGACCTGCGTCTAAACCCGCATTATATTAGCCCAGATCTAATTATGTTCAAGTTCTAATGGTCACCTTGACCTCTAACCAACTTGTGATTAGAAACCTTCGTATATAATGAAGACGCCACAATAGGTGATGGAAGGCCTATTGATGAGTCAAACTAAAACACTCATTCACTAAAGGTGTTTTAGGTGTTCAAAGAGATCAAAGAGAATTCAATCTCACAAATAATTTTATGTATGAATAAAGTACTGAATGTTATTGATAAAATAAGCCCTTAAATGGGCTAAAAAGTTACAAAATAAAACCCTAATTAACTAGGTAAAACCGGCCACCAAAAGTAAAGGAAACAAATTGGCCAAATTTTACACTAATTTCCTAAACTAATTTGTATTAATTAATTCTTTTATTTTAAATAAGAATTAATTAATTTACAATGAAAAATAATAAAATATTAACTTTCCTAAGTTGATTTGTCTAGCCAATAAATAAATAAAAACAAAACAAAAAGTCAAACACAAATATGGTAACGAGTTGACTAGTTTGACAACTAAGCTTACTTATGTCTGATGTCTTTACAATGAAAAATAATAAAATATTAACTTTCCTAAGTTGATTTGTCCAACCAATAAATAAATAAAAACAAAACAAGAAGTCAAACGCAAATTAGGTAACGAGTTGACTAGTTTGATAACTAAGCTTACTTATGTCTGATGTCCGAGCTAACTTATGTATGCCTGATGTCCAAGCTAACTTATATCTACCTAATGTTCGAGCTAACTATGTTTGATGGCTGAAGTCTGATGTTCGATGTATGAGTGTCCAATGTAAAATGCCCGATGTATGATGTCTAGTGACAGCTACCAAGGTCCATATCAACCTCCACCACTTGGATGCTTAAAAGAGGCCTTATATCTTCGGGTATGGACGAGCCCTTTTGAGAATGAATTACTCCCTGGGTAAAGGCAGTAAGGTTGTCATTAAACCTCTTAGCTTGAGCCCTTGTGATTGGTCCGGTCTTCAGCCGTATTGGATTAGTATCCCAGCGGATTGTCGGTTGTGCGAGCTCGGGCGGATTCGCATCACAAACTTATGAAGAAATATACTAACATGTCAAAAAAATAACTCGGCCATTAGTCAAGTGTCCCAAACCTTGAAGTCATTACAAAAAAAGAAAAAGAAACAAAGTTTTTTTGCTGACTTCAATGGATTGGAAAACTCAACTTAACGTTAAAATGTTTTTCATGAATCTTAATACCCCAATCAAGTTAAAACTAAAATTGAATTTAATTTAATTAACCTTCAAGGACATCGGACTGAATTTAATTCAATTAAAATGAACTTTGAATTTTAATTCAATTAACCTTCGAGAATATTAAACCGAATTTAATTCATTTATACCAATTTAATAACCCACATCCAAAATTAACCCCAATTTAATTCAATTAACCTAGTCCAAATTAAATGATAATTTCAAATCCCCAAAGTGAAACACTTTGTGATAGGTTTGTTCCTTTCCACTACATTTATTTTCTCAAGAAAGCACCAATTCCACGTTTTATAAACTATTAAATAGTCATATTTTTAATTTCAATAAGAACCATAAAGTCTATTATGCATTGGATGCTTAAGTAACCAAAAAACCTAATCTTTATAAATTAACATACTATATTTTTCATCTTTGCAATTGTAAAGTCTACTCCCACTTACTTTTGCTTATAAATAGTTTTTTTCGACAATTTCCACCAATTCTGGCAAGAAATAAAATATAAGAATAGGAAGAATAAACAATTTTTTTTTTTTGGGCTATCTGATCCAATCATCCATGATGTAATGTCTTTAATTCATAGAGATGAGGTTGCCCAAATGTCTATAATATTGAACCATTTTCTTCTCTATATGGAAATACAATTTTTGTCCTACGTTTTGATTATAATTCTTTCTTGGAACGTGATTCACAATTGTTCCTTGATCATGTTCTTTAATCCATTAAGCATCATCTTTTGGAGGGTAAGCCTTTAGAAAGGTTGACGTCTGTGGCTACTCTATAAGGTCAAGATTTCAATTCAAAGGTTGAGAGGCTTGTAAACTACACATCGTCAACTAATGTCACAAATGTTTAATTTCAATGACTGAAATTGGATTTTTACATCTCCACCTGTTTCATTTAAATGAAAATTGTATTCCACTATAACAATTGTAATGATAGGAGACACAATTAATGGGTCATGTAAAATAAGAGTCAACACTTCACAAAGCATCAACTGATATGGTGTCGTTAAAATTACCAGCAAAAGACAATGCTGTTAAAAGTGTCGTCTAATATCCAAAAAAAAAACAATGCTTTATTTTAATAAAAGCATTAGCAAATGTATAAAAAACATCAATGCTTTTTTGGAAAAGCATCGCTAAATATACAGTAATAGCTAACGTTCTTTCAAAAAAGTGTCGGCTATTATATGAACATTTAGCGATGCTTTTCGTAAAAGCATTGGCTTTCTAGAAATCATTGCTAAAATGTTATAAAATAGCCGACACTTTTAAAATAAGCATCGGTAAAAATATGTACAATAACTAATGCTTTTATTCAAAAACGTTGGCTTTTCTCCCCTTTGGTTACGCTTTTTCCAAAAAGCCTCACCTTTTCTCCTTTTATTTATTTTTTTTTTTTGAATGGTGCATTTAATTTTGTGAAATTTGGACTGTTTAATAACTAGTTTCAAAAAAATAATTAATAGACAACAAAATTTAAATAAATATTTTTATAACAAAATAATATTTCAAATAAATTAAATTTTAACTCATGTAATTTTTTTTTTTTTAATTTGGTCAACTATTTTATATAGCTATGTACAAACAAAAGCAATTAAACTATCATACACATTGAGGTGAAATGTTTGAGATCATAATTAATGCCCATTCAGCTCTAAACTTGTTGGCATTGTCTTATGACCAAGTTTCACCCTCATACTACACATGAAAAAATTATGTTAAAAAATTATTAAAACATATACAAAGTAAATAAATATTAATTATTATAAAGTAATTAATTATATTAAAATGTTAAAATTACCATTATTCATAAGTTTTGCCAACTTATATTTTTCCTAATGATATCCCTCATTATCATCATGATATAATAACTACATATGATGTTCTTAGGCTGCGTAGGAGTCTAAATTTGTAAATATTAATTTAAATATAATATTAGATAAAAAATACATGTGTAAGATAACAAGTATGTAAATTAATAACTAATAATGCTCAATTTAAATATGAAATTCAAACTCAAATAATAATTCAACTTCATATTATCAATAAAAAAAAAAATTAAATTAAGCGTAACTTTTTCAACGATGCAAAATCCAATGCAATCCCAATAACCAAACCCAAACACAACTTAAGACTAAGCTGGTCACCCAATGGAGCAAACTTTGATCACCATGTTAACCCAAACCATTACACAACGAGTGACCAAAATCAAAATGAAAACCCCAACCTAATGCAAAATCAAGAACAAAATCCCAATCCTAAGCAAAATCATGAAAAAAACCCAAATCCCAAACAAAATATCAACCCAAGCAAGATTAAGAAACCTACTGATTAAATTTGAAGAAAAACCCATGACCAAAGTTTTCTCCACTTGCAATCCATACAATACAACAACCCAGTAACCCAACAACAAATACGCCAAGAAATTCAGCAATGGTAGCTACCCAAAAAAAAAAAAAAAAAAAAAAAGAAAGGGCAAAAAAGGAAACCCACCTATGAACCTAACACCACCGCCGTCCAAAATGGAACAAAAACCAATGAATATATGCTTGATGACGGCAACAAAGGAAAAAGAAAGAAGAAACCCACAAAACCCAGCTAATCCGACTTTTCAACTCTTCTTAGAGCACGACAAAATTTAGATCCTTTAGGGCTTATACATAATCAAAAGATGGGGATTGAAAAAAGCGCAAATATTATTTTTAAATATAAATGATGATTTCAAAATATCAAACGGTGAGGTTAGAAAAAATTGGAAGCAAATACAAATGATTTAAAATTGAAAGAAAAATTAATTTGCTTAATTTTTTATTAATTTCATGTATATTTCTACTTATTTATAATATTTTAGTATACTTGATTCATATTCTAAATGGTACATTTAATGGGTAAAAAAAATAAAAGAAAAAATTCAAAGAATAGGCGATGCTTTTTATCATGAGCAACGTTGCCCAAACATTTTCAAAAAATCAAATTTATCATATTTTTATTAACTATCTATTAATATATAAAAGCAAATGAATAAAATATAAAATTAATTAAAACACAATAAATTAAAACAAAAGGCGATGCTTTGTCAAACTTTTAACAATTTAAAAAATAATTAATGTGAAATTGAACCAATAATAAATTAAATAAATAGATTAACTATTATACTTTATATTGCTAATTAATATATTTACTATTTATATGCATATGAATGAACATAAAATTAATTAAAATTCCAAAAATTAAGACAGCAAGTAACGCTTTTAATGTTAAAAGCATTATCTAATGCTTCTAAATTATAAAATAATTAATTTTGTCAAGTTTTGATTAATTTAAAAAATAATTAATTTAAAATTAAAACACAAATAAGTTAAATAAATATATTAATTATTTTGCCTCATATTACTAATTAATATATTCAATTAATATTTCAGTATATTTGATTCATATTTTTACTAACTATCTATTAAAATTTTAAAAATAATTAAATTTATCATTTTTTTTAATAATCTATTAACTATCTATTAACTATCTATTAAATTATCAATTTTAAAATAATAAAATTATTATATGAGGTGATATTTAATTTATTAGAAATATTAGTTTATTATGCAAATATTTATTTGAAATTTTGTTGTGAATTAATTATTTTGGATGAATCTAACTATTAAACAATTCTAATTTGATAAAACTAAAAGCAACTTTCAAATAAAAATAAAAAAAACGACATTTTTTGATAAAAGCATCATTAAATATTCAAATAAGCGATGCTTTTTAGAAAAAAAAAAAATGTTGCTAGATATTGAAATAGGCGACGCTTTCTAAATGTTAGAAATTGCATACTTCCAAAAAGCATCCTTAAAAGTTATAACAGATGATATTTTTTCAATAGAGTTGCTAAATGTTTAAATGGGCAACACATTTCTTAACAAAGCATCACCAAATGTGAGATAAAAGGCGACGCTTTCTTGAAAGAGCGTTGCCTAACACTTTTTTAATATAAAAAAGTTTTTTAAATAATTTTTCAAGTCTTTGATGATACACTTATTAAAAAGATATTTCTTAGAAATAATTATTATTTAAAAAAATTATCTTTACAAGGACAAGTAATTGATATATCATTACTTTATAGAATATGTCATTGTAGAATAATTTTTAACTTAGTTATCATAAGCTGCGTATCCACAATCTCTCAAGCTTTAATTTCTATATTATATGTATCATGCTAATTCATGAACCACTAATTCCACAATTTATCTATATATATATATATATTATATACATATGAATAAAACATAAGATTAAGCAAATTTTTGAAAAATAAGGTGTATAGGTGATGCTTTTGATGGTAAAAGCATTGCCTAATCCCTTGAAATTAAAAAAAAAAAAATTTTTTTCAAGTTCTATTAAGTTAACAAATAATTAAGTTATAATCGAAATAAAATACAATAATTAAATTAAAATTATAAATACAACAATAATTAAAATTGCCAAAAAAAAAAAAAGCACATAGGCAGTGCTTTTCCATAAAAAACGTCACCTATTATTGTTCAAATAATTAGAAAAGATCTTTGTTAATTTTTGCTACAGATTTTTAATTACTATATTAAACTGTATTACCAATATCTTCATACACTATATTTAACCTTTTAAATATAGCTATTGGATCAACATAAAAGTCTTTGATCTGTAAAATCGATAACAAAGTGACAGTGGCAATAGTACCTAAGGGAAAACTACTCTTTTTAGGTTTTCATATGATGAGTATTTATAGATATCTCAAGCCTTAATTTCTACATCGTATGTACTATGCTAATTCACTAATCACTTATTTTCCAATTTATATATATATATATATTTATATACATATGAATAAAATATAAAATTAAACAAAATTTTCAAAAATAAAGTACATAGGTGAGTGACACTTTTGATGGTAAAAGCATCGCCTAATTCCTTGAAATTAAAAAAAAAAGAGCTTTCTTTAATTTCTATTAATTTAACAAATAATCAAGTTACAATCACAAAAAAATTGTAATAATTAAGTTAAAATCAGAAACATAACATTAATTATAATTGCCAAAAAAAAAAAACACATAAATGATGCTTTTTTGTCTTAAAAGCATCGTCTATTCTTTTCTAAAATTTAAAATAATTATATTATCTTACTTTTAATAAATTAAAATAATTAACTTTAAATTTAAAAATAAAAAAATTAAATTAAATGAGTAAATTAGTTATTTTGCTTTGTGTTGCTAATTAATATATTTAATATTTTGATACATATAAATTAAACATAAAATACATGGATGATACTTTTATTTACAAAAGCATCTCCTAAGATTTTTTATTGATAAATAAAATAAAAAAATAATATATTAATATAATTGTTTTTCTTCACTCTACTAAAATTAAATAAAATAACTATAAAGTATAAAATAAAATTATAATAACTGACGCTTTTATGACAAAATTGTTGTTCAATATAGATTATTTTTACCGATATTTTATTCATAAAAATGCCAACTAATATATTTATTTATTAAATAAATGATGCTAAAATAAAACATCATTCATTGTTGTTATTAAGCAACATGTGTTCTGTGAGGCTTTCTTTTCACATACGTTCTTTTTTTGTAGCATCCCATAATTAATATCTTTTCGCATATATGTTTTTTTTTTCTTTTTTTGAACATTACATAATTAATGTCGCTAGTTTTTCGATAGTGTTCGCACTAACCTTTTTTCCATCTTCTCTCTCTTATCCCGGAAGAGTCGAAACTTTAAAGTTGGAAACGACTATATGTCAGCATCTAAAAATTTGTTTTTCAATTGTCCTATAGTGGAGAAACTGACAGATATAAACTGTCATGGTTTTGAAAGTGTACCTCTCAATTATAATGCGAAACATAAAGCCATTCTAATGGAAGGTTGTAAGGATCTTAATAACATTATCATTGAAACATCTTCACAAATAGAGGCTCTTTCATATATGCTCATGATGGATTCCACGGTCAGCGTAACTTTATCTGTCTCAGCTTTCGAAGCAAATGTCTATTTATTCAGTTGCAACATTTAACTATATACTTTTTTTCAATTGATTAGAAATTATAATGGTGTCTGTATTACACAAATAAAATGGTCAATATATGTTGTATTTAATTATTTTATCGTCTTATTGTATACCTGGCAATTCAGGTTGGTGGGTCGTGTTCGTGTCAACCCGTTTAATAATCGTGTCAAAAATGCCTAATCCGAACACGACCCATTTATTAATCGTGTCAGGTACCTAAAACACTAACCCGACCTGTTTATAAACAGGTCAACACGACACGACCCGTTTAACACGATTATTTTAACGGGTCGTGTTGACCTATTAACCCGTTAATCTGAAATTGACCTATTAACCCGAAAACTAACCTATTAACCCGTTAACCTGAAAATTAACCTATTAACCTGAAATTTTTTTTTATTTGTTTTTATTTTTATGTTTTTGTTTTATTAAAGATGTATTTTTTGTTTTTAAAAAATTAGTAATAGAAAATTATTTTTATAAAATTTTTAATTTATAATATTTTTTAGTTATTAAATATTATATTAGTGATAAAATATTAATTTAAAATTAAATTTAAATGGGTTGTAATAGGTATATAATCATGTCGGGTTGAAACTGACACGTTTAATAAATGGGTCGTAACGAGTCAATTTCGAGTTAAACAGGTCAACCTGAAAATGACACGATTAATAATCGTGTTAAACGGGTTGACCCGATTATGACACGAACCCATTTATAATAAACCCAAACTCATTTATTCCGTGTCATTTTCGAGTCGTGTCGCCGTGTCATGATCCAAATTGCTAGGTCTATCTTATTGTTAATGAAAGACTTGCAAACAAAGTAAATATAACCCGACTTATAGTTGATTCCCCATATCAAATAATCGGTTAATATTTTAGAGACTATTGAGTCTATAGTTTCGATAGTATGTAGTGTTGAGGAAATTTTCTATTACCCCTTAGTTTTATTTATACTTTTGAAAAATCATTATTTAAATACTCTTTGTCAATTTTTATTACAATATTTTTGCATCTTTATTTGTTTAATCATAGAATGTTGATTTTTAACATTTATTCGATCCTTAACTGTATAAATGAATGAAAAAATTTGATAAATAGTTTTATTATTGCATCTTTATTTATTTAATTATGGAATGTTTATTTTTAACATTTATTTGATCCTTAACTGTATAAATGAATGAAAAAAATTGATAAATAGTTTTATTTCGAAAAGTGTAAAAATTAAAAGGAAGTTAATGATAACTTTCGAAAAACCTAATAGTGATGACAAAATTAAGAAGGGCTAAACCAAATTTTACTAATGTAGAATATATGCCCATCTATTTTAAAGAGGTCTATTAGATATATTCATGTTTGAGTAATACTACCGTTGCCACTTGTCAAAATGTAACGCTTGTCAACATGTAACTACCAAAAAGTAAGTAATATTGTAGAATAGTAGTTGGAAAAATAACGAGACACATATTAGATAAATATGACTAATATTTGAGATCAATTGTCATACAAATTTTTTTAAATAATTTAATGTTTATTATATTAAAATTTTATTATTTATTATTATTAGTGATAATTATTGAAATTATTGATGATTTGATAAATACTAATTAGATGCATTTAGCTTTTTACTTATTTATGAAAAGTACAGTTTTTTTAGATAATCAATTAAATCCTAATATAGATTCCATGACGATAATTTTAATCATGACAAATATAATTTTATATAATATTATGGTGGAGTCACCCGGACTCTGCTCGCTTTCTCTTGCCCAAAGCTAATAAACATGATATTCTTTAATTTGCTTTTCTTTTTGCTAGCTAATCCTGTGAGTTCAAACTTACCTAGTGAAGTTTGTTTCGGTTTTATATATCAGCAAATAGTCCTTACTAACGTTTTCACCTGTTAATGCCATGTAAAAGTGAAACCATTTCAATTGCTCCAATACATTTTATTGGTTGGAGTCTAAAACAAGAGTCACACGTGATGCAACATGGTGGATGGTTTTGCCTCGGACCCCCATTATCAAATTTTTTATAATTAGTAATAAAATAAAGCTCCACCTTTTTCTTGAGCCACCAAAAAGCTTAATTACTCTGACTTAATTCTTTGTTTTATATTCATCATTCAACTTTACTTGTCGCTACTTCAGTGGTCGAGTGAGGTGTCTATCATATCAAAGATGCTTTTCTTTTTGCACAACCATTTGCTGACATCCAAAATCAGCATTGAGCAAAACGACACCACCTATCTAATTTAATTAATTTTGTGGACCTGTTAAACAAGAAAAACACTATTTGTAGACAAATAGTGATATCATGATTAACAGGATTGAAGCTACATAATAATTTAATTTGGTTGAATGCTAGTTTCCCTTAAATAAATTTTGAGAAAATGCATTGCTACACCTCAAACTATATGAAATATTGTATATTGCATCATAAACAATTTTTTATGATAGATTGCGGCCTGAATTATAAAAAATCTACACCATTGGTCCCTTTAGAATTATCTGCTAGAAAATTTAACAGATTCAGCACATACGTAGCATGTGATATTTAAAAAAAGGGTATTTGGTGTCTTTTACACTTCTAGCCCATCTTCGTCCTTCCTAATGTGAAACATAACAACCAACCAACACCGTGAATCTAAAACCAAAGTGATAGGATCTGCCTTAGAAAGTCTCCCACGACTCCTGGCTAGTTAAGTCCAGGGAAGTTCTATTAAGCAATCTTTAAAGAAAATCCAATGGAATCTCATCTAATAATGGACGAACAATACATGAAAATATTAAATAATATCTCAATATATGAAGATAGAATCACAATAGCATGCAAGTCCACAACTATAGTCAACATTGATAATCTATCATACTACTGGCAATTACTACATATATATATATAATAAGGTCACTATGCGTCCATAATTTATGTTAAAACATTCTAAGAGTATTTGAAAAATTAAGTAAAATAACTTATGCAAATAAGTCTAGAAAAATAAAGAAAACATAGAAAGAAAAATACTGCTGCGGTTGTGAGGAAAATATGAAACGATAAGAATTCTCATATAAACCTAGGTCGACTTGTGCCTAAACTCATATTATATTAGCCCGGATCTCAATTAAGTTCAAGTTCTTATGGAAAAACCTTAACCCCTAACCAACCTGTGATTAAAAATATTGGTATAACGAAAATGCCACAATAGATTATGGAAGCCCTATTGATAAGTAAAAACTAAAACACTCACTCTTTAATGGTGTTTTAGATGTTAAAAGAGAACAAAAAGAATTATATCTTATAAATAATTTTCTGAATAATATTGAAAGTGCATTCTCATTGATAAATAACTCTTAAATATGTTAAAATCATAAAGCAATAAACCCTAAATTTAAGACAAAACCAACCAAGCATGGAAGAAAATGTGGTCGAATTTTGCATTCTTTCCTAATCTAAATTAAATTAATTAATTCCCTTATTTTGAATTAGGAATTAATTAATTTACAATTGAAACAATAAAATAATAACTTTCATAAGTTGATTTTTCCAGCAAATAAATAAATAAAAATCAAATAAAAGACTAATTTCCTAAAACAAAAAGTCAAAATCAAATTAAGAGACTAATTGACTATCTTTCAAACTAAGCTATCTTTTAACAATCAATGACTAATTTAAGCTCCAAATTAGCTTTCATTTGTCATGTAGGATGCCAAATAGAATTAATATTGGTTCCCACACATTTTTCATGATTCAAATAAGTCAAACTTGCTTAATCATCATCAAAGCCAGCGGCAAAACTTGTCATTTTTTGGCCAAATTGTAATGTCATGCGCACAAGCTGGTTTTAGGTATTTTAGCTGCTACCTTGTCATGAATCCATGGCCTTTTGGTAATATCAATTGAGATAAAAAAAAAGTGTTGAACCCATTACGTGCTGCCCAAGGTTCATATTTGAACTAAAATTGCTATCCGGGTCCATATCGGCCTTCACCATCTAGATGATTAAAACAGACTTTAAATCTTCAGGTATTAACAAGCCCCTTTGAGAATTGATAACTCGTTATATAAAGATAGCAAAGTTTTCCTTAAATCTTTTAGCTTGAGCTCTAATGATTGGCTCGGTCTTCATTTGTATTGGATCAGCACCCTAGTGGGCAGTCGGTTGTGCGGGCATGGGCTGATTCTCATCACGTTCCTTAAGATAAATTGTCCACTAACTACCTGGACCTAAGGAATCCAATTAAAGATAAATAAAACATACGATAAAGACATTCCAGTGAGTGATATAGTACAATAGAACAGTAATATTTTATTTCTATACGTCTTTCTCTTAATACCTCTTGTTCTGCTCTTTTGAATGGTTCCTTGTTCAATTTTTATCTTACAAAACCCAACTTGTACCCCAAATAAGTAACATAAAATTGGTGCTTAAATAGTATAAATTAATAAGGATTAAAATATTAGAAGTTGGATTAATCATGGTTTAAATATTGGCATAAAATAGCATAAACATAATTTCATAAAATAATTATGAAATTTTAAGTAAAACCATAAATATCAGAAAACCAACAATATATTTAGAAACATAAACAATGTACCATACAATATACCTGGCACTATCAAGTGGTGCACGAAATCCTGAAACACCACTAGACAGTAAAAGAAAAAGAAAGCTATAGGATGAACCCACCTCACTATCCTTAGCATCCTAAAGGCATTGTGGCAATACAAACCTATGGATGAACCCATATCATGAACTTTAATGTACGAAATGTACCATATCAATAATGAACTTATAGAATTGTTCCACCTCATGACCCTTAGTGTACTATACACATCTTGACAAGCCTACATGATGAGAATTCGACCGAACCGGCACAACTGAGAACCCGCTCGGGTGCTGACCCAATATGAATGATGACTAGGCTGATCACTAGGGCTCAAGCCAAGACATTTAAGGAAAACCTGGCTGCCTTATACATGTAGTAATCAATTCTTAAAAGGGCATGTCAATACCCGAAGATACAAAGCCTGCTTTGAGCATCCAAGTGGTGGAAGCCGTTATGGACCCGGATAGTTGTTTTAGTGCAAATATGGACTCTGGACAGCCACGAATGGATCCAACACTTCGTCAATTCAATGAATATCACCAAGAGGCCATGGAATCATGTCAAGACAGAATCAAAAGCATCTAAAATCAGCTTGAATGGACAACATCTCAATTTGGCCAAAAATGTACTGTTTAGCCGCTGACTTTGACTTTTCTTCTTGTTCAAGCAAGTTTGACTTATTACAATCAAGGGGAAACATGTGGGAATCATTACTAATCATATTTGGCATCCTAAATAGCATATGGAAGCTGATTTGGAGCTCAAACAAGCTGAAAATTTGTCAAAAATACCTTAGTAATCAAACTAGTCAACTAGTTTCCTAATTTGATTTTGATGTTTTATTTTAGGAAATTGGTTTTATATTTGGTTTCTATTTATTTATTTGCTGGAAAAATCAACTTAGGAAAGTTATTACTTTATTATTTTCATTGTAAATTAATTAATTCCTAATTCAAAATAAATGAATTAATTAACCCAAACTAGTTTAGAAAAGTAGGTGAATTTCGGCCAACATGTTTCCTTTTCTCTTTGATGGCTGGTTTTATGACTCTAGCCTATTTAGGGGCTTGATTTTAAGGAACAGCACGCCTTTAATAATAGTCAGAATTTATTTTGTGAGATAGAATTCTCTTTGTTTTCTTTGAACACCTAAAACACCATTACAGAGTATGTGTTTTAGTTTTGACTTATCAATAGAGCATCCATAACCTATTATGACATCTTTATTATACCAAGGTTTCTAACCATAGGTTGGTTAGGGGTTAAGGTTTTTCCATAAGAACTTGAACTTAATTGAGATCTGGGCTAATACAATACGGGTTTAGGCACAAGTCGACCTAGGTTCGTATCACTACATGCTATAATATAATATCAAGCAAAGACATTAGTATTATATGGTATATCAATAAGAAATAACAATACAATATCTATAAAATAATCTTTCCAAGTTCATACTTTTCCACTTTTACAAACAATATTGAACCATAAAGCATAATTTAATATTCAAATCTAACCATTTATTTAAATATTCTAAAAATTCCAAGTCGCCATTTCATGCCAGAAAATAAATATGAAAAGTGAAATATGTATATCACCAAAAACAATTTTTGAGCACTTAAAAATAAAAACAGCAAACATACTTAAAAATATATAATTTCCAATCCGCTTTTTCAAATCAATTATCTTTCAAAGGACTAAAATATTGATTTAATTACTAAAATATTTTAATACCAGCATTCACAAGTTCATTATGAACTCATTTGAATTGGAAACCATTAAAAATCTTATAAAAAGTCACATGAAATGATAACACACACATATATATATATATATATTAAAACCAATATTCAGATATGTATAAACCATATATATGGTATTAGCATGCCCAAAACTATTTAAAAATATAACCACTCAAAAGTATTACGGATGCTCACTCTTGCTCGTCTGCACAGTCACCTCTAGATTGAAAACAAATGCTTGTAATATAATAAAATATTTCTCAAACTTTGATAAATCAAACCCAAGATACTACTATGTACAAATACGTTAAAATATTTTATACAACTACATAATTACGTAAATAGGATATTGATGGTCCAATTATACCATGAACCCTTAGGATTCAGTACACAAAACTTAGAGTTTTTCACCTGAAGGCCAAGTTTATGAAATTTAACATTTCCTATATTCTATTAATATCAAATCACACTAATCTAATTTCAATTTTATCCAAATTATCCAATTTTGTCCAAACACAATCCAGTTTTTAGTAGATGTTTAATTAATTAACCTAAAAAATGATAAATTATCAAACAATATACAAAATTCATAAAATTACATCAACAAAAAGCCTAATAGATGAGGAATACATTGGTTTGCTCACCTTTATCTAAAAGTGATATGAACCTAGGTCGACTTGTGCCTAAACCCGCATTATATTAGCCCGGATTGAAAAATTAAATTCAAATTCTTATGGTCACCTCAACCTTTAATCAACCTGTGACTAGAGACCTTGGTAGATTGAAGATGCCACAATAGGTGATAGATGTCCTATGGATAAGCCAAACTAAAACACTTGAATTCTATAAAGTGTTTTAGGTGTTCAAAGAGAATAAAGAGAATTTTTTCTCACAAATAATTTTCTGAATTAATATCTAAGCTGCCTTCTCATTGAAAAATAAGCCTTTAAATAGGTTTGAAAACACAAAATAAAACCCTAAAAGAATAGTCAAAACCGGCCATAGAGAATAAGAAACCAAGCTTGGCCGATTGTCACCTTCCTTTACTAAACTAAATTGTATTAATTAATTTCTTTATTTTGAATTAGGAATTAATTAATTTACAATCAAAATAATAAAATTCTAACTTTCCTAAGATGATTTTTCCTGAAAATAAACAAATAAAAACCAAAATAAAAGATAGTTTCCTATAATAAAAAGTCAAATTCAAATTAGGAAACTAGTTGACTAATTTGACCACTAAGCTATCTTTGATCAATTTCCAGCTTGTAAAGGCTACAAATCAGCTCCAATATGCCATGTAGGATTCCAAATAGGATTAATTATGAATCACATATGATGACCTTGATTGGAACAAAGAGAAAATGCTTAATCACCAGAATACAGTAAAGTTAGCGGCAGATACAGTAAACTCAACCAACAATCTCTTCCATGAGCAAATGGCCTTTATGGTTGCTTTTGCTTCTACCTTGACTTGATTACATAACCACTTAGTGATATCAATTGAGTTCCAAAAGTGTTGAACCTATTCCTTGCTGCCCGGAGTTCATAAATGCACTAAAACAGCTCTGGGGTCCATATCAGCTTCCCCCACTTAGATGCTTAAAACACGCTTTGAATCTTTGGGTATTGATAAGCCCTCTTAAGACTTAATAACTCTTTTTATGAAGTCACCTATGTTGTCCTTAAATATCTTGACTTGAGCTCTAGTGATTACCCTAGTGGGTTGTCGGTTTTACAGGTATGGACGGATTGTCATAAAAAAGTGTCACCAGTTGATGCGAATCCGCCCGAACCCGTACAACCGACAACCCGTTGGGCTGCCGATCCGTTACAGATGAAGGTGGGACCAATCACTAGAGCACAAGCCAAGAAGTTCAAGGATAACCTTTCTGTGCTTATTCAAAGGATAAATCATAATCAAGAAGGGATGATCATGACCAAAGAACCAAGACATGTTTTGCTGATACAGGCGCTGGAGACAGGTACGAACCCGGGTGACGGTTGATACGAACCTAGGACGACCTGCTCCTAAACCCGTTCAAGTTCTAATGGAATGGACCTCAACCCCTAACCAACATGTGGTTAGAAACCTTGGTATAATGTACACGCCACAATAGGGGATGGAAAACCTATTGATAAGTCAAGCTAAAACAACCAATTCTCTAATGGTGTTTTAGGTGTTCTCAAAGAACAAAGAGATAATTAATCTCACAAGTATTTTCTTAATCAAATCAAAGTTCTATTCATATTGAAAAATAAGCCTTTAAATAGGCTAAGTTTACAAAGAAAAAAACCCTAAAAAATTAATTCAAAACCGGACTCCTATCGGAATTAGGAAACTTGACCGAATTCTAATATGTCCTAAACTAAGTTTCCTAAACTAAATTTGATTAATTAATTTCTTTATTTTGAATTAGGAATTAAAAAATTTACAATGGAAATAATAAAATAAAAAGCTTCCTAAAGTTGTTTATCCAGAAAATAAATAAATAAAAAACCTAAAAGTAATGGTAGTTTCCTAAAACAAAAAGTAAAAACAAATTAGGAAACTAAAAATGCTAGTTTTTTTATCAAGTTGAATTTGATCAATCT
Source organism: Ziziphus jujuba (assembly GCF_031755915.1). NCBI lineage: Eukaryota > Viridiplantae > Streptophyta > Magnoliopsida > Rosales > Rhamnaceae > Ziziphus > Ziziphus jujuba. Next base: position 18,942,277 of record NC_083387.1, read on the forward strand.
TTGACCTCTTTGAGCTTCAAATAAGCTTCTAGATGCTTTTTAGGATGCCAAATAAGCTGAATATGAAGTCCCACACGTTGCCCATGCTTGGAAAAATAAGAAAAGGCTAATACAGTAAAATACAGTAAAGCCAGCAAGCAATACAGCAAATTCGGCCAAATTGTTGAAGCTGTCCGTACAAGCCCTTTTTGATTGCATTTGAGGCTGATTTAACTTGATTCCATGACCTCTTAGGCATATGTATTGAACCCATAAATCATTGGAACCATTTCATGCTTCCCGGACTCCAAAAATGTACCAAAACCGTCACCCGGGTCTGTATCGGCTTCAACCACTTGGATACTTAGAATAGGCTTTGTATCTTCAAGTATGGAAAAGCTTTGTTGAGATTGATTACCCTCTGTATAAATACTCCCAGGTTGCCCTTAAATCTCTTAATTTGAGCTCTTGTGATTGGCCTAGTCTTCATCCGTGTCGAGTCAGCACCCTAGCGGGTTATCGGTGGAGTGGGCTCGGGTGGAATCACATCAACGGTTTTGGTACATTTTTGGAGTCCGGGAAGTATGAAATGGTTCCAATGCTTTATGGGTCCAATACATATGCCTAAGAGGTCATGGAATCAAGTTAAAGCAGCCTCAAATGAAATCAAAAAGCGCTTGTACGGACAGCATCAACAATTTGGCCGAATTTGCTGTATTGCTTGCTAGCTTTACTGTATTTTACTGTATTAGCCCTTTCTTATTTTTTCAAGCATGGGCAACGTGTGGGACTTCATATTCAGCTTATTTGTCATCCTACAAAGCATCTAGAAGCTGATTTTGAGCTCAAAGAGGTCAAAAATTGATCAAAGTCAACTTAATCAAAAGGCTAGCATTTTTAGTTTCCTAATTTGTTTTTACTTTTTGTTTTAGGAAACTACCATTACTTTTTGGCTTTTATTTATTTATTTTCTGGACAAATAAATTTAGGAAGGTTTTTATTTTATTCTTTCCATTGTAAATTAATTAATTCCTAATTTAATATAAAGGAATTAATTAATCAAACTTAGATTAGGAAAGGAAGTATAGTTTCGGCCAACTAGGTTTCTTTATGTGTGGTGGCTGGTTTTCTTTATGTTCTAGGGTTTTTAAATTGTCTTTTCAAAGCCTATTTAAAGGCTTAGTTATCAATAAAAATAAACTTTGATATGATTAAGAAAATACTTGTGAGATTAATTATCTCTTTGTTCTTTGAGAACACCTAAAACACCATTAGAGAATTGGTTGTTTTAGTTTGACTTATCAATAGGTTTTACATCCCCTATTGTAGCGTCTACATTATACCAAAGTTTCTAACCACAGGTTGGTTAGGGGTTGAGGTCCATTCCATTAGAACTTGAACTTAATTAGATCCAGGCTAATGTAATACGGGTTTCGGAGCAGGTCGTCCTAGGTTCGTATCACCGGTGGTCGAAAAACTCATCAAAAAGTTCGACGAAACTTCCTGTAAATGGATCTCTCAAACGGTGATGATTGTTGGCAAATAGAGGTTAGACATGGATTCAGGGGGTCCAAATTATTGGGGAGGATTTTTTGGATTGGTCTAGAATGGCAAAAAACCTACAAGCTCCACTAACCCAATCGAATAGCCATCGCCAACTTCACTGCCTCATCCGAGCATGTCCAATGGCCGATCGCTAGAGATTTGGAAGGTTTGATTCCTAGATGATAGGCTTCTGGGCTAGCCTATGCGTGTAGCTTGCTGGTGCACATAAAAATGTTTTGTCAGATGGTGTTGATACAAAAGAAGAAGAAGAGAAATGCGGTCATCTAAGAATCTAGATGAACTCCATAGGAACCAAAAAAAAAAAAAAAAAAAACTCTTTAATGATGGAGAAAAAAATGAGGGATAATGGAAATTGTAATTATATTTTATTTTCCTTTACAACAATATTATGTAATATAATTATTTTTGTGTGGGACTTTAACATAATGAAAATAGGAACTTAATTACATTTTTCCCATTGATCAATCATAAATTCCAAAAAATGGCATTGACATCAGTAAACCTCCTTCACCATGCACATTGTACATTCCGCAAGCTAGGAAGAAGAAAGGTCGACTTGGAAGTGTAAAAGACACCAAATACACTTGTTTAAATATTACATGTAAAGCATGTGCTAAATCTATCAAATTTTTGGATAGAAAATGTCAAAGTGATCAATAGTACAAATATTTTAGTAGTTCAAGGTGTAAAATGTCAGAAAAAAATATTTAGGGTGTAATGTACAAACGTTAATATAGTTATGTTGGGTTGAGAAGGTTATGACCAAGAGCAAGCTAGCTTGAAGTGTTAGCAACAAGCAAGCTTTTGGTGATGCTCTTGGGAATGGTTGTGTGTGAGTTGTGTTTTTAGGTTTTGGTTATGGTGTTTTCTGGTTTTTAGGGTTCCTAAAGTGTTCTAAGGTGTTGAAGAAGAGATAAGAAGAAGAGGAACACGTTGGCTTTTGAAAATAAGGCTTGGATGTGTAGCCATTTCATTCATTTTACAATATAAGCTTGAAATTACAACTAGTTCACACATGCCAAGCATGTGAGCTTACAAAATGAGTAAAGTATTTGAAATTTAAAAAGTAAAATGGTCAACACCTAACTTTTCATACACAAAAGAGTCAAAAACCAGCTGCAACATGTCTATTCCAAATATAGTAAAAAGTGGCACATGGTTTGAACTAAGTTCCTATTGTTTAACTAGTTTGGGTAAACAACCAAACTAGCTTCACCTACTTAGTTCTCCTTTGTATCTGCTTATGAAACTTGGTTTGAAGCATCCTTGGTCATCAAGAAATATTGTTCCAAGAGCTAGGAAAGTTCTGGAACCGGATCATGGGCCAAACAGCTCCAAAACTGGCCCATACTCTGCATACTGGGCCCATCAGATACAGCAATCTGTTTGGAATAGAAAATGGACTTTTCCATGTCATTTTGACCTGAAATTTAAACCATAGTCGTCTATATATGTCTGTAGACATCCCGCAAAATTTCAGCCCAAAAAGCCATTTGCAACCTGAGATATAAGATAAATAGTGGAACTATGTTGCTGGAAATTATGAATCCAGCACCATAGGCATTTCAAGCATAACATTCCTACTCTTTTGTGCATAATCTTGCCTATAATTTTGCATACATAACTTAGGCACAAAACATTATCAAAATATACCTTGCATCAATTAAAAACATACAAAGAAATATAAACTCATAAAAGGAAAGGATTTGATACCAAGGTGTGCATGCTAGCCGGTGACATGCACCATCAAGTGGCAAAATTGCCACACTTCAACAAGTTACAGGTGCAATGGTGCCAATTTCCCATAAAAGTTTCTTCTAAAAATTAAAAAATTTTAAGAATTTATATTAATTAACAATTATCATATCAACAGTAGGGAAAATTTTTCAGTACTTCCAAAAGTACGAACCACTCAATACTCTTGCCACTCTTTGTTTGACACATGTAGCAATTTTCATTGGTAGATATGCTTGTTATACTCTCCACCTTTTGCTTCTACATTTTCACCTAACTCTATTTTGTTCCCCTGTTGATTCTAAAACCAAACTCACTTCCAAAGAGAAGTTAAAATTAGGACTCTAAAAAAGGTCTTTCAACTGATATGATTGTTGATTCACTCACATTGCGCATGGGGTTGTCCAAAATCCTAGCATAGATGAAGGCTTATTGCTCTAAACTCCTATGGCATGCTTCTCCTTTGGCTATGCATCTACTGCTTAATCCAATTTCTAGGTCTATGGGAGAGAAGAATGTTGGTTAATTTGTGGTGTAGTTTTATAATATTAATTTCATCAAGGAAATGTCGCATGATGAAGTAAAGTGCTCAGGTTGGCCACATGTCTTCAAATTTTAGTATTGCAGCATGGTATTTTCATTTTAACACGATATTACATGCATAGGTTAAGCATGTAGAGAAAACCTTTATTTTGTTGATGACCAAGTTATTGAAAGATCATTGGAGGTAATATACATTCCTATAGAAGAACAACCAGCAGATATCTTCAGTAAACTTTTCGAACTGCTTGCTTTCTTCATTTCCATCACAAATTAAACATATTAGATTACAGATACTTCTCTTAATGATAAATTCCAATCAATATTTGATCTATCTCTATTATTCTTATGCTATGGTTTACAATTATTGAGGTGTTTAAAAAGGATTTTAAAGGAGGTTGGTTTCTAAACATAAATGGTTCTTTCATTCAATGAAAGAGGAGGCTGATTTTGGATGGCCATAATAGAGGCAATTGTTCTCATGTGCTTATCATGAGCCTTATTCTATTGACTTCATGTGCTCACCATGTAAGTTCTTTAGTTTTTGAGAATTTTGGTAGCTTAAGTCCTCATGAGTTTGGCATGTGTCTCTAATAAATTAGTTTGTATTAATTCTCTTATTTTGTGAAATTATTTCAATATTTTAGTAAGTTAGTTTGATTAATGCCATGTGGTGGTTGCTGATTTGTGGCCTTTTTTTTTTTTTAATCAAGTTGGTTGGATAGCTTTTCATATAATACCCATATTAGTAGCTTCTTCTATAAAATGTAATCATTTTTTGCAATACACAATGAAATACAAGCTTAGAGCTTTTATTTCTCTCTTTCTTCCATCTTCTAAAACCTCTAGAACTTAAGGGTTTTTATTTTTCTCAACATGGTATCAAACCCTATTCCAAGGCATAATTAAGCCTAATCCTTACAACCTTTCCCAACCAAAACAATATCATCAAACTTGATAACTCAAACTTTTTGTTTAGAAATCATAGATTTTACCTATGATTAAAGGCCATAAGTTTTCAAAATTCCTATAATTTTCTTCCTATGATGATTTTATTAAGAGTTTGAGTTGTGAATCATTGACGTCAACATTTGTTCTAATCTAATCAAATTTACAAACAATTTTTTCCATTCAGTATTGTGATAATTTAGGAGTACAGGACAAAAACCACATTGCCTGTTTAGGTACCATTGCTAAAGATGTTATTGGTCATTTTTTTAGCAAACATACTTATCTTAAACTATGGGATACCGTTGCCAACTGCTATGCCACTCAATCCCCAAGCCAAGTTATTCATTATAGTAGATTGTTGCAAAATAGCAACAAAAATAGCCTTTCTATTGATAAGTTTGTTTTCAAGATGAATGATTTGGCAAGCAATCTCACTGCTATAATTGATTATGTGATAGACACTAATCTAGTTATGTACATTCTTAATGGCTTGGGATAAGATTTTCAACAATTTCAACCATTATTGGGGTTTGACTGAAACAATACTCTTTGGAGAATGTGCAATATCATCTTCTATCCTTTGAAGCTAAATTGAAGGAGATACAATCTATTATTTAGTATGATTTGGTCTATAAAACTGCATACCTTGTTATTGGTGCTCATTCTTTTTCTTCCTCAATAACTCATGGTTAACTTATTCATAACTTTGCAAGTGTTCCATGTTATCAATAATTCTTCTACCACTATAACTATGCCACCTATTGTCTATGGTCATGGCTATCCTCTATCTACTACTGATAATGGCTCGTACAATTCCTCCATTTTGATTGTTAATAACAGTTCTCCCTGTATCTTTTTGTTGGCTATTTTGACCTTAACCATCAAGTATTTGCTACTGTACAACAATCCTCAAGTAGCAGGTTTATTCAAGGTTCTCATTTTGATTTGTTCCATCGAAGCCAAGGCTAGAGAATATAATAGTCAATCTCAACCAACTTGCTAGGTTTGTAGGGAAGCTGATCATGTGGTTGCCAATTGCTATCAAAGATTTGATATCTTAATTTTCCATAAAATGATTTTATGAACAGGACTGCTGTCCAGACCCACCTAAGATTCCTTAACGGAACCTTAAACGAGCCTCGATTAGGAAAAATCTGACAGCATCTCCCCTAAGGTTTGAGCATACCCTCAAAAATACCTCCATAGAAAGCACTCTAGTATCAAACTACCTTATTCCTCCAACCTTACTACAAGATCTTCCATAAAAGGCAACACTTCAATAACAAAGTATAAGAATACATATACTAAAAATAATTTAAATAAACAAATAATAGGTTTAATCCTAAGTATAATCCTACATTTCTATATTGCTTTACGAAAATGCTAAATGCATAAATGTAGATAGAAGGGTGACAAAACGATAGTAATAGTAATATTATTAATAATAATAGTACAACTTGTGCAAGGACTATCACACTTGCCCGAGGGCTACCAATCGCCCGAAGGCTACCACACTTGCTTGAAGACTATTATACTTGCCCACAAGCTACACACTTGCTCGAAGGCCATCATCCTCGCCCAATCGGATAAACACAATGAGTATGCAGTTGACACTAATGATGATAGTAATAACAGTAACAAATTCATAAGTAATAATAATGATAACAGTGGTAACAATAATAATAATAATAATAATAACAGTAAAGATATTAATACCAATAATAATGATCATAATATATAATAATAACTACAATAATAATTAACAATAATAACAATGATAAATAGCAATAATAATAATAAAAATAATAACCATAGTAATATTAATCATAACAAATAATAATAACAACTACAATAATAATTAACAACAGTAACAATAATAAATAATAATAACAACAACGATAATAACAAATAATAATAATCACCTCATAACAATTAATAATAATAGTAATAAAACTAAAAATAATAATAAATGATGGTAATAATGGAAAATCATAGTCATGAATCGATATGATAAAATAAAGTAAAGTAAAATAAAATAAAATTTTAAAATTTATAAATATACTATGAAATGTGCATACTTTTAAAGAAGATTATGATATAAATTACACTTATGCTCATTTTAAATTACACTTACCAACCCTCAGGTCCATGGCTCCTACAGAATGATTATGATATAATCCTGCGGCCAAAAAAGGGAGCGACTGATACTCACTTTGCATTATACTTGCCTACCCTCTCTCACCACAGCTCATAAAGGACGACCATGTATATAGCTCGCGTGCTGATCCATAACATGATAACTAGCCATCTTATGGCTAAGGAAGGGGGCGACTAATGCTCACTTTATATTATACTTGCCAACTTTCAGGTCCATAGCTCCCAAAAGATGACTATACGTACTTTCGCACCAATCAGTAATACAGTATAGAACATTAGTACTGTATAGTGCATCTAAAGCTATAACAATTTATAATATATAAATACTGAAGTTTGATAAAATACCATCGCATTTGATATACTTTTGTGAAAGTCTTAAAATTTTAGATTTCATTTTAAACAACCACATAAATCCAACGATTTTATAAAATTTATTACTTTCACAATAATTTCAATTTCACAATTATACAAATGCACATATATTTTACACACTAAAATAATTATTATCTTTCTTTAATTCTTAAAATTAATCTATGAAAAATCATATTAAATCACATGAAATTTCACACAAAAATAAACGCATATATAAATATATTTTATTTCTTATATTTATATCACAAAATAAATTTAATAGGAGGATATAAACAATAAATCTCACAATAATTTAACATAATAATTTCTTTAAAACCATAAATGTAGATTTTATAAGACAAATATATTGAAATGACATAAATTCTACACAGTAAAATAAAATAGCAACTTTCTTAAACTTTAAAATATTCACAATATTTTTCTACATGTTCAATAACACAAAAAATATATATATTTTCACATCCATATGTATGCAAGTATATATGTTCATCTATATATGTTCATATATATTCACACAGATATTTATATATATATATATAATTCTTTTAATAAATATATATAGATATTCATGTATTCAACATATGTATATACATTTATACACATGCCAAGGAGTACCCACGTATACTCATATATATGTATGTATATATTCAAAAATATGCATTTGTAAATATACATGCACAAATCTAAACATGATCATGTACGAAATTATCACATTAAATACAAAATTTGCTCAAAAATGACAACATTTCAAATGCACCACCATAATTCACAAACAAGGAACACGATACTAACCTCATTTAGGCTCAACTCAACCGGTGGTGGCTGAAAAATGATCAGGAAAATTCAGCCAAGGTTCAATTCGTCATATCTCTCAAAACGGTAGGGAATTGAGCTGAATGGAGTCAAAATCAAGTCCAGGAGGTCTAAAAATGGTTGGAAAGGAGGACCAATTCGGTCGAAAGTTGTCCATATGGCCAAAAAACTAGCTTCGCCATCGCCAACGATGGATGCATGATCTGGGATTTTCCGATGATAGTTTGTCATGCCCTTTTGGCTGTTGGCTAGAAATGTCATGGACACTGCCCACGTCAAGTGCATATGGTGTACGGACAGCCGGAAAGCTAAAAATAGGTGGGACCCCTAGAAAGAGAGAGAGAGAGACAGAGAGAGAGAAAGACAGGGGGAGGAAGAGAAATAGAGAGAAAGAGAGAGAGACAGAAAGAGACATAGAGAGAGAGAGAGAGAGAAGGTGTTTTTCCGCCTTTTGAACATGAGAGGGGTGGGGGGGGGGGAGAGAGAAGGAAAAAGAAAAGAAAAAATAATTTTTTTATTAATGATGAGATGTGGCACTCTCCTGTCGTGACACGTGGCATTTTTAAAACGTGACATGTGCCTTTTTCAATTGGTGACATGTGGCATAAATCAAAGACTCCCCTAAATATTTTATGACCTGGTAAAGTCAGTCGTGGGAAAATAGACACAACTTTATAGATCCATAACTCTTCAACCGTAGGTCCAAATTAATCGTGCCGCCAGTCTACGGACTCATATCAATGAGCATTATCACATAGTACATGAGTCAACATCAAAATACATATAGATAAAAAGTCAACTTGGGGCTCATCGGTCAGTCCAGGTCGCATCTTTTTTTTACCACAACTTTCTATTCTTAGCTCCGATTATGCCGTACTACTAGTCTACGAACTCATTTTGATAAGAACCTTACCATGGTACCTTGGCCAACATAAAAGTTCTCTCATAGTAAAAAGTCAATCGAGAGATTCACTTGATCAACCCTTATGAACCTTGGTCAAACTTGATCGAAAATTCAAATTCAAGGTATTTTCTCATGTCGAGGTGTTACAACTGCTCTCAAAGCCCTTTTCCCCATGGCTGAGATGGTCCCATCTCGGGTTACCCCACTGAATCAATACTGAGAGTTAAGTAGGACCTTCTCGTAAATAATATATAACCTAATATAAAAATAGAGAAAAAGAAATGCTTGTGATAGGATTTTTGTAAATTAATGGTCATACCCATCAAGAGTTCCAACTCAAAACCCAATTGAAAGAAAATATAAAAGTTAAATTATACATATTAGGTTAATCCACTAGAGCATATTAGAGGAAGTATATAAGTCCAAAAATAAATAAAACAACATAACAATAGTTTCATAAGAGTGTAGAAATGAAACAATACATCAACTGTGAAAATGTAAGGAAGACAAAGATGCAAGAACAATGAAATCTATGAAGGTGTTGATGAATAATGCCCAAATATAGTATGCACCAACAATCAGTTGAAGCATAGGAGAAGGGTTTAAAAATAAAAAATTATAATACGAGTTCAACGAGTGGACTAAAATAATAATATAAAAATAGATATAATATTTCAAAATGTTTTACTCAAGACCTCACATCTGCTGTTTTGAAAAGTTCCCATTTATGAAACTATTTTGTGAAACCCAATTTGTATTCCAATCTAATATTATAAAATAAGCATTTTAATAATTGAAGAATATAAATTATTAATAACCAACTGAAGTATAAATTTAATGTTAGACAATAACTAATATAATCAAAATCATAAGAACGATGCTAAAAAAAAAAAAGGTAAAACCACCAATATAAGTACATAAGAAAAAAAAAAACATACAATTTATTTTATGATATACCTAGCATTGCCAGATAATGTACAATATTTTGGAACACTACCAAACAGTAAAGAAATACACAAAACCGAACATCATAATGGATTAGCACACAACTCATTTTCACTCCTAGAAAATGGCATACAACTCAATCATCATTCTCTTATATCATGACAACCTATCATCCTATAGTCACAAAGAAGTGGTACACAACTTGTCATTACTACAACAGAATGGCACACAACTTAATCATCATTCTCTCATATCGAAACGACACAAAGCCTGTGCATGACTAATAACATAAAATGCAACAATTAGTACTATAGAGTACACCATTTGAAAATGATAGTACAATACTCATGAACAACCCTTTCAAAGTCATTCTTTTCATTTTAACAAAACAAATACAATACCATAAATCAAAAATTAATATTTGATTCCAACCATATATTTATTTTTTTAGAAACTCCAAGTCATCATTTCATGACAAACATAAATACCAATAGTGAAATATGATTTACCATTTTTAAGCACCTTGGAATATAAAATACTTATGTGTGCATCAAAATATACAATTTCCAATTTTCTTTAGTAAAATACATTTCCAATTTCACCATGAACTCATTAGAATTTAAAATCATCTAAAAACTTGTTAAATGTCACATAAAATGATAACACACACACACACACACATATATATATATATAAGCACATATTCATATATGTATACGATAAGCATTTAAATCAAATCATATATATAAAATATTCAAGTCACATGTATTGTGCTAGTATGTCCAAAATTACTTGAAAACATAATTCACTCTTCGTATGGTCACCTCCAGTCTCAATATGGATGACTATGATAAAATAAAAATATTGCTTAGGCTCCAACAATCAAACCTAAGATGTTGGAGTGTACCAAACATATTAAAACACTTTATGCAACTCTTAAATTATATAAACTGGATACTTGATAGTTCAATTATACTACAAATCTTAAGGATCTTGTGATGTGATTCCGCCCGAGCCCGCTCCACCGATAACCCGCTGGGGTGCTGACTCGACACGGATGAAGACTAGGCCAATCACAAAAGCTCAAATTAAGAGATTTAAGGACAAACTGGGAGTATTTATACAGGGGGTAATCAATCTCAACAAAGCTTGTCCATACTTGAAGATACAAAGCCTATTCTAAGCATCCAAGTGGTGGAAGCCGATACGGACCCAGGTGACGGTTTTGGTACATTTTTGGAGTTCGGGAAGCATGAAATGGTTCCAATGCTTTATGGGTTCAATACATATGCCTAAGAGGTCATGGAATCAAGCTAAAGCAGCCTCAAATGCAATAAAAAAGGGCTTGTACGGACAGCATCAACAATTTGGCCGAATTTGCTGCATTGCTTGCTGGCTTTACTGTATTTTACTGTATTAGCCTTTTCTTACTTTTCCAAGCATGGGTAACGTGTGGGACTTCATATTCAGCTTATTTGGCATCCTAAAAAGAATCTAGAAGATGATTTGAAGCTCAAAAGGGTCAAAGATTGATCAAAGTCAACTTGATTAAAAGGCTAGCATTTTTAGTTTCCTAATTTGTTTTTACTTTTTGTTTTAGGAAACTACCATTACTTTTTGGCTTTTATTTATTTATTTTCTGGACAAATAACTTTAGGAAGGTTTTTATTTTATTCTTTCCATTGTAAATTAATTAATTCCCAATTTAATATAAAGGAATTAATTAATCAAACTTACATTAGGAAAGGAAGTATAGTTTCGGCCAACTAGGTTTCTTTATGCGTGTGGCCGGTTTTACCTAGGGTTTTTAGGGTTTATTTTGTTTCATTCAAAGCCTATTTAAAGGCTTATTTTTCAATAAGAATTAACTTTGATTTGATTGAGAAAATACTTGTGAGATTTATTATCTCTTTGTTCTTTGAGAACACCTAAAACACCATTAGAGAATTGGTTGTTTTAGATTGACTTATCAATAGGTTTTCCATCCCCTATTGTGGCGTCTACATTATACCAAGGTTTCTAGTCACAGGTTGGTTAGGGGTGAGGTCAATTCCATTAGAACTTGAACTTAATTAAGATCTGGGCTAATATAATACAGGTTTAGGAGCAGGTCGTCCTAGGTTCGTATCATCTTGTGTCCAATATTGGGTTTTTCATCTGAAAGCTAATTTTATGAAATTAAACCTTCCAGTGGGTCCTAATAACATCTAATTACACACATCCAACTTTGATTTTATCCAAATACAGTTCAATTTTATACGGTGTTTAACTAATTGACCCAAAAACAAATAAACTATCAGACAACATCCACAATTTACAAACTTTATCATTAGAAAGCCCATGAGACAAGGAATGCATTGGTGTACTCAACTTGGCCCAAAAGTCTTGCTTTTGGTTCGAAAGCATGTAAACAAATTTGATCAAACTGTGTTGATGGATCTCTCAAGCAGAAAAAAAATTTGATAAATAGAACCTGGATTTAATTTTGAAGGTCCAAAAGTGGTGGATAAGAGGTTTGGGTTAGTCTAGGATCCTAAAAATGCCAACATCTTTGCCAAACTCAAACTGTTGATCTATGGGCATGCGGGTCTGTAGGTGTTCACATGAGTTTTGGGTTTTTAAGGATGACTTTGGTATTTTTCAAGTTTGTTCCAACTTAGGGCATGCTTTCCAAAGTGTATATAGGCATTGAGTCAACTACAAGATAAAAACTTTGACTAGTTTGTATATAGATAAAAATACTATGATTTTGGTATTTTCATGTTTGTACCAACTTAGGGCACACTTTCCAAAGTATACATAGGCCTTGGGTCCACTAAACATATACGAGTTTGTATACTTATAAAAATAGTAATATTCAAAAACTTCTTGGAACGATAATTTTTTAACTATTACTTAAAGTCAGGTGTACTGTCAATCTATGAACTCGTATTAGCGAGCTCTACACAATGGTGCAAAAGTCAAAGCAAAACTCCATCTCTAAGAAAAAGTCAAATTTGATCCCACTTAAAAGTCCAATTTAATCAAACTTAGTCAACCTTGGTGAAACAATCCAAAATGTCAAATTTCAAGTGTTTTCTCAGGATGGGTCGTTACAACCTACCTCCATTATGAAAATTTTTTCTTCAAAATTTAACACCTCATTATTGGAATATGTTAAAAAGCTAACTTCACATGGTCCAAACATTCGGGATCCAACACAACTTAACTTTATGAGAAACCACCAAATTACCATTAGTAGAAACTAGTTGTCCATGAGATTTCACTAACCCAACCAAGCTCATAGTTAGAGAGCATTAGCACCACAATGCAAACCACTAAGCGCTCATGTTGCAACCCTAAAACGATAACACATTTGACTCCATAAAACAAATGCCAACCCCCTAAATAACAAAACCACAATGTAGAACAAACTCTATTATCTCTATAAATAGTCCAAAAGTAATAACTAACCTAAAGTGATCAACAACAAGTCCACAAAAAGCACAACATTAACATGAGATCTATCTTTTATTAACTCCCAAAACATAATTACAGTAACCTATCTTCTAGTGACCAAGTCCAAAGCCATCTTAAAACCATTAATGTGACTCTTATAAAAAAATCACATATCTAACTAGTTATAACTAACTATGATAATCCATCCATCATTTGAAAGCAAATTTATAACCTAAGTTTAATTTCTTAAATCAAAATTAAAATTGGGATTGTTCTTTTTGCCTTTCCCTCACCTTCTCAACTTCTTGCCTTTCTTGTCAATAATCTTCATTAATTCTTTGATCCTCCAATACTCAAACATAGTCCTACTAATTACTCTGATAGAGTCATTAAACAAAATTTTCACACTTATTCTAATATAAAACCTCAAATATCTCATAAAACCTAATATAATTTTCAAAATTATCAACCTATAAGCAGTAAAAGATACTAACCACTGCCAAAATAAAGTACAAACAACAACAAACATCCAAAAGATCAAGTCCAATATTAAGAAACTAACTACTAGATTCTCAAACTGTTGAAAAGCATTAATCTTATCTCTTACAATCTTTCTATATCCTCCAAATCCACAATATCTTCAAAGATGAAATGCTACCAAAGAGCATCAACTATAAGACATAAGTATCCAGTATGTATTTAGAAGTAAAATGCCTTGCAATAAAAATATAAATTAAAATTGAGTGCAGTTGTCCCAAATTTTTATAAAAGATCACTCTTAAGCAACTTAAGCATTTATCTAGACCATAAAGGGTCTCCTATGGAGGTGAAAATCTCTGTCACGTCATCGAGACAATCTATCTCCACCTACCTATCTTTCTATCACATCTTCACCTCTAGCTATAGCTATAAAATGCTACCTAGTGTTAATGTTACCTCTTCTAATTTGGCATGTTTGTGCCCTATCTTTTAGCATAAACAATCCATTGCTAGCCTTTGGAACTTCAATATCGTTATGTATCGAATGAAGTCAAACTCGCCTGAAATAGCCACACTATCCACAACGAAACAATCCTCCTGCCTCTAGCAACCCCATAGTGATTCTGCTACAACATGAACTATAAGATACACGAATAATTTATATTGTTCTTTAAATTTCATGTCCATGGAGATAAAGAAATTGTGGATATTAAGATCACATTTGCTCCTCAATTCTTTAAGCAGCTTCTTTATTTATGTGATTTTTTCACCATATTTTCTTCAATGGCAAGCTCTTAGAGTAGAACCTATGGTATTTCTTATAGTGGGTCACCATTGGTTGCTCCTTGTATATCAATAACACCGTGTAACTAGATGAGTTGTCCTTTGAAGACCGTGAATAATCCAATTTGTACTTATGAAGCATAGTCCATAAAATTGTATTTGAATCTGGAACAAGATTTCTAGTAAAATTAATTCTCATTGTGGCAACTAAGAAGATCATTGGCCCCTCATTTGTAAAGTCATGAACTAAATGAATATCTTTATATGTCCAAGTTAGGTGCTGGGCATCGAATACACTTCATATGAAGTAAATATCATTTAGAAAATACATGCATAAATTGTAAAGGAAAAGTTTTGTGCCCTGTGTAAGGTAACACCTTAGGTTGACTTGTTCGTCGAAGGGTAACTCCATCGTTCGCTGCTAGTTATGATGATACATCTATAACCATATTTTGAGTAGCATAAGCATCCCGCTGTGTTAACAAAATCAACCCCTCTAACCATTACCTTTACATTTAGGTGTCATTTGTACTCTGCTATTAGAAGAAGTACCATTCACATGTCTTGTTTGCATACTATATCACTCAATACTAGCTTATTGATGAGAAAAACTAGATCTAAAAGAAAGAATTACAAAGCACCAAAAGATCCTTGAAATAACTAATTTATCCATAATAGTAGCATCCATTTTACGTCTGATAAATCATAAAGTGAAATCTACCATAACAGCTATATGGAACATGATAATTTTGTTTAATTCATCTATTTTGATGACCATTGGTGCAATCTATTATATGCCAAATAGTACCTTGTGCATAGGTAAGTCGACCTCCCTTAATACTGAAGCTACCAGGAAACCCAAAACCGTAACAACCCTGATGAGAATCCGCCCGAACCCGCACAACCGAAAACCCACAGGGGTACTAACCCATTATGGATGAAGACTGAGCCAATCACTAGGGCTTAAGCTAAGAGATTTAAGGACAACCTGGCAGCCTTTATATAAGGAGTTATCAATTCTCAAAAGGGCTTGTCTATACCCGAAGATACAAATCCTGTTTTAAGCATCCAAGTGGTGAGGGCCGATACAGACTTGGGAAGCTGTTTTAGTGCAGATATGGACTTCGGGTAGCATGGAGTGGATCCAACACTTCATGGATTCAGTGTGATGAGAATCCGCTCGAACCTGCACAAGCGACAACTCGCTAAGATGCTGACCCGGTACGGATGAAGACCGGACCGATCACTAGAGCTCAAGCCAAGAGATTTAAGGACAAACTAGCTTCTTTTATATAGGAAGTAATTAATTCTCAAAAGGGCTTCTCAATACATAAAGATACAAAGTCTGTCTTAAGTATCCAAGTGGTTGAAGCCGTTACAGACCTGGGTAGCTGTTTTAGTGCAAATATGGACTTTGGACAGCAACAAACGGATCCACCACTTCTTTAATTCAATGAACATCACCAAGAGGCCATTTAATCATGCCAAGGTAGAATCCAAAACATCTAAAACCAGCTTGTATGATCAACATCTCAATTTGGCCGAAAATGTGTTGCTTAGCTGCTGACTTTGACTTTTCTTCTTGTTCAAGTAAGTTTGACTTATTCCAATCAAGGGGAAATGTGTGGGTATCATTATTAATCACATTTGGCATCCTAAATAGCATATGGAAGCTGATTTAGAGCTCAAACAAGCTGGAAATTAGTCAAAGATACTTTAATAGTCAAACTAGTCAACTAGTTTCCTAATTTGATTTTGACTTTTTGTTTTAGGAAATTAGTCTTATATTTGGTTTCTATTTAATTATTTACTGGAAATATCAACTTATGAAAATTTCTATTGTATTATTTTCATTGTAAATTAATTAAGTCCTAATTCAAAATAAAGGAATTAATTAATCCAAACTAGTTTAGGAAAGTAGGTAAATTTCGGCCAACATGTTTCATTTTCTCTTTGGTGGCCAATTTTAACCTAAATTTTTAGGGTTCTATTTTTTTGTGACTCTAGCCTGTTTAAGAGCTTATTTTTAACGAACAATGCACTTTCAATAAGGGCTTATTTTTTACGAAGAACACATCATTAGAGAATGTGTATTTTAGTTTTGACTTATCAATAGGGCATCCATAACATATTGTGGTGTCTTCATTATGCTAAGGTTTCTAATCACAAGTTGGTTAGGGTTTAAGGTTTTCCCATAAGAACTTGAACTTAGTTGAGATCTGGGCTAATATAATACGAGTTAGTCAACCTAAGTTCATATCATAGTGAATATCATTAAGGGGCCATGGAATCATGACAAGGCAATAGCTAAGGCATTTAAAACTAGCTTGTGCGCATAGCATCAATTTTTGGTCGAAAATGACAAGTTTGCCACTGACTTTGATTCCATTTGATGATCAAGCAAGTTTGACTTATTCCAATCAAGGGCAACATGTGGAATCCAATATTAATCCTATTTGGCATCCTACAAGGCATATGGAAGCTAATTTGGAGCTTAAATTGGTCAAATATTGGTCAAAGACAACTTAGTTATAAAGATAGTCAAATAGTTTCCTAATTTGTTTTTGACTTTTTGTTTTAGGAAATTAGTATTTTATTTGGTTTCTATTTACTTATTTTCTGGAAAAATCAACTTAGAAAAGTTATTATTCTATTATTTTCATTGTAAATTAATTAATTCCTAATTCAAAACAAATGAATTAATTAATACAAACTAATTTAGGAAACTAGTGTGAGGGTCGGCCAACATGTTTCCTTTTCTTTTTGGTGGCCGATTTTACCCTAAATTTTTAGGGTTTATTATTTTGAGACTCTAGCCTATTTAAGGGCTTAATTTTGAGGAAGAATGCACCTTTAATAATATTCAGAAATTATTTTTTGAGAAAGAATTCTCTTTGTTCTGTTTGAACACCTAAAATACTATTAGAGAGTGAGTATTTTAGTTTTGACTTATCAATAGGATATCCATCACCTATTGTGATGTCTTCATTATACCACAGGTTGGTTAGGGGTTAAGGTTTTTCTATAAGAACTTGAACTTAATTGAGATTCGGGCTAATATAATATGGGTTTAGGCACGAGTCGACCTAGGTTCATGTCATTTGGTATCAGAGTTAAAATTTTGTTCAGGTTTGATCTATCTTATTTGTTTTCTTTATATTTATTTCATTCTACAATTTTAGCATTAGGTAAGGTTGGATCCATCCTTTACACATTCTGAATCTTAAAAAAAAATAAAAAATTCATTCATAGCCGAAGTTAGGATTCTTTATTTACCGGATTTTTGCTTCTTAGCTTGTTGGTTGATTTCCTCTTTGATCTTAGTAAAATGGTTTATTGTTGATTTTTTCTTTTCTATTTTAATTTTAATTATTTGCATTCATATACTCCAGAAAAAAAAAAATATTGAAAGCATATTGCATAAATCCTAAAAATTGTGCAATTTGTTTTTGTTTGGAGTGTGGCCTCAGGTTTGGTGGAATTTTGGTGGTGGAATTGCAATTTTGTTGTTAATTCTTGCTACTATAGTTGAGTTTATGTTCTATCAGTAAAAAATAAAAAATAAAAAATATTGATGCCCGATTTTTGTTGAATTAGGAGTTTGAATTTGTTTGCTGGAAATTTGTTGGAGCTGCTGAATTGTTGCTTGCTTATTCAATATTTGGAGTTGCTGGAAATTCAATCTTGCTGCTGGATATTTGAATTTTGGGTGCTAAAACTATTGGATTAAAATTAGTTAAATGATTTGATACAAAAACTTGAATTACAAAGAACAACAACCAACAACTATCCTATAATTTTTATTCAATTTGATTATTGTTTGTGTTTGAATTTCTTTCTCTATATTTTATCCTTGAATTATTGGTTCATTCATATTTTGGACAGCTTTTATTTCATTCCAAAAAATTTGCTTGTTGATTTACCTTGTTTTAGCTTAGGAAAACCGAGAATAGGTATTTTCATTTTGCTCGGTATTTGTTTGTTGTAGTTGTTGTTTTGTTAATAAGTTTAATTAGAACATACTTGTGATCTAGTTGCTGTTTTATGGGTGTTTTAATTAGAACTTTGACATAATTCTTTGAGTGGAAAAAGACAGGAGAGTGTGAGCTTAAAAGAGGGTAAGAGCCGAAACTAGTGTGCAAACACAAATGTCAAGACCTTATTTGAGTGAAACACGTGAGGGAGTGAATTTGGTGAGGATTTATTTTATTTTTGCAATATTTATACTAACATGCAGATTCAAGGATAAGAAGAGAAGTAGGAGATGACTTATTTAGAATTAATGAAGAGAAGTCCGTAGGATTCAAAGGTGATTCCTGAGCTTCGGGGAGTGGGGATGAGCACACGAACATGAAGGCCATCTTGGAGCAACTACGGTGGATGAATGCTCAATTTGATCATATAGATAAAAGGGTGGATGGGTTAGAGACTTCACAAGGTGGGCTGAATTTGAGACAAGAAATTCATGGTGGCTGAGGTTGAGGTCAAGGAGGTTACGGATGCCATAGGGAGGATTTTGAATAAGGAGATTATGGAGATAATTTAGTGGAGGATTTTGAAGACATCTATGCTCTCCAAGGAAGGAAAAACTGTGGGAGACCAGCAAGGAATGAGGATGATGATCGTGGGAATATTAAGGTCAACATACCACCTTTCATGGGAAAAAGTGATCCAGAAGTTTACTTACAGTGGGAGGAGCATATGGAGATGATCTTCGATTGTCACAGCTATTTGGAGACTAAGAAGGTAAACATGGCAGCAATGGAATTTGGACATTATACCCTCCAATGGTGGACAAATGAGCAAAGTACCTGAAGGAGAGTTGGAGATGAACCCATCACTACTTGGAGACAAATGAAAGGAGACATGAGAAAGAGGTTTGTACCAAGCCATTACAATAGGTTGCTGCATCAAAGACTCCAATCATTATCACAAGATAGTAGGTCTATGGAGGATTATTACAAGGTGATGGTGATGTTCATGATGAGATTGAGCATGAATGGGGATAGAGAAGCAACCATGGCACAGTTTCTAGGTGGATTGAATCGATAGATAGCCAGTCAATAGAATTACAACAATATGTGGAATTGGAAGAGATATTGCATGTGGCTATCAAACTTGAGAATCAATTCAAGAGGAAGGGAACAAGTACACGGTTTGGAGGAGTATCAAGCAGTGAGAGGTCAAATCCAAGTGCTTAGAGAAGCAATCCCACCTTTGAAGTAAGACAAAAGTCGAAACTTGGAAGAGAAAGCACCACTCGGCCAAAAAGGGAGTCCAAAACCGAATCTGTCCAGGCACACAAAAATGAAGGTAAATCTAATCCTAGACCTTCTAGAATTTGTGAAATTGTGTGTTTTAAGTACCAGGGATGAGGAAACATTGCCAATGAATGCCCAAAAAGAAGAATCATGGTGCTGAAAGGTAATGGTGAGTTAGAGTCTGAAAGTGAAGAAAGTGATGCTGAAACCAAAATTGATGGTGAAGAAGTTGGAGGTCAAGAATTTGAGGTAGTATGTCTCATATAGATGGTCACATCAAGCCTTTGGATAGCAAACAATGGGTAGTGGATGTGGTCATTGCTAAGAGGTGGTCATTTAGAGCTCTGGACAGCAAGCAATGGGTAATGGCAGTGGTCATTTCTAGAGACTTGTAGGTCGAGATAGTTTTTGTACCGATTACAAACTTTGTTGTTAATACCATATTATGAGTTGCTAGTGGTATGGAGTATGTTTCCTCTATCCGTAGTCAGGACACTTGTTAAAGGTTGTTCTGATATGGGACAAAATGAGGTAGAAGCCTTTGGATCTGGTCCTCAGTTTCAATAAGTTGATGATCATGGAAAACCGAATGCACAGGAAGGCCAGACTATTATAAAAGCAGGCTAGACTATAGGAGGATCCACTAGTACTGCACAGCAGTCCACAATTCCAGCTTAAGGTGGAGTCTAAATGGGATGTTCGACAGGCAAAGGTGGAGTGTTCACTATAACCTAGGAGGCTTAGACCACCTCAGATATCATGATAGGTATGCATGAATGATACGAACCTAGGACGACCTGCTCCTAAACCCGTATTATATTAGCCTGGATCTAATTATATTCAAGTTCTAATGGTCACCTTGACCCCTAACCAACCTGTGATTAGAAAACCTTGGTATATAATGAAGACGCCACAATAGGTGATGGAAGGCTTATTGATAAGTCAAACTAAAACACTCATTCACTAATGGTGTTTTAGGTGTTCAAAAGAACAAAGAGAATTCAATCTCATAAATAATTTTCTGTATAAAATTCAAACTTGATTTCTCATTGAAAATAAGCCTTTAAATAGGCTAAGATTACAAAGCAAAAACCCTAAAAAAATTAATTCAAAACCAGACTCAAATTGTGGAGAAAAAGAAAGTAGAGAAAAGGAAAGTAGAGAAAAAGAAAGTGCCCAATTTTTCCTAGTTTCCTAAACTAATTGGGATTAATTAATTCATTTATTTTGAAATAGGAATTAATTAATTTACAACTGAAATACTAAAATAATAACTTTTATAAACCTATTTTTCCAGCAAATAAATAAATAAAAATTAAAATAAAAGACTAATTTTCTAAAGCAAATTAGGAAACTAAAATACTAGCTTTTTGACTAAGCTGACCTTGACCAATCTTTGACCAATTTGAACTCCAAATCAGCTTCAATATGCTTTGTAGGATGCCAAATAAGCTGAATATGAAGTCCCACACATTTCCCATGCTTGGAAGAGGAAGAAAAAGCCAACTCAGCAAAATACAGTAAAGCCAACACAAAATACAGTAAAAAATAGATCAAATTTGAAGCTGCCCGTACAACCCCTTTTTGAATGCCTTTGAAGCTGCATTGACTTGATTCCATATCCTCTTATACATATGTATTGAATCAATAAAGAGTTGGAACCATTTCATGCTGCTCGATGTCCATGTTTGCACCAAAAGTTTTACCCGGGTCCGTATCGGCTGCCACCACTTGGATGCTTAGAATAGGCTTTGTATCTTCAAGTATGGACAAGCTCTGTTGAGAATTGATTACCCCCTGTATAAATGCTCCCAAGTTTTCCTTAAATCTCTTAATTTGAGCTCTTGTGGTTGGCCCGGTCTTCATTCGTGTCGGGTTAACACCCCAGTGGGTTATCCGTTGAGCGAGCTTGGGCGGAATCACATCATTCCCCTCCTCTTGAAAAGGATTTGTCCTCAAATCAAGATCATCATCTGCAGCAAAAGGAGTTAAATCAACAACATTAAATGCAGCACTCATGTTATACTCACCCGGTAAATTAAGCGTGTAGGCATTCTTGTTATTTGGCTCCAAAGCTTGAAAAGATCCGTCCACATGCGGCATAGGTTGGACTTTTTTTGTTTGGGGAACCTCTTCTTTCTTGAGTGCAGCCAAATCAAATCTCCTGGGTCAAACACTATCACAACAAATACTAGAAATACACGGTTCGTCACACTTTTTAATATTAGCAAATAATATCTCCCAACTTTTTAAATTTCCACTAAGTAAAGCTTTTAATAATGCAGATAAAGTTCTAAACAAGAAACGTATTTTTAAATTAACGTCTTTATAATTCATAACCAGCAATGGTTTCTTACCCAGGATAGACTTATTAACATCCCCAAAACTCAAAAAAAAAAAAAATTTACTTTTTCTTTCTCTTCTTTCTTTTCCTTTCTCTCTTTCGGACACACTCTTTTTATCATCACTTCTGGCTTTTTCTCTTAATTTCTCTCTTTCGGTTTTGTCTTTGTCTTTCCCCTCACCATTGAGTTTAGAGTACTTACCTTGGACAGTAAGTTTGGTCTTGACCTCATGGGTAGGTGGTGTAACCATTGGTGTCCTACTAGCCTTCTCTTTGAGCTTCTCAGCTTCCCTCTTTTGTTGCATTTGAAGCTGGTCTCTAAATACCTCCTTTGGAGTTAATGGCTCCAGCTTGACCTTCTTCCCATTAAATTTAAATACAATGGAATTCTCTCTCCCATAGTGTATGGCATTCTTATCAAATCCCCATGGCCTTCCCATTAAAAGTATGACTAGCATCATAGGCACAACATCACATAAAACAACATCCATATATTTATCTATTTTAAATTCTACCTTGGCCTGTTTATTCACTTTTATTTCACCACTATCATTAAGCCATTGTAATCTATAAGGTTTTGGATGTTTAATAGTGGTTAAGCCTAATTTATCAACTACAAGATTAGTAATTACATTTGTACAACTCCCACTATCAATAATCATACTACAAATTTTACCTTGGATTACACATCGGGTGTGGAAGATGTTTTCTTTTTGAACATGGTCCTCATCCTTGTATACAGTAAGGATCCCTCCTTGCAACTAAGCTCAATTCATCCCTTGAAGGTTGGAGTGTTTCGTGTTCCTCATGTTCAGCATCTCCGACTTCTCCATATTCAATTTCAGTTTTAGCATCACTTTCTTTACTTTCGGATTCTAGTTCGCCATTACCTTTCAACACTATAATCCTCCTATTTGGGCATTGGCTAGTGATGTGTCCTTATCCCTGGCACTTAAAACACACAATTTCATGACTTTTTAAAGGCTTAGGATCAGATTTACCTTGGTTGATTTGAACTTTCTTCTCCAACTTTCAGCTTTGACTTGCTTTCATAGGTAGGATTGCTTCTCCAGCCACTTGGAATTGATCTTCCGCTGTTGGAAACTCCCCCAAACCGTGAGCTTACACCTCTCCTCTTGAATTGCTGCTCCAATTTAATAGCCACATGCAACATCCCCTCTAATTCCACATATTGTTGCAACTCTAGTTGGTTGGCTATCTCACGATTCAAACCACCAAGGAATCTTACCGTAGTTGCTTCTCTATCCTCATTCATGTTTAATCTCATCATACGCATCTCCATCTCCTTATAATAATCCTCCACGGACATACTTCCTTGAGATAGGGATTGAAGCCTTTGATGCAGCAACCTATGATAATGTGATGGTACAAACCGCTTCCTCATGGGCTCCCTTCATTTGGTGCCATGTAGTGATCAAGTCATCACCAACTCTCCTTCGGGTATTTTGCTCATTTGTCCACCATTGGAGTGCATAATGACCAAACTCCATTGCTGCCATCTTCACCTTCTTGGCCTCCGAATAATGATGACAATCGAAAATCACCTCTATTCTCTCTTCCCATTCCAAATATGCTTCTGGATCACTTTTACCCATGAATGGTGGGATGTTTACCTTGATGTTGCCAAGATCATCATCTTCATTCCTTGCTGGTCTCCCATGGATTAGCCTTTCTTGAGGTTCAAAAATTTCATCAAACCCTTCATCCAAGTCATCTCCATAGTTACTTCCCTCAAATTCCTCTCTTGGTCACCCTCGGCCTCCTCGACCTCGACCTCCATGAGCATCTAACCTTATATTGGGCACTCCTTGGGGTGTTTCTAACCTGTCCATTAAATGGTCAAATCGGGCATTCATCCGCTGTAATTGCTCCAATATAGCCCTCATGTCGGTTTGCTCACCACTCCCCATAGCTCGGTAATCACATTTAAATCCTACGGTCTCCTCTTCATTAATCCTCAAAGGTGGATCTCCTCTGCTCACCCTTGAATCTTCCATGTTAGTATGAATAATACAAAAATAAAATAAATTTTGACCAGATTCACTCTTTCACGTGTTTCACTCAATATAAGAACTTGACACTCGTGTTTGCATACTAATTTCGGCTTTTAACCCTCACACTCTCTTGCCTTTTTCCTCTCAATGAATTATCTTAAAGTTCTAATTAAAACACCCACAAAACAGCAATTAGATCACAGGTATGTTTTAATTAAACTTATCAACAAAACAGTAGCTAAAAGTAGGCAATACCGAAGAATTCAACAAAACCTAGTTTTTGACTTCTCTAGGAAAAATAAAGCAAATTACGGAGAAACCTTTGGAATTTTTAAGAACTGGACCAGATGGTAAGAGATTAAGGATTCAAGAATAAAATTTAGGAAAAAGAATTTCAAGCTCAAACAAGAATCAAATCGAACAAAAATATAGAATAGTGTTGGTTGTTGTTCTTGTAATTCAAGTTTTGTATCAAATCCTTTAACTAATTTTAATCCAAATAATTTAAGCACCCAAAATTCAAATATCCAACAAAATAATTCTCCAGAAACTCAAAATATCATAAATCAAATCTCCAAATCAAACAAGTTCCCAAACTCAAATTTCAACACCAAATTCAACAAACTCGAAAATTTTTTTTTTATTTGGCTTTACCTCTCCTTTTTTTTTTTTCACTCACAGAACATGAACAACTACAGTAGCAAGAATAATTACCAAAATTGCAATTCCAACTCCGAAACAAACACCAAACCCGTGACCTCCCAATCAAAAATTCAAATTGTGCGATTTTTTTTTTTTTTAATTCCGCAAACCCCACTCTTCAAATTTTTTTTTTTAATATATGTTGCAAATATTTAAGACTAAAACAGCAAATAAAAATCAACAAAAACCAAAATTAACAAGAACAATGATGAAAAACAACCAACAAACTAGGAAACAAAAATATGATAAAACTAGGAAACCGAATTCAACTAGGAATGAATTTTTTTTTTTTAAAAGATGCAGAACGTGTATGATGATAGAAGCAACCTTAACCTAATGCTAAAATTTTAGAATAACACAAAAATAAATAAGCAAATAAAGATAGATCAAACCTGAACAAAATTTGGCTCTTATACCAAATGATACGAACCTAGGACAACCTGCTCCTCAACCCGTATTATATTAGCCCGGATCTAATTATGTTCTAGTTCTAATGGTCACCTTGACCCCTAACCAACCTGTGATTAGAAAACTTGGTATATAATGAAGACGCCACAATAGGTGATGGAAGGCCTATTGATAAGTCAAACTAAAACACTCATTCACTAATGGTGTTTTAGGTGTTCAAAAGAACAAAGAGAATTCAATCTCACAAATAATTTTCTGTATAAAATTCAAACTTGATTTCTCATTGAAAATAAGCCTTTAAACAGGCTAAAATTACAAAGCAAAAACCCTAAAAAAATTAATTCAAAATCGGACTCAAAGGCCGATTCGTATCAAAACCGGACTCAAAGGAGGGATCCTTGTCTGTTGTACGGGCACAGGCCGATTCGTATCACAACTCACCATCAATGGTCAGAAAATGGCCAAAAACTTTTGGTCAAATTTCAAATCAACATAACTCTCACACAACTTAAGATTTGAAAGAACGGAGGCCATATTAGGAATCAGGCGGTTGAAAACAGGAGGGATAGAGGTATGGTTAGGCTGAGACCACCGGAAAATAAAAAAATTATCAGAATTTAGAAAATTACCACCCCAGCTTTAGACGCTCCAATTTGGGCTAATCGAATCGCCTACTGGCCTACCGTGAAACTTGGCTACTAAGCTCACTGGCAGCGAGGCTTTACCAGTGACTAGTGTGTGTCAATAATAAGTGGTTGGAAAATGATCAATTCCAACCAAATGAGAGAGAGAGAGAAAGAGAGAGGTTTTCATGGGAGAGGATAGAGAAAGAGAGAAAAGAGAAAGAAAAAGAAAAAAAATGACACATGGTGCCCCTTAAGATATTTTTCAAAATCCCTTCGCATTTTTTTTTTCTTGGGATAAAAACCACCAGTAAAGTTAGTTCTAAAATAATAAGTACAATTTTACAGATCCATAACTTGCAGACTCCTATCGATGAGCACTATACGATGGTATAGCAGTCAAAGCCAAAAATCAATCTTGGCCTAGCTTGGTCAATTCGAAGCATACATTTTTTTATTTATCATAACTTCCTAATCCTAGTTTTGATTTTGGCATGCCACTAGTCAATTAACTCGGGTTAATGAGTACTTTGCCATGGTGCCTTTCTCAAAAACAAATTCCGCTGGTAGCAAAAAGACAACTATGAGATCCACTTGGTTAACCTAGTCAACTCTAATTAAACTCAGTTTAAATTCAAATATAGAGTGTTTTCTCGAGTCAAGGTGTTATGGTTTGAAAGATTCATCAACGTTAAGTTTGATTGAATTTTTTTATGTATTTTTCAGCCATCGGCAATATATTTGGACCAAGATGAGCTTATATTTTTGTTACACATTCCACAAGATTTCCAATAATATAAAGTTTGTAAATTTTGGCGTTGTTTGATAATTTTTTCTTTTTTAGGTCAATTAGATAAATTTCAACTATTTTTGTACATAATTAGATAAATCGGACAAAATTAAAGTTAGAATACTTTGTGGGACCTAATAGGAGGTCTAATTTCAATAAGTTGGCCTCCGAGTGAAAAATCCAACTTTGGATATTAGTACAATTATAAATATATGGTTTTAATACTATATATATATATATGGCTTGATTTGAGTACTTATCGTATACATTTATAAATATATGATTTTACATATATGTGTCATCTGTTGGAATTTGGTGTAGGTTTATGTTGTTGTACCTTAGAGCACCATCATTCAAGGTGTTAGTCAAGAATGATTATTGTTGGTTCTTGGTTCTTGATTTTGTTTTTTTTTTGGGTGTGTTAAGGTTTTGTTTCTGGTTTTAATGGCAGTTTGGGGTTCTTGAGAAGGTTGTTAGCTTTTGGGAAGAAGAAGAAAACAAATGTAGTATCCCCTGTTTTCATTACAATTTTCATACTTTTAAATACATCAAAAAGGCAATAATACATGCTGCCATATTGAGAAATAAATACAAAAGCATTAAAAGTAACCAACCAAGCCAAACTACCCCAACTAACTCTAATCAATGTGCTGGGCATGCAAGAAACCTTCTTTAATGGGCAGTTCGGCTTGTCTAAGGCATTTGAATTTGAAAACCAGCTCCATTTGACTTGAAAATTGAAGGGAAGCCTTTTTGAATATTAAACTGTGTTCTAGCCAAAAAATAGATAAAACAAAGTCCATTTTCCCATTCAAAAATAATCAAATCCGAGGCAGTTTTGCCCAGCTTTCTGGGCAACAAAACTGCACAAGGGTCAGATTGTTTAGGGCTTAACTCAGCCTTCCCAGCTCCAAATTGGGCCATTCTTTTTGATTATGCTTCCTCTACATTTCTATCTTATTATATCCAAAATTCAGATCCAAATCCCAAACCTTCTTCAAACGAAATCCAAGGAAGTGGACTTATGTTGCTGGAAATACAATTCCAGCAACTAGACAAAAAGGCCCTAAGCTTTAGTTAATGAGCTTAGGGCATTACAAAAAGGATATTGTTCTTAAACATTACAAGATAAAATAAAATGCATAAACATAAATAATGTTTGGTCTTTGATGGTGCAAAACAAAGAGTGCAAGTGTAACCGAACTACCTTGCACATTGTGGCAAGATCACCACATTTCAACACTCCTCCTTGGTGTTCTTGCTTGTAATATTTAGAAGCTTCCTCAAGGTCTCAAATCTTGCTTTTGGAAGTGGCTTGGTGAATAAATCTGCAAGGTTATCTTCGGTCTTGATATATTCCAAGCTTACTTCTCCATTTTCTTCAAACTCCCTCAAAGAGTGATACTTCACCGGTATGTGTTTTGTCCTTCCATGTTGAATGGGGTTCTTGGCTATTGGTATGGCTGAAGTGTTGTCACATTTGATGATGGTTGAACCCTCTTGAGGATAACCAAGGTTCTCCAATAATTTCCTAAGCCAAATGCATTGATTTGCACATGAAGAGCAAGCAATGTACTCGGCTTCGGCGGTGCTTTGAGCGGTTGTTGCTTGCTTCTTTGCATTCCATGAGAATGGTCCACTACCAAGTGAGAAAAGATACCCCGAAATGCTCTTCATATCATCCAAGCATCCAGCCTAATCACTATTCGAGTAGGTCATTAATCTCATCACATCTTGCCTATCATACCAAACTCCAAAGTCTTGTGTTCCTTTTAAGTATCTAAGAATTCTTTTGGCACCTACAAAATGATTTTGGGATGGTGCTTGCATATATCTAGACAAAACACATGTGGCATGCATAATATCCAGTCTTGATGAACATACATAGAGCAAACTTCCTATCATGCTTCTATATAGGGTCGGGTTTACGTTTGGTGTGCCATCCTCGTTCTTGTATTTGTCTTCTTGGCTCATTGATGTTGACATTGGCTTGCATTCATCAAGGTTGAATTTTTTCAAAAGATCTTTGATGTATTTCTCTTGAGATATGAAGATACCCCTAGAGCGTTGCATCACTTCCCATCCAAGGAAGTAATTCATTTCACCAAGGCTTGACATGTCAAACTCTTTTTCAAGTTCATTTTTCAAAACTTCCACATTCTTTTCATTTTCACCCATGATCAGGAAATCATCCACATAGAGTGAGATAACAATCATGCCTTCTTCATTCCTTATGTATAGTGTTGGCTCATTTGAATTCCTCCTAAAGCCTTGGTAGATCAAGTAACCATCAATCTTGCCATACCAAGCCCTAGGTGCTTGCTTTAACCTGTAAAGTGCCTTGTCTAGATGGTAGACTTTGTCCTCATGTCTTTGAACAATGAAGCCCTCGGGTTGCCTGACATAAACCTCCTTTTGAAGCACACCATTCAAGAAAGCCGACTTTGCATCAAAGTGGTACACCTTCCATGACATTGTGGCGAGATGGATAGGATGAGCCTTATGGTCTCCATTCTTGCAACCGGTGCAAATGTCTCTCCATAATCTACACCCGCTTGTTGTGCATAGCCTTTTGCCATAAGCCTTGCCTTGTGCTTGCATATTTTTCCATCCAGGTTGAACTTGGTCCTAAAGATCCACTTTACACCAATTGGTTTCTTGTTTTTAGGTTTAGAAACCAAAGACCAAGTTTCATTCTTTTCTATCATATCCATTTCGGTTTGCATGGCCTCCATCCACTCTTTCTTTTGCAAAGCTTCTTGAGCATTAGTAGGATCACTCAAGGCAAAATTGTACCTTTCATATATTTCGGACAATGGCCTTTCTCCCCTAACACCATCTCCAATCTCCAATTTGGCTTCAATGGTCTCAAGTGCATCCTCCTTATCATCTTCATTTTCTTCATTGTCATTGTCATTGGTTTCTTTTTCTTCATCATCCAATCGAGCATTATCTTCATGGACAAGAAGCTCCTCCTTTGTCCAATCCCAAATAGCATCTTCCTCAATCCTCACATCCTTTGTTACCACAACTTTCTTGGTTTCCAAGTTGAAAACCCTAAAACCTTTGGTAACCTCACTAAAGCCGACCAAGATGCCCACATTTGCCCTTTTGTCAAGCTTGTCTCTCATGTGTGGATGAACATGGAGAAAAAAAACACTTCTGAAGATTTTTATGTTGTCCAAAGATGGTTTTTCTCCATACCATATCTCATAGGGTGTCTTGGACTCATTGGCTTTGGTGTATGCTACGTTTTGGATGTAGCTAGCCGTGTATATGGCTTCGGTCCAAAACTTCTTTGGCATGTTCTTCTCATGTATCATGCACCTTACCATCTCCATCAAGGTCCTATTTTTCCTCTCACAAACACCATTTTGTTGTGGTGTGTATGGTGTTGTGAATTGATGCACCATTCCATTTTCTTTGCAAAAATCCTCTATAGCCAAGCTTGTATATTCTCCACCATTGTCGGTTCTCAAGCACTTCATCTTTGCATTGCTTTGGGTTTCCACCATCTTCTTGAATTCCTTGAACTTCTCAAGCACTTGTGACTTGGTTGTTAGAAAATATACCCAACACATCCTTGGGTAGTCATCAATGAAGGTTAGGAAGTACTTACAACCTCCAATTGATGACAAACTCATCGGTCCATACACATCCGAATGGACTAGCTCAAGCTTCTCCTTAGCTCTCCATGAACAGGCTTTAGGGAATGGAAGTCGTGTGGATTTCTCTAGTTGGCATACATCACATAGGCTTCTCATCTCCTCAATCTTTGGCATGTCCTTCACAATGGCATTGGTGTTTTTCATGGCACCATAGCTAGAATGCCCAAGCCTTTTATGCCAAAGTTGAAAAATGGACTCCACTTTGGTTTTTAAGGCTTGTTCATTCTTAACTAGGTCAAATCTATAGCTTTTGTCCTTCAATGGTACCTTAAACAGCTCATTACGACAAGCATCATATATAATACATCCATCTTTTGCAAAATTTAAAGCAAAGCCCCTTTCTACCAATTGTACTACACTAAGTAAGTTTTCACACAAACTAGGAACATATAGCACATCTTTTATAATTTTGATACCTTCCTTGGTGTTCAAGCACACATCTCCTTTGCCTTCTAATTCCATAAACCGGCCATCACCAATCTTCACTTTGGTTTTGTAGTTTCGGTCAAGCTCCATAAAACCATCCTTTTGGAAACTCATGTGGTGTGAGCAACCACTATCCACAAGCCAACCGAGACCACTACTTGTGGCCTTAAGGCATGTGGCCACAAATAGGTTCTCGGCTTCTTCATTAATCACATTGGCTTGTTGTCTCCTTTGCTTGCATACTTTGGCAATGTGGCCTTTTTCTCCACATCTTTCACAAGATGCATCCGGCCTCCAAAAAAATTTGGATGGTGGATGTCCAAGCTTCTTGCAATGAGGGCAAGGTGGAAGCCCTCCTCGATTTCGATGGCTTTATTGTTGTTGTTGTTGTTTCCATCCACTTTTGTTGTTGTTTGTGTTGTTGTTGGTTGTAAAACCAGTTTGGTTGGTGTTGTTGCTCTTCCTTCCTTTATTCTTCTTTTTGTTGCCGTGGCCACCATAGAATGCACTCTCTATGGTCTCCTCCTTTCTAATGGCTCTCCTTTGTTTGGTTTCTTGAAGAGCATTGATGAGCTCACTCAAGGTTATTTCACTAAGAATTCTAGATTCTTCAAGGGAGGAAATCTTAGCTTCAAACCTTTCGGGTAAGCTCACCAATACTCTCTCTACTACCCTTTGATCGGTCAATTGCTCACCAAGGACCCAAATTTGATTTACCACTTTGAGCATCCTTTCCGTGAAATCCTTGACAAGCTCATTCTCCTTTATCTTAAAGGTCTCAAACTCTCTTCTTAGGTTTAAGACTTGCATTTGCCGAGTTCTAGTATTTCCATGGAACTCCTCTTGAAGCTTTATCCAAACCTCTCTAGCACTTGTGCATGACATTATCCTTGTAAAAATGGAATCACTCACGAAGGAGTGCAAGGCAGTGAGGGCCTTGAACCCCTTGGAAACTTCGGCCTCATGTGCATTTCTTTGTGCTTGGGTTGCATTAGCTCTCAACTCTTCCACTACATAACCTTCTTCTATGACTTCCCAAAAACCAAAGGCTTGAAGGTAGGCTTTCATTTTTATACTCCAAATGGAATAGTTTTGGCCTTCAAACTTAGGTGGTGTTGGGGTTGCAAAGGATTGTGAGGCCATTTGAAAAAATGGTTTTCGAAAAGTTTTGAAAAATGGACACAAGAACAAGCTCTCGGGTGGTGGTGTTTTGGTGAGTTTCAACTAGCCTTTTTGGGAGGTTTATTTATTTAATTTTTTTTTTTTTTTAGTTTCGGTTGGAAGGCTTTAGGTGGGGGATCCTCTCACAAATAAAATGGTATAGGTTGAAAGCTCACAAGATCCTAAGAAATTACACTATGCTCTGATACCATGTTGGAATTTGGTGTAGCTTTATGTTGTTGTAACCTAGAGCACAATCATTCAAGGTGTTAGTCAAGAATGATTGTTGTTGGTTCTTGGTTCTTGATTTTTTTTTTTTGGGTTTGTTAAGGTTTTGTTTATGGTTTTAATGGCAGTTTGGGGTTCTTGAGAAGGTTGTTAGCTTTTGGGAAGAAGAAGAAAACAAATGTAGTAGTTGAGAGAGAGAGCCGAAATTGTTGTTTTTCAAAATTTATTTTTTTTGAATATTACTTCCCCTGTTTTCATTACAATTTTCATACTTTTAAATACTTTAAAAAGGCAATAAGACATGATGCCATATTGAGCAATAAATACAAAAGCATTAAAAGTAACCAACCAAGCCAAATAGCTCCATTTGACTTGAAAATTGGAGGGAAGCCTTTTTGAATATTAAACTGTGTTCTAGCCAAAAAATAGATAAAACAAAGTCCATTTTCCCATTCAAAAATAATCAAACCCGAGGCAGTTTTGCCTAATTTTCTAGGCAACAAAACTGCACAAGGGTCAGATTGTTTAGGGCTTAACTCAGCATTTCCAGCTCCAAATTGGGCCATTCTTTTTTATACTGCTTCCTCTGCATTTCTAGTTTATTATATCCAAAATTCAGATCCAAATCCCAAACCTTCTTTAAACGGCATCCAAGGAAGTGGACTTATGTTGGTTAATGAGCTTAGGGCATTACAAAAAGGATATTGTTCTTAAATATTACAAGATAAAATAAAATGCATAAACATAAATAATGTTTAGTCTTTGATGTTGCAAAACAAAGAGTGCAAGTGTAACCGAACTACCTTGCACATTGTGGCAAGATCACCACATTTCAACATCATCATTTCATGTGACTTTTGACAAGATTTTAAGTGGCTTTAAATTCAAATATCTTTATGGTGAATTTGAAAATTTAGGTGTTTAAATATCTTGATATTTGAATTAATGTTTTATCCTCTTGAAAAACAATTGATTTTGAGGAAATTAACTTGAAATTGTATATTTTTAAGCATGTTAAGTATTTATATTTCAAAATGCTTAAAAATAGTTTATGGTAACATATATTTCTTATGGTATTTATGTTTGGTATGAAATGATGATTTTAAATATCTGAAATATTTAAACAAATGGTTGGGTTTCAATATCAAACTTTAGTTTATGGTAGTGTATTTGTTTTAAAAAATAGAAAGTATGGGTGTGGATATTAAATTTAAGTTTATGGTATTATATCTGTTCAGGGAAAATAGAAAGTATGATATGAAAACATGGTTTTCAAATATTGTACTGTTGTTTTTAAAGTGTGTATATAACACCCCACCTTCGCTATAGGCCTATCACTCTCTGCCAATATTGCTGATATTGTTCCCAATTTCACCACTCAACTTAATGTGGGATTCTTTGTTCAAAGCTTCGCAAGATCTCACTCATTCTACGATTGCTCTCGCCTAAGTAAGCTTAACGTCAGAGTTTTTTCAAACCATGAAACCAACCGCACTGAAAAGACATCGCCATTATGAAAGTCACTATTATTACATTTAAACCATTCCTTAATCTATACTAGGGCAATGTGGGATTGGACACCAGGTAGCCTAAGTGCACAGCACTTACATATGCTGATCATCACAATCCACCCCCATTGAGGTACAATGTAATTGCTAGCACACTTTTGGCTACGTACAGGCTCCTATACCATTTGTAACACTTTGTTTTCACTGGCGACCTATCATCCTCTGCCAATATTGTCCTCAATTTAGCCATCACTCTCGATATAGGGTTTTTTGCTTAGGGCTTCCCTATCACACATTCTAAGATTTTCTCGCTTGAGCATGCTTTTCAGAGTTCTTTCAAACCCTAAAACCAACCATTGCTTTTCAGAGCTATTGCTTTTCAGAGTTCTTTCAAACCCTAAAACATATGAATGACTATTATTACATTTGAACTATCCCTTGATTTACACCCTAGTGATGTGGGATTGGACATCAAGTAGCTTGCTTGTGCTCCACACCAACCCACAATGGTAGTCACAGTGTACCATATAGTACCAATGGTTCTATTTATGTTATTAGCTACTAAGGCTTAGTCATTCTATATGTAGTCATGACATAAAAGTATGATGATGAGAATTGTGTGCTACTCCCTTGTGACTATAGGATGACAGATTGCCATGATATGAGAGAATGATGATGAGTTGTGTGCCATTCTCTTGAAGTGAGGATGAGTTGTGTGTCAATCCCTCATGATGTTGGTTTCTATATATCTCTTTTTTGTCTGGTGGCGTTTTGAGATGTTGTACACCATCTGATAACGTTGTGTATATGGTGTGGTACATTGAATATTTTCTCTCTAATATACATATTTTGATGATTTTATTACGTTTCATTATTATTTGTAAATTATGATTAGATTGTTTATTATCAAGCATTAATTTATTTTTTAGTTGATTAACAATATTTTAATTTTTTTAATTATGAAATGTTCTTTCTATGATATTATTCTGGAGATATGAATTGGGTTTTATGAAATGGTTTAAAAATGTGAATTTTTCTAAAAAGTGAAAATGGCTGTTTTTATATTATTATTTTATTTCACTCACTAAGTTTTTCTCATAGTTTTAAATTTTTAAATTGCTCCCTAAACCTCAGCTAAGAGGTTACACATACTACATTTGGTATCTTCATCATATTCCTAATCTATTATCATCTCATATCTTTATAGTCGTTGTTATTCCATCGTTGATGTATTTTCCTTTTCATGTACTTCCGCTGGATTTATCATTTATGTTGTTTTTAGATTGCTCTGGTAGACTGACCTAAAATATATGACTCTTTATTTTATTTTTGTTTCTTTGGATTTGGTTTTGGAACTCATGATTTGATATTGTTGATTTACAGAAAATCTTTTAGAAGTAATATTTTTTAGGCTATGCCCCCCGGTAGACTCGAACCCCGGTCAGTAGCCTTGGATGGTAGTGCTTGTACCAACTGAGCTACCACACTCATCTATTATTGATATTCGACTTGTACTGTTAGGTTATATCCATTTTATGGGAGATCCCACTAAACTTTTCAAAACTTGTTTGATAGGGTTTCCCTAGACGGGACCAGTATAGGCAATTGGGAAGGAGCCCAGGGGCGGTCTTGTTAGTTTGAGTGACACAAGCCTTGTCATCCACTCGTTCTTGTTCCTTTCTTTCTCTTGGTAATATAATAAAGAAGCTTAACCTTGGAGAAATCATCGAAGTTGTGCAAATCATTGTGCAACATTCAAATCGTAGCCTCCATACTAGTGATTTAATTGATTTTTCTTTTCTTTTGATATTCAATCATGCCTTTTGTTTTAATTTTGTTGAATTTGTTTCTAATTATGAACTAAATCATAATTAGGATTATGAAAGTAGCCCTAGTTATTAAGATTTATTTTTATTACCATGGTTTAACTTTTATGGATTGAATATTTGGTTTTTAAGCAATTTAATAAATCAACCAGTTCTTAATGCTTCATGGGTAACATCTTTTGTGATTGATTTAGGCAATATAATTGTAAGGAAATCTACGGTATATTGTAGTTTAATGGTTGGTTTACATGCGGTGCTTCCTATGCTAATAAGTGTGCCAAAATTACTTAATCATTGAAAGAATGAGGGCAAGGTTAATCAAAAGAAAACAAGGTATGAAGGATTGAAATTGATTTGGAGTGAAGGTGTATCTCGGCTTTGATGTAATAAGCTGCTGAAAATTTGTAACAAGGCCGGTTTTGGTGTTCTCTTGGTTTCAAATGGAAACTTAGGTATATTTCTCCAAAATTCAATATATTCATTCATGGAGCTGTAATACATATTTATAGCATACAAAATAGTTGTGAAGGCACACCATGACCGGTTTTAAGGACCAATACAAACAAGTCCTTCATGGTGAAGCAAAAAAACATGTGTAAAGTAACTTTGCACATGCATCATGGTTGGTTGACAAGTGTTGCTGCCTCATTAGTTGCTTCATGGTGAAGTAGTCCTCATGCATGATGACACATGTCCTTCCATGCATTGATTGAGAGAAAGGCCAAATGGTGAAGCTCCATGTCACCAAGTAGCTTCCATGTCACCATCCTTGTCACCAAGGTGCTTTCCATGTCATCTGGGTGCTTGGTTTTTCTTAAACCCTAATTTGGCTAGTATACTTTAAACAACATATTTTGGTGTCTTTGTGCACCAACTTATCTAGCCTAGATTACACAATTTGCTAGAATTAAAATACAAACCAAATATGAAACAAACTAGGTTAATAATTGTTGGGGTGAGAAGGTTATGACCAAGAGCAAGCTAGCTTGAAGTGTTAGCAACAAGCAAGCTTTTGGTGATGCTCTTGGGAATGGTTGTGTGTGAGTTGTGTTTTTAGGTTTTGGTTATGGTGTTTTCTGGTTTTTAGGGTTCCTAAAGTGTTCTAAGGTGTTGAAGAAGAGATAAGAAGAAGAGGAACACGTTGGCTTTTGAAAATGAGGCTTTGATGTATAGCCATTTCATTCATTTTACAATATAAGCTTGAAATTACAACTAGTTCACACATGCCAAGCATGTGAGCTTACAAA
This sequence comes from Ziziphus jujuba, assembly GCF_031755915.1. Classification (NCBI taxonomy): domain Eukaryota; kingdom Viridiplantae; phylum Streptophyta; class Magnoliopsida; order Rosales; family Rhamnaceae; genus Ziziphus; species Ziziphus jujuba. The sequence goes on from NC_083387.1 coordinate 18,979,146, forward strand.
ATGATTAAAGTATTTGAAATTTAAAAAGTAAAATGGTCAACACCTAACTTTTCATACACAAAAGAGTCAAAAACCAGCTGCAACATGTCTATTCCAAATATAGTAAAAAGTGGCACATGATTTTGAACTAAGTTCCTATTGTTTAACTAGTTTGGGTAAACAACCAAACTAGCTTCACCTACTTAGTTCCCCTTTGTATCTGCTTATGAAACTTGGTTTGAAGCATCCTTGGTCATCAATAAATATTGTTCCAAGAGCTAGGAAAGTTCTGGAACCGGATCATGGGCCAAACAGCTCCAAATCTGGCCCATACTCTGCATACTGGGCCCATCAGATACAGCAATCTGTTTGGAATAGAAAATGAACTTTACCATGTCATTTGGACCTGAAATTTGAACCATAGTCTTCTATATATGTCTGTAGACATCCCTCACAATTTCAGCCCAAAAATCCATTTGCAACCTGAGATATAAGATAAATAGTGGAACTATGTTGCTGGAAATTATGAATCCAGCACCATAGGCATTTCAAGCATAACATTCCTACTATTTTGTGCATAATTTTGCCTATACTTTTGCATACATAACTTAGGCACAAAACATTATCAAAATATACCTTGCATAAATTAAAAACATACAAAAAAATATAAACTCATAAAAGGAAAGGATTTGATACCAAGGTGTGCATGCTAGCCGGTGACATGCACCATCAAGTGGCAAAATTGCCACACTTCAACACTCCTCCTTGGCAATTTTGTATGAGACGTTGAGAAGTCCTCTCAATATCTCAAATCTCTTCTTTCCCAATGGCTTGGTGAAGATATCCGCCAAGTTCTCCTCGGAAGTCACATACTCCAACTTCACTTCACCATTTGCTTCAAATTCCCTTAAGGAATGATACTTGACCGGTATGTGCTTGGTCCTCCCATGTTGGACTGGATTTTGTGCAATTGCTATTGCTGAAGTATTGTCACACAATATTACCGTGGCTTCCTCTTGCTTCAAGCTCAAGTCCTCCAATAATTTCCTAAGCCAAACACCTTGATTAGCACAACTTGAGCAAGCAATATACTCGGCTTCCGCGGTGCTTTGTGCAACGGTTTGTTGCTTCTTGGAATTCCATGAGAAAGGACCATTTCCAAGAGTGTAAATGTAGCCCGATGTGCTCTTGCTATCATCCAATGAACCAGCCCAATCACTATCACTATAACCAAGCAAAGCTTCATTCATGCCATCCTTGTACAATATACCAAAATCACTAGTACCTTTCAAATACCTTAGGATTCTTTTTGCACAACTAAGATGATTTTGTGATGGACTATGCATAAATCTTGACAAAACAGCCACACTAAACATGATATCCAGTCTAGTAGAGCATACATATAAAAGGCTACCAATTAAACTTCTATAGATGGAAGGATTTACCTTTGGAGAATCATCATCCTTCACCAACTTGGTGCCTTCATTCATAGGTGTGGCAACGCTATTACAATCCTCCATGTCAAACTTCTTGAGCAACTCCTTCACATAGCTTTCTTGAGATATGAAGATGCCCTTGGATGATTGGACAACTTCAATTCTAAGAAAGTATTTCATCTCTCCAAGGCTAGACATCTCAAAGTTCAATTTTAGCTCACTTTTGAAATTGCTCACTTCTTTCTCATTACCACCGGTCACTAGAAGGTCATCAACATAAAGAGACACCAACACCATGCAACCATGAGTCCTAATATACAATGTAGGCTCATTAGGACTCCTCCTAAATCCATGCTTTGTCAAAATACCATCTATCTTGGCATACCATGCCTTAGGAGCTTGTTTAAGGCCATACAAGGCCTTGTGTAGCTTGTATACCTTCTTTTCACTTCCTTTCTTCACAAAACCTTCGGGTTGCACAACATAGACCTCCTCCTTCAATATTCCATTCAAGAAGGCTGACTTCACATCAAGGTGATATACTTTCCAAGACTTTTGTGCCGAAATTGCAAGAAGAAGTCTTATGGTTTCCATCCTTGCAACCGGTGCAAAAGTCTCTCCATAATCCACACTGGCTTGTTGTGCATATCCTTTGACAACAAGCCTTGCCTTGTGCTTATTTATGGACCCATCCGGATTGTACTTGGTCCTAAAGATCCACTTCACCCCAATAGCATTCTTTCCCTTCGGTTTTGTTACCAAGCTCCAAGTGTCATTCTTGTTTATCACATCGATTTCATCTTGCATGGCTTGTCTCCACTCTTTTCTTACCATAGCCTCATGGACATTGATTGGATCACTCAATGCCACATTACACCTTTCATAAATCTCATTAAGAGGTCTTGTGCCTCTCACACCATAACCAATCTCCAAATCAGCCCCTATGGAGATTTCTAGCTCATTCTCATCATATTCATCATCATGGGCAGCACCTTCATCATTTCCTTGTTCCTCATCATTATCATGAGCTTCAAGCCGATTGTCTTCATCCATACTAGCCAACTCCTCCTTACTACAAACCCATTTAGCTTCCTCATCAACTTTTACATCTCTACTTATCACAAGTTTCTTGGTTTCCAAGTTATACACTCTATATCCCTTGGTCACATCACTATAGCCAACCAAAACACCAACTTGTGACCTTTCATCAAGCTTTCCTCTCTTCTCTTGTGGTACTAGGATATAACAAATGCTTCCAAATACCCTTAGATGATCAAGAGAAGGCTTATATCCAAACCAAAGCTCAAATGGGGTTTTACTCCTCAAAGACTTGGAGTAAAGCCTATTTTGGATGTAGATGGATGTATTAACTCCTTCGGCCCAAAACTTCTTTGGCAAGCCACTTTCAAACAACAAACATCTAGCCATCTCCATGATGGTACGGTTCTTCCTTTCACATACACCATTTTTTTGTGGTGTGTATGGTGTAGTGAATTGATGAACTATACCATGATCCTTACAAAGTTGTTTGAAAGCCTCACTTGTGTATTCCCCACCATTGTCCGTCCTTAACACCTTTATAGTGCAACCGGATTGATTTTGTACTAACTTCATAAATTCTACAAACTTCTCCAAAGCTTATGATTTTCTTTCAAGGAAATACACCCAACACATTCTTGAGTAATCATCAATGAAAGTTATAAAATACTTGCTGCCATTTAAGGATGGAACACTCATAGGACCACAAATATCCGAATGTATAAGTCCTAACTTCTCCTTTGATCTCCAAGAACAAGATTGAAATGCTAGCCTAGTATGCTTTCCTTTTTGACACACTTCACACACATGTTCTTGCTTCTCCACCAATGGCATGTCTCTAACAAGTTCATGTGTGCCTACCAATGACTTAAAGCTAGCATGGCCTAGTCTTTTATGCCAAAGTTGAGAGGTGTTCTCAACTTTGGTGTTCAATGCAACCGATGCACCATTTTCATCCATATTCAACCTAAAATTCTTGTTCTTCATTCCAACACACATTAATTCATTTCCATGTGGATCAACTATAGTGCATGTCATGTTTGAGAAGTGTAATGCATATTTGTTCTCAAGCATTTGACCTACACTAAGTAAGTTCTCACATAAAGAAGGTACATAGAGAACATCATGGATAGTTTTGATACCTTTGGTGGTGTGTATCACTACATCTCCTTTGCCTTTCACTTCCATCAAGGCTCCATTTCCAATTTTGACTTTGTTGTGGCTGCTCCTATCCAAGTTTGTGAACCACTCATGCTTGTGAGACATATGGTGTGTTGCTCCACTATCAACGATCCATCCTTCATCATTCTTGATGCTACTAAAACAAGTAGCAACAAACAACTCTTCGGATTCACTATCACTTGCATTATCTTTAGTAACATTTGCTTGTTGCTTATCTTTCTTGTTTGCCTTGCATACTCTCTCCACATGACCTTTTTGTTGGCATTTATGGCAAAATGCATCCGGCCTCCACCAACACCTTCTTGGATGATGACCTTTCTTCTTGCAATGGTGACAAGGTTCATAGGACTTCCTCTCAGGTTTGCTAGTTTCACCTTTCTCCTTTATGACCTTAAGCTTGTTCTTCTTTTGATTTTGTGTCTTTTGATGTTGTTTAGACACAAATGCAGCCTCCATTGATTCTTCATGTCTAATCCTCCTCCTTTGCTCCGTAGCTTGCAAGGCATTCACCAACTCGGTCAAGGAAATTTCATTTAGGTTCCTTGACTCCTCTAATGAAGATATCTTAGCTTCAAACCTCTCGGGCAAGGAGACCAACACCTTCTCCACAATCCTTTGGTCACTTAATCTTTCACCTAGCACCCTAATTTGATTCACCACATTAAGAAGCCTTGTGGTGAACTCCTTAACCGTTTCTTTGTCTTTCATCTTGATAGTCTTAAACTCCCTCCTTAGGTTAAGGATTTGCATTTGCCTTGTCCTTGCACTCCCTTGGAACTCATCTTGAAGTTTATCCCAAGCTTCTTTGGCACTCTCACATGCCATTATCCTTGTGAAAATGGTATCACTAATACAAGAATGAATGGCGGTGAGAGCCTTGAAACCTTTAGCCAATTCCTCCTCATGGTGCTTGATTTGGTTGACCGTTGCCCCTTGTCTCAAAGGCTCGGGTTCTTGGGGATTTATGGTGACCTCCCAAAGACCATAAGCCTTCAAGTAGGCTTGCATCTTGATACTCCAAATGTTGTAGTTCTCCCCATTGAAGATAGGAGGAGAAGGAGTTGAAAAACTTGAAGAAGCCATGTGAATGTTGCTTTCTAGTATGAAGGAATATGAAAATATATTTGTGATTTCAAGTATCTCTTCACTCTCAATGAACGAACCAGCCCAAAAAACCTCACAAATCTCACAAAAAAATATGCCTTGCTCTGATACCACTTTGTTGGGGTGAGAAGGTTATGACCAAGAGCAAGCTAGCTTGAAGTGTTAGCAACAAGCAAGCTTTTGGTGATGCTCTTGGGAATGGTTGTGTGTGAGTTGTGTTTTTAGGTTTTGGTTATGGTGTTTTCTGGTTTTTAGGGTTCCTCAAGTGTTCTAAGGTGTTGAAGAAGAGATAAGAAGAAGAGGAACACGTTGGCTTTTGAAAATGAGGCTTTGATGTATAGCCATTTCATTCATTTTACAATATAAGCTTGAAATTACAACTAGTTCACACATGCCAAGCATGTGAGCTTACAAAATGATTAAAGTATTTGAAATTTAAAAAGTAAAATGGTCAACACCTAACTTTTCATACACAAAAGAGTCAAAAACCAGCTGCAACATGTCTATTCCAAATATAGTAAAAAGTGGCACATGGTTTTGAACTAAGTTCCTATTGTTTAACTAGTTTGGGTAAACAACCAAACTAGCTTCACCTACTTAGTTCCCCTTTGTATCTGCTTATGAAACTTGGTTTGAAGCATCCTTGGTCATCAATAAATATTGTTTCTGGAACCGGATCATGGGCCAAACAGCTCCAAATCTGGCCCATACTCTGCATACTGGGCCCATCAGATACAGCAATCTGTTTGGAATAGAAAATGGACTTTACCATGTCATTTGGACCTGAAATTGGAACCATAGTCTTCTATATATGTCTGTAGACATCCCTCAAAATTTCAGCCCAAAACTCCATTTGCAACCTGAGATATAAGATAAATAGTGGAACTATGTTGCTGGAAATTATGAATCCAGCACCATAGGCATTTCAAGCATAACATTCCTACTATTTTGTGCATAATTTTGCCTATACTTTTGCATACATAACTTAGGCACAAAACATTATCAAAATATACCTTGCATAAATTAAAAACATACAAAAAAATATAAACTCATAAAAGGAAAGGATTTGATACCAAGGTGTGCATGCTAGCCGGTGACATGCACCATCAAGTGGCAAAATTGCCACACTTCAACAATAATTTCGGCCAAGGCATTTCAGCTTTTACCTTGCCTTGGTCTCGGTTTTGCATGTTTCATGGCTAACACTTGCCATGATTCTCTAACAATCATGTCTTAATAGAAGCGTATGATTTGGGGTCTTAATTAGGAGTCTATCATTAATATGAGAAATTGAGATCAATTTTTAGTGTTAAGGGGATTAAGCTAGGTTAAATTATCAATTATTCAAATATATTATTTAGCATGATATCTAATAAATTGGATTAACTAGTGGTTAATTTCATAGCCATCGTCTCACCATTATTGAATTAATTCTCAATTTAATTTGCTTTCTTTGTGCTTGCTTACTTTTAATTTCATTATTTGGTTTTTATAATTTAGTTTAGTTCCAGTTTACTTTTAATTGAAAATTAAGTATTTAATTTAATTAGAATTAATAATCCACTATTTCCTTGGATTGGACAATCCACATTTTACTGGAAATTAGTTTATTATTTTATTTGTCCACTTGCAAATATTTTCAGAATATCCTTCAGTTTCTGAAAATTTTGGCAGCTAAAGTCCTCACGAGTTTAGCACTTGTCTCTGTTAAATCAAGCTGTATCAATTTTCTTATTCTATGAAATCAGTTTCAGTTTTTCAGTAGGTTCGTTTTATTGACGCCACATATTGTGGTTATTGGTTTGTGGCTTTTCTTTCCTGCTTAAGTCGGTTGGTTAGTTTTGCATATAAATACCTTGATTAGTAGCTTTTTTTGTATGTTGTAATAATTTTTGTGCAATACATAATGACATAAAAGCTTAGAGCTCTTATTTTCTATGTTTCTTTCTTCAACTAATTTTTCTCAACTAAATTTTTGCTGAACAAGTTTAAATCAGGGGAAAAGGATGGAATTTTGAGATCTGGTTTCGGTTTGTGTTTGAGACTTGTATGATGTATTGATGCAAAAGCTGTTGGTGATTTGAATTTCGATAAATAATAACAATGGAATTTTGAGATATGGGGTTAGTTAGTGCTTGAGGGTTTAAATACCAATTAATAATTATTGTTCTGTTTTTTTTTTCTTTTTTTTTTTTTTTTTTCAAACAAGAAGGTATTCATATTGATTTGAAAAGTTTATCAATATTGAGGATCACGCTTGATAACAAATAGTAATACTTATAAAACAAAAACATGACCATCAAATTTTAAGGTAGGTCAAACTGTTGTGGTTAAATAGCATATATTTCTTTCATAGATTTTTTTTTTTTTGGAGAAAAAAAAAAGTCGGACATATATATATTAGTAACAAAAAAATAGAAGGAAAATTATAACAAAAATAATATTAATAACAACAATAATTATAATAATAATAAAACCAATGCTGTATGTACAACCCATTCGAGTCCAAAAAAAACCAAAAATTAGGTTAGATGTCAGAATTTGTATGGACCATTTGGTTCATTTCCAAAGAGGAAAATCATAACCATGAGATTCGTAACGTTTATAGGCTAATTATAACCTAAAACAATTGTCACAAATTTCATTGCCAAAGTCCAAGAAAATTGATTTAACAACATTATTTTCTACCAAAAGTCTCAGACACGCACAACAGAAAATTAGCCCAAAATTAGTTGGAGATGACAAGAATATTTCTTAATTTGATCATGGTTTTGCTTATATATACTGGGGAAAGTTGCATCATTTTCTTTGTGAAAAAGCTCCATGTAAGTCTTCTTTTTAGAAGGATATGGCTTTTTCATTATCTACTTTGTCACCAACAACAAGCATTTTACTAAGTTTTATCGGAATCTTTGCCATTTCCTTGGCTGCCTTTTGGGCATCGGTCGAGGCTGAGACAGGTTTGCACCTACTTGCAAATATATATATATATATATATTTTTTCATTTCTCCATTATCATATTTGGATTTTTAAACTTAAATTAAAATTAGTTTTCCCTGTAGTCCGAGTTAACCTTTAAAGCAATAACTAAAGCCAATTAATATTTAATATATATATATATATACATATGTATGTATGTATTAACAAAATTTAGAAACGCAAATTTTGAAGAAATTTTTATGCCTGAATATATGTATATATATATAAAGCTACATAAGCTTTTAATCGAATGTGTGATGAGTTATATATCTAATTAAATAAACTAAATTCTTTATGATAGGTTAGATTTGATAAATTAAACAAATTATAAAGTCAATAAGCAGGACAAATAATTCCGTCGATTTGCATATCAAATAATCCTCTCTTTCAATTAGATTCGCCAAACTCTACACTTATATAGTAGCTTGTTAGAATCCATTTCTAAATCATTTTCTTATTCTATTTTTATTTTGTCTTTTTAAAGACAACGTCCTAAATAGAATACTGTAAACATACATTTAGTTTTGAATTTTTCCTAATAATTTCAATTTTTTCCCTATTCCAATTTTCATCAATACACACACACACACACACACACATATAAATATATATATATATATATATATATATGTATATGTTAAATTCAATATGAATACTAAGAAGATGAACGTGCACGTGATCATTATTTATGGTGTAAGTCATACAAATTTTTATGCATTGCAATTTTATTTTTCTCTAATATTATTATTACCATCAATATACATTATGATTAAGATATGAAAATACTAATTAACCATAGGTTTTAGCATTATTTTGCGGTGGATCGAAGTCCAAAAATATTTATTACAAACATTAGATACTCATATGTTATTTCGCAGGTTAAGTAATTGTCCCAAAAATTCATTTTCCTAAAGTAGGATTTCATAATAACAAATTAATACATAATTATATAACAAGTAGCAAAACTCAGTAAAGGTTTCACTGGTGATCCTCACAGCTAGTGACAAATAGCTAAACGTGCAAGAGTAATATACAAATTTGTTTGAAATCTAAAGCTACAAATAGTATTATTCCACTTCATTTCTCACTATATTTACATCTACCCTTTGTTTTTTTTTTTTTTTTTTTTTTTGGTTTAAAATTAATTTGATTCGATAATTGTTTGTTACAGTATCGGTGAACGTGACAGCTGGGGGTATTAACTACGAGTTAGAAGTATATGATGCTTCCATCGCAGAAGAATTAAAAATAAAGTCTCATGACTTTCCAAGCGATTTTATATTTGGAGCTGGTACTTCCGCAGCCCAGGTAATAAATTAGATGTTCACAAATATGAACACATTAGGATAATCTGATTTTATAAAATCAGATTGTAATGCCTCGTAAATTGATCATTTATCTTGCTTCCTAACTAATTTTCACTGCAACTATACTAATTTGCACTGCGACCAAATTCATCAGGATTGTATTTTACCTTGTATATATAAATCTTCTTCAATTTTCAACAAAAATTATCAATTCTCTTTTTCATGTTTTATACAATTGCTTGATAGATTGAAGGGTCAGCAAACGAATCAGGAAGAGGGCAGAGTATTTGGGACAATCTTCTTGCAAAAAGCAAAGGTTTTGAGGCTTCAAACAAACCATTAATTTCCTTTTACTTTTTCATTAGAGCCTGTTTGGAATGTATGAAGATTATGTTGGACTGAAGTATTTTAAGTGCCATCCATTCAATTCAACTAAATTTTAAAATGCATTTAGAAATGATTCCTAGAGATTTAAAAATGCGATAAAAATGATAAAAGTACTTTCTACAGTACTTGGCAAAAAGAGAATTTAAAGGTGCTTTTCAGTGATTTTATTTCTAAGAAATCACCTATGCGTAATTATTTTTCTTATAAATGAAATAATTCCTATGAAATCATTTCCAAACAGCCGTTCCTCGTACAAACCATTAGTAGTACACACATATAAATTGGAAGTATCTTTCAATATAGGCTGCAATTATATTATTAGACTTTGATTACTAATATATTGCATCTGAAATTTCTGGTTATAGCCCCTGCGGCACGTAAGTTCCCGATAGCAATCGATTCATATAAGAGATACAAGGTGAGAATGGAAAATTCATATTTCTCTACGTTAAATGTTTTGTGAGAATCATTTATTTTGTAATTCATATTGTATCATGATATGTTTATTCATTAGGAGGATGTGAAGCATGTGAAGGACCTTGGAGTAAAATATTATAGATTGTCCATCTCTTGGGGTAGAATTCTTCCAAGTAAGTTATTGTGCGTTTAATCTTTTTGGTTTAATTTTTTTCGTTCGGATATCTTTTATGGGTTAATTATTTTTGAATATATAACTTTTTGAGCTTTTAATTGACGCATTTAAATATGAAAGAATTAAATTAAATTCTTCAATACAAAATTGCATTCATAAAATGTCAGTGAGACGAATGAAGTTGGCTCACTAATATGCTCAACACACCTATCCCTTTGTAAATTTTGGGTTGGAGTCAACAATTAAATCCGCAAATTGGTGCAATCTTGACCCCTTCAGAAAATCTTCGGTAGGGCATCAAACCATTCAGCCAATGTGATACCATCCACAAAATGCCATGTGTCAAAATTGGATAAAAATATTATTTTTTATTTGTGTACTCTACTCCATCTTTTTTCACCACAGCTTCTCTCTCTTTTACTGGTTTATTAGGTTTATTAGTCTTATGACTCTGAGTTTGGATCCAAAACCTCAACCATAAAAATCTTTGGTTTTTTTTTTTTTTTTTTTTCTTTTTTTTTCTTTTTTTTTTTTCTATTCGAAAAACAATCTCTTATAAACTTAAATCTGAAACACAAATGCAGATAAAAGTAAGAAAAAAAAAATGTCTTGAATACAAAACAGAATAAGCAAATACACTCCCTAGCCATTTTTTTAAATAAATCTTTTTAAGAGTTTAAAATTATTATAAGATGAGAAACTATAAACTCCTCTTTAATTTTTCAAATCAATTTTTTTCTATGTTGACATGCTGTCAAAGAAAGAAAATAAATGGGTTTCTACGGTGAAAGTACAACGAAGAAAATAAAGGAGGCGAGTATATCCATAAATCCGGATTCAAAAACAGAAAAAAATATTTTAGATTTTGATTTGATAATTCAGAAATAATAGAAAATATATAGAAAGGTTTTCCATCGAAGACATTTTCAAAAAAACTGGAAGATAATAATAAAAAATAAAATAAAATTGAACATGTGCTGTGATATCATTGGGTGGTCGAACTGCATCACCATGTATGCCTGTCCCACTGAAGATTTTCTTAAATTAACAGAAAACAAGAATGAAAAATAAAATAATAGAGTCAATCAAACATAAGGTTTTTTAATATTTATCCTTACATGGCCCATCCTGCACAAATGTTTTTTTTTTTTTTTTTTTGATAAACAATATGATACATGAAGCAGAAGCACTACTAAATTAAAAACACATAAACAAAAGTGAAATAAAGAGACAATTAAATTTATTTATTTTATTTGATAAAATGGGGAAGGAGTCTGAGTTTATTGAATCTGAAACGTGAAAGTTATCAGCAATGATCATTAGCAATGATCATTGCGAAAGTGAAAACTAAATATAGTAAACTGACCTGTTTAACAATTTTATCCTTTATACTTAAAATTTGTTATTTCAAAAATCATCCTGGTATATCATAATGACCACAAAGCATTTTAATTCGGTACCAAATCAAAATCAATATTCTAATATTTTAAATAATAATTGCAAAACAAAATTAAATTACATTTTTAGATCACAAAGTAAATAAAATTATTATTTATCTCGTGTTTACAAATTAAATTATATTCCATGCTTTTATTATAAAATATAATAACTAAAAAAATCTTGTGTTATCCCATTTACAATTTATTTTTTATTTGATGAGATGATAGTTAGGTAATTTTTTTGTTTCAATTATTTTTTCTCGTTATTAGTTATTTAACCTTGAGTATTAGTTGTTATTAATTTATCGAATTTACCTATTATCAATTAGTTCTTAAAACTTCATAAACTCAACCGATCAAAATAGTCAAAACTGTACGGGTAATTATTGAAACTTTTAGACTTTAGCCATTTGTTGTATTTATATGTTTGGCTTTATTTTCCTCTTTACTCTTATTATTATTATTATTATTATTATAATTTTTTAATGAAAGATCCTAATATTCGCATCGTGTATAAGCAGATGGAACATTAAGTGGTGGAATAAACCAGCAGGGTATTGATCATTATAACCGTTTAATTGATGAATTGATAAAAAATGGTATGAAATGAAGCTAAAATTCATACCCTAATGGATTTTACATATTATATAACTGAAGTATGTTAATGGATTTTACATATTATATAACTGAAGTATGTTTTTACACTTTAACATTGTGTTCAAATGCAGGCATCGTACCCGTTGTTACAATTTTGCACTTTGACTTTCCACAAATTCTGGAAGAGAAGTATGGCGGATATTTAAGTCGATCATTTGTGTAAGCACATATCTAAAATAAAGTGAATGGTTATATGAAAATGAGCGGGTGTATCTATATGCAGTAATTTTTTTCATTAAATTCACCAAAAAAAAAAAAAAAAGTAATTTTTTATTAAGCGTTTAGCACTGATTAATCAGTGGAATATTTCACCTGAATTACATGCAGTAATTTTTTATTAGGCATTTGGCACTGATTACATGTTATTAGATACCATAAGAGGTCCAGTAGAACTGTAGGGGGAAAAAAAAAAAACAAAAAAAGGTCCAGTAGAACAAAATTTTATCAATATGATTGTAACATTTTTTTATTATCCTTCTACATTTTCAGGGATGATTTCAAGGACTACAGCGAAATTTGTTTCAAAACATTTGGGGACAGAGTAAAACATTGGATTACTATAAATGAGCCAAAAGTTATTGCAACATATGGATATGAAAAAGGTTGGGCACCACCTCAAAGGTGTTCTCTCCCAGACATGAAATGCCCAAATGGTGGTAATTCAAGTACAGAACCTTACATTGTAGCCCATAACCTTATCCTTGCCCATGCTGTTGTATATAAGCTTTATAAACAGAAATATGAGGTAACAAAAAGCTACATTTTTTTTTTCTCTGTACAGCTGCGGCTATATATTTTTTTGTTTTTTAAATCAAAATTTTGTTAATCAAATAATATGATAGGAGACTATCAGTTTAAAAAATATAAACTCTAAATTCATGGGTAGTGAACCCAAGAACATCCTACCACATAATTTTAAAAAATATATATAATTTGACGATCCTAGCAATTTTCTTTTTTTATATATATTTTTATATAGGAAACTTTATATCTATAAGCCTAATTTACATCAGAATCTTAAAATCAAATACCTATAGTGACATACATTTGGGGAAAGTAAGCCATAAATAAAATTTTAAATTTCAACCTTTTAGAATGATCTAATAACTTATAATGGATAAAACTATTAAATTGATCTTATAAGAGCCTAGTAGTTGTGTATAATATATGTAGATATATATAGTCTAATTCACATCAAAATGACCTGATGTTTTTAATATTATATATTATTTTTTTAGCTCTTGGATCATATTAAGTACTAGAATTTAAAATTTTAAAAAATGTTAAATATGAATTTACTGACATATTAAAATGTCTTTTTATGAAATATGAACCTTGTTTAGATACGGTGATTAATAAATATAATTTGAAATCTCATTCCATACAATTACAAGGGATAAAAAAGAAAGTTTTAATGTTAATTCTGATATTAAAGATTTAATATGAACCTGATTGTATCTATATATATATATATATATATATATTTATGAGAATTTATCATGTAAGTTAATTGAATTTTGGTTACAGCTTCAAGGTGGAGTTGTTGGCATTGCTCTGAATTCAAATTATTATGAACCTTATAATAAATCATCAGAAGACAAAGAAGCAGCTAAAAGACTACTAGACTTTCATTTGGGATGGTAAGCAAATCGAAACATTTATTATCAGTAAACTCATTTTTTATCATCCCCAAAGTATTGTCGTTAACAACAATATTTGGTCATTTTTATTTGGGATCTATATTTTTCAATTGGCTTTACTTGATTAAATATTTTTGAACTTTTTAAAAATTTATAATACTCTATATGGAAAAATTCAAAGTATAGCATTAATCAGCCACTTATATTTTGTCAGTTGATCTAATTAATAATAATCATTGGTGATAATAAATAATTAATTGTTCCTCTATAGATTCTAGTAAGAAATTAATTAATTTTAATGAAGTGCTTCTTTGTATATTAGGTATGTGGAACCATTAGTTTACGGAGATTATCCAAAAATTATGAGAGAATTGGTAAAGGAGAGGCTACCTGAATTTTCTGAAAACGAGAAATCTTTGCTGAAGGGTAGTTTTGATTTCATTGGAATGAATTATTATGTATCAAGTTACGCACAAAATATGAAAGAACCTCCGTCTGGAATTTTGCACCATTCAGTGGATTCATTAGCAAATGAGCTAGGTAAAATTTATGATGTGCTTTTCATTATTGAATAAGCTAAATATATAAATAAAGAAACTAATTATTATAACATAAAACAATTTTCAATAATATATATACGTATGATCCATATATTGATTGTTTTTTTCAGAGCAAAAAAATGGACTTCCTCTTGGTTACCCAGTAAGTATAACACAACTTTAATTTCCTGGTATCATTTTAGAAGTGGGAAATTAAATAAATAAAATGAAAAATAAAGTTGAAGATAATAAGTTTCAACAATTTCAGGTCGTTTTTGTCTTATCAATTGTTTGCATAATTGCAGGTAAATGGAAGTTATCCACAAGGCATGGAGAAATTGCTGAAATTTATGAAGGAAAAGTATCAAAGCCCAAATATCTACATTTCAGAAAATGGTAGGAAAATATTTCTTGTCTATTATTTAAAAAATTAATTAAATCTAACAAAATAATGACCACCCAAACGATTTTAATTTGTGTATACATTCCAACTTTCGATCTATGTAGGTGCATATGAGATAAACGTTGACAAGCTACCAATCGAACAAGCATTAAAAGATCCTCATCGAATTACCTATGTTCTTCGACATTTGAATGCTGTACGTAATGCTATAAAGTAAGTAACTATACATTATAACTTAACCAAGATAATTAGAGTACACATTTTTCAACCAAAAAATATTAATTTTTTCATTATATAGTATCTTAGTGTACACAAATTTCCCTTCTTGTGGCATATTTACACGTCTATCAAAAAAAAAAAAAAAAAAAAAAACAATTGGCTAATGAATACTGTAATAACAATTACTTATCTTTATTGTGATAGTAAAATTTTAACATTATGCTATAAATTAAATTTAAATTATATCTGCGCGTATAAAAAGAAGATATTCTTGAAAATTTATTCTTTACTTGATTTTTTGTTAGAAGATTTTCTACACTTTAGGAAAATTATCCAAACACTTTTAAAAATAGTTTTTGAATTCTAAAAGCTACCAGAAGCAATTTTTGATAATCTATGTAAAATAGGACCTAAAGAACCACATAATCCTGTGTATGGAATTATATATAAGTTGTTATGGATAATTTCATTGTGGTTACATTAATATTATTTTGCAGGAGTGGTGTTAATGTTAAAGGGTACTTCTATTGGTCAGTATTCGACAGCTTTGAATGGGGAATGGGCTTAATATTCAGATATGGATTTTACTACATTGACTTCAACAATAATTTGGAACGCATACCCAAAGTATCTCTTAAGTGGTTTCATGATTTTCTTCAATCAAATTGACATCGATGTCTCCCTTAAACAGAAAATCTCATTCATTGTCACCACCTTTATTGCTTTGTAAAATGTACAACAAAATTGGTTATAAATAAAGTTGGTGCTTAGTAGCATTGTTCTTTAATTAGAGTTGACATACAAATTTTTATTTGACAAAATCAAATTCCGACTATCAAAAGTAAATTACAGATAAATGCAACTCTAAGCACAAGCTAATGAAATAATATGACATGATCAATACATACTAAATTTATTTATTTATTTATTTGTTTATTTATTATTATTTTTTTTAATTTGACAACATTGAACTCATTATCTCATAGCTGGCGATCTGTATATTTCTTTTATGCATGTTAGTGCTAATATAAAAAAATCAACCAATCGTCTTTAACACAATGAACAACAACTTGTTACAGAATAAACCTAATATCAACATACATGCATGTACTGTATTTTATTAGATAAGAGATTAGATATACTGACCTTTAAGTACAACCATTGAATATTAATTATTATTATCCCCACAAATAGAAAATAAAAAATACACAGGAGCAGCGCCTAATAGACACTGTCCTCTCTAACATTTTTACCAAAAACAAACACTCTAGATGCACACTGAAGTATTATAGAAAATGTATGTTCAAAGGCCCTCCTACAAAAGTAAATAAACAAGCAAGTCCCATTAATGGCAAAATAAGCCATGTAAATAAGTCACATGATTATAACTAGTCTTATAAAACACCCAACTAGTTCTCTGTGCAATTGAATTTTTTTATTTTGTTTTCTGTTAGCAGCATTAATAATGTTTAGACATATATAAGTTGTCTGAAAGCTTATGGATAATTTCATTATGGATACATTAATATTATTTTGTAGGAGTGGTGTTAATGTTAAGGGGCACTTCTATTGGTCAGTATTCGAGAACTTTGAATGGGGAACGGGCTTAATGTTTAGATATGGATTTTACTACATTGACTTCATCAATAATTTGAATGCACAATGACAGTATCTCTTAAGTGGTTCATGATTTTCTTCAATCAAATTGACATCGATGGCCCTTAAACAGTATATCTAATTTATCGTCACCACCTTTAATTCTTTGTAAAATGTACAAAAAAAATTTGTTATAAATAAAGTTGGTGCTTAGTAGCATTATTCTTTAATTAAAGTTGGCAAACAAATATTTATTTTACAAACTTAAATTTCGATTATCAGAAGTAAATTACAGATAAATGCAACTTTCAATACAAGCCAATGAAATAATATCACATGGTTAATACATGCTACGGTTTTTTTTATTTTATTTTATTTTTATTTTTTTAACAAGATTAAACTGTTTATACTCATTGCTAGCGATATGTATATTTCTTTTTATATGTGTTAGAGCTAACAAAAAGAATCAATCAAAAGTTTTTAATATAATGAACAACAACTTATAGCACTATAAACCCAAGATCAAAACACATACTTATATTGTATTTTATTTGATAAGAGATTAGATATACTAACCATTACGCGCAGTCATTGAATCTTAATTATCATTATTCCTGCAATTAGAAAATAAGAAATATATAAGAGCAATGCAAAATGGACACACTCCTCCTTAACCTTTTTCTCTTAAGTTTTCTATAACACTCCATCCCAAAGTACACCAAAATTTTTCGTTATAGATCGATTAACCAATCTATGAGTGCACAATGTCACCCACATATTTGTTTTATTGGTTGAAAAAACCATGTGAGAGGAGTGAGAAGGAGTAGAGAGAAAGAGAGAGGAAGAGAGAAACCAGCTAACCTCCTAACAAATTTCCATTTGATGCAAATGGAGTTTCATGGTGATCGAGGTACCATTGAGAAGTACGCATTGATTCGAGTTCATATATTAGCAGCATACTTAATGTGGATATTTGGTTAAAATTTTATGCAAAGTTTTTTACGATACTGCATTTACCGTGCATCAATCTATATGTGCATGCAAATTGTGTGGTACAGTGCCCACCAACACTATGACACGTGACAATCCATTAACCATGGCACCCACGGGGTAGTTTTATTGGTTGAAAGAAGCATGTGAGAGGAGAGAGAAAGAGAGAGGAAGAGAGAAACCAGCTAACCTCCCAACAAATTTTCATAGCCAGTGGCCGCTGGATGCGCCAGCATTGGCGACGCTTACCAATGATGGCAACAAATCACTAGAATCCTTTAGGAGATCCAAAGATAGTTAGTTCGCAAGCTTCCCGTTTAGATCCCGGCCATCACCGATTCGATCTCTAAGAGGTAAGACCCGATCTATAATTCTTGTGTTATAAGCTTCGTTTTGGTATATAGTTTGTGTATTTTAGATAAAATTTGTGTTAGCTTCCCTGGACAACTATATATATTATAGTCGATTAATTGGAGTTTTGTGTTGTTGATATTTTAGTTACCCATATGAATCGTGGGACCGATTTTGTGGAGGATCTCAAGTGATCCATGTGTTTGAGGTGAGTGGTCCTTTTCCAAAATTATTTTCGACGGGTTGATTATATATTTATTTTTGTATTATTTAAAATTTTGAAAAAGATTGTGTATATATTAAAAATTTTAGAAAATTATTATTTAATTTGATGGATGGATTTATGTGATCTAAATATATTTGTGGCATAAAATTTATATTTATGGTTTTAAAGAAATTATTATATTAAATTATTGTTAAATTTGTCATTATATTTTATTGTTAAATTTATTATGTATAATAAAATATATTTATGGGAATTTTATGTGATTTAATGTAATCTTTGCATAAATGAATTTTAAGGATTTAGGAAAAAAATCCCTATTAATTTATTGTGCATAAGAATATATTTGTGCATTTAAATATTTATGAATTTGGATTTATTATGGTAATTAAATTGAATTATTTAAATTTTTGGTTTATGATGATGGTTTAAAAGAAAATATCCAATTTTATAGGTTTAGAAAGAACATGCTAAACCCGATGGTATTTTAGTAAATTTTGGTATTTATGTTATTGCAAATTTTTTATTTTTTATTTAGTTTTTAGATGCACTATACAGTATTGGTGTTTTATATTGTATTTGTTGATTATTGTGCATATATGTATGATCATCCTATGATAGCTATAGGCCTAAGAGTTTGCAAGTATTTTACACAGTGAGCATCAGCCGCTGCCCTCGCTGCCCCTTTGGCTGCAAGATTAATAGTTGTAAGTATCGACGCCTTCGGATGCCAAAGTGAACGTTTGCAGGTTTTTCTCTTTAACATTCCCGTCAAAATGACACTAGGTACTGCTTGGAACTGTTTGGTATATAGTGTGGTGTATCAGATTATTTTCTTGACACGTTCTTTTAAAACAAAACATTTTAAAATGTATTTTATTATGTTTTTATTATTTATTTCAAAATTGAAGTTTTAAATTAATTAAAATATTACTTTTATTATTTAATTAATTTACTTATTCAAAATTTTATGTAATAATATTAATTTTATTTTTATACTAAAATTTTTCTAATACAAATTGTATTTATGATTATATTTTACCTTATAATATTTTATTCTAAATGTAATAATTTGTTACAAAATTATTTTCAATGTTATCTTAAGTTTAAAATATTTATGTTCTAAATTATTTGCTTGATTTTTGGGGAATATAAAAAATATGGCTTTTATAAAAATAGTTTTAAAAATGAAAACTTCTCAAACTGAGTAAAATAATGGGGGTTTTGGGTAAAAATAATAAATTATTTACTTACATATACAATTATTTACTTAACATCATTTATTTTTATTTCTTTATATTATATTTTATATAGTAGTTGGGTCACACATTAGGATAGTTAGCATCTCATTATTATTGTTTTTTTTTAAACCCATTCCCCGGGGCCATGGTGTTAGCAGGCATTGGCTGTCCAAAGGCGAATTCAACATTTTCTGTCTGTTACTAAGTCCCAAGAAGACCATTTCCTTTTTCTTTTTTTTTTTCCTTTTTTCTTTTTTGTACTATTTCTTTCTTATCTATCTATGTTGTATTAAATTTCGTACTTGTTTTAAACCCTAGTATCCTTTATCTACTGTGTTGGATGATTATTACTTATTTAATATTGTGCCAGTTCCCTATATTGTTTTATTTTGAAGTGTAGTCTTTGTAAAAATCCTTTTAGGAGTGAGATGGGAGGAATAAGGTGATGCTTTTTAAGAGTTTATTTTTTTGTAGGGATTTTTGGGGCATGTCCGACCTTTAAAGGAAATGCCATCGAACTTTCTGTAGTGAGTTTCAGTTGCATTTCTTCAATCAGGGCTTATTTAGGGTTCCAGTCAGAAATCATAGGTGGGTCTTGAGAAAGTAGTATCAGAGCTCTAGGTTCATGTATCCTTAAGGGACTGTGCATTGTTGTGCATCCTATCCACATTAATTCTTTGATTTGATTGTATTGAAGTGTCATTCTATTGTCTCAGAGAATTCATTGCTAACTTCAATCCCCCTAAAGTGTCAATTAAAGATCACCACCTCTACAGGAGAGTTCTTGTGGCCTAGCCAAATGGTCAAGGGTTGCCTATTCTATATTAAGGATTAGGTAATAGAAGTAGATCTGATTCTGTTGGATCATTTCATACTTGATGTGATCCTAAGCAAGGACTGGTTAGCTGGAAATCATGCCTCGGTGGACTGCTATCGCAAAGAAGTGATGTTTATGTGACCAAGCCTACCTAAGGTGGTGTTCTGTGAAGAAGCTAAAAGGCCTTTATCAAAGTTAATTTCTGCCCTCACTACTAAGAGCTATTGGAAAAAGGTTGCCAAAGGTATCTAGGTTAGGTGGTTGATACCCGAGTAGGTGGTATAAGGTTGGAAGGCATGCCTATAATGAGAGACTTTCTAGATGTGTGTCCTAATGAGTTGCTTGGGTTACAATTAGAGAGAAAGATTGACTTCACCATTGATTTGGTTCCGAACACAATACCCATCTCCTTGCCACCATACCATATGGCACCAGCAGAGTTGTGGGAGTTAAAGGTTTAATTGCAAGACTTGGTGGATAAGGGTTTTATCAGACCGAGCGTGTCATCTTGGGGAGCTCACATCCTGTATATGAAGAAGAAAGATGGTAGCCTAAGGTTGTGTATCAACTACCAGCAACTTAACAAGGTGGCCATTCTGAACCATTATTCGTTACTGAGGAATGATGACCTATTCAATTGAACTTAAAGGTGCCAAGCTGCTCTCTAGGATTGACTTAAGACCTGAATACTATCAGTTGAGAATTTAGTTGTCGAATATTCCTAATACTACCTTCAGGGTAAAGTGCAGGCACTACGAGTTTTTAGTATTATTGTACGGACTTACCAATGCCTTAATGGCCTTTATGGACTTGATGAACTATATGTTCTGCCCTAGATCGTTTTGTCATCCTATCCATCGATGACATTTTGATCTATTCGAGGAGCAGAGAAAAGCATGTGAAGCATTTAAGGAGAGTGCTCCAGTCTCTAAGGCTGTACTAATTTTATGCTAATTTTGACAAGTGTGAGTTTCAGCTAAACCGAGTGGGTTTTCTTAGACACATCATGTCAGAGAATGGCAGTTACATGGATCTCGAGAAATTGTAAGCTGTGTAAATTTGGGAGCACCTTATTACAATGACAAAGGTGCTGTGTTTCCTAAGCCTAGCAGGATACTACTACCATTTTATAAAAGGATTTTCTAAGCTAGCATGGCCATTCCACTACCTAAGTCAAAAAGGAGTTGAGTTTAAATGGATGGATAGATGTGAGCAAAGCTTCTATGAGTTAAAGGAAAGGTTGACATCCACACCTATCTTAACTTTACCCTATTGGAGTGAAGGTTTCAAAGTCTATTGTGATGCATCCCATTAAGGTCTAGGTTGCATGTTAATATAGAATCGAAGGGTGCGTCATAACAATTGAAGACTCACGAGGGGAACTACACACACATGATCTCTAGAGCTTACAGTGGTAGTATTTGCTCTAAAGACCTAGAGATATTGCTTGTATAGGGCCACATGCCAGATTTATGCCAACTATAAGAGCCTTAAGTTAAATATGAGGCAGAAGAGGTGGATATAGTTGTTAAAGGACTATGATTGCATGATTAACTATCACCCACGCAAAGCGAATGTGGTAGCTAATGCCTTAAGTAGAAAAGTTATTGGATCCTTTGCCCATATACTATCAATCCAAATTCCTCGCATGGTCAAGTTAAAGAAGATAGGAGTGGTAATGTACATGCATCCTTCAAAGTCCTCTTGGCTAGTTTTCAGATGCCACCAACGTTAGTGGATTGCATTTTGAAGACCTAAATGGAAGATACTAAAAGTGGATCGCATTTTGAAGACCTAAATGGAAGATACTAAGCTAAGGATGATCAAAAGTAAGGTGCAAGAAGGTTTTGATCTAGAGTTCTCTATCAGAAGGGATGGACCCTTTGCGTACAAAGGTAGGCTCTATATTCCTGACATCCCCAAGATTAAGCAAGAGATCTTAGAGAAGGCACATAGTTCGATGTATGCAATGTATCTTATGAGCACAAAGATGCATTGGACGCTGATAAAGTATTACTAGTGGATTGGCATGAAAAGAGAAGTTGTAGATTTTGTGTTAAAGTGTATGATTTGCCAACAAGTAAAAGTAGAAAGGCAAACATCTTCAAGACAACTCCAACCCTTGCCTATCCCTGTGTGGAAGTGGGGAAACCACAATATGGACTTCGTGTTCAAACTTCCTCCCACAGTGAGAAGGTACCATGACATTTCGATGATCATCGATCAACTCATGAAGTCAGTGCATTTCCTGCTCATGCTAGAATGTTTCTCACCAACGAAGTTAGCTGAGCTGTCTGTGAAGTGTATCATGAGTCTCCATCAAGTACCTATCACCATCACATCTGATCGAGATCCATACTTTACTTCATGACTGTGGTGGAAGTTTGTAGACGCACTTAGAGCGAGGTTCGATTAACATACAACTTTTCACTTGCAGACCAACAGGCAAGTAGGACATACCATTCAAACCTTGGACGATATACTGAGATCATGCATCATGTAATTCTAAAGGAATTGGGATGAGCAATTATCACTGGTAGAGTTTGTTTATAATACTAACTACTAAATGAGCTTCAAGATGTCCTCCTATAAGGCTCTGTATAGGAAACAGTGTCGAACCCCATTGTGTTTGAGTGAAGTGGGTGAGGAGCAGCTCCTTACAAAGAACAATGTAGTTGGGTCTAAATACTTGCGGATGACCAGGGATAAGGTGAAAGTCGTCCGAGAAAGGTTAAAAGCTGCTTAAGACCAATAGAAGAGTAACATTGATATGCGTAGAAAGGATCTTGAGTCCGAAGTAGGTGACCGGGTTTTCTTGAAGCTGACCATATGGAAGGAGTTGTATGCTTTAGCCCACGAAGAAAGCTAAGTGCTCATCACATAGGTCCCTATTAGATAACCAAAAGAATTGCCCTAATAGCATTAAAGGAGTTGGTGTGAGTGCACAATGTGTTTCATGTATTGATGCTGCGGAAGTACATTGTAGACCTATTGCAAATGCTCAAGATTCCCAACATTGAGTTAAGAGAAGACCTATCATATGTAGAGCAGCCAGTGCAAATTCTAGGTCATGAGGAGTGAGGATTGCATAATAATTCCAATCCACTAATCAAAGTCTTGTGGTAAAATCACTTAGTTGAGGAGGTTACATGGGCGTCCGAAGCGCAGATGCATGACCAATACCCCTATTTATTCTAGTGATTGTAACACAATTTTTTAAAGTACGTTGGAATTTTTATGTGTTTGCTGAGTTAATCGAGTTGACTAAGTAAGACCCATGTTGACTTTTTGTTATGGATGAAGTTTCACGTTGACCAGGGCCTTGTAGCAAAGTACGTGTCGATTTGAGTTCATAGACAAGCGGCACATTTAATTTGGATATTTAGTTGAAAAGTTATGGACATGTAAAGTTTTTCCAAGACTATGTTTGCCACGTACCCATCTTTATGTGTGTGAAAAATGTATGCACTATGCCCACCAATATTGTACCATGTGTCAATCCATTAACCAATCACGTGAGCGCATAGTCGCATCCATGGGGTGGTTTTATTTGTTGAAAAGGGTGTGTGAAAGGAGAGATAAGGAGGACAGAGAAAGAGAGAGAAGAGAGAGAAATTTCCTTGGTGCCATTCATCGTGCTTCGAACTCTGCCTAGAGATCGGTTAGCTAGCCAAACTTCACGGTTAATAGGTCGATGATGTGCTAAGATTGGCATGTTTTCCAACAAAAGTGTTAGATGTTTCTTCGGTTGTTTTCTCTCAATCCGGCCACCCTCTTGCTATAGCACCCTTACCATCATGTTACCCACCTTCTCCTTGACCTTGCTACAAAAATTTCACTGCTAATGGCTGCCAAACACGTCAATGTCGATGATGTTTACCAACAGTGGTGATGGCTCAAGAATTCTTTGTTCTAGCGAGTTTTCAACATGTCCACCCACCTTTTTCCCCTTTTTTGATCTCCTTAAATCCAAATCCATGGTCCATTTCATCAAATCTTGATAGATAATAACACCTTGTATGAAGATAAGTAGGTTTTCCATAAATATTTTAGCTTGTGCCCTTGTGATTGGCCCAGTCTTCAATTGTACAGGATCAGCACCCTAGCAAGAGTTGGTTATACGGATATATGTGAATTCTCATCATTCTCCTCCTCTTGAAAAGGATTTGTCCTTAAATCAAAATCATCATTTGCAGCAAATGGAGATAAATCAGTAACATTAAATGTAGCACTCACATTATACTCACTTGGTATGTCAAGTTTGTAATGATTTTCATTGACCCTCTCCAAAACTTGAAAAGGTCAATCCCCTCGAGACATAAGCTTTGACTTTCATTGTTCGGGAAACCTCTTCTTTCTTAGGTGCAACCAAACCTAATCTCCGGGTTCAAATACAACCTTTATTCGGCCTTGATTAGCATTCTCGGCATATTGCTCCATCCTCCTCTCAATGTTTGCTTTTGTTTTTTCATGAATCTGCTTAATAAAATTGACTTTTTACTTTCCATCTAGATTAGCACGTTCTATTAAAGGCAAAGGTGTTAAATCTAATGAAGTTAAAGGATTAAAGCCATAAACAATTTCAAATGGAGTATATTTAGTAGCTAAATGTAAAGATCTATTATAAGCAAGTTCCACATGTGGCAACATTCCTCCCATGTTATTAAATTCTTACTAATTAATGCTTTCAATAACGCAGACAAAGTTCTATTTACTACTTCAGTTTGTGGATGACAAATAGTTGAAAATAAAAGTTTACTCCCTAACTTAGCTGATGTGATTCTGCCCGAGCCCGCTCAACCGATAACCCGCTGGGGTGCTGACCCGACATGGATGAAGACTAGGCCAATCACAAAAGCTCAAATTAAGCGATTTAAGGACAACCTGGGAGAATTTATACAGGGGGTAATCAATCTCAATAGAGCTTGTCCATACTTGAAGATACAAAGCCTATTCTAAGCATCCAAGTGGTGGAAGCCGATACGGACCCGGGTAGTAGTTTTGGTGCAAATATGGACAATGGGCAGCATGAAATGATTCCAAATCTTTATGGATTCAATACATATGTATAAGAGGATATGGAATCAAGTCAAGCCAGCTTCAAAGGCATTCAAAAAGGGGTTGTACGGACAGCTTCAAATTTGGCCTGTTTTTTACTGTATTTTGTGCTGGCTTTTATTGTATTTTGCTGAGTTGGCTTTTTCTTCCTCTTCCAAGCATGGAAAACATGTGGGACTTCATATTCAGCTTATTTAGCATCCTAAAAAGCATATTGAAGCTGGTTTGGAGCTCAATTTGGTCAAAGAGTGGTCAAAGTCAACTTAGTAAAAAAGTTAGTATTATAGTTTCCTAATTTGATTCTACTTTTTGTTTTAGGAAATCACCATTACTTTTTAGTTTTTATTTATTTATTTTCTGGCAAAATAAGTTTATGAAATTTATTATTTTATTATTTTCATTGTAAATTAATTAATTCCTAATTCAAAATAAAGGAATTAATTAATCCAAATTAGATTAGGAAAGGAGTGAGTATTTCAGCCACCATAGAACTCTTCATTGTGTGGCCGGTTTTTCCTACGGTTTTTAGGGTTTATTTTGTTTCTTTCAAAGCATATTTAAAGGCTTATTTTTCAATAAGAATACAACTTTGAGTTGATTCAGAAAATACTTGTGAGATTAATTATCTCTTTGTTCTTTGAGAACACCTAAAACACCATTAGAGAATTGGTTGTTTTAGCTTAACTTATCAATAGGTTTTCCATCCCCTATTGTGGCGTCTACATTATACCAAGGTTTCCAACCATAGGTTGGTTAGGGGTTGAGGTCCATTCCGTTAGAACTTGAACTTAATTGAGATCCGGGCTAATATAATACGGATTTGGAAGCAGGTCGTCCTAGGTTCGTATCATTTGGTATTAGAGCTAAATTTTGTTCAGGTTTGATCTATCTTTATTTTCTTTATATTTTTTTTGTGTTATTCTGGAATTTTAGCATTAGGTTAAGGTTGCATCCATCCCATACACGTTCTGCATCTTAAAAAAAATTAAAAATTCATTCCTAGTTGAATTAGGATTTCCTAGTTTTATCGTATTTTTATTTCCTACTTTGTTGGTTGTTTTTCATCATTGTTCTTGTTAATTTTGGTTTTTTTATTATTTTTCTTTGCTTTTTTAGTCTTAAATATTTGCATTCATATATTAAAAAAAAAAAATTTGAAGAGTGGGGTTTGCGAAATAAAAAATAAAATAAAATCACATAATTTGAATTTTTGATTGGGAGGTCACGGGTTTGGTGTTTGTTTTGGAGTTGGAATTGCAATTTTGGTAATTATTCTTACTACTGCAGTTGTTTTTGTTCTGTGAGTGAAAAAAAAAAAAAAGAAGAAGAAGAAGAAGAAAAAGCCGAATTAAAAAAAAAAAAATCAGTTTGTTGAATTTGGTGTTTGCTGGAAATTTCCTTGAAGTGCTGCATTGTTGACTATTTGTTACATATTTGGAGTTGCTGGAGAATTATTTTTGCTGCTGGATATTTGGAATTTTGGGTGCTTAAATTATTGGATTAACATTAGTTAAAGGATTTGATACCAAACTTGAATTACAAGAACAACAACCAACACTATTTTATATTTTTGTTCAATTTGATTCTTGTTTGAGTTTGAAATTCTTTTTCCTAAATTTTATTCTTGAATCCTTAATCTCTTACCATCTGGTCCAGTTCTTAAAAATTCCAAAGATTTCTCCTTAATTTGCTTTATTTTGCCTAGAAAACCCAAAAACTAGGTCTTACTGAATTCTTTCGATATTGCCTACTTTTTGCCACTGTTTTGTTGATAAGTTTAATTAAAACATACTTGTGATCTAATTTCTGTTTTGTGGGTGTTTTAATTAGAACTTTGAGATAATTCATTGAGTGGAAAAAGGCAAGAGCTTGTGAGCTTAAAAGAGGATAAAAGCTTAAACTAGTGTGAAAACATGAGTGTTGAGACCTTGTTTGAGTGAAATACATGAGGGAGTGCCTTTTGGTGAGAATTTATTTTATTTTGGATTATTTATACTAACATGGCAGATTCATGGGTGAGGAGAGGAGATCCACCTTTGAGAATTAATGAAGAGGAGTCCGTAGGATTTAAAGGTGATTTCCGAGCTACGAGGAGTGGTGAGCAAACGGACATGAGGGCTATATTGGAGCAATTACAGCGGATAAATGCCCAATTTGACCATTTAAATCAAAAAATGGACAGGTTAGAAACATCCCAAGGAGTGCCCAATATAAGGTTAGTGTTGAAATGTGGTGATCTTGCCACAATGTGCAAGGTAGTTCGGTTACACTTGCACTCTTTGTTCTGCAACATCAAAGACCAAACATTATTTATGTTTATGCATTTTATTTTATCTTGTAATGTTTAAGAACAATATCCTTTTTGTAATGCCCTAAGCTCATTATCTAGCTTAAGGCCTTTTTTGTCTAGTTGCTGGAATTGTATTTCCATCAACATAAGTCCACTTCCTTGGATGCCATTTCAAGTACGTTTGGGATTTGGACCTGAATTTTGGATATGATAAACTAGATATGCAGAGGAAGCAGCAGCAAAAGTAATGGCCCAATTTGGAGTTGGGAAGGCTGAGTTAAGCCCAAAATAATCTGACCCTTGTGCAGTATTGTTGCCCAGAAAACTGGGCAAAACTGCCTCGGGTTTGATTACTTTTGAATGGGTAAATGGACTTTGTTTTCTCTGGTTTTTTTCTAGAACATATTTTAATATTCAAAAAGGCTTCCCTCCAATTTTCAAGTCAAATGGAGCTGATTTTCAAATTCAAATGCCTTATACAAGCTGAACTGCCCATTAAAGAAGGTTTCTTGCATGCCCAGCACATTGATTAGAGTTAGTTGAGGTAGTTTGGCTTGGTTGGTTACTTTTAATGCTTTTTTATTTATTGCTCAATATGGCAGCATGCCTTATTGTCTTTTTGATGTATTTAAAAGTATGAAAATTGAAATGAAAAACGTTGAGAAAGAAAATATTCAAAAAACAGATTTTGAAAAACAACATTTTTGGCTCTCTTTCTCTCAACTACTACATTTTGGTTTCTTCTTCTTCCCAAAAGCTAACAACCTTCTCAAGAACCCTAAACCTCCATTAAAACCAGAAACAAAACCTTAACAAACCCAAAAAAGAAACAAAATCAAGAACCAAGAACCAACAACAATCATTCTTGACTAACATCTTGAATGATTGTGCTCTAGGGTATAACAACATAAACCTACACCAAATTCCATCATGGTATCAGAGCATAGTGTAATTTCTTAGGACCTTGTGAGCTTTCAACCTATACCATTTTATTTGTGAGAGGATCCCCCACCTAAAACCTTCCAACCGAAACCAAAACCTCCCAAAAAGACGAGTTGACACTCACCAAAACGCCACCACCCGAGAGCTTGTTCTTGTGTCCATTTTTCAAAACTTTTCAAAAACCATTTTTTCAAATGGCCTCACAATCCTTTGCAACCCCAACACCACCTAAGTTTGAAGGCCAAAACTATTCCATTTGGAGTATAAAAATGAAAGCCTACCTTCAAGTCTTTGGTTTATGGGAAGTCATAGAAGAAGGTTATGTAGTGGAAGAGTTGAGAGCTAATGCAACCCAAGCACAAAGAAATGCACATGAGGCCGAAGTTGCGAAGGGGTTCAAGGCCCTCACTGCCTTGCACTCCTCCATGAGTGATTCCATTTTTACAAGGATAATGTCATCCACAAGTGCTAGAGAGGTTTGGATAAAGCTTCAAGAGGAGTTCCATGGAAATACTAGAACTCGGAAAATGCAAGTTTTAAACCTAAGAAGAGGGTTTGAGACCTTGAAGATGAAGGAGAATGAGCTTGTCAAGGATTTCACGGAAAGGATGCTCAAAGTGGTAAATCAAATTCGGGTCCTTAGTGAGCAATTGACTGATCAAAGGGTAGTAGAGAAAGTATTGGTTAGCTTACCCGAAAAGTTTGAAGCTAAGATTTCCTCCCTTAAAGAGTCTAGAAATCTTAGTGAAATAACCTTGAGTGAGCTCATCAATGCTCTTCAAGCAACCGAACAAAGTAGAGCCATTAGAAAGGAGGAGACCATAGAAAGTGCATTCTATGGTGGCCAAGGCAACAAAAAGAAGAATAAAGGAAGGAACAGCAACAATACCAACCAAACCGGTTTTACAACCAACAACAACACAAACAACAACAAAAGTGGATGGAATCAAAAAAGCCATCAAAACCGAGGAGGGCATCCACCTTGCCCTGATTGCAAGAAGCTTGGACATCCACCATCCAAGTGTTTTTGGAGGCCGGATGCATCTTGTGAAAGATGTGGAGGAAAAGGCCACATTGCCAAAGTATGCAAGCAAAGGAGACAACAAGCCAATGTGGTTAATGAAGAAGCCGAGAACCTATTTGAACATTTAATTCTTCATTTTCTTCTTCAAACCATGGCTCATCCTCATTCACCAATAGCTCCTCCTTACTCCAATCCCATTTTGCATTCTCATCAATCTTCACATCTCTTGTTACCAGAAGCTTTTTGGTCTTTAGGTTATAGACCCTCAAACCTTTGGTAACCTCACTATATCCCACCAAGACACCAACATTAGCCTTTTTCTCAAGCTTATCTCTCATGTGTGAGTGAATATGGAGAAAGCACACACTACCAAACACTTTAACATTCTCTAAGGATGGTTTCTCTCCAAACCACAACTCATAGGGTGTCTTGCCTTCAATGGATTTGGTCAAGCATCAATTTTGAATGTAGGAACTAGTATAGATAGACTCGATTCAAAATTTCTTTGGCATTTTCTTTTCATGTATCATACATCTAGCCATCTCCATCAATGTCCTATTCTTCCTCTCACACACACCATTTTGTTATGGTGTGTATGGTATGGTAAATTGAGGAATTATTCCATTCCCTTTGCAAAAATCTTCAAGAGCTAGGCTAGTATATTCACCACCATTGTCGGTCCTCAAGCACTTCAAAGTGGACCTACTTTGATTTTCAACTAACTTCTTGAATTCCATAAATTTTTCTAGAACGTGTGACTTATGTGTGAGAAAATAAATCCAATACATTCTATAGTAGTCATCAATAAAGGTGAGAAAGTATTAATGACCACTCGAGGACGATACACTCATGGGACCACACACATCCAAATGAACAAGTTCTAACTTCTCCTTGGCTCTCTATGCACCAATTTTAGGAAATGGCAACCTAAGGGACTTTCCAAGTTGACAAACTTCACACACATTTTTAACATCATCAATTAAGGGCATATCATTCACCAAAGCATTAGTATTATTCATTGTACCATAACTAGAGTGACCAAGCATTTTATGTCAAAGTTAAGAAATGGATAAACTTTGCCTTCAAAGCTTGTTCACTATCTAGTAAATTCAACTTATAGCTTTTATCTTTCAAGGAAACTTTAAACACCTCATTTCCAAAAGCATCCGATATCAAACAACCATCACAACTAAAGTTTAAAACATATCCTTTTTCAATCAATTGTGCAACACTCAACAAGTTTTCACATAATGAAGGCACATATAGAACATTTTGGATAAGTTTTGTACCTTTATTGGTATTAAATGAGATGTCTCATTTTCCTTCTATATCCATGAAGCTTCCATTCCCAATCTTCAACCTTGTCTTGTAGGATCGGTCAAGCTCCACAAAGTTGGTTTCTTCAAAAGTCTTATGGTGTAAACAATCACTATCTACTAACCAACCAAAACCACTACTTGTAGCTTTTAGGCATGTAGCCACAAATAAGGTCTCAGCCTCCTCATTTACAACATTCGCTTGTTGCCTTCGTTGCTTGTATACTTTGCCAACATGTCCTTTTTGCCCACATTTGTCACAAGTTGGATCCAATCTCCAAAAGCACTTGTTTGGTGCATGTCCATGCTTCTTGCAATGAGGGCATGGTGGATAACCCCCACGGTTTTATTGTTGTCCTCCTTGTTATTGCCTTGCATTGTTGTTGTTGTTGGAATTGTTGTTGTTGTTGTTAAAACCTCCATAACCGATTCCTCCTTTATTATTGTTGTTGTTCTTTTTATTCTTTTTTTTGCTTGGACTAGACATAAAAGCACTTTCCAAAGACTCCTCCTTTCTTATGGCCTTCTTTGTTCGGTTGCTTGGAGGGCATTAATAAGCTCACTCAAAGTAATCTTACTAAGATTCCTTGATTCTTTAAAGGAAGAAATCTTAACTTCAAACTTTTCAGGTATGCTCACCAATACCTTCTTTACAACCCTTTGGTCGATCAATTGCTGACTAAGGGCTCTAATTTGGTTCACAACCTTTAGTAGTCCATCGATAAAGTCCTTAACCAACTCATTTTCTTTCATTCTAATTGTTTCAAACTCTCTTCTTAAGTTTAAAACTTGCATATGTCTTGTTCTGGTGTTTCCTTGAAATTCTTCTTGCAACTTTAACCAAACTTCTTTAGCACTTGTACAAGATATGATTCTAGTGAAGATGGAGTCACTCACCAAAGAATGAAGGGCTGTCAAGGCCTTGAATCCTTTAGCTATCTCGGTCTCATGTGCAAGTCTTTGTGCTTCTGTGGCATTTGTTCTCAACTCCCCAACTTCATAACCTTCTTCCATCATATCCCAAAGTCTAAAGGCTTGTAGGTAATGATACGAACCTAGGACGACCTGCTCCTAAACCCGTATTATATTAGCCCGGATCTCAATTAAGTTCAAGTTCTAATGGAATGGACCTCAACCTCTAACCAACCTGTGGTTAGAAACCTTGGTATAATGTAGACGCCACAATAGGGGATGGAAAATCTATTGATAAGTCAAGCTAAAACAACATATTCTCTAATGGTGTTTTAGGTGTTCTCAAAGAACAAAGAGATAATTAATCTCACAAGTATTTTCTTTATCAAATCAAAGTTATATTCTTATTGAAAAATAAGCCTTTAAATAGGCTTTGAAAGAAACAAAATAAACCCTAAAAACCTTAGGAAAAACCGGCGACACAATGAAGAGTTCTATGATGGCCGAAATTCTCACTCCTTTCCTAATCTAATTTAGATTAATTAATTCCTTTATTTTAAATTAGGAATTAATTAACTTACAATGAAAATAATAGAATAATAACTTTCCTAAACTTATTGTTCCAGAAAATAAATAAATAAAAACTAAAAAGTAATGGTAATTTCCTAAAACAAAAAGTAGAATCAAATTGGGAAACTATAATACTAGCTTTTTGACTAAGTTGACTTTGACCAAATTGAGCTCCAAATCAGCTTCAATATGCTTTGTAGGATTCAAAATAAGCTGAATATGAAGTCCCACACGTTGCCCATGCTTGGAAGAGGAAGAAAAAGCTAACTCAGCAAAATACAGTAAAAAACAGGCCAAATTTGAAGCTGTCCGTACAACCCCTTTTTGAATGCCTTTGAATCTGCCTTGACTTGAATCCATATCCTCTTAGACATACGTATTGAATCCATAAAGATTTAGAACCATTTCATGCTGCCCGTTGTCCATATTTGCACCAAAACTGCTACCCGGGTCCGTATCGGTTTCCACCACTTGGATGCTTAGAATAGGCTTTGTATCTTCAAGTATGGACAATCTCTGTTGAGATTGATTACCCCCTGTATAAATACTCCCAGGTTGTCCTTAAATCTCTTAACTTGAGCTCTTGTGATTGGCCTAGTCTTCATCCATGTCGAGTCAGCACCTCAGTGGGTTATCGGTTGAGCAAGCTGGGCAGAATCACATCAGGTAAGCTTTCATCTTTATGCTCTAAATGGAATAATTTTGGCCCTCAAATTTTGGTGGAGTGGGAGGTGAAAAACTTTGAGAATCCATGACATAAAATTGGATTTTTGAAGAAAATGGCTTTTGGGTTGGATTTTTGGTGAGTTTTCTAGCTAGATTTTTGTACCACTTCAAACCAAAAACGAAAGGAATGAAATGGGAGGTTCCCTCACAAGAAAATAGGCTAGAAAGAAGAAAGCTCACAAGGTCCCTCAACAATGGTTTAAACAAAGCTCTGATACCATGTTGGAGTTTGGTGTGGTTTTAGGTTCACTTGGCCAAGATTGTTGTACACAAAGTGTTAGTCTTGTGTACAACATTTAATCCGGCTTTTGGTTTGATGTTTAGGTGATTTTTGTGTTTGTTTTTGGTATGGTGATATTTAGGATTGTTATGATTTTTGTTTTGAAGGAAGAAGAAGAAGATGAAGATGAAGAGAAGATGTTAGAAAAGGCCACACAAAACTAGACAGCACACTAATTCATTGCTTTTCATTCATTTGTTGCATATATAGATACAAAACTTGTCACATGCATGTGAGGTATGTGTGGGACCAAATGGAAGTCTTTAAAATTCAAAATTTACTTATTTCCCACTTAAAATTATGATACATAACCATCCACCACCAGCTTCACATGTGAGTGCATAATTATAACAAGAGTTGGTGAGATTTTGAATTTCAAAAAACTGTCTCCACCAAATCTTGTACTACTACTTTAACCAGATGGAAGGCTGGGATATCTTCATCCAAATTGCTTGAATTTTGGTATGTAGTATGTTGAAATATCAAGGATAAAATCTGGAGAAGACCAAGTTCAAAAGAATTGGGTAAGGCCTCCAATTCATCTAAAAACCATGGGCCATAACTGCTGGAAATCTCAGTAGTTATGCCAACTTGCAACCTGTATATCTTGGGCTTTCCATGGCCTTTTTGAGTGATTATTTTTTATATCTTTTCATTTTCATGTATACTAAAACATATCCCAAAATTATAAACTTGTTCTAAAAGCTCAGAGAATGCCAGCCCCAACAATGGACCTATGTTGCTGGAAACACTGTTTCCAGCACATAGCCATTTTACAAAATAAAATCAATACCCAACAAAGAGACAATTCCTAAACTAAATACAATAAAACTTAGGCATTCAAAAGACATTAAAAGGAACATAAAACATAGACATAAATATTGCATTAGGTCATTCAACAAAATATTTCTTTTAAAGAAAGAAAGAGGGTGCAAACCTTGGTGGATTTTGGTTTACACAAGGTGGCAAGATTACCACATTTTCAACACTTCCTTCTTGCATCAAAATAGCTCCAATACTTACACCCAAAGCATCACATTCAATTTCAAAAGTTTTAGAAAAATTTGGCAAAACTAATAAAGGAGCATTAGTTAAATTTTCTTTCAACAAATTGAAAGATTTTTCTTGTGATTTGCCCCATTTGAATCAAATATTCTTCTTGACAGCTTTGGTCAATGGTGCTAAAATCCTTGATAAATCTTTGGTAGAAGCTAGCTAAACCATGAAAACTCCTTACGTGGGTAATTGATGTAGGTTTTGGCCACTCTTGTATGGCTTTAACCATGGATTGGTCAACCTTAATTCATGCAGCACTTACAACAAATCCTAGAAAAACAAGTTCATCTTAACAAAGATTACACTTTTTCATGTTAGCAAATAACCTTTCCTTCCTAAGTACTTTCAAAACTAACCTAAGATGTTCTATATGTTCATCAAGAATTCGGTTATACACAAGAATATCATCAAATATACAACCATAAATTTTCTAATGAATGGATGCATGACATGATTCATTAATCGCATGAAAGTGCTAGGTGCATTAGTTAAACCAAAAGGCATTAACCATTCATACTATCCATATTTAGTCTTAAATGAAGTTTTTCATTCATCCCCCTCTTTCATCCTAATTTGATGATACCCATTCCTAGGATTAATTTTAGAAAACATGCATGCACTATATAATTCATCAAGCATATAATCTAATATAGGAATAGGACTTAATGGTTATACTATTAATAGCCCTACAATCTACACACATGCACCATGATCCATCTTTCTTAGGCACTAATAAAACAGGGACAACACATGGACTCATGCTTTCACGAATATAACATTTTTCAAGCAATTCACTTACCTGGCTTTGTAGCTTCTTTGTCTCCTCAGGATTGCTTCTATATGCATGCCTATTAGGAATTCCAGCTCCAGGAATAAAATCAATTTGATTGTCAATCCTTCGAATAGGTGGTAAACCACTAGCAATTTCCTTCAAAAAAACATCATCAAATTCTCATAAAAAAGAAGAAACAAAACTTGGCAATTCAAGCTCTTTAGGGTTATCTTGATCATTTAAGTAAGCATTTTTATAAATCATAATCAACATAGGTTTCCTACTAAAAAATGCTTTATTAATATCACTTAAACAAAGATAAAAAAATTTAATTTTCTTCTCTTTCCTCTCTTTTTCCCTCACTTTCAGTTTTCTCACCCTTTTTCTCTCTCTTGGGTTCATCTCTCATTTTCCCCTCAAATTCAGTTTTAGAAGACTTACCTTGAATGAATGGATCAGCCTTACCTCCTATTTCAATTGGTGAAGCCATAGGTGCCACACTTACCCTCTTCTTTAGCCGTTCGACCTCCTTCCTTTGTTGTATTTGTAGTTGGTCTCTAAACATCTCTTTTGGAGTCAATGACTCAAGCTTAATCTTCATTCCCTTTAGTTTAAAAGCAATATCATTTTCTTGATAATAATGTATAGTATTCTTAACAAATTTCCTTGGTCTTCCTCATAAAATATGTCCGACATGCATAAATATAACATCACATAAAACAACATTCACATATTTATCAATGTTAAACTTGACCATGGCTTGTTTGTTTACTTTCATCTCACCACTATTATTAATACATTGTAGTCTATATGGTTTAGGATGTTTAATTGTTGTTAATCCTAATTTCTTAACCACAACATTACTAATTACATTAGTACAATTTCCATTATCAATTATCATACTACAAATATTACCTTGAATTTCACATCTAGTATGGAAGATGTTTTTGTTTTGGATCTGATCGTCATCCTTGTACAGGGTTAGAACCTTCCTTTCCACGAAACTAAGTTCGGCCCTTGATGCCTTTAAGGTCTCGGGTTTTCCATGTTCTTCATCTTCAATTTCTTCTTCAATAAGTTCGGCTTCTTCCTCGGAATCTTCACTTCAAGACTCCAACTCTCCATTGCCTGTCCACCATTATTCTTCGATTTATTCATTGGTTGGCAACATGTCCTCAACCCTGACACTTAAAACAAACAATATCTCAAGTTTTTAAGGGTTAGGATTAGATTTACCTTCAAACTTTAGTGCTTGATTAGAATCCGGCTTTTTATCTCTCCTTGGCCGACTGGAACTCTCACCATCAAGCTTCGGTGTTAGCCTTGATTCATATGCGGGATTGCTTCTCCAAACACTTGAATTAATCCTTTTGCTGTTGGAAACCCCACCAAATTGTGAGTTTGTAACCCTCCTCTTAAATTGGTTCTCAATTTTGATAGCCACATGTAACATCTATTGTTGATATGTGGTGATCTTGCCACAATGTGCAAGGTAGTTCGGTTACACTTGCACTCTTTGTTTTGCAACATCAAAGACCAAACATTATTTATGTTTATGCATTTTATTTTATCTTGCAATGTTTAAGAACAATATCCTTTTTATAATGCCCTAAGCTCATTATCTAGCTTAAGGCCTTTTTTGTCTAGTTGCTGGAATTGTATTTCCAGCAACATAAGTCCAGTTCCTTGGATGCCGTTTGAAGTAGGCTTGGGATTTGGACCTGAATTTTGGATATGATAAACTAGATATGCATAGGAAGCAGCAGCAAAACTAATGGCCCAGTTTGGAGCTGGTAAGGCTGAGTTAAGCCCAAAACAATCTGACCCTTGTGCAGTTTTGTTGCCCAGAAAATTGGACAAAACTGCCTCGGGTTTGATTACTTTTGAATGCGTAAATGGACTTTGTTCTATCTGGTTTTTGGTTAGAACATAGTTTAATATTGAAAAAGGCTTTCTTCCAATTTTCAAGTCAAATGGATCGGGTTTTAAAATTCAAAAGCCTTAGACAAGCTGAATTGCCCATTAAAGTAGGTTTCTTGCATGCCCAGCACATTGATTAGAGTTAGTTGAGGTAGTTTGGCTTGGTTGGTCATTTTTAATGCTTTTGTATTTATTGCTCAATATGGCAGCATGCCTTATTGTCTTTTTGATGTATTTAAAAGTATGAAAATTGTAATGAAAAACGTTGAGACAGAAAATATTCAAAAAACAGATTTTGAAAAACAACACTTTTGGCTCTCTCTCTCTCTCAACTACTACATTTTGGTTTCTTCTTCTTCCCAAAAGCTAACAACCTTCTCAAGAACCCTAAACCTCCATTAAAACCAAAAACAAAACCTTAACAAACCCAAAAACAAAATCAAGAACCAAGAACCAACAACAATCATTCTTGACTAACATCTTGAATGATTGTGCTCTAGGTACAACAACATAAACCTACACCAAATTCCATCATGGTATCAGAGCATAGTGTAATTTCTTAGGACCTTGTGAGCTTTCAACCTATACCATTTTATTTGTGAGAGGATGCCCCACCTAAAGCCTTCCAACCGAAACCAAAACCTCCCAAAAAGACGAGTTGACACTCACCAAAACACCACCACCTCGAGAGCTTGTTCTTGTGTCCATTTTTCAAAACTTTTCAAAAACCATTTTTTCAAATGGCCTCACAATCCTTTGTAACCCCAACACCACCTAAGTTTGAAGGCCAAAACTATTCCATTTGGAGTATAAAAATGAAAGCCTACCTTTAAGCCTTTGGTTTATGGGAAGTCATAGAAGAAGGTTATGTAGTGGAAGAGTTGAGAGCTAATGCAACCTAAGCACAAAGAAATGCACATGAGGCCGAAGTTGCGAAGGGGTTCAAGGCCCTCACTGCCTTGCACTCCTCCATGAGTGATTCCATTTTTACAAGGATAATGTCATGCACAAGTGGTAGAAAGGTTTGGATAAAGCTTCAAGAGGAGTTCCATGGAAATACTAGAACTCGGCAAATGCAAGTTTTAAACCTAAAAAGAGAGTTTGAGACCTTGAAGATGAAGGAGAATGAGCTTTTTGTTGAGCAATTGACCGATCAAAGGGTAGTAGAGAAAGTATTGGTGAGCTTACCCGAAAGGTTTGAAGCTAAGATTTTCTCCCTTGAAGAATCTAGAAATATTAGTGAAATAACCTTAAGTGAGCTCATCAATGTTCTTCAAGCAACCGAACAAAGGAGAGCCATTAGAAAGGAGGAGACCATAGAGGGTGCATTCTATGGTGGCCACGGCAACAAAAAAAAGAATAAAGGAAGGAAGAGCAACAACACCAACCAAACCGGTTTTACAACCAACAACAATACAAACAACAACAAAAGTGGATGGAATCAACAACAACAACAACAAAAAAGCCATCAAAACCGAGGAGGGCATCCACCTTGCCCTGATTGTAAGAAGCTTGGACATCCACCATCCAAGTGTTTTTGGAGGCCGGATGCATCTTGTGAAAGATGTGGAGGAAAAGGCCACATTGCCAAAGTATGCAAGCAAAGGAGACAACAAGCCAATGTGGTTAATGAAGAAGCCGAGAACCTATTTGTGGCCACATGTCTTAAAGCCATAAGTAGTGGTCTCGATTGGCTTGTGGATAATGGTTGCTCACACCACATGAGTTTCCAAAAGGATGGCTTTATGGAGCTTGACCGAAACTACAAAACCAAAGTGAAGATTGGTGATGGCCGGTTCATGAAAGTAGAAGGCAAAGGAGATGTGTGCTTGAACACCAAGGAAGGTACCAAAATTATAAAAGATGTGCTATATGTTCCTAGTTTGTGTGAAAACTTGCTTAGTGCACAATTGGTAGAAAGAGGCTTTGCTTTAAATTTTGTAAAAGATGGATGTATCATATATGATGCTTGTGGCAATGAGCTATTTAAGGTACCATTGAAGGACAAAAGCTATAGATTGGACCTAGTTAAGAATGAACAAGCCTTAAAAACCAAAGCGGAGTCCATTTCTCAACTTTAGCATAAAAGGCTTGGGCATTCTAGCTATAGTGCCATGAAAAACACCAATGACATTGTGAAGGACATGCCAAAGATTGAGGAGATGAAAAGCCTATGTGATGTATGCCAACTAGGGAAATCCACAAGGCTTCCATTCCCTAAAGCCGGTTCATGGAGAGCTGAGGAGAAGCTTAAGCTAGTCCATTCGGATATGTGTGGACCGATGAGTTTGTCATCAATTGGAGGATGTAAGTACTTCATAACCTTCATTGATGACTACTCAAGGATGTGTTGGGTATATTTTCTAACAACCAAGTCACAAGTGCTTGAGAAGTTCATGGAATTCAAGAAGATGGTGGAAACCTAAAGCAATGCAAAGATGAAGTGCTTGAGAACCGACAATGGTGGAGAATATTCAAGCTTGGCTATGGAGGATTTTTGCAAAGAAAATGGAATGGTGCATCAATTCACAACACCATACACACCACAACAAAATGGTGTTTGTGAGAGGAAAAATAGGACCTTGATGGAGATGTCAAGGTGCATGATACATGAGAAGAACATGCCAAATAAGTTTTGGGCCGAAGCCATATACACGGCTAACTACATCCAAAACCGAGCATACACCAAAGCCAATGAGTCCAAGACACCCTATGAGATATGGTATGGAGAAAAACCATCTTTGGACAACATAAAAATCTTTGGAAGTGTTTGTTTTCTCCATGTTCATCCACACATGAGAGACAAGCTTGACAAAAGGGCAAATGTGGGCATCTTGGTCGGCTTTAGTGAGGTTACCAAAGGTTTTAGGGTTTTCAACTTGGAAACCAAGAAACTTGTGGTAAAAAGGGATGTGAGGATTGATGAAGATGCTGTTTGGGATTAGACAAAGGAGGAGCTTCTTGTCCATGAAGATAATGCTTGGTTGGATGATGAAGAAGAAGAAACCAATGACAATGACAATGAAGAAAATGAAGATGATGAGGAGGATGCACTTGAGACCATTGGAGCCGAATTGGAGATTGGAGATGGTGTTAGAGGAGAAAGGCCATTGTTCGAAATATATGAAAGGTGCAATGTTGGCTTGAGTGATCCTACCAATGCTCAAGAAGCTATGCAAAAGAAAGAGTGGATGGAGGCCATGCAAACCGAAATGGATATGATAGAAAAGAATGAAACTTGGTCTTTGGTTTCTAAACCTAAAAACAAGAAACCAATTGGTGTAAAGTGGATCTTTAGGACCAAGTTCAACACGGATGGAACAATATGCAAGCACAAGGCAAGGCTTGTGGCAAAAGGCTATGCACAATAAGCGGGTGTGGATTATGGAGAGACGTTTGCACCGGTTGCAAGAATGGAGACCATAACGCTCATCCTATCCATCTCGGCCTCAATGTCGTGGAAGGTGTACCACCTTGATGTAAAGTCGGCTTTCTTGAATGGTATGCTTCAAGAGGAGGTTTATGTCAAGCAACCCGAGGGTTTCATTGTTCAAGGACATGAGAACAAAGTTTACCATCTACACAAGGCACTTTACGGGTTAAAGCAAGCACCTAGGGCTTGGTATGGCAAGATTGATGGTTACTTGACTTACCAAGGCTTTAGGAGGAGTCCAAATGAGCCAACACTATACACAAGGAATGAAGAAGGCATGATTGTTATCTCACTCTATGTGGATGATTTGTTGGTCACGGGTGAAAATGAAAAGAATGTGGAAGTTTTGAAAAATGAACTTGAAAAGGAGTTTGACATGT
Organism: Ziziphus jujuba; assembly: GCF_031755915.1. Lineage (NCBI taxonomy): Eukaryota > Viridiplantae > Streptophyta > Magnoliopsida > Rosales > Rhamnaceae > Ziziphus > Ziziphus jujuba. The sequence goes on from NC_083387.1 coordinate 19,019,945, forward strand.
CAAGCCTTGGTGAAATGAATTACTTCCTTGGAGTGGAAGTGATGCAATGCTCTAGGGGTATTTTCATATCTCAAGAGAAATACATCAAAGATCTTTTGAAAAAGTTCAACCTTGATGAATGCAAGCTAATGTCAACACCAATGAGCCAAGGAGTCAAATACAAGAAGAAGGATGGCACACCAAAGGTAAACCCAACCCTATATAGAAGCATGATAGGAAGTTTTCTCTATGTATGTTCATCAAGACTGGATATTATGCATGTCACATGTTTTTTGTCTAGATATATGCAAGCACCATCCCAAAACCATTTTGTAGGTGCCAAAAGAATTCTTAGATACTTAAAAGGAACACAAGACTTTGGAGTTTGGTATGATAGGCAAGATGTGATGAGATTAATGGCCTACTCGGATAGTGATTGGGCCGGATGCTTGGATGATATGAAGAGCACTTTGGGGTATCTTTTCTCACTTGGTAGTGGACCATTTTCATGGAATGCAAAGAAGCAAGCAACAACCGCTCAAAGCACCGCCGAAGCCGAGTACATTGCTTGCTCTTCATGTGTAAATCAATGCATTTGGCTTAGGAAATTATTGGAGGACCTTGGTTATCCTCAAGAGGGTTCAACCATCATCAAATGTGACAACACTTTAGCCATATCAATAGCCAAGAACCCCATTCAACATGGAAGGACAAAACACATACCGGTAAAGTATCACTCTTTGAGGGAGTTGGAAGAAAATGGAGAAGTAAGCTTGGAATATATCAAGACCGAAGATAACCTTGCAGATTTCTTCACCAAGCCACTTCCAAAAGCAAGATTTGAGAACTTGAGGAAGCTTCTAAATATTTCAAGCAAGAACACTAAGGAGGAGTATTGAAATGTGGTGATCTTGCCACAATGTGCAAGGTAGTTCGGTTACACTTGCACTCTTTGTTTTGCAACATCAAAGACCAAACATTATTTATGTTTATTCATTTTATTTTATCTTGTAATGTTTAAGAACAATATCCTTTTTGTAATGCCCTAAGCTCATTATCTAGCTTAAGGCCTTTTTTGTCTAGTTGCTGGAATTGTATTTCCAGCAACATAAGTCCACTTCCTTCGATGCTGTTTGAAGTAGGTTTGGGATTTGGAACTAAAATTTGGATATGATAAACTATATATGGAGAGGAAGCAGCCACAAAAAGAATGGCCCAATTTCGAGCTGGTAAGGCTGAGTTAAGCCCAAAACAATCTGACCCTTGTGCAGTTTTGTTGCCCAGAAAACTAGGCAAAACTGCCTTGGGTTTGATTACTTTTGAATGGGTAAATGGACTTTGTTTTATCTGGTTTTTGGCTAGAACATAGTTTAATATTCAAAAAGGCTTCCTTCCAATTTTCAAGTCAAATGGAGCTGGTTTTCAAATTCAAATGCCTTAGACAAGCTGAATTGCCCATTAAAGAAGGTTTCTTGCATGCCCAGCACATTGATTAGAGTTAGTTGAGGTAGTTTGGCTTGGTTGGTCATTTTTAATGCTTTTGTATTTATTGCTCAATATGGCAGCATGCCTTATTGTCTTTTTGATGTATTTAAAAGTATGAAAATTGTAATGAAAAACGTTGAGAAAGAAAATATTCAAAAAACAGATTTTGAAAAACAACACTTTTGGCTCTCTCTCTCTCAACTACTACATTTTGGTTTCTTCTTCTTCCCAAAAGCTAACAACCTTCTCAAGAACCCTAAACCTCCATTAAAACCAGAAACAAAACCTTAACAAACCCAAAAACAAAATCAAGAACCAAGAACCAACAACAATCATTCTTGACTAACACCTTGAATGATTGTGCTCTAGGGTACAACAACATAAACCTACACCAAAATCCATCATCTACTGCAATTCCTTCTTGATTCAAACCTCCCAAAAACCACACCATGGTTGCCTCAAGATCCTTATCCATGCTCGATCTCATCATGAGCATCTCCATCTCCTTGTAGTAGTCCTCCATGGTCCTATTTCCTTGTGATAAAGATTGAAGTCTTTGATGCAACATCCTATGATAATGGGTCGGCACAAATCTCTTTCTCATGGCTCCTTTCATTTGTTGCCAAGTGGTAATTAATTCATCTCCAACCTTCCTTCGGGTACTTTGCTCATTATTCCACCATTGTAATGCATAATGACTAAGTTCCAAAGCGACCTATTTAACCTTCTTTGCCTCAGAATAGTTATGACAATCAAATATCATCTCCATGCGCTCTTCCCATTCTAGATAAGCTTCTGGATTACTTTTACCTAAAAATGGTGGTATATTGACTTTAGTGTCACCAAGGACATCATCTTCCTCTTGGGCTTGTCTCCCATAGGTTTGCCTTCCCTAAAGTGTAAAATATCTTCAAACTCCTCCTCGAGGTTATTTCCAAAATTACCTCCTTTGAATTCGTCTCTAAAACATCCACGACCTCGATCTCGGCCTCCATGAAACTCTTGCCTTGGATTCCGCTAACCTTGTGATGTTTCAAACCTTTCCATCCTTTGATCAAGTTGATCAAAGTGAGCATTCATCCGTTGTAATTGTTCCAAGACCGCCATCATGTTGGTAGGTTCGCCTCCACTACTCGTAGCTCTATAATCCCCTTTGAATCCAACGGATTCTTCTTCAATGTTTCTAAATGAACCATCTCCTCTTCTCATCCTTGAATCTATCATATTAGTAAAGATAATGCCAAACAAAAAAAAAATCCTTACCAAAATCACTCCCTCACATGTTTCCCTCAAACAAGGTCTTGACCCTCGTGTTTGCACAGTAGTTTCGGCTTTTAACCCTCTTTTAAGCTCTCATGTTCTTGCCTTTTTCTACTTAAAGAATTATCTCTAAGTTTTATTAAAACACACTCAAAGTAGCAATTAGATCACAAGTATGCCCGAATTAAACTTATCAATAAAACAACAACAAAAAGCAAGCAAATATCGAGTGAATTGATAAAACTTAGTCTCGGCCTTACTAACCAAAAACAAGGTAAATCAACAAGATATTTGCAGAACCAATAAGAAGCAGACCAGAATATAAAGAAGAGATTGAAACAACGAAAAAGAAACAATTCAAACAAAATATAGAATAGTTATTGATTGTAGTTATTGTCATTTAAGTCTTTGTCTTAAATCCTTTAACCAATTTTAATCCAAACAATTTTAGCACTCAAAATTCAAATATCCAGCAACCAAATATTGAATAAATAATCAGCAACTCAATAATTACATTTGTGTTTCTCGAAAGAAAACAATCCCTAATAACAATCTACCAAAACTAACCTTTGTGCAAAACTTTTTTTTTTTTAATCTTCGGCTTTTCTTTCTTTTTTTTTTTATTATTATCTTTTTATAATCACTCACTGAATATAAGCACAAACTACAGTAGCAACAAACAACACCAAAGTTGCAATTCCAATGCCAAAATATTACCAAACCCGATTCACACTTTCAAACAAAAACAATTGCAAAAATTTAAGGGTTTTATGCAATATGCTTTCAAACCTCCCTCCTTTTTTCTATTTTTATTTTTGAATATATGAATGCAACTAATTAAAATTAAAATGGCAAAGAAAAATGTACAATAAACCAAATTACTAAGAACTAATATGCAAAACAACCAACAAACTAGGCAGCAAAAATTTGGTTAACATAGAGAAACAAATTCTGCTATGAAAAAACATTTGTGGTTTTTTTTTTTTTATATATGCAGAACATGGATAAATAGGAAAAAACCTTAATCAAATGTTAAAATTGTAGAATAACAAAACAAAATAAAAAAATAAATAAAGCAAATAAGATAGATCAAACCTGAACAAAATTCGGCATGGATACAAATGATACGAACCTAGGTCGACTTGCTCCTAAACCCGTATTATATTAGCCCGGATCACAATTAAGTTCAGGTTCTAATTGTCACCTTAACTCCTAATCAACTTATGATTAGAAACCTTGGTATAATAATGAAGACACCACAATAGACGATGGATGTCCTATTGATAAGTCAAACTAAAACACTTGATTTCTATTCAATGTTTTAGATGTTCAAAGAGAATAAATCATAAATAATTTTTTTGATTAACATTCTAAGCTATCATTCCATTGAGAAATAAGACCTTAAATAGGCTAAAGATACAAACAAAAATGTTAAATTAACTAAGGTAAATTCGGCCAACATGGATTAGGAAACAAAGGTGTGGCCAAATTTCCTAACCTTTCCTTAATTAATTTGAATTAATTAATTTCTTAATTTTAAAATTGGAATTAATTAATTTACAATCAAAATAATAAAATATCAACCTTCCTGATATGCACCTAGGATGACCTATGCCTAAACCTGTATTATATTAGCCCAGATCTAATTATGTTCAAGTTATAATTGTCACCTTAGCCCCTAACCAACCTATGATTAGAAACCTTTGTATAATGAAGATGCCATAGTAGGTGATGGATATCCTATTGATAAATCAAACTAAAACACTCACTCTCTAATGGTGTTTTAGGTGTTCAAAAGAACAAAGAAAAATTCAATCTCACAAAATAATTTCTGAATATTATTAATGGTGTGTTCTTCCTAAAAAACAAGCCCTTATATAGGCTAATAGAAAACAAAATAAAACCCTAAAAACTAAAGGGAAAACTGGCCATGCTTGTTGTTTCCTAATGTGACCAAATTTTCTCTCTCCTTTCCTAATCTAATTTTGATTAATTAATTCCTTTATTTTTGAATTAGGAATTAATTAATTTACAATGATAATAATAAAATAATAACTTTTCTAAACTTATTTGTCCAGCAAATAAATAAATAAAAACCAAAAGTAAAGGTAATTTCCTAAAACAAAAAGTAGAAATCAAATTAGCAAACTAAAATACTATCTTTTGGACTAAGTTGATTTTGACCAATCTTTGACCAATTTAAGCTCCAAATCAGCTTCCATATGCCTTGTAGAATGCTAAATAGGCTGATCATGAAGTTCCACACATTGCCATTACTTGGAGGAAAGAGAAAAAGCCAACTCAGCAAAATACAGTAAAGCCGGCAAGGAAAACAGTAAAACAGGCCAAATTTTGATGTTGTGGGCACAGCCCCTTTTTGGATGCCTTTGAAGCTGCCTTGAATTGATTCCATGACCTCTTAGAAATATGTATTGAATCCATGAAGCATTGGAACCATTTCCTGCGGTCCAGACTCTATAAATGCACCAAAACCACTACTCGAGTCCGTATTAGCTTCTACCACTTGTATGCTCAAAATAGGTCTTGGATCTTTGGGCATGGACAAGCCATCTTGAGAATGAATTATTCCTTAGATAAAGGCAGCAAGGTTGTCCATAAACCTCTTAGTTGGAGCCCTTGTGATCGGCCTGGTCTTCATCCGTATCGAGTCAGCACCCAGCGGGTTATTGGTTGTGCAGGTTCGAGCAGATTTGCATTACTTCCTAATGTAAATTTTCCACCAATTAGATAAATAAAAATCACAATAAAAGACTAACTTCCTAAAACAAAAGTCAAATTTCATATTAGGAAACTAGTTGACTAGTTTTACAACTAAGCTGTCTTTGTCCAATCACCAGCTAATTTAGGCTCTAAATCAGCTCCAATATGCCATGTAGGATGCCAAATAGGATTAATGTTGGTTCCCATACATTTCACTTAATTGGAATAAGAAAAACTTGCTTGATCCATAAGAAAAGTCCAAGTCAGGGCCAAAACATGCACTTTCGGCCCACATGATGAAGTCTTGTGCGCCAGCATGGTTAATGAACAGCTTTGCTCCGACCTTACATGATTTCATGGTCCCTTGGAGTACTCAAGCACATTCATAAGTCAACAAATTCATTCCTTGCAACCCGGGGTCCAAAAATATAGCAAAACAGCTTTCCGGGTCCATTTCGGGCTTCATAACTTGTATGCATAGAATGGGCTTTGGATCTTTGAGTGTTGTCATGCCTTGTGAAGAATTAATAACACCTTGTATGAGGCTAACCAGGTTTTCCATAAATCTCTTAGCTTGTGCTCTTGTGGTTAGCCCTGTCTTCAACTGTACAGGATCAACACCCCAGCGAGTAGTTGGTTATATGGGTACAGGTGGATTCTCATCAAAAAATAAATTATTTATATTGTCAGATTTGCGATGATGGTTTAAAATAAAATGTGGAAATTTATAGGCTTAGGAACAATGTGCTAAACCCAGTGTATTTTAGTGAATTTTGATTTTTATGCTATTATATATATTTTTTATGCTTTTTAGATGCATCATATAGTACTGGCATTCTGTAGTGTATTTGTTGATTAGCACTCATATATGTGTGGACCTCTTATGGGACCTATGGGTTTAATGTTTAGCAAGTATTTTACACAATGAGCATCAGTTGCCCCCAGGCTCAAGATGACTAGTTGTCAACATCGGCACCTTGGGACACCATGTTGATTGTTTATTGGTTTCTCTCTTTAACCTTCCTGTTAAAGTGGTATTTAGGATGCCGAATACTGCTCGACACCACTTAGTTTTTAGTGTAGTGCATCAAGTTATTTTCTTGACACATTCTTTAAAACAAAATATTTTAAAATGTATTTTATTTTATTTTTATTATTTATTTCAAAATTGATGTTTTAAATCAATTAAATTATTACTTTTATTATTTAATTAAATTTTTAATCAAAATTTTATGTATTAATGTTAATTTAATTTTTATACTAAGTTTTTCTTATACAAATTTTATTTATGATTTTATTTTACCTAATGATATTTTATTCTAAATGTAATAAGTTTTTGACAGATTATTTTCAATGTTATTTTAATTTTAAATTATTTATGTTCTAAATTATTTTCTTGATTTTTGGAGAACATAAAAAATATGGGTTCTGTTAAAATAGTTTTAAAAATGGAAACTTTTCAAATTGAGTGAAATAGTGAGGGTTTTGAGTGAAAATAATAAATTTTTATTTTATTTTAAGTTATTACATACTTATATAATTACTTACTTATCATCATTTATTATTATTTATTTATATTATATTTTATGTAGTTGTTCGGTCATTCACTTAGATGATTAATATCTCATTATTCTCATTTGGATGATCATCCAAGGGTGAGTTCGATATCTTCCTTCCACTGCTGAGTCCCAAGAAGACTTTTTTTTTTCTTTTCTTGTAATATTTCTTTCTTATCTCTCTATGTTGTATTATATTCTGTACTTGTCGTAAACCCTCGTTTGCTCTGTACACCATATTGGATGATTATTAATTATTTAATATTGTCTCTATTTCCTGTATTGTTTTATTATGAAGTGCTGCCTTTGTGGAAGTATTTGTAGTAAGGTGGAACAAATAAAATTCTGCTTTTTAGGAGTATGTTTTTTATATAGGGAATTTTGAAGCATGTCAAACTCTTAGGGTAGATACTGTTAGATTTTCTATAGAAAGGTCCGGTAGGACTTTTCTAATTGAGGCTTATCTAGGATTCAGGTAAGGAATCTTAAGTGGGTTGACATTTTCACCAAAAATAGACACCATAGATGTCACAAACTCTAATTTCAATATTATATCATACATTAATTATTGACTTATTCCCAGTTTATATACATATACAAATAATTAAAAATAATAATAATATTTAATGTATATAATGAACATAGAAATAATAATAATAATAATAATAACAATATAAACAAGGAATAAGCCAACTTGGAATTAGAAGGAACAGGTTCTTCAGTCCAATAAGCAAATTGAAATATTACAGGGAAGATGTGTCCAACAACCCTACTGTAACACCCCACTTTTACTGCAGACCTATCACTATTTGCTAATATTATCTCCAATCTAGTCACTGCACTAGGTATGGGGTTTTCTATTAAGAGCTTTTCAAAAGGTCACCCATCTTTGGATTACTCTCGCCTGACCATTCTTAACTTCAGAGTTATTTTGAACTTTGAAGCCAACCACTCTAAAAAGGCATCGGCATTATGAGAGTGACTATCATTAGATTTGAATCAACTCCTGATCTACTCCTAAGTGATATGAGATTAGACTCAGGTAGCTTGCCAGTACCCTGCACCTACCCACACTGGTTATCACAATCCACGCCCTTTGAGGCCAAATGTCTTCACTTATACATTTCTGACTGAGTATAGGCTATAACACTGTGACCCAAGAAAATGCTTCAAAATTGAACTTTCCACTAAGTTTGACTAGGATTGACCAAGGGGGTCACATTATAGACTTTTTATTATGAGAGGAATTATGCTTTGACCAAGGCACTATGGTGAAGTACTCAGTGACTCAAGTTCATAAACTAGTAGTACACAAAAATCGAAGCTGGGATTGGAACTGATAGGTGAGCCCAGGTGATGAGTATCCGCCGGAGCTCGTACAGCCGACAACCCACTGGGATGCCGACCCAATACGAATGAAGACTGAGCCGATCACTAGAGCTCAAGCCAAGAGGCTTAAGGACAACCTGTGAGCATTTATACAGGGAGTATTTAATTATCAAAAGAGCTTGTCCATACCCAAAGATACAAAGCCTATTCTACGCATTCAAGCTGTGGAAGCCGATATGGGCTCGAATACCTGTTTTCCTGCAAATTTGGACTCCAGGAAACAAGGAATGGTTCCAACACTTCATGAAATCAATGCATAACATTAAGAGGACATGGAATTCAGCCAAGGTAGAATCCAAAGCATCTGAGAAGGACTTACCGGACAGTATCTCAATTTGGCCGAAAATGTCTGGTTTAGTCGTTAGCTTTGATTTTTCTTCTTGTTTGACTTATTCCATTCAAGGGACAACCTATGGGAATCATTATTAATCATATCTGGCATCCTACATGGCATCTGGAAGCTGAGTTGGAGTGGAAACAAGCTGGAAATTGGTCAAAGATACCTTAGTAGTCAAACTAGTCAACTAGTTTTCTGATTTGATTTCGACTTTTGTTTTAGGAGATTAATCTTTTATTTGGTTTCTATTTAGTTATTTGCTGGAAAAAAAAACTTAGGAAAGTTATTATTTTATTATTTTCATTGTAAATTAATTAATTCCTAATTCATAATAAAGGAATTAATTAATCCAAATTAGATTAGGAAATGAGGTGAATTTCGGCCAAGCTAGGTTTCCTATTCTTTGATGGATGGTTTTATCTAGAGAATTAGGGTTTTATTTTGTAACTTTTAGCCTATTTAAGGGCTTATTCTATTAATAATATACAGTACATTATTCATATAGAAAATTATTTGTGAGATTGAATTTTCTTTATTCTCTTTGAACACCTAAAACACCATTAGCAAATGAGTGTTTTAGTTTGACTTATCAATAGTATATCTATCACCTATTATGACATCTTCATCATACCAAGGTTTCTAATCACAGGTTGGTTAGGGGTTGGTGCCACCATTAGAACTTGAACATAATTAGATCCGGGCTAATATAATATGGGTTCAGGCGCAGGTCGTCCTAGGTTCATATCACCAGGGTTCACTTTTATTTGTATTGATTTTTATTTAAGACTTACGTACCATGTGATAGTGCTCATCGATATGAGTCCGTGAACTATCGGCACACTTAATTTGGATGTACGATTGAAAAGTCATAGATCTATAAATTCATGCCTACTATTTAGGACTGACTTTACCAATGGAATATTTAGAGGGGTCCCTACAAGTGCCACATGTCACCAATTATAGATGCTGCATGTACCAATTCATATGTGCCATGTGTCACCAATAAATGAGTGCCACATGTCACCATAAATATATATATATAATAAAATAAAATATAATATTTTTTTTCTTTTTTCGTTACTTCTCTCTCTCTCTCTCTCTCTCTCTCTCTCTCTCTCTCTCTCTCTCTCTTGGCTGGCCGAACTGGCCGTTCTCTGACAGTCGAAGGGTTACACATGTTGGCAGGCATGGAAGCCCATAGTCATGTGACATCGTCTGCCAAGTACCTGGCTGTTCTGTAGACAGATGCACTAGGATCGGTGTTCTAACGCCAATGGTCGGAATCGCCTAGTTTGTCAGTTTTCCAGTGATGCCTTGCCACAAGGTTGGTAGATCCCCCTACATTTCAACCCGTAATTCTAAATACGGCTTTTATTTTTCCAAATTCCAAATGGTTGAAGCGATACAATGGCTTGAAGTTTGGCCAAAACTTCCTGGCCATTTTCTAACCATCGACGATGGGATATGCCTCTTTGATCATCATCGTTTAAACTTTATTTTGATATAGAATTTGTAAATTTTGGTTGCGTATTTGAGATTTTGCCATTTTTGAATAAATTTTTGTATTTATTGCTAAAATTATATTAAATTATATATATACATGTCTATATATATATATGTATATATGAGTTTGCAAATTTGAATTAGTGAGTGTTAGTTTTTTTTTTTTTTTTAAATTATGTTTACTGTTATGGCATTTAGTATTAAACATGTATGTTTGTAAAAATATACTTTATGTGTGTGTATATATATATATGTATACCTTTGGCATGTGTGTAGATGTCTATATATATTTGTAAATATAAATATATATATTCTTAAAAAATTGTGAATATTTATTTATATATGACAAAAATGGTTCACAAATTGTGATTGACCATAGGATGCTTATTATCCACTATAGATCTAATGTTATACATATATATATATATATATATATATATATATATATAAATACGTATGCATAGGTGTGTAGATAGATATATATATATATATATAGTATCGGGTTACAATTAGGCATATGCATGTATACCTATATCTATGATTTGTAAGATTATCTATTTATATTTACCTGTATATATATTTATAAATATATGTGTGTATGTGAGTATAACTAAATTTGTATATATATATATATTTGTTCATTTAATTACTTATTATTACAAGTAGTTTTTAAATGAGTTATTTTACCAATTACTATTATTTGAAATTGCATCAAATTCCAAAAAGGGTTTAGATGCATATATTGATTTAAGAACAAAATAATATTTCATTTATTTTTTCACTTACTTAACTATGTAGTTAATTTCATTATTTACTCTTTTATCTATTTATTTAATTATGATTGTATAAATTCAGGCATACCATTTAGTACATGTGTTATTAAATATACGCTATCCACTGTGGATTTTATGAGTTATATATTGTTTCTGGAGTTATGTTTATATATATATTTATGCGCACATATGATACGAACCTAGGACGACCTGCTCCTAAACCCGTATTATATTAGCCTGGATCTAATTATGTTCAAGTTCTAATGGTCATCTCAACCCCTAATCAACATGTGATTAAAAACCTTGGTATATAATGAAGACGTCACAATAGGTGATGGAACGCCTATTGATAAGTCAAACTAAAACACTCATTCACTAATGGTGTTTTAGGTGTTCAAAAGGACAAAGAGAATTCAATCTCACAAATAATTTTCTGTATAAAATTCAAGCTTTCATTTCTCATTGAAAATAAGCCTTTAAATAGGCTAAGATTACAAAGCAAAAACCCTAAAAAAAAATTAAATTCAAAACCGGCCACCTATAGGAATTAAGAAACTTGGCCGAATTCTAATAATTCCTAAATTAAGTTTCCTAAACTAAATTTGATTCATTAATTCCTTCATTTTGAATTAGGAATTAATTAATTTATAATGGAAATAATAAATTAATAATTTTCCTAAACTTATTTTTCCAGAAAATTAATAAATAAAAACTAAAAGTAATGGAAGTTTCCGAAAACAAAAAGTAAAAACAAATTAGGAAACTAAAATATTAGCTTTTTGACTAAGTTGACTCTGACCAATCTTTGACCAATTTGTACTCAAATCAGCTTCAATATGCTTTTTAGGATGCCAAATAAGCTGAATATGAAGTCCCACATGTTGCCCTTCCTTGTAAGAAAGAGAAAAAGCGAACTCAGCACAATAGAGTAAAGCCAGCACAAAATACAGCAAAACGGGGCAAATTTTGGACCGATGCGCACACCACCTTTTTGTTTGCCTTTGAAGCTGCCTTGACTTGATTTCATGACTTAGAAGACTTATGAATTGAATCCATAAATATTTGGAACCATTTCATGCTGCCCAATCTCCATTTGTGCACCAAAACCGCTACCTGGGTCCATACCGACCTCCATCACTTGTATGCTTAGGATAGGTCTTCGCTCTTTAGATATGGAAAAGCCCTTTCGAGTATGAATTACTCCCTGGATAAAAGCAGCAATATTTTTCTTAAACTTCTTAGTTTGAGCCCTATTAATTAGCCCGGTCTTCATCTGTATCGAGTCAGCAACCCAGCGGGTTGTCGGTTGTGCGGGCTCAGGCGGAATCACATCATTCCCCTCCTCTTGAAAAAGATTTGTCCTCAAATCTAGTTCATCACCTGCAGCAAAAGGAAACAAATCATAATCTTTGGATGTAGCACTCATATTATACTCACCAGGTAAATCAAGCGTGTAGGTGTTTTCATTGATCCTTTCCAAGACTTGAAAAGATCCATCTCCTCGCAGCATAAGCTTGGACTTTCTTTGTTCGGGAAATGTCTCTTTCCTTGGTTGAAACCAAAACCAATCTTTTGGATCAAACACTATCACAACAAATACTAAAAATACAAGTTCATCACACTTTTTAATTTTAGCAAATAATCTCTCCCAAATTTTCAAATTTCCACTAAGTAAAGCTTTCAATAATGCAGATAAAGTCCTATGCAACAAAAACATCTTTAAATAAGTATCTTTAATTTTCATGACCAGAAATGATTTCTTATTCATAACTAATTTATTAACATCACCAAAGCTAAGATAAAAATTTCTATTTTTCCTCTCTTTTCTTTCTTTTCCTTTCTCACTCATGGATTCATTGAATTTTGCATCACTCTCGGCTTTTGCTCCAATTTTCTTACTTTCAGATTTGTTTAAATTTTTCCGCTTAACCTGGGTTTTAGAGGACTTACCTTGGACAGCAAGCAAACATTTCCCCTCTTGAATGGATGGTGGAACCCTTGGTACCATACTAGCCTTCTCTTTGAGGCTTTCGGCTTCCCTCCTTTGTTGCATTTGTAGTTGATCTCTAAAAACCTCCTTCGAGGTTAATGGCTCCAGCTTGACCTTCTTACCTTTAAATCTAAAAATAATACAACTCTCTCGACCATAATGAGTAGCATCTTTCATTTCTCATTGAAAATAAGCCTTTACATAGGCTAAGATTACAAAGCAATAACCCAAAAATAAATAAATTCAAAACCGGCCACCTATAGGAATTAAGAAACTTGGCCGAATTCTAATACTTCCTAAACTAAGTTTCCTAAACTAAATTTGATTAATTAATTCCTTTATTTTGAATTAGCAATTAACTAATTTACAATGGAAATAATAAATTAGTAATTTTTCTAAACTTATTTTTCCAGAAAATAAATAAATAAAAACTAAAAAGTAATGGAAGTTTCCTAAAACAAAAAGTAAAAACAAATTAGGAAACTAAAATACTAGCTTTTTGACTAAGTTGACTTTGACTAATCTTTGACCAATTTGAACTCCAAATCAGCTTCAATATGCTTTTTAGGATGCCAAATAAGCTGAATATGAAGTCCTACACGTTGCCTTTGCTTGTAAGAAAGAGAAAAAACCAACTTAGCACAATACAGTAAAGCCAGCACAAAATACAGCAAAACCTGGCAAATCTTGGACCCATGTGCACACCACCTGTTTGCTTGCCTTTGAAGCTGCCTTGACTTTATTTCATGACTTAGAAGACTTATGAATTGAATCCATAAAGTTTTGGAACCATTTCATGCTACCCGATCTCCATTTGTGCACCGAAACCACTACCCGAGTCCATACTGGCCTCCATCACTTGTATGCTTAGGATAGGTCTTGGTTCTTCGGACATGGATAAGCCCTTTTGAGTATGAATTATTCCCTGGATAAAAGCAGCAATATTGTCCTTAAACTTCTTAGCTTGAGCCCTAGTGATTGGCCCGGTCTTCATCCGTATCGAGTCAGCAACTCAGTGGGTTGTTGGTTGTGCGGGCTCGGGCAGAATCACATCAACATACATATGTATATTTATGACTAAATATGTAAATATATTCTTAGATTTAACATGTCATTTACATTTATATTATTAAATTATGCTAATGTGTCTAAAATGTTGTATATGGTTTTAGCTAATCTAATGCTTTTATTTCCAATAATGATTTGTACCCTGGATATATAAATTTGGGTGGTAGATATGCATGGATCAGAGAATTATTTATTTATTTATCCATGCTAATCAAAGAAAATTAAAAGTCATAAAAACACTTAATATTAAAATGATATTGCTGTAGTATACTTCCTTAAAATTAAGTTACAGGTTTCATAAATATTGATTTTAAATTATTTATTTATTTAAATCATTTAATTACATTTTAAAAATGTAATTATGGAGAGTTGACATTTTTGAAAAAATATATATATATATATACATATCTTATGTGATTAGTTAGTTTGTAGATGCACCATATAGTACTGTGTTCTGTATTATTATATTATGGATTATTGCACAGGTTATATTTAGTCATATTTTGTGAGAGCTATAGTGAGCGAGGGTAGGCAAGTATTTTACGATGACAGCATTAGTCACCCTCCCCATGGCTGAAGGATGACAAATTTAGCCATTCCTATGGAAGGTAACATAAGCAAAGGTATTTTACGATTATAGCATTAGCTATTCTCCCTTGGCCATAGGATGATAGGTTATCTAGTAGTGGCACCATTGGGATGATGATGGGGGCCATGTTCAAGTTCTCTTCTCCCTCCCTTTTCTATCAAGTGGTGTTTGGGAAGCCAAGCATCATTAAGTAGTATTTATATATCGTATAGTGCATCATGATGCCAATCCGCCTGTACAATCAACTACTTGTTGGGGTGATAATCCTGTACAAGTAAAGATCGAGCCAATTACTAGGGCACAAGCTAAAAGATTTAAGGACAATCTTGTTAGTTTCATATAAGGAATAATTAAATCTCAAGAAGGCATAACTATACTAGAAGATTCTAAGCCTGTGCTGAGCATTCATGTTTTAAAGGTAGAAATGGACCCTGTAAGCTATTTTGGTGCATTTGACGACTATGTGCAGCAAAGGGGAAGTTTGTGTGTTTATGAACATGCTTGAGTTTTCCAGAAGCAAGGGCATCCAAGCACGGCTAAAGGCGCACAAGCTTCAACTATGGCCAGTTTTGCTAGTTTGGTGCTGAGAAGTGGTTTACTTGCATTCCAAGAAAACTTTAACCATTCTAGTCAATGGCAATGTGTGAGGACCAGTTCTATACTAGGCATCTGACATGGTATATTGGATCAGATTTGGTGACGAGAATCCACCCATACCCGTACAACCAATTACCCACTGAGGTGCTAATCCTGTACAAATGAAGACGGGGACAATCACGAGGGTACAAGCTAAGAGATTCAAGGAGAACCTGGTTAGGTTCATACAAGGTGTGATTCAAACTCAAGATGGCATGAAAATACCCAAAGATCCAAAGCCCATCTTATGCATCCAAATTATAAAGGCGGAAATGGACGTGACAAGCTATTTTGGTGATTTTATGGACTCCGGCTAGCAAGGAATGAATTTGTTGGTTTATGAACATGATTAAGCACTCCAAGGGACCATGAAATCATGCCAATATAAAAAAAAAAAAATCAAATCCAACATTTGTAGATGAAGCTTCATGTTGGTCGAAAATCATCCATTTGGCATTGACTTTGACTTCTTTCGTTGAACAAGCAAATTTGACTTATTCCAATCAAGGGAAACATATGGAAACCAATATTAATCCTATTTAACATCCTAAATGGCATATTGGAGCTAATTTAGAGCCTAAACTGGCTCGTGATTAAATAAACACAGCTTAGTTGTAAAACTAGTCAAAATTTAACTTTTGTTTTAGGAAATTAGTCTTTTATTTATTTGTTTGCTGGACAAATTACTTTAGGCAGGTTAATATTTTATTATTTTGGCCAAAAATTAATTAATTCCTATTTCAAAATTAAGGAATTAATTAATCTAATTTAGATTAAGAAAGGAAGCGAATTCCAACCACACCTAATTGCCTAATTCATGTTGGCCGAAATTACCATAGCTGATTTAGAGTTTTTGTTTTGTAACTTTAGCCATTTAAGGACTTATTTTTCAATGGAACGGCAACTTATATTATTATTTCTAAAATTATTTGTGAGAAGAATTCTCTTTATTCTTTTGGAACACCTAAAACACTTAATAGAAATCAAGTGTTTTAGTTTGACTTATCAATAGGACATCCATTACCTATTGTGGCATCTTCATCATATACCAAGGTTTCTAATCACAATTTGATTAGGGGCTAAGGTGACCATTCAAATCTGAACTCAATTTTTAATGCGGACTAATATAATACGGGTTTAGGAGCAAATCGACCTAGGTTCGTATTATTTGGTACCGGAGCAGAATTTTGTTCAGGTTTGATCTATCTTATTTGATTTGTTAGGTTTTATGTTATTCTGTAATTTTAACATTAGGTTAAGGTTGTTTCCCATCTATCCACATTCTACATGTTAAAAAAAAAAAAAAAAAAACACACACACACACACACACACAAAAGTTTCTTCGTAGCTGAATTTGTTTCTTTGTTTTAGACAAATTTTTGCTTGTAGTTTGTTGGTTGTTTTGCATATTCGTTCTTAGTAATTTGGTTTTTTGTTGATTTTTATTTTCTGCTTTAATCTTAATTAGTTGCATTCATATATTCAAAAACAAAAAAAAAGGACACAGATTTGATAACATATTGCATAAAATCTACGAGTTTTTGCAATTTATTTTTGTTGGAGTTTATATCGGGTTTGTTGAATTTTTGGCATTGGAATTACAATTTTGGTATTGTTTCTTGCTACTAGAGTTGGTGTTTATAATCTGTAAGTGATTTAAAAAAAAAAAATAGAAAGCCGAAGATATAAAAGAAGAAAAAAAAAATTATGCACAAAGGCCGGTTTTGGCAGATTGTTTTTGGGGATTGTTTGTTTTTGGAAAACACAATTGTAATCGCTGAGTTGCTGATTTTATACTCAATATTTGATTGCTGGATATTTGAATTTTGAGTGCTAAAATTGTTTGGATTAAAATTGGATAAAGGAATTGAGACAAAGACTTGAATTACAAGAACTAGAACCAACAACTGTTTTGTATTTTGCTCTAATTGTTTCTTGTTCATTGTTTAAATCTTTTTTCAAGATTTTATCCTTGAATTACTGGTCCTTAATATTTTGATTTATCCTTTGTTAAATCTGAAAATTTTACCTTTGTTTTGGTTAGTTAGGCCAAGACTAGGTTTTATCAATTCACTCGGTATTTGCTTGTTTTAGTTGCTGTTTTGAGTGTGTTTTAATAAAAATTTGAAATAATTCTTTGAGTGAAACATGTGAAAGAGTGATTGTGGTAAAGATTTTTGTATTATTTTTACTAACATGACAGATTCAAGAATGAGAAGAGGACATGGTTCATTTAGAAACATTGAAGAAGAATCCACGAGATTCAAAGGGGATTCTAGAGCTACAAGTAGTGGAGGTGAACCTATCAACATGATGGAGGTCTTGGAACAATTACACGGATGAATGCTCACTTTGATCAACTAGATCAAAGGATGGATAGGTTTGAAACATGACAAGGTGGGCCAAATAGAAGACATGAACCACATGGAGGCCGAGGTCGAGATTTGAGGAGGCTATGGACGTTTTAGGGAGGAATTCGAAGGAGGTAATTTTGGAGATAACCTCGAAGAGGAGTTTGAAGATATTTTTGCACTCCAAGGAAGGCAAACCCATGGGAGGTAAGCCTATGAGGAAGATGATGACCTTGGAAACATTAAGGTCAATATACCACCTTTTATGGGAAAGAGCGATCCGGAGGCTTACCTAGAGTTGGAGGAGCGTATGGAGATGATATTTGATTACCACAACTATTCCAAGGAAAAGAAGGTTAATGGTGGAATAATGAACAAGGTACCCAAAGGAGACTTGGCGATGAATTAATTATAACTTGGCGACAAATGAAAGGAGCCATGAGGAAGAGATTTGTGCTATCTCATTAGAATAGGTTACTGTATCAAAGACTTCAATCATCATCACAAAGAAGTAGGACCGTAGAGGACTACTACAAAAAGATGGAGAGGCTCATGATGAGATCGAGCATGAATGAAGACTGAGAGGCAATCATGGCTCAGTTTTTAGGTGGTTTGAATCGAGAGATAGCCAACCAAGTAGAATTACAACAATATGTGGAATTTAAGGAGATGTTACATGTGGCCATTAAAATTAAGCTCACAGTTTGGAGGAGTTTCCAACAGCACATGGTCCAATTTAAATGTTTGGAGAAGCAATCCCGCATATGAATCAAGGCCAAAACTGAAGCAAGGAGAAGAAAGCTTCAATCGGCCAGGAAGGACACAAGGCTAGATTCCATTAAGCTTCAATCGGCCAGGAGGGACACAAGGCTGGATTCCATTCAAGCACCTACGTTGGAAGGTAAATCTGATCTTAAATCCTTAAGACCTAGAGATATTGTTTGTTTTAAGTGCCAGCAAGTAGTTGAAGCAATTGGGGATGAAGCACAAGATGAAGCTGAGACTCTCCAAGCTTCAAATTCTAAAATTGAGTTTGCTAGCAAGGAGGGTCTTGATCGTGTATAAAGATAAGGATCAATTCCAAAGAGAAAACATCTTGCATACCCGACGTAAAATTCAAGGTAATATTTATAGTATGATATTTGATGGTGGAAGTTGTGCTAATGTAACTAGTATTGTTGTGGTTGAGAAATTAGGGTTTACAATCATTAAACATCCCAAACCATATAGATTACAATGGCTTAATGATAGTGGTGAGATGAAAGTAAACAAACAAGATATGGTATAATTTAGCATTGATAAATATGTGGATGATGTGTTATGTGATGTTGTGCCTATGCATGCTGATCATATTTTGTTGGGAAGGCCATGGCAACTTGATAAAGACATCATACATTATGGTTAAGAGAATGTCATTGTATTCCAATTCAAAGGTAAGAAGATTAATCTTGAGCCATTAACTCCAAAGGAGGTATTTAGAGACCAATTACAAATGCAACAAATGAGGGAGGCCAAATGACTCAAGGAGAAGATAAGCATGGCACCAATGACTTCACCAATTGTCAAGGAGGACAAGACCGAATCACACACCCAAAGTAAGCATTCTGGAATCGAATTTGAGGGAAAACAAAGAGAAGAAGCCAAAAGAGATAAAATGAGTCAAAAATCCGAGAGCATGAGGGTGAAAGAGAAAACCGAGAATAGCAAAGGAAAAGAGAGGGAAGAGAAGAAAAAGAAAAAAAATTATCCTAGCTTGGTGATATTAATAAAGCAATTTTAAGTAAGAAACCTACGCTGTGTATGATTTATAAAGATGCTTATTTAAATCATCAAGCTAAACTTGAAGAGCTTGAATTGCCAAGTTCTATTTCTTCTCATTTGCAGGAATTTAATGATGTCTTTCCGGAGGAAATTCCTAGTAGTTTACGACCTATTTGAGGGATTGAGCATCAAATCGATTTTATTTCTGGAGCTGCAATTCCTAATAGGCCTACATATAGAAGTAATCCCGAGGAGATAAAGGAACTACAAAGCCAGGTAAGTGAATTGCTTGAAAAAGTTTATATTAGAGTAAGCAAGAGTCCATGTGCTGTCCCTGTTTTATTAGTAACGAAGAAAGATGGGTCATAACGTATGTGTGTGGATTGCAGGGCTATCAATAATATAACCACTAAGTATAGGCATCATGTTCCTAGATTAGATGATATGCTTGATGAATTGTATGATGCTTGCATATTCTGTAAAATTGATCTTAGGAGTGGGTATCGTCAAATTAGGATGAAAGAGGGGGATGAATGGAAAACTGCATTCAAGACTAAATATGGTTTATATGAGTAGTTAGTAATGCCTTTTGGTTTAACTAATGTACTGAGTACTTTTCTGAGGTCAATGCATCATTTCATGCGTCCATTCATTGGGAAATTTGTGGTAGTATTTTTTGATGATATTCTAGTGTATAGCCGAAATCTTGATGAACATGTAGAACATCTTAGGCTAGTTTTAAAAGTACTTAGTAAGGAAAGGTTATTTGCTAACATGAAAAAGTGTGATTTTTGTCAAGATGAGCTTGTTTTTCTAGAATTTGTTGTAAGTGCTACAAGAATAAAGTTGACCAATCTAAGGTTAAAGTTCTTGTGGCCGAAACCTACATTAATTACCCAGGTAATGAGTTTTCATGGTTTGGCTAGTTTCTACCAAAGAGTTTTTAAGGATTTTCGCACCATTGCAGCACCATTGACCGAAGTGGTCAAGACAAATGTTGGATTCAAATGGGGCGAAATACAAGAGAAATCCTTTAATTTGTTTAAAGAAAAATTAACTAATGCTCCTTTATTAGTTTTATCTAATTTTTCTAAAAGTTTTGAAATTGAATGTGATTCTTTGGGTGTAGGTATTGGGGCTATTTTGATGCAAGAAGGAAGACATATAGCCTACTTTAGTGAGAAGTTAAATAGAGCTACGTTGAACTACCCCGACCTATGACAAAGAGATGTATACTTTGGTGAGAGCTTTGGAGACATGGCAACATTACTTGATGCCAAAGGAATTTGTGATTCACACGGATCATGAATCATTGGAGCACATTAAAGGCCAAGGGAAGCTCAACCGAAGGCTTGGGAAGTGGATTGAATTCATTGGAAACTTTTCCTTGTGTCATCTGCTACAAGAAATGCAAGGAAAATGTAGTTGCCGATGCATTATCCCGAAGGTATTTATTATTTTCTAACTTAGATGCTAGATTGCTTGGATTTGAACAATTAAAAGAACTTTATGAACATGATAGTGACTTTGGTGAAATATTTAAAAATTGTGCTAAGCATGGTTATAATAAATTCTACATTTTTTAGGGATATTTGTTAAGGGAAAGTCAACTTTGTGTACCTAATTGTAGCATTAGAGAATTACTAGTTAAGGAAGGTCATGGTGGGAGTTTAATGGGTCATTTTGGAGTTGTAAAGACTTTATCTATTCTGCAGGAACACTTTTATTGGCCAAATATGAGGACAAATGAGAGAATTTGTGAGAGATATCTAAAGTGTCGAAAATCTAAGTCAAGATTAAGGCCGCACGATTTGTATCTTCTGATGAGAATCCGCTCGAGCTTGCACAACCGACAACCCACTAGGGTACCAATCCAATACAAACAAAGACCAGGTCAATCACTAGAGCTCAAGCTAAGAGGTTTAGGGATCACCTTGCTACCTTTATCCAAGGTATAATCCATTCTCAAAATGGCATGTTTATTCCTGAATAACCAAGACCTGTTTTGAGCATACAAGTGATGGAAGCCGATACGGGGCCAGGTAGCGGTTTTGGTGCTTTTAAAGAGTCTGAGCAGCATGAAATGGGTCCAATGCTTCATGGATTCAATACATATATCTAAGAGGATATGGAATCAAGTCAAGGAAGCTTCAAAACCATTCAAAAGAGGGGTGTGCGCATAAGGAGAAATTTGGCTAGATTTTTGCTATTTTCTTACTGGCTTTACTATATTTTGTTGAGTTGGCTTTTCTTCCAAGCAAAGGCAACGTGTGGGACTTCATGGTAAGCTTATTTGGCATCCTAAAAAGCATATTGAAGCTGATTTGGAGCTCAAATTGGTCAAAAAATGATCAATGTCAACATAGTCAAAAAGCTAATATTTTAGTTTCCTAATTTAATTCTACTTTTTGTTTCAGGAAATTACCATTACTTTTTGGTTTTTATTTATTTATTTTCTGGAAAAATAAGTTTATAAAATTTATTATTTTAATATTTTCATTGTAAATTAATTAATTCCTAATTCAAAATAAAGGAATTAATTAACAAAAATTAGTTTAGGAAAGAAGTAAGAATTTCGGCCACCATAGGAAACCACTTTGTATGGCCGATTTTCCCTTTAGTTTAAGGGTTTTATTTTGTGACTTTGTAGCCTATATAAAGGCTTATTTCTTCAATAAGAATTAAGCTTAAATTTTGTACAGAAAATTATTTGTGAGATTGAATTCTCTTTGTTCTTTTGAACACCTAAAACACCATTAGTGAATGAGTGTTTTCGTTTGACTTATCAATAGGCCTTTCATCACCTATTGTGGCATCTTCAATATATACCAAGATTTCTAATTATAAGTTGGTTAGGGGTCAAGTCGAACATTAGAACTTGAACGTAATTAGATCCGGGCTAATATAATATAGGTTTAGGAGCAGGTCGTCCTAGGTTTGTATCATTTGGTATCAAAGACAAATTTTGTTCAGGTTTGATCTATCTTTATTTGCTTTTTTAGTTTTTGTGTTAATCTGCAATTTTAGCATTAGGTTAAGGTTGCTTCTATCATCATAGATGTCTGCATCTTAAAAAAAAAAAAAACCATTCCTAGTTGAATTAGGATTTCCTAGTTTAATCGTATTTTTTGTTTCCTAGTTTGTTGGTTGTCTTTTATTATTGTTCTTGTTAATTTTGGTTTTTGTTGATTTTTATTTGCTGTTTTCATCTTAAATTTGGCATTCATATCTTCAAAAAAAAAAAAAAAAAAAAAAAACAGAGAAGGGTTTGCGGCAATATAAAAAATAAAAAAATAAAAAAAAAACTGCACATTTTATTTTGTTGGTGGTCATAGGTTTGGTGGATTTTTGGTGTTGGAATTGCAATTTTAGTACTAATCTTTGATACTGCAGTTATGTTATGTTCTGTGATTAAAAAAATAAAAATAAAAAGAAAAAAGAAGAAGAAAAAGCCAAATAAAAAAAAAAAACTTTTCGGTTTGTTGAATTTGGTGTTTGCTGGAGAATTTTTTTTTGAACTGCTACATTGTTGACTGTTTGTTGCATATTTGGAGTTTCTGGAGAATTTTTTTTGCTGTTGGATATTTGGATTTTGGGTGCCTAAATTATTTGGAATAAAATTAGACAAAGGAATTGATACAAAACTAGAATTACGAGAACAACAACCAACACTATTCTTTAATTTTGTTTGAATTGATTCTTCTTCGTGTTTGAAAATTTTTTTCCTAAATTTTATTCTTGAATCCTTAAACTCTTACCATCTCGTCCAGTTCTTAAAAATTCCAAAATTTTCTCACCGATTTGCCTTATTTTGCCTACAAAAACCGAAAACTAGGATTCGTTAATTCATTTGGTATTGCTTACTTTTTGCTACTGTTTTGTTGATAAATTTAATTAAAACATACTTGTGATGTAATTGATATTTTTTGGGTGTTTTAATTAGAACTTTGGGATAATTCATTGAGTGGAAAAAGGCAAGAGTGTGTGAGCTTAAAATAAGGTAAAAGCCGAAACTAGTGTGAAAACATAAGTGTCGAGACCTTGATTGAGTGAAACACGTGAGGGAGTGAATTTGGTGAGATCTTATTTTATTTCTATATTATTCATACTAACATGGCAGATTCAAGGGTGAGAAGAAGAGATCCACCTTTAAGAATTAATGAAGAAAGTCCATAGGATTCCATGGTGGTTCCCGAGCTACGGGGAATGGTGAGCAAACGGACATGAGGGCTATATTGGAGCAATTACAGTGGATGAATGTTCGATTTGAAAACATAAATCAAAGGATGGACATGATAGAAACATCACAAAAAGGACCGAATATAAGGTTAAATGCTTATGGAGGTCGAGGTCGAGGTCGATGAGGCCAAGGGCGACCAAGAGAGGATTTCGGGGGAAGTAACTTCGAAGATGACTTGGATGAGGGGTTTGACGAAATCTTTGAACCTCAAGAAAGGACAATCCATCAGAGACCAGCAAGGAATAAAGATGATGATCTCGAAAATATCAAGGTAAATATTCCACCTTTCATGGGAAAAAGTGATCCGGAAGCATATTTGGAATGGGAAGAGAGAATGGAGATGATTTTTTATTATCATAATTATTCAGAGGCCAAGAAGGTGAAGTTGGCAGCAATGGAGTTTGGTCATTATGCAATCCAATGGTGGACCAATGAGCAAAACACCTGAAGGAGAGTTGGTGAAGACTTGATCACTACATGGCGACAAATGAAAGGAGCCATGAGAAAGCGATTCGTACCATCACACTATCATAGGTTGCTGCATCAAAGGCTTCAATCTTTATCTCAAGGAAGTAGGTCCATGGAGGATTCTTATAAGGAGATGGAGATGCTTATGATGAGGTTAAGCATGAATTGAGGATAGAGAAGCAATCATGGCAAGATTCCTTGGTGGTTTGAATCGTGAGATAGTCAATCAACTAGAATTGCAACAATATGTGGAGTTGGAGGAGATATTGCATGTGGCTATTAAATTGGAGCATCACTTCAAGAGGAGGGGTGTAGGCTCACAGTTTGGAGGAGTTTCCAACAGCGGAAGATCAATTCCAAGTGGCTGGAGAAACAATCCTACCTATGAAAGCAAGCCAAAGCCGAAGGTGGGAGAAGAAAGCACCAATCGGCCAAGAAAGGAGCTTAAAGTCGAATCTGTCCAAACACATCAAAATGAGGTAAAATATGATCCTAAACCATAAAGATCAAGAAAATTATTTGTTTTAAGTGCCAGGGACACGCTAGCCAATGCCCGAATGGAAGGATCATGGTGTTGAAGGATAATGGTGAGTTAGAATCGGAAAGTCAAGAAAGTGGTGATGAACCGAGCAAGAGGAGAAGGAAGAGCTTGAATGCTGAATTAAGCTTGGTTTCTAGGTGAGTGCTAGCTACATACAAAGATGAGGATGAAATTCAAAGAGAGAACATCTTCCACATCCGATGTGAGATCCAAGGTAAGATTTGTAGCATGGTTGTTGATAGTGGGAGTTGAACCAATGTAATTAGTAATCTTGTGGTAGATAAATTAGGCTTAATAACAATTAAACATCCAGAACCATATAGGTTATAATGGCTTAATGATAGTGGTGAGATGAAAGTTAATAAACAAGCCAAAGTAAAATTCAACATTGACAAATATGTGGATGTGGTTTTATGTGATGTTGTGCATATGCATGCGGGACATATTTTACTTCGTAGAACTTGGAAATTTGATAGAGATGATATTAATTATGGTAGAGAGAATAGTATTGTTTTTAGGTTTAAAGGTAAGAAGGTCAAGCTAGAGGCATTAACTCCTAAAGAGGTGTACAAAGATCAAATACAAATACAACAAAGGAGGATGGCCGAACAACTCAAGTAGAGAGTTAGTATGGCCCCATGGAAACAACACCCATCCAAGGAGTCCAAGTTGTGCAAGACCAACTAGGTAAGTGTTATAAGACCCAACTTGAGTGGAAAAACCAAGAGAAAGCCGAAAGTGATGTGAGAAGGGGAGAGATACCCGAGAGTGTGAGAAAAGCCGAAAGTGAAGGAAATTGTGTGGTGGCCGAGAGAGAGAGAGGGGGAAAGAAAGGAAAGAAAGAAATAATAAAAAATTTTATTTGAGTTTTGGAGATGTAAATAAAGCTATCTTGAGTAAGAAATGATTGCTAGTCCTGATTTATAACGATAATTATTTTAATGATCAAGCTAACTTTGAAGAACTTGAATTGCCAAGTTCAATTCTTTCTCTTTTGCAAGATTTTGAAGATGTCTTTCCGAATGAAATTCCATAGGGATTGCCACCAATTAGAGAGATTGAACATTAAATTGATTTTGTTCCAGGGGCTGCCATACCAAATAGACCTGCATATAGAAGCAATCCCAAAGAAACAAAGGAGCTACAAAAACAGGTAAGTGAATTACTTGATAAAGGTTACATTCGTTAGAGTATGAGTCCATGTGCTGTTCTTGTTTTATTAGTGCCTAAAAAAGATGGTTCTTGGAGAATGTTTGTTGATTGTAAGGATATAACTAATATCACCATTAAATATAGACATTCAATTCCTAGATTAGATGATATGCTTGATGAATTGCATGTTCACTAAAATTGATCTTAGGAGTGGATACCATCAAATTAGAATCAAAGAAGGTGATGAATGGAACACTGCATTTAAGACTAAATATTGGCTATATGAATGGTTAGTCATGCCTTTTGGTTTAACTAATGCACCTAGTACTTTTATGAGGCTTATGAATCATGTTATGCATCCATTTATTGGTAAATTTGTGCTTGTTTACTTTGATGATATTTTAGTGTATAGCCGAAACTTAGATGAACATGTAGACCATCTTAGGCAAGTTTTAAATATCCTTAGGAAAGAAAGGTTGTTTGCTAACATGAAAAAGTGTGACTTTTTCAAAGATAAGCTTGTTTTGCTAGGATTTGTAGTAAGTGCTGTAGGAATCAAAGTTGATTAATATAAATTTCAAGCAATAAAGAAGTGGCCAACACCACTACAAAAAAAATGGAAATTAGCGACTAAGCCATCAGTGACATAAAAATAATGGTCACTGAATGGATAAAAGAGCTGTCAATATTTAGTCACAGAAACGATAGTAACAGATACATGGAGAATTTTGGTTGACCTTTTATGGTGACCACAAAATTGGTCACAAATAGCAATTTTCACTGACCAAAAATTATCTGGTAGTTAAAAAGGCAGGGCAGGAAAGCTTCCCGCCTTTTTTTTTTTTTTTTTTTGCTGGAACGTGAAGTTTCAACGACCAACCAATATTGGTCACTCAAAGTACTTATCAGGGACCAACACATTGATCACTAATAAAATAAGCTAAAAAATTTTGTAAGGAAAAATATCAAATAATGTTATTACAAGGCATTCCACGACCAAAATAGTTTTGGGTCGTCAAATGTTATGTTTGTGACTAAAATATTGGTCACTAAAGAGAATTTAAAATAATAAAAGATAAAAACAAATTTTGATAGTAAGTTTACTTTCATGCCGTCAGCGACCAGCTATGTTTGGTGAGTAAATGAAATGGCGGGAAGGAGAACCTTAGCTAAATGCAAGAAAAAGAAACACGAAATTCATAATTTAATGGTTTGAGCTACCATGTCAGTGGCTATTAAATAGTTCCGAACAGTGTTAATAATAATATTAATAAAATAATCCACAATGACCAAGTTTTTATTTGCAAAAATAATTTTTGAAGTTCAAAATCTTTAGATCCTATACGAAATATTGAAATTTTAATTTTCATATAAAACCATATCTGCAAATTGAATTAAATGAAAATATTGAAATTTTAATTTCTTATAAAACCATATCTACAAATTGAATTAAATGCTACAATTTGACTAAAAAAAGTTTAATTAAAAATATCAAAATGATATCCAGCAGTAATAAAAAAAATTTAATTTGTAGCAATAAATTATTAAATAACAACGATAAAAGATTTAGTATCTTATAAATGATTTTAAAAATAAAGTTTTTCAATTAATAAGTGATGCAGAGATTTTTTAAAAATTTTCGAATTGAAAATTATAAAGTAATTGTTCAATTCTGTTTCCTTCATTCCCTATATTATATTTTTTACGTAATCATTTTTAAAAAGAAATATTTACTTAAAAAAAAAAAACAGATCTTATAATTTTTTTAGATTTTATTACATATATAGTCCCTAACCTATATCAAGCTGCATTTTGCTCCCTTCTAATTTGTACTTATGTACTTACTTGAAAGTTTTTTCAATATTCTTGGATGAAATTCGTTATGCACTAATGATAATAAGCAATAATATTTAGGGTAAAATGATAAGAAAAAAATTTAAAATCAAAGTGTGAATCATGGTATACTCAACCACCTTGTTCAAATAGATGTTTCTTAATACTTGTATACTTGACTAAATTTGTGTGAAGTAATTATATTAACCACTGTTCACATATATAATTTTGGTTAACAATTGATACTCTATATATAACTAATAACATTATTATATGAATATTTTATATTGAAGCATTTATCATATAAAATATCAAAATTGATTTTTCTTAAAAAAAATATTTTAATGTTTACAACCAGATTGTAAATATATCCTTTTTAGGTGAAAAGCTAAAACCGGTGGATGGTTTGATAACACTCCATATAGACCTATAGATCATTTTATTTATTTTTTGTATTTTTGGTTACAATCCCCATAAAACCCTATAGATGATAAAATTGCACGGGCCATATTTCCTTTCTAAAACTCTCTCCAAGTGTTCTTTGGATTGTCTCACCTCTCTAACCTTCTCGTTGCTTCAATGACTGCTTGGATTGGCATCTCTCTCAAGCTCCATCTCAGGTGTGTTTCCGCTCCTAATTTCTCTTTGTGCTTTTTCTTTTCTCTATTTCTTCATTTTTCCCTAAGTTGCTCATTCCATGAAATGTAGGTGAAGTATGGGTTAGTTCCTTGTTACTTATGAAAAAGAGTCAATCGGATTTAATGAGCTGATAAATGAAGTATTGAAGAATTTATTAGGAATGTGAGAGGAAGCAAATCTGTGCTTGGTAAGAGACATCTATAACTTCTTCTTTGTTTCCCTCTATGTTTGCTGTGGTGTTTTGTGAGAGATAGGTATATTGAGTGAAAGGAGTCTCTATTCCTATATGTTATTGGTTTTTAGCAGTATGGTTGATATTTTCAAACAATAAAGTTCTAGAAATTTTTGCCACGTGTTGAGACAAAATTGAATTTTTGTCTTTTTTCCTATGTTCTTAACATAATGTAATGAGTATTCATGGATTGGAATGTTCTTGAACTACTCAGTGGCTTTTGAAAAAAACACAAGCATCGTGATTTGATAGCTTGATATTTTTTGTTTTTGAGAGATACTGAAGCAAAATGTAAAAAAAATTTTAAAAAAAAGAAAGAAAGAAAGAAAGAAAGTAAAAAAAAAGAAAGGGCAACCGAAAAATGGGAAAAAAACTTGAGGTAGAGAAGCAAATATGGTTTTCCAACCAATAAACAAATAAGATAGTTTGTGAGCTTTTTACTATATTTTGGTTTTTCGGATTGGGACTTTTAAGAACTTCTAAATTACTGAATGTTGAATATGGAGTCTGTAACCTGTCTAGTAATAAACCCATAACATAACAAAATCTAAATGAATATCTATATATAATATTATTGCATATTGGGAATTGAATGGAGAAATCAAATTAGAATAACACCTGTTGAATATATATAACTAATTGTTTAATTATTATTGATGATCACCTTGTGTCAGCATGGTGCATAATTTGGGGAGATTGGAATACTGATGGCATCCTCCATCTATGTAGATGTATATACATATATAAATATGTGGGTTTGAGAAATAGAATAAAAAAGGACTATAACATTTCCATAGGATCAGTGGCGATTGCTTCATTTATGCATTATACATGTTTATATATATATATGTATAACAAAAGAATTGAATGATGTGTATTATTGACAATATCAATCCCTTAGATAAAGTATTGATATTATTTTTTATGCCTACAGGATGGTAATATAAGGGAAACAAATATTGCCAAAATAATATTTTAAATATGCCACCTAAGAGAACAAAATATGTACTAGGAAGAGAGACTTTGGTTCCTATGAGGTCTCTTAGGACGACTCCAGCACAAAGAGAGACTTTGGTTCCTAGGAGGTCTCCTAGGAGGACACCATCACAAAGAGAGAATTTGGTTCCTAGGAGGTCTCCTAGGACGATAGCATCATCTAGAAGGACTCCATCGACTATGAAGACACCATCCCCTAGAGGTCGACAACCTATGCAAACACCAGATCGTTCCACAACACCAACGCCTAGTTAGATATCAATACCTAGTTGTCCAGAGTATGCGGAAACACCAATTCCAAACATTACATCATCTAGAGGTCATTCTATTATAGATCCTATAGATGAGAGTACTGAATATACACCTGTATCCACTGGTATGTTGGTAATCTATCAGATATGTTTATTAATTGAGAATCTATATTACATAGTATTATTAATTCACATTATTTCACTTTGTAGGTCTAACGAAGAGAAATACAAGTTGCATTACTCGAGGATTGGAAATCCTTAAGACTATGGCATCCAATACTAAACTTCATGTCAAAGTAAGTGATGGGGATATGCATGCATATGGTGACCATTGTTCTCCCTTTGCCAATCAGATCGGCATTGCTGTGCATAACGTTGTTTCACCAAGATTGAAGGGATGGAAATATGCTTCTGATGATGAAAGGAAAATTGTCTACAAACATATTGTTGTGAGTAAAATTAAGACTCATATCATTAATATACCATATCAGTATTATTAAAACTAACAAGGTTTTATTTTCTTTCTATGTATAAGGATCGGTTTGACACTGATCTGAATGATCCTCAATGGATAGAGATTGTTGAAAGGCATTGTCATGATAGGTACAAAAACAATAGGAGTTATTGCAACAATCATTTCAAGCTGTGTAAGATGCAAGGCAAAGATCCATTGCAATGTAGACCAAAAGGGCTACGAAGTCAAGAAGATTGGGAGTGGTTGTGTGCTCATTTTGATAGTCCAAAATTTTTGGTGAGTTAGAACTATTTAAAGTTTCAAACCTTTTTTAATTTCATGTGTATATCTATATCATAGTCTAAACCATTTATTTTATATATATAGAAACTTTCTAAAGCAAGGCAATGTAATAGGGCTAAAAGGCTTTATAATCATCATGCTGGATTAAGATCGTTTATTGAAACAAGGGCAGCACTGGTTTGACATTCTTCAAAAATTACTTTAGTTATATTTGAGGATGGATTAGTATTTCTTTATTATTTTTCCATATTATGGTAAATTGTTGGTTCATAAAGTGCTTGGTAAGTGAAATTGCCAATTGCATTATCTTTGATATCTTGGTGTTTACTTAGCAATTTTAAGGATAAACCTCTTGCTCATGCATCTTATGTCTATTGAAATTTGGTTGTCATTGGATGCTTTTGGATTTTTACTAGTTTTGGTCCTTTGACAGTTTATAATATATCTCATGTATGTTTATGCTTCAACTTTGTTGATATTGGATTTCTACTGCCGTGTAGTTATAGCTCTTTCTGATTTTGTTTATTTGTTGTTATCTTTGTTTGTGACCTGTTTGTAAGCTATCAATCCTGGTGATTCATTGGAATGTTGAATTGAAGTTGGAGATTATGATTATAATGTTATATAAGTGTCTATTTATACATATAGATATACATATAGAAGGTGTAGTCCTAAACACAAAGGTGACAGTCACTTTGTTTAGGCAGGCAAATAAAATTTTCTATCTTTTTATTTTGTTGTCATCTCGAAATGAACCAATTGGTGAGATTGAGTTATTCAAGAGAACACACTGGACACAAAAAAAAAAGGATGGAATAATGTTATAGAATCAAGATATGTAAGTTTTACTTATCACTCCTTAACTGGTTTGTCATACTTGTAATATCTTATAATGACATCTTTATACCTTTCATGTTGTTAAAATGAGATGGTTCAGCCATAAGAAGCACAAATGCAGCACACACAAGATGGTGCTTCTCCTGATGATACTGCTGCACCGATTTGTTTGACAGAATCTGACATTCGTGCACAAGTCCTAGGTAAAAATTCTGGATTTATTTATGGTGTTGGACCAGCTCCAAGAGCTACAACGAGCAACTTAACCAACCTACCCCTCAGTTGGCTATAGAGTTTGAAGATTACAAGGTTGAGGTAAAAAGACTTGCACATGTTGTGGATCAACAGGCAAAACTCATTGCCAGACTTTCTGTATTATTGGATGTGAGTAAGCATCCTTCAAGTTCCAGCCAGCCGCCGCCTCCGTCGTCACCGCCACCACCTACTACAATAATGACTTAATGTTATAGTTTCTGCTTGTGATATGCATGGCATTAAAATTCACCTATACATAGTTTTTTTAGAGTGTACATAGTTAGAATACAAAATATTTGCATTCATAGGTGAATTTTTGGCACTATGCATGGTTATAGACATTTGCAATCACAAGTCTTTTTGCAAAGCATGTACAATCACAAGTGCATTGTGACATTATAGGTAATGTTCAAAACATTAGAAATCAAGCTGTGTATATGTATATATAGGTGTTTGTTGGTACACTACTTTATGTTTGTAGTGTAATTGTTGAAGTGTGGCAACTTTGCCACTTGATGGTGCATGTCACCGGCTAGCATACACACCTTGGTATCAACTCCTTTCCTTTTATGAGTTTATATTTTTTGTATGTTTTTAATTGATGCAAGGTATATTTTGATAATGTTTTGTATCTAAGTTATGTATGCAAAATCATAGGCAAAACTATGCACAAAAGAGTAGGAACGTTATGCTTGAAATGCCTATGGTGCTGGATTCATAATTTCCAGCAACATAGGTCCACTGTTTATCTTATATCTCAGGTTTCAAATGGATTGTTAGGCTGAAATTTTGAGGGATGTCTACAGAAATATATATAAGACTATGGTTCAAATTTCAGGTCAAAATGACATGGGAAAGTCCATTTTCTATTCGAAACAGATTGCTGTATCTGATGGGCCCAGTATGCAGAGTGTGGGTCAGTTTTGGAGCTGTTTGGCCCATGATCCAATTCCAGAAATTTCCTAGCTCTTGGAAAAATATTTATTGATGTCCAAGAATACTTCAAACCAAGTTTCATAAGCAGATACAAAGGGTAACTAAGTAGGTGAAGCTAGTTTGGTTGTTTACCCAAACTAGTTAAACAATAGGAACTTAGTTCAAACCATGTGCCACTTTTTACTATATTTGGAATAGACATATTGCAGCTGGTTTTTACCTATTTTGTGTATGAAAATTTAGGTGTTGACTATTTTACTTTTTAAATTTCAAATACTTTACTCATTTTGTAAGCTCATATGCTTGACATGTGTGAACTAGTTGTAATTTCAAGCTTATATTGTTAAATGAATGAGATGGCTACACATCTAAGCCTCATTTTCAAAAACCAACGTGGTCCCCTTCCTCTCATCTCTTCTTCAACACCTTAGAACACTCTAGGAACCCTAAAAACCAGAAAACACCATAACCAAAATCTAAAAACACAACTCACACACAACCATTCCGAAGAGCATCACCAAAAGCTTGCTTGTTGCTAACACTTCAAGCTAGCTTGTTCTTGGTCATAACCTTCTCACCCCAACAGTAATTATATAAATGTATGCAATGAAAAGTATATGTAGAGAAGGACACTACTTTATAATCCTATAACTTTGACATAGATTTTGACTGAATTCGATACTATGCTCTCTCCATGGCAATACAACATTTAACTACAATGTGTTAAAGGTTTATGAGGTTAAACAAAATTGAGGACAAAAATACAAACTTAAATAAGTAAATTAAGGATAAAAGAAAATGCAAAATGAAAAATAGTTTGCGGGATTCCATCTCTCCCATGCATGATTTTACTTATGTTTTTTTTTATTATTTTTTTTGGGTCTTTTTTTTTTTGTTTTTTCACATTTTATTGTTTTCAATAACAAGAATAAACATATTGAGAAAAGAAAAAAAGCTTGTTTATATTAATGTTGTTTAAACTCGAGAGGAGGCAAGCTGCATTTTCTTTAATTCGTACTAGTTCGACTTTTTTTGTTTTTTTCATTAACTATAATGTTATACTTATTGTTGAAGTAACTTATTTCTAATTTTTAATGTATTTTAAACTGTTAACCGTCAAAATTATATGTAAACATATATATATATATATATATATATATCTTTTGTGCCTCAATGAATGCTTAACTTTTGACTATGAATTTATAATAAACGTATTGTGAATTATTAATTGGTTCTATGCCAGCAAAAACACATTTACTATAAAAATGATTATTATTTGTCAAATCTTTTTGTTTTACTTAATATTGTTATCATTTTTTGTTTTCGCAAATTAGTGACACAATTATTATCGACATAACGTAACAATTATTTATGATTACATATTTTCCATTTTAATAATTAATTAAAAATTTGCAAATTTTTACTCCCTTAATGATTAATTGTGAAAATTTATATTTATAAGTTGTTGGAAGATATTTTGATAGTACAAATAGTGAAATGGAAAACGTCTAACATTCACGGTCTTAGTGTAATTTTCTAACATCAAATTACAACAAACCTTCTTGCAAACTTTAAGAGCTTAGATGTATTATAGCATTGTTTTTGTAAGTAACTATATATATATAGGGGAATGTACCGTGTAGAAATTAGGCGTTCGACAAACATTAGTGATCCTTAATTGTTATTACCTAATGGTAAATAATAGCTTCTTTTTTTTTTCTCAAAATAGATAGTAAACATAATTATTTTTCAAAATTATAATATATTTAAAATAAAACAGTTTTCAACTATTGAATGATCCTTTAACTGCTAGTGTGATTTGTCAAGCATATTTGTTAAATATTTGTTTATAGAATCCGACCCCATATATATATATAGTCCGCAATTTATTTGAGATACTATATGTCACCGTATAATTATTTGTAAAATATGTGTTTATAGTTGGCCATTAGATTTAAAATGATAACGAAAATCTATATGGTTGGAAAACTGCATAGAATCATAAACACTTTGGTTTTTTAGTACAATCACCAAAACTGGTTATTTTCTATTTAATTATTATGATTTTGATCCTTCTTTTTTTTTTTTCTGAAGGAATATTTGTTATATTATTATAGTTTTTATCATACAAAGATAGATGTTATCTACATACTAATCTACAAAGATACTTGTACATTTATATATATATATATATATTATCATTAGGTGTTTAAATTAAAACTCATGATCATGGTATAAATTAAATAACTGCAAATGGACATAAACTTTGCTGATACTTAACCACATTATAAATATATCTCCTAATAGTTTACACTTGATTATAACTAAAAATTTAATAATTCACTTTCCAACATTAAATTTTTATATGGTTAATTCTAAGGTTCATATGATTTGGACAAAAGGAAAAAAGAGAAAAAGAAAGACAATAAAGAAAGATACAGAAAGTACAAGAAAATTTATATTGGAAAGTGAAACCCAAATATGAATTTCTGCTTTGGTGGGAATTTTTGCAGCCTATTTCCATATTTCTATTTCATTTTGCTAAAATCCCTATCCTTCTTTTATGTTTACGTTTTAGCCAAAGCAAATTCCCATTTGAAATGTTTTGTGTGAGAAGTGTCCACCCCTCTGTGTAACCATTTCAACCAGTAACACTGTCAACCTTTTTCTTAATTTTGTTTTCTTCTTTTCAAAATACATTTTTAGGTCTCTTCTAGCCTCTGCTACCACCTATCGAATTTTGTCCAAGTTCAGAATTTTGGTTGAATGAAGAAGTCATTCTTCGTATGTATTTTTGCTCCGATTGTATGATATTTTTGTACGTGAATGATTGGGTTTTATACATGTCAAACAAAAGCAACTGGATTGAATAGCTGGATGGGGAAGCAACTGGATGTGATAAGCTGAGAGGGAAAAGGCTCTTCATGACCTAAGGAAGGCATTCTTTTTAAGAGACATTTTCTTTCTGATTTTGTGGTGTCTTTCTGCAAATGACAGAGTTATAGTACTGTAAATATGGAAAAATATATTAGATTTTTGTTTTTGGGTTCATACCAAACTACATGATAAGTCATTAGGAAAACAAATATATGTAACCTGCATTCTTTATCGGAACAACTAATAGCTTATTACAGCATATATAGGATTAGGTGAATACTTTTTGTTACTATGACTTATACAAATTACATGTTCAAATCCTATTTGGTTTGCATAATTTCTAAGCTTATATGTCATTTCCTGGAATTATGGTTTGGTTGTTCGTGGATGAGGTGGTTTTTTTTTCCTTTTGACTTATCTTCCAATAAGATTGAAAAAACTAATTTATTATTATGGCAAAAACTATAAAAGTAGTGCATCTACACGAACTTAAGCGAAAAAATCATGTGGCAGAGCAATTGAAATAACCAAATCCAGGGATACTTGCCAAACTCCAAATCAGCTTGTAAACCAAGTCAACATAGAAACATAATAGTATTGTCCACATTCTATTTAAAATATTAGGCTGCAATATAACTCTATATCACATAGTTTAGCCATAACTTAATGCCTAGTAAGCTAGAAACTGCTATCCTTATTCTTTTTAAAGAAAGTATATGTACATACATATAATTTATATATGATACAAAAATATATATTAGCAGCTCTTGACATTGTGCTTCCACTACCTTGCTGTCACCTATAAAAGGGATCATGCTAAAGAAAACACACTGGACACAAGGTCATTGTAATTTTATCTTTATTATGGTAAAGTGAAGTTAACGATCAATGTTAATTCTAGATGGCTATAAATATACTCTGAAAACAAATATTAGTGGAATAAATAATACTTAGTATACTTATCATTGTTCTTTTTGTTGTTGTTTTTTAAATAGACTATTTCATGCCTTTGAGTATATGAATATTGTAATATATGTTCTCTTTTGTTGTTTAACTAGCTTATTATATTTTTAATTTCCTAGCCTTTAATGTTATCTTACTGTGTATTGAGACCCATTTTAGCTTCAATATTGTACAAGTGAATTTATTTTGAGTGATTGATATATTATATTCTTGTAACTATATATACTATTGGTTTCTACTAGGACATTATGGATAACAAATGGATATGGTGTCATGATAAGTTGTCAGATGACTACACAAACGGTGTAAAATCATTTATTGAATTGGCTAAACATCATTCAGATGAAGATAATAGGACTAGATGTCCTTGTCGATATTGTCGTAATGTGTATTTCCAAGATATAAATGTAGCTGAATGACATTTATGGGTGAAACGATTTTCACCAGATTATCACAATAGGATTTATCATGGAGACGCATTGAATTTTAAGGATATTTAAATGGGTTTTGAGGAAGATGATTAAGCTATTGAGGATGATAGGGAAGAAGATGATAATGACGATATGATGGCAGCATTACGAGATGCTGTAGGTGACATGGATATTGATGTAGATGTAAATGAAGGTCATATTGGAGATCAAAATCATAGTAATAACAAATTTGCAGGATTATTTGATGAAGTTGAAAGGGAATTATATTCAGGATGTACAAAGTTCTCCATAGTGACCTTTTTGATCAAGTTAATGCATATAAAAGCTTTAAACCATTGGAGTAACAAGTCATTTAGTATATTGCTTGAACTTCTCAATGAAGCACTTCCAGAGGGTACTAAATTGCCAGAGTCTTATTACAAGGAAAAATGTACACTTCATGCACTTAGATTAGGATACGAAACGATTCATGCTTGTAAATGGGATTGTGCATTATTTTGGAAAGAATTAGCTGAATTGGATAAATGTCCCATATGTGCTTAACCGAGATACAAATTTCAAGGTACTGAGGGGAAAAGGATGCCTCAAAAGGTGCTTCGCTATTTTCCTATTACTCCAAGATTGCAAAGATTATTCACATCTTGCTATACTGCTATTGATATGAGATGGCACAAAGAGAGGCGTCCTAACACAAATGGAGTATTGAGGCATCCAGCAGATGGGGAAGCATGGAAGGACTTTGATGAGCAATATCCGTTATTTGCTATAGATCCTCGTAATGTCCGGCTAGGTGTTGCCACTGATGGATTTAATCATTTTGGTAACATGAGTACTTTGTATAGCATGTGGCCAGTGATGTAAGTGCCTTTTAACCTGCCACCTTAGAAGTGCAGGAAAGAGACTTTTTATATGATGTCATTATTAATACCAGGCCCAACAGCACCTAGAAAATACATTGATGTGTACTTACGACCTATGATTGATGAATTGAAAGATCTATGGACAAATGATGTCACCACTTATGACATCTCTAAAAAGGAGATGTTTACCATGCATGCAGCAGTGTTGTGAACAATACATGACTTTCCAGCATATGGAACACTTTCTGGATTTTGAGTACAAAAGGATACAAAGCATGTTCAACTTGCAATGAAGATACTTCTTCCCAAGCTTTAAGAAGTAAGATTAGTTACATGGGACATCGTCGATATTTATCCATAAATCATGCATGGAGAAATAATCGACAATATGATTGAAAACCTGAATGAAGGTTAGCTCGAAGATAGTTTTGAGGAACTGAAATATTACAACAGTTAGATAGGACAATTAAGAGTAGACCGGGGAAACATCCTGATAATGTGGACAAAAAGAGAAAACGTGCTGCCTGTGAATTAAATTGGGCAAGGAAAAGCATATTTTTTGAACTAAAATATTGGTCTAAATTAAAATTTTGGCACAATTTGGATGTGATGCATATTGAGAAAAACATTTGTAATAATATAGTTGGAAAAATGTTGGACATCAAAGGTAAGTCGAAGGATACTGACAAGGCACATATGGATTTAAAGGATCTGAAAATTCAAAAAGAATTGCATTTACAAGAAACTGGTAGTAAAGTGTTAAAACCTTTGGCATGTTTTTCATTTACAAGGGATGAAAAACATGACATTTGTAAGTTTTTGAAGTCTGTCAAATTTCCAAATGGCTATGCTGCTAATATTTCAAAGAATGTGAACATTAAGGATGGTAAAATATCAGGTTTGAAAACTCATGATAGTCGTGTTCTTTGGCAGCAACTTTTTCCCATGGGTATAAGACCTTACATTAAGAAAAATGTTTGTGCAACAATTATTGAAATGTGCATGTTCTTCCAACAACTTTGTGCACGAACTCTATTTGTTTCAGACTTGGATATGTTACAAGAGGGGATAATAGTTACATTGTGTAAGTTGGAAAGAATATTCCCTCCAGCCTTTGTTGATATTATGGTTCATCTAGCAGTTCACCTACCATATAAGGCAAAAATGGCAGGACCAGTACATACTCACTAGATGTATCCTTTTGAAAGGTACAACCTTTGGTTATTAAAGTTGATCACCCAACTTAAGTTTTTTTTATTTTATTTTTTTACTTATTTTTAATTAATTTGATCTTCTTCATTCATTGTTAGAGCTTTGGGAACATTGAAAAAATATGTGAGAAATAAAGCTCATCCAGAAGGTTCAATAGCAGAGGGTTACGTTGTCAATGAGGCTTTAACTTATTATTCAATGTATCTTCATGGTATTGAAACTCGATTCAATCGACCAGAACATAATAAAGATGGTGAGAATCAGACTGTTTCGACTTTGTCAGTATTCACTCAACCTGTGAACTTGTTGGGGAAACCTCAATTTATTGAATTGAAAGATGATGATTACAAAAGAGCTCGTTGGTATATCCTTTATAACTGCTATGAGTTGCAACCATATATTAAGTAAGAACCAAAACTTACATATTATTAGTTGAAATTCAAAATATGTAAATTATAAATCCATATTTCTAATTAAATTATATTTTTGTAGTGAGCACACCCAAATATTGCAAAACAGG
Source organism: Ziziphus jujuba (assembly GCF_031755915.1). Lineage (NCBI taxonomy): Eukaryota > Viridiplantae > Streptophyta > Magnoliopsida > Rosales > Rhamnaceae > Ziziphus > Ziziphus jujuba. Next base: position 19,059,343 of record NC_083387.1, read on the forward strand.
GGTGTCACAAGTATTCTGCAGGTACAAGAAAAGGAATTTCCATAATGGTTCGAAGAACAGGTATGTATTTATTAGTTATGAAAGGTAAAATTCAAGCTTGATATGTAAGTATTGTTTATTAATTAAAATTACATTTTCACAGATAAATTATTTGAGTAGATGTAAATATCCAACAGTAACAGATGAGTTGCACTCACTAGCATGTGGTCCTGATTATGAAATAAGATCATATAGTGGATGTGTTGTAAATGGAGTTCGATATCGCACAAAAGTTTGTGATGCTAGGCATGTCACTCAAAATTGTGGAATTTGGGTTGTAGGTGATCATGATGGTGAATCTTGTGACTTTTATGGGGTAATAAAAGACATTCTTGTGTTAGACTATAGGTCCAAACACTCTGTTATGCTTTTTAGATGTGCATGGTTTAACACAAATATGAAAAAGAAAAAGATGATCACAGAGTTTCAAATCACAAGCATTAATATCACTTCATATTGGTATAAGAACAACCCTTTTGTCCTTGCCTCACAAGCTAAACAAGTGTTTTATGTGGATGATTACAAGAGGGGTCAATATTGGAAAGTGGTTCGAAAGGTGCATCACCGTCATCTATGGGATTTTCCAGACCGATTCAATGAAGTTGATGAGTTCGATGCTTATTAAGAAAATTATTCAATGGACATTCAAATTTTATTTGAATCAATTGATATTGAACATCTTAATCATGAAGATGTTCAACCAATAGAAATTAATTTGAAGAGTGCAACAGACTATGAAGATGCAGATAGTGAGGCAGAGAGTGAAGATTTTGAAGATGCAGATAGTGGTACAGAGAGTGGTGCAGAGAGTGAAGATTATGAAGATGTAGATAGTGGCACAAAGAGTGAAGATAATGGGGAGTACAATGAGCAAACCGACAATGATAGTGAAGATGAGTTGTTAAGTAATGGTGCAAGTGGTGAGGATACTGACTCATGTGCATAAATAACTATATATATATATATATATTTTTTTCCTTTTCTCAGTTTCCTATGTAATGATTTCTGCTCATGTTAAAGATGATCATGCTCCATTTCAAACTAATTTAATATAACTATATGTTGCCTTTTAATATAGCTTACTAGCATATATATATATATATATATATTAAATCCAGAATATTCATATTGTTAGCTAATATTTCTTTTTTGTTTTTATTGTCATCACTTTACATATACTCTTATCTTTTAAAGTTTTATCACAATATGAATATATTGCACTATGTTATCATCTTGGACATATTAGATAGTTCCATCACTTTGCATATACTAATTACTTGTATTGTTGTATGTATGTGATGATTTATATTCATCATACTATTTTATTTGTTTAATGATTTATATTCATGTTTATGATCATCATGCTCCATTTTAACTAGGTTAATATAACCTATGCTGTCTTTTAAATGTGGTTTATTTGTATATATTAATTACTTATATTTATATTCTCAGTTAATAATTTCTTTATATTTATGTTATCATCAATTCTAATATACTTTTATTTGTTAAAATAAGGGTGTAATCATACTAAAATATATTGCACCATCTTATCACTTTGGACAAGTACGTAATGAGAAAAATGAGTGCATTTTTCTTTTTTTTGTTACAATTGATTTCCTCTACAATACCGATCATGATCCTAATAGGATATTTGTTAAAGTGTATCAGGAGGATTAGATTTATAAATATATATATATATATATGTATATTTGTTTTTTTTTTCTCAATTCATGATAGTATTTAGAGTAACAGTAATTCCATTTCCTTCAATGTTTTACCTTGTACAAGTTATTTTTAGATTGAGAATTACTTGCATATTTGTGTAGAGTATGTTTTGATTGAAAATTAATTATGTATTTTCTGGTTGAATTTATGCTCAATCATGAATGCTATTGGCTTAATAAAAATCTTTTATTGGTGAAATTATCATTGCATTTTTTAGAGTTTATCTTTTTTTCCTAAATTTTATTATTGTCTCTATTTGTCAAATATTCACAAATGTATTTAGTGTTCTTGGAGAATTTCAATGGAAGTGAAGGATATTTATTATAGAGTAGTTATGCACTTTTTTTTCCCTAATGTCAATCAATTAGTAATTTGTTTCATTTGTATTTTGTCCTCCATTTTTTTAATGTTCTTTTATATTTAAGAATGAGATGGTATGATTACAACAAACATGCGTGGATACAATTTATGGTACTACTATAACAATAAGCATGGATATTGGTTCGTGTTTTTCAAATTACATTGTAGCATCTCACAAGTATAAATTATATTGTTTTCTTTATTCATGTTATTTACAAATGCTTTTTCTTCTTTAATATTTTGTGTTTGCAATGTAAATATAGAGTGATATCAATTTCATATATGTAACGAAATTTATAATAATATAATCAGTTTTATACTTTTTGGTTAAACATATAATTGAAATTCTATAATATTATTAATATTTATTAACATGCATAAGCATAATAAGCATAATTCACTACCAATCTATTGGTCACTCAAATTATATTTCACCAACCAATTCAATGGATACCAAAATAAAGGTTTACAGAAACCCAATATTGGTAATTAATAATGCCATTTCTATAAATGAATTTGGTTGCTGAAACATCTTTTCACTTCATTAATCGTTATTGACCAATTCTCAGTCACTAAAAAAGGGATACAGTGACTAATATTTTGGTCATTAAAATGCATTTAAATTGGCAATGATTATTATTAACCACAACATTTGTTAGTGAAAAGTTCCTCGATGACACCAAATGTAACTAGACAGTATACCGATAATTTTAGTGACCACTGCAATGTATCATGAAAATACTATTTAAGGACCAAACAATTAGTGGTTGAAACTAAATTTATGCGACCAATTATATTGCTGCTAAAACCATATTTTTGCAACCAACTACGTGGTCGTTCAACAACTATTTCAATGACTAGAACGTTTTGTCATTGAAGATAGTTTTTAGTGACCACCATTTTGGCCATGAAGATTTTAATAATTGGTCCCATAATATATTTGGTTACCAAGTTATAAGTTTTTAATGACTAAAGTATATGCTTAAAGTGACCATAAATAGTTACCAACACAGCATTGAGTGACCAACCATTGGTCGCTCATATTTTCTTATTGGTTGGTAAAAGCTTAAAATTTGTGTCCTTTCTAATATTCAAGGAGTTTTAAAGACTCATCTGTGGTCACCATACTTAAAAATTGGTCACTAAAACCTCAAAAGATTTAGCAACCAAAATATATTGGTCATGAAATAGAATCTGTTACGACGTTTACGCGACCACATGGTGACAACGGTTTTTTTGTCTCTAAAACACACTGGCTACCAAAATATAATGTTTTGCAACCAAATTAATGGTTGTTAAAAGGCTTTTTTTTAGTAGTGCACCAACCTCTATCACTCAAGTGAGGAGCTTTCATGGTTTGGAAAGTTTTTTGTCGAAGATTTCTTAAGGACTTTAGCACCAACATAGCACCTTTGAATGAAGCTGTAAAGAAGACTGTTGGCTCTAAATGGGGGGAAGTACTAGAAAAATCTTTTAATTTGTTGAAAGAAAAATTACGTAATGCACCTTTATTAGTTTGCCCAATTTTTCTAAGACTTTTAAAATTCAATGTGATACTTCAGGTGTAGGTATTAGAGTTGTATTGATGTAAGGAGGAAGGCCCATAACCTACTTTAGTGAGAAATTAAATGGAGCTGCACTAAACTACCTGACATATGATAAGGAGATGTATGCTTTGGTGAGGGCTTTGGAAACGTGGCAGCACTATCTCATGCCAAAAGAATTTATGATTCATATGGATCATGAATCTTTGAAGCACATTAAAGGTCAAGGAAAGCTCAACTGAAGGCATGCCAAGTGGATTGAATTTATTGAGACCTTTCCGTATGTGATTCGCTACAAAAAAGGTAAGGAAAATGTGGTTGCCGATGCATTATCCCGAAGATATGTTTTCTTTTCTACCTTAGATGCTAGATTGATTGGTTTTAAACAATTAAAGGAAATTTATGAGCATGATAGTGACTTTGGAGAAATATTTAGAACCTGTTTGAAACATGAATTTAATAAATTTTACATATTTTAGGGGTATTTGTTTAAGGAAAACAAACTTTGTGTGCCTAATTGTAGCATTAGGGAGTTGTTAGTTTGGGAAGGTCATGGGGTTGGTTTAAAGGGACATTTTGGTGTTTTTAAAACTTTATCCTTGTTGCAAGAACATTTTTATTGGCCTAACATGAAGAGAGATGTTGAGAAAATATGTGAAAGGTGCTTGAAATGCTGAAAGACCAAGTCCACATTGAAGCCGCACGGATTCTACCACCCTTTGCCAATTCCTTCTCATCCTTGGATAGATTTGTCTGTGGATTTTATTCTTGGTTTGCCTAGGTCAAGGACAGGTAAGGATTCAATTTTTGTTGTTGCGGATAGATTTTCTAAGATGGCATATTTTATTGCATGTAATAAAATTGACGATGCATCTAATGTTGCTAATTTATTTTTCAAAGAAATCGTGAGGTTACATGGAATGCCTAGGACTATTGTTTCGGATAGGGATGCTAAGTTCCTAAGTTATTTTTGGAAAACTTCATGGGATAAGTTAGGTACTAAGCTGTTATTTTCAACTACTTGTCATCCACAAACTGATGGACAAACTGAAGTAGTGAATAGAACCTTGTCTACATTGTTGAGAACATTAATTAGTAGAAATTTGAGAACTTCGGAAGATTATTTGCCACATGTTGAATTTGCTTATAATAGGTCTTTGCATTCAGCAACTAAATTTACTCCTTTGGAATTGTTTATGGTTTTAATCCTTTGACTTCATTAGATCTAACACCTTTACCTTTAAGTGAACGTGCTAATCTAGATGGAAAACAAAAAGCTGGTTTTGTAACGCAGATTCATGAGAAGACTAAGGGAAATATTGAAAGGAGGACCGAGCAATATACAAGAAATGCTAACCAAGGCCAAAAATAGGTTGCCTTTGAACCTGGGGATTAGGTTTGGTTGCACTTGAGAAATGAGAGGTTTCCTAAACAGTGAAAATCAAAATTGATGCTGAGAGGCGATGGACCTTTTCAAGTTTTGAAGCGGATAGAATTACAATGCTGATAAACTTGATTTGCCAGGTGAGTATAATGTTAGTGCTACATTCAATATTACTGATTTTCTCCTTTTTCTGTTGGTGATGACTTTGATTTGAGGGCAAATCCTTTTCAAGAGGAGGGGAATGATGAGAATCTGCCTGAGCTTGCACAACCAACAAGCCACTGAGGTACCGACCCGAGACGAATGAAGACCGATCCAATCACTAGAGATCAAGCTAAGAGGTTTAGAGATCACCTTGCTGCCTTTATCCAGGGCATAATCCATTCTTTACAGGGCATGTCTATTCCCAAAGAACCAAGACCTGTTTTGAGCAGACAAGTGGTGGAAGCCGATACGCGCCCGGGTAGCGATTTTGATGCTTTTAAGGAGTCCGAGCAACATGAAATGGGTCCAATGCTTCATGGATTCAATACATATGTATAATAGGATATGGAATAAAGTTAATGCAGCTTCAAAACCATTCAAAAGAGGGGTGTGCGCATAAAGAGAAATTTGGCCTGATTTTTGCTATTTTCTTGCTAGCTTTATTATATTTTGTTGAGTTGGCTTTTTCTCTTTCTCCCAAGAAAAGGCAATGTGTGGGACTTCATGGTCAGCTTATTTATCATCCTAAAAAGCAAGATAAAACTGATTCGGAGCTCAAATTGGTCAAAGAATGGTTAAAGTCAACTTAGTCAAAAAGCTAGTATTTTAGTTTCCTAATTTAATTCTACTTTTTGTTTTAGGGAATTACCATTACTTTTTTTTTTAATTCATTTATTTGCTGGAAAAATAAGTTTAGGAAGTTATTATTTTAATATTTTCATTGTAAATTAATTAATTCCCAATTCAAAGTAAAGAAATTAATTAACAAAAATTAGTTTATGAAAGAAGTAAGAATTTCGGCCACCATAGCAAACCACTTTGTATGGCCGGTTTTCCCTTTAGTTTTAGGGTTTTATTTTGTGACTTTATAACCTCTTTGGTGGCTTATTTTTTCAATAAGAACTAAGCTTGAATTTTATACAGAAAAATCGTTTATGAGATTGAATTCTCTTTATTCTTTTGAATACCTAAAACACCACTAGTGAATGAGTGTTTTAGTTTGACTTATCAATAAGCCTCCATCACCTATTGTGGCATCTTCATTATATACCAAGGTTTCTAATCACAGGTTGGTTAGGGGTCAAGGTGACCATTAGAACTTGAACATAATTAGATCCGGGCTAATATAATATGGGTTTAGGAGCAGGTCGTCCTAGGTTCGTATCATCTTCCATTGCCGATTCTATGGATTTTGTACTTGGTTTACCTAGGTTTAGGACTGGAAAAGATTCAATTTTTGTGGTTGTTGATAGATTTTCTAAGATGACACATTTTATTGCATGTAATAAAACTGATTATGCATCTAATGTGGCTAATCTATTCTTTAGGGAAGTAGTAAGATTGCATGGAATGCCTAGGACAATTGTTTCGAATAGAGATGCGAAGTTCTTAAGTTACTTTTGAAAAACTTTATGGGCTAATTTACGGACTGAAATTTTATCTTAAACTACTTGTTATCCACAAACTGATGGACAAACTGAAGTAGTAAATAGGACATTATCTGCATTGTTAAAGGCTTTAATTAGTAGGAATTTGAGAACATCGGAGGAATGTTTGCCGCACGTGAAATTTGCTTATAATAGGTCAATGCATTTAGCTACTAAATCTACTCCATTTGATACTGTTTATGGTTTTAATCCTTTGACTCCATTAGATTTAACACTTTGGCCTATAAGCGAGTGTGCTAATCTAGATGGAAAACAAAAAGCTAATTTTGTAAAGCAGATTCATGAGAAGACAAAAGCAAGCATTCAGAGGAGGACAGAACAATATGGAAAGAATGCTAATCAAGGCCAAATAAAGGCTGTATTTGAACTTAAAGATTGGTTTTGGTTGCATCTAAGAAAAGAGAGGTTTCCGGAGTAAAGAAAATCAAAGCTTATGCCTCAAGGGGGTAGACCTTTTTAAATCTTTGAGAGGATTAATGAAAATGCTTGCAAACTTGACTTGCCAGGTGAGTATAATGTGAGTTCTACTTATAATGTTGCTGATTTATCTCCATTTTTTAAGGTGATGACACATCCTTTTCAAGAGAAGGGGAATGATGAGAATCCGCTCGTACCCATACAACTAACTACCTGCTGGGGTGCTGATCTTGTACAAATGAAGATGGGTCCAATCACGAGGGCACAAGTTAAGAGATTCAAGGACAACCTGATTAGTTTTATACAAGGTGTGATTCAAACTCAAAAGAGCATGTCAATACCCGAAGATCAAAGCCCTTCTTATGCATCCAAGTTATGAAAGTGGAAGTGGACCCTGCAAGCTATTTTGGTGCTTCTATGGACTCCGGGTAGCAAGGAATGAATTCTTTGGTTTATGAACATGATTGAGCACTCCAAGGGACCATGAAAATCATCATTTACACATGAAGATTCATGTTGGCCGAAAATCATTAACTTGGCACTGACTTTAACTTCTTTTGTTGATCAAGAATATTTGACTTATTCCAATCAAGAGCAATGTATGGGAACCAATATTAATCTTATTTGGCATCCCACATGGTATATTGGAGTTGATTTGGAGCCAAACTACCTGGTGATTATATAAAGATAGCTTAGTTGTAACTAGTTTCCTAATCTGAAATTTGAATTTTGTTTTAGGAAATTGGTCTTTATTTTCATTTTTATTTATTTTTTTGGACAAATTACGTTAGGAAGGTTAATATTTTATTATTTTTGTTGTAAATTAATTAATTCTTATTTCAAAATAAAGAAATTAGTTAATCTAATTTAGATTAGGAAAGGAAGGAAATTTTGGCAACACTTTGTTTCCTAACTCATGTTGGCCGAAATTACCATAGTTGATTTAGGGTTTTTGTTTTGTAACTTTAGCCTATTTAAGCGCTTATTTTTCAACAGAATGAGAGCTTAGATTATTATTTCAAAAATTATTTATGAGAAGAATTCTCTTTGTTCTTTTTGAATACCTAAAACATTCAATAGAAATCTGTTATTTTAGTTTGACTTAATAATAGGACATCTATCACCTATTGTGGTGTCTTCATCATATACCAAGGTTTCTAATCACAAGTTAATTAGGGGTTAAGGTTGTTGAAATGTGGTGATCTTGCCACAATGTGCAAGGTAGTTCGGTTACACTTGCACTCTTTGTTTTGCAACATCAAAGACCAAACATTGTTTATGTTTATGCATTTTATTTTATCTTGTAATGTTCAAGAACAATATCCTTTTGTAATGCCCTAAGCTCATTATATAGCTTAAGGCCTTTTTTGTCTAGTTGCTGGAATTGTATTTCCAGCAACATAAGTCCACTTCCTTGGATGCCGTTTGAAGTAAGTTTGGTATTTGGACCTGAATTTTGGATATGATAAACTAGATGGGAAGAGGAAGCAGCAACAAAAAGAATGGCCCAAGTTGGAGCTGGGAAGGCTGAGTTAAGCCCAAAACAATCTGACCCTTGTGCAGTGTTGTTGCCCAGAAAACTAGGCAAAACTGCCTCGGGTTTGATTACTTTTGAATGGGTAAATGGACTTTATTTTATCTGGTTTTTAGGTAGAACATATTTTAATATTCAAAAAGGCTTCCCTCCAATTTTCAAGTCAAAGGGAGCTGGTTTTCAAATTCAAATGCCTTAGACAAGCTGAACTGCCCATTAAAGAAGGTTTCTTGCATGCCCAGCACATTGATTAGAGTTAGTTGAGGTAGTTTGGCTTGGTTGGTTACTTTTAATGCTTTTGTATTTATTGCTCATTATGGAAGCATGCCTTATTGTCTTTTTGATGTATTTAAAAGTATGAAAATTGTAATGAAAAACGTTGAGAAAGAAAATATTCAAAAACAGATTTTCAAAAACAACATTTTTGGCTCTCTTTCTCTCATCTACTACATTTTGGTTTCTTCTTCTTCCCAAAAGCTAACAACCTTCTCAAGAACCCTAAACCTCCATTAAAACCAGAAACAAAACCTAAACAAACCCAAAAAAAAAAAACAAAATCAAGAACCAAGAACCAACAACAATCATTCTTGACTAACACCTTGAATGATTGTGCTCTAGGGTACAACAACATAAACCTACACCAAATTCTATCAAAGGTGACCATTAAAATCTAAACTTAATTTTCGATCCAGGCTAATATAATATGGGTTTAGGAGCAAGTCAACAGAGGTTCATATCATTTGGTGCCTAAATTAGATGGAGATTGGACAAGGACAGCTTATTTGGAAACCTAGTCAACTACTTTCGAAATATAGAAATATGATTTTTATATTAGGAAATAGTCCTTGTTTTTTTTTTATTTAATTATTTGCTTGAAAAATTAATTTAGGAAGGCTGAATTTTAATATTTTTAATTGTAAATTAATTAATTCCTCTTTCAAAATTAAGGAATTAATTAATACAAATTATATTAGGAAAGACCTAGAAAATTAGGCAATTGTCTTTTGTTCACTATTGTTGGCCCAATTTTGCCTGTGTTTTAGGATTAACTTTTTTGTGACTTTAGCCTATTTAAAGGCTTATTTCTTAAGAAAAGGTAGATCATCATTCATTCAGAAAAATTATTGTGCAAAATATTTATCTTTGTTCTGTTAGAACACTTAGAACAACAAATAGAGAACAAGTGTTTTAGCCTAACTTATCAATAGGAAAATTCATAACCTACTGCGGCGTCTTCGACATATACGAAAGTTTCTAATCACAAGTTGGTTGTCATGATGGCCATTACAATCTGAACTTAATTTCAATTCGGGCTAATGTTATACGGGTTTGGGAGCAAGTCCACGTAGGTTTATATCATACTAGGTGTCCTTTCAATTTAAACTTATATATATTATGTTTTGTCATTATGTATCACACCATACGCGGGCAACGACCCAATTTGATTCATGAACAGTCTAGTATCTTATATTTGCTGCCTACGAAACCGACAAATTGGACAGCCATTATAGGCAACCACCCCTAGATATATTGGTATAGCAATGTACCTATGATAGTTGATAACATGGGATCGTGCATTAGCGTATTGTATGTTACATCGGGTGTATCTCCACTAAAATGCACGGGGTTATGTAATGTATTTATGTATTTTAGTTATATTTTACCTATTTATTATTACTATTATCATCATCATCAGCATCATTACTGTTTTTGTTATTATTATTATCATCATCATTACTCTTATTCATTTTCTTATTATTATTATCATCATCATCGTCATCATCATCATCATCTTTCTACGCACATTTATGCGTTTGGTGAAGTGTTGTAAAAATATGAGACTATTATAAGTAGGTGGTGTAGGCCATGAGTTATAAAAGTATGGATGTTCCATTCTAAGTAAGGACTTAGGAAAAGTCAGCACTATTTAGGGTCCATGTAGTAAATTCCGGAATAGGTACCAAGACTTATAAAGGTATTTTTGGTATAGTAATTAATTTTTATATTTATATTCTTATGCTATTGTTAATGAAGTCCTGTACACTTGTGGAAACTTGTAATAAAGTGGAAGAAATTAGGCTAATGCATATTGTTGAAGTGAGTTTTTTTGTGTAAGGTACATTTGAGAGAGTCTATTTTACATGGAAGATGTTGCCAGATTTTTTGTAAAATTTCTTATGGGATTTCCTTTAGTCGTGGCTATCCTAGGCTTTCCGATAGGTAACTCTATGAGGACTCTGATACAAACTCTCATATCATTTGTAATACGCCACCTCTATTGACGAACCTATTACTCTTATGTGATATTGTCCTCAATATAGCCACCATGTTGGTATGGGGTTTTTTGTTCAAAGCTTCTAAGGAGGTCATCTATCTTAGGATTGCTCTCACGTAAGCAAGCTTAACTTCGGGGTTCAACCCTGAAGCCAACTGCTCTGAAATGGCATCATCATTATGAGAGTAACTATTATTACATTTGAATTATCTCGTAATCCACACTCGAAAAATGTGGGCTTGGACAATAGGTGGCCTGCTAGTACCTTGCATCTACCCACAATGGTTATCACACCTACTGCAAGAGTAAGTAAATAAGCTAGTCCCATTACTAGCACAAATAAGTCATGTAAGTCGGTTAAATGATTATATCTAGTTCACATAGAATATCCAACAGTCTTTTATTTGGACTGTATAATCATTACATAGAACAACAAACTCACGTACTACAGAATCTCCATAAATAAAATACCATTTCATCTAAAAATATAGCATACCGACAAGGCACAACAACATGCCATATTAGGTAGTAGAGATTCTCTTGATAAATTTTCCAACACAATATGTCATTTCAATTAAGCATTTTGCATGCCATAACCTCAATTTAGGTAGTAAAGATCTACCTTATCATATACAATCCCCCAAATACACAATAATATTTCATTCAAGCACATTACCTATTGATAGGATATATCAACATACCCACATTAGGTAGTAAAGACTCATCATGGTACTTATGGATCATCATACACATATATACAAAGATTAAAGTCTCAAACAAGCATGCAAGGACAAAGAGCAACAACATGTGTAGTAAACATCTCATAATAATGACCCACATACATACATGTATTGCTTCCAAAACAATGCTCAATCATATACAACATACAACATGGATATTACTACAAATTAAAAAATTCCCACAAGCCATTATAGTCCCAATTGCCCTACAATCCTATACATAGACATATGCTCTCCAAATAAGTCTATAGATTAGCCTTTATTAGTGCGTCTGCTACCATATTGTAGCAGACATGTACATAACAAAATGAAACTCTCAACAGAATGATACAGTTGTAGAATTACCACAAAATAACATTATTGGCCATATAAAAAAAATGCACCAAAAGCATGTAGCATAGTCTCAAAACACACCACATACTCTACCTCTATAATCAATGAAGCTGTAAGTGTTTGCCCAACACTAATTCACAAAATAGCTCTCGTAACATTTTCGATATTGAACTTTTAATTGTATATAAAGCCACCATAATTAGCTCACAAAGCCCCACTAAATTAAGTGCTGTTGTGCTAATCTAAAAACAAACATGGCCACATAACCAACATAATCAGTTCCCAAAACCCTACTACAACAAAATAGTGGTGTGTTGATCTCAAAACAACATGACTATCTCATGATACACATAACCAAAACTACTCAAGTATTTGGAAAAATACACTTAAAATATAAACAATATTTGACAGTGTGAAATCTTGAGTAGACATTACACTGCTAATTGTAGAAGAAAATGGGACTATTATTTGTCCCTCTTTTTTTCACTCCCATTCCTGCATATAGATCCCGAAAGCGCTTGTCACCTTTAACCATCGATACCATTCTAGGAGAATATTGTGCATATTATAACTTGTCACAATCCCATCAACATAGGCTCTCACTGAGACAATGAAAACACACAATTAGTGATGAGAATCCACCCGAACCCGTACAACCGACAACTCGCTAAGGTGCTGATCCAATACAGGTGAAGACCGGGTCAATCACTAGGGCTCAAGCTAAGAGATTTAAGGATAACCTTACTGCCTTTATACATGGAGTAATTAATTCTCAAAAGGGCCTGTCAATACCTAAAGATACAAAACTCATTTTCAGCATCCAAGTGATGGAAGCCGATACAGACCTGGGTAGTTGTTTTAGTACAAATATGGACTCCGAACAATGAAAAATAGTTCCAACACTTCATGGATTCAATGAATATCTCTAAAAGGTCATAAAATCAAGACAAGGCAGCAGCTAAAGCATCCAAACAGGTGGTGTGCGCATAGGAGGAAGTTTGGCCGGTTTTACTATATTTTGTTGCTCACTTTACTGTATTTTTCTGAGGTGGCATTTTCTCTTTGTTCCAATGAAGGGAAATGTGCAAGGCTCAATGATAATCATATTTGGCATCCTACAGGGCATATGGAAGCTGATTTGGAGCTTAAATTGGTCAAAGATTGGTCAAACACAGCTTAGTCAAAAAGATAGTTATTTAGTTCCTAATTTGTTTTAACTTTTTGTTTTAGGAAATTAGTCTTTTATTTGATTTTTATTTATTTATTTTCTAGACAAATTAATACAAACCTAGGACGACTTGCTCCTCAACCCGTATTATATTAGCCCGAATCTCAATTAAGTTCAAGTTCTAATGGAATGGACCTCAACCCCCAACCAACTTGTGGTTAGAAACCTTGGTATAATGTAGATGCCACAAGAGGGGATGGAAAACCTATTGATAAGTCAAGCTGAAACAACCAATTCTCTAATGGTGTTTTAGATGTTCTCAAATAACAAAGAGATAATTAATCTCACAAGTATTTTCTTTATCAAATCAAAATTAATTCTTATTGATAACTAAGCCTTTAAATAGGCTTTGAAAAGACAACTTAAAAACCCTAGAACATAAAGAAAACTAGCCACCACACATAAAGAAACCTAGTTGGCCGAAACTATTCTTCCTTTCCTAATCTAAGTTTGATTAATTAATTCCTTTATATTAAATTAGGAATTAATTAATTTACAATGGAAAGAATAAAATAAAAACCTTTCTAAAGTTATTTTTCCAGAAAATAAATAAATAAAAGCCAAAAGGTAATGGTAGTTTCCTAAAACAAAAAGTAAAAACAAATTAGGAAACTAAAAATGCTAACCTTTTGATCAAGTTGACTTTGATCAATCTTTGACCTCTTTGAGCTCCAAATCAGCTTCTAGATGCTTTTTAGGATGCCAAATAAGCTTAATATGAAGTCCCACACGTTTCCCATGCTTGGAAAAATAAGAAAAGGCTAATACAGTAACATACAGTAAAGCGAGCAAGCAATACAGTAAATTCAGCCAAATTGTTGATGCTGTCCGTACAAGCCTTTTTTGATTGCATTTGAGGCTGCTTTAACTTGATTCCATGACCTATTAGGCATATGTATTAAAGCATTGGAACCATTTCATGCTTCCCGGACTCCAAAAATGTACCGAAACCATCATCCGGGTCCGTACCAGTCTCCAACGCTTGTATCAGCAAAACAGGTCTTGGTTCTTTGGTCATGATCATTCCTTCTTGATTATGATTTATCCTTTGAATAAACACAGCAAGGTTATCCTTGAACTTCTTGGCCTGTGCTCTAGTGATTGGTCCCACCTTCATCTGTAACGGATCGGTAACCCAGCGGGTTGTCGGTTGTACGGGTTCTAGCGAATTCGCATCATTCCCCTCCACTTGAAAAGGATTTGTCCTCAAATCGAAGTCATCACCTGCAGCAAAGGAGATAAATCAGCAACATTAAATGTAGCACTAACACTATACTCACCCGGTAAATCAAGTTTGTAGGCATTCTCATTGATCCTTTCCAAAACTTGAAAAGATCCATCTCCTCGCGGCATAAGCTTGGACTTTCTTTGTTCGGGAATCCTCTCATTCCTTGGTTGAAACCAAAACCAATCTCATGGGTCAAATACTATCACAACAAATACTAGAAATACAAGTTTATCAAACTTTTTAATATTAGCAAATAATCTTTCCCAAATTTTCAAATTTCCACTAAGTAAAGCATTTAACAATGAAGATAAAGTTCTATGCAACAAAAACATCTTTAAATAAGTATCTTTAAAATTCATGACCAGCAATTATTTCTTACTCTCAATAACCTTATTAATATCCCCTAAACTCAAATAAAAGTTGCTACTTGACCTTTCTTTTCTTTCTTTTTCTTTTTCCCCCTTGGATTGGAGTAAACCTTTGGATTTCCCTTCCTTCTCCAAGCTCTCGGGTTTGCCACTTTCTTTCCCCTCTCTTTCATTTTTTCATTGATCTTTCCACTCAATATGAGTCTTAGAAATCTTACCTTGATCAGCAACCTCATTCTTACCTTCTTGAAAGGATGGTGAAGCCGTTGGTGCCATACTTGCTTTTTCCTTGAGCTTTTCGGCTTCTCTCCTTTGTTGCATTTGTAATTGGTCTATGTAAACCTCTTTAGGAAATAATGGTTCCAGCTTAACCTTCTTCCTTTTAAACCTGAAAACAATACTATTTTCTTGACCAAAATGAGTAGCATCTTTATCAAATTGCCATGGCCTACCTAATAGTATATGTCCAGCAATCATCGGTACAATATCACATAAAACTACATCCTCATATCTACCTATATTAAATTTTACTTTGGCTTGTTTGTTTATTTCATCTCACCACTATCATTAAGCCATTGTAATCTATATGGTTCAGGATGTTTTATTGTTTTTAAGCCCAATTTATCAACTACAGGGTTACTTATTACATTAGTACAATTCCCACTATCTACAATCATGCTACAAATTTTAACTTGTATTTCACAACGAGTGTGGAAGATGTTCTCTCGTTGAATTTGTTCTTCATCCTTGTAAACAGCAAGTACCCTCATTGAGACCAAATTTAGCTCATCATTTGATGTGTTTAATGGTTCGGCCTCATCATCAAGTCCTTCATCTTCTTGTTCGATTTCAGCCTCACTAAACTCACTTTCGGATTCCACCTCTCCATTACCCTTAATTACCATTATCCTTTTATTCGGGCATCGGCTGGCTATATGTCCTCTTCCTTGCCACTTGAAACAAATACTTTCTCTTGACTTTTGAGGTTTAGGTTCAGATTTTACCTCACCTTTAATGGCTTGGACAGATTCGGTTTTAAATTCTCTTCTCAGCCGGTTGGTAGCTTCTTCACCAAGTTTCGGCTTCAGCTTGCTTTCATAAGTGGAATTGTTTTTCCAGCCACTTTAACTTGTCCTTCCACTACTAGATACTCCTCCAAACCGTGTGCTAACACCCCTCCTCTTGAATTGGTTCTCAAGCTTAATTGCTACATCTAACATCTCCTCCAATTCCAAGTATTGTTGTAATTCAAGCTGGTTGGCAATGTCACGGTTTAACCCTCCAAGAAATCTTGCCATTGTTGCCTCCCTATCCTCATTCATATTCAGCCTCATCATTAACATCTCCATCTCGTTGTAATAATCCTCCACGGACCTACTGATACGAACCTAGGACGACTTGCTCCTAAACCCGTATTATATTAGCCCGGATCTCAATTATGTTCAAGTTTTAATGGAATGGACCTTAACCCCTAACCAACTTGTAGTTAGAAACCTTGGTATAATGTAGACGCCACAATAAGGGATGGAAAACCTATTGATAAGTTAAGCTAAAACAACCAATTCTCCAATGGTGTTTTAGGTGTTCTCAAAGAACAAAGAGATAATTAATCTCACAAGTATTTTCTCAATCAAATCAAAGTTGTCTTCATATTGAAAAATAAACCTTTAAATAGGCTTTGAAAGAAACAAAATAAACCCTAAAAACCCTAGGAAAAACCAGCCACACATATAAAGAAACCTAGTTGGCCGAAACTATACTTCCTTTCCTAATATAAGTTTGATTAATTAATTCCTTTATATTAAACTAGGAATTAATTAATTTACAATGGAAAGAATAAAATAAAAACCTTCCTAAAGTTATTTGTCCAGAAAATAAATAAATAAATAAAACCCAAAAAGAAAGAAAGTCAATCGCAAATTAGGTAATGAGTTGACTTTGACATCTAGGCTGAATTATGTCTTCAACCGAGCTAACTTATGTCTGCCTGATGTCCGAGCTAACTTATGGCCTATCCGAGCTAACTGATGTCTGTCCGAGCTAACTTGTGTCTGGCCGAGCTAACGGATGTCTGTCCGAGCTAAGTTGTGTCTGGCCGAGCTAATTGGTGTCTGTCCGAGCTAAGTTATATTCAATGTCCGAAGTCCGAGATCAGATGTTCGAGGCAAGGCTCCAATGTCCGAAGCAAGGGTGTCATATAGAAAATGTCCGATGTATGGGTATCCGATGTATCAGCCTCCACCACTTGGATACTTAAAACAGGTTTTTTATCTTCAAGTATGGACAAGCCCTTTTGAGAATGAATTACTTTCTGGATAGAGGCAGCAAGGTTATCCTTAAACCTCTTAGCTTGAGCCCTAGTGATCGGTCCAATCTTCATCCGTATCGCATCAGTACCCTAGAGAGTTGTCGGTGGTGTGAGCTCGGGCGGGTTCGCATCATTCCCCTCCTCTTGAAAAGGATTTGTCCTCAAATCGAAGTTATCACCTGCAGCAAAAGGAGATAAATCAGCAACATTAAAGGTGGCACTAACACTATACTCACCCGGTAAATCAAGTTTGTAGACATTGTCGTTTATCCTCTCCAAAACTTGAAAAGGACCATCGCCCCTCGGCATGAGTTTGGATTTCCTTTGTTCAGGAAACCTATCTTTCCTTAAATGCAGCCACGCCCAATCTCCAGGTTCAAACACCATTGATTTTCGGCCTTGATTAGCCACCTTTGCATATTGCTTGGTCCTCCTCTCAATATTTGCTCGTGTCTTCTCATGAATCTGCTTTACAAAATTAGTTTTTTGTTTTCCATCTAGATTAACACGCTCACTTAAAGGTAAAGGTGTTAAATCTAATGGAGTCAAAGGATTAAAACCATAAACAATTTCAAATGGAGTAAATTTAGTTGCTGAATGTAAAGACCTATTATATGCAAATTCAACATGAGGCGAACATTCTTCCCAAGTTTTTAAATTTCCACTAAGTGATGCTCTTAACAATGCAGACAAGGTTCTATTTACTACTTTGGTTTGTCCATCAGTTTGTGGAAGACAAGTAGTTGAAAATAAAAGCTTAGTACCTAATTTAGCCCACAGAGTTTTCCAAAAATAGCTTAAGAACTTAGCATCCCTATCTGAAACAATAGTTCTTGGCATTCCATGCAATCTCACAATTTCCTTGAAAAATAAATAAGCAATATTGGATGCATCATCAGTTTTGTCACATGCAATAAAATGTGCCATCTTAGAAAACCTATCTACTACAACAAATATTGAATCCTTACTGATCCTTGACCTAGGCAACCCAAGAATGAAATCCATAGACAAATCTACCCAAGGATAGGTAGGAATCGACAAAGGCTTATACAATCCATGCGGCTTCAATGTTGATTTTGTTTTTCGGCACTTCAAACATCTTTCACAGATTCTCTCAACATCTCTTCTCATGCTAGGCCAATAAAAATGTTCTTGCAGCAAGGATAAAGTTTTTAAAACACCAAAATAACCCATTAAACCACCCTCATGTCCTTCCCGAACCAATAATTCCCTAATACTACAATTAGGCACACAAAGTTTGTTTTCCTTAAACAAATATCCCTTAAATATGTAAAATTTATTAAATCCATTTTCAAACAAGTTCTAAAGATTTCTCCAAATTCACTATCATGCTCATAAAGTTCTTTCAATTGTTCAAATCCAAGCAATCTAGCACCTAAGGTAGAAAAGAGTACATACCTTCAGGATAATGCATCGGCAACCACATTTTCCTTACCTTTTTTGTAGCGGATCACATATGGAAAGGTTTCAGTAAATTCAATCCACTTGGCATGCCTTCGGTTGAGCTTTCCTTAATCTTTGATATGCTTCAAAGACTCATGATCCGTATGAATCAAAAACTCCTTTAGCATGAGATAATGCTGCCACGTCTCCAAAGCCCTCACCAAAGCATACATCGCCTTGTCATAAGTCGGGTAGTTTAGGGCAGCTCCATTTAATTTTTCACTAAAGTAGGCTATGGGTCTTCCTTCTTACATTAAGACAGCTCTAATACCTACACCCAAAGCATCACACTCAATTTCAAAAGTCTTAGAAAAATTTGGCAAAACTAACAAATGTGCATTACATAATTTTTCTTTCAACAAATTAAAAGATTTTTCTTGTACTTCCCCCCATTTAAAGCCGACATTCTTCTTGACAACTTCATTCAATGGTGCTGCTATGGTACTAAAATCCTTGATAAATCTTCTATAAAAGCTTGCCAAGCCATGAAAGCTCCTCACTTGGGTGATAGAAGTAGGAACCGGCCACTCTTGAATTGCTTTCACCTTAGCTTGGTCAACTTTGATTCCTGCAGCACTTACTACAAATCCTAGAAACACAAGCTCATCTTTGCAAAATTCACATTTTTTAATGTTAGCAAACAATCTTTCCTTTCTAAGAACTTGCAAAACTTGCCTAAGTTGCTCCACATGGTCATCCAAATTTCGGCTATATATTAGAATGTCATCAAAATAAACAACCACAAATTTACCAATAAATGGACGCATTACATGATTCATGAGCCTCATGAAAGTACTAGGTGCATTGGATAATCCAAAAGGCATAACTAACCATTCATACAGCCCATATTTAGTTTTGAATGCGGTTTTCCATTCATCACCTTCTTTCATCCTAATTTGGTGATAACCACTCCTAAGATCAATTTTTCTAAACATGCAAGCACCATGCAACTCATCAAGCATATCATCTAATCTAGGAATGGGATGCCTATATTTGATGATAATGTTATTTATAGCCCTACAATCAACACACATTCTCTAAGAACCATCCTTTTTAGGAACCAACAAAAAAGGAACAGCACATGGACTTAAACTCTCACGAATGTATCCTTTATCAAGCAAATCACTTACCTGTTTTTGCAGCTCCTTTGTTTCTTTGGGATTGCTCCTATAAGCTGGTCTATTTGGTATGGCAGCCCTTGGAATAAAGTCAATTTGATGTTCTATCCCTCGAATAGGTGGTAATCCACTTGGAATTTCATTTGGGAAGACATCTCCAAACTCCTTCAAAAGAGAACTCATTGAACTTGGCAATTCAAGTTCTTCAAAGTTAGTTTGATCATTAAAATAATTTTCTTTATAAATCATGAACAGCAAAGGTTTCTTACACTCAATACCCTTATTAATATCCCCTAAACTCAAATAAAAATTGCTACTTAACCTTTCTTTTCTTTCTTTTTTTTTTCCCTTGGATTGGCGCAAACCTTCAAATTTCTCTTCCTCCTCCATGCTCTCGGGTTTGCCACTTTCTTTCCCCTCTCTTTTCGCTTTTCCTTGATCTTTCCACTCAATATGAGTCTTAGAAACCTTACCTTGGTCAACAACCTCGTTCTTACCTCCTTGAAAGGATGGTGAAGCCATTGGTGCCACACTTACTTTTTCCTTGAGCTTCTCGGCTTCTCTCCTTTGTTGCATTGGTAATGGTCTTTGTAAACTTCTTTAGGAGATAATGGTTCCAGCTTGACCTTCTTTCCTTTAAACCAAAAAACAATACTATTTTCTCGACAAAAATGAGTAGCATCTTTATCAAATTGCCATGGCCTACCTAGTAGTATATGTCCAGCAATCATGGGAACAATATCACATAAGACTACATCCTCATATCTACCTATACTAAATTTTACTTTGGCTAGTTTATTTACCCTCATCTCACCACTATCATTTAACCATTGTAACCTATAGGGTTCTAGATGTTTAATTGTTTTCAAGCCTAATTTATCAACTACAAGATTACTTATCACATTGGTACAACTCCCACTATCTATAATCATGATACAAATTTTACCTTGTATTTCGCAGCGAGTGTGGAAGATGTTTTCACTTTGTATCTGCTCTTCATCTTTGTACACAGCAAGTACTCTCCTTGAAACCAAGCTCAACTTGGTATTAGATGTATCTACGAGTTCGGCTTCATCTTCATTGCAGTCCTCCTTTTGCTCGGTTTCAGCCCCACTAGCCTCACTCTCGGATTCCACCTCTCCATTACCCTTCATTACCATTATCCTTCTATTCGGGCATTGACTGGCTATATGTCCTCTTCCTTGGCACTTGAAACAAATAATTTCTCTTGACTTTTGAGGTTTAGGTTCAGATTTTACCTCACCTTTAATGGCTTCGACAGATTCGGCTTTAAGTTCTCTTCTTGGCCGGTTAGTAGCTTCTTCACCAAGCTTTGGCTTCAGCTTTCTTTCATAAGTAGAATTGTTTTTCCAGCCACTTGAACTTGTCCGTCCACTGCTAGAAACTCCTCCAAACCGTGTGCTAACACCCCTCCTCTTGAATTGGTTCTTAAGCTTAATTGCTACATGCAACATCTCCTCCAATTCAAAGTATTATTGTAACTCAAGTTGGTTGGAAATGTCACGGTTTAACCCTCCAAGAAATCTTGCCATTGTTGCCTCCCTATCCTCATTCATATTCAGCCTCATCATTACCATCTCCATCTCTTTGTAATAATTCTCCATGGACCTACTTCCTTGAGACAAAGATTGAAGCCGTTGATGCAGCAACCTATGGTAATGTGATGGCACAAACTGTTTTCTCATGACTCTTTTCATTTGTCGCCATGTTGTAATCAAGTCATCACCAACTCTCCTTCGGGTGCTTTCTCATTTGTCCACAATTGGAGTGCATAATGGCCAAACTCCATTGCTGCCAACTTCACCTTCTTACCTTCCGAATAGTTGTGGCAGTCAAAAATCCTCTCCATTTTTTCTTCCCACTCCAAATAAGCTTCGGGATCACTTTTACCCATAAAAGGTGGGATGTTAACCTTGATATTTCCCAAATCATCATCTGTATCTTCCCTCCTATATCTTCCACGGCCAGCTCTATCTTGGACAGCAAAAGTTTCATCCATACCTTCTTCAAAGTCTCCATCGAATGGCTCCTCATCAAATTCCTCTCTCGGTCTCTCGCAACCTCCTCGTCCTCGGCCTCGCCCTGCATGGAATTCTTGCCTATTTCTTGTATTTGGCATTCCTTGTGAGGCTTCTAGTGGTCCCACTCTTTGATTCACATGCTC
This sequence comes from Ziziphus jujuba, assembly GCF_031755915.1. NCBI lineage: Eukaryota > Viridiplantae > Streptophyta > Magnoliopsida > Rosales > Rhamnaceae > Ziziphus > Ziziphus jujuba. The sequence goes on from NC_083387.1 coordinate 19,081,245, forward strand.
AACTTGAGCACTAACCCGCTGTATTGACTCCAAAACAGCTCTCATGTCCACTTGTTCTCCGCTCCCGGTAGCTCGGGCATCGCCATGGAATGCTACGGACTCCTCCTCATTGATCCTCAAAGGTGGATCTCCTCTCCTCATTCTTGATTCTGTCATGTTAGTATAATAATGCAACAGAAATAAAATAGGACCTTACAATTTCACTCCCTTATGTGTTTCACTCAAATGAGAACTCGACACTCGTGTTTGCACACTTGTTTCGGCTTTTACCCTCTTTTAAGCTCACACACTCTTGCCTTTTTTCACTCAATTAATTATCTCAAAGTTCTAATTAAAACACCCACAAAACAGCAATTAGATTACTAGTATGTTTTAATTAAACTTATCAACAAACAGTAAGCAAAAAGTAGGCAATACCGAAAGAATCCAACAAATCCTAATTTTTTGGCTTTCTAGACAAGAAAACACAAAATAATGGGAAAATATTGGAATTTTTAAAAACTGCACCAGATGGTAGTAGACTATGAGTTCAAGAATAAAATTCCAGAAAAAGAAATTCAAATACGAACAAGAATCAAATTGAACAAAAATATAGAATAGTTGTTGGTTGTTGTTCTTTGTAATTCAAATTTTGTATCAAATCCTTTAACTGATTTTAATCCAAATAATTTAAGCACCCAAAATCCAAATATCCAGCAGCAAAAATAATTTCCCAGCAATTCAAATATTGAATAAATAATCAAAAACCCAGCAGCTCCAACAAATTTCCAGCAAACAAATCAAACTCCAACAAACCGAAATATTTTTTTTTTTTTTATTCGGCTTTACCTCTTTTTTTTTTTTTTCACTCACAGAACATAAACAACTGCAGTAGCAAGAATAATTATCAAAATTGCAATTCCAACTCCAAAACAAACACCAAACCCGTGACCTCCAAATAAACACAAATATGCAGTTTTTTTTTTTTTTTAAATGTTGCCTCAAACTCTTAGTTTTTTTTTTTTTTTTTTGAATATATCAATGCAAATATTTAAGACTAAAACAGCAAAGAAAAATCAACAAAAACCAAAATCAACAGGAACAATGATGAAAAACAACCAACAAACTAGGAAACAAAAAATACGGCAAAACTAGGAAATCCTAATTCAACTAGGAATGAATTTTTTTATTTTTTTTTTTAAGATGCAGGACGTGTATGGGATGGATGCAACCTCAACCTAATGCTAAAATTGCAGAATATCACAAAAACAAATAAAGTAAATAAAGACAGATTCAAACCTGAACAAAATTTAGCTCTGATACCAAATGATACGAACCTAGGACGACCTGCCCCTAAACCCGTATTATATTAGCCCGGATCTCAATTAAGTTCAAGTTTTAATGGAATGGACCTCAAACCCTAACCAACCTGTGGTTAGAAACCTTGGTATAATGTAGACGCCACAATAGGGGATGGAAAACCTATTGATAAGTCAAGCTGAAACAACCAATTCTCTAATGGTGTTTTAGGTGTTCTCAAAGAACAAAGAGATAATTAATCTCACAAGTATTTTCTCAATTAAATCAAACTTGTCTTCATATTGAAAAATAATCCTTTAAATAGGCTTTGAAAGAAACAAAATAAACCCTAAAAACCCTAGGAAAAACCGGCCACACACATAAAGAAACCTAGTTGGCCGAAACTATACTTCCTTTCCTAATCTAAGCTTGATTAATTAATTCCTTTATATTAAATTAGGAATTAATTAATTTACAATGGAAAGAATAAAATAAAAACCTTCCTAAAGTTATTTGTCCAGAAAATAAATATATAAAAAAAACCCAAAAAGAAAGAAAGTCAATCGCAAATTAGGTAACGAGTTGACTTTGACATCTAGGCTGAATTATGTCTTCAACCGAGCTAACTTATGTCTGCCTGATGTCCGAGCTAACTTATGGCCTATCCGAGCTAACTGATGTCTATCCGAGCTAACTTGTGTCTGGTCGAGCTAACGGATGTCTGTCCGAGCTAAGTTGTGTCTGGCCGAGCTAACCGGTGTCTGTCCGAGCTAAGTTACATCCGATGTCCGATGTCCGATGTCCGAAGTCCGAGATCAAATGTCCAAGGCAAGGCTCCGATGTCCGAAGCAAGGGTGTCCGATATAAAATGTTCGATGTATGGATATTCGATGTATCAGCCTCCACCAGTTGGATACTTAAAACAAGTCTTTTATCTTCAGGTATGGACAAGCACTTTTGAGAATGAATTACTTTCTGGATAAAGGCAGCAAGGTTAGCCTTAAACCTCTTAGCTTGAGCCCTAGTGATCGGTCCAGTCATCATCCGTATCAGATCAGTACCCCAATGAGTTGTCGGTGGTGTGAGCTCGGACGGGTTCGCATCACCTACTTCCTTGAGACAAAGATTGAAGCCATTGATGCAGCAACCTATGGCAATGTGATGGCACAAACCGTTTTCTCATGGCTCCTTTCATTTGTCGCCATGTTGTAATCAAGTCATCACCAACTCTCTTTCGGGTGCTTTGCTCATTTGTCCACCATTGGAGTGCATAATGGCCAAACTCTATTGCTGCCAACTTCACCTTCTTACCTTCCAAATAGTTGTGGCAGTCAAAAATCATCTCCATTTTTTCTTCTCACTCCAAATAAGCTTCGGGATCACTTTTACCCATAAAAGGTGGGATGTTAACCTTGATATTTCCCAAATCATCCTCTGTATCTTCCCTCATACCTTCCTCAAAAGCTTTGGGATCACTTCGGGGTAGCTCTATCTTGGACAGCAAAAGTTTCGTCCATACCTTCCTCAAAGTCTCCACCGAATGGCTCCTCATCAAATTCCTCTCTTGGTCTCTCGCGACCTCCTCGTCCTCGGCCTCGACCTCATCCTACATGGAATTCTTGCCTATTTCTTGTGTTTGGCATTCCTTGTGAGGCTTCTATTCTACCCATTCTTTGATTCATATGCTCAACTTGAGCACTAACCCGCTGTATTGACTCCAAAACAGCTCTAATGTCCACTTGGTCTCCACTCCCGGTAGCTCGGGCATCGCCATGGAATGCTATGGACTCTTCCTCATTGATCCTCAAGGGTGGATATCCTCTTCTTATTCTAGAATCTGCCATGTTAGTAAAATACTGCAAAAATAAAATAAATCCTCACAATATTCACTCCCTCACGTGTTTCACTCAAACAAGGTCTCGACACTCGTGTTTGCACACTAGTTTTGGCTTTTACCCTCTTTTAAGCTCACACACGCTTGCCTTTTTCCACTCAATGAATTGTCTCAAAGTTCTAATTAAAAGACTCTCAACACAGCAATTAGATCACAAGTATGTTTTAATTAAACTTATCAACAAAATAGTAGCAAAAAGTAGGCAATACCGAAAGAATTCAACAAAACCTAGTTTTCGGCTTTTCTAGGCAAAATAAAGCAAATTAATGGGAAAACTTTAGAATTTTGAAGAACTGGACCAGATGGTAATAGATTATGAGTTCAAGAATAAAATTCTAGAAAAAGAAATTCAAGTACGAACAAGAATCAAGGAGAACAAAAATATAGAAAAATGTTGGTTGTTGTTCTTGTAATTCAAGTTTTGTATTAAATCCTTTAACTAATTTTAATCCAAATAATTTAGCACTCAAACTCAAATATCCAGCAGCAAAAATAACTCTCCAGAAACTCCAAATATGGAATAAATAATCAACACAGCATCAGTTACAAGAAATTCCAGCAACAAACTTCAACACCAATTTTCAACAAACCGATATATATATATATATATATATTTTAATATTCGGCTTTCTTTTTTTTTCTTTTTTTTCTTTTTTCACTCACTGAATATCAGACACAAATGCAGTAGCAAGAATAAACAACAAATTTGCAATTCCAATCCAACACAAACACCAACCCGTGACCTCCCAATCAAAAATTCAAATTGTGTGATTTTTTTTTTTTTATTTCGCAAACCCCACTCTTCAATTTTTTATGTTTTTTTTGAATATATGAATGAAAATATTTAAGACTAAAACAGCAAAGAAAAATCAACAAAAACCAAAATTAACAAGAACAATGATGAAAAAAAACAACCAACAAATTAGGAAACAAAAATACAATAAATCCAGGAAACCTAATTCAACTAGGAATGAATTTTTTTTTTTTTTAATGATGCAGAACGTGTATGGGATGGATGCAACCTTAACCTAATGTTAAAATTGTATAATAACACAAAAACAAATAAAGCAAATAAAGATAGATCAAATCTGAACAAAATTTGGCTCTGATACCAAATGATACGAACCTAGGACGACCTGCTCCTAAACCTGTATTATATTAGCCCGGATCTCAATTAAGTTCAAGTTCTAATGGAATGGACCTCAACCCCTAACCAACTTGTGGTTAGAAACCTTGGTATAATGTAGACGCCACAATAGGAGATGGAAAATCTATTGATGAGTCAAGCTAAAACAACCAATTCTCTAATGGTGTTTTAGGTGTTCTCAAATAACAAAGAGATAATTAATCTCACAAGTATTTTCTTTATCAATTCAAAGTTAATTCTTATTGATAACTAAGCCTTTAAATAGGCTTTGAAAATACAACTTAAAAACCCTAGAACATAAAGAAAACCGGCCACCACACATAAAGAAACCTAGTTGGTCGAAACTATACTTCCTTTCCTAATCTAAGTATGATTAATTAATTCCTTTATATTAAATTAGGAATTAATTAATGTACAATGGAAAGAATAAAATAAAAACCTTCCTAAAGTTATTTTTCCAGAAAATAAATAAATAAAAGCCAAAAGGTAATGGTAGTTTCCTAGGACAAAAAGTAAAAACAAATTAGGAAACTAAAAATGCTAGCCTTCTGATCAAGTTGACTTTGATCAATCTTTGACCTCTTTGAGCTCCAAATAAGCTTCTAGATGCTTTTTAGGATGCCAAATAAGCTGAATATGAAGTCCCACACGTTGCCCATGCTTGGAAAAATAAGAAAAGGCTAATACAGTAAAATACAGTAAAGGCAGCAAGCAATACAGCAAATTCTGCCAAAATGTTGATGCTGTCCGTACAAGCCCTTTTTGATTGCATTTGAGACTGATTTAATTTGATTCCATGACCTCTTAGTCATATGTATTGCACCCATAAAGCATTGGAACCATTTCATGCTTCCCGGACTCCAAAAATGTACCAAAACCATCACCCGGGTCCGTACAGTCTCCAGTGCTTGTATCAGCAAAACAGGTCTTAGTTCTTTGGTCATGATCATTCCTTCTTGATTATGATTTATCCTTTGAATAAACACAGCAAGGTTATCCTTGAACTTCTTGGCTTGTGCTCTAGTGATTGGTCCCACCTTCATCCGTAACGGATCGGCACCCTAGCGAGTTGTCGGTTGTACGGGTTCGGGCGGGTTCGCATCACAAATCAACTTAGGGAAGTTAGTATTTTATTATTTTCAATGTAAATTAATTAATTCCTAATCCATAATAAAGGAACTAATTAATCCAAATTAGAATTAGGAAAATAGTGAGAATCGGCCAACATTAGGTTTCCTATTGGTGGCCAATTTTGTCCTATCATTTTAGGGTTTTGTTTCCTATCTTGAACCTATTTAAGGGTTATTTTTTAATAAGAATATGCTTGAATATTTTACAGAAAATTAATTGTGAGATTGAATTTCTCTTTGTTCTCTTTGAACACCTAAAACACCATTAGAAAGTGAGTGTTTTAGTTTCGACTTATCAATAGGATATCTATCACCTATTGTGGCATCTTCAATATACCAAGGTTTCTAATCATAATTTGGTTAAGATTTGAGGTCCTTCCATTAAAATCTGAACTTAATTGAGATCTGGGCTAATATAATACCAGTTTAGACGCGTGTCGACCTAGGTTCTTATCATTTGGTATTAGAGCCAAGATTTTGTTCAGGTTTGATCTATCTCATTTATTTTTATTTGTTTTTATGTTATTCTATAATTTTACCATTAGGTTAAGGTTGCTTCTATCATCATACATATTCTGCATATTTAAAAGGAAAAAAATTTGATTCATAGCGGTTCTTTGTTTTACCATATTTTTGTTTCCTAATTCGTTGGTTGTCTTTCATCTTTGTTCTTAGTCATTAGTTTATTGTTAATTTTTATTTTCTTTTTTTGGTCTTAATTATTTGCATTCAGACATTCCAAAAAAAAAAAAGAGAGTGGTTTGCCGAATAAAAAAAAAATAATTACAAAATTTTGGAAGTTGAATTTTGGGGGCCACGAGTTTGGTGAGATTTTGTTGTTGGAATTGCAAGTTGGATTTTAATTCCTATTACTTCAATTGAGTTGATATTCTATGAATAAAAAAAAAGAAAAAGAAAAGCCGAATTAAAAAAAAAAAAAAAAAGAAGAGAAAGCCGATTTTGTTGAATTTGATATTGAAACTTGTTTGCTAGAAATCTCTTTGAATTGATGAGTTGTTGACTATTTAATCAATATTTGGAGTTACGGGAGATTTATTTTTGCTGCTGGATATTGAATTTTTGATGCCAAATTAATTGGATTAAAAATTAGTTAAAGGATTTGATACAAAAGCTTGAATTACAAAGAACAACAACCAACAACTATCCTATATTTTTGTTCGATTTGATTCTTGTTTGTATTTGAATTTATTTTTCTAAATTTTATTCTAGAACTCTTAATTTCTTACCATCTGGTCGAGTTCTTATTGATTTCGAGATTTCCTTTGTTAAATTGCTTAGAAAAGCTGAGTATTAGATGTTTAAAAATTCACTCGGTATTGTTTGTTTTTTTGCTACTGTTTTGTTGATAAGTTTAATTAAAATATACTTGTGACATAATTTCTATTTCATGGGTTTTTTAATTAGAACTTTGAGTTAATCCTTTGAGCAGAAAAAGTTAAGAATGTGTGAGCTTACAAGAGGATTAAAAGTTGAAACTAGTGTGCAAACACGAGTGTTAAGACCTTGTTTGAGTAAAACACATAAGGGAGTGAATTTGGTGAAGACCTATTTTATTTTTGTGTTATTCATACTAACATGGTATATTCAAGGGTGAGAAAAGGAGATCCACCATTAAGAATTAATGAAGAAGAGCCCATAAGATTCAAAGGAGATTCCCGAGCTTTGGGGAGTGGAGATGAGCACAAGGACATGAGGGCCATCTTGGAGCATTTACAACGGATGAATGCTCGATTTGATTAAATAGATCAAAGGATGGACAAGTTAGAAACATCATGATGTGAATCTGCCCGAACTCACACAATAGACAACCCGCTAGGGTGCTGACCCGATACGAGTGAAGACCGGACTGATCACTAGGGCTCAAGCTAAGAGGTTTAGGGAAAATTTTGCTGCCTTTATCCAAGGAGTGATTCATTCTCAAGAGGTCCTATCCATACCCGAAGATCCAAGACCTGTTTTGAGCATACAAGTGGTGGAAGCTGATACGGACCCGGGTAGCGGTTTTTGTGCATTTATGGAGTCCGGGCAGCATGAAATGGTTCCAACACTTTATGGATTCAATGCATATCTCTAAGAGGCAATGGAATCAAGTCAAGGCAGCTTCAAAGGCAATCAAACAGGTGGTGTGCGCATAAGAGGAAGCTTGGCCCGTTTTTACTGTATTATTTGCTGGCTTTACTGTATTTTACTGAGTTGGCTTTTTCTCTTTCCTCCAAGCAAGGGCAACGTGTGGGACTGCATAATAATCCTATTTGGCATCCTAAAAAGCATATGGAACCTGATTTGGAACTCAAATTGGTCAAAGATTGGTCAAAATCAACTTAGTCAAAAAGCTAGTATTTTACTTTCCTAATTTGATTTCTACTTTTGGTTTTAGGAAATTACCTTTACTTTTGGCTTTTATTTATTTATTTACTGGACAAATAAGTTTAGGGAAGTTATTATTTTATTAATTTCATTGTAAATGAATTAATTCCTAATTCAAAACAACGGAATTAATGAATCCAAATTAGATTAGGAAAGGGTGTTGAAATTAGGCAATTTTCTAATTGGATTTTATGTTGGCCGAAATTTCCTAATCCTTTTAGGGTTTTATGTTGTTCATTCAAAGCCTATTTAAAGGCTTATTTTCAATGAGAAATCAAGCTTAAATTTAATATGGAAATTATTTGTGAGATTGAATTCTCTTTATTCTTTTGAACACCTAAAACACCATTATTGAATGAGTATTTTAGTTTGACTTATCAATAGGAAATCCAACACCTATTATGGCATCTTCATTATACCAAGGTTTCTAATCATAGGTTGGTTAGGGGTTGAGGTGACCATTAGAACTTGAACATAATTAGATCCGGGCTAACATAATACGGGTTTAGGCGCAGGTCGTCCTAGGTTCGTATCACATCACAAGGAGGGCCGAATACAAGGTTTGATAGTCATGGAGGCCGAGGTCAAGGTCAAAGAGGCCGAAGGTGACTTAGAGAAGAATTCGGGGAAGGCAATTTTGGAGATTACTTGGATGAGGGGTTTGATGAAATTTTTGAACCTTAAGGAAGACCAATCTGTGGGAGACCAACAAGGAATAAGGATGATGATCTTGGGAATATTAAGGTTAACATACCACCTTTCATGGGAAAAGGTGAACCAAAGGCTTACTTGGAATGGGAGGAGCGTATAGAGCTGATCTTTGATTCTCACAACTATTTGGACGCTAAGAAAGTTAAATTGGCAACAATAGAGTTTGGATATTATGCATTCCAATGGTGGACTAATAAGCAAAATACCCGAAAGAGAGTAGGTGATAAATTGATTACTACTTGACGACAAATGAAAGAAGCCATAAGGAAGCGATTTGTACCTACTCATTACCATAAGTTGCTACATCAAAGGTTACAATCTTCATCTCAAGGAAATAGGTCCATGGAGGAATATTACAAGGAGATGGAGATGCTCATGATGAGATTGAGCATGAATGAAGAAAGAGAAGCAACCATGGTCCGGTTTCTAGGTGGGTTGAATCGTGAGATAGCTAATCAATTGGAATTGCAACAATGTGCTGAATTGGAAGAGTTGTTGCATGTGGCTATCAAACTTCAGAATCAATTCAAGAAGAAGGGTACAAGCTCACAGTTTGGAGGAGTTTTAGATAGTGGGAGGTCAAATCCAAGTGCTTGGAGAAGCATTCCCACCTTTGAAGCAAGATAAAAGCCAAAACTTGGATAAAAGAGCACCAATCAGCCAAAAAGGTAGTCCAAAGTCGAATCTATCCAAGCACCAAAGAATGAAGGTAAATCTGATCCTAAACTTTCTAGAACTCATGCTATTGTGTGTTTTAAGTGCTAGGGATGAAGACACATTGCTAGCCAATGCTCAAATAGGAGAATTATGGTTTTGAAGGGTAATGGTGAGCTAGAACCCGTAAGTGAGGAAAGTAGAGGTGAAACTGAGCAAGAAGAGGAAGAATTTGAAGATGAATCCAAAACCTTGAATGCTTCGCATGCCGAACTAAGCTTGGTGAGTAGGAGAGTCTTGGCCATGTACAAATATGAGGAGCAATTTCAAAGAGAGAATATATTCCACACTCGATGTGAAATCCAAGGTATGATTTGTAGCATGATAATTGATAATGGAAGTTGTGCTAATGTGATTAGTAATGTTGTCGTTGATAAATTAGGCTTAGTAACAATTAAGCATCTCGAACCATATAGATTACAATGGCTTAATGATAGTGGTGAGATGAAAGTAACTAAACAAGCCAAAATAAAATTCAGCATTGATAAATACGTGGATGTTGTTTTATGTGATGTTGTGCCTATGCATGCGGGTTATATTTTACTTGGTAAACCATGGTAATTTGATAAGGATACTATACACTATGCTTGATAGAATGCTATTGTCTTTAGATTTAAAGGTAAAAAGGTCAAGCTGGAACTATTGACTCCTAAAGATATATTTAAAGACCAACTTCAAATACAACTAAGGGGGAGGTCGAAAAGCTTAAGGAAAGAACTAGCATGGCACCAATAGCAACAACACCAATCCAAGGAGTCCAAGCCATGCAAGACCAACCAAATAAGGTTTCTAGAACCCAAATTGAGTGGAAAAATCAAGGCCAATCCAAGAGTGAGAAAAAATTGAGAAGGCCGAGAGATATGGTGAGAAACCCGAAAGTGAAGGAAAAAGTGTGGTGAGTGAGAGAGAGAAAGGAAAAGAAATGAAAGAGAGGAAAAATAGAAGTTTTTATCTTAGCTTTGCTGATGTTAATAAAGCAATTTTGATTAAGAAACCATTGCTTGTTATGATTTTTAAGGATGTGTATTTGAATGATCAAGCTAATCCCGAAGAACTTGAATTGCCAAATTCTATTTCTTCTCTTTTGCAGGAATTCGATGATGTCTTTCCGAATGAAATTCCTAAAGGATTACCACCTATCCAAGGGATAGAACATCAAATTGATTTTGTTCTAAGAGCAGTAATTCCAAATAGACCTACATATAGAAGTAATCCCAATGAGACAAAGGAGTTACGAAGATAGGTAAGTGAGTTGCTTGATAAAGGTTACATTCGTCAGAGTATGAGTCCATGTGTTGTCCCTGTTTTGTTAGTACCTAAGAAAGATGGCTCATAGTGTATGTGTGTAGGTTGTAGGGCTATAAATAATATTACCATTAAATATAGGTATCCAATTCCTAGGTTAGATGATATGTTAGATAAATTACTTGGTGCATGCATTTTTACTAAAATTGATCTTAGGAGTGGATATCATCAAATTAGAATTAAAGAGGGTGATGAATGAAAAACTGTATTTAAAACTAAGTATGGATTGTATAAGTGGTTAGTAATGCCTTTTGGTTTAAGTAATGCACCTAGTACCTTCATAAGATTAAGATGAATGAAAAACTGTAATTAAAACTAAGTATGGATTGTATGAGTGGTTAGTCATGCCTTTTGGTTTAACTAATGCACCTAGTACCTTCATAAGATTAATGAATCATGCTATGCAACCATTTGTTGGAAAATTTGTTGTTATTTATTTTGATTATATTCTTGTATATAGTGGGCATCTAGATGAGCATGTAGAACAACTTAGGCAAGTTTTAAATATTCTTAGGAAGGAAAGGTTGTTTGCTAACATGAAAAAATGTGATTTTTGTAAAGAATAGTTGGTTTTTCTAGGATTCGTAGTGAGTGCTGCAGGTATAAAAGTTTATCAATCCAAGGTGCAAGCAATCCAAGAGTGGCCAAAAGCTACCTCCATTACCCAAGTGAGGAGCTTTCATGGTTTGGCTAGTTTCTACCGACGATCTGTCAAGGATTTTAGCGCATCACAGCACCTTGTTGAAATGTGGTGATCTTGCTACAATGTGCAAGGTAGTTCGGTTACACTTGCACTCTTTATTTTGCAACATCAAAGACTAAACATTATTTATGTTTATGCATTTTATTTTATCTTGTAATGTTTAAGAACAATATCCTTTTTGTAATGCCCTAAGCTCAATTAACTAAAGCTTAGGGCCTTTTTGTCTAGTTGCTGGAATTGTATTTCCAGCAATATAAGTCTACTTCCTTGGATGCCGTTTGATGAAGGTTTGGTATTTGGATCTGAATTTTGGATACAATAAACTAGAAATGCAGAGAAAGCAGAAGCTAAAAGAATGGCCCAATTTGGAGCTGGGAAGGCTGAGTTAAGCCCTAAACAATCTGACCCTTATGCAATTTTGTTGCCCATAAATCTGGATAAAACTGCCTCGGGTTTGATTATTATTGAATAGGTAAATGGACTTTTTTTTATCTTATTTTTGGCTACAACATAGTTTAATATTCAAAAAGGTTTCCCTCCAATTTTCAATTCAAATGGAGCTGGTTTTCAAAATCAAATGCCTCAGAAAAGTTGAACTGCCCATTAAAAAAGGTTTCTTGCATGCCCAGCACATTGATTAGAGTTAGTTGAGGTAGTTTGGCTTGGTTGGTTACTTTTAATGCTTTTGTATTTATTGCTCAATATGGCAGCATGTCTTATTGTCTTTTTGATGTATTTAAAAGTATGAAAATTGTAATGAAAAACGTTGAGAAAGAAAATATTCAAAAATAGATTTTGAAAAAAACAACATTTTTGAAACTCACCAAAACACCACCACCCGAGAGCTTGTTCTTGTGTCCATTTTTCTTCAAAACTTTTCAAAAACCATTTTTTCAAATGGCCTCACAATCCTTTGCAACCCCAACACCACCTAAGTTTGAAGGCCAAAACTATTCCATTTGGAGTATAAAAATGAAAGCCTACCTTCAAGCCTTTGGTTTATGGGAAGTCATAGAAGAAGGTTATGTAGTGGAAGAGTTGAGAGCTAATGCACATGAGGCCGAAATTGCCAAGGGGTTCAAGGCCCTCACTGCCTTGCACTCCTCTGTGAGTGATTCCATTTTTACAAGGATGATGTCATGCACAAGTGCTAGAGAGGTTTGGATAAAGCTACAAGAGGAGTTCCATGGAAATACTAGAACTCGGCAAATGCAAGTTTTAAACCTAAGAAGAGAGTTTGAGACCTTGAAGATGAAGGAGAATGAGCTTGTCAAGGATTTCACAGAAAGAATGCTCAAAGTGGTAAATCAAATTTGGGTCCTTGGTGAGCAATTGACCGATCAACGGGTAGTAGAGAAAGTATTGGTGAGCTTACCCGAAAGGTTTGAAGCTAAGATTTCCTCCCTTGAAGAATCTAGAAATCTTAGTGAAATAACCTTGAGTGAGCTCATCAATGCTCTTCAAGTAACCAAACAAAGGAGAGCCATTAGAAAGGAGGAGACCATAGAGAGTGCATTCTATGGTCGCCACGGCAACAAGAAGAAGAATAAAGGAAGTGATGGAATTTGGTGTAGGTTTATGTTATTGTACCCTAGAGAGCACAATCATTCAAGGTGTTAGTCAAGAATGATTGTTGTTGGTTCTTGGTTCTTGATTTTATTTTTTTTGGGGTTTGTTAAGGTTTTGTTTCTGGTTTTAATGGAGGTTTAGGGTTCTTCAGAAGAAGAAACCAAAATGTAGTAGTTGAGAGAGAGAAAGTCAAAAATGTTGTTTTTCAAAATCTATTTTTTTGAATATTTTCTTTCTCAACGTTTTTCATTACAATTTTCATACTTTTAAATACATCAAAAAGACAATAAGGCATGCTTCCATATTGAGCAATAAATACAAAAGCATTAAAAGTAACCAACCACGCCAAACTACCTCAACTAACTCTAATCAATGTGCTGGGCATGCAAGAAACCTTCTTTAATGGGCAGTTCAGCTTATCTAAGGCATTTAAATTTTAAAACCAGATCCATTTGACTTGAAACTTGGAGAGAAGCCTTTTTGAATATTAAACTATGTTCTAGCCAAAAACCAGATAAAACAAAGTCCATTTACCCATTCAAAAATAATCAAACCCGAGGCAGTTTTGCCCAGTTTTCTGGGCAATAACACTGCACAAGGGTCAGATTGTTTTGGGCTTCACTAAGCCTTCCCAGCTCCAAATTGGGCCATTCTTTTTTCTGACTCTTCCTCTGAATATCTAGTTTATCATATCCAAAATTCAGGTCCAAATCCCAAACCTACTTCAAACTGCATCCAAGGAAGTGGACTTATGTTGCTGGAAATACAATTCCACCAACTAGACAAAAAAGGCCTTAAGCTAGATAATGAGCTTAGGGCATTACAAAAAGGATATTGTTCTTAAACATTAAAAGATAAAATAAAATGCATAAACATAAATAATGTTTGGTCTTTGATGTTGCAAAACAAAGAATGCAAGTGTAACCGAACTACCTTGCACATTGTGGCAAGATCACCACATTTCACACTCCTCCTTGGTGTTCTTGCTTGAAATATTTAGAAGCTTCCTCAAGGTCTCAAATCTTGCTTTTGGAAGTGGCTTGGTGAAGAAATCTGCAAGGTTATCTTCGGTCTTGATATATTCCAAGCTTACTTCTCCATTTTCTTCAAACTCCCTCAAAGAGTGATACTTCACCGGTATGTGTTTTGTCCTTCCATGTTGAACGGGGTTCTTGGCTATTGATATGGCTGAAGTGTTGTCACATTTGATGATGGTTGAACCCTCTTAAGGATAACCAAGATCCTCCAATAATTTCCTAAGCCAAATGCATTGATTTGCACATGAAGAGCAAGCAATGTACTCGGCTTCGGCGGTGCTTTGAGCGGTTTTTGCTTGCTTCTTTGCATTCCATGAGAATGGTCCACTACCAAGTGAGAAAAGATACCCCGAAGTGCTCTTCATATCATCCAAGCATCCAGCCCAATCACTATCCGAGTAGGCCATTAATCTCATCACATCTTTGATGGAGCCAAGGAGACAAGGAGACTTTGGAGTTTGGTATGATAGACAAGATGTGATGAGATTAATGGCCTACTCGGATAGTGATTGGGCTGGATGCTTGGATGATATGAAGAGCACTTCGGGGTATCTTTTCTCACTTGGTAGTGGACCATTCTCATGGAATGCAAAGAAGCAAGCAACAACCGCTCAAAGCACCGCCGAAGCCGAGTACATCGCATGCGCTTCATGTGCAAATCAATGTATTTGGCTTAGGAAATTATTGGAGGACCTTGGTTATCCTCAAGAGGGTTCAACCACCATCAAATGTGATAACACTTCAGCCATATCAATAGCCAAGAACCCCCTTCAACAAGGAAGGACAAAACACATACCGGTGAAGTATCACTCTTTGAGGGAGTTTGAAGAAAATGGAGAAGTAAGCTTGGAATATATCAAGACCGAATATAACCTTGCAGATTTCTTCACCAAGCCACTTCCAAAAGCAAGATTTGAGACCTTGAGGAAGCTTCTCAATATTTCAAGCAAGAATACCAAGGTGGAGTGTTGAAATGTGGTGATCTTGCTACAATGTGCAAGGTAGTTCGGTTACACTTGCACTCTTTATTTTGCAACATCAAAGACCAAACATTATTTATGTTTATGCATTTTACTTTATCTTGTAATGTTTAAGAATAATATCCTTTTTGTAATGCCCTAAGCTCAATAAACTAAAGCTTAAGGCCTTTTTGTCTAGTTGCTGGAATTGTATTTCCGGCAACATAAGTTCACTTCCTTGGATACCGTTTGATGAAGGTTTGGTATTTGGATCTGAATTTTAGATATAATAAATGATAAATGCAGAGGAAGCAGCAGAAAAAATAATGGCCCAATTTTGAGCTGGGAAGGCTGAGTTAAGCCCTAAACAATCTGACCCTTGTGCAGTTTTGTTGCCCAGAAATCTGGACAAAACTGCCTCAGGTTCGATTATTTTTGAAAGGGTAAATGGACTTTTTTTTATCTGATTGTTTGCTAGAACACAGTTTAATATTGAAAAAGGCTTCTCTCCAATTTTCAAGTCAAATGGAGCTGGTTTTCAAATTTAAATGTTTCAGACAAGCTGAACTGCCCATTAAAGAAGGTTTCTTGCATGCCCAACACATTGATTAGAGTTAGTTGAGGTAGTTTGGCTTGGTTGGTTACTTTTAATGCTTTTGTATTTATTGCTCAATATGGCAGAATGTCTTATTGTCTTTTTGATGTATTTAAAAGTATGAAAATTGTAATGAAAAATGGAATGAAGATATTCAAAAAAAAAATTTGAAAAACAACTATTTTGGCTCTCTCTCTCTCTCAACTACTACATTTTGGTTTCTTCTTCTTCCCAAAAGCTAAAAACCTTCTCAAGAACCCCAAACCTCCATTAAAACCAGAAACAAAACCTTAACAAATCCAAAAACAAAATCAAGAACCAAGAACCAACAACAATCATACTTGACTAACACCTTGAATGATTGTGCTCTAGGGTACAACAACATAAACCTACATCGAATTCCATCACACCTTTGATCACATGGATTGGATAGAGTCCCCTGATCTTGACATCCAAGCATGAATCCTTTGAAAGTTGTGAAGAAGAATGTTGGCTTTAAATGCAGGGAAGCATAAGATAAATCTTTTAATTTGTTGAAAGAAAATTTGTCTAATGCACCTTTACTAGTTTTGCCTAACTTCGACAAAATTTTTGAAATTGAATGTGATGCTTCAGGTGTAAGTATTGGAGTTGTCTTAATCCAAGAAGGAAGACCCATAGCATACTTCAGTGAAAAATTAAATGGAGTTGCACTAAACTACCCGACTTATGACAAAGAGATGTATGCTTTGGCGAGAGCTTTAGAAACGTGGCAGCATTATCTCATGCCAACAGAATTTATGATTCATACAAATCATGAATCTTTGAAGCACATTAAGGGCCAAGAAATGCTTAACCAAAGGCATGCTAAGTGGATTGAATTCATTGAAACATTTCCTTATGTCATTCACTACAAAAAAGATAAGGAAAATGTGGTCACCGATGCATTATCCCAAAGGTATGTACTCTTTTCTATCTTAAATGCTAGATTGCTTGGATTTGAATAAATAAAAGAACTTTATGAGCATGACAGTGACTTTGGGGAAATATCTAGGACCTGTCCAAAACATGGTTCTAATAAATTTTACATCTTTGAGGGGTATTTATTTAGGGAAAATAAACTTTGTGTGCTTAATTGTAGCATTATGGAATTATTAGTGAAGGAAGGTCATGGTGGTGGCTTAATGGGTCATTTTGGTGTTTTCCTTACTGCAAGAACACTTTTATTGGCTTAACATGAGAGGAGATGTAGAGAAAATATGTGAAAGATGCTTGAAGTGCCGAAAAGCCAAATCCAAGTTGAAGCCGCCCAGTTTATATCTTCCATTGCCGATTTCTTCCTTTCCTTGGGAGGATTATCTATGGATTTTTATTCTTGGTTTACCTAGGTCAAGGATAGGTAAGGATTCAATATTTGTTGTTGTGGATAGATTCTAAGATGGCACATTTTATTGCATGTAATAAAACTGATGATGCACCTAATGTTGCTAACTTATTCTTTAAGAAAATTGTTAGGCTGCATGGTATGCCTAGAACAATTATTTCAAATAGGGATGCTAAGTTTTTAAGTTATTTTTGGAAAATTTGTGGGCTAAGTTAGGAACTCAACTTTTGTTTTCAACTACTTGTCATCCACAAACTGACGGACAAACCGAAGTAGTAAATAGGATTTTATCTACATTGTTATGAGCTTTAATTAGTAGAAATTTAAGAACATGGGAAGAATGTTTGCTACATATTGAATTTAGTTATAATAGATCTTTTGCATTCATCCACTAAATATTCTCCATTTGAGATTGTTTATGGTTTTAATCCTTTAACTCCATTAGAATTAACACATTTACCTTTAAGTGAACATGCTAATCTAGATGGGAAACAAAAAGCTGATTTTGTGAAGCAGATTCACGAGAAGACTAAAGCAAACATTGAAAAGAGGATGGAGCAATATGCAAAGAGTGCTAATCAAGGCCGAAAACAAGTTGTCTTTGAACCTGGAGATTGGGTTTGGTTGCATACAAGAAAGGAGAGGTTTCTCGAACAAAGAAAGTCCAAGCTTATGCCGCGTGGAGATTGACCTTTTCAAGTTTTGAAGCTAATAAATGACAATGCTTAAAAAATTGATTTTCCAGGTAAGTATAATGTTAGTGTCACATTTAATGTTGCTGACTTATCTCCTTCTTCTATAGGTGATGACTTTGATTTGAGGGTAAATCCTTTTCAAGAGGACCGGGATGATGAGAATCCTCCCAAACTCACACAACCAATAACCCACTGTAATGTTGATCCGATACGGATGAAGACCAGGCCCGATCACTATAGCTCAAGCTAAGATATTTTAGGACAACCTAGCTGCCTTTATACAGGGAGTAATTAATTCTCAAAAGGGCTTGTTAATACCCGAAGAGCATCCAAGTGGTGGAAGCCGATACGAACCCGAGTAGAGCTGTTTTAGTACAAATATGGACTGCGAGCAGTGATAAATAATTCTAACACTTCATGGATTCAATGAATATCTTTAAGAGGTCATAGAATCAAGACAAGGAAGCAGCTAAAGCATCCAAACAGGTGGTGTGCGCATAGGAGGAAGTTTGGCCGATCTTACTATATTTTTTTGCTGACTTTACTGTATTTTGCTGAGGTGGCATTTTCTCTTTGTTCCAATCAAGGACAATGCATGAGACTCAATGATAATCCTATTTGGCATCCTACAAGGCATATGAAAGCTGATTTGGAGCTTAAATGGGTCAAAGATTAGTCAAAGACAGCTAGTCAAAAAGATAGTTACTTAATTTCCTAATTTGATTTTAACTTTTTGTTTTAGAAAATTAGTCTTTTATTTGTTTATTTGCTGGACAAATCAATTTAGGAAAGTTACTATTTTATTATTTTCAATGTAAATTAATTAATTCCTAATCCAAAATAAAGGAATTAATTAATGCAAATTAGAAGTAGGAAAGGAGTGAGAATCGGCTTACATTAGGTTTCCTATTCTTTTGTGGCTGATTTTGTCCTATCTTTTTAGGGTTTTTTTTTCATGTCTTGAACCTATTTAAGGGTTATTTTTCAATGAGAATACAACTTGAATATTTTACAAAAAAATAATTATGAGATTGAATTTCTCTTTGAACACCTAAAATACCATTAGAGAGTAAGTGTTTTAGTTTTGACTTATCAATAGGATATCCATCACCTATTGTGGCGTCTTCATTATACCAAGGTTTTTAATCACAGATTGGTTAGGAGTGAGGTCCTTCTATTAAAATTTGAACTTAATTGAGATCCAGACTAATGTAATACGGGTTTTGGCATGTGTCGACCTAGGTTCGTATCATTTGGTATCGGAGCCAGGTTTTGTTCAGATTTGATCAATCTTATTTGTTTTATTTGTTTATGTGTTATTCTGCAATTTAAGCATTAGGTTAAGGTTACTTCTATCATCATACATGTTCTGCATATTAAAAAAAAAAATTCATTCATAGCTAAAAGTAGGTTCATCTCACTTGCTATCAGAGCCAATATTTTGTTCAAGTTTGATCTATCTTATTTGTTTTAATGATGAGAATCCACCCGTACCCGCACAACCAACAACCCATTGAGGTACAAATCCAATATGGATGAAGACGGGGCCAATCACTAGGGCTCAAGCCAAGAGATTTAAAAACAACCTGGCTGGATTTATACAAGGAGGAATCAATTCTCAAAAGGACTTGTCCATACCCAAAGATTCAAAGCATGTTTTAAGCATCCAAGTGGTTAAGGCCAATATAGAGTCAGTAGCTATTTTAGTACATTATGGACTTCGGACAGCAAGGAATGGATCCAACACTTCATGAACCCAATGACTATCACTAAGAGGTTATGGAATCAAGACAAGGCAGAAGGTAAAGTAACTAAAATGGTGTTTTGCGCATAGGAGGAGTTTTTGGCCGAAATTACTATTTTTGTTGCTGGTTTTACTGTATTTTGCTGATTTGGCATTTTCTCTTTGTTCCAATCAAGGCCAATGTATGGGACCCATAAATAATCCAATTTGGCATCCTACATAGCATGTGGAAGCTGATTTGATGTCTTTACAAACTGGAAATTGGTCAAAGTTAGTTTAGTAGTCAAATTAGTCAACTAGTTTCCTAATTTGATTTTAACCTTTTGATATAGGAAACTAGCTTTTATTTTGGTTTTATTTAATTATTTTGCTGGACAAGTTACTTTAGGAAAGTTAGAATTTTATTATTTTGATTGTTTAGAATTTTATTATTTTGATTGTAAATTAAATAATTCCTTTTTCAAAATTAAGGAATTAATTAATCAAAATTAGATTAGGAAAGGAATGGAATTTTGGCCACATTAGGAATCTAGCATACATGGCCGGTTTTGTCTTAGCTTTTTAGGGTTTATTGTTTTTATGTCTTGAACCTATTTAAAGGTTATTTTTCAATGAGAATACACCTTCAATAATATTTAGAAATTGATTGTGAGATGAATTCCTCTTCGTTCTCTTTGAACACTTGAAACACTATTAGAAAGTGAGTGTTTTAGTTTTGACTTATCAATAGGATATCCATCACCTATTGTGGCATCTTTATAATACCAAGGTTTCTAATCACAGGTTGGTTAGGGGTTGAGGTCCTACCATTAAAATCTAAACTTAATTGAGATCTGGGCTAATTTAATACAGGTTTAGATGTTTGTCAACCTAGGTTCGTATCAATTGCCCTCATATCAAAATCATCACCTGTAATAAAAGGAGATAAGTCAGCAACATTAAATCTAGCACTAACGTTATACTCACCCAATAAATCAAGTTTATAAGCATTTTCATTAATTTGCTCCAAAACTTGAAAAGGTCCATTTCCACGTGGCATAAGCTTGGACTTTCTTTGTACGGGAAACCTCTTCTTTAAATGTTACCAAACACAATCTCTCCCAAATTTTCAAATTTCCACTAAGTAAAGGTCTCAACAATGCTGATAAAGTTCTATACAACAAAGGCATCTTTAAATAAGCATCTTTAAATAAGCATCTTTATAACCAATAACAATAAAAAATTTTGAAAACCCAAATATAATTTTTAGAAAAAATAGACCACGTTAAAATCATCTTAATATGAAATAGTTTTATAACTCTCAATTATTTAGAATCAACATTTAAATTAATAAATAAATATATAGTTTAATAAATTAATATATAGTTATATAAATAAATAAACAAATAATCTTACAAGGTCATATACATTTACTTAGTTATCTACACACACACACACACACACACACACATATATACACAAAAGAATAAATATGTTTTATTAGTATTATTGTTTTACCAAAATTAAAATTAATGATAAATAATTTCACAATTCAGTCATAGATTATAGTTGAAATTAAAACATGTAAGCAATTTAAAAAGAAGCTATATAAGATAATATCTTTTTAATTCTACAACCAACCCAATAATTTGAAGTTCACAAAAAAAAAAAAAAAAAACCGCATATAGATTGACAATTAAAACAATAAATCAAATGATGAAAGTATTTTAATTAAAAATATGAGTCAAGACCTTTTTCGGAATTTTATAAAGTACCTAACTAATAACGATTTATTAAATAATACCTTTAAATCCAAATTTAATAATAAATAAATAAACAAAAGCATTTATATACACACAAATATTTATGTACTCCAAAATAAAATTTAGAAAAAAAACTATGTCACTCACATCAATGACATTATTCATCCTTACTCTACAGTATGGTTCACCACTAATCATGTTGAGTGCCTAATATACACCATGTATGTTATTTAGATAACACATACATTCTCCAAGGGTACTAGAATATATTAAATATTTTAAATATTTTAAAATTTATTTTCACTACTTTGAATTCCATAACTTGAACTTCAGCAAGTCCAACTATACAATAATCTTGACTAGCCTGTTACCTAGAATTTAGGGATTCTCCTAATTACACTCAATTTTATAAAATTGAGCATTCTATTAACCCCTATTGGCCACTATGGAATAATTTTCTTAGGAAGAAATTCCAACATATTCCAATTTTTATAGTAATTTTAAATTATCATAAAAATGGTAACATTTTAAATACTCAATCATAATTAGCAAACTATATACCAAATGAAAGCTTGTAAGACAAGGATTAAGATTAAAGATACTCAACTTAAACGATCCAAACTTGCTGCCAATGACAGGAAGTTGATTAGAAATTTTCGGTCAAATTCAAAAGCCGACTTGGAATTTGGAAGAATGGAGGCCATATTTGTAATTAGGGGGTTCAAATAGAGAGGATAGAGGTATGGATCGAAGTGGGTAGATCAGAAAAAGGCAATTTCGTTGGAAAAATAAAATTGGCCACTGCGACTTTAACAATCTAATCTAGGCATGTCATCGGCCGCAAGACTTAGCGGCCGAGGTCACCGGTGACTTAGCTTCACCTATGGCCAGCACATGTCATCAACAAGTGGCCAGAAAATGGTCATTTTCAACCAACCCAAGAGAGAGGGGAGAGAGAGAGAGAGAGAGAGAGAGAGAGAAGGGGAGGGAGAGGGGGTTTTTCCCCGTGGGAGAGGAAAGAGAAAAAGACAAAGAAAAGGAAAAAGAAAGGAGTGTGGCCACATGTCACCTATGGATGGGTGATACATGGCACCCATCAAGAAGGTTTTTAAATATACTTTACATGCTTTTCCATAAAACTACTTGGTAAAGTTAGTTCCAGAAAAATAAGCACAATTTTACCAATCTATAATTTTTCAACCGTAGGTCCAAATCAAGCGTGGTGCTAGTCTACGGACTTGTATAGACGAGCACAATACAATAGTACATAAGTTAAAATCAAAATCCATACAAATAAAAAGTGAACCTCGAACTCAGTTGATCAGTCTGGACCGTACCTTATCATGACTGTAACTTGCTAATCGCAGCTCCAAATTTGGCATTCTACCAGTCTATGAACTTGGGGTAATGCGTACTTCACCATGGTGCCAAAGTCAAAGTGAAATCCCTCTCATAGCAAAAAACCAACTATAAAACCCACTTAGTCAACCCGATAAACTCCAGTTAAACTTGTTTAAAAATTCATATTGGAATCATTTTCTCGAATCGAGGTGTTACACTATAAATTCAAGAGCAACACAAATGCATATACTGTATTTTATTAAATAAAAGATTAGTTATGCTACAATTTAGCGCAAACAAGAAATACACAAAAGCAATGCCTAATGGGTGCACTCTTTTTTATCCTTTTTCCCTTAGATTTTTACCAAAAATAGATACCATAAATATCTCAAACCTTAATTTCAATATTCTATTATAAGTTAACTAATGATTTGTTCCTCATTTATATATATACACAAAATAAATAAATAAAAATAAATAATAATAATAATAATAATAAACACGAAATAACCAACTGGACTTTTAGAGACAGCAAGTCCTTTAGTTCAATGAGCAACTGAAGTATTATTGAAAGTGTGTGTCCAAAGATCTTACTATAGAAGTTAGCAAAAAAATCAATCCCATTACTAGTACAAATAAACCCTGTAAGTGAGTCACATATAGCTAATTCACATAAAATATCCAACAATGTATTCTTCTATTTGCTTTATTGAACAACTTCAAGAGTAAGGTCTGGAGTATCTCCAAAGTAGAATACCTCATCATTATACTTATTTGCAAGAAACTCTCTTCCATTTAACCTTTTAAAAATATCTTTCTAACAATGTGGTACGGTCTCATATAAGTATAACTTCGAACTTGATCAAATTCTAAGTTAAGACTTGTCAAAAGTGCTTTTTAATCCTCTTATCGACTCTATGGGCTTGTTTGATACAAAAAGAGGAAAAAGTAGTCATCCAAGCCAAATTTTGATTTTTTTTTTTTTGGGTGAAAATTTTATAAAGTTAACCAGGTGTAGATGACTTTCTCTACGGTTTTAGTAAACTTATCAAGCGCTTTGAGGCATTTTTATGGTAAATATCCAATATTTAATTACAATTAGGGATGTCAAAAGTGCTCTTCAATACTGTAACACCCCGTCCCAAATAGCCCTGGAATCCGTGCACGTTGATCGAGGTTGACCGTTGACCGAGCAGGTCAAAAGTTGACTTTTTGTTCCAGTTGGAATTTCCAGTTGACCAGGGTACCGTGGCGAAGTGCTTGATGCCCCGAGTTCGTAGACTAGTAGCACGTCAAAAACGGAGCTACGGTTTGAAAGTTATGGGCAAAACAAGTTGAGGTACAAACAGTCCAAAAGGTGCCGGAGTTGACTTTTTCTTGTGGTGTAAGTTTGTTTTGACTCTTGTATGATTGTAAAGTACTCATCGATACGAGTTCATAGACTAGCGGCACGCTTTAATCGGACATTTGGTTAAAAAGTTATGGACGTTTGAAATTCACCGGATACCGTAATATTTTATTATATCTGGCTTAAGTGCACAGTGACGCCATGTGTCATCACCTGATTGGTCCACGTTGAATGAACAGTGTCACACGGTGGCTTTTATTTGACAAAAATCTCAGGGAAGAGAGAGAAAGAGAGAGAGGAGAGAGAGAGAGAGACCGACCGGCTGCCGGAATTTTTAAATTTTTTCGGCCGATTTACCTTACACGTGCCGGTCAGATGGAATCCTCTCCCCATTTCCGGAAAAACCCCAAAGTTTCACGGCCATTGGCCGCCGGACGCGCCCGGATCGAGGCGGCGAAGATCAGCGGCGATTTTTCCCTCCACCGCCTATTGACCCCTTTCCGGCCATTTATCGGCCACACGCACCAGCCACCCCTCACCACCTCCTCAAGTCCGGCCTACCCACCAAATTTCACGGCCACCAGACCTCCGACGCGCCGGGATCGGAGCATTTTTCGGCGAGGAGCCGAAATTCTTCAAACCCCGATTTCTCCGCTGTCCGGCCTCCGTTTGCCTCACCGCCGGTCCCGTAGGATTCCTCTCCCCTCGATCTACAAATCTACAAAAAATCTCAGCCAAAGGCCACCGCACGCGCCGCCGCCGGCGACGGTTGCCGGTGACCGCAGCGGCTCGCCGGAAGTTACTGTTCCGGCGAATACCCAGTCACCCCGCCGATCCCTCCCGACTGTGTTCGACCTCCTGAACCCGAATCCGACATCCGTTTCCTCCAATTCGCGATGGATTGGGAGAATTGCGAAGTCGAAATCCGAAAGCTTTCCGGCGAGATTCCGGCCACCTCGGGTCCGATCACCGGAAAGTAAGACCGAATCCGTGATCCTCATCACTCGAGCTTCGATTCGGTATATAACTCGTAACTTTTAGATATCGTTTGGTGTTCGCTCCCCGGGTACCCATTTGGGAATTACCCGAATAAAATATTAATATTTGGTTGGTATACTGTGGATGTTTTAGGTGCGCATACGAGTAGTGGAGTTGATCCCGCGGAGGATCTTAGCTGATTTACGCGCTTAAGGTGAGTGACCCACCTTTAAAAATATTTTGGGCAATTAATTATGTTTAATTGGTGTTTAATTGGTATTTAAATTATGCTCATGTGGTACAACTTGGTTATGGTTTTATTGTGGTTTAATTTATTTATTATGCATGAGCAAAGTATATTTCTGTAATAATCGTATGAGGTTTTAAGTATGATTTTCGGGCATAATTGGGTTAATTATTTTATGAAAATATTGTTTAATTGTATATGCCCCCGGTATTTTAAATTGTTGAACCTCGTGTTACGAGAAAATTATGGTTTATTTGTTATCGATATTTTCGTATCGTTTGTTAAAAATATGTGGGATGGTAATTGAGAATTTTGGTATATTTCCCACGGTAGATTTTGGAAAACGGTACAGATGGTTTAATAATTATTTTTAGACGCATTCATGCAGTGTTGGTGTTCTGGTATATGTATATGTGGTTCAGCGCGCAAGTATTATTATTTCACCCGTGAGTTGCCATTGGACCGTGGGCAGGCAAGTCTTATATAGTGCACACAGCCGCCCCCTTCCTTGGCCGGGATGATGGTTTCAGCAGCGGTACTGTTGGGAGGCCGAAGTGCCGTTTGCAAGTTTCTCTCTTTAATCCCCCCGCCAGTCGGTGCTCAGGACGCTGGGTATCGGAGGGCATCACCGGTATAAGGTGTGATGCATCAAGTGAAAATTTCAAATAAAGTTTCAAACCCCAAAGCTGTTCAAAAATGATTTATTATAATTTATTACATTTTAATTATATATTGGGGTATTTATTTGTTTACTGTTTCTCAAATGGTTTGATCCCTTGGTTTTCGGGAAGTACGAATATTGGGTTTTGTGAAATTGTTTTAAAAAGGGAACATTTCCAACGGAGTGATTAGTGAGAGTTTTGAGGGAAAATTATCATTTCCAACTGTTATTATTTATTTATTAATTGTTGGTATTAATTCAATTCCCTTATTGTTATATTATTATTATTATTATTATTATTAACAGTGTTCAGTAGTTTAGGGTCACTCATTGAGATGATTAGCATCTTACGTTTTTAAGTTCCGTTCCCTTAGGTGCAAGAGGTGGTAGACGTTCTTCCGGAGCGAACCAAATTTTCCGCTGCTATCGTGTTTCGAGAAGTACCTTTGTACTCATTCATTTCAGTGTATTATTTCTTTCATCCTTGTTGTACTTCTGTTGACTAGCACTTCATAAAGCTCTGTATACTATTTGGACACTTATGTTTTATTTATGCACTGGGCTGCTGTTATTGTTGTGAAGTGATGTAAATTGTGAAACAACTTGTAGTTTGCGAGAGGAATAAGGGGGTGATTATAGAAGTGTGTTTTTAGTGCAGGTAATTTGTGGTAAGTCCATCCTTTAGGGGAGGTTCTGCCGGATTTTTCCATAGGAGGGTCCGGTAGGGTTTCCCTGGGATCAGGGCTTGTCTAGGGTTCCGGTGAGGAATTTTGGACGGGTCCTGACAAATACTCTTATGGGCTTATTCTATACAAAAAGAGGAAAAAGCAGTAATCCAAGCCCCTTTTTTTTTTTTTTTTTTGAAAATTTTGTAAAGTGAACTAGGTGTAGATGACTTTCTCTATGGTTTTAGAAAACTTATCAAGTGCTTTGAGGCATTTTTATGGTAAATATTCAATATTTAATTGCAGTTAGGCATGTCAAAAGTGCTTTTTATTCCTCTTATGGGCTCTATGGGCTTATTTTATACAAAAAGAGGAAAAAGCAGTCATCCAAGCCTTTTTTTTTTTTTTTGGGAAATTTTATAAAGTGAACTAGGTGTAGATGACTTTCTCTACGGTTTTAGTAAACTTATCAAGCGCTTTAAGGCAATTTTATGGTAAATATCCAATATTTAATTACAGTTAGGCATTCTTTCTTTTCTTTTTCTTTTTTCTTTTTTCTTTTTTTGTTTTGTTTGTTTTATAGTTAGGCATTCTTGCAAGACATGAATTCTAGAATCTTTAATTACTTTTATTGAAGTAGGTACTACTTGGCAAGACATCAAAAATTTAAACTTGTTTTCTTGGGCTACCTTATGGGCTATTATCTACAACCTTAAACTCAACCTCCTAGTATATATCCAATTCTTGTCATATATTATCAAGGCATCGAAGTACTATAAACATAGATACATGCACTTTGTCAAATAGATGCGGATGGGATAGTATTCCTGATTGGTATCACAACCTATTCCCTCAAATCATAATGCTTAGAATCATTACCTTCATTAAATAGATAATCGACAAACATCTTTGGTAGTAGAAAATTACGAACATATATATAGCCTTGAACAATCCTTGGTTCCATAGAGTTGATAAAGCCAATTCAAGCAACAACAAAAATAAAAAAATGTTGATAGATTCAAGACTTCACTGCAAAATTCTTCCATGTTGTATTATCCAGGATTATGCAATCCGGATTCAATCTTGTTCTGTCTAACAAATTAACTTACCTAATCTCACCGCTCAACAAAAACAAATTAAATAAATAATACTATCCAATAAATGTTTAGCTAGGTTATAAAGTAGCCTAAAAGCTTAACAGGTAGGCTATTATTTCTTTATATTTTTCTCTAACATTCTTTTTTATATGTAGATTCGACCTTTTTTTAGACTCTAAATCCAAATCGAATTACTATTTTTTAAAAAAGTTAAGCTGATAGGAGATAGGCTATCATTTTTTTAGTTTAATATTTTTCTCTAACATGACTCACTGACTGAGACTCGTGGCAAATTTTAGGGTTCATGGTGCATGAGAGGCTAAAGAAAGGCACAGTTGACTGGGTTATGATCAGATCAGCAGTGGTGATTCTAAAGAGAATTCTGTGAAATGATAAGGCTTGCCTTAAACAACAAACAAATAAAACACCGGTAAGAATGCGACCAAGAAAAGCATGAAGAGAAAATTCTCTTTTTCTGCAAACAAATTATTGAATATGATTGCTAATACAGACAACCTAATTAAATTACAATTGAGGGAACTAATTCAAAATTTCCCTTTCACTTAGTTGAATCCTAACCAAACCTAATCGACATATATTACAATATTTCCTCAACTATCTAAACCAACCAAATATGTACTACAATTTTTGAATTTTCTTTCAAATTGGTTATTAACTTTGTTTAACTGTTGTATTGACAGGACCCGCCCTGGGAACCCTCCCAGGATCTCCTGGGTGGTCCTACTTAGTAAAATCTCACTGGACAATCCCTAGAGGATATCCAGTGGAACGTCACTTAAAACATGGATATCTGAACACAAGTATTATCAATAATACCTCAATATATAAATATAATTAAATCCACAACAGCACAAAGTCCACAACCGGCCTATTGTACCATAGGTCATAACTACACACATAAGTAAAATGATTTCTACTGAGCCCAATATTTAGATCAGAGCATTCTAAGAGTGTTAAAAAAATTTAAAAGTACAAATAAGTAATAAATTAGGCCAGAAAGATAAGGATAAAATAAAGAAAGGATAAACACTGCTGCTGTGGTGGAAGGAAAAAAGTAACAAGCGATGTGCGAGGTAGAATGCTACTAACTGCCTGGACCTAAGGGAACGAATTTAAAAACAAATAAAACATGAGATAAAAATATCTCAGTGAGTGGCATAGTGTAAGAGAAAAATAATAATTTATTTCCGTAAAAAGCTTTCTCTCAAGACCTCTTATTCCACTCGTTTGAAAAGTTTCCTGCTTAAAAATTATTTCGTAAAACCTAAACTTGTACCCAATTCAATATCATATAATTGATGCTCAAAAGTATAAAGTGAAAATGATCATTGTAATACTATAAAATGTCTTAATCAAGATATAAATATTGAGTATAAAATATTATAAACACAATTTCAAGAAACAATTATGAAAGTGTAGTAATAACCAACATATTTAAAAACCAAAAATATAGTCAAACGTATACAATGTACCATACAATATACCAATCCCTAAACCATTGGATACACCCACTTCACAACCCTCAATATACGAAATGTGTCATGAAAATAATAAAGCGTCGGGACGTACCCAACCTCTCGGTCCATGGTGATAAATAACCTATGGGATGAACCCAACCTCATGGTACCGTGACAATAAATAAACATGTAGGAGAAACCCAACCTCACAGTCTATTGCAATAAATAACCTGTGGGATGAACCCAACCTCATGGTACCGTGGTAATAAATAAACCTGTGGGATAAACCCAACCTCATGGTCCGTGGTAATAAATAACCTACAGGATGAATCCAACCTTATGGTACCAGGGCAATAAATAAACTTGTGGGATAAACCCAACCTCAAGGTCCATGGAAATAAATAACCTATGGGATGAACCCAACCTGACAGAACCATGACAAACCCAACGCACTGTAATATAATACTGAACCGAAACTATGGTACTTTACGGTACATTAATTAAAAATAACCAATACAGTATCCTTTAAACAATCTTGTAAGATCATAAATACTTTTCCAACAATACTGTATTATAAATCATAATTTAATATTTAAATTTAACCGCTTACTAAATATTTTTAAAAAAAATTCAATCACCATTTCATGCTAAAACCAGAAATACCAAAGTGAAATATATTCACCATAAACCAATTTTAAGCACATAAAATTATAAAATATTTGAACATGCTTACAATCATATGATTTTCAATCTGCTTTCTCAAATTAATTATTTTTTGAAATAATTTAAAACCTTAATTCAATTACCAAGATTTTTAAATACCACAAGTCCATTTATGAATGCATTAAAATTGAAAACCACTTAAAATATTTTCAAAAGTCACATAAAATGATAACACGTATATATGAAAGCTAATATTTATATATGCACAAAACAAATATTTCAATCAAAAGGTATATAAGTAAAATATTTAAACCACACATATATTATACTATATATCCAAAATATTTAAAAATGATATAACCACTCACAGTACTGTAGATGCTCACTCCTGCTCCTCTGCAAGATTGCCTCCAAGCTCAACTTGAGTGCCTATAATATAGTAACATAATTCACAGGCTCCAATAACTAACCAAAGACATCGGTGTATACCAAATGTCTTAGAATTGTTTATATAACTACTAAATTATATAAATTGGACACCAACCGGTTCAATTATACAATGTACCTTTAGGACCCGGTACATAAAATTGCGGTTGTTCACCTAAAGGCTAATCTTTCAAAATTGAACCTTCTAATGGGTGCTAATAATATCTAATTTCACTAATCCAACTCTAATTTTAAACAATTTGATCAATATTCAAGCACAATCTCAATTTATCTAATATTTAACTAATTGACCTAAAAATGGAAAAATTATCAAACGACCTCCAAAATTCACAAACTTTATATCTACGAAAAGCTCAAGAGACAAGGAACACAATGGTATGCTCATCTCGGTCCAAAAGTTCCTCCAATGAACAGAAAACTTAGTTGAAGCTTAGGCCGAACTTCTCGTTGTCATATCTCTCAAACGGTGGAGAATCTGGGCAAAAAAACCACGAAAATGAGTTCAAAGGGTCCAAAAATAATAGAATAGATGTATGGGTCGGCCTATAATGGCCAAAAAATATAAAAATTCGGCTACCCACCTCGCCGACTGCTGCCAACTTCGCCAACCAGATCCGAGTGCATCCCGAAACCGTTCGATGTGAAATTTTCACAGCCAAGCTCACCTTCACGTGATTTTCCTCTCTATTACATGTAAGAAGGTGGTGGCTGAAATGGGCAAAAACAACGGTGACCCGGTTCGATGTTGAACAGGTCGAAATGATCCAGTTCGGACTTAAGGATCTAGGAGAGAATTTCTCAGGTTTTGGGGATAAAATGGATATTTTGGGATTTGTTTCCTTCTATGCACACTTTCCAACATTTATATAGAACCTTGGGTTACTAACAGAAGAAAATCTGGGACTAGTTTTGACATTGATATTTGAAATTTTACATAAGCATAACTTTTTATTCGTAACTCAGAATTTAGCATGCCGCCAGTCTATAAACTCGTATCTGTGAGCTTTACACAATGATACACCAGTCGAACCAAAAATCTTAACCATTGAAAAAGTCAACTTTGGACTCACATACTGTTTACTTGGTCAAACTTTGTCAAACTTAATCAAACTTGTTAAAACATATGTATTTTGGTACAAGTTGTTACACGTGTCATGTAGTATGTGTCCGAATAGACAGAAGTCTCGATACTTAGCTCTTGGTCTTCCGGTCGAAAAACAACGTCGATGAAGGCGTAAGGTGCACTATTACAGGGTGGGGATTGTAACTTTCCATGAATTTCCCATTTTTCACTCAACAACTAAACTTTGCTTCTTTCTTTTTTTGAGGATTAACGAATCAAATGATATTTTTGTTCCAATTTTTGCCTCTTCTTCTCCCTGTAAATTAAACTTTTTCTTGCCAAATGGTTCAATTCCTATTAGTTTCAATGATATAAGTCGGATCCTAAACATAGAAATATAAGAAGGCAGTCCCTGTTCTCCACCGAAAGAAATGATATTATCAAGGATAATACAACACATTTAAAAAAATAAAAATAAAAAACCAAATTTGCCTTATATAGAGGTAATCAAAAAAGCCGCATAAGTGAATATATAACCTATAGAAAGGTGGGCTAATCCAACCACTCATGCTTGCACATGGATAGAGCCACAATGCAGCTGGTTATTTCTCACTTAATTTGGTAAATCCCACCAACATCATTTTTCTAGAGAACAATGATAGTCTAGAATCTTTAATTTCTTAGGTATTTTATTATTTATCTCTCGATATATAATATTAATATTGCTAGAGAGATTACTAATTTCATATTACATAAAAAAAAATTATATATATATATATATATATATATGTCCTACTAATCTTAGCTAGGTTTACATTTTACACCATAATTTCTGAAAAAAAAAAAAAAAAAAAAAAAGTGGACGTCTTGTTTCTTCTCCCTCTGTGTCGCAAAAAACTCCAAACTTGAGAATCTTTTTGTTTCCGCGAATTAGATTCCAGGTCGAGGGGGAGAATTTTTTGAAAAAACAAAAGGGCCACTTGCTATAAAAAAAAACCAGCAAAATAATGACAATTAGTTGCCAGACACTGTCTGACAAACAAGTTAGATAAGCATTGAATATGAATAAAGTAGATGACTCTAGCTTAATGCGTATTAAAGATTGAAGGCAATCCAGAAAGCAAAGTAATTCAATTATATCACCAACCAAGCCAATGTCATCCTTACCATTGTGTTCTTCCTTCTTTTTTTTTTTTGTTTTTTCCCCACCATTGTGTTCTTCCTTCTTCTTTTTTTTTTTTTTTTTTTTTCTTTTTTTTTGCGATACTACAATCTCCAACTTAACGTATCTAGTTTATCTTATATAATATAAAATCCCTTAAACTATATTTCATAAAAGAGAAAACTTCATTTGCACTCCTTTCAATTTTTATCATTATTTCATTTAAACGTCACACTTTTAAAAATCATCATTTAGCTCTTTTTAGTTTTTAAAAATTATCAAAACAAACTAATTTGTCAATTTTTGTTATTTTTATCCATTAATTTTAACAATTTAAAGTCAAAATTATATTTTTATAATATCTTACAATTATAAAATATAAATTTTTAAATTTATTTTATAATTTAATTATTAAAATTAATTGATAAAAACTGATAAAAATTGACAAATGAATTTATTTTGATATATATAAAAATCTAAAATAAAATTAATATTAATTTTCTAAAATATAGAATTTAAATGAAATAATAATAGAACTAAATAAAGCAATTAGCGCTATTATTAAATAAAATGGGTGGAACACATCTCATCAATTTTGCAGGACATACGTGTCTTGTCAAATTATCCTTTTACATCTCAAGGCCAATATTGGTACATGAGTTCGTTGCCTACTAAAAAATTACTGATGCTTTAACCATGTGCCAATACCATGTGCTCTTTAAGGTTTTAAAATTGTTATTTTTTTTTAATGGTCGTATATGAAGGATGGTTTATTATGCTGGATAAGCAACACAGAAAATCCCTCTCCAAAATACCCAAGTTTTAACATGTATAACACAAGTTGTAGATCATTTTATCACTTCCCAGATTACTTTTCTTTCTAAAACTGGGATAGGGAAGCAGATTAGGAGGGAGAATTTCCTGTACGTACTCTACTTCTTGACTACTGCCAGACATCTTGATTTCATTTCTGTGGCATGAAAAACTAAGAATTCCCTTCAATTGCATTGCATATTGAAAGGGGGCAAAAAGATGTTCGAAGGAAATTTATATGCAGAAATCTCGTGTAATTTTTTTACTTGCTTTTGCAGAGCTGAGCAGACAAAAAATGTAGTTAAACTGTATAATTAGGAACTAGATTAAAGCAAACTAGGTTCTTGTTAAATAGACAGGGCAGAAAACCATGTGCCATATAAAGCCCTAAGAATGTAGCAGCGCTAAGTTTTCATGATGCATATGCCCCTAGTTTCTAAGTTGATTTTGAAAAGAATGGGATAACATTTGGCCTTTGATTGGTAGTAAGGAGACAAGATGAAAAGGGTAGTAGAAGGAATAGAAAGTAGTAGGAAATGAAAAAAATTTTATATCCCTCCCTCCTATTGTTTGACGAGGCAACAAGGAGAATAAGTAGGTATGTTCTTATTAGTAGATAATCGTTTTACCATTTATTAATATTTAAAAATTATCATATACTGATGATTAAATATCAATAACATTTTAGGTGGATTTTTTCTCATACCAAACATATATATCTCAATTCATCATTTTTGAAATAGTTTACTAGTCCAAATACAAATAAGCACTTATAATAACCCCCCAGATGTTAGACTCGATTAAACTTAGAGCTAACATATCTACTTCCCCAATTTAATATATGTCTCCAAAAAAAAAAAAGAAAAAAGAAAGAAATATATTTAGAAGTCAATAAATCAAACCCAACGTGTTTTCTTTTCCTTGCAAAAGGAGTTGATTATTCAATATAGACGGTCTTCTATTAGTGGTTGCAATCCCTCATCATCCAAATACTATCCTAACAATACGTGCCTCATTCACACTACCTTAGCCATCCGTTTTTGACTTTGTCATTTCTAGCTAGCACTTTAAACAAATAATTATGCATTAGCTATATTATTTACTGAAGCAATATAAGAATATATCTCAAAATGACTTCTCGGAACTTGCCTTAAAATATGTCAAACAGAGAGAGTTGTCAAGATCTATCAAGACAATGAGAGCCAACTAGTCTAAGCTGTCATAGATTCCTACATTAACCAACCTACATAATACAATTAATGGGCACCTAGGCATACACAAGCTGTACAGAAGAGCATGAGCTCATTCCTATGTAGCTGATGACAAGATCACCAAAAATAGAACAATTAGATGGTTTTAATCAAAAAAGAGTATCGATTTTTCTTTAGGCCATAGTTTAAGATAGGAATGGTTTTACAAAGGATAGAAACAAGGTAACCACATCCAATTAATGCAACCTTATCCAACCGAAAATCTTCGGTACCTCTGGAATACCATACTTTCTATTCACAAACACTTATGAGATCCACACTTACATCACACGTGTTTGTTGGTGATAAACTCTGTACTTCATTAAAAGAGCGGGGCTATGTTTAAAACCACTGACAGTGGTTGTTTCAACAAAACCGAAAGAGATGTCTTCATAGATAAGGGTTTTAAAAGATGTCTTCATAGATAAGGGTTTTAAAACAATCTCACCTAAACAATGAAAAACAGTTTCAGAGCTTAAATAGAACAACATTAATGCTATGTATTAGATTTATATATGCTAAGGAAAAAAAAAAAAAAGGAAAAAGAAAAATCATTGACGAAAAGGGTTAAGCTGCAAATCCAATTCCAAGAATTTTGATCATTTCCAAAATGTGTAATGCTATCTTTGCAGTAAATAAGATAAATAAAATGCTCTAAATGAATTCAACTTTTTCCATGGAACAATTAGATAAATAAAAATAAACAAAAAAACTTTATACATTTGATTATTTTAAGTCCTCCTTATCGTTTAATTTACAAAAACATAACCAAACACTATATATAAATAAAAAAGAAACTTCATTTTTTTTATTTTTCTCCCTAATAACAAGTTCAGTGCCTAGTCAACAAGAAACGGGGAAACTCCACTCAAAGGCATAATATAAGTTAAGAAATAAAAAATAAAAAGAGGAAAAACCATTGACAAAAAGGGTTAAGCTGCGATCCAATTCCAAGAATTTTGAACATTTCAAAAACGTGTAAAGCAAGAACATTTAGCGTGAAGTTTTCAAGTGCTTTATGTCACATGCCTTACACGTGATATATCAAACTTGTGATGGATTAGTAGTGGAGCCTGAAGCACGAGGTATTTTTATTTTCACCAGGACCTGAGGTGTACAAGTTAGACCATGTCACATTCACAGCAACGTACACGATGATGTGTGGATCAATTTCGACCAAATACTGGAACACCGAACGTGTAAGTGTTATTGCCGTCCCAGTGAAAATATTGTAACCACAAACAAAGTTTATATACAAAATAAAATTCTCAATGTGAACCACGCTGTAGAATAACCAACTTTCTGTTAGGTAGGCATTTTAGATCCTAAAAAATCTTGGGCTTATCCAACAAAAAAAAAAAAAAAACAAATAATAAAATTTAAAAAAAAAAAAAGAAAAACCCGAAAAATCTAACAAATGTTCTTATTGAATTTGATGTTTTGTAACATCTTACTGTAAGCGCGGTTAAAAGTATGTCAAGGGACAGCCCATTGCTCATTCTAACGTTGCCTTTGGCTAAATTCTATCCAATAACAGTACAAACCCCAAAGTTATTACCAAATTTAAGATATCAAATAACATGACCACATATTATGACCAATATTGCAAAAAAATATTGTAAACTCAAAGCCAACAAATAATTTTTTAAGCCGCATGTATATGCAAAATAAAATAAACAAATTTGGTGACTAGTACTATCGATATTCAATATATATATGAGCAGCAAAGAACAACAACAAAACTAAGCAAATGACTTTTTGGCATGATTTTGAACAGGTAAAATAAACCACGAAGTGTATACATTGAAGGAAAGGACCAAGTAATAGTCAACAGCGGTTGTGGTTGCTACTATTTCACCATTATACAAATTATAATATAAAGGCTAGTCAAATTATAGAAGTGGAAGCCACCCTTTTTTGATCAAGTCAACTTGGTTGCTGGCAGCCTTCACTGAATTTTTGCTAAAGACAAATGTAACACCACTTAAATTATTCTTCCTGTGAAAATTTTGAAGCTTTATTTTAATTTTCTGATTGTGTTGGTGGCATTGACTTCATGACTAGGCCACTTTCATATTGCTGAAGGGAGCCCAGCACCTAAATTTTCTAAAACCATGGTTTCTTTCGTACTAAAGTTTCCGTCTATTCTATAGATCAATTTGAGTATATCCCATGAATTAATAATATAATTTTGGTATGGCCAATATATTATTGATCAATGAACATGACTTCCCTAGGTAGGTAAGTGTTAAGATGTCTGATTCTTTAAGGGATAATTCTTCCATGCCCCCTGGATAAGCCTTTATTTCAACGAGACCCCTTCTAGTTTTGAGTCAATTATAGTTCTAAGAGGTGTAAATAATAAAGATTGATGGCAAATTGAAGAGGCGTGGATGAAATAATAATGGAGGTATATGAAACTCTTTTGAATTAATAGGGGTAGATATATGATACTTTATAACTCAATTCATATAATTTGAACCCTTGAAGCCTTTCTATTTGTACTTGCGAAGAACTTCTCAAAGTCCCTTGATATTTAAAGAAATTTGATTCACATTAACAGCAAGCTTATGACACAATTTCTTCAATCCCCATCTGATCTGTAAGATGGTATTTCAGATGCACATGCTGTGTACAGTGTAGGATGAATTAGGCAGGACAACAATCAGAAGGACACCATTTTTGTAAACCTCGAATCTGCATAGAGCAACACTTGGCCTTTTTGGCCATCAAATTAAATAAATGCTTTGTGGTTTCAAAAACTGGATTTCTGTCTCCTTTTTTCTATCCCTTTCTTACCCACCAGTTATATAGCACCACTTTATTTAAAATCATTAACAAAGAAATAAAATAAATATTAGTATAAAAATATTTTAAAAAATATTAAAAAAAAAAAAAAAAAAAACTTTTTATGATGATATGGGATACTAGTCAGACAAGAATGGGACACGAAAAAGGAGACCTCCATCCTCAAAAACTAAAATTTCTTATCATTATATTGTTTTCAAAACCAGAAAATAGTTCTTTTTTTATTTCATGGCTCAAGATTCTAGTAAATTTATGAAATTTTATAAACAAGTGGATTGACAGAACGAATTCAAACAAAATAGATGAAGTCTGCATATCACAAATCACAATATTATCAATAGACATAACAACCAAATAAAAGAAAAATCAAAGAGAAAGGCATACATTAAGCTAGTTCTGGAGCCCAGCTGATAAGGCTGAGTGCCAGCTGGGGATGGGTTAGCAATACTTCTCATGAGATCAGAGTTTCCCTGCATAAGGCCAGGTTCAACTAACAAGGGACCTACAAATATTATTTCCTGCAAGAATCTCAAGAAACACTTCAACTGTCTGGAAAGTACAATTCCAGCTTAGATTTTCAATTATAATCTTGATGATCAATTAATTTTGATTCAAACAAATCTAATTATCATGTAATAATTGTAAAGAAAAGTAATCCTCAAAATCTGAACGGATATTATATGCTCAAGTATGTTTGCCATCTATAAGAATTTCAGTGGCAGAGCACAATTCTGTCACAAATTCAGCATTTTGGCCCGAATTCTGTGTCTGAAAAAAATAAAATAACATAAAGAAGATTTGTTGCTGATACAAGAACACAATGTACAGACTTTTGGCATAAACTTGATGCTAAAAGTTTTCCATTTTACACAATTTGTAGAAAGTTTCTTACAGGACTTTTAATTTAAAAAAGTAGACTAAAAAAAGAAGAGAAGAGAACAAAAGAATACAAACAGTACAACTCTTTTTGCTTAGCTAGGTTTGCTGTGTTTTCTCTGTTCTTCATTTTTCCAATCCTGACTGTCCATGCCTAATTGATGGATGATTTATGTAACTATTATTTTTTGGGAATTTTTACGCCGTTCTTAGAGGCATTGGAGCCTTTTATGATTGGAGTATCTAAATTATCCTAGGCGGAAGCAGCAGCAGTCACATCCCTGTTTGATCTATTATATTTCATGTGGCTTCCGACGAGCTGCCCAGCTGCAAGAGCCGACATCAGAGAAAGCTCCCCAGCAAGAACAGAACCAGCAACAATACTGGCCAGCAGTCTTGCGTTTGCCCCTGCAGACTCACGGTTAGCTCCCTTCACCCCAAGAAGGTTCAAGCATGCTGCCTGAGAGGCA
Organism: Ziziphus jujuba; assembly: GCF_031755915.1. Classification (NCBI taxonomy): domain Eukaryota; kingdom Viridiplantae; phylum Streptophyta; class Magnoliopsida; order Rosales; family Rhamnaceae; genus Ziziphus; species Ziziphus jujuba. Next base: position 19,119,586 of record NC_083387.1, read on the forward strand.
AGCTGGGTACCTCCTCCTACTGTACCAACCTGCAAACGCCATGGAAGATCAGCATGAGACTTAAAAGTCATTACTCCATATTTCCAATTTTGTTGAGTTTTTAGCTTTGAAATACATAATTGAACACACTTCTCGATTTGAATACCATATGTCAATCTGTTTGTTTTAATTCATATAGTTGGATGTACTTCCTAAATTTAAAGATCCATCTATCATTGAACATTAGCTTGTATACATACACTTTCTACCTAACAATTTAGGAACTATGGTTCACGTAACAATTATGTTCAGTTTTAATGATCTAATGCAAAAATAAAAATAAAAAAAAATAAAAAGGTTGGTACAAGTTTCATTAAGTTTACCTCAATGGATGGCATTGTAACAGAGACGTGCAGATCCTTTCCATCATTGACAGGTTCCATCATTGTGATGCAGTGAGAACTCTCCACATTTTGAGCTGGATCTTGGCCGGTGGCTATGTAGACCGCAGAAACAATGTTACTAGCATGGGCATTGAAGCCACCAAGAGCTCCGGCCATGGCCGAGCCAGTAAGGTTCTTGAGCATGTTAAGCTCCACCAGAGCGTCCACATTGGTCTTCAACACCTTCCTCACCACATCACCTTTAATGATAGCCTCACAGACAACAGACTTTCCACGTCCTTCGATCCAGTTCACCGCAGCAGGCTTCTTGTCTGAGCAGAAGTTACCAGAGATTCCCATAACATCCATGTCAGGGAATTCGTTCTGGAGAAAGTCCAAAACATTTTGAACACCTTTGGAAACCATGTTCATCCCCATGGCATCACCGGTGCTGCAAGTGAATCTCATGAATAGATTTTTCCCAGCAAGAGCACATTTGATGTTCTGCAACCTCCCAAATCTGCTTGATCTGCAAAACCAAAGAGCAAAACTCCATTAGCATGTATTATAATCAAACACAAAAATTCCAAAACTCAAAAAACCTTTAACCAACCTGTTGAAAATGATGGACAAGGTCTCGAAATTTTCAGGCTCTTCCAAGAAAAACTTCAATTCAGCAGCTCTTTTAGCGGTTCCGAACCTCACAACTGGAGCTCTTGTCATGCCGTCACGCAACAAAACGCTGCTAGCCCCACCGGACAAGTGAATCGCCTTGCAACCCCTGTTGGTGCTTGCCACCAAGCACCCCTCCGTGGTAGCCATGGGTACGGAATACTCCCTCCCGTCGAGCAACAACGGCCCGGCAATACCCACCGGAATTTGTACATAACCCACCGGCATCTCACAGCACTGTCCCAAAATCGAATCGTAATCAAAACCCTCCAATGGCAACCCGGATAGCGACTTCCCTGTCAACTTCTGAAGTGCCTCCCGCCGGATTGCTGCCGCTCTCTTGCAATCTCCGAGCTTAGACTCGAGAGAATACGACGGCGTTGTTCCAGCCACAACGGCTTTGATAATCTCCTCGTCTTCTTCGGTGGTGGTCGCCGCAGGAGTTGAGTCAGGAAATGTATCAACCACCTTTGGTGCAGCTTTAGGTGAAGCGACGATTGGGCTTGTCGCAATCTGAGGAACTGGGCAATCAAGAGCAGCCCCACAAGGTACTTTGCGAGAATCTTCCTTGATAATAATATCGTCTTCGTCATCATCGACGGCCCAGACATCGGAGGAAGGTCGGAGAATCAAAGACTGAACGAAATCAATACCGAAGAAACCCAAGAGGTAAATGAAAGAAGCGAAGAAAGCGAAAATCGCGATGATCTCAGAGAAGGTAACGACATGGAGAGGAGTGGAATTTCGGATCTTCTCGCGCCAGCGAGTGAGCAAGAAGTAAACTACGGAGAAAAACAGAGTGAAAAACACGGCGTTTGTGAAATACAGAGGTAGTGACAAGACATCGGAGGGTTTTGGGTTCACGTTAACATCGTCGTCGTCGACCACTTTGAGTCGTTGTTGTTGTTGTTGTTTCATGGGTTGTGGTTGGATGGTTTTGGGATTGGTTGCCATCGTCGATCGCCTGCGAACGTCCATTGGGGATGGGGATGTTCTTTTCGGAGGAAACGCTCGGAGGCGAATCGGACGGCGGAGAGAGAGAGAGAGGAGAGTGGAGAGGGAAAGAGAAAAGACGGTTTATACGTTAGATTCGATCAGTAAACGAGAAAATTCTTCGAATAATCTGAATTGTTGTTTGATTGTTTGGTGGAGCGAGTCTGTAGGACGTTGGCGGTATTTATAGGGATAGGCTTCCACGACGATGATGATTATTGCAGTGAAAAATAAAAAATATAAAATAAAATAAAATTCTTAGAGCGTGTAAAGGCACTTACACGTGGGAAAAGTTAGAAAATAAATTTTAGAACTCCATGATCATGGGACGTTTTTTAATTTTTTTATTAATATATAACAATTTATTTATTTATTTATTTATTTTGTTTTGCTATAGAAAGCATTTATCTTGGGCATATTGGACAACATGATAAAAGTCTTTTGTAATAAATTATTTTACATTGAGGGTGCATATTATAGAAAATATATATATATATATATATATATATATATATTCTTTTTTATAGCAGAACTTATATAAATATATATATATATATATATATTGTATAAAACTTCTACAAGCCAGTGAAATATTTTAGAATGAATATTTAATAATTATTTTGTAAATTCTAATTTATATATCTTATTTTGATATTATATAATAAAATGTAAGGGGTTAATTTTTTTTTTTCCCCCTTACATGTGTGAAGTTTGAAAAAAACCATTTCAAGACTCCATTAATACGGAGATATTTTTTTTAGTACAGTGCAATAAATTATTTAAAATTGAATGTTATAATAATTATTTTGTAGAATATATATGTGTTATACTTTTTTTTTATAATAATCTTTTTATTACACTTATATTATATGTTATTATCAATCGTTACACGTTGACATAGTACTGTATGTAAAAAAAATTTGCCATATAAGAAATATATTTATTTAAAAAAAAAAAGATGGGACTCTATAAAGTACAAACTATTCCGAAATTTTTTCCAATCTAGTTGGGTTATAATTTAATGCTTAGTTCATTTGTTGCATTTCTATTGAAAATATTCAGAATCAATAAGTTTAACATTCGTAAATAGATAGCTGTTCAATTCACCGATACCATCCTTTTGAAAATAATCGAGAAGTAAATGATCATAACTATATATTCATGATTTTCCAAAATAAAAATTAATGAATATGAAAAGAACTTCGTATTCTATTTCGAGTTAGCTGTGAATTTTCACCGTCTAGTCCACGTGAACAGTTTTCATTGGATTCACCAAAACTAAAAATAAAAAATAAAAAAATATAAACAGTTTTTATTGTATTTTGGTTTTTAATGGTAGACCTCCAATGCTAGAGTTTCTATCTACATGGATCGTGAAATTTTAATTTTTTTTTTTTTCTTGTCGGTGAATGTGAAAATTTTCAGCTTTGAATAGAAAGTTTTGTAGGTATGGATACGGTATTTAAGATTTATTTTATTTTGTATTTTTATAAATAAAAAAATAATAGCATCGTTTTGATATGAAAAATAAAATAATTATTTGATAGAATTGATCATTATTAAATTTAGTATATTTTAAATTTCAAAAATATTTATCGTATAAAAATAATTATTACTTTTAAAATTTTAAAATTATTATTTTTTTAATTTCAAAAATAAAATATTTTTATTATATTTAAAATATGTTTAAATCTGTATTAATTATTTTAATTAAATATACATATTCAAGTAATTTAATTTTTCTTAAAAAAAATTATAATAATTAAAATTTTAATTTAATTTAAAATAATAATAAAAATAGATATTTTCATTTTCTTAAAAATATTCATTTTATATAACAATTCTGACCTAAAAGTCTTGTGTCAGCTGTCATGGCTGATGGCTCACATGAGTGAAGTGTAAAAAGACGTTTACGGACCCGGTGAACAATGGATGGCGTCCTCACTCAAAAAGTTGAATAAGATTGAGAATTGTGCAAAGTCAGTGGCACTGTTGAAGAAGGCTAACATTTAGGAGTCAAATCAGTACGCCTATAACTTTTTATTCACCTACCTGTTCCCTTCTTGTCTCTTTCTTTGCTATTTCTTCCAAATCAGCTTTCAGTGTATCGATCAATCAATTTTGTGATTACCAAAAATAAAATAAAGAATTTAAATATATCAATAATAATAATCGGTTCCGTGTTTTGTCTTTGTCCACAGTATATCCTTCTCTCTTATTTGGTTCCATTAAATTATGTACATTTCCTTATTTTATCTTATTTTTTAATTTCAAATGGTTTCTATCCTCCGATAATATATAATTAATAATAATAACCAAAGAAAGAAAAATAACTGATAAAAAAGGTGATAAATTACTATCTTTTGAAGGTTTTCTTAGCTCCTTTTAATATTAATAGAAAAAATCTGAAATTTCATGCCAAAATTAGTTTATAATTGAATGCTTTAGATTTCATTTTAGATAAGTGAGACTCTTTGGTTCCCTAAAATGTATGTGAACCTTTTGGCGAAATATAATCTTCTCAAATTATGTGGCATCTCGTATCTCAGATTGAAATTACAAAAATCACTTATATGAAAATTTTTGTTCAAGCAACTTTATATGGAAATTTTATATTTTAAAAAAAATAATAATAAAGCAAAATTTCTATTACTTCACACTTCTTATAGTCGCACTGTTTTATTTTTTACATTGGATGATTGAAAATGAGTTTTTTAGACTAATTCTTTCTCTCTCTTTTTTTTTTTTTTTTCTTTTTGGAAAAGTAAAACCAATAATTGTTGAGTATTTTTCATAAATTGGTTTTGCCTAACAGCATCCCCAATAGCGTTTTTATGTTAGAAAACATATTTTTCAAATTAGATAGCACCTTTAAAGAGAAAAGGTCAAATTTGACTAGGTCTTCCAACAAAATTTTTCACTATGCACTTTATTTTCATATTTTCTATAAACATTAACTATTATATATCATGAACCAAAAAAAAAAAATATATATATATATATATATATTATATTATATATCATGAAATAAAGTAATAAATCTAATTTTCTCTATAAAATATTAAAAAAATCTTTAATGGTTCTATCTATTGAAGTTTATATGGTAAGGAGTTTAAAAAATATTGACGTTTGAATGATATAGTACCTATTAATAAATGATATCTATTTAAAACTCTTCTCTAATAAGTTTTGTTTAGAATATTTTATATATATATATATATATATATATATTTATATATGTGTGTATTGTGATGATGAATATTTACATGTATATTTATTTGTATAAATATATATATTTTTTAAAGCCTTTGTATATCTGTATATAATTGTATTTTGAAATATATCATGTATGTTTTAAAGATTAAAGAAATTGTTATTTAATTTTTCTTATGTTGTTTATGTGATTTACACATATTGTTAATAACATTTATTATATGGGTTGGAGAAATTAATTGTATATATTATTATTGAATTTATTGTTATATTTATTTTGTATGATAAAATGTGTTTAGGTGAAATTAAATTGTATGTGAGTTGTATATAAGTTAATATAATTTTTGTATAACTAAATTTTATCGATTTAGGAAGAATAATTATTTTTAATGTATAAAATATATTTGCGTATTCGAATATTGTGAGATTGATATTTAAAAAAAAAATGTATGTATTTAATATTTAAATAGAATTGTTATTTGAATTTATGATGCCAAATTTATATTGAATTAAATATGTATGGCGTAGAATTTATATCTTTGAAATTAAGGAAGCCACAGTTTTAAATTTTTGTTAAATTATTATAAATTTTATTGTTTAGGTTATGATGCAAAATAAAATGTAATCTTATGTATTTAATTGTATATGAAATTTTATGTGGTTTTAATGATTTTTTTGTATAAATTGATTTTGAAGGTTTGAGAAAATATTTGTATTATATTATGGTGATCAAAAATATAATTATACATTTAATTAATTATTTATTCATGGATTTGGTTTTACGATGGTAAAATTTGAAATATTTAAATTCATGGTATTTATTCAATTATGATTTTATTGATTTTGGATGCACCATATATTATTGGTGTTCTGTACTGTATTATTGTTATATGCGCATGTTTGTATGGTCATCCTATGAGATGCCATGGATCTGAGGGTTGGCAAGTATTATACAATGAGTATAAGCCACCCCTCTTCATGGCCAGGATGATTGCTATAATCATTGGCACCATTGGGATGTCAAAGTGACCGTTTGCAAGTTTCTCACTTTAAACTCCCGTCAGGTCGTACTTGGGACGCTGAGTACCTTCTGACACCACTGGTATATAATGTGTTGTGTCAAGTTATGGTTTAAGATGCAACATACAGTGTTGGTTTTCTGTACTATATATGTTATTAAGTGCGCAAGTTTATATGGTCGTCTTATGGGATACCATGGACATAAGGGTTAGCAAGTATTATACAATAAGCATAAGCTATCCTTCTCCATAGCCAAGATGATTGTTATATGCATCGGCGCAGCTGAGACGTTAGGACAACTGTATGCAAGTTTTTATCTTTAACCTCCCTATGAGGTAGTACTTAGGACGTCGACCACTGTCTAGCACCACTAATATATAGTATGGTGCATCAAGTATCTTTTTCATAAATGTATGAGTATATATATATAGATATACTATGTTATTTCTGTATGTACCACACTTACGAGGGCAACGATCATATTTGATCCATGAATAGCCTAGTCTTGTAACTATGTTGCCTACGAGTCTAGAGAGTTGGACGGCCATTATTGGCAACCACCTCGGGTTGTATTGGTAGGACGGTACTGGCGACAGTTGATATCATGAATTGCGTAGCATGTTATATGGTATTGTACACCTCCGATACGAATGTGCATATTTCGTAGTATATTTATAAATTTTAAAATTTTACTTTATTTTATATTACCTTATCTATTTAGGACTTGAATTTCGAATACTAAATTTGTTTGCCTTTATTATTATCATTATTATTATTATTATTATTATTATTATTATTTGTATTACTGTTATTAATATTGTTATTATTAACATATTGTTACGGTTCTTATTAGTGTTATTGTAATTGTCATTATTATTTATTATGATTATTTTTAGTGTTATTTTCATTATTTATTATTATTATAATTTTTATTTTCATTATTGTAATTATTGTTGTTACTATTTTTATTATCAATGGTCTTTACCACTAAAATTGCTGTCAATTATTATCGTAGTTGTCATTATTAATTATTAAGATTATGATCATGGTTATTACTATTATTAATTATTCATTTATTCATTATTATTACTTGTTGTTATTATTATTATTCTTATCATTATTTTTATTGTTATTATAGTCAATTATTATTATTATTATTATACGGTAGCCTTCGGGTAAGTATCATAACCTGTGAGCAGGGACAATAGTCATCAAGCAAGTACGATAGCCCTTGGGCAAATATGTAAGCCTTCGGGCAAGTATGTTAGTTTTCAGAGAAGTGTGGAAGCCTTCGAGCAAGTATGTTAGCCTTTGGACAAGTATATTAGACCTTGGGCAAGTTTGAACCTTCGGGCAAATTGTGCTATTATTGTTATTAGTATTACTATTATTCTTGTTGTGTTATTAACCTCCTACCTATATTATGTATTGGTATGTTTATAAAATGATATTGAAATATATCATAGCATTAAGTGGGTGGTATGGGCAAACATGAATATTTAAGGGTATTCCGTATTTATTGAATTATTTCTAAGACATATATTTCTATATTTTCTTATCGAAGTGCTGCAATTTGTGGAATTTATTTGTAGTAAGGAGAGATGGATATGGTGGTATTGTATAGAAGTGTGTTTTCGTATAGCTAATTTTTAAGGCATGTTCAACACTTAAGTGAGATGCTGTTGGATTTTCCGTGAGATGATTCGGTAGGATTTTTTTTGGGATCAGGACTTATATAGAATTGTAGGAAGGGATTCTAATAGATCTTGACAAAGATAATCCTACAGTTGTAGGAGGGCAACCACAACCGACTGACATGGCCCCACAATCAATACCCCTTGGAGGGCAGCCTCATATGCAAGGTTATGATAAAAAGGAAATGATGAGGCTTTGAGTAGAGAGAGGTGGTAAAGCAGGAGGTTGGAGTGTAGAATTAAGCGGGAAGAGAGCTTTTGAAGAAGCCTTTAGTAGCATTTGGATATATTAGCACACTATTTTTTAAGATCCTTCTTATTATATACATGGTTTCTCATTTAGGGGAAAGCTGGAGAGAACACAATGTTTTTTTATCTTACCTAAATTATTACAACCGTGTATAGAGATTATATTATGTATGAGAAACGATTTATTTCTTGTTTTCATATCTCTATTTTTTTGGGTTAATTCTTGTTTTCACATATATATATATATGTGTGTGTGTGTGTGTGTGTGTGTGTGTGTATTTGGATATAAAGAAATTGTACATTGCATATTACATTTTATTTTATTTTTTGGTAAATTACATTGAACATTTAGAAGTAAGCATTTTACATTGCACATTTTTTAGCTGATATGCTATGTAAATATGCATGGGTGCATACGTACATATATATGCACATATATAAGGAAATCCTATGGTGCAAATGGTCTGCACCATGTTGTGGTGCGGATTTCAGTATTAATGATGGTTTTTAAAAAAACTGTCGTTAATATTCAAAAATCATCTTCAATACTAAGGTCCACATGATAAAAACATATAGACGTCTGCAACATAGATGAACTTTACATATATATATATATATATATGCGTGCATATAATATGTCTATATACATACATGTATGTGTTTATAGGTACATATACATAGGAAAATTCTCTTATATAAATTTATATGTCTCCATAGATATATGTATGGGTAAAGGCCAAAGTTGCCTCATCCAAATATGAAAATCTTCAAATAAATATTGGTTGCTCTTCTGAATCAATTTGTCTAAAAGACAAATACAATTAATTAATAATAAAATATACTTAATTACTAAACAAATTGAAAGGAAAGAAAACATATTAAATAGGAAAAAGAAAAATCTAGAAAAATTTCCGCCAAACTAATACAATTTGAAAGTTTAGGAAAAAGTCCATGCCATAGGAAATGTTTATCCATCTGTTGGAAATGATTTTCCAGCTGGAGAAAATTGATTCCTGAAGAAGAAAATTGATTTCCGATAGGAGAAAAATTTTTTTGACAGAAGAAAACTTTTTTTTGAAAGCTAGTAAAAACTGGCAAACTAGCAAAAAATGGTGGAAGTTCATCATTTTCACCCATTTTCTTATAGTTTTATTGGTTTTCGTGAATTTACAGATCTACAAAATTTTTCCTCCACTTTTTATATTTAACCTAAGTATCGTTAAATTCAAATATAACAGTTCATAAACTAATTTATTAGATACCCATATTTAAAAAATCTTTAAAAAATGCAAATTCATTTAACATAATGATGTATAATTTAAGAGAAAGAAAAAAGAGAAAATCATTACGTGAGTTTAGCTCCAAACATGAGAAAATATAAGAAAAGAGAGTAAGAGAATAGAAAAGGAGAACAAGCTCATTGAGAAAGATAAAGGTGAAACCCATTTATGTAAGAAAAAGGGAAAAAGGAAAAGGGAAATTTTTTTTTTGTGATTTTCAATTTTAGCCAAGGGCATTTTTATCCATAGTTGGCTAATTTAAAAAAAAAAATTATTTTGCTATTTTTCAATTATTGAATCAGGGAGTGATTATTTTTCAAAAAAAACCCTAAAAATGGTGATAGCTGGTGAGCAAGAATGTTATGTATATAATAATTTTGGAAAAATGAGATTTTTTTTCTTCAGTATGTTAAGATCTATTTAACAGATATAAAATATTCAAATTTTGTAATGTTGTTTTTAAAAAAATAAATATTATATAGTTTTGGATAATATAGTATCCATGACTAATAATAAAAATCAATTTAATATATTATGAACAATGTAATTATTTAAAAAAAATGATGAATAAGAATTAAAAATCAATTTTGTCTACTTTTCTTATTTGGCATAGTAAAATTAGTTCAATAATTATTAAAAAAAATTCATTAAAATATTTTTAAAATTTAAAATGTGTTAACATTAAACTTTTTTCTTACTTTTAATAATTAATATTATATAATATTGTAATTATTATCATGGATGATAATAATAACTCCATTTAATATATTATAAATGATGTAATTATTTAAAAATCAAGTTTATATTGATAAAATTCATTTTTATACAAAATGTTTTAGTACAATACGTAATTGCACAAACACAAAGTATTAATACAGTACAATTTAATACCATACATTCGAATGTAATACAATATGATAGAACTAATATAGTACAGTCTTGTATGCCAAAGATGCCAATTGTACTGCTTAATTTATAAATAAAATTCATTTTTATGCAAAAAATTTTAGTACAATACGTAATTGCACAAACACAAAGTATTAATATAGTACAGTTTAATACCATACATTTGAATGTAATACAATATGATAGAATTAATACAATACAATCTTGCATGCCAAACATGCCAGTTATATTGCCTAATTTATAAGGCATTATTATAGTCTATATATATGTATTCAGTCCTTTTCATACAAGTAAAAAGTCCATATATGCAATATGAGCAAGTACACATATATTAAACTACAATGTGTTTTTTTTACAAGAAAATAAAAAATTGCATAATTAAATAAAATTGGCTATATTAAGTTAAGTTAATAGGAGGTACACTATCAATTATTTTATATTTTACTATAACACTCCTGCAAGTTAAGTTAATATAGGGATGTCAACGGGGCGGGGCCGGGCCGGTTTTTAAAATCCCGTCCCCATCCCCGTATGGGATTTTTCATCCCATCCCCGCAATTTTCCCCGTTTTTTTAGAAGCGGGGCGGGGACGGGGATTCCCCAATCGGTGGCGGTGCGGGGACGGTTTCCCCATTTGTTTTTTTTCATATAATTGATATAATTTTTTTTGATAAATTTATATTAAAAAAATTTCTTCTATAAGCAAAATATAAATAAAATGATCAAAAATATAATAAAAATACAATAAAAGATATCAAAGTTCAAATTATAATTTTAATAACATACATTCTCAAAAAATACAATATAATATAATCCAAATACATAAACATAAAATTTATAAAAATACACATGCACACATAATAAAGTTTTACTTCTCATTTCCTTAAGTCTCCATGAAAGAATGTTCCGTAAGAGTTGATTGCTACAAAAATATTAAATAATATCAAAAAATTTTAAACAATTTAATATAAACATTTTTTGTAATAAATAAATTCAATTTACCTCCTCATCAATTTCTATGTCACTCATAGTAGAAGAACAAGCTCCAACATACGGTGAAGAAGATGAAGCTAACAAAAATGAGATTAATTAGTTAACAATAAATACAAAAATTATTAAACACAAAAAAATATAAAATTTAATTTTTCATACCACTAATTTCAGCCCATAACCAATCGAATAAGTTTAATTTTAATTTTCAAAATATTAAAAAAAATATTTAAAAAAAAAAAGATAATATATACGGGCCGGGTTCGGGCCGGGGTCTTTAATACCCGGTCCCGGCCCATCCCCGCTTCGGGTCTAAGAGAGTAAGCCCAAGCCCGCCCCGTCACCCCGTTTTTGCGGGGAAAAACCGCCCCGTTAGGGGCGGTGCACCGCGGTTTCGGGGATGGGCGGGGCAAATTGACATCCCTAAGTTAATAGGAGGTACACTATCAATTATTTTATATTTTACTATAACACTCCTGCTTATATCTAGGTCCATTTCTTTTGAGCTTTATTTAATTCCTTTTACATATAGATTTGATTTTTTTGGAGCCTTTTTTTTTTTTTTTTTTAGGTTTTATATGTGTTTTTTATTTTTTGGATGGAATCTTTTTGAGCTTTATTTAATTCCCTTTACATATAGGTCTGCTTTTTTTGGAAATTTCTTTTTTGGTTAACTCACTTTATATGCGAGCTTGTCTTTTTTGAGATTTGTTTTTTGGTTTTTACATGTGCTTATTTTTTATTTTTTGAGTGGAGTTATTGAATTTTAGTTTTTATCTAAGTGTTTTTGATTTTTCTAGATGAAATTTTTAAATTTTGAATAAGAACTTTTTGGATGACAAATTATTACTTCTTTTAAAAGTTTAAACTAATGGAAGATGAATTATCTTTTATTTTATATTTTTCGCTAACTCTAAGAATTTAATAAATTAATCTATGTGATTTGTTGGGATACTGTTTATGAACCTGTTTTCAAAATAATTTTAGAATATAACAAAATAGCCATGGCTCTTTTTTTTTTTTTAATAATTCTTTTTTTACATTAATAAAAAAAACTATTTATATGAACCAGGCAATAATTTATACCACATTTCTAAATATCCTCCAGCTACATATTAATAAAGATAATGATTTTATTATAAAGTCTCTCTTATATTTTAACAGTATTAAACAAACTCAATCACATGTTAAGTGACACAAGGGATTTAATTTAATTAGAATTTAAGTGAAGCAGTGCAATTGTCCATTTAAATATTAGTATATACTCGACGAATTATATCGAGATACGAATATTTCGAAAAATTAAATTATATTGTTTTTAAACTTATTTGCACATAAACCAGGTCATGATGTGTTCTTAATAATTAAGCAACATGCCAAAGATTTGAATTCATATTATGAATAATAAAGATATTGAATAAGAAAGCTCTACTTTCAAGTATGTATATATATATATATATATATAATAAATACTATATATGGCCAACCAAACGAGAAAAACGATCATCATTTCTGACTATGACAGAGCAAATGGAATCCATTATTGCACAAAATATAAAAGTCAAATACAATGTTCTCCACTAGTTCTTCTCATGAGGATAATCCTTATATAAATAGAGCTAACCAAAGCATTATATATATACATATATATATCTATATATATATATATATATATATATTCCTTCTCATTTTCTATGTGGTTTTAAATATTATTTATCATAACGCAAAGTTGGTAAGGCATGGTTTTCACGCGTATAGAAAGACTAAGAATTATATATATATATATATATATATATATATATAATAAATTCAATACTGATAAAGAAAGAGTATGGGATAAAGACTCCGTTCGGCATGATTTCTGAAAGTAGCTATCATTCACATGATGATAATTACCTGACCTTGAGGGACTTTACGTACTTTGACAAAAGGAGATGGAGAGGGTGGTTGGATAATGACTTTGTAGAGGTAGGGTAAAAAGAAATGACTATGAAATTCAAATGAAGAGATTGTGAATTGTAAAAGGTTAACACTTGTAATAAAATGATTTGTTCATCGATTAACTAATAATATGTTACAGCAGCATTTTCTTAGTGATTTTTGATTCATGAATAATATATATATATATATATATATATATATATAGATATTTTTTCTTATCCAGCACAATCTGTCCGAGAAAACGTTTTAATTTTCACATGTCATGAAACATGTGTAAAAATTTGTATGATTTTTTTTCTGATAAATTATTCAGGATGTGTATATATATATCATATTTGTTGTCTTTTGTGTTTGTGGTGTTTTTTTTTTTCATGACCTAGTAGTGTTCTTTATTCATTTTCTGACAAAGATGAATTTTTACTAATTCATCCAAAAGTTTCAAAAGCAAACGCAAAGAAAAGCTACACACATATATAAGTCATATTTGTTGTGTTTTGTGTTTGTGGAGGTTTTTCTTTTTCAAGTCTTAGTAGTATTCTTTGTTCATTTTCTGACAAAGATGAATCTTTACTAATTCTTCCAAAAGTTTGAAAGGCAAAAGCAAGAGCAGAAATATCAAATTACATCTTGACCATATATATATATTAACAGTAAACTGGACAATTAAATTAATAAGCTTAGGTAATTATTTTCATCCGTCGACGAAACTGTATATCATACCAATGCCCGTTCAAGAATATAATGATGTAGTTTTGCTTCCATCTTCTGATTAAAAATAGAGGAAAGAAAATTGTTATTATCGTCACTAGTTAAAATCGTGCATATTTACATGGTAATTTGGGATTGTTTTATTTTTAACTTTGGTAACTTTTTTTGTTTTTGGGTAAACTTTTTACTTTTGTAATTGACATACCATAACTCCATATAATCAGTCACATTACTCAAATAAACCACCATATGTGACTTTATGAAATTGAATTGTTTGTTTTTTTTCTTAAGTTTAAATCAATTAAAAGTGGATTATCATTATATTTAAATTATTTTAATAGTATTTTATCATATATCAACGATTGCAATGTACAATTTTTATGCACAATGGCGACCTCTTCTATGATTGGTCTTTCCATTTTTTTTTTTCCTTTTTTATTCTTCGGCTTCTATATCATTGTAGGATCCATTATATATAATTAATTTACTTTTTTCTCCCCTGACCCCTATTTTATATTCCTTCAAATTGCATCATTTTTCTAGCACAACCTGATAAGTGATTAATAATTAATCTGTCCTTTAATCCATAAAAAATACCAATATTTAAAAATGTACATATATAATTGAAATTATATATAAGTAAAAATATGGGTACAGTCTTATTCACCCAAAATATGAATACAAAAACATATGGGTACAGCCTGGTTGTGCCTATCGCTCAAGGAGATTCGTCCTTACCTAAATCTTTTCTTCTTATAGTCTCCAGTGGCTGGCGCCATTTTATTTTACTAGGACTTATAAATTCAAAGCGCATTTATTATCCATTTATAATTATTTTAAGCAAAGATTCTGCCTTAGTCTTAATATGACTGCAATTTTATATACAGTCAACATGAGGGACTGAGTATAGCGAAGGGGGGATTGGGTGGTTTTGTTTTTATGCTTTGGATCTGGAGAATACTAATAAATTAATCCTTTTAAAATTGGTGTGATGGAGTAAGTGTTCAAATAATTAAACAAGTTCGACGAAGTAGGGTTTGAAGCTTTGGACTTCAAATTGGAGGTCCTTGACCGCTATTGGCGTGAGCTTTAAGAACCTTTAAATATTTTATAACAAGCGGGTCCAATCGATTGCGGAATATTTTGTTTTTTTCGTAAGCACAAGTATAACTGCATCACAAAATGGAATTATTGAAAAAGGTTTTCTCATGCATGCATTCATATATTCAGAAAAAAGGGAATATGGTTATGAGACTTTTATAATACATGGTGAAAATTTTCTGTTTAATTCCATGAAAAATAAAATATCTTATTGACCATTAAAAAAATCAGTATATTGATATTCTTCTGGCTATCTTTTAGAGCTCTTCAACATATATGCTTTTTCTTTGTCTTAATTAGGTCTATTAAAGAGTCAATTATTGAAAATATACAATTATACATACATATAGCCCAAGATACTTTGGATTTGTAT
Source organism: Ziziphus jujuba (assembly GCF_031755915.1). NCBI lineage: Eukaryota > Viridiplantae > Streptophyta > Magnoliopsida > Rosales > Rhamnaceae > Ziziphus > Ziziphus jujuba. The sequence goes on from NC_083387.1 coordinate 19,135,088, forward strand.
TGTTGACATATGGTTGATAATAATATATTGGCACAAATAATAAAGAAATTGAAAAATATAATGGAAGGGATGAAATAAATGGAAGAATTTAATTATAAAGGAAAAATCATTTTAGTTCTTCCTCTAGCGCCTTCTTCTTTTTTTTTTTTTTGGTAACTTCCCCTCTACCTCGTTTGGTATATGAGAGACGAAAAAATTTGTATTAAAGCTTACTTATTGCAATATGATCATTTTATATGTTATTTTTATAACATTTACAAATAATTATCATTTTGTTATTTAATTAATTTGAATTAACTGAAATTTTTTTTGGCAGATTTTTCCGTCTTTCAATTGGATACGCTTTTGGAACGACTAATTTTAATGACTTTAATTGAAAGGATTTTATACCGCCCCTCAAATATTACTTCTATCATGATCATCTCCTTCTGACAAGTTAAACAAGAAACTTACCAATTCCTATCGTCCATTTTCTCTAATTCATATCTTACAAGTTACACAAGAAACTTACCAATTCCTATCGTCCATTTTCTCTAATTCATATGTTTTCATTCCTATCGTCCATTTTCTCTAATTCATATGTTTTCATTTCTCTCATATTCATCCCCTTCCACCTAACACATATGACTATAAATAAATATATAGTAACTTCAACTCTCCAAAAATATTGAATTAGTCTCGGGAAATACTTTTAAAATGATTAAAGGTGTTATTTAAATGATAAAAAGTATGTTTTTCAAATTAAAAATAAGGAAATACTTGTATTGGTGATTATTTATTAAAGCACATGTTTGATAATTTTAGGAGGAAGCATGTAACAAATGCTTCTTGGTTTAGAAAATTGTTTTATTAAGAAAAATGAGTTATAAATATTTTCTAGTCCCATTTGATAACAAGTTCATTTTTTATTTTTTGAATTCTGTGTAATTTCCTTATTTCAATGGTTTGTTAATATTAGTCAATAATATTTAAAGTTTGTTAGATGTATCCATTAACTACCAATGTTCAGAAATGAAAAAAAAAAAAAAAAAAATCTGACACAATTTCAAACTGTGTTTTATTTTCTGATTGTTGTTTTTTTCTCCTTATATTTATAGCTAATAGAGTATCATCAACTAACATTAAAAACTATTAAAGTAAACAAACTATACATAATTTAGAAGAAAAAAAAAAATAAAAAAAAAAATGAAGTTGTTGTTTATTTATTCATTTATTTTTTAAAATTGGGAGAGGTGAGAGGATGGATTTTAGCTCCGTGTCTTGAACCAAAATCTTGGGATTACCATGAGTGGTCATTTGCTAATTGGGTTGTTCCAAGCAAACTCAAATATATATTTTTATTCGTTTAATTTTTGACAAGCATCTATAGATTATAATTATCTATTTTTAATTTTACCCAATATTCAAAAACAATTAAAAATAAAACTAACAAAAATCATGAAATTAATCATAATTAATGAATAGGGAAATGTCTCAAAATAAATAATCTCAAATTTTATAAAAATGATGATCTGATCTGTATAAACTTTTTGAAATAAAATATATATATATATATATATATATAAATATATTATTGGATATCAACCTAAAAGATTAAATAATATATATATATATATATATATATATTGCTGGAGGATTAAAGAAAATATATTGTTGGCGTAAACTAGGTATACAGATGGATATATCTAGATGGTGAAGTTGATATTTGGCCTCTTTCCTAAAAAATTTGTCTTTAATAAAAAATTTTTATTGGTGTTTGAATCTAAAATTCTTTATACATATGGGAATCCTTTGGACTAGTTGTCTCTCAGGATACGTGGATATATTGTAAGTTTCTAGCAAAATGGTCCAATCTGAGGTCACGTTATGAATAATTATTGTATGCTTTAGGTATGCATTTTTAATTTTATAACGTCGGCTGCCCTCACTCAATTAGTATTATTAATCATGCATTCGTTTGTTGAACTCATCTAATTACTTAATAATTTAAAATATTTATTAATTATATATTATTTTGACCACGTTGCTGCCTACCTCTTGAAAAAATCACTATAATTGTCACATCTATCTACCATTGTACATGCAAATTTTGTTATTAAGTTTGAACATGTGCTGTTCATGCCACGACTCCAATATAAAACTTTAAAATTAATTTCTATAATATATATATATATATATATATAATATGTATGCATATAGATCTTATAAGAGATATTTTTTATTGGCCAGAATGTCCAAGTTATTCAATAATTTTATTTTTAATTATAAAAATATTATTTATATGAATAATCACCAATAGGATATATGCCAACTTATAGTTAAAATGGTTTAGTCGTAGGATTTTAGAATAAAAATAATAAAATTAAACCACAATTAAAATTTACTATATAAAATGGTATTTATCATCAATAGTAACAAATAACAGAATCTTTTTAATTATCCTTATGTGCCTATTTGGTTTTATATATCATTGTCCATGAAATTTCTTCTCTGAAACTAAAATCTAACATAAAAAAGCAAACTCATAAAGGCAATCAATTAAATTACTATGAAAGTACATGGATCCCATTTTTATGGTTCATATTCAATTTGTATTCGAAATAAGTTGGAAGATCTAAAATTATATTTATTAATTATTACATCCCAATAAAGTTTATTTTTCCATTTTAATATATCACTAAATTCATATTTGATCACCTTTTGAATTTTAAATCCTAATCCTTGATGTGATATAAGGGCTATAAATGAAGATCTGATATTAAAACTATCAGATTATCTTAATGTGAGCCTAAATATATATATATATATATATATTTGTAATAAATCAATTCCAAATATCATCCTAATACATGAAATGATATGTCTTGTTAATAAAAATGACTAACTAAGCAAAGGACTCTCAAAAGAGCTTAGGAACAGTATCAATACCACTGCTTACTTGAGTACTTGAGATCCTGAAATAGTAGGAAATGAATGAGCTTCACTATCTAGGATGTACTGCAATAAAAAATACATTTAAGATTTTAGAAATTAAGGTTAAATGGACAACCATGTATAAAAACTTCTAACATAGAGAAAAAAAACTTTCAAAACATGAGTACTATAATATCAAAAGTAGATATTTAAACACAAAATATAACCAATTGTAGAATTAGAAAACCGTATGCTTAGATGTCATAATAAAAAAGAACTATGCAAAATCCCATTTCCCAATGGAGCCAACATTTATTAAAATAGTGGGATACATTTATTCAATCAATTTATTGACAATCTTATTTCTTATTAACTGGTTAAAGCCCGATATTATGTTCAGGAGCTTTCATCCATGATTATGAGACCTCCTTAGATTATGGCCACTAGGTACACCTCTTACAATCAGACTCTGAATAGGTTTTAGGTTTTCCTCCAAAGGAAGTTAGAATCCTTATTTATCATGTATCTTGACTTAAACCGTTTAAGACCTATTATTTTAATATTATCAAAGCCATCCATACCTTAATGGGAAATTCCCAAATTGTTTATCTTTTAATAACCAAAGAAAATGAGCTTTTGCCAAATGAATCTAATTCAAGTCAAAGCCATAAATATTTTTAACAAATTTAATTACAACTCAAAATATGCATGATATTTATAACAGAAAAGCAAAATCTTATAAAAGATTTAACAATGTCCATTTAGTCATTTGAATGAAACATATCATAAGCATATTTCTCAATTCATCATATCTTAATATATAAAAAAAAACATATATATATATATATATATGTACACAGTTAGGTTCAAATAAGGTTTACTTTGTTTTAATGAAGTAAGATTCCTCTTTGGTAATGATCGGATTTTCATTTAAAAGATGATGTCTGATTCATTGATAAAATCCAATGGTCATCAAAAGTGGAATTTATTATAAGAAAGAAAGGTAGACCTTATTTGAACTTAATTATACATATAAATATACATATGTTTCATACAATAATTAAATCACCCAAAAATTTACAAAAATCTAACCACACATGGTTCAAAGAAAGCAATTTTATAATAAAATATACATAATATGCATAATGTTAAGTCATTCTTTATGTAATGGCAACTTTCATTGTGACATCCTGTTCCAAAAAATGGTCAAAATTTTGAAATGATCAAGTTTGACCAACTGAACTATTAGCGGATCCCATGTTTGACTTTTTATATGGTAAATGTTCTAGGTTGATCGGTATACCATTGCATAGAGCATGTTGATACAAGATCATAAATTGGTGGTACGCCAAATTTTGAGTTATAGTTGAAAAGTTATGGTTTTGAAAAGTTGTAAATATTAATTTTATATCAGTGTCTAAATCAGTTTTGGATTTTTATCCACTAGTTATCCAAGGCTAGCGTGTACAACAGTGAACAAATGCCAAAATACTCATTTTGTCCCCTAAATATGAGAAACATCTTTCCAAACCCACGAGTCTGAATTGGAGTCGACCTAAACCCATTTAACATCCAAATTGGGTCATCGCCTTTTAGTTAATTTTCGGGCTAAATTGACTTGCACTCGCCTGACCTTCAGTAAGCCCACCTCCGGGTGACTAAGTTGGCTAAATTTCCTACCAAGTTGCCGGCTAACGCACCAGGATTGGCCGTTTAAAGCTGGCAGTAGCTGTTTGGCATTTTCTGATGAGTTAGCTGTTTTTCGGTTGTTCTAGGCCAACCCATACACCTCTCTCCCCCCCCCCCCCCCCCCCCCCCAAATTTTGGACCCTCTGAATCCATTCCTGCTCCATTTGTAAATTTTTTTCACGGTTTTAGGGATCTATCAATGGGAAGTTTGGTAGAGTTTCACAATAAATTTTTTGGTCAGCGATGACATTTTTGGACCAAGGTGAGTTTAGATTCTTGTCACCGTATTCACAAGCTTTCATTGATATATATATATATATATATAAAGTTTGTAAATTTTGGAAATTGTTTGATAATGTTTTCATTTTTGGGTCAATTAGTTAAATATCAAATAAATTTAGAATGTGTTTTGATAAATATTGGTCGAATTGGACAAAATTTAAGTTGGATTAGTGTAGTTAGATATTAATGGGACCCATTGGAAGGTTCAATTTTATAAAATTGGCCTTCGGGTGGAAAACTCCAATTTTGAATACCGGGTATTAAAAGTTTGCAATATAATTTGACCACTAGGTGTCCAAGTTATGTAATTTTATAGTTGTATAAACTATTTTAAACAATTGGTACACAACAATGTCTTGACTTTAGTTGTTGGCACCTGAAAAATATTTTATTATATTACAAGCATCTATATTGAGCTTGGAGATGATCTTGTAGAGGAGCGTGAGTGAGCATAAGTAGTACTTATGAGTGCTTATATTTTTAAATACTTTTGGCCATGCTAGTACAATATATGTGGTTTGGATATTTTATATATATATCGTTTGATTAAAATGCTTATTTTATGCATATATGAAATATCTACTTTTACATATATATGTTATAATTTTATGTGACTTTTGACAATATTCTAAATGGTTTCAAAGTTTGATAAGTTCATAATAAACTTGTGAATCATGATATTTTAATATCTTGGCATTCAAATTGAGGTTTTAATTATTTTAGAAAGCAATTGGTTTTGAGAAAGCGGATTTGAAATTATATATTGTTAAGTATGTCTAAATGTTTTATATTTTTAAGTGCTTAGAAAAGTCTATGGTGATGTATATATATTTCATTGTAATACTTATGTTTTCGCATGAAATGATGATTATAATTTTATTATAGTTTTATAATTATTTTGTGAAATTATGTTTATATTCTTTTATGCTCAATATTTATATCATGATTAATCCAATTTATGATATTTTAGTGATCATGAACTTTATGCTATTTGAACTTTAGTGTTACGATATTGATTTGGATAGAAGTTTAGATTTGTGAAACAATTTTAAAGGTGGAATCATTTAGAAGAGTGTAACGAGAAGTCTTAAGAGAAAGTTTTATAGAAATAAAATATTAAATTTCTATTATATCATGCCTCTCACTGAGATATCTTTATCTCCCATTTTATTTCTTTTTAAATTTGCTCTCCTAGGTACAGGTAGTTAGTTGACAGTCTACCTCCCTCATCACAAATTGTTCCATGGTTCCCATAGTAGCAGCAATACTTATCTTTCTCTATTTATCTTTATTTTTATAGACTTATTTGCAGCAGTTGTATTTCTAAATTTTACAAATACTTGTAGAATGCTCTAACCTAAATATTGGATACGGTAGTGACCATATTATGTATGTGTAGTTATAGCCTATAATATGATGGACTGTAGTTGTGGACCATAGTTATGAATTTGCATGTTGTTGTGGCTTTATCTTTATATTAAGGTATTATTTATTTTGTAATGTGTTGTTTGTCCACGGTTTAGGTGAGAATCATTGGGTATTCTTTAGGGATTACCTAGTGAGACTTCACTAGGTAAGGTAACCCAAGAGATCCTGTGAGGGTTCCCAAAGAGGGTTTTATCAATTTGGTATCTCAGCTTTAGGTTTCAAATTTCCTTGGGTTTGTACGTTACTGTACAACTCATCCTTTTTTTTTTCCTTTCATGTATACCCTTTTGTTGGTATTAATTATATTTTGATTTGTTCTTTCATATAGAACTTTGTCCTGATGCCTCGAGAAGGCATATGTGGTTCCTAGCAAGCTTCAACTAGAAGCATAAATGGATCTACTTATAAGGAGCATCTTGTCAAGTGGTTGGCTCGATCATTTAAGAGGAGTGGGTTTCTTGGACATTCTATTGATTAGGATAATAGATTTAGAGCAGTGGGTTTTAATGGGTCTATTATAGCTTTATCTTGGCTAGTTGACATGGAGAAAATCCTAGATGAGAGTATGAAGTGTTCAGACGATGATAGGGTTAAGATTGCTAGCTTCATTCTTAAGGGGAATGCAAGAAAGTGGTGGATGTATGAAAAGACCAATAGACGTCACACTTGGGCATAATTCAAGACTACATTTCCCATTAAGTTTTGCTATCCAACCTTTGTTGAGACTAAAAGGCTAGAGTTTGAGATGCTTACTTAGAGTAACATGACAATTTCTGAGTATGAGTGGAGATTCAATGAGCTATCAAAGTTCTCCCACAACTTGGTTCTTGATGAGATCAACAAGAAGAGAAGGTTTCTTGATAGTTTGAGCAAGCCAATAACGTTGAGCATCTCATGTAACATCTCGCTAGGAAAACGCTCCAAATTTGAACTTTTGATCAACTTTGACCAAGGTTGATAGGGGGTTAACCAAGTGGATTCCACAGTTGTTTCTTTACTGCGAGAGGAACTTCACTTTGATTGAGGAACTAAGGCGAAGTACTTGTTAACCCAAGTTCATAGACTAGTAATACTCCGAAATAGGAATTGACATTGAAAAGTTATGGTCAAAATAAATGGATAGGCAATCTAGAGGTTGATTTTTTATTTAAATGGAATTTGATTTTGACTCATGTACCATGTGTTAGTACTTGTCGATATGAGTCTATAGACTAATGGCATACTTAATTTGGATTTACGGTTGAAAAGTTACAGACCTGTAAAGTCGTGCATATTTTTTGGGACTAACTTTACCGAGTCGTAGAATATTTAAAGGCGTCCTTGAGAAGTGTCATATGTCACAAATTGGTAGGTGCCATATGTCACCAATGCGTAGGTGCCAAGCTTAACCAATTATTGGGTGCCACGTGTTACCTAAATATATTTATATATATATATATATATATAATAAAATAAAATAAAATAAAATATTATTTTTTTCCTTTTTCTTTTTCCTTTCTTTCTATCTCTCTCTTTTTGCTCCTCTCTCCCACGTGCAGAAAAAAAAGCCTCCATGCATTCATCTAAAATGGGGACTTTCTCTCACTCTCTCTTTCCTTATACCTCTCTCTCTTTAACCGACTAAGTTGGCCATGCTTTGGCCACCGAATGCCGGCATGAGTTGGTAGGTGTGGGAGCCCATGGCAGGGCAATATCAGCTACCAAATTCCTAGTTGTTTGGCTGGTGGAAGCACCTGGATTAGAGTTCAAATGTCTATGACAGATGTTGTCAATTTTTCATTCGTTCCCGACCACAACATCGATTCCTCCTCCTAGTTTTCGACTCTCTAAGTCTAAATATGGCCTCTATTTTTTCAAATTCTATGTGTTTGAAGAGATACAATAGTTTGAAGTAGGGCAGAAATTTCTCAACCATTTTCCAACCATCAGTGATGGGATATGCAAGTTTAAGCTAAATATCCTTAATCCTCATCCCTCGAGCTTTCAAATGATGTATAATTTGTAAATTTTGGTTGAGTATATATGATTTTACTATTTTTGAGTAAATTTTTGCATTTATTGTGAAAATTGTGTTAAATTATATATATATATATATATATGTTTATGCATATATGTGTGTATATATGAGTGTGTAAATATGAAGTAGTGAGTGTTAGCTTTTAGTTTAAAATTATGTTAGTATTATGGCATTTAGTATTAAACATGTATGTTTGTCAATATATATTTTGTACATATATATATTTGTGTTTTTGTGTGTGTGTGTGTGTGTGCATACCTTCGACATATGTATAGATGTATATACATATAAAGGTAAGCTACAGTGCAGATGGTTCATATGCGGACTTTGAAAAACTGGTCGTCAATACTCTCTCTGTGTATGAGTATTGCTAAGCAAGAGTTTTGTTAAGAAAGAATCAAAATTGACAGTAATATTGAGCATTGATTGATACGAACCTAGGTTAACTAGCACCTAAACCGATGTATACCTTCGACATGTGTGTAGATGTATATACATGTAAGGGTAAGCTACAATGCCGACGGTTTAGATGGGGACCATGGAAAACCCATCGTCAATACTCTCTGTGTATATGAGTGTTGCTAAGCAAGAGTTTTGCTACTGAGGGAGAATCAAAATTGGCAGTAATATTGAGCATTGATTGATACGAACCTAGATTGACTCGCACCTAAACCCGTATTATATTAGCCTAGATCTCAATTAAGTTTAGATTTTAATGCAATGACCTCAACCCCTACCTAACTAACATGTGATTAGAAATATTGGTATAATGAAGACGCTACAATATGTGATATAAATCCTATTGATAAGTAAAAACTAAAACATTCACTCTCTAATGGTGTTTTAGGTGTTCAAAGAGAATTTTATCTCACAAATAATTTTCTAAATAAAATAGAAGGTTGATTTCTCATTGAAAATAAGCCCTTAAATTGGCAAAAGTCACAAAGCAATAAGCCTTAGAAATTTAAGGTAAAATCGGCCACCAAAGAGAAAAGGAAACATGTTGACCGATTCTCACACTACTTTCCTAAACTTATTTATATTAATTAATTCTTTTATTTTGAATTAGGAATTAGTTAATTTATAATGAAAATAATAAAACAATAACTTTCCTAAGTTTATTTTTCAATAAAATAAATAAATAAAAACTAAAATAAAAGCTAGTTTCCTAAAACAAAAGATAATGTTCAAATTAGGAAACTAGTTGACTAGTTTGACAACTAAATTAATTTTGACCAATCTTCAGCTTGTTTGGGCTCCAAATCAGCTTCCATATGCCATGTAAGATGCCAAATATGATTAATAATGATTCCCACACATTGCCTCTTGATTGGAATAAGTCAAACTTGCTTGAATAAGAAGAAAAGTCAAAGCCAGCTGCTAAACATCACATTTTTGGATAAATTGAGGTGTTGTCCATAAAAGCTGGTTTTAGGTGCTTTTAATTCTGCCTTGACATGATTCCATGGACTCTTAGTGATATCCATTGAATCCATGAAGTGTTGGATCCATTCATTGCTTCCTGGAGTCCATATATGCACTAAAATAGCTACCTAGGTCCATATCAGCTTCCACCACTTGGACGCTTAAAATAAGCTTTGTATCTTTGGGTATTGACAAGCCCTTTTGAGAACTAATTACTCCCTATATAAAAAGAGCTAGATTGTCCTTAAGTCTCTTAGCTTGAGCCCTAGTGATTAGTCTGGTCTTCATCCATATCGAGTCAACACCTCAGCAGGTTGTCAGTTGTGCGGGTTCAGGCAGATTTTCATCATTGATGATGTGGCACTTTGATGACATGGCATCATTGGACATGTGGCATCTAAGTGGCTGTCCAACATGCTTTGAAGAGAAAGAAATCGACTTGTTTCCTTTTTAGGCCGAATTATGTGCTTTACTTGATCACCAAGTTTCATAATTTTAGTCTTAATTTAATTTTAGGAAATCTTTAATTTTGACGATGTTTTTAATTATTTTTAGCTGGACAATTAATTGTTAACTAGTTTTCTCATCTAATTTTTCATGTAATTTGTCATTTTCCTAAACTATAAAAGAATTGACTAGTGAAATTTAAATTAGGAAATAAATTAGAGTTTAGGGTTTTGGAAACATTATTGGCCGAATTTTTAAAGTACTTTTGCCAATAAAAAAGGCTTCAATTTCATTAACACAATAACTTCGGATCTTCAGTAAAAATTAATACTTGTTAAAATTAAACCTTTTGGTTTTCTAACAGCTATCCTTTGAACTTTTCTAATTTGAGAATTAAAGTTCAATCATTGATTTATCAATAGGGTATTTTCCACGTCATTCATTCCATAGCACCTGGATGAATTAGACAATTGAGTACTATTTGTATGAATCTAGATTGGATTGCTTAGGCTTGTATCAATTATGCTATTAGAGTAAGGTTCTAATTTTTTGGTTTGATTATCTTTTAATTTTGATTTTTACATTCTTGCTGCAATTTAGCATTAGGTTAGATTGTATTCTCATTAATATATTTGTGTTAGTTCTTCATCATCATCAAATCTTTAAAAAAAAAAAAATCTTCTTGCGTTAAGTTTTGTTTAAGCCCAAAATTTGTTTAGGTTTTCTTGAGTATCAATCTTTGTTGAGGTTTGAAACTTTTGGTCTCCTTATGCCCTTTTACTTTAAAAAAAAAAAATTTGTTGTATCCTAATCTTGAATTTTGGTTGAAATTGCATTAGTTGTTCTCTTTAAAGAACTTGATTTTTGTGTGATCTTTTTATTCTTTATTCTAGTCATTAATTTTGATTATCATCGTAGTATCTTAAACAAAGAAAAATGCATCAAATTGCATCCTAGTTGGAATATATTAGTGGAACTGAATTGTATCAAACTTAATCTATTGGTGTAATTTGTGAGTTGTATTGCATTACTTGGATTGAGATTGAAATTTGGTGATATTGTGAACTTTGTTACTATTGCTTTAGTACAAAAAATATATATAAAAGGAAAGAAAAAAGGTGAAAGCTGAAGTCTATTGTGAAGATTATTGTAATCTTGCTGCTGGTTTTGGTTAAGATATATATATATTGCAAATTGAGTGATTTGAGTTTGGCTAGAAAATGAAGCACTAAGCCTTATAATTCTAAGAAACAATTAAGGTTGATTCAAGGTATTGTTTTCTTACTCTTTGATTCTTTGGTTTAATTGATTCTTTGTCATCTTAAATTGTCTTTTGCTATCTAAATAATTTGTTATTTCCAAATTTACCTTTTATGGTCATTTTGTTTTAATTCTTTGATCAATTTCTTTCATTAGCCAAAACTAGTTGCTCTATTATTTATTTTTTCTTGTTTCTTTTTTTTTTGTTAGAATAAATTTTATAAAAACATATTTTGATCCAAGACTTTTATAAGCTCTAATTAGTGAAATGACGGAGAAGCTCAAGGTGAAATTCAAGGCTGAATAGAAGGTGGAAATAAAAGAGCTTAGGGTAGAAATCAATAAAGTCAAAATCAACGATGGATGTTTTCATAAAACAAACAGCCACACAAGTTGGAAGAAATATGGGAAAAGGTGTGCAAAGAGATGAACATACTAGTAGAACCATTGGAGATGGTTCGAGAAATGAAAAGGCTATTTCAACTAGTATAAGAAGGAGGAACCGTGGGGAAGACAATGGGGGTATCAAGCTTAAAATACCTTCATTCTATAGCAAGATGGATCCCAATGCACCTTGAGTGGGAGTAAAAAGTTGAGATGGTTTTTGATTGTCATGATTTCTCGAAATCTAAGAAGGTCACATTAGCAAGTGTGGCATTTCTTGACTATGCTTTAAAGTGGTGGGAAAAGGAATACACTATTAGGATGAGAGCTGGTTAAGCACTACTTTCCATATCGGGAGAGATGAAAACTTTGATGAGAAAGAGATTTGTACCTAGCCATTGTTATCATAGTATTTATCAAAAGTTACGAACTTGATCTTAAGGTTTAAGGAGTCTAAAGGAGTACCACCAAGAGATAAAGTTTCTAATGCTTAGAGTTGATATGGTAGAGGATAAGGAATCTACAATGACTGATTTTCTTGCGGGTTTGAACAACAACATTGCTGACCAAGGATTTGCACCAATACATGGATTTTGAGGAGATGTTGCATATGGTGATCAAAATAGAGTAATAACTCAAAAAGGAGGGCTACCACACATGTATCTAGTGCATCAAGCCCTTGAAAATTAACAACCAATCCATGAAGCCCAACAAAGTTAAATTAGATTTCAAAACAACTTCAAGGTCGAAAATAGAAGCTAAGGCTACAAGTTCTAAATGCTCCAATCAAGTAAGTTTGTTTGATTTAACACTTTCTAGTAATTGTGATATAATATGTTTCATGTGTTAAGGTAGGGGACATATAGCTAGCTAGTGTCCAAATTGAAAGACAGTGGTCATACAAGAGAGTGGAGAAGTAAAGTCCGAGGAGGAGGATTCAAGGGACAATGAGATACGACCTTTGGAAGATTGCAATGATTGTGGAGATGAGGATGAGCTGTCATATTCTGAAGGATTGGATTTGGTTATACAAAGATGAGGAGGATATACAATGTGAGAACATCTTTCCCACTAGATACAAAATCCAAGACAAGATATGTAGTGTGATAATTGATGGCGGTAGTTTTGTAAATGTTGCCAGTACTTTGCTTGTTGAAAACTAGGTTTACATCCAGATCCCTGTAGGTTACAATCATTGAATGATAGCGGTGATGTAAAGGTAACTAAACAAGTTAGAGTTACTTTTACTATCAAGAAATACACTGATGAAGTCTTGTGTGATGTAGTTCCTATATAGGCTGGACACTTGTTATTAGGCCATCCTTGGAAATATGACAAGGATGCTTTGCATCATGGTCAAACTAACAAGTATGACTTTAATTTTAAAGGAAAAAGAGTTGTACTTGCATCATTATCTCCTATATAGGTACTGAAAGATCAAATAGCCATGCAAAAGTCAATGAGGAAGCAAATTGTAAAAGAGGTCGAAAATCAAAAAGGAGAGAGAATTATTCCACCTTGGACAAACAATAAAAACTCAAAGGAGAAGAAATCACATGAGGCTGAGCTACATTCCAAGAAAGAAAGTGTTAAATCCATGGGTAAAAGTGAGTGGAAAGAAAAAGAAAAAACAAAAGGGAAAGAGGGGAAAGAAAATATAGGCATTTTATCAAAACATATTGAAATTAAGAAAGCTTTCTTGAGCGAAAAGCCAGTGTTCGTAATGACGTATAAGCAATGTTATTTAAACTATTTGGCTAACCCCAATGAACCTATTTTGCTTATTTATGTTATGTCTCTTTTGTAGAAATATGAAGGTATCTTTCCAGAGAAGATTCCTAAAGGATTACCTCCATTAAGAGGAATTGAGCATCAAATAGGTTTCATTCCTAGGGCTATGATTCCCAACAAGCCTGCATACATAACCAATCCAAAGGAAATAAAGGAATCACAACGTCAGGTAAGTGAGCTTTTTGGTAAAGGCTATGTTAGAGAAAGTATAAGTCCTAGTGTTGTGCCTGTGTTATTAGTGCATAAAAGAGATGGAACATGGAGACTATGTGTTGATTGTAAGGCCATTAATAACATAACCATTAGATATATTAATAACATAACCATTAAATATATACATCCAATACCTAAGTTAGATGATATACTTGATGAATTGTATGGTGTTTGTGTTTTCTCTAAAATTGATCTTAAAATTGGATATCATCAAATTCGCATGAAAGAGGGTGACGATTGGAAAATATCTTTTAAAGCCAAATATAGATTGTATGAATGGTTAGTTATGCTTTTTGGTTTAACTAATGCACTAGTACATTTATGCATTTTAGAAATCATGTTTTAAGAGCATAGTTAGGAAAAAATGTTGTTGTGTATTTTGATGATATCTTAATATATAGCCGAAATTTAGAGGAGCATGTTGAGCATCTTAGGGATGTGTATGATGTTCTAAGAAAAGAAAAATTGTATGCTAATCTTAAGAAGTGTACTTTTTGCACTAGTGAACTTGTATTTTTAGGTCTTGTTGTTAGTGTAAAAGGCATCAAGGTTGACAATGAAAATGTAAGGGTAATTAGGGAATGCTCGACCCCTACATCTATAACCAATATTAGAAGTTTTCATGATCTTGTTAGTTTTTACAAAAAGATTCATCAAGGACTTCAGTACCATTGCTGCACCACTTATGGAAGTGATCAAGAAAAGTATAGGCTTTAAATGGGGAAAAGAGCAAGAGAAGTCTTATAATTTGCCAAAACACAAACTTGTCAAATGAAACTTTGCTTTCTTTGCCTAACTTTGCTAAAACATTTGAAGTTGAGTGTGATGCATCATATATTGGTATAGGTGTTGTTCTTATACAAGAAGATAGAACCATCCTCTACTTCAGTGAGAAATTAAGTGAAGCTACATTGACTTATCCGATGTAGGACAAGGAGCTCTATTCGTTGGTTAGAATGTTGTAGATATGATGGCATTACCTTCAGCTAAAAGAATTTTTACTACATACTGATCATGAGTCTTTAAAGTACTTGAAGGGTCAAACTAAACTCATAGGTTTCACAGACGTTGGATGGAATTCATTGAGATCCTTCCATATGTGTTCAAGTACAAATTAGGTAAAGATAATATAGTGATTGATGTATTATCAAGAAGATATATTTTACTTTCCACTTTGCATGCTAGGGTTTGAACATATTAAAAGTCTTTATGCAAGTGATGAAGTCTTTGCTGAAATTTATTTGCAATGTGAAAGCTAAAGGTAAATATTATCTTTTTGATGGTTTCACCTTTAGGGAAGATACATTATGCATTCCTAGCTATAGTAGGCATGAATTATTGGTTAGAGAATATTATTGTGGTGGTTTAATGGGACATTTTGGTGTAACTAAGACATTAGTTATATTGCATGAACATTTTTACTGGCCACGCATGAGAAAAGATGTGGAGAACATTTGTGATAAGTGTATTAAGTGTAAGCAAGCTAAATCAGAGTTGAATCTTCATGGATTATATATGCCATTACTTATACCTAGTCATCCTTGGATTGATATCTCTATGAACTTTATATTAGGATTACCTAGAACAAAGAGTGGAAGGAATTCTATTTTTGTTATTGTTGATAGGTTTTTTAAAATGACACACTTTATTTCTTATCATAAAACAGATTATGCATCCCATATTGCTAACTTATTTTCCAAAGATATTGTTAGATTGCATGGTATGGCTAGAATAATAGTTTTTGGTGGAGATGCTAAATTCCTAAGTTATTTTTAGAAGACTTTATAGGCTAAACTTGGTAGTAAGTTTTTGTTTTCTACCACTTGTCATCTTTAGATTGATGGTCAAATGGCAGTAGTAAATAGGACTTTGTCTATCTTGTTAAGAGCTTTAAGTAGCAAAAACATTAAAACTTAGGAAAAGTGTTTACCATATGTGTTTGAATACAATAGGACTATTCACTCTAATACTAATTTTTCACATTGAACTTGTTTATGGTTTTAATCTTTTAACTCCATTAGATTTATCACCATTATCTTTAAGTGAGAGAGCTAACGTAGATGGGAAGAGGAAAGCCAAATTGGTTAAGCTTTTGCATGAAAAGGAACATACAAACATATAGAGGAAGACAAAACAATAGGCAAAATAAGCCAACAAAGGAAGAGAAAAGGTTGTCTTTGAGCTTGGAGATTGGGTATGATTGTACCTTAGGAATGCGAGGTTTCCTAAGCAAAGGAAATTAAAACTTATGTCAAGAGGAGATGAAACCTTCCAAGTATTTTAGAAGATTGGAGACAGTGCTTATAAGTTAGATTTTCTAGGTGAGTATAACGTTAGAGCTACTTTTAATATATCTTACTATCCCCTTTTGATGCAGGTGATGATTTGTAGACAAATCATTTTTAAGAGGAAGGGAATGATGAAGGTCATCATGGGAACACTCAAAGATGGAGTCCTGAGCCATTGGAGTTGTGAACTAGACCAATCACAAAAGCTCGTGCAAAAAGATTTAACAAACCATTAAAGGGTCTTATATGGGAGGTGCTTGTCAATTAAGAGCGTAAGAGTTTTGCTAAGGAATAATGAAAATTGGTAGCAATATTGAGCATTGAAAACCACATATATGAAGTCATGAAAGAGTCCAATGGTAGGGGCAATTTGGTCATTTTCCAAGAGCATGGTGATGTGGCACTTTGATGACATGGCATCATTGGACACATGGCATAACATGTGGCATCTAAGTGGCTATACGTGGTTTGAAGAGAAAGAAATCAGCTTGTTTTCCTTTTAGGCTTAATTATGTGCTTTACTTGATCACCAAGTTACTTGTTCTCCAAGTTTTACAATTTTGGTCTTATTTTAATTTTAGAAAACCTTTAATTTTTATTGTGTTTTTAATTTTTTTTAGGCGGATAATTAATTGTTAACTAGTTTTCTAATCTTAATTTGTAATGTAATTAGTCACTTTCCTAAACAAAAAAGAATTGACTAGTCAAATTTAAATTAGGAAATAAGTTAGAATTTAGGGTTTAGGCAACATTATTGGCTGAATTTTTAAGGTATTTTTGCCAATAAAAAGACTTCAATTTTATTAATACAACAACTTTTGATCTTCAGCATAAATTAATATTTATGAGAGTTAAATCTTTTGGCTATTTAACAACTATCCTATGAATTTTTCTAACTTGAGAATTAAAGTTCAATCCTTAACTTATCAATAAGGTATTTCCGCAAACTTTTTGTGGCTCATCCATTCTATATAACTTGAATAAATTAGATGATCAATCAAGGTTGGATCATGTAGGCTCATATCAACATATATATACATTTGTTAAAAGATGGTGTATATGCGTGTATAATAAAAATGGTTTATATATTGTGACTGATCATAGGATGCTTATTATTCATTGTGATTTAATGTAACATATATATATATATGTTTGCATATGTGTATAGATATATATATATATATATATATATATATATAGGGTATCAGGTTATTTTAATCATATGCATGTATACTTATATCTATGATTTGTAAGATAATCTGTTTCTATTCGCTTGTACATATATTTATACATATATGTGTATAGACAATCACCTTAACCTATTCGTTCATCGAATATTGGAAATCTTTCTTCATCTAATTTAGTAGCATGGATGATTTATGATTTAGATTTGATCTGTAACATTAAATGTTTCCAATTTTTCCATAAATGTTCTTTTTGTTCTCTAGTATGTGACTATCTATATTTCATTAATTTTCCAGTAAGTTTATCAGATCCATGCATATTAAAAATTTTAACTTTAAATATAAAAACTTCAGGCTATAGGTTCGACGAAGGTTACCAACCCTTAGCTTTAATTTATAAAATTCATCATAAAGTCTCGGGAACTAATATAAACTTTAAAGCTAAAAAATATAATGCTAAAGGTCATACAATGTTAATCCAGAGTCAATATCAAGATCTAAATATAAAAATTCCTAAAATGATCGAATAGTAAGATGTCAATCTACCTTCTGATTGGGTATTAACTGATATCCGATCTCCAACCCCTATTCAAAATATTTTAACCAATACTGAATTCATCTCATGGTCTGTAGATGGGTCAATAAGAATCACTTTGATAGACAACCTAGATCTAATCAACTCTTAGGAGAAACCTCCCCCTCCAGACAATCTTTTACTAGACCAATCATAGAATCAATGTCTTATGATAATGTATCTAAAAGAGATCAAGAAATTGAAAAAGATTTACAAAGAATTAAAATACAAAAATTAAAACAATTAAAGTTAGAAAATGAAATTAAAATTTTCAAATTAAAATCAATTCATAACACTGGACAGGTTAGTCAACCTCGTTACAGTGATGAAGAAATTCAATCAATTCAATCATCTACGGCTTCAGATTTCATAGATCACCAATTAAACACACTTAATAAACCATTTAAACCATATTGGAAACAATTAAATAAAGAAATGATGTTTGATAAAAATCATGAAAAATTAATGAAATATTGAAAGTCGCTTACTAGAGAACAAAAAGAACATATATGGCAAAGTTGGAAACATTTAATGTTACAGATCAAATCTGATATACAATTTTTCAACTTTCTTGAAAAACATTATCACGAATTAAAAGATTTAAAAACATTAACTAAAGAAAAATGGATTAAATCAGATCAATCAACAGTTCTATCAAGTTATCCTCCAATTGAAAAGATAATCATTCTTCACTTAAAAAGCCAAAATCGTAGCCTCATCATTTAAACCTTTTACTCATGAAAGTAAAGATTTAATCAATGAAATCAAAAAAGTTATTGAACAAAATAATTATATGAAACAGAGTATTAGTACAGTAGGAAAACAATTAGATAAGATAGAAACAAAACTTGAAAATTCAAACAAAGATGAACATAAAACACAACCCCTCATAAAATTTCCAGATATTACAAAAATTCCAACCCTTCCAATTAAAACAAATCAAATTAGTCAACTCTTAAAAGAATTAAAATTAAAAATAGAAGCTTCATCATCCAAACCCAAAACCGAAGCCTTATAATCAAATCTCACCACAATTAATAATCAACATTCATCTGGTTCAAAATCAAATAAATCTTCTTTAGATAATCACCTTCATAGGCTTAAAAATAAAAAACCAAGATTTGATAAATTTAAACAATGGAATAATAAACCCTTACCTCTAGAATTTCAAGAATCAATTCATAAAAATCAATTCTCTATCAATTCCAATAAATTATATGAATGGAACATTGATGGATTAAAAGAACAAGAAATCTTAAACAAATTACATCATATGTCAATGGTTGCTAATAGTTATTTTAATAATCAAAATCTTACACAACCAGAAATTGTTGAATTATATTAGTCACATGCTTGACCGGTACATTACATCACTGGTGGGTAAAACATTTAACAGATAAATCTAAATCAAAAATCATCCATGCTACTAAATTAGATAAAGAAGGATTCCCAATATTCGATGAAAGAATAGGCCAAGGTGTCCCATACGGAGTCAATACCTTGTTAGCCACAATAATTAGACATTTTATAGGAACCCCCACTGCTATATAAGAAAGAATATATAGTCAATTAACAAATTTACATTGTTCAAATCTGAGTGATTTTGAGTGGTATGTACAAACATTTACCACCGGAATTATGATGAGAGATAACAGTAATCAACACTTTTGAAAAGAAAAATTCGTAAATGGATTACCATAATTATTTGCTAAAAAAATAAGAACTATATTAAGTAATGATTGTGGTCACATAGATTACGATTCATTAACTTATGGAGACATAGTCTCAATAATAAAAAAAGAAGGTTTAAAAATCTGTACAGACATGAAAAACAAAATATGGATTAGGAAATTTCTATCAACAATATGGTCTATCTTCGATAGCACCGTCTAAGAGACATAAAATCCAATAAAGATTAAATAATAAAAATTTTAGAAATAATAATTATTACAAAAATAAATCTTATTCATACAAGAACAAATCAAGTCTTGACAAATTCTATAAATCAACCAAAAATAAACTTCAAAAAGACTCGAAAGACAAAACCAAAGTCAAATGTTTTAAATGTAATAAATTTGGTCATTTTTCGAACGAATGTCAAGTTAAGTAAGCCATCAAACAATTAGAAATTCCAAAAATCAAAAACAAAACTTAATCAATGTCTTAGGCATTCACAACATAGATAGTGAACATAGTGAAAATAACATATACACTGAATCAAGTAGTTACGATGAATCAAGTGATAATTCAGATTTTAGCAGTCAATCTGATACTCCTAACATCAATTTAGGCTGTCTAGATGCATGCTGCAATAAATCAATTAATGTCTTAACTAATTCCACTGAAGAAGAAAACATAATATTAGAATTACTTTGAAAATTAGACAATCCAAATGATAGAATAGAATATATGAAAAAATACAAAAAGATAATCATTGCTAATCATCCTGAAACCAATCAGAATGATAAAAGTTCACAAAAAATATGTTTAACAGAAGCTTTTTAAAAACATTCAATAACACAAAATCTAAACACATAACAATCCAAGATTTACAGATTGAAATCAAAATCATCAAATCTGAAACCAAACAATTAAAATTAGAAAATCACTTAATCAAACAACAGTTACACTTTACACTTAATCAAACAACACTTTATTCGATGGATCCCTCGAACCAGATGAAGGATCATCTCATGATAATTGTTTAGCATCAATTCAAAAAATCAAATTTAAAAAATGGCATACACAAATCATAATAATCATCAAAGATTTTCAATTTACCATAATTGCACTTTTAGATTTAAGTGCTGATTTAAATTGTGTCGAAGAAGGTCTCATACGTAGTCAATATTATACTAAAACTAAAGAAAAATGATCATCTACTAATGGAAGCAAAATGGATTTAAAATATGAAATCAGTAAAGCACATATTTGTCATAATAAAATTTGTTTCAAAACATCATTTGTCCTTGTTAGAAACATGACAGATCAAGTAATTTTAGGTATCCCATTTATTTTTTTACTATATCCATTCACCACAAAAAATGATGGAATAATCAATTATCCTTTAGGAGAAAAAGTTAAACTTGAATTCTTACAACAATCAACTCATATCCAAGCCTTAAAAGAAGCTTCAATCTCGTACACAATCACTCAAATCCAACATAATAACATTCATTCTAAGACTCTTTATTGTCTTGCTTCATCCAAACTTAATTCTGCTTTACCAATCCATTTTCATTCTAGAATTTGGATTTCTTCTGAATACACTACTCTCCAAAAAATAATTTTTTGTCTAGTATTATATATATGTTTTTCATGGATGTTTTCAAATTATGTTTTCAACCATTCTCCTGAAAACAATAATAAACCAATTTTATTTATTACCCTAACAAACTTTCCTTGCAGCATGTCCTGACCAATTGGTTACATGATAATCAGAAACAATTCAGTTCCAATTTGGAGCACCGAAGTTGAAGAAAGAAATTCCCTAACTAAGTTTGAATTAGATATTCCCCAAAAAGCTTTGATAAACTCTATATGGAATGCCACAACATTCGACAGTGACGAACAAAGATCTGACATTTTTAATGCTTTAGAAAATCTTTGCTTTTATCTCTAGTTAATTCGAGAAAAACCAGATAATCAATATTTTCCTCATTACCTAGTTCTTAATAATCAAACCTCCGGACTATACAAAACATGGTCCCAAGTAGCCCATGCAATAGCCAGCTAATTAGGAACCCAATACCATGGTTTCTATAGTTTAAGAGAAGCTTTACAAGTAACCATTCGTGAATTAGGCCCATAAGCCTTCATTCACCCATAGGTTAGAATGGACCCAGATTTTTCAAGAACATTTCGTTGTCACTCAAAATCACCAAAACAATTTTAATCAATCTTCTAGGTTTAAAACTGCCCATAGAATGCAATAACCCATCATTCCTCATCTTACTATCCTTGTTGATCCACACAATACAATACCTCAAAGGGTATATGGACCATCGTTGCCTCCACCGCTACCTTTTTCAAATGCATTCCAATGACTTAGAAACCTAGAAATTGAATGTGATGACTTAAACTATAGGATTGCCTTAGTTGATGTTGAAAACAAGGATCTTCAATGAGACCTTGATATCAGTAGATGAATAATCAAATAATTTGAAAAAATGAAAAGAAAAAAATTCCCTAATCAATACAGGTGCAGCATCAGAAATGGTGCGCACAGTTCGCCCAAAGGTTGCAGATCAAGATTGGGATGAAAAAATAATATTCTTCTATCAACATGAATGGTTACGATAGTTCGGAGCCCAACTTCTTTAAGAAATCATAACAAAAATATGGGATTTGAAGAAGAAGGAATTTTATGAAGAATATGCTTTTCTCTAAAATATAATTGAAACCTTAATCACACAGGATGACGAATTCCCAAAACGATGGGCTCGAGGAGTTTTCCTTCATCACTGTGCCAGGCTTTCTAATCACAGCTATTTAAAACCAGAATGCAAAGAGCAACATGAAGACTTATCTCTAGCAGAATATCTTCATGAATTTGCCTATTCTATTCAAAAGGTTTGAATTGACATGAGAACATTCAAAGAGTTTGAATATCAAGGCAAGCTGATTAGTCTCACCAAATTACATGATTGCGGACTCATAGGATGAGTTTTGTTCACTAACATCAACCAGATGGCGGATTGGACAGAACTCATTTCCCAAGGAAAACCCTAAACCATGTGTTACCATTCACATTGAATCTTCTCCACCAGAATGGATTCATGGATGGGAACTTGCAAGACATGTCATTAGGATTATACGAAGAAAATATTTCAATGATGATTTAATCATGGATTCCGCTTTAAGAAAAAGTCACATTCCATATGATCAATAGCTTAGGCACTGTAGGGCAGATATCACTGCTAGAAATTTTGATCTCCAAGCTTTTACCCAAAACTTCAAGCTTTTTTAAGAAGATTTCAGGCAAAAAATCCTTTTCCATCAGACACTCATGCCAAAAGAATCACCACAGTTTTCTATAAAAACAATGTATATAGACTTGATTGCGTATTATACAAAAATGATACGTGATAATGGACATCTAGGAGTATACAACCTTGAAGATATTAACGACTCCGACTCCAATAGTGACTTCCTTAATAATGATGATCTGTTCAAATCTCATGAAGATGATGTCGAATATTATAACATCACCAACATGATGGAAGGATGAATGAGTCATCATGCCTAAGGACAATCAAATTCAGGAATCTCTGACAGTACTGAGTTATTTTTGGTGTTCCACTCATAAAAGAATCACAAGATTTACTAATCAAAATCACTGTTTATGAATAGTAAAAAGTAGGTACTATTTATCAACATGGTTAAAGTAGATACTATTCACTGACATGATTAAAACAGATCAAAAGAAATCACGAGATCAATAGTGGCTTTTCAATAGGAAAAATCAATCATTCAATCATAACTCCTTTGCCTATAAAAAGGAAGCTCTCCATCCAGAAGAGGGCAGAGCTTGTTCAGAACCAGAGCTTGTTTAGAACATTCAAAGCTTCTCAGAGAGTTCTTTTCTTTGTAGATTTCAGAATCTCTCACATTTAATTTGTAATAAAATATTTTCTAATTTGAGTGCTTAGTTTTTTAAGTGAACTGAGTGCATCTCTTGTAATCAACTGAGATACCAATCTGTGGTATTCCTCTTTAATCAAGTAAGCATTTCATTGTTTTAAATTATCTATTTTAAATTTATATTTTCAATATATTTTCAGTTTATATAATCAAAATCTATATTTTCTTTATATTGCTTGGCTGGTTCTACCACCTTCAATATTTTATTTAATCATTAATTGTTCTTGGCTGGCTTTGCCGCCTCTTCTCTGTGTTTCTGATTCTCTGCTCATATTATCTAATACTCTATATTTTCTTCATATTGCTTGGCTAGTTCTACCACTTTCAATATTTTATTTAATCATTAATTGTTCTTGGCTGGCTTTCCTACCTCTTCTCTGCGTTTCTAATTCTCCGCTCATAATATCTAACACTTTATTATCCCCCTTTGTTGGTATCAGAGCCATAAGTGTTTCGATCTATATGTATATATATATATATATATACATATATATGCATATTTATTCATTTAAATTAGTTATTATTAAAAGCTGGATTTAAAATAGTTACTTAACCAATTATTGATAATTGAGTATTTTATAAATTTCAAAAAGGGTTTAGATGCTTATGTTGATTTAAGAATAAAATAATATTTTGTTTATTTATTTGCTTACTTAATTATATAGTTAATTTATTTATTTATTTATTTAATTATGATTGTCTACATTTGGGCATACCACTTAGCATGTATGTTATTGAATATTCGTTATCCGTTTTGGATTTTATGAGTTATATGTTGTTTTTGGGATTATGTTTATATATATATATATATATACAGTCCGTTTATGGTGCGGACGGTCCTCATGCGGACCACAGTATTGGTGACGGTTTTTCATAGTATTGGTGACAATTTTCTAAGAAATCATCGTTAATACTATGAAAAACCGTCACTAATACTACAGCCCTCATGCGGACCGTCCTCACCATAGAATTTCCGTATATATATATATATATTTATGTGTATGTGCACATATATATTTATATTTATGACTAAGTGTGTAAATATATTCTTATGGATTTTTAGGGGTATATTTGTTATGTTTAATTGTGATCCTTTGATGAATTTAGATTTAATATGTTATTTACATTTATATTATCAAATTATGCTAATGTATTTAAAATGTTGTATTTGGTTTTAGCTAATCTTATGCATTTATTTCAAATAATGATTTATACTTTGGATATATAAATTTTGATGATGGATATTTTATGAGAAATATTTCTGATTTATTTAATGATTTATCAATTTAGTTCTTTATTTATTTATGCTGATGGAAGAGAATTAAAAGTTTTAAAAATACTCAATATTAAAATGATGTTATCGTAGTATATTTCATTAAAAATTATATTTTAGGTTTAATAAATATTTATTTATTTACTTATCTACTTATTTATTAAATTTATTTATTTGATTGTTTAAAACAATTAAAATATGGTTTTAAGATGTAATTATGAGGAGTTGACATTTTTTTTCGAAATTATATACTTTATGTGACTAGTTGGTATGTAGATGCACCATATGATACTGGTGTTCTGTACTGTTACATTATGGATCAACACGTAGGTTATATTTAGTTGTCATTTGTGAGCCGTGGTGAGCAGGAGCGGGCAGGTATTTTGTGGTGATAGTATTAGGTAGGTATTTTGCAATGACAGTATCAGCGACCCTTCCCAAGGCCAAAGGACGGAAGGTTTAGCCATTCCTATAAGAGCTAAAGGCAAGAACATTGGTAGGTATTTTGCACAGTGAGCAATAACTGCTCCCTTTTTATTAGGATAGTGGATTATTTAGCACCAGAATCATTTGGAAGGTAATGGGGCATGCTTAGGTTCTATTCTCCTTCCCCTACCTGTGAACTGGTGTTTGGGACTAAAAGCATCATTTGGCAGTGGTGTTATACCGTATGGTGCATCAGGTGTTCTTTTGACACACATGTATATATGTTATATTATGTCTGTATGTGCTATACTACACGAAGGCAACAATACAATTTGGCTCATGAACAACCTAGGATTGTATTTCTATAACCTATGATACCAACGAGATAGATAGGTAACCACCTTTAGCTGTATTGGTAGCAGTATACCTACGAAAGCTGATATCATAGAACTATAGAATAACATACTATATAATACATCGAGTGTATCTCTGCTATGAATGTGCAAGTTATGTAATGTATTTATTAATTTCAGTTTTATTATGACTATTTATTATCATTATTATTTATTATTAATTGTTATTATTATTATTTTCATTATCATTATTGCTATTGTTATTATTATTATTATTATTATTATTATTATTATTTGTTAGTGATACTATTATTTATTTATTGTTATTGTTATTATTATTACTATTATTGTTATTATTATTATTAATGTAATTGTTATTATTATTTTTGTTGTTGTTGTTGTTATCATAGTCAACTACGCAACTGTTGTATTTTAGTGAATTGATGTCTTAATGGATTTAGAGATATCATAGCCTTCGACCAAGTATCGTACCCTTTGGCAGGTATAGAAGCTTTCGAGTAGATATTATAGCCTTCAGGCAGGTATTGTAGTCTTCGGGTAGGTATAGTAGCATTTAAGCAAGTATTATAGCCTCCGAGTAAATATATTAGCTTCTAGACTAGTATTGCATTTTTCAAGTACGTTATCTAAATTTCTTAGAAGGTTGTATTATTATTATTATTATTATTATTATTATTATTATCTTTAGTAGTAGTAATATTATTATTATTATCTTTAGTAGTAGTAGTAGTAGTAGCATTTTTTTTATTATTATCTTCTATTTGCATTTATGTGTATGGTATATTCCAAGTTACTACAAAAACATATGATTATAATAAGTTGGTGGTGTGAATGGCCATGAGTTATAAAAGTATGGATATTCCATGCTAAGTAAGGACTCGGGATAAGTCAGGGCTATTTGGGATCTATGTAACAAACTCTAGAAGAAATGCCGTCACCTATAAAGGTATTTTTGGTATATTAATTATTTCTTGTGTTTATATTCCAATGCTATTATTATTGAAGTCTTGCAAATTTTGTGAAAACTTGTTGTAAAGTGGGTGGAATAAGGTGAATGCATTTTTTTTAAATGAGTTTTCTATGCAAAGTACATTTGGAGGTGTCCCGTTTACAAGGGAGATGCTATCAGATTTTCTATAAAATTTTCGAATGGGTCCTCTAGTTGGGGACATGCTAGGTTTTTGATAGGGAACTCTTGGATGGTCTTGACAACTTGGTATTAGAGCTTTAGGTTTTATTACCTTTGGAGGTTTTAGCATGTGGTGGCATATTCTAAACTATTGCCCACTATCATATAGTTATGCTCTAAAGTTATACGTCTTTCCTGTTGTTGGTCAAGGGAATGATGTCACCATTTAGTTCATGCAGTAGGTGTAGGTTTTTTATAGTTTTACTCCTAATGGGATATGTAAAATTTTGAGGATGAAGTTTTATAAGAGGGGTAGATTGTAACACCTTGACCTAAAAAAGCGCTCTGAATTTAAACTTTTAACCAACTTTGACTATGGTTGATTGGGGTTGATGACGTGGGTTTCATAGTTGACTTTTTACTACAAGAGGAATTCCACTTTAAGGCACCATGATGAAGTACTTGTCAACCCAAGTTTTAAGACTACTAGTATGCCAAAATTGAATATGAGATTGGAAAGTTATGGTCAAAACAAGGTGCAGCCCGCACTGATTGCAAGTCTAAGGTTGAATTTTTATTTTTATGAGTTTTGATTTTGACTCATGTACCATGTGATAGTAAGGTAGGAGGAATGTTTGGAGTTAGTTTTTATGGAAGGTACATTTTGGGGTGTCCAATTTATAGGAGAGATGATGTCAGATTTTCTGTAGAATTTCCAATGGAGTTTCCTTTAGTCATGGCCATCCTAGGGCTTTTGATAGGTAACTCTGGGAGGGTCTTGACATCTCACGTACAATTCACCTCGGATATCAGTCTATGAAAGATGTTGCCTTAAAGGTAGAGAGGTAGGCCTTGACACAAAGGTCTAAGCACTGACCATATGATGGAATGTCTTTGAAGACCCCCAGCTAAAGATCATCTAAGAGGGGTAGCTTTACCTCAGGATCATTGGATGGTGGAGGATTCAAAAGGGGCACACATAGCCTCAAGGACAGTAGATCCTAGAAAGGTGTACACACTCAGGGCTCAAGATAATAGATAGTGAGCAGTAGTAGCCATTACCATACACCAAATAGGCTAGGGCAGTTTTCATTTTACATGTAGCTTCTGTGGCAAGTGTCATGATGGACCGTGAAAGTGGGATGGATCATACTTTAATTATGGACAATAAAGACACTTAAAAATGGATTGCCCCTATCAAGGGCACAACCAGGGTAGAGACTTGAGATTAGGTGCTTTGTTTCAGCAGACTGGCAGGTACAAAGCACAAGATACACAAACAAGCCGAACTTTAGGCAATTCTACTAGTACTAGATAATAGTCTGCATTTGTTCCCAGAAGTGGGGGTCAGAAAGGACAGCCCTTTATTAGAGATAGGGTGCATGCTATAACCAAGCAAGAGCCACATACCACCCTTAATTTTGTGATGGGTACATCATCTATGCTCGATGGTGATGTATGTGTTTTATTAACCTAAGGAACCCACACTCTTTTGTCTTGTATGGATATATTACAGGAGTCAGAATTACTCTGGCTCTTTTGGAGTTTCATCTCGGAATTTCCATGCCCATAGGGTTCTTATGACCTATTTAGATGTTTAAGGGCAATTATTTTCTTTTCTTAGGAATTAATATCTTGATATTAGAACCCAGTACATACCACAAATGGTTGATGCAATTTAGTCATCTTGTAAAGGACAAATTGTTGAGAATTAAGTTGGAATTGCATAAATTGGTTTTGTGGCACTTGCTTTTAATGGCAGTTTTAAATATTGGTTTGATAGTTTGTTTTCTTAAATATTGAGGATTGTATATTGATGATGTTTTATGGATCTAAGGTGCTCGATGTTTTTAGTGATAACTTGATGTTTTAGTGAATATGATTTGTGGGATACAACTAGAATATAAGAAAGTGATGAATGTTTTCCTATGGTTTGAGGATCTAATAATTAATTCTTAGTATTTGGTTGTGATATTAGAATTAGGATTTAAATTTCTTTATTGCTTAAGGTATGAATTCTTGGAGTTGTTTGAAATTAAGGTTTTCTTAAGAATGATATTTGGGATAATGAGTGGACTCAGACTTGATCTATTGGATTTTTACTATTTGGTGTTTACAATCTCAAGGATTATGCTAGGCTTTAAAAGTAATATAAGGCCTTCCATTAGAATAATTATGAGAATTTTTATTTTATGACTTGCGATGTTTGTCGAGGTTAAGAAAACTGCATAATCAATACAATTGCAAATAATAGGAGTGTGGTCAAAGGAGAAAAAAGAAAAGAAAAGAAAAGAAAAAACAACCTCAGTTTTAACTTTATGTCATTGATATTCAGTTTGGGGAAATTTGATTTATGTTCTAAACTTTCTTTTTGATTTGATGAAATGATTTTTGGGAGTTAATTACAAAATTGGAAAGTTACAAGTCATGCAAGAATGATATTGAAAAATACATTCTTATGTGATTTCTTTTTTGGGAGTTTGATCATTTCCTCTTGCTACAATTAAAGTTTTGGTGGATTTATTTTTCATCACTCTACCAAAGGTTGGTTCTTACTTTTCGATTGTTTATTGAGGTATTAGAGTTTGTCCTGTATTGTAATTGTGGTATTTGAGGGTTGAACTTTGTCTCGTAAAGTTAAAAGTTATACTTTTAGGGTTGAAAAGTTAGTGCTTAGTGGTTTGCATTGTAGCATTAGTATTCTCCAAATGTGAGCTTAGTTGGATTGAGTGAGATCTTAAGGACAAATGGTTTCTACTAATGGGAATTTCTTTAATTCATAGAAATTGGAGCTATATGGGTTTGTGATTGATGGGACCACGTAGAGACAGGAAAGTTACATGCTTAATAACAAGGTATGAAATTTTGAAGATGAAATTTTTATAGAGGGGTAAATTGTAATATCTCGTTCCAAAAAATGGTCGAAATTTTGAAACTTTAACCAAGTTTGACCAAATGAACTGTTTATGAATGCCATATTTGACTTTTTATATGAATAATGTTAATACGAGTTCGTAGACTGGCACTACATCAAATTTTGAGTTACGGCTGAAAGGTTAACGTTCTATGAAGTTTTAAACATCAACTTTATGTTAGTGTCAAAAGTAGTCTCAGATTTTTATTTACTGGTAATCCAAGACTCTGTTTAAGTTAATATGAACCTAGGTCGACTTGGTCCTAAACTCGTATTATATTAGCGCGGATCAAAATTAAGACCAGATTCTAATGGCCACCTTAACCACTAATTAACATGTGATTAGAAACTTTGGTATAGATTGAAAACGCCATAATAAGTTATGGAAAGTCCTATTGATAAGGCAAGCTAAAACACGTTCTCTTTTTAGTGTTTGAGGTGTTCTAAAAGAACGAAGAGAAATCTCTCTCACAAGTAATTTTTCTAAATGAATGATGATCCATCTATTATTAAGAAATAAAGCCTTTAGATAAGCTTAAGTTACAAAAAATCAAATCCTTAGAATATCAGGTAAAAACTGGCCAATAAGACTAAATAATGTAGTTGCTGTTGTTCCTAGGACTTACCTAATCTAATTAGCATTAATTAATTTCTTAATTTTGAAAGAGGAATTAATTAATTTACAATAAGAAATATTAAAATTCAACATTTCTAAATTGATTTGTCCAACAAATAATTAAACAAAACTAAAAATAAAAGGTTATTTCCTAATATAAAAAGTCAAATTCCAGATTTTGAAAGTAGTTAACTAGCTTTCCAAATAAGCAGTCCTTGTCAAATCTCCAGCTAATTTAGTTTCCAAATCTGATCCAATATGCCATGTAAGATTTCTAATAGGATTAGAATTTGTTTCCACATGTTTTCGGTGATTGGAATGATGAAGTTTGCTTGACATACAAGAAAAACCACTACCCAGAGCCAATTATGTAAAACCGGCCAATGTTGGATGCCATGAGGCGTGCTTATGCCCTTGCTTCTATCTTGACATGATTTTGTGACCTCTTGGTGAGCTCAAACACTCTCACAAGCAAATAAACTCACCTCATGCTGGCTGGAATCCTCAAATGCATCGAAATAGCTTCTCGGGTCCATTTCTCCCTTCAAAATGTAGATGCTCAGCATGAGCTTAGAATCTTCTAGTATTATCATGTCTTCTTGAGAATTAATTACTTCTTCTATGAAACTAATAAGATTGTCCTTACACCCCTTAGCTTGTGCCCTAGTAATTGTTCCAGTCTTCAACTGTGCGGGATTAATACCCCAACAAGTAGATGTTTGCGCTGATGGATTCTCATCATAAGTGTTGGGAAGTGTGTCCAATAGTGAATAAATTCTAAAGTACCCATTTCATCCCCTAACCCTAAGAAACCTCTCTAAAGACCTACAACTTTGAATCGGATCAGCCTAGACCCATCTAGTATCCAAACTGGGTCACCACCTTTTGGCCTTTTTTTAGGTAGAATTAACCTACACATGCTTAATCATCGGTAAGTCCACTTCTAGGTGACCAAGCTGGCCAAATTTTTGGCCAAGCCATTCAATGATGCATTGGGATCAACCATTTGAAGAAGACTACAACTGTTTGGTGTTTTTCAATCGGTTGGCCATTTTTCGACCGTTCTAGGCTAACCTGATAAGAACCCACCTACACCCCTACAAGCTACTACTCACTGGGGTGCTGATCCTGGGCAATTGAAGATGGGGCCAATCACCAGGGCACAAGCTAATTTAAGGATAATCTGGTTAGCTTTATATAAGTGTGATTAAATCTCAAGAAGGCATGGGTATACCAGAAGATTCTAAGCCCGTGCTGAGCGTTTAAGTTATGAAGGTAGAAATGAACAAGGGAAGTTATTTTGGTGCATCTATGGACTCCGTTGGGCAGTAATGGATGGGTTTGTTAGCTTATGAATGTGATTAAGCTCACCAAGAGATCATGAAATTATGCCAAGGTAGAAGCAAAGCTATTCAAGAACAACATTTGCACACATACATTTCAATTTAGGCCAAAATGAGCATGATAGGTGCTGCGAAGGAGATAACTTGTAATCTAAGCAAGTTTTGGTCATTCCAATCAAAGGCAATGTGTGGGACTAGTTATAATCCTATTTGGCATCCTACATGGCATATTGGATCTGATTTGGAGCCCTAATTAACTAGTGACTTGATAAAGACAGCTTATTTATAAAACTAGTCAACTACTTTCCAAATATAAAATTTGACTTTTGCTTTAGTAAATAGTCTTTATTCTTGGTTTTTATTAAATTATTTGCTGGAAAAATTAATTTAGGAAGGATGTATTTTGATTGTAAATTAATTAATTCCTATTTCAAAACTAAGAAATTAATTAATCCAAATTAGTTTAAGAAAAGACTTAGAAATTTAGCCATTTACCTATTCTTTTGCTGTGTTAGCTGAATTTTACCTCAATGTTTTAGGATTTATTTCTTTTGTGACTTTAGTCAATTTAAGGGCTTATTTTTCAATGAAAAGTAGCTTAGATTAGTGATTCTTTATTGTGAGAAGAATTCTCTTTATTCTCTTTGAACACCTAAAACACAAAATAGTGATCGAGTGTTTTAGTTTGACTTATCAATAGGACATGCATAACCTATTGTAGTGTCTTCATTATATACCAAGATTTCGAATCACAAGTTGATTAGGAGTCAAGGTGACCATTAGAATATGAACTTAATTTCGATCCGGGCTAGTATAATATGGGTTTAGGAGCAAGTCGACCTAGGTTCGTATCATTTGGTATCCTAGCCAAATTTTGTTAAGGTTTGATCTATCTTGTTTGCTTTGTTTTGGTTTGTGTTATTCTGCAATTTTAACATTAGATTAAGGTTGTTTGCTACTCATATACGTTTTACATATTTAAAAAAGAAAAAAAAAAGAAAAAAATCATTTATAACTGAATTAGGTTTTTGTTTTTGTGATACCCGAATTTTATGTTTCTAGTTGATCGCCTTAATTTCAAGGCGGTACACAATTATAGTTGACATCTACAAGTTTGATGATCCATCCTAAAATTTGAAATTCGATTTTAAATTTTATATGATTTGATTGGGATTGACTTCTTAGCCTTTGAGTTGGCCATAATTTTGAATTTTCATTGGTAAAAAATTTTAGTTTTACTGATAGACTCTAACATAAAGCTCGTTGATATGACTTCATAGATTGGCACGTGATACGAAACGAGGTCGACTTGCTCCTAAACCCACATTATATTAGCACGAATCTTAATTAAATTCAAGTTCTTATGGGAAAACCTTAACCCCTAAATAAACTGTGATTAGAAAACTTGGTATAATGAAGACGCCACAATAGGTTATAGATGCCTTATTGATAAGTCAAAACTAAAACACTCACTCTCTAATGGTGTTATAGGTGTTCAAAGAGAACTAAGAGACTTCTATCTCACAATTAATTTTTTAAATAATATTGAAGGTGCATTCTTATTGAAAAATAACCCTTAAATAGGTTAAAGTCATAACGCAATAAACCCTAAAAATCTAAGAGAAAATTTTCCATACAATGTCAACTTCCTAATGTGGTCGAAATTCCATTCCTTTCCTAATTCTAATTTTGATTAATTAATTTTTTTATTTTGAATTAGAAATTAATTAACTTAGAATGAAAATAATAAAATAATAACTTTCCTAAGTTGGTTTTTCTAGAAAATAAATAAATAGAAACCAAATAAAAGACTAATTTCCTAAAGTAAAAAGTCAAAATCAAATTAGGAAACTAGTTGACTAGTTTGACCACAAAGCTATCTTTCACAAAATTCTAGCTTGTAAAGGCTCCAAATCAACTCCTATATGCCATGTAGGATGAAAAATATGATTATTTATTTTCCCCATATGTTTTCCTTGATTGGAACAAAGAGAAAGCGTCAAATTAGCAAAATACAGTAAGGCCAGCAACAAATAAAGCAAAACCGGCCAACTATTCCCTCTAAGCACAAATGCCCATTGTGGCTGCTTTTGATTCTGCCTTTGCTTGATTCCATGACCTCTTAATGATATTCATTGAATCCATGAAGTGTTGGATCCATTCCATGCTGCCCAAAGTCATATTTGCACGAAAACAGCTACCGAGTCCGTATCGGTCTCCACCACTTGGATGTTTAAAACAAGCTTTGTATCTTCAGGCATGGACAAGCCCTTTTGAGAATTGATAACTTCCTATATAAAGGCAGCCAGGTTGTCCTTAAATTTTTTGGCTTGAGCCCTAGTGAATGGCCCAGACTTCATCCGTATTGGATCAGCACCCCAGCAGGTAGTCGGTTGTGCAAGTACGAACAGATTCTCATCATTCCCCTCCTCTTAAAAAGGATTTTTCCTCAAATCAAAATCATCACTTGTAGTAAAAGGAGATAAATCAATAACATTAAATTTAGTACTAACATTGTACCCACCCAGTAAGTCCAGTTTATAAGCATTCTCATTAATCTGCTCCAAAACTTGAAAAGGTCCGTCTCCACGCGACATAAGCTTTGACTTTCTTTGCTCGGGGAACCTCTCCTTTAAATGTAACCAAATGCAATCTCCTGGGTCAATCACTATCATAACAAATCCTAAAAATACCAATTTATCTTTACGAAAATCACACCTTTTAAAGTTAGTAAATAATCTCTCCCAAATTTTCAAATTTCCATTAAGTGAAGCTTTCAACAATGTAAATAAAGTTTTATACAACAAAAGCATCTTTAAATAAGCATCTTGATAAATCATTATCAGCAATGATTTCTTATTCAAAATTGCTTTATTAACATCCCCAAAGCTAAGATAAAAAATTTTATTTTTCTTTCTTTTTCTTTCCCACTCACGGATTCCACTCTTCCTCTCTCACTCTCAGCTTTTTTAAATTTCCTCACACTCTAAGGTTTGCCTTGGTTTTTCCACTCAATTTGGGTTTTAGAACTCTTACCTTGGACAACAAGCTCTGACCTACCCTATTGAGTGGATGGTGAAACCGTGGCTGCCATACTTGCTTTCTTCTTGAACTTTTCCACCTCCTTCATTTGTTGTATTTGAAGTTGGTCTCTAAACACCTCCTTGGGAGTTAATGGCTCCAGCTTGATCTTTTTATCTTTAAATCTAAAAGCAATAACATTCTCTCAACCATAATGTATAGTATCTTTATGAAATTGCCATTGTCTACCTAAAAAAATATGTCCGGCAAGCATAACAACATCACACATAACAACATCCACATATTTATCAATA
Organism: Ziziphus jujuba; assembly: GCF_031755915.1. Classification (NCBI taxonomy): domain Eukaryota; kingdom Viridiplantae; phylum Streptophyta; class Magnoliopsida; order Rosales; family Rhamnaceae; genus Ziziphus; species Ziziphus jujuba. Next base: position 19,170,036 of record NC_083387.1, read on the forward strand.
CTGAATTTTACTTTGGATTGTTTGTTTATTTTCATTTCTCCACTATCATTAAGCCAATGTAATCTATATGGTTCTGGATGTTAATGGTTGCTAAGCTTAATATATCGACTACCAAATTACTAATTACATTTGTAAAACTCCCACTATTAATTATCATACTACAAATGTTACCTTGAATTTCACATCAGGTGTGGAAGATATTCTCTTTTTGAATTTTGTCCTCATCTTTGTACATGGTTAGAACCCTTCTTACCACCAAACACAATTCAGCCCTAACTGCTTTGAGTATTTTGGATTCATCATGCCCTTCATCTTTAACTTCTTCATCATCAAATTCGGCTTCTCCTTCACTATCTTCACTTTTAGATTCCAACTCAGCACCATGATTCTTCTATTCGGGTATTGGCCATTGATGTGTTGTCGTCCTTGGCTCTTAAAGCACACAATGAGTTATAGAAGGTTGAGGAACAGTTTTACCTTTGTTCCTTGGTGCTTGGACAGATTCGGTTTAGCCTCCTTTTTTGGCCGATTGGTGCTTTCATCACCTAGCTTCGGTCTTGGCTTATTTCCATGTGTAGGATTGCTTCTTCAAACACTTAGATTTGATCTCCCGCTGTTTAATACCCCTCCAATCTATGTACTTGTGCCCCTCCTCTTGAGTTGATTCTCAAGTTTAATAGCCACATGCAACATCTCTTCCAATTCCACATATTGTTGCAATTTCAATTGATTAGCTATCTCACGATTTAATCCACCTAGAAACCATGCCATGGTTGCTTCTCTATCCTCATCCATGCTCAATCTCATCATGAGCATCTCCATGTCCTTATAATAATCCTCCAGGAACCTACTACCTTTTGATAATGATTGAAGTCTTTGATGCAGCAACCAATGGCAATGACTTCGTACAAACCTCCAAGTAGTGATGGGTTCATCTTCAATTCTCCTTTAGGTACTTTGTTCATTTGTCCACCATTGGAGTGCATAGTGGCCAAATTCCAAGGCTATCAATTGAACTTTCTTAGCCTCCGAATAGTTATGACAGTCGAAAATCATCTCCATTTGCTCCTCCCACTCTAAGTAGGCTTTCGGATCATTTTTTTCCTGTGAAAGGTGGCATGTTGACCTTAATATTCCCAAGATTATCTTGCTTTCCTTGGTAAGAAAAAATTTCATCAAACCCCTCATCAAAGTCATCGCCAAAATTACCTTCCTCGAATTCCTCTCTAGGTCGGCCACGGCCCCTTCGACCTTGACCTCGGCCACCATGTGCATCTAACATTGGATTCAGCCAACCTTTTGAGGTTTCCAACCTGTCCATTCTTTAAACTATATGATCAAATCAAGAATTCATCTGCTGTAATTGCTCTAAGACGGCCCTCATGTTCGTGTGCTCATCTACCATCCCATAGCTTGGGAATCACCTTTGAATCCTATGGATTTCTCTCCATTAATTCTCAATGAGCCATTTCCTTCTCCTCTTCTCATCCTTGAATCTACTATGTTAGTAAAAATACTGAAAAAATAAAATAGATCCTAACCAAATTCACTCCCTCATGTGTGCTACTCAAACAAGGTCTCGACACTCGTGTTTGCACACCAATTTCTTCTTTTAGCCTCTTTTAAGCCCACAATCTCTTATCTTTTTCCACTCAAAGAATTATCTCAAAGTTTTAATTAAAACACCCAATAAACAGTAATTAGATCATAAGTATGTTTTAATTAAACTTATCAACAAAACAGTGGCAAAAAGCAAGCAATACCTGTTGAAGTGTGGCAATTTTGCCACTTGATAGTGCATGTCACCGGCTAGCATGCACACCTTGGTATCAAATCCTTCCTTTTATGAGTTTATATTTTTTGTATGTTTTAATTGATGCAAGATATATTTTGATAATGTTTTGTGCCTAAGTTATGTATGCAAAAGTATAGGCAAAATTATGCACAAAAGAGTAGGAATGTTATGCTTGAAATGCCTATGGTGCTGGATTCATAATTTCCAGCAACATAGTTCCACTATTTATCTTATATCTCAGGTTGAAAATGGATGTTTTGGCTGAAATGTTTAGGGATGTCTAAAGACATATATAGAAGACTATGGTTCAAATTTCAGGTCAAAATGACATGGGAAAGTCCATTTTCTATTCCAAACAGATTGCTGTATCTGATGGGCCCAGTATGCAGAGTATGGGTCAGTTTTGGAGCTTTTTGGCCCATGATCCGGTTCTAGAACTTTCCTAGCTCTTGGAACAATATTTATTGATGACAAAGGATGATTTAAACCAAGTTTCATAAGCAGATACAAAGGGGAACTAAGTAGGTGAAGCTAGTTTGGTTGTTTACCCAAACTAGTTAAACAATAGGAACTTAGTTCAAACCATGTGCCACTTTTTACTATATTTGGAATAGACATGTTGCAGCTGGTTTTTACTTCTTTTGTGTATGAAAAGTTAGGTGTTGACCATTTTACTTTTTAAATTTCAAATACTTTACTCATTTTGTAAGCTCACATGCTTGGCATGTGTGAACTAGTTGTAATTTCAAGCTTATATTGTAAAATGAATGAAATGGCTATACATCTAAGCCTTATTTTTCAAAAGCCAACGTGGTCCCCTTCTTCTTATCTCTTCTTCAACACCTTAGAACACTCTAGGAACCATAAAAACCAGAAAACACCATAACCAAAACATAAAAACACAACTCACACAAAACCATTCTCAAGAGCATCACCAAAAGTTTGCTTGTTGCTAACACTTCAAGCTAGCTTGCTCTTGGTCATAACATTCTCACCCCAACAATACCAAGTGAATTAATAAGACTTAGTTCTCGGTCTGTCTAAGCAAAAACAAGGTAAATCAACAAGAAAATATTTAGAATGAAATAAAAGCTATCCAGAATATGAATGAACCTACAATTCAAGGAATAAATATAGAGAAAGAAATTTAAACATGAACAAGAATCAAATTGAACAAAAATATAAGATAATTGTTGGTTGTTGTTCTTTATAATTCCAATTTTGATTAATTAATTCCTTTATTTTGAATTAGAAATTAATTAATTTACATTGAAAATAATAAAATAATAACTTTCCTAAGTTGATTTTTCCAACAAATAAATATATAGAAACCAAATAAAAGACTAATTTACTAAAACAAAAAGTCAAAATCAAATTAGGAAAATAGTTGACTAGTTTGACCACAAAGCTATCTTTGATTAAATTCCAGATTGCAAAGGCTCCAAATCAGCTCTCATATGTCATGTAGGATGAAAAATAGGATTATTTATGATCCCCATATATTTCCTTTGATTGGAACAAAGAGAAAATGTCAAATCAACAAAATACAGTAAAGTTAGCAACAAATAAAGCAAAATCGGCCAACTATTCCCTCTGTGCATAAATGCCCATTATGGTTTCTTTCGATCCTGCCTTTACTTAATTCCATGACCTCTTAATTATATTCATTGAATCCATGAAGTGTTGGATCCATTCCATGCTGCTTGAAGTCCATATTTGCACGAAAACAGCTACCGGGTCTGTATCGGCCTCCACAACTTACAGTTATAAAGTTATGATTTGGAAAGTTTTTAAATATCAGTATTTGTTTGAGTCTAAACCAGCTTTAGGGTTTATCTTTTGGTAGACCTTAGGCCTATATATATTCATGGAGATGTGTGCCATTATTAAACAAATAAAAAATGCCTTTTTTTTTTCCACAAAAACCCTTAAAAACCTCTCATAAACCTTTAAACCTGAATGGGGGCAACCCATAGCCTTGAGCATGCTGAACCAGGTCAATCCGATTCGATCATTTTCTAGCCACCTATCACTGAGATGCATTGGAAGTCTATTGAGCCCACCTCCCGGCAACCGTTGTTGTGAATTTCCATGGCCAATCGGCCAGCGACTCATTGAAATCGACATTTAGAAGCTATTACGAGGATAGCAACCATTTTTTATCCATTTCAGATGGCCCATACTGCTATTCCATCTATTTTGGACCCATTAAACTTATTCCTAGCCTCGGTTTTTTTAGATTTCCCATCGTTTCTAAAATATGATGATTCCAAGTTTGACCAAAACTTCGAGGAGCTTTTCTTGCCACTGGTTGGGCTTTTGGGGACTATGATGAGTGCACCATCCAAACCTCATCTTTGGGCTTCCCATCAGAATAAAGTTTATAAATTTTGGATGTTTTATAATTTTTCCATTTTTAGGTCAATTAGTTTAATACCAAATAACATAGGATTGTATTTGGACACAATTGAACAAATTGGATAAAAATTTAAGTTGGATTACTGTGATTCAGTGTTAATGGGACCTAATGGAATGTTTAATTTCATTAAATTGGCCACTAGATGAAATACCCCAATTTTGGGTATCAAGTATTTAGGGATCATAGTATAATTGGACTATCATTGTCTAATTTTAGAAGTTTTAGAATTATTTAAGTTGTTTTGGGACATTGGTATACACTTAATATCTTTGGTATAAATTTTGAGGTCTGAGAATAATTTTGTAATTATTTTAGATGTCAGGACTGAGATTGGAGGCGATGCATTGGCAGATCAGGCTTGAGCTATTTTCTACAAGTGCATTTTGTTTTCATAAATGTTTGGGTTTGTCAATATATTCTATTTTACTAATTAAACTTTGGAAGCTTAAATTTTATATAATTTTACTTTATGCGATAGATGCTTTATATGATTTACTATTTTATTATTATCTAATATATTTAAGGAAGTGTTATGGCAGAAATATGTTTTTCATATTTGTTTATAAATAATATAAGTACAAATTATGTTGGTCTCTGATACGAACCTAGGACGACTTGCTCCTAAACCCATAACGAAGATTGATTTAGACCGTCTAATTACAAATTATCAATGGAAGACCTCGACTCGTGACCTATATTTGAGGTAAGAACCTTGGTATGGTGAAGATGCCACAATAGGGTACGAAATAACCTATTGATAAGTCAAATTTGAACTCCATAAGCAAAGCTTGCAAAAGTTCGATATAGTTCTTAGAGAACCAAGAAAATCACTCTCACTTTGAATCAAAATTGTAATATGAATTTTATTCATGAATTGTGTGCCTTTAAATAGGCAAAATAAATTACAAAGTTTTCCTAAATTTGCTAAAAATAATTATGGAATAATTAGGTTTAGAAAACCTAATTTTGATAGGTTTAGGAAACCTAATGTGGTTAGGTTTAGGAAACCTAATTTATCTCCTAGTTTCCTAATAAGAATAGGAAAGTAATTTAAAAACCTAATAAAACTAAATTCAGAAAATAAAATAGGCAACATGCCAAAATCCAATCAAGATATAAAATAAAAACTAATATTTCCTAATTATAAAATTTAGCAAATGCCATGTAGGCACATATCATCCTCAACGTGGCAAAAGTGCCATATCACCATATGATGCCACATCACCATCCATGTCATCAAATCGTGCCACATCACCATACTGTTGGATTCCATGTGTTAGGCTTTCTTTCATGTTGGCATCCTTCGTTCCAATCATATGGACCAATTTTGGTTCATCTTCAGTAATGAACTTGCTTTTTTGGGATGTGAACACCTCTTGGATTAAACCATTTAGTGCTTCTTTAAACCTCTTTGCTCTTGCCTTGGTTATTGGTCCCGTAGAGATTTGAAATGGCTCTGGACTCCATCTTGGGGTGCTCCTGATTATGTTCACATCATTTCCCTCCTCTTACAAGCGATTTGTCCTCAAATCATCACTTACACAAAAAGGAGATAAATCAGCGACATTAAAATTAGCACTCACATTATATTCACCTGGAATATCCAACTTGTAGGCATTGTCATTAAGTCCTTCCAATACTTGGAATGGACCATGTCCACATAGCATGAGTTTGGACTTTCGTTGTTTTGGAAACCTCAACTTCCTTATGTGCAACTAAACCTAATCTCTTGGATCAAACACTTTCACAACAAATTCTAGAAATACAAGTTCATCTTTGCAAAAATCACACTTCTTAAGGTTAGCAAATAGTCTTTCCTTCCTAAGCACTCCTAAAATTATCCTAAGATGTTCTACATGCTTACCTAAATTTCTACTATATATAAGAATATCATCAAAATCAACAACCACAAATTTTCCAATGTAAGCACACAAAACATGATTCATAAGTCTCATAAAAGTACTAAGGGCATTAGGTAACCCAAATGGCATAACCAACCACTCATACAAACCATGCTTTGTTTTAAATGCTGTTTTCCATTCATCACCTTCCTTCATGCGAATTTGATGATAACCACTATTAAGATGAATTTTTGAAAACATGCATGCACCATATAATTCATCAAGCATATCATCTAACCTAGGAATAGGATGACAATATTTAACAGTTATATTGTTAATAGCCCTACAATCTACACATATTCTCCATGTTCCATCTTTCTTAGGGACTAATAACATAGGTACAACACATTGACTCATGCTTTCTCTAACATATCCCTTTTCAAGCAATTCAATTACCTGCCTTTGAAGTTCCTTTGTCTCCTTTGTATTACTCCTATAAGCCGGTTGGTTTGGAATTGTTGATCTTGGAAAAAAATCAATTTGATGTTCGATCCCTCTAATCGGTGGTAACCCATTTGGAATATCCTCGGGAAAGACATCATCGAACTCCTATAAAAGAGAAACAATGGAACTAGGCAAAACAAATTCATTAGGGTTAATTAAATGATTCATATATGCTTCTTTGTACATCATTACAATCATAGGCTTTTTACAACAAAAAAGCTTCTTCATCCCACTCTGTTTTGTATAAAAATTATTTTTTTTCTTTCCACTCTTTTTCTGTTCTTTTTCTCTCACACTTTTAGCCTCACCACTCTTTTTCTTCTCTTGGTTGTTGAACACAACTTGATTTTGTTGTTGTTCAGCTTCTTTACTCCTTTGTAATGCCAATTGATCATCAAAAACCTGTTTAGGAGTCATTGGCATAAGCATCACTCGTTTACCCTTGAAGTTGAAGACAATCTTGTTAGTACGACCATGATGATTCGTATCTCTATCAAATTACCACGGACATCCCAAAAGCAAATGACCAGCATGCATTGGTACCACATCACAAATAACCTCATCTTCATAATCACCAATAGAGAATGCAATCTTCACTTGCCTATTCACCTTCAACTCTCCACAATCATAAAGCCATTGTAGCTTATATGGTTCTGGATGCTTCATAGTGGGTAAATCTAGTTTTTCTACCATAGTAACATTAGCAACATTAGTACAACTCCCATCATCAATAATCATACTGCATACCTTATCCTTGACTTTGCACTTAGTATGAAAGATGTTCTCCCATTGCACTTCCTTCTCATCTTTATACATAGTTAAAGCTCTTCTAGCAACCAATGACAAGTCCCCACCAACTAGATACTTGTAATCTCTTTCATCTTCATTGACAACGCCTTCCAATGGTGGCATGCATTCATTATCAGACCATTTCTCTTCAGTTTCAATGTCGCCACTTTTCTGAATCACCATGACCCTCTTATTTGGACATTGACTTGCAATATAACCCCTGCCTTGACATTTAAAGCACATGATATCTCGATATCTAGTTGAAGATGAATCGGATTTACTTACTTGCTTGGATGAGGATGGTTTGGCCTTAACTTCGGATTTAGGCCGTGTGGTGGCTTTATCTTCAAACTTAGGCTGATTGGGTTTCCATGTGGTTGGGCTTGCTTTCCAAGTGTTTTAAGCAATATTAGGTCTTGTGGTACCCCTCCTCTCCACATAATGATGTAAGTCCACTTGATTTGCTATTTTCCTATTCAAACCAGCCAAGAAATGTACCGTTGTAGCCTCCCTATCCTCCTCAACATTAGCTCTCATCATAAGGATTTCCATCTCCTTATAATAGTCTTCCACACTCCTATTTCCTTGAGACAAGCTTTGTAGTTTCTGAAAAATGCTTCTATAGTAATGGCTAGGTATGAAACGCTTCCTCGTCAAAGCCTTCATCTCCTCCCACGTATCTATAGGTCTTTGACTCGCTCGCCTCTTAGAAAGTGTCTCTTTGTCCCACCATCCAATAGCATAGTTCGTGAATTCAACAGTGGCAAATTTAACCTTTTTAGCCTTGAAGTAGTTCTGACAATCAAATACCATCTCAATCCTCTTCTCCTACTCGAGATATGCTTCTGGATCACTTTTACCTTGGAAAGATGGTATTTTTCATCTTAATTCCTCAATAGTCATTGCCTCGATCTAACCTTTCTCTCCCATGGAATTGATTGGTTCTCGAACCAATGTCTTCCTTTTCTTCCTCATAGTCATCTCCCACTCGTTCCTAATCTTCCATTTGGAGTATTTCTTCCTTTACCAATTTCATGAGCAAACCTTTGTGGAGGTCATTCTTGTGGTGTTTGGATTGATGATTCCATCCTATCCAACCAGTCATGGATCTGGCCCAACTCCAACCGTAGTGCTCTTTGAAGTTCTCCCACCATGGCTTGAATGTATAACTTCGAATCAGCCACTCCTGGAGTTCCTTCCACACTTTCTTTGCTTTGGTCTTATGACATGATTTTTTTGTAGAACTTGTTAGTAGAAAGGACTTCACAACACTCCCTCACATGTTTTGCTTAAATTCAAGGTCTCAATTCACTTGTGTTTGCACTATAGTTATAGTTCGGCTTTTACCCTCTATAATTCTCACCTCTCTTGACTTTTACCACTATAGTAATTCTATTTGATTCTTTCAAACTAATTTCAAACTAAAACAAACTAGCAAGTAACAATCCAAATAGACCTACCAAACAGTTATGAAAATAAGGCTACAAGACAAATAGAATGAAAAGTAACAAGAAAAAGGCAACGATGAAAGCTCAACAAGAAATTTGGCACAAACAAAAGAAACTAGAATGGGAAGAACAAATTGGAATGAGATTTGTAAAGTGCAGGTTTGTTGTAAATGCTGCATGAATTAAAGTTGATCAATCCAACGTGAAAGCAATCCAAGAGTGGCTAAAACCTACATCTATTACCCAAGTGAAGAGATTTCATGGCTTGGCTAGTTTCTACTAAAGATTTGTCAAGTATTTTAGCACCATCGCAGCACCTTTGACCAAAGTTGTAAAGAAGAATGTTAGATTCAAATCGGGAGAAACACAAGATAAATCTTTTAATTTGTTAAAAAAAAATTAACTAATGCACATTTACTAGTTTTGACTAATTTTTCTAAAACTCTTGAAATTAAATGTGATGCTTCGGGTGTAGGTATTGGAGTTATTTTAATGCAAGAAGGAAGACCCATAGCATACTTTAGTGAGAAGCTAAATGGACCGGCAATGAAGTACCCCACGCATGACAAAGAGATGTATGCATTGGTGAGGACTTTAGAGACATGGCAGCATTACTCATTGCCAAAAAAGATGTTGCTGATTTATCTCCTTTTACTGCAGTTGATGATTTGTATTTGAGGGCAAATCCTTTTCAAAAGGAGGGGAATTATAAGAATCTGAACATGCCCGTGCAACCTACAACCCGTTGGGGTGCAGATCCTATACAGTTGAAGACCGAGCCAATCACTAGGGCTCAAGCCAAGTGATGTAAGGACAAACTCACTGGTTTTATATAAGGAGTTATCAATTCTCAGGAGGGCTTATCAATCCCTGAAGATTCAAAGTCTGTTTTAAGCATCCAAGTGGTGGAGGCCGATATGGACCAAGGTTGCTATTTTAGTGCATTTGTTGACTCCGGGCAGTAAGGTGTGGGTTCAACACTTCTTGAACTCAAATAATATCACTAAGAGGTCATAGAAACAAGTCAAGGTAGAAGAAAAAGCATCCAAGAAGGCCATTTGCGTATGGAAGGAATTTTTGGCCGAAATTGTTGTATTTGCCGCTGGCTTTGCTATATTTTGTTGATTTGGCATTTTCTCTCTGTTCCAATTAAAGGCAATGCATGGGAATCATTATTAATCATACTTGGCATTCTACATGGCATATGGGAGCTGATTTGGAGCTTTACAAGCTGGAAATTGGTCAAAGATAGCTTAGTTGTCAAACTAGTCAACTAGTTTCCTAATTTGAGTTTAACTTTTGTTTTAGGAAACTATCTTTTATTTTGGTTTTTATTTTTTTATTTGCTGGAAAAATCAACTTAGGAAAGTTATAATTTTATTATTTTGATTGTAAATTAATTAATTCCTAATTCAAAATAAAGGAATTAATTAATACAAATTAATTTAGGAAAGGAGGGAGAAAATCGGCCAAGCTTGGTTTCCTAATCTCTTTGGCCGGTTTTGACTATTCTTTTAGGGTTTTATTTTGTTCTTTAAAAGCCTATTTAGAGGCTTATTTTCAATGAGAAATCAGCCTACATATTATTCAGAAATTTATTTGTGAGATAGAATTCTCTGAGTTCTCTTTGAACACCTAAAACACCATTAGAGAGTGAATGTTTTAGTTTGACTTATCAATAGGATATCAATAACCTATTGAGGCATGTTCATCATATACCAAGGTTTCTAGTCACAGGTTCATTAGGGGTTGAGGTGACCATAAGAATTTGAACTTAATTTTTCGATACGGGCTAATATAATACGGGTTTAGGAGCAAGTCGACCTAGATTCGTATCAAATTTTCTAGATTTTCAATAGCAAATTCATTATGACTTCCTTAGGAGCGATCACTTTGGGTGTCAGGAAAGAACCCAAGGAGTAGTCCTATCAAATGGTATTTTAGAAATACTAGTATTACTAAACTGATGAAGTAAGGGAGAAAGAGAAAGCCATTTAGCTTTTAAAGAGTCATCTATAAATGTCATAGAGTGGGTGGGCAATGCATAAGGAATACATCTTAAACAAAGTGAAATGCCGTGAAAGAAAAAAAAAGTTGCTTGTGTGATCATTGAACTTTGTATGCATTGTAGGAATTGAATATCCTGAGAATGCATATTGTTGAAAGCGAAGTTCTAATTTGTGAAAAGTATATGGACAAAGCCAAGGATAACAAACCCAAAGATTCAAAGCTTTGTATAATTTGTCTTGGATTGGAGGAGAGCTTCAGAAGGCAATTTAGAAGAAAGAATCAAGGAAGGAAAATGGTTTATTAGATAAGTAAAAGCCTAGAATGCATGAGGCCAAAAGGATAAAAACATCGACACTTAATGCATCAGACATAACCTATTTTCGATAATGTGTCAATGTCACTTAGCATATGAAACTTGTTGGGTTATATACAGTGGAGAGGCAAGATGTTCGATTCCATATGATGCCGAAAGTTTTTTAAGTCCTTGATACTCATCCCTCCATCAGTGTAAAAAGTTACAATAGGGGTAGAAAAATATTTTTCAATAGTATTTTTGAATTTTTGAAAAATATTGAATATGTCAAATTTGTGATGCATAGGCTAAAGACAATTGTACTTAGTAAAATAATCTACGAAAATTATATAATAAGAAAAACCACCAATTGATTGAATCGAGAAGCCGTTAAACATCTGAGTAAATAAAGTTTAATGGCTTCCTACTCTGAAAGTTGACACACCAAAAGGAATTTTATAGCTCTCGGAATATAAACATCAATCACAAAAAGACTCAACATAGGAATGAGTGTTTTAGTTTAACTTATCAATAGGCATTCTATCACCTATTGTGGCATCTTCATTATATACCAAAGTTTCTAATCACAAATTGGTTAGAGGTTAAGGAGACCATTAGAACTTGAATATAATTAGATCTGGGCTAATATAATACACGTTTAAAAGCAAGCTGTCCAAGGTTCGTATCATTTGGTATCAAGGATGAATTTTGTTTAGGTTTGATCTATCTTTATTTGCTTTATTTGTTTTTTGTGTTATTCTACAGTTTTAGCAGTAGATTAAGGTTACTTCTATCATCATACACGCTGTGTATTTTCTTTTTTAAAAAAAAATTCTTTCCTAGCTAAATTAGGATTTCCTTGTTTTATCGTATTCTTGTTTCCTAGTTTGTTGGTTGTTTTTTATCATTCTTCTTGTTAATTTTGGTTTTTTTTTAATTTTTCTTTGTTGTTTAAGTCTTAAATATGTGCATTCATATATTCAAAAAAACAAAAAAAGAAAAATCGGTTTATTGAATTTGGTATTGAAATTTGTTGCTGAAATTTTCTTGGAGCTGCTATTTTGTTGATTATTTATTCAATAGTTGGAGTTGCTGGAGAATTATTTTTATTGCTGGATATTCAAATTTTGGGTGCTTAAATTATTTGGATTAAAATTATTTAAAGGAATTGATACAAAATTAGAATTACAAGAACAACAACCAATACTACTCTTTAATTTTATTCAAATTGAATCTTGTTTGAGTTTGAATTTCTTTCTCTAAAATTTCATTCTTGGATTATTAATTTCTTACCATCTAGTCCAGTTCTTATTAATTCCAAAAGTTTCTTGTTGATTTGCCTTATCTTGCCTAGAAAAGCCGAAAACTATGTTTTGTTAATTCATTCGGTATTACTTTTTTTTCGCTACTGTTTGATTGATAAGTTTAATTAAAACATATTTGTGATCTAATTGCTGTTTTGTGGGTGTTTTAATTAGAACTTTGAGATAATTCATTGAGTGAAAAAAGGCAAGAGTGTGTGAGCTTAAAAGAGGGTAAAAGCCGAAACTAATGTGAAAACACGAATGTCGAGACCTTGATTGAGTGAAACACATGAGGGGGTGATTTTTGGTCAGAATATATTTTATTTTGCATTATTCATACTAACATGGCAGATTCAAGGGTGAGAAGAGGAGATCCACCTTTAAGAATTAATGAAGAAGAGTCCGCGTAGAATTCCATCGTGGTTCCAAGCTACGGGGAGTGGTGAGCAAACGAATATGAGGGCTATATTGGAGCAATTGCAGTGGATGAATGCCAAATTTGATAACATAGATCAAAAGATGGATAGGATAGAAACATCACAAGGAGGCCCAAATATAAAGTTAGATGCTCATGGAGGTCGAGGGCGACCAATAGAAGAATTCGGGGGAAGTAACTTTGGAGATGACTTGGATGAGGGGTTTGATGAAATTTTTGAACCTCAAGGAAGGCCCATACGTGGGAGACCAGCAAGGAATGAAGCTGGTGATCTAGGGAATATCAAGGTAAACATTCCACCTTTCATGGGAAAAAGTTATCCGGAGGCATATTTAGAATGGGAGGAGAGAATGGAGATGATTTTTTATTGTCATAATTATTCAAAGGCCAAGAAGGTCAAGTTGGCAACAATGGAATTTGGTCATTATGTACTCCAATGGTGGACCAATGAGCAAAACACCCGAAGGAGAGTTGGTGATGACTTGATCACTACATGGCGATAAATGAAAGGAGCCATGAGAAAGCAATTCGTACCATCACACTATCATAAGTTGCTGCATCAAAGGCTTCAATCTTTATCTCAAGGAAGTAGGTCCCTGGAGGATTATTACAAGGAGATGGAGATGTTTATGATAAGGTTAAGCATGAATGGGATAGAGAAGCAACCATGGCAAGATTCCTTGGTGTTTTGTTTCGTGAGATAGCCAATCAACTAGAATTGCAACAATATGTGGAATTTAAAGAGATGTTGCATATGGCTATTAAACTAGAGCATCAATTCAAGAGAAGGGGTGTAGGCTCACAGTTTAGGGGTGTTTCCAATAGTGGAAGATCAAATCCAAGTGCTTGGAGAAGCAATCCCATCTATGATTCAAAGCCAAAACCGAAAATTGGAGAAGAAAGTTCCAATTGGCCAAAAAGGAAGTCCAAACCCGAATCTATCCAAGCACCAAAGAATGAGGTAAAATCTGATCCTAAACCTTAAAGATCAAGAGAAATTATTTGTTTTAAGTGCTAGGGATGAGGACACATCGCTAGCCAATGCCCGAATAGAAGGATCATGGTGCTGAAGGGTAATGGTGAGCTAGAATCAAAAAGTGAGGAAATTGGTGATGAAACCGAACAAGAGAAGGAGGAAGAGTTTGAAGGTGAGGCCGAAACTTTGAATGCTTCCCATGCAGAATTAAGCTTGGTTTCTAAGAGAGTGCTGGCTTCATACAAAGATGAGGATGAAATTTAAAGAGAGAACATCTTCCACACCCGATGTGAAATCCAAGGTAAAATTTGTAGTATGATTATTAATAGTGGAAGTTGTACCAATGTAATTAGTAATCTTATGGTAGTTAAACTAGGTTTTGTGTGATGTTGTGTCTATGCATGTGGACATATTTTACTTAGTAGGCCTTGGCAATTTGATAGAGATGCTATTCATTATGGTAGAGAGAATAGTATTGTTTTTAGATTTAAAGGCAAAAAGGTCAAGTTGAAGGCATTAACTCCCAAAGAGGTGTACAAAGATCAAATACAAATACAATAGAGGAAGGTGGCCGAACAACTCAAGGAAAGAGCTAGCATGGCCCCCACGGCGACAACACCCATCCAAGGAGTCCAAGCCATGCTAGACTGACCAGGTAAGTGCTCTAAGACTCAAATTGAGTGGAAAAATCACGGAAAAGCCAAAAGTGAGGTGAGAAGGGGAGAGAAACCCGAGAGTGTGAGAGAAGTGAGAAAAGCCAAGAGTGAGAGCCAAACTGAAGGGAAGAAAGAAAAAAAAAAGAAAATAGAGGAAAAATATAAAAAAAAATTATTTGAGTTTTGGAGATGTTAATAAAGCTATCTTGAGTAAGAAACCATTGCTAGTCATGATTTATAAAGATAATTATTTTAATGATCAAGCTAACTTTGAAGAACTTGAATTGCCAAGTTCAATTCTTTCTCTTGCAAGATTTTGGAGATGTCTTTCCGGATGAAATTCCAAATGGATTACCACCTATTAAAGGGATTGAACATCAAATTGACTTTGTTCCAGGGGCTACCATACTAAATAGACCTACATATAGAAGTAATCCCGAAGGAATAAAGGATTACAAAAGTAGGTAAGTGAGTTACTTGATAAAGGTTACATTCGTAAAAGTATGAGTCCATGTGCTATTGTGGATTGCAGGGCTATAAATAATATCACCATTAAATATAGACATCCAATTCCTAGATTAGATTATATGCTTGATGGTGCTTGCATGTTCACTAAAATTGATCTTAGGAGTGGATACCATCAAATAAGGATGAAAGAAGGTGATGAATAGAAAACGGCATTTAAGACTAAATATGGGCTGTATGAATGGTTAGTCATGTCTTTTGGTTTAACTAATGCACCTAGTACTTTCATGAGGCTTATGAATCATGTTATGTGTCCATTTATTGGTAAATTTGTAGTTGTATATTTTGATGATATTTTAGTATATAGCCGAAACTTAGATGAGCATGTAGAACATCTTAGGCAAGTTTTAAATACTCTTAGGAAAAAAAGGTTATTTACTAACATGAAAAAGTGTGACTTTGCAAAGATGAGCTAGTTTTCCTTGGATTTGTAGTAAGTGCTGCAGGAATTAAAGTTGATCAATCTAAAGTTCAAGCAATCAAGGAATGGCCGACGCCAACTTCTATCACACAAGTTAGAAGCTTTCTTGGCTTGGTAAGTTTTTATCAAAGATTTGTCAAGGACTTTAGTACCATCGCAGCACCTTTGAATGAAGTTGTAAGCAAGAATGTTGGCTTTAAATGGGGGGAAGTACAAGAAAAATCTTTTAATTTATTGAAAGAAAAATTATGTAAGTCACCTTTATTAGTTTTGCCAAATTTTTCTAACACTTTTGAAATTGAATGTGATGCTTCGGGTGTAGGTATTGGAGCTGTATTAATGCAAGAAGGTAGGCCCATAGCCTACTTTAGTGAGAAATTAAATGGAGCTGCACTAAACTACTCGACATATGACAAGGAGATGTATGCTTTGGTGAGGGCTTTGGAAATGTTGCAGCATTATCTCATGCCAAAAGAATTTGTGATTCATACGGATCATGAATCTTTGAAGCGCATAAAAGGCCAAGGAAAGCTCAACTGAAGGCATGCCAAGTGGATTAAATTCCATATGTGATCCACTACAAGAAATGTAAGGAAAATGTAGTTGCTGATGCATTATCCCCAAGGTATGTTCTCTTTTCTGCCTTAGATGCTAGATTGCTTGGTTTTGAACAATTAAAGGAACTTTATGAGCATGATAGTGACTTTGGAGAAATATTTAGAACCTGTTTGAAACATGGATTTAATAAATTTTACATATTTGAGGGGTATTTATTTAGGGAAAACAAACTTTGTGTGCCTAATTGTAGCATTCGAGAGTTACTAGTTTGGTAAAGTCATGGGGGTGGTTTAATGGGTCATTTTGGTATTTTTAAAACTTTATTTTTACTGAAAGAACATTTTTATTGGCCTAACATGAAGAGAGATGTTGAGAGAAATATGTGAAAGGTGCTTGAAATGCCGAAAGACCAAGTCCATGTTGAAGCCGCACGGATTGTACCATCCTTTGCTGATTCCTTCCTATCCTTGGGTAGATTTGTCGATGGATTTTATTCTTGGTTTGCCTAGATCAAGGACAGGTAAGGATTCAATATTTGTTATTATGAATAGATTTTTTAAGATGGAACATTTTATTGCATGTAATAAAACTGATGATGCATCCAATGTTGTTAATTTATTTTTCAAAGAAATTGTGAGATTGCATGAAATGCCAAGGACTATTGTTTCGAATAGGGATGCTAAGTTCTTAAGTTATTTTTGGAAAAATTTATGGCTAATTTAGGTACTAAGCTTTTATTTTCAACTACTTGTCATCCACAAACTGATGGACAAACAGACATAGTGAATAAGACTTTGTCTGCATTGTTGAGATTATTAATTAGTAGAAATTTAAGAACTTGGGAGGAATGTTTGCCGCATGTTGAATTTGCTTATAATAGGTCTTTGCATTCAGCGACTAAATTTACTCCATTTGAAATTGTTTATGGTTTTAATCCTTTGACTCCATTAGACTAACACCTTTACCTTCAAGTGAGCATGATTATCTAGATGGAAAACAAAAAATTGATTTTGTAAAGCAGATTCATTAAAAGACTAAGGCAAATATTGAGAGGAGAACCGAGCAATTTGCAAGAATGCTAATCAAGGCCGAAAACAAGTTGTCTTTGAACTTGGAGATTGGGTTTGGTTACACTTAAGGAAGGAGAGATTTCCCGAACAGTAGAAGTCAAAATTAATGCCAAGAGGAGATGGACCTTTTCAAGTTTTGGAGCGGATAAATGACAATGCTTACAAACTTGATTTGGCAGGTGAGTATAATGTTAGTGCTACATTTAATGTTGCTAATTTGTCTCCTTTTGCTGCAGGTGATGAATTTGATTTAAGGGTAAATCCTTTTCAAGAGGAGAGGAATGATGCAAATCCTCCCGAACCTGCACAACCGACAACCCACTAGGGTGCCGACCCGATACAGATGAAGATTGGGCCGATCACTAGGGCTCAAGTTAAGAAGTTTAAGAACAATATTCCTGCCTTTATCCAGGGAGTAATTCATACTCAAAAGGGCTTATCCATACCTGAAGATCCAAGAGTTGTTCTGGGCATACAAGTGGTGGAAGTCGATACAGACCCGGGTAGCGGTTTTGGTGTATTTATGGAGCCAGGGCAGTATGAAATGGTTCCAATGCTTCATGGATTCAATAAATATGTCTAAGAGCTCATGAAATCAAGTCAAGGTAGTTTCATAGGCATACAAAAAGGGGGTTTGTGCATGGCATGAAGGTTGGCCGGTTTTTGCTATATTTTATGATGGCTTTGCTGTATTTTGCTAAGTTGGTTTTTCTCTTTCTTCCAAGCAAGGAAAATGTATGAGAATCCATAATAAGCTTATTTTTCATCCTATAAAGCATATTGAAGCTAATTTGGAGCTCAAATTGGTCAAAGATTGGTCAAAGTCAACTTAGTCAAAAAGCTATTTTAGTTTCCTAATTTGATTCTACTTTTTGTTTTAGGAAATTACCATCACTGTTTGGGTTTTATTTATTTATTTGCTGGAAAAATAAGTTTGGGAAAGTTATTATTTTATTATTTTAATTGTAAATTAATTAATTTTTATTCAAAATAAAGGAATTAATTAATCCAAATTAGTTTAGGAAAGGATGCAAATTTTGACCACCTTTAGAAACAAAAAGCATGGCCGGTTTTAGCTTAGTTTCTTTTTAGGGTTTTATTTGTGACTTTGTAGCCTATTTAAAGGCTTATTTTTCAATAAGAAGATAGCTTGAATTTTATACAGAAATTTATTTGTGAGATTGAATTCTCTTTTTTTTTTTTAAACACCTAAAACACCATTCGAGAATGCGTGTTTTAGTTTGACTTATCAATAGGCCTTCCATCACCTATTGTGGCATCTTCATTATATACCGAGGTTTCTAATCACAGGTTGGTTAAGGGTCAAGGTGACCATTAGAACTTAAATATAATTAGATTCGGGCTAATATAATACGGGTTTAGGAGCAGATCATCCTAGGTTCGTATCATTAGTGAACCTTTTATTATTTGAAAAACTTGAGGTGATGATGTCAACATGTTGATGTCATTATATTGATGTAAGCAAACTATTTTTACTTTTGGATTCTTTGTTTTTTGTTATTTTGTTATTTATTTATCCATTTTACTTTCTTTTCATTTATTTATTAAAAAAGTTTCATTCCTTAATTTACTTTTGGTTTTAAAAAAAAAAAATACCTATGGTCAAAATTAAAAACCTTTGGCTTTCCGAAAAAGGCTTTGTTCCTAGTTGGTATAATAGTATAGGATTTTAGGTACTCATCTATTGTGAAACTTATTTTGTCTATATTATGGGTACCAATATAACATGTGTTGACATAGTAAATAGAACTTTAGGTTCTTACCTACCGTAAAACCTAATTTTATCCAATTTATGAGTGTTAATATAATATTGGCACCTAATTCATGAAATTAGCAATATGTCAATTCTTTCTCACTAGTTAATCAGGATCTATACGGGTAATTAGGCTACCATGTCGGTGGTTTTAAATACTTTGTAGGATACTTGGAATGATGGTGCAAGTTGATTGAATGTCATGAATCGCAGGTTTCGAGTTGCTCTATTGGTGATTTAGTTCAATATATTAGATTGTGGTGATTTGGTTGAATGTCTTTGGCCCATTTATGGGTATTTTTAATGCTACAAAAACCCTAACAATATTTATGTTCAATATTCTATTGAGGGGCTGAAATATAGTAATTGCATTATCTTATATTTTAAATGCTTTGCCGTGTTTGCTATTTTTATAGCTAGTAGCATCCTGAATATTCTATCAATGACTACCATGATAAAATTGGATGAGACAAATTACCGAAAGTGGAAGAAAACTCTAGCTATGAATCTGAATTTTATGAAATTGGATATAGCTTTGGAGATGGATCCACCGAAGATGCCAACAGATGAGAGTAATACTATGACAAAAAAATTTTGAGAATTGGAAACATTCTAACAAGTGTTGTACGATGGTGACGGAGAGCTATATGGATAAATCTGTTGAAATGTGGTGATCTTGCCACAATGTGCAAGGTAGTTCGGTTACACTTGCACTCTTTGTTTTGCAACATCAAAGACCAAACATTGTTTATGTTTATGCATTTTATTTTATCTTGTAATGTTCAAGAACAATATCCTTTTTGTAATGCCCTAAGCTCATTATCTAGCTTAAGGCCTTTTTTGTCTAGTTGCTGGAATTGTATTTCCAGCAACATAAGTCCACTTCCTTGGATTCCGTTTGAAGTGGGTTTGGTATTTGGACCTGAATTTTGGATATGATAAACTAGATATGCAGAGGAAGCAGCATCAAAAAGAATGGCCCAATTTGGAGCTGGGAAGGCTGACTTAAGCCCAAAACAATCTGACCCTTGTGCAGTGTTGTTGCCCAGAAAACTGGGCAAAACTGCCTCGGGTTTGATTACTTTTGAATGGGTAAATGGACTTTTTTTTATCTAGTTTTTGGGTAGAACATATTTTAATATTCAAAAAGGCTTCCCTCCAATTTTCAAGTCAAATGGAGCTGATTTTCAAATTCAAATGCCTTAAACAAGCTGAACTGCCCATTAAAGAAGGTTTCTTGCATGCCCAGCACATTAATTAGAGTTAGTTGAGGTAGTTTGGCTTGGTTGGTTACTTTTAATGCTTTTGTATTTATTGATCAATATGTAATCATGCCTTATTGTCTTTTTGATGTATTTAAAAGTATGAAAATTGTAATGAAAAACGTTGAGAAAGAAAATATTCAAAAACAGATTTTGAAAAACAACATTTTTGGCTCTCTTTCTCTCATCTACTACATTTTGGTTTCTTCTTCTTCCCAAAAGCTAACAACCTTCTCAAGAACCCTAAACCTCCATTAAAACCAGAAACAAAACCTAAACAAACCCAAAAAAAAAAAAAACAAAATCAAGAACCAACAACCAACAACAATCATTCTTGACTAACACCTTGAATGATTGTGCTCTAGGGTACAACAACATAAACCTACACCAAATTCCATCAAAATCCATATATACTAGTATTTCAAAGGTAGACATGCAAAGAAGCTTCTTAAGGAAATAGGAAAGAAATTTATTAAGTTTGATATGAATAAGTATCATTACATGGATCTTCTTAATAAAAGGAAGCACATTATGTTACTTTTTTCTTATTACAACAAGCTTAAGGACCTTAAGATGGATATTAGAGAGGATTTTTTTACTTATTCTATAATGATGAGCCTTCCATCCCAATTTGATAGTATCAGGTCAAGTCTAAATATCAAGAAGGAAGAATGCAACTTGGAGGAGTTGACTACCATTCCTGTTAAAGAAAAAGATATCAAGTTAAACAAATCAAGGTCTGTAGTTATGGTATCGCATCAAGTGGACAAGTCTAAGAAGTTTTTCTAGAAGAAGGGACAGGGGTTTAAGCCCAACAAAAAGAAATTTTCTGGTGTAAAGTCTAAAGGACATAAGGATGGTACTTATCCTTTAGGAGAGAAGTAAGAATTCAGTGGAAAGTGAAACTACTGTGACAAAATTATACACAAAAAAGGCAGACAGTTGGAAACTAAAAGGAAACCAAGAAAAGAAAGGTAATCCTTTAATGATTGAGATCAATATTATTGATATGTCTATGGATACTTGGTGGTTGGATACTGGAAGAACAATTCATGTACTAATTTATTGTAAGGCATGATAAATCAAAGGGGGCCAATCAGTTTTGAGTAGCATATTTATATGGGAGATAGCTCAAGAGTGAAGGTGGATATCATCGAAACAGTCAAGTTGAAGCTTGACACAGGTTATGTTTTCAGAGTTGCAAGATGTAATTTATGTACCCTCGACAAGAAGGAAACTGTTACCTATTTCTCTTTTGGATGGTCAGAGTTATAGTTTTTCGTTTAGCAATAACAAAGTTAAACTGTATAAGGACAATAAATTTGTTAATTTTGAAACTGTATGTGGCATTTTATATAAACTTGATTTATTTTTAATGGTCTCAATTCTTTTATTAATTCTATTGCTACTTTTATTGTTGCTTCCAAGCACCCAATAGTTAATGATAACTCATTGGTATTGTGGCATAAGCATTTGGGACATGTTTCTAGGCACAAAATGGAAAGGTTAGTGAAGGATGCAATACTTCCTAACCTTTAGTTAATGATAATTCTTCTATATTATGGCATAAGCATTTGGAACATATTTCTAGGCACAAAATGGGAATATTAGTGAAGGATACTATACTTCCTAACCTTAACTTTTATGACCTATCAACTTATGTTCAATGTGTGAAAGGAAAACTAACTTCCAAAGTTAGAAAGGATAATAGTTAATCCACACTAATATGGACCTTTCACACCGACTGCCTTGGGTGGTTATAGATATTTTTTTACCTTCATTGATGACTTCCCTCACTATGGATATGTTAAACCTATCTGTAAGGAGTCAGATTCCTTGTTCCCTTTAAAGAGTTCAAGGTAAAGATAGAGCTTAAAACAATAAGAAGCTAAAGGTTGTAAGATCTAATAGAGGTGGTGAATTTTATGGCATATGTGATGAAACTGGATTGAACCTATGGCCACCCGCAATTTATTTGCATGAGTATAGCATTGATACACAGTATACAACATCTGGTACTCCTCAACAGTTTGACATAGCTGAAAGGAGAAATCACACTTTGTTGGACATGGTACAATGCATGTTGAATGTTGGCAAATTCTAGTTTGCCAGATTACTTATAGGGAGAAGCTTTAAGAACAGCAGCTTATATTCTGAATCAAGTGCCAAGTAAATTTGTTTCTAAAATCCTTTTTGAGTTGTGGTTAGGAAAAAAGCATAACATGTACCATTTTCAAGTTTAGTGTTGCAAAGCTAAGCTTCGAGTTTATAATTCCCAAATTAAGAAGTTGGATCATAAAACCATCAGTGGTTATTTTGTTGGCTATTGATAGGATCCAGGGGTTCCAGATTCTTTTGTCCATTTCACACCACTAGAATTGTTAAGTCAGACAGAGCCATTTATTTTGAAGATGATTTTGGATGTGATGATAACAATGGTCCAAAGGAGCCCCAATTCAAAGAAAAAGGTGTTTTCATTCCCAGTTCTAATGTTCTTGACAGAGATATTATTAATCCAGTATTGATGAATCAGTAGTTGATCAGGGTGAACTTCTTATTGAAGAGCAAGATGTTCCAACTACTACAAATGTTAATGTACCTTTCAAAAGATTATAGAGGACTAGGAGATCTACTATTCCTAATGACTATGAGATTTATTTGCAAGAGTATAAGTTTAACATAAGTAATGACTTAGATCCAGTCACTTATGAAGAGGCCGTAAGCAGTTCGTACTTGAATTATTGGTTGGATGCAATGGAAGATGAAATGAAATGCATGGCATTGAATAATGTATGGGACTTGGTTGAGTTACTAAAGGGTAGAAAACCAATTCGGTGCAAATGGATGCTTAACAATAAAAGAGGCTCCAATGATGAAGTGGAGAGATATAAGGCTACACTTGTTGCTAAAAAGTTTAGCTAGAAGGGAGGAATTGATTACATAGAGATATTCTCTCCTCTATCCTTAAAAGATTCTTTTAGAATAATTACGGTGATTGTGGCTCATTATGATATAAAGTTGCATCAAATTGATATCAAAACTGCTTTTTTAAATGGTGATTTGTATGAGAATATGTGTATCATTCAACTAGTTGGCTTTAGGCAATTGGAGAATGATAATTTAATTTGCAAGCTTAAAATGTCTATTTACGGTCTTAAAAAGGCTTCAAGGCATTGGTATCTCAAGCTTGATGAAGTTGTCATCAAAAATGGCTTTAAGGAGAATGTTGTCGATAGGTACATATATATATATATATATATGAAAGTAGGTGGCAGTAGTTCCATATTCCTCGTATTGGATGCTGATGACATACTCTTGTCTACCAATGACACTAACCTATTGTTTGAGACAAAGTAGATGTTATGCAACCATTTTGATATGAACAATTTTGGTGAGGCTTCTTTTATTTTAAGCATCAAGATTGTTCGAGATAGGACTAATTATATGTTGTAGTTGTCTTAGAAAACCTATAAAAATAGGATCCTTGAAAAGTTTGATATGCACACTTATTCACCTGAAAGTGTACCAACCATAAAGGATGAAACTCTTTCTAAGAACTAGTATCCTAAGAATGATAGACAAATGATGGCAATGAAAAATATTTGTTATTCTTCAGCAGAAGGTAGTTGTACGTATGCTTAAGTTTGTATATGGCCTGATATTTAAAGTGGGTGTGCTTGATAAATTTATGAGCAATCCTAGTCTTACTCATTACCAAGCAATTGAGAAGGTATTTTGGTATCTTAAAGGTGATAAATATCATATGTTGACATATTGACGCACCAACTCTCTTGATGTATTTGGTTATAGTGATGTAGTTTTATTTGTGATTTGGGAGTAGTTGACTCCATTAAGAGGTCTATCATGGTGTATTGTGATAATACTACAGCAATATTTTTCTCCAATAATTTAAAGGGTACTTTTGGTTCGAGGTACATCGAAGTATTTTATAGTGAAGCAAAAAGTTGAATAAGGCCTCTTTAATGTCGTTCACACGCCGACTTACAACATGGTAGTAGATCCACTAAGCAAGGCTCTACCGGCAGGCATATTTAAGGAGCATGTATCTCATATGGGATTGTTGGGTAGTTAAGACAATTGTAGGTCAATGGGAGTTCATTACTCTGCAATAATATCCATGTTAAGTATTGTTTATTTTCTTTGAATATTGTATTGTAACATTGATGTATACGGATCATTATTTATTTATGAGATATTTATTACACATATTGTTGCTTTTTATATTCATGGGCCTGTTTGAGACTTTTAGTCTATGTTATGTGTATGTTGATCCATAGGTGCCATAGTGAGTCTCTACTATCTGGTTTGGGTATATTGTTGTATTTTGTCAATACACAATGTGCTTGGATGAAATGGTATTGCGTATTGGTGATTTGATTGCATGTGATAAGATAAATCTCTACTACCTAGATTAAGCTTATGGCATGCAAAGTGCTCAATATTTTGGGAGATTTACTAAGATAATCTCTACTACTTAGTCTAATATATTTTTGTGCTGATATATATTTAGATAAAATTGTGTTTTGTTTTTGGATATTACGTAATGAATTTTAGATGATACATATGTGATGATGATTATACAATTTAATTGGGAGAATGTTAAATATATATAAATATTATAATCATTAAGAATTGATACAAATATATACTATTGCAGTGATGATGCAAAAGGCAATAAAGATAATACACAGAAATAAAAATATTACAACTAACCTATATATAGACTCGAGAATTTTACACATAACTTGTGCGAAAAGTAACTACTTTTACATTTCTTTCGTAATAACTTAAAATATATTATTTTTCAAAAAAATTAAAAAATAAAATAAAAGCCATTCAAAATAAAAATACTTTTTTTTCATTTGAAAAAAAAAAACTTGATGCCATAGAGCAAAATTTTCAAAATTACAAGCATGTGTTTAAATGTAGTAGAGAAGATATATTATTTACAATTATTTTATTACTCTAATAAACATAATTATTTGCTATCAAAAAATAATAAGATAATTATTTGGTTAAAAAATTTATTACATATTTAAGATAAATATGGATTTTAAGATTTTATCTACATTATGTACTTACATATTTTTTCATTAAAAGAAAAACACTACTGAACAATCTGCAAAATTAATTTCTATTTACGGTACATGTAGCATCGAAATTCTATGTCTCATTCTATTTAGGGTTTTCTTTCCCTCAGCTTGTTCTCTTTGCACCGCTCATCTACTCCTTGGCTCTTCCTCATTGGTGTTGCAAGTTAAAAATAGAAGATGTCTCCTCCACACCACTCTTTCTTTATGTCCTCTTCTAAGTGATAGGAATGCTAAAATGTTTTGATTTTCAAAGGGTTAGGTTCATGTTAGTAAGAACATCCATTTTTTATTTTTTTTAAATTTCTTTGTTGTGTTCTTCTTTCACTCCAATGAAGTGCATGCTCCACTCCACTAAGTGCAAAAAGTGTAATTTTTCGCATGAGGCATATGCTTTTTTGCAAAGGGATGACACTTTTCTTGTACCATGCCTTAAGATCGGCACCTTAAGGCATTATTGACCACTTCGCCATAAAGCGTGCCCGAAGCTATACCCTAGAAATGCTTCTTAAAATAATTATTTTAAGCTTATTTGGAACCATAATTCTCCATAAACCTTTCACGAACTCATAGCATGATCATCACTAGAGCTTCCCAAATTTGCACCACAAACAAACCCAAAAGCCCACCTGCTACCCAAATTTAACAATATAAATGCCATTGTCATTAAAGCTCCAAACAAGTAAATCATCATGATCAAATCCAGCAAATTGAATATTCAAATTGCTATAGCTCCATCTAATGCAAAGCAAAAATAAACTATCATTCTAAACTCCACTATGAAATATTAAATTAGTCACACAAAGATCAAAATTAACAATGGGAGAAAAAATTAATTTTCGTGCATTACTTCATGATAAACCCAAATGCGTTTACCATTGCCCACTTGCCAAATACAATCTTTTTTCTATATGTCATGACCAAAATGACATTATTCCAAAGTTGAGAAATTTTTGCTCCTTTAACTGAATTCAAAAAAGGACAATGTGATGGTGTTTAGCCTTCAACAATTTACTTGCTAAACTACTTCAATTTTTAATTAAATGCCAACATTGTTTACCAAGTAAAGCAAAAATAAACCTTTTATAGATCCAAATCCTATACCAACTTAAGCTTTAGCCTACGTTTAAAAGTCCAATTTCTCCAATGAACTTCTCTTGAATTAGAAGAATGGCTCCACCAAAACCATGCCTTCAAGCTATGAATACTACGAACAAGAGTCTCTAGCAAATGAAAACAACCCACAGTATTAGTTGGAATAGCTTAAATAATAGCTTTTAGTAAAACCTCTTTACTGGCCGTAGAGTGTAATTTTGATTTAATCCTAACAATTTTACAACAACTTATTCCCTCAAAACTTGGAAAAGTTTTGGTTTATTTTTTCCTATCAAGACAAATAAGCTCAAGAATTTATTATGTCCCTCCACTGCTTGAATATCAAAAAAATTACCAACCATCTCCCATGTAATATCCCATCCCAAAAAATGCACAAAATTTTGAAACTGTTGTTGAGTTTGACTAACTGGACTGTTTGTAGGTCCTAGGTTTGATTTTTTACATTGTCAATGTTTTAGTTTGACCGATAAACCATTACATAGAGCATGTGGAAATGAATTTATAAACTAGCGACATGCCAAATTTCGAGTTACAATTGAAAAGTATTATTCTGAGAAGTTTCAAGTATCAGTTTTATATTAGTGTCCAAACAACTTCCAAATTTTTGTCTGTTAATGACACCTAGCCTTATATATACAGGGGAACCATGCCTTCATTAAAACAATAGTAAAAATACCCAAAAAGGTCCCCAAAATACCTGCAAACCCATGTGACATGTCAACCGACCCGCTATCCATTTCCTTCACAAACCAGGTCACCATCGATTGACTTCCTTTTGCCTACTACTACAAGCATCTGACCATCGACAAAACCCACCTCCAGGCGACCAAGATGGCAAGTTTTCTAACCAAATGGCTAGCCGATTCACCAAGATCGACAGTTTGAAGCAGGTGGAGGCTATTTGCCATTTTCCAAGAGGTTAGCCATTTTTCAGCTGTTCTTGCTTAACCCATTTGTCAAAGTCATCATGGTTTGAGAGATCCATCAACATCAAATTTGATCGAGCTTTTTGATGAGTTTTTCAACCATTGACAATATTTTTGGACCAAGGTGAGCTTAGATTCTTGTTACCTGTTCCTCAAGCTTTCCATTAATATAAAAGTTATAAATTTTGGACATCATTTGATAATTTTTTTATTTTTATATTAATTAGTTAAATATGGGTTAAATTGAACTATATTTGGATAAATATTTAACAAATTGGACAAAGTTGAAGTTGGATTTATGTAATTAAATATTAATAACCCATTGAAAAATTCAATTTCATAAAATTGACCTTCGAGAAAAAACTCCAATTTTTAGTATAAGGTCTTAAGGGTTCGAGGTATAATTGAACCACTTAATGCCCAATTTATGTAATTGTATGGACGTACTATGATAGCTCATCTCAAAATACACCAGAATTTCTCGCGCATTGACCAAGTTGATTAGAGTTTACCGAAGTTGACCAAGTGGATCTTGTGGTTGACTTTTTGCTGTGAATAAAATTGTAACACCCCGTCCCGAAGTACACCGGAATTTTCTCAAATTTGATCGAGGTTGACCATTGACCGTTGACTTTGACTGTTGACCAAAGGGGTCAAAAGTTGACTTTTTGACTCGGATGAAATTTTAGGTTGACTAAGGTACCGTTACGAAGTACACATTGGCACGAGTTCGTAGACTAGTAGCATGTCGAAAACGGAGCTACAGTTTGAAAGTTATGGGCAAAACAAGTCGAGATTCAAATTGTCCAAAAGGTGCCGGGAGTTGACTTTTATGGTTGTAGAATTTTGCTTTGAATTTTGTATGGTTGTAGAGTGCTCGTCGATACAAGTTCATAGACTAGCGGCACACTTAAATTGGACATCTGGTTAAAAAGTTATGGACATGTGAAGTTTTCCGACTACCGTAATATTTTAATATTTTTGAATCAATAAACAGTGAAATGTCACGTGTCGACGTCTGAGAGGTCCACGTGGGTGAACAGTGTCACCCACGGTGGCTTTTATTTTGGCAAAACAATGGGGGAAGGAGAGAGAAGGAGAGAGAGGAGAGAGAGAGCTAGAGAGAGAAACAACCGGCCACCACCGGTTGGCCACCGTCCGGCCACCGGAGGGCCACACGCGCCGGCCAGGCAGGAGCGCCTCTCCATTTCCAACCGGCCACCCAAATTTCATGGCCAACCGGCTGGTAACGCGTCGGGATCGGAGTGTTTTCCAGCAACGGCGATTTTTCCCCTCCACCACCGGCCACCGCCGTTTGACCCATTTCCGGCCATTTTCAAGCCACCCCTCACCACCTCCTCATTTCCGGCCAGCCGACCAAATTTCACGGCCACGGGACCTCCGACGCGCCGGGATCGGAGTATTTTCCGGCGAGGGGCCGAAAATCTTCAAACCTAGATCTCTTCGCCGTCCAGCCTCCATTTACCTCACCGCTGGTTCCGTTGAAACCCTCTCCCCTTGATCTACAAAACCCCCAAAAATCTCGGCCATCAGCCACCGGACGCGCCGCCGCCGGTGCTGTTAGCGGTGACTGCGGCGGCTCGCCGGAAATCACTATTTCAGCGAGTACCCAGTTGCACCGCCGGTCCCTCTCCACTAATTCCGACCCCCTGAATCCAAATCCGGGGTCCTTTTCCTCCAATTCACGACGGTTTGAGAGGATCGAAGAGTTGAATCCGGAAAGCTTTCCAGCAAGATTCCGGCCACCACCGGTCCGATCTTCGGGAAGTAAGACCGGATTTGTAATCCTCGTCGCTCAAGCTTCGATTCGGTATATTACTCGTCAATTTCGGTTAACATTTGTGTTTAACCCCCCCGGGTACCGGATATTATTTATCCGAATAAAATATTAATTTATTTGAGTTGTGTAATATTGTTATTTTAGGAGCACGGATGCGTCGTGGAATTAATCCCATGGAGGATCTTGGTTTAATGGCGTGCTCCAGGTGAGTGACCCACCTTCAAATTAAATTTGTGAATATTTTGTGTGAATTGAATATTTGAAATTGATATTTTATGTGCCAAATATTTAGTGGTTTTATTTATGAAAATTTGATGCCCAATTGAGTGAATCAAAATATTTATATTAAGAAAAAAAGTATTTTGATTCAAAGAATTTTATGAAATTGAATTGAAATTATTAATTATTAAATTAATTTGTTGGAATATTTCATAATTGAATATTTCCAAAATATGTTTATGTGTTCGATATCATGACAATTTCTATCTAGAATGGTATTGCTAATTCATAATGTTTTTAATATACGTTTTGGTGCCAAAAGAATATATTTGGAAATTTAAAGAAATTGTGGTTGATTTATTGTAATTATTGCTATGGTTATTAGTTTTAAAAATTGTTTTGGGGTATAACATAATATATATGTGTTCGAATAATTTGGCTTATATACCATTTGATTGAATGTTTGGATTATGCATATAAAAATATTTGCCTTATTAAATATGAGTTGTCATTTTACGTAAGGTTCGACAATGTATTAAATAGTTTTATATTCTAATGGGTTCATAAGTGAACTTAGAGTAGTTAAATATTTTGGTATTTAAATTGAGATTTTAAATCATTTTGGAAACTATTTGGTTTGAGAAACCAAATTGAAACTCATATAATTTTAAGCATGATCAAATATTTTATATTTTTATGTGCTTAAAATTGGTTTATGGTGAATATATTTTACTGTAGTAGTTCTAGTTTTTGTATGAATGATATTTTGAGATTTTGAAATATTTGAACAAGCGGTTGAACTTGACAATTAAATTATGATTATGATATAGTAGGATACTGTATCGGTTATTTTAATCGATGTACCATATAGTACCAGAGTTTGGTTCAGTATTATATTACAGCGTGCTGGGTTTACCACGGTGCTTTGAGGTTGGTTTCATCCAACGGTTATCTATTATTACCACGGACTATGAGGTCGGGTTCATCCGACGGTTTTAGTATTATTACCACGGTGCCGTGAGGTTGGTATCATCCAACGGTTTATTATTGCCACGAACTGTGAGGTTGGGTGCATCCCGACGGTTTATTTATTATTATTCCCACGATACCATTCATATATTGAGGGTCATGAGGTGCGTGTATCCCACGGTTTACAGATTGGTACGTCGAATGGTACATTGTATATGTTGTATTTAACGTTGTTTTTACTAATTATTTCAATTGGAAAACTCAATACAAATTTTATGGAATTTTATTATGTTTTTGATTCCTTATTTATATTAGTGTTTTAACAGTGCATTTCATCTTGATTTTTTTTTTCTATTTATATTGGTTTGGTGATTTTTAAAAGATCTTACTATTTTTTACCACTTATCTTAAATGGAGGTTTTAAATTAACTAAATTTTTTCCTTTACTTAATTCTTCAAGAAATTGATTTATTTCATTATAAATTCTGAATGCTTGAATTATTACATTTTATTTGATATTTAGTTGAATAATTGACTCCTTGGTTTTCGGGGAATATGAATAACGGGTTTTGTGAAAATATTTTAAAAGGGGAACTTTTCCAACCGAGAGAATCATAAGGGTTTTGAGAGAAATTATTATTTCCAATTAATTATTATTTATCTACGTAGTTATCACGGTATTATAATTGTCCAGTAGATAGGGTCACTCACTGAGATGATTAGCATCTCATATTTTTAAATTTCGTTTCCCTAGGTCCAGGTTGGGAGACGTTGATTGTCCGGGGCGAGCCCGACATCTCAGTTCATTGCCAAAAGTCCAAGAAGCATTTCTTCTCTTTTTCCTCTCCATATTGTATTGCTTCTTTATCTGACATTGTATTAATTCCACATTTATTTGTATAATGCTCTGTATACTGTATCGGACATTTATGTATTCATTATGCACTGAGTTACTGTTATTCATTTAGAGTGCTGTAAATTTGTGGAATCAATTGTAGTAATGTGGGAGGAATAAGGGGAAGATTTTAGAAGTGTGTTTTCAATGCAGGAAATTTTTGGTTAGTCCTAGCCTTAAGGGAGGTGCTGCCGGATTTTTCGTTGGAAGGGTCGGTGGTATTTCCCTGGGATCAGGGCTTGTCTAGGGTTCCGGTGAGGAATTTTGGATGGGTCCTGACAAAAATTTTGTGTTGACTAAGGCATCACGGCAAAATACATGTTGACCCAAATTCATAGACTACTAGCACACCGAAATGGAATATGGTTCAAAAGTTATGAACGAAACAAGTTATAGTTCGGACTGATCAAGTGATATCAAGTTTGACTTTTTATTTTTATGGATTCTAGTTTTGATTTGTATATAATTGTAACATGCTCGTTTGATGCGAATCCGTCCGTGCCTGCACAACCGACAACCCACTAAGTTGCTGACCCGATATGGATGAAGACCAAGCTAATCACTAGGGCTCAAGTTAAGAGGTTTAGGGACAACATTTCTGCCTTTATTCAGGGGGTAATTCATTCTCAAGACCACTTGTCTATACCCGAAGATCCGAGACATGTTTTGGACATACAAGTGGTGGAAGCCGATACGGACCCAGGTAGCGGTTTTGGTGCATTTATGGAATCAGGGCAGCAAGAAATGGTTTCAACTCTTTATGGATTCATTAAATATCATAATAGGTCATGGAAAAAAGTTAAGGCAGAAGTAAAACCAACTTGTACGAACAGCTTCAAAATTTGGCCGAAAATTGCTGTATTGCTTGCTGGCTTTACTGTATTTTGCTGAGTTGGCTTTTTCTCTTTCCTCCAAGCAAGGGCAACTCATGGGACTCCATAATAATCCTATTTGGCATCCTAAAAAGCATATAGAAGCTGATTTGGAGCTCAAATTGGTCAAAATTTTATCAAAGTCAACTTCGTCAAAAAGCTAGTATTTTAGTTTCCTTATTTGATCTACTTTTTGTTTTAGTAAATTACCATTACTTTTTTTTTATTTGCTGGACAAATAAGTTTAGGAAAGTTATTATTTTATTATTTTCATTGTAAATTAATTAATTTCTAATTTAAAATAAGAAAATTAATTAATCCAAATTAGATTAGGAAAGGGTGTAAAATTAGGCAATTTCCTAATTAGATTCTATGTTGGCCGAAATTTTCTAATCCTTTTAGGGTTTTATTTTATTCCTTCAAATTCTATTTAAAGGCTTATTTTCAATTAGAAATCAAGCTTGAATTTTATATAGAAAATTATTTATGAGATTGAACTCTCTTTGTTCTTTTGAGCACCTAAAACACCATCAGTGAATGAGTGTTTTAGTTTGACTTATCAATAGGCCTTCCATTACCTATTGTGGTGTCTTCATTATATACCAAGGTTTCTAATCACAGGTTGGTTAGGGGTCAAGGTAACCATTAGAACTTAAACATAATTAGATCCGAGCTAATACAATACAGGTTTAGGTGCAGGTCATCCTAGATTCGTATCATCATTGATATGAATTCATAAACTAGTGGCACACTTAATTTGAACTTATGTTTGAAAATTCATGGACCTATAAAATTTAATTAATTTTTTTCCGAGATTGGCTTTATCAAGTATAATTTAACACATATGAAAAACGTATGCACAGTGCCCCCATCAACATGCACCACATGTCATGGCATCACGAGAGGCATTTATTGACCCATGTGGAGGAAAGGAAGAAGAGAGAAAAAGTAGAGAGAAAGGAGTGAGAGAGAGCAAAAAAAATGACCATCCCTAGTTCGCCATGATGGAATTTGGTGTAGATTTATGTTGTTGTACCCTAGAGCACAATCATTCAAGGTGTTAGTCAAGAATGATTGTTGTTGGTTCTTGGTTCTTGATTTTGTTTTTTTGGGTTCGTTAAGGTTTTGTTTCTGGTTTTAATGGAGGTTTAGGGTTCTTGAGAAGGTTGTTAGCTTTTGGGAAGAAGAAGAAAACAAATGTAGTAATAGAGAGAGAGAGAGAGAGAGAGAGCCAAAAATGTTGTTTTTCAAAATTTTTTGAATATTGCTTCCTCAACATTTTCATTACAATTTTCATACCTTTAAATACATCAAAAAGACAATAAGACATGCTACCATATTGAGCAATAAATACAAAAGCATTAAAAGTAACCAACCAAGCCAAACTACCTCAACTAACTCTAATCAATGTGCTAGGCATGCAAGAAACCTTCTTTAATAGGCAGTTCAGCTTGTCTAAGGCATTTGAATTTGAAAACCAGCTCCATTTGACTTGAAAATTGGAGGGAAGCCTTTTTGAATATTAAAATATGTTCTAGCCAAAAATCAGATAACAAAAAGTCCATTTACCCATTCAAAAATAATCAAACCCAAGGCAATTTTGTCCAGATTTCTGGGTAACAAAACTGCACAAGGGTCAGATTGTTTAGGGCTTAACTCAGCCTTCCCAGCTCCAAATTGGGCCATTCTTTTTGCTGCTTCTTCCTCTGCTATTTCTAGTTTATTATATCCAATATTCAGATCCAAATCCCAAACCTTCTTCAAACGGCATCCAAGGAAGTGGACTTATGTTGCTGGAAATACAATTCCAGCAACTAGACAAAAAGGCCCTAAGCTTTAGTTAATTGAGCTTAGGGCATTACAAAAAGGATATTGTTCTTAAACATTACAAGATAAAATAAAATGCATAAACATAAATAATGTTTGGTCTTTGATGTTGCAAAATAAAGAGTGCAACTGTAACCGAACTACCTTGCACATTGTGGCAAGATCACCACATTTCAACACGCCATTCTCTAGCGACCAGCGTTGTGCCCTCGGACCTATCGACTGGCCAATTTTCACCACGAACAAGCCCGTGGTGTGCCAAGATCGGAGTGATATATGGTGGTGGTGACATTTGCTTTGCCAGTGAATTTCTCTCTCTCCGGCCACCCCTTTATCTCATTGCCACCACCATTGAAACACCCACCAAAGTTAACGACTGATAGCCATTGGACGTGCTGGCACCAGAGTAATTATTCGATGATAGCGGTGGCTTACTTGTTGTCTTGGTTCTGGTGAGTTTCCAACCAAACCACCACCTTTTTCCACCTAATTTGACCATCCTGAGTTCAACCTGAGGTCCAATTTGCCCAATTCTAACTAAATCATGAGATTCAAGGACATTAAGTAGCCCAGGTCTTCCCGGCCACCGCCGATCAAATCTCCAATAGATAAAACTCGATCCACAATCCTTGTGTTGTAAGCTTTAATTTGGTGTATATATATATATATTGCCAAATTTAGTTAAAGTTAAGATAACATTTTAAATTGATAAACTATGTGTAAAATACACGATTAAAATATTGTCATAATGGGTGTTGTGTTCTGTTGATATTTTAGGCACCAATGTGAATTAAGGAACTGACCCTGTGGGGGATCCTGAGTTATCCGCATTTC
The DNA here is from genome assembly GCF_031755915.1 of Ziziphus jujuba. NCBI lineage: Eukaryota > Viridiplantae > Streptophyta > Magnoliopsida > Rosales > Rhamnaceae > Ziziphus > Ziziphus jujuba. The sequence goes on from NC_083387.1 coordinate 19,204,686, forward strand.
AAGATGAGTGGTCTACTTTCCAAATGTATTTTCTGGATATTTAAATTTGTGTTATGTAATTATTTAAATTTCTATAAATTTGTGGAATGTTTTTAAATTAAAGAAAATATTTATTAATTGTGTTATGAAAAATATTATTGTTTTTATACTTAATTTTGTATAAATATATATTATGGGTTTGAAGAAAATATTCATAATAAAATACTTCCACACAAAAATATATGTGTGTACTTACGTATATGTGTGTGTGTGTGTGTGTGTGTGTGTGTGTGTTTGTGTGTGTGTGTGTGTGTGTGTGTGTGTGGGGGGGGGGGGGGGGGGGGGGGGGGGGGGGGGGGGGGGGGATGGGTGGGTGGGTGTCTCTATGTGTGTATTTGTGTTTATTGTGGAAAGAAATGTTTTTATAAAATTTTGTGTATTCAAAATTAAAGAAATTTTATGGGTTTAGAAAAATGTATTAAAACTTGGTATTAATTTGTAAAAATTTGTTGTATGTTATATTGCCAATTTTTATTGTTTTAGATGCACTATACAGTACCGGTGTTTTATACTATATATTGTTGATTAGCATGCAGATATTATTTAGTTATCCTTTAGAAGCTAAAAGCAAGAGAGTTGACAGGTATTTTGTATAGTGAGCATCAGCCACCCCCTCCTCCTTTAACCACAAAATGGTAGGTTATTAACATCGATGCCTTAGGATGTTAAGGTATCTTATTACAGGTGTCTTTCTTATCCCCCTGTTAGAGTGGTGTTTGGGACATCAAGTACCGCCTGACACCATTTGTTAATAGTGTGGTGCATCAAGTTAATTCCTGGTACGTGTTTTAACAGAAAAATGTTTTAAAAATATATTTTTGTTTTACTTTAATTATTTATTGAAATTATGTTTTTAAATTATTAAAATTGCTATTTTATAAGCTATTAAAAATTGTTGAATTTAATTTTATCGTATTATATTATTTATTTTATTTTGATTTAATTTATTGAATGTCTATTTGTCTCATGTGAATTTTAATTGTAGTTTGTCTTAAATTAATATTTGTTTATAAAATTATTTCTAATGTCATTTTAATTTAATTTTATTTATATTTTTATTTACTACTTTAATTTTCGGGGAGTGTAAAGATTATGGGTTTTGTGAAAATAATTTTAAAAAGCGGACCTTTCAAACTTAATGAAATTGTGAGAGTTTTAAGAGAAAACCTTTATTTCTAAAAAAAATTTAATATATTAAATTATAAATTTCTAATTTATTTATGTATTTTTTTCATTAATTGTCATTATTTTTATAATAATATATTTTAGGACTTAGTTTGGTACCACTCACTGGGAATATTAGCATCTCATTTTTTTTTTTTTCAAATTTGTTTCCCTAGGCCTAAATGTTTAGTAGATATTGACCATCCAGTGTGAACTTGATGTTTTTTCATCTATTACTGTGTCTGGAGAAGAATATTCTTCCTTTTTTCTCCTCGTAATATTTCTATTATTCCTGTTGTACTTGTTTTAATTATGTTCTCAAATTCAATCTTAGTATATGCTCTGAATACTACTGCTGTTGGATTATAAATTATTAATTTTTATGCATGTTTCCTTTGTTATTTATTTTTGGAGTGCTGCCCCTTATGGAATAGATTTTGTAATGAAGTGGGAGGAATAAAGTAATATATTATTGAAATGTATTTTTTGTGTAGGGATTTCTGGGTCAAATCCTACCTTTAAGAAGATGCTGTCGAATTTTCTATAGAAATATCTAGTGGGGTTTCTTCTAATTGAGGCTAGCATAGGGTTTTGATAGCGAATCATGTGAGAGTCCTAACATGTATAAATTATTTTTAAGACATTTTGTACACATAAATGTCTTTGGTTTAGTTGTTGAAGCTTAAGGATTACTTTATTATAGTACAGACTCTCGTACTGCATCTGGAGTGAGCTTTAAAAATACTTGAAAGTAGTTATATTTTTTTAATAGTCTTGGGCATGCTATTATAATATATATGTGGTTTGGATATTTTATATATATATGGTTTGATCTAACTTTTATTTTATGCATATACGAATATTGGTTTTCACATATATATGTTATCATGTCATGTGACTTTTAATAAGATTTTTTATTAGGACCCATCCAAGATTCCTTATCGGAACTCTAGACAAGCCTTGACTGTGGAAACTCTACCGGACTTTCCACCAAAAAATCTGATAGTATCTCCCCTAAAAGTGGGACATGCCCCAAAATTTCTTGCACAAAAAACTCAATTTAACAAAGCACGATCTTGTTCCTTCCACTTTACTACAATAGATTTCCACAGTAGGAACCACTTCAATAACAAAAGCATAAGAATACAAACACAGAAAATAATTTAATAAACAGTAAATGCCTTTATAACTCATGTCTCCCACACCACCCGTTTAGTACAGTCTTACATTTCTAAACAACTTCACGAGCACACCAAACATATAAATATAGATAGAAAGATAATAAAACAAGCAATAATGACAACAACAACAATAATAATAATAATAGTATAACCTCTTAAGAAAATCGGATAACCTACCTAAAAGCTACGTTACCTACTCGAAGGCTATCATACTTGTCCTATGGCTACTGTACCTGTCCGAAAACAACACAATATATGCCTTAAAGCTACCATAATTACCATAAGGCTACCATACTTGTTCGAAAGCTATCATACTTGCCACAAAAATGATAATCATACAATTGACAACAACAACAACAACAACAACAATAATAACAATAATAGTAATGATAATAATAACAATAACGAATAATAATAGTAACAATGATAAATAATAAATCATAGTAATAATAATACCAATTAATAATAATAATAATAAATAATAACAACAACAATAGTAGTAGTAGTAGTAGTGGTAGTAGTAGTAATAATATTAATGAATACAATAACAATTTACAATAGTAACAATAACAATAATAAATGATAATAATAATAACTACTAATTATAATATAATAAATAATAATACCAAATAATAATGATAATAATAATAAAAAACAAATAATAATAACAATAATAATAACACCAAATAATAATGATAATAATAATAAAAAACCAAATAATAATAACAATAATAATAATAATAATAATAATAATAGAAAATCATAATCATAAATAAATAAAATATACTACATAACCCACAAATACACTACATAACACGCAAACTTGTAGTTGAGATACACTCGATGTACCATATAGTACTCTAATGCACGGTTTTATGATATCAACCACCAATTTGGCCAAAAGTGGTTGCCTATAATGGTCATCGACCTCGTTGGTCTTGTAGGCAGCAGAAATAGGAGATTAGGTTGTTTACGAGCCAAATCAGATCATTGCCTCCCTATGGTGTGGTACACACTAACATACATATATATATACATATACATCGAAACAACACCTGATGCACAATATGATACACCAGTGCTGCTAAGTGATTGCTTGGCGCTCTAAACACCACTTTACGAATAGGGGAGGGAAAAAGAACTTTACATGGCCCCATTAGCATCCTAATGGTTCCGATGCTAAATAACATGCCATCTTATGGCCAAGGAAGGGTGGCTAATACTCACTAGGCAAAATACCTACTAACCCTCTCACCTTTAACTCCCATAGGAATGGCTAAATCAGTCGTCCTTTGGCCGAGCGGATGATAGTTAATGTTATCACCTCAAAATACTTATCTATCCTCTCTCACCACAGCTCATAAAAGACGACCATATATATATATAACCTGCATGCTGATTTATAGACATAATAGTATAGAGCACCAGTACTGTATGGTGCATTTACAAACTAAGTAGTCACATAAAATAAATGTGTAAAATATATATACATATAGTTACCAAAAAAAGCCACTCCTCATAATTGTACTTTTATAAATAAATAAATATATAAATAAATACATAAGTAAATAAGAGTAAATGAATGAATTAACTGCATAATTAAGTGAGCAAATTGATAAACAAAACCTTATTTTATTCTTAGTGCAACATAAGCATCTAATCCTTTGTTGAAATTTTATAAAAATACTTAGTGGGCGACAATTGGTTAACTGACTCCTTTAAATCCAGCTTTTAATAATAACAAATTAAATGAAAAATATACTTTCATATATATATATATATATATATATATACACATACATACAATCATTTAACAAATACACTTTATATATATATATATATAACAAATATATAAAAGTATATAACAAATATATATATAATAGATATACATAAAAGTATATATGTATATATATATATAGATATAACAAGGTATATATAAATATCTATATAACAAGGTATATAACAAATATATTCATAAGAGTATAGAATAAATATACTTATATTTATATTTATATATATATATATATATATATAAATTTAATTACACTCACATACTCACACACACACACACACACACACACACGCACGCACGCACACACACACACACACACACACACACATATATATAAATATACAATTCCTTAACAAATGTATTATATATATATATATATACTCACCTACATGTCAGGACCCGTCCAAAGTTCCCCACCGGAACCCTAGACAAGCCCTGATCGCAGGGAAACCCTACCGGACCCTTCTGTGGAAGATCCGGCAGAACCGATCCGGCAGAACCTCCCCTAAGGGATGGACTTACCACAAAATTTCCTGCACGGAAAACACACTTCTATAATTGTTCCCTTATTCCTCCCACAGTACTACGAACTGGTTCCACAAATTGCAGCACTCCAAAATAAAAATACAGTAATCCAGTGCAATACAAATACATAAGTGTCCCATACAGTATACAGAGCTTTATGAAGTACTACAAAATACAGAATACAGCAAAAGTGAAAGAAATATTACAACTGCAGTAAAAGAAGAACAAGGTACTGCACGAACAAATACAGCGAGGAAGATCGAGTCCGCTCCGAGTGAACACCGACAACCTGGTACCTAGAGGAACGGAATTTAAGAGTGTGAGATGCTAATCATCTCAGTGAGCGACCCTACTACTCTACACTATCATACCACGGTAATAGGTATATAAATAATAATTATTTGGAAATAATAATGTCTCTCAAAACCCTTACAATTCTCTCAGTTGGAAAGGTTCCCCTTTTAAAACATTTTCACAAAACCCTTTATTCATATTTCCCGAAAACCAAGACATCAATTAAATACCAGAACAGTAATATTATATTTTTAATTCCAATACAGTTTCCAAACATTTTATTTTTAAAACACAGTTCTGAAAATCATTTGATGCACCCACTATATACCAGTGGCGCCAACAGTACCCAGCGTCCCAAGGTACCGCCAGACAGGAGGTTATAGAAAGAAACCGGCATACGGTCGCGTGGCGTCCCACTGCGCCGCTGCTAACCTGGTGTCCCGGCCAAAGGGGGGTGGCCGCCCTCTCCGATGGCATCCACAGGACACCCTCATAATATCAACCGCGCGCTACTCACACCCACCTGCGCGCTAATCACAACCGTGTGCACACTAACCATATCACATATACCATATCACATAATCAGAACACCAGTACGTGCACGGTGCATCTAAAAATTATAAAATCCATAAATTTAAATCATAAAACAAATTTCACATTTTTCATAAGCATAGCGGGCATAATCCATCCGCTCGAACCGGGAAATTCTCCACAATTTCCTTATAATCCATACCATAAATTCCATTATTTTCAAATCCACCAACTCCCAAATCCATCAATTCAAATATCCACATTTTTTTTTCCAAGCATAAATAATTTCTCGAAATATCATAATCAAATCCCATAATATTTTATGGGCATATTTCATAAAAATTGAAATCACCAACATAACCAAATATTTTCCTTGAAATATTTGAAAATCAAATCGTGCCCAATTTACCATTAAAACCACACCAATTTCAAAATCCTCAAAACCATAAAATAATTCCACACGGCATAAATTTGTAGAATTCGCATTTTCTTAAATCCAATAAATTCATAAATAATTCTACAATAAATCCAATAAATATTTGGCACATAGAAATTAAATTCCAAATATTTAATTCACACATAATATATTCATCAATTAAATTCCCCAAAATTAATTTGAAGGTGGGTCACTCACCTTGTGCACGTATCTCAATCACGATCCTCTGCAGGATCGACTCCGCTACTTGCACGTGCACCTAAAACATCCACAGTACCAAAACCACAAATATTAATATTTTATTCGGGTAATCCCCAAATGGGTACCCGGGGAGCGAACACCAAACGATAACTAAAATTTACGAATTATATACCGAATCGAAGCTCGAGTGATGCTAATCACAGATCCGGTCTTAATTTCCGATGATCGTACCCGACGGGGTCGGAATTTTATCGGGAAGCTTTTCGGGTTTCGGCTCCGCAATTCTCCCAAACCGTCGCGAATTGGTGGAAACGGAAGTCGGATTTGGGTTCAGGAGGTCGAACACTGCGGACTGGAGCTGGCCGGAATTTTCGGGGTACTCGCCGGAACAGTAATTTCCGACGGTGGCCGTTTGCTGTGAAATTTTGCAGATTTGTAGATCGTGAGGAGAGCAATCCAACGGGACCGACGGTGAGCAAAACGGAGGTCGGACGGCGGAGAAATCACCGTTTGAAGATTTTCGACCCCTCGCCGGAAAACGCTCCGATCCCGGCGCGTCGGTGGTCCGATGGTCGTGATTTTTGGTGGGTAGGCCGGACTTGAGGAGAGGATCAAGGCTGTCAGGCGCGTGTGGCCGGAAAATGGCCGGAACAGTGCCGATTCGCGGTGGCCGGCGGTGGAGGGGAAAAATCGCCGCCAAACTTCGGACGTCCGATCCGGGCGCGTCCGGCGGCCGTTCGCCGTGAAATTTGGAGGTTTTGCCGGAAATGAGGTGGGCAATCTGGCTGGCCGGCGCGTGTACAGTAACTAGGCCGGAAAAACGTGAAAATGACCGGCGGCCGGCGGGTCCTCTTTCTCTCTTTCTCTCTCCTCTCTCTCTTTCTCTCTCTTCTCTCTCTTTCTCTCTCTTCCCCGAGAGTTTTTCAAAATTAAAACCCTGCGTGACACTGTTCATGCCACGTGGACCACTCAGAAGCTGACACGTGGCATTTCACTGTTCACGACCCAAAAACATTAAAATAATACGGTATCCGGTAAACTTCAAACGTCCATAACTTTTTAACCGGATGTCCGATTTAAGCGTGCCGCTAGTCTATGAACTCGTATCGACGAGTACTTTACAACCATACAAGAGTCAACTCACAATTACATCACAAGAAAAAGTCAACTCCCGGCACCTTTTAGACAGTTTACACTTCAACTTGTTTTGCCCATAACTTTCAAACCGTAGCTCCGTTTTCGACGTGCTACTAGTCTACGAACTCAGGGCGTCATGCACTTCGCCACGGTACCCTGGTCAACTCGAAATTCCCACCGAGTCAAAAAGTCAACTTTGACCCCTTCGGTCAACGGTCAACGGTCAACCTCGGTCAACGTGCACGGATTCCGGTGCGATTCGGGACGGGGTGTTACAGCCTTCCCCCCTTACAAAAATTTCGTCCTCGAAATTTCCGCACGTCACTGGAACAGATACGGGTACTGCTCACGCATCTGTGCTTCGGGTTCCCACGTTGCTTCCTCGACCAAGTGGTTCCGCCATAAGACCTTAACTAGAGGAATAGTCTTGTTGCGTAGCGTGCGTTCCTCGCGATCCAAAATCTGTACTGGCTGCTCCACATACGAAAGATCTTCCCTTATCTCTATATCCGGACTCTCGAGTACGTGCGAAGGGTCTGCAATATACTTCCGTAGCATCGACACATGAAACACGTTGTGTACTCGAGCTAGCTCTTCCGGTAACGCCAACCTATACGCCACTGGGCCAATCCTCTCCGTAACCTTGTAAGGCCCAATATAACGAGGACCCAACTTACCTCGTCGTCCAAAACGTACTACTCCTTTCCATGGAGATAGTTTTAGGAATACCCAATCTCCTACCTCGAATTCCAAATCCTTTCTACGCACATCGGCGTAACTCTTCTGTCTATCTTGGGCAACCTTCAATCGATCCCTAACGATCTTCACCTTGTCCAAGGTCATCCTTAAATACTCAGATCCGACCGCATTAGTTGTTGCAAGGAGCCTCTCTTCTCCTACCTCACTCCAACACAAAGGTGTCCGACACTGCCTCCCATATAAAGCTTCATACGGGGACATTCCAGTACTCGCTTGATAACTGTTGTTGTAGACAAACTCTATCAGTGGCAGTTGTTCATCCCAGCTACCGCTAAATTGCATAATGCAAGACCTTAGCATGTCTTCTAATGTCTGGATTGTGCTCTCTGCTTGTCCATCAGATTGTGGGTGAAAAGCGGTGCTGTAGTTAAGTCTTGCTCCTAGTGCATCAGCCAACTTCCGCCATAGTCGTGAAGTAAAGCGCGGATCTCGATCGGAGACGATGGCTAACGGTACTCCATGAAGACTTACAATGCGTTGCACGAATAACTGGGCTAACTTCTCGGGCGAAAAACGTTCTCGTACCGGTAGGAAGTGTGCCGACTTGGTGAGACGATCAATGATTACCCAAATGCCGTCGTACCTTCTAGGTGTGGAAGGAAGCTTGAATACGAAGTCCATGTTGAGTTCTTCCCACTTCCACACGGGAATCGGTAAAGGTTGGAGTAGTCCCGAAGGCTTCTGTCTTTCTGCTTTCACTTGTTGACAAATCAAACACTTTGATACAAAGTCTGCCACTTCTCTCTTCATACCAATCCACCAATAATACTTAACAAGCGTCCGATACATCTTGGTACTCCCAGGATGCATCGCATACATCGAGCTATGCGCCTCCTCCAAAATCTCCTTCTTGAGTCCTGGGATATCCGGAACGCAAAGTCGTCCTTTATACACGAGGGCTCCATCCCTCCTTATGGAAAATTCCGGATCAAGACCTTCTTGTACCTTGCCCTTAATTGTCCTCAACTTAGGATCTTCCATTTGGGTCTCTACTATACGATCCACCAACACCGGTCGTACCTGGAAGCTAGCCATGAGAACTCCTGAAGGATGCATATGCATTAACACCCCCATCTTCTTCAACTCCACCATGAGAGGTAGTTGGATGACTTGGATGTGAGCAAGGGATCCAGTAGCCTTCCTACTCAAAGCATCTGCCACTACATTCGCCTTACCCGGGTGATAGTCAATCACACAGTCGTAATCCTTTAACAACTCCATCCATCGCCTTTGCCTCATATTTAACTCCTTCTGAGTGAAAATATACTTGAGGCTCTTGTGGTCGGTATAGATTTGGCACGTGGCCCCATACAAGTAGTGCCTCCACTTCTTTAGAGCAAAGACTACCGCCGCCAATTCTAAGTCGTGCGTAGGGTAATTCTGTTCGTGCTGCTTCAATTGCCGAGATGCATACGCTACCACCCTTTGATTCTGCATTAGCACGCAACCCAACCCTTGATGGGATGCATCACAATAAACCTCAAAACCTTCATTCCCATCAGGTAAAGTTAAAACAGGTGCGGATGTCAACTTTTGCTTCAACTCCTGAAAACTCTGTTCACACCTGTCCGTACAACTAAATTCAACATTCTTTCGGGTCAATCTATGAAGCGGCCCGGCAATCCTTGAAAACCCTTCAATAAAACGACGGTAGTAACCCGCTAATCCAAGAAAACTTCGTACCTCCCTCACAGTGGTAGGGCGCTCCCAACTCAACACTGCCTTTACCTTATCAGGGTCCACATAGATACCTTCTGCCGACACGATATGTCCGAGAAAACCCACTTGATTCAACCAGAATTCACACTTGTCGAATTTAGCATATAGCTGATGCTGCCTTAGAGTTTGGAGCACTCTCTTCAAATGCCTCACGTGCTCTTCTTGGCTCCTTGAATAGATCAGAATGTCATCGATAAATACAATGACAAAATGATCCAAGTACGGACGAAACACCCTATTCATCAAGTCCATGAAAGCTGCTGGGGCATTGGTGAGTCCGAACGACATCACTAGGAATTCATAATGTCCGTACCTCGTCCTAAAGGCAGTCTTAGGAATGTCCGACTCTCGGATCCTTAACTGATGGTATCCCGACCTCAAGTCGATCTTGGAGAACACCTTGGCACCTTGGAGTTGGTCGAATAGATCATCTATCCTTGGCAACGGATAGCGATTAGGAATGGTGACCTTATTAAGTTGTTGGTAGTCTATACACAGCCTTAGACTACCATCCTTTTTCTTTACAAACAAAACTGGGGCTCCCCACGGCGATATACTTGGTCTAATAAACCCCTTATCTACCAAATCTTGCAACTGGACCTTTAGCTCCCTTAACTCCGCTGGAGCCATCCGATACGGTGGTAGAGAAATAGGCACGGTGCCTGGAATCAATTCAATGGGAAAGTCAACTTCCCTTTCCGGAGGCAATCCTGGTAACTCCTCAGGAAACACGTCCGGGAAATCCCTCACAACGGGCATGTCTTCCAACCTGACCCCACTTACTCGGGTATCTATCACATGAGCCAAATACCCCTGGCAACCTTTATTCAGTAGCTTCTTGGCGGTAAGGGTAGATATCAACCTCGGTAAGGGCCTTCCAACTCCTCCACGGAATACTACTTCTGGCAACCCTGGCCTCCTGAATGTAACTTCCTTGCTGAAACAGTCTACAGATGCATGGTTCCTTGCCAACCAATCCATGCCCAAAATTACATCAAGTCCGGACAGATCCAACAGGATCAAGTCCGCCTCCATCACTTGATCTTCGATGCAGAAGAAACATTCCTTGATTAACTGGCTAGGCCACAAGGATTCTCCTGCAGGAGTGGCTATCTCTACTAGACATTCTAAAGGAGTAGGGGTCATACCGACCCGAGTGACGAATTCCTTGGAGATGAATGAATGTGTTGCTCCCGGGTCTATAAGTACTAATGCATCATTACCAAATATATTCAACGTACCTGCCACGACGTCCGGTGTAGCTAGGGCCTCCTGCTGCGTCATCGCAAACACTCGACCCTGCCCTGTCTGCTGGGGCCTCCGTCCTCTACCCCTGCTCGGTCCAACAGGCTGTGGGACTGATCCCGATGAACCTCCTACTGCATAACTCCCTCGGGAACTCTGACCCCGCGACCCACTGGCCTGATGTGATGGTGGGCTCGCCCCTAACACTCCCGCCTCTCCATAAGGGCAATTTCTCTTAATATGTCCCGCCTGCCCACACTGAAAGCACACACCCTCAAACTGGCAAATCCCATGGTGTGCTCTATTGCAACGTCTGCAGAATGGCTTGGGGCTAAACCCAGAGTGCTGATATGAGCTCGTGCCGCCGCTGATGGAATGGCGCGCTGGTTGGGGCATACGATAGCCGCCTCTCCTCTGAAATCTGCCTCGAGGGCTGAACCCACCACTGTCTGAGCCTGAACTATGACTCTTCTTAGATGCCCCCTGTCGAGGTACCCCGCTATACGAACCTTCGAACGGTCTGCGCCTCGAGGGTCTGTGTATCTCCGCCTGTCTCTCTAGCTCGAGCGCTGCATCCCTGGCGGACTGATAGGTGGGGTGTACTGACCCAGAAAGGGTGTAGCCGATGCTCTCGTTCAACCCGTCTATGAACCTCACCTTCTTCGCGTGATCGTCGGGAATCAAGTGCATGCAGAACTCTGACAGCTCCCGGAACCTCCTCTCGTACTCTGTCACCGTCATGTTTCCCTGGCGCAGTCCCTCGAACTCTCTCCTTCTCGCCTCACGGTAGGCAGGAGGACAGAACTCAGTAGAGAAGGCAATCTTGAACTGGTCCCACGTATGCCTTCTGCGGGTCTTCTCCATTTGCCACCACTTCCGGGCGTCTCCCTCTAACATGAACCCAGAAATCCTCACCATATCCTCATCGGGGCACTGCATCCCCTCTTCCAAGATTTTCTCCATGCTGGATAGCCACTTCAAGGCTGCAGCTGGGCCTTGGCTTCCATCGAACTCCACGGCTCCTAAACGTCGAGCCTGATCCACGTATCGGTTACTAGAGCTTGAACCTCCTAAGGCTCTAGTTAGCTGAGAGACCAGATCTCTAAGGCTTGATCAACTCCCGGAACTCTCAGCCGAGCGTTCCCGAGTTCTACGTGTGTCCCGCCGACTCATCGTAGTCGATTACTGAAGAAACAAACAAGAGTTTAGAAACAGGGACACTTAAGCACGATTACAAAAGGAAGGAATTTACGGATGGGCTGTACAGCAATGCACAGTCCCTTAGGATTACAAGAACCTATGCTCTGATACCAACTGTTAGGACCCGTCCAAAGTTCCCCACCGGAACCCTAGACAAGCCCTGATCCCAGGGAAACCCTACCGGACCCTTCTGTGGAAGATCCGGCAGAACCTCCCCTAAGGGATGGACTTACCACAAAATTTCCTGCACGGAAAACACACTTCTATAATTGTTCCCTTATTCCTCCCACAGTACTACGAACTGGTTCCACAAATTGCAGCACTCCAAAATAAAAATACAGTAATCCAGTGCAATACAAATACATAAGTGTCCCATACAGTATACAGAGCTTTATGAAGTACTACAAAATACAGAATACAGCAAAAGTGAAAGAAATATTACAACTGCAGTAAAAGAAGAACAAGGTACTGCACGAACAAATACAGCGAGGAAGATCGAGTCCGCTCCGAGTGAACACCGACAACCTGGTACCTAGAGGAACGGAATTTAAGAGTGTGAGATGCTAATCATCTCAGTGAGCGACCCTACTACTCTACACTATCATACCACGGTAATAGGTATATAAATAATAATTATTTGGAAATAATAATGTCTCTCAAAACCCTTACAATTCTCTCAGTTGGAAAGGTTCCCCTTTTAAAACATTTTCACAAAACCCTTTATTCATATTTCCCGAAAACCAAGACATCAATTAAATACCAGAACAGTAATATTATATTTTTAATTCCAATACAGTTTCCAAACATTTTATTTTTAAAACACAGTTCTGAAAATCATTTGATGCACCCACTATATACCAGTGGCGCCAACAGTACCCAGCGTCCCAAGGTACCGCCAGACAGGAGGTTATAGAAAGAAACCGGCATACGGTCGCGTGGCGTCCCACTGCGCCGCTGCTAACCTGGTGTCCCGGCCAAAGGGGGGTGGCCGCCCTCTCCGATGGCATCCACAGGACACCCTCATAATATCAACCGCGCGCTACTCACACCCACCTGCGCGCTAATCACAACCGTGTGCACACTAACCATATCACATATACCATATCACATAATCAGAACACCAGTACGTGCACGGTGCATCTAAAAATTATAAAATCCATAAATTTAAATCATAAAACAAATTTCACATTTTTCATAAGCATAGCGGGCATAATCCATCCGCTCGAACCGGGAAATTCTCCACAATTTCCTTATAATCCATACCATAAATTCCATTATTTTCAAATCCACCAACTCCCAAATCCATCAATTCAAATATCCACATTTTTTTTTTCCAAGCATAAATAATTTCTCGAAATATCATAATCAAATCCCATAATATTTTATGGGCATATTTCATAAAAATTGAAATCACCAACATAACCAAATATTTTCCTTGAAATATTTGAAAATCAAATCGTGCCCAATTTACCATTAAAACCACACCAATTTCAAAATCCTCAAAACCATAAAATAATTCCACACGGCATAAATTTGTAGAATTCGCATTTTCTTAAATCCAATAAATTCATAAATAATTCTACAATAAATCCAATAAATATTTGGCACATAGAAATTAAATTCCAAATATTTAATTCACACATAATATATTCATCAATTAAATTCCCCAAAATTAATTTGAAGGTGGGTCACTCACCTTGTGCACGTATCTCAATCACGATCCTCCGCAGGATCGACTCCGCTACTTGCACGTGCACCTAAAACATCCACAGTACCAAAACCACAAATATTAATATTTTATTCGGGTAATCCCCAAATGGGTACCCGGGGAGCGAACACCAAACGATAACTAAAATTTACGAATTATATACCGAATCGAAGCTCGAGTGATGCTAATCACAGATCCGGTCTTAATTTCCGATGATCGTACCCGACGGGGTCGGAATTTTATCGGGAAGCTTTTCGGGTTTCGGCTCCGCAATTCTCCCAAACCGTCGCGAATTGGTGGAAACGGAAGTCGGATTTGGGTTCAGGAGGTCGAACACTGCGGACTGGAGCTGGCCGGAATTTTTGGGGTACTCGCCGGAACAGTACTTTCCGGCGGGCCGCCACGTCACCGGCAACCGTTGCCGGAACAGTAATTTCCGACGGTGGCCGTTTGCTGTGAAATTTTGCAGATTTGTAGATCGTGAGGAGAGCAATCCAACGGGACCGACGGTGAGCAAAACGGAGGTCGGACGGCGGAGAAATCACCGTTTGAAGATTTTCGACCCCTCGCCGGAAAACGCTCCGATCCCGGCGCGTCGGTGGTCCGATGGTCGTGATTTTTGGTGGGTAGGCCGGACTTGAGGAGAGGATCAAGGCTGTCAGGCGCGTGTGGCCGGAAAATGGCCGGAACAGTGCCGATTCGCGGTGGCCGGCGGTGGAGGGGAAAAATCGCCGCCAAACTTCGGACGTCCGATCCGGGCGCGTCCGGCGGCCGTTCGCCGTGAAATTTGGAGGTTTTGCCGGAAATGAGGTGGGCAATCTGGCTGGCCGGCGCGTGTACAGTAACTAGGCCGGAAAAACGTGAAAATGACCGGCGGCCGGCGGGTCCTCTTTCTCTCTTTCTCTCTCCTCTCTCTCTTTCTCTCTCTTCTCTCTCTTTCTCTCTCTTCCCCGAGAGTTTTTCAAAATTAAAACCCTGCGTGACACTGTTCATGCCACGTGGACCACTCAGAAGCTGACACGTGGCATTTCACTGTTCACGACCCAAAAACATTAAAATAATACGGTATCCGGTAAACTTCAAACGTCCATAACTTTTTAACCGGATGTCCGATTTAAGCGTGCCGCTAGTCTATGAACTCGTATCGACGAGTACTTTACAACCATACAAGAGTCAACTCACAATTACATCACAAGAAAAAGTCAACTCCCGGCACCTTTTAGACAGTTTACACTTCAACTTGTTTTGCCCATAACTTTCAAACCGTAGCTCCGTTTTCGACGTGCTACTAGTCTACGAACTCAGGGCGTCATGCACTTCGCCACGGTACCCTGGTCAACTCGAAATTCCCACCGAGTCAAAAAGTCAACTTTGACCCCTTCGGTCAACGGTCAACGGTCAACCTCGGTCAACGTGCATGGATTCCGGTGCGATTCGGGACGGGGTGTTACATACATGTATATTTATATGTATATATACACACACAAAATCTCTCAACAAATATATATATATATATATATCCATATACTCACAATATATGTATACACTTACACCGATATATACGCATAATATATTTATTTACAAACATACATACATACACACACACACACACATATATATATATATAAACATATATATTTACAATTTGACAAAATTTTCACATTAAACACAAAAATTTACTCAAAAATGAAAAGTTTCCAAATATACCACCATAATTCACAAATAAAGTACCAATGGAAAGCTATGAGGATGAGGAACACATAACTAAACTCCATTTAGTTCAACATCGTTGATGGTGGTCGGAATTTCCATCGGAAGCCGCTGCCAAACTCAACCTCTTTGTACGCCAGAAACGAGCTCAAATTGAGCTAAATGGAGGTCACCATTAGCTTTGGGAGGTCATAATTAGGGAGAAAGTATAGAAACTTGACTGGAAATGGCTAGAATCTGGTGATTGGACGGTAAGGTCATTGTCAGCTTCCATAGCCATTTTCCAACTATGCTTGACCGTACTGGTGAACAGGAACCGCAACGAGGTCACCAGCATGATGAGTAGTCTGTTGATGGTGGCGGTGAGAAGTGGGTCTACCAAAATCATGATGATTTCCCCATGAAGGTTGCTGCCATGCAAGGTGGGGAGAAGACTGAGCCCCTCTTTGTTAGGCCGGAGAAGAAGAAGAGGGAAAAGAAAAGATAAATAAAAAAAATAAAAGAATAAAAAGAAGAAAAGAAGAAAAACAAAAAAGAAAAGGACATGTGGCCAAGTCCAATTGCAACACATGCCACGTGTTAAACGGTGACATGTGGCACCAGTTAAATTTATTTTTAAACACTACCTTTTTCACTATTATATAAAAACTACCTCAAAAAACTAGTAAAAGTAAAACAATTATAAACTTTGCAGACCCATATCTTTCAAATTAAGCATACTACTTGTTTACGGATTCATATCGACAAGCATTATCACATGGTACATAAATCAAAATCAAAATCTCCAAAACTAAAAAATCAACCTCAGGATCACCGATTAGTCTGGACCGCCTATTGTTATAATCATAACTTTCTAGTCTTAGCTCCAATTTTGGCGTACCACTGTACTTTGCCACAATGCCTCAGGCAAAGAGAAATTCCTCTTGAAGTAGAAAGTCAACCATGGGATCCACTTGGTCAATCTTGATCAATCTTGGTCAAACTAATAAAAAATTCAAATTCGAAGTGTTTTCTCAAGTCATGGTGTTACATTTTTAATGGTTTCAAATTCTAATGAATTCATAATGAACTTGTGAATATTGGTATTAAAATATTTTGGTAATTAAATCGATATTTTAGCTCTTTCGAAAAATAATTGATTTTGAAAAAAGGGATTAAAAATTATATATTTTTAAGCATATTTAAATGTTTTATATTTTTTTATTGCTTAAAAATAGTTTATGGTGATATATATTTCACTATCGTATTTACATTTTGGTATGAAATGATGATTTAAAATTTTTGAAATATTTAAATAAATGGTTGGATTTGAATATTAAATTATACATTATGGTATAGTATTGTTTGGAAAAGTATATTCTTACGAAGATTGTTTTATGAGTATTGTACTATTATATTTAATTGGTATACCATATAACAATAGAGCTTCTGTTCAGTATTATATTATTGCGTGCAGTTTGCTTAGATTTTTGTGGCATGCTAAAAGTCATGAGGTGGGTTCATCATACAGGTTTGTACACTAAAGGTCGTGAAATGGGTTTATCCCACAGGTTTGTATTACTACCTTTAAGACACTAAGAGTTATGAGATGGATTCATCCCACAGGTTCCATTTATATTATTGCCCGATGGTGTTCCAAGGCGCTGTACACCACTTGACAACGCAAGGTGTATCTCATGGTACATTGTTTATGTTTCTAAGTGTATTGTTGGTTTTTTGCTAATTATGGTTTTGATGCATTTTCATAATTATTTTGTGAAATTATGTTTATATTATTTTATCCTCAATATTTATATTATGATTGAGCCTGTTTACAATATTTTGAATGGACATTAATTTGTAATATTTAAGCATCAATTTTATGATATTGATTTGGGTACAAGTTTGGATTTGTGAAATGATTTTTAAATGAGAAAACTTTCAAATGAGTAGAACAAAAAGTCTTAACAGAAAGATATACACAAATAAAATATTATTTTTTTATCATACCATGTCATTCACTAAGATATATTTATCCCATATTTTATTTGTTTTTTGAAATTCGTTTCTTTAAATTCAGACAGTTAGATGACAGTTTACCTCATGCATTGCTTATTGTTCCATCTTTTTCACAGCAGCAATTTTTATCTTTTCCTATTCATCTTTATTTTCCTAGACTTATTCACATCAGTTGCAATACAAGATTTTATACATACTCTTAAAATGCTATCACCTAAATTGTAGACAAAGTAATAACCCTATTATGTATATGTAGAAATGGCATGTAGTATAATAGGCTATAACTATTGATGACAGTTGTGGATTGCATACTATTGTGGCTCTATCTTTATATATTGAGGTATTGTTTGATAATAGCATGTGTTTATTTATCCGTAGTTTAAGTGAGGTTTCATTGGGTATTCTCTAGGGATTGCCCAATGGAATTTTCCTAGGCAAGACCGCCCGAAAATCTTAGAAGAGTTCCCTGGACGAGTCTTGTCATCCCGTACCTGAGGGGGAGTATTTGAACTAATACAAGTTATTGTTTTTTGCAATTTAGTTTCTCACCTGAAGCTTTTTCTTAAGAGCTCAAAACCAGCTTAATGTTGCCTACATTCTTCAAATGTTGCCTTCCAAAAAAAAATATTATTATCTGCAAAAAATAAATGAGAAACTCATAGACTTCTATTGGAAACTTGAATGTCGCTAATATGCCCCACCATTCTAGCTTTCTCTAATAAAGAAGATAAACCCTCAGCACATATAAAAAATAAATATAGGGAGAAATGATCACCTTGTCAAAGACCTCGCTTAGGTTTGAAGTCATAATGAATCTTTCAATTCATTACAATAATATATGTACTGAAGAAATGCATCTCAAAATGAAAGTAGTCCACTTCTCATCAAAACCTATCTTCTAGATCATGGCTTTCTTAGAACCCCATTCGAGACTATCATAGGCTTTATTCATGTCCAATTTTAAAGCTAGCAAATTACTCTCCCACTTTTTTGACAATCCAGCATATGCATAACCTCTAAAGCCACCATAACATTATACATGATTCGCCTAGCGAGCACTCTAATCCTCTAAGATGACCAAAGGAAATAATCTTGTAGAAGATATTACAAAGGTTAATAAGACGAAATTCAGTAACTAGATATGGATTTTTTAACCTTTGGAAATAAAGCAATTAAAATGTGATTCAAATTACTCAAACCACCATCATCATTGAAAATTTCTGAAAAGGCATCGGTAACAAGACCACCAATGATTACCAATATTTTTGAAAAATAGTGTAGTACCATCACAACCCAGAGCTTTTGAAGGATTCATCTGAAACAAACTTGTACGAACTTTTTCTGCAGTAAAAGGTCGACACAATCTAGATTTCATTTCACCATTAACACGACCCTGAACCCTACAGAAAATATCCTTATTACTAACTGAACCATCAGACTTAAATAAATTAAAAAAATAATCTATAAAAATCTGAGGAATAAAATCTTCTCTTGATTCCCAATCCCCTCTTGAGTTAGTAATCCCCGGGATCTAATTCCCTCTCCTTCGCGCAGAAGTATGATTGTAAAGATTTTTTGTATTTCTATCACCATACTAGAGACAATTAATCTGTGACCTTTGATGCCACATATATTCCTCTGCTCTAACAAATGATTCAAATCCATTTCAGTATTCGTTTAAAGCTGCAAATTAATCTGATTTGGAGGCTGATTTTCAAAAGTATCTAACACATGATATTCTCCTTTATTTTCTGCTAAATAGTTATTGTTGATGTTTTACCTTCTCGAGCAAACTAAGAAATACACTTTTCCAGCTCGTTAAGAACCCTTTCCAAACTTGAACCCGATGAAACAATATCCCATATCACATGAACCATCTTTTCATGTCCCTCTACATTCATCCATATAGCTTCAAGGTGAACCCGCCGCCGCCTAGATCGAGCATAAGTAAGTTTATCCGGAACATCGAGAAAGAACAATAAACCCTAATGATATTTGAAATGGAATTAACCAAATGCTTAATCTTGGCAAACAGAAATAATAACTGCAACAGAAACCTTTATCAAGATGAACATTATTCTCATCCTCCCTACGATTATTCCTAGTATAGCGATTGCCTAAAAAAGAAATAGCTTTTAAAGAACAACAATCAATATATCTCCAGATCTACCAATTCGATTATTGCATCTAACTTTACCTCCCAATTTTTTCATGTTGAGATAACACCCCATTAAAGTCGCCAAGTACACATCAACCCATCTAATTAATTTTAGCAAGTCTTAATAATTCCCATGAATGTTCGTGCTGAGATGTACCAGGATTATCATAGAAGCCACTAAAATGAAACACGCCATTTAAAGGGTGTTTTATAACTGCATCAACGTGACCAGTAAAAGAAGAACAAATAGAGACATCCACACTATCTTTCCAAAATAAAACCAACCCCCACTGAAACCAATCTGATTAACTCCGTAACAACTCCCCATTCTTATACGAACTCGAATTCTTTTATGTTGATGAACAAGCAGCCTAGTCTCCATAAAAATATTACATCATGATCTTCTTCTTTGAGCATATTTAATAACGCTCTTAGTGTTCATGGGTTACCAATCCCACAAACATTCCAGCTCAAGATTTTCATTGCTCATGGTAGGGTTAAACAGCAGTCCCCACCACGTTACCTTGAAGAGTATCCAATTCCTAACCTTGTAAACATTTACTACTAGATCCAAAGCATCACAAACAGAACATTTGCCTTTCCTTTGTTGTATTGCTGTTATTGCGATTTGCATGCACTCTTCTAGCAATCCTCTTCCATAACCTAAGCTGAAAATTAACTACTTTACCCTTTTGAACTTGTTCCACAGTATCCTCTATCCTCAAAATAGGAGGTTTACATGCAGTAATTCTTCCTACATCCTTAACTTATGTAGAAGATCTTTTACCTGCTATCTAAAAACTTTCCTAACCTACCTTATCACTGGATTTCTCTTGAAACCGCACCTCATCCATTCAATCTGAACCGGAATCTCATGATGATAATATACATCTAAATTCATAATATCCCGTTGTCCATTCTCCAAATCTCCTTGACCATCAGTTATCACTGGACTTCTGAACTTTCCAAATTACAGGTAAAGATGTCATCCCTAGGAACTTGGTTTTCAACCTTTTTTGTTATGACTCTTTTGTTCCCTGAACCTGTACCTGTAGCCCGTTTGTGAGAACTTGAGTAGAATTAGTAATATAAACACCAGCTTGCATCCATGATCCATAATGGAAATCCTAATTATCCCTTTCAAAATCACAATCTTTTTGAATGTGACCAAGTCTCCTACAAAGAAAATAAAAGTCAGGTACAGGTTCATAAGAAAACTCAACCCAGTATTCCTCTTCTTCCAATTTAATTTTCAAACCCCTTCAAAGAGGTATAGAAACATCAATGAATACCCGCATATACTTACCAACACAGAGCTGTCCTCGTCATTAATCAATTGAAACCAGATAACCTAACTTCTTGCCAATTAAGGTTCCAACTTAACTAATTATTCCAAACAGCAGCAAATTGGAGATTCGAACCTAAACTAGAACTTTCTATAAGAAAACTTTATCCGGTGAAGTCTAATTGTCAACATCTTCGAATAAGACAATGGCTTTATCAAAGTACCATGGTGAGCCCGCCACGACCTTTTGTTTATCTAAGAAAAGTTGAAAATTGAAACAAAAATATATCATCCTGAATTTCAATGAAACCAACTGGACAGGATGTTTTCCACAAAGAATTCATGGTATCAATAAAAGCAATCTTATTGTATTTGTTTTCTGTATAAACTTGGACGAACAAACAATTTCGAAAGTCGTTCTCCATCAATCCTCGATGAGTTGAATTAATAATTAAAGTGTCGCACTCTTCCTCTATTAACGTAATCGTCAACAGGGTCTCGATTTCCTCCATACGAAAAAAATCATTGAACAAACCCGCCCTCCACGTTGAGAAATGGGAAGACAAAAACCTCGTGAAAAAAGACGAGGAGAAAAATCCTAACAGGGCTCTAAAAGCGCGCAGGGACTTTGAATTGTTATAGACTATATGCATGAATGAGTAATTTTTTCTTCTTTTTTTTTTTTTTTTTTTTCAATTTTTTAGTGGCAACGTTGTTAAAAAGGGAAGTTTCTTAGAACAAAAAGAACAAATAATTTTAGAAATTTAGAGCCACACCATTTATTATTGTAATTGTACTTTTAAAAAAATGAAAAATACTTGGTTAGTAAAGTTTTATTTACTTTATTTTTAAGTTTTGGACATATTTTAGTAGAGTTTGAAGATATGATCTGCAGTGAACATACAGGAAAGATCAACAAATCAAAATATGGTATAAATCCTAATTTCTTGTTATATCCATTGCCAGGTCCCTCCTTATTTACCATCCAATAATTCTTTATGGCTCAGTGGACCGTTTGACATGGTGAGCGATTGGAACTTTTTAATATGTTAATTGATAGTCCTAAAAATATAGTGATAAAAGTGTGCACTATGTTGCAGCAATCAAAACGTCTTTAATTTCCTCAAATCAACTACGGTTAGATGTAATTTAATATCTTTAGTTTTGGAATATACTGCACTTTTCAACCCTTAAAATGGTGCGGTTTAAGTCCTGAAGTTTAAACTTCGTTGCATCTCGGTTCAATCAAAATTTTTGGCAGAAGGCAGTTAAGGCGGTGTTTAAATTAGATGTCACTAACAATAAAAATCTAAAATTAAAAGGTTTAAATTGCATAAATTCAAATTGTAGGACCTAAACTACAGCAAATTGTATTTTATTATAGAATTATTAACCATTATTAGTCAAAGATTTTAATTAGATCCAAGTATAACAAATTGAAACTTGAGGACATTAATTATAATATTTGAATTTCAAGATTTAAAATGTAATATTTTTAACTAAAGGTACTAAAATGCTATTAATCAAATTAAATATCAATATGCTTTCAGTTTACAAATTCGAAGGCCTAACATAAGCGCTGAAGGATATTAAAACCTGTGCCATTGATTGGTGACAGAAATATGACAGAAATAATTTTCTTACGATTTATTAATTTAAAAAATTAGAGTTTTTTTTACAATAATACTAAAGTAACCAAATTGTTCACCAAATGTCCAGGAAAACACTCTGAATTTAAATTTTGATAAAGTTTAACTAGAATTGACCGAGTTGACCAAGTGGATTTCATAGATGACTTTTTTTATAAGAGAATTTCACTTTGACCGAGGCACTATAACAAAGTACGTGTCATCCCAAGCTCGTAAACTAGCAGTTCGCCAAAAGCAGAGCTAAGATTAGAAAGTATTAGAACAAGGTACAATTTAGACTGATTAAGCGAAGCTAAGGTTGACTTTTGTAGGGGTGAGAAGGTTATGACCAAGAGCAAGCTAGCTTGAAGTGTTAGCAACAAGCAAGCTTTTGGTGATGCTCTTGGGAATGGTTGTGTGTGAGTTGTGTTTTTAGGTTTTGATTATGGTGTTTTCTGGTTTTTAGGGTTCCTAAAGTGTTCTAAGGTGTTGAAGAAGAGGAACACGTTGGCTTTTGAAAATAAGGCTTCGATGTGTAGCCATTTCATTCATTTTACTATATAAGCTTGAAATTACAACTAGTTCACACATGCCAAGCATGTGAGCTTACAAAATGAGTAAAATATTTGAAATTTAAAAAGTAAAATGGTCAACACCTAACTTTTCATACACAAAAGAGTCAAAAACCAGCTGCAACATGTCTATTCCAAATATAGAAAAAAGTGGCACATGGTTTGAACTAAGTTCCCATTGTTTAACTAGTTTGGGTAAACAACCAAACTAGCTTCACCTACTTAGTTTCCCTTTGTATCTGCCTATGAAACTTGGTTTGAAGCATCCTTGGTCATCAATAAATATTGTTCCAAGAGCTAGGAATGTTCTGAAACCGGATCATGGGCCAAACAGCTCCAAAACTGACCCATACTCTGCATACTGGGCCCATCAGATACAGCAATCTGTTTGGAATAGAAAATGGACTTTCCCATGTCATTTGGACCTGAAATTTGAACCATAGTCTTCTATATATGTCTGTAGACATCCCTCAAAATTTCAGCCCAAAACTCCATTTGCAACCTGAGATATAAGATAAATAGTGGAACTATGTTGCTGGAAATTATGAATCCAGCACCATAGGCATTTCAAGCATAACATTCCTACTCTTTTGTGCATAATCTTGCCTATAATTTTGCATACATAACTTAGGCACAAAACATTATCAAAATATACCTTGCATCAATTAAAAACATACAAAGAAATATAAACTCATAAAAGGAAAGGATTTGATACCAAGGTGTGCATGCTAGCCGGTGACATGCACCATCAAGTGGCAAAATTGCCACACTTCAACAACTTTTAAATTATGGCTTTGACTTCTATACCATCATATAGTGCTCGTTAACACAAATTTGTAAACTAGCAGCACGCTTAATTTGGACCTACAGTTGAAAAGTTACAGATTTATAAAATTATATATATTTTTCTAGGACTGACTCTATTGGATAGCCTTTATCAAAAAGCATGTAAAGGGATTTTTGAAAAATATCCCCATTGAGAACCATGTGTCATCAACCTATAAGTGCCACATGGCACCCTTATTTTCTATTTCTTTTTCCTCTTTCTCTCTCTAGAGCTCTTTCTCTCCCTCTCTCTCTCTCTCTCTCTCTCTCTCTCTCTCCCCCCCCCCCCCCCAAGGTTGGCAAAAATTGATCCATTTTCGACCACCCCACAATGACACATGCTAATCGCCGACATAGCCAAGTCACCGATTGTCTTGGCTGTCAAATTTTGCAAGGCCAGCTGGCAATGAACCCAATCTGATGTCTAAAGTCGACGGTGGTAGTTTCTCTCTAGCGATTGCACCATTTTTCAAAAGATGAATGCCACTCTATACCCCTTACTCCCTCTATTTTTGACCCCATGATTCCAAATATACCTCCATTTTTCTAAATTTCAAGTTGTTTGAAAGATACAATATTTTGAAATTTAGCCAAAACTTTTCGGCCACCGACAGCAAGTTTGGGTTGTTTAAACTAGGTATCTCTGATCCTTGTCTTACAAATTTTCATTTGGTATATAGTTTGTTAATTATGGTTGACTATCTAAAATTTTACCATTTTTGACAAATTTTTAAATTGTTGTAAACGTTAGATTGTGCTGAAGCTCCTCCTAAGAAAATTATTGCATATAGGTTCATGATGGTTAGTAAGGATTAATGGAATGCTCAATTTCATAAAATTGAGTGTAATTAA
Source organism: Ziziphus jujuba (assembly GCF_031755915.1). Taxonomy (NCBI): domain Eukaryota; kingdom Viridiplantae; phylum Streptophyta; class Magnoliopsida; order Rosales; family Rhamnaceae; genus Ziziphus; species Ziziphus jujuba. The sequence goes on from NC_083387.1 coordinate 19,229,645, forward strand.
AAGACACAAGTACGCACAATTACAGCTCTAATCAGTTCTGATCATTCTAGAGGTGTATTTGGTACTGCTTCCTTGATTACAGCAACAATAACGTCACCAATATAAGCATATTGTCTACACCCTTGATCATGAAATATTAATTGCTTATTGAACCCTGTAAATGTGAATTGTGTGAAAGTAGGATACTACAAATTTGGGAGTCCTAATTCGATTAAATAGAATGACAGTTTCTCATTCTGAATTTGTAAAATCATAATTTTGATCAAATCACATATCGCAATATACTAAGTCTACTATTTCTTTAAGAGGCTTATCTAAAAGATCCACAATATAACTAGGAAAATGTTTCAAATACCACACATGGGTTACTAGGCGGATTCCATTATCAAGAAGTGTATCCACGGCTTTTTGTACCAATTTCTCCTAATACATTATTAATTCCCCTAGTGTAGATCTACTTTATATATCCATATTCTATATTCTATTAAACTCTTATTTTGTAGATATCGCACAACTCCTTATTTACGTATGGGCTTTAAATTTTTTAATCATATTTACTGTGATGTTCATGAATGGTTTAGAATATTACAAAAATTTTAATCTTTGGATCGTTGGGGATGGGGTTACTTTACTGGTTTGTACAAGTATGTGTGTGTGTGTGTGTGTGTGTGTGTGTGTAATTATGTAAATGTATAGGATTTTGCAAGATTACTTGTTTGCCTATTTTTATTTATTTATTTATTTAAATATTAATTTATAAGTAGAGAAAAACTAATTCTGGTAATAATTATTTTTTGTTTTAAAAGGATAATTCTTTATTAATGGTTTGTAAATGGAAATGAAAAAAAAATCAATATCTTTATATATCTATATATAAATATATTTGTATATATGTATATTTGTGTTTATAATTAAATATATGTTTATGATTTTGGTAAAATTATTTATTTATTCATTTATTTATTAATTTAAATGTTGATTTAATTTTATTTTTTTTAAAGAATCGAAAGTTTCAAAAATTATTAATATTAAGATGATTCCAATGTGGTCTACTTTCTTAAAATATTATATTTGGGTCCTCCAAATTTATTTATCATTGGTTATTGATTTTTGGATAATAATTAAATAGTTAGAATTACATTTGATGTTATGGAGATTGTAAGATTATTCATTAATTATGTTTAAATCTTATTATTTTTCTTATTTTTTATTTTTATTTTTATTTGTTTATTATATAATTATTTATTTATTTATTTATTTGTTTATTTATTTATTTATTTACTTATCCAATCATTATTTAAAACATTAAATTACAGTTTTTAAAATGTAATTATGAGGAGTTTCCATTTTCATAATTGTATATTTTTATTTGACTAGTTAGTTTCTAGATGCACTATGCAGTACTGGTGTTTTGTATTGTTATGTTTATGGATTAGCATGCAGGTTACATTTATTCATCCTTTTGTGTACAATGGTGAGTGAGAATAGATAGGTATTTTACTTGATAGCATCAGCCCATCTCCCTATGGCTGAAAGACAGCAAATTTAACCATTCCTATAAACACTAAGGTTGGTGAGGGTAGGCAAGTATTTCTACTGTGACGATATTAGACACTCCCTTTAGCTGTTGGATGGAAAATTATTTAGCACGGGTACCATTGGAACCCTAATAAGTCGCAAGCAATTTCTCTTCTCCCATCTCTCAAGTGGTGTTTAAGATGTCAAGCATCACTTAGCAATACTAGTATATCGTATGTCATATAGTACATCAGGTACATTAGCCTTTAGGCAGGTATTGCAGCCTTCAGGCATAAGTGCTAGCCTTCGGGTAGATATTTCAGCCTTTGAACAGGTATTGTAGCCTTCGAGCTAGTATATTAGGCGTCGAATAGGTGCATTAGCCTATGGACAAGTTATCCAAATTTTTCAAGAGACTGTGTACATATTTATATTTATGAAGGAAATGTATATAAATATTTATATTGGTACTGGTTAGTGGTGATGTTATCCAAGTTAGCATTAAGACCTCAATTGTTCAATCTAAAATTTCATTTCCATATGTGCATTTTAAATGTAATTTAGTTTAATAAATTTATCTTACAATTTATTGGTTATTAGCTATACGATTTGTATCTGTATATTTCCAATATGTAAAATGGTAGACTATATGATTTAGGGTTTGAGACCTAGGTTATTTTTACCTCTCATTATTATTATTATTATTACCTTTCTATCTGCACTTATGTATTGGGTATAGTCACGAAATGATATAAAAGTGTGAGATTGTAGTAAGTGGGAGGTGTGGGCGGCCATGAATTAGTATGTATTTCCAGTGCTGAGTAAAAATTTAGGAAGAATCGGGACCATCCGAAAGAGATCCCAACACGTATAAAAGTATTTACTATTTAATAATTATTCATATGCTATTGTTGCCGAAGTCCTGCAAATTTATGAAAACTTGTAGTAAGGTGCAGAAAAAAAGGCAAACATATATTATTGGAATGAATTTTCTATACAGGGATTCTTTTGAAGAATCTAGTTTACAAGGGAGATGCTACCAGATTTTATGTAGGATTTTTGGTGGGGTTTCTCTTAGTTGAGACCATCCTAGGATTCCGATAGTAACCCTGGGAGGGTACTGACAAATAATATTTAACTAATTTACTTTTTTATTCATAAGTCAATTTAAAGATTTAATTATCCATATTTAGGTTATATGAATATGTCAACCAATAATATATCATATTACTATGCCACATCACTTGTTAAATGTTTTTGGTAAATACTTTGATATCTATTGTAATATATATATCGATAATGCTAGAGGCACCAAAAAGTTTATCAAATAATTTGGTAAAATGATTTAGTATTATTTTACTAGTTTGGATATTTAATTACACTTATCCCTTAAAATGATTCACTCATCCATATCTTAGTTATATATATTTGTCAACCAATAGAACAATGGCACATCATCTTTGCCACATTATTTGGTAAACTATTTAGTGAATTTTTTGGTATTTATAGCATTACTAAAATAAATTTAGAAAAAATAATGCTAGGGGCATCAGGTGTTCTACCAACTTGTTTATCAAATGATGATATGCCATTATCTTATGGGTTATTTGCAGCAATGCCCACTAAAATTGCAAAAAATCTGCAAATTACACCATGTACTTAATATTCACCATATATACTCCTAAACTTACAAATATTTGGTAGCAATAGTTCGTCACTCTATCTTTGCTTGTTTTTATTTGTTAAAATGACACTTGAGGTGTACATATTACATTTTCCTTTATTATTTCAAGCGTACAGTAGGAAAAACACACATGCATCTTATTCTTTCTCCTCCCAAAAGAACAATCTGGCTTCCTCCGGTGGACATTGACCCCTTTTTGACTGATAACCATCTTATTCATAAATAATTCCATTATAAAAAAGGAAAGAGAAACTATATTTCCTCTTTCATTAGCATCCATTGAAACTTTTCTTCAATCTTAAAACATTGTAATTAAAAATTCCCAAAAATAGAGCAGTAGGGATTTTTTTTTTTTTTTTTCCCCTAGGCATCCTTGCCCCTCTGTAGATTTGAACCCAATGTAGAAAGCGTAGGTGGTGGTGCTTGTACCAACTGAACTACCACAATCATCTATAGAGCAATAGGATTTGAAGGATTATTAGGGATCTCACTGTTCACATATTGTTTTATTTTTAATTTAATTATATATATGTATATATATATATATATATATTATTTTTTTTTGGTTTTTGGGTATTAGATAATGAATTGGTGGAGGGTATTGGAGTCCATACAGGCTTTGGTTGCCCACAGCCTCCTTTTCTTTTTTACGCTTTTACTAGTTCTCAAACTAAATAATGTCATTGCCTACTCTAAGTGGCATGTCTTTTAATGTCTCATTTATTTATTTTCTAATTTGGATTTGAAAAAGCATTCAATATGCTTGGGATGTGTGTTTGGGTTATAAGGCTTAAAATGGTGTAAGAAGAGGAATTTTGAAAAAGCATTCAAAATTATTATTTGACTTCTCATCTTGTGTATGTTTTTTATTTCTCATCTGGTGTTTGAGTATGTTCTAATTTGGATTTGAAAAAGCATTCAATATGGTTGGATGCATGTTGTAGGTTCCAAGGCTGTAAAGGGTGTAAAAAGAAAAATTTTTGGAAGTTAGGATGTTACTACATCTCAAAACTTTTCTCTATTTTTTGTCGATATTCATAGCAGAAGGAAATTGGATTCCCATAAACCAATTTAGAATAAATAGAAATTAAGGGTGAAACTAGCTACTTAAATTGCTCTACACTTAGGTTCCTGGATTTTGTTTTCTGCTTGCAGTCTAATCTGTTAAATGGGCATTGTTTCTTCTTTTCTTTTCTTTTTTTTTTTCTTTTTTTTTTTTTTTTTGGGGGGGGGGGGGGGGGGGGGGGGTATATTTCAAAGGGGAAAAAAAAAATAGAGAGAAGAAGATTAATGGGAGTGATGAAAGATGATAAAGAATACTAGAAATGAATTAAATTTAGAATGTAAAAATAAAAAACATAAAATAAAATAGTTGACGTCCATATTCTTATTTCCAATTTATCCATGGGATTTTTTTATTTTTATTTTTTTTCATAAATGACTTTTAAATAGGGGAAGCTAGATTGTCTTTTGGAAGGAGGAAGAAGATACCCATGTGTTTTGCCCATTATAACCTTCAATTATAAAAAAAAAAATATATATATATATATATATATATATGTAACATGTGCATCTCACATGCCATTTAATAGAGAAAAACGAAAAAGTGAGGCACTGTTGTTGCCAAACATCTGTAAGTTTAGGGGGTATATGTGGTGAAGGTCGTACAGGGTGAAATTTGCAGATTTTTTTAAAAGTTCAAGAGTATTGGTGTAAAAAATCCTAATTTTATTGGTCCATATAGCAACTTTCGCTTATTATCTCTTCAAATTTCTCCCCCCCCCCCCCCCCCCCCCCCCCCCCCCCCCCCTTTTGTGATATTCCATTAAAAAGTGAGAAGATATAAGAGATAAATTAGAATATGTAAGTTTTTCATATATTTTTGTTGGTTTACACCATTGGTATATATAAGACAAAATCATTGACTAAATCCTAGATATAAGGAAATAATCAAGGCATTTACATATATTCAATAAATTGATTTTTGTTGTACAAGGAAAGCTTGAATTAAGGGATTCAATTACTATGGTTAGTTGATTTAGATTGATGAGCTCAGGTGATTGTGGCAATATTTTGGGAATCTTCATATTTGTCTTTAACATGCCCCTACAAGATAGAGGTTCCTTTGGAAACATCTATCTTGGAACGAAGAAGGAAAAGCCGTTGACGAGATAATAGTTTAGCGAGAGCATCTACAAGTTGATCTGGAGTAGAAATGTGAGCCATACGGAGCTGATCACTTGTCACCTTATCACGCACGAAGTGAAAATCTACTGCAATATGCTTCATAGGAAAGTAAAAAACCGGGTTGGCGCTATGCCAATATTATCATAATGAACCAATGAAGTGTCTTGAATAGAATACCAAGCTCATGAAGAAGAAATTGCGCCCAAGCAATTTCAACAGCAGTGAAGGCCACAGCCCTGTATTCAACTTCAGTAGAAGATCGAGCAACTGATCGTTGCTTACGAGAACTCCAAGAAATGGGATTGTTGCCTAGATAGCAGCCGTGAAAGTGCAATCATCTTGATTACCAACCCAGTCTACATCAGAGAATGCACGCAAGAGAGAAGATCTACATTTGAGAAAAAGACCATGATAGATAGCATGTTTCAAGTATCGAAGAAGTCTCTTAACAGCAGACCAATGACCCTGAGTGTGTTTGTGCATGAATTGTGAGAGTTTATTGACAGCAAAAGACATGTCTGGGCGAGTGATGAATAATATTGAAGAGCACAAACCACTTATCGATATGGAGTTGCACCTGTTGGAGGAGTACCATCATAGAAAATAAGGGAGGTAGATGTGGAGAAAGGTGTGGTTACATCTTTAGCCCCTGACATATTGTGGCGTTCCAAAAGGTCTTTGATGTACTTATATTAGGATAAAAACATGCTGGTTGAAGTAGGTACAACTTCAACACCCAAAAAATAATGAAGAGATTCAAGATCCGTAACTGAAAATTTGCTAGGAGGCTAGCAATGAAGTGACATATCAATAACTTATTGTTGCCAGTGATGATAAGATCATCAACATATACAAGAAAGTATGCAATGATTGGTTCTTTGTATACAAAGAGTGAAGGATCAGATCTACAAGCATGAAAGCCAAAATCGACTTAGTTCTTGATACCAAGCACGAGGTGCCTGTTTTAGACCATATAAGGCTTTGCGCAACCGACAAACATGATTGGGATGATTAGTATCAATAAATCCAGGTGGTTGACAGATGAATACCTCTTCATAGATGCTGCCATAAAGGAATGTATTATTGACATCCATTTGTCGAATAGGCCAACCATGAGAAAAAGCAATGCAAAGGACTACTCAAATGGTGGTTGGCTTTACCATAGGACTAAATGTATCATGATAATCAATTCCAGGATGTTGATGAAATCCTTTGGCAATAAGGCAGGCTTTGTACCATTGAATATGGCCATCAGGTTGTCCCTTGATGTGAAAAACCCATTTACAGCCAATAAGCTTTTGGTGAGGTTTGGGCGGAACTAGCTCCCATGTTCCAAGTTGAACTAACGCATCAAATTCAACAGATATGGTATTGCGCCATCCAGAGTGTTTAAGGGCTTTGGTTATTGAGGTGGGTTCAAAGGGTTTAGATAGAGGATGTTTGGTGGTATTATTACAATTTTGGGTTTGAAAATATTGTTCTGTGAGCGAGTCACCATGGAATGGGTTTGAAGAGGAGGTGGAGAAGGAGGGTTTGATGGAATAGTTGAAGATGGGTTCGATAAATCTTTTGTGCCAATCCTGAATAGTGGTTATGATGCAGGCCATTGCATGATACGAAGTACCACTTTTGGATAAAGATTTTGGTCACTCACATACGCCACCTCTATTCATTCCTTGAATGAGAGGTGGTCCCATGCAAAGACCCCTTACCTGAAATAAGAAGAAAAGAATTCAATGGATGTTTTATTGGACTGACAAAATTTAGAAATAGAAAGTAAATTATTTTGCATAGAAGGAACACAAAGAACATTAGTTAAAGAGAAAGGTTTTGGAGAAGACGAGGTAGGAAGCGTAGTAGGTCTAGTCTGTGTGATGGCGAGGCCTGTACCATACCAAGGACAATGTCATGGGGTCCAGCATACTCATTTTGCAATGTCAGATTATTAAGATCTGCAGTGACATGGTGGGAGGCAGCTAAGTCAACCAACCAATTGGATGATGTGGAAGGATTGTGAGTCGTGTAATTTGCGGTAGGAACTGGATGAAGATGAGGAAGAGCTTGAAGCACCATTTAACAGTGTGTCCACGTCTTTCACGATATTGACATACCACAGGATGTTGATCATTTGATTTTGATTTAGAAGATGGAGACTAGGCGTGAGAACCAGTTTTGTGTATTGAAGGAGAGTGAGGCTAGTTGTGAGAGTGCCAAGTAGGTTCTTTAAGACCAGATTTAGATGATCGAGTATAGTTGCAGTGACAGGATCAATGGGTGAATCAGCAGCCTGGAGAAATTCCTCATGATCGACCAATTGATTGTGGAGTTCTTCAAAAGAAATGGCACATTCACAATTTCGAATGGCAGCAACAATTCATTTCCAAGACCTTTCAAGGCATAAACAATGAAACCTTCCTCATCTAGTGATGCATTAATAAGAGCAAGTTGGTCTGCTAACTTTTGGAAGTCTGAAAATAGTCAGTGACAAATCTATTGCCACGAGTTAATGTAGTGATTTTGTCCTTGATATATAGGACATGGGTCCGAGACCGATTAGCATAAATGGTGGCTAATTTGGACCATGCTTCCTATGAGTTTTTTGTGGAGAGAGTGAGGCAAGAATGGCATGGTATATGAACTAATCTTGACGCATCTAATGAGAATAGGCCTATGCATCAGTAATGGGAGAACATGGACGAGAACCATCAATATATCCAAGAAAATCATGACCAAAAAATATGGCATGGATTTGAGCACACCATGAGGGATAACTGATAGGAGTCAATTGCAATGCGAGTTGAGAAGCATTAAAGAAAATCAAAGGAGGTAGTGATTGGGATTGGGTAGTATAGGCTACAGGTGTGGCAAAACTTGTTATGGCTGGGATGTCTGCCATGGATGAGAAATACGAATATATATATATATATGGAAGAGAAAAAAAAAATTATATATATATTCATTAGAGCTTAGGAGGCTCAGATACCAAAAGAAAGATATAAGAAATATAGTAGAATATGTAAGTTTTTCATATATTTCTGTTGGTTTATAACATTGATATACATAATACAAAATCATTGACTAAATCCCAGATATAAGGAAATTAATCAAGACATTTACTTATATACAATAAACTGATTTTTATTGTACGAGGAAAGCATGAATTAAAGGATTCAATTATTATTGTCAGTTGACTGCAATCGATAAGCTGAGGTGATCATGGTAATATTTTGGGAATCTTCATATTTATCCTCAACAAAAAGTCCACTTATTCAAATTTTATGTTATTTTTATTTTTTAACCAATAAGATAATGGCAAATCATATTATCACATTATTTGATAAACAAGTGGGTGAAATAGTGCATGACATCATGTGGCATTATCCAAGTTGCTTTTGGTTCGGAGACAAAAAGAACTTTGGTTAGTCTTTGAGAATCAATTTTGGAGGCACCCAAAAGCAATCTCAAATGATGTCCAACTTAATAAAACAAAAATATAACTTCTAATTACATATATTATCAAAGTTTTCGTGTAGTTTTATTGGTAATTTACGACTAAACATTTTTAACATTTTCAGCCACAAAGGCAGCTCAATAGTGTAGCTGCAAAAAGAGCATCTTAACCCAAGATAGTGTTTTAAACCCAAATTAATTGCTCAATAATTAGATTAGTTGGGTTTCAGATAGAATATGATTTTAGATGCTTTGAATGAATGACCCTTGTGGCTGTTAGAACTAGAAACATTGACTTTTAACAGCAAAACAAACAGGAACATATTGATCCTAATACATCAATCTTTTTGTAGTTAACACTCTAAAAACACCTAGCTAAACTAAAAAAAAATTTTCCAGATGGGGGCCCATTTTACTCCCTAAACTATAGTGTTTGTAAAAAAAATTTTCCAGATGGGGGCCCATTTTACTCCCTAAACTATAGTGTTTGTTGCATGTAAGTACTTCCTTAGTTTTTTTGTCAAGTCCCCTGTGCCGATGGGAAGGGAGCTTTGTGATAAGTTTACTTCTTTAAACTTGTAGGGAAGGGATCAAAACGCAACCTCAATATAGTTTGAGGACTGAGGAGTAACGCTGTAATATCCCATAATTATAAGCTTAAAAATATGTTTTGCTATAATTTTTTTTGGTTCAAATTATAAAAAAAAAATAATAATAAAAAAAAATAAAAATAAAAAAAAGGATTGTTTACAAATTATAAAAAGTTGAAAAGGCTTTTTGGCATTGTTGCACCCCTTAACTATATATTATTTGAGACTTGATTCCTGAATTTTTTATTTTATTTTTTTCTTTTTGGCAAATCAGTCCCTGAACTGGAGCCAAAGTTGCAAGTTAGTTGTTTGACCGTTTTCTATCCAATTTTTAACAGTTTTAGCACATTGCCTTGAACGTGAGCTAATCACCAAGAATAGAAATGGTCATTTTTTAGGGTTCAAATTGCAATTTTGATAATTTAGGGAACATACAATTTTAAAAAATAAATCTCAAAAAAAAAAAAAAAAGTTCTCTTCTCAACATAATAAAATAGTTGACCAAAAATTATTTTCTTTTGGTAAAAAAATATTTTTAACAGATAAATAAATTTAAAAATGTAAATAAATATGTTAGGAACGTTATACAAACATATTTTGTAAAAATTAATTTAAAATTTTAAAATTTCTAATAATTTTCTAGAAAACATATTCAAGAAATGATTTACTAAAACTTATTACTTGTAAATGATTATAAATAATAAATGAAGAAACCGAAATATATATATATATATATATAATATTTCAAAATCAAACTGGTTTTCGTGGAAGTTCTCTAAAATTTTTATTTCAATCTATAAACTCTACCATATAAATAGTTTTTCTTCTGAAATGGAAGACAAAAATAAATAACCAAAAACTATGTTACTTTTTTTAAAAATTATATATTTTTCTAACAAATTAAAAAATTAAAAATGTAAATAAATATTTTTTACATATATATTTTCCAAAATTAATTTAAAAAATCTATACAGTTTTCTAGAAAACATTTGTAAGAAATAATTTACTAAAAACTAATAAAATATTTTTTAAAACTGTTATAAGTAATAAATGAAGATATTTATTTTAATTAGTCCAGATATTTAATATTATTTTGATATATATAATAAATCATCACTACTATTAAATTGTATTTTACCGTCAGTTTAGATTTTTTTTTTTTTTGGGGGGTATTTAACTTTGCTTTTGATTTTGTATACACTATAAAAAATATATAATTTCCTCAATTATTTATTTCTAATATGATTCCAAATATGTTTTATCAATATTTATTTATTATGGGTATCTCTAATTTTTTTGATTTATTTCTTGGTATTCCTTACATGTTGATAATTATGTTCGTATTTCTAATTTATTTATCTAATTTTAATTTTTTGATAAATCATAAAAATTTATTTGTCAATAAAAAATGAATTTAAAGAATATTAACATTTGAAAAAAAGACTAATATAATTGAAGCTGCTTACAATAAACTTTTTTTATTCGTTAAAAATGAAATCTATTAATTTTTTCAATATTACAGTATAGTCAATTACAAGTGTATAAAAATATAATTTTATTAATAGTTTATATATACGTATCTAGTTAATTGCCAAATTTAATATATTTAATAATATAGAATCACACAATAAAACATAAAAGATGAAGAAAAAAAAGAAAAAAAAAAGGAAGCAAAATTACAAATTATGTAATAAAATATGAAAATGGTAAAGTAAAATAGAATTAAATAAGAAAACTATTTTTATAATAATTATATTTGATAAAATAGTAATAAAGATAAAGGGTGTATATGCCTTTTTATTATTATTAATTTTTTGGGCATGGTTGGATATGATAATAACTCTAGTAGTTATTATAAATCATTTTTGAATTATAAAGTTATTTATGTCATTTTACCCTCTTACGTAGGAAAGATATTTTTTCTAAAAACAGGGTCTAAAGACTCTAAGTCTCTAAACGGTATTAATTTTGATTGTGTAGGCAACGACAATCCTGTTATAAATCATTATTTCCTTGCAAATAATTCTATAGTTTAAACCTCTCATCACATTATAAAATTAAAAAAAAAAAAACGTAGTTGTACTTTAATATCCCATAATTTGAGAAAGTCGTCCTTTTTTAGCCTTTGAATTTTAAATAATTGAAATTTAAACCTTCAAATTTTAATTTATTTCATTTTGATCAAATTATTATTATTATTATTATTATTATTTACTAATGGTGGTAATGGTTAAAAAGTTCTTAAAATGCAAATATGTAAAATTAGATAGTTTAAATTGTAACAAATTAAAATTAGAAAATCTAAATTTCAATAAATTTGTAAAAATTGTAGTTTAATATTGTTCATATGGGTTGGAGCCATTATCCATTTTTAGCCAGAAGAATCAGATTGGATCAATGCAAGCAATTGAAATTTGAAGGCATAAATTCAACATTTAAATTTGAGAGCCGAAAGTGCAATTTCTCATTCGTGTTCATAAGTTTTTAGGATCATCTTAGCATATTTTAAGAACTTATTTGTTTTTTATTTTAGAACTTATTCGTTGTTGATTTTGTTCACAAGAATTATTTGTAATTGCATTTTAAATCCAAAGATTAATAAGCATTTTGGTCTTTCAAATAAATTATAACATGATATTAAGCTACAAATAAAGTTAAGCTACATGATAAGCATCTTTTTTCTTTTCTTTTTTTTTTTTTTTTTATAGATCCATTTTCTTAATAAAATAATAATAAGAAGAACAATAATAATAATAATAAATAATTTAAAAGTAAAGAAAAAACTATATTTTAGCCCTCTCAGTTATCTTACATTTTAATCTCTTTGGGATAATTCATATATAGCTACTATCGGTATCGGTGATAACTTCCAATCTCAAAAAACCCCTCAGATTGGCCCTAAGCAATTTTTTTTTTTTTTTCTGAAGTATCAATTTGATATAATAAAACATAAACAACTCATACAACTCTTTCATTCACAAAAATAAATAAATAAATAAAAGATAAACAAAACCAAAAACAAAAAAAAACAAAAAACTCATATAACTCTTCCTGTAATTTTATTCTATTTTAGTGATAATATATATGATTAACTTTGCCAGATTTATTAGGAAAAGTTGGATGATTAGACTAAACTTATAAGGAAATAATAATTTAGGAGGTAATTTGATAGGTTCTGTCGCTTGGAAGACAGTGCAAAAAATAGTATTAACTGTAGAGGTATAACGTAGTTGCCGTTGAAAAAAATAAACTCTCCGTGCTTAGTACGATAAACTCAACAAACAAACAAAAAACCCTACTCCATCCTGCAACGACACAATTCATCAACAGGCCATAAATTTCTCCAAGCCCAATCCTGCACTGACTGGACAAAGAAAGCCAATGGATCATCCCAGCTCTTTATCCAACCCACCAAAACAGATGTAGAATCAAAAGAATTACAACCATTGATTCTTCGACAACTATATGATGCCCTTTTTTTTTTTTTTTTTTTTTTCATCAAACAATTATATATGTTGATTTTTTATTATTACTATTATTTTCTCTTTGTGAATAACAATTATATATGTTGATGATGCTGATAAATATATAAATAATTTACTGATTGAATCTCAGAAATTTTGGACAGAACATGAGACAGATGATAAACCAGACCTTACAGGCAGTGGATAAAGTTGGAAGATTAGATTTTTTTATTTTTTATTTTTGTGCTTCCAAACAATACAGATTTTCAGGTAGTCAAATAGAAAATATACTTTTCCAATCCATATATCGTTGGCAACTAGGCCCATACATTCCTTCAAAATCTGGGAAAGTCCAGAATTGGCATATACTACAAAAAAAAAAAAAAAAAAAAAAAAAGAATAATATACTTTACATCATGGCTCATAAACCAGTCCGTGAAGAAAATTGACAGGAAAACTGAGATCTGATGACCGGCATGTGTATGTATATATATATATATATATGTATACCATAAAAATAATAAATCATTGCATTATTATTGGGCCTATACATGATTGGAACATGTTGCTTAAAACACGCTGAACTTCTCCAGAGCTGTGCTCACACTTCACAAGATCTACCAACGACGGAAAGAATTGCGAAATGTACCTTTTGAATGAATCCTTTTCTAAACCACTCAATACCTGCAATGCTGTGACAACCAAAGCGGTTCTCGCCGCCAATTCTTCCTTCTTTGCAGAACCCAAAGGAAGAATCCAGTGAACGACAGGCTGATTAACCGGTTTCTGCTGCGAGGAATAAGTTCTGGTACAGTTCAGGTATATCTGCAATATTTTTTCACACACTGCAACAAGTTGAGCTTCTATGTTGATCTCATTACAGAGCAATGGGCTATCCACAAGTAGATTTTGGAGGAAATTGAGATAACTCTGATACGACTCATTCTCAAAATGAACCATGGGTGGAGCACTGAGCTCCAGGATTGCACACACTTTCTGCAGCTTCTTCTGTAGGATTGTCTCAGAATTCAGTTGGTGAGCATGCGATGCAATAGAGGAAAATAGTTCAAGAAGGATTGAAGTATTTGCTACTGACAAGGACTGAAGATGCATTGTATGCAAATCCGTAACAACCTGAAAAGAAATGTAGATGACATTCTGTCACAAATCAACAGAGAAGACATATCTACATGAATCTTGATATCTGCTAAAAGCCAGCGGAATTTTGCTAGCAAAGTTGCAAGTTAATGCACTGAATCATAGTCATCTAACACAGGATAAAAATATACTTATGCAAGTCATCTAGCTAGCGATGGCTTGTGGGTTTCTAAAGACATAATCAAGCCTCATATTCCCTATTATTATAAAATTATGTACTACGCACACACAGATGAGTACGCAAACAGAATCACACCTCTGTAGAAATTTCAGGGTGATGTTCAAGGAATAAAGAAAGAAATAAGAGTCTACCAAACTTTGTGGAATTCAAGGCGATGTTCAAGAAATAAAGGCAAAGCTTTTAGACTACGAAACTTCACCAACATGTGTAATTCATCAATTCATATCATACATGCAAGCAAACGATGGTGGATGAGGAAGAGAACCTGTATAATGAGAAGCTGCATCGCAATATGACTTTTCATTCTCGAAACCACATATGCTGCCATTTGCAGATTATCATCCTCAAGATCATCATTTGTCAACCCATGATCAGACGACATTTCCACATCATTATATGATTGAGAAACACCAGGCACGTCAATGTTATCCATAGTTCTCAAAACCTTCATGAGTCCAGGCACTGCCGATGTTGCTGCTTCCTTCAAGGCTAGAAAAATCTCTCTCCAGTCATCTTCAGAAAATTTGCCACCCAAATCACTAGTCAGACGCATCAATGCAGCAACTCCAGTGCTAGCTGGACCCTGAATAGGACTTCTTATGAGTCCTGTCAGTATTGATATCACACCAGGTAGATGAGGCCTCACTACATCAAAAAAACTGTCAAATAGATCTAGAAGACATTCTGCTGCCACTGCAGAAGTTTCAGAATCCCATGTACTTCCCTCGTGCTGTGAAGATCTTGAAACTGGAGAATATTCATCATCTTTCATAGGTGTCTCTCTCTTGTCAAATGCGCAATCAAATAGAGGGAAAATAACAGTGCTGAAAACACCAGTCCAAAATGTGTGTGAGAAAAGATGACCATGATCCTTTAGAATGTTGAAAAGAACTTCCAAAGAACTCTTCCTGATAGCTGATCTTGGATCAGATGCCAGTTTTGCCAAACCTAAAAAATAACAATGTTAATTTTGTAAAATAAAAGATGCATCAGTGTTTGAAAAGTATATGACCACGCAATAATGCTAAAGAGACACCGAAGTCTTAGCTATACAACTGTTTAGTTATCATGAATTGATTTTTCTGAAATGATTTAAATTCATTTTAGTTATGTTCTCCGTGTTACATCAATTTTCTCTCTCACTGATATATTCTTGAGATACTCTCCAACAAGTTCATCAATAATATACCTAAATATAACTATAACAATGATATTTTTGTTATTTAAAAGAGATAAACCAAATTGACTAACTTTTAATACTGTTTAAGTGACAAGAGACTGCAAGACTTGTATATTTATGATAAGAGACTACACAATGCAATAAATAAAAAATTTAAATGATGAATTTTAAATAAACTAAAACCTAAATGGTAATTATGAAAGACGATTATTAAAGAGGAAATTTAAGAAATTTAACCAAGTGAAAAATCAAAATAAAGAGCATTTGCATGCACTTTAACAGCACTCAACCAGAAAATAGAAGGAAATTGATAAAGTCTAACAACAATATGCCACCAAAGGTAAAATAGAATAACAAAAGTGGATTCAACTGGAAGACTATAACTATGAAACCTCTTGTATTATCTCCTTAAGGCTAAAGAGGAGATTCCAAATGAATGTGAAATGGGTTCTGTTGTTCACCAAGCACAAGGTTAAGCAGTTCAGCATTTGCTAGGAAGATAGCCTTAAAAGCCAATCACCTGTAAGCAAAGGAAGCCAATAGGATGTACTATCATCTTTCTCTGTTACAGTCTGTACATCTGAAGCATCCTCATTTACAACCAGATTGAAACCATCAACCTTGCTCTTCTCATTGTAAACAAGTCCTCCTTCTGCAAGTTTGACTGCACAAAAGCGGAGAAAAGCAATGGCATTGAGGCTAACATCACTGTTGAATCTACTAGTTGTGAATGTTATGAGGCATTTGACACAATCAGTGAAAGTTAACGTCTCTGTCTCAGTTATATAGGGAAAATATTCTCGCACTATCTTTTCCATGGTCTCAAAGGCCAACAGGACTATATTTTTTCGTTCATCAGCAGCAGCAGCCGTGAAAATCTAATGAAAGAACAGAGTAAGAAAAAAAGTGAATGAGAAAGAGATGATCCATAAGCTGACAACAAGGCATGCCAACTAAAGTAGATAGTATTAGCCATGCAAGATACTGATAAACTATTGGAGAGAGCCAGCCAAAGCCAAAACTTTAAGGGTTAAAAATGGATATGCTAATTGTATATACATGCATGCACCCAAACCAAAAATGGAACAGGCATCTCAGATATTCCCCCCTTTTTTTCTCACCAATCAATAACCTTTTTGAAAATCAACTACTTACATCTAGAAGTCCTTAATAAAATTTTGAAATATTGCTTTATCAAGGACCAAGAAATTTATCAACCCAGCATTTATATGGTCAAAGACAACATACCATAAAAACACTTTTCCATCCAGATTTCACATTACTGACACGGCTTAGCACCATTTGTGAAATGCAACGAACAATCAACTCCCTAATTTCTGCAGAGCTGCTCTTTTGCATAACAATCACAAATGGTCTCAAAAATTCATTCTGAAAGTTGTAATTTGCTAGTTCCTCACGCTCCAAGAATTTCATAGCAAGCTGACGTAATGAATCCATCACAAATATGGCAACTGAGAGATTTTCTGACAAGCCAACTGAAACAAAGAAATCTGAGAGAACATTCCATATACGAGACCACACTAATCTGATGCGATTCATATTGTAATGCCTGCAAAAGAAATCATCTCATTATTATAATATACATCCTACATATTTCTGTTCAAATGAAGTTGCACGACTCATCATTAGAAAATTTTCCTCACAAATATTTGGGGGGCAGAGAGAGAGAGAGAGCACCAAGGAAGTATCTACTAGGAAAAATAAATCCAAACAGAAATCTTGCAATGGATCATTTAATTGCAGAATTCCAATCTGTTACCATTACATTCATGCAACAAAACTCTGAAAATGAGAGAGAGAGAGAGACAGACAGAGAGGGAGAGAGATCTTACGCTATTTCAACTATTTTTGTGAGGCTAAATACACGAGGATCTGTTGGAGATTGCAACTCAGACATGGCAACTTTAGACAAGGCCTTCACAAAAGCCACTATTGCTTCACTGTTCAACCTTTGACTATGAGCAAATACATGATTCAACTCAAAGTTCCCAATTTGATCCAGCAAATTCAAGTTTGAGATGAAGTTATTAATCTGTACTGGAGATACCAGTCCAGAAGTGTTTACTCCGCTACTTGTACTGTCATACGAACCCCCACGGACAACAGCCATTACAGCTGGATTCTGAAGAGTTCCTTTCTTCTTTAGAGATGGAAAACCCATTGCTTTTGGTACCTTTTCATCTGTTTCAACATTTGATACAGTAAGAAAGGATGCATCAGGTGGTGCACCCTCTCCCAACAATTGCAGATGCTCTATTCGAGAAAGGCATGTTAATATGTGCTCCCATGCTTCCTCAAGATAATTGCCATCTTCAATGGCAATTGTTATTATTGCCTGTCAAAAGGAAATATCTGCATAAGAGGAATACAGGACACTGCAAATGGAATGGACTTACTAGCACAATACAAATGATACACACACACACACACACACATATATATATATATATAGAATGTAGTTACCATACAGTGTCTTAATCAAAGGGTACCATCCTAATAACTAACTTATCATTCCTTTCATGTTACCCATTATATGACCAATGAACAAGGAAGATGCATAACAATATCATCATGCACAAGATCCAATCAGCTCAGGCAATGTGGTAAATACAGATAAACCTATTCTTTCCTAATCTGCTATTCAGAAGCAAATGTATCTGAAATGAAATTGAGGAAAGCACAGTTCCCTTTTCATTATTGTTTATTTATAATACACCAACCTTCACAGCATCAACATTTTTTTGCTTCATATCTGCAGCACAATGAAGATAAGTAAACTTGGCCATGGATGTGACAAATGCATCTCTTTGAGTTTGCATGCCCATCACTGCAGTAATATGAACAGCATGTCGAAATCCCTGCAAACATTGAGAAGTAGCAAGCCTGTCATCACTTTGGTCAAGTGTCACACTAAATGCAGCCAGCATTGGACCCCAGCAAACCTCCACCATAAACCTCAATATGGCAATATCTGTAACAGCATGATATACAGACCTACAACACCAAACAAGAGTGACAATTCAGTAGTTACAAGACCCAGCATAGATGGCAAACAATTGAAAATATCAGCTCTCCCAAAATGATCAGAATAAATTAGCTGCCTAAGACGTGATTAAGTTTCATAACAATTACCAGAACCTCCTTGGATCTGGCTGTATAAAAATTTAATATAATGTATAACAAAGGTAAAGTTCAAGTGTCAACTGATCTGTAAACGAACACCTCCAGACACCCACTTTGAGGTGCCTCATCAATATTGAAATGAGAAGACCACCTTTACTAAAGACATGTAAAATACATGAATACAACTTTAAAAGTTAATCTTTCAGTGCCTAGTATCTTAACTTACTCTGACTTTCCTGACTTTGCTTTAAATTGCTCCTGAATATGTCTTATAAGAAGCCCATTGGCACCCAATGCTTTTTCTTCAGTCTGCTTCCAAGTCACCAGATTGAGGATACCATCTAAGCCCAGTAATTTATTAATGCTATTTGCCTGCTTGCTCTGTGGTGCAGAAGGTTCAGCATTCATCTTGATTTCATTTTTAACAATTTGATCATAAAGGGTGCCAAGATACTCTTCAGGTAAATCCTTTCCATCATCTATTCCACGGTTATTCCTAATAAAGTCAGCCTTTGTCATCTGGATGAACAACAATTGCAGGATAGAATTCAGATAACAGTCAAACTCAATTTTTAATTCATATATTACAAAGTAATTATCTGCAAGCAGCAAAATTGAAAAGACATAACAATTGCGAAGATTTTGTCACGCATCATTTAGAACAAAAATTAGAGTGTAATCATTAAGACAAACACTTTTATCCCAATCCAGATGCATCATTAATCAACATCCTAAAATATAACTATGCAAACAAGATTCCTACTCCTATACTGAGAAAAACCACACGTAGGAAAATCTAATAAGTAAAAAAAATAATAATAAAAAAAAAACTAAATAATTTCCTTTTTAAATGGATGGTTAAACAAACATCAAAACTAATGTTGCACCTAAAGAAAATAAGTCTAAGAAAGCAAAATATCAACTGAAAAAATGTCTTGCAATTTAAAACTGGAGAAACTATTATAGAACAATACAAAGAACAGGTTCAGAAAGCAAACCTTTTCTTTCACCATGTTATTATGTGCATCTGTGTTAAGCAAAATCACAGAGTAAGCGAGAACATAAGCAGTGTCTGCACTGGTAAACGAACTCGGATTGCATTTACAATAGCGCTCAGCAAACTTCTCCATAATGCGGTCAATCTTCTGTGCTTCTCCAGGTAACCTGAATCCCCGCAGGAAAAACCTTATCGCTTCACCAAAATCCATCCCAATAAAATTGAAGGAATCCACATAAGCATGCATAACTTTGAGGGAAAATTCCTCCCTTTCACCCAAATAGTCACCAATCACAGTTTCATTTAGGCCACTAGTCTTCTTCAGGAAAGAAGCAACCTCTTCAGGAGAACTACCAATTTTTTTGGTGCTTATCAGAAACTCAATGCCCTTTGATGGCTTCCTATTAAACAGTGATATACCTTTCTGCATTAAACCCGGTAAAGTTGTCAAACTACAGGTAGAACCAGAGTGGTTGCTGGTAAGCTGGAACTACATGATAAACTGAATTGCTAGCAAAAAGTAGATAGCATATAAACCAATAAAGTCAAAATAAATTATCATGAAACAGATGAAACATCCGTTTGTGGACGGTTTAGTACACTATGGATTCAGGATAGTTACAGAGAAAATATAACGATTAAATGTTTATTACATAGTCCTTATCCAAGTAAAAGAATGCTCAACCTGCATTTCAATTTTATAAGCTCGACGCTGCTCGAGCGTAGCAGCATCTGAGGATTCTGAATTTCCTTCAGGATGTAATTCATAATCAGAAGTTCCTTCTTCTCCAGGCTGGGTCAAATGGTTCTCTGTTGAAGAATCACTCTCATGGCCCTTGACCAGATCCAAGTCTCCTAGTCTTAGCTGGTCCATCCAAGTTCCCATTGATTTAATGATGCAAACCAGGCATTTAACTGACTCATGCCGAAATGTAATATCTTGTGCAGGAGACAATGTCGTGGTTGAACCAGAAGGAGGTCCTAGAGCAGTTTTCAGAAGGCCATTGACAATCCTGCAAGTATCTGATGGAATTATAAGGGTTTTAATACATTTCACTTAAACACAATTCTGAAAAAGGAATTACACTTAAAAAGGTTGAGCATATATAATTTTGAGTATTCCTGCACATTTTATGTGTTTCCTTAAGCATATATTTGAAAGGGGAGAAAGCAAAAAAGGTTTGACGCATATAACTGGTTCTAAGTTCTGCATATCCATATGCATATTGATATAGTATTATTTATCTCAAACAAAAAACTCGATTAAATTATAAAAATTTATTCAATGTCAAAGACTGAAATGACAGAAATTTATGTAAAATTTAAAGTAGAGCTTGAAGATTCAAAAGAACCTACAGACTCAATTTATAAAAGATCATCTATAATAGCTTGAGAAGGTCATATGATTACTGGAAATAGATCACACTTAATATCAAAAGTTCAAAACTTTTATTCTTCTTCTCTTTTCAAGTGGTTTAAAGAGAGAAAACTATATAATATTGCTTTATTAGGAAAGTAGCTTTGGAGATTTCCCTTGGAACAAAACTCCTTATGTGACATGGTCATTAAAAGAAGCAAATGTTATTTACATCCAACTGGAATTCAAACTTTGTGACTGGAGGTTCTTTTAGAAATCCATGTAAATTTATATCTCAGGGAGTTGTTTCTTTTCCTACATTTCTTAGCTGGGAAGAGGCAACAAAATATGTTTTCGGGAAAGATGTGTGGCGAGGCAAGCAGCCTTTTGCAACCACTTTTCCAAGACTTTTCAGATTGTCCAATGTTCATAATGCTCTTATTTCTGTTGCTTATCCTTTTTCCTTCTAATAATAAGAGTATTTGGAATTTTTCATTTAGAAGAAATTTAAATGATAGAGAAACTGAAGATCAGAGTCCCTTGTTAGATGTTTTAGGAAATTCTTGTACTAATCCTTCAAAGCAATTTTTGAAATTTGATATTCAGTTTCTCTATCATTCAAATTTGATGTTCAGTTCTTTGTTAGATGTTTTAAGAAATTAAAAAATTTCTATACAAATCAAATGCTTTAGGAAATTTTTTGATAATAAAGAGATGAGCAGTGAAGATCTCTTTGAGAAAGCTAAATCTTTAGCATCTTTGTAGCCTCCACAAACTAAGCTTTGAAGACTCGCCATTTTCTTTGATTGTTCTAAATTTGAAAGATGTCATGGGCAGCTGATATGTTCTTAGTCCTTATTATTGTCTTAATGTTCTGTTTTTTGTTTTTTGCTGTATTTATGTTTTCAAGGATTTCTCATCCTCCGTTTTACCCTTTATATTGACTTCTATCAACAAAAGGTTGTTTCTTATATAAAATAAGAAATGATAATAAAATAAAATAAAATAAAATACAAAGACAAACAAACAGATAATAACAAAAACACATGTTGTTTTTTAATCTCCATACAGCATCACCCATTACTTTTCAGTTTATTTGGGATTACACTAATCAATTTGGTTTGCAAAATGTAAAGCAACTTGGAACACATTTGGTGTACAAAAGCTTATTTCTTATTAAAAAATAAAAATAAAAAACAAACAAACAAATAATAACAGAAACACATTTTTTGTAATTTCCATATAGCACCACCCATTACTTTTCAGTTTATTTGGGTTTACAGTACTCCACTTGGTTGCAAAAAGTACAGGAACTTGGAACTTGTAGGAGCTATAGCATGGAGCTTTTAGGGGGTGGTGTTTCAGATAACCAAGAAACAACTGAAAGACTGTTTTCCTTTCCTTATGTGACACTACAACATCCATGCTCAACATGTAGAGATATTCTATCACTTTTTACAGCCAAATTGCTTTGGCTTTCACCCTAAAACCTAAGCTGTTGTCCGCTGCGAAATCCAATTTGACCAGTTGATATGTAAATCACAATCAGATTATCAGAATATTACACGACGCAATAACTTCCAAGAACATATGAAGTTATCCTAGGTAAAACTTTTGTTGGAGTAGGTAAATATTCACCTAACCCCACATTTGAACTTTTTTAGACGTGATGCACAATGTTTAGTGACATGGTCATAAATTGCATAACATGAAAACAACAGCATTAGAAGCCAGAGCATTTAGTCTAATTGTGGAACCTTATGCATCACAAACCCACTATGTTCAAGTTATGTAAAGCAGTTGGCATTCATAAAGGTTAAAAGGACTGAACGATTATCATTAACTATTCTCCCAGCAAATACCATACAACAGAGAAGTATTTTTATTTGGCATCAATTCCATTTCAAGCCATGAGTGGATTCCACCATCCTCTTTCCCTCCAAACCTTCATCTAATCTTTTCAATAATGCACTCTGATAGCATAAGTTCCCAGCCCACTAATTTGATCATTGGAAGCTAATTAGACCCTATTTAAAAGTTAGTCAACATCAATACCACTTTACAAACACTTGCTGTCTAACAGGAATAAAATTATTAACTACTAATAACTATTAAAGGTCTATTTTCATTAAAAGCATGGGACATTAAATTTAAAACATAATAGAGAAGCGCAATACCTTTCAAAGATGTTTGGAGAATCCACGTCACAATCATAGTTGACAAAGATGTCAATGATAATCTGTGAATCCTGAGAAATCTTCTCCAATAAGTTGAGGACAGTCATTTTCTGGACAAAACTAGGCTGAAGCACATTCTCAAGCACCCGGAGAACAAGCATGGGAAAAAATATACCAATTTCTGCTTTCAACCCTGATCTAAATTTTGATAACAAGATCATGAAAATAGAACACTGAAGCTGGAAAATAGCCATAACAGACAGTGCACTGTTTTTTAACAATGATAAGCACAGGAACTGCTTGATAGAATTGAGGAACCTGCAAAGAGTAAAAAAGAAACAATTGCTTTCTTCACCAAAGATTTATCATAAGGGGGCAAGCAAGACGTGATAAACTAAAAATGGCAGTAATAAGTACAAAATAATATATGAAACTCTACATATTGTAGCAAGGATGCAAAAGAACGAACCAAGTGTATAAAATCTCCACATGCTCGAATTTAACCAATGTTCAACTTAAAGGAATTTTAAATATAAACCCGCAAGCCAGGATCCACAGTAGTAACACTCTAAAATAAAACCATGCTGTTTATATGGATATATGGCTGACCTCAAATAGAGGCCATATATTTTACAAGCTGAACTACTTAATTAAGAGAACAAAACAGTAACAAAAGGTAATTTTGGAAGAAAAACAAGCAGTATCCACCCCACCCAACCCCCAATCCTCCATATCAGAACTAAAGGTACGTTATATACAAACAATAATATAATATAATAATAATAAATTAGTTATTCATGGCAATTATTGAAAAATGTAAAAGACAATGTAACTGCATAACAGAGTGTGAAGCCTTTTAAACATGAAAATTAGTATGAACCACTAGCATCGAAGATGCAAATCCTAATATAAGATAAATTAGATAAATTAAAGTTAACTACTCTATTTTCTCTTATGTATTCGCCGAAAGCAAAAAGACAGGACAACGGAACAGCGGATAGATATTTTACAATATCCCAACTTCAAACCAATGACAAATAAGATTTCCAAAAGAAAAGGATCAATTCCAACAACAGTGGCCGATTACGGAATCACTCACCTCTCATTGGAGCGCCAAATCGAGCCCCCATTCTCCATGACTACCTTTAGCAGCTCCAACGACAAAATTTTCCCTCTCAACAGAATTTGATCATCAGGGTGCTCCTGCGACGAGAATTTCATGGACAACTTACACAAATTTCTGAATAAAAGAAAGCCATCGTCCCTAATCTTACTGCCACCACCATCACCCGATTCAGCTCCCTCAATCGAATCTCCATGTCCCAAATCTTCTACTTTTCCAGCGGAGCCATTGCCATTTTGCAGTTTGTGCACCGGAGATGGCGTCAACTGTTTAGAACTCCCTTCACTTGTATCTATAATCTCATTCACAAAGTTCTGGCAGAAGTAGATGGAACTCCCTTCGTTCAAGTTCTTATCGGTGAATTCCAGCAATTCATGCACAGAGACCCTCTTTATGACAACGTCCATTGAGTCCTCCTCGACTCTGGTAAACACGATCACCATAA
Source organism: Ziziphus jujuba (assembly GCF_031755915.1). NCBI lineage: Eukaryota > Viridiplantae > Streptophyta > Magnoliopsida > Rosales > Rhamnaceae > Ziziphus > Ziziphus jujuba. Next base: position 19,254,300 of record NC_083387.1, read on the forward strand.
TCTGTGCAAGAACCGACTTGGCACAGATCTGATTGGTACCATTTTGGCCACCAAGATACACATTGTAACAAGCCCTAACAATACTCACCAAACAATCACCGCGAATCAACACGCACGGAGATCGAACCGCGGAAAGCAGAACACGAAGCACACCAAGCTCGATCGCCTCCTCACCAAGCCCGCCCGACTTATAAACAGCCTCAACAAGCTTGAACGCCATATTCTGAGGCTTAGCGCTATCGATTTCGCCATGGATGAGACCGAGGGAGAAGAGCTTGAAGGCGCATTCGAGAGCGGGCTCGACGACCTTGGCGTAAGCGGAGCCAATCGCAAGGAGGAGCGGTTGGAGGACGAATTCAGAGTCAGAGAGGCAGAGACCGGACAGAGGCGAGTTTGGATCGGAGAAGGAATCGGAGAGCGTCTCGAGCTTGTCGAGCGCCGATTTGCAGGCGGCAACGAGGTTGGAGTGCTTCCGCCATGCCGCGTTCTTCACGATCTTGTCCAGGGAAGGGCCAAGGACGCGGCCGCAGCGGGAAATGCCGCCGAGGGTTTGGGAGGAGGACATGGATTCGGAGATGGCGGATCAGTGCACGCGAAGAAGAAAAAAAAAACAGAAGATGGTGGTTCATTCACAGATCTAAACGGTGCATGTTGGGCTTATTCATCTGAGGGATTAGATTTTTCCAAAGAAGAGTAAGAGGAAGAAAACGAAGAAGAAAGTGTATTATAAACTAAATAACAATAATCTTATATAATTCTTACTTATATATATCTATATATATATATATCTGAAATTGAAAAAGGCTCTCTTTCTGGTTTGTTTGTTAGGCTGATTGAGTGAGAACGAGCCTGAGGACCGACAATTACGCAATCGTAAATGTGCTCTAATGGGAACCGAAGCCGACGATCATTTTGACACTCTCTGCCCTTGTGTCTTTGTCACGTGAGCTTCTAAATACTGTTTTGTTCATTTATAATTCGTACCCTTCACCTTTTCACATTTTGCCAATTCGGATATTGACTTTTGTAATAATTTTCAAACATAGCGATGAGGGCCTCAAACCCGACTTCTTTTGTTTATTTATTTTATTTTTTCTATAAAATTATAATTGATATAAATAAGTTATTTTATAAGCTTTTGGTTTACTTTTGTTTTATTATTATTTTTAGTAAAAACAAATAATAATACGTTGGGTTTTAATTTTATCTTACCAAAATTTTTTTTTAATAAATTATCTAATTAGTGATTCAAATTTTTTTTTAATAAATTATCTAATTAGTGATTCAAATTTTTTTTTAATAAATTATCTAATTTACAATCTTAAAATTGGCTTTAGATATTTCATGCACAGTTTAGGTGGAAGGCAAAGAAAGTCTCCTTCTACAAAAGTTCAAACAAAGTACAAATAAAGATGCTTAACCACTTAAACTAATCTATCATTATTTTTTTTCTTTATTTAAGTTTTTTTAATCAATTAATTTTGACCACCAATCTTTATATATCATTTTCTTTATATTTAATTTAATATAATTATATACAATCAGAATCAAAATTTATCTTTTCAAACTAAGTTTGATTTCCTTTTAATGTAATGCAAATTTATTAAATTCAAAAATAAAGTTTAATTAAAATTAATCAGCGTTAATTTAACCTTAAATTTCTTCTTGATAAAAGTAACCTTTAAACTAAGTTTGAATCTTTTATTTCATTCCTTTTTATTGCACAAATTAATAACTTAAAAAAATAAAGTTTTAGTTAATATTATCATCTCTTTTTCATTGCTAAATTAGAAAGGGGGATTTTAACACCAAATTTGAACCAAAACCTAAGATTTATCACTAATGGTCGTTTTGCATTTAATTTAAGGAAAATGCATATAGTTCTAATTTTGATCAATTATATATATACAATCTCTAGGGACAGCCGAATGCTAAAAACCATCTCTCTTTAATTTATAACTATACATAGTTTGTTTCTCATAAAAAATTTGGATGGAATTTTGGTGCGAACTCACATTTAAACATGTTACAAGAGAAAATAATAATTTTAGAATTACTAAAGTTATTTATTAAACGATGTGATAGATGATTTAACAATATTTAATTGATTTATTTTTTTAATTTATTTATTTATTTAAAAATTTATTTTTCTATATTTAAATTATATGAATATTTTAACCTATAGTATTTAACATTTTTTATTTAATAAAAAAAATTTAATAAACAATTTGATACCCCTAAAATCACTGCAAGAGAAAAGGCTCAAAAATCTTACCAAAAACTGTAAATCTTGGAAACAAGATATATATATAATTTTGCTATAAAAAAACATAGGACTATATTAATATATATATATATATATATATATAGATATGTTTTTCTCTTAAGTATATATACATATTGCAAACCTTGTCCACAAAAAAAATAATGATAATATATGTACCGATTGCAAACAAATGTTTTATTTTCTGGACAGTTGTTATTATTTGATTTTTTTTTTCTTTAACGGAATAATTTTTTCCTCATTTGATCAATGATAAATTTTATTTTTTCCTCAATAGCAATGTATTTCATTATTATTATTATTATCATTATTATTTTTGCTTTGATAAATGAATTCGGAAATTTTGCATAATTTAAATGTCTTATATAATTTAAAAATTATCATTCATAGTTATTATCATCTGAATTGTTCAAAAATATAATTAACGAAATATTTCATATATGTTATATAAAATGATATTCACCAAACGAATATATATATATATACATATATATATTTGTGTAAAATGATATTGAAATGCTATACAGTAATATTGTGGTAATATACGTATACACATGGTAATATAAAATCAATTCACCAAAAAGGGGGAGGAAAGGAATATAAAAGCACATGCAACGACATTTTTATGTGTACCTAAATGTCTAATCATTACAATTAATTTTTTTTTATAAAAGAAATCTAACTTCCATTAAGAAGGTAAAAGAATTACATTATTTTGAACGAGAGCATGCGTTCAAGAGCATGCCATTATGGCCCTCTTCTAGCCAAATATCCAAATCATTACAAAATGCAATTTTTGCTACTTCATGTGCAACTCTGTTGCAAGTTGTTATCACTAGGGAAATAAAGAAAAAAAAAAAGAAAAAAAAAAAGTAACTGTATTGCAAGTTTGAGGAATAAAAAGAGAAAGAAATACTATTAAAGAAACCTGCTAGATATTTAATATCTTCACAAAGTGGTCGTTCACCAGCAAAACTTTCCTCTGTATCCTTCATTATAGCAAAGAAACTTGCTAGATATTTAATATCTTCACAAAGTGGTGCTTCACTAACAAAACTTTCCGCTGTATCCTTCGTTCTACTTATTGCCATTAAAGAGTTACTTTCAAACATGCAATTCGCAAAACCCAATTCTAAACTGAAGCTCATACCCTCTCTCATTGCGATGAGTTATGTAGCCAAAGGTGATTAAGGTTGTTAAAATGACTATAGGCTGTTAAAATGTATAATAAGATATAAACCTAACAGGAAAATCCATGATTATCTATTTATTTTTTTAAGTATATGAGATGGATTATCCATTGAAAGGTAGCTAATATACTCACATAAATATAGCTTTGCACGTTTGTAGACTTGTATAGGAAAAGGCTTTACAGGTTTGTTTTGTTAGCATGAAACAGGGAAACCGTCGCAACAATGGTTTATTTCATATTAAGCTTCACGAGTCGTAGTTTCATAATAAAATGTTCAATTCTCATGGCAATAACAAGTTCGAAAAGGAGGAACATACACATCATTACCTAAAAAAATGTTACCAGAAGGCGCAAAAGTAAGGAGGAAGAAAATAGAATAAAAATCCCTAAAATTAAATAGGTGGTCAAAATTGTGAGTTCTCAATTTGATACAGTGGCAGCAGCCTCCGCAACATGCTGATCCTTGATCAATGCTTCCCAGTCTACTTGCCTCAGCATTTTGAACCTTTCGTTCAATGTCACGAACCCAGCTTGCGGAGCAACAACTCCATATATTCCAGCTTTATGAATTAAATCCACACTAGCTCCCATATCTGGGCCATGGAGTTTTCCTGTTAGTAGTACTCGGAGCGGCATGAAAAGTGACTTCCCCTGCCATGATGAGAATCAAAAAAGTTTCAGTTGAATATGGAAATTGTTAGTCCAAAACGAAATTATGCATAAAAAAAAAAATTCTGAAGAAAAAGACGAATTTGAAGCAATTTGAAATTTCAACCAGATTGTGTATGGGAAACACAGAGAGAGAGAGAGAGAGAGAGAGAGGCCACCTTGCGCTTCAGTGATTTTCCAAAGCTCTTTACCCACTTTTGCCAACCAGCATGACCTTCTTCAAGTGCACTAAGAAGTTCACCATTGTCATAAGCAGATATAAGGCTGGCTGAAAATTCAGAAAGTTTGTCTTCCAATACAGGTTTGGCTTCAGGACTGCAGATAGCACAAGAATATGCTCGTTAGCATAACACGGTACATGTTCTAACATCATTAACCAACTACTACCATGAAAATCAGTTGTAATATCTCAACCAGCTCGCAGCAATATTGGCCTTCATTGAGAGTGCCAGCCAAATCATAAAGTTTCCTAGACCAAATGATGCCAAATATCATAACAAAACCAGAATTTCAAGTAATAAAAATTCACCTGGTTAAAGTGGCATGTAAAGGATAAGAGAGCAAGTTTGATAGCGCTTTATCTGAATCTGGTATTAAGTCAATCCCATCCTTGAGCAGCTGAACTGCCTCCTATTGAACCAAATTACATTATAGATATAGCAGATGCTTTAATTTGCATGATGATGGAATATGACATCATAATAAGAGCAGTAGTATAGGTGACTATAAATGGAGAATGTATCCATGATTTTAGTTTATAAGCATTTTTTTCTAATTGTGGATGGATCTCAACTCGTCAAAATCATTATGGAGCGAACAACCTCTCAAGCATGCTAGCAAATCATGTACATGCAATGCTTGTTATTGAAGTGCATAGATAGTGTTGACCCATTCCAGAAATGATCCACATCAGTACATACGATTACAAAACACTAGCCAATAACAAGAAAGTAGATGTTGTTTCTATAGATTAACTAACTAGAACAAATGCAACAGGAAGAGGTAGAAAATCTGAGTCTTACATCAATAAATGGCCCCTCTGACTCAGTGAGAATGCCGGTCCTTTTCCATTGCTCACCAATAAGCTTTGTCAACTCCTCGGAGGGAATTACTCTTAAGTGTTGACCATTCATCCACCTTATTTTATATAAGATAAAGGATGAAATATTAGGAAATGGCATGATAAAACAACGTTTTATAAACAGTACCACCCAATACCTCAGCAGTGCATCATCAGTGCAAATTTAACATTCTAAATGACAATGATAAGCAGTCTCTTGTCAAAGCATTATCCACGATAAATCATGCAAATATAAGTTTGAATTAAATCATAGACAAGATGCACATTAGAACCATAAACAACCATGCCCCTGCAATACCCTTAATCGATCTATGTCTTCAAGAGAAATGGAATGTAAAAAAGAAGAAAGAAGAATGGTTCTTTTTCTCAGAACATAGTAGATAGAGCCAGAATTACCTTAACTTGGTAGAATCAAAAATAGCACCACTTTTATTAACACGACCAATTGAGAACTTTTCAACTGCAAATTGCATGCAAATAATAAATTAAAGAATTGTTAAAATGAAAATTGGGGCAAGGTGTTAAAGCACTCGTCTAAAAGCTGCCTAGAATTGGTTTGTAAGTATGGTAGGAAGAGAATGAAAGAGAGTAATCAACTAACCAAGTTGCTCAAGAGTGAAAAATTCATTTTCAGTGCCATCGCCCCACCCTAATAGTGCCAGGTAGTTCACCATTGCCTGTGGTAGATACCCCATCTCCCTAAACTGTTAGGATTCAGTAACAGGAGGTTAAAAAATATTTTGTAAGTGAAAAATATAAGATAGTGTTCGTCTGAAAAATAAAAAGACAAGCAATTAGGCTAAAAACAAAGCTGACCTACAGTTTCTCAGAGAAGAAAAAGAAAGTGAAAGAAAAAACAGAAAGAAAATCTTCCATATCAAAATCTGTATTAGAGAAAATAATGCTTCGTTACATAAAAGTCCAGCAGTTAGAGGTTTATATACCTCTGCAACAGCAGCTTACATGAAACTCTAACTAAGCCTTTAACCCCAAAACAGAAAAAATACCCCTTGGATTAATAGACATAGGACACCTGTCAACAATGACTTAACTGATGTGTCCCAAATTTTACAACAATAGCTCATAGTCTTAACTGCCCTCCTCAAAAACAACTCACTTCACCAACTTTTGAAAAAACTCTTTATTTTATAACTTCTTCAATTTTCACTCTTCTTCAATTATCAAAGGGCGTCTAGGATGGATCTGCTTCAATCGGAATTGTTGCCCAAAAAGCAGCAAATGGAAGTATCTCATACCAAACTTCTAACACAAAATAAATATATATCTATATGCATGTATACATATATTTAATAAGTAAAAATACCTGCCCCACTGAAGTCGCTCCATGCCGTTTTGAAAGTTTACTTCGATCTGGTGCAAGAATTAAGGAAACATGGGCAAAGTAAGGCATTGGAAATCCTAAAGCCTGTATTAGAATGATTAGGTAACAAAGTCAGCTTCTCCTTAACAAGAATGATACTAGAGGCTTTAAAAGTGACAATAAATGTCACAGGGTTTTAAGATACCTTATATATCAATGCTTGCCTTAGAGTATTTGGTAAATGTTCCTCAGCTCTGAAAGGGAATGTTGAGATGATGAGATGAGTAGTGACATGTATCATAAGAGGAACCACAATACAAAATTCACAACATGAAAAATGCAAATAGCATTGGCAGGAGAACTAAATATAGTAGCACATAGAATAACAACTGCACTGCACATGCTAAAGAGTTATCATATGTTTCTTATATAAATATATATATATATATATATATATATAGAGAGAGAGAGAGAGTGGCTGCAGAACACGTAAGGCACTCACTTATCAAATGCATTCCATGATTTCTAAATGGAAAGTCAAACCTTTATGACCTTCTTTTTTTTTTTTTTTTTTTTTTTAACATTGTCTTCTAGCTTTTCACAACATTCAATCCACTTCTTCTATATGCATTTCCCCTTACTCTAGTTCTCTTACCTCTTCATCCCATTCTCTCCTCACTTTAATTTTTTTTTCCTTCCCTACAAAGATGGAAAAATATATGGCAAATTGATGTAAACTACTTTGAAAAATAAAATTTTAACTCTTTCAAAAGCGTATCATCAAAATCCATGTTTTCATTCGAAGAAAAGAAAAAATAAATAAATAAAACCCACGAGCAACAAAATATACAATTACAAAAAATAATAAAGAAAAATTAAGAAATTCCACAAGTCTTCCCATATCCTGTGGATATTTGGGGAGAAAATCAACAAAAACTTTCCAAGGCAATATTCCAGTGAAGCTAGCAAAAGACTGTAAAAGAGACAGGAAGAGTATTGGTTAATTTTTGCAACTTAGATTTACACCGTAGAATGAACTGATTTGCAACTTTGAAACTAATCATTAAGTTAATATTTTTTGGCTTGAAGTCCAAAACTTGTTGCTACAATAATGGAGCCAAGGGGAAATTAAAAAGGAAATAGCAAAAAATAAATAAATAAATAAATGCAGAGGAAGAGATGAATGAGAAACCCACGAGGAAGGGAGGAAGGGACAAACAGAAAAAAACCCTTCTGGATTTGGAGATGAGATGAACCAGACAACAAGATGAAAATGATTCCAAAAATAGGAGACTAAAGAGCCAAAGGGAAAAAGAGGAGATACAAAAGGTCATTAACGGAGCCTTAAAAATGGAGAGGATGTGCTTGATATGTGAGCGCCTTATGCGTTCTATAGCAAATCTCTCTCTCTCTCTCTCTCTATATATCTATATATATATATATATATATATATATATAGATAACTAAGTTACCTTATTACATGTGAAATAGCCATAGTGGCATCATCTACTGTGACACAAAAATTGTATACAGGTTGTCCATTGCTCCTCATAATGACAAAGTCTCCAAGTGTGTCCAAGTTCCAACTGACCTTCATGACACTATCAAACAAAGTTAACAGCCCATACAACAAAGTTATAGTTCAATCAACAGTGTGAAACAAACTTATTATCTACAATATATTGATGATCTGGTAAAAGTAACCAGCTTGAACTCTTTTACTACTTTGGGGCCTCAAATGGCAAAACTTCTGTGCATGAAAGCCTTATGCAATGTATATATTAGGACAGCAATGTACTCTTGGCTTACAAAACATGCCTAAATATATTATCACAAAGGATTGACATGCTATCATAGCTAACAAACTTCCCAATCACATAAAGATCATTTTCAGCTGATTCCATATTCCTCTCTTGTTGTGCCGAAACAATATGTTTACAATCAAAATGAAAAAAAGTAGACACAAATTATTTGAACCTTTCACTAAGAAACTACTCTGAAACTACTCGAAATTAAATGCACTTTTAAATAAAAATAGCTGAAATTACCTCACCGCGGATAAGGTCATTAATTTTCAAACTCCCTTCTTTTGGTACACGAAACCTATACGTGTAAGGGGTTCCCTTTGCCAACTCTTCTTGTACTTCTTCATCTGTTGCACTGGCCCACTTTCCAGTGTATACTGGAGGCAGTTGTTTTAGTTTTGCAATCTCCTTCATTTTCTCTAGCTCCTGGAGAGGATAATATAAGAACCTAGAAGTAGATTGAAAGCTCACAAAACAGAAAAAATATGACAGATAAAAACTCATAAATGCTAGGAAGACAAAAGAAATTAGAAAAGTAAACAATGAAGCCAGGTGGATTCTTCACAATCTGAGAATCAGATGACATGAATGAAGAAGAAGAGACCTGTCAACACAAGTTCCAATTTACCTCATTGGTGCAAAAGCAGCGATAAACATGATCAAGTTCCAAAAGCTTCTCAGCATGTCGCTTGTACAAAGAATTTCTTTCTGATTGCCTATATGGACCATATTCTCCACCAACGCCAGGTCCTGCATATTTGACCACATAGTATTACTACCAATTTTATATCTAAGAGAAATCCTCTGTTTTCACCATCAATGCAAGTGAACCATTTTACAATCTACTTATAGAACTATGATCAGCTACAACAACAAAGATAGATAATAATACAAAAATACATGAAAGATTAATTCTGAGTCATATGATTATAATTAAACTCATTGCCTACCTGGCATTGCTTGAGTTCTAATTGGATCCAATATCAAAATTATCCAAACATAAGATCTGGAGTTTTTCACTAGTTGAAATTACTACAAATTCATAGAATATGGACGCAATGGTCAAAATACCAGAGGAACACACTGAAAGAACGCAGAGCATCAAACAGAATTTTCCAATCAATATAAATACATTTCAGAGCTAGCATTGAACCAAAACGAGAAAAAACAAGCAAAAAGAAAGTACCTTCATCCCAATCAAGACCAAGCCAAGACAGATCTTGCAACAAGGCTTCTTCAGATTCCTTAGTAGACCTCTCCAAATCAGTATCTTCAATCCTCAGAACAAATTTCCCTCCTTTGGACCTGGAAAACACAAATTCTCCATACTCAAACCACATCCTCAAAATTCTCAAATACATATAAAATCAAAATCACCAACCAAAAAAAAAAAAAAGAACAACCTAGCAAAGAGATAATTGAAGAGTGCAGTCCTCGCTCCACCAACATGCAGATTCCCAGTGGGAGAAGGAGCAAAACGAACACGTACTGGTTCTTCAACCTTCTTTGAATGATCAGTAATGGAAGAAGCCAAGACCGAGAAACTCCTCGTCGTCGTCGTCCTAACAAAGTCCGAGAATTTTCTGTGTCTGCAACAGAGGGAAGATGGGAGAAAAATTGGATATGCAACTTCTGGAAAAACCCTAATCCTCATCCATGGCGTTCCTACTAAGGTCGCCATGTTTTCCCTTTTTGTCTCTCTCAAATGGAAAATTGATTGATTGTTCTGATTTCAAATGGATAATGAACCTCCAAAACTTTTGTTCTGTTTTTTCACCCTTTCCTTTCTGGAGGAGCTTTCACAGTTGCTGTTTTCGTGAGTCAGCTGATGTGGCAAAATTATCCAGATGTCATTTAAGTAATGGAAGGAGTATTTAGTGGCTCAGTACTCCAGGAGTACTAGACTTTTTTTCTTTTTTTCTTTTTTTTTCCTACTACCTTAAATACAGTGTAGTTTTCTCTCTTTTCTAATTATTTTGAGGAAAAAAAAAAGAAAATATAAAATATAAAAAAAAAATTGCCTTTTTTGGGTGAATAAACAAAATTGTTTTGAGTGCAAGGCCAAGATAACAATTTTGTTTCTTTTTTCCACAAAAAAAAAAAAAAAAACACAAGTAAAATTAATTGAATTTCCTAAAATTTTATCATCCAATTCCGGTTCCTTAAAAAACGAAAATACTCATCCTTTAAAAGTGCGCAAGATTTAAAGGTAGGATGAAATGAAACTACGGAACTTCGTCCCAGATTTTTTCATTTTTTTGGTAATATCTTCGTCCCAGATTTCTTCATGAACATTTTTTTTTTCTTTTTTTTTTTTTTTTGTTGCTCGAAGATTTCTTCATGAACTTGTAATTCTTTTTTTTTTTTTTTTTTTTGGGTAAATGGGATCTAAAATTCTTTATTTCTTAAAAGAAGGGCCAAAACAAAAACTACATTTTTGTCTTTAAGCCCGTATAAAAAAAACTTCGTTCTTTTTAAATTTTTTATTATTTTTTTAAACCACTTCTTCCGAGGCTTTCCGCTTTTTTGTCTGCCACCATAACAAAGCCACTTTGAAAACACCCTTCTCTCTCAACTCTCAAGTAAAACCGAATGCAGGCTGCAAAACCCTTTTCTCTGTTTTTCCCTTCCCCGCTAAAAAAAACAGAGAATGAAAGAAAAAAATTAAAAAAAAAAAGCAAAAAAGAAAAGTGACCCTCTTTTTCGATGGAGGAGACTGTAGACTTGGGACTATCAGACCTCTCTCAAATTGTCCTCGCCGAATGTGCCCAAATGTGAAACCACGGACATCAGAGGGTTAGGTTTCTTTGTGTCATAGTATTAGTTCCTGACTTTTTTCAATAGAGTTTCTAATCCAGCTATCAAAGTCTTGCTTCAATCTTGGCTAGAAGATTTAGCTACCACAGGAAAAAAGCAGAGCTTTCTTCTTACCCCTCACTCCATTTACATCAAAAGAAACAAAAAGAGAAAAAGAACCCCTATTGAAGTACAGATTAAGAGTTTCTCATATAACATTACCATCTCATATATGGGTTCTCTTCAAGCCAAACTTGTCTTCTTGATTCTACTGCAAGCTTCATGCAATATTATTGCTACCAAGGATGAAGAATGGAAAACTGCTTCTGCAACGTACACCAAAGAAACAGATGGATCTATCATTACTGGTACTTTTCTTGCTCCTTGTTTATAGATTTTGAAAGCTTTAGTTTTTGGGATAGGGCTTTCCAGTTTCACAAAGATTTGGCTACTTTTTTTTAATAATGTTTTCAGAAGGTGCTTGTGGTTATGGGGACCTTCACAAAATAAGCTATGGGAAGTATAGTGCTGGATTAAGCAGCATTTTGTTCAATAGAGGTAGTACCTGTGGGGCTTGCTATGAACTAAGATGTGTTGATCACATCTTGTGGTGCTTACAAGGTAGCCCATCAATTATCCTCACTGCTACAGATTTCTGCCCCCCAAACTTTGGTCTTTCAGCAGATTATGGTGGTTGGTGCAATTTCCCCAAGGAACATTTTGAGATGTCAGAGGCAGCATTTGCTGAAATTGCAGAGAAAAAAGCAGATATTGTGCCAGTTCAGTATAGAAGGTAATAGACAAAATTGCTTATAGATATACAACTGGTTGGATTACTTTTTTTCTCTTTTAATTTTTCTTTCTTCTCTTTTAAAAATTTCTTCTTCTTTTTTTTTTTTAATTTTTTTATTTATTTATTTTTTTTACATTTTTGGATAGGGTGAAGTGTGAGAGGAGAGGTGGGCTGAGATTCACGGTGAGTGGAAGTTCTCACTTCTACCAAGTTTTAATTACTAATGTGGGACTGGATGGTGAAGTGGTTGCTGTGAAAGTGAAGGGATCAAAAACAGGGTGGATACCAATGTCCAGAAACTGGGGACAATTTTGGCAAAGCAATGTCAACATGAAAGGGCAGCCTCTATCTTTCGAAGTCACCACCAGTGGTGGAAGAACACTTACGTCTTACAATGTTGCTCCAGCAAATTGGGAGTTTGGCCAGACATTTGAAGGGAAACAGTTCTAAAATGATATTAGAATACCATCACCAAAATCTCATTTCTGAAATAAGGATTCCAAAGTTAAATACTTTGAAATCCTGATCATTGAGTTCATCAATACTGAAGATCTGTCCACATGTTTACACATTACTCATGTAGTCATGTCCAAATCTCCACCTATCCCAAGGAGATAAGCTCTTAGTCAAAAAGAAGGAAGAAAGATGTACAAGAAAGTTGAAAAATTAGGAATACGAGGTCCCAGTTTTGTCTCTTTATAATATTGTGATTCAAAAGTATAACTAGTTGTTAATGGAATATGTATTCGTTAAGAAACAAAGTGATGCAACCAACCTTGCATTCTTCACTAATTCCGGCTTTAACGCTTAAACTTACTTTAAATGACATTGTCTTTACTCTTTAGAATTGCTTATAAATAGTGTCACCAGTCAACGATGTTGCATCTAAAATAATGACTATTTAACACAATTGTGGTACAAAAGGATCAGTACAATTAACACCATACGATATGATACACTGCTAAGAATATGACTTACATATAATGAACTTCAGATAAGCATAGGATAAGCAAATGATGTTCCATGCGGCATAACATAATTAACCAAATGTAATGCATAAACAGTTAGGATTAGGCTAAATACCACATCATGAAGCATGCATACCAATGCTCAACCAACTAGAACTCTTAACAGTTTCCCTATCTATTATGCTGGGGCATAATGGAAATGCACCATCTACTGAAAAAAAAACATAATGCTTAATTCCCTAACAGATTGTTTCCGATGCTTTACAAGCTTCCATAAAAAAAAGGTTGTTTTTTTTTTTTTGGTTATTTGTTTATTAATTAATTAATATTAATATTATTATTATTACTACTATTATTATCATTATTTGCAGAAAACCAACTCTTCATATCAAGTGGGTTTGACCATAAAATAGCAATGCGTTAAATGTTTTCCACCATGAGAAACTTACAAAAATGAAAATGGCTAAATTTCTATACAAGTGATGAAAAATTAACCAAATGTAATACATATAGAGTTAAATTCATTTTTGCCAGGGAAACGCCAAATGCCACTTCATGAAGCATGCACAAACAACTAGAACTCTATCAGCCCACTTCCCTATCTATTATATTGGGGCATAATGGAAAGACAGCTATTTCAACATCTATTGAAAAAAATCATAATGCTTAATTTCCTAACAGATTGTTTTCAATGCTTTACAAGCTTCTTCCATAATTTTTTTTTTTTTTTTTTTTTTTTGTTTAACAGAAAACCAACTTCATATCAAGTGGGGTTTGACTATAAAATAGCAATGAGTAAATGTTTTCTACCATGAGACCTAGTAAATGTTTTCTACCATGAGAAACCTACAAAAATGACAATGGCTAACTTTTTCAGTATACAAGACATGATCAGCTACCTCTCCCATTCATGCACTGTATATCCCACGATTCAGTTCTGGCTTTAGTGGAAACTCTTACTTTTCGTCATCCAGAAAGTCCAGAGATTCACCATAGTACTTTTGAGCATCCATTCTGACAATACCTGAAGCAGTTGTCTCTCCCATTGCTTCTAAACCATTCACAAGTATTCTAAAAGTTGACCTATCTGGTTCACACCCTACCTGTTTCATCAAACAATAGCACTCCATTGCCAGCTCAATGAAGCTCAAACCCAGTAAAGCTCTCAACAGAGCATTGAAACCTTCAACTTCAGGCTTCAAATTAGTCTCATTTTTCAAGTAAAAGTAAAGGAGTTCAACTTCCTTCACAAACCCACTGCTACCCAATACTTGAATCATATCAGAATACAACAAAACTTGAGGCTTATACCAAATTTCCCTCCGAATCTCCTCAAAAACCTGTGAGGAACAACCACATAAACAAAACAAATATCACAAAATTTTCCATTGTTTTCTTTGCCGATTATTCAAATTGGGTAGAGTAAAAGAACAAATGACCAGTTCGAAATCTTCGAACCTTGAGAGCCAAAACGCACTCGTTCTGGCGGAGAAGTTCGCGGAGTACGGACATCATGTCGAGCTTCAGTAAACGTCTGAACTTGGAATCGAAAGCTTGCTCAAAATGGTGAAGATCCTTCTTGGATCTCTTCAGGGTCTGAACGGTCTGGATTGCCTCGATGCTGAGGTTCCTTCCCTTCTGCAATGGCCTCGGATTGTTGCTTCGGTCTCTCATCGTCACAACCCATCTCCGTTTCTTGGGTCTCGCGAATCGCAGCCATTGAAGCTGAGAGTTGAAGAGCGAGAGCGGTTGAGTTATGGCAGAGGAGACCATTATCAATCTCATCCGACTAGAATCGCATGCCCCTTTTCAGTGGTCCATAAAACTGGAGAAGAAGAAGATTGTTTCCGGACACGTCCAATCCCGCTTTCTAAATTTTATTTATTTATTTATTTATTGAATTTGATTTTCCTATAAAAGAAAACCTGGGTTTTTTTAAACAATTTTAATGGCAAAAGAGAAATTATGCAAATAAAAAATTTACCTCCTTGTTTTTTACCTGAGACTTGGGCAGAGTCTCTTCATCGCCGGTCATGGCCACCCAAACCTCTCCGTCAAGTATTATGGAACAAGCCCAGCAAGTAGAGGGTGGTGAAGCGGTGGAGAAAAGCAAGAAAGAGAAGACGAAGGGCAATAATAAGCTGAAGAGAAAAAGAAAACAACGATGAGAATAAGGAAGCAGAGAAAGAGAATAAGGAGAAGGTGAAGAGTAATGGAGGTTTTGGGATTATGAGTACGGAGTCCTTTGATTCATTGATATTGTCTGAACTCACATTCAAGGCCATTAAAGATATGGATTTTGAGATGATTTGGATTTGAAAAGAGAATGCTTTATTTGTAAAGCTCCTAAATACTCTGAAGTATCTTAGTTATGGTTATGGCTATTATTTTGGTTAATGAAGAAATCTAAAGCCATTGAAAAGTACTCTCAAAGCCACACCAAATTTACTAAATGGGTTTCTTTAAATTTTTTACAGAACATATATGAGTAAACTCGAAAATTGTTCAGTACTTATGATCAATTTGATTAGCTGCATAATCTGTTCTTAACAGCTAGGGACCCAGATAGTTAATGGACTCCACATAGGCCCTTCAAGCTTTGTCCTATACTTTTTCAGACTATGTGATCCACATGTCTTCAAAACCAAATTAAATTTACATTTGAATTACAATGCTGATTCAAGGCAGAGCAGTCCCTCTACTTGTAAAAGATGTTCTTGGAGCTGCTAGGACCGGTTCTGGGAAAACTCTTGCTTTTCTAATACCAGCTGTAGAGTGTTGTACCCTCACACAGTTTACCCCTCGAAATGGAAGCGGTGTTTTGGTTATTTGCCTAACAAGAGAACTCACAATACAGGTGAAAGTATTTTCTTTTTTTCTCCATACGTTTTCCTGGAAAATGAAAATAGAAGGTTGGAGATAATTCTGTGTAGACTTTAGAGTGATTTTTAATTATACAGAATTCTGAGTGCAATAATTTATAGTTTGATATATCTTACCCTGCTTGTCTATTTTGTTAGATTCTTGGCTTTTATGCTAAATTCCTCTATTCCTCCCGACTTATTAACCTTATAAATAATTCACGCATGCGTTGGCAATTCTCAGACTCTTGGCCTGGTTAACAGTGGTGCTGCTAGAAGAGGAGAAGCAGAACGTATTGCAAAAGGAGTAAATCTATTGGTGGCAACCGCTGGTCGCCTAATTGATCATCTTCAAAATACATATTCAAAAATCTAAAGGTATCATATGCTACTGTTCAGCATTTTACTATCGTTTTATTGGCTCTCGTGGTTGTTTCTGCATGATCAGTCATCAAGTTTTCGATTCTTCTACCACTTTTTCATTCACACATTTTTCTTATCTATGTTGTTAATGATCATTTCAAGTATCACTCACAGACATTTGGCATGGTTATTTTTTCTGTTCCTCCATGAAAAACCAGACAGAAGTACATATGTTTCCTTTATAGTTTGTATGGTGAACCTTTTTTTTTTTTTTTTTTTTTTTTTTTTTTCCCTTCTGTGTGTGTGTGTGCGCGTTCGTAATTCACTTGCACTTGCGGTGTCTCATGATTGACGAAGCTGACAGAATATTGGAAGCAAATTTAGAAGAAGAGATGAAACAAATCATCTGGCTTCTACCAAAGGTAAACTCCATAATTTATCTTCACCTTTAACAGTACATATAAAACTTTAAGTTTTGAGCATGTATTATTGAGATGTTCATTTTGAGTAAAATAAATCAAACTATAAGGTTTTTTTCCATCTATTGCAAAGATGAGGGAAACAAAAAAGACGCTATGTGAAAAAAATGGTTTATCTACGAAGTACTCAACTTGTATAACAATTCTAAGTGTTTGCATGACTTTGGAAAGGAACAGTAAAAGTGTATAATAGATACATTGTTTCTAATATTCTCTAGGTCTGCTAATTAGATGTTTGATCATTTGAACCAAACTTGGGACCTCTTGTGGTGGTTCTGCAACGAGGATACTGACACTTAAAAGATATCACTTTTTATAGAGAATGTCTTCATCGAATTTCCGCTATTTTTCCTTGTTTTCTTTCACTGCAATGTTGGGGTATGGCAATATTATGTATTATTTAAATTTTGCAATGTGCTTAGTTCTGACCTTTTAAGGCCACATTTATTTATTTATTATCTTTTTTTTTTTTTTTGTGATGTCAGTTTCAAGGTTTCTATTTGATTGAATTCATTTTGATATGCAGACTAGGCAAAAAACTTTATTTTCAACAATCCAAAGTAAAAAGGTATGTCCATCTCTATATTGTGCGTCGTTCTTTTCAGTCTTCTGCTATTCAAATTCTTTAGAATTCTATTAAACTGTCTGAGTCATTTGCTTTGTAATTTTGAATTTTGATATCAAGCTGATTATAAAGATTTTTCCTGCAATTCTGCAGGTTGAAGATCTTGCTTGCTTGTCATTTCAAACACCTGCTATCTATATCAATTGGATGATGGTAGAACTAAGGTAGAAATTGCCTTGGGACCATAATTGTCATAATGTGTATTGTAACATGTATAGTTTTGTTGAAAAAAAGTATATTGTTTAACAATTTGATATACTTTTTAACTGAAATATTTTCAAAATTATAATTCTTTATGTGCATATTGGTCATGTACAGTTATAGGTGTTCCAAAAAAATCCCTTTGCTATTCCTTATATGATACATATTAAGCATAGATAAAAACATCAATATGGTAAACTATGAACATCATTATTAAATCATGTAAAAGTTCTGTAAACTTTCAGTTTTTAATCATTGATTTCCTTTTTGATGGCATCAATATTCATTGTTCTATAAGCTTTCAGTTTTTAACCATTAATTTCATTTTTTATGGCATCAATATTCATTCCTTGATGTTATTAAATCTACAAATATTTACAAAAGGTGACATTGTTTTATTAAACTTTCATGTATCAATGTATCATATGCATTGTTATGAAATATATCATTTATCAGACAATACAGTGAAATTTCCAATACGTTTTAGATATGCATTGTTTTCTGTCCAAAACGATATTGTATCATATGTATTGTATCATGTAATGGTGATACAAACAACTATGCTTGGGAGTACAATATCTGTATGTAAGTGGTTTTGAGTAACATATTCTATTTTTCAAAAATCAGTTATACTTTTAATTTACATTTCACATCTGTATGAATTTACAGTTTCTTGTTCTTTAACTTCCACTTAGAGAAACTCACAGGATTTGGGATTGTAAATTACCAATGAAGGGATGGAATAAGGCTACTGTGTTGTGCCTTGTTCCAAAAGATTTATTCTTCTATACTCTTTCCTCAAGAGAAATCTGTCTAAAAAAATCTTGGTTTTCTTCTCATCAAGTAACTCGGTCAAAATTCCATAGTGACCTTTTGAGAGACATCACTGTACCTAGCTTCGATATCCATGGAAAGCAAAAGCAGCAGAAGAGGACAACTACCTACTTTGACTTCTGCAAAGCAGACAAAGGGATCTTGTTATGTGCTGATGTAGCAGCTCGAGGTCTTGATATACTTGCTGTGGTATGTGTTTCTTTTCCTGTGTGATCTGGACCTATTACAGTTAATATTTTCCACATTATGGCTTTTGCATTATAGCAATGCTTGTAGGACATAGATTGATTGCTTTTCCTTAAATAAAAATTATATTAAGCTGTTTATTTAACTTCATACACTTGCCTATCAGTTATATAGCTATTTTAAAGTAAAACTAGGTGGAGGTCATAGCCCTTACGAGAGCAATTAGTAAATGGGTCTGTTGATGATAAAATGGTGTATCTGGCTTAATTATGCTTTTCAAAATCTCTTTGTTTTTCTCCTTAAAAGTTGAAAAAGTTACAAGCCTTTAAAACTTGAAGCTTTATGCTATGGAAACTGCTGGAGCTGCTGAGAATAATAATAATAAACGCAACAATTACGAAAACGTGATGCTGTAAAATTCTTGGATGGATAATTATATCTGACACCTTCTAACCCCAACTTTTTGAATGTTCATTTTGTGTTTTACTGATATTGCACTTTTCTTTACTTTTTTCTTTTGCTTGTAGGACTGGATTGTTCAGTTGATCCTCCTGATGAACCAAAGGTGCCTACTTTCCTTATCTTAACTGACAATAAAATATTTTAGTTTTATTTTCGATAGTATAATTTTTGTTCATCAATGTTAAATGAACTGAAGATTGGGATTACTGCTTGCAGGAATATAGTCATAGAATAGGTCGAACAGCTTGTGGGGAAGGTGGGAAAGGCAAAGCACTGCGCTTCCTCATTCAATGTGTACATGTTGATATCATAAGATAATTTAAATCATTGAAGAACTAGGGAGAGCTAAATAATTGTAGAAGACTGATATTTAGTTATCTTGTTGAGCAGGCAGAAGGGAGAATAGAGTGGGATAAAATCACCTATCTAATACAAATAGTCAACAAATTTGTTAAAACTTTAGTTGCGGATTTATAGATGCAAACTTTGTTACAAGTTTAGTTGCATATCTTCGTACAAGAGGGATTCTGGTGGTCCTCATATAAAATTGAGATGTGCTACGTGAAGTTCTATATAAATTACAGATGTTGGTTTTGGCCAGGCTGTTGCTGCGTCATTTAATTTGCTTCTCTAACCCACTGACAGTGAATTTGAGGGAAGCCAACATGGATTTGGTGAGAACAATCCTTATGGAAAACATGAAGGTGGTGCAGATAACAAAACCTGATTTTGTAAGTTATTAGCAGAACAACAGGTATTGCTCTGCACAAATTTTGCTAGGGTAGGAAACTTGTCCAGGATCATTAAGCATTCTCCCAAGCAGCAATTACCATTTTTGTCTATTTTCGCTGCTTGTTAAGATGTAAAATCATGGATTGCATTTTTGTGTTTTAATTTGAGCAAAATCTTTTTTCATTTGATAAGAATTCTATCCAATATTTTTTTATTTTTTTATTTTTTCAGACATAGTTGAACAGAAACATCAAATTGAAGTAATATGGTTATCTTAAAATTGAAGTAAGATCAAATGTTGCAATTTAGACCATCAAGTCAATTTGTTGTATTTGAGTCCAGTCAAATTTTTTTGATGTAAGGCCTAAACAAATTGAAACTAGAGGGCTTAATTTGCAACAAATTTAAATTAGAGGATGCAAATTACAATAAATTTGACCAAATTGCATTTTAATATTGGTGAAGTAGGATGGAATTGTTAATCACCATTAGTCAAAAAATTAAATTGGATAAAAATGTAATAAATTGAAACATAAGGATCTAAACTGCAAGGTTTCTCCAAGCTAATTAATGAAACATGGAGCCTACCAACTTTCAGGAAATAACAAAATTTCATACGAATTATAAATCAAGTCCAAGTTAAGATTGTAGACAAAAAAATAAAAATAAAAAATAAGAAAACTTAGATAATGAGACTGAATTGAAAAGAAAAAGCCCCAAAAACTGACAGGATCATGAGCAGAAGAATAGTTGGAGAATATGTAGGCATTATTCCAAGTGCAGAACTATTATGTTTCTGGTTTTGAGCTTGAGGTGGGTTTGCAATCTCAGGTTCAAGTACTTTGATGATCATCTTCTGTCCTCTCTGGCAATGTCCAGCAACCCCACTAATGAAAAAGAAAAAACCAGGTCTATCCAATTTGAAAACGGTTTCACCATTATTGGAGAAGAAAAGGGGATGAGTAGAATGACATTTCCCATATTCCTCTTCAGTCACCTCCATAACTGAGTCTTTTTTGTACTTGAAATCTATATACATTTCCATGAAAAAACACAAAGAAAATGTTAAAAAATAAATTAAAAAAAAAAAAAAAACAAAAAGAGTTGAGGGTTTTACCCAAAAAACAGATTTAAGTAGTACAAAGTACTTACAAACAGTGTCATTAACATTGAACCTGTTTTGAGATGCCCATTGGTTGTAAAATTGTTGGTTTTTATTTTTTGGAACCTCCCAGCCATTGGTTCCCCCAACTTCAAACTTAGTGCATGTTACAAAGAAGAATTTGAAGGTAGAGAGAAGGAGGAAAGAAAGAAGTAGTTTGGAGGACTCCATGAAAGACAAAAAGCACAATGAGTGTAGCTTTAGGAAGAGTGAAAATGGTGTCTAAGAAAATGTAATGGAGAAAATGGGTTTTTGGAGTTTAATAAGAGAGATATGCAGTTTGGTTGAAGTCTGGTTTAGTGAGGGAGTAGAGGAAGAGAATTCTAAGGGAGTGAAATTTGGAGGTAGTGGGATTGTTAAAGTGTAAAACCGTTAACCAAATAGGCTAATCTTTGACTTGGTAGTACGACTGTTTTCCAACAAGGCAGCTCAACGAGACTGTTGAGAGGAATTAGCTGACATTAAAAATAAATAAATAAATAAGGGAAAAACGGATTTAGGATCTCTACTATAT
The DNA here is from genome assembly GCF_031755915.1 of Ziziphus jujuba. Taxonomy (NCBI): domain Eukaryota; kingdom Viridiplantae; phylum Streptophyta; class Magnoliopsida; order Rosales; family Rhamnaceae; genus Ziziphus; species Ziziphus jujuba. The sequence continues at coordinate 19,275,628 of NC_083387.1, forward strand.
TTTTATTTATTATTATTATTTTTAATCTTTGTTTATACTTAGTTTTTAATTCTAACATTTGATTTCTCAATCCAACTGTTGATATAAAACCATTTTATCAATAATAATAATAATAATAATAATATAATGAAATTTGAATCAAACATTTGTGTGGATATATATTTTGTGTTAAAAATACAATTATGCACAAACATAAAACGAAAATAAGTAGATGCAGTATGAGCTGAAATCGTAGTTAATAAAAGATTAATTTGGCAAAATATACGTAATATGCTTTCAAAATGAATGAGATGTATGTCATCCAGATTATATTGAGTAATATAAATCACTAGGCTTTGAATGAAAACATTACTTCACGAAATATATGTGTATATATTAATGTATAATTTATTTGATGGGAGAATTATTTCCTTGTGGCTATTTTAAAATAAGGCTGCTTTAAATGCAAATATCTCATAATGCAGGCTGGGATTAAATTAGACTAAACTATTAATTTTTTTTTTTTATTTGCTGCATTCTTCTAACTATTGTCACATCAATCTAGTAAAATGTTTATTCAAATTTTATTTGACTAACTTTAAATGTATTCCAAACGATCCTTATTTAGAGATATATTGTTTTAAATTCAATTCAATTAAATTGGATTATTTTGAATTTATCTAAATTTGATTTGAGTAAACTTAGAATTTTAAATTTAGATGTACTCCAATTGAGTCCTATTTAGAGACATATAATTGAAAAAACTATATTGTACCCCTCTTAACTATACCATTTTTCGCACTTTGTCTTTGGGCCTTATGTACAAAACTCATTTGCTATTTACCCAAAAAAAAAAAAAAAAAAAAACCAGAAAAAAAAAAAGAGAAAAGAAAAGATTTTTTTAAAAAAAATTTGCATTGCCCTCTTAAAATAATTTTCAAGTTTCTTAAATTTTTTATGGATTTTAACAAATGAATTTGATGGAATTTTTGACTGATAAACGCACATCTCATATAACTATATTTGTAAACCATCTTATTCCATTTTATTTTACCATTTAAATGGTATGTATGACAAATTTTATCAAATTAAAAAATAAACAAATAAATAAATAATCACCAGTATAATAATTTCTGTAGAACACTCTACATTACCAGGGTCATTTTTAATCAATTCCGCCTTTTCCTACATTTTGCATCAAGAAAATCTTACTTGGATAGAAACATTTATCATGCATCTTTCAAAACAATATTTAGTTTGTCAACATAAACAATGACACTAAAATTCCCAGCCACAACAAAATCAACCAAGTTAATTTTGTGGATTGATTGTTTAAACTAAGATTTATTATATGAAATATCAATAAGATCTGCAGAGACAGATGAATTAAGGTTAATATTTTGAACAAGACCTAAATAATGAGACTATGATGACCTTATCACATCCCAAACTTTTTGCGGTTTCAAAAAATGAAAGTTAGCGTTGGATCCAAGCTGTGGTAAATCCATGAACTTTTTAGAACATTTTTTTTTCTTCATTGTTGAATAAAAATTGATTTATCTTTTAACATATTTTAAAAATTGATTACAATTAGTATATTATAAAATTCGGCTTTGAATTATAATTTATGAGGTTCTAAAAAAAAAAAAACAAAATGGAAAAAAACTTGTATGTATAGTTATGATGAAAAAATATTTTTCTCAACATGAAGTGTCCAAAAATTAATCCAGAATTTATAAAATATAGTAGAAAATATAGAATGCCATAATTTGTAAGTTGTAAATAATAAAAAAGAACAATGCACTCTTTGTAATTTTCCGAGGGATGTATGATAATTAAAATATGGTAACCATGTAGAATTTTTTTTTATATCAATATTTTAGAAACAAGAAACGCAAGGAGTTTCCAATAAAAAGTTTCTGATACTTATTTTATTTTACTTTATTTTTAAAAACAAAATACAGAAACAATAAAATTACTAATTATTCCTATTTCCACTTCTGGAAAGACGAAAAATATTATCCCTATGCCAACCAGAAATTTATGCGTGGCACCTCATTAATCCAAATCCATCATTTTCCAGATTACAGCACTGAATCCATTCCCTTCTCTCATATTAACCAAATGTTGCCCAAAAACAATTTCTTCTTTTGCTTTTATTCCACCAAAATCAGCAACCCAAAAAAAAAAAAAAAAAAAAAATCTCTAACAAGGATTCATACAAATCTTCTGTTTCTGTGTGATGTATTTCTTGTTTCTTTTCTTGTTTCTTTTATATTTTTCCAACCTATCCTTTGGTGAGAAAAATCACAAAATAATATCTTTCAAGGCAACAATATTGCAGCTTGTTTGGGTGGTAGCATTGTTCCCTTGGTTCCTCAGCATATTGGATTTGTACCCGTTGCTGCCATTATTGCTGCTATTTTTATGATCAAAGCGATAACGATTGTATGTTGCTTGCTCAAGTGTTCCATCTCTGAAAACAAACACACTTTCATCTTCTTCCATTCGACGCCATTTTCGGTTTCGATCGTGGATTCGATACAGCGGCATACCTCTTAAGGGAGAAAAGAAAACAAACACAGATGAGATTTAAAAAGGCTGATATTAATCCTCACATAGCTAATATTAATTTTAGTACATTAATTAATTATTTTATAAGAAATAGAAAAAAAGAAGAAGTTTAATATGTTATACCCTGCAAGTGCAAGATGATCATATATTGACGCCAAGAAGGTGCTAATTCAACAAAACTCGAAAAAAACATTAAAATAAAGACAACTTGCATGAAACTTGCAGTGTGATTCAGACTGAAAGATAAATTTTTTCAGCATGACATTAAATTTTTGAACCTAATTAAATAAAATTTGACTTTTTTAGTTGATGAAATATGATTAACTTGTCCTTTAACTATTTTTTTTTTGTTTTATTATTTTATTCATGCTTTTAGAATTAATAAATTAATATTATCACTCAAACCATTTTATTGGGGTGTAAATGATATTTCTCAAACCATAAGGACATCTCTATAATCAGGTCGTACTTAATTTAGAGGGTTTTACTGTATATGAAATATAGCCCTATGCTATGGTATCCACTTACATATATTTTGATAATGATAAAATTAGTAAAAATCTAGTTTTTCTGGAAAAATAATAATTTTTTTTATTTAGATATTTATTATGAAATAAAAAAATATAAATTCAAAAAATTAGATTTCATCACTATAAAAAAATATATAAAAAAATTGTTCCTACCTATAAGATACATCACAATTACAAATAATAAATTAATCTGCCTAGATGCACAAAATAAATTTTTTGAGTTTTAAATAAACAGTAAAATTAAAATATTACATATTTATTCCTTTTCTCATACGTATTTATTCGAGATGATAAACTCAAAAGTCAAACCAAAAGTTCAAATATTATTTTATACAGATAAAATTAAATTTATTACTATAATAATTTTGAAGTACTTTCCTCTTTTTTTTTTTTTTTTTTTTGGCTAAATAAAGTACTTTCCTATTATTTGTTGTTGCCACTCACAACAAAATATAATTGTATAACTTTAGACCCTATTTTCTATTAAAAAAAAAAAAACTTTAAGCCCTATTAAAGCGGTTAAGCTTTTTCTTTGTATTTTTATTTGATAATTTTGGACTATAGAATAATAATTAGAGTAAAAGCAACAAATATTTACTTTAGTTTACAAGGTAAAAATGTTGTTATAAAACATCCAAAAGCAAAAATTAAATAAATTATTTTATGAACTCTCTATAAAATAAATATTTTATATGAAAAATTAAAAAAGGCACATAAGTTTAAAAACTATATTTTCTATATAAAAAAAGGATAAAAAACTATATATTTAATATTTATAGCATAAGATTTCCATCTCGAACCGGAATATTTAGCTCCCCAAAGGCCTTATTATCTCTACTTGAAATTCAAACCTATTAGTATGTATAATAATATTGTCAACTCAATATCAACATTCCCACCAACAAATTTTTTTTTTAAATAAAAAATATAATTAATGAATATGTAATAACAAAACTCCCTAAAACTATAGTAATGTATCCAATTTGTTTAAAAATATAGTTAAAATATTTTGTAGTCAAAATCCACTATAAGAGACCGATAAGAAAACCAATATGTAACTCAATTTTTTTTTCCTTTCTTTTTCATTATTTAATAAAAAAGAAACATAAATAATTAAATTATATAAATAACAAATTAAACAACTATAAAATTATAGAAATGAAATCCAATTCAATTTTATTACCAAAAAAAACGAAAAAAAGAATCCAATTCAATTCGTTTTAAATTATTAAAGCAAAAAAGAAAAAAAAAAAAGCAATAAAATAGGAAACCAAAAGCGAGAGAGAGAGAGAGAGAGAGAGAGAGACGTACCTAATATGAAAAAGATCGGAGATATCGTCCATCCCGATGTAGAAGCTAACGGCGTCGATGAAAGCACGATACGTATAGATGTGAAGCCCGTCGATTCTCGGGTACGGCAGTTTCGGCTTAGGCGGCGGTGGGTCCGAACCCGAACCCGAAACCGAACCGCACTTAGCAAACTGAAACCGCCAACCACCGGCCGAGTAAACGTACTCTTTCCAAACGCCGGAAGAACTAGGCGGCGGCGGTAGTTTTCCGACGAAGCCCAAGGTGGCCATGATGGGCTCCAACTCGTCGTGGGTCATAATAGGCTTGAAGGTCCTTGTGTGCCACAGAGCCAGCTTCCTCATACTCTCTTTCATGCATTCCTCCATTTGGATTTCACTTTTCCCGTTTCGAAACTTTTTTTTTTTTTTTTCTTTTTCCCCTTTCGAAACTTTTTTTTTTTTTTTTTTAAAGAGAGAGAGAAAGAGAGAGAGAGCTCTTGAATGCAGGGATTTTGGAGAGGTTTTAGAGTTGGTAAAGGAGATTATAAATGACATAATTAACCGACCACGACTCAGAATAAAAGAAAATTAAAAAAATACATATATATATATAGTAAAAAATACATATATATATAGTAAAAAATACATATATATATATATTTTTGGAAAGAGGAAATCTTGGGGGGAGAAGTAAAAAATAAAAAATAAAAATCAAATCAGTGGGCTTTTTTATTTTTGTTTCTGTTTTTGGTGTTTTTTTTTTTTTTTTTTTATGTTTTCTTTTTCCCCTATTTGGGAGCGGTATAGCTTTCGTGGAAAAAGGTGAGTGAACCCAGATTTGTAGGAGTCGGCCAGGTGAGATTGACGTGTCGTGGCCATAAAGAAAGGAGATTATGTTTTCTTTTAAAAGCCCCTCTCTCTCTCTCTCTCTCTCTCTTCTCTCTCTCTCCAAATGTCTCCAGAGTCCAAACTCATCAAATTCTATGGCTTTTTAAAAATTTCTTACCATATGGACTCCGAGTGAATCGGTATCACTATGACTATGTATGAATTTGAAATTTGGTTTTGTTTTTTGAATTTTACGCTACAGAATTGTTATGCTTATCATCAATAGGCCAAATATATTATTCTAAAATCATCTTTTTGGTTTAATCGAAATTGCTTGACTATTTACATCCTGAACCCATTTATTTTTAACTTTCTAAGTACCAACCAACTGATCATATGCACAATTTTCACCCAAAAAAAAAAAAATTGTACGACAAGTATAATATTTTTTTTCATTATTTTATTTAAAATTTGTTTTTTTTCTTTTTTTAAATTTATATTAGTCAGTTTTGGAATCACAATGTTGGTCGAAGATGCTCTTAGTCTTAGACCATGGTGGTCCTGGTCCATGACCCATCGTTCTATTAATAAAAAACTAAAAACAAAAACAAATAGAAAACAAATCTGAACGCAAATCCTGCCACCACGGCCGATATGGACTTGAGTGGCAGAAGAAAAAGCCTTCTTCTTCTTCTTCTTCTCCTTCACTTCCAATTCTTAGCATTTTTCTCAGTCACAGTCACAGTCACAGTCACAGCCACTTCATCATCAGCAGAGGACCCAATCTCATCATCATCATCAGCCATATCAAGGTTCCGACACTACCTCCAAATCAACACTGCCCACCCAACTCCCCTGTACTACCAAGCAGCCGATTACATCCTCTCCCAGGCCGAGTCCTTGTCCCTCGAATCCCAAACCCATGAGTTCGTCAAAGGCAAGCCACTCGTCCTCCTCAAATGGCCAGGATCCGACCCTTCTCTTCCTTCGATCCTTCTTAATTCACACACCGACGTCGTTCCAGTCGAGAACGACAAGTGGGTTTACCCTCCCTTCTCTGCCCATGTCGATTCACATGGGAATATATACGCCAGAGGCTCTCAGGACACCAAATGCATTGGCTTTCAGTACCTGGAGGCCATTCGACGCTTGAAGGCTAATGGGTTCCGGCCAATTCGCTCGGTTTATGTGTCTTTTGTACCTGACGAGGAGATTGGTGGACGAGATGGTGCTCACAAGTTCGCTGAATCAGATGTTTTCAGGGATATGAATGTGGGTATTGTGCTCGATGAAGGTATTTTATTTTATTTTTTTTCCTGTAACTGGGACTTTGAGACTGTGTTCTTGATTATTGAATGAATTTCATTTCAATTTATTTTTATTTTTTTTGCTGTTGTTGTTTGGGGTGGGAGAGTAGGGTCGACTTCGGAAGATGAGAATTACAAGGCGTTTTTTGCGGAGAGGTGTCCATGGTGGCTGGTGATCAAAGCTACAGGGGCACCAGGCCATGGAGCAAAGCTTTATGACAACACTGCCATGGAGAACCTGTTGAAAAGCATTGAGAGTATCAGGCGTTTTCGAGCTTCACAGTTTGACTTGGTCAAGGCGGGTTTGAAGGCTGATAGTGAGGTTATCTCTGTTAACATGGTGTTTCTGAAAGCTGGCACCCCGTCACCAACTGTAAGTTGGCTGACTCTGTAGCTCTTTATTGTCGACTATTTAGTGCTGCTCTGACAATATTTTGTATAAAAAAATAAGATATATATATATATATATATATTTTTTTTTTTTCCCTATATTCTGTATAAGCTAGTCATGAGATCAAGATTGACAGCTGGTTTTCAATGGAACTTCTGCACTAAGAGATTTCTTTTTTTGTAGTTTGTAGTTTTGTTCTGTGAACTCACCTAACACCGCACAGCATGTAGGTATTAGATAATGGGACTTGTTATGAATAATGGAGAGTTTCATTAGCCTTTTTGGCATTTGGCTATTGGCTTTCTCAAGAGGAGCTTGTGTATGCTATAAATACATGTATATTCGGAGCATTGTTGCAGCAAATTAAAATGAAATTATTAAACATAGTGATGGAGTTGTTAATTGTTACCCTAAGATAGATGAATGACCGTCCACATATTAGATGCTTGCTATGTGTTAAGGCATAAGGTAGAGTGTAGGCCCCATATGATGATGAGAAGCCAGTTAATGTTCCTCCTGAAGTTACCAGTGAAACTTCAAGTAATATGATGAAGAATCATTTTGGAAGATCCTTATTTTCTCTTGTCTAAATCATGATCATTTTATGATGATAATTATAATGAAGTATTTTTAACTATTTCCCCCATTTTGTTTGTCAGGGTTTTGTCATGAATTTGCAGCCATCTGAAGCTGAAGCAGGTTTTGATATAAGAGTCCCACCAAATGCTGATCCAGAGGCTTTAGAGACACGCATTGCTCAAGAATGGGCACCTGCTTCACGCAATATGACATTTGAGGTAATAATTCACTCTTTGAAACTTCTTTTCTTGGAATCTAATTCGAAATAAGGATGGAGAAAATGTTTGTATTATGGGCAATATGATTACTTTCTGCCTAAAAATATGAGCATAGATAAAGCAATTATACATGTTTACAGTATTTGAATTTTTACCATTCGTTGTGTCACTTTTCTTCTTTTTTAATTTCATTTTCCACTAAAATCACGTTAAAAAGCTTGTCCATTTTGATTTTTCAAATTCACTTTTTAACCAAGACTTCTGGTAGACCGCATCAAATACTCAAGTTTAATGTACCAAATAAAAACGAAAAAGCTGAACAGGATGGGAAACAATATTATTCTATTTTGTAGCTTTGATGGTAAGTATTAATGGTCTTTAAAATAAAGCCAAGGAACATGAGGAAACCATGCAAAGTTTTCAAAGAGAGACTTCTTATGGTGCTAGAAGAAGAACCCTTGCCAATTTACTTTTGGGAAATTTTAATAGGAACGTAGAACCTGTTGAAGATAGAAGAAAGCAGAAAAATCATCTGTGCCTGCGGCTGTGCTAGTTTAATGAAAAAGGATTTCTCGTTCTTAATAGCGTGTGTGGTCCAAGTGAATAGTCTGTTACTGGTTGGCACCAAGTATCCAGCTCACTATAGAATCGGCTTTCCTAAGGCTTAACTTGCCTTGATGCATTTCAGTGATCAATACCATGATCATGTTGGTTCAATTACTTTAGCATCTTGAAAGCATGGATAATTATTAAACTCGAAGAATTTATAATTATTTGTATGGCTGTTACTTGAATTCTTAATATCTTTGGCAGTTCAAAATGAAGGTTCCTGTGCGTGATAAGTTTGGGAGACCAGTCATCACCACAACTGACAGTTCAAACCCCTGGTGGAATCTGTTGGAAGAAGCAGTAAGGAAAGCTAATGGAAAACTTGATAAGCCAGAGATAAATCTTGGTACAACAGATGCTCGCTACTTCCGGGTACTGGGAATACCAGCTATTGGCTTCTCTCCTATGATCAATACTCCTGCCCGTCTTCATGACCACAATGAGGTGAGCATTTTAACTGTATGGGTTTATTGTTTGCTAAATCGAACAAATTTATCTATGATGGCAGATTGACCAATATTACCTTCTACATACAATGTCTTGGCTATGAGACATTGGCAAGCAAGGAAATGATGCCATGTCTTCTGTGGTTTGTTTTTCAAAGCTTGTCCTCTTCCCACCAACCCATCCCACCCCAACCTTACCCCTACTGTCCAACCTGCCAAATGGATCACTATGAATTTTTGTCAAAGTAGGATCCATTTATATGTTACTTTGAACCCTTTCTCTCCCTTTAGCAGACAACGTTTATAAGTTAATTTTCTTCACATATCTGACCACCTTTTTTTTTTTTTTTTTTTTTCTTTACCTTGTTGCACAGTTCCTGCACAAAGATGAATATCTGAAAGGAATTCATATTTATGAATCTATTATCAGAGCTTATGCATCCCATGTAGAGGATGAAAGAAATGGAAGCTCCAAAGATGAGTTATGAGAGGGAAAATAAGCTAACTCATGTCTTCTGAGGTACATTGCCTGATGGTATTTCATGTGCTTAATCGCAATGGGATAAGAGAAGTCTGGTAAAGCAGGGGTTGATCTCCAACTATGCAGGGGACTGATTCATTACAACACTGGCTGGATGTTTTGGTAATCAGACATGATAAAAAAGCAACTTTGTTCCCACGTCATATTGAATTTCCTTTAAATTTGTACCAGAACATACAAGATTCAATGAATATTACAGCGTGAATTAGTTCAATTCTACACATGCATACATCAACTTGTATTGTTGTAATCAATCACATTACATTCAAGCTACCTATTTGTCCATTGGAGGACCGTGGACCTATGCCAAATCCTCGATCTTCGGGGTAGATGGAATTTGATATCCAATCTCATACAACGGCAAACCAATTTTATCAGCTATCAATTAGTCAAATCTTCTGCATCTTTGGTCTTAACGTAATTCTTATACTATTAGAGTCAGCATCTCAATTTTAGTTCACATATAACTCCAGCTTTGTATCTATTGGAGATGAAGATATGATAACTATCTCTTTCTTTCAATTGATCACTGGGTTTGACATTTTTCTTCAAGGTATCTTTTTTACGTACCTTCTATTGTACACAGAATTCGCATGCAGCAAGAGCTCATGGATTCTGCTACCAGTAGTCCCCACAAGAACACATCCCATCTTGAAAATGATGGTATCGGATAGGATCTCTTATCACAATGGTTCTCTGCTCCATCTTTGCTAACAGCTTTGCAAAGACGTGGCAGTCTCCACAAATCCTGATGTTTTTCCTGATTCTGATGGTCTTTTCCTTTGGAAAGCTCATCAAACCAAAGGCAATTGCCAATTTCTCACTGTGATATCTAAGTGAATCTTCCCCTTGTTCCCCTTCAAGATCTTGCAAAACAAAATTGGTGTCTGGAACATAACCTACTTCCAGTAATCTCTGTATCAACTGGTTTAGGTACCTAGTAATCTTATCCATTTGTGGATTCAAGTTATCTCCTACAATAAAAGCATGGATCTGTTTTTTCACTTCAATCCAGCTGCACCCTGGTTCCTTCTTGATTCCTCTGATTCTCATAGTCTTCCTAATTTCTTCAGCTTCCTCCCACCTTTGAAACTTGGCATAAATATTGGATAGCAGTATGTATGTCCCAGAGTCTTGTGGATCTAGTTCTAGAATTTTTTTAGCAGCATATATTGCTAAATCTGCATGCTGGTGAACCCTACATGCACCAAGTAAAGTTCTCCATGTAACAGTATCTGGTTCGCCTTCCATTTCATTAATTAACCTCACTGCTTCATCGAGTTTCCCGGCCCTTCCAAGAAGATCGATGATGCAGCCATAGTGTTCTCTCCCTGAAGCAATCCCAAAAAGCTGCTTCATCGATCGAAAATAGTACCAACCATCTTCTACAAGCCCAGCATGGCTACAGGCAAACAGAACACCAACTAATGTAACATAGTTTGGTTTCGTCCCTGAAACTTTCATGGACTCGAACAATCCTAGTGCCTCTTTGCTGAAACCGTTTTGGGCCAAACCAGCAATCATTGTGCTCCAAGAGATCACATCCTTCTCGAACATCCTTGAAAAAACAGTGTTGGCATTTACTACACTGCCACACTTGCAATACATATCCAGAAGTGCGTTGTTCAGAATTAGATCTTGGTCAAACTTCAGCACATGAACATGGATTTGTCTTCCCAATTCTAATAGAGACAATCCAGTGCAGGCTCTTAACACACTGGTTAGTGTTGCCTGGTGAGATTGAAAACCTGCCCTCTTCATTCTCTTGAAAAGATTCAGAGCTTCATCACCATCACTGTTTTGTGCAAACCCCCCAATGATTGAGTTCCAAACAACCAAATCTCCAGTTACCATTTCATTGAAAGCAGACAGTGCATTTTGCAGTTCACCCATTTTTGAGTAACTGTCAATGAGAGAACTACGAACAAAGACATCGGATTCTAGCCCAGCTTTGATTATGCTACAGTGAAGCTGCTTAAGATTCCATAACTTGGAGCAAGCTCTCAGAACCGAAGAATAGGTGAACATATTCGGCCTCACACCTTCTCTTAGCATCAAAACCAAAAATTCCAATGCTCTGTCATGGAGCTCAGCATTACAGTAAGCCGATATCATGGTCGTCCAAGAAACAACATTTCTTTCAGTCATTTGGTCGAACAGCTGCCTTGCTTCATCCAGGAGATCAAATTTAACGTACATGTTGATGAGAATGTTGATTACGAACATCGTGGGTCGATGCCCATTTGAGAAAACATGCTCATGGACGAGCTTACCCTGTTCAACCGTCCCACGAGCCAAGCAGCACTTAATAAGCTCCGAGTACGTGATGGAATCCGCCCGAACGCCGTTCCTTTGCATGGCGTCCAAGACTTTGATAGCTCCGGGCAAGTCTCTCTGGAAGCAAAATCTTCCCAATTCATCAACCAGAGAAGAATACGGTGATTCTGGAGTATTCTGAGCCGCCATGGACGTGATAGAGCGAGCGCACAACCAATGGGACTGTTTTCGCGCCGTGCAGTTCATCTTGAAAATGGCCCTCATCGTTCCGACTTCTAATAAGCTTCCAAAATGAATTCAAACATTCCGAGAATAGCTAGCCTCACGTCGTCGCTGCGAAACGAATCGGTTTCCGGAATATGAATTCGACCCGTTGGTTTTCGGGGCTCCGAATCATAAACGAGTACGTGAGAGTGACGTGGGCTGGGTGGTGGGGTGGGGAGACAGAGAAGCCCAAGTCCAGAAGGAAACCCAACAAAAGAAGGTTCCAAATTCCTCGTCTCCTTCTTCACGCATTCGTTTTATTTCCTTTTCCTTTGGGTGCTCCGGGGCAACAAGCTACGGCTACAGCTACAACTACACCTCCGAATACTGATCGAATACGTCGCCGTTTCCGTTCGAAGCTCTCTCCTTCTTTCTCGGTGTAACAACCCTAGAATTAAGAAAACCTAATTTCCGATCCCTGCAACTGCAAGTAATCATGGTTCGTCGTTGAGCTCGATAATCGCCGCAGTTGAGGTCAACTTGGCCTTGGCCGTTACATTCAATCTAGAAGAACATACATATATATACACATATATATATGTATATATAGAGAGAGAGAGAGAGAGATTGAGGATGTCTCTGAGAATAAAAGCGGTGGTGGATAAGTTCGTGCAGGAGCTGAAGGAAGCTCTGGACGCAGACATTCAAGACAGAATCATGAAGGAGAGGGAGATGCAGAGCTACATCGAAGAACGCGAACGCGAAGTCGCCGAGCGCGAAGCTGCTTGGAAGGCCGAGCTCTCACGCCGCGAGGTCTCTTTCTCGCCTTCTCCTATTCGTCTTTCTTTCTCTTAATTTTTGCATAGGATTCAAGTGCTTTAATAATCTTAATTTCCTATAATTCGCTACATTTCCATTACTGTCATGGGGTAAAAATGTATTATAAATCTAGAGAAAAATGTTATACTTGTATTTTTGTATGGTTTAGTTTTATTTTTAAAATTTTTTTATTTTGGGGGTTGTGGGAATAAGTTCGTTTGCTTCACTTGAGACTACACTTCATTCTGTTCTTTAATTGGAAACTATAAACTATGTACTAAAAAATATATATATATATATATATATATTTGGAGTAGAAGTAAAAAGTGGCCTTGTAGCTGTTCATATTATTCTGCTCCTTTGAAAATGGTTGGTAGCTTATGCTTTGAGTTTTTTGTACAGGTAAGTTTATCTTCCATTTAGCAGTAATAGGTACCATTTTATTTATAATCTGTGAAAAAGAAAAATTACCATTTTTTTCTATGTTTCTTAGCTTCTAAAAAGCCTGCCCAATAAGGAAGAATGAATTTCTTATTCTGGTTCTAAATAGTAAAATTACTCTTATTCAGTGGTTCATTCTTCTTGAGTCGACAGCCGACTTCTTTTGTTCAAGTATTCTTTTTTGTAAACCATGGCAATGTATTCTACACTGGGAACTGCGAACTTCTCCCTTTTGGCTCAGGGTTATCTGTTTTAGATGAATAACTGGCTTTGATTTTCATATTACGCATAATGATAGTCTTATGGATTCCCTTATTGCCATGTCTTGTAAAGGTGGTAAACTCGTGTTGAAAATTCATTAGTTTATTTGCTGTAGTCTATGGCATTCATTGATTTGGGAATTCATTGAATGGAAAGTTATATGGCTATTCCTGTGGAGACATAGGATCTTGCCTGAGAATGATGGGTTTTCTTCTTATAAATGTTGTTTCATGGCTTTTCTAAATGTTTCTTGAAACTTGTATTCTCTTAGATAATTAAGCAATACCACGGATGGCCTTTTTCCTGTCATCAATATGTTTATTATTAAGTGAACCTTGTCAACTTAGCATCATGGTCAATCCTAAGCTTCGTTTTGTTGGCAGTAGATGTTTTTACTTATGTTTTTTGAGTTTTAAAGTCTTTCTATAGTGTATTTCTAGATTTCAGGATGTTAGTGCTTGCATTTTTTTGGGAATCTAGAAGACTTTTGTTTTTCTGCAAGGCTAAAGAGCCAAGAAGCTCTTGTAGTTCTACTAGGTTAAAGCAGTGGCTAATGGTAATTGCATGGAATGACTTCCAAATTTCTGAAGAAATCTTTATTTAGTTTTCATGTTGTGTTGTCTTGGAGCTTAACCGCTTTTTTTTTTTTTTTTTTTTTTTTTGGGTGGCATCACTCAGCTGCATGTTTGAATTTCAATTTAGTTGATGTATGGATAATGTCTTACATATCCTTCTGAACTTTATTTTGTCACAGGCAGAGATTGCTCGTCAAGAAGCAAGACTAAAGATGGAGAAAGAAAACCTTGAAAAAGAGAAAAGTGTCCTGATGGGAACTGCATCAAATCAAGATAATCAAGATGGCGCTCTTGAAATCACTGTAAGCGGTGAAAAGTATCGGTGTCTTAGGTTTTCAAAGGCAAAGAAATGAGCCTTTAAAAAGTGGGTGTTACTTTTTTTTTTTCTTGACTTGGTTGCCCGCTTTTTAGTGCCTCATTACTCTTTTGCTCCAAAACTGTACATGTAGGCGTGGCATTGCAACAAAATTGATAATGCCACTGGATGTATCGTTTAATTCCTTGGAGAGATGAGGGCTTGTAATTCATGGAAAAAAACTGAGAAAGGAAAAAAATGAATAAAAAAAAAAAAGGTAGCTATTGTTTCTATGATTCTTTCAGTCAATAATTACCTGTAACGAGAATTAGTATGGTTGCTTAGTTTTTGAATTGCATGATGTTACCACGTTTTGAATCAACAGGAGGGGATATTCATCAAATTAAAATGTTGTGTAAAGTTATGAAGATCATCGTGTCACTTGGATTTTGCTGACGCTGCTAGGTTCATCTATTGAGATTTCATATTTTTTGAGCAACGCTGTTCAGCACAACTTGTGCTGCACCACAGTCCACATGGCATGCTTCGATATGCTGGCTGATATGGGTTTCTCCATCCCAACACAGGGTCCATGCCATGTAGACTTGTTTTGCAGCACAAGTTGTGTTAAATGGCATTTTTCGTTTTTTTTTTTTTTTTTTTTTACTGTTGTGTCAATCAAGAAACTATATATTTTGGGTAGTATGGATCTGGACTATTGACATTCAATACTACGAGATTGAAGTATAACGCCAGTAATAACACAGGTACCAATGGACAATGTTCAAGTTCTTTCTGGAGAGAAGCATGAAGCATGAAATTCTAAGGTCGAAGCAAAGCATGGAAAGCCTGGTTATATTTTTACTCTGGAAACATGCATGGTCCATGGAGCACCTGAATTTCTTTCAAGTTCAAATATGCATAGCCACAGCGGCACATGAAAAAACTTGTGAGAAATAGGCCTGGCCAAGGAAACCAATGCCTATATTTCCATATTTTGCAATATAATTTTTGTTTATGAAATAAATTTTGAGCACTTATAAAGTGCAGGAAAGACCAATCATGACTTGTCACCTATGCATGCGCTTTCTTGCGTCTGGGTAAAATCCGAACTATGAAGGATGAAGAAGTTGTTTTGTATTTTTGTGAGTAAGACGGTTTGATTGCTAGTGATATAGTGGGAAGGAAGTTAACGACGGTTAATTACCCCCAAAATTATATAAAAAAACAAGTTAAACAAAGAAAAAGAAAAAGAACAGTTTATTCTACTGAATATCACTAAGCCTTCAATATAAAATCTCAGAAACTGCAAATTTGCAGAAGTTGCAAATAGCAGTTGAGCATCACAAAGGGTAACATGAGCTTTGAGTTGGATGTCAAATTGCTTTTGATGCTCACCATATTTAGTTTGGAAGATGTTTTTGGCAGAGGAAAAGGGCTACTACCGAGGCCAGCAGCTTTAAGTGTCGAAGGCGATATACAGGGGAGAAGCTTCATGCATGACGAGGAAAGGAGCTCTGGTTTATTCAATGTGAAGAGCTTCGGTGCTCGTGCAGATGGCCGAACCGATGATAGCCATGTCTCAACTTATTTCTATTCTTTCTTATTCTTCTTAAATATTTCTTCTCTTCGCCTACTTTTTGTTTAGTTAATAAAAAAAAAAAAAAAGGCTCTGTTTTCTTTATGTTCTTTCTTGTTCCTATTTACAATGAAGAAGATACCTTTTTCTTTTAGACTGAATTAGAATGACCTAAGTTTTTTCTTTTTAATTGACGAAAAATTAAGGACTTTTCCAAGTTAATGGTTACTTAGTAATGATTATCTGGAAATTGGGTTCCTCTCCCAACATTCAAAACCATGAGATTATTCCCTGTGTGGCGGTGAAAACAAATTTATGGAAATTGGGTTCCTCTCCAACATTCTAAAACATGACAGTATTCCCAGTTTGGACAAATTTAGCCAATCTAGTTTTACATAATTATGAAACTGAGTAGTTACCAAGTATCTGCCAATACATTCTCTGCAGATGACTTTACGATCACCTACTCAGCAGAAATTTTGGATCTCGCTCATACATATATATCATCGTATTCTATGTTGGTAGGGAACTTGGTTTTCCACAACTGTCTTTCCATTTTATTCTTGAAACTTCTCTTCCAGCCTCTAAGCTGTTTTCAGCATGAAGGCTTGGTTTTTTGTTGGTTCATTTATTTATTATAGTAACTTTAAAAAATATCATGCAATAGATTTCCTACAACAATAGTTTCAAGAACTCATTTACAATGTATGTATTTTGTTTCGTGGAACGATGCTAACAATATGACAAAACTGGTAACTGTGATTCCAGGCCTTCAGAGCAGCTTGGAAGGAGGCATGCAAGTCCACAGGTAGGGTAAATCTTGTCATACCAAATGGGACATATTTGATTGGACCTGTTAAATTTGCAGGTCCTTGTCAAAAAGTATCATATCTGACCGTTAGCATGAAGGCAAGATCATTGTGATATTTATCTACTCTTTTACAAGCGTCTGTTCTGCAATCCAGTGATGGAGTCATTTCCTTTGAACTGAATTTTGACAAATCAACTGGCAGGGTTATTTGAAGGCTACAACCAACTTGCTCAAGTATAGATTCGGTTCTGGTTGGATTGAATTCAGAAGGATGGACGGGCTAACCTTGACCGGAGGTGGGACCTTTGATGGCCAAGGCGCTCATGCCTGGCCTTACAACGATTGCTTTACAGATTCCAATTGCAAGCTCCTCCCCACTGTATGTTCTGTTAATAAAGATCCTTAAACATTCAGTTCTTTAAGGTCTATTCATGCAATAAGAAGTTTGTGAGTTGAGAATAAGACTAAAATGCAATAAGAAATCATTTTATGATTTCAGAATCTGAAAATTCGTGGCAATGAACAAGACAGTGGTCCGTGGCATAACTTCAGTAAATAGCAAGTTCTTCCACATAGCTCTTGTAGGATGCCACCACTTCAAAGGTAGTAAAATCAAGATTTCAGCACCAGCAAATAGTCCCAACACCGATGGCATCCATGTCGAAAGAAGCTCTAGCATCTACTTTTCCCGATCCTATATCAGTACTGGCGATGACTGCATCTCCATTGGACAAGGAAACTCTCAGGTCACTGTAACAAGCATCAGCTGTGGACCTGGCCATGGCATCAGGTACTTCACATAATCCTCCATTGCAGTACCTTCATTCCTTTTCCTCCTAATTTCATAACTTTATATATACACCAAGCACAGTGTGGGGAGTTTGGGAAAGTATCTGAATGAAGGAGATGTAAGTGGACTGGTGGTGAGGGATTGCACAATGACAGGCACTATGAATGGAATTAGGATCAAGACATGGCCAAACTCTCCAGGAAGCAGTGCAGCAACCAACATGACATTTGAGAACATTGTGATGAAAAATGTGACCAATCCTATCATAATTGATCAGTCTTACTGTCCCTTCACTTCTTGCGCTACTCCTAAGGTAAATTACCGAAGTTCATGCTTTTTCAAATTACCCATTTTACTGGGTTCTTGGTTGTCATGTTACCGAAATAATCAAATCCCATTGATAACAAAATTCAGGAACCATCAAGGGTGAAGCTGAGTGATATATACTTCAAGAACATAAGAGGGACTTCTTCATCAGAAGTAGCGGTGGCTCTTGAATGCAGCAAAGGGTTTCCATGCCAAAATATATACCTTGAAGATGTTTACTTGGAGTTATCGTCAGGGGATAAGCATGCCACTTCTCTGTGTAGAAATGTTAGAGCCAAATTCATTGGTACCCAAATCCCACCCCCATGTTCCTAGTTGTAACTTAATCATGATAGGTTTGGATGAATTATTGGAAATAGTGTGTGTATATAATACAGTTGCTTATTTATGACATTTATGCATGCTACCTATCTCTTTGATGATGTACTTGACTTTTTGTAACGTCTTTATTTTATAGATTCCAATTTCCTTCTGCCACTTTACTCATTGTTCCACGTTGCTGTTTTCTGTTCTATTTAATTATTGTCAACGGAATTATGTTTGTAAAACTGTATATGGTAATATATAACTTTGTTAAAAAAAAAAAAAATATTACTCTAGAGTTCATTATATTTTTGTCTAAAGAAAGGTAGTTGTATCAGTATTTATAGTTGGATTTTTATCAGATTCTGATTATAAAATCAACTTTCTTTAGATGTAATTTAAAAAAATAAGCACAATTCAATTAAACAAACCCAACAAATTTAACTATTATGATTAGAGATTTTAATATTAATATTCTTGACCAGATAAGATAATTGTTTTTGGACATTAAGAGGCAAATCTTCAATAAATTTAAGAATACAAAACAATTGATAAGGCAAATTCCATGCAGGTTGGAGAGAACACCTCAAAACATTGCTGTGCAATCCAATTCCTTGCTTGATTTGCAGACCTTGAGACATACAAGATTTTCTCAAGAAGCAAAGAAAATTTAATATAACTTATTGCACCATATGATCTTAGTATTCATTTAAATAATATTTTATAATTCAATTGGGATCCTCTCGTGTGAGGTGAGACGGTTGCTAGTCTTTTTGTAAAAATGGTTTTATTTAAGAGGAAATTACATTATAACACTTTACTTTCATTCATACAACTTCAGTCAAATAATACTCTTCACAAAGAAATAGTTAGATGTTTGGTTACATCACGTTATAAAAGCTCTTACTAAACTAAAATATGAATAATTTTAATTAAAAGCAAAATTACTTTCTGTTTTGAAAAATCACTATTTAAAACCTTTATTTATTTATTTTTTCCAAATTGCAAAACACTTTTTCTCAATATATTTGATGATATATATATATATATATATTTTTTTTTTTTCTTTTCTGCTTTGATCTGATATGCTCCTAATAAAACTTCCAAACAGAACCTAAAAAACATTTAACCTTTTTTTTTTTTTTTTTTTTTTTTTCCTTGCACTTGGAAAATAAAAATTCAATTACTTTCAGACCCCCATTGAAAAAGCGTGCGTGAAATGATAAAACGACCTTTTATTTTTTGTTTTCAAAAGCACAAAAGGTAGGAAAACAGAAAGCAAATTGTGATTTCTCAAACAAAAAGGGTTGAGGACCCCATTGAGATGTGTTGGTGGGACTCGGAGTCGTTAATTATTAATTATATGATTAATACATAAGAAAGTTCTTTAGGATTCCCTCCATCTCTATACGCATTCCTTTTTCTTCCTTTTTCCATTTTTTTTTACTCACTTTCTGTTTGTTTCGTGGGAAAACCCAAAATCCCAGGGAAAACAAAAAAAAAAAAAGAAAAAGAAAAAAGAAAACCCAAAATCCCGGAGATGGAGAGCGCGTCGGAATTGGTGGCATTCCCATTGCTGATAACGCCGATCGAGTCCAACTACAGAGCCTGCACCATTCCCTACCGCTTTCCTTCCGATAATCCTCGCAAGCCTACCCCTGCTGAGATTGCCTGGATCGACCTCTTCCTCAACTCCATTCCTTCCTTCAAGTATTTCTTCTTCTTCTTCTTCTTCTCTAACTTCCCTTTTCATTTTACTTTTTTTTTTCCTTTTTTTTTTTTTTTCTCTCTTTTTAAAGAGAAAGTTTTAATTTTTTCTATTTTTTTCCATTTTAGAGCAAAATATTTGGCTTGAATTCTCAGAGTTTGGGATTTTGGTTACTTATAATTTGTTACAGGAAACGAGCGGAGGCTGATACTACAGTCCCTGATGCTCCAATTAGAGCTGAAAAATTTGCTCAGAGGTTGGCTTTCCATTTTTGCTTATGTTTATGAGTTTTTGTTGGACCACTTACTTAATATAGTATTCTCTGAATCCTACATTTGGAAAAATATATTTTGTGGGTTTTGTATTGTTTTTTTTTTTTTTTTTTTTTACTTCTTTGAGATCATTGCCGCACAATCACTGCTAGTGAAAATCCGCATAAGAAATCTGAATTATTATAGTTTAGTAAGAATGGGATTTTCCTTGCTAGCTGCTTAACATGTGGTTTTTGAATTGGGTTTATGAGCTCATTTGGTGATTTAGTACTGTATGTTACTTTCATTATTCTTGTGGATGCACCTACACGTTTATAGTGACAATCCCTGATTGCATTTTATCTTGTGGAAGGTACGCTGAAATACTTGGAGATTTCAAGAAAGATCCTGAAAGTCATGGTGGGCCTCCTGATTGTATAGTAAGTCATATTTGGTGAAATTATTGACTTGTTTTGGTTCTCTCAGTGATCGACTGCTTTGTTTATTTGATTATTTCATTTTTTTGTTTTCTTACTATTTGGGATGGGGTTGTATTCCAGCTTCTTTGCAGAATTCGTGACCAAATCCTTAGGGAATTGGGATTCAGAGATATATTCAAGAAAGTCAAGGCAAGTGTAAACTTTGAATGCAACACTTTCACTATGGATTCTAAAAGGAAACCATCCTTTTTAGAAAAGAGAATAATAATAATAATAACAATGTAAAAGCTGTTGTTCTAGAGTTCTGGCATGTAAGAGTGCTTCCTACAAGCACATGAAAAAATCATCGGTGAGGCAGGAGGGTAATAAGTATGCATGTGAAACTGCATGTATTTGCTAGGCAATTTCGAAATCCTTTCACATAATTACCGTCTGGCTAAGAAAGAGAGAAGGAATTGACTAATACATATGCCTCCCCTTCTCTCCTTCTCTTTTTTTTTCCTTCTCCCCCCACAAGTTTATAATCAAGCGTATTATTCTTTGTGATGGATTTCATCAGGATGAAGAGAATGCGAAAGCCATATCTTTATTTGAGGATGTTGTTCGAATTAATGATGCTATTGAAGACGAAGGAAAACGTCTAGAGAATCTGGTTAGAGGAATTTTTGCTGGAAACATATTTGATCTTGGTTCTGCACAGGTAGGCTTATAGTGCAACAAAACTTTATGATGTTTGTATTGTTGTGTCTGAAAGGTTGTAAACATACCTTTATATAAGAATTCTAAAGTATAGACATAACCATCAAGTAGTAGTAATATTTGATATTAAATTAAGCCTCAATATCTAAATGCTTGAATTTGGTGGCGTGGAGTATATTTATCTCTTTCCGTTCTACTAGTGGCAGTACCATTTATTGAATTGCTTGCTGTTGTGCAATTTCATGGAGCAAGTGTTTTTAAACTCTTCCATTAACTTAACTTGACCTATTAACCCCCTGAGGTGGAATGTTATATCTATTCCTTAGCGCTTTTTTTTTTTTTTTTTTTTTTTTGGGGGGGGGGGGGTCATAAATTATTTTACACCGTACACTTCTTATATCCTAAAAACTTTAGATTATAAAAATAAAGATAAACATTTTGGTACATGCAAATTTATAGCATATCGATTCCTAATAATATACACTAAACAACATATTCACCAAAAAAAAAAAAAAAAAAAAAAATGGATATACATTAAGTAACATGGTTACTGCTGAAACCTTTAAGCTTAATAAAGCTAAACTAAAATGCCAGTCATTCACTTGAGATGGATATAATTTCTTTTTTTCTTTTTGAAGCTTGCAGAAGTTTTCTCAAGGGATGGTATGTCCTTCTTGGCTAGTTGTCAAAACATTGTCCCTCGACCTTGGGTTATTGATGACTTGGATACTTTCAAACTGAAATGGAGCAAAAAACCTTGGAAAAAGGTTAGATCAGAAGAAAAAAATGAGTATATATATATATATATATCTATATATATGTGTGATTGTGTGTGTATATAATATTTTTCTTCTGACTTATTTATCTACCTAAGAAGTTAGGTCGCTTGATTCACACGTATTGAAGATCTTTCCTTTTTCTTTCTGGGGGACTCATGACAGGCTATTATTTTCGTTGATAATTCTGGTGCTGATATTATACTTGGTATTTTGCCATTTGCAAGAGAGTTGCTTCGGCGTGGGACACAGGTTTGCATTCTGATATGTTTGGGCTTGGGAGGGGGGAAAAGAATACTTGATATTTTTATTATTGTCTGCCTCTCCATTGTAGAACTTTATGTACTAGGTATATACACGAGGAAAATTAAGCCTGTATATATCTCGTGATAGAATTTGCAGTTTATGTTTTTATTTTTGTTTCTTGGAGGGTTGCTTCTATTAACATAATTTGTGGTTCTAAATTCTTTGACCATCGAATATATATCTTTTGAATTTGACCTCTCTTTATGAGTTTTCTTGTTTTTTACATTTGGTTACAATTGCCTCTTTTTCTCACTCTGCAGGTTGTTTTGGCAGCTAATGAGTTGCCTTCTATCAATGATGTAACTTACCCTGAACTGATTGAGATAATAGCAAAGGTGATTGAAAAACTCAGAGTATGTTAATTTTGAAATTTTGGTTGTCTCTGACAAATAAATGACAATTTACCAGTTGAAAGATGACAATGGGGAGCTCGTAGGCATTGACTCTAAAAACCTTCTGATTGCCAATTCTGGTAATGATTTGCCGGTAAGTAAATGGGAGTGTACTTAAAAAAGATTAATTTATTGCAACTGATTGAACTGAGGAGCTTCTCTGTTGAATTATAAATATTTTTATAGTTGTATGATTTCTGTTCAATTTGTTTCAGGTTATTGATCTTACACATGTGTCACAAGAACTTGCATACATGGCAAATGATGCTGACCTCGTCATTTTGGAAGGCATGGTGAGTTCGTGAATTCAGTGTTGACCTCATTGTTTATTTCAATTTATTTTAATTTTTTCCGTTGTTAATTAATGATGAATATTACTGAATTTATAGAATGAGTTTTTGTTTTATTTATAGAATCAGTTTAGGGAAACATCATGGAAAAAGATATCCCCAAAAAAAAGGGCTGGATATTGATTTTCAGTTATTTACTAACTCTTGTTAGATGTGTTGATTGAGTGAAACCCTTATTACGTTTGGCAGGGCCGTGGAATAGAGACAAATCTTTACGCTCAATTTAAGTGTGATTCCCTGAAGATTGGAATGGTAATGTTTTAAACAGTAATATGCTTCATTCAAACAATATTTTTAATCACACTGACTCCTTTTTCTTGTTACTTGTTTTTTAACTGTTATCTCTTTCCTTCATCCCAAATATACAGGTAAAACATCCAGAGGTTGCACAGTTTCTTGGAGGACGGCTTTACGATTGCGTTTTTAAATACAATGAAGTTTCAAGTTGATAATGCGGATTCATGTCTGTACTCATAACCTGATTTTTTTGAAGTTAATCATTTCGGTACATGCAAAATTAGGTCTTACTACCTGGAGGAACTTATAGCTTATACTTAAACCTGTCATAATAAAACATGACGAGCAGTTGAAATTATCTTCCTATACATGTTTTTCTGTGTATCATGCTGGTGCAATATCATGCACATATAATCTCTATGAGAAATAGTTCATCAAAGCTTTGCTACTGACTATTATTGCTACTTGCCGGTGGATAATGATCAACTTTTTATTTTTATTTTTATTTTTATAGCCTCAAAATGAATGGATATTTGAAACTGAAGTTATACGCAGCATTCTTTATGATTTTTTAGTCATTTTATTGATGAACAGGAAAAGGTACACAAATTCTTTCACTCCAGAAACGCAAAAACAGAGCAAAAACAAAGGGTTACTTGTAAAGGGAAACACATTGCAGGAGATCAAGCTTTCTTGGTAGGAAACGAAGCCATCTTGTTGATACCGCAGATCCCTTCAGGTTTTCCAGTGTTTCTCTTCATCCTTATGTATCCCTTTTCTCCCCACTTTGGTCCCCACGAATTCTTTACGATGATGTAATCTAACCCCTTGGAAGATCCATATCCAACAGCTGCAACTCCATGGTCTAGCTCAGTTCCACAGTGACCGTTGAATACACCCTGAGATACCGAACAAGCAATCAAGCAATCACATATAATAAGAAAAAACATATATTGTTGGTAAGGACCTTAGCATCCCAAAAAGGGACTAGGGAAAAAATATGTATAGCTGAGAAAGTATGAGAACTCACCCCACTGTAGAACTGGAAGTCTCTGCCAGAAGCCTCAATGCCTACGCTAAGAGGCTGGTGAGCCAGTGCCTTGAGGAGACTTTCTTCTTGATTTTCAGGCACATCTTGATAACCACTGATGGTAACCACATTTGATTCTTCCTGTAGATCAAAAGTTAAAAATGAGAAAGAGTAAAGACTCATTGCTTTATGCGGCTAAATTTTGCCTAACTATAATAACTTTAATTTTCCTTTTTTTTTTTTTTTTTTTTTTTTTTGTTTGTGTGGGGGGGGGGGGGGGGGGGGGGGGGGCGCACTGTGCAATTACCTTCTTCTCCTCACAAGTCCCTTTCTCCATAAGATATGGGTAATCTTCTTCTCTGTGAAGCCCACCATTAGAGACTATGAATTGAAAAGCATAATCCATCAAACCCCCATTGCAGCCATTGTTAAAAGATGTATCACAATCTATCAGTTCTTGTTCGGACAAGGAAGTCAGATTTCCTGTGACAATCTGGTTTATCCCCTCCACAGCCACGACAGTTGAAAATGCCCAGCAACTCCCTGCATATACACATGTATATATAAGTCAAGCACATCCATGCATGCATTCATAAAATCATATTGCCATGCACAGAGAGTGTGGCACGTACCGCATGAGCCTTGGTTCTTGACTGGAGTAACAGCTCCTTTCTTCCTCCAGTCGACGGACTTGGGCAGATCAACTACATCTCTATAGCTGAATTCTTCCGAAGGTCCTCTCCTTGGGAATTCGGGTTTGAGTCCTAGATACTTGCTCTTGAACTCTTCATGGCTTAAGTCTGCGAATTCATTCAACCCCAACCAATAGCTGCTGATCTTCTTATTGGTTTCGTCGATGTGCATCAAGTTGTCTTTGAATATCTCAAACCTGTGCAGCTTCTCTTCTATGCTTCTGTAAGTTTTGCCGTGTTTTGACATCCATGATTCGAAGAGCTCGATGAGTTTATCTATGGAAGTCAGGTGTTCGGGTGAATAACCCACGATTGAAAAATCATGAGCCATTGCATAACAGACGAAGAGAGATGCAGACAGTAGTGCCAGAAGGGCAACCTTAGAACGCAAAGAGAAAGCCATTTTTGCTTAAGAATGGAATAGTAAGAGAGGAATAGATGAGTGAATGTGAGGAAAGGGAAGGGATGCTTATTTATAGTGTTATATTTGATGTGTTGCTTGCAAATGAAGTTGTTGAAATTTGTTTTTCTTTCTAGAATACGGTGTCTTTACGATTGGTTCTTTTGATTGGCAGGCTTTTGTCCCAAGCGTTCTCATTTTTTTAACGTATAGACTGAAAATGGGGATCCTAGATTTATGATTTTCACAGATATGGGTGAGAGTTTATTTTGCTTGTCTTATGAAATCTCTAAAAGAAGCAACCCTTTCTTCACTTGTTTTTTTTTTTAGCTTAAAAGCACTCGTTGGGTTTCAATTAGTGACAACTACCTACTTTTTAGCTTGAAAAAAAGTCTCCCATTTTGAGTGCAGAAATGAACTTAATGCTCTCTATTTTATGCTCTACCTTTCATAAACATGTACATAATACTCTTAATTAGCAAACAACCACCAAAATAGAACTAAATGGAAACTGCAGCACAACCGTAGCGGGTGTGATTGACGACATCTCTTGCTTTGAAGAAACTCCTCTTATTCTCGATGCGTTTCTTATGCAAGAAATTTTTTAGGCATGCTAAAAAACTTCTTGTGGTGCATGTCAGCATCTGGCCCCTCAAGTGCAATCTTACAGAATATAATGCTTGGTAATTGTTGACGTCGCTAGCTTCTTGGTCATATTTTTTATATTTTTTTTTGCAACTATGTTAATGGTGAAGGACGATGCTTTGTTGATTTTTAGACATCAACAGTAATAATTCCAGTGTCTATGGTTAAAATGGTTTTAAGAAAAAAGATGAAGAAAGAAAAGGAACAAAAACACTCTTACACGATAGGGTAGAGTAGTGTCAAATAGGACCGTCCCTGACCATACAATGGCACAAGGCGCCTATTTTGTGAGGGCCATGAATATTTTAGGTGTTTTTTAATTTTTTAAAAAATATTTAAAATAATTTATAAAATTGGAATATTAAATTACCTAGCAAAGATAACAATAAGATGGTTTCCTCTTTATGATTTTATATTTTTCTTATTAATTAGTAATTAATATATTTAAATGGTATAATAACAACTATAATTATCTTTTTTTTTTTTTTTTTTTTTTGGGTTTGCCTCCAATAAAGCTACAATTGTGGTGTGACTAACATTTATTTGTTGAATATATACAGCACATAAATACTCTCACCATTCTAATTATCCATTATTTAAATGATCTGGCAATGATGTCTATTGAAAGAAAAAATTGCTAGAACAACTTGACTGTAATAGTTTAATTGTTGATTTTGTATCTAAAATTACTAAAAAGAGTACATTTTAAGTGAATTTTTAGAATTGTTAGAGAATGATAGCATGTAATTTGAATCCAATTTAATTTAATAAAATTTATTGCTCTTGTTCATTGTATTTATTGTTCATTTTGAAAGCTAACCTTTAAACCCAAAATCCTAGGACCGGCCCTAAAGTCAAAGTAGATTGATGGATAAACAAAAGAGTTTCAACAAACTACTTGACAATTTAGAGCATAAATTTTGGCCTAAGCATCTAACTCAAGGAAACAACAATGGTGAGTTCTGGTTGATTTTACTATTTTAGCAATTAGGGATTGTTTGTGAGTGAAAAAATTTGTAATTGGCGGGCAAAATAAACTTGGTTCTGAAATCAGAATGACCAAAGATCTCGGCTACTCAACAATAGTATATCAAATAATGTATCGTCAATAACGATGGAGGTATTTGATCGAAAAAAAATAAAAATAAAAATACAATGGGGGTAAACTACGGAACTCTTAGATTAGCAATGGAGGAAAACCTGTAGGCGCATTCTTCTTTTAGATGTTTTGAATATTACACCTATATTTTCTAAGGTTTGCTATAGTTCAGAGATAATTCTGTAGGTTACAAAAATTACATCTAGCACTCTGTCATTAGTTCAATCCTTCAAAATAACATTAAAAAAATGGTATTAAGGTCTTTCTAAATGTTAAAAAGTAGGTGTGCACCAAAATAAATGATGTTTCTATTTACGCCACATAAATTAAATTAATAGCCACATTATATTTAACACACATTTAGATTAATTGAATTTTTATTTTCTACACCAATAAAATATATCTAATTTACCCGTACCATAAATAAAATAAAATCACATACACTACATTGTTTTTATCTTTAATTCTCATTGAAATTGGGCGACTCTCTTTAATAGCCCTAATTCCTTTTGAAATCTGTTGCTTCTCATTGAAATTAATCAACTTTGTTCAATGATCCTGTTCATCTACCACCTGCTGACCTAGTTCCTAGAGGACTCTCTAGTTTGGGAATTTGTCTTCAGTCGTACAAATTTGGTCTTCAATTTTAGAGGTTTTCACATTTTCTTTAGATATATTTTTAGTTTGAATTTTGGTTTCTTATGTCTTCTATTTCAGTTTCTGTTTATGTTGTGTTATTAGTATCTGTGAGTGCCCAATTTTGTTATAGTAAGCCTAATAGGTCCATATGTTCATCTGAGTTTAGGTTTTTATGGGGCTTATAAATTCTAGTAGATACATAGCCCAAGCTATCTTTATGGGGCATATAGATAGGAATGGATTGGTTGGCATAAAGATCACAAGAAATGGCCCAGTCTATTATTTGAGTGAGCCCACTTGAGGGGTACTTATAAATTCATAATGTAAACAGATTGTGAGCCCTAGATAGCATTTGGAATTACAAAAATAACAAAAAACCCAATTCTTTAGATAATACCAGTGAAGAAAATATCGATGTCGATGAAAATATCGAAGGTATGAATTTACAGAAATATCGATATCGATGGAAATATCGATAAGATTATGGAAACTGTAAATTTTTAATTTAAAATACAAATTTTAAGATATAAAATAATTAATATAATAAAATAATATAAAAATTCAATAATTAGAGTACAATAATAATAAAATATAATAAAATACTCATCCAATTAAATATATATACTAAAATCTTATATATTATATAAAAAAAAACTAACAATATTATTTATTTATTTTTAAATAGATAAAATTAAATTTATTAAAAAAATAAATAAAATTAAATTAAACACTAAAATAAAAAAATAAAAAAATATATATTAAAATATTATCATAGTAAAAATCAAGCATATTAAAAATGATAACTAAAAGCAATAACATGAATTAGATAAGGTAAAAGCTAAGAATATAATTGAATTAGTTGCTTCTCACTTTTTCATACCACCACGACAAATCACCATCACATAGATTTTTATTTATTTTTTTATTTTATTCTTTCTCTTTCCTTCCCCCACGTGAAAGAAAGATTTCTTTCTTATTTTTTTTCTTTTCTTCTTTCTCTTTCCCTTCCCCCACGTGGAAGAAAGATTTCTTTCTTATCTTTTTTTCTCTTCTTCTTCCTCTTTCCCTTCCCCCACGTGGAAGAAAGATTTCTTTCTTATCCTTTCTTCTTCTTCCTCTCTTCCCTTCGTCTTCTTCCTGGGCTCTTCTGTGCCAGATCAGTTAACAACCAAAAACAAAAAAAACCAAAATTTCCAGGCCCTCTCTTTTCTCTTCTCTTCTCTCTGTGTATCCCCATCTTTTCCCCCTTCAGTTTTTCTCCGACCGATTACCACAAACCAAACACACACACAAATCAACACAAACACACCTAACCAGTTCGGCCGACATATCCCAGAAATTTCCACCTTTTCCTATCGACAACCGGCCGATCTTTCCATCTTATCCACCCAAAATCCGAAATCTTCACCGACAATGGACGATTCCGTCGACTTCCATCGATTCCGGTGATAAATCGACGACATGCGTGCAAGAAACTTCTTCCCCCCCCCCCCCCCCCCCCCCTGTCAGTGTCGGACGGGGTCTACAACGGAAACTGTTGCCGACATTTCCACCGTCTCGACGATTTTTGCTTCCCTGGATAATACAACCAAGTTTCCATACAACCCATATGATGAGTCATGTGGTCCAAATGTTTTAAACTTGAAGCCTAATATATATATATATATATATCCATAACTCGTGAATTAACACACAACCCTAACCCGTTGAACATTGGGAAAAGCCTATGATTGAGTTAAAGACATGTTGTGACTTGCTTTACATGAACACTTAAACCCCATAGCATTAGCCACACAAGAACACCTATTTCTTTTTTAAAAAACAAGCTACTTCATGTATTAAGCCATCTTAAGATAACACAATCAAAGGGAAAGTTGTTTTGTTGCCAAAAAGGGTAGAGGAGAACCTTTGGAGAGAAATGGTCTAGGTTTCCATCCTCCTAGGCTTTAGTTTCTTGCTTTATCCTTTTGTGTTATACAAGTAAACATTAGTATTCTATCTTTAATTTCTTTTATTATCATTATTTTCTATTCTATCCATCCTACATTATATTTGGTATCAGAGCCAAAAGTTAGCCCTCATTATGAACACAAATCTATGTGAACAATGCCACATGAATAGTACCTATGAACAGTGCATATAAACAGTACTGATGAACAATTTGTTTTCTTTAGCTTAAAGAGTTATGACTGCACAATTTAGAAGGAATTATAGGGGGCAAATTATTTGACATTCAGTTTGAAAAACTATTAATATGTATGGCAGAACAAGTGGAGTCTCTTAATAATTAGATTAGATGAGCAATATTAATGCATAAGTATCTCGAAATGGTAGCATTTTAACAAACAATGAACAAGATGAAGCTTTTTAAGCTAACAACGGTCAAAATCAAGAAAAGTAGCCAATAAATACAACTACTTCTGCACCCTCTCCTTCAGTATAGTAGCTAACTAATTGGACAATAGATATAGTCTGATTGACATATGAATATCACAATCCTTTGGGGAAATCACAAAAAAAGTAAAGATTTAAGGGCCTGTTTGTTTCATCGGACTAGACAGGATTGTGTCCCAGTCAGGTATTTGGTAGCAACAAATAGAGAAGGGGATTACTTGACCGCTACAATGAAATAATCCCACTAGAGGAGGATCAAACTGACCTGTATCTCCCCCTAGGTCAGCTATTTAACCAAAACTCATTAAAGGCTGTGGTCTCTCTCGCTGTTGTCTCCCATTGGTATCTTTGGCCAGATCAATCTCGTCGGACCGCTCGCAGCTCTCAGAGTTGAAACCTCTAGTGAGTACTATTCTTCTTCTTGAATCTGTGAGTTTTCCTTCTTCTTCTTCTTCTTTTTCTCTTTCGATCTGTAATGTTGCATTCTTCTTCTTCTTCTTCTTCGATATGCTATATTGCTCTTCTTTATCTGCTTCTTCTTCTTCGTTTTTCATTTAATTTCTTTAGGGCTTCGATTTGCAAAATTAGAGTTTCCATTCGGTACATTGTTCTGTACAAATTAGGGCTTCGATTTCTAAGGAAGAGGGCTTAATTTCGTGGTCTACATGAACAGCTGTGGAAAGGTAAGATAATCAATTTTGATATTACTTTGGCTCAATATAATGGTTTCATTTTAAAATTATGGCTGGTAATGGTTGCCCTTGTTATGTGAATGGTGTATTTTGCTGGAGGGATAGACCTCATGTTTTGATTTCACAGGTTTGACATTTAGGCTTTTTTGATTGGTATTATTTGATTGCTTTGAAAATTTATGTGTTTATGTGTTGCTGGTCATTTGAACAAACCAAAAAATAATAAAAATAAAAAGTGTAATGTAGTTTTTGAGGTGAATCACTGGGTTTGTCTGTTGCTGTTAGTGTCAACCCACCCCACTCGAACATGAAAACAACCTAAATTTGAAACCCATCCACCATTAAAATCCCAAAATCTTATATATATCACCACTCCACCATGTCACATTAGGCTTTGACATACTACTTTGTTTAATCTCACATGAACAAGCATATTGTGCATTACATTATCCCCTCTCCTCTATCATATTTTTCATGCCTTTCTAGGATATTTTTAGATATCCAATTTATCAAATATTTGATCATTTTATTAACTTCATTTTTCTATTCCTCTTTTGTTATTAAAAAGGAAGGGAAGACACTTGTAATTTTGGGAAGACGTTTGCTATCTATGTATTAACCGAAGGGAGGAGGCAACCAAAAAAAAAAAAAACAAATGCCATGAGAAAGATGGGGAGAGCATTTGGAAATAAGGAAATGAAAATCAAATGCCAGAATTGCTTTTTCAATTTTGAGTTAACATGTGGCTTTGGTATTTGCTTGCCATTTTATATAATGTTCTATGTCATTAGCTTCTTCTTTTTCTTTTTCCTTTATTTTTTTTCGTTTTG
Organism: Ziziphus jujuba; assembly: GCF_031755915.1. Taxonomy (NCBI): domain Eukaryota; kingdom Viridiplantae; phylum Streptophyta; class Magnoliopsida; order Rosales; family Rhamnaceae; genus Ziziphus; species Ziziphus jujuba. The sequence goes on from NC_083387.1 coordinate 19,307,181, forward strand.
TCTTTTTTATGAAAATAACATTTTTTTATTTTTGGATAAAGATAGCTTTTGTTTGTTTAATTGGAGATAAAGGACCACTTTGCACCACCATAGCTTTGATTTTTCTAAACAAACCAAGACCTGAATGCCAAGGTCAATAAATATATGTGCTCTAGTTTCTAGCTTGGATTTTGGATTTTTCTAAACAAACCAAGACTTTTTTACACATCGATGAGATGAATCACTTGATAGTAATAATTACTATACATTGAAGATGGCATATTCATGCAACTGCCATGTATTTAAAATGAGGTATATTAATTGGTTAGGTTAGTTTTTTCTTTTTTTTTGATGAAAAATATGTTAATCTACACTTTGAGCATTAATCACAAACCTTGTGTGTAGGGATGCATTAGTCCTGATTGTTCAGGATATTTTGAAGAATTTATTTTCTTTTATTATGCAATCTTCATTTACTTGGGTTAGAACTGCATGTTCTTTGCTGACTGCTGGTTAGATCAACTTTGAGCTTCAATTTACCATATCTGTTAATCTGTCTAAGATGGTTGAGTTTTCGCTTGAAATAATTGATGGTAGCTTCTTTTCTTTGAAGGAACTTGGTGAGAAAAGTTGAAATACCATGAAAACAGAATTGCATTTAGATTAGTAGCATATAAAGCAAACAAAATTCATAGAAATGCGCATACCAGCATATTTAGCATATATTTAGCAAATTGATCATTTGTATAATTGTACTGCTATGTACTGCACAGTTTGGTCACATAATTTCTTGGATTTGTTCTTTTTCTTTGCAGAGTCTTTTAGAAAAAGTGTTTATATGATTTTGGAATTGATGGTCAGATATTTGATTTTTGTTTGCCATGCTGCTCTTGAATTTCAACTCCGGCAAAACTACATCTTATGCATTGTTTTTGTCATATGAGACTAGCATGGTTGTTAAGCCATGTATACTTTTATATTGAATGATTTGAGACACCCAGTGAGGATGGATGGATGTAAATAGTTGTATTTGTTTGCTAAAAAAAAGGCATTTTTTATGTCTTGAGCATATGCTAAAATCAATTTGGAAATTCTCTTTATTACTACATTTACTAGGCATCTCATATCCAAAAAAGATGGATGAATGTGAAATAAATTTAACAAATGAAGAGGTTTTTAAGTAATTCAACAAATATATAAAAAACCGGAATTCTTGTTTGTATCTGTTTTTTTCTTTTGGTCCTTAATTTTGGGGTTTGTTGGCAAAGATAACATAGAATTTCCATGAAGAATTAATCAAAGATAACATATTATAATCAATTATTGTGACAAGCCATGACCGTCCTCATACCAACTAAAATAAAAACATCCCGAATGACCATAGCCACTTCATACATATATTCTTATATTCACCCTTTTCTAGAAACAATAAATGGTTTAAAGTAAAATATTTATTTAAATATGTTTTAATAAAATACTTTATTATAATTATTAATATTATTATTACTTTTCATTTATACAACAAGAGCTTAAAGCATCCTATATGTTCTTTTTGTCTAAAAAAAAAAATCTTTATGTTTTTTGGCTCTCAAATATGATATTTCTAGAGAAGGTGTATATACAAATATAAGTATGAGGTGCATAGAAACCAATTACTCTTTCTAAAAAAGGTGAAGACCGTGTAACTTACAATCACTTCGTGAGAGAATTATATTGTTATTTAATAATGGTTGCAATCTTCTTTCATCTTTTATTGTACTATTTTGAAAAAGCTGTAAATGCTACATGTACTATTTTTGTTAAACTGTTTGTCTATGCCTTATGTAATATGCTTTATTTTCTTTTTATAGTGGATATGGATCGAAGAAAATTCACTGCATTGTTGTTGCTTCCAAATGATATAGAATTAGAATATTTTTGCACGTGCTTTATGGTTGTCATGTTTTGGTAGATGTATGTAGCATTGCGAATGAGAAATGATAGAGGTATTAAGAATCGAATAGATAGGAGTGCAGAATTACGTTCATCTTTTCTAAATAGTTTGTTGGACAATAATGTTAATTGTATTAGTCAACTTAGGATGGATAGGAGAATATTTGGTATATTATGTCAGTTATTATGCCAAGATGTATATGTTAAAAAAGATGGTATTGTTATATTGGAAGAGCAAGTGTGCATAAAATTGCTCATCATTCAAAGAACCGTAAAATTATCAGTAGATTCTATAGATTGGGAAAAACAATTAGTAGATATTTCAATTCAGTACAATGTGTACTGTCCATAAATTTTCTTAAAATGCATTTTACCAAGCTAAGCCTGTATGTTGGAGTACTATTTGCTTATGATTAATTTTTTTACTACAGAATTTGCATACACAATGAAAGTTACTAAAAAAATATGATGTTTATAGCTTTGGAGTGGTAACACTTTGAAATATTTATGGGACATCATTCTAGTGAGCTGATATGCTCTCTCTCGAATTCCTTATCACTATCATCGTTGAAAACTTCATCTTCTTCACCATCAAGCCCTCATGAGATGCTATTGAGGAATGTTTTGGACAATCGTCTACCGTCTCCTACTCCTAAAGTGGCAGAGGAAATTGTTGCAATTATCAAAATGGCATTCACATGCATAGATGCTAATCCATAAGTTCATCCAACAATGCAGCATGTTTGTCAAGAGCTATTGACTCCAAGACAAACTCTTTATGAGCCATTTCATGAGGTTACTTTAGGAAAGCTACTGAATGTGAATGAAGGTGTCTAAGTTGAGCAACAAAATCTTGTATTCAAATTTTGGTGTTTGGTCTCTGTTGTATATGAACTTTATATTCTCTAGTTTTTAACCACTATAAAATAGTGGAGCAGCAAACTATTCTAATAAATTGATGTTCCTTTACTATTATTATTGTTTTTTAACAATATTCTTTGATAAACAGATAGCCTTTTTTTTTTATCAACATGACCGTTGAAATTAGAACTCCTTTAAGGGATTTTTTTTTTTTTTTTTTTGTGGCTTACGACATCTTCTTGGGGTTACTAGTCTGACACTATAAGTCATGTTTGGTAACATGTATAAAATCCTGGCCCCACCAATTTCAGCATTACAAGCCGCATTGTCTGTTGAGAAAAATATATGTATATATTTGTAAATACATGTGGATAGAACAAAAAAATGTAAATAAAATTACATAAAATATTCAGATAATTTAGAATCTGTATTTCCTTGAATTGATCTGCTTTTTGAAAGTTTGGCCGAGGCTTGTATGATACCACAATGTCCTTAAGATGTTTTACACCCACCGATGCAGGAGTTTTTTGACGAACGTCTCCTAGGATACAACGGTTACAAAAACTTTTAGATCTAGCACTTTTGAAACTTTTCTCTTTGAAATATTAACATACCTTTACTTTACCACAGTTACTGTTTTACTCTCTGATTTTCACTATTTCTCAAAACCCAATTTTCTTGTGTTTTTTTGAAAAACTATAAAATTGAAAAGAAAGTTGAAAAACATGTGTAAAACAAAACTCTCAAGTCAAAGTCCTATTTCCTTCAAACTCTCAACTCCCACAAATTTCAAATATTATTTATTTTATTTAAATAAACATTATTTTTCAAAACTTAACCAACCGAAAGGGACCCAAAGCCTAAAATTATTCACACATGTGGGCCTGGGCCCAAAACTATAACAATCCCCCACATGAATTATTTAACTTCTAAAAAAAAGCATGATTTTGATGGTAAAGCTCTACAGTTGGAACCTTTATAGGATAGATAGATGTTACTCTTTAAATTTTCCCTTGTGAGACTATATCTTTTTTACTGGCTAATGGTAGATGCGATATCTTTGAATCATTTCATCTTTTGTGCAAATGACAACATAGCCCACACATGATTCCTTCCTGGTACACTTCAGTTCTCACTGTTGTTTTCATTTTGGCCCTAAACACCTCTCTGGTTCTACGAGAGTTTCTAAAGAACTGCATCCTTAACAATTCTTCTTTGAAGCAGTCGCTCTTCTTTCTCATATAGGTGATTCCTATTTCCAATGTAATCAGCATAATTATGCATAGATTACCAAACAAACTCTTATAAGAATCATTAAAAGCATACTTTATGCTTAACCTCTTTCTATCACTGTTCATAATAGGAATGGGCAGAGGATTAACACCCCCCCAAATAGTGATCCATCTCAGTCTTTATAATTGCATTGTCCCATTGAATCTAGATCTTGGGATCTCCAATCAACTAGATTGGATTTCTATCGTATCAACTTTACTCACGGGCTTTAATCCCATTCCTCTTGACGACTTCTCAACTAATTCTCTATTTAATCCTTTGGTTAGCGGATCCGCAATATTATCTTTTGACTTTATATAGTCTATTGAGATAATTTCAGTTAAGATTAACTGTCTAATAGAATTGTGTCTACAATGAACATGTCTAGACTTTCCATTATACATAATATTTTATGCCCTGCTTATCGCAGATTGATTATCATAGTGTAAACTTATTGCTGGCATGGGTTTAGGTCACCTCGGAATGTCCTCTAAAAATTGGCGTATCCATTCCTGTTATGCGGTGGCCACATGTAACACCTAGCCATTCACAGAGGTGTAGAGATGCATTCTAAGAGCTAAGAATTTCAAAAGGGTCTTTCATTTTTTGAGCCTTAAACGCTAGCAATGAAACGTATCATTATTAGGATTATTTCCCCTTGGGAGTATGGCTAAACAAGTAACAAGAAAGATTTGTATAAAAATGAGTCAAAAGAGCTGATCCATTTGGACCATGATGGTGGACTAACTGGAAGCTAGATATGAAGATGATGATTATAAACCATATATATAGTAATTTTATCTTGGCTGACGCAACATAGGTTATTTTGCACAGTAAAAAGCATGCCCTATGTTGGATACGTGTTAAAATCATTTCAACGCATATCCAACATAAGCTAAACATATTGCCTCACACAATCTCCTAGGCTGCATCACCTAGGAAAATATATATATATATATATATATATATATATATATGTATTGCAATATACTTGCATGTCTGATTTAATTTTTTTTTTAACTTTATCTAATTCAAAATAATAAAGCTGTCCTGGCCACGTTTGTGGTTGTTGTTTTTTTTATTTTTTATTTTTTTGTTTTTTTTGGGGGGGGGGGGTGTGGTAAAACTAGCTTTGAGTGCTGACATAGTTAAAGTAATCAAAAAACAAAAAAAAAAAAAATGACAAAGTTAGATAATAGGATATAACATTGTAATTTTATTATAAAAAAATTATTTATTTACTTTTCCTATTCATTACCCATGTTAACATCACTGTTAAACTTTTTAATTCTAGCTACAGAAATACTAAAGATGGTCTAGACATTAAAAAAAAAAAAAAAAACTGTTAATGCCTGAATCCTTGATAATTAAGATGACCTGATGACTTACTTTGTAAATTATAAGAAGAACAAAAATCGACCTCTTCATTTTGATTTGACATACGTTATGTAAAAATTCTTAATTAATTCTCGATAAAATATACTTTATCCCCTGAATGTTACTGTGATTTTCACTTTATTACTTCCTTACCCTACCATCTTCCTTACCCTACCATCTTCCTTCCTCTCGGCCTATCCTAATAAATAATCTTATCAAAAAAGGTTACTCTAGCACCTTACGTTATATCAAGGTCATTTCTAATATTGATAGTAGGTTTTGTCTCATCTTCATAAGCAGCCACGGAAAGAAGACTTTGCCCCAAAGCGATCATGTGGAGATTCATCACATAAATCACCAATAGACTCATCAATAGGAAGCTAAATGTCTAAAGTTTGAGCATTGTGATGCTGATGGTTGGGGCCATCATACTCTTTGAACATATTAATTAAAAATTTTGACACATTGCCACCCAAACTATGGTTTTGCTAGCATTTCAATACAATGTTAAAAGCTAGTTACGGAAGTGATTATGGAACGGCCACATGTGCACCTCTCGTGGCTAAAATCGCGTGCATTTGGAAGGAAAAATTGGCTTGGGATTTACATATCCAAGAATCAAATAAACATTCCAAGCAGTGTCTTGGTACCAAAGAAAAAAAAAACCCTTTCATTTTCCGTCCCTGCTCATGAGCATATTTGAAAATATGATCATATTTTCCGTAAGAGAGGATTTTCATTTCTTTTATTTCTTTCCTCTAAATTTTATTGTTTAGCACTGATATTAAAAAGGAAGATTATTTAGGGCTTCACGTTTGTGGTGAGTATCCTTTATCATTGTATGAGAATGGAATATTGTGTTAGGACTGGTGAAGAAAGCCGAGGTATATTGTAAGTAAAGAACAGAACTTTTTTTCCTGTAACGTTATTAAGTTCAAATTGAATTGATACAAGGTTTGAAGCATTGGAAATAATTATAGGAATTCGTCCATCAAACTGATTTACAATGAAAAAATAAACTAAAATTGTTCCCGGTTTGGAAGAGTGTGATCCAAGTTAGAAGGTAGGCTTTCACGAAGTTGGTTATCTTGTACATGATGAATTCTAATAGAAGAGATATTATATAATGAAGTAGGAATAGTACTAGAGACTAATCTAACCCATAGAACTGTTAAACTTTTCAACCTGCCAAAGCTATTGGGAATGCCTTGATGCAGTTTGTTATATGCTAAACCTAACCATTTGAGAAAAGAAAGATTTCCAAAAGAAGTTGAAATTTCTCCAACTAAATTGTTGGACACCAAATGAATTTTTTCAAGCTTTGACAAGGAAACTACATTTTTAGGAAGCTTACTGGTAAAATGGTTACCAGATAGGCTTAGGTCGTCAAGGCTAGAGTAGCTAGAGATGTTGCATGGATTTTTATTTTTTTATTTTTATTTTTGGAAAAATTACAAGTTATCCCAAATCTCATCCTTATGACTCAAACCCATGCTCTTTATAGCATAGGTAAATGTCGCATGGAACTTTGTTGCTAAAGAAGTTGTTTGCTAGACTTAATTTGTGGAGTAAGAACAAGATTTCCAAAGGGATATGGTGGGTGAAACTATTGTTAGAGGGGCTTAATATATGAGAAAACTCAACTTTCCAATTTGGCGAGATAAATTACACTTGAGGTTGTATGAACGGCGGTATAAGACCATGACCCCCTCGTGCCTTGGGCCACAAGTAATGCTTGGCCACTTAGGAATGGCGACGAGACCTGTTTAAAATTACCAGCCCCATCCCTGCTGTCAATTGAACATCCCATCCCCGGCTAATCCCTGATGATAAGCAGGTGGGACGGCGCCAGGGATTCCTAGGTTTGGGTCTAGGACACCTCATTCCCTGCCACTGTCTCCGGTTGGGCTTTTTTCTTTTTCTTTTCTTTTTTTTTTTTTTAACTTTTTTTACACGGTCCTAAGGCTATGATCAAACCAAAAAAAAAAATCACCTTAATGACTCAACGACCTATCAAACCAGAGAAAACGAAAAACAAGAAAAAAAAAAAATCCATCAAAATCAAGGTCCTTATTTATTTATTTATTTTGTAAATAGTTTTAACGCTCTGATCAGAGCAGAGAAGAACAAAAAACATAAACCGCCTCAACCACTCACGAAGCCTTATTTTTATTTTGTTTTGTATAGAGAGAGAGAAAAAAAAAAAAAAAAAACAGCAGCAACAATAACAAAATCTTTCAAAAATAAATAAATAAATAACAAAAAAACCACCCACCTCAATAACATATTCATAAACCTTATCAGATCTAGATCTAGGAAAGTAAAAGATGGAAATCATGCATGAAAATGTTAGTGGTTGGCGATCGGCAATAAGGGTCGGTGATTTAACTGGTTCACTTTAGGTATGACATGGTGGATGAGGTCTGAGGCTTGGGCTGGTTCAAATGTAAATTGCAATTCTGGTCATTTTAGGTCTAGTATAGCATAAAATATATTTAAAAATAATATATATAGGGGCAGGTTGGGGGGCAGGGATCCTATTAAGAATTTTTAATTGCACTACTATTTAGATTCTATACAGTTTTATTATTGAATTACATTTTTATTTTATTTAAAATTATTAGTAAAGATATTTGTTAACTAAATTTATTTAAATAATTTTTTTATACAGTTTTATTTTTCCTCTGCAATAATACATTACTTATATCCATCTAACTTATACTTCATTAAAAATTAAGATTGCAAATACAACAATTATTCACAAATTATGGAAGCTCAAAAATATGAAACAATAAGATTTATTTAGTTTTTTCTTTATTATTTATTTTTTTTGTGATGATTACTTTAGTTTGAATTTTTTGTTTTTATCGCTTACCAACGACCAGGTCAAAACAACACTCTTATATTTGATCTGACATATTCAAATTCGTCTTTTATTTGGAAATTTAAAACTGAATATCTTTTAATTGTTCAGAAGCATCTATCCAAATATTATTAAAATGTTTAGCTTTTATCCATCGAATATTGTATGTATATACAGATATTAAATATCGTATATTATATACAGATATTTAATATGTTCAGAAGCTTACAATCGAATATTTTCAGTTGTATAAAAATTTACAACCGAACAACTTGAAAACTTACAACTGAACAACATCAAAGTTTAACAAATGTTTATAGTCGAACCATTTAAAATTATACTTAATGAAAAAAATTACAAAATTGCTGGGTTGAACAAATTCAAATATTCCAAATATGTTCACAAATTCATAATCGAATATCTTGAATATGTACAAAAATTTAGGGCCGAACATTCCAAAATAATAAATTACAACTTTTAAGATATCTCTAACTCAACAATTTTAAAGAAGTTCAAAAGTATAAGACTGAAAATCTTAAAGACGTTTAAAAGTTTATAATCAAATATTGTATAAGAAAAAAAAAAAGGTTTAAAAAATAATACAGAATTGAACTATTTTAAAATGTTCAGCAATATACGGTTGAACATTTTCAAAGTTGTTCAAAAGTATACTATTAAGCACCCAATCACTATTATCTTCCATTGTTCGTTGATTTTTTACTTTTAAATAAATAACCTTTTATATCATTAAAAAAGTGAGGGAAAAAAAAGGAAGAATAAGAAATTAACCCTAATTTATAACAGGAAAAAAGAAAAGAAGAGTATTTTAGTGAGAGACTGTATATAATTATTTTAGTATTGTTAAAATAATTTTTATTTATAAAAAATATATAATTTTGGAATGGTATGAATTAAAGATATTTTAAAAATAAATAATATTGTATTAAATAATTTTATATTTTTTTATATATTTATGTAGTAGTGTATAAAGAATGAAAGTATAAAAAATCATTTTAGAATTATAAAAAGAACCACTCGATCCTATTCCTTGGTCTTGATTTGATCCGGTCTTGGTCCGGATCATGTATTATTGTCACGGGTCTACCTCGAAACCCTGTTTTAATGGGGAACCTTGCCCATTAGGGACGGGCACTGTCTGCATCGCTTTTAGCAGTTTTCTTTTGCCATTTCTATGGACACCAACAGAATTGAAGAGAAGCATTCTAGGAATTCAGAATTCCAAGAAAGCCTTAATTCCTTGAACCATAAAGGAAAGAAAAGAAAGGTTATTCTTATTATTATTATTGTTTCCTCCAACTATTGCTACTGTCGATGAGATTAACAAGGCAAAAGCATTGAGAAGAAAGGATTGCACGAAAACAGACCCAAAATATTCCATAACCCGTACTTGAAAGCTCATCGATTTCCATTTGGACTAGACAATGAAGATTTTTTTTTTATTCTTTTTATTCTTTTTATTTTGGTGAATGACTGGATATATGAATGAATTATGCCAGAATATATTTGCATGACTGATTTTAAACTAGTGTAAGGTCTTGGACGTTGTTTACCTATTTTTATCGGTAATTGAACAATGACTTTACGAAGGGTTGTCCCAGTAAGATGACCAAAAATAAAAAGAAAAAAAGTATCAAAATAGCAGTAAATAAACATATGTTCATAACTTTTTTCTTTTTGGTGAGATAATGTTCTTACTATTCTTAAACCAAACAAATATATGTCGACCAAAACAAAAACAGAGCAAAACGAAGCAATATTTTAATATTTTTCAAGAACAATCTGCCTTATCAATTTCCAAATTAATTAGATGAAGATGAATACCGAAATGAACCACATAGGGATTATTACACAAAAGTCCACTTGACCATATCAATTTCCAAATTAAATGTGTGCAATAATAGAGGTACTACATAAAGCTGGAGAAATATAATGACATAAAGGAGGAAAAGAAGAGAAGAAAATGTGCTTTTGACTTTTACTAGACTATTTACTACACAGGCTATAACTTTATTAGCTGGTAAATACTTTCAATGGCACCACATATTCTATCATCACTTTTGCTAAACCGTTGGCCATACCCTCCAACTCCAAGACCTCCACCTAAAGAACCACTGGGTTCTCCTGTAGAACAGAGTACTCTGTTTTAGTCAAATACTGAAAATTTATAAGCTTGTCAAGTCTTTCATTAAATAGACAAAAGTTAAATATGCTATATTATTATGACATGATTTCCACACATAGAAGTCTGTATATAATTTCGCATTTGTAACAAAAACTATGAATTTATAATATAACGATTATAATGAGAGAATTGTTACTTTATTAGCTGTTAAATGGTATCAACACCAGCAAATATTCTATCCCCACTTCTGTTAGATTGCCAGCTGTAATGAAAATATAAAAACTTATAGCGCCTTTCGTATGGCGAACATATAACCATTTGAAACTCGTACAAAACCAACACATACTCTTCATTTGGTGTTTACATATGCTAAATTTATGAAGTCATGATTTTCACACAAAGAAAACTGCCTACAATTCCCCATTTGTATTAAAAAAAGGTATTAATTTTATAATAAGAGAAAGCTTACTGCTTGGATGGTTCTTAATGCTTCCTATGCATGGTTGTGAAGTCTGTCTTTTATATGACAAAGTTCAGCAACAACATCAGCCATATCCATTCTCTCTTTTTGCAGCTCGGCAGAGCAAGCTACTCCAATTTTAATAACTGAAACCAAGCAGTCGTGAGTGCCTTGATTTACATTATTGTTGTTTCTGCCTTCATTTTCTGTTTGAAGAAGCATGACATCTACAATTTCTTCCACGCAATTAGAAAGACCTGCCAAAGCAAAGTTATGCAGATTTGAACCATCTCTAAACATAATATCAGTTGGCCTCTTGCCTGTGAACATCTCTAACAGCAGGATTCCATAACTGTAGACATCGCCCAATGTTGACACCTCGCTTCCCATGCCGTACTCTATAAGTCGTACACACGTACACAATACAAATTAAAAAAATAGTAATTATAATTAATGGGAAAAAAAAAAAAAAAAACAAGAAACAAAACCTTGGTTTATGCCTGTGGATAAAAGTGAAAAATGCAACCCTTTTGAACCATAACTGTTCTATAATCATTTATGTCGGTAATTAAACTAGGAAAAAGATAATACCATAAACTAAAAAGAAAAAAGACCTTATAAAAAATTTTTAAAATAAATTAAAAAAGAAAGACAATAATAAAGACAGGTTCTAGTGATACAATTTGTTATAGCCAACAAGTAACGTTGGATAGAAACAAACAAAATCACAAATTCAATTCATATCATTATATTTTTATTAAAACATAATGATAATTTACCAATATAGAAAGATTTCTAAACATCAAGATAAATTATACCTGGCGCCATGTATCCAATGGAGCCTCTTATTCCAAGAGAACTAGTTTGTTCTGAGGAAAATTGGTGGGAAAGGAACCTCACCAATCCAAAATCACCAATATGAGCATTCATGTCACTGTCTAGGAGAACATTGCTTGGCTTCAAATCACAGTGAACAGTTGGCACATGGCAATGATTGTGCAGATAATTGAGAGCGTTTGCCACATCGAGGGAAATGTTCACCCTGTCAATAAGACTCAAATGCTTGTGTTCTTGTTCCGATTTTGCTCCATGATTTGGATGTAGCCACTCTTCTAGGCTCCCATTAACCATAAACTCATATACAAGAGCTTTGAAATCATTTCCCCGAAAATCAATACTTGAACATGCGGTTATGATTTTAACAAGATTTCGGTGCTTGATCCTTTTCAAGGCTTTACATTCAGCTACAAAACTTTTTGAAGCTCTTGAAGCTTCAAGTTTTAGTACTTTCACAGCAACAACTTTTGCTTCTAGTTGATTCAAGATTCCCTTATATACAGAACCGAAACTTCCAACACCAATCAAATTTGCTGATGAAAATCCATCAGTAGCTTTGAAAAGATCCCCATATGATACTTTCAAGAAAGAAATTCCAAATGCTGATCCCAAATTTGTTGACTTGATTCTTTTCCTCAACATACAAAATATAAGCAAAAATATCGCTAGAATCAACGCAACGAGTCCGCAAGCAACAGAAACAATAATGATTTTTGCCTTGCGAGACAGTTTATGCTTTCTGTAGAGATTGAAGGAGCAGCTAGACAAGTTCAACTGTGGTATACCTCCACATAGCCTTGTGTTTCCCACTATGGAAAGTGCACTTACATTATTGAACACTCCATGAATAGGTACTTCACCTTCGAAATCATTGAACGATAAATTCAAAATCTTCAACATATGAAAAGTCTGCAAATACATAGGGATTTTTCCAGATAAGTTGTTGCGAGAGAAGTCCATTTCTTCTATTCCTCTCAAAGTAACCAAAGATGAGGGAATGTTCCCTTGCAACGAGTTTCCCCCCAAATGCAAATACATCAAGCTTGTGCAACCACCAAGAGTTTCAGGAATTTCACCATTCAACTTATTTTCTTCAAGACGCAAATATTGAATATTTACCAAATTTCCTACTTCCATAGGGATGGGACCAGTCAACCTATTCCATGATAAATCTAATCCCTCGGCCAAGGTTGACAAGCCAATAAGTTGTTTTGGTATAGTACCACTCAAATTGTTTTGAAAAAAATCAAGTGTTGTCAAACTCTTACATCCTCCAAGACTCGATGGTATGCTTCCTTGCAAGTTGTTGGAGTGTAGCAAGAGTTTGCTTAACAATGTCAAATTCCCTATAGAAGAAGGTATAACTCCCGTGAGATTATTGTTGCTAAAAGACAACCAATACAGTTTTTGTAATTTAACTATTGAACCGGGTATAGGACCTGTCAAATGGTTTTCCTCGGCGTCTAAAAATTCCAATTCGATGAGGTTTCCAATCCCAGTTGGAATACTTCCACGTATCCAATTATTTGCAATTGCTAAAGACTGAAGCTTTGTTGAGATATTGTTCAATGATTCAGGCAAAGTTCCTCCAAAATTATTTTGATTCAAATACAAAACTTCTAGATTAGTGCAGTTCACAAGAGAGGTGATGAAATTTAAGTCATCATCCTCGCGATATCCGAGATTATTATCTTCAAGAATTAGACTTCGCAAATTGGAGACTCTTGATAAACTAGGCACTTTTCCAGAAAACTTGTTTTTGGCTATTTCAAATAGTACAAGGCCAGAGGCATTGGAAATGGTTAGGGGAATTGGCCCATCGAACTGATTAGAGCTGGCATAAAAAAGTTGGAGGTTTGGAAGAGTAGTGGGACCAGCCAAGTCAGGCGGTAGGCTTCCATGAAATTGGTTTTCAAGCACAGCAAAAACTGTAATAGAAGAGAGATTGTATATTGAGGTAGGAATGGTACCAGATAAATAATTTACTCCAACATCTAGATTACTCAAGCTCTTCAACTGCCCAAAGCTATTTGGAATGCTCCCATGCAGTCTGTTAATTTCCACAGCCAACACCTCAAGAGTACTAAGATTCCCAAGAGAAGTGGGAATTTCTCCAACTAATTTGTTGGAGATCAAATCGATGAAGTAAAGCTTGGACAAGAAGCCTATACCTTGGGGAATTTTTCCAACAAGATTGTTATAAGCCAGAATTAGTTTCTCGAGGCTAGAACAGTGAGAGATGTTGCCTGGAATTTCGCCAGTAAAGGAGTTGTTATCCAGACGTAATATTCTCAGTCGGAACAAACGGCCTATTTCCGGTGGGATATGTTCGCCCAAACTATTGTTATAGAGCTTTAATACCCTGAGAAAACTCAAATTTCCAATGTGTGGAGATAACTCACCTTTCAGCTTGTGTGAATTGACGTCCAACACCGTGACCCTCTTGTGCCGTCGGCCGCACGTAATGCCCGACCATTCACAGAAATGCAGAGATGCGTTCCAAGAGTTGAGAACTCCAAAAGGGTCTTCCACCACTTGAGCCTTAAAGGCGAGCAATGAAAGCTTATCGGTTTCATTATAACTATTTCCTCCAACTGTGAACGGGATTAAGGCTAAAGAGGTGAGAAGAAAGATTTGCATGAAAACTGAAATATATATGCTAAAACGGGTGCCTGAGAGTGAGAGCTGATCCATTTGGAATTTTGAACGGCCACCAGATGGTGGAGCTCAAAGTTGTGAAGGTGTATCACCAAGCTACACGCATGTCTACTCAACTTATAAACTTAATTCCCCTTAATTAACATTTTCGTGGGACCCTAATTTAATTGAATATACACAAAAGAAAAAATAATAATAATAATAAATCACTTTTGTTTCTTAATATAAAAAAATCAAAACATAGCATAAAATACTCAAAATTCCCTTTTTTTAAACTATGGAATAGTTACAAATAAGAACGTCTATATGATTAATTATGATAAAAAGAACAATTATAATATGATTAAATTATTTTTGCTTTGAAACTCAAAAAAAAAAAATTCTTTCTTTCATTTCGATCACCCCAACCTTTATTTAGGCTTTTAGATATACAGAAAATATACTTTCGATGGTCTAAACATTTTTTTCCTTGACGTGACCTTATGCGCCACATTTGTGGGTCTTTTTTTTTTTTTTTTTTTTTTTTTTTTTTGTGAAAGGAAAGTCGGCAGTGATAGTTCTGATTTTTCAAAGACGTGCGGAAAAATCTGTAATTAGATTCTTAGAATAGGATTTGCGTAGAAATTCATGGACCTTTTTTGTTTCATTGTGAAAAATCTCCCAAACTCCTTGCTTGTCACCAGTGATGAAAATATCACCAGTGATGAAAATATCAGTATCGACGGAAATATCGAGGGTATAATTTTATGTAAACGTCGATGGAAATGTCGATGTCGATGGAAATGTCGATAAAATCACGAAAACTATAAATATTTAATTTAGAATACAGATTTTTGCATGTGAGATAGTTAATATGGTAAAATAATGTAAAAATATACAAGAATTAGAGTATAAGATTGATAACATAATCCATAGACATTGAAAATAATTGTACGTAAAGAAAATATAATGTTTGTTTGCACCAAAAAATAGAAAAATTAATAAATAATATTAAAATACATGAAATTTTCAAATATAATTAATAATACATCATCAATATTAAAAAGAATTCCTTACTGCTTCAAATTGATTATCATATCTAGATATTTCACGAGTATAACAATAATCATTCCAACTCATCATATTAGATAAATTTTCCATATAATTGTGGATATACCAAGCATATCTCTTTCTCTCGATTTCAATCAACTATACAAGTGGAGGGTAATATGGATTTATCCAAGGAGCAATATAACATTCATTTTAAGATATATAATGATTAGAGATACCAATATCATAATCATGGTGAGGATTATGTGCTTCAAATATCTCTTCTTCTTTTTATCTTTTTTTTCCTTTTTCTTTTTCCTATTAGACAAACTCACGAAACCAGAAAAAATTTGTTGCCCACTTGCCCTGTAACTCCCGACGGAAGCTGAATTTGTTGCCCACTTGCCCACTTTCCCTCCAATTTCTTTTCCTCGTGGAAAAATCTATATCAGATTATGCGCATAGGCGCTGTAGCCATTATTGACTCAACGCTTCAAACACAAGATAAGAAACTGTTGTATAAGAATAGAAGATAAATTATTATGAATGATTAAATTAAAATTAAATAAATAAATAAACGTAAGAGGGAGGGGAGGTCAGCATACAAAGAGTAAGGTGGCACATTCCAACGTTGTTTATTATTATTATTTTGATCATATTCGCATGTTGTTTTGCTCTGGTCTTCTAGTATGTGATCCAAGATACAAAAATTTTATTATTAAACAACCAAACAAAATTGTGTTGTGCCAATTAATTTACGTATATAATTGAGATGTCGATTAAACAGACATTTATTATATTTCTTTAAATGCACAAGCTATTGTGAAGAAAATAACAGGTTTCAGAGCTCGAGCTCGTTGGTGAGACAACCGCAGAGGTACCCGGAGCTGATTTCAACCGATTTTCTTCAATTCCCACGACCGGGATTGCTGGGTTCTCGCCGGAGCTGCTTGCAGAGGACTGAATTGGTCACCGGAGATGAGAAAGAGAGGTAGCCGACCCACCCAACCCCAGATTTCGACGGATTTCCTAACATTTCGACTGACACCCCACATGTTTCCCGAAATTCCGACCGACTCCTTCCGATAACATCGAGATTACACGACAATGGTGAAGGAAATTTCTTCCCCCCCGCGCGCCCCCCCCCCCCCCCCCCCCCCCCCCAATATCGATGCCGAGGGTTGGCAACAACCGACATTGTCGGTGAAATTTCACCGATTCCTTCGACATTTTCTTCCTTGCTTGTCACTAAGTGCATGACCTCGACTTTTTCCCTTTTTTTTTATTTTTTATTTTTTATTTTTTTTTAAAGGAAAGTCGTCAATGTAGTTCTGATTTTTCAAATAAATTTGAAAAAATTTGTAATTAAATTCTTAGAATGCGAATTGCGAGGAAATTCATGGGCTCTTTTTTTTTTTTTTTTTTTTATTGTGAAAAATCTCCCAAATTCCTTGCTTGTCACTAGTTGCATGACCTTGGAAATTCATAGACCTTTTTTGTATATTTTTTTTTATTGTGAAAAAAAAAATTTCCCTTAAATAAAATTCTCAAATTTTAAAATTGTGGACCCTTAAAATTTTTTCTTTTTCATTTTAGTTTTACTTGAATGTATATATAATTTCTTGATTTGCCTAGGGGTTCATTTACCACGTAGTATGGTATTGAAATATATTATATTAAAGCAGATTGGAATTAGTTAAATACAGAATCACAGAAATATATAAATGATACAAGTATATAAATTCTTTTATTTATTTAAACATTGAAAGAAAAATTCAGCCAAAAATGCATAAATGGGAAGTTTATAAATTCGATATGTACGTATATAATACATTATAAATTAAAAAATATGGGGACAAAAAATATGATAATTATTTATATATCATAATTAGTTATTTTTTATATATGTGATAAAAAATATATCTGTTAGTAACATTATAATAATTTAATATACTAAAAATATAAAATAGTAGTAAATAATTAAAGAATAAAAGAATAAAATTAAAAAAATCCTTTTTATACACATTTTTAAGCTTTCGTAAAAGAGAAAAAAAATCAAAATTGTTTATTGCTCAAAAATAGATTTTTTTCACTTGTATAATATGATAATATGTTTGATACATGTTTTAAAGTTTTTCCTTAAAACAAAATATGTATTTTTATGGGCATTTAAATTTGATATGTAATATGGAAGTTTTTTTTTCCCCCAAAAGTACATATATACGTGTATTATATACATATTATTTGCGAATTTACTAATTAAGATTAAAATGATTGTCTTAGAATTAATATATAATATTAATACTATACTTTGTTTACTGTTGTAATGTGTTATGCAATATAATTTATTTTTATCAAAATAAAAATTTCTGAACTTATATATTTTATTACTATTAATATTTTTTTAGTTCTAGTTTTTATTCATGATGCTTTTATAAAATTTTAATTAAAAACATTTGTTTAAGATTCAAAGAAATAATGCATCAGAAAAAATTCAAAGAAATAAAGGTATATTAAAAAAATATTTTATTTAAATCCTTTGAAGTTTAAGATAAATATTAAAACATCCTTCAACTTTCTAATAAATCATTTAAACTCCTTTGGCAAATTACCCTTACACTCTCAGTCAAATTAAATTACCTTTAGATGTCTTATTTTTCTTTATTATTTATTTATTATTATTATTTTTTTGTTTTTGTGTAAAAGGAAAGTCGGCAGTGTATTTCTGATTTTTCAAAGACGTGTGGAAAAATCTGTAATTAGATTCTTATAAAAGGAATTGCGTAGAAATTTATGGACTTTTTTGGTTTCATTGTGAAAAATCTCCCAAACTCCTTGCTTGTCACTAGGTGCATGACCCAGACTGATTTTTTTTTTCCCTTTTTTTATTTACGGAAAGTGGATAATGTAGTTATGATTTTTCAAATAAATTTGGAAAAACCTGTAATTAAATTCTTAGAGGAGGAATTGCGTAGAAATTCGTGGACTTGTATCCTTTTTTTTTTTTTTTTTTGGTTTCATTGTGAAAAATCTTCTAAACTCCTGCTTGTCACTAGGTGCATGACCTTGACCAATGCAACCGTTAAAGGCAGAAAGTAGCAACGGCGGCAGTCCTACTACATCCATGAGCGGACCTACGTAGGGTGCCTCTTCCTCCTCCTTTATTTATTTATTTATTTTTATTTTTTTTAATTTTAATTTAAAATTTCCCTTAAATAAATATTTCAAATTGAAATTGTGGACCCTTAAATTTTCTTCTTTTTCTTTTTAGTTTTACTTGAATGTATATATAATTTTGTGATTTGCCTCTCCTCCACATTTATCCAATCTGATAAACTCAAATTCCATAATAGATCAAGCTATTACAGTTTGTTTTGAGAACTTCCACATTATGGCTGCCCCCGTTAATGTGAACACATAGTCATTAGTGGATTTTGAATCCTTAATATCTTATATCCAATTTGCATCACTGTATCCTTCTAACACAGCAGGATATCTTGTATAGTGCAGTCCGTGTTCATGAGTATATCGTAAGTATCTTAATACTCTAATGATTCTTTTCCAATAATCATCATTTGGATTACTCGTGTATCTACTCAGTCTACTTATAGCATAAGCTAAGTCTAGTCTGGTACAACTCATCAAGTACATTAGACTTTCAATCACCATAGTGTATTCCACTTGAGATACACTTTCTCCTTTATTTTTGGATAGGTGTAAACACATATCTATAGGTGTTCTGGCTATACTAGTATCATCATTACTAAACTTGGCCAGTATTTTATCTACATAATATGTCTGACTAAGAATGATTTCATTCGAAGTTCTTGTGATTTTCATGCTTAAATTCATATTTGCAAGCCCTATATCTTTCATGTCAAATTTGGAATTCAACATGGCTTTTGTAGTTTGAACCATATTATTATCACTACCTACTATGAGTATGTCATCTACATACAAACATAAAATGATATATCCATTCTCTGTATCTTTTACGTAGATACATTTGTCATATTCATTTATTTTAAACCCATCTTTTAGCATGGCATTATCAAATTTTTGATGCCATTGCTTTGGAGCTTGTTTAAGTCCATATAAGGACTTTACCAATCTACAGACTTTCTTTTCTTATCCTAGAGTGGAGAAACCCTTAGATTGATCTATGTAGATATCTTTATCTAAATCTCCATTAAGAAAGACTGTTTTCACATCCATTTGATATACTGCAAGATTTCAAAATGCAGCGATCGCCAATACCATCCTTATGGAAGTTATCCTTGGTACTGGAAAATAAGTGTCAAAATAATCAAGGCCTTCTTTTTTCTTATAACCCTTAATTACAAGTCTGGCCTTTTATTTATCATTTGCTTTCATGTTCTTTTTAAAAATCCATTTGTAACCCAAAGTTTTAACTCTCAAGTGTGATTCTGCAGGATGGAATCAATCTCACTTTTTACAGCTTCTTTCCATAAATTCCCTTCAGAGAATTTACAGCCTCTTGGAAGCTTTGAGGTTTACTTTCTAGCATATAAGTAATAAAATCTGGTCCGTAGGATTTTTCAGTTCTTACTCTTTTGCTACGTCTAATCTCAACCTCAGTCTTATCTTCATTCTTTTGTTCTTCATCACTATCATTATTATTATCACTGATAGCATCATAAGTTCGTTTAGACGAACTCGGTCCTTCTTCCACTTTATACAGAAAAATATGTTCGAAAAATGATGCATTCTTGATTCCATTATTGTGTTCTTGTGTATATTAAGAATTTCTGACCTATACACAAAAAACCGATACACACTGCTATTCTGTGCATATCCTATGAAGATGCAATGAACAATTTTAGGAAGATGTAGGTACCACTACTTTGGCTAGACACCCCTACACTCATAAATATTTGTAGGAAGGTTGTCTTCCCTTCCACAGCTTATAGGGTGTCTTTACCTGATCTTTTCGGGGCACCTTATTTAACAGGTCGTTCATCAATAAAATGGCTTCCTCCCACAAGTTCTAAAATACTTTAGAACTTATCAGCATTGCATTCATAATTTCTTTTAAAGTTTTATTTTTCCATTCATCCAAATCATTTGATTGTGGTGAATATAGTGGAGTAATTTCATGTTTTATGCCATGTTGAGCACAATAGTCTCCATATGGAGTCACATATTCCCCACCACGATCACTTCTGATCACTTTAACCTTCTTGTTGAGTTGATTCTCAACTTTTGTTTTCTAGAGAATAAATTTCTCTATAGCCTCATCCTTACTCTTAAGCAAGTACACATAGCAATATTTTGTGCTATCATCAATAAAGGTGATAAAATATTTATTACCACCCCTATTCAGTGCGAATTTTAAATCACATACATCACTATGTATTAAATCCAAAGGTTCATTATTTCTATCAATTGTTTGATATAATGACCTCATTGATTTTGCTTCCACATAAGTTTCACACTTATGATTAGAATCAATTTCAAATGTGAGAATATGATTTAAGTTAATTAATCTCCATAGAGAATTAAAATTAACATCTCTTAGTTTACCATGCCACAAAATGGAAGACTTAAGCAAGTAAACAGAAGAAGTACTAGCTTTATTCATTTTTTTTTTGCTTTACTGTCATTACATTGAGTTTAAATAAACCATTAACTACATAGCCCTTTCCCACAAACATCCTAAATTTGGACAAAATAACTTTATCTGACTCAAATATTAAGTAAAAACCATGTTTACTCAGCAGCGATCCAGATACTAGATTCTCGCGAATGTCTGGAACATACAGTACATAATTAAACTCTTTTTTTGAGGTCATCTTCAGGATTACTTTGCCTTCACGCTGGATTTCTGAGGTAGCGGAGTTATCCATGAACAACTTCTCCCCATTCTTCTTTGGTTTGAAGGAAGTGAACATGCTTCTATCCTAACATACATGGCGGGTTGCACCAATATCTATACACCACTCTCTAAGATTAGATCCCACCAAGTTCACCTCAGAGATTACATCACTTAGATCAATGTCATCAAGCTCTAGAGTGATGTCCTCCATCACCTGTGCCTGGTTCCTCTTTCTCTTTGGTAGCCTACATTCCATAGCTCTATGACCCATCTTGTCACAATTAAAGCACCTGCCTTGAAACTTGGCCTTCTTGGAGATTCCGCCTTTAGGATCCAACTTGGAAGCTTTTCCAACTTTCTTCTTGTTCTTGGAGTTCTGACCATGCTCTACAACATTGGCCTTTATCCTGGCCTTTGAAGCTTTTTTATCAGACTTTCTGTTGTCATCTTTAATGCGAGGCTTGCTAAGAAGACCCTCCATATCCATCTCCTTTCTTTTGTGCTTTAGATAATTCCTGAAGTCACTCAAACTTAGATGTAGCTTCTCAATCATACAAGCCACTTGTAAGGCTTCATTCATGATCATCCCTTCAGCAAACATTTCTTGAATCAGCACTTGCAACTCATGTATCTGATTCATTAATGGCTTTGTATCTACCATCATGTAGTCCAAGAATCGGCCTATAATAAACTTTCCTGGACTCGCATTTTCAGTCTTGTACTTTTGGTCTAGTGTTTCCCACAGCTCTTTAGCTGACTTTGTGCCACAGTATACACCGTACGGGGCATTAAAAAGGCCATTCAGGACATAATTCTAATGAGTGTCTCCTTATCACTCTCTTTATTATTACTAGGTGGCGCATCTTCAGTTAAGTACCTTACAAGTCCCAACGTAGTCAAGTACAATAGCATTTTCTGCTGCCACCTCTCGAAATTTGCTCCATTGAACTTCCAGGTTTTTCTGCGTGACTACCAAAAGGAGGCATTTGAATCCCATAAGTCTGAGTGGGCACAATCCTATTGTTTCCACTTTCCATTTCTGTAAAATTACAAAAATAGAAATCAATTAGTTGTTACTTTCTATCTCAACAAACTAATTATAAGCAATTTCCAAAATGAAAATACAAAAAATGCAATTTTTTGGATTTCTATAAACACCACAAAAATTGCTGTATACACCCACAAAAATTGCTGTATATACCCATAAAATTGCTTTATACACCCACCACGGCTGACATCATCAATTACACCATGATGATATCATCATTAAAGTCATTACCATGTGTCACTGCATTGGCATGGCACCTTGATGATGTGGCACCATGCTGACATGGCACAATGCCACATCATTACTATGCTGATGTAGCACACTGCAACGTTATTGCCTTGCTGATGTGGCATAATACCACGTCATCATACCGCTAATGTGGCACCATGCCACATTATCAACATGCTGACGTGGCATCATGCTATCTCATTGCCTCGTTGATATGGCTTGACCACGTGGCGCTCAGATTAGCGGCACGTGTCAGGACCCGTCCAGAATTCCTTCCTCGGAACCCTAGACAGCCCTGATCCCAGGGAAACCCTACCGAACCCTCCAACGGAAAATCCGACAGAGCCTCCCCTAAGGGATTTACTTACCACAAATTTACCTGCACTGAAAACACACTTCTATACTCATCCCCTTATTCCTCCCACAAACTACAAATTGATTCCACAAATTGCAGCACTTCAAAATAAAACAACAGCAGCAACCCAGTGCATAAAGAACAACTACACGTCCAATACAGTATACAGAGCATTATACAGAAACATGCGGAATTTATAAAATGACAGATAAAGAAGCAATACAAGACAGAGAGGAAAAAAGGGAAGAAAACTTCTTGAACCTTCGGCAACGAACTGAGACGTTGGGCTCGCCCCGGACAATCAACGTCTCCAACCTGGACCTAGGGGAACGGAATTTAAGAGTGTGAGATGCTAATCATCTCAGTGAGCGACCCTATCTACTATACAATATAATACCACAGTAATACAGTAGATAGATAATAATTAATTGGAAAATAATAATTTCTCTCAAAACCCTTACAATTCTCTCAGTTGGAAAAGTTCCCCTTTTAAAACATTTTCACAAAACCCAATGTACATACCTCCCAAAAACCAAGGGATTAAACCATTTGATAAACAATAATTAAATAGAAACATACCCCAAATATATAATAAAAATATAATAAATTATATTAAATAAATTTTGAACACCTTTGGGGTTTAAACCATTATTTGCAATTTACACCGACAATTACATCTGACGCACCACACCATATACCGGTGATGCCCTCCGATACCCAGCGTCCCGAGCACCGACTGGCGGGAGGTTAAAGAGAGAAACCTGCAGCGGTCACTTCGGCGTCCCGACAGTACCGACTGCTAAAAAAACCATCACCCGGCCAAGGAGGGGGGCGGCTGTGCACAACAATAACCTTGCCTGCCCACGGTCCAATGGCAACTCACGGGTGAAGTAATAACCGTGCGCTAAACCAGATAATAACCGCGCACTACCACGTGTCCATACACCATACACCAGAACACCAATACTGTATGAGTGCGTCTAAAAATAAACAATAATAACCAACCGTACCGTTTTCCAAAATTACCGTTGGAAGTATACCAAATTTTCACAAAACACCATCCCACATATTTTTATTCAACAACCCGGTACGAAAATATCGATGACAGATAAAACCATACCTTTTCTCGTAATACGAGATTCTACAATTGAAATACCGCGGGCATAATTTATAAAATTAAACCACCAACTTAAATAAATATTTTCATAAAATATTTAACCCAATTATGCCCGAAAAATTAATACTGAAAACCACGTACAAATACTACCGAAATACACCTTGCTCATGCATAATAAATTAAACCACAATAAAATAATAATCGAGAATTTCTAATGATCCCAAAATTTCCATTTATTACCAATGGGTAAATATATATATAAAATAATATTTTTCCCGATTATATTTAAAATACACCACATGAGCACAATTTACAGATATCAAATTAATATCACAAAAATACAATTAATTACCCCAAAAATATTTTTAAAGGTGGGTCACTCACCTGGAGCACGCAATTAACCCATGATCCACCACGGGATCAATTCTACGACTCACCGGTGCTCCTAGAACAAAATTCACAGACAGTCAAATAAATTAATATTTTATTTGGGTAAATAATACCCGGTACCCGGGGGCTTAAACACAAACTTTAACCAAAATGGTTGAATAATATACCGAATCGAAGCTCGTGGGATGAGGATCACCAATCCGGTCTCCATCGACCCCAATTCCGCCGGAGGTGGCCGGAATTTGGCCGGAAAGGTTCGGCCGATGTTCACTTCTCCATATCTCGCAAACCGCTTCGAATTTTTGGGATTGGAGGCCATTTTTGGATTCAGAGGACCCAAAATAGGGGGATAGGAGGCTCAATTGGGACTGGGCTGGCCGGAAAACACAAGAAAAGAGGAGAGAGAAAATCCGGCGGCCGGCGGCTTCTCCGGCCCGATCGGCGCGCGTCCGGCGGCGGCTGGCCGTAAAACTTGGCGGCTGAGCTCGCCTCCTCCTTCCGCACGTCACTGGCCGGCGCGTGTACAGTATGGGTGGCCGGAAAAAGAAAACACGGGGGAGAGAGAGACGGCCGGTGGGAGAGAAAAAAAAGGTACTGTGCGTGTGTGTGTGTTTCGGGGAAGAAGAAGGGAAAAAAGAAAAGAAAAGGAAAAGAAAAAAAAAGAAAAAAAAGAAAAACAGGTGTTTTCCCACGTGGGGAAAAGAAAAGAAAAAGAAAAAGAAAAAAGAAAAGAAAAAGGAAAAGAAAAAGAAATAAAGAAAGAAATAATTAAATAATATTAATAATAATAATATTATTTAAAATAATAATAAAAATAATTTGATTTTTAAACATGGTTGACATGTGGCATTTCACCATGGTGACACATGGTCACCTACATTAAGTCACACGTGGCACACCGTTATGCGTGTAAAAATAATATTAAAATAATACAGTATTTGAAAAACTTTACAGGTCCATAACTTTCAAACCACATGTCCAAATCGGACGTGCCGCTAGTCTACGGACTCGTATCGACGAGCACTTCACAACCATGCATGAGTCAAAGCTCAACCTTGCATGAATAAAAAGTCAACCCCGGCACCCTTGGACAGTTTGTACCTCAACTTATTTTACTCAAAGCTTTCAAACCGTAGCTCCGTTTTCAACGTGCTACTAGTCTACGAACTCGTGCCAACGTGTACTTCGTAACGGTACCTCAGTCAACCTAGAATTCCAACCGGGTCAAAAAGTCAACTTTTGACCCCTTCGGTCAACGGTCAACGGTCAACCTCGGTCAACGTGCAAAAATTCCGACATGGTTCGGGATGGGGTGTTACAGCACGTGTCACTTCCTGAGTGCGAAGCATGTCACAAGTACCAGGTCAACACGTGGCGCCTCCAAAAAAGTGGAATGTGGCACTGTTAGAGATCGCCATTTGTCACCTGTAGCAGGTCGACACGTGGCCCTCTCGTGGCACAACTGTGGAATACATGGCCTCGCCATGTCGCCTTACCACTGTGCGCCATTTGTCCATGCTCTTCTTGCCATGTGGCGCTCTCTCATCGAGATACATGGCAAGCCCATTAGTAATCGGCCTGGGTTTTGTCTGAGCTTAGATCTTGGACTGAACAGTAACCTGTTCTAATCACAGGCTGGGCTTGAGATTGGGCCAGGTCCGTCAGAATTTAAAAAAATCCAAACTTATAAATCCAGAATCGGCACATGTCACTTCCTGAGTGCGAAGTATGTCACATGTATCAGGTCGAGACGTGGTGTCTCCATAAAAATGGAACATGGCATTGTTAGAGACCACCACGTGTCACCTGTCGCAGGTTGACACGTGGCCCTCTCGTGGTGCTACATGTGGCGTAACATCTAATCGAGATATGGCCTCACTATTGTGGGACACATGGCCTCGCCACATCGCCTTACCACTATGCACCATTTGTCGATGCTCATCTTGCCAAGTGGCGCTCTCTCAACACGACACATGGCAAGCTCATTAGCAATTGGCCTGGGTTTTGTCTGAGCTTGGGTCTTGGGCTGAACAATAACCTGTTCTAATCACAGGGTGGGCTTGAGACTAAGCCAGGGTTATCAGAATTTAAAAAAATCCAGACGTATAAATCCAGAATCGGCCTGTCCTCCTTTTTCTAACTCACTAACCCATTTTCTGACCCGTCTTCAACCTCCAGCAGGGTTTTCTCGACCTTTTTTCCCAGTAAATGGGTTTTTTTGACCCGGTTCAAAATTTTCACCTCTTTTTCACTATTCCGGTGACCAAAAAATACTGAAAATTCACAAAAAAGTTTGAAATTCATGGGCAATTCAATTTTGGAAAAAAAATTGATTTAAAACAAAAATTTAATAATTGTGTAAAATTTTTAAACCTCATGGGTTTGATGCAATTTTTTTTTTTTTTTTTTTGTAGGAAACAAACAAAGCTTAAAATATAACACATATACTAACAAATAGAAACATGGGCATGTAACGATTGGGTAAACAATTTTGATTAAAAAAAATATTACACGAATGCCCAATTACCATACACCGTACGGGTACAAGGCATAATATTTTTATTTATTTTTTTTTTTTCAACCGTGAAACACACAGTAAAGCACATATCCAAAATATATATAAACATATATATGCATTATATACACAACAATCAATTAACATAATAAATAAATCAAATCCCCACATATATATACATACATAAAAAGAAAAAATAATAAAGCATCTTAAGATTGTTGAGAAAAATATATGTATATATATGTAAATACATGTGGATAGAACAAAACGATATAAAATAAAATTACATAAAATATTCAGATAATTTACAACCTGCATTTCCTTGAATTAATCTGCTTTCTGGAATTTTGACCGAAGCTTGTGTGATACCACAGTTTTCTTAAGACATTTTACGCCCACCGGTGTAGGAGTTTTGTAATGAATGTCTCCCAGGATACAACGGCTGCAAAAGTTTTCAAATCCAGCACCTCCGAAACTTTTCTCTTCGAACGATCAGCATACCTTTACTTTACCACAGTTACTGTTTTACTCTCTGATTTTCACGTATTTCTCAAAACCCAATTTTCTTGTGTTTTTCTGAAAAAACTATAAAACTGAAAAGAACGTTGAAAAACAACATGTGTAAAACCAACGCTCAACTCAAAGTCCTATTTCCTTCAAACTCTCAACTCCCACAAATTTCAAATATTATTTATTTTATTTAAATAAATATTATTTCTCAAAACTCAACCAACCGAAAGGGACCCAAAGCCTAAAATCATTCATACATGTGGGTCTAGACCCAAAACTATAACATTGTCAACGCCCAGGTGGACTTGGAGGTGGTATTAGCTTGCATAAGCTCCACCAATGCCATTTTTTTTGTTTCTTTCCTTTCCTTTTATTTATTTATTTCTTTATTTTGTTTATCATGTGTTTGTGTGTTTGTATTGATATATATATATATATATATATGTATGTATGTATATGTATATGTGAAAACTATTTTATTTTGTAAGAGTTAATTTTTTTAACTTTAATATTAAACATATTTATATTGGGAATGCTTTTTGTTTTGTTTTTTTCCTTTTTGTTAGTATGCATATATGTACATGAGATAACTATTATGTGTATGATAATTTCGTAAAAGTTAAAAAAAAAATTTGTAAAAGTTGATTTTTAAAAAAATTTAATATTATACATTTTAGATAATTTTGTTATTATTTATGAATAATAATAATAATAATAATTTTAACAAAAAATAATAAATACTTAATTAATATTATGAATAATATAATTATTTAAATAAATGGTAAATAATAATACAAAATCAATTTTGTTTACTTTTCTTACTTAGCATAGAAAAATCAGTTCAAATCATATGACATTCATTTAAATATTTTAAAAGTTTTTTATGTTAAATTTTTTAAATAATTAATATTATATAACAATTTATAAAGGTTCATTGTACAGACTTAATAATAATAATGATGATGATGATGATGATGATGATGATGGTGATGATAATGATAATGATAATAATAATAATTATAATACAATATAAATTAATATTATGTTAATTTTTTTAAATAATTAATATTATTTAACAATTTATAAAGGTTTATTGTATATGAGGTGGTAATTCAGGTTATGATACGGTGACACGACTCAAAAATGACACAAAATAAATGGGTTTGGATCATAATCGGGTCAACCTATTTAACACGATTATTAATCGTGTTATTTTCGAGTTGACTCGTTTAATTCGAAATTGACGCTATGACTCATTTAAATTTAAATTTAAATTATAATTTTAGCCATAATATATTATTTAACAAGTAAAAAAATATTATAAATTAAAAAAACTTTATAAAAGTAATTTTTTTATTATTAATTTTTTAAAGACAAATTTTTAAAAGTAAATTTTTTTATTAATAAATTAATTTTTAGGTTAATAAGTTACTATTCAGGTTAATAGATTAACAGGTCAACATGATATGTTAAAGTAATCGTGTTAAATGGGTCGTATCGGATTAACCTATTTATAAACAGGTCGGGTTAGTATTTTAGATACCTGACACGATTAATAAACGGATCAGATTAGGGTTGAAAATTTTTAACACGATTGTTAAACAAGTCTACACGAACCCAACACATGAATAGGAATTGCTACCTCTAATTGTACAAGCTTAATAGTAATAATAATGATAATGATAATGATAACGATGATACTAATAATAATACAATATAAATTAACATAATATAGCATATCTAACAGACCATGTACTAAAAATTATATATAAAGAATTGTAAGAGATAAAGGCGCCAAAAAAAAAAAAATCATTTTTACACATAAAAGAGGACAATTAAATGGTGACATATCTCTACTTAAACATTATGTTTTACAATAGTTTAAATTACTATAACATGAATATAGCATCAAAGGAACCACTAGGAGCACAAAACCCATAGAAAAGATCCTTTGGTCTTTAAGAGGGAAAAAAAAGTCTAAGTCACATAATTAAAATAAAAGATTTGGTCCGTTTAACCATTGAAATTTCAGCTATTCAACATTGCTTTGAAGGGCAGGACTAATGGTCATGCGGTTGACTTGGAAGAACACCAGTGCCCTAAACTCGACGAGTATGACGCAAAACAGATAATGGGGGGTTGCCAAATTGAAATTTCTATACTTTTGGTCCATTTTTATGGCTATATATGTATTGTTGTCACTGATTCTCTCCTTAAATTTTCCAATTATTTGACTCCTGATGTTAGAAAATTCCACCAAAAATGTATGACAGTGCACACCAATTAAATTATTCCCTATTGTACTATTAAAATTAATTTTAAATCCTAGGGTTTCGATTGGAATTCAAAACTAACATATAGTCTATTATAAAATTTGAGAGAAAATTTGAGAGTTCACACCTAAGCCTAAAATAAATTTAGAGAAAACAAACACTTCGATTTGTTTAATTACTTGAACATCATGGATCAAATTCCCCTACCTATAAGGAAGTCAAACCACGAGCAACATAGCTGGTTTTATTATGCTTTTAGTCTTACATTTAAAACAATATTTACTCGAACCCCCTTTGCCTGTTTTGCAGAAATATATTTTTATTTTAATTTTTTTTTAAAAAATACCATATTTTATTTTATTTTTATTGCAATTTGGCCTATTTTATAAATAACTATTATATGTATTTTTTATAGCAATTTTTATGCCAATTTGAGTGTATGAAGTCGAAATAAAAAAATAAATGTCAAAATGGTGTTTCTGTAAAACTTGTTAAAAAGAAGATATTAATGTAATTTTCTTAAATATATTTTTAAAAGCTTGTTTTGTTTCAATTCAGATGCAACTTTCTTCACAAGCTAAAAAATAACTTTTTTTGAGTCTTTAACTACTTATAAGATCATGGAAATTTTAAAGAGTAATCAACAAAAGAAAATGATTTTTTTCTTACTTTAAAAGGAAAATCCATATCTTTTGGTCAATTCAAATACCATATGGTCAACACGCGAAGTCCACCCGTGAGATATTTTACCAAACAAGAAGAAATAGTCTGCTACATGCCATGGAAATACATGGCGTCTAGATCCAACTATTACATTAATATCATCCATATAATTTTTAATAATCACATAAAATGTAAATTGAATATTCTAAATTTGGTGGCACATCAAAATAAAATATATAAATCGTATAATATATAGATCTTATAAAATATAACTATTTAATACTCAATTATAAAGTGAATATATTTTCATATCCTGATGTATCTAATCACATTATACATTGCCTATTATTCAGTTCAAGACTTTTCAAAATTTTTGGTATTTGTAACGGACATGGATTAGGATGCTCTGCTTAGGATTTTTTTTTTTTAAATACTAGTTTCTGTCTATTTTTCATTCCTAATTGTGTATTGTCAATTCAATTACAATATATATCCATTTTATTAATACAATTTTTTTAGAATATGATTAAATTAAAGTAAAATATATATGATTAAATATTTTGTGTACTAAAAAAAAAAAAACCAAGAAAAAGAAAAAATAATTAGAAAATTCAGGTCTTAAATCCTCTCCATTTATAGAAAGAATCTCAATTGGGCTTAACTAAATTGTACCATATCACAATTTTAGATTGAATATTTAGAGTCATGCTATACCATCATTAATTTGGAAAAATTACATTACTTCTCAGTTAGTTCTAATTTGCTTATACGAATTAGAATTAAATTGTATAACTTCTAACGAAAAAAAATAATCCCAAAATATAATAAAAATAATATATAATATATCTCTATGATAATTATATTTTAATAATGTTTAAATTAAATAATAAAATAAGTTAAAAGCAAAATTGGGCTTAAATTTTTTTACGAAGTTATTATTTAATTATTATATTAACTTTATCAGTTTTCACTAAATTAATGGTGAAACATGAAAAAAATAAAAATAAATAAGAACCTAACTTGACAACTTTTTTTTCACATAATAAATGTATATATTAAAAAAAAAAAGGTATGCATAATATATGTCACAAAAAAAAATGTTACAACCGACTTTATTTTTATAGTGTTTAATTATTTAATTCCAAACATTATTAAATGATAATTATATCATTAAGATATATTATATATTTATTTTGTTATATTTTTTAATAAAAGCAATCAAATTAATTTTACATCACATAAGGAAACCATCACCAATTAATTAATAAATAATAAGATTATTTCCAAACTAATAATGATGACATGGCATAACTCTAATCATAGGATCTAAATTGTTGACATGATACAATTTATTTAGTTAATGAAAATTCAAATCCCCCATCTCTTTAGAAATGGAGAGGATCCTAATCCATTTGTAATGGCCACTTCAAAGTTCGTTTTTATGTTTCCTATTTCCTTTTTCCGGACTTTTCGTGGAGATATTAATCCCCAAAGTTGCTTCGGTATCCATCCACTTGTTTGCTTTCGAATGTCGTTGAATCTTTATTTGACCAAATTAGCTAGAGCACATAACTATTCATTCAACAAGAAACTGACTCCAAAATTCATGATCTTATTTTGCAGACTAGATTTAACAAGCAAGACAACGGTTGGTACCTTTCAAAAAAATGAAAAGAAACATAGTTTCAATGCTGATTCTAACATTTGTCCATTCTGGCAGAGAGAGTTGTAACATTAACAACAAAACTGATGAACAAAATGCAAGAAAATCTAGTAGCATCTTCCCCAGTTTGAAGAAAAAGCAATCTCACTTTGTAATCCCTTCTAATTTATCCAAATTTTACACACTAATGCTCGCTCTGTAGTCTGTACAAACTATGAAGCAGTAAATTCAGTTCGCGTTCAGCACATCCTCCTGAACTTCATCATATGTGCTGGTATACTCATTGAATGAGTACCTATAGGAAAGACAAATAATATTGATTGCTTAAAAATATTTTAGCTTGTTGGGATAAACCTTAGAGTAACACTGCACAAACATTCAAACTTGTAAATACAATGTGAAGTACTTGTTCATGTGGTGTGTACATATAAACATATAGGAAAATTAGCCAACAAATCCCATCTACATTATGGTAGGCTACATAGTCAATATATGCAGAATTCAAGGCAATAAATCAAGATCTTAAACAGCTAGAAATTTGTTCAGGAAAAAAAAAAAAAAAAAAAGTAAAAAATGAAGAGGCTAGGAAAAACCACTGTTTTTGAACGGCGGTAAAGTGATTAAATATACAAACCTAAATACAAATCAAATACCTACTAGTCTAATGCAATCAGCCAGATCATTGTGTACTTTGTCAAATAAAAAAAGAAAAAGAAAAAGCAAGCAAACAGTGAAACGGAAACCTTTGAGGTTACCTTCCCCTCTGGGAGTTTATACTTCATTGCCTCAAACAAGACTCAAGTCCAAAGACAATATTTAATTGAAGCAAAAACCATCTTCCAGTAAAGCCCATTAGACCTACAAATAACTGGAAACCCCAAAATCACTTTGGAAAGTACCTCAATTCAGGACCAAAGAATTTACTGCCACTGCGATAGAATACTTATCAATTGCTTTGGCTGGGGAATCAGGCCAAATATTTTCTAAAGAAGAAGATTTGCCACACATAATGGACTGATGAAAAGGTTGTTACACAAGATGGTTAAGAATCTATTACTTCATTGGTCATCCAAGACTGTTTCACAAGATGGTAAATTCATGATAAACAGCTCTACCACATATCAACCAACTTTATATCAACGACAAATGTAAAATAGCCATACCTCCCAAAGGTACCAAAAAAGAACGATCACTGATTGGGATCGTTAAAAACAGGAAATAGAATTAACAATGTATTCTTCAAATAGGCTCTTGCATTGAGGAACAAAAGGAATTGAAAACATTTTACAGAAAGATGCAAAACAATGCTCATAGATGCACCCTGGATTATCAGAAATGGAGATGCCTTGGTGTGGTTAGGTGCAGTGCCTCGGGGCAATTGAGGCAATAGCCTCATCTTATGTAAATAGAAAGTCTGACCTAAAATCCTACTAAAACTTTTATCATCACCACCACTAGGCATTGTATTCCACCAAATGCTAGATACACATAAATGTCTACACTGGGCAGTGGATATTTAAATGTGCAAAAACTAGTCCACAAATTCTTGTCCACTAAAATACATACAACGTGTCCACTAATTGCTTGCTTAGTATTGCCATCATTCTTACAGTATGGTCAACAAATCGATAATTTACTTTCAGTTTCATAAAAGTGTAGTACAAATTACAGTTAAATACCATTCCAGAAAGGGAGTCATTAGTTTGGATCAACTAGGCATTTTGTTTGTTAACATTAAAATGTATATATCATGTACAGGAATGATACAGAGTAAGACATATCCAAGGCAACAAAATGTACAGGAATGATACAGAGTAAGACATATCCAAGGCAACAAAATGTACAGGAATGATACAGAGTAAGACATATCCAAGGCAACAAAACAATCTTAGAATTAATCAATGTATAAAGAAAATTAAAACCAATATCAAATATGTGAAAGTATCATTCCTGTATCTGAAGATACAAGACTCGTTTTATGAATCCAAGTGGTGAAGGCCGATACGGATCCGAATAGCTGTTTTGGTGCAAATATGGACTCCGGCAGCACGGAATGGGTTCAAAACTTCTTGAATTCAATTCATACCATTAAGACATCATGGAAACAAGTAAAGGCAGAAGAAAAAGCAATCAATCAAGGCATTTGCACATAGGAGGAGTTTTTGGCCAAATTGCTGTTTTTGTTGCTAGCTTTACTGTATTTTGCTGTTTAAGCGTTATCTCTCTGTTCCAATCAAGGGAAACGCATGGAAATCATAAATAATCCTATTTGGAATCCTACATGGCACATTGGATCTGATTTGGAGTCCTTTCAAACTAGAAATTGGTCAAAGTGAGCTTAGTAGTCAAACTAGTCAACTAGTTTCCTAATTTGAGTTTGACTTTTTGTTTTAGAAAATTAGTCTTTTATTTGGTTTTTATTTACTTATTTGCCAGAAAAAACAACATAGGAAAGTTATTATTTTATTATTTCCATTGTAAATTGATTAATTTCTAATTTAAAATAAGAGAATTAATTTAGGAAAGCATGAAAAATTCGGCCACACTTGTTTCCTAATTCCTTTAGGCCGAATTTAACCTAGTTGTTTAGGGTTTATTGTTTTGTGACTTTAGCCTATTTAAGGACTTATTTTTCAATGAGAATGCACCTTGAATATTATTCAGAAAGTTATTTGTGAGATAGAATTCTCTTTGTTCTCTTTGAACACCTAAAACACCATTAGAGAGTGAGCGTTTTAGTTTGACTTATCAATAGGACATCCATAATCTATTGTGGCATCTTCATCATATACCAAGGTTTCTAATCACATGTTGATTAAGGGTTGAGGTGACAATAAGAACTTGAACTTATTTTATCGATTCCGGGCTAATATCATACGAGTTTAGGCTCGAGTCGACTTAGGTTCTTATCATTTGGTATCAGAGCAGAATTTTCTCCAGGTTTGATCTATCTTATTTGTTTTATTTTCTTTTATGTTAATCTGCAATTTTAACATTAGGTTGAAGTTGTTTCATACTCCTTCATGTTTTGCATCCTTAAGATAATTTTTTTTTTCCTTAGTCCAATTAGGTTTCCTTGTTTAACCATATTTTTGCTTCCTAGTTTATTGGTGATTTTCATCTTTGTTCTTAGTAATTTAGTGTATTATTGATTTTTATTTGCTGTTTTGGTCTTAATTATTTGCATTCATATATTCAAAAAAAAAAAAAAAAGAGAGAGAGTTTTGAAAGCATATTGCATAAAAACCTAAGATTGTGCAATTTTTTTTTTTTTTTTTTGTTGGAGAATCGGATTTGTTGAATTTGGCATTGAAGTTTGTGGATTGTATTGTTTTCGGTACTGATGGGATTTGTGTTTGCCTTATTCTATTTGTGATTAAAAAAAAAAAAGAAGAACAAAAAACAAAAAGAAAAAGCCGAGAATGTAAAAAAAAAAAATTCATAAAAGACCGGTTTGTTGAAAAGTTTGAGTTTGAATTTGTTGAGTTGGAAAAAATTTGAAATTGAGCTATCTGGATCTCCTAGAAATTTGATATTGTTACTGGATATTTGAATTTTGAGTGGTTAAATTGATTAGATTGAAATTGGTTAAAGGAATCAAGACAAGACTTAAGTTGCAAGAAGAACAACCAGCAACTATTTCCCATTTTGTTCGAATTGATTCTTGTTCATTGTTTGAATGTCTTTTATAAAATTTTATCCTTGAATTATTCATATTGTGTTCAGTTCTATATGTTAGAGAAAAATATAAATAAAATAAAATCCCACCTCCCATCAGCTTAAGCTTTTGGGATCAGTGGTATTTAAACATGGTATCAGAGGCAGAAATCCAAGAGGTGCACTCACATGTGAAGCTGGTGGTTGAACGGTTATGTATCATAATTTTGAGTGGGAAATGTGTAAATTTTGAATTTTAAAGACTTCCATTTGGTCCCACACACACCTCACATATATAAGACAAGTTTTGTATCTATATATGCAACAAATGAATGAAAAACAAAGATGAATTAGTGTGCTGTCTAGTTTTGTGTGGCCTACTCTAACATCTTCTTTTCTTCTTCATCTTCTTCTTCTTCCTTCAAAACAAAAACCCTAACAATCCTAAATATCACCATACCAAAAACAAACACAAAAATCACCTAAACATCAAGCCAAAAACCGGATTAAAGGTTGTGCACAAGACTAATACCTTGTGTACAACATTCTTGGCCAAGTGAACCCAAAATCACACCAAACTCCAACATGGTATCAGAGCTTTGTTTGAACCATTGAGGGACCTTGTGAGCTTTCTTTCTACCTATTTTCTTGTGATAGAACCCCCTATTTCATTCCTTTCATTTTTGGTTTGAAGTGGTACAAAAATCTGGCTAGAAAACTCACCAAAAATCCAACCCAAGAGCCATTTTCTTCAAAAATCCGGTTTTTTGTCATGGCTTCTCAAATTTTTGCACCTCCCATTCCATTAAAATTTGAGGGCCAAAATTACTCCATTTGGAGCATAAAGATGAAAGCCTACCTACAAGCCTTTGGACTTTGGGATGTGATGGAAGAAAGTTATGAAGTTGAGGAGTTGAGAGCAAATCCACACAAGCACAAAGGCTTGCACATGAGACCGAGATAGCTAAAAGATTCAAGGCCTTGGCAGCCTTTCATTATTTGGTGAGTGACTCTATCTTCACTAGAATCATGTCTTGTACAAGTGCTAGAGAAGTTTAGTTAAAGTTCCAAGAAAAATTTCAATGAAACAATAGAACAAGGCAAATGCAAGTTTTAAACTTAAGAAGAGAGTTTGAAACAATTAGAATGGAAGAAAATGAGTTGGTTAAGGATTTTACCGATAGATTACTAAAGGTTGTGAACCAAATTAGAGTCCTTGGAGAGCCATTGACTGACCAAAGGGTTGTAGAGAAGGTATTGGTGAGCTTACCCGAAAAGTTTGAAGCTAAGATTTCTTCCCTTGAGGAATCAAGGAATCTTAGTAAAATTACTTTGAGTGAGCTTATCAATGCCCTCCAAGTAATCGAACAAAAAAGAGCCATAAGAAAGGAGGAGTCTATGGAAAGTGCTTTTATATCTAGTCAAAGCAAAAAGAAAAATAAAAAGAACAACAACAATAATAAAGGAGGAACCAGTTATGGATGTTTCAACAACAACAACAACAATTCCAACAAAAACAACAATGCAAGGCAACAACAAGGAGGACAACAACAAAACCGTGGGGGTTATCCACCATGCCCCCATTGCAAGAAGCATGGACATGCACCAAACAAGTGCTTTTGGAGACCGGATGCAACTTGTGACAAATGTGGGCAAAGAGGACATGTAAGCAAAGTATGCAAGCAACGAAGGCAACAAGCAAATGTTGTAAATGGGGAGGCCGAGACCTTATTTGTGGCTACATGCCTTAAAGCTACAGGTGCTGGTTTTGGTTGGTTGGTAGATAGTGGTTGTTCACATCACATGACTTTTGAAGAAACCAACTTTGTGGAGCTTGACCGATCATACAAGACAAGGGTGAAGATTGGGAATGGAAGCTTCGTGGATGTAGAAGGAAAATGAGACATCTCATTTAACATCAATAAAAGTACAAAACTTATCCAAAATGTTCTATATGTGCCTTCATTATGTGAAAACTTGTTGAGTGTTGCATAATTGGTAGAAAAAAGATATGTTTTGAACTTTGGTTGTGATGGTTGTTTGATATCGGACGCTTTTGGAAATGGGGTGTTTAAAGTTTCCTTGAAAGATAAAAGCTATAGGGTGAATTTACTAGATAGTGAACAAGCTTTGAAAGGCAAAATTGAGTCCATTTCTCAACTTTGGCATAAAAGTCTTGGTCACTTTAGTTATGGTGCAATGACGAATACTAATGCTTTGGTGAATGATATGCCATTGATGGATGATGTGAAGATGATGAGAATGAAAAATGGGATTGGAGTAAGGAGGAGCTATTGGTGAATGAGAATGAGCCACGATTTGAAGAAGAAAATGAAGAAAGAAATGTTCAAAACAACAATGATGAAGACAATGAGGAGGATGATGATCTATTCCAAGAAATCATTGGAGCCGATTTGGAGGTTGGTGATGGTGTTAGAGGGGAGAGATCTTTGTCCAAGATTTATGAAAGGTATAATGTTGCACTTGGTGACCCTACATGTGTGCAAGAGGCCTTGATGAAAAAAGAGTGGAGGAAGCAATGGATATGGAAATGGAGATGACTGAGAAGAATGAGACTTGGTCCTTGGTTACTAAACCTGAAAATAAGAAAGCAATTGGTGTCAAATGGATCTTTAGAACTAAATACAATCCGGATGGCACCATTTGCAAATATAAGGTAAGATTGGTGGTCAAGGGTTATGCACAACAAGCCAGAGTTAACTATGGGGAGCTGTTTGCACCCATAGCCAGGATGGAAACCATTAGACTCATCCTTGCTCTTTCGGCTACCAAGTATTGGAGTGTGTTTCACTTGGATATGAAATCGGCATTCTTGAATGGTGTATTACAAGAAAAAGTGTATGTGAAGCAACTAGAGGGCTATGTGATTGAAGGACATGAAGATAAGGTTTATAAGTTTCATAAAGCCTTATATGGTCTTAAGCAAGCACCTAGGGCTTGGTATGGAAGGATAGATGGCTACTTGCTTGGACATGGCTTTAAGAGGAGCCAAAATGATCCCACTTTGTATGTGAGGGTTGAAGGAAGCATGATAGTGATTTCTTTGTATGTGGATGACTTATTGGTCACCGGTGAGGATCCAAGGAATGTGGATAAGCTAAGACATGAACTTGAGAAGGAGTTTGAGATGTCTAGCTTGGGTCTCATGAATTACTTCCTTGGTGTGGAAGTAATGCAATGCTAAAGAGGAATATTTATATCACAAGAAAATTACATCAAGGATCTTTTGGAAAAATTTAATCTTGAAAAATGCAATCTAATGAGCACTCCAATGATCCAAGGAGAGAAGTACCAAAAGGAGGATGGCACACAAAAGGTAAATCCTACTCTTTATTGATCCTTAATTGGTAGTTTACTTTATGTGTGCTCATCGAGATCAGATATTATGAATGCCGTGTGTGTGCTTTCAAGATACATGCAAGCACCCACCCAAACTCATCTTAAAGGTGCCAAAAGAGTTCTTCAAACTCATCTTAAAGGTGCCAAAAGAGTTCTTAGGTATCTTAAGGGCACTAGTGATTATGGAGTTTGGTATGAAGCAAAGGATGAGTTGAAGCTTGTTGGCTATTCGGATAGTGATTGGGCAGGCTGTATTGATGGTATGAGGAGTACTTTAAGCTACTTGTTTTCACTTGGGAGTGGTCCTTTCTCATGGAATGCAAAGAAGCAAAGCACAACGGCTCAAAGTACCACGGAAGCCGAATACATTGCTTGCTCATCTTGTGCAAACCAATGTATTTGGTTAAAGAAGTTGATGGAAGATCTTGGTCATACTCAAGAAAGTTCAACTA
Organism: Ziziphus jujuba; assembly: GCF_031755915.1. Classification (NCBI taxonomy): domain Eukaryota; kingdom Viridiplantae; phylum Streptophyta; class Magnoliopsida; order Rosales; family Rhamnaceae; genus Ziziphus; species Ziziphus jujuba. The sequence continues at coordinate 19,346,659 of NC_083387.1, forward strand.
TCATCAAATGTGACAATACTTCAGCAATTTCAATAGCCAAGAACCCAATACAACATGGAAAATCAAAACATATTCCGGTGAAATATCATTCCTTGAGGGAGTTTGAAGATCTTGGAGAAGTCTCTTTGGAGTATGCGAATTCGGAGGACAACCTTGCGGATGATTTCATAAAGCCACTTGGAAAGACCAAATTTGAGGCATTAAGGAATCTCTTTAATGTCTCTAGCAAGATTACCAAGGAGGAGTGTTGAAAAGGTGGTAATCTTGACACCTTGTGCAAACCAAAATCCACTAAGGTTTGCACCTTCTTTCTTTCTTTGAAAAAAATATTTTGTTGAATGACCTAATGCAATATTTAGGTCTATGTTTTATGTTCCTTTTAATGTTTTTTGAATACCTAAGTTTTATTGTATTTAGCTTAGGAATTGTCTCTTTATTGGGTATTGATTTAATTTTGTAAAATGGCTTCGTGTTGGAAACAGTGTTTCTAGCAACATAGGTCCATTGTTAGGGCTAGCATTCTATATGCTTTTAGAATGAGTTTATGATTTTTTGGATATGTTGTAATAGACATGTAAATTAAAATATAGAAAAAAGAATGACTTAAAAAGGCCTTGGGAAGCCCAAGATATTCAGGTTACAAGCTGGCATAACTGCTGAGATTTCTAGCAGTTATGGCCCATAGGTTTAAGATGAATTGGAGGCCTTATCCAATTCTTTTGGACTTGGTCTTCTCCAGATTTCATGATGCCACATGACAAAATTTAAGCAATTTGGATAAAGATATCCCAGCCTTCCATCTGGTGTTTTAGGTGTTCAAATAGGATAAAGAGAATTCTATGTCACAATTAATTTTTGTAAATAATATTGAAGGTTGTGTTCTTCCTAAAAAATAAGTCCTTAAGTAGGCTAGAGTCACAAAGTAATAAACCCTAAAAATTTAGGTTAAAATCGGCCACTAAAGAGAAAAAGAAACATGTTGGCTGAGATTCACCTACTTTTCTAAACTAATTTGGATTAATTAATTCATTTATTTTGAATTAGGATTTAATTAATTTACAATTAAAATAATAAAATAATAACTTTCCTTAGTTGATTTGTCCAGCAAATAAATAAATAGAAACCAATTATAAGACTAATTTCCTAAAACAAAAAGTCAAAATCAAATTAGGAAACTAGTTGACTAGTTTGACTGCTAAGATATCTTTGACCAATTTTTAGCTTGTTTGAGCTCCAAATCAGCTTCATATGCCATGTAGGATGGCAAATATGATTAATAATGATTCCCACATGTTGCCTCTTGATTGGAATAAGTCAAACTTGCTTGAACAAGAAGAAAAGTCAAAGCCAGCGGCTAAACAACACATTTTCGACCAAATTGAGATATTGTAGTACAAGATAGTTTTAGATGTTTTTTATTCTACCTTAACATGATTCCATGGCCTCTTGGTGATATCCATTGGTTGCTTCCCGGAGTCCATATTTGCACTAAAACAGCTACCTGGGTTCGTAACGGCTTCCACCACTTGGATTCTTAAAACAAGCTTTGTATCTTCGGGTATTGACAAACTCTTTTGAATATTAATTATTCCCTGTATAAAAGCAACTACGTGGTCCTTGAATCTCTTGGATTGAGCTTTAGTGATCGGCTCAGTCTTCATCCGTATTGGGTTAGCACCTCAGCAAGTTGTCGGTTGTGCGGGCACCAGCGAATTCTCATCATTCCCCTTCTCTTGAAAAGGATTTGCCCTCAAATCAAAATTATCACCTGCAGCAAAGGAGATAAGTCAGCAACATTAAATGTATCATTAACATTATACTCATCCAGTATATCTCCACACAGTATAAGCTTGGACTTCCTTTGTTTAGGAAACCTCTCCTTCGTTAAGTACAACCAAACCAAATCTCCTTGGTAACACTATAACAACAAATCCTAGAAATATCAATTTATCTTTACAGAAATCACACTTTTTTAAGTTAACAAATAATCTCTCCCAAATTTTCAAGTTTTCATTAAGCAAAGCTCTCAACAATGCAGATAAAGTTCTATACAACAAAAACATCTTTAAATAAGTATATTTATAATTCATAACCAGCATAGATTTATTACTCACAAATGCCTTTTTAAGCTCATCTAAGCTAAGATAAAAAAAAAATTATTTTTCTGTTCTTTCCTCTCTTTATCTTTTACACTCATGGGTTCCATTTGTTTTCTTTCACTCTCAACTTTTTCAAGTTTCTTCTTACTCTCGGATTTATCATTGTTTTTCCCCTCACCATTGAGTTTAGGACACTTACCTGGTTGTTCTTGCATGGCCTTGTTCCCTTGAACAGTTGTTGAAGCCTTGGGTGCCATACTAGCCTTTTCTTTAAGCTTTTCGACCTCCCTCCTCTATTGCATTTGAAGTTGATCTCTAAATACTTCTTTTGGAATTAATGGCTCCAGCTTAATCTTTTTCCCTTTAAATTTAAATACAATGGAATTCTCTCTCCCATAATGTATGGAATCCTTATCAAATTGCCATGGCCTACTCAACAAAATATGACCCGCATGCATAGGAACAACATCACACAATACAACATCTACATATTTATCAATACTGAATTTTACTTTAGCTTGTTTATTTACTTTCATCACACCACTATCATTTAGCCATTGTAATCTATATGGTTTTGGATGGTTAATGGTTGTTAGCCCTATTTTATCAACTACTAAATTACTAATTACATTTGCACAACTTCCACTATCAACTATCATACTACAAATGTTACCTTGAATTTCACATCGAGTGTGAAAGATGTTCTCTCTTGGAATTTGGTCCTCATCTTTGTACACGGTTAGAACCCTTCTTGCTACCAAACTCAAATCAGCCCTAGATGCTTTGAATGTTTTGGATTCATCATGCTCTTCAACTCCTACTTCTCCACCATCAATTTCGATTTCAGCATCACTTGCTTCACTTTCGAATTCTAGTTCGCCATTACCTTTCAGCATTATAATTCTCCTATTCGAGAATTGGCTAGCAATGTGTCCTCATCCCTGGTACTTAAAACACAGAATTTCATGAGGTCTAAAATGTTCAGGATCAAATTTACCTTCACTTTTGTGTGCTTGGACAGATTTGGTTTTGGACTCCCTTTTTGGCCGTGTGGTTCTTTTTTCTCCAAGTTTTAGCTTTTGTCTTGCTTCAAAGGTGGGATTGCTTCTCCAAGCACTTGGATTTGATCTCCCACTATTTGAAACTCCTCCAAGCCATGCATTTGAGCCCTTCCTTTTAAATTGATTCTCAAGTTTGATAGCCATATGCAACATCTCTTCCAATTCCACATGTTGTTGCAATTCCAATTGGTTAGCTATCTGATGATTCAATCCACCTAGAAACTATGCCATGGTTGCTTCTCTATCTTCATTCATCCTCAATCTCATCATGAGAATCTCCACCTCCTTGTAATAATCCTCCACGAACTCTAACCTTTTTTCCTAAGGTTTTCACCAAACAGGCACCCGTAAATGTCTCAATGCCTAATTTCTCTATCGTATATATTGTACTAATTCCCTAGTCACTTATTCTCCAATTTATCTACATATATATATATATATATATAAATATAAATAAATAATAATAATAATAATAATAATAATAATATATAATGAATATAATAATAAAAGTAGGGAATAAGTCAATTAGATTTTTAGAAAGAATAGGTCCTTTAGTCCAATAAGTCAACTGAATTACTACAGAGAATGTGTGTTTAAAGGCCCTAATACAAAAGTTAGTAAATAAGTCATTCTCATTACTGGCACAAACAAGCCCAGTAAGTGATCATATGACTACAGCTAGTCCACACAAAATATCTAACTGATACGTGACAATTAAACTAGAGAAAGCAAGATTTGAGGAAAGAAGAAAGCAAAATACCAAACTCAAAGGCATCTTTCTTAAGGAATATGTTAGATTAACATCCATTTGATATCAATGGCTAATTATTAGTTGGGAGTAATGTGAGGACCTTTATTTATGTGGCACACAGATATTATATAAATTCGTTGTTTGCTATGAAATTTAAAAGTTTTCTTTTTAGCTACCACTGTAAGTTTTTAAAGATAGTCCCTTTGTACCATTGGATAATGATGATTGATAATATCATCAAATTTTTGGGTTTAAAGATGAATGTTAAAATTCTCTTTTGGTTTTATAAGAATAATAATAATAACTAAATAAAATAGAAAAAAAAATTATAAATACTCATTAAAGTAATTAAAATCCAACAATTACAAATGCTAGCGATTATAAATAAAAGGATATCTGTGATTTTTTATTTATTGGTAATATAGTTTATTTCACTAATTTTTTTATTTTTTTTTTTGGTTCAACAGTTCATGTCACACTATCTGAATAAAAAATTGAAGCACAAAAACTATTGATTACATGTACCATGTGAGTAGCAAAGGGAGTACTCTTTTTTATTTGATTTTATTTTTCATTATGTTGTTGGGAAAAGTTGAGATCTTCTCCCAATTCTTTAAGATCTTGGGATTGATGTTAAAGATAAATTAATGAAACAATATATCAATGCACACGTACACAAAATAAGAAATTTTTAATGTGTTTCATAATAACATGATCCATCTTCCAATGAGAACACCCAGTTAAAAATCCACTATCAAATGTGGAGGTTCTACAATAATGGTAAAGAATCTCTTTTGTTCTCTTTTTATTGACTCTAAAACTCTTTCTAAGTTTTACAAACTTAGAATATCACATCATAAACTTAGGGCATAATAACCTATTAAAACAAGGATAAAATTGATTAAAAAAATTAAAAAAAAACCCTTTTAAACATTGGTTTTAGCACTGTAGGCTTGTGCAATGGGTGCTATAAAGCTCTCATCTCAGCCAAAAACTGCACATTGCAGCGGTGCCCGTGCTTGAGCACCTCGAGTGTGGGCCCTTCCTTGTTGCAGCATTGCAATGCTTTTCTTTGTCTTATTGCTAGCTAAACTTTTGCTATAACATTATAGCTTTCTTTAAGCAATGCTGTAGCTCTCTTTGCAACCACCACACCATTGTAACTCTCTTTAGGTAGCACTGTAGCTCTCTCTGTAGCTATTTCACAATAGCTATTCCACTTCTTTCCAGGGTTTTTTTTTTAATGCATGTCTTAACTCTAACAATTTCCCACTTGAAGACTGGAATCAAACCTCTTACCTCAATGACTAGTGGATATGATGCGTTCATCTATGGTTCTCAACCTTGAAGACTAACTAAAGTGCATAGCTCAAATTTCTCTGTTGTCCCCAGGTGTGTTAAGAAATCTTAGTGATTCTAACTTCCTTATATCTTCACAATTATCAGCACCTTCTCTTCATGCAAATCTCCAATGAAGTGGTATAGGACATTAATATGCTTAGTCCGTGCATGGAATGTTGAATTCTTGGCCTAGTATATTGCACTTTGACTATCATTATCCAAAGCATACTCCTCTTGATGGAATTTCAACTCTGACAATAGGCCCTCCAACCATATCATCTCCTTTCTAACCTCTATCACTACCACATATTTAATATGGCGATTTCACTTAGAGAAAACACATAACACATAGTGCTTTTTCTATTATCTACATTACGGGCATAGTCCGTATCTACATAACCATGTAGCTTCAGCTCACCCCTTCTAAAGCATAGACATTTTTTAATGGTCCCCACATGTAATTAAATATCCATCGCATGGCCTCCCAATGTTGTTTAACATAATTATATGTGTATCTGCTAACAACTCCCATTATATAAGCTATTTCTGATCTCGTGCCCACCATGGCATCAATAGATTTATGATGGCTAAAGCATAAGGAATCTTAGTCATGTAGTCTAATTCCTTAATTGTCTTTGGGCTTTAATCTTTAGATAACCTAAAATGATTAGCTAAATGTATTCTAACAGGCATAGGATCACTCATTCCAAACATTTCCAATACTTTTTGAATGAACTCTTCTTAAGAAATCTTTAGAGTACCATTTTTCTTATCTCTGCTAATCCTCATGCTTGGTCTTTTTGGCCTCACTCAAGTCCTTCATCTTAAATCAACTAGATAACTACTTCTTCAACTTATTGATTTCACTAAGATTTGAATTATCAACCAACATGTCATCAACATATAGTAATAAAATAATAAAAATTCACCAGATCTTATGAAGTAACAACAATGTTTTGCGTTGCACTTGCAGTACCCATTCTTTTTCATAAAGCCATCAAATTTCTTGTACCACTGTCTAAAGGCCTATTTTAAGCCATATAGGCTCTTTTTTAACTTGCAAACCACATTCTCCTTGCTTTTAAGTGCAAATCCCTTTGCTTGCTGCATATATATCTCCTCTTAAAAGTCACCATGGAAGAATGTTGTCTGTACATCTAGCTGCTCTAAATGAAGATCCTTAGCTACAACAATGCTCAAAATTGACCTAATAGTAGTTAGTTTCACCACTAGAGAGAATATATCAGTGTAGTCTATCCCTTACTTCTGCTGAAAGCCCTTCACCACCAACCTGACCTTATACCTTTGGAACATCATGCTCCTCTTTCAAATGATACATCCACTTGTTCTACAAAATTTTCTTTCCCTCTAGAAGCTTAGCCAACTCCCATGTTTAGTTATGCATTGGAGATTTCATCACTCATTCATTGCAAGCTCCATCAAATACCAGGTTAGGGTGAAACATAATGGTGTTCATCCACAGATTTTTCCATCGCTGGGAAAGTACGGTGGTTCTTGCCGCTTCGCTCACTGACAACAAAGATATAATGGATCCCAGTATTTCATCCGGTAATTTACTGATACGATGATCCTCCTCCGCCTGATCAAGGTTTAATTTTTAATTTTTATTTTTTTAAATTAGTTATTTCTCTCATGCAAAAACTAAGTACGAAAAGAATAAAGAAAAAAAAAAACTACCTTGAGAATCCTAGTAGAAAGCTTGGCTTGTGGAATCGACTGCATTCTCTGAGTTTGAGTATTTGATCACCCAAACAAGACAGTCAAAATGGCAACAATACAACAAGTCTGAAATGGAATAAACATAGATAAGATGATGATGATGCTACAGCCACCAAACAGCACAATACAAACACTTTCAATTAGTTATTCTTAGAAGAAGAACAAACCCACATCTACCCGATCTATGATTTTGTACAACCAAGATCCAACGCCTCCTCCTATGCCACCGAAACCAATTGGATTGGTGGTGTCCAGCTTTAAGTTTTCAGGCTACGCTGTATATAAAAATTCAAATCTCTTATTCATGATTTAGGGCAAAAAAAGGAGGCGGCCAATCCAATTTGAATTTCAAGGACAATTTGGGAAGTAGCCGCTTAATGTCGACAGAGATGGGGTTTTATTTACGATGTGGCGGGATAATTTGGGAATTTTAACTTTTCTTTTTTCATTGCATATTTTTTCACATCCATTTTTATCATTTTTGTTTTTTCCCGCCACTTAACAAATGCTCTTCATTTGTCCAAAAAAAAAAAAAATACTGTTTTGGTAAACTAAAAATGTTATTTTGGCATTGTGATTTTTTTAAAATTTATATTGGCATGAGTTTTTTAACAATGAATATCAATATCAAATTTAAATATTGATTTTTTAATGGCATGAGTTTTTGAACAACGAATATCAATATTAACTTTAAATATTGATTTTTAATAGAAAATATAAAAAAAAATTCTCAACGTTAAATTTTAAATTATATTTTATTAAATTGTCTTTTTTCAATGGAACCCATACCATAGAATATATTGTTATATCTTCACATACTTTTATACTTTTATACTTTTATAATATATATATAAATATATCTATATAATATATAAAAGAAGAAAAATCTGTATTATGTATCATCATATTATCAATTCAAATTCTTTTTAATGTTATTAATAAAAAAATTATATTCTTTTCTATAATTATTAGTGATCCTATCAAAATATTAAGTAATACCAAATAAAACAGTTATTTAAAAATATAAAAAAATTTGCCTTTATTAGTTATACTCAAAAATATATATTTTTATTATTATAATAATAAATAATTGATTGAAAAAGTATAAAATGATTTATGTTTTGAAATATATATATATATATATAATCAATTTTTATTTTGAAATATTTTTTTTTGTAATTATTTATGATTCTCTCAAAATATTAATTAATATCAAATAAAACAGCTATTTAAAAATATAAATTTTTTTTATCTTTATTAGTTGTATTTAAAAATATATATTTTTATCATTATAATATTAGATAATTGATTTGAAAAAGTATAAAATTATTTAAGTTTTATGGTTTTACCCAAATATATATATATATATATATATAAAATCAATTTTTGTTTTGAAATAAATTTTAAATAAACATGCTTTTTTTAAAATATTACATATAATTAAATTAAATATAATATTGAAATAAAATACATACAACACACCATAAATTATATATAATTTGATACTGATTTATATTATAATGTACAAGTCGACACATATGGTATGTTAACTATATATATATATTCATACCTCTTTTTAAATTCAAATTATTATTAATGAATTTAGAAAATTATATTATAAAGATTTAATATAGGAAATTGATTATAAGTATTAATTATATAAATACATTTAAATTTGAATTTGAATCCATAGATGGGAAAAATTAAATAGGTAACCATTTTTTAATTTGAATTCTATAAATTATTTACCTTATAAGATAAAAATATATTTATAATAATAATAATAAAATTATGTTATGAATATTTAATATAGAAAAATTAATTATTTTTAGAAATAAAAAATTCATTTGAATTCGAAATCCAAATATGAAAAATATTATATAAATACATTTGAATTTAAATTACATTATATAAATACATCTAAATTGAATTCACTAGATGGAAAAAATGAAATATGTAAACATTTTTAAATTTGGATTCCATAAATAATTTACCTTATAAGGTAAAAATATGTTTGTAGATAATATCTATATAACAATATATAAAAGAAGAAGAGTCTGCGACATGTGTCATCATATTATCAATTCAAATTCTATCCAAAATTATCAATAAAAAATAATATCTTTTTTTTTAATTATTTATGATCCTAACAAAATATTAATCAATACCAAATATAGCAACTATTTAAAAATATAAAAAAGAAATTACCTTTATTAGTTGTATTCAAAAAAATATTATAATATTAAATAATTGATTGAAAAAGTATAAGATTATTTATCTTTTATCGTTTAACCCAAATCAAGATCTAAAATATCTAATATTTCCTCGAAATTTTCTAGATATTTTTATTTTTTGAAGGGGTCGAAATAAAATTTAAATTTGAAATGGAAATGGATAAAACTTCCATAATATCCATTGAAATTTTAGAAATTTTGTCAAAATTTTCATGAAACTTTTCGTAAAATATCTACATCAAATCTGTAACAATTTGGTTAATAAATCTATAATTTTCATGAAAATTTTTGAAATTTCCATTGAAATTTCGAAAGTATCTATGGAATTTTTTAATTTTTTTTTAAAAAATTTATAAATATTATTGATATTTAGTAAAATAAATTATCAAATTAATTTTATTGATAATTTTTTTACTCTTTAATTGTTTTCTAGACATTTAGTGATATAAGCAAAATAGAATAAATTGAATTAAATAACATTATTAAGTTTTACTTATTGAATATCGATAAAACAAAAATACAAATATTATGAATTATATTTTTGAATCTGGCAAATCTTATTGCCGGGAATATCTGTTTTATTAATGTGGGTAAATAGATGATGAAATATATACATGTCAAATAATAATGTTTGTTTGAAAAATAAAAAATAAAAAATTCCTGACAATTCACAATTTTTTTTTTTTTTTACATTTTTAAAGATGAAAATTGTTCAAAATATATTCTTTATAACATGTTTTATTTTTCATTTTCTTTTAAGAAGAAGACAATATATCACTTACTGGTGAACAACATTACACACATGTGACACAAGATGAAATTCATGGGAGTAAAGATGCAGGTCAAAGATTCGGTACTGTTGGAAAAGACTGTATACATAAAAAGAAATCTATAATAGAGATGTTATAAAAAAAAAATATTCAATTTCTATGAATTTTGGATATACGAGGGTTGGAAGTCATTTTCATAACCAGTATTCAACGGATATTTATGAAATGTTATCAAGTAGTAACTCATAGATACTATCTCAAACTCAACCATCGGATAGTAGTAGTTATGCACATAGTTAACTAATAATGTAAGATTCATATCGCTGATATATTAATAATTATATGCAAAATTATTAATGAGATACATCTTTTTATAATTATTTCTCACATGTAAATTAATAGCTTTGAAAAATTATTAAGGTCATTGTTATCCAAGCATATTTTATTTAATTTGTGTACATTTATTGTCCAGCTTCTTAATTTGTCTGGTGTATAATGCATTTTTTTTTTTTAATACAAGTTGTATTTCATTCTTATTTCTAGGCCATTTCTGAAAGCATAGAAAGTGATTATATAATTCCGTAGTGCTAGGAATTTTTTTTTTTTTCCGAGGTTTAAGCCACTTATATCTAGGAGACATTCAATTAATTATAAAAGATCCTAATTTTTAAATTATTTTTACTAAATTATTAAGAGTATTTTATTTAGTCCTAGTTTAAAAGACAATATTTTTCTTTTTCTTTTCTTTAACTGAATATTTGATTTGTTAGACGAAATTGAATAAAAAGCTTTTTAATTGTAGGATAATTCTTTTACTATTTTTTTAAATAAAAATAATAATAATAAAATTAAAGGATAGTGAAATAAGATAGACAACATGACAAAGAAAAGGAATAAAATACCAAATTAGTTAAGCGAAGTATTTTAATCTTAAAAAGAAAAAAAAAAAAAAGCACAATTGGACCCCATTTGAAGAAAATAAAAATTACATTAAAAAGTAAAAAGTAAAAAAAAAAAAAAAAAAAAAGTTTACCAAATAAAAATTTTAAAAAGAGTAAAATCCCCGAAATGGGTTATTGAGAAAGAGAAATAAACAGCGTGAACCAAACACGCCACTTCCCAAACGAAAGTGCGGACCGGACCAGACCAGAGACGCCGCTTTGGGCCGCGATCAGTTTGAACCTTCCGCCGCCGCCGCGACTGGTGTTTTCTGTCCGAATTCCACCTGTTCATTGCTTTCCCTTAACCCTTCGTAAGTACTTGTACTATTTTTTTCTGTTTGGTTTCCGTGAAAGCGTTTGGACAGCAATTGTTCGCGACATTCATTTTCTCGGCAGCCAAACAATGCAACGTTGGTGTGGAATTTCCTTTTTTTTTTTTTATTTAAAAAAAAATTATGGGGGTTTTTGGATTACAAATGTGGTGAATTAAGGTTGGAGATGGGGAAAGACAACCTAGCATCGGCCATGGAAATTGACGATCCGAAATCGAACACTTCTGATCAGACTACACCTAAGTTCTCTATAAACGGTGGGTTCTTTCATTCTGATCTATTCTCATTTTGTGTGCTAACTATAGGTTGAAACTTTTTTTTTTTTTTTTTGGGTCAAATTGATTAATTACCTAATCATTTGTGTCGTTGAATTTTCGCTCAATTGAGCAAAAAGATTGATTTTTGTGCGCTCCGTTGAACTTCAGTAAAGGAATTCGTATATTGCTTAATCTGAGCATTTTTTAATATTGTTTGTAATTTTGTTCGTTCTTCTGTTTACAGTGTTGCAGCTTTTGAAATCTGCTCAAATGCAACATGGATTAAGGCATGGGGACTACACTCGCTATCGGTATCAATAAGCTTTTAAACTTTACATTTTTAGCTTTTTATTTTATTTTTAAATCAAGTTTAAGCATTATTGAGCCTAAGCCTTTAATTACTGCCACTATTGCTATTACTAGTAGTCTTTTGTGTTACTGTTGTTGTTTATTTTTTCTTTTCCTCATTGATAGTGTTAATAATATTTTGCAAGACTGTTGTGGTTTATTTTTGTTGTCATTGTTAGTGTTACTATCAGTACTTTGTGATTCCATTTCAGCGATAAGTTTCGATTCCAGTATTAGTGATACATTGAGACTGTTATTGGATTACTACTTTGTGAGTCAATCTTAATTTATTATGTTAATGGGTTGATTCTTGTTAATTCACAGGAGGTATTGCACTGCCCGATTGCGGAGGTTATATAAATCTTTGAAGTTCACCCATGGCCGTGGGAAATACTCCAAAAGACCCATAACTGAATCTACTGTAACTGAAGTAAGGTGTGTCTTGCATATCATTTCTTGATAAAATCTGCTGTACTTAATCTCTTAACCATTTAAGGAAATTAGTATTCTTATCTGGTTTCATACGGTCTGGACAGCCAAACCATCCGTAATTTTTCTTGGGACTTTTTCTAATGTATATTAGCAGTGGTTGCAGACTACTGAATTCCCTTGCTTTACTATTGTAAAACTATCTTTAGAATCATAATTGAGTTGTCTTCTAGTGTCATCAGTTAAATAAGATAAATATCAGAAAGTTTCAAATACATAGGAACTATTAGTTTTTTTCTGATTATTCCATGCTTAATGATTCCATTTTCTGGATTAAAAACAGGTTTCTTCATCTGGTTCTGTATACAGCAGAGAGAGCTTGGAGCCATGCCATGGAAAAGAGACAGCTTCCTGATGGTCCAAATGCACGTCAGCGGATTTATTTGATTGGTAGGCTGAGGAAGGCAGTTAAGTGGGCTACCCTGGTTTCGCAGTTGTGTGCAGTCAAGGGAGATTCTAGAACATCTTTAGAAGCTGAGGTTTGTTAAAACTTCTTTTGTTTAAGTTATATAGTTTTTGTTCTTATATATTGTTGGTTTGGTTACCTATAAGCTTAGGCACCTGATTTCCCTTTTCCACTCTCCTCTCTCATTTTATGTGGAAAAGTGAGGTTAAGGTTGCAGATATGAAGTTTAACAAGTGTTTATTAACGTTATTCCACTGAAAATGGATGCACTAGCAGTCTTGTTGCCAGATGCTGGGAGTGGAGATAAAAGAAAAAGTTAGAAGACTGGCAGTTTCTTTGTTGCTATGTTTTGCCACTATGAATTTATCAGATGCCATAAAGTTTCAAGCGAAAGGCAAAGATATTTTTCAAAAGAAAGGAAATAACTTAAGCATGGAATTCACTTTTACAAGGACTTCAGATATTTGCATACCAAATAAACAAATGAATTGCTAGGAAAATTTTTGAAATACTATCAAATGATTTCTTTGGCATTACTTTGCATGAGGCTATAGCATTGACACTTTTAAGTTTTTAACCTAGCCATGAATGCTACTCATCTTTATTTCTTTTACTTACTGTTGTTCTTTTGGCCATACCATTGCATATTTTCAAAATGTTTTCCTCTAGACCAGGTGAGTTAATTTTTGTTGTGAACACTTTTGTATGTTTAATTATTGTACTGCACTTTGGGCTTCATCCTTTTAACGATGAGAGATTATGTGACATTTCAATGTTTAGGCATATGCCTCCTTTATGAAAGAAAACTTGTTGTTTGAACAAGACAAAAATTGGGATACAGCATTGATGAATTTCAAAAGTGCCAGTTGTGTTCTTGTCTCAATTATATCATTAGGAGGTAGGCATAAGTTGAATATGTTAGTGTAATGGATACTGTGAATTGCTGACTTTGCTTATAATCTTTTAGGGCTGTCTATGAGGAACTTGGGAAGTATGGAGACTTAGAAAATCAAGTTTTGTGCCGTGAGCGGGTTGAGGAACTAGAACCTAGTATCAGGTACTGCTTGCATACGATTGGCAAGTCAAATCTGCAAGCCTCTGATCTTCTACAAATAGGTGAGATGGAAGGTCCTTCTCTAGACCTTTTTAAGGCTAAATTGGAGGTGAGTTTTATTAGTTTAACTGTTTAAGCAGTAGACCATGAGCTGATTTCTTTTGATGTCCTCTAGCAAGTTTAATTAGTTTGGTCGATGCTACCCACTGCCTTACACCCTCAACTTTGGTCTAAGCAGACCGTGCAGAATTTTCTTAACATATCCAAAATGAATATCTGATTTAGCCTTTTTAGTTTATCCATTCTTTTCCCCCTTTGATTCTGATAAGCTTCTGTTTGTTCAACTGATATCTTGCTTGCTTTTGGTTGTAGGCTGTAATGGCGGAGGCAAGATCTCAGCAGGCTGCTTCAATGACAGAGTTCCATTGGCTTGGTCATAGGTTTCCAATCTCCAATGCTAAAACACGTGTTTCCATTTTAAAAGGTTTGTTATTGTTTTATGTGGCTATTTATTTAAAGTAATTACATAAAGGAAACTTTCATTGGAGCCGTGAAGCCCATGCGCTCATAACACTATTGATGTTTTATTTAGTACAAAACTTTGATTGACATATCAGGCTAGGTATTCATGCTCACCCTCTCTCTCTCTCTCTCTCTCCATGGAAGGAAGCTCTACGTGGTTTGTTTCTTCACCAAAAAGTCTAATTGTAGGCTGTGAAATGCAATGTATTTGCCAAATTTCTGGCAAAAATAAACTTCAAGCTTTCTCCTTTCAAGTATTACAAGAATAGTCTCGGTATAATGCACGTGATGAGTGGTATTCAAAATAAATGGTGTTGGCTAGTTTACTTTTGGTGGTTCTTTTGAATAAGTTAGTTTCGTCTTTATTACTTTGCTTTGTTATGTCTACTCAAGGTTCAAATATTTGTTAAAGCTCATAAATTGAGCGTATCCTTTTTCAGTGTTTCCTTATTCGCAACTTCCCCCGCTACAAAAATTTCCCTTTTTCCTTGCTTTGTGCTCCCCTTCTCTCTCCTTGTTTCCATCTTCTCCTTTCTCTAGTTTCTCATTTTGTTCCCTACCTTGTAACAAGTAGCATCTGGATCTTTTTGCCAAAAAAAGGTGGCATCTGCATCTTCATGGCCTTCCTTAATTGACATCCCCTTATCTCCTATTTATTATTATTATTATCAGTTTGACCATTGAACTCATTGCCATTGTTGTCCTTATCCATTAATTACCACCACCTAACCCCACTAACCTACAGCTGTCTTGTTGTCTCTGTCTTCTGACCCTCAAGCTGCTGTTGCCACTATATGATGTAACCATCATTTACGATGCTAGACAGCAACTTTGGTTTGCCTGTTTCTGTTAGCTTTGTTAATATGATTTATTCTCTAGGCTGTAGATTTACATTATTTCCAAACCTGTTGAACTTGTTCAATGTAAAAACTTGAAAATCACCAATAGAACCAAACAATTAACATCAATAGACACGATTTAGTGCACAAGAGGATGTAGCAGATGATAAATGAATAACCACAATTTCTGCCAGGGGAACTATGTTGGTTTGTTTAATTAGCGAATAGTGACAATGTCAATGACATGTCTGGAATGTGATTGTGTTTATTCCAATTCTGTTTGACAGTTGCTGATACATTTTAAAATTGATTAAGTAGTCCCGTCTTTTTTCTTTCTCTTTGTATATTAGGACAAGGATTGTCTTTATTTTGGGACAACTGGGTGTTTGTTGAAGTCTACATCTCACTTTGTTAATGATTTGGAAAATGTCTCCTTTTTTCTCCTTAATTTGCACGTTTTATGGAAATTCTTTTTTGAAAAAAAGAAATAGTTTGTGGTTCATAATATGTTATTTTTATCCCCTCCTTTTCTTGGCTTCTATTGTTCCTAACGCATTAGCAATATGTGACAAACTTGTTCAGCTCAAGAACTGGAGAAAGATATGCATGGTCCAGCAGCTGATTCACTCCCAGCAGAGAAAAAACTAGCTGTTTTTGACAAAATTTTTACTGCATATCATGAGGCCAGGAGCTGCATTCATAGTGACTTGGTATGAAGTTTTTCAATGTACTATTGTTTTCTTCTCCTCTCAGACCTATTTAAAATTTGCCACCTGATTCATCAATTGTTTATTTTCCTCTGTTTTTCAAACTGCTTTTCGTGATGTAGTATATATTCTAGGTCAGTGCAGGTACCTCTGAAAATGCGAAAGATGACTTAAATGGTCTTGATAAAGCTGTTAGTGCTGTATTGGGTCAAAGAACCATCGAACGCAACCAGTTGTTGGTTGGCATTGCAAAGAGTAAACTTAGTAAGCTACATGATGGCAAAAATGAGAAAGCTACCAAGCCTGAGGAGCTTGTTCGATTATACGATCTCTTATTACAGGTTTACTACCTAACTGATGTACTATTTTAACCTACTATATTTCATGTAAGGATGCTTTACCCTGTACTGTTGAATTAAATTAATGCTTATAAGTTGTATTATGGATTCCACCTAAATCCTTATGTAACTGATGTTATGTTTGGCTGAATACTGCTGATCTTTCTGACTTAGTCAGTTCTGGAAGAGATAGGAAGCCTGAAGAAGGTAGCATTTGCTGAAGAGTGTGAGCTTAAAAGTTTGGCCTTCCGAGGGGAAAGGTATTTTTCCGTCTTCAGTGGCTGATGTACTGCTCACAAGAAATCCTGTATTCCATTGACATTGAGTGTGTTTAATATTATTATTTTTGTAGATATCCCCTATTCACTGAATCTTGGAATCAATCTTTCCCTCTATGAGGCTTCTTCTGAATGAGAAATTATATTCATATTACATCCACCTGCATGATCTTTTTTCTTCTTCAAGAACCAACTTTTTGTAATTTTTTTGTTTATGTTTTTCCTTGTTTGGTGCTTAAACCCATTTTTGTGCTTGTTTTTTTCATTATGTGTCCTGTTACCTGTTTTCCTTCATCCTTATGATTTCTGATCATCTTTTTGAGGTTATGCTTATCTGATTAAATTGTGCCAAGTCCTTAACCTTTTATAGTTTCTTATTCCGCTTTTTTAACTCATTTCTGGGTGCCAAAAGGAGGTTTTTACTCTATATTTATTGGACTTCCAACTTTACGCAGGTGTTTCTTTTTGGGTAGATCATATAAGTTAGCTGGTAGGAGGGTGGAAGCATATGCATTGTACTGCAGGGCTCGCTCTCTTGCTGGGAATGCCTTGCAGAAATTCCAAGCTGCGAGTAATGCTGATCAGGTGTGTAGATGAGCAAAAGCCTTTTCTTTCCCCTCACAAAGGTTTTTCTTTTTTGGGGGTGCTAAATTGATCAAAAATTTTGGCCTCTAATGATCAAATTTTAATATATCTTTGGGATATTCTTTTTACAGAAGATTCATGGCTGCTAAATCTCATTTTGTTTCTATGTTGGCCTTTTTCCTGCGTAACCTGAAAAATATTCAACCATGTTTAAACTTTGGTTTCAAATTTACGTAAATGCCAAATAATAATTTCTCATATAGACCATATGGTAGGCTGGTATTTTGATTAGATTGGTACATTATTGATAATGTGTTCTTCTATCTTCTGTTAAACAGATACTGATCAAAGAGTTGAAGAAGTTGTGTGAGGAATGCAGATCCAACAGTTGCATAGACCATGCAGCAGGGATCATGGAAGAACTGAAGGCCCCTGAAAATCTCTCTAAAAAAATCTCGAATATATCATTAACTGGAGCTGGCAAGAAGGTAATTATTCATTATTATTTTAGATTTTGCTATGTCGTATGATTTTTATCCAGCAACATGGTTTGATGGGGACAATTAAAATTCACCTCACTATCATATGTCCAAAAAAAAATATATATATATATGGTTTAAAGGCGGGTTTTGCCTGTGAGTTCTTTTGAATTGGTTCCATGTTAGGAAAATAGATCTCACCCAAGTTGGAGGGTAGAGGTGGAAGGGAGTTGCTATAGAAAATACAAAGTGATATTTAGAGTAAATAACTACCCAACATGGGTTGGTGAGACTGGCACTAAACATTGTACTGATATAGAAAATAGAGTAGAGGAACTAGAGATCCTAGGATTTGGTGGAGCTTGAAAGTAGGAAAGCATTTTATCGTGTAAATTGAGAATGATTAATTAAGGTAGAAGTTGGAGAGGGTTACAAATTCAAATTGAAATGTCTTTGACATAGTGCTTTTGTCTGTGGATTGGTGTTTTTTGTCTATAAGCATCTCTAAATTATGCTTGTTTTTTGTAAGACATAGAGAAGGATACAAATTCAAATTGAAAATGTCATTAAAAAAGTGCTTGGCTCTGTGGGTTGGGTTGTGTCTGTGAGCATCTCTGAATTATGCTTTTTTCGAAAGATGCACTACCATTCCTTAGGTCTGGATGTTCTATTTGCTTGACATGATGATTTTGAATTTCATTCAGTTGGAGAAATTCCTACTTGAGAAACTGGAGGCATATGAGTCTGCAGTTGGAGATTCAAGTGCAAAAAATGTTCCACGAATCGAAGCCTTCCCTCCTGCCTTCCAAGCAATTCCCCGCAACCCTATAGTTCTGGATCTTGCCTACAATTTCATTGATTTCCCATCCCTTGAAAATCGGATGAAGAAAGACAAAAAGGGTTTCATTAGTAGGCTTTGGCGGTGAGTTCCCTTGTGAGTTTTTATGGACATTTCAGTCACTTTCATACTCCTAGTTGAGGAATTTTTATGACCCTTTATTTTATTTTCTTTGTGTTGATCAATCTACTCAATTGTAATGATATAGTTTGGATATGCAAATTTTGGACATACTGATTCTGATATTAGCAGACTAGAAAAGCATTCACCTCATTTCTCCTCTCACTAAACTAGAAATAGTCCAAAATTTTTAGTTCTTTGCTTTTTTCTGGATGGAGGAAACATAATAAAAAGTTGAATTTTTTGGGACAAATTATATTCTGGTATTGATAGTTCATTTCATCTATATTGTAATTGAACTTTTAGTTGTTTGTGTCAATTGCTTTTGTTTTGGTCGTTGGAATAGTTCAGGCCATTATCAAAGATGAATTGCCTTCAATTTGACTTTAATCAAATTTTATCCAAAAAAAAATATTCTTTTTTTGTTTTTTTCTCTTCTGAGAAGTCAATTTTAAACGATCTAGAAGAGTTGGAGAGTTTTTAAGTAAATGATGGTTCCTCCACATTATGTAACCCAGCAATTTGGAGGGCTAATTTCTTGGCCACCTGTAATGCATCATCGCCATGTAAAATTGGTCTTCCAATTTAATCTCATTTCATAGTCAATTTTCAAATCATATACTTCAGACCACAATAACAAATTGAAGCCACACTAGGAGG
The DNA here is from genome assembly GCF_031755915.1 of Ziziphus jujuba. NCBI lineage: Eukaryota > Viridiplantae > Streptophyta > Magnoliopsida > Rosales > Rhamnaceae > Ziziphus > Ziziphus jujuba. Next base: position 19,365,848 of record NC_083387.1, read on the forward strand.
TTTGAACTCCCAAGCAAACAGTGGACTAAAAACTAAAACTTTTTTGACAAGGTAACTACCATTCATGCAGAGCACCCAAACTAGGCATACCTTCGGAACAACCCAATTTTCCGAATTACATCTAACAATGGATATCATGTCATCCATAAAACATGACGGTAAAAAAGTTACAACGGTGCCCAAATTAGGCATATCTTTATTCCTAACAATGTTAATTTTTGTTTCATATATAGCAATAGATATCATGACATTCATAAGACAACACAATAAGAAAATTACTATTTTCTCCTACGAAAGTCATGAGTTTGGATTCTCACGAAAGTTAGAGCATTTTCTTCTGTTGACAAACAAAGTCGTAGACTTTATATGGATCTGGCAGGGTCTTGGAAACACTTTCCCTAAGATTGCACCTTTTCACCCATTCCACGAGCCTAGGACGTTCTTTCTCTAGGCTGAATCTGCAAAATGTCTCATATGTATAGAATCTGCAAGAGAATGGTATTAGGGCAATGTCCAAGAGACCAAAATGGTCCCCATGGAAGTAAGGCATTTCCTCAAGTTCTCCTTCTAACAGTTTCAAGCATTCTATGAATTCCGCCTTTGCCGATTCTTGGTCAGCTCCCTTGCTTGCCCACATCCTCCTTCCACAGTCTGCACAAATGTTGATACATATAGCTTGTCTTGCTCTAAAATGTATGTGCTTAACCATATAGGTTCGTTTTCTTTGAGGGATAGACAAGTTACACACTTATTCTTTAAAGGATATGCATTTAAATATTTGAAGCACTCATAAATAAGCGTTTTTTTATAACAAAATCATATATATATATATATATACACACAGCCTTATTACAAAGAACATCATATAGAAAACATTCAAATTGCAATGTTAGACATGCACAGGTGTGAGCAAATTGATGTTTTCTATAACAAAATTATATCTATATTATATATATATATATATAAATTTATATTAGCATATCAAGTAAACCTAGTAGCAAAACCATTAAAACTTCTCTTATAAAGTTTTTGAAAACTTCAAGAGCTAAGATTTATAAATAAATTGGTAATCAATATGATTTCATATAGGTTCATATATATTATGTGACCAAAATTTGTGTTATTGTTGCAAGTTTTAGTAAACATCTTGTTGTGATTTAAAAGAGATATATATGTTTTTAATCTGTAGGTAATAAAATTAGCTAGATATAAATCAAAACTTTTTATTCTAGAGTTCTAGTCAAAACATGACCATAAACTTTGCAAGCAATTGCTACTTTTTTAGTGAAATTTTTTTATACTTTTAATTACGAAACTTCTCATTATCAAGGGCCATATATTTACTGTAATGAAGAAAGAAAACAAGCATAATACAATAAGTAGAAGAACAAAACAGGAAAAAATAAAAATCCCTTATGCGTATAAATGAAAACATATACATATATATGTTATATAATTGTAATATATAATAGAACATATATCCGTAGTGCTTACCTTTTTGTCGATGAAATCAACCCAAAATCTAGCTTTTGCTCTAGGGTGAGGACTAATATTGTTAAAGAGAAGTGGGAGATCGTCCTTCCAAACATCATCAATATATTGGAGGGTGATGAGGGATTCACAAATGGGTTTACCATTATGAATCAGAACTGGCACTTTCTTGTGGATTGAGTTCATTTTCAGAAACAATAAATTATCCTTCAAGGTCTTCTTTGCTGCTAGGTTAGCAGCTTTGTTTGCTTGCCTTGGGGACCAAGATATTGTCCAGTTATTATCTTTCAGTTTAGTTTTGATATTTCTAACTAGCTCCCACGATTCCCATTCGCAAGGCTCAGAAGAGTCATTCAGCCGAACAACCACCGATCGAGCATCGCAGTGCCAATCAACGTCTTTCCAAGCCGAATCAGGTCAAAATTTTTTACTCTTTTTTCTTTTTTGTTAAATCTATTTATTACTACTACTACTATTATTATTTTCTAAGTTTGCACTGTTGAACTCTTGAAAGTTTTACTCCTCTGATGCTTCAAAACACCGTATTTCCCTCTCTAGCTCTCATCGTCTCTCTCTTCTTATCCTTTTTAACGATGGTAGACAAAATAATTACAAAAAATTTTAATCAAAAGTTACAAAATTATTAAAAAAACTAATAAAATTTTTAAAAAAATAAAAAAATTAATAAATGACCAAAGCTAACGCTTTATACATTAAAATGCGTTTGGCTTTGGTTCGGTACCCTTTTTTTTATAATTTTTTTATTTATTAATAAAAAAATTAATAAATAATTACTGTTGAACTCTTGACAGTTTTACTCCTCCGATGCTTCAAAACACCGTATTTCCCTCTCTAGCTCTCGTCCTCTCTCTCTCTCTCTCTCTCTCTCTCTCTCTTTCTAACTCTCCGTGGAACTCTCCAAAGCGAAATTCCTTGTCGGGTAAGTTCCGACTCGCACGAAAGGCGTAACCATCTCGGCAGAAAGAGGTTAGCCATTTCTCGGATATCCCCTCTCTCATCTTATTCTCTCTCTGTCTCTGTATGGTATGGCGTCGTCGGCAACTGATCGGACATTTGATTGGTGGTCCAGATCCGGTTAGGGCTTTGTTTTTATGCTTTTTTTTTCTCATTCGTTTCTCCCAGATCCGGCAGCTGAAGTTCCCTGCCTGCATCTCTTGTCTTCTCTGAGTTTTTTTTTTTTTTTTTTTTTTTCCGAGGCAATATGTGAATGTGGTTTTAGTCTATGGATTTATTTCAAGTACTTCATTTTTATTTATTTATTTGGTTTCACTTTGTGTTAATAAAATGAGGGTTTTGGTTTATAGGTTGAGGAGAACATTTGCAAGAGTGTTGGCGGGAGCAAGATCTTGTGTATTCTCAAGGTTGACGGTATGCTTTTTCTATTTCCTGGAATTTGTTTTCGTCACTGTGTGGGACTGGAGACCCAGTTTATGATTGCGGCGTTTGGCATTTGATATTTTCCATTTTTTTCCCCCCTTGGGACGAAATTGTAGCAGTTAGTGAAACTCCTACGGCTTCTAACATTAGCCAAAAATAAAATATTATTAATAGTTCATTCTTACATAGAGAGTTCAATTGTCAGGGATTTGATAGTGGGTCTTTGTTTTGTTAGCAAGTTTGAATTCTATGATGTGGGAATTTGGATATGGTTCTCCAAATGACATCCCCTTTGTTAAATTTTATTTCTGCTATGTGGTCAAATTGAATTGCTCTGCTTTAATTCTAAGCTAGAATGTTCTGTATTGTGTTTCAACGTGAACTCTGTGAAACTGGGTCTACTCATCCAAGCCTTTTTTTCCCCTTCTTTTTTTGCTTTCCTCGGTCATGGCTTACTTTTATGACCATGGATATGATTTTCAATTTCTGTGCTGCTCCGGTTCTTTATTTTGTGGGATTAATTTTTCTTTGAACTTTTATAGCTTAGGATTTAGATTTAAATTAACTTCATTCTTCTGTTTGGAGCTTCTTGTGAGAACCATGAATCCAACATAAGTTTGTAGAAATGGGAATTGTTCACGGACTTTGGTAAGTGCATTTTTTGAGGTGTTCTTGGTTTGCTGTCAGATTCTTCAAGTAGAACATTTAAGAGTCTTGGTGTTTAAGAAACAAGAAAATGGCTACTATTCTGTAGCGTACTATTTCTATTAGATTAAAGGTATGTTGTGTGCACTTATATACATCTTTTTTTACCTTTTGGTGCAATGCCCAAAATTCTGAGTGTTAATTTACAATAAACTTTGCTGTCCCGTTTTACCATAAACTTGTTTTGCTTCCCATTTTACAATAAACTCGTTTTAATCATTTAGCTCATTCTAGCATGAACGAAGTCGGTGTAAAGTAGTTTTGCTGGTTGCTGCTTTTCTCATTTTACAGCATAATCATAAATAGGGGCTCTTGGATTTTTCACTGTTCACACTGCCTCTAGGCCACCAACTCTAATATCTTTCATGTTAACCTTGGAATTTAGTTAAGAGCCTAGACGTAATATATTTTTGTCTGATTTCATTTCTGTTGCTGTTGGTGATGCTGGAGAAATCTGTGTTCAATTCTTATCATTTTGCCTTCTCTTATTATTTACTTTTCTTGATATTTTGTCAAAGTTTAATTTGTATTTGTTTTGCAGACATGGCTCCCTCAATGAATGAGGTGGTACAAGTATTCAATAGGAACCTGTTTGAATACATATGGCAGTCGGAAATTGCACATGCAATTCTTCTCGTCAGACGAGCGAAGAAGATGTTGAAGGAGGGGAATCAAAATCCAGATAACAACAATGATCCACCAAACAGGGAAGAGTTAACACAGTTTGTGTCTCGGCTTTTAACTGATCTGGAAGCCGCTTATCGTGAGGGGATGCAAGAGCTATTTAATAGAAAAAAAATACTGTCTAAGGAAAATGCGACGCTACTGCCGGCAACATCCTAATCCGCAAGTGATAAAGGTGTCTGAAAGCATGAAGTTGTGGGTGGTACATGCAATGAAACGGTGGACACGAAGCTGCAACAAAAATTGGACAATGGGACGCATGACGAATGCACAACAGATTTATACAATGGAATCGTTGGCAGAGCTACTGAGTGTGCCGGATCGTGTGGAGATAGTGCTTCAACCGCTCGATGATGATGCACATGCGGCACATGTGGCAGGCTGGTTCCAAAATCATCATGGTGCATTTCCTGGAGGAGAGGGGCATCCACAGTTAGGTCGATTTGCTTTGCCTGTAGGGTCAGGGTCTGAGCATGAATCTGACCGTTCCTATGATGACAATAACAATTATGGTGGTTATGGAAGAGGACGTCGTGGTGGTCGTGGTGGTGGTCGTGGTGGTGGTGGTGGTGGTGGTGGTGGTGGTGGTGGTGGAAGAGGACGTGGTGGTGGTGGTGGACGTGAAAAACAGTACATTGATAAAGTTGTGTGTCACAGCTTCAACTTCAGACAAAATTAAAGCAAAATTGCTGCATGTATATTTATAACCTCTAAGAACTTTCAACTTCAATACCACAGTTAACTTTCCAAGAAGGAAACAATCACAAGTACTTAAGAAACATCAAAGAAGGAGGAAAAACTAATATAATTACCTCGTCTTTGGCCAATAGGAAAGTTCTGATTTGTCTGAGATGCGTTACAGATAAGGCAGCATTTGGAGTTAAATGGGACAGGCAAACATCAGGTGGAGCAGTGCTTCTTCCCCGTTGATTCTGTTGATGTTGTTCGTGCACATGTTCTCCCACTGCTCCCGGTTGATCCTATTGATGTTGTTGAAGTTGTTTCTGCACAGATTCTCCCATTGTAATAGGACGTGGAGATGGAGAACAGCAGGAAGTGGGAGAATCTGCTAGAACTGGCTTAGTTTCATTAGTCCTTAGTTTCCTTGGCTTCAATAAATCGTGATTCAGCTGTGCCATGGAAGATGCTAGAACTGGCTCTTAGCATTTGATATATGTTTTGGTTGAGAAAGAATGGAGAATAAATTTACTATCTTGCACATAATAGCTAAAGATGTATTAATTATTTTTGTATCTGCCCACCCAACGAGGAACAAATTACTACTACATATGATCTTTTTCTTGAGACCATCATGAGCGAACAATTATTGGCTTGAAGATGAGCTAGTAACCAATTGATTCAATTACAGAATTTAGTCTCTTTGCATATTCCAAATTGCACATGCAACACGCTCAAGATGAAATAAAAAGGGAGTTTTTTTTTTTTTTTGGTAATTAAAATAAAAAAGGAGATGGGGTAACTAAAGTTGGATAGATTTATATATTTTATATTCTATTATGTTCTAGTTTATCCATTAAACACATATAAAAAGCTAATTCGATATGTATAACATATATATATATATATATAGTTTGGACATTATAAGGGACTGTGTAAAAGTTTTTAGATATTTGTAAAAAAAAATGACTATTTACTTACAATGGTTAAATTTGTATATTTATGCGATTTGATCCTTATAAATGATTATCTTTCTCCTCCATTAGTCTCTCATTGTATCAAATATCAATCCAGATATATATTGGTTTATTTCAAATTGCACCCAGATGTTTTAAACAATTAAAAATGTCCCCCATCTTTAGCCACTTTTTGTTAGCCAACACTCTCTCTTAACTGGCAACATAAAATGTCTCAAATACCCTTAAATCAAATTTCCATCTAAACAAATATATACTATTTTATTATTGGTATTACTCGTTTGGAAAAAAAAAAAAAAAAAAAATCATACAACTTAATTTTTCTCCAATTATATTTTTCTCTTTTTTTTCCTACTTATTTATATAATGGTTCAAGGGTTTAGAGTTTTTTTGAACTTTTTTTTACTTTCTTTCAACTTATTATTATTATTATTATTTCTCAACATTTTTTTACATGTGAAATTTCCATTAATTTTTTTCTTTTATTGTTATTTTTTTCAATTCTCCATTACAATTTATTTATTCTTTTTGTTAAAGATTTAATTTGTGTATGGTGATGGGTATCGATAAGGTATGAGAAAATATGAAATAAATAAATGGATTAATTATCAGAAAATTAAAAAAAAAAATTGGAGAATTAGAACGATAGGTGAATGCTGAGAGATGAGGAAGAGAGACCCTGGGAAGATGGAATCCTCAGGTGTATCCACAATTATTGATGGTTGTTTCCTCAAAATATATATATCTTTTTCAAACAGAACATCAAATTTTAGTTTCCAGCCAAAAAAAAAAAAAAAAAAACAATGGATTTTCAAAAAGAGATCTAGGCTTGACCCCAAAAAAAAAAAAAAAAATCTGGAAAGGGTGAGAAGATGAAGAAGAAGAAGAAGAAGAAAAAGCCTTTTCAATCAAAAAATATATATATATATATATGGGCTCTTTTTCTTTTTTTCCCTTTTTTCATAAAAAGATCAGGGTTTGCCATAAAAAAAGATTTGGAAAGAGTGAGAAGAAAAGAAGTACGTGTTTCAAAAGAAACAGGGTTTAATCATATATATGAGAGAGAGAGAGAGAGAGAGAGAGAGAGAGAGAGAGAGAAAGAAGAAGATGTGGGGGAAGAAGAAGAGAGACCTAGGCTTGACCCCAAAAAAAAAAAAAAAAACTAGGGAAGGGTAAAACAGAAAAAAAAAAAACAAAAAAAAGAATGGTAGAAGAAGAATAAGAAGAAACAAAAAAAAAGAAAAATCACTTTATAAGCACTAATAATTATTAAGTTAATTAAATAAATATTTTTCATTGATATATGACATATTATTTTCATTAAAATATATAATATTTCTCTCGCTTTCCATTGAACTTTTCAGATTTTCAATATTTTTAACTACTATTTTACCCTCTATCATTTAAATCTAGCGGAATATTTTTTTAAAAAAAGTTAAATCCAACTTAAATAAACAAATGGCAGGAGTGTTCTTAAATTGTTCAAAACTTTTGGATATATTTTAAAAGATTAATTGCTAAGCAATACTATGAAATTTTAAAAAATATATGAATCAAATATTGAAATTTTAAATTTGTTTCAAATCAATATAATTTATTCACGATGTTAATTTTAACGCCAGATAGCATTAACAATATTAGCATGACATCATGCTAAAATTATAATGCAAAAAAATTAAATTTTTTTAATAAAGTTTCTAACTTAACCATTATTTACAATTTTTTAGTTAAAAAATTGTATCTAATTCTATTTTAATTAATTTGAAGCTCCGAAGAAATTAAAAATTTTTGGATATAAAATTCGTTTAAAAATAAAAATTTGAAATAAAATTAAAATTTTGATGTAACAAAAATATTTTTACTAGACGAAAAATTAAATAAAATTATTTTCAAGATAAAAAATTAAAAATAATTTTCTATGCCCATACCATTAAAAAATAAAAATAAATTTAATTTTTATGTTTTTTTTTTCACCTAAGAAGAAAAAGATGGAAAATTTAAATACAATTAATTAAGAATAATTGGATTCTATAAAGAAGGAACAGCCATAAAAAATAAAAAAAAGAATGAATAGTTTTTGCTTAAAAAGATAAGAATTTAAAAAAATAATAAAATAAAATAAAATCAAAGATAATAAATTTATTTTATTTTTTATATCAGATCAAAACAAGAAAAGCATACGTATTACAATTATTTTTATTTTTAACTAATTTTTATTTTTTTGTGATTTGGCATAAAAAAATTTATAAAATTTTTGGTTTGAAATTATTTTATTTAATTTTTGATCTAATAAAAATATTTTTACCAGAGCAAAAATTTCAATTTCAGTTTTATTTTTATTTGATCTAATTTTAAATATAATTTTTAATTTTGTAATTTTGACTTAATTTTGTATGATTTAGGCGAAAAAATATTAATAATTTTTGGTCTTATAAAATTATTTTATGTAATTTTTAAACTGATAAAAGTTTTTATCAAATCAATTATTTCAATTTTATTTTTATTTTTATTTCTATTCTTATTTTTATCTAATTTTAGGTTCAAAAATTTTTAATTTTTCAAATTATAATTTAAATAAAATAGAAATCTATGAAAATTTTCAAATAAAAAATTATAAATAAAAAAATTTATTTTTTATAATTTTTTATTTGTTTGCTGAAAAATAAATTATGACATCAATATTCTAAAAACATCAAATGATAAAATTAATACCATTTGTTATTTGGATTAATTTGCAATAAATTTGAAATTTTAAAATTTAATTCAAGAACTTCCAAACTTAAGGATTTGATTTGCATAATGCTAGGATTTCACAATACTAATCAGCAATTAATCCTAATTAAAATAGAGATAAACCTCAAAAGATCTAATTAATATATACATATATATATATATATATATATATTTGGTGAAAAGGTCTAAGTGATATTGTTTTATATACATATAGAGAGAGAGGGTTCTCAGCCATAATATTTCCCCCAAAAAGTAAATTAAAATAAAACAAATGGGATTAGATCAAACTAATTAATAGGAATCCAAAACGGATCAGGTTTAACCTAATCCAAGCATGCAAGACCCAATCGACATTTCTACCCCACACTCTAGACCAAATAATAACTGCGTGCCTTGGAAAACAACTGTATTTGTAGTTCCACCAATGTGATCAAATATTCTTGAGTATTTAAATCAAAAGGTGGGGTGAGGTGATAGGTTCTTCTTTATTTTTCTGTTACTGTTCATGTGGGCATGCATGAGAACGAGTCTTTAGTTTTTTTCCTTTGACTGTTGTTATTAGAACGGGTCTTAAGTTTGGGTTATACCTGTTGTTATTTTTATTAGCTATAGACTAGGAAGTAGCTGTCATGTTATTTTTATTGGCTGTAGATTAAGAAGTAGTTGTTATGTCTCACTTATATATACCCACATGCATTATGTGATTGGATAACAAGAAAGTTATTTTCCTCCTCTCTCTCTCTCTCTACTCTCTATTGTTTTTCCCTTCTACTCTGTTAACCTCTATTCCACATTGCCAAAAACTAGAGCCTATCACTCTTGCACACAAAAGCACTCATCAATGAAGCGTATCACTCTTACAGAAAAAAGCACTTGTCAGTGGTATTAGAGCTAGCCTTTCCTCCATAATTGATGATAAAAACTAAAACAATGGCCCAAGTTGAATTTCAGGGCATGGTAGAAGAAACCTTGCACCAACATGAAACTGGCATTGGCCAGATTAATGTCAGCCTTGAGCAAATCAATGCCACTTTGAAAACGATGTTGGTCCAAAGGGTGCATGCTCAATCCTTTAGGAGCATGGAGAAAAGGGGCAACACAGCCTTTAGTCTTGGAGAACAATCATTTACCAAGCTAGGACTATATCTGGGAATGTTGCAGCATACCAATCATTCCGAGGCACGCCTAATGAAGCTCAAGCTACAATTTCCAAAGTTTAATGGAGAAGATCCGAATGGTTGGATTTACAAATGTGAGAAGTATTTTGACTTCTATAACATTGAGGCCATCCAGCAAGTTCAATTGGCTTCTTTTCATCTAGAGGGAATATCTTTGCAGTGGTTTAGTTGGCTCAGCAAATATAAGGGCCCACTTGATGAGAATCCGCTTGTACCCGTACAACCGACTATCCGCTGGGATTGTGACCATGTACAAATGAAGACAGGGCCAATCATGAGGACATAAGCTAAAAGATTCAAGGACAACCTGGTTAGCTTCATACAAGATGTGATTAAATCTCAAGAGGGCATGACAATACCCAAATATCCAAAGTCTATTTTATGCATCCAAGTTATGAAGGTGAAAATGTACCCGACAAGCTGTTTTGATGCATTTATGGACCCCGGGCAGCATAGGATGAATTTATGGGCTTACGAACGTGATTGAGCATTCCAAAGGACCATGAAATCATGCCAAGTGTGAACTAAAGCTAATAAAAAACTACATGTACGCATAAGACATCAATTTGGCCAAAAAGGCATGGTTTTCGCATTGGCTTTGATCTTTCTTGTTGTTCAAGCAATCTTTGCTTATTCCAATCAAGGCCAACGTATGGGAACCAGTTTTAGTCCTATTTGGCATCCTACATTGCATGTTGGAGCTGATTTGGAGTCTAAACTAACTGGTGATTGGATAAAGATAGCTTATTTGGAAAGCTAGTCAACCACTTTCCAAATCTGAAAATTTGACTTCTAAATTAGGAAATAGTCTTTTATTTTTTATTTTACTTTAGGAAAGGTAGAATTTTATTTTTTTTGTTGTAGATTAATAGTTTAGGATTAATCCAAATTAATAGTTTAGGAAATAGAATTTAAATAGGAATTAATTAATCCAAATTAGTTTCGGAAAGTGGCTGACTTGGAAATCCAGCCACTTTCCTAATCCTATTCTATGTTGGCCGAATTTAACCTAGTCAAATTAGGGTTTTTGTTTTGTAACTCTAGTCTATATAAAGGCTTATTTTCTTAATAATAATTAATATATTATTCATACAGAAAAATACTTGTGAGAAAGGATTCTTTTCATTCTCTTTGACACCTAAAACACCATTAGAGAGTAAGTGTTTTAGTTTGACTTATCAATAGGACATCCATCATCTATTGTAGTGTTGTCACCATATACTAAAGCTTCTAATCACAAGTTGATTAGGGGTTAAGGTTTCCATTAAAATCTGAACTTAATTTTCGATCGGGACTAATATAATACGAGTTTAAAAGCAAGTCGACCTAGGTTCGTATCACCACTACTATAGCCAGATTTTACCAAGGCAATTTTACATCGCTTTGGACCTATAGAGTACGAGGATTCCTCGAAAGCATTATCAAGGCTTAAGCAGTCCACTACAATGGACCAATATCCATCGACCACACAACTCCAAACTTGTTAGGGCCCCCATCAATTAATTAAACTTGAGTTGCACAAAATACAGCGCCATTTTGAAGGATTTTAGCTCAGAAAGCCCGATAGCGAAGAACTAAAGGACTATGTTTCTATTGTAATGAGAAATTTACTCTAGGTCATCACTGCCAACAACATCAATTATTCATGATCGAGGAGCCAGCCACAATAGAGGAAGATATGGATATTTCGGATCCAACGACTGAAGAAAACATTCCAGAATTATCTTTACAGGCTATGACTGGAGCTAATTGTCTCCAAACTTTTCGAGTTAGAGGACAAATCCAGAAGGTAAGTGTTACGGCCGTGGTAGATGGTGGAAGTACTCACAATTTTATTATCAGGCTTTGGTTACAAGATTAGGCATAACCAGTTGGCCAAAGCTTCAAATTTCTTGTCATGGTGGCTAATGGAGATCGCATAGAATGTTCGGGAAGATGCATGGGGGTAACCATGATTATTCAAGGTTACCCCATTTGAACTATTTTTTTTGTGCTGTCAACAGCAATGTTTCAAGTGGTTTTAGGGGTCCAATGGTTAGAAACATTGGAACCTATTGAAACAGACTACCAAAAACTCACCATGATATTTCAAGTGAACTGCAAAACCCATGTGATTCAAAGAATTATGAGAGCCTTTGTTTTGGTGACGGAAGTCAGTGACTTATATACAATCAACAATGTCGCTTATTTCTTGGTAATTCGGCATAAGTACACCAGAATTCATGGGAGCCTATACCAGCTGACATGGAAGAACTATTGACAGAATACAAAGACCTATTTTCATCCCCTACAATGTTACCTCCAAAATAGGAACATGACCATGCAATTCCATTGTTGCCACACCATCCACCTATATGCGTACGTCTTTACCGATATCCATATTATTAGAAGGTGGAAATTGAGCGCATGGTACAAGAATTCTGGGAAGCAGGGCTAATCCAGCCTAGCAAAAGTTTCTTTTCTTCTCCAGTTCTACACATTAAAAAAGTAGATGGCTCGTGGAAATTCTATGTAGACCTCCGAGCTCTCAACCAAATTACAATCAAAGATATGTACCCCATTCCTATAATTAACCGACTATTTGTCAAGAAAAACAAATGCTGGTTTAGAGTGACATAGGTGGATTATTTGGGCCACATCGTTGACCAAAACAAGGTAAGTGCCGACCCTAACAAAATTATTGACGAAAAAAAAATTTTACTGGAGTCAAAAGGTGGAAGATGCTTTCAACTGGCTTAAGCAAGCCCTCACCACACCACTTGTGTTAAGCTTGTCAAATTTCACGAAAACCTTTATTGTAGAAAGCGATGCCTGTGGAGAGGGAATTGGAGCCATCCTTGTTCAACAAGACAAACATGTTGCTTATTTCAGTGAGGCTTTGAAGGGAACAACTTTATTGTTATCAACATATGAGAAAGAAAAATTACCAATCATCAAGGGCAATTTCGCAAACTTTATAGTATGGACTGATCATAACAGTTTAAAGTATCTCTTGGAGCAAAGAATCACCACTCCAGCTTAAGCCCGTTGGTTGCCAAAGTTGTTAGGCTATGACTATACCATTGAATATAGGCAGAGTCGTGACAATTGTGGAGCATACGTATTATCACGACAGGTAGAGTATACTTGTCATGCCATCTCCTTGCCTTATCCAGATTGGTGGATTACACTATAGATTGAAGTCCAAATAGAACCATATTATACCAAACTTCCCATTGATAGCAAGATAACCTTTCCAACTTATTTGCTTCATGATGGAGTCTGGTTTAAACAAAACCAAATTGTTCTGAGTCTTACTTCAAAACTACTTCCTTCTATTTTGGTGCATATGCACTCCTCTTGAGTTAAGGGACATTTTGGCTATCACCAAACTCTTAGCCAGGTTAAAAAGGACTTTTATTGGCCTCAAATGCGATCTGCCATAAGAAATTACATCAAAGAGTTCGAGGTTTGCCAAAGGAATAAAGTTGACCATACCAAGCCATCTGGTCAACTTCAACCACTTCCTCTACCTAATAGAATTTGAATAGATGTCTCGATGGACTTTATTGAATGTTTACCTTTGTCCTATAGGTATTCAGTAATCATGGTGGTTGTCGATTGACCATCAAAATATGCGCAATTTATTTCGATTAAGCACCCATTTATTGCAGTTACAATGGCCAATGCATTTGTGGATCTAGTAGTAAGATTGCATGGCATTCCATCCTCCATTATGAGTGACTGTGATAAAGTTCTTACTAGCTTTTTTTGGAAAATACTATTTCAATTGCAAGGAACAACCTTGAGTATGACTTCTAGCTATCATCCATAATCAGATGGGCAAACGAAGGTTGTTGATCATACTTTAGAGCAATATCTTCATTGCTTTGTTGAGGATCAACCACATTCATGGAAGGATTGGTTAGCCTAGGCCGAATTTAGTTACAATACTTCTACTCATTCTGCTACTAAAATGACACCTTTTGAAGTTGTTTATGGTATTCTTGGATCAGCAAAGGTTCAAGCTGTGGATGATATGTTGCAAAGCAGAGATCAAATCTTGTAGATGTTCAAGCAAAATTTAATTTTGGCCAGAGACCGAATAAAGTTGCAAGCAGACAAGAATTGAAAAGAAAAGGAATTCAGTGTTGGAGATTATTTTTATGTCAAACTACAACCCTTCCGTCAAAGTTTGGTGGTGCGATGACCTTATTTAAAACTCTCACCCCGTTTTTATGGTTCTTATCATGTTCTGAAATGAGTTGGTTTAGTAGCATACTATTTGGATTTGCCAGAAGGTTCCTTGGTGCATAACCTTTTCCATGTTAGTCTATTAAAGAAACATGAAGATCTTGTTCCTATTCCCACTGTCTTACAAGCTCAATTGATGCTGAAGAATTGCAGGGGGCACAGCCTGAATGAGTTTTGGATACTCACATCCAGCTCACTATTATTTTTTTGAAGAAGTAATTTACTTTTTTCAACTGCCCCTTTTCTCTTTCGCAAGTCCGTTTGCAGGTAACTTCCGTCAGCAGCCGTCGAAAACAATAGTAGGGAGAGGAGGGTACAAATTGTGGGTCTCCCAAATAATGTTTTAGCAAGCCAAATGTCACAATTTATCCTGATGTTTAATCTATCTATTAATCACCTTTGTTTCCCCTCCGCTTCCACTTATAGGATTAGGTTTTGATCCTCGTTTTTTGTTTTAACAATTTCGGATCACTCTTAGCTCTGTCCTCGTTTCGGGTTTGTTTAGTTTCTTTTAGCTCTGTCCTAAGATTTTTCTGATTTCTACTATTTCTCATGGATTCATAAATCAATCGGTTTTCAACTTTTCATGCGTAATAACCATAATTTCTTTTCCCCTTAATAAGCCATGTTCAAATTGTAATTTTCGGGGAAGAGAGAAAATCCGGGAATAAACTAGTTGAAGTGGTATACTCTGACATGGCAACACGACGGTATACAATATTTCGTTCTGTAATAATGGAAATTGAAGAAGTAGATGATTGACCAATTTAATTATAGCATTGCAAACGACATTAAATAAAACTTTCCAAAAAATTTAAGATTCAGCTCGTCAGAAAATAATCAGGCAGCTGATGAGACATACTTTTACGAGAAATCATAAGGAATAGAATATAACCGATTGCATACATACTTGTTGCTAGTGAGTTCCTTTCCAATCAGGTATAAGTCCATGAAACCTCCAGCACCTTCTATGTCAGTTGAAAGGAAGTCTCATACTGTTGCTTTCCTTTTCCTGATGATAATAAGGCTCAATGTCCCCAGTCGCCATTTGTTTATTTGGGTTTTGACTGTTATAAGATTTAGTTTAAACCTTTTACCATTAAAGTGCTATCGTTTAGTTAAGCAAGAACGAACGATACTGTTTATATCTTTCCTTTGTTAGCTAGCTGCTGTCAGAGACAATTAATACAACAGCAATTTTTATTTCCCTAAAACCCCTAGTTAAGGGTTCTCATGTTCCTTAGAGACACAGGTTTGTATACTTCATTGCCCTCTGTTTGAAGCTTTTCTAAGTATGACATCGAGTTAACTTTTGCCCATTCAGGAATTTCATATCTGCTAGATTAAGGAATTTCATATCTGCTAGTTTTGTTTTCCAATTCTTTAGACTATCTTATTCATGGACTATCAGATAGCTGCTAGTTTTGTTTTCCAATTCTTTAGACTATCTTATTCATGGATTATCAGATAGCATATCTTATTCCTGGACCATCAGATAGCAGATATGAAACTCATAAATCTTTAGAAAGAAGTTCAGCACTGTTTTGGCTTAAGTTGATCATAGAATAAAGCTTATTCAATTTTTCATATAAATGACGAATGGAAGTACAAGGGTAAAAATTGTTCTTGCATTGTTGATGTGACTCGTATTGTATGCATCACATAGAATAAGCTAATTCGCGCTACAATTAGATGACTAAAACATGAATAAAATTAAGGAAAACTAAACATGGATCACCTCCTATGCATGACATTGGTGGTGCCCTGAAATGTCGAACTAAAGGAGAAAATTTTGTAATAAGGATTTTGTCATGGTATCTTTAAATATACCTTGATCATACACAAACAAGTTATCTTAACAATACAAGAAAAAACAGAGCAGCTTACCTTCAGATCAGACTCAACAAGAAGATCCACAAATCTAAACCAAAACTGCATAAGCATGGCACTTTCTCCTGTACACCACAGGAACAAGAGAGAGGAAGAAATATGAACAGAAAAAACCTACGAGACAATTTTCAATCAGCAGTCTGAAGTATCAACTTCAGTCAGAATTAAGCCTCAAAACTCAAACGCCAATTGTGGCAAACAACATAAATTGACAATTTAAAGGCAATAAATAAAGTAAATCCAATTTTGGTGTCTGTGTGTGTTTTAGTTTTCCGATAATTCATATATATGATTGTCCTTTATATCTGACATTAAAAAAAGAAAATCATAGGGGAAAAGAAGAAAAATAGAGAAAGTGGAAGAAGGCAAAGATCTATCTGATAATATCAAGCGTATTTCTATTATGTCACTACTTAAAACCATACAACCAACTCATTCATGGAGACAAAAACCTTATTTCTAACATGAGCAAATGAATTTTGTGCCTTCTTACTGAATGGATGTGGACTCATAGTGTAACCAGAGAGGGAGAAATAAAAAAGAAAGACAAAGAATTGAGGTGACTAGATTAATTCTGTCCTGTGAGAAAGCATAGTTGAAAAGTGGGGGAAAGCTAAAACATACAAATAAGCTAGTGAATGATTGGCACATTTCCACGTGGCCATTTATTTGTTCATTCAATGTCATTTTCCTTCCACATGTCCCAATCTACCTCTTTCAAAATAGGCTGATTGCTATTTTTATTTCCCAAACAACAACCAAAAAAAAAAAAAAAAAAAAAAAGAAAGAAAGAAAGAAAAAAATTACAATCAACTTGCACCCATACAAGCACATTTTATTCGACTGGTCACATTATCTAAACTATATTTGCAACATTCCTCGTCAACAAAACTTTGTTATTTGTTAGATTTGTAAAATGCAATTCAGAAAAAAAAAAAATTATAATCAACTTGTACCCATGCAAGCACATTTTATTTGACTGTTCATATTATCTACTATATTTGCAACATTCCTCGTCAACAAAACTTTGTTATTTGTCAGATTTGTAAAATGCCATAGGTATTTCCACATATAAGTTTAAGACATAAATCATAACTGCATAAATTCTTGATACCATACACTAGAATAACCAAATTTTCGCACATAGATATATAGCAGTCTCATAGGCACTGTAAAAAGGGTAATAGGTGACTCGTACTGGTTTAACCCTCTATGGTAGAGCAATGAGGTTCCTAAACATTAAATCATCATTTCTAGAAGATATTTACCATTTATAGGACTCCTTGTTGCATCAAATTGTGTCTGAAATTCAGAAATAGTCTGAACGCTTCTCTTTTCACACCTGATTATTGTGTAGTTATGCTGATGTGATTTTTATCTATATATTGAGGTATTATTGATAATGCTTGTGTTTGGTTGTCCACGTTTTAAGTGAGGTTCTATTAGATATCCTCTAGGGATTGTCCAGTGCAACTTCACCAGACGGGACCATCTGGGAGATCTAAGGAGGGTTCTCGGGACGGGTCTTGTTAGCTTGTTTTCATAAACATCCAATAAACACTAATTTACTAGAACGTAGAGAACAAACAAGTTTAAAGCTAGCATCATAAATTGAGTGTGTCTGTAGCCTATGGATAATATTGTTTTCATAAACATCCACAAACAAGTTTAAAGCTAGCATCATAAATTGAGTGTATCTGTAGCCTATTAGTAATATTGTTTTCATAAACATCCAATAAAGTTCCTTTTTTTTTTTTTTTTTTTGGTGTTGAACGTTCCCGTTTTGTAATTCATGTATCTAATAAATATAACAAACTAGAACAGAACGAGCCCAATGAAAAAGCATCTCCGATAACATGAACATGACTTGATATCCAAGTTCTGGTCATGTTATTTCAATTGTTTTCTAAAGCAGGTTAGTTATGCTGGGCAAGCCTGATTTAGCATGACTGGGTTACATCTGTTCCTCGATTATTTAAAGGCACCTTTTTTATGCAATTTATCACCCACAATCTCTCCCTTTCTTTCTTTTTCTTCGTGCCAAAATAAATCAATCCCCCATCCCTGAAGAATGAGTGACCAAAGTGAGAAAGACAAGGCTCTAGCTATAGCCAACGAAGAAGATGAAAAAAAAAAAAAAAGAGTGAAATAGGACGAGAAAACACCAAAAAGTCCCCAAAAAAACCAATGAAAATTAAAACAAAAGCAAAGAAGCTTGGTGAACTTGTTGTCCAGAAAACTAGGGAGATTGTTGTCGGGACGATTTTGGAAAAGATTAAAGATATTATGAAGACGAAAAAGGAGGAGGAGGGAAACTTTTATGATGGCATTTACTTGGGCCCATGGTGGGCTGTGTTTTTTTTTTTAATGGCTAAATAATATGTGTATATATATATATATATAGAATTCTTCTATGGTCATGATGGTCCTACCCAAAATGATGAGATCCAAAAACATGGTAAAATGCCCAAATATTGGATTTTAAGGAGTCTCATAAATGGCGCAAATACTTCCCTGTCCAGAAAACTAGGGAGATGGCCGTCAGGACGATTTTGGGAAAGATTAAAGATATTATGAAGAAGTAAAAGGAGGGAAAAAAGGAGGAAGGTGATGAGAAGAAAAAAGAGGAGGAGGAGAAGGAGGAGGAGGCAAGCTTCTACGATGACATTTACTTGGGCCCATAGTGGGCTGTGTTTTTTTTTTTTTTTTTTTCTAATGGCTAAATAATATGTGTGTGTATATATATATATATATATATATATAGAGAGAGTTCTTCTATGGTGATGATATTCCTAACCAAAATGATGATGTCCAAAAATATGGCAAAATGCCCAGCCATTGGATTTTAAGGAGTCTCACAAACTGTTCATATACTTCCCTGTCACACGTGAAAAAATTGTACCTTAAAAAAAATATACTTTAACCTTCCCGTTTTAAAATATCCTTTCCCTTCCTGCTCGCACTACTGTTTCACACAGTCCTCACCATTTTAAAATTCCCAAATAAAATCCATCATCTCTTTCTAATTTTCCAAAGTAAATGCACAATCAAAATTTCCAAATAAAATCTACCACCTCTAAGCGTTTCGAAGTTCCTAACTAAAATCCACCATCTCCCGCTCTGCTCACACTACAGTTCTAGCCCCAAATATTCTTTTATTGCTTCCATCACTCAGACCTTCTCCGTGATAATCCCAAATCCATTGAGGACTTGGGATAAATATTAGTATTTCTGCGCCATTGGTTTTTTTTTTTTTTTCTTTTTGTGAGCCTTTGTTTAATTTTTTTTTTTTTAAAATGTGAACCAAAGGCTTATTAAATCTTGCATTGTCTTCTTCAGAAGTCACAACTGGAGATTAGTTGTGTAAGCATGTCAACAAGTACTAGTGAAGTTCAACCGATCCGGATGGGCTCATGTGGGCAATATATGCATTTAAAAATATCAAGGACAGATGAGAACCTAAATTCTCAATTTTGGAAATGGTTAGATGGAGAACAAGTCGTACAGAACAGAAATATTAATTTGTTGAATTTTCATCTTTTTCGCTTACAAAAGAATTAAATTTTATATTTTAAATTGACACAGGAAAAAGATATGGTAAATTCATTTGGGCAAAAGAAGGAGAACCTAAGTTTGACAAAAAGGATATATTTATCGGTGAAATTGGTTGTTTGTCTTTGGAAGTGTAGAAATCCAATAATGTTCTTGAAACAATTCAGAAGAATACTAAGAAGAGTCACTAATATGACCTTAAGCCAAAACTTTTGACATTAAAAAGCGTTGGCTTTGATTTTTTTTTTTTTTAATTTTTTTTCTTCTTATCCTTTTTAACGATGTTAGACAAAATAATTACAAAAAATTTTAATCAAAAGTTACAAAATTATTAAAAAAACTAATAAAATTTTTAAAAAAATAAAAAAATTAATAAATGACCAAAGCTAACGCTTTATACATTAAAATGCGTTGGCTTTGGTTCGGTACTCTTTTTTTATAATTTTTTTTTTCTTAATTCATATCCTTCACTATTGTAATTTCCATTGATATTTGTAAATTTTTTTAATGATGTTAGACAAAATAATTATAAACGATTTTAGTCCAAAGTTCCAAAATCATTAAAAAAGCTAACAAAATTTACAAAAAAAAAATTAAAAAAATTAAAAAAAGACCAAAGCTAACGCTTTTTACTATAAAAGCGTTGGTTTTGGTCTCCTTTTCTTTAAATTTTTTTTATTTTTATCCTTGACTACTGTAATTTCCGTTGATTATTGTAAATTTTTTTAATGATGTTGGACAAAATAATTATAAAGGATTTTAAACAAAAGTTACAAAATCATCAAAAAAACTAACAAAATTTACAAAAAAAAATTCAAAAAATTAAAAAATGATCAAAGCCAACGCTTTTTACATTAAAAAGCATTGGTTTTGGTCTTTTTTTTAATTTTATTTTTTATTCTTATCCTTCACTATTGTAATTTCCATGGATACTTGTCGATTTTTTTAACGATCTTAGATAAAATAATTACAAAGGATTTTAATCAAAAGTTACAAAATCATTAAAAAAAAACTAACAAAATTTATAAAACAAAATCAAAAAATCAAAAAATGACCAAAGCTGACGCTTTTTACATTAAAAAGCTAAAAAGCATTGGCTTTGGTCATTTTTTTTATAACTTTTTTATTATAATCCTTCACTATTGTAATTTTCATTGATGTTTATAAATTTTTTTAACAATGTTAGACAAAATAATTATAAAGGATTTTAATCAAAAATTACAAAATTATAAAA
The DNA here is from genome assembly GCF_031755915.1 of Ziziphus jujuba. NCBI lineage: Eukaryota > Viridiplantae > Streptophyta > Magnoliopsida > Rosales > Rhamnaceae > Ziziphus > Ziziphus jujuba. The sequence goes on from NC_083387.1 coordinate 19,386,601, forward strand.
AAAAATTAACAAAATTTACAAAAAGATAAAAAAATTATAAAATTAAAAAAATGACCAAAGCTAATGCTTTTTAAATTAAAAAGCGTTGGCTTTCGTCTTTGTTTAATTTTTTGATTTTTTGGATAAATTTTGTTAGTTTTTTTAATGATTTTGTAACTTTGGACTAAAATCCTTTATCATTATTTTGTCTAACATCATTAAAAAAATTTACAAATGTCAATGGAAATTGCAATAGTGAAGAATACGAATTTTAAAAAAATTATAAAAAAATGATACCAAACCAAAGCCTACGCATTTTAATGTATAAAGCGTTAGCTTTGATTCTTTTTTTTTTTTTTTTTTTTAAATTCTTATCCTTCATTATTGTAAATTCCATTGATGCTTCTAAATTTTTTTAATGATATTAGATAAAATAATTACAAAAGATTTTAATCAAAAGTTACAAAATTATTAAAAACAATTAACAAAATTTACCCAAAAAAATCAAAAAATTAAAAAATTACCAAAGCTAATGCTTTTTAAATTAAAAAGAGTTGGCTTTGGTATCCTTTTTTTATTTTTTATTTATTCTTATTCTTCACTATTGTAATTTCCATTGATGTTTGTAAATTTTTTTAATGATCTTAGACAAAATGATTACAAAAAGTTTTTATTCAAAAGTTACAAAATCATTAAAAAAAACTAACAAAATTTACAAAAATAAAAAAATTAAAAAATTAAAAAATTAAAAAATTAAAAAATTAAAAAATGACCAAAGCTAACGCTTTTTACATTAAAAAGCTAAAAAGTGTTGGTTTTGGTCCTCTTTTTTTATTTTTTTATTCTAATCCTTCACTATTGTAATTTTCATTGATACTTGTAATTTTTTTTAACGATGTCAGATAAAATAATTACAAAGGATTTTAATCAAAAGTTACAAAATCATTAAAAAAAATAACAAAATTTACAAAAAAAATCGAAAAATTAAAAAATGACCAAAGCCAATGCTTTTTAAATGTAAAAAGTGTTGGCTTTGGTCCTTTTTAAATTTTATTTTTTCTTATCCTTCAGTATTGTAATTTTCATTAATGCTTGTAGATATTTTTAATGATGTTAGATAAAATAATTACAAAAGATTTTAATCAAAAGTTATAAAATCATTAAAAAAAATAACAAAATTTACAAAATAAAAATCAAAAAAGTAAAAAATGACCAAAGTTGGCTTTGATCCCTTTTTTTTTAATTTTTCGTTTTATTCTTGTCCTCTACTATTTTAATTTCCATTGATGCTTGTAAATTTTTTTAACGATGTTAGACAAAATAATTACAAAGGATTTTAATCAAAAGTTACAAAATCATTAAAAAAACTAACAAAATTTACAAAAAAAAATTAAAAAATTAAAAAAATGGCCAAAGCCAACGCTTTTTAATGTAAAAAGCGTTGGCTTTGGTCCTCTTTATTTAATTTTTTTTATTCTTATCCTTTACTATTGTAAAGTCCATTAATGCATTTAGATTTTTTTAGTGATGTAAGATAAAATAATTATAAAGGATTTTAATAAAAAGTTATAAAATCATTAAAAAAACTAACAAAATTTATAAAAAATAAAATTAAAAAATTAAAAATGACCAAAAACCAACGCTTTTTAATGTAAAAAGCGTTGGCTTTGGTCCCTTTTTTTATTTTTATTTTTTTAACTCTTATCCTTCACTATTCTAATTTCCATTGATGCTTTTCAATTTTTTTAATGGGTAAATGTTTTTAGTTTTTTTATCGATTTTGTAATTTTTGATTAAAATCTTTTGTAATTATTTATCGATTTTGTAATTTTTGATTAAAATCTTTTGTAATTATTTTGTTTAATATCATTAAAAAAATTTATAAGCATCAATGGAAATTAGAATAGTGAAGGAGAAGAATAATAACAAAAAAAATTTTAAAAAAGCAAGATCAAAGCCAACTTTGGTCATTTTTTAATTTTTTAATTTTTTTTTGGGTAACTTTTGTTAGTTTTTTAATGATTTTGTAATTTTTGATTAAAATCATTTGTAATTATGTTGTCTAACATCACTAAAAAAATTTAAATGCATTAATGGAATTTATAATAGTGAAGGATAAGAATAAAAAAAATTTTAAAAAAGAAGACTAAAGCCAACACTTTTTACATTAAAAAGCATTGGCTTTGGTAATTTTTTTAATTTTTTGATTTTTTTTGTAAATTTTGTTAGTTTTTTTAATGATTTTATAACTTTTGATGAAAATCCTTTATAATTATTTTGTCTAACATCATTAAAAAAAATTACAAATATCAATGGAAATTACAATAGTAAAGGATGAGAATTAAAAAAAAAAAAATTATAAAAAAAGGGTACCAAATCCAACTCTTGTTAATGTAAAAAGTGTTGGCTTTGCTCATTTTTTTTTTTATTTTTTTTAAATTTTGTTAGTTTTTTATGATGATTTTCTAACTTTTGATTAAAATCTTTTATAATTATTTTGTCTAACACTGTTAAAAAAATTTACAAGTATAAATGGAAATTACAATAGTGAAGGATAAGGAGAAAAAAAAATTTTTAAAAAAGGAACAAAACTAACACTTTTTAATGTCAAAAGCATTGATTTTAAGGTCCTATTGGTTGCTCTTCTTAGTATTCTTTTGAATTACTTCAAGAACATTATTGGATTTCTCCACTTGCAAAAACAAACGACCAATTTTACCGATAAATATATTCATTTGTCAATCTTAGGTTCTCCTTCTTTTACCCAAATGAATTTACCATATCTTTTTCCTGTGTAAATTTAAAATATAAAATTTAATTATTTTATAAACGAAAACAAATGAAAATTTAACAAATTAAGATTTCTATACAAGCTGTTCTCCAAAGCATTTCCTAAATGAGGATTGGGTTCTTATCCCTCCTTGACGTTTTTAAATGCATATATTGCCCACATGAGCATATCCGAATCTGTTGAACTTCACTAGTATTTGTTGACATGCTTACACAACTAATCTCCAATTGTGACTTCTGAAAAAGATAATGCAGGATTTAATAAGCCTTTCGTTCACATTTAAAAAAAAAAAAAAAATTTAACAAAGGCTCACAAAAAGAAAAAAAAAAAAAAAACCAATGGCTTAGAAATACTAACATTTATCCCAAGTCCTCAATGGATTTGGGATTATCGCGAGGTTTGGGCGGTGGAAGCAATAGAAGAATATCTGGTGCTGGAATGGTGATGTGAGATGGTGGATTTTATTTGGGAACTTCAAAACACTTACAGATAGTGAATTTTATTTGGGTATTTTAATGGTGGATTTACTTTGAAAATTTTGAAAGAGATGTTGGATTTTATTTGGAAATTTTAAAATGATGAGGTTTGTGTGAAATAGAAATGATGAATTTTATTTGAGAATTTTGAAATGGTGAGGTCTGTGTGAAATAGTGGTGTGAAAGGAAAAGGAAAAGATTTTTTAAAGCGGGAAGGTTAAAGGAAATTTTTTTAAAGGTGCAATTTTCGCACGTATAACAGGGAAGTATTTAAACCGTTTGTGAGACTTCTTAAAATCTAATGACTGGATATTTTTTTATATTTTTGAACTGTACCATTTTGGTCAAAACCAACCTAACTATAAAAAAACTCTATATATATATATATATATATGTTTATATTTATATCAAACGGCCGGGCCGTTATTACCTTAGAAACAATAATCAATATGTGTCCAGATAGTTTAATTTATATAAATAAATATTATTTTTATATATTTCCTTGTTGTTCCCTTGGGCAACTGGGCCAATAGAAAATTGACACGTAGTTAACACCCAAAAATGGAATAATTACAATTTTTTTATGTCAATAATAACGTTGGTAGGGATTACTAGAGGCGAGGAGGGAAAGGTCAACGATGGGGATTTGATCTTCTGGGTCATCCAAAACATCAGATTGATCAATGTCATGGGGATTCTTAGCGAAGGTGTAAATGAAAGGAATGGAGGTGAGTACCAGGTGATTCAGATAAGGTTTTGACGGTATTAATGACCTTTTTTTTCTTATTTAATTTATCGGTAGAACAGGGGCAGTGGATAGTTAGATACCAGTGTATGCGGTGAAATTGGAGAAACTGAAGCAGATAAGAGATATTAATAACAGAGGAAAACGGATAAGGCTTATATTTTCTTTTTATTTTTATTTTTATTTTATTTAAAGAAACGAGAATGCATATATAAATAGGAAATAATACATCAGTTATCATCATTGTTCAAAATCTTAAGAAACATAGAAAATAGATTAATATTCCAATCACAAAATAAAAACTTATTTTTTTGCTAATCTTGCCATCCAATCTACCGCTTTATTTAGTTTTTCCAAAATAAAAATAACATCAATAAAAATGAACTGATGTATATATTCTTAAATATCATTGATCAATATAAAAAGGATTCACAGTAAACAGACGTCTTCTAATTAAAGTAAAATTGCTCGTAAACTCTTTCAAATTACCTTAAAAAAAAAGAAATTCCTCCATCCTTCTCCCAGTCTATGTTGAAAAACATGAAATATATTATCCATATATATATAATAAGAAACAGTATATGCAGTAATCCAATTTGACCGGTTGGATAAAATAGAAAAATTGGAAGAAAGATCATCAAATAGCATAGATATCCATGCAAATCGATGAGGAAAACTAGAACTTCAAGTGTGTTAAGAGTCTAGAGGAAAGCGGTTTATATTGAAGAAACTGTTTTTAACCGCAGTTGAGCAAAAACAATCTACATTGATTTGATTATTACTGGAGAAGGAAAAAAAAAAAAAAAGGCTTATATTGTCTGCTTTTTCAAATTGTTAGCTTAAGTGGATATAGAAGCCGTTTCATTTTGGAATTTTGTAACAATGGCAATTGAAGATAATATTGTATTTGACTATTATTTTTTTTTTTTAACATTACAAATTACTTAAACCCCTGTGTCCTCTATAATTCAAATTTATATGTTATGGTATTGTATTTGACAATTAATTTGAATATAAAATAAAATTTACCACACCGGAGAGCATTAACTCATATTAAAAAAATACTAAAGTAGTTTTTTAATTCAAAAAAACAAACTAGTAATAAAATTTAAATTTTCAAGATAAAATTTGAGACAAATATAAAAAATTATGTAATAATATTTTAAAGAATGCCATAGTTTTATGGCAAAGTTAAAAGATGATGTAATAGGTAAAAAAAAAAAATATATATATATATATATAGCTGTAATAGGTTAAAAAAAAGCAATAAATTTATGGTCTTTTTTTTATTATAAATAATATAATGAAATATGAGAAATGCAGTAAAGTTACTAGAAATTTAAAAAATACAGCAATCTAAAGACAATTTTTAAAAATGCAGCATATTGATGAAGTAATTAACTTAAGTGGTTGAGCAGTTTTATTTGTGTCCATAACAATATGAGTTCGAATTATATATAATACAGAAGTATTTTGAATAGTTTATAAATTAGATAATTTATTTAAAAGAAAATGTGACAAATTATAATGACTTTTGGCAGCACTTTTTAGAAATATCGCTAGATAAATGCGGCAACAAGGCACTTTGTAATATGCATATTAGAGACAGGTTATCAAACATATAAATTATTAATTTTTTATTGGTTAGTAAAGCAAAATAGAATTAGCTGAATATATATAAAAATAACTGCAAGAACTTAAACATAAAAATTATGTTAAAAAAAAAAGAAAGAAAATTCAATCTTCGGCCTATATAGTCAGCTTGGGCTTATTGTATAAACCTATTGGGCTGGGTCAAGGAGTTCTTTTTCTTCCAAATTGTCTCCTGAATGGTTGGTTTTTTTATTTTAGTTTTTCCTTTCACTGCATTAAAATCACCTTTCATTGAAAATTTGAATTCTGATCCTTAACTTCGAGATAATTTCTCTCTGAATTCATGTTAGGGTCGAATTGAAATTTCAGTCCCCCAAATATATATGCATACATATTTATATTTATATTTATTGGCTAGATTCATCTTTCAAGCCTCAAAATAAAGTTTTAAAGTTTAATTATATATTGATATCTCAAAACAAATGTTTAAATAACGAGTAGCTTGATATTTTCACCTTTTGAGCTTCAACTTTACTAAGTGGGAGTTTTCCCCTAGTCAAGTAATATTGTCAAAATCTGTCCAAAATTTTTCACCAAAACTCTAGATAAACCCTGATCCCATGGAAACCTTACAGGACTTTCCAAAGAAAATTCGGCAGCATCTCTTCTAAGAGTTGGACTTACCATAAAATTTTCTGTACAGAAAGCACACTTCTATATGCACCACCTTATTACAATTTATTTTCACAAGTTTGCAGCACTTCAAATAAATAACAGGGAATCAGTCATAATTAATTAAATAACACATCCAACATAGTATACAAAAAATTTATAAAATTCTAGGTATGATAGTTATTACAATGCAAAATAGATAGGAAAAGAAGAAATGAAGACGTCTCGAACTGTTAGAAATGAACAAGTCGTCGAGCTCACCCGTGGTCGATCGACGTCTACAACCTGAGCCTAGGGGAACGAAATTTAAAACTATAAGATGCTAATCATCTCAGTGAGTGATCCAATCTAATATACAATGCTAATAATAAAATAAACTTAATCAATTAACAATGAATAAATTAATAAATAAGTACTAAGCATTTGAAGTAATATTTTCTCTCAAAACCCTCACAGTTCACTCAGTTGGAAATATTCCCCCTTTTAAAACGTTTCACAAAACCCAATATTTATATACCCCAAAAATCAATGAAGTAAATAATAAATAAAATACAAATAAGTTCAAGCTTACAATATAACCATGCAGGTAATTTAATTACAAATAATTGAATCTATAATAAAATATCATGAAATAAAATAAGGTCACAAATAAATGGTAGAATTCATACTAGAAGAAATTAGCACAAATCGAATTAACCAAACAACTTAAACTCAATATTTAATTATAAAATTTATTAATCAATCCATGAAATAATCAAAGAATTAATAATAAACAAAATACAATTTAATATGCAATAAATCGATTTAATAATAATGAAATCCATATTAAATTTTTAAATGATAAAATCATAGTAAAATGCATTTTTAAAATACAATTTTAAAATATTTCGTTTTGAAAATCATGTCGAGAATATCCTAACGTACCATACTATATACTAGTGATGCTCGACGGTGTCCAGCATCCCAAAGCACTGCTTGACAGGGAGGTTAAAGAGAGAATCTGCATCCGATCATCGTGGCGTCCCACCGGACAGATGTTATCAATAGTCATCCTGGTCATAGAGGAGGCGGCTAATGCTCACTGTGCATTATACTCTGCCAGTCCTCAAGTCCAATGGCCTAATCATGCGTGCTAATCATATCCATATAAACATAGTACAGAACACCAGTACTGTATAAGTGCGTCTAAAAATTATAAAATCATATATATATATATATATATATATAAATGCCATTTCCAATTTTTTTTATAAAACAAGGGCTAACACCCATCAATACCAATTCATCAATTAATCCATCATCTCAAGATCCAACGATATACATATATGTCCAAAATTTTTCAATACCATAAAATAATTTCATAAATTCGCGTTAATGCGTAATAAATTTATTTATTTATTTTTCTTCCAATCCATGAAATCAATGCTTAAGTCCCATGAATTTATAAATTCTTAAAACCATGCAAACAAATTTATTATGCATCAAATTCCCAAAATTTTCTCAACAGTAGTTTAATAAGAAATAAATTTCCAAATTTTCTCAAAAATCAAAATATAATTAAATTCCATAATTTATCAATATATAATAAATTTAAACTAAATAATTTCTTTCAAATCCATCAATGAAATTAACAATAATTTAAAATAAATATTCCTTCAATCCCTCAAAATTCAATATATATATATATATATATAAATTTGTATTAAAATTGCATAATATCCCACAATGCATAAATTCATATAAATATATATTTTTATTAGAAATAAATATTCTACAATTAAATTAAAAAATAATTTAATAAAATTTGAAATCATAAATATTTTGATCCAAATTATATAAACAGGAACACATACATCAAAATCATCACAATTTAGCAATATAAATTCATATAAAAATTTTACTAAACATCCAACACATAAAAGATATTTTTCAAATACTTATTTGACATAAAATAGATATAATTTAACATCCGAAAATGAATTTGAAGGTCGATCACTCATCTCGAGCACGCAATTCAATCAAGATTCTCCACGGGATCGATTCCACAATTCACAAGTGCTCCTAAAATATCAACATTACACAATATCAAATAAACTAATATTTTATTCAGGTAAATAATATACGGTATCCGGGGGAGCTAACACAAAAAGTATCCCAAGTTCACAAATAATATATTGAAACGAAGCTTACAACATGAGAATTGAGAATCGAGTCTCACCTTCTGGAGATCGAACCCGTGGTGGTTGGAATGTCGCTGGAAAGCTCTTGGAATTCAAGTCCTCGAATCTCACAAACCACCGTGAATTGGAGGAAACTGACCTACGATTTGGGTTTAGGGGGTTCGGATTAGTGGAAAAAGATGGGCGGTGTGATCGGGAAATCACCTGAATCAAGTTTTCTGACGAACCATCATGGTCATTGGAAACCATCACCGTTGGCAATGTGTTCGGTGGCCACTGGCCATGATTTTTGGTGGGAAGGTAGATCCGGGGATGGGTGACTCAACGGGACTGGCAGTGAGTCAAACAAAGGTTCAGTTTGGGAGAAATCGAGGTTGAAATGTTTTCGACCACTCGCCGAAAAAGGCTCCAATCCCGGCACGTCGGCGGTCGAGTGGCCGTGAAAGTTTGGTGTTTAGCCGAAAATGGGAGGGTGGAGATGGATGGCTGGGGCGTGTGGCTTAGAAATGACCGGACGACGGTCAACGGTGGTGGTGGTTCCTCTCCCTCTCTTTCTCTTCCCCTCTTTCTCTCTCTTCTCCCCCCTTTCACACATGCGTTTCAGGCCACATAAAACCACTTGTGGGTGATACTATTCACTCACGGGATTGGTTGAGAACACGACATGTGGCACACACTGTTCACTCAATTAAAAAATATATTAAAATATTACGGTATTTGAAAAACTTTGCAGGTCCATAACTTTTCAACCAAATGTTCGAATTAAGCGTACTGATAGTCTATGAACTCATATCAATGAATACTTCATAACCATACATGAGTCAAAGGTAAATTTCACAAGAATAAAAAGTCAACTCTGGCACCCTCGGACAGTTCGGATCTTAACTTGTTTTGCTCATAACTTTCAAACTGTAGCTTTTTTTTCAACATAATACTAGTCTACAAACTTGGATCGATGCGTACTTTGAACCCTCTCGGTCAACGACGATCAAACCTGGTCAACTTTAGAAAATTCCGATGTACTTCGGGACAGGGTGTTACAACTCTTCCTTTGGTTTTTTTATAGATGTTGGGATTTTCTAAGAATTCCATTGGCAGAATACGCTTTAACTTTATAGTTGGGGCAGAGGCAAGTTTAGCCAAATAATCAGCCTCCTTATCTTTTGACCTCGATATCTTAGTAATTTGACACCGTTCCAAGCTTTTACCAATTTCCTTGCTATTTTCAAGTGGGCTGCTATTTTCTTGCTTTTAGCTTGGTATTCTCTACTCACTTACATAACAACCAGTTGCTTGTTACTATAGATTAGTAGCTTTTGTACACCTACAATTTTGGCCAACTTAACCCAGCTATTAAAACCTCATATTCAGCTTCATTATTTGAAGCTTTGAATCCCATTCATAAGGTATATTTCAACCTGATATGTTCGAGTGTTAGGGAGATCAGTACTAGCCCAGCACCACTGCCATACTTATTAGAAGCCCCATCCACAGAAAGCCATGTGAGAAGCAAACCTTTGGGCTGCTCCTTAACAACTTGAGCATCTGTAGATGCAATCTCAAGTAGGCTAGTAAATTCCACAATGAAGTCGACGATCACTTGAGCCTTGATAGACATTTTAGGCCTACGATTCACATTATATTAACCCAACTCCACAAATCACTTAATTAATCTTCTTTAAGTATCCGATTTTTGCAAGACATGCCTTAATGATTAATTGGCAAGCACATCGACAGTTTGAGCTTGAAAATAAAGCTTTAATTTTCAAGATGACGCCACCAAGGTTAGTGCAAGCTTTTTAGTCTTTAGGTATCTTATTTTAGCAGGTACCATTGCTCGGCTTATATAATAGATAGGATATTGAGTTGTTCCTTCCTCTTGAACTAAGGCAGCACTTAATGCTATGGGAGAGACAACAAAATATAGCAACAATACTTCCCTAAAAGGTGGCTGTGAGAAAAGTGGGGGTGAGCTCAAATATCTCTTTAGTTCTTGAAAGCTTATTTGCATTCATTTGTCTACTCAATTTTTTTGCTTCCTCGAACAAACTTAATGAGAGGCAAACACTGATTGATGGCTCTAGAGAGGAATCTATAAAGAGCGACAACTTTCCAATCAATTTTTGATTTCTTTTGCATTATAAGGTGATGATATCTCCAACATAGCTTAGATTTTGCTAAGTTAGCCTCACTTTTGCTGCTAATACACCAAAAGCACATTTATTAGGATTAAGTTTTAATTTATACCTTCTAAGGATATTGAACATCTCGTTGAGGTACATCAGATGACAAACATTTCATGAGTATATCCATATAAACCACTATAGTTTTACCAGTTTGCTAGGCAAACATGTTGTTGACAAGTTTTTTATAAGTTGTACCTACATTCTTCAACCTTAATGGCATCATTTTTATAATAATAAAGTCCACGATCAACAATGATGGTCATTTTATCCTGATCATCTAGATGCATTTTGATATGATTATACAGAGAATATGCATCAACGAAACTGAATAGCTCATGACATGCCATGGAGTCCACTAGCTAATCAATCCTTAGTAAAGGAAGACTATTCTTGGCATATGCTTTGTTGAGGTCAGTAAAATCCACCCACATTCTCCATTTCCCATTTGCTTTTTCATAAGTACCATATTGGATAACTAGCTTGGATTATAAACTTTTGTAGTGTACCTCACAGCTAGGATTTTATCGACCTTCTTCTTCAAAGCTTCACATCTTTCGGCATTAAACGCTCATCGCTTCCACCATATAGCTCGAAAAGATAGTCCACATGCAACCTATGAACATTAATAAGGATCAATATCCAGCATGTCCTTATAAGACCATGCAAACATGCCCAAATTTTCCTCGTAAATGTAGTCTTGATTCCTTGGGAGACACATCACTTTTTTGGTTGATATTTTTTATACTTTTGTTTGAATGGTGATTTTTCTTTGATCATTTTTTACCTTGATGCCCCCTCTTTTCAAGATACTTATGTGAGCTAAGAAGTTTCTCTGTGGTAATGAATCTCTATGCTTTAGCAAGCATTTTTGGAAAAGTTTGAGGTTGATTATCAGTAAGCATCCTCATAAATTCTTCAATTTGAAGTTCAAAAATGAAGTAGTAAATTGTCAAATCATAAATAAATTTCTCAATGTGCATAGTAGCCTTAGCAAACCTCTACACATAACTCTTTATTGACTCATTTTCTCTTTGAATAGCAGACAATATATACATTGATGGCTTCATATGAATCCAACAAAATTCACAGCAAAGCTATTTTTTAGCTGTTCAAAAGACCAATTTGATCCCAATTGCAATTTACTGAACCAAGTTGACACTCATCCTCGCAAAGTAAAGGCGAACACCTTACACATTACTAACTCAGAAATTCCCTTAAAATCCATCCAAGTTTGGAAAGACCCAAGATGCTTAGTGGGGTCTCCTATTCCTTTAAATTGGTCCGTAGATTGTATTTTAAAATTTGGTGGAAGTTAGGTGGTCAAAATGTGATTAAAAAATGGAGAGCTAGTCCAACCGCCCGTAAGATCTAAGGGTTGGTTAGGATAGGTGGTACCCTAATATGCTCACGATGTAATTGGAAATCAGTTTCTACTCATGTGTTGTGATGGTCTCAAACCTTATGAACAATTGCTTTGGTGGAAGTTGGGCGGTGAAAATGTCATTGAAGAATGGAAAGCTAGTCCAACCTCTGCTAAAACATAAGGGTTGGTTAGGATAGGTGGTACCTCGATTTGCATAGAGTTGTTTTGTTTGCTCACAAAGTGATTAGAAATCAGCTTCCACCTATTTGTTGTGATGGCCTTAAACCTTATGATCAATTGCTTTAGCACTCTGGTTATGCCTTGCCTCATGCTTCTCAGCTAATCTCTTTGACATCAATGAATACCTTAAACCATTATGTAAGATTCCCTCAACAGATGGGGAATCTCATGAGCTTAAGAAAAAAAAAGCAATGGTGGTAGATCTTGAGCTATGCCATGGCGTGAGAACCTAAAAGGTTGGTCATTTACATTGTATGCTCGAAGAAGTCTATCCTAGCCATGATAGCCTTCCCTACCACACCAATTCCAATGTATCCCTACATTAAGTTGACTAGTGCCAGGGGAAATAATGAAGGAAGCATTAAGCTCATCTAACGGAGAAGGTATATTGATAGTAGTAGTTCTATGCCTCCCTTTTTCACATTGAAAAAAATCACCCATACTTGAAATGAATTGATACAGGTGATTCTTTTTATTTTGAGATTCAAATATTGTTTATCCCATAAGGCTCTGCCTACTCACCAATATGCCTCTTTAAACTAGTATAGTGGTGCAAAGTTGGAGATCGTGGAGGTAGCATTGGAAAAGCATTATGAGATCGTGGAACTTGCATATCTGGGACCACCACAGAATTCACCAAAGTCCTAAGTTCAGGCCGAACACCTTGGACAAAAGATTCTCCAAACTCACATTGTGAAGGTGGCGTTTCTGGAATGTTCTCTTGACCAACAGTTCTCAAAATAGCCATGATTCAAGTAGAGAAATTAAGCAAAGTCACAATATGGAACCATAAATCTAAAATCCAAAAAAAAAATTCATAAAGTAAAACAAAACATCATAAGATCTTACAAAGAATTGAAGAAAATCTCAACACAATAAGATTTCAAGACCCATTTCAAAGCAAAACCTTCATAAAACAAACCCTCATAAGAACTTAAAATTAAGTATCACATGGAATATAAACTCTACTCACAAGAGAACACTTCATAGCTTCACAAATACCATAAGATCTCAAAAATAAAACTCAAAAATATTATATAATATCCATCCTACCAACGAATGAAATAGTAGATAAGAAAAAATAATGCCTTACATGAAGTCCACAGATGGCGCCATGCTGTTGATCATGAATTTTGGTCAATCTGGTGAACTCCAAGTTCAATGAGGTTGAGTGTGTCTGGTTGTCTTTTCCTTCTGTCTAAGCAACTAAAGTAATGGAAAAAAAATTAGTGGGCACTACTGTGGGGGCCGGCGTAGACACTCCAATAGTCAAGTTAGTCATAGAAATCTCTCAAAGCTTAAAGAATAATTTCAAAATTTTAAGAGGAAGAAGATGAAGTTTTTGTTCAGCAAGTAATAAAAAGAGGCATCCCCTTACCTTATGGATGTTACTTGATATATATATATATATATACATATATGAGAGAAATTGTTAGGGCTTAACCTGGAGAAGACACGTGTCTTGATTGCTGCATTTTCTAACATCATTTAAGGCCCCACCTCAGGTTAGACAATGCTGAGCTAATGGAATATTGACACATCATCACTGTGATATGGGCTTATATCCCAAGGAATGCTAACCTTGCTGTTTCGCCATGAGGAACTAGCTCAAAGACTAAGTTAAGCGACGTTAGTGATTTCCCATATTTGAAAATGAATAATAAGCCCTATTCTTAATACTTCCTTTAAACCTATGTTCTTTCCTTTACCCTCTCCTTTATTTGGGTCTAGACCATAAATAAGCCTACAAATTTGTTGTGTATTATTAGGGTCCTACATAGATAATGATTTTAAGGTCATGTTCACTTTGTTTTTTATGGGAACAACTTTGAGTTCCTCTTCCACCGTGTACATATATCTGAGTGATTTATCTTCATCGATGAGCAATGCTAGTTGTATTTGGAAGCATGATTCAGGTAGTTGGGCATTTGACTTCGTGCTTAAAGGCATATGGAAGTACAAAATATGCAACCAAAGTACAATTCAAATTGCATATTGATCTTAGAGGTATATCTCAAATGATTAATACTTTACGTCAATTATATAACTTGAATTACACTACATATGTGACTTTATGATGGTGATATTGTGTGGTAAACTAAATGTTTAACTATTCTTGTGGTACTTTATGATGTTATTTCACTAGGATATTCAGTTATTTGTAAGCCAATCGTTTATGAGTCCATTCCAATGTGTGCATGGGAGGCAAGGAAATCAAAATGGTTAAGTAATGCTTGAAAAGAAGAGGTGGCAATGGATCAATAGAGGTATATACAGTCGTGATGACTAAATCACCATTTTAGTAATTGTTATTCATTTCACAAATATATTGTTTATACTTATAAGTACAAACACAATTAGTCAATGAGATAACCAATAATACATAGACAATTGACCTAAGGAAGAAACTTGCCATTGTACACGTGTTGATGGAAGACATGGGCTCAATGAAAAGAGATATTTCAACTTTGAGGGAAAGATAAAAAATTTAAAAGGAAGGATTTCTAGATTTAATGTGGACATTATGAAAGAAGTTTAAACCTTAATTCATACAATTGCTGAGCTTGAAGAAGCATGTACTCAAAAAAAGGGAGTTAACTCACTAGTTAGACAGGAAGACTGTAAACTGTAATGGTAGGTAATAGAAATTTGTAGATGAGTGCATAGCTTCAGGTGAAACTAAAGACAAAGGAAAAATGAATGTTGAAGCTGATGATGTTGATGGATATGATTTGTCTTCAATTTATTGCACAAGGTTTTGTACATTTGACAATGCACTTAACAAATTATATGATGCATTCATTGATCAAACAGTATGACTTGTATAATTTGTGAGACTTTCCATTAACTTATTTTTATTTGTAAAATATTCTAATTCATTATAATGCCAAAATGTTTTTTCTATATATGGTACATTATAGGAAGTGGTATCCCTGCATTGCAACTTATTCATACAAATGTTGAAATAGTCCAATCTAGTTGCAAATAGATGAGGAAAGGAAAAGCAATCATTACACACAATCATCTTAGACTTTAGGACGTGATCATGTTAATTCATTTCCTTGTCCAGAAAAAATTACCCACAATGATATAATGTTGTTGGAATATATTATTTATACTTCTCTTCCAAAAAGGTACTACTATTTATATTATGTTGGTTTATTTTGTTAAGAAATGAAACCTATTTATTATATAATATTTTGTTTTCTATTAGTTAGATTTTGGTTTAAATCGGATTCCTCCATTATGAGCAATAGTCATTTCTAACATTGTATCCACAGAGTTGGCTTGATACCTGTGTAAGTCATGTTATAATATATTCAATATGATTGTTCTATTAGTAATCACTAATATTGTTCTTACCCATAATTTGTTATTATGCGAAAGTCATTTTTCTAGTAGTGAAATATAGGATGTATCTAGAAAGAGTAGAGCATGGTAATAATTGCCTTAGGTGGTATTTCCCACTTCATTACCAAATATGAACTATTATTTAGTTTGTTAATTTGTAGATTTGTTAGTTCATTGTATATTACTCACCATGTTAGGTTATTTTTTATTTAAAATGGTTAGCAAGATGCATTAGCATTGGAAATATGCTAACATTTGCACAAAAATGGAAGTTGATGAGCAAGTTTATGGGGACTTAAAGTACTGTAAGAAAGTAAATCATTATTAGTTAGCTATACTGGTTTCAATATCATTAAAAATATTGCTTGTTTATATTGGTATTGCATATTTTTTTTCATTTTTTTTCACCTTTTGCAGATACTACTTCTTATTCATGGTTTTAATCACTAGTTTGTTTGTCAACATCCACACTAATGTCGCTGAGATATTAGATCCACTACCAAAAGGTAGGAGAAACACTGCACAAAAACAAATTTCTTGTAAACTTGTAAACTATACCAATTGGCATGACATATCCATATGTTACTGCATTTATCTTAACATTGGAAAGATAATTTAAAGAGGTGTTACATGTTCTTATTAATTTTAATTGTGACATTTAATGTCGTTACATACGTTATTGGCCATTAAAATACAAAAAGTATTTCATACAAGTTCCAAGTTTAGAATTATGTAGATTGAAAATCTAGGAGATATCAAGGAACAAAAGAATGGCTATGATTGTAGAGTATTTGTAGTCAAGTATATAAAAGATCCTTGCAATTTAAGAATCACCCTAGGGATGTAAGCAATTTTTTTTTTTTAATATGATCAGTTTTTTGTTGTTTTTCTTCATTGGCTTTAATAATCTCCTCACATATCACTCATTTGAATAAACATTGCATTATTGTTTGATCCAAGTTATTATGCTTGGCATGTGATTTGATAGATATATCATGGTATAATAAATGGTTGCCTTAGTTGGTTTAGGCGACAATAACACATGAACAGGCCAAATTGAAGGTTGAATCAACTCAGTTGATTAATGTAGCAACAACAATAGATAGTAAGTCAGACAGTTCAAAAACCTAGAGATTGACCTGATAAAAGGGATAGAGGTGGGAAACATAGATAACAATCCTTTTATATATATATATATATATATATATATTTTGTACATGGTAAGATGGACTTTTATTTCTTTTATGTGGACTTTTCTGTTTCTATGTTCCAAGTAGTTTTATCTAAATATTAGCCTTGTTTATATTGGCTCAATGGACCAATATATATTTTTGAAACGGTCTATTTATATTCCAAAGGTCTTAATTGGGTGGCAATATCATTATACATAAAATAGACCATCGAATTTTTCGTATACGGTCTAGTTGCATTTGGAAGTCAACCTTTTAAATAGATGTACAACTATATAGGAACTATGAACTAGATACTTGCATTATTACTTTAATGACGGGCATGCTCCCTTCATAATTTTTGATTTACTTTTTAGTCATTATCTTTTGATCCTAATATCCACATAATGTTTAATTTGAAGTAGTCAAGAATTTTTAAAATATGATATGTTAATTACTCATCAATGATGTATTATGATTGAAAGTTATTGGTTAGGTTTACTATCCACCATGGTGCACAACTGATGCATTCCAAACTACATTTTTATAAGTACAAAATATATCCATATAATATATAAAAGTTGAATAGTCAGTAAATAAAATGTCACATGTCATCATAAGATTCTTTTGGATTGCCTCCAAAATCATTATACCAAAAAAAAAAAAAGAAAAAAAATCATATCCCCTTTTCCTTATTATTTATGGCTATTAATGTGGTTAAATATATTTCAATAAACATTTATGTGAAACAATCATGTTTTTCCCTTCTTATTATTAAAGATGTTCCATACACTACTACATATTTATATATGGATATTTAATAAATGGAATTTAAATATCCTAACATATAGATTTCAATAATATGATTAATCTCCTTAGTTAATCTCTTTAAAATATATGTAACCATAAATAAAGTATCTTACAAGGTAAAAGCATTTTACAGGGTAAATAATAATAATAATAATAATAAAGGTAATTAAATTATTTTATGCGGATTTAATATACAAAAATTAATTATTTGCAAGGAATAACAAAAGAAAGATAGTCATAATAAGAAAAATTAAAACAAAAAAGATTTTATAATCTATATATTAATTTTTTTATTGACTTGTTATATTTATTTTATATTGTAATTAATAAGGAGGTTGATCTCCTTATTTGTATAATTTATATATTAATATCTTTATTTCTTTAATATGTTTATTTTACTGTAAAATAATACCTTATAAGGTAAAATATATATAACCATAAATAAATTACCTTACAAGGTAAAAACGTATTTAGTAGATAAATAATAAAAATAATAATAATAAAGGTAATTAAATTATATTATAAATATTTAATATAGAAAAATTAATTACTTGCAAGAAATTAAAAAAAGAAAGATAGTTAGAATAAAAAATGTTAAAAAAAAATTTATAATCTATATATTAATATCTTTATTAGTTTGTTATATTTATTTTATTGTAAAATAATAAAATTTTATATACAGTAATTAATAATAACATTCATCTCCTTATTTGTATAGTCTATATATTAATATTTTTATTACTTTGTTATATTTATTTTATTGTAAAATAATAAGATTTAATTTAGGATATTTAATAATGAGATTGATTTTCTTATTTGATTTTTTTAAAAAATTTTGAGAAGATAAAGTAAAAAACATGTATATAATAAAAGATATTCTTATTATTAAAAATATTTAACACAAAAATTACATGCACTAGGATATATGTATGGATATGTAATAAATGGAATTTTAATATAAAATAATAAAATTATTATATAGTAATTAATAATGAAATTAATCTCTTTGTTAAAAAATTTAAGATGGATAATATATTTTTTCAATATTTTCCGAAAAGTACTTAAAATATATTTATATATATACACACCGGTATGAAAAATATTATCAAGTTTAATATATAAATATTATTTAAATTTAAATTTTCTTTTCTATAAAATACAACACATAGTATATAGCTACAATATTTATCACCTATTCCACTAAATCAAATATCATATTCTATTTTATCTTCATTATAAATATATGCTCTCTTTTTTTTTTATCATTGATAAAAATGTGATTTTAATGGCCTAACATTAAACTAAAAAATCAAAATATTGAAAGTTTGTAGTTATTTTTTTTGGGAGGCCAAATACATTTTTTTTTACAAGATTTATCATACATTTAGGATAAATACAATAAATATATATATATATATATTATAAAACTTGTTAAAAACACTGTATTTTATGATTTTTTAATATTCTAGCTATATTATTGATAAAATGTTATAAATAGCCTTAAACATTACCAAAAACATATATATACATCTATATTTATCCATTTTACAATTTAGAAAAAAAATAATCCCTTGATAAGCCGCATAATATCTAAAAGTGAATATTACATTCAAGCCCTTGAGGTTTACATTAAATACAACTTTTTCTTTTAAGTTTTAAAAATTATAACTAACAATAATTTTTTAGAACCTAATGGAAAGTTGATGGTACTTTTAAATCTAAAAAAAATAAATTGTATTTAAATCAAATATAAAAAAAGTTTGATGAAAATTAAACAAAATTTATCATGCAGCACATCACATCATCACTAACAAAGCAACTAATAGGGAAAACTATTTCACGAATTATCGTCGTCCTCTGTCTATTAATCAGTTTGGCAACCTACTTCATTCAAGCATCCTTCTAAACCAGTCCTATATGTCTCACGCATCATACATATGGTTCAATTTCCTATGAATAACTACATAAGTATTTGATGAATCGAATAATTTTAGTGGTTGAGCATCTTCTATTTGTGTCCATGAAAGTACGAATTTGAATCATATGGGATGCGGGGATTTTAGATAAATTGTAACTTAAATAATTTGTTCCAAAAAAAAAAAAAAAAAACTATATTGGAATTTGCCTTTGAAAAAACAAATAAACTTATGTGCTTAATCTTAGCTTACTAAGGTTGGAATGAAAACGATAAATTGCAATATATATAATCGTTTATACTCACCAAATTGTCACCAGTTGTGTGAGATAGAACCAATGAGGGTTTCAAAAATGAAAGTCTCAACCAGAAATCTGCGACCAATAAAAATTGTGGTTACGATTTTTTAGCAAAAAAGTGAAAAACTAAACTCACTAAAAATTCAAAGAATAGGTGTTTAATGGAGTGGAAACCACAATGCTTTGACTTTCCTTCGAAGCCTAAAACCAAACAGGCGAATCATTTTGTAGAAGAACATTTGAAGCTTTTAGATTTGATATGGTTTCGTTCAACCCTCAATCCACATGAAAGAACACTTTAAGCTTTTTTATTTGATCCAATCAGTTTGTATTTTATTTTATTTTTTATAGAAAAATTGGGGTTGCAAGTACAATAGAGTTTTTCATAAGTTTCTTATAGTGTATTCAGCTTTTATTTTTTTATTTTGTTATTCATTAAAGGTAAAATAGATACAATTTATTAGTGTACCTAACAAAAATAAATTTTAATATGGGTGTGTATAGAATGTAATGTATCTAGCAAATTTTATAGTTTGAATTGAACCACCAAAAACAATTTGACGGAGGAGGATGCCCGTGCCTGCCCTTGAGATCTGCCACTGTTTTCCCCTCACTTTCTTCCAGATTAATACATCTTGTATACAAGATTTCGACAATTGTTGTAAAATTTATTTTGTACAAGTTGTAGATGTTTTAAAGAATCTAACTTTGCATCTGGCCAGAGAAGATCAACAAAGCTTTGAGACACATAACATCTAATATCTTTTTTTTTTTTAAAAAGAAAATTATAACTAGTTTATGTTTTTGCAATATATTATTATATCATATGTGGTTGCCTTAGAATTTCGATTTTAATGTTTAAGAAGTTGGAAGGTATTTTGAAAACAATTGAGGGAAGATTTGAAGTCGGTGGTGGTTGATTAGATTTGTGATTTACGCCATTTTTGCTGAATTCTCTGGGCAATGTCTGAATCTTCTAATTAGGCCATTAACAATTATTTACTACTTTTAACTACTAGAACGCAATTTTCCACCTTAACTATCTTTGACTATTAATTCTTTCATACAATAAAGTGAAAAGTCCCTATCCATCATTTGATGATGAATAAGAGCATTTTCAATTACAATGACTCTCATTCCTTTTATAATTCCCATACGAAACATTAATTAAATCAAATATAGACAGAGGTTTGGTGAGCCAGAAATTACATGATCAATCAATTAATTCGTTAAGTAAGGCTCTGCCAGTGACCTATTTTTCTGTAATTATTTTGACTTTTTATGGAATTATCTAAAATGCACTTTGGTTTTACTTATATATTTGAGAAAATTGCCATAATGCTTCTAATGTTTTGTTAGTCGTATAACAATGCCTTTGTATTTCATAAATCACTGAAACACTTCCTCACACATTTTCCTTCTACGTAAATATAGTCCATTAAACTCTATGATTGACATTTATACATTTTCATCCACTTAATCTCCATGTAAATATTTCAAGAAGGTATGCAGGAAAGAGTGATTTTGCAATAATGAAACGTGAGAATGTGTTTTCGTAATTTCTGGAAAATAGAAATGCATTTATGTGCATTTTGAAACCAGCAAAACAGAGAGATGTTAGTAATTTTCCATGATATATGCTTGAAATTATATGTTCCATAACTGTGACAATTTTGGGTACTGGGTTGATCCGTAGAACGGATCTAATAAAATATATGAAATAAAAATAACATTAAAAGCAATTGTGTGAAATATGCTGATATCTTTACTCAAACATCAAATCTAGGAGTGTAACAAAATCGATTAATTGACAAACTGACCAATCCAATGTAATTTGTTTGAATCGGTTATTTCATTATAATTAAATTAGATCGATTTCAAAAATTCAAAATCAGTAGTTGGATTGATTTAAATTAATTTCAAAAGAAAAAAACGATCAACCAATCCCAACGAAGCCAATTAAAAATAAATTATTCAAAAATATATATTCAAAAATAATAAGTAAATTATTTTTGTTTTTGTTTTATTGATCATTTATATTGGTTTGTATTATTTAGTTTAAAATTTAGTTGTAGTTGATATATTATTTTAACTACTTTTGTTTTGCTTATCTTATTCTAAAATTAAAATTTTCATTTTCAAAATGTTAACAGATTTTTTTAAAAAAAATATTGGCTATTTTTTATTATGAAAATGCTGGAATCCAAGGTTTCAAAATTCTAAAATCAAAGTTCCAACTATCTAATATTTAAAATTTTATAATCTAATATTACAAATTCAAATTTAAATTCAATCCAATCCAACCATTATTTGATTGGATTTGAAATTGAAATTGGTTCCAATCGGTTTGAAAATTACAAAACGGATTAATAATTAGATCTAATTTATTCTTACCAAACGAGTCCTTTTGAACCAATGAACAGCCTCAGTTAAATCCAATTGTACTAACCCTAAAACAGTTAAACTCATAATCTAGAATCATCCTCTGTAAATGAAAAGTAAAATTGGATCTCCTGGCTAACTTTTTTTTATTTCCTTATTTAGAAGCTGCATGGCATTAATTTATTTCCTTATTTCGAAGCTGCATGGCGTTAAGTTCCATCCGCTTGCAGCCATTTTTTAACAAAGCTGAAACAAACCTTTACAAAGAGCCAAATCAAAATTGAACCAACCATTATCAGTTTTGTTGATATGGACTTTGATCCAGTACTCTATGTTTCATTGTTTTTATTTTTTTTAATTTTGAATTTAATATTATGAATATTTTTAATTAAATAATTAAAAAAATGGTTAATTACATTGCATATATTTGAGGTTTTCTTTAATTACAACCGAATATCTTCATATTTGCATAATTACATTACATACCTTCGATGTTTTCCTTAATTACAACCGGATACCTTTATGTTTCGATAATTACATTGCACACTCTCAAGGTTTTTTCCTTAATTATAACCGAATACTTTCATGTTTCCATAATTACATCCGCTTCCCTTCTGATAAAACTTCATCCATAAAAATGTACTCTCTTATGTGGTAGTTAAAATTTTATTAATTGTCCCTTGTATATATTAATTAAACGTGAATTTTGATTAATTTAAAAAATAAAATTTTTTTAATTTGAAAAGGTCGAAGCCCAACGAATAGTAAGTACAAAAATAACTATAAATTTTTATTGGCATCTTCTGGAATGTTTAAAACATAATTTTTATGTTTTCTAATTTATGTTTTTTTTTTAAAAAAAATTTTGTTTTCAAAACTTATTTTTGAAAATGAATGGCCAAGCAAGTTTGGCCATTCCTGTTTGGCAAAATTTGGATCGTCTTTTGGAGTTGTTCATGGAAAAATTTAGGAAATTAGCCAAATATGAAAAGATAAGACTGACATGTTTTTGTAATAAATGGATGTGGGATTTTAGGACTAAGATTCTTAATTATACATATATATAAAGTTTCTTTTTTGTATACAATCGTTAAAAGTTACGTAGGCTATCCATGACTATAGAATTTTTAAAATATTTATTGTACTTTATAATATTTAATATGACATATAATCAGTTCTACTAAAGAAAAAAAATTAAGAAAAAAAAACTAAAGAAAAGAAAACAGCTACAAACTAAAATAACTAGAAAAAACATAATTTATAAAAATATATAATATCACAAGGATGATCCTGTTGTAGCTGTTGAAAACATGAAGTCCACTAATCCTCTCAATGCACATATCACAATTTTGGCCATTCATGTTTAAAAACAAGTTTTGAAAACAAATTAAAAAAGAAAAGAAAATAGAGAACATAAAAATTATATTTTAAACATTCTAGAGGACGTCGTTAAAAATTGATAGTTATTCTTGTATTTATTATTCATTGGATTTCAACCTTTTCAAATTAAAAAAGCTTTATTTTTTAAATCAATCAAAATTCTCGTTTAATTAATATATACAAAGGACAATTAATAAAATTTTAACTGACAAATAAAAGATATTACATTTTTAAGAATAAAATTTTATCAGAAGATAGATATAATTATGAAAACATGAAGATGGATTGTAATTAAGAAAAAAACCTCAAAAGTGTACAATGTAATTATAAAAACATAAAGATATCCGGTTCTAATTAAAAAAAACATCGAAAATATGCAATGTAATTATGAAAACATTGAAAATACCCCATTGTAATTAAGAAAAAATTCCAAGGTTTGCAGTGTAATTAATTCTTCAAAATATATATTTAACTATAATAAAAATATTAATATTTAACAAATCTATATACATAGTCTATTCGATTCAGCTTAATTTTTATCAAAAACTTGTCCAAACTAGATCAAATCCAACCCATTCAGTTTGATCAGTTCGGACTTGTTTATGCCTACCCATTGGGCTTGTATTTTGATTACGTAATGGTAAGCAATTTCCATATTCTAAAAAACTTTCACTAATTTTTAAAATTTCTCAAAGTAAACAATTCATTGTTAAAGAAGAAGATGAAGAAGAAACCAATTAATGAAATTTTGAAGCAATACTGAACTTATGAAATTATGCAAAGATTAAACTTAACAATCATTCCCTAAAACATAAGGAATTCATCAATCCATAATCAATAGCAGATATTCTCATCCAAATACAAATAATCTTGTGATATTTACTTGCTGAGAGGATAGTTAGAAGAAACCGAGGCCTTGCTTTGACTTGTTTACGCGGCCAAGGGGTACTAATGATTGAACCGTCAAATTTCTTTTTATAAGATGCAATGTTAGGAACACACGTATTTCAACTGGAAGCTCCAAGCCTCAGTTAGAAATGCCCCTTCATTTTGTAGATTAAGTAGGTATATCAAAGATAATACAAGGTTGGCTATGACCTTGATGACAAAACAAAACAGCTGTAATCTGTAAGATCCAGTGAAATCAAGGTATTACCAGATGATCATTATGAACTGAATGAGACGTCAAAAACTTGAAGACACAGTCCATTCTGTTCCAGGATTTGATTGCGGAAATGCTGCAAAGATTGTCAGCTGTTAATAGCAATAAAACATGAGTTTTAGTACCCATGCAGAGTTATAGACAAATGGTACAGCCAAAAATCAGCCCCTACTGTTACTGCAATACTTATCAAACTATGAAACTTTTTCCACCAATTTTTTTTTTTATTTGGATTTTTTCCACCGTTTTGTAAGATAAGAAGGTTGCATTGAGCATCTCAGAGATCCAATTATTTCCTTCTATCTAACATTGCATATAGGCCAGAGGATTCATGCTCGAATTCGATAGTGGCTCTTACTATGATTATCCTATTTAGCAGATTTTAATAAACATTGACACGAGTCATCATATACCCATCCATTATGAAAGTGTCATTCACGTTACTAGCTTTGTATCTAATAGAAACATAAAAATCTCAAAAATTCATCATACTTCAGCGAGACAACAAACAAAATGTAGTTTAGAAGAAAGTTGAAGCGGATGTGGGAGACTAGAACCTAAATCTCATCAATTTTGGATTAATTTGATCACAAGATACAGGACATGGGGATAGTCGCCATCTAATTTACATTTTTGGTCAGTATTCAAGACATATATATATATATATATATATATATATATAAGATGAAATAGCAAGATATCAGAATGTAAGCAGAAACCTTGACCTTTGCCAAAATTGGGTGGAGATGACAAGCAGAAGTCGTCACTATCTTTGCAGCTTACCAATTGAGTGTAAATAAACTGAAACTGAGACAACACTGGACGAAGAAAGAAACACAGTAAAGATACATGATATACATATGTACATGTATATGTATACGTATATATATATACATATATGTTGGAAAAATAACAATTCATGCCTCAAATGGCCTTAATGCTGTTTAACCCTAGCGGCATCATAAGAAAGGAAATAAATGTGCAGTTTGAGATTATGTGTTGAACAAAAATAATCGGAACCATCAAACCTAATTGCTAGTTTTTAATTGTTACATCATTTGATTTAAGTTGATTTTGGCCAGTCTAGTCCTGAAATTATATGATTTAAATTGATTGATAAGGAAGCAACATTAAGCAACATTCCACGTGAGCAGAGGACTTACATCGAGCCAAGGAAAAAGGCAAGAGAGAGATGAAAGCCAAAAAGAAACAGAGAAACGACTGCTGTTAGAAGCATAGCCACTGAAGTAGAGTAGACCTGCAACATGCAGTGAAGCTAAGTAAAGATTGGAACTTTCCTCTGTAAAATAATACTCAAGCTGAGAAGCCAACTCACTAAGTCTAACATAATTTTAATAGCTAAAATCAAATAATTTGCATATAATGAACATTATCAATCCATGACCAAGCTAGCAGGGAAAAAAGTACAAACAAAGGAATTGTAGCTTTACTAATAATCATCATGCTCAGCTTGGTAACATATAACAGCTAAGTGTCGGTTTTGGTAACAAGTTTATTTTTGGTGTATTAAGCTTTCAGTTTTTCTTTAAAGCTTTTACTTAAGTTATGTTTGATTGATAGTTTAATCAAATGATAAGTAGATATTTTCACCTGATTACCAGCTTAAGAAAAAAACATAAACACAAAATTGAAAACCATGTCAATCTGTTTCTAATTTTGTGTATATATATTTATATATATTTTATTTTATTATTTTCATTCAAAGCTTATAACTAGGTAAGAATGTCTAACCAACATTTGAAGAGAATGCATTAATCCTAAAGAGATAGAGTAAAAGCCATATGAAAAAGCGTAAAAGGACAAACAACTTCTACCAAATGAGCTCTAACAGATCTTAATTAATGAAAATAACATTTCATCATAAACCAAATATATATACATATATATATATTGGTGAAAGCCTAAAAGATTTTCATTAAAGCCTTAACACGACATATTCCATAAGAAAAAAAAATTTCTTCATGCAAATTCCATGATTGTTTTAAAGATAATCTTTTTACAAGTTCCATCATTGATAAAACATAGAAGTTATAGCTCGCCACCCTCAGGAATCCTATGCAAGGAAAAGAAATATGCAAGATGTTGATACCAACAAATTTAATTAGTGCAGTGGAAAACTTATGAACTCATCCCTAAAAAGAATCCAAATAATTCCTAAATAAATTAAGCAAAATTAAAGGAAAAATGTATCAGTGATATGCCCAAGCATAGATATGATTGTAGCACACAAGTATTGCAATAGGCTAGATGCAAGTGAATATACATTAATAATGCATAGCCATTTAAGAAGTCATGCTTCCATTTCTTACCTTAACGATATTGTCAGCATATTTCATAACCATTGAAACAGCAATACCACTGTAAAAAAGGCAAAACTGATAATATATTATATTGAATCCAAGCAGCAAAAGTAAGACAAACAAACAGATAAAAAATTATCCATTATGGAAAGATCAAGTGTCTCAAATTAATGCCGGAGTTCAAATAGAAACTATTTGCAATTTCTGCATGCTATATAAATTGTGATTTTGAGAATAACTTTATTAACTATCAAAGAGAAGTTCTATGTTAAAGGGTGAATTTAATATAATTAACTACAACAGAGATATAAATAAAGTTTTAAGATGAAAGAGACTATGCAAGATTAAGTGACCCTTGTCGCATATGTCAGCTAGATTATATAATTTACTAAAGAAGCAAAGCTCTTCAGTGGTACATAGCGAGAAGTTTGAATAATCTTGATTAATTCTGCTAGAGCTGTATGGTGGCAGTCTTTTACAATTCGTTAGTCTCAAGATTAATCCTTATCTTTTTCAAACATTTTAAACAATTCAATTTTATTCACAAATTTCTATAAAGTTTAATTATTTGTGTTATTATCCATAATATTAATATTGTTTTCAAAATAAACATATATGAGTTAACGGATATAATGGACATGTCAAAGAAGCAGTTTTTCATAACAACTGATTCATTAGAATACCAATGGCAAGTCAACCAAAGAATTCAATCCCATTCTACTTTAAGGATTTATTTATTATGTACATAGTTTTAATCGTTACAAAATCAAACTTACAAGTACTTAATAGCTCAAGGGAATTTAATGTTACAAAATCAAACTATGTAGACATATCTATAATCAAAATGCATATACATAATACACATAAATAAACTATAAAATCAAATAAAGTACCAAATGCATAAAACTTATATATATATATATATATATATATATATATATGTATGTATATAGACATATAAAGATAAAAAAAATTAAGTTTGTCTTTAATTTGGTTTAGTTCAAAATTTTTCCCCCATACACTTAAACCAAGCCAACCCAGGCAAATTCCAGTGCTTTTCCCATTACACTGCTATGAAGTATGCAACAAGCAGAAAAAAGAGAGATGAGTCATTTTTGCCTAACTAATGTATAATTACCAACCACCTATACAACAAAATATGCAGTTTTGAATTCATAATTATGCAGCCCAATATTTGAACCTATTCTAAGATATTACCATGCAATTTTATCCTTCTACAAATTAATATGATAGTCACAAAATTACTTCCATATAACAATCAATTACATTGCTATAGGAGAGGACTGCAATACCTGAGAGCATGATTTATTAGGATAGACAATGGTAAGTAAGGAGCTATTGATAAACTGATGAAGCTGGAAATGATAAGTACCTGAGCGCATGGTTGAGAATCATTAATACAGTAATAAATGAGTACCCATGGAAGAATCCCCTGAAGAAAGAACAATTACATATTAAATGGAGAGATCATCTGAGCATATATATAACTGTGATATTTGCAATATAGTAAGTAAAAAAAATATAATTTCTTTGAAAGGCATTACAGATTTTTTAGATATGGTCTCAGCAAAACAGAAGAAAATAAATCAGTAAATCAAAATGAGAAATAGAAAGAAAACTTGAAATTACTTGTTCATCACAGCATCAAAATCTTGAATCAGAATAGCAACCGCATTGAATGCCATGCCAAAGACATACAACCAGAAGTTTTGCACATTTATATTCCTTGAAGGACGCTTTTTGATTATAGCCTACCAAAAAATAAAACAAGTTTATTGACAACTTATAATCTAGAGCACTTGATCGAAACTCCCCCCACCACACACACACACACCCCCAACCGGCCCCTCCTTTTTTTTTTTTTTGTTTCTTTTTTTTTGGCAACAAAACTTTCACCCCTTTTTTTGTAATGGCGGTCTGCATGTCCAGAATCACTTTTTTCTAAAGCCTTTGAAATTAATCCCACCCCAAAGTTTTATCAAATTAAGTAAGCTAGGGAGATGATTTGAATGATTAACAATGTTTTAAACATGAGCAATACAGCAGATTCTGCAATAGAAATTCACCTCAGTATAAACTCCTGCAAAACCACTTAAAAGTGCCATGACCTGCAAAGATGGTACTCACATAGGATAACAACTGTATAAGCCTACAATATAAGTAAAATTGTATGTAGAATAAGAGCATAAAAAATTTCAACTTACAATGGCCATTATCCAACCTTGAAAAGGAGTTTGAAGAACATGATCAGAACTGCAGAAATGAAAATCCATTAATCTAATGTAATGATTAAGTTGTAGGAAATAGCTCTCATTACCCCTACTCATAGTGACAACTGCATTGAGATGATGTCAGATCTAAAAAATAGCATTGAGAACATATAACATATTAGGGACCTAAAACTCCTCGTTAGTTATTTAATTAGTTCAGAACCAGTCAGAGAGAATCAAAAACATCTACATATGCCCCTGAGTTTGTAGAATTCATGAGGTAGCCCAAAACAAATCTACAAGGCTGATATGCGTAGTTGACTAACATGAGTACTTAGAGAGAAATTCTGCATCAATTCAATCACAAGATACAACTAAATGATATGGTGGTAGTGGCTCTTACTTTGAGTTCAGTTGTGCCGTTGTGCATCCAGCACATAGCAGAATAAAAGCTGCCCACTGAATCTCACTTAACCTGTAGTAAGATAAAATAAGAACACAGATCTGTAACAAATTTACAAGGTCCTTTATGTCTGTCTAAATCTTCAATGCCAAAAAATAAAAAATAAACAATCAGTCGTCTTCATCAAGCTCCATCCTCAGAAACACATAAAGTAGATTATATCATAGTTACTTGGAACATTACTCTTTTTTAAAATTCCCTCAGGTATTGTAATTGCTCATTTGTGAACCTTTCTATTCCTATTCATTTCGGCATGTTTTCTTCCCTTATTAGCTTTATTTTTATTATATTTTATTTTATTTTTTCTAGAGGAGCAATATCAACTAGAATATAAACACAGATTATATGGAACTAACACGATTTTTCTTCACCAACTATCCCACATATGAGATGCAGGAAACATATTATTCTCAGGCATGAAATCCACCATAAATAATGAAGACTACTTACTTTTTCTTGAGTATAATCCTGTACAATACACCAGTACTGATAATATTCAAGTTCTTCAGTATCTGATAACCCGGAGCATCCACATAAGCAAAGATGTAATACTGCGATATAAGAATATAGAGATGGAATCAAATTTTGGTTTGGGTGGGGGGGAGACTAAAATTACTAGAAAAAATCAAACCAGCGAAACTCACCTGAAGCAAATTTTTCACAAGATAAAGCAACGCAGGAATGGGGTAAACAATAACTTCATCAAGAGTTGTACTCAACCTAGTAAGGCGGCAAGATACTTGGTAAGTAATAGACATTATATGAATATTCTTTTTAAGTTTATTTCATATGAAAGTGTAGAATTCCAGCAAACACATAATTCCACTGCAATCTAAAAAGATTATCTATTCCGAAAGTGTTTGTACATGCTATGATGAATGACATATGTACTAAATAATCAGAAACAATATAGCCTGGAAGTAGAATTTTACTGTCCTCCACAATCAATTCAATTGTGATAATAAACCAACAACAACTTAGAAAACCATTAATCATCTGCTAAGGAATTAAAAGGAAAAAAAATTCAAGAAGAAAACAGATAAGATACCGAATAACAACCTGTTATCTTCAGTGACACCTTCATTATTCCAGATCCTTCCCAAGGCTGCAAGCGATAATGCACATTTCAAACTCTCCACCTAAATTCCCAAAACACAAAAAACCCAAACACCCATTTAACATATACACATCAAAGTTTAAATCAAATTTCAGATTGGCAATAGGGGTTAAAGCCCACATTGCACTTCAATTTGAGGAGTAATGCTAAATTCCTCACCATAAAATTAGCGGTGGTAACACTATATTCGTACTTGCCAGCTCTTTTGGACCACACAATCAGAATTGCTTGCGAACTCGTAAGAATAGTCAACGCAAGAGTCACGATTGACCTTTAACATTGCCAAAATTTCATTCTGATTGCAATTGATATCATTTAAAAAAGAAATGAATGAAAATTAGAAAAAGAAAAAAGGAAATAATACAATCCGTACTTGCGTTTCCACTTGGAGCGCTCTACTGGACTCCCTCCCAAGCTTCCCGCTACATTGCTCACTGCCACACCCCCAAAATCAGTGGCCCAAAAATAAAGAATTAAAAAAATAATAATAATAAAAATTAAAAAAAAAAAAAAAAAAAAAAAACTACCAGAAAGAGATTTTCCCCGCAAGTTCTCAATATCTTCAGCAACTGAATCCCCATTGTTATCCTGAATTGAGATTTTCATAGTATATTTTATATATATATATATATATATATATATAAGGAAAAAAAATTAAATAAATAAATAAAAAAGAAGCTAAGAGAAGAGTATTGATTGTGAAAGGGCGAGTACCTGGTCGTCTTTGATTTTCCTATACTCCATTTGTCACAAACCACAGGATCTTCTTTGTCTCTCAGCACTGAGAGTAAATTAGAAAATGAGGGAAATTCTTGTGCTATTTTTCTCTCAGATCTCAAACAAACCGCCACTCGTCCATGCAGTACTGCCACCGTGAGTCATCCATCAGCCAAAAGATGCACAAGAGACAGAAACTGAGAGTGGGTCTGTTAACGATCCGTGGTTTTTCGATTCACTATTCGTTTCCATTATGGGCCTAGAATGGGCCGAACGATATGCTAATGAATTGACTGGGCCAGTATTTGTGCAAAAATCTCTCGGTTTAAATTTCTATCTCAGTTGCAGAAACTAGGCATTGACCACAATCGCCAGATCCTATTCCTATGGTGGACCACCGGCCGGCGGCTTTTTTTCTTTTTATAAATTCTGTTTCTACCATTTTTCTTTTTTTAAAGGAAAATACCTAAACTAAAGTGTGCTTTTTCATAAAAACACAAACCATTTTATTTCTCACTCTCTCTCACCCTCTTAGTATAACTGACTTTGCTTGGCTACTTGTCTCTCACACTAAAACTAACCTTGCCTCACTCTCTCATACTCTTCGCTCTCTCCCTCAGTCTCTGGCTCTCTCGCTCTCTTTCTCTCTTAGTCTCTCTAATTCTCAATGGCAATGGCTCAGATAGCTTTGTTCGTGCTATCTGTGCTTGCCTTTAAGGCATACATTCTATTTGAATTGGCGATGACAACCATTTCCTACTATATACTATGTGCGGTGATGGCCTTTAGCGGAGGGTCAACCTTCAATTTACTTGCTCCAGCTATATCACCCCTTTCACAAGCTGCTATGGTAACCATGTGTCTGCTTTCATCTGAAATGAGTGTAACTACGCTCATCTTCAGCATCGGAATGGCTCTGTTTAAGCTTCTGCATCTCTCCCAAAGTCTTTGCGTGAAGCCAAACGAAGACTGGCTAAAAACTTATTTTGCTTCTAATTGTTAATTTTCCTTTGATTGTCCATCATCATGCTGACCGTGGTGTATGTTACAATAGCGATGATGATTCTTGGTTCAGTCGAGACTTTTGGATCACCGATTGTATGTTGTTTTGCTATATTAACAGCAATGCTATGTGTCATGCTGATCCTTTATCACACAGGTAGATTTAAAAATATTAGCTTCACTCACATAGCCTAATGGTACATGAACAAGGGAAGTGTTAGACACAAAAAAACTTAATATACATAATAAACCTATATTCTACTAGTTTAAGCTTGTGTGATTTGGTAATTCATAATGGTTAAGCCAAGATCCTAAAAATTTAAATTCGAATCTCACCGCTATCACATTACCAGCAATTTAAGATAAGTTGACACGACCTAGGTTCGAATCCCACTTAAGGACCAAAAATGGTGTATCCTAGGAACCTAGGTTCAAATCCCACATAAAGACCAAAAATGGCCTATCCTAGAAACCTAGGTACCCTTTTAAATAAGTTGACACTTGTAAGGACAAAAAATGACTTATCTTAGAAATCTAGGTTTAAGATAAGGTTCAAATTCCATGCAAGGACAAAAAATGGCATATCATAGAAATCTAGGTTCGAATCCCACCATCATCATATTATCACCCACCATTTAAGATAAGTTGACTCACATTATCACCCACCATTTAACATAAATTGACACTTATAAGGACCAAAGATGACCTAGAAACCTAAGTTCACATTACTACCCATTGAAGATAAGTTAGATACTTATAAGGACAAAAAATGGCCTATCCTAAGTTCACATTACTATCCACTTAAGATAAGTTGACATTTGTAAGAATAAAAAATGGCTTATCCTCGAAATCTATGTTTAAATTCTACCACCATCACATTACCACCTACCATTTAAGATAAGTTGACACTTGTAAGGATAAAAATAGCCTGAGGGTCTACCACCATCATATTACCATCCATTTAAGATAAGCTGATATTTAGGTTCACATTACCATCTATTTAAGATAAGTTGACACATGTAAGAACTAAAAATGGTCTATCTTAGGTTCACATTACCACCCGTTTAAGATAAGTTGACACTTGTAAGGATAAAAAAATGGCATATCCTAGAAACTAGGTTCGAATCCCACCACCGTCACATTACCATCCATCATTTAAGATAAGTTGACACTTGTAAGAACAAAAATGGTCTAGAAACTTAGGTTCATATTACTATTCATTTAAGATAAGTTGACACTTGTAAGGACCAAAAATGGCCTAGAAACCGAGGTTTGTATTACCACCCACTTAACATAAGTTGACACTTGTAAGAATAAAAAATAGCCTATCTTAAAAACCTATGTTCGAATCCCACCACCATCACATTACTACCCATTTAAGATAAATTGACACTTGTAAGGACCAAAATGGCCTGAAGGCCCACCACTGTCAGATTGCCATCTATTTAAGATAAGTTTACACTTGTAAGGACCAAAAATGGCTTGAGAGAGAATATTAGACTCAGAAAGCTTGATATATATAATAAACCCACATCCGATCAGTGGTAATTCATCAGGAGGCACATTCAAAATGTGTATCCCATTTAAGGAGTTGATATTTGTAAGGATAAAAAATGGCCTACAAGTGAGAGGAAATGTTTGACGCAAAAAGCTTGATATACATAATGAACCCACATACTAGCTTAAGTTTTTGGGATCAATGGTAATTCATTAGGAAGCATATACGGAATCAGTGGTAATTCATCAAGAAACACATTCAAAATGTATATCCTGTGCTTATATAGCCTCTATGGTTTAACCTTCAAATGTGGTTTGCTAATGGCATTAGTAAGTTTGTTGATTGGACTGCTTGCGTATTTCGTATTTGCTCTACTTTGGGATGATTAAGATTGATTGTAGGTTACTGTGGGAATTGTGGCAATTAGAAGGATCTTATGGGTTCTTTTGGTTTGTACATTCCAATATTTGTCTTTCATTATCTGAACTTTTTTGTATTGTTTGTTGATTGCTATTCTATTTTTCAATTGTTAATTACTGAATTGATTGCTGAATAAAAGTACATTGTTCATTTGATTGTTCACTACGCTTAATTGTCAAAATTTTATAAACTTTGAATGGCTTGCTAAATTCTTAATGTTCTTTTTTACTTTAAGCATTTTATATTGGCATATCCTTCAGTCTAAACTGCTCAAATCTCTTACTGCTTTCCTAATCTATTGGTGTAGAAAATAAATAATAGATTTAACAAACAAAACCCGTAATCATTGAACAGGGAACCTTCATTTACAAAGAGTATAAGGCTCTGGAATAATGTCTCATGCTTATAGGAAATTCATCTCTACTGGGTCAGAAAGGCAATCTCAGCTTTATAGGAAAAACGAAACGTAGCGTTTACAATGGTACTTAACTAAACAACAATCAAAATAAAGGTAGAAAAATAAAGCAACCTAACACCTAATTGAAATGATCAAATGAAATGATGCATTTGAAGTGACAGCGATCAAGCATTTCAAACATCCTTCTGCCTCACTTCTTAGCCATGCTCTTCTGGCTTCATCATCTATGTTATGTAGACTATTTACTTCATCCTGCCATACTTGCATATGCTACTTGGCCATTGATAAATATACACCAACAAACGCTTCAAATAAGTGGAAAAGCTTAAGCAACTCATATTTTTTCCAAATCCAATACCCAAGTTTCTATAGATCAATATTCAATAATTCAATCATGATTAGAATCCGCTCGTGGCCGCACAATCTACTACCCGCTGGAGTGCTGATCTAATACGGATGAAGTCTAGGCTGATCACTAGAACTCAGGCTAAAAGATTTAAAGACAATATGGTTATCTTCATACAAGGAATTATTAATTCTTAAAAGGACTTGCTCATACCCAAAGATTCAAAGTATGTTTTACCCATTCAAGTGGTGGAGATTGATATGGACCCAGGTAGTTGTTTTAGTGCAAATATGGAATCCGGGGAGCATGGAATGGATCCAATACTTTATGGATTCAGTGAATATCATTAATAGGTTATGGAATCAAGCTAAGGTAGAATCAAAGGCAACCACAAATGGGAATAGTTGGCTGGTTTTGCTGTATTTGTTGCTGTCTTTATTGTAGTTTGTTGATTTGATATTTTCTCTTTATTCCAAGCAACGGCAACGTGTGAGACTCATAAATAATCCTATTTGGCATTCTACATGGCATATAGGAGCTGATTTGGAACCTTTGCCAGCTAGAATTTGATCAAAGATAGCTTAGTAGTCAAACTAGTAAACTAATTTCCTAATTTGATTTTGACTTTTTGTTTTAGGAAATTAGTCTTTTATTTGGTTTCTATTTATTTATTTGCTGGAAAAATTAACTTAGAAAAGTTATAATTTTATTATTTTCATTGTAAATTAATTAATTCCTAATTCAAAATTAAGAAATTAATTAATTAAAATTAGAATTAGGAAAGGAATGGAATTTCTGCCACATTAGGAAATTGACAATGCTTGGCCGGTTTTGTCTTAGATTTTTACGGTTTATTGCTTTATGAATTTAACTTATTCAAGGGTTATTTTTCAATGAGATTGCATCTTAAATATTATTCAGAAAATTAATTGTGAGATAGAACTCTTTAAGTTCTCTTTGAACTCTTAAAACACCATTAGAGAGTAAATATTTTAGCTTTGACTTATCAATAGGACATCCATTACCTATTGTGGCATCTTCATTATACCAAAATTTCTAATCATAGGTTGGTTAGGGATTAAGGTTATCCCATAAGAACTTAAACTTAATTGAGATTCAGGTTAATATAATACGGGTTTAGGTGCGAGTAGACCTAGGTTTGTATCAAATCATGAGACGGGTTGGTCTACTTGGAATCTATAAAATTAATGTTCATAGTCTTTATTTTATGAAGACTAGCTGCAATCAACAAAGTCTGCAAATCAAGCTGCAAGAGCAATTTATAACTGCCAGAACTGCTAGTCTACTACAATAACAACTTAACATCTGCTGTATTTTGCAACTTGTAAAGTCGATTTGTAGAGTCGGTTGTAAACCAAGTTGAGTATACCAACCTTTGTAAACTCCAAATAGGTGTTAGTTCATTCATTCTTATGTCTTACTCCTATGGGTAAACTCCAAAGAGAGTTTGAATCTTCAGAAAGAGCTTGAGAGAAGAGAGAGAGACTTCAGGTTGAGAGCTAGAGTTTTTTTCCTTTTTTTTTTAATTTGGAGAAACATAGCCTATGTTATTCAAATTGGTGTTTCCACAAATGCTCTAAACAAAGATTTGAGCATATTAGGTGGAATACCTCATCAAGAAGAATAAAACAAGCTCAACTAAAGTGGAATGCACCATACACGTGGCCTAGACATGCCACCTGAAGTTTTTGTAGCAGTTCACTCGCTCATGTGCACTGTTCCACAATTGAGGATGAGTTGTGTCATTTACCAGCCCAGTTAACATTTCATCAAAAGAACCATGTAACCAATATACATCATTGACACTTCAGAGCTAAGTTAATGATCTAGTAAGAGCCACATCATCTAACATTTGTTGACATGTCATCGAACCTACAACATCAACACTAGATGTAATTTTTCAGAAATTGCAAGTTGATACCTATAATTCCTAATATTTGCAGTTTGGTCCTAAATTTTTTGCAAATTACAATTTTGCCCCAAAAATTATGGTAACCAGATTTTTACTCTAAAAGAGTCAAATAAAAGATTTTCGATCATTTCAGACACATTGGTGAACCCCGTTTTGCCAAATTCAACTATAATTTTGTCATTGCAGGTCACTGTAGGATAAAATGTCAATAAAGAATCATCAAAAGCTATCTTTAAGATCACTGCTACAAACTACACATTTTACAGACTTTGGATGAAAGATCTCCTTAGTTGTAAAGATTTGTTTAATCTTTTAAAAGCCAAGGGAGCGAACCTCGATCCCAACAAAGTTGTAGAATGGAAGAAACTTAACAAGAAAATGATTAGTCATATCAGGCAATAGCTTAATTACAGTGTCTTCCATCATGTTAGGCAAGGGACAAATGCCTATGCCTTTTAGACGAAATAAGGTGATTGATAAATTTAAAGTTACGAAATGGAACTTTGTAATTTAGCATACCGGTGAATTCCACAAATTGTTAAATCAACTACTTGCTATGGGATTACAATGAGGTAACAAGTATTCCTACTTCTCAACCCTTTTGAAATAGCTGAGAGATGTTAGTAGTCTCTCAACAATTCCTCCCAAAATGGCAAGCCTACTATGTCTACAATTAGATGCCTTATTCCATGAGGCGTTTAGGAGAAAATATGTAGACATTGACCAATCACATGCACTCATCACATAAAATCAAGGAAGACAGCGAGAAAGTAGTCGAAGCAGGAGGATAGGCATAAGCAAGAGTAGAGGCAAATCTACAAATATTAAAAAGCCAACATACAAGTGCTTTTATTGTGGTTGGAAGGTCAAAACTACTAAAAGTTGTTGAGAAAGTAGATATTCCAAATTAATCAACTGAAAAAGAACAGAGAGATTTTAGTCATTGTCATAGGGGAAATGGCATTTTTCTTCACGAATGAAGAGATATATGACTCACACATCAAGTCAAAATGTTGAGTGGGTAGTCGATATTACAACATCCTACCATTTCATGCCGCATAGAGATTTTTTCAAAATATACAAAGCACAAGATTGGTACTATGAAGATGGAAAATTCCTATTTTTTAAAAATTGTAGGAACTGGTGATGTTCAAATAACAATGAACATTTGATATACAATTACTTTAAAGAATGTGCATCATGTTTCAAATGTTTCAAATGTTTAGCTTAAGCTACTATCAAGAATAGCCGTTGATAATGAAGGCTAAGACAACCATTTCAACACTAGAAAATGGAAAATAACGAAAGGTGCCATGGTTGTTGCTCGAAGACATATTTGCGGAACACTGTACTAGACTCATATGAACATATATGCATACAACCTCAATAGTACAAAAAGTGAGGCATCTCAAAATCTGTGGCATAAGAGACTTGCTCACATGAATGGCAAAAGATTGTCTACTATGACAAAGAAGAAGCTTATCAATGTTCCAAAGGACGTTGTGCTAATCATTGTAGTTACTTTTTGTTTGGTAAGCTACATAAAGTCTCATTCAATTCCTTTCTCATCAAGAAGATTAGAGTTGCTTTATTCTGATGCACTCTGATATTTGTGGTCCCATGGAGGTGGTAGGTGGCAATAAATATTTCCCGACCTATGAGTTGCTCAGAAAATATTTATGAGCTGGTTGAGCTTTTAACAAGAAAGATGGCACTAATAAATAAATGGTGTTCAAGCTTATAAGGATAAAAGTGGAAATATGGTGAAACATAAAGCCTGTTTGGTGGTCAAATGATTTTTACATAAAAAGGGAATTGATTTTGACAAGACTTTTTAACTAGTGACAAAGATGGCTTCGATTCAAATTATTTGTGGTTTAGCAGTCAATTTTAAATTTACAGCTTTAACAAATGAATGTAAAGACAACATTTCTTCACCGTGATCTACATGAACAAATATATATGGTACAACCAGAAGGTTTTGAGGATTTAAGAAAAGGAAAAATCATTTGCAAGCTAAAAACAAGTTTGTACTATCTCAAGCAAGCACCAAAACAGTGGTGTAATAGGTTTTATACATTCATATTGAGTCAAAGATATAAGAGAACTGTAGCAGATCAATGTATTTATATTCAAAGACTTCCAAATGGGAACTTTATCGCATTATTACTATATGCAATGTTGATCCTTGGATAAGATGCAATGTAAACTACTAAGCTGAAATACACTCTCCAAATCCTTTAATAACATAACTTAGGAATGCAAATAATTCTAGACAGGAAGAATTGAAGGTTATGGCTACTTTAAGAGAAGTATATTGAACAAGTGCGAAGGAGATTCAACATGGATAAAGCCAAATCAATCAACATCCCACTTGCAAACCATTTTACCCCTCATCTAAAGAAATAGAGGAGATGGCTTCCAAATCTTATTCTTCAGCGATAGAAAGTCTAACATATGCAATAGTATATACAGGCCAGATTTGACCATGTAATGGGCATAGTGAGTCAATTTCTTATCAAATCTTGGAAATAAACATTGGGAGGTAGTTACGTAGATTCTTAGGTGCCTTAAAGGTACATCAAAGGTATGTCTAAACTATGGAAGAGGTGATCCAGCTTTAAAAGACTATACAAATACAAATATAATTTGAGATCTTAATACTAGAAAATCTACTTTGGATTATTTCTACAGTTTTGCGGGGAGAGCTATGTCATAGCAGGCAAGATTACAGAAATTTGTCGCTTTATCTACTGCAAAAGCAAAATACATTGCCTTAATAGAAGTCAATAAGGAAATGTTATGGTTAAAGCATTTTTCTCATTAAACTAGACATCAAACAAAAGGACTACAAATACATTATGATAGTCAAAATGTCATAGATTTGAGCAAAAATTCAATGGATCATTACCACACAAAGTATATTTATATTCACTATTATTGAATACATAAAGTAATAGAGCAATAACTGCTAGGACTTGTGAAGATCCATATTAATGAGAATCTTGCATATATATTTTACAAAGGCTGTTGTTCAATAAAAGTAACAGCTACGCAGAGACCAATGGCAGAGCTAAGTTATCGGTGGGGGGCGAGGGTACATAACCCACTAAGCTTTTTATTTTATTTTTTTTTCTATTTTAGATATATATTGTTATTTTCAAAAAAATAAAAACTAGCTCTTCAAATAGATGACTAATTCCCAAGGATTTCTAAATCACAAACTAAATTTCATTTAAAAAAACTAAATTTATTCAATTAATAGATGCTAATATAACTATATATTAAAAATTAAGTTATAACTATTCTTCGTTTTTAAAACTTACTTAATAATTATTTTCGTTAGTTTTTACTATAATTTTTGGCATCAATGCATTTTAATTTTTAATCTTTAAATTTTCTAGTTTCTTATTAATTATATATATATATATATATTCCTTCAGTGGAGCTTTATCTTGACTTTTTTTTTTGGTATTTTAATATTTGATTTTTTTGGATATAAATCTTTCATTTAGCTAAAACAAATGCATCCTATAATATTATTGTTTATATCATAATAATCCATACAAATGAAAGATTTGTATGATGTCTTAATTAAAATACCATCCAAATGTTTTTTTTCATATAAAATTATCATGAAAATTCAATTAACAGTTTTTATTTATTTATAATGATGGGTAAT
Source organism: Ziziphus jujuba (assembly GCF_031755915.1). Taxonomy (NCBI): domain Eukaryota; kingdom Viridiplantae; phylum Streptophyta; class Magnoliopsida; order Rosales; family Rhamnaceae; genus Ziziphus; species Ziziphus jujuba. Next base: position 19,427,442 of record NC_083387.1, read on the forward strand.
TTTTTGTTTTTAAAAGCATAAATATATATTTGTCCCACAAATTCTAAGTATATGAGTATATGAGGTTTGCCACTAGACTAATCTTCCCAAACTCACAATTTTTTATTTATGTCATATGGCCCTCTATTAGAGACATTCCTAACACCACCCCTACAAAGACATAGTCGGAATGGATAGGTGACTATCAATTTTAAAATGCAGCTGAAAAAAGAGAATTGCGAAGTTTAATCACAGTCAACAAGGTTGTCTTCAAGCTAAAAGCTGCAATTTAAGCTATAGAAGCAATCTAGAAATGCACAGAATCCTTAATAATTTTATTAAAAAATTCATAATATCCATTGAAATTTCAAAAATTTCTATGGAAATTTTAAAATATATTTATGATTTTTTTTAAAAAAATTTTTAATAAAAAATTCATAAATATTATTAATATTTAGTAAATTATTTTATCAAATTAACTTTAGTGATAGTTTTTTTCGTTTTAATTTTTTAATTATTTTTAAATATTTAACAATATAAGTAAAACAGAGTAACTTAAATTGAATAATTTTGATAAATTCTATTTATTGATAAAATATATATATATTTGCTATACATTTTATATAAGATGTATTTCTCAGAATTCCACAATTACAAGTTAATAGTTGATTATATAAAAATGAAAAATAATAATATGGAAATATAATATTATATAGAATTGATATTGATAGTATCTAAATTAATAACCGTAAGCAAATAAAAGTAAAAAGATGATAGAATCTCTTATACTAATCATTAAAGATAATTACATTTAATACAATATCTTTATAGCTGACATATTAATAATTCTATGAAAATTATCAAAGAGATATATATTTTCATAATTATTTTTTACATTTCATATTTTAAAATGAAAATGAAAAAAGATCAATAATTTTCAATCACTAAAAAATTTTATGAGTATTAAGATGATATTTGTGGAATATAATATAATTGCAATAATTTTTTTATCTTAATTAATAAACAATTTTTATCAATATATATATATTTTGCAATATAATATCATTATCGCTTATTATAAATTTAATTAATTAAAAAAATATAATATATATTCAATTTTTTTACAATTTTTATAATCAATTTAATAATTGATTGATTAAATAAGCTAATTTTAAAGTTTGAACAAAAATTTTTATTTCTTAAACAAATTTTCATCATTTTTTGTGAATTTTTATCAATATTCATTATATTCCAATATTTCTATGAAAGTTGTCATATTTTAAAGTTTTGATACTTTTATTGATACCTAAATTTTAAGCCTTAGTTATTTCGTACTATTAGAAAGTGCATATAATTTTATTATAATATTTTAACTCAATCATATATCAATTCATTAACACCAAAAAAAAAAAATCAAAATAATACCTTTATTCTTTTAAAGTTTTAAAATAGTCTAAAATTGAGTGTATACCATTAATTTTTTTGAAAATATGTTATTCTATTGTAGATAAATATGTAGAAAATTAAATTAAAAAAAATGCAGAAGTTATTAATTTCCTTGCATGACAAAAGTTATTGACTTCTTTGTATAGATAGAGTGGAATTAAAAACAAAAATAAATAAATAAGTAAAAGATTAAACATTGGAATTCAATATATACCAGCAACAAGGAAAAGAAAATTTTGATTTATTTATTTATTTATTGTCTTTATATACTAGATGATGCAGTATAAATATGATGAAAAATATATTGTTTATTTAAGTTTAAATGAAAATATAATTATGATGAAAAATATATTGTTTATCTAAGTTTAAATGAAAATATAATTATAAACTTTATAATACGATATTTTATAAAAATTAATTAATTACTATCCACATAAAAACACCTAAATAATTTTAACTTGATTTGGAAACTATAAAAAGAAATTAAAATTAATTTTATAGTAGGGGCAACTAAGATAAAAGCCCAAAAAATATATAAAATATATATATAAAATACATGGCCCCTTCAGGCCAACCTGTGCTGACAGATTTGTTTTCTCCCCTGCTTTGGAAGTTCGAAATGAAAATATTCATTTTTTGATAACTAATGAAAATAGTTATTTGATGCATAATAATATGTCAACTCAAAATATTTACGTTTGTTATCACAATCCGATGAGCTGCAACAATGTGATTTTAAAATTTGCGCGGTCATTTTTTTAATAAAAAAATTAAAACGAAAAATTTCAGAACTACCATTCTTGTCTTCTTCCACCCAAGTTGCGGTGTTTCTTCTCCGATAGACCTGCAAATCTTACATCCTCTCTGCATCTTAGCTCTCTTTTGTGGTTTTCCATGGTCGCCAGAGCTTGAAAAGAAATTTTAACCCTTTTTTACATTTTTCTTAATTTTCTATGTTCTTAAATTTTATAGGGGGATTTTATTGCTATAATTTTTTTTTCCCTCATAAGGGGAGAGTTTTGAGTTTTCTCGTAAGATCTGCTTAGAAGGTTCTCCATCAGCCAGTTCTTAATCTTATTTAGAAAGAAACATTTATCTGGTTTTTCAGAAGAGGGAAAAAGGATGAGAGATGGGTTTTGTTCTTTTTTTTTTTTTTTTTTTTTGCTTTTTAAAAAAAAAAAAAAAACAATTGAATTGAGTTGGTCATCTGGCCAATTTTAAAACTACATGGCAGCAAATCATTGGGTTGTTGTAACAAATCAGAAATCTGATTTCGTACAACTTGTATTGAAGATTTTCTCTTGATTAGTGATGAAAATATCGGTATCGATGAAAATATCGAAAATATGATTTTATGAAAATATCGATAAAATTATGGAAACTATAAATATTTAATTTAAAATATAAATTTTTGCATATAAGATCATTAGTATAGTAAAATAATATAAAAAATACAATAATTAGAATACAATGATGATAAAATGCTTATCCAATTAGGCATATATACTAAAATCCTATATATTATATAATAGAAAAACTAATAATGTGAGTTATTTATTTATTTATTTTTGTTTTTGAATAAATAAAATCAAATTAAATACTAAAAGAGTGGACAAAAAGTGGGATGTGTATTGAGATGTCATAATCCTACAAGCTTTAAAAACTTTATATTTTCTAAAAAGACTTGTAATTACAATTTAACCGGCTCAATTAATAAGTTGGATATTTGAGCATATGAAAAGATTCAATGTAATATTATCATATTATTATTTTATATTATATTTTTTTTCTTTTTTTTTGTCTTTCTTTTTCCATTTTCCCCCATGTGGGAAGAAAGATTTTTTTCTTCTCCTTTCTTCTTCTTCCTCTCTTCCCTTTGTCTTCTTTCTACTTCTCTTTCTCTCTCCTCTCTCTCTTTCTCTTTCTCCGATGGCATCTCTCTCCCACTTGTTCTCTTTCTTTTTCTTTTCTTTTTTTTCCTGCTTCTTCTTCACCTGTTCGGACCCCTCTCCCACACACACACACACACACACACTCTCTGTGTCTAGATTTGTTGCTGAACAAATGAGGAAAAGAGGAAAGACTACATTGGATTGACAACCTCAAATTTTCACCAACAATCGAAATTTCCATCAAATTTCCATAAAAATCTGTCAAAAAACTGAGACTTCCATCGATTTCAATTGACAACATCGACATTTTGTGTTATCGCCAGCATTTCCACAACACCTCTGATAGATATTTCTTCCCTCCCTCTATCGGTGCCGGTGATGGTCGAATCTTGATAATATCGATGAAATTTTGGTGATATTGCTGACTTTTTCTTCCTTGCTCCAGATAATGATTATTATACTTATATAAATTTGTTAACAATTATTATTATTATAAAATATAAATAAGAAACTAATATTTTTATACGATTTATTCTCTATCTAAACATTTTCAAAATTGATAATTTAGGTTCTTAATTATCTGACATTGACATTTTTAAATGCATATATTGCCCACATGAGCACATCCGGATCAGTTGAACTTCACTAGTACTTGTTGACATGCTTATACAACTAATCTCCAGCCATGATTTATGAAGAAGACAATATAGGATTTAATAAGTCTTTGGTTCACATTTGAAAAAAACAAACAAACAAACAAACAAACAAAGGCTCATAAAAAGGGGGGAAAAAAAAAAGCAATGACTCAGAAATATCAACATTTAACCCAAGCCCTCAATGGATTTGGGATTATCGAGGAAAAGGCCTGGGTGTTGGAACTAATAGAAAAACATTTGGGGCTAGAAAGGTGGTGCGAGCGGAGCAAGAGATGATAGATTTTATTTGAGAACTTTGAAATACTTAGAGATGGTGGATTTTATTTGGAAATTTTGGAATGGTCAAGTCTGTGTGAAATAGTGGTGCGAGCGAGAAAGGAAAGGGTTTTTTAAAGCCGGAAGATTAAAGAATTTTTTTTTAAAATTGCAATTTTCTTATGTGTGATAGGATAGTATATGAACTGTTCATTGGATAAGTTGAAATTCAATGACTGAGCATTTTCCCATATTTTTAGACCGCACCATTTTGATCAAGTCAGACTTGATCATAGAATTTCCTTATATATATATATAACAAAATTTAAATATTATATTTCACGGAAAAAATAAAATGTCAATGAGCAAAGCATCAACAATGTAAGTTACATAAATTAGCCAAAAAGAAAAGAAAATACAGAAATAAGATAAAACAAACCAAGGGTTAAAAAAAAAAAAAAGGCATATATCCTAAAAAAGGAAATAAAAAAGGGAAAAAATACTCACAAACAAAATGATTAAAAAAAAAAAAACAAACATTATAAGAAAAATTGTTGAAATAGGATTAAAAATCATAATAATAAGAATGAAAAATATAGGAATACACAGTGTTGTATATATATATATATATATATAGATATATGTTCTTTTTTTTTTTTTTTATAAAATATATTATATATGTTTGTTTTTACCAAATATATTTATAAGACATTTATCATATATACATTGCTCTTCTAGCGTCATTCTTCTCGTATTTTACCTTTCTTTTAATTTTTTTAGAAGAAAAATATAATTAAGAGAGGAGAGAATAGGTTTTAAATTGGTTTTGTTTTCATATTAGTTTATGATTAAATAACATTATAAAAATAAACTTTTAATATTTAATTTTTAAAATTGTTAAAATTAATTGGTAAAAACTGATAAAAATTGATAGATCAGTCTCTTTTGATAATTTTAAAAAATTAAAAGGAGATAAAAGATGATAATTTTAAAAAATTAAAAAAAAATAAATGATAATTTTTTTAAAAATATAAAGTTTACATGAAATAATGACAAAATTAAAAGAGTATAAATGAAATCTTCCTTACTTTTGGTGTTGGACTTTTCAAATTTTTATTTTTATTTTTATTCTTGTTTTTGTTTTTTGTTTAGCCCATTAAAGTGGATGAGTTACAAGTTGATAATGTTTGAAGAAGAGGATGAAGTAATCCAAGTACTCAACCTTGGCTAAATTTAACAATAATAGTAATAATAATAATAATAATAATAACTACAAAAATAATTGTTGTGGGATCTGGTGTAGTTTTATTGTATAATTATCTTTTACTTTATTTGGTCTATACAATATAGTTTCGAGACTTTTATACTTGAAAAAAAAACAAAATAACATAATGCTTATATCACTCAGGTCTGTTTAGATTAATGATGTCTCATATATTTATGTACAAACCAAAGTGTACAGAAAGATTGAGTTTCCCACCGCCCCCCCCCCCCCCTCTCTCTCTTTTTTTTTTTTTTTTTTTTTCCCTTTTCGCTATGAAAAAACAAGAGTTGTTTGCACCTCTGACTTCTTATTTTATCTTGTTTTCCATTTTAGCTTTCTAGGTGGGTGTAGTTAAAGTGCTGAATATTCATAAAAAAAAAAAAATAGTTAGAGTGTGAATTTCATCTATTCTATTGATTTTTTATAAAATTAAACATAAAAAATATGATTTATGCATTATAAGTATTTAGCATGTTTAAATTAATAAAATATAGACATGTATAACTAACACATATGAGCTACTCAAATCTACTCAGGAGCTTTATTTTTTGCTGAAGATTGGTTCGCAAGCTTTATTTATAATTTGACTTATTTTAGTAATGAATCTAGGTTAAATGAACTAAAACTAAGGTGATCTCGAGCCGATCACCAACTACTCAAGCATACTTCTAGCCGTACCCATATGCGAGTTACATGCTTTTCAATAAAAGGCATTTGTTGATTCTTATACTAAGTACCTTGTAGACAAGTGCTGAAGAAATTTCATCAATGAAGAGGAAAATCAACATTAGAAAATTAGTCAAATGAGCAACATTGCATGGGAAATGAGCAATTATACGACAAATCAAGTTGGCATAATCAGCTAAAAGAAACAAATTTAACTTGTGCAATGAATTTACGTTACACGAGTTTACTGTATAAATTTGAAGCTCGGTTAAAAATCCCCATTTATTTGCATATGAAAAAAAAAATTGAAACATGTTGAGAAGAAAAATAAAAGTTAGGATTTCTGTGTGAAAAAGAAGAGGAAGAAGAAGAAGAAGACGAAAAAGAACAAAGAGAAAGTAAAGCAAACTCTGATGAATTTTTATTATTTTACCAAAATGAAAAATTACAAGAACATAAATAGTAGTTATGCTTATATATAACACTAAATTGCCTTAACTAATCCAAAACTTCAACCAATAGAAGAAAGACATGAGATTAATATCAATAACAACTTTGCTAAATAGAAAAAACCATTTTTCATGTGAATAAAGACAACAAGATCACACGCAACCAAATTAACAGAAAGAAGTATCTCTGATATCCCCCCCTCAAAGCACACCTCCTGATCTTCAATTATTTTCTGCTTTCTTTTTCTCTATAGTATATATATTAAGAAAAACTTTAAAAGCTTTGAGTGTTGAAGATGCAATTTCCATTTTAAGTATAAGAATCTCATTGTACTAAGAGGTTTTGTAAATATATCAGCAACTTGCCCTTTAGCTGGAATTCACTTGACTCCTAAAGACTTGGAAACTACTTTACCACACACAAAATGCAGATCAAGTTCAATGTGTTTAACTTTGGCATGCAAAATTAGATTTGCTGGTAGAGCAGCCGCACTGGTATTATCACTCCATACAATTGGACAAGGAAGATTAAATTGAAGCTCCTATGAAAAATTCTGCATCCAACAAATCCCATCTATAATATGAGCTAAAGCTCTATATTCTGCCTCTGTAAAGGATCTGTGTTGCTTTTTGAAACTCCAAGAAAATAGATTGGAGCCTGAATACACATAATATCCACTCACAAACCTATGATCATCAATGTCACTGGCCCAATCAGAGTCAGCAAAACTTTGAACTTGCAAGTGAGAATTGGCTAGAAAACGAAGACCATAAGATACGGTAATCCTTAAGATATCTAAGTACTCTATTACAAGCTTCCTAATGCACAATTGTTGGAGCTTGAACGAACTAACTTAGAGTATTGATAATATGAAATATCTTGTCTTGTTATGGACAAATATTGCGAGGCACTAACAGTACTTTGATAAAAGCAAGTTCAAGAAATAAATCACCATCATATTGACAAAGTTTAGTATTGGAGAACGTTGGAGAAAATATTGGTTTTGCACCATCCATCTTGATCTTTTTAAGCAAATTTCTGATATGTTTGGATTGGCTCAATATCATGGTATGTGTGGTCCATGAAACTTCTATTCCTAGGAAATAATGCAAGTCCTCGAAATCTTTCAAGGAAAAAGTATCATTTAATTAATAAATTAGATACTGAATAAAAGCTGAATTATTTCCAATGATGATAACATCATCCACATAGACCAAGATAAGAATAGAAGCAACTTCAGTCTTTAGAATTAATAGAGAGGTATTTGCCTAAGAATTTTTTAAACCAAACCAGTGAGAACACCTTTCAGCTTGTTAAATCAAGTTTGGGGAGCTTGTTTTAAACCATATAAGGCCATGGAAAGTTTACAAAAATTATTGGGAGCTTTTTTACTAACAAAACCTGAAGGCTGCACCATATAAACATCTTCAACCAAATCACCATTCAAGAAAGCAGTAATAAAATACAGTTGTCAAACTTGCAAATGATTTGATAAAACAAGAGTTAAGACTATTCCAATAGTGACTAGTTTGATCACTAGATTAAAAGTTTCAATATAAAAAATGCTAGGGATATGGTGAAAGCCTTTGGCTACCAAATGAGCTTTAAGTTTCTCAACTAAGAGAAAATCTTTAGTACCACCATGGTACCACATCATACTATGCAACATCAAAACATTTATTACCATTTGTTTAATATTTGCCACATTTATTACCACGTGTTACCTTTTTATTTTAACAAAGGTGTTTGCATTGAAAGATCCTTAAGCATATCCAATATTCATTATTTATTTTTTATTTTGGATAATATACCCAATATTCATTATATAATCTAGTAGAGTCCACCAAAATGTGTTCCCACAACAATTTTAAAGAACCAAATGGTTTGTATCCAACATATTATAAAAACATATTAAATAATAAACATATTATGCAAATATCATTTTGTTAATATTAATTGTTGAAGTGAAATTGTTCAATTGATAAATGTATAGAAAACGTAACTTTCAACCATTAGTTTATTTTTGGCCAGCTTGGGTTCTGAAATTCGAACAACAAACAAGGTCAAAAAGTAAAAACTTAAATAAAGAAACTTAAATGAAGCAATGGAGGGTATATAAATGAAGATTATATATGAGTACTGATATTATCATACCTTATAGGTTAATTGAATGACAGTGTGAGATAGTTTCGGAAGATGCCTAAGGAGAAATGAAGAATGCAGAATATCCAACTCAAGCTGAAGCAAGATGCAAGATGATTTTGAAAGAAGAGATGGATACATTCATGCTCAAATATAACAAACAATGGAACAATGAAACCATGGAGAACTTTAGTTCAAAATATGAAATGTCGTTCTTCTAGAATGTGCAAGGAATCCTTTTTAAAAAATTAATTTTTGGAAAAAAGCATCTTAATTATGAACTGAAAAATTTAAAATAAAAAGGTAACAGGTGGCAGTGTATGTGGCAAATATTAACAGATGGCAATCAATGTTTTGATGTTGCATAATATGACGTGGTACCACAGTGGTACTGAAGATTTTCTCCTCAACTAAACCATCAGCCTTATGCTTGGTTCTAAAACCCATTTATTGTCTACTACCTGCATGCTAGGAACATAGGAAACTAAAGTCCAAGTTTTGTTATTGAAGAGAGCTATATATTCAAGATTCATTGCTACTTGCCATTGATGATCAGAGAGAGCTTGAGCAACTTTTTTAGGTTTAGGTTTATAAGAGAAAGGAGAAGGACGTAAACGATGTTTAGTGGACAAACAAGCTTTGGGTTTGTAAATAACTGCTTTCAATCTAACAATCATTGGATGGACAGAAGTAGTAGGGGGATCGAAAGATGGAATAAGCCTGGTATTATGTCATTTGTGGGACAACCTACTAATGGATGAGAGAAAGACGAAGTAGGACTAGTAGAAAAATTTGATCGGGAAGGTAAAACAAATAGCAATTCAGTAGAAGCAGGTGAAGTCAAGTCATTAATGTGAACACTACTAATAATGTAAATTTTACTAGATGGTAAAACTAATAACGGCTGTGTAGAAGCATTTAAAATGAATTCATTAAAATGAACACTATTCATAATGTAAATTTTACCAGATGAGTTTAGACATTTGCAACCTTCATGATTAAGGCTATAGCTAGAAAAACAAATTTTTATGTATGAAATGGAAACTTAGTATTATTGTAAAGTCATAGAAATGGATAACAGGTACAGCAAAAAACCTGAAAAAAGTGGGAATCTAGAGTTTTATGAAACAAAACTTGATATGGAATAGATTGCTATGAAACTTGAGTAGGAGAGCTATTAATAATATAGATAGAATAATGAAAGACATCCCATTAGTACAAAAGAGGCATCTTTGCTCTAGCTAAAAGACTAAGGCCAACCTCAACAATATGCTTATGCTTTCTTTTAGTATGGCCATTCCGAGCATGGAGATAAGGACATGGGTAACGAAATTGAACTCTAATCTTGTTAAGATAAGGAAGAAAGGACCAATACTCAGCTCCCCAATCAAATTGAACGATTTTAAATTTGGTACCAAAGTATCTATCAATCATGATATGACACTTAACAAAGATGGAAAAAGCTTCAGATTCATTTATTGCATAGATTCAAACATATCCACTAAAATCATCAAGAAACTGGATATAATAGCAAAATCCATCTTTAGATGGTACAAGAACAAGTCCACAAATGTTAGTGTGATTAAGTTCAAAAGAAGCAAAAGCACAGGATTGAGAAGGAGGAAAGGTGATTAAATGCTATTTACCATATTGACAGGCTTCATATAAATATGATACAGAGAATTCAAAAGAGCAAATGTTGCATAAGCTAAACATTTTTGCCAAAGTGGCTTAAGAAGGATGACTTAACCTTATATGCATAGTACTCAAATCAACGTTAAATTTTGTATCTAAAAAATGCAAGGCAGTATCGTTGTAAATAGAAAGAACTTGATTGGAAGAATCAGTAAAGTAGTCAAGGTTAAGAGAAAAAGCAATTAATGAAGAAGAAACATTTTTGGAAGAAGAAACTGATGTAAATGGTTTATTAATATTGTCAATACATGAGGACATTGATGAATTACAAGTAGAACATGAAACTGATGTAAATGGTTTATTAATATTGTCAGTACATGAGGACATTGATGAATCACAAGTAGAACATTCATCAAATGTTTATGTATTACAAACTAAAACTAAGTCATCTTGTGAACAATTATTATAAGCAAAAGTAAATACATCTTGAGAACAAGAAACTGATAATACAAGAGCAGTGGAATTATGACAACAGTCACAAGAAAAATAATTATAAGTAGTAAAAAAAATGAAGTTATTGTATTAATGAGGCAGGCTAGTTGAAGCATGATTATTGAAGTTAACATCTAGCATAGCAGAGGTTGAAGCAGGATTAATGAAACTAGCATCTGGTAGAGCAATAGCTGATGAAGTTAAGGAAGAAGAGAAGAAGTTGAAATTGATGGAACAGATCAAGAAACTTGCAGTGAGGAGCATAAGAAATTGAAGATGAAAAAATGGTGAGGTAGAATGAAAGTTTGGGAAGAGGCAATAGCAATTTATACATAACCTTATCAGACACTCTTTAGAGCAATAATGTCCCTAGATGATCCTTTAACATACAAGAAAAGACATTAGATTCAATAGTTAAACTATTATCATGAATCAGCTTGGAGACACTCATCAAGTTTTTAGCAATATTAGGAACAACAAGAACATTCAAAATTTGTAGAACAATTGTACTGAGAGAAATAGAAGTGTTACTAATATGTGTAATGTCCAAATATTGTCCATTGCCAATCATCAACTTGTTGTTACCTTTACATGCAATCTAGTGAAGTAAGGAATCTCCATCTGCCACCACATTATAAGTGATACCACTACCCAAGTACCATGCTGAATCAGTAAGAGCTATTGACATTGTTATTTAACAATTACTTGCAAACTTCATAGACATAACCACCACTGGAAAAGCATCCAGGAGTAAAGCTTGAGGCGGAGCAAGCAAGATGGCCTTGTAATGGAGAAGACTACATAAGTTGCCAACAAGAATGAGGACCCAAATATGGCATTGATAAAGATGAAGCATGTGAATATGGCCCAAAGTTTGAAACAACAGAAGATGATGAACGAAAATGTGAGCAAATGGTGGAAAATGAGTTGAGATAGAGGAAGCAATAGGTGGAGACACCATAGACTATGGAGGTACCATAGATGGGAAGCCATAGTGAGATGTAGAAATAGGTTGAGAAGAGTGAGGGGGTGGATAAAATACCATTGGGGATGAATTAGAAGAACCACTCAAAGGAAGCATACCTCCCATGTAATTGGTATTAAATTGATGATAATAATACGCTATAGTATGTCCATGGAGACCAAAAAGTTGATAAATGGTCTAGAAAAACGCTTACCATTACAACCAAAAGAACCTCAACCTTTGCCTCAATAGAAATTGCCTACCATGACCTAAGACTTACTAAACAGCATGAAGCATTTGATTAGTGAAATCAATCGGACCAACGGAAAGCAAAAACAAAGAACCATAACCAATAAAACCATAGGAAGGACCACATATACCATAACCAACATGAGGCATAAAAGAGTGTGACCTCATCACATGCAGTGGTACATAGAAAATATAAATTTCATCTAAAGAGTATTGATAAGGATGCACCTTAAGAATGGTGGAAAATCTGATCACAAACTAACAAGGACATGCATAACTAAATCACACTTTGTGACCTCATCACATGCAGTGGCCAAATTTCTAACTAGAGACTTCATCTTGAGGATGTAGCTATTAATAGAGAGCTCATTCTTTTTGATAGTCTGAAATAGTTACTAGTAATGAAGAACATGGGTAGGAAACTTGACGACGTAATGATTAGCAATTATAGTCCAAAGTTTGTAAGCAATATCTTTGTTAAGAAAATGCCTCATAAGTTTTGAAACTGTGGTATCTTTGAGCCTTCGATAATAATTTGATCATAAATTTCCTAATGATCCTAATCCTGGTTTGAGCAATTGATTATGGATCAAAAAGAAAAGACTTAGATAGCGAAGTATCAAAATTTTTACTCTCAATGAACTCATCATATGAAGAAAACCACTAAGAATTTTGTGAAATGATGACCTTTCATAGCTGGTAAAACCTATGATTTCCAAATGAAGAAATTGGAATCATCCAGTTTGATGATGTTACTAAGGAAAGGCGATATTGTGATCGTGGAGCTTTGTGTGTCTGAGCATGGGTAGTGCCTCTAATACCATGAGAAGAAAATAAAAGTTATAGTTTTTGTATGAAGAAGAAGAAGATGATGATGAAGAAGAAGATGAAGAAGAAAAAGAACAATGAGAAAGTAAAGCAAACCCTAACACACATTTATTATTTTGCCAAAATGAAAATTTATAAGAATGTAAATAGTAGTTGTGCTTATATATAACGCTAAGTTACCTTAAGTAATCAAAACTTCAACTAATAGAAGAAATACATGTGATTGATATCAATAACAACTTTGCTAAATGGAAGAATCCATTTCTCACATGAAGACAACAAGATCACATGTAACCGAATTCATAGACGGAAGGATCTCCAACAAATGCACTCCATGCAAGCTCTATTTTAACTTAAATAAATCAATGCTTGGAAAACAAAAAATCAGTTTTCCTTTCCCACATTTTCTAAATAACCTAAGGTCTATCAGAATGCCGATGGCGTTGACTAGAAAATTCTACCGTTGATAAAAACAAAGCATAGACATTCAAAGTTCTACCAAAATACAAAATTCAAAAGCAAATGTCAAGTAAAAAATCAAACTTGTTTACTTTGTGCCTTCAAGTAGTGTGGTTGGATTTTAGATTTAGTTTTTCTACTTTTCTCTACCTAAACATATGCAAGTTGGTAATCTCAAGTGTTTGTAACACCTCGCTTCCACTATGGACTTGTTACTCTCTATCAATATTGTCCTCAGTTTAACCACTATACTTGGTATGTGGTTTTATGTTTAGAGCTTCCAAAGAGACCATCCATCCTAGAATTGAATTTTCCTGAGCATTCTTAATTTCAGAGTTCTTTTAAACCCTGAAACCAACCACTCTAAAAAGGCCTAGGTATTATGAGAATGACTATTATTATATTTGAATCATCTATTGATATACACTTGGAAGATGCGGGATTGGATACAAGATAGCTTGCTAGTGCCTCGCACCCGTCCAGGTAACTTGCTTATGCCTCGCACTCACCTAGGTAGCTTGCTTAGGCCCTGCATTCGCTTACAATGGTAATCACAATCTACCCCCCTTGCCCAGTGTCCTTGCTGGCACACTTCTGTATAGGTCCTGATACCATTTGTAACATTCCACCTCCATTACGAACTTGTCATTTTCTGCCGATATTATTCCTAATTTAGCCACCGTATTTAGTATGGGGTTATATCCAAAGCTTTCCAAAAAGTTACCAATCCTAGGATTGTTTTTGCTTGAGCACCTTTAACTTTGGAGTTCTTTTAAACTCTAAAACCAACCGTTTTGAAAAGACCTCGGCGTTATAAAACTGACTATTATTATATTTAAATCATTTCCTGGTTTATACCTGGATGATGTGGAATTGAACATCAGGTAGCTTGTTTGTGCCCCATATCTCCCACACTGATCATTATAGTGTTAGCAATTGGTAATTAAAATTTGTTAAGCATCTAAACTAACTATAAAAGTAAGATGAAAGGACCAATATAAATTGTGTTGGTCTTCATTCTTTTTTTCCTTCAAGGTTATAGCTGGTTAAGTATTCTAACAATTTATAGCTACCAATAAAGTAAGTAAATTACAAATAATTAGGTAAAATAAAAAAATAAAAATAAAAGACTAAAAATCAACCGCATTACCAAACAACACTTTTCATTTAAGAAAATGGAGCTAAAAAACTACAAAGAGCATGAAAAACATCAAGAGAAACTATAGGTGTAGGCTTAATGTTACTGATGATTGGCCATTTGGGAAATCTTGGCTAAGTCAGTAATCAATTAAACTAAGTTTCTAACTCCTTACAAAGTTAGCTCCAAAAAATATAATAGTTATTGTTTTCACACAAAAAAAAAAGAAAGAAAAAAGATGAATTCACCCAAAAAAAAAAAATTAAAAAAAAAAAGAAAGAAAGAAAGAAGAAAGATGAAAGAAGAAGACACTTGGAAAATATATCCTACAATCTACACATTAAGGCCCTATTTGATGTGCGTGATAAAGATTGAGATTGAGATTGAGATTAAATAATCTCAATTTCATGTTTAGGCTAACAATTGGTAAGATTATAAAAATCTAGACCTATAAAATAATCCTTCTCATATGGGATAAAGTTATCTTATGTAAAATTGTGGGATAAAATTATCCAATCATGATTTACTTTTCGATGACTTTTTTTTTTCCTTTTTTTTTTCTTTTTTAAATCTTTGTTCTTTTGATTGTTTTTTTCCAGATTTTTTTATTTCTTTCTTTTTAAATCTTTGTTTCTTCTTTTTTTTTAAGCAGAATCAATTTTTTCTTTCTTTTTTTTTCTCTTTTTTTTTCTTCTGTTTTTTTTTTCTTCGTTTTCTCTTCCGTTTCTTATCTTATTCTTTTTCTTCTTTTTTTTTTTCAAATTTTTATCTTCCTTTTTTTTTGGTTTATCTTCGGTTTTTTTATTCTTTCTCAATCTTCTTTTTTTTTTCAATATTTTTTATTCTTTTTTTTTATTGCATCCGTTTTAAGTTTCAATTTTTCTTCTTCTTCTTGTCTTTCAATTTCTTTTAATTTGCATTTTTTATTTTTGTTCTCCAGTTTTTTTTTTTTTTGGCTCTCTTTAAACTTTAAAAAAAATAATTAAATGAAGAACTTATCTATTTTATTTATATTGACCTTATTTAATTTTAATTATTTTGTTTAATTCAAAAATCAATAAGATATATTATAACTTATATTAATTTTTTTCAAAAATAAATTTTTGTATCCAATTTAATAATAATTAAATAAAAAATCAGTCATATCCATTTGGACGGGATTAATTCATATCTAATCCAATCTTAATCTCAATAATATTTTTAATCTTAATTAATTCAACCATATACTGCATACTGAATGATTCATGATTCATATCTACGAAATACTTCAAAATACTTCCACAAACAAAATTCAAAGACAAATTTCAACAGATAATAAATAAAATTCCACACCCAAAAGTACAAGTCAAATTCGGCACTAAACACGAAGAAACACTCAAAATTTGCTTCATTTTTCTTCAATTTTCGAATCCAAACAGAAACTTCATTTGCAATAAGAAAAGTTGAAAAGTCACAGCTTAACTAGAAGTAGCTACTCTACAACCATATGGTAATAGTGGTTTCTAGTTTGCCCCTCATCAAATGGAGTTATGCAATTATTAGTGTAATCCACCAAAATGATCCTTTTAGATCCTCACACTTACATTGGATATATGTTTCTTTCTATCGTCAGAGTAGAAATTATTATAATCTTTAAAAAAGAAAAAAAATCGAAATATTGTTTATATTTTTGTTTTGTCTAAACTTTTAAAGATTTTGTGATGCTTGGCAACTTAAGTATCAATTGCCATGATTCATCACTCATTTAAAACCCTTGCTTTGGTGGAACTCAAATGGATAGGGACTCCTCCACCTGGATTAACCATGAGATTGTTGCTTTCTTTTTCTTTCATTTAAATGTTTTCTAACTAATGACACATGGTAACTTATATATCGAGAACCATAATTCATCATTCATTTACGTTGGTAATATGAAATTTTAGAATTCTGCAAATTAAATTATGAAATTTGAAATTGTACGGATTAAACTCTAAAATTTCAAATATATTACAAATTAATCTAATTCGTTCTGGTAGTTGCTTTTGTCAATAGATTACATCAGTATGCTCTGCTATCATGTCGAAATCATCATTTGTTTTTCCAACAAAAAAAATGAAAAATATTGTTTTTAAAAATATAAATTTATTATATTTTATTTTTTATTTGGTAAATTGTATCCAATCCTATTTGAATTAAATTAAAATTTCAAAAAAATTAAATATTTTTGAATTTAAAATTAGATATAAAAATAGAAATAAAAATAAAATTTTTGATCTAGTAAAAATATTTTTATTAGACCAAAAATTAAATAAAATAATTTTATTACAAAAAAAACTATTTAATTTCAAATTTATTTTTTTATTTTTTGGTCTAACTTTATGTTCAAAACTATTTAATTTCTTCGAAATTTTAATTTAGATAAAATAAAAATGTATACAATTTTCTAGATAGAAAACCTTAGATATAAGATGGAAAAATGACAAATTTATTTTGCTCAAAAAAATATATATTTTTTAATGGAAAAACTAATTTATAATATTAGTGTGCTGATGTTACCCCAACAGCAAACTTAACCTTGTTAGTGAATTGGATATATTTGCAACAAATTTAAAACTTTAGAGTTAATTCACAGAATTTTAAATTTAAAAGTTCAAATCGCATAATTTTAAAACTTCATGGTATCTATGTGCAATTAATCCTAACTTTTTAATATCCACAACAAAATAGAAATAGAATATTATCGAAAGTAAAACATATTCTTTCTTTTCCTATTTAGTTATTATATGGAGTATAGATTATATACAAATACCTATATACAATCAGGCAATGATACATATATGTATATATATATATATATATAGATATTGAGGCATAACAATCTTCCTCATAGTCGTTTTTCCTAATTACCACATAGTTTTTATTGGCTTCAAGAGAATGAATTGTTGTGCCGGTCAAGATCGCTCTATGGAACGTCAACAGCAGTTCGCCATTGTTAGATCATTGGTATGTATATAAGTGTTGGAAAAAAATCCAACGCAGGTGTTTTTGATTGTACGAGCGTGCCACCTTCTAGTTTGAACGAAATAAAAAAAATAATAATAATATAACAATTGCAAAAATAAAATAAATCAGATAATTGTATTTAAATTACAGAGAATAAACAATTTAAAAGGTTCTAATATATTAATGATTAAAGGACTTTAATCAACTAAGAAAAACTAAAATAATAATAATAAGAATTAAAGCCAATAAAGTTGGCGGTCTAAAGTGGCCTAAAGCCAATACTAAATAAAAACTAAATAATAGACGGTCAGAAGGCCTGCTCTATGTTAAAAACTATAATTTAAATAAGAGAAGTATTCTAATGTAAAAAGATATTGTAGAAGTTGAGGTCTGATTTCAATGAGCAAATGAGGCTTCAATATATAGTAAAAGAAACCACCTACAAATTTCTTTCTTTTTCGACGTGGGATAATTGAAAAACTTTTATTTCTAAAACCCAATTGGTTTTCTTTCTCCTAATCTATGTACAATATTTTTCATTATGCTTCTCTATTACCTTAAGCCGAAAATATTGATACAAACATTGCCCCCCCTCCCCCATGTCCCATTAAATTAGAATAATTTGATGAAACATTAATATTTCAATTTTTCAGTCCCAGGTCTTCGTACTAGTACCCTATGATAGCCATCGGCATGATTATGTTGGTCGTCAATTGTCCTCGTCTATCGCATTTGGTCTTCTGTCCAGACCAAAACCCCTTTAGATCATGCTTTGTAGTCACACAACCAGTCATCTTTAAAATGACTTTTCCCGCAACTCTTAGATCCATGCTCGAGCCTTTATTTATATTGTTCTTGATCCTTGATTGTCCAAAGTCTTGGTTGGTCGGAGTGTTATGTTACCCATTCCTCCATTTAAAGTTATTGGGATTGGCTTGATATGGTTGAGGGATTCCATATCAACAATGCTTCTGGTTACAGCCTTGATGCATAAATGGCTGTCCTAAGGCCTGAATTTTATTTTCGGGCAGTGGAGGAACATATAATTGGATCTTCTGTCCCATGCCTTCAACTTGTTTCATCATTATTAGTGCGGCCATAAAAGCCTGTACCCTAGTAGATATAATCCATGGAGTCACTAACGTTCTGGATAAGGTCCGAAGGGCTAGCATCATAGTAGATATGACTGAAGGTGCTTCTAGGATGGATGTGGCTCTAAAGGTCGGCATTCTAATAGGTGCTGATACGACTTGAGTGGCCTGCATTGAAATGGATCTAACCTAGAAAGCCAATTTTGGTGCAGAAGCAACCTTGGAGACTAGCACTCCTATAGGTGTCAATGAGGCCTAGGGTTCCTGCAATTGGATAGATGCAGCTTGGAAGGCCAGCATCAAGGCAGCCTTGGAGGCCTACACTCTTATAGGTGTCAATGAACTTGAGATTCTTACAACTAGATGATAGCCTGATTGGCTAGCATGAAGGTAGAGGTGGTCTTGGAGGCCTGCACTTGACACTCATTCTGACCATAAATTGGCCACATGCCTTTTAGTGTGGCTTGGAGGGCCTCTAACTGTTGGTGAATGAATTTGAACGATGCTGCCATCTTCCTGTTGTGCTCCTTTACATCATTACTCATCTGATGTAAAATATCTCGAATGAATTTATCATCATTTGAAGTCGTCTAAGCTTCTTAGTTGATGGGTCCCACCGAGCGTGCCAAAATATAATGTTGGAAAAAAATCCAACACTGGGTGTCTTTGATTGTACGAGTGTGTCACCTTCTAGTTTGAAGGAAATAGGGAAAATAATAATATTAATGATAATAACAATTCCAAAAATAAAATAAAATCAAATGATTGTATTTAATTGCAGAGAATAAATAATTAAGAAAGTTCTAATACCTTATTGACTAAAGGACTTCAATCAACTAAGAAAAAATAAATAAGAAAAAATCCAAAATAATAATAACAATAATAACTAAAGCCAATAAAGTACGCGGTCTAAAAACCAGCACAAAATTAAATAGCTAAAATTAAATAATAAGTGGCCTAAAGGCCAACACTAAATAAAAACTAAATAATAGGAGGCCAGAAGTTGAGGTCTGGTCTCAATGAGCAAAATAAGGCTTCAATATATATTAAGAGAAGCCACCCACAAATCTTTTTCTTTTTCAATGTGGAATAACTGAAAAATTTTATTTCTAGAACCCAATTGATTTTCTTTCTCCCAATCCATGTAGGATATTTTTTCTTATGCTTCCTTATTACCGTAAGCCGAAAATATTAGTATAAACAACATGTTTTTGTATAGAAATGGAGATACAGATTTTTATATAAATATATATATATATATATAAAGAGTCTTTCTACTCTCGGGTTTTCACCTGATCAAAATGCATCCAATCCAAAAATGTGAGAAAAACAAAAGCCGTTAGATTAAAAACAGTTGGCATGGACCACTCAGATTACATCTTCAATTTCCCACCCAAAACACCCCCCCACATGCCTTCCCTTCCTTTTCTCCTCTACTTCTACCCTTCCTCTTCTTCTTTGTTTCCACCTTTCCAATAGCCACTCTCTCACGTGTGTGCCTTCCCTTCCTCTTCTCCTCCGCTTCCACCCTTCCCGCTTGCACCATCTCCTCACTCGCACACAAGCCATCACCATCTCCCCACTTACACCACCTTTCGGACCGACCTGACCAACTCATAAATGGCCATGGGTATGATAGCATAAAGTCGAACTCCGAAACCCAACTCATAAATGGCCTTTTTTTTACTTTTTTATTTTTTTCACTTAATATTTCCTTTTGAGAGAGAGAGAGAGAGAGAGAGAGGAGAGAGAAAGGAGGACGAGATGTATGGTGCCACATCAGAAACCTCTCTCTCTCTATCTCTTATCTTTATCACTATTTCTCTTGTTAGCTACCTCTTCTTCTTTTATGTGAGTGTTTGGTTGGGGTATTCACATCATAAACTTACTATTGTAAGAGAAGGAGAAAGCTGGAATGGATAATATGTTGCTTTTAGTTTTAAAGAAGAAGATTTTTTTGATTTCTTTTTATTTTTTTGAATTTTGGTTCCCATAATAACTCGTTTTTATTTTTAATTATCAAATTAATTTAGAAAGACAAAAAGAAAAAAAAATCTTTTAAAATTAATTAATATACAAACAAGGGGGTAATTTATCCCATTTACCCTTGATGTTTGTAGCTAAGAATAGAGTATATACATGATATGTGCCTTTTAACATCAGAAAATAAAAGCTACACTATTCAAAAAGGTTAGGGGGTAAAGTTGCCAAATTTTAGGATCAAGGAGCAAATTTCAAAAGTAGCAAAAGATTAGGGGGAATTGATGCCTAAAACCCTAAAAAATACAAAAGGTACAAAAAAATCAGCCCAATGTGGTCTGTCCCCAAGGTGGTGGGTTTGAGACTTGCCCCTGTGGGCCTGTGACCTTTAAATTTGAATTGTTGTAACTCAACCATAGAAAAAAAAAAACAAAAAAAAAAAAGGCTTATAATGTAGTTTAATTTTTTTTTTTATTTGAAAAGACAACCATGCAATTTTTGTTTACCATAAAGATAAAATAAATAAAGCTGGAGACCTAAATTTTTGTATAGTCTCCTTCTAGTAATGTAATTAATCTAACATATAATAAGTAATTAGCATGTTCGG
The DNA here is from genome assembly GCF_031755915.1 of Ziziphus jujuba. Classification (NCBI taxonomy): domain Eukaryota; kingdom Viridiplantae; phylum Streptophyta; class Magnoliopsida; order Rosales; family Rhamnaceae; genus Ziziphus; species Ziziphus jujuba. The sequence goes on from NC_083387.1 coordinate 19,448,617, forward strand.
TTCCGTTTTGCAAAACTATATTTCATTTTACAAATTGAAAAATGAAAATAGTAAATTGAGTTTCATATTTTTAGAATTTAAAAACATCTTTGATGAATATTTTATGAGAACGGAAACGATAAAATCATATTTGGTCAATGTATAATATAATATATGCCTATAAGGAAAAAAAAAAAAACGTTATTCATATTTGTATCAATATAGGTTAAATATGGTTTATATTTATTTTGTTTATATCTATATAAAATAAATATTTTTTAATTTAAAATGATAAAATATTATCTATTCCCTACCTTCAAAATTTTCCAAATATATGTAAAATGCCTTTGAGATGTTTTTTTAAATCTATCTATATTTTAAAAAATGCTTTCAATTTTTTTAAAATTTTTTATTTCAAAATTAGCTATCAAAAATATTCTTAGTCATTTTTCAATATGGAAAATGAAAAACCATTTTTTCAAAATAGTACCGTACAGAATATTTATCTTGCATATGTATTTATGAATTTAGATAGATTTGTAAAAAATAAACCCAGACCCCTGAACACCATTTGTTATAAAATGACAATTTAAAGTATTAAAATAAATAAATAAATGATGGTGTGCGATTGTGCGGTTAACAATCCTATTAGTATCACTAATTTAGCATGTGAATAAAAGACCAATGAGACTGTTACAATCACAAATGTTAAAAATATTTAATTTTTTAATTTTATAGAATAGTTATTGTCTTATTTTTTTAGACAACTCATGTTATTTGTTAGGCTATCAAAGTTACTTATTTGATAATCAGTATTTGTGCCTAGTTTTTAGGAATAGAATGGTGTAATTTTCTTTATTTAAAGGAGCTAGATAAATGTAAAATAAGGACATTATTCTAATATAAAAGTATGGGTCATTAATTTGATCTTTGGGAGGTTGGACTCCCTCGAAGAATCTAAATCTATCTTCTATTTTCTTTTTTATATTTATGTTTTTCAATTTACAAACATATGAGTTTGTAACATTTGGTATCAGAGCTAGTTATGGAAAAGGTTATGGATTCCATAACTGAGAATAAATATTTCGTATTTGTTTTTTACACCACTTGACCAAATAGATTCATGTAATCCTACAACTTATAGGCTAGAGTAAGATGTATTATATACATCGAATATTAAAAATCAAGAGAAGCTGCCAAAAAGGAAAGGGGGCTACCATTAGATCAATGCCAATATTGTTGATCGATGTGGACATTTATTTTTGGAAGCATGATGGAGTGTTGCAGATGTTATAAATATCTAGTTTTTTAATTTCATATTATTTAGTTTAACTATTTAGTAGTGGATAGTTTAATTGTCCAATTTTTTGGATCAGTCACGTTATTCGTTAGGCTACCAAAGATAATTAATAAGTGTTTATGCCTAGTTTTTAAGAATAGGTTGGTGTAATTTTCTACATTTAAGGGAGCTAAGTGAATGTAAAATGTGGGCATTAGTTTGATATAAAAGTATGGGTCACTTTGAGAGGTTATTTCCTTGAAAAACCTATTGGGAAGTTGGACTCCCTCGAATAATTTAATTCTAACTTCTATATTCTTTTTTATTTTTATGTTTTTCAATTTACAACTATATAAGTTCGTAATATTTGGTATTAGAGCCAGTTATGGAGTCCATAGCTAACAACAATATCTTGTATTTGTTTTCAACACCGCTTCACCAAATAGACTCATGGAATTGTACAAGTTATAGGCTGTATTAAAATGTATTATATACATTGAATACTGGTAGTTGAGTGAAGCCGCTGAAAACGAAAGGGTTACCACCAAATCAATGCCAATATTATTGATTGATGTGGATGCCGATTTTTGGAAGCATGGTAGAATGTTATAATCACAATTGTATAAATATTTAGTTTTTTTAATTTTATATTATTTAGTTTAACTATTTAGTAGTGGATAGTTTAATTGTTCTAATTTTTTGATCACTCATGTTATTTGTTAGGCCACCAAAGCTACTTATTTGATGATGGGTGTTTGTGCTTAGTCTAGTCAATGTAAAATGTGGACATTATTCTAATAAGATGGATCATTAATTTGATCTTTGGGAGTTTGTTTCCTTGAAAACCTATTGGGGGATTGGACTCCCTCGAAGAATCTAATTCTATCATCTATCTTCTTTTCTATTTTTATAATTTTCAATTTACAAATATATGATTTGTAATATTTAGTATCAGAGCTAGTTATGTAAAAGGTTATGGAATCCATAGCTAGCAACAAATATGCTGTATTTGTTTTCAACACCACTTGACCAACTAAACTCATGGAATTATACAACTTATAGATTGGATTAAGGTGGATTATATAGATCAAATACTGATAGTTGAGTGAAGCTGCCAAAATGGAAAAGGCTACCACCAGATCAATGCTGATATTGTCAATCAATGAGAACTTCATTTTTTGAATATGATGGAAAATTACAATCACAAATGTTATAAATATTTAGTTTTGTTAATTTTATATTATTTACTTTAACTATTTAGTGGTGGATAGTTTAATTGTCCTATTTTTGGATCACTCATACTATTTGTTAGGCCACTAAAGCTTCTTATTTGATAATGGATGTTTGTGCCTAGCTTTTAGAAATAGGCTAGAGTAATTTTCTCTATTTAAGAGAATTAAGTGAATGTAAAATGTGGACATTATTTTAATATAAACATATGGGTTATTAATTTGATCTTTGGGAGGTTATTTCATCGAAATACCTATTGGGAGGTTGGATTCCCTTGAAGAATCTAATTCTATTTTTTATCTTCTTTTTTATTTTTTATGTTTTTCAATTTACAAACATATAAGTTTATAACATTCAGTATCAGAGCCGATTATGGAGTTCATAGCTAATAACAAATATCCCATATTTGTTTTTGACACCAGTTGACCAAATAGGCTCATGGAATCGTATAACTTATAGGCTGAATAAAGATATATTATATACATCGAATACTAATAGTCGAATGAAGCCACCAAAAAAGGAAGAGCTATTGCCGGATCGGTGCCGATATTGTTGATCGACATGGACATCAATTTGGAAGCATGGTGAAATGTTACAATCATAAATATTATAAACATTTAGGTTTTTTTTAATTTTATTTTATTTAGTTTAACTATCTAGTTGTGAGTAGTTTAATTGTCCTATTTTTTCGATCACTCATATTATTTGTTAGGCCACCAAAGCTACTTATTTGATAATAGGTATTTGTACCACCAAAGCTACTTATTTGATAATAGGTGTTTGTGCCTAGTTTTGGAAATAGGATAGTGTAAGTTTCTCCATTTTAAGGGAGCTAAGTGAATGTAAAATAGGAGCATTATTCTGATATACAAGTATGGATCATTAAATTGATTTTTGAAAGTTTGTTTCCTCGAAAAATCTATTGAATGGTTGGATTACCTTGAAAAATCTAATTCTACTTTTATCTTGTTTTTTGGTTTTATGTTTTTCAATTTACAAATATATAAGTTTATAACATTTGGTATCAGAGCTGATTATGGAAAAGGTTATGGAGTCCATAGCTAATAACAAATATTCAATATTTGTTTTTGACACCACTTGACCAAATAGACTCATGGAATCATACAACTTATAGATTGGATTAAGATGTAATATAGATATCGAATATTGATAGTTGAGTGAAAAGGAAAAGGTCACAACGAGATCAGTGTTGCTATTGTTGATGGACATGGACGTCGATTTTTGGAATGTTACAATCACAAAGTTCATTAATATTTAGTTTTTTTAATTTTATATTATTTGGTTTAACCATTTAGTAGTGGATAGTTTAATTGTCCTATTTTTTGGGTTACTAATGTTACTTATTAGGCTACCAAAGCTACTGAATGGGTGTTTCTGCCTAGTTTTTAGGAATAGGTTGGTGTAATTTTTTCTATTTAAGAAAGCTAAGTGAATGTAAAATGTAAACATTATTCTAACATAAAAATATAAGTCATTAATTTGATTTTTAGGAGGTTGTTTCCTTGAAATTAAAACTTATTGGAAGGTTGGATTCCCTGGAAGAATATAATTTTATCTTCTATCTTCTTTTTCATTTTTATTTTTTTTTCAATTTACAAACATATAAGTTTGTATTAGAGACTGGTTAGGACTTAAAAGACAAATGGTGGAACAATGCTATAGACGAAGTTACGAAGAAATTGAAATTCAAACAAAATTTCTATGCAAAATTAAAATTTAATGGTAAGTCTGCAAAAATTTTATAAAATATGTGAACTTTGTGCTGATGGTCATATTTTGTAAATGATGTCGATGATAAAGCTGTAGGAAAAATTTTAAAATAAAATTCCTTATATAATGAACTTTTACCTTTTTTGTTAGAGTTTTAGTATCTTAATCTATTAAGGATTGTTCGATACCATTCTATAAAATGGGTTTTCATTTTCCAAATTAAAAAAGAAAAAAAAGAAGGATGGTAAAAAATATGTTCGACAACTAGTTTTGAAATATAGAATGTGAAAAAGTTTAAAAAATGTTTCTAAAATATAGAATAATTTAGAAGACATCCCATAAGTATTTTACATGTAAGAGAAAAAAATTTAAAAACACAGATATTAAATTGAATAAATTATATATATCATTTGAAATTAAAAAATATATTTATTTATTTTATATAGATTTATAGTATATTTAACATATATCATATTTGCATATAGATAATATATCATTTTTAAAAACAATGATTTTTTCATATATATATATATATATATATCATATTTAACATTTATCAAACATTATTGTACCATTTTATTTTCATAAAAAATATATAAATATATTACTAAACATACTTTAAATTCTAAAAATACGAAATCTAATTTACCATTTTTATTTTCTAAAATTAATTTATAAAAATTGTTTTGGATAACATTACCAAACACATCCTTAGCAATTGCATATAGAATTAGATATGTGTGAATATATAGGCTTATTTCTACGAAATAATCTGCACATATGAGCAAAATAAATAGAAAAAATCTTTAAATATGAGTAAAGTTTGTTTGGTTGCACACCTTAGAAGGGTAGATTTGTTATTTTCTTTGTAAAAATTATAGAATGGTCGTTTTCTTTTTTTGATTGGACTTTTAATACCCTTGTTTGAACAACTCGCTATGTTGTTCGAATAAAATTCTTGATTCCCTTAAAGCCCTATCTTTTCTTTGATGAGAGAGAGAGAGAGAGGTTGGGAGTGAGATCTAAGTTTCCAAATATAGGTATTTCACCATTAATGGTGATCTACTAAACTTAAGTGATTTTCAACCATAGATTTCATCTTTAATTTGTTTTTCATTGATTGTTTCACAAAGAGTCTCTCAGATCTCCACTTTTGTATTTAGAGAGAGACTCTAGGTTTCCCGCTTGTTTCAAACACTCCAAAGCATTTTACCTCATCAATTTGGTTGATACTGAATGATTTGTTATAATAAGCTTAGAGGATCAGAGCCCTTGTAAGAGAAGCTGTCAGGACCCTCCCAAGGTTACCTATCAGAACCTTAGGATGGCCTTTACTAGGGGAAACCCTATTGGAATTTCTATAGAAAATTCGATGGCATCTCCTCTATAAACTTGACTTCTCCAATTTTTTCCTGCACAAAAAACTTACTCCGAAAATATATATTCGCTTTATTCCTCCCACCTTACTATAAATTTTCACAAATTTACAGGATTTCAATAACAGCAGCGTAGGATTACAAATATAAGTAATAATTAATAAACTATGAATACCTAATAATTAATAAACTATAAATACCTTTATATGTGTTGAAACCTTCTTTTGGAGCTTAGTACTTGAACCCCAGGAGGGCCTCGACTTCCTAAGTTTTTACTCAGCACCAAAAACACGTATTTCGACAAACTCATGGCTGCCTACACCTCCCACGTACTACAATCTCATAATTTTACAGTACTTCATGAATATTCCAAACACATAGATGTAGATAGAGAGATAATAATAATAATAATAAATAAATAAATAAATAAAGACAACCTAGGTCCTAAACCCTAAATCATACAATCTACATTTTTACACCTAGGAAATATACAGATACAAATTCTACCATTAATAATCGATAAGACGTTTTCTAATACAATAATTTACATTTAAAATGCATATATAGAAACAACACTTTAAACTGAACAGTTGAGGTCTTAACAATAACTTCGATGACATCATCACTATCCAAAACCGATGTAAATATATATATATATATATATATATATATATATTTTCTACATAACTATGAATATGTATACAATCTTTTAAAGGATTTGGATAACTTACCCGTAGGCTAACACTCCTGTCCGAAGGCTGAAATACCTACTCGAAGAACCTACTCGGAAGCTAACACACATACTTGAAAGCTAACACACCTATGTGAAAGTTGTGATACCCACTTGAAGGCTGAAGTACTTGCTCGAAGGTTAGTACTCTTGCCTGGAGGCTGCAATAGGCTGAAGTACTTACCCAAAGGCCAATATTCCTACCCGAAAGCTACGATACTTGCTTGAAGACTGCAATATCTACCTGAAGGCTGTGACACATATCTGAAAGCTAATACACCTTATGTACCATATAATGTACTGAGGCATAGTCCCATGATATCAGCCGATCATAGTTACACTACTACCAGTACAGCCAAGGTGGTTGCCAATGATGGTTATCCAATACGCTGATCTCATAAGTAGCAGAAATATGGTATTAACCCGTTCGTGAGTTTAACAAAGTTGCTACCTAGTATGGATTAGTATATCTAGACATAACATATACATATATATATATATATATATACATTGAAAAGACACCTGATGTACCATACTAGATACCGGTATTGCCAATTAATGCTTAGCGTCCTAAATACCACTTGATACATAAGAGGAGAAGAGAATTTGCACATGGCCCCACTAGCATCCCAATGGTGCCGATGCTAGATACCGTACCATCCTACGGCTAAGGGGGATGGCTAATATTATCACTTGTAAAAATATCAGCCTATCCTAACTCACTTTAGTACCTATATAAATGACTAAGTCTGCCGTCCTTCGGCCATGAAAAGGGTGGCTAATACCATTACTACAAACTAGCCGTCTATCCTCACTCACCACAACTTACAAAAAAGACTAAATATAACCTGCACATTGAAATCAGTCACATGCATATTGAAAATATTGGTACTATATGGTGCATCTACAAACCAACTAGTAATATATAATTATATAATTATAAAAACGTCAACTTTTGATAATTACATTGTAAAATTGTAATTAAATGTTTAAGTAAATGAATGAATAAATAAATAAAATAGGTGGATGAATGAATAAATGATAAACAAATAAAAATAAACAAAAATAATAATAAGATTTAAACATAACGAATAATCTTACAATATTTCTAAATTCAAACATAACATCTAACTATTTAAATATTACCCAAAAATCAATAACCAATAACAAAAATTTTTGAAAACCCAAATATAAATTTTTTTTTAAAAGGAAAAATAGATCACTTTAGATTCATCTAAATATTAAATATTTTATGACTCTTAATTCTTTTAAAAAAAACAACATTTAAGTTAATAAACAAATGTACAATTATGTAAATAAATAAATAAACAAATAATCTTGGACCATCATTCACATTTACTTAATTATGAACACTCACACCTATATATATCTTTATGTGTGTGTATATATATATATATATATATGAATATAAATCGACAATTTATAAGATTATGATTATTTTTTCAAAAGTAAAATTTATAGTAAGCAATTCCACAACTCAAACATAGTTTATAATCAAAATTTAAAATGGTAAAACCTTTAAAAAGAAGTAGACATGCATTTAAAAATAGTATGAATGACATAAATTTAATTAAACATAACCATCTAAACCTTTTCGGACTTTTATAAAACACCCAATTAATAATAATTTGTTAAATAAATTCAAATTTAATAACAAATATATATAAATATATATAGATATCTATATATATATATATATATCTATATATATCTATATATAAAAGCTACTCGGTCCACGATATTGTCCTCTTTGGCCCAGCAGGGTATCCAGGCCTCAAAGCTTTAGTCAAAACGCGTCGTGGAAGTAAAGGGGGAGCACATGCTTATAAGGCGTTTCCCGACACCCTTTCCAACCGATGTGGGATCTGCAATCACTCAAATCCCCACTCCCTTCCGGGGCATCTGATCCCCAGTTAGGCCCACCGATCCAAGTCGGCTCTGATACCAAAAGCTACTCGGTCCACGATATTGTCCTCTTTGGCCTAGCAGGGTATCCAGGCCTCAAGGCTTTAGTCAAAACGCGTCGTGGAAGTAAAAGGGGAGCACACGCTTATAAGGCGTTTCCCGACACCCTTTCCAACCGATGTGGGATCTGCAATCACTCAATGTATTTATTGGTATCAGAGCCATAAGTGTTCTGATCTCTATGCTTGCTTCTTCTTTTAGCACCCGTAGAGTGTTATATCTATATAATTGTTTCATATTCTGATTTTTAATTCTTAAACCTTTATACCGTAGATTTATTCTGAGTCTTGTCTACCTATAGCTATCTCTGTTTGTTCGTAGTTAGCCAATTGCTTTACCAGGTGTCGCCCAGAGACCGAAAGCTGAACAGTAAGACCCGAGGGATAGATAGGGCATGAGAGGAGCGGCGTGAGAGGTCTAGGAAGAAGGGTGAAAGGGTAAAGTGAAAGGTTAGTGAAAAACAGATAGTTGTTTAGGAGAGTAAACTTAAAAGAATAGATTAGGGTAAAGAATAGATTTATTTTATAAAGATTTAAATTTAAAAATTTGAAAATGGATAAATTATTTAGGTCTAATTCTTCTTCGAGTTCTAGATTAAGTACTAGCTCTAGGTTGTCATCACTTAGTGGTAATGATAACATAGGAGTAGGTTATGAAGAACATAATTATCCATCTTGTAGTAATTTTAATATATATTGTAAGTCTAGATCTAATTTCCCTAGTAAACCTATTAGTAATAATTCTAATATTAAGTCTAATATATCTTTAGGTTCATCTAGTAATAATCAAACCTTTAGATCTACATCAAAATCACATAATCAAGATGAAAGCTGCCAACAAATCAACACAAATCAATGGAAACCAGATTTGAAATATTTATATAAAGAATCCAAATTAGAAAAACATAAAGATCAATTATTAAATTACCAACAATCACATACTAAAGAAGAAAAAGCCCATATCTTAGCTAAATGGAAAGAAACCATGCTAGATATTAAATCAAACATATTATTTTTTAATTTCTTAGAAGATTATTATCCTATAATGAAATTAAAAAATATAAAAACATTAACAAAAGAAAAATGGAAAAAATCAGATAAATCAATAGTTGTGTCGAGTCACCCTCCTGTAGATCAAATAATCATTCCCCATTTAAATAATCAAGTCATAGCTACACCTTTTAAGACAATTAATTAAGAAAGTCAAGACATAATCAATGAGACTAGGAAAGTCATTGAACAAAATAATTACACAAATCAAAGTTTAATCACAATAGGAAAACAATTAGATAAAATAGAAACCAAAATTGATAATTCAGTAAAAGAAGAAATCAAACCACAATCACTAATCAAATTTCCTGATATTACCAAAACACCAACCCTTCCAAAAAATACAAATCAAATTAGCCAACTTTTAAATGAATTAAAATTAAAAATTCAAATTCTAATCACGAAGCCTCTTCTTCAAATATTTCTACCCTTAAGAATCAACCATTCACTGATACAGAGTCAAATTAATCCACTTTAGATAATCAAATCACTAGGTTACAAACTAATCAACCCAAACCAAAATTCACCACACTTAGTAAACCTTTACCCCCTGAATTTCAAGAATCAAATCCTAAAAATCAATTTTCTGTTAGTTCTGATAAACTATACGAATGGAATATCGATGGTTTAAAAGAACAAGAAATATTAAACAAATTGCACCATATGTCCATGGTTGCAAATAGTTATTTCACTAATCAAAACATTAATCAATCCGAAATAGTTGAATTACTAGTAACAGGTTTTACTGGTACTTTACACTATTGGTGGGAAAAACATTTAACAGATCAATCCAAATCAGAGATCATTTATGCTGTTAAAAAAGATGAGGAAGGACTCCCCATCTTTGATGAATCAATAGGTCAAGGTGTCCCTGACGGAGTCAACACCTTATTAGCCACCATAATCAGACATTTCATAAGAACCCCTACAGCGGTTACTGAAAGAATACATAATCAATTAACCAATTTACATTGTCCAACTCTTAGTGATTTCGAATGGTATGTTCAAACATTTACCACAGAAATCATGATGAGGGATGATAGTAATCAACCCTTTTGGAAAGAAAAATTTATAAATGGTTTACCCCAATTATTTGCTAGAAAAATCAGAAATGTCTTAAGTAATGATAGTGGTCACATAGACTACGATTCATTAACTTATGGAGACATAGTCTCAATAATCAAAAAAGAAGGATTAAAAATGTGTACTGACATGAAATTAGCTAATCAATTTAATAAAGATAAACAAAAAACTAAGTACGAATTAGGGAACTTTTGCCAACAATATGGTATATCTACCCTAGCACCCTCTAGGAGAAACAAAATTAAAGATAAATCAGAAAAATCACATAGGTACACTCCTAGAAATAATCATCAATATTATTCCAAACCCAATAGGATTACTAAACCTAATCCTGAAAAATTTCACAAACCAAACAAATTCAAAAAAGATTCAACAGATAAATCAAAAATTCAATGCTACAAATGTAAAAAGTTTGGTCACTTTGCTAATGATTGCAAAGTTAAACAAACCATTAATCAATTAGAAATATCAGAAAATCAAAAACAAAATTTAATCAATGTGTTAGGATTACACAATACAGATAGTGAACATAGTGAAAACGACATTTACATTGAATCAAGTTCTGACAAATCAAGTCATCACCCTAAATCAGATAGTGACACAGATAACCCTAAAATCACTTTAGGATGTCTAGATGTCTGTTGTCTAGATACTTGTTGTAATCAATCACTTAATGTTTTAACTACTTCTACAGATGATGAAGATATCATCTTAGAATTAATCAACAAATTAGAAGACCCTGAGGAACGAATCAATTATATCAGAAAATATAAAACAATCATAACTAATAAACAAAAAGAAACCATTCCCTTAGATAAAAGTAATCAAAAAATAGGTTTAACAGAAGCTCTACAAACCTTTAGTAAATCAAAATTCAAACAAATCACCATCCAAGATTTACAATTAGATATTAAATCAATTAGGTCTGAAATTGATCAATTAAAAATGGAAACCCATTTAATCAAACATAGTTTACAATTTATGCAAGAAAATCTTAAACCTAATCAAGATCAGGAAGAAGGATCTTCCCAAGATAATCATTTAACCACAATTCAAAAAATCAAACTTAGAAAATGGCACATTAAAATCACCATAACAATCAAAGATTTTCAATTAACCACCATAGCCCTTCTAGATTCAAAAGCAGATTTAAACTGTATTCAAGAAGGTCTTATCCCTAATCAATATTATACCAAAACCAAAGAAAGATTAAGTTCTACTAATGGCAGTAAAATGGATTTAAAATATGAAGTTAATCAAGTTCAAATCAGTCATAATAATATTTGTTATACAACTTCTTTCGTCCTAATAAAAAATATGACAGATCAAGTTATCCTAGGAATCCCCTTCCTTTCTTTGCTATATCCATTTCTTGTCAATCATGATGGAATCACCAGTCACCCTTTAGGTGAAAAAATCAAATTTGATTTCTTAGTCCAATCAAATAATATTCAAACTCTTCAAGATCAATCTATTTCCAAATAGATTAATCAAATTCAAATCAATTGTTCTCCTTTTTATCTTGCTTTGTTTCAATCTTTCAATCAATCTTGCATCCATATATTGCAAATATTTAAAAATTTATTTTGCAAAATATATATATATCTTTTTGCATATTTTTCAAATATCTGCATATTTTCGAAACATGTTTTCTCTAATCATTTTCATTACAGCATGTCTCGCCCCAGCGGCTGCATGATAATCAACAGCAATTCAGTTCCTATTTGGAGTGGAGAAAATTCTGAAAAGAATTTCCCAACCCAATTTGAACTAGATACTCCCCAAAAAGCCTTAATCAATTCCATTTGGAACCAAACCCATTTTGAATCACCAGAAGAAAAATCAGATTTTATTCAAGCCCTAAATAACCTTTGTTTTTATTTACAATCAATCAAACAAAAGCCTGATAGTAAATACTATTCCCATTATATCCTATTTACAGGCCCAAACCCTGGCCTTTATAAAACATGGTCCCAAATAGCCCATGAAATAGCGGGCCAAATCAACACCCAATACCGAGGCTATTACAGTCTCCATGAAGTCCTTGAAATCACCCATAGACAATTAGGTCCAAAAGCTTTTATTCACCCTTGGGTCAGAATGGATCCAAAGTTTCCCAAAACTCTCCGTTCCGTCCAACAAATCATTTCTAATCAAGCCTCTAATTCCCAATCAACCCACAAAATGCAGAACAATCATTCTAGACCAATCACTGGCTTTGTTAACCTTCATTCAAACAATCAAATTATCCAATATCCAGATCCAATGGATCTTCTTAATAACCCTTATCTAGATCACCCTTTAGAAATCCGAGTCCAACAACTTAATCATGAAAAACAATGTCTTGAACATCAAGTTCAAACCCTCCTTCACAATAATGCCATTCACCAACTTCATATTAATCACCTCCAAAACGATCTAGACTACTGGACCAAAAACCCAAATCAACTTTTAAATCAAAACCAAGCTTCAACCAGCCATTCCATCTTTAATCAACCTTCACCTTATCCTCTAATCAAAAATTCTACTCTACCCTGGAATCCAGTCCGTATCTTTTTCTACCCTAATCAATGGTTACACCAAGCTGGTTTACCCAGTGATATTATTTCCCGCATCTGGAAAATCAAAAGAAAACAATTTTATGATGAATTTAATTTTCTTCAAAAAATGTTACAGTCCTTTGTCCAGTCACCCAATACCTGTTCTCGTGGTATGTATGTATATTCGGAAGCTGCTTTGCATCCTTCCAATATCAAATGTACTACATGTGACCCAGAAAATATTCCTCTTAATCATGTTGGCTGCCCCCACCAAATCAGCTATTGTATTTACCGTGTAGGCATATATGCCCCCACTTTCCACAATTTTATCTTCCAAAATAAAACAATCACTTGGGCCACCCTATTTGACTGGGGATTAGTTGGTACCCTCGTATTTACCCACACAAATCAAGCCCAAAACTGGACCAAGTTAATCAAAATGGCCATCACCTGCCTTTTCATACCCCATCATGCTACTCCCCTAAAAAATCAAGGATATATTGCTGTTCATATCACATCCACACCCCCAGAATGGATTCAAGGATGGGAACCATCAAGACACTTAATCACTTTTGAAAAATCAAAATATGCTACTAATCACTTCCGCCAAGACGAACAGGTACGAAGATGTTCCAGCCCAATCACCCGACAATTACGCCATTGGAGAGCTGCTGTGTATGGAGACAATTTCAATCTCCAACACATTAATCAAAAATATTTTTTAGCTAAAGAAAATCAATATACAAAATTATATATTCACAATGGATTCAGATTTGTATGAAATGATGTATTTGCATCTTTTCACTACAAAACCATGTATCCCAACCTTGCTGCTATTTACCACAAAATGTTCAAAAAACAAAGAATAATCAACAGAGATATTGCAAGAATCACAAATCAAGAATCAAATGAAGACATCGACATCGACCCAGATGAAGATGATGACTACCAGTATGGTGACGAAGAAGATCACAATATCAATAACATACTGGAAGCATAAAGTCATAATCAACAGAAGGAATCTCTGACAACACAAAGTTGTTTTCAGAAATTCAAAATCAGACAGATCACGAGACTTACTGTTCAAACACTATTCATGAACAGTAAAAGGAGCCGAAAGCAGATCACTATTCAATCGATCAATCACTATTCACCGACAGGACACTGTTCAATTACTGTTCAATCAACTATTCACAAGACCTCCTTTGCCTATTTAAAGGAGCCTCATTTTCATTTGTAAATAAAGTTTTTTAAAGTTTTTGTAGAAGCTTAGAGAGAGTTTAGAGAGTTTCTAGCAGATTTCTCCTCTTTTCTCAATCTTCTTCTCTAACAAACTTTGTAATCAACCTATTTATTCTGAGTGTGAGTGCTTGTAACATTTGGTTCTTCGTAATCAAGTAAGCATTCATTCATATCATTTATTTTCTATTTTATATTTTTCATATATATTGCTTGGCTGGTTCAACCGCCTTCAATATTATTTTGTTTTCATTTATTTATTTTATTTTAATTATTTTAATTTCATATTCTTGGCTGGCCTTGCCGCCTCTATCTTTTATCTTTTGTCATTTTCATTTCCTTCCGCATTCATATTCATACTCTGTCTCTTCCATATCTGTTCTTCACACATAACACTCTACTGTCTCCCCCCTTATTGGTATCAAAGCCGACTTGGATCGGTGGGCCTAACTGGGGATCAGATGCCCCGGAAGGGAGTGGGGATTTGAGTGATTGCAGATCCCACATCGGTTGGAAAGGGTGTCGGGAAACGCCTTATAAGCGTGTGCTCCCCCTTTACTTCCAGGACGCGTTTTAACTAAAGCCTTGAGGCCTGGATACCCTGCTGGGCCAAAGAGGACAATATCGTGGACCGAGTAGCTTTGGTATCAGAGCCATAAGTGTTCCGATCTATATGCTATCTTCTTCTTTTAGCACCCGTAGAGTGTTATATCTATATAATTGTTTCATATTCTGATTTTTAATTCTTAAACCTTTATACCGTAGATTTATTCTGAGTCTTGTCTACCTTTTAGTTTGCTATAGCTATCTCTGTTTGTTCGTAGTTAGCCAATTGCTTTACCAGATGTCGCCCAGAGACCGAAAGCTGAACAGTAAGACCGTGGGACTGAACAGTAAGACCCGAGGGATAGGGCATGAGAGGAGCGGCGTGAGAGGTCTAGGAAGAAGGGTGAAAGGGTAAAGTGAAAGGTTAGTGAAAAACAGATAGTTGTTTAGGAGAGTAAACTTAAAAGAATAAATTAGGGTAAAGAATAGATTTATTTTATAAAGATTTAAATTTAAAAATTTGAAAATGGATAGATTATTTAGGTCTAATTCTTCTTCAAGTTCTAGATTAAGTACTAACTCTAGATTGTCATCACTTAGTGGTAACGATATATTAGGAGTAGATAATGAAGAACATAATTATCCTTCTTATAGTAATTTTAATACATATTGTAAGTCTAGATCTAATTTCCCTAGTAAACCTATTAGTATTAAGTCTAATATATCTTCAAATTCATCTAGTAATCACACATTTAAGTCTACATCAAATTTAAACAATCAAGATGAAAGCTGCCAACAAATCAACACTAATCAATGGAAACCAAATTGGAAATATTTAAATCAAGATTTAAATATTCAAATTCCTAGATTAATCAAATGGTCAGAAGTTGATTTACCCTCTGATTGGGTATTAACGGATGTCCAAAGTCCAACCCCAATTCAAAATATCTTAACCAATACTGAATCTATCTCACAATCTGATGATGGATCAGTTCGAATCACATTTGATAGAAATAGATCAAATCAACACTTAGGAGAAACCTCCTCAAGAAAATCCTTTAATAAACCAATCATAGAATCAATCTCTTCTGATAATACATCTCGAAGAGATAAAGAAATAGAAAAGGAATTACATAGAATCAAAATTCAGGAATTAGAACAACAATTACACAAATTAAGATTAGATAATCTTAAATTAAAATCAATTCACCACACTGGACAAGTTAGTCAACCTCGTTACAGTGATAAAGAATCAATTCAATCACCTACAGCTTCAGATTTTTTAGATAATCAATTAAATACATTAAGTACACCATTCAAACCTAATTATACTCAATTATATAAAGAAAGCAAATCAATAAAAAACTTAGATAATATGCTTAATTATCATGAAACATATAACAAAGAACAAAAAGCTAATATCTTAGCTAGCTGGAAACAAACAATGATCACCCTCAAAAAAGATATTTTCTTTTTTGAATATTTAGAAAAATACCATTATCACCCTTTAAATAAATTTAATATCATAAAAAATGCACCAGTTAAACAATCAAAAAATAAATCAACAGTTGCGTCAAATCACCCTTTAGACACAAAAATAATCAAATCTTCTCCTCCAGAATCATCCCTTAATCTAAATACCTTAGATAAAACATCACAGGATCATCCAAAATCACCTCCTAGTACCAATACCATAGATCCTAAAATATTAAAAATGCAGAAAAATAGGTGTCTTAAATGTAAACAATCTGGTCACCTAAAACATAGATGTCCTAATCAATACTCAAATCAAAATCTAAAACATTTTGCTGAACTTCCTTTCCATAATCAACCTTTAGATACAGTTATTAATTCTCAACCTAAACCTCATAAAATCAAAAACATTCCTATCACCATTCAAGATTTACAATCTGAGTCCAAATCAATTAAAAATGAAATCAAAGAATTAAAGATTCATCCTAATCAACCATTATCCCCACAGCCTACACCTAGGAAATGGCACATTCAAATCACCATAATTATTCAAGATTTTCAATTAACCCCACATGCCCTTTTAGACTCAGGTGCAGATTTAAACTATGTCCAAGAAGGTCTTATACCTAGTATATACTACACCAAGACTAAAAAAAAACTAAATTCTGCCAATGGCAGTAAAATGGATTTAAAATATAAAATTAATCAAGCCCATATTTGTCACAAAAATGTTTGTTTTATAACATCTTTTGTTCTAATCAAAAATTTAATAGATCCCGTCATATTAGGAACTCCTTTCCTCTCTTTACTATACCCATTCACCATACATCATGATGGCCTATCTAGTCAACTCTTAGGTGGAACCATCAAATTTAATTTTATTCCCCATAATCACATCTTAGAAAAAACTTCCAATCAAATCCAAAACAAAACCAAACATTTACAATCTCTTCAGGAAGAAATCAAATATAAACAAATAGAAAATCAATTATCTCAGCCTAGTCTTCAAAATCAAATTAATAAATTTCAACAAACTTTAATAAGTGAAATTTGTGCCGATAACCCTAATGCCTTTTGGCATTGGGCTAAATATATTGTTAAATTACCCTATATAAAAGATTTTGATGAAAAGAATATCCCTACTAGGGCTAGAGCTATTCAAATGAATCAAGAATTAATGGAATACTGCAAATCAGAAATCAATGATCTTTTAAATAAAAAATTAATTCGTCCTAGTGAATCCCCTTGGTCTTGTTCTGCTTTTTATGTCCAGAAAAATGCTGAATTAGAAAGAGGATCCCCTAGATTAGTAATCAATTATAAACCCTTAAACAAATGTCTTCAATGGATTAGGTACCCTATTCCAAATAAACAAGATTTAATCAAAAGACTTAATCAAGCTATTATTTTTTCAAAATTCGATATGAAATCAGGATTTTGGCAAAAAGAAATCAATAAATCAGATAGATACAAAACTGCTTTCGTTACCCCATTTGGCCATTACGAATGGAATGTAATGCCTTTTGGTTTAAAGAATGCCCTCAATGAATTTCAACATATGATGAATGATATCTTTAATCAATACAGTCATTTTACCACTGTCTATATAGATGATGTCTTAGTATTTTCCCAATCAATAGATCAACATTGGAAACATTTAAAAACATTTTTAGGTGTAATCAAAAAACATGGTTTAGTTGTTTCTGCCTCTAAGATCAAGCTATTCCAAACCAAAATCAGATTTTTAGGTTTCGATATATACCAATCCCAAATCACCCCTATAACTCGAGCCATAGAGTTTGCTAATCACTTTCCTGACGAAATATTAGATAAAAATCAATTACAAAGATTCTTAGGATCTTTAAATTACATTGCTGATTTTTATAGCCAATTAAGAATCAAATGCAAACCCTTGTTTGACAGATTGAAATCAAATCCTCCTCCTTGGTCTTCCAATCATACTAGTCTTGTCAAACAAATCAAAACCCATGTTAAATCACTTCCTTGTTTAGGAATTCCTTCTCCCAACTCATTTAAAATTGTTCAAACTGATGCCTCTGAACTTGGTTTTGGTGGTATTCTCCTCCAACAAATCACTCCTAAATCACCTGAACAAATAGTCCGGTTTCATTCTGGAACATGGACGTCCTCCCAAATCAATTATAGTACTATCAAAAAAGAAATTTTATCTTTAGTACTATGTATCTCAAAATTTCAAAATGATTTACTAAATCAAAAATTTTTGGTTTGCATTGATTGCCAAAGTGCAAAATATATCTTAGAAAAAGATGTTCAAAATCTTGCATCCAAACAGATTTTTGCCCGATGGCAAGCTATCTAAAGTGTTTTTGATTTTGACATTGCATACATAAAAGGAAATCAAAATTGCATTCCTGATTTTTTAACCAGAGAATTTTTACAGGAAAAGAAATCTCTGTGCAGGATCATAATGCCTCCTAAGAAAAAGGGGTCATCAACCCCAAAGGGATCCTTCATCCCTCCTCCTCTTAATCACAAGGGATCATCCATCCCTCTTTCTCCAAATCAAAACCCCCCAAATGAGGATCAAATAACCAAAAATCAACCCATAATTCCCATTGAATCAACTCACCTTCAACATCCTATCCCAATCAGCCAAATCAATTACCAAACCGCTTTAACCAAACCATACAATCCATACAGTTTAATATCTAGCCAACCATTCACCCCTCTTGCCCAATCACAAACCAAATCAACCCCTTACTTTGATATTGCTAAGAAACTTTTATTCTACATTGAACCTTCCCTTACTAAATTACCTACTGTTCCCCAAATCATTAATCAATTTTTACCCCCCAATTTCCATTTCATACCTAAATTACCTGGAATAACCCTAAAATACTACACTGCCATTCTCCAACATACACAATCAGCAACCATAACCCCACTTTTTGACAAAAATGATAATCAAACCATTATTTCTAATAAATTATGGATCCATAAATTAATCACCCTTGAAGAATGGAATCAATCAGCCTACAAATAAAAAAAGATCACTTATCTCGGTGATGTTCCCATGATTCCCTATACATATAATTACTATGATTATATTGATGCTTGGGAATATATCTTCTATCATCAAAATGAATCATTTTCCCATTCCTGGTTTATCAGTTGGGATTCAAAATTTCAAAGAAATTTCCCTAGCTGGTTTTTCCAATGGTGGTGTGATCATGGTCCTGCAAAGGAACATCTCCCATCACAAATTCAAAATTTAATCAATCATTTTTCCAAAAAATATCAAATCAATTATAAAGAAAATGGCTTTCCCATTGAATTAATTTTCATGTCCAAATACAAAGTCTCTTGGATATTCAAATGGCAATATTCTCGAGAACAGGATATAATTCACCGAATTCATTCGGTTAAATGGTGGGACAAATGGAATTCAGACCGAACTCATAAAATGGTCATGGATGAATTCCCCATTTCTCCTCCCAAAGTAATCAAATCATCATCCAGTCAAAATTCCAGCAAATCAACCAAATCAAAGAAGGAAATGCTTGCTCATATCCAAAAATTAATTGAAAAAGTAGATCAACTATAAGACGACTCAGAGACATCTGATAAAGCCTCCAGTCAACCTCTAGCAGAATCATCCAAATCAAAGGAGCCCTTTGGATTATCCACAAGATGGGCCGACTACCAAGATAGTCAAGATCCATATGATCTGGGATCTGACTAAAGCATAATCAATAGGAAGAATCTCTGTCGACACAAAGTTGCTTTCAGAAATTCCAAATCAGACAAATCAGATAGATCACGAGACTTTACTGTTCAATCACTATTCATGAACAGTAAAAGGAGCCGAAAGCAGATCACTGTTCAATCAACTATTCAACTATTCACCGACAGGACACTGTTCAATCAACTATTCACAAGACCTCCTTTGCCTATTTAAAGGAGCCTCATTTTCATTTGTAAATAAAGTTTTTTAAAGTTTTTGTAGAAGCTTAGAGAGAGTTTAGAGAGTTTCTGGCAGATTTCTCCTCTTTTCTCAATCTTCTTCTCTAACAAACTTTGTAATCAATTTATTTATTCTGAGTGTGAGTGCTTGTAACACTTTGGTTCTTCGAAATCAAGTAAGCATTCATTCATATCATTTATTTATTTTCATTTTATTTTATTATTTATTTTTATATATATATTGCTTGGCTGGTTATACCGCCTTCAATATTGTTTTTAATTATTTATTATTTATTTTCATATTATCCTTGGCTGGTCTTGCCGCCTCTATCTTTATTTTCATTTCCTTCCGCTTTCATATTCATACTCTGTCTCTTCCATATCTGTTCTTCCATATAACACTCTGTGGCTTCCCCCCTTATTGGTATCAGAGCCATAAGTGTTCTTCACACATAACACTCTACTGTCTCCCCCCTTATTGGCAAAGCTACTCAGTCCAGGATATTGTCCTCTTTGGCCCATTGGGCCTCAAAGTTTTGTTCTTATACAAAACGCGTCCTGGAAGTACAGGGGGAGCCACGCTTATAAGGCGTTTACCTTTCCCCTTTCCAATCGATGTGGGATAGCATATCTTTTCCCCACTCCCTTCCGGGGCATCTGATCCCCAGTTAGGCCCACCGATCCAAGTAGGCTCTTATACCAAAGCTACTCAGTCCAGGATATTGTCCTCTTTGGCCCATTGGGCCTCAAGGTTTTGTTCTTATACAAAACGCGTCCTGGAAGTAAAGGGGGAGCCACGCTTATAAGGCGTTTACCTTTCCCCTTTCCAATCGATGTGGGATAGCATATCTTTTCCCCACTCCTGATACCAAAGCTACTCAGTCCAGGATATTGTCCTCTTTGGCCCATTGGGCCTCAAGGTTTTGTTCTTATACAAAACGCGTCCTGGAAGTAAAGGGGGAGCCACGCTTATAAGGCGTTTACCTTTCCCCTTTCCAATCGATGTGGGATAGCATATCTTTTCCCCACTCCCTTCCGGGGCATCTGATCCTCAGTTAGGCCCACCGATCCAAGTAGGCTCTGATACCAAAGCTACTTAGTTCAGGATATTGTCCTCTTTGGCCCATTGGGCCTCAAGGTTTTGTTCTTATACAAAACGCGTCTTGGAAGTAAGGGGGGAGCCACGCTTATAAGGTGTTTACCTTTCCCCTTTCCAATCGATGTGGGATAGCATATCTTTTCCCCACTCCATCAAAGCTACTCGGTCCATGATATTATCCTCTTTGGCCCAGCAGGGTATCCAGGCCTCAAGGCTTTAGTCAAAACGCGTCGTGGAAGTAAAGGGGGAGCACACGCTTATAAGGCGTTTCCCGACACCCTTTCCAACCGATGTGGGATCTGCAATCACTCAAATCCCCACTCCCTTCCGGGGCATCTGATCCCCAGTTAGGCCCACCGATCCAAGTCAGCTCTGATACCAAAGCTACTCGATCCACGATATTGTCCTCTTTGGCCCAGCAGGGTATCCAGGCCTCAAGGCTTTAGTCAAAACGCGTCGTGGAAGTAAAGGGGGAGCACACACTTATAAGGCGTTTCCCGACACCCTTTCCAACCGATGTGGGATCTGCAATCACTCAAATCCCCACTCCCTTCCGGGGCATCTGATCCCCAGTTAGGCCCACCGATCCAAGTCGGCTCTGATACCAAAGCTACTCGGTCCACGATAGGTCCACGATATATATATATATATATATATATATTTTTATTTATTTATTTATTTTATCCCAAAATAAAATTTAGAAAATATCACTTACAATCTGACATTTGCTCATTATTACTCTACTACAAGGTCCGCCATCTCACGCATAGTCCAGTCTTAACATCCTGAAAACATTCCACAACAATAATGATAGACTCCTTAATTTTTTATAGTCTATGTAAATATATTTTTGAATATACATATGTATGTATAGATATGTATATGCATGTGTATATATATATATGTACATATATCTCTCCAAAGAATATGTACGTATATAGATATATATACATATGTATATCCACAAGGTTATAGAAAACTACATAAAAATTCAAGTCAAGCAATAAATAAATAAAATGACAAAGAAGATAAATAACTAATTAAATGCATCTTTATGTAATTCTCCCAACATGTGAATATATATATATATATATAAACATGTATACTTATATACATGTTTATATGTACATTTACACACATACACACACACACACACACACACACACATATATATATATATATATATCCAAGCTTTGTGGACCATAACACCAAACATGATTTTAAAAGAAAAATACAATTTAACACAATCTCCACAATAAATACAAACATTTACTCAAAAATGACAAATCTCAAGTATCTAACCGAAATCAACATATTATATACCAAATGAAAGCTTGAGAGATGAGGATAAAAAAATACTTAGCTCAAACATGTATATCTCATCGCTGATAGCCAAAAAATGGCTGGGAGATTTCGGCCAAACCTTAAACCATTGTATTTTTCAAACGACTTGGAATTTGTAAAAATGGAGGCTATATTTAGAATCAAGGGCCACAATTAAAGAGGAAGGACCAGCACTGTGGTCAAAAACCATAAAAAAAAAAAAACTAGTAAATGGGGCAACAATGGTCGCCGATGTTCAAATGCCAATCCCGGTGTGTCCGTCGACCAAATAGCAAAAGATTTGGCTGCTGGAGTCGCCTTGCCATGGGCTTCCACGCCAATCGGTGCTTGTTAGTGCCCAGTGGCCATAGTATGGCCAGTTTTGGTCGGTCCGAAAGAGAGAGAGAGGGGATTTTTTTTGTACGTGGGGAAAGGAGGAGAGAGAGAGAAAAAGAAAGAAAAATAAAAATAAATTTAAGGTGACATGTGGCCCTCTTAAGCTGTGACACATGGCACTTATCGGAGATACCTTTAAATATTCTTTTACATATTTTTTGATAAAAATTATCCGGCAAAGTTAGTCTTAGAAAATTAAGCACAACTTTACAAATTCATAACTTTTTAATCTTAAGTTAAAATTAAGTGAGCCGTTAGTCTACAAACTCATATCAATAAGCTTTATCATATGGTACATAAGTTAAAATCAAAATCCATACAAATATAAAGTTAACCTTAGCTCATTTGATTAGTCCAAACCGTACTTTGTTATGATCACAACTTTTTAATCTCAACTTCGATTTTGATGTACTACTAGACTACAAACTCGAGTCGATGTGTACTTTACCACAATGCCTTGGTCAAAGCGAAATTCTTCTTACAGCAAAAAGTCAACCATGTGACCTACTTGTTCAACCCTAGTCAAATTTGGTCAAAAGTTCAAATTTGAAGTGTTTTCTCGAGTCGGAGGGTTATAGAAGCCTTGAAGATGGATCCGCATATGTCCTTGCAAGGAGTGGCAATGACAATTGTCTGGGCTTAAGGCCACTACGTCCAGTGTCAAAAAGTTAATCTTGATAGCTAGGAATGTTGTTAGCATTCCTTACACTTATATTAAAGTTGTCTATCTGATTATATGATTGATTTCTAATATAATAAAATTTTAGATTTTACATGGTGATCGATGCTGTGGTTTTTCCCATATAGGGTTTCCACGTAAAATTTTATGTGTTTAATTTTCTATATCTTAGTATTTTAGCTTCCTGCATTTTAGTTTTACTTGCTTTTCATGGGAGGATAAAGTCCTTATTTGTTTATTTTTCTGTAGTTTTTTTTTTTTTTTTAAATTGTGGGAGGATTGAGTCCTCATTGTTTATTTTATTGCATTTAAATTTCTTATTTGTGGGAGGGTTAAGTCATCAACTATTAGATAATAAAACTGTGAATATGTGATTTAGCGGTGAAAAATGATATTAAGTAAACCTAAACTCTTGTAGGTTCCTTATTTCATAGTTATTTAAAAAAAAAAAAACAAAAAAAAAAAAGCCTATTCAAATCCCTTATAGTCTTTTATGAATCTTCACTCTGGTTTATATAATCCAAATTATGTTATCATTTGTCATTAAAAACATGGTATATATAATCTAGACGATATTGGTTTACCTAATATATGTATATCAGAGTGCATACAATCCTTTAGTTTATAAAACCTGAGCTTTTGTTTTCTCACTCAAAGTTCAGTGTACCTAGTGTAACAACTCGTATCAAATAATATGAGTTTGATCAGATTTAATCAACTAGACCATATATGAGTTCTATATTTAACTTTTTATATGTTCAAATTTTAGGTTTAATTAGTATACCATTACATAGAATTTATCGACACGAATTCATAAACTAGAAAAATAAATTTTATAATCAACTCTTATAATAATAATGGTGTAGAAAGCTTTTTTAAGAGCAATTTTTTTCACATTATAAAAACTATTATGCACACTAGATTCTATAACAGCAACATTAAATTTTATTTTTACTTTCTACACTAATAAAATATGTCAATTTTATCTTAAAAATTCGATATATATAAATTGAATGATATAGGTTCGTCAACCAGATGCACACCAAAATGTATACATTTTTCCAATTTATACAATTTAAACTTATGTTTCTATTTATCTGTAACAATATAAGTAACTTGTACGATATTGATCCGCCTATATATGTGTACAAGCATTCCTTTCTCTGGTTTATACAATCTAAGCTAATATTTTTATCTGTTGTTAATGATGCAGTATGTATAACCTAAACGATGTTAGTTCATTTAGTGTGTATAATTTATAAAATATTTGTTATTTGTTTAAGTATTTAAGAATATTTCTAGCATTTTATCAATGAAGATTTTTGAAATATAAAAAAGAAAATCATTAAAAATGTGATATGCCTAGCAAGTTTTGTAGTGTAAATAAAATTACATATATATATATATATAGATATATATATATATATATATATATATATATATATATATATATATATATATATATATATATATATATTTATAATTATTTAGGCGTAGAATTGGTGGTTAATAAAAAAGAGGATATTAAGTGCCCATGGATGAGACGTTTGTACCCATATTAATAGCGCGCTTGCCTTTTTCGTAATAATATGAAGCTAATATGAATAATAGCCAATTAAATTATAAAAGATAAATTAAATATATAGATGAATAAATAAATAAGTAAATGCTCCAACACCAATGGTAACATTTGTCATTAGAAAAAATATATTCAAAATTCCCGAAGGGGATACTGTTTTTGAATTCGAAAGTGGTTGGGAAGAGTATTTCATATATATATATACAATTCAAGAAAGTTAAGCATATCTACTTGATAGTATCAATAAAATGCAATAATATTTTGACAATCAATCATTTTCGATGATAAATGAGCCTTCTCTTTAAAGTGGGGAAAACAATACTGTTTGATGTATTCTCAAAATAACTTATAAATTATACAAGCTGGTTTTACAAGAAAATGTCTACCCAAGCACATTTTATTGCGTGAGTTTTATTCATATTTTTTGCTAATAATATAAATTAGTATAGTTTCTCACACTTTCACATTAGTTTTGAAAAATATGAAATTAATCAAGTAGAATTAAATAGTAAAATTTCATAGTTGGGCCGCAAGTTTTTGATTAAAATCTGTGCTATGGTATGATATATAATAAAACCACAGGGCCCATGAGCTGTTTAAACTGGCAACCACGTTGACTATGCCATGGCGTAGAGAGCGAACCTGGTGAACTTGTACTTTACCACGTGGCAACACATGAAGATGTCAACTAGTTTTTGTTTTGGGGGTATATTAGACTAGATTTTTGAATTTCTTTTAATTATAATCGGATATTTTTATGAAATAATAAAAATATAAACACGAATATATTCAAATGTAATAAAAAAAAATTTCAAAAATATACAGTATATTATAGATTCAACTCTAAATGTTTACGAATTGAGTTGATTTTTTTTTTATCCTAAATATTACCTGTCTTAACTATATTCAATATTGACATTTGGAAGTCTCATCTAAGAACTCTTCAAAATTAAGGGTCGTGCATGGTATAATTCTACCTTATTTTATAACAAAAATGTATAGATGAAGATGAATTTGTACAGCCATTATTAAATTCATTTTAAAGGTTAATTATACTTTAACATGTTAACGTTTTAGTCAAATTGTACATAAAACATTTGATTTAAAATGTTGGATAAGAGATTTTTAATTTGTTTTACATTAATTTTATTTTTCAATTGATAAAAAATTTAAAAATTGAAAAAAAAAACTAGTTCTCTTAATTTATAAATAAAATACTAAAAACAACTCAATATTTTCAATTTTTAAATTTACTATTAATTTATTTAAAAATTAGATCAATGTGAAATAAATTGTAAATTGAATGTCCTATATAAAACATTTTAAAGTAGATGGGCTAATATGTAACCAAAGTATAAGGTATTAAGATGGAATTAACTCTTAGTTTAATGATATTAGAGATATTACATTATTTACTAAATGATATGATAAATTTTTGTTGGTATGTATAGTTTTTACTTTCTTATTTTAAAATTCACTTTTTATATTTAGTTGAG
The DNA here is from genome assembly GCF_031755915.1 of Ziziphus jujuba. Classification (NCBI taxonomy): domain Eukaryota; kingdom Viridiplantae; phylum Streptophyta; class Magnoliopsida; order Rosales; family Rhamnaceae; genus Ziziphus; species Ziziphus jujuba. Next base: position 19,475,375 of record NC_083387.1, read on the forward strand.
AGAGCAAGTCTTTTTTAGGGGATCCTTGATTCAGTTAACTTCATAATCCTTATGTAGCTGGTACTTACTAACTAATTGCAATATCAATTATTATTGGATTTAAATATAAAAATCTAAAATGAAATATGACAACCATTAATATTTATCATTTATAAATTCCTAATTTAACAAAATCAAGGATTTTTTAACTAGGAAATTCTTGTTAGTTTATAAATAATAACTAATTATTTATTGTCACATCATTAATAAACAATTTGATATTCGCAAAATTTATGTTTATTTGTAAGTTCATATGTTTCATGTGTGATTACATTATTAATATTATTTAAAAAGTTATTCAAAAAATCATTTGGATTTTTGTTTTCCAATAAATAAAGAATTATAAAAGAAAAAAATTCTCAAAATTATTACAACTTTTTTTCCTTTGGAACTATTTAAATAAAATTGAGTTTGGGATAATGGCATTGTACTATTAGATAGAAGAGAGGGGTGGGCAAATAAAGCCAGAGAATGAATTGTGCAAGCAAGCAGAAGCACATCCGGAGTCCGGACGCAGCAACCGACAATTGAAATAAAAAAAAAAAAAAAGTGGTCCCTGCATTCACAATCTGGCTACTCAAATGTATATGCTGTCGATCCGCGTTTTCAACTACTCGTTCCCAAATTCCATTATGTCGTTTTTCTCTGATGTGAATTATTTTACTAAGAATTTAGTGACAATATATAATAAATATAGCAATAATGATTTAATTATTTGATCACCATGATTCAAGGATACTCATCCTTTTTTTTTTTCTTTTTTTTTATTATTATTATTTTTTCATCTTCTAAATGTACAATTTCCATGGTTTTCTTTTTTAAATAATTGGAATATCAGGATTTAGATTCTATGGAAACAAATTTCTGTTTTCTTTTTTTTTTTTTTTTTTGGGTAGAAACAATTTTCATTTCTTGTGCTTGGTGAATAATGAAAATTATATGACTTCAATGTAATTATATATTGTGTAGTAAAATTAAGGATAAAATATATATATATTTTTTTTTTGAAAAAAAAAATCCGAATAGTTGTTTGGGAATGTGAAATTGACACTTTCTTTTAAGAATCAATTTCAACCTAACTTATTTACTTAAAACAAACTTTTCATCTAATTTTCCTCAATTGTGAAAAACGTATTCCTATAATTGGCACACATTTTCCACGGAAAAAAAAATTACTAAAACACCCAAAAAAAAAAAAAATTCACTTTTCACAAACAGTCTCATGAATTTGACGTGAAGCACAAAATGACATCTGGTAAAATTTTGGATAATTATAATGTTTATCCAACAACATCTCATAGTATAAATTTTTTTTTTTAATGCAGTAAATTTTTAATTAAAGCCAGACAAACCAGCTGTTAATAGTTAATATATAGAAACATATTGCAAGATAATTTTAGTATTGTTGTCCTAATACTTGTTGCATTTATAAGCTATGTTCTCCAGCTAAGATAACAGTGTCACCTAAAATTCTTGATTAATGATTATAAACTAAGTTACAAATGTTGGATTGGGAAATACTTATTGCTCTTATGCGGCAGGCTTTTTGTTTTCTTCTGCCTCTTAAAATGGATGAAAATCTTACACAATGTCTTTGGATACAATCTATGCAGCACATTTGCCATAGCTGATTTCATTCTTTCTTAGACAACTCTACTTGTCTCAATGTAGAAAACAAAAAGACCCTTTTTTTTAAAAAAAAAAAAAAAAGGAATTGAAAAATACAATTCATTTCATATAAAATTATTTAAATAACTTGACAAAATGATTTCTAGTGATCATGATTCATTAGACATCTTTTTACCATAAATAATCATCACCTATTGGCATTATTAACATAATAATTGTTAATTAACTTCCTTTTTTGTGACTATTCAAATGAATATACCTAAGGAGAATTTTCATTGACCCTCTTAAAGTTTGCTAAAAAAATCATCAAACTTCTCTCAGATTTCAAAATTCATCACTTATCAACTTTTTGATTTAATTGACTAATAAAAAAAATCTGTTTTACCCCTCTATGGGTAGAAATAAATTAATACTTAGTAATTATTTAATTTCTTGTTATAAAAAGAAGTAAAGTAACACATATAAATTACAAACCAATGCAAACTATTTTTCATTGTGCGATACATTATGAAGTAAAATAACACATCAAATGCTTCATTCATCGTTAAAGGCCAAATAGACTTCTTTGTGAGTCAATTTACTCGAAAGTAAAATTTTGTAATATATATTAAATGTTGACTTTAAAATAAGTGTTTTTCTATTTTTTTTTTCCTTTTTTTTTTTTTTTGGGGTTTTGGGTGGTTTGTTTTTTTGTTTGGGGGGGGGGGGGGGGGGGGGGGGGGGGGGGGGTGGGTGGGTGTGTGTGTGGTGGTGGTGGTGTGTTGGGGGAGCTTATATTTTTTTTACATACTTTAAAAGATCAATGAAATTTTTTCCCAAATCTAATATGCAAAAGTGAATTTTGAATTGGACATATATGTTCCAATGATAAATATTGTAAAAGTGACTGAAAGTACTTTTCCTTAGAATGCGGATCACCCATTTTCCCTACCCTTATTCTTGTCTATCTAGTAATAGATTCACAACCCCTTTTCTTTTTCTTTTTTTAAGAAAAAAAAAAAAAAAAAACTTTGATACATTTTTCCTGAAGTGGCTTTATATCATTGGCCACAGAAATGGAGAGAGAAAAAAGAGATAGAAATTCATATCCCTTCAAATATTATGGATAAGAATTAAGTAGTAAAAAGGCTATGAAAACCAACTGTAAAAATAAAACCCAATAGAAACCTAAATTTAATAAATGAAGCAATCATATATTGCCACTTCAAAGACATTGGATCTACCTTTATTAACATTTTTCTAGTATTATACTCATCGAACACCACATTAATTGATACAAAGTTTATTATATTTAAAAAAATAAAAATAAAAAAGTCACAAAGCTATATTTTGACGAGATATATGTATAATTTCTCAAACTATCTGTACAATGTCTCGAGAGAAAGCTCCTCCACTAAAAAAAGAGCGAAAGAACAAGGAATTAGACTATATATGATGGACCCCACATGGAGACCCACACAACTATTTTCTCACCAATCAAACATCCCACAAAAACGAATAAGAACAGCCTGTGATATAGCTGTGAACATAACATTTCACCACCTCCTTCCCTTCTTCCCACTCCACCATTTTTCTTGTTCTCCTTAACCCTTCCTTCTTCTTTGTTTAAAACAAAAACAAAGACTCTCAACAAAGAAAATCCCATAACCCACATTTCCTCTTTTTTTTTTTTTTCAAAAAAAAAAAAAATTCCACCACCATGAGCTCCATTGTTCAGAGCTTTCAAAAGCGAAGTTTCTTGCCCACCATGCCCGCACTTACAAACCCCAATGGATCACTACCAGTTTCACAATCTAAACAAGACCCTAGTGAAGATCAAAACCAAGGAATCCGGAGGAGACTTTCCTCTCTTTCCCTCAAAATCCAGCCAATTTCTTCTTCTTCTTCCCCTGTTGCTTCATGGGCATTTCGAAGATCCAAGTCTGTGTCATCAATGGGGGAATATGCAGGGAGTTCCATAAGGAAATGGTGGGATTGGGGATGGTCTTGGATCCTATCCAGAAAACCCATTTTCGCTCAGGATCTGGAAATGAATGAGGAAGAGACTAAGCTTCTTGGGTCCCACAACAGAGGAAGCTGGAGACATGTTTTCTACAAAGTGAGGTCGGAGTTGAGGAGGTTTGTGCGTTCGGACCGTGTTGATCTTCCTCAAACTTGTAGGTATGAGTCTTTCAATTATTCCAAGAATTTCGATGATGGAAGGAAAATCCACTTGGTTCAGTGCAACTGAGAAAGTTATCTGAGCTTTGATGGGAAAAAAATATATAAGGTTAAAGATTCAGATCGAAGACATATGAGAGACTATATTGTTTGGGTTTTTTATTACTATTACTATTATTTTAATTTTTTGTTATTTTGTTATTTGTCAATCTTCATTCTGTGAAAGATATATCAATGAAGTAATGGAAATTAGACAGATTGTTCTATATCATGTGGGTTTGTTTGTGGAATTAGACAACTGTTTGGTGGTCGAGAAATTCGAGATTATATCATCCTATTTTTTGCTGGGAAAAGTTCTCCAGCTAATAATATTTTCAAGTAAATTGCCTCAAAACAGTACAAACTTGTCAATGAATTCAAGCTTCTTTTTTCCAAGACAATGGGAAATTGCAGGAAATGTTTCATCAGCACATATCAGATTGACAGCATTAGCAGTACATATTCTTGTTCCTATTATTATTATTATTATTTTCAGCAGGATCTAATTATTTGTATTTGTACAAGCTTTAAATTATGTACGTTTGTAATGTAATATAAGCTTCTGTTCTTTACCTTCCTAAGAGATCTTGGTTTTGTAAGTGTGAAAATCTACCACTCTCTTACAAACTTGGCCAACTATTCGACCATATATACAAATGAGTTATAAAATCAATTCAAATTGGTGGATCGAAAACGTTGTTCGATTGGCAAGGTTTTATTTTTTTATTTTTTGAATGTACAGAAGTAAAGCTAGACAAGCTCATACCACTCATGTGGATGTGACTTTCTCTCTCTCTCTCTCTTGGATACAAAACTCTTTCATGGAATTGTGTTAATGGGTTTACGTCCAGATTTGGGCAAAGGGTCAAACTTAATTTTCCGTACACTATTCATATTTGGAGTGTCGGTGAAGACAGACTAGAAAGTAATATTGCCAATCATTGGCCAGCAAGGATCTAATATCATGAACAAAAGCTGGTTAGCCTGGAAACCACATGATGAGGCTGTTATATTTCCACTTTTCACAGTCAAATTAAAGTTCCTGTTTTTTCTCTTATGACATGTGTCAATGTTAAATATGTGTTTAACCTTATGTTATTTCAAAAAAACAAAAAAGGAAAAGAGTTTTTTTTTTTCTTTTTTTTTTTTTTGATAAATAAAAAGGAAAAAAGAGTTATGTATCATACGAAAAATGTGAACATGTCAATTAATAAATTAAATCTAGAAATTTTATATTTGTAAAGGAGCAATCCTGCTCGAGTTGTGTTTTATAAGAATGTCCTCTCAACTTATCAACCTGCAGATGTGGCAAATGAAAAAGTGACACATCAATTAATAAATTAAATTTAATAAAGTTGTTAAACAAATGGCAGCCTTAGGGATGGCCACGTCAGTATGTTCCTAAGATAAAAGTGTCCTGATATACATAATAAGCTGCGTACTTTTATATAATTACAGGTTAGACCACATTCTCTTTCTCATACAATAATATTTTTTGAACTTTAAAATCTGACAATAATTAAGGGCAATGTTAGCAGTTTTATAGTTTGATCCAAATTGCAAAAAGTGGTATAATACCAAAGATGAAAGGTGTTACCCTTACCAGGATATTGGGTCTTTTTATTTTTATTTTTTTCTAGTTTAGAATGTGAATATTTGGTAATTTTCCCCCAAAAAAAGAAAGAAAGAAAGAAAGAAAGAATAATAAAACAGAATATCCGAGTTCAACCTGCTTCAAAATTCGTACATAGATTAATTTAGATCCATGCCCCCCGGTCCCCAAAAATGTGGGTGATAGTATTTTCCAAGGAAGATTGCATTTATTTATTTATTTATTTATTTTTTTCTTCTTCTATAGCAGAAGGGAGTGTATTCGAAGCATGAATTATACAATTTCATGTTATTATATATGTTATTTAGAAAACTGTCGGTGCATATAATATATTCTATTAAGGAGGAGTGTCATATGCTTCTCGCACAACTTTTCACAAAATTAGAAAAAGAGAAAGAAATGATTAGGTGTCTCTTTGAGTTTTGACTTGGAGGGAGTAGGAGAGTAGCCAAAGCACATGGATCCCATCAAAATTGAGCATCACCGACAATATATAAATACACGTACAAAGATGGTAATATATGATATGTAGTCGCTGAGCTGGCATTTTTTTGACCATTTTTATTTTATTTTTTGTTTTTAATAATTCTCAAATTTTGAGAAACTAATATATTGGAATATAGTGAGGACAGATTTATGAGAACTGGTTTTTATTTATAACAAGGGGGAAAAAAAAAAAAAAAACTCATGTAACTCACTGTTTTTCTATATTCTGAAATAAAAAATAATTAGAAATAGAAATTATATTTAAAAGAATTATTAAGATTTAGGTTTGAAAAGAAAAGAAAAAAATAGAGGATTATGAAAGGTTGACAGTCAGCTAGAGTGTGAATTAGAGGGTACAGAACTGACAACTCAACTAACAATAGCAAACCTAACGTATTTATGAGTAAATGTAAAGAAATTCACACAGCAACTTTTAATTTTGTTGAGATAGGTCCTCGAATGTATTTGTTCGTGGAATTATTGGTTATATTGTTTGTTTGGTATATGCTGTATATGTACATAGTTTAAAAAATATGATTCATTTTATTTTTAGATAAGATCTTATTGCGATGAATTACAAAAATGGGGGAAAAAGTTCTTTGGTCGTAAAATTTTTAAATAGCTTTTTTGAAATTAAAAAAAATATATAACAGAAGATGAAAACAAAACAAAATTTGGTCAAAAAAGAAAATAACTGAAAAAGTATATTAATCCAATATAATTGTTCAAAAAACAATTAATCAAAGACTTTTGTGTTGTTCATTTAAATTTTTTTTCTTTTTTTAAAAAAAGAACAACATGATGGATCCATCTGATTCAATAAAATCCGGATTTATTATGTTAATCCAATATATTTGGATTGAATTATTTTTTAAAAATATAATAACTAATAAGATTGGATCAGTAAATATTTTATACACAAAAATTATAACCAGAACCCTCTTTTATTTTTATTATTTTTATTTTTTTATTTTTTGGGCTGTATCTTTCTATTTCAGTTTAATACAGTTCATATCTTTCTATTTAAAAAACAAAAAATAACACCAACAAACGCCTCTTGCTTGTGAACTTCATTAATAAAAATAATACCATGACCAAAACCACGTTTTTCTTTGTCATTTCTTCACGCCTTACGTTGTGAAGAAATCCTCAGTCGTCATAATGACATGGTCATGACTAAGGAACTAGGGCCCATTGTTGAAGGCTTTTTCTTTTTTTTTCTTTTTTATTTTGGGTGAAACATATTGTTGAAAGCCTTGTGAGGACAAAGCTGTTCAAAAGTTTCTTTGTCACCCTAGCATCTGGGTTAGGCCAAAGATATTCAAACATGTACCATGTTTTTATCATTATCGACCACTCTCCATAGACGCTAAGGTCTATAGTATGAAGGGGAGTGATTGATAATGGATCGTTTGTAAATCTCATGCTTCTAGGGCTATTAGAATTTCTAAGGATCACATTCTGCTACGATAAATACAATTATGTACATTTATCAGTCGGTTCAATGAAGATATAGGATATATGAATGTAGATTTGTAAGTGGCTAGAAAAAAAAATATGGGATATCTATCCTTAGTGCTATCAAAATCATATCACTTATTGTTGGAAACACATTGAATATAAAGAAAAACTTGTTTGGTTGGCGAGCGTCATTATCCATTCCAAAGATAAAGATAATGGAGGTTCAAGTAATTGGATGGATGGCATAGGAGACAATACAACAAAAAAAAAAAAAAAAAAAAAAAAAAAAAAGAAAAGAAGAAGAAGAAAATCTTGCATATAATGTCCAATTAGTATTACCAATTGTTATATATTGGTAATTGTTAACTTTTCAATTTACTATTCTTTTGTCGATATTACAATATTTTCCAATTAACTTTTTAATTTATTCTTTTAAATATTATAATATATATATATATATATATTGTTTTAAAAAAAAAATTCCAATCTACAACATCAAAGATATGAAATGAAGGGCTTACTTTAAAATTGTTTCGGCCGATAAATTAAAACATGAATAAAAATATTTTGTAATTTTCCTTGACATTAATATGTAATTATGAGATTATTATTATTACAATTATTATTATTATTATTTGTAGGTATTACAATATTTTTCAATTAACTTTTGAATTTATTTTTTTAAATATTATAATATAGATATTGTTTTTTAAAAAAATCTAATCTACAACCTCAAAGATATGAATGTGAAGGACTTACAGCATTTCCAATGACTCTATATATTGATTATGTCCATTTAAATTTTTTTTTCCACATAAGATAAATGAATAAAGTTTTAAAAAATAATTTTCAATGGTTCTGTGTATTAGTTTTATCAAGTTAATGTGGTAACAAAAGAAATAAAAGTTGTGAATGACACTATCTACGTCTAAAAGCTCTGTTAGATAGGTTGAATTAGTATTTTATTTTTTTTTATTGACTTTTGTTAAAAGAAAAATAGATCCTGCATAGACTTTTAATTTTTTTAATTACATATAATTTCAAAATAAAAAATTACACATTAGCATTTTAGGATATTTTAAATAAAACCAATTGAAAAGAAATTGTTTAAAATATTATTTATAAAATAGAGAGAATGTCATATAAGTATGAACACTTTTTAAAATCAATACCACATAAACTCTAATAAAAAGAACTATTTGAGATGCTCTTACTTTAAAATTGTTTCAGCAGATAAATTAAAACATGAATAAAAATATTTTGTAATTTTCCTTGACATTAATATGTAATTATGAGATTATTATTATTTTGTTCAATTATCATGTTCAACATGCAAAGTATTACCGATCGTTTTATATTGGTATTTATTAACTTTTCAATTTATTTATTTTTTGTTGGTATTACAATATTTTCCAATTAACTTTTTAATTTATTTTTTAAAGTATTATAATATATATATATATATATTGTTTTTGAAAAATTCCAATCCATAATTTCAAAGACATAAATGTGAAGAGCTTACTTTAAAATTGTTCCAGCGGATAAAATAAAACATGAATAAAAATATTTTGTAATTTCCCTCAACATTAATATTTAATTCTAAGATTGTTATTATTATTATTATTATTTTTTTTTTTGAGATTGGTAAAAAGATTAAAAATCTTATCTTTTAATGAAAAGAAATTATATTAATACAATTTTTAAAATAATCTAATATCTTTTATGCTCATTTCCCTAGTAGAGACATCGTCATACCTGCACAAACAGACCTGATCATTCAGCATTCGTTGATCTGTTTATGATCTATTATGTGACAAAGCTATCGGTGGAAAAAAAAAACTAGTAGCACAACGTTTAAATGTATTCAATTTATACTTTTATAGAGTTTTGGGAAATTAAGGACTTTATAAAAATTAAAGATATTTGATGACTTTTAAAATGTTTATAAACATTATGGTGTATTCAATTAAATTTTTTTAAAAGTTAATTAAAATAAAGAGTATTAAATTTGCCAATGATGTTCATTGACTTTTAAAAATCTAAACTTTTATAAACTTTTGATTCAAAAATATAAATATTTACCTTACAAATTATCAACCATCCATTTTTAAACTTTTGTAAACTTTTCGAACTTTTTGACAATGCCCCATTTTCTTCCTTCCCTTCAACTTGAAAACTTGAGAATGCACCTTAAATTTTTTTTCCCCTGATTTTAATATTGGTATAAATAATTAATAATATTTTTTTCATTTAATTTACCAAATAAATGTATAGATTTCACATTTACATCACTTTTATTCAGGACAAGCCAGAAAATGACCAACGAGAGGGGCCGAGATATATATTTTTCTTAAATAATTTATTGAATAAAATTATCTAATTATATATAAACAAGTAATATAAAATATTATCATTTTTTATAAGTTAAATTAAATAATATAATATATGAAGAGCAAACAAAAAGGTCTTATCAAGAAAGAAAAAAATTGTTAATTGAACTTAAATACAATTCATGTGTCTTTTCTCTGTTTTTTTTTTTCTTTAATAAAAAACTTATATTTCGATATGTTTTGTTCCAAGTATGTGTTATTGTTAAAAGTATTATTCCTTGATTAATCAATATCATGATATATATATATATATATAGTGTCTGGCTATAATAAGGACCGGCCGTATACAATAGATTAGGACAAAAAACATGCTGAAATTGAGAGGCTTTGAATTTGCTCATCTGTCACGAACGGACCAGATTAAAGCTTTCTCACGTGTGGATTTTTGCCCAAAGCTTCCCTTCCCGCTCTCTCCTTTCTTGTATTCCCGCTCACACCTGCTTTTGCCAAATTCCAAAACGCAGCAGCTCTCACCAGCTCACACCACCATTTCCAAAATATCCTCTTCTCCTCCTAACCTACATTCCTCTTCCAGCTTACCTCCACTCTTCCCAACCCACCGTTCCAGCCACTATTCAGGATCCAGCCATTTCGAAGAGGAGCCGCCGTGATTGCCTAGCCGAGTGAGTGTGAGTTAGCTAGTTGTTGTTGCTTCCTTCCACTTCTTCATTTTGATTGATTCATTTTGATTTTACCTCTGTCCTCTGTTATCTGCTGGTGTTTTTATGTTTGGTAATTTTTTGTTTTTTCATTCTAGTTGCCATATATATGTTAATTAACCAAGATAGAAAATGAAATTATGTTATATAGAACACCACTGAAACATAGCTATTGATTAATAATTTGCTTTGAGAAACAATCCCAAATGGATAAAAGCTAGCTCAAATGGTAGACATGCAAGCACAAATTATTTTAGGATTATTTTAGGAAACCATTAAAAGCTAACAATATAATTATGTAAAAATGTCTTCTCCTTACATGGGGTGGCCACCATGTTCATATTTCCTTTGATCATCACTGAGGCAGAGTTTACTATAACACAAAGTTCAACTTTTGCAATGCGAGTCAAATACTTGTTTATTTTTCCCTTTGACATGGCTGGTGAATCAATTCAAAAGAAATACAGATTCAAATTTTTAGTAAAAATGATTTTATTAGCAATGAACAATGAATTAATATTGAAGAGAATTTTTTGTGGGTGGGTTTCGTCCTATTCTTTGTATAAAATTTAAGATTTAGAAGATAATTGACATATATAACTGGACCAGCTTACTTTGAGAAGGAAATATCTGGCTATATATTTGATAGTCAATCAAAATAATTATAAAGAAATGGAAATTAAGGATACTTTGTAGTTGTCACATTAAGCTTACCAACCATGGACATTTAACGTGTGTAAAATTTTATGCATGCTTTTCATGTTTTGATCACAATCTGAAATATTTCATGCCAATAGCCAAAACTGTTTACATAAAATGAGACTTTCATTATATGTTATGATGTGTCCAATATTAGTGACCATTGGCAACTACACCATTCTCACAGTGTGAGGTGTTATCCCCTTCCTTCTTGTCATAGAATCTTCAATACTTGGTGTCAACTCCAGTGAGGTAGTATGTGCATGGGGAAAGGAAGCTACTATATTTGCTAGTCACAAAGTCATTGGCTCCATAACGATGCTCCATCAACTTCATAGTTTCGACAAATTTCTCTGGTGTGAATTGCAAGAAAACCACATCCATTATAGTGTATTCAATAATAGGACACCTATGTAACTTAAATTCATTAAGTATGTGATAAATTCTCCTTCCTATAGAATAGGAAATGTTTTATATTTTATAATTTATGCTTTTCTAGGCAGAAAACACATTCACTTCTCTCGATCAGGTAAACCATGAAGGGGAAGCATTATTGTCAAAACCTTCTTACTAATATTCCACATGAGCCTAGTGTCCATTAGTTATTATCCTAACCTGAAACTTATGTATAACCTCCTGAATCCAAGTAGACAAAAAACTTCAAGGAACAGGGGTAATGGATTCCCCATGTTGCCGAAGATCTTTAAGTAGCAAATTACCACAAGAATTTGCATGCCTATGCATGTTTCTTCATTTAGAGAACTTTCAAGACTCTGAAATAAAGTGGAGGAGACATGATCTTGTCTGTGCAGGGACATTCAACGGTATGTATTCCAATTAGTATGACAAGAAATTATAGTTTATAGAGGCGGTAGAAAAGTACCTCATGTCTTGACTTCAACTTCTTTTTAACATCCAATACAGTTGCAATGTTATCCAAGCTAAAGGAATGTTGGCTGTAACACCCCGTCCCGAATCGCACCGGAATCCGTGCACGTTGACCGAGGTTGACCGTTGACCGTTGACCGAAGGGGTCAAAGTTGACTTTTTGACTCGGTGGGAATTTCGAGTTGACCAGGGTACCGTGGCGAAGTGCATGACGCCCTGAGTTCGTAGACTAGTAGCACGTCGAAAACGGAGCTACGGTTTGAAAGTTATGGGCAAAACAAGTTGAAGTGTAAACTGTCTAAAAGGTGCCGGGAGTTGACTTTTTCTTGTGATGTAATTGTGAGTTGACTCTTGTATGGTTGTAAAGTACTCCTCGATACGAGTTCATAGACTAGCGGCACGCTTAAATCGGACATCCGGTTAAAAAGTTATGGACGTTTGAAGTTTACCGGATACCGTATTATTTTAATGTTTTTGGGTCGTGAACAGTGAAATGCCACGTGTCAGCTTCTGAGTGGTCCACGTGGCATGAACAGTGTCACGCAGGGTTTTAATTTTGAAAAACTCTCGGGGAAGAGAGAGAAAGAGAGAGAAGAGAGAGAAAGAGAGAGAGGAGAGAGAAAGAGAGAAAGAGGACCCGCCGGCCGCCGGCCATTTTCACGTTTTTCCGGCCTAGTTACTGTACACGCGCCGGCCAGCCAGATTGCCCACCTCATTTCCGGCAAAACCTCCAAATTTCACGGCGAACGGCCGCCGGACGCGCCCGGATCGGACGTCCGAAGTTTGGCGGCGATTTTTCCCCTCCACCGCCGGCCACCGCGAATCGGCACTGTTCCGGCCATTTTCCGGCCACACGCGCCTGACAGCCTTGATCCTCTCCTCAAGTCCGGCCTACCCACCAAAAATCACGACCATCGGACCACCGACGCGCCGGGATCGGAGCGTTTTCCGGCGAGGGGTCGAAAATCTTCAAACGGTGATTTCTCCGCCGTCCGACCTCCGTTTTGCTCACCGTCGGTCCCGTTGGATTGCTCTCCTCACGATCTACAAATCTGCAAAATTTCACAGCAAACGGCCACCGTCGGAAATTACTGTTCCGGCGACGGTTGCCGGTGACGTGGCGGCCCGCCGGAAATTACTGTTCCGGCGAGTACCCCGAAAATTCCGGCCAGCTCCAGTCCGCAGTGTTTGACCTCCTGAACCCAAATCCGACTTCCGTTTCCACCAATTCGCGACGGTTTGGGAGAATTGCGGAGCCGAAACCCGAAAAGCTTCCCGATAAAATTCCGACCCCGTCGGGTACGATCATCGGAAATTAAGACCGGATCTGTGATTAGCATCACTCGAGCTTCGATTCGGTATATAATTCGTAAATTTTAGTTATCGTTTGGTGTTCGCTCCCCGGGTACCCATTTGGGGATTACCCGAATAAAATATTAATATTTGTGGTTTTGGTACTGTGGATGTTTTAGGTGCACGTGCAAGTAGCGGAGTCGATCCTGCGGAGGATCTTGATTGAGATACGTGCACAAGGTGAGTGACCCACCTTCAAATTAATTTGGGGAATTTAATTGATGAATATATTATGTGTGAATTAAATATTTGGAATTTAATTTCTATGTGCCAAATATTTATTGGATTTATTGTAGAATTATTTATGAATTTATTGGATTTAAGAAAATGTGCATTTTATAAAAGTATGCCATGTGAAATTATTTTATGGATTTGAGGATTTTGAAATTGGTGTGGTTTTAATGGTAAATTGGGTACGATTTGATTTTCAAATATTTCAAGGAAAATATTTGGTTATGTTGGTGATTTCAATTTTTATGAAATATGCCCATAAAATATTATGGGATTTGATTATGATATTTTGAGAAATTATTTATGCTTGGAAAAAATGTGGATATTTGAATTGATGGATTTGGGAGTTGGTGGATTTGAAAATCATGGGATTTATGGTATTAATTATAAGGAAATTGTGGAGAATTTCCCGGTTCAAGCGGATGGATTATGCCCGCTATGTTTATGAAAAATGTGAAATTTGTTTTATAATTTAAATTGTGGATGTTATGATTTTTAGATGCACCGTGCACGTACTGGTGTTCTGATTATGTGATATGGTATATGTGATATGGATATTGTGCACACGGATATGATTAGCGCGCAGGTGGGTGTGAGTAGCGCGCGGTTGATATTATGAGGGTGTCCTGTGGATGCCATCGGAGAGGGCGGCCACCCCCCTTTGGCCGGGACACTAGGTTAGCAGCGGCGCTGTGGGACGCCACGCGACCGTATGCCGGTTTCTTTCTATAACCTCCTGTCTGGCGGTACCTTGGGACGCTGGGTACTGTTGGCGCCACTGGTATATAGTGGGTGCATCAAATTATTTTCAGAACTATGTTTTAAAAATAAAATGTTAATGAAAAATATAATTGTTACCGCTTCTGGTATTTAATTGATGTCTTGGTTTTCGGGAAATATGAATAAAGGGTTTTGTGAAAATGTTTTAAAAGGGGAACCTTTCCAACTGAGAGAATTGTAAGGGTTTTGAGAGACATTATTATTTCCAAATAATTATTATTTATATACCTATTACCGTGGTATGATAGTGTAGAGTAGTAGGGTCGCTCACTGAGATGATTAGCATCTCACACTCTTAAATTCCGTTCCTCTAGGTACCAGGTTGTCGGTGTTCACTCGGAGCGGACTTGATCTTCCTCGCTGTATTTGTTCGCGCAGTACCTTGTTCTTCTTTTACTGCAGTTGTAATATTTCGTTCACTTTTGCTGTATTCTGTATTTTGTAGTACTTCATAAAGCTCTGTATACTGTATGGGACACTTATGTATTTGTATTGCACTGGATTACTGTATTTTTATTTTGGAGTGCTGAAATTTGTGGAACCAGTTCGTCGTACTGTGGGAGGAATAAGGGAACAATTATAGAAGTGTGTTTTCAGTGCAGGAAATTTTGTGGTAAGTCCATCCCTTAGGGGAGGTTCTGCCGGATCTTCCACAGAAGGGTCCGGTAGGGTTTCCCTGGGATCAGGGCTTGTCTAGGGTTCCGGTGGGGAACTTTGGACGGGTCCTGACATTGGCCCTCACTGAAACGCAATGAGAACATTGTAGCAGTTAAGCCATTTCCATATGAGAACATCACCACCTGGTTTCCAGCCTACAAGTTTCAAGGACAACAAAATTTTGAGAAAGATATTTCAGATTTGGAGATCATTGTGGTAGTTAAGCCACTTCCATATGAGAACATCACCACCCAGTTTCCAGCCTGCATGTTCTTAATTTCTTATTTATCATTAATCTCATACTTACGCTGTTACTATTTTTTCTTCTTTCAATAATATTGATGCTATATTGTTGCTTTTATGAATTCTGTTTGGTTTTGCCTATGCATGTAACTTCTACTTGTTTGTCTTTCTCTTGCTTTCTCTTCATGTTTATCAATTGTCTTCTCATTTATGCACACTTGTTAGATTTTGGCTAAATTGCGTTATTTTTTTTAACATTTTTCTCTTCTATTTAGAAACTAAACTTTCTTAAGATAAAAGAGATTACCACCTTTGATGATGGTTTTGCTTTGCTGTCTACCATATTAGAAGTACAACCAATTAGCTCAACAATATTGGAAACATGAATGTAGAAAATTTGGAAGCAAATTTTGATCCTATAGGATTTGAAGACATATCCCTGCTATCACATTCGAAATCTGTGGATTATGTTTACATTCCCCAAGTGGCCAAAAACTACAAACCAAAGGTTGGACAAGAGTTTGAATTGTTAGATGGGGCACATGAGTTTTACATTAAATATGCAAAAGAGGCGAGGTTTAGTGCTCGTAGCAATTCGACCAAGAGACGTAAAGATACGAATGAAGTTGTCAAGAAAAAAAATTGTGTGTTATAAGGAAGGAGTATCTTCTATAAAGGATAGTGAGAGAAAAAGGTGTCGAGGGATGACAAGAGAAAATTGTAAAGCAAAACTTGCTGTGGTTAAGTCAAAATTGGGAAAATTTGTCATCACTGTATTTGTTGAAGAATATAGTCATCCATAATTAACCCCTCGAAGAGTGCATTTATTGAGGTCACATCGTAGTGTGTCTGAAGCCAAGAAATCACTAACCTTGCAATTTTCAGCAGCAAATGTGCCAACTCATCAACAATAAGCATTCTTGAATTTGAAGCAAGAGATATAGAGAATATTGGGTGTATGAAGATGATGGTAAATGGATGCTTCTTTTTTAAAATAGATGTAGATGATGATGGTAAATTGACGCGTTGTTTCTTGGGTTGATTCGGTGTCTAGAAAACCTTATGGATGTTTTGGTGATGTAATTGTATTTGATACAACTTACAACACTAATCAATATGGTATGATATTTGCACATTTGGTTGGGTTGAACAATCATGGTCAAACGATGCTTTTTGCATGTGCATTTTTAAGTGATGAAAGAACAGAATCCTTTGTTTGGTTGTTTGAGTTATTAAAAGATATCATGCTGACTAACAACCCAAAGATGATCATTACCAATCAAGATCCTGCAATGACAAAGGCTATATCTCAGAGCTTATTAAATACATTTCATAGGTACTGTAGTTGGCACATACTTGAAAAGTTCTCTACGTATTTAAATGCAATCACTTATAGAGATTTTTATAAGGACTTCCAACAATGTATTTGGGAATCAGAATGCCCTGAAGAGTGTGAAATAAAATGGGTAACTACCATCGAGAATGCAAGCCTATATGACAATGATTGGTTAAAAGGAATATTTGAGCTATGTTCAAGATGGGTGCCTGTATATATTAATCACATATTCTCAGTTAGAATGTCAAGTAGCCAATATGCAGAAAGCTCCCATGCATTTTTCAAGAAATATGTTTCGAAGATAAACTTATTGATGGATTTCATACTTCGATTTAATAAGGCGTTTGCACATCAACGTCACAAAGAGTTAGGGGCTGATCACGTTGATATTAATGAGAAGCCTATTTTGAAATTGCCATTTGAAATGGAAAAGCAAATGGCTAAGATTTACACACGCAAGAATTGGACTTTGCATCTTGTACATGTAAGAAGTTTAAGAGTGAAGGAATTCCCTGTAGACATATCTTGGCAATCTTGCGACTCTTTAGTAATATTCCTTTACCAAATCAATATATCATGAAAAGGTGGACTAGAGGTGCAAAATCTCAAATAATAATCGATAAGCAAGGTGTTGAGATAAGTGGATAGCGTAGTTCAATGTTGACTTGGTGAGCTAAACTATTCCAACTTGCTTCGGAAGTCATTGATAAAGCCATAATACATGAAGAGGCAAGTGTAATTGTGAATGATGGTCTTCAAAGTTCGCTAGGCACGATTGAATCCATAGTTAGCAACATGAAGAGTGGAGGTATTTCTTAAAAAGGTAGCACTACTCATGACTTTGAAGCTTTGAAAAACTCATCTGCTGTGAGGGCAAAGGGATGTGGACAAAGATTAAAAGGGGGAAAGGAGAAGGCAAAAATGCCAAAAAGTATAGAGGTCGATGCTGCAATGGATGTGGAAAAATTGGGCAATCACACGACAAAAGAAACTGTCCACTCCTCAACAATCTGTAAGAAAATAATACATTTATTATTTATTACTCTTATGCAATTTGTATGATCATACCTTTTACAAACCATGCTAGTCATCTATATAGGTTCTCACAAAATGAGGAAAATTCCCAACACACATCAGAATGTGATTCTGAAGCGGATAGTTTTACTTTTACATGTATAAAACTAAGTAGTATCTTATGGTCTTCAATATTTTATTGAACTAACATGCTGCTAATCTAATAACTTGCTTCATTTTGGCAGGTCTGCATGAGAAAACTAAAGGATGATCTATCTTGTAACAACTTTAGGAGAATAAGATATTTTCTTATTTTGGTGTACTTGTCTGGATTTTTCTATCTTATAGCAAGCACTATCAGTTGATTATGTAAAATAAAGCTGTGTTATGATAATAGACTCCGTACCTTTCCATGTATTGTAATATGAAGTATTGTTTAATTATTGGAATGAATGTATGCTAGTTTTTCTGATGCTGGTTTGCCATTTATTTATTCACATCCTACTCAATTTATTTATTCAGATGCTGGTTTGCCACTTATTGTTCATTTCACAAAGTTTTCATTCAATCTAGTAATAGTTATCATAGTGTACTGCTGTGTTGTTGTTGCAAGTGGAAAAACATACTCATGGATGTAGGGAGACATGAAGACAAAAATACTCATAGCTTTTCTCCATTTGATGGAACCTTCAGATAAAGGAAGACATACATTGTAGTTCCAATGGTTGATTAATATATTCTATGTTTAATATGGTTGCAATTGTAAAATAAATGCAGTGTTGGTTGTTAGATGTACGTATTGGCTATTAAGAAATATTTTCTTGTCACTGACTAATAACTGAAAGTGAGATGTCAAATTTTCTTGCTAGATGTCAAATTTCAGTAATTAGTTCACAACACAAACATCCTAGTTACACTTCCCAAGCTCGTGAGCTACAACAATTTCAATCCAAGTATTTGACAACATTCTCAACATTTTCATTTATGGTAAATTTAGAACCTGTTCATGGTACAATTCAACATTAATGTTCAGCAATCACATTGTCACAAGTATGAAGGCTAACAGCTAGGAGTGTGGCTTTGTGCCTACGTTCTTTGCAGTTGTGTTCTGTGGGTTTTTTGGTTGTATAAAACATCCTTCTCAGCACAAAAAAAAAAAAAAAAAACTATGAAGGCTAACAACTCCAGTGTGCTCAAGCATCAAATGGTTCATAGCAGCCTTTCTCCAGATCAACCAATATTCACTTCAAAATGGTTGTTTCGATCCATCCTTTGATGTCAACCCAAAACACTGTCCCAAAACACTGTCTTGAGTTCAGCAATTTCAGAGAACCTGCCATGCCATGCATTAAGACTATGGAAACATAAAACTTGACAACTACATATGGTATTGAATAAGAGCGCATAGTGTTAAGCTCATTGCATCTCTTTTAGACCCATGTAAAAGAAATCAATGTCATAATTGGAAGAAACCTCTACTGAAAAAAAATTCAATATGTCTTACCAATTTGGATTTCCTAAATCCTATGCATTTAGAGTTGGTTAACCTTGGCCAGTCTCAACATTGTATAATATTTGAACATACCTAGCCTTTGCAAGTAGAAATATGCATTGCCAATGTGTATCTCCCCATACAATTGCACCTATCAAATAACCATTTTTTTTCCCACTTCAAAGTTTGTCTATTGTAAACCTTTATGCATATTTCCATAAATAAGGATATGAATTAAAAATGCCCCAAATGTAAAAATAACAACAACAACAACAGTAATAAATAAATAAGTAGGACTATCATATGGTTCTGATTTCCTAAGTATAAGAGTTAGACATATGAATGGTGATGCTTCATTTTTGAACATAGGATCATCGACAACATGTAAACTTTTTCTTAATAATAGCCAATATGCAAGGTGTACATAGGCATAATGAACCAAGAAATTGGAAAACGTAACTTAAATTTGATAAGATAAGCATTTTGATCCTAATTTCTTGTTAGCTACTCTACCAATTGTGTTTAACATAGTATATGCTGCTAAATTGAATTAGTAACAAACAAAGATTCATTCTTTTCTGCTCAAATACATTCACATCTCCCTGTTTTCTCCTCTCTGTTCATTTCTTTTCTTGGTATCAAAACCAGCCTTAGATAGTAGAAAGTTCTCGGCCCAATTATATCATTAAGCTATATTTTCCTAAAAACTAACAATATTTTATCAAATACCTATTACCATTCAATATTGTCAATCTTCGACAAAAACAATAGGGACTTGATGGTATAAGCAGCCAAGAAGTAAGTGAGGATGATAAATAAGTCATGATGAATGAAAAGAACCACCACATATGAACTGAATTGCTTGAACACAACTTAATACATTTTTATACCCTACTTATTATTCAATAAAATGCTTTTGCTACAGCCTAAGTAAAACTTTCAGTCCATTAAAAATAGAAGAAGCATCATCTTAAAAGAACATTTTTTTACAAATTTGATCAATAAAAGTGAGAAAATTCAGTTTAGGCTCAGGTAGCGATTTCCATTGCCAATTCTCTGGTTTTACTTCCTATTCAATTGCAAGCTCTTTTGCCCCTATCATATAACATATTTTTCCACTATTTTTTATCAATTGCAAAGCTCCTTGGTAGAAGAATTAAAGATGGAATATGGCCAAAATTGACAAATTAGGGCTCTCTTTATTCTAGATATAAGGCTAGTCGACAAATTGACAAGAGTGGTCTAGTGCTGTCAAGTTGTCTGAAGGAGTCAATACTGATTTAGGTATGAAGTTTGAGTTAACTATTTTTAATGTCTATGGAGTTTGAGTTTAGTTATTGTTATAATTTGCTTAAGCTTCTAAGAAACATAAGACAGAAGCATAGTAGCAAACCAACATCCAACTTGGCGCCAAATATGAATCAATAAATAAATAAAATGAAAAAAAAAAAAAACAAACTGGCATCCAGCAAAATCCACATTGTTCTACTTAGCATTATCATTTGAACTGCAAAGTTGAGAAATAAGTATTTTTTGTTAAAAAACATACATAGATTGAGATGTTAAACTTTCGTCCTGCCTCTATATGAATATCCACAAAATGTCTTGTAAACTCTCATCCTGCCTTTCCAATCCCAGATACATGAAGATGGTAATCAGAATCAAGCTCCTATAGGGCAAGCTTCCCTTCCTGTGGTTGGAAGTAACCCAAAAATGTAAAGAAGATAGCAATAATTTAGGTAGTAAAGGAGAAGACAAGAATACTACAAAGTAAGCTTTTAAGCATCATATTAGTTACTAGGATATTGACGAAATGGAGCTCCACTGTCATTCACAACATAAGGTGCTACTGCTACTGTCTAAGGAATTAACAAACACGACGTCACTGACAACTGCACTTAGATACAAAGCTTCTACAAATATAGAACAAGAGAAAATTAAAAAGCAAATTTTTAATTAAACACTATTAAACCACTGCCAAATTGGTTGAAATGTCACACTTTGTGTGCGGGCCACAACATCTTCCATGAAGAAAATTTCAACAGTAACCTATACACAAGAAACAGGCGAAAGCACATAGGATACATATGGTGCTTAATAAGAACATAGAAGAGTTTCATACATATGTAGTTTACCAACCAAACAGACACATATATTACTTGACTAAATCACTAGGCAAACATTTTAAAGAAAAGAAATAATAAAATTACAATAACTATAAAAGTCTTAACGTCATATTGGTCACTCGTCTAAGTATTTTTCTGAATTGCTTCAAGCATAGTATTAGATTTCTCCACTTGCACAGATAAACGATGAACTTTACCGATAAGTATATCTATTTTGTCTACTTTAGCTTCCCTTTTTTTTTGGCCCAAATGAGTTTACCACATCCTTTTTCCTGTGTTAAGTAAACATATATAATGAAATTATTTTATAAGCGAAAACAAATGAATATTAAACACATTAACAATTATGTACGACCTATTCTCCATCTAAGCATTTCCAGAATTGACGATTTGGGTTCTTATCTATCCTTGATATTTTTAAATGCATATATTGCCCACATGAGCACATCTTGATCGGTTGAACATCACTAGTACTTGTTAACATGCTTACACAACTAATCTCAAGCTTTGACTTCTAAAGAAGACAAGGTAGGATTTAATAAGCTATAAAAAGCCAAAAGACATATATAATAAAATAAATTAAATTAAAAAAATAAAACAAAACCAAAACCAAATTAAAAAAGAAAAAAACCATCAGAAACTTCAAGGATAATTCCACGTTCTAGCTAGTCATGAGTATTGAAATTAACATTGATGATGTATACTAACAAAGGAAAGAAAGAACCATATATGACAAAATATTCTTCTTGTTAATTCAGAGTATTTAGTTTAAACACTTCACCTAAAATGGCAGACATAATAACATCGAATCAAAATCATACACCTTGAGCGCATGGCAGACACCCTTCCTATCTCATTTTCGTAAAGAAAACAAAGATGTAAAATAATAACCAAACAAAAAAAAATATAGAGAATTTTTACCAATCAAAAATCTACTACGAGAAGGCAGAATATCATAAACTAGATCCTCGCTTTCTGCCAACACACTTCAAAATTTGCTAAATGATGAAAATGCCCAATACAAAACACATGAAAGTAACACTTCAAAATCTTGGTTTCAACTAAAATCCAGAATTTTAATCTTGCCCCATTACATTTGCAGTAAGATAAATTCAAGAAAAAGGGGGGGGGGGGTAATTATTATACTTGCTTGAAATATTAAAAAGAAACACACTCTTCACTTATTTGCAGGGCTGGTCGGCCGATGGAATCAGCAGAGAATGGCTAGAATAGTGGGCTGCACGGTGGGTGGAATCTGCAAAGAATGGCTGAACGATGGGTAGAAGTTCCAGATTTAACCCAATCCCTAGATGGTGGAAGCAGCGGAGAATCTAACACAGCAGCTGGCCGATGGAAGTCGCAGAGAATGATGGTGGCTCAACATCGCGTGCGAACTAGAGATTGTGATGGCTTAACGTCACTGGGAACAGTGCGTGGAAGTGTGGAAGCACAAAATAAGAGGAGAAGGGAAGAGAAACCAGCGAACGGGAAGGGAAGCTTTGGGAAAAAATCCACACGTGAGGAAACTTTAATATGGCTCATTTGTGACAAATGAGCAAATCCAAAGGCTCCCAATTTCAGCATGTTTTTGGTCCTGGTACATTGCATATGGCAGTTCCTTCAAAAAAATCCGTGTGTCTTTTCTCTTTTTTGGTTTTCTTTAATAAAAAAACTTATATTTCGATATATTTTGTTCCAAGTATGTGTTATTGTTAAAATTATTATTCCCTAATTAATCAATATCCTTATATATATATATATATATATGTATGTATGTTTTTGAAAGATCCATATCTTTTTTTTTTTTGGCCAAAATTGACAAGTCAATATCATGACAGTAAATAATATAAAAGTCTTCTAGACAATATCAAGTAACCATAAAATTATATATTGAAAATCAAAAGCATAATAGACAAAAATATAAGTACTTCCAATTTAATAAATAGTTATGGTATGAATGTAGATTACTATCAAAATTTACATTAAAAATTCTAAATTGTTTAAATCAAAAAAATAATTAACATACCCTTTCTATAGAATTAACTAAATTTTTCTTTAAAATATCAAAATATTTATATGTAATCTATAAATATCGATCAAAATGGTTTAAAATAAAATCTATAAAAGTCAATGAAAGTTTTTCATAATTTTATAAAACTCTATAAAAATCAATAAAAGTCTATTAAATTTGTAAAAGTCAATCACTTAAAAAAGCAAATAAAAATTTTCAAATCTAGATTGAATACACTCAAGGTTGAGGTTTGTATTTTCAATTGATTATGTGACTTCTGCCATTTTTTATTTTCCCTATTCCTCTTCTTCATCTATCTTTGGCTTCATAGCAACGACCATCATTCTTATCCCTAAAGGACGAAATAAAGTTTGCAAACACAACTATTAGAGCATCTCCAATAATTCTTTCTATTGGAGTATATGTGCCATTGATTTGATTTTGGAAAGTATTCATGGTTATATGGCATTCTCTCTATTTAATAGATAATACTTTAGACAATTTCTCTTCATTGGATTCTGTTTAAAATATCCTGGAATGCTAATGTGTAATTTTTTATTTTAAAATTATATCTAATTAAAAAAACTAAAAGCCCATGCAGGAGTTATTTTTCTTTTAACAAAAGTCAATAAAAATAAATAAAATGCTGACTCAACCTGTCTAATAGAGCTCCCAAAAGTAGACAGTGTCCTTCATAGCTTCGATTTTTCTTTTTTTATTGCCATATGAGCTTGACAAAACTAATGCACAGAAACATTGGAGAGGATTTTTTTAAAAACCTTATCTCTTTATCTGATGATGTGGTAAAGGATTTTTAAATGGACAGAATCAATGTACTGCTTTTAGACTAACATATCCATTTGAAATAATTTATCAAACCAAATTTCTAGAATTCTTATCTTTTTACATACATACAATTTGATGATCTTAGTCCAAAGCACATGGATCCATAAATGAGCATCAACCACTATATATAATACATAATATAGAGATGCTTATATATATATATATATATATGATATATGGTGGTTCATCTTGAATTTTACCATTTTTATTTTTTATCTTATTTTTTTGTTTTTAATAATTCTCACATTTTGATAAGCTAATATTGGAATGTAGTGATGAAAATAGATATATGAGAAGTGATTTCATTTATAAAAGAAAAAAATATAGTTTCATATGTAACTTACTGTTATTCTATTTTTTGAAACAAAAATAAATAGAAATAAAAATAATATCTAAAAGAATTATTTGGCTTAATTTTTAAAAGAAAATTAGAGATTCACGGTCAAGTAGAGTGAATTAGAGGGAAAACTTCATATGCTTTCGAAGTTCAGAGCATTCAGGGGTCCTTTCCCACATTAGTTTGACATGTGGATTTTTTTTTCCCAACTCAAAAGCCCATTCTCTTTTAACCTTTTACTTTTTATCCCATTAAATCTCTTCTCCATTACTCCAAAAACATCTTCTCCCAAATACCCCGCCAAAAATTTTGACCCTTTCTTTTCCAAAAAACCAAATTCTTCTAATAAAAGAAGATAAAACTACCAAAAAATTTTCAGAGAGCATGAAAGCTTCAAGGTTATGAAGTTTAGTACAAAAAGGTATAGAAAAATCTACCAATCTATTTTTATTGTATCAATCTCAACAATTGACTACAAGGGTGTTTTGGTAATTGGTGGATATATATAGTTTTTATGTTTAAATATGGTTTGAAGTGTCTTCAAATTGCATCATTATTAATAGTAGCTAAGAAATTTGTTTGTTTGTTTGATATAAACACCAATACTATAACTATATTAATTGTTTCATTACATCATTCTTATAGCCCTTTTTTCAGAAAAAAAGAAGAAAAAAAAAAGGAAAGTCATTTTGTTAGTTCATACAAGTTAATTGGATGCTCTGTTATCACTTTGATTATTTAATATAATTTATGTTGTTGTTGTTGTTTTTTTTTTTTTAATCATATAAATTCTTTGTATTCAATTTAAAGTTTAATAGATTTAAAAAGAGTTCTAAATTTGAAATAATTTGATAGATTGTTAGGGAATTTTGCAGATTCCTTATGAAATTTATAAGACTCCAATGAAATCTTTGGAATTAAAGTTCACATTAACATTTTTCTTCATAATTTCACTTCTAAAATCCCTCCAAATCAATTAAAAACCATTATTTTTTTAAATCATTTAAATTCAATGACTTTTTGAATATCTCTAGATTTTAAAAGACTTCTAC
The DNA here is from genome assembly GCF_031755915.1 of Ziziphus jujuba. Taxonomy (NCBI): domain Eukaryota; kingdom Viridiplantae; phylum Streptophyta; class Magnoliopsida; order Rosales; family Rhamnaceae; genus Ziziphus; species Ziziphus jujuba. The sequence goes on from NC_083387.1 coordinate 19,500,915, forward strand.
AAAGTTTAAATTGAATACACTTGGATTTTAATAAACTTTTATAAAAGCTAATAAAATATGAACGGAATACCTCTTGATTTATATGAATTTCTTTAAAATCTGAATCAAATACCTCTAGACTTTTTTTAAATCCTTTATATTCTAAATTGAACACATCCTTGTTTAATGGTTGAATCCTCTGGCTATTTATATAATAGGAACATTATTGGTTCTACATAAAGATCAATTTAGCTTTCAAAGAAATATAGCAAGTGAAGAAGAAATTGAAGAAAGTAAGATATTTTTCTTTTTGATCAAATTATAAATAACTTTCTTTGTCCATGATTAAACAATTTGTTTGTGCATATTTAGTAATGTATAACTTAACATAGGTAATCCACTTAAGCATGGATGAGTCCATGTATGTGCATGAATATATATATATATATATGCACACACATATCGATTATTCTAAAGCTTTAAAATGTTTGATATACTTTTCTTCGTAATACACTGATGGGTGATAAGCCATGTGACTAACTCAATTTATTCATCACAAAAAAAAGATGAAGATATGCAGGAGGAGCATATTACTTTTATAACTTCCAAATCAAGCGAAAAATCACCAAAAATTGGAGTTGTGTTGCCAAATAAGGATGAAATATATAAGTTTTATAATGAATACAGAGTGGTGTTATTACCACGCGCTCTTTTGCCTATGCCATGTTAAATGTTTGTGTACTTCCTTTTATATCCTTTTAAATTATCATCCTTTTCATCTTCCAAACAAAATTCAATTTTTCTACCAAAACAACAAATTTAAACTTTTTTCATAGAAATGATACTTGTCTTTGCCTTCTCCTTCAACCTAGACAATAACTTATTCAACCACTACTAAATCATTTCTCTATATCTTTTTTCTTTTTTTAAACTTAGCTTCACAACCCCAAAAAAAAAAAAAAAAAAAAAAAAAAGCTCTATTTCCTCATCTTCTAGATGGTGCTAATCTTTCTGCAAAATGTTGCTTTTCAATCTCATGAAACCATTTTGGAAAGAATAGATTGTCGATTTGGTAATATGGCCTCAAAAGATCTTTGCATCATGTTTAAATGGTTGAAGAAATAATTTTGAAGCTCTATACAGATTCTTTAGACTTAAGTTGAAAGTGGTGGGGAATAGCAAAAAATAATAACAAATTAATGGGTATGAATTGAAAAGTGATAGTGATAAACAAATGGAATAAATAGAAAAGAATGAATTGGAAATTAAAACTATTTCGATTGAAAAATATGATGGGGAAAAGGTACACAACAAAATTATACAGTGTTTTATGGACATGGACTTATTTCTTAGCAAAGATGAGTAAAGGGCAAATGAGACAATATACAAACATTTACCATGCAAGAGGCCAAATGGCCCATGGTAATAATGCTAGCCTAAATATGTGAAAAAGACTGGTTTTAGTGTGCATAGATATAAATATCGAATATTGACAAATGAAACCATAAGAAAAAGATTGTTGGTATTATACAAAATATGATTTAAGAAGACCTAGCAACTTTTCATACGTAAAGAAAGTTAATAGATTTGAAATAATAACAAATTGTATGGAAACAAGAGAATTTACCATTGAAAATATTGTTTTTCAATTCTATCTAGATCACTATCATGAACTTGTTCCAAAAAAAAAAAGAAGAAAAAATTCTACAAGAGATGCTTAGATCACAAAGACATATAGATGAAATACAAGCAAATGCAATTGAGATAATCAAAAATCAGGTTTAAAGTCAATTAATATATTTTCTTACATGGTGGAGTAACTTGGTGGTGCTCAAAATGTAGGATTTTTGAAGTTTAATTGTAATAATTTTCTTCAGGACAAAAGGAAATTTGCTATTCAAGCTGCAAATGCACAAAATGTAATAAATCATTTCAAAAAATTGCTAGCAAATGATCCATCATGTATAAAGTGGATTCTCATTATCACATGAGTTACTTTTTTTTGAAGGAATGAGAGATCAAAGACAGATTATGCTTATTTTAGAGATGTGATAATTTTTTTTATTACTAGATACCACACAAACAAGTACAATATGATTTGGGCACCTTTATTGGAGTGAACCATTATAGGTCAAGTATTTTGTTTGGTTGTGCTTTATAGTTGGATGAGACAACAGATTCTTTTGTTTGGTTGTTTGAATCCTTTTTGCAAGATATAGGAGAAAAGCATTCGAAAACAATTTATGTTGCTCAATATCAAGCAATGACTAATGCAATTAAAACAGTTTCTCCAAGTATACAGCATCAACTTTGTTTATGGCTATTAGTCAAAATGCTTCTAGCAGCTTACTTACTATTTAAGGAACTATGAATTAAAAACTTTATACAATTGATGTCTTTATAATTGTGAGATGGAGCAAGAGTTCTAAAAAATATAGGATCAATAACTATCAATAATTAATTTGTCCAAAACCTCATGGTTGAAAAGACTTTATGAGTTGCAACAAAAAAGTTTAGCTTTTAGTAAACAATATTTCTTTATAGGCATATTGTCTACACAAAGAAGTGAAAGCATGAAAAATGGTTTTCATGATATGACAAGTAAAACATTCTCCTTTTACTTGATTTGTTCTCCAGTATAAAGATATATTGGAGCATAGATGTCGTTTAGAGTTGATGAAAGACTTTCATTGTAATCAAGATGTATCTCTTTCAGCAGGTAAAATTGAATGCAAGACGAAACAAGCAACCATCAAATAAACTCATGCAATGTTTCAAGAATTTGAAATGTAGTTATGTTAACTTTGTCTATAGAAATTAAACAAGTTAGCAATGCTTTTATACTTATGAACTATTGAAAGATGATGGTAACAATGAATACATTGCTAACTTTTAAAGCTACTAATTGCATGGTTAATTGCATATATAAAAAGTTTTAATTTATAAGCATTTTGTGTCTCTTTGCTTTCAAAGTTTTAAATTTTAACAATATGTTTGTTCTTCATCCTCAACATATCTTAAAAGGATGGACTAAAGGCATCAAAGATTGTTTGGGAATGAGCAATAATTTTAACTCAATTGCTAGTACAACAAAAAAGGCAATTGGTTTACAAATGAGCCAAATAAGGTGCAAAGTAATTCATTTTGCTAGTAAAGGTGCATTGACAGCTGAAACCACCAAAATGGTTGAACATATATTGGGAAAATGTTTGAAGAGTATTGAAAGTGTTCTTAAAGGAAAAAAGGATAAGGAAGTTGATATTAGTAAAGTAACTAAAATAGAAAGTAAGGAAGAGATTGATGAAGAAAAAACCAATGATCAAGTTTGTGAGTCAAAATCATTTCATTTATTGGATCCTCCAAAAGTTAAGATGAAAGAGGTAACAAATGCCAGATCAAAAAGCAACTTGGAAAAGAAGAGGAAGCATAAAAAAACAATGCAACTCCTGTATGAAATTGGTACTCTTCAAAAAGTGTATAATCAAAAGCTAAAAGATATTGTTCAAGCTATAGTTGACTTCTTTGCTTTTATCTTTTTTTTTTTAAAAAAAAAAATCTTTTTTTCCTTCTTTTTCCCTTCATTTGTGCTATAGATTTGATTATTATCTAATCTATATTAGCTACTGAAGCAAATGCCAATGTAAGTTTAAAAATTCAGGTTTCTTTTAAAATTTTTATTAATTTATATATTGTTTAGCTTAATTTGTATTGTAAAAATTTTATTTTTATTTTTTAAGCATTTAAAATTTGGAATCACTAAAGTAAAATAATATCTAAAGCATACATTTGGCCAATGCAAAGCTACTAGAGTAAATGTCAATGCAAGTTTAAGAATTCAGATTTGTCTTGAAATTTTTATTAATTTATATATTGATTAGTTTACTCTACATTGTAGAAATTTTATTCCTATTTTCTAAGTATTTAAAATTTGGAATCGATAAAGCAGAATAATACCTCAAGCATACATTTGGCCAACAACTATATATCAATGTCTCATTTTAATTAGATAGGTTTTCACACTTTAATATAATTAGTATGAATAAATATGAGTGTATTCATATTTGTAGGCATCATTTCCAAATTTGGATTTTGATCATCAAAGTTTGGATGAAACATGTATAACCTAAACACCAAGAGTTCCATTGGTAATTTTAGTATAACTGGTTTCTTTTTTAATTATCTATAGCAGATGCAAGATAAGATAAATTTGTGACATTGATTACAAAAGTGTTACCAATTAAAAATAGAATAATTCTCTTCTTGTCACGAGCTTCAATTAATTGGCGGGGTTGTAAAAATACCAATATTTGCTCTACTGGACTCTTAGGGGAAGGATTAGTTATCATCCTGAAGCAAAATAAAAGGAAAATTACGAATGCATTTCCAATAATGCGTATAGGAAAATGCCAGAAATATGTTAAAATATTAGCATATTGACCTCTAATAGAATAGCTAATAACACCTAACAATCATAGTGGATAAAATAGAATAAGAAATTAGGTTTATGATACAGGGTGAAATTGTAACCTAACAATTGTCAAAATGGATGCAATTTCAACAATTATTAAAAAAAACAAACGTGCATAAAAGTTGCAATTATACATATAACAAAATGCTAAAAATATATGAAAACAAAATCAGGGAAATATATATTTATATATACATACCAATCTTCATTTACTATACTCTACAAACATACATTTTAATCACACAAAGCTGAAGTCTATGGGCTTAACAATAAAGCTTTTGAGAGTTTTTTTTGTTATCTACCAGTTGGCATACGAAGTACCGAACAAACTGAAAAAATGGTGGTTTTGTGGAATGGTGCAATGGTATAAAGGGATCCAGATGGCAACGTAACCAAAAGAAAAGAAATATAGAGGGAGACAGAGATGATGAAATTGAATGTGCTAGATGGGGGAGGAAGAGAGAGCTATTGAAATTAATTGGGCTAGATACCAATAGTCAGAGAAAGAATGGGTAAAACCATTTGTTCTTTTATTATTTTATACAGCTTCACAATTAATTTCCTCTGCCACATACAAAGGAAATTAGACATGTGCTGTGATGGGCTTCATAACATATCCAGCAGTATTATTAATATGTGGGATCCTAGGTAACACATCAACAATAAGTGGAGATCTATCTTAAGGTCTGTGTAAGCTATACTCTTTGATTAAACATTGCAGGTCATCATCAGTTTTCACAACATATGTCTCGCATGACAAACACACATGGTATATAAACATAAGGAATTGATGTTGTATAGAGTAGAAGTTGAAAGCATTGTAGACATCTTTAAGTTCGTCCAAAGTAGAACTCCTTTCAATACGTATAATCTTTGTTCTTTGTTTTTCGTATGTACACATACCTTCAAAATATAAATTCCATGTTCCATCATAAAAAAATAGAACAGAAATTTGTGATATTGATCACAAAAGTGTTACCAATTGAAAACCGAATAATTCTATTCTTGTCACGAGGTTCAATTAATTGGCAAGGTCGTAAGAATACCAATATTTGTTCTACTGGATTCTTAGACAAAGGATTAATTATCATCCTGAAGCAAAATAAAGGAAAAATTACGTATGCATTTTCGAAATGCATATAGGAAAATGCCAAAGAAATAGGTTAAAATATTAGCATATTGACAGCTAATAGAATAGCTAATAACACCTGACAACCATAGTGGATAAAGTAAAATAAGATATTGGGTTTAAGATACAAGGTGAAATTATAACCTAACAATGGTCAAAATGGATGCAATTTCAACAATGATTAAAAAAATTAAAAAAAACCAGCATAGAAGCTCCAATTACAAATAGAACAAAACGTCAAAAATACATAAAATAAAAAAAAATCAGGGAAATTTTTATTTATATACACATACCAATCTTCATTTACTCTGCTCCACAAATGTACATTTTAATTTGGCAAAGCTGAAATCTATGGGCTCCACAATAAAGCTTTTTAGAGTTTCTTTGTTATCTACTAGTTGGCAGATGGAGTGCCAAGCAAACTGAAAAAAATGGTGGTTTTCTGGAATGATGCATCGGCATAAAGGGATACAGAAAGCAACGTTAGAAACGAGAAATACAAAAGGAGACAGAGAAGATGAAATTGAATGTGGTAGATGGGGGAGGAAGAGAGAGATATTGAAATTAATTGGGCTAGATATCAATAGTCAGAGAGATATTGGGTAAAACCATTTATTCTTTTATTATTTTATACAGCTTCACAATTAATTTGCTCTTCCACGTATAGAGGAAATTAGATGTGCACTGTAATAAGTTTCATAACACATGTAGCAGTATTATTAATGTGTAAGACCCTGAGTAACACGTCAACAATAAATGGAGATCTATCTTAAGGTCTATGTGAACTATACTATTTTATAAAACATTGTAGATCATCATCAATTTTCACAACATATGGCTCGCATGACAAACCACATGGTATATAAACATAAGGGTTAATTGATGTTGTGTAGAGTAGAAGTTGAAAGCATTGTAGACAATATCTTCAAGTTCTTCCAAAGTAGAAGTTCTTTCAATACGTATAATCTTTGTTCTTTGTTGTTGGTATGTCCACGTACCTTCTAAACATAAATTCCATGTTCCATCATAAAAAAAGTATAACAGAAATTTATTACATTGATCACAAAAGTGCTACCAATTGAAAACAGAACAATTCTGTTCTTGTCACAAGCTTCAATTAATTGGCGAGGTCGTAAGAATACCAATATTTGCTCTACTGGATACTTATGTGATAAATTAATTATCATATTGAACCAAAATAAAAGAAAAATTACGAATACTTTTTTGATAATGCATATAGGAAAGTGCCAAGGAAATACGTTCAAATGTTAGGGCATTGACCCTAAATAGAATAGCTAAAAACACTTGGCAACCATAGTGGATAAAGCAGTATAAGATATTAGGTTTATGATACAGGGTGAAATTATAACCTAACAATGCTAAAAATGGATGCAATCTCAACAATGATTAAAAAAAAAAAAAAAGAAAAAAAAAACCAGCATAGAAGCTACAATTATACATAGTACAAAACGTGAAAAATATATGAAAACAAAATCAGGAAAATATATATTTATATATACATACCAATCTTCATTTACTCTACTCCACAAAGGTATATTTTAATTACACATAACTGAAGTCTATGGGCTCCATAATAAAGCTTTTCAGAGTTTTTTTTGTTATCTACAAGTTGGCAAGCAAAGTGCCGAGCAAATTGAAAAAAAAAGGTTGTTTTATTGAATGGAGCATTGGTATAAAGGGTTGCCGAAAGCAACGTAACCAAGAAAAGAGATATACAAAGGGAGACAAAGAGGATGAAATTGAATGTGGTATATGGAGAAGGAAGAAAGATTGAAATTAAATAGAATAGATATCAATAGTTAGAGAGAAATTGGGTAAAACCATTTATTCTTTTATTACTTTATACAGCTTCACAATTAATTTCCTCTGCCACGTACACAAGAAATTAGACGTATACTGTCATGGTTTTCATAACACAGCAAGCAGTTTTATTAATGTATAGGACCCTTGGTATCACATCAACAATAAATGGAGATCTATCTTGAACTCTGTGTGAAATATACTATTCTATAAAACATTGTAGATCATCATCAGTTTTCACAACATACAGCTCGTATGACAAAAGCACATGGTATACAAACTTAAGGGTTAATTGATAATGTGTAGACTACATCGTCAAGTTCTACGAAAGTAGAATTCGTTTTAATACATATAATCTTTGTTCTTTGTTGTTGGTATGTCCACATACCTTCATAACATAAATTCCATGTTCCATCAAAAAAAAAGTAGAACATATATTTATGACATTGAGCACAAAAGTTTTACAAATTGAAAACAGAATAATTCTCTTCTTGCCTCGAGCTTCAATTAATTGACGAGGTCGTAAGAATACCAATATTTGCTCTACTGGATTCTTAGGTGAAGGATTAATTCTCATACTAAAGAAAAATTATGAATGCATTTTTGATAATGCATATAGGGAAATTCCAAAGAAATACGTTAAAATGTTAGTGTATTGACCCCTAATTGAATAGCTAATAACATCTGACAACCATAGTGGATAAAGAAGAATAGGATATTAGGTTTATGATACAGGGTAAAATTATAACCTAACAATGATCAAAATGGATTCAATTTCTACAACGATTAAAAAAAAAAATAAATAAATAACATTAAAGTTGCAATTATACATAAAACAAAATGCAAAAAATATATGAAAACAAAATCAGGGAAATATAAATTTATATATACATATCAATCTTCATTTACTCTAATGTACAAATGTACATTTTAATTACACAAAGCTGAAGTCTACGGGCTCCATAATAAATCTTTTCAGAGTTTTTTTTGTTATCTACTAGCTAGCAGATGAAGTGTCTAGCAAACTGAAAAAAATAATGGTTTTGTGGAATGGGTACTGAAAGCAACGTAACCAAGAAAAGAGAAATATAGAGGGAGACAGAGAGGACGAAATTGAATGTGGCAGATGGGGGAGGGAGAGAGAGATATTGAAATTAATTGGGCTAGATATCTATAATCAAAGAGAGAGTGGGTAAAACCATTTGTTCTTTTATTATTTTATACAGCTTCACAATTAATTTCCTTTGCTACATACAAATGAAATTAGCATGTACTGTGATAGGATTTATAACATATCCAACAATATTATTAGTGTGTGGGACCCTAGATAACACATCAACAATAAGTGGAAATCCATCTTGAGGTCTGTGTGAACTATACTATTATATATAACATTGTAGGTTATCATCAGTTTTCATAACATACGACTCGCATGACAAACACACATGGTATATAAACTTAAAAGTTAATTGATGTTGTGTAGAATATAAATTCAAAACATTGCAGACAACATCTTCAAGTTCTGCCAAAGTAGAATTCCTTTCAATACGTAATATCTTTGTTTTTTGTTATTGGTATGTCCAGATACCCTCAAAACATAAATTTCATGTTCCATCACAAAAAAGTAAAACAGAAATTTGTGACATTGATCACAAAAGTGTTGCCAATTGAAAACAGAATAATTCTCTTCTTGTCGCGAGCTTCAATTAATTGGTGGGGTCATAAGAATACCAATATTTGTTCCACTGCATTCTTAGGTAAAGGATAAATTATCATCTTGAAGCAAAATAAATAAATAAAATTACAAATGCATTTTCAATAATGCATATAGGAAAATGCCAAAGAAATACATTAAAATGTTAGCATATTGATCCGTAATAGATTAGCTAATAACACCTGACAATCATACTGGATAATGCAGAACAACATATTAAGTTTATGATACAGGGTGAAATTATAACCTAACAATGGTCAAAATGGATGCAATTTCAACAATGATATATATATATATAAATAAATAAAAAAATAAAAAAAACTAGCATAGAAGTTGCAATTATACATAGAACAAAATGCGAAAAATACATGAAAACAAAATCAGAAAAATATATATTTATATACACATACCAAATATATATTTATATACACATACCAATCTTCGTTTACTCTTCGCCAATAACGTACATTTTAATTATGCAAAGCTGAAGTCTATGGGCTCCATAATAAATCTTTTCAGAGTTTTTGTTGTTATCTACTAGTTGAAAGATAAAGTACCGAGCAAAGGGAAAAAAATAGTGGTTTTGTTGAATGGTGCATTGGTATAAAGGGATACTAAAAGCAACCTAACCAAGAAAAGAAAAATACAGAGGGAGACAGAGAGGATGAAATTGAATATGGCAGATAGGGGAGGAAGAGAGAGATATTGAAATTAATTGGCCTAGATATCAACAGTCAGAGAGAGACTCGGTAAAACAATTTGTTGTTTTATTATTTTATACAGCTTCATGATTAATTTCCTCTGCCACATACAGATGAAATTAGACATGTACTATGATGGGCTTCATAACACATCCAGCATTATTATTAATTTGTGGGACCCTGGATAACACATCAACAATAAGTGGAGATCTATCTTGAGGTTTATGTGAACTATAATATTCTATAAAACATTGTCGGTCATCATACGTTTTCACAACATACAGCTCGCATGACAAACACATATGGTATATAAACTTAAGGGTTAATTGATGTTGTGTAGAATATAAGTTAAAAACATTGCAGATAACATCTTCAAGTTCTACCAAGGTAGAATTCCTTTCAATACATATAATCTTTGTTCTTTGATATTGGTATGTCCAAATAACTTCAAAACATAAATTCCATATTCCATCATGAAAAAGTAGAATAGAAATCTGTGACACTGATCACAAAAGTGTTGCCAATTGAAAGTAGAATAATTCTCTTCTTATCACAAGCTTCAACTAATACGTGGAGTAATAAGAATACCAATAATTGTTCTACCGGATTCTTAGGCAAAGGATAAATTATCATCCTGAAGCAAAATTAGAAAATAAAATTACGAATGTATTTTCATTAATGCATATACGAAAGTACCAAAGAAATACATTAAAATGTTAGCGTATTGACCCCTAATAGAATAGCTAATAACACCTGAAAACCATAATGGATAATGTAGAATAAGATATTCATTTTATGAGACAAGGTGAAATTATAACCTAGCAATGGTGAAAGTGGATGCAATTTCAATAATGATTAAAAAAAAAAAAAAAAACCAGCATAGAATTTGCAATTATACATAGAACAAAATGCAAAAAATATATGAACACAAAATCAGGGAAATATATATTTATATATACATACCAATCTTCTTTTATTCTACTCCACAAACGTACATTTTAATTACGCAAAGCTGAAGTCTATGGGCACCATAATAAATCTTTTCAAAGTTTTTTTTTGTTATCTACTAGTTGGCAGAGGAACTGTCGAGCAAAATGAAAAAAGGTGGTTTTGTGGAATGGTACGTTAGTATAAAAGGATACTGAAAGCAATGTAACCAAGAAAAGAGTATTACAGAGGGAGACAGAGAGGATGAAACTGAATGTGCAGATGGGGGAGGAAGAGAGAGATATTGGAATTAATTTGGCTAGATATCAATCATCAAAGAGAGATTGGGCAAAACCATTTGTTCTTTTATTGTTTTATACAGCTTCACAATTAATTTCCTCTGTCCTGTACAGAGGAAATTAGACGTGTACTGTGATGGGCTTCATAACACATCCAGCATTATTATTAATGTGTAGGACCCTGGATAATACATCAACAATAAGTAGAGATCTTTCTTGAGGTCTATGTGAACTATACTATTCTATAAAACATTGCAGGTCATCATCAGTTTTCACAACATACTGTTGAAGTGTGGCAATTTTGCCATTTGATGGTGCATGTCATCGGCTAGCATGCACACCTTGGTATCAAATCCTTTCCTTTTATGAGTTTATATTTTTTGTATGTTTTTAATTGATGCAAGGTATATTTTGACAATGTTTTGTGCCTAAGTTATGTATGCAAAAGTATAGGCAAAATTATGCACAAAAGAGTAGGAATGTTATGCTTGAAATGCCTATGGTGCTGGATTCATAATTTTCAGCAACATAGTTGCACTATTTATCTTATATCTCAGATTGCAAATGGAGTTTTGGGCTGAAATTTTGAGAGATGTCTACAGACATATATAGAAGACTATGGTTCAAATTTCAGGTCAAAATGACATGGGAAAGTCCATTTTCTATTCCAAACAGATTGCTGTATCTGATGGGCCTAGTATGCAGAATATGGGTCAGTTTTGGAGCTGTTTGGCCCATGATCCGGTTCTAGAACTTTCCTAGCTCTTGGAAAAATATTTATTGATGACCAAGGATGCTTCAAACCAAGTTTCATTAGTAGATACAAAGGGGAACTAAGTAGGTGAAGCTAGTTTGGTTGTTTACCCAAACTAGTTAAACAATAGGAACTTAGTTCAAACCATGTGCCACTTTTTACTATATTTGGAATAGACATGTTGCAGCTGGTTTTTGCCTCTTTTGTGTATGAAAAGTTAGGTGTTGACTATTTTACTTTTTAAATTTCAAATACTTTACTCATTTTGTATGCTCACATGCTTGGCATGTGTGAACTAGTTGTAATTTCAAGCTTATATTGTAAAATGAATGAAATGGCTACACATCCAAGCCTCATTTTCAAAAACCAACGTGGTCCTCTTCTTCTCATCTCTTCTTCAACACCTTAGAACACTCTAGGAACCCTAAAAACCAGAAAACACCATAACCAAAACCTAAAAACACAACTCACACACAACCATTCCCAAGAGCATCACCAAAAGCTTGCTTGTTGCTAACACTTCAAGCTAGCTTGCTCTTGATCATAACCTTCTCACCCCAACACATACGGCTCGCACGACAAGCACACATGGTATATAAACTTAAGGGTTAATTTTTGTTGTGTAGAATAAAAGTTAAAAACATTGCAGACAACATCATCAAGTTCTGCCAAGGTAGAATTACTCTCAATACGTATAATCTTTGTTCTTTCTTATTGGTATGTCCAGATGCCTTCAAAACGTAAATTCCATGTTCCAATATAAAAAAGTAGAATAGAAATTTATGACATTGATCACAAAAGTGTTGCGAATTGAAAACAGAATAATTCGCTTCTTGTCACGAGCTTCAATTAATTAGTGGGGTCGTAAGAATACCAATATTCGTTCTACTGGATTCTTAGGCGAATGATTAATTATCATCCTGAAGCAAAATAATAAAAAAATTACAAATGCCTTTTCGATAATGCATACAGGAAAATACCAAAGAAATATATTAAAATGTTAGCGTATTGACCCCTAATAAAATAGCTAATAACACCTGACAATCGTAATGGATAATGTACAATAAGATATTAAGTTTATGATACAGGGTGAAATTATAACCTAACAATGGTCAAAAGGGATGCAATTTCAACTAAGATTAAAAAAAAAAAAAAAAAAAAAACCAGCTTAGAAGTTGCAATTATACATAGAACAAAACGCGAAAAATATATGAAATCAAAATTAGGGAAATATATATTTATATATACATACCAATCTTCGCTTACCCTACTCCACAAATGTACATTTTAACTACGCAAAACTGAAGTTTATGAGCTCCATAATATGTCTTTTTATAGTTTTTTTGTTATCTACTAGTTGGCAGATGAAGTGCCGAGCAAAGTGAAAAAAATAGTGGTTTTATGGAATGGTGCGATGGTATAAAAAGATACTAAAAGCAGCGCAACCAAGAAAAGAGAAATACAGAGGGAGACAGAGAGGATGAAACTGAATGTGCCAGATGGGGGAGAAAGAGAGAGATATTTAAATTAATTGGGCTAGATATCAATAGTCAGAGAGAGATTGGATAAAACCATTTGTGCTTTTATTATTTGATACAGCTTCACATTTAATTTTCTCTGCCTCATACAGAGGAAATTAGACGTGTACTATGATGGCCTTCATAACACATCCAGCATTATTATTAATGTGTGGGACCCTTGATAACACATCAACAATAAGCAGAGATCTATCTTGAGGTATGTGTGAACTATACTATTCTTTAAAACATTGTAGGTTATCATCAGTTTTCATAACATACAGCTCGCATGATAAACACGCAGGGTATATAAACTTAAAGGTTAATTGACGTTGTGTAGCATATAAGTTAAAAACATTGTAGACAACAACTTCAAGTTCTGTCAACATAGAATTGCTTTCAATACATATAATCTTTGTTCTTTGTTATTGGTATGTCCAGATACCTGCAAAACATAAATTCCATGTTCCATCATAAAAAAATAGAATAGAAATTTATGACATTGATCACAAAAGTGTTGCCAATTGAAAACAGAATAATTCTCTTCTTGTCACGAGCTTCAATTAATTGGCGGGGTTGTAAGAATACCAATAGTTACTCTATTGGATTCTTAGATGGAAAGATTAATTATCATCCTGATGCAAAATACAAGAAAAATTACGAATGCATTTTTGATAATGCATATAGGAAATGCCAAAGAAATATGTTAAAATGTTAGCGTATTGACTGCTAATATAATAGCTAATAACATCTAACAACCATAGTGGATAAAGTAGTATAAGATATTAGGTTTATGATACAGGGTGAAATTATAACCTAACAATGCTAAAAATTGATGCAATTTCAACAATGATTTTAAAAAAAAAAAAAAAAAACCAGCATAGAAGTTGCAATTATACATAGAACAAAATGCAAAAAATATATGAAATCAAAATCAGGGAAATATATATTTATATATACATACCAATCTTCGTTTACTCTACTCCACAAATGTACATTTTAATTACGCAAAGCTGAAGTCTATGGGCTCCATAATAAATCCTTTTAGAGTTTTTTTTGTTATCTACTAGTTGGCAGATGAATTACCGAGCAAAGTGAAAACAATTGTGGTTTTGTGGACTGGTGTATTGGTATAAAGGGATACCAAAAGCAACGTAACTAAGAAAGGGGTATTACAGAGGGAGATAGAGAGGATGAAACTGATTGTGGCAGATGGGGGAGAAAGAGAGAGATATTGAAAGTAATTGGGCTGGATATCAATAGTGAGAGAGAGACTGGGTAAAACCATTTGTTCTTATATTATTTTATACAGTTTCACAATTAATTTCCTCTGCCACATACAGATGAAATTAGACGTGTACTATGATGGGCTTCATAACACATCCAGCAGTATTATTAGTGTGTGGAACCCTAGATAACATGTCAACAATAAGTAGAGATCTATCTTGAGGTTTGTGTGAACTATACTACTCTATAAAACATTGTAGGTCATCATCAAGTTTAACAACATACGGCTCGCATGACAAACACATATGGTATATAAACTTAAGAGTTAATTGATGTTGTGTAGAATATAAATTAAAAATATTGCAGACAACATCTTCAAGTTCTGCCAAAGTAGAATTCCTTCCAATACGTATAACCTTTGTTCTTTGTTTTTGGTATGTCCACATACCTTCAAAATATAAATTCCATGTTCCATCATGAAAAAGTAGAACGGAAATTTGTGACATTGATCACAAAAGTGTTACCAATTGAAAATAGAACAATTCTTTTCTTGTCACAAGCTTCAATTAATTGGCGAGGTCGTAAAAATACCAATATTTGCTCTACAGGATTCTTAGGTGAAGGATTAATTATCATCCTGAAGTAAAATAAAAGATAAATTACGAATGCATTTTTGATAATGCGTATAGGAAAATTCCAAAGAAATACGATAAAATTTTAGCGTATTGACCTCTAATTGAATAGCGACTAACACTTGACAACCATAATGGATAAAGTAGAATAGGATATTAGGTTTATGGTACAGGGTGAAATTATAACCTAACTATAGTCAAAATGGATGCAATTTCAACAATGATTAAGAAAAAAAAAAAAAAAAACCAACATTGAAGTTGCAATTATACATAAAACAAAACGCGAAAAATATATGAAAAGAAAACTAAGGAAATATATATTTATATAGACATACAAATATTCATTTACTCTACTCCCCAAACGTACATTTTAATTTCGTAATGCTGAAGTCTATGGGTTCCATAATTAATTTTTTCAGAGTGTTTTTTTGCTATCTACTAGTTGGCAAATGAAATGCCGAGCAAAGTAAAAAAATAGTGGTTTTGTGGAATGGTGCGTTGCTATAAAGGGATACTGAAGGCAACGTAACCAAGAAAAAAAAAATACAGAGGAAGATAGAGAGAATTAAATTGAATGTGGTAGATGGGGCAGAAAGAGAGAGATACTGAAATTAATTGGGCTAGATATCAATATTCACAGAGAGACTAGGTAAAACTATTTGTTCTTTTATTATTTTATAAAGCTTCACAATTAATTTCCTCTTCCACAGAGAGAGGAAATTAGACATGCACTATAATGAGTTTCATAACACTTGCAGCAGTATTATTGATGTGTAAGACCCTGGGTAACACATTAACAATAAATGAAGATCTTTCTTGAGGTCTGTGTGAACTATACTATTTTATCATCATCAATTTTCACAACATACGGCTCGCATGACAAACACACATGGTATATAAACACACATGGCATATAAACTTATGGGTTAATTGATGTTGTGTAGACTACAAGTTGAAAGCAATGCAGACAACATCTTTAGGCTCTGCCAAAGTAGAATTCGTTTCAATACGTATAATCTTTGTCCTTTGTTGTTAGTATGTCCACATACTTTCTAAGCATAAATTGCATGTTCCACCATAAAAAAGTAGAACAGAAATTTGTGACATTGGTCACATAAGTGTTACCAATTGAAAACAGAACAATTCTGTTCTTGTGACGAGCTTCAATTAATTGGCGAGATCGTAAAAATACCAATATTTTCCCTACAGAATTCTTAAGTGAAGGATTAATTATCATCCTGAAGCAAAATAAAAGAAAAATTATGAATGCATTTTTGATAATGCATATAGGAAAATTCCAAAGAAATACGTTAAAATGTTAACGTATTGACCCTTAATTGAATAGCTAATAACATCTGACAACCATAGTGGATAAAGTAGAATAGGATATTATAACCGAACAATGGTCAAAATAGATGCAATTTCAACAATGATTAAAAAAAAAAAAAAACCAACGTTGAAGTTGCAATTATACATAAAAAAAAAAAGGCAAAAAATATATGAAAACAAAATCCGGGACATATATATTTATATATACTTACAATCCTCATTTACTCTACTCCACAAATGTACAATTTAATTACGTAAAGCTAAAGTCTATGGGCTCCATTATGAATCTTTTCAGAGTTGTTTTTGCTTTCTACTAATTGGCAAATAAAGTGCCGAGCAAAGTAAAAAAATAGTAAGTAAAAAAATAGTGGTTTTGTGGAATGGTGCGTTGCTATAAAGGGATACTAAAGGCAACGTAACCAAGAAAAGAGAAATACAGAGGAAGATAGAGAGGATGAAATTGAATGTGGTAGATGGGAGAGAAAGAGAGAGATATTGAAATTCATTAGGCTAGATATCAATAGTCAGGGAGAGATTAGGTAAAACTATTTGTTCTTTTATTATTTTATACAGCTTCACAATTAATTTCGTCTCCCACATAGAGAGGAAATTAGACATGCACTGTAATGAGTTTCATAATACTTTTAGCAGCATTATTGATGTGTAAGACCCTGGGTAGCACATCGACAATAAATGAAATCTCTCTTGAGGTCTTGAGGTCTGGGTGAAATTATAACCTAACAATGGTCAAAATAGATGCAATTTTAACAATGATTAGAAAAAAAAAAAACCAACATTGAAGTTGCAATTATACATCAAACAAAACTTGAAAAATATATGAAAACAAAAATAGGAAAATATATATTTATATATACATACCCCTCATTTACTCTACTCCACAAACGTACAATTTAATTACGTAAAGCTGAAGTCTATGGGCTCCATAATAAATCTTTTTAGAGTTTTTTTTGCTTTCTACTAATTGGCAAATGAAGTGCCGAGCAAAGTAGAAAAATAGTGGTTTTGTGGAATGGTGCGTTGCTATAAAGGGATACTGAAAGCAACGTAACCAAGAAAAGAGAAATACAGTGGGAGACAGAGATGATGAAATTGAGTGGGACAGATAGGGGAGGAAGACAGAGATATTGAAATTAATTGGGCTAGATCTCAATAGTCAGAGAGAGACTGGGTAAAACCATTTGTTCTTTTATTATTTTATACAGCTTCACAATTAATTTCCTCTGCTGTATACAGATGAAATCAAACATGTACTATGATGGGCTTCATAACACATCCAGCAGTATTATTAATGTGTGGGATCCTGGATAAAACATCAACGATAAATGGAGATCTATTTTGAGGTCTGTGTGATCTATACTATTCTATAAAACATTGTAGGTCATCATCAATTTTCACAACATACAGCTCGTATGACAAACACACATTGTATATAAACTTAAAGGTTAATTGATGTTGTCTAGAATATAAGTTAAAAACATGGGGGACAACATTTTCAGGTTCTGTCAAAGTAGAATTCCTTCCAATACGTATAATCTTTGTTCTTTGTTATTGGTATGTATAAATACCATCAAAACATAAATTCTATGTTCCATTATAAAAAAGTAGAACAGAAATATGTGACATTGATAACAAAAGTATTACCAATTGAAAACAGAATAATTCACTTCTTGTCACGAGCTTCAATTAACTGGCGGAGTCGGAAGAATACCAATATTTGCTCTACCGGATTCTTAGGTGGAAGAATTAATTATCATCCTGATGTAAAATACAAGAAAAATTACGAATGCATTTTCGATAATGTGTATAGGAACTGCCAAAGAAATATGTTAAAATGTTAGCGTATTGATCGCTAATACAATAGCTAATAACTGCTGACAACCATAGTGGATAAAGTAGTATAAGATATTAGCTTTATGATACAGGATGAAATTATAACGTAACAATGCTAAAAGTGGATGCAATTTCAACAATGATTAAAAAAAAAAAAAAAACCACCATAAAAGCTGCAATTATACATAGTATAGAACGTGAAAAATATATGAAAACAAAATAAGGAAAATATATATATATACATACCAATTTTCATTTACTCTACTCCACAAATGTACATTTTAATTATACAAAACGGATGACTATGCGCTACACAATAAAGCTTTTCAGAGTTGTTTTTGTTATCTACTAGTTGGCAGACAAAGTGCCGAGCAAACTGAAAAAATTAGTGGTTTTGTGGAATGGGGCCTTGGTATAACGGGATACAGAAAGCAACGTAACCAAGAAAAGAGAAATACAGAGGGAGACAAAGAGGATGAAATTGAATGTGATAGATGGGGGAGGAAGAACGAGATATTAAAATTAATTGGGCTAGATATCAATAGTCAGAGAGAAAGTGGGTAAAACCATTTGCTCTTTTATTTTTTTATACAGCTTCACAATTAATTTCCTCTGCCACGTACAGAGGAAATTATACGTGTACTGTGATGGGCTTCATAACACATTCAGCAATATTATTAATGTGTGGGACTCTGGATAACACATAAACACTAAATGGAGATCTATCTTGAGGTCTGTGTCAACTATACTCTTCTATAAAATATTGTAGGTCATCATCAATTTTCACAACATACGGCTCGCATGACAAATACACATGGTATATAAACTTAAGAGTTAATTGGTGTTGTGTAGAATACAAGTTGGGAGCATTATAGTTAACATCTTCAATTTCTGCCAAAGTAGAATTTTTTTTAAGATGTATAATCTTTGTTCTTTGTTGTTGGTATGTCCAAATACCTTCAAAACATAAATTCCATATTCTGTAATAAAAAAGTAGAACTGAAATGTGTGACATTGATCACAAAAGTATTACCAATTGAAAATAGATTAATTCTCTTCTTGTCACAAGCTTCAATTAATTGGCGGGGGGTCATAAGAATACCAATATTTGCTCTATTGGATTCTTAGGTGGAAGGATTGATTATCATTCTGATGCAAAATACAAGAAAAATTATGAATGCATTTTCGATAACCGCGTACAGAAAATGCCAAAGAAATATGTTAAAATGTTAGCATATTGACCGTTAATATAATAGCTAATAACATCTGACAACCATAGTGAATAAAGTAGAATAAGATATTAGGTTTATAATATAGGGTGAAATTATAATTTAACAATAGTCAAAATGGATGCAATTTCAACAATGATTAAAAAAAAAAAAAGCATTGAAGTTGCAATTATACATTGAATAAAACGCAAAAAATATATGAAATCAAAATCAAGAAAATATATATTTATATGTACATACCAATCTTCATTTACTTTACTCTACAAATGTACATTTTAATTACACAAAGCTGAAGTGTATGGGCTCCACAATAAAGCTTTTCTGAGTCTTTTTTGTTATCTACTAGTTGGCGGACGAAGTGTCGAGCAATGTGAAAAAAAAATGGTGGTTTTGTGGAATGGTGCGTTGGTATAAGGAGATACTAAAACCAACGTAACCAAGAAAAGAGAAATACATAGGGAGACAGAGAGGATGAAATTGAATGTGGTAGATGGAAAAGGATGAGAAAGATGTAGAAATTAATTGGGATAGATATCAATAGTCAAATGAGAGTGGGTAAAACCATTTGTTCTTTTATTATTTTATACAGCTTCACAATTAATTTCCTCTGCCACGTACAGACTCTATGCTATGAAGTATAAATGGTCAAAAGTCAAATCTATTTCATGGAACCCCTAAGTTGAGAATCCCAATAAATTGAAGCCACCTACATAATAGTTCTTGCCATACTATTATTTTTTTTGTTAACAACAAACCATCAAATATGCCATATATCTTGAAAGGCTAAAATATAAATATAAATATTTTGACAAATACATGTATATCGGATATAAATATAAATAATACCGACATAATGGCCAAAAAAATATTTAATGGTGACATGCTCATTGCTTCCAAATTAAGAGAAGCATGACAAAAACACATTGGAAACATTGACAAATTTCGAATACAATTTTGTATCATATAGGATAGATGTTGTATGCAAATAGAAAAAATTACGAACTGTTTTTTCTATTGCATTATTCTTATCTTTTATAAAGGGAGTTGTAGATTGTCAACACGATCCATATTCTACATAAAAAATATCTAGAGGGTTACAATATTTCTTTGTGATAACAAAGAGAGCCCCTTGGTTGGCCATACATATAATTAGCAGTTAGTCACATTGGTCGTTGCTACTCCTCAAAAAGGACTGCACTTGTACTTTTTTGTTTGTGAACTAATCATTGGTCGTTACCACTCCTCAAAAAGGACTGCACTTGTACTTTTTTGTTTGTGAACTAATCTCAAGATCAAAAATGGAATTCAAAGCCACCTCCTGGAAATCCTCCACCTCCAAATCCATCAGGAAAACCTCCATCAAATGCAAAGGTGAACTGTTGTCCCCCACCACCAAAAGGGTTAAAACCACCACTACCACCGCCACCCATACTCATATCTTCAAGGTCTTCTCCTTTATTGTATCTAGTGCGTTTTTCTTTATCACTAAGAACCTGTAAAGGATCATAACATAGTGTCATAGATTACAATTTTGTCTTGCAACAATTTGCTTTTTCTGTCATAGCCAAATAGTTAACTAAAAATTAGTGCAGAAAATTAACTTCAACTGCACAATTTAAGGTTGAATGCCCCCATGATGTAAGGGATAGTAAAACACATCAAGCAACTATATGATCGTCTCATAAAAATAAATAAATAAATAAAAAGAATTAAAGAATGTCAGTGGAGTTGAAAATAAAAGCTAATGAAGATAGAAGATTGAAGAGAAAAGTTACAGGATATTCAAACCTCATATGCAGCAGCAATTTCCCTGAATTAGGCCTCAGCTTCTTCTTTGTTATCTACATTCTTATCTGGATGCCACTGCAAAGCCAGCTTCTTATATGCCCACTTAATCTCAGAAATAGATGCAGTCTTTGAAACTCCCAAGATCAGTCTTTGTGTTTGGTCATCTACAAAGCTTTCTCAGCTTTCAGTAATGCTTCTCGAATATGCATAGCCTGCAGATTTGGTAGGGTTTTACTTTTTTCAATTAACTAAGACCAACAGCTAACAATAGATATAAAGCAAGATGCAAAAACCTAGGAGATAGATACACAAATATTTTCTACTAACATGTAGAAGGTGTGAGGTTAATAGATTCTATTGTGTCCACAAATATTTTCTACTAACATGTAGAAGGTAATGTTATGAGTTGACTAGAATGCTTCACCACAAAATTCCCCCCAATCAACAATACCGCCTCAATCATATAGAATAAGTTTAAGGATTGGAACTGGAAGAAAAAACGGTCAAACAGTCTCTGAACACACCCTTGTGGCAACATAATTATAGTAGGACCCTCTATCAAGACAACACATCGAAATCAAAAAACAAACAAAAAAAAAAGTTCTTGACTTTACACTACATCAAATAATCTCAAACCCACCACAAAATCGCAAAAAGCAAACCAAAATTTCAACAATCGAACTTGGATTTTATCCAACAAACCAAATATTGTCAGGGACCCAGCATTCAAACCTAAATAAAGCCTCCGAATTTAGAACGCACCACTTTCAACTCATTAAGTCCTTCCACAAACCCTAAATCAACACCATTTTTTTTTAAATTTTTTTGAAATAGAGCAAATCCAAAACACCCATCAATGTCAACAAAAGAACACAGCAATCAAAAGAACAAACGAGAAATCCCAGATTACCATCGACCCACCATCGAACCTAGCAAAAGAACACCAAGCACAACACACCCATCGAAAAATTTCTTCCCCCCCCCCCCCCCCCCCAAAAAAAAAAAACAAAACAAAAATCCCTTAATTTCGATTCCAACTTATCCCAAAATTATAAAAAAAAAAAAAAAAAAAAACAACAACAACAACAATACCCCACAAATGTTTTAAAAACCCCAAACCAATCAAAAAAACCCCAAAAACCAATAAAATCAAAAAATCAAAGGAAAAATGAAGCAAACACGCCTGGTATTTTATCAGAGAGGCGAAGTGAAACAGCGAGCTTGGGCACTTGCTTCCGCCATACAGCACCACCCACGAGCTTCCTACACAAATCCACGTCCTTCTTCTTCATGATACCCTAATTTCAAATTCCGAACCATCAAATTGAACGAGCTTGTATGGAATTTTGGTGACCAGAGAGATGAAACGGATTGTTTGGCAAAAGGGCAAGTCAATGAAGAAAGCTTGATGAATGAGAAGAGATGAGCTAGCTTTGGGGGAAGGGTGATGAAGGAGAAGAGAAAAGTCAGGTGAAGAAAGAAAGAAAAAAACAAAAAGAAAAAAGAAGGAAACCCTTTTATTTAATATTTAATTTTGATATAAGAGTATTTTAGGATTATTCAAAAAATAAAATGGCAAAAAAAAAAATTACTAAAAGAAGAGGTATAAATCCTTAAGGCCCTACCTATAGGAACAACGGGCCAAATTCCCCATATATTATATATCTTTTACTTCTAAAGGGAGAAGGACGAAACATTAATATATATTATTGATTATGAGGAAAATTGGAGAATAAAAGTATGTTGTTTACCTTTGGGCCTCTAAGGTGAAAAGTTGGACCATAATAAAGGCCGAGTCAAACTTCTAGATCGGACTGTTTGTTTTGAAAACAAGTAAAATAGTTTATTTTGGCCAAGTTTATAAAGTGATGAGGATTATTTCTTTTTATTATCTCATAGAAAATTCAATAACAAAGAGAAAAGGCCGATATTTGTGTGAGATAATATACATATATATCATTTAATGTTTATCTTAATATTTATATATTTATTTTGATAAAAATTTATTATTCTAATATATGTGGAAGGATATTTAATAGTATTTGTCTACAAGTAATTCATAAAAAAATGATATTTTTGAAGTAAGATAAATACGGATTTATTGGAATTGTATTTGTTAAAAAGCAATGAAAATTCTAGATAAATATAATTTTATTTATATTTTGAAATTTTTATCACGATATGATTTATCTGAACGATCACTTATCTGGAAACTTTTTTTGGTACCAAAATAAAAGGAATTCGAGCTTCATTTTGAAGACACCTCAAAATCCCTATAAAAATTTCCTATAAAAATTCTCTCATTTTAATCTTCAACTCTTCAAGTCTTTAGCTTTTTGAAGTTCCAAGTTCTAGTTTATTCATTTCATTATCAGTTTGATCCATTTATTTTATAGTTAAGGTCTGTTTTGTGTTAACTTCATTTTTGCAAATTTGTATTTTATATTAAAGTCCTTTTGTTTAAGGCATTAGAATTATAATTAGGATTTTCTATTGTTCTTTGTTTTTAATTCAACTGTCTGATTATTATTTATTTTATTCGATTTTTATTTTCCTTAATTTAATATTTTGGATTTAAGGGTTACATCCACTCATTACAGAGACTATTTAATATTACAACAAATGTTTACCAAATAACCAAGTACTTAATTTACTTAATTTACTTTTTTATTAAAAATAAACACATTGAATTGCTTCATTTATCCAAAAATATATATATGCTTTCTTTGCCATCATAACTACTTTTGCAAAAGTAATTAACAATAAATAATCTTCAACGAGCATTCACATGCAGCTCATCGTGGGAGAAAATAAAAATTCTCCTTAATTTATTCATTTGCACATTTATGGTAAAAAATATTCTTCTTCATAGTTAAAAACACAAAAAAAAAACAAAAAAAAAAAATTGTATATCACTTACAAAAATTGAAAGCTTTTGCACTAAAGTTTCTATTTCATTATTCTTTCATTTGTTTTGTAGTTTTTGATCCACATCAAAATAAGAAGAAAAAGAGGAAAATATTATTATATGGTAGAATATTAGCAAAGAAAAAGCAGAGGAAGATATAATACATTTTACATTAAATCTATATTATCAAACTGAGAAAATAAATATGATGAAGCAATTGCAGCAACATAGGCAGATAATAGATGATTGAAAAAGTTGATCCATGAGCTTATGAAAATGGTGTTTTAGAAA
Source organism: Ziziphus jujuba (assembly GCF_031755915.1). Taxonomy (NCBI): domain Eukaryota; kingdom Viridiplantae; phylum Streptophyta; class Magnoliopsida; order Rosales; family Rhamnaceae; genus Ziziphus; species Ziziphus jujuba. The sequence goes on from NC_083387.1 coordinate 19,525,479, forward strand.
GAGGAAATAATGGAATAGAGAGGGTGGTCTCAAACTTTAGAAGCGAAAGGGAGAGGAAAAGGAAAATTGAGTTTTCACAAAAACCAATAGTCAAAAGCTATTTCTCATATTTTAGGGGGGACTCTATCCACACTGCAAAACATACTAACTGCATTATAATATATATACACCTATGTTAAATTTTGGTTTTTATAGCTATAGTAATAGTTTGTATCTATTTTACCCTTAATGATTTAAAACTAAACCTACATACATTAAAACCCATAGCTTCTCTCAATATCCTTAATGAAATAAGACAATAGAGCAACGATTTTTTTATCCCACTTAGAGACAAATAAAAGAAGAAGAAAGAACTTAGGTGCGTAACCTTCCACGAAATCAAGAAAGTAATGGTTTTTTTTCTTTTTTGTTAGTTTTTTATATAAACTTCAAAAGAGCAAATAAACAAAAAAAGAAAAAAAGCTGATCAATGACATATGAGTTTGAATAGAATGGAGGAAAAAAAAAAAATAGAGAGACTAACAGAGAGTACAGAAAAAGAGTTAATTAAAGCTTCAGACAAACGAAAACCAATGATGATAAATATTACTGTTTTCTTTTCTTTTTCTTTTTCTTTTTTCTTTTTTCCCTCTCTCTCTCTCTCTCTCTTATGTTTTTAAAGGGTTGGAAGTTAGGAAAATATGGGTTTTGGGTATGACAGCAACGGAAGGGAAGGAGTGACGAATTCAGATTGGTGGAAGAAAAACAGGCAAGCACATGTATTTTACCTTTTTCAAAATGAAAAATAAAAAAAATAAAATAAAAAATTTGGATGATGAGATGGCAATTTTTTAACACACGGCACTCAAGATTTTCTCCTCAATAAGGACCCCAGTTTCTTCAAAACAAGTTGGGTTTATATTTTTTCCTGAATCATAAATATTATTTTCTAAATTGTAGAAGAGATAAATGCAGGTTTAATTGTAAAAGTGAATTGATATGTAACTGTAGTGGAGATAATAATTTATTTTTTTATACTCAAGGCTATTTAAGACATTTTATTCGTGAATATTTTTGAAATACTAAAAAATCATTAAAATTGTAGAAAAAACGATTGATTTTTAACCATAGGGGGTTAAATGATGAATTTTGAAAGTAGTAGTGGCTATCTGTATTTATGGTAAACCTCAAAGGAGGTTATGAAATTAATGCAAGTGTTAAGAATTAAGAAGAGTGAAAAATAAGGCTACTAAGACAACAACAATAACACCAAACACTAACAAAAGCTTACTAAAGAAATATCCATATGGCTTTTTAATCCTACTATGTCTTAGGCAACTGATCAAATAGTTTAATCACTTTTGTTATATACAATGAGAATAAAAGAGAGAAAAAGGTTCAAACACCTTATTCAGCAAGGAAAAAAAAATTCGAAGGAGTCAGATATATATTTTTTAGACTATAAACCAAGGATTAAAAAATTGATGAAACGTTGTTGAAATTTTCACATTTCAAAGGGTGGATAGGAAATCTTTGTATCAAATAAAAACGGATAAAATTTTCAAAATTTCCACCAAAATTTTTGATATTTCCACAAAATTTTCATCAAAATTTCCTATCAAACATCCACATTAATTCCTTCATATTGTCAAAATGCATAATTTATATGGAAAATTGCTAAATTTCTAGAAATTTCTATTAAATTTAATTCTTAAAAAAAATAAAAAATATAAATATTATTTATGTTTAACTATCTACTTACTGATTTTTATTTTTATTTTACCATAATGAATTTAATATTTTTTAAAGTAGATATAAATTATAATACAGATAAAAGCATCAATATGCATGTGAAATAAATGATAAATATTATATTATAATTACCATAAAGTAGAAAAATATTATAAAATGTGTAGGGGAATATATTCTCTGTAAATGTAGCTAAATGAATTGATGGATGTTTATACAATATTTTCAAGTAGTAACTAGCTAAAACTTAACTATCTAAGGATAATAATTTTGCATATAGTCAACCAATATCATATAATGATTATTGACAACGATTGCCATACTCAATACAATATTTATATGTTTGGCATATTATTAATTACATACAAAATTATCAAAAAAATAAAACTTTTAATAATTACTTTGTATAGTGATCATTCATTCACTAACATGACCTATTATTTGTTTAAACTCTCAAGCTTGTTTTATTTTTTATGTGTTTTGTTTTATTTTTGTAGGAAAAGCTCTAAATGAGGTTTATGAAGAATAATTAGCAAAAGTTAAGTTTTGAAGCAAATGGTAGGTTTTCTTAAATGTGAAAGTTAAAGAATGAAGTCTTTTAAAATTAAGATCTTGGCATGCACACTTAAACTTCATCAGTGTACACGTTCAATAAGCATCCAAGAGAGAGAAAACCATGTCTTAAAGTGCACACTTTCAAATCCAAAGTGCACACCATGATCATTTCCTCACACTTAAAAAAGATGACATGTACACTAAAATTCCACAGTACACACCCCGATGGCTAGTTGTCTTCTCACATGTGAAGCTCTCTTTGGTGGCTTAATTGTGGGTTCCTTTATTTATTTAGCTCAAGGCTCGATCTATAATGATGTATATGACTTGCATGTATCTATTTTTAGTAGTAGCCTAGTGATAGAGATCAAATGATGGTGATTAAGTCTTGGTAGCGTAAAAGATTAGGGTGACTCTGAAGAAAAGATACTTTTAACCTAAAAAAGACAAGGATTTAGAGGAGGTGGATTTTTAGGGGGGAAAAAAGGATTTTTAGAGAGTATAGATAATTTACAGAAACAAGCTTCAAGGATTGGTATTCTTGAAGAACCTAAGGCTTTGTGTATGCTTAGAGGAGCCTTCACATACTAAAAACATCTACTTCTTTACTTTCTAATATAAATATCTTGCTAATTGTAACATAATTTTGGATTTGTGTCAGGATACCCTTTACATCTATGGAATCTATATAGTTATTGTCTTTGTTATTTTCGAGAACATGTGTGGCTTGATCTTTTGATCTAAGACTGTGATGTAACTTAAATCTTAATGATGATGAATTAGTTTGTTGATTTGTGGTTTAATGCCTTTTCAATTATTTGTATTACCTTAAATTAATAGGAAAAAAAAAAAACCTAACTTGGATGAAAATTTGGCTTAAGAAACATTATTTTGCTTCGGAAATTGCAAGGGGTATTAAGTTGAATGGTTAATTGGTAAACTTAGAAAGAGAATACATTTGAGTAAATTTCCATATATTTAGCTTACCTTAAGAGGAGTTGATAAAACTAGAAACTCTTCATTGATAATGGGATAGGTATTAGTCTTTAATCACCAATGAAATAGCCAATTGATAGGTTTACTTTCAAGTGAAATCATAATCCTAATGCTTTAATGATTAAGGGTAGCAATTACATTTATGTTGTGTGGTTTTTATTCTCTTTTTTCTACATTTGTTAGTTGTTAATTTAGATAAAATTTACTTTTGTTCTTGTTTTTAAATTAAGTTGAATTGATTGCCAAGATAAAATTAACTATTAAAAACCTTCAGCAAATAGCTAAAACAAATTTAAGGACCTACCTTTAATCCTTATGGGTAAGATCACATAGTCTTCCACACTTTATTACTTAAATGATCCATGCACTTGTCAAATTTATCATAATCAAGTCTTTAGTTGTTTCCGAGGATTTTTATGATCTTTTTACAAGAATTTAGATTGAGAGAATCGATCGAGTCAAATTTTTGGCATCAGTAAAAGATTTGGATTGAAATTGAAGTGTAGTTTTTATTTTAGCTATTACTAAAGTTAAACTAGTTTATTTTAGGTTAGGAAGTATCATTTTGTTAGTTTGTTTTTGTTTGTTGTCTTTGAAGGTTAATGCGAAAAAGACAAAATTTGAATATTGTTGCATACAACCCAGATATTGAACGTTCTTTATACAATCGGAAAAAAAAAAAAAAAAGAGAGAGGAGACAACAAGAGTAAGTAAAGCAAGAGTAAGGATTTGAAAAAGATCAAGTAAAGCAAAAGCAAGAATTTGAAACAATGAAAGATAATTATGAGCATGAAGCTCTATAACCACATCTGATTAAGGATATTTCAAACTGATTACTTTAAGAATTTTTCATGAATTAATAGACAACCTATGGATGCAAACAACATTGAGTTAAAACCCACTCTCCTCATTATGGTTCAACAAAACTAATTTGGCTGTTTTACAAGTAAAGACCCTAATGCTCATCATGTTATGGTTTGCCATGTTATAGATATTATCAAGATGAATGGAGTTGGTGAAGATGCAATGAGCTTGTGACTATTTCCATTTTCTTTGAGAGACAAAGTTTTGAATAGGTTGCATTTATTGAAGCCGAAAAGTATTAGTACAAGGGAGGAGATGGTGGAAAAGTTCTTGAACAACGTTTTTTTCCACCCTCTAATTCTTCACCATTGAGAAAGGAGATAAGCGAATTTAAGAAATAAATCATGAGCCATTACATGAAGCGTGGGAGGGATTCAACTATTTGTTGAGGAGATGCCCTCAACATAGTTATGAAAATAAGTTCTTATTGATATCTTTTATAACGGTTTACATGGACAGACAAGATGTATTATGGATAGTCTAATGGAGGATCATACATGAAGAAAATGGTTGAGGAACTATTTGCTTTGTTATAAGAATTAGCCCCTAATTCTTGTAATTGACCAAAAAAAAGTACGTGAAGAAATCAAGTGGTGTTTTCAAGTTAAATGTCTTTATTAGCTAAGTATCTAAGGTTGATGCTTTGTCATACCGATTGTCTATTTTCAATCAAGCTTCTTAGCCAATGAAGAATAATTATAATATTGTTATTCGCCTAAGTGATGCTACAATTGAGCAATGCCAATGTTTTTGAAAACCAAAATAGGAATTATGTTTTTAGGCCTAACAGCAGTGTGTCTAATTACTATAATCCTAATTTAAGGAATCATGAAAATTTTTCTTGGTCAAATTAAAGGAATGTTTTAAATTCACCACTGGGATTTTCTAAAGCAAAGAAGAATAAACCGCATCTTGAGAATTTGGTTTTTTTTCATTTATAGTTGAAACAAAAGGAATGTTTAACAAAAATGAAGTAAGGATTGATGCCATTGAAAATCATTGTGCCAATATAGGAGTATCAATGAAGAATTTAGAGTATCAAATGGGACAACTTGCTAAAGAGATAAAAGGCGAATCTATAGGTTCTTTTCCTAGTAAGATGAAACCTAATCCAAAAGCAAGTTTTGGTCATTGAATTGAGAAAAGATAAGTCTTAAGAAGCTTGAGCTTGTTAAAGACTCTTTTATTGGTAAAAAAATCTTATGATGAGAATATTGTTGTTTAAAAGGATTTTGTTAAGAATAATGATTATGTTGAGAAAGAATTTTATGTTGGTGATTCTTATGATGATAAGCATGTGTAGTTGAGCAATGTAAAGGAAAGGTGATTACGTAAGAAATTATGGTTGAGAAGGATAATTTTAAATATAATTCAAAGGTTGTTCTAGACTCTATATCTTTTTCTTCTAATCATCTTTCTACCCCATCTTTACCTATCCTCAATGTTAAAAGACTGTTGCTTTAACAAAAGAATGTAGCTATATTCTTAAAAGAGAGCTACCAAGAAAGTTAAAAGATCCGAGAAATTTAACAACTCTTCATACCATTGTTGATATTGAAGTTTAAAAGGAGTTATATGACCTTGGAGCTAGTATTGATCTAATGTTGGTCTGTGTTTTTAAAAAGCTTAATTTAGGAAAAGTGAAACCAAACGATATAACTCTTAAAATGATAGACTGATCTCTTTCAACCTCATATGGAGTTGTTGAGGATGTTCCTATAAAAGTGGAAAAATCCACTTTTCCGATTGACTTCATAGTTTTAGAAATGAAAAAGGATAAAGATGTGTCAATGATTTTTGAAAGGTCATTCTTAACTACAAGTAAAGCTATCATTAATGTGCAAAGTGATAATCTTACCTTAAAAAAGGATAATGATAAGGTTAAGTTTGATATATCTCACAATAGGAACTTTCTAAACAAAGTTCAAGCATGTAACAAAATTGAGGTAATTGACCCTTTGATGAAGTCAGTGTTTCACAAGATGAGTTCAAATGACCTTGGAGCTAGTATTGATCTAATGTTGGTCTGTATTTTTAAAAAACTTAATTTAGGAAAAGTGAAACCAAACCATGTAACTCTTAAAAGGAAAACAATCCCAAATCTTCTAAATCTTATTGAAAGTTTATCTTCAAGAAGGGTTGATCATAAGTTTATGGATGCAAAAGCAGATAAAGCTTACAATGAATTTTTGGTTCCTAAAAAGAGAGCTTTTGTAATGGAAAAAGCATTAAGGCTATTTGTTGAGCTTAAAGATAGACCCGCAATTGGGAAGTTTGAAATAGGTAATATTAATGACATGATCATTGATAGAAATTGGGAAAAGGTCCATGAATTTTATGCTAATACAAAGAGTAAGAGAGAGGGCAACAAAGTCTAAGAGGGAAGATGGCGTATTAATCCAAGAAACCCACTAATACTTATTATGATCTTATTCCTTTGGAAGAAGAGCAATTCTTTCGGTATATGATAAATGAGCTTGACTATGACTCCATTATGAAGGAAATATGTATTCCCGCAACCAAATTTACAAATATGGAAGGTTTTGACAATATTACAAAAAATTTCATGAAAATCAGTTGAATAAGTTTACTAAAGCAAGGAACAAGTTTTTTTGTTCAAATCTCCATTCAACCTTCCACAAAAATAAGGTTACCAAACTAAGAGCGAAACTTTTTTATGACATTTCTTCAAGCATGTCAATCGACATAGGCCGTGTGGTCTGAAATTCAATTAACCAATGCATAACAAATAGGTCAAGTGCTTTGACACACATTTTATTGATTACATGATTGCATAATAAGGTTGGAGTTAAAGTTGGACCAACTATTGATCTCATACCGCATAAAGTTCCTATCAATGTTAAACCCATTAAGAATTTTTGAATATGGAAAGATGGTCAACATAACCTTAGGGTATAGCATTTATGGAGTCATTGGATATGAGTGCTCCTCTTACTGGAGATCTTTGTGCTTAAAGGAGGTATAACAAAAATAGAAATGACTTTATAGTGAAGCAACTCAGACAAATGAAGGATCATGTGTTAGGCCTAAAATATTGATGAATTTATGCCATATTTATAGCTTAATATTTGTTAGTTTTTGTTAATTTTTTATGGAAAGATACTTAATTATGTATTTTACTTAATCTAGGTGGAGGAAGAACTTTAAGAAAACAACCACAAAAATGGATTCCTTGGGTCGAATTATGGTGAGAAGCAAGAATAGAGCTCAAACGAACCAAGCATTCAAAAGATTCCAAAAAGATTCCTTGAAGATTTCATAAAGATTCTGTCGGGAATTTCATGGTAGAAGTGGATGTCGTATGAATCCTCACAATTTGATGATTTGAAATATCACATTTTTTTTGGATTTCGAGGTACAAGCAAAAAGATATCATCATTTAAAAGTTGGAATTTATAAAAAGGAATATTCTAGTTAAATCTCCACTTTCAAGATTAGGATAAGTAGCGATAATTAGTTAATTTATTATTAATGAAGCACATGTCATGTCACATGCTTCATTAAGGATAAATTAGACTAATTAACTATTTTTTTAGAAGGAATTAGAGAAAAGAAAAATAGTGGAGAGTAAGTAATATCAAGTTTCTTTTTTACACATAAAATTCATCCAACCCTCTTGATGGCTTAAAAATGTATCTTGCAAGACTCTCATATTGAAAATAAAGAGAGAGAAAAGTTTCCAAGGTCCTCTATATATAGCTCTCACTTCATCGAAAGAAGATATACAAGTATATAGAGTTATTTAAGAGCTTTTAGGAGGATTGAATAGAAACAAACCAAATTTTGAGAGTTTCTTAAGTTCTCTTAAGGGTTCTAGGGTTTTAAAGTCTTAAAATTTTATAAGATCAATTTAAGAGCTTGGAGAAGACAGAGATGTAGGTTTGCTTAGAGAAGAAGGTCGCAACTTGGAGAGCTTTTAGAGGATTTCTTCAATAGTTTTTATTCTCTTCTTTTATCTCTTTAATTGTGAACTTTATTGCTTTTAATAATTATGGATGTTGAATATATTTTTGCCATGAACTAATTTTCATAGCTAGGGCTATGATGTAGCCCTAACTATAAAGGTTTAATTACTTTAATATATGTTGAATTTTATTTAATTAGTAATATGTTTTGTTAATAAATTATTGGTATGCTTAATGCTTTCATAGGCCGGAAGGAATGAATGATTTTAATAATATTTAAGCTTGGAAAATGATAATATTATGGATCTACAATAATTTACATGAATGCATAATTGATTGGAAAATAATTATGTCCCATGCCATATTATTTGCTTAATCTATACTTAATGAATTTGTATGATTTAATTTATAGACCGGAAAGAATAAATTAGATTATATGAATATTATCAATTGTGAGTGGAAACTACTTTTGATTAATTTTATGATTGAGTGTGGTTAACAAAATTACTAGTTAATTAAATTCACATATTTAAGTAATTAAATTGGAATATTTAGTGGTAAAACCAAATGCGCTAGTATTCATAATTATTAAATTAATTGAAATTGATCTTATTTTAATTGATTGTTTTTGTTTAATTTAGTTTATTTAATTTTCAATTGTCATCTTAATTGTTAGTTCAAATATTACCAAAACCTAATTATCTTTAGTACCTAATTTTTAATCTCTTGGGTATGACAATCCTATTTCTCCCACTTTATTACTTGAAAATGATTCGTGCACTTGCGAGTTGATTTTACAAATCAGCGGGAAGCAATAAAGTGGAGATGCAAAGAATGATGATTCAAACCCATCACAAGGCCAAGCTAATACTTTTTCCTTGTGGAGATGCAAAGAATGATGATTGAGCAACATAAAATCATGATAGGGACGCAATAACAAATCAACAATTAGGGAGTGCAATGGTTGAGATGCAACAAAAGTATTCCAAGAAGTTTGCCTCTGAAGAAAAATTACTTCATACTCTTCGTGATCAAATAGAGAACATGATAAGTGAACAAATTTCTAGAACTTTTATATCTCCCTACTTGGAAGATATACCCCAACCTTTTCAAGGAACCAGAAAAATCAGCCAAAAAGACAACCAAGGCAAGAAAGTGATAGAGAATGATAATGGAATAGAAGAGCTTCCTATTTGGAAGAAGATGGAGATGAAAAGAACCAATAAGGTAAGGAATGTCTCACTTCTATCTCCTCTGATGCATGATGATGTTGTCAAGAATATTAAAGAACAATGTTCATTTTAAGTATGAGGGAAAGATTGTTTTACTTGGTTTCTTTGTTTTTATTTCTAGTTATCATCTTCATTTTTCTTGTGGTTTTTCTATGGCACTTGGTTATCCTATGCATATTAATGTCTTGACTTTGACCATTAGATGATTTGATTTTGTTTTGATGAAATTGTTATAGTGTTCGTGTAACACCCTGTCCCAAATTACACCAAAATTTTCTCACGTTGGTTTAGGTTGATCGGATCTGACCGCTGTTGACTGAGAAGGATCAAACTTTGACTTTTTGATTCAGATATACTCTAGCTGACTGAGGCACCATTGCGAAATAGGCATCGATTCAAGTCAGTAGACTACTAGCACGTTAAAAGCGGAGTTATGGTTTGGAAGTTATAAGCAAAACAAATTGAGGTCCAAACTGTTTGAGGGTGCCAGAGTTGACTTTTTATTCTTGCTTAATTTGGGTTTGACTCCTATATGGTTTTAAAGTAATCCTTGATACAAGTTTATGGAATGACGGCACTCTTAAATTGGATCTGCGTTGAAAAGTTATGGGTCTGTAAAGTTGTAACTGTGTTTTCCAAGACTGGTTTTACTTAGTAGCAAAATTTTATGGTAAGTTCTACCCTTAGGGGAGATGCTATTGTATTTTCCTTTGGAAGGTTTGGTGGTGTTTCCATGGGATCAGGGCTTGTCTAGATTTTCAATGAGGGATCTTGGATGGGTCTTGACAGTTGGTGTTGAAATTTTAATTCCCTTTGATGTTTAAAGGTTGAACAAGTTTTATGATTAAAATTAATGCGTTTTAAATTCTTTTATTTATTTATAGTTTTTTCTTTGTGTTTGTTGTTAGTTTTCAATATATAAATATAGAAAAAGGTTGCGGTGTGGTCCATCCACATGCGGACCCGCACCAAAGCTGATGCATTTTAAAAAAAGCATCAACTTTGCTGTGTACACATACACAGCAAAGCCGATATTTTTTTTAAAAAAGCGTCGGCTTTGGTGCAGGTCCACATGTGGACGGACCACTGTAACCTTCTCCTATATATATATATATATATATATGTATTGTTTTAGTTTTATCTTGCTTCAGCAATAAAAGCTTTAAAAAAAATTTTGAAAAATATTTGTTGTTTTTAGTTTTAGAAGTTTCTAAAAAATCCAAAAAGAATTATTTTTGTTTTAGTTAAGAGTTGTTTTTGTTTCTGTTAGCAATATGATAGGCCAATGATAAAAGCATGATATGATGTTGTAATTTCTTTGATAATGGATTGGTGTTTTGTTGATCCAATTACCTAAATACATTCTCATGTTATTGTTTTCATAATTTTTTCGACACATAGCCAAATTTACATGATTTAGATAGCTTTTAAAAGAAGACTTGTATTAGTTATGGTGAATTATTTTGATTTGAGCTCTAGAGCTTGCATAGTCGGTGTTCAAAGTGAAATCATAGATTAGTGTTTTGCCCAAACAATGATTTGGGCCATTTTTATTTACGCTTTTGGGCCCTTTAAACTATCCTTTAACATTGATTACCATCAGTACCCATTTGAACAATCAAGGATGCATTTTTTGCATAATTAGAGCCATTTTAGTGAAACTAAAATCCTTAAACCCTTATTAGCCTTAAATATTAATTTTATCCTACCTTAACATGTTTTGAGATTTTTTTTTTTATTAATATCTTATGAATTTGGCTTTTGACATGTTGAGAGGAATAGAGCATTAAATAAGTTTTGGGGAGGGATTTTGGTGTTTGATGCTTGGTAAGTGGCTTTTGTTGTATATCTTTATATATTGTTGGGTTTGAATGAGTGAATGGTTCAAAATTGGTTTAGATATGAGAAATGTATTGTGTGGAACTTAAGATAAGAAAGTATTGTTCAAAAACATTACATTCTATTTCAAAAAAAATAAAATAAAAGAGAGAAAAAGTGACCCAAAAAAAATGAATTGTATACTCCCCTCAAATAATAATAGAACCAAAAGCAATAAGTTTGGGGCTGTAGCTTGCTTAAAAATAAAAAATAAAAAAAATAAAAATAAAAAAGTTACTGTGTTTTGTAATAAGTTTTTGGATTTGTCATTAAAGAAGCACATATGGATTGAATTGTTATGTGTTTTGCTAAGAAAAAGAAGCAAACTAACAAGCCTTTTAGAGTTTAGGTGGAAGCTTAAAAGAAAGAGAGATTAAAAAAGAAAAGTTTAGAGTAAGAATTGGGGAATGAGTATGAGAGGATTTTTAATTCCAACTTTTCTTCTAGTATTTATTTTCTTATCATTTTTCTTTCTATAAACCTCTTTACCCTGTAACATATATATACTACAAGCCTTGAAAGACCTAATGGTTCTAAGCTTTGCATTAAGTCCACATTAGTGGAGATCACTAGGTTATATGAGCTTATAAAGTTTAAATTTTTAAAATTGCTTTACGTTAAGCCTACATTAGTGGAGATCACTAGGTTATGTAAGCATATGAAGTTTCAAATTTTTAAAATTTTAAGACCTTGGCTAATGTTTACTTTATTTGACAGCATGACATTGAGTGTAATTTTTGGTTGTACATAGACATTTGAAAGCAATGATATGTTGAATGGAAGATAGGTGTTGGGTTGCACTCTTACTTTGAAGTATTTTGGAAATTATGATTAATAGGAAAAGAAAATTTTGAGGCCCAAATTACATTTTCTACTTGTCTTCAAGTTCTAAAGTCTAATAAAATTTGCTTTTAACTTAGTGTTCAAGTTTAATCTTCTCCTTCAGCTTTTGTTAGTAGTTGCTTTTATTAAATAAGTGGTTTTTGTTTGAGGGTAGGCAAATGATTAAGTTTAAGGATGTGATTAGTGATCATTTGTTCACTAATCTAACCTATTCTAGCTTAATTATTTGTTTTAATTTTCAAGCTTTTGTTATTTTTGATGTGTTTTGCTTCCTTTTTGTAGGAAAATCTCTAAACGAGGTTTTTTAATAATAATTAGCTAAAGTTTAAGTCTTGGAGCAAATTGGAGCTTTTCAAGGAGGCCAAAATCAAAGATTGAAGTCAAGACCCTTTTGAAATCAATACCTTGGCATACACATTGAAATTTCATAAGTTCACACACCCAAATTGCACACACCAAGATCATTTCTACACACTTAAAGAAGATGGTGTGTATGCTAAAATTCCAAAAGTGCACACCACCATGGCTAGCTGTCTCATATGTGGAGCTCTCTTTGATGCTTAAGTATGGTTTTCTTAGGTCATTTAGCTCATTTGGCTCAAAACGTAGTCTTCTATAAGGCACATAATTTGCATGTGTCCTTTTTTAGTAGTAACCTTATGATGGAGATCAAAAGGTAGTGATTAAGTCTTGCTAGAGGAAAAGATTAAGGTGACTCCCAAGAAGCAATATGTTTAACCTAAAACATGAAGGGAGTCAAAAGAGCATCAAGAATTTAGAGAGAAAAGCTTTAAGAATTAGTATTCTTGAAAAACCCAAGGCTTTGGGTATGCCAGGAGGAGCCTTTACCTACTAAAAACTCTCTACTTCTTTACTTTTTATTCTAAATATTTTGTTATTTGTAATAGAATTCTTGGATCTGTGTTAAGATAATGTTTATTTTGATGGAATTCTAATTAGTTATTGTCTTTATTATTTTTATGAACATGTGTGGCTATATCTTTTGATCTAGGACAATGATATAGCTTAAATTTTAATGATGATGAATTAGTTGTTTGATTTATGGTTTAATACATTTCCAATTGTTTGTATTTCTTTAGATTATTAAAAGAACAAACCTAATTTAAATGAAGATATGAATGGATACTATCAAGATTGAACCATTAGAGCTTAAAAAAGCCTAGTTCGTAAATTGGAACTAGAAAATCACAATCTAAGAGCCTTTATGAGGTTAAGAGGGCCTATCTAAGTGTTGTACAACATAATTCTATCTTAAACTGAGTTTGAGAAAACTAATTTGGCTTAGAAAATTGCAAAAGGGATTAAATTTAATGGTTAATTGGTAGAATTAGGAAGAAATTACAATTTAAACAAATTTTCACATATCTAGCTTTCCTTACGAGAGGGAGTTAATGAAATTAGAAACCCTTCGTTAATAATTCAATAGGTAATAGTCCTTAACCACTAATTAAATAGCCACCTAAGAGATTTAAGCGAAATCATAATCTCGGATGCTTTAATTCATAAAGGTAACAATTACATTTCTATGGTGTGATTTTTATTCTCTTGTTTTAGGTTTCTTAGTTGTTAATTTAGATCAAGTTTACTTTTGTTCTTGTTTTCAAATTAAGTTGAATTGATTGCCTAGATAAAATTAACTAATAAAAACCTTTAGCAATTAGCTAAAACAAGCTTAAGGACCTACCATCATTCCTTATAGGAACAATCTTGTACTTTTGTACACTTTATTACTTGAATGATCTATGCACTTTTTTGGATTTATCACAATCAGGGTTTTAGTTGCTTCTAAGGATTGAATTATAATAATCGATATAGTCATACTTCTTATATTTTAAATCTCAAAATGAGAATGTTGATGTAACCAATAATTTTCGACTGCCTAGGAGTTCTATGTTGTATTAATATTACATTTTATGAAATATAATATTATTATAATAATTTTTTATATATCTTAATTAACAATTATTTTTATCAAATATTGTTTTTGCATTTTTTTTATTTGATAATAATATATTTATGACCATTGGCGCTTACCATACATTGATTGACTATGAAAAATATAAAATCCATTTAATATTTTTATAATTTTTATAATCAATTTAATAATTAATTGATTAAATAAGTTATTTCTAAAATTTCAATAAAATTTCCATTCTTTTCAATAAATTTACTTCAATTTTCGATCATTTTTATAATTTTTTATCGATATTAAATAATTTTTGATATTTCTATAGATTTTTCTTTATTTTTAACCTTCAATATCTTCATTGATACTTTTTTTATAAACCTTACTATAAACTCCCAAGAAACAACAATTTTCATAAAATCCAATATTTTTAATTTCACAATCTAATATGGCTTCCAAAAGATCTAATACTTTAAAATATTTGTTTGTTTCAATTTTAGGCTGAAGGTTTGTAACCGGATATTAGTAAATCAACTAATAATCCAACAATGCATGCTTTTTTTCTTTTTTTTTTTGTTGGGGGGGGGTAAGGTAATTGGTGTGTTCACCCCTTGAAATAAATATGTTTTAGTATTTTAGTCTCTGAACTGAATTTTGGGCCTATTAATGTCGAACTCGAATTTAGCTTCTAGAAATGGCATGTAAACCAAATTTTTCTCACACAAATGAACCTAAACTGATCATGTTTTGGTACTTTAAGGACCACTTTTAGCAAAATTCAACTTCAGGGACCAAAGTGCAAAAAAAAAAAAACAAATAAATAAATAAACAAAAATTCAGAAACTAACATGTTCACTTCAAAAAGGAAATGCGCCAATACCCAAAAAAAAAAAAAAAAAAAAAAACAACTAGTAATCTAACTACCTAGTAGTAATCTAAGGTTAAGAAGAATACTTTTTTTGGACTTTCTAGCTAATAAATTAGCCAAAAAAAAGTTTAAAAAAAAAAAAAAACAGACCAATTTCCTAATAATGAAGAGTTAATTTGGAGCAATGACTTTTTTTGTTGTTGTCATTCCTTGTTATTTTATGCAAAATATCAAAACAAAAAATTTAATAGTATATTGACCAATTATAATTAAGAGTGTAAACAAGAGGGATATATTACAATATTTAATAATATTAAAAAGGAGGATTTGATCATATTACTTAGCCACCTTATCGATAGCCTAATTATTTGTCTTTTATCTTCTTAAAGTATATAATCTCAATTATGATCCACCATCACTAGACTGTAGTTTAACATGTATCATAGCCAACAGATCTTGGATTCAATTTTACAAACGGGTTATAGTAACACCAAGAAGTCTACAAATATGATGTGGCTAGATAATATAGTTTTGTTTTATTATTTAAAATATTATAATCTAAATATAGATAAACAAATTCTTTAAGAAATAAGTGTAAATAAATACATTAAAAAAAATTATAATCAAACATAGTAATACTATGGATACCAAATAAACATATTAAGATGTTTATCAAATGCCATATGTTAATGTTTTATTAATTAACATATTAATATAATCTAGTTATGATAAATGAACATTTAAACATATAAGTATAATTAGATATAAATCAATTAAATATCAATGCATCATATTTTATCAACATCTTAGTACATTTATTGGTTACCTCTAATATTATTCAACTAAAACCTCTTGTGTGGTGGGCAATATAAAGACTTAAAATTGAGATTAATCACAATCCCATATTTGGCTCAACAATTAACAAGATTAAAAAACTTGGACCCACAAAATGAACCCAAATAACCGGATAAACTAATCCATTTATCCCATGTAAAATGTGGGATAATTTTATCTCATCAGGATTTGCTTTTTGGTGTTTTTTTTTATTTCTTTTTCTTTTTAAAATTTTTGTTTCTTTTGATTTTTTTTTTCCAATTTTTTTTTACATTTTAATCTTTGTTTCTTCGTTTTTGGTCAGCAATATCAATTTTTTTTTTCTTCCGTTTTTCCTTCCAATCTCTTACATTTTCTTATCTTATTTTTTATTTTTCGTCTTCATTTTTTTTTTCTTTATTATCTTCCTGTTTTTTTGTTTTTTTTCCTTTTTAACCTTTTTTTTATTCTTTGTTCTTTTTTCTTTGTTTAATTTTTTTTTTTTGTTTTTTTATGTTGCATCAGTTTTATGTTTCAGTTTTTTTCTTCTTCTTATCCTATTTCCTTCTTTTTTTATTTTTATTTCTCCAATTTCTTTTTTCCCTCTTTGTTTAAAATAACATATGCAATTTTGCTACTTGATTTAATGATTTTAAAAATTAGATAAACTTTTTTTAGGATACAATGAAATATAGGACTTGTCTATTTTTTTTTTATATTAAACTTATCTAATTTAAAATATTTTATTTAATTTAAAAATCAATAAGTTATATCAGTGGCAGGCATTTTTTCCAGGAAGCACCATTATATAGTCAAGCATTAATTGTTCTAATTGTGGTTTAAAGAAATAATAACATAGGAAAAAATTGTAAAAATTTTAGCTATTTTAAAATCCAATTAATTGGGATATTCACTAAAACATATTTTAAAGGCTAACAGATCCCTTTTACAAATGTTTGTTCAAACATGAGTCTTTAATTATCAGAAAATGAACGTTTTATTTATAAATATATCTCCATAACTATTCCAAATTTAACATACATTTAAATATTTAAAACTAATGGCAAAAATAAACTTAAAAAAAAGTAAAACAGTAAAGAAAATTTTCATTAAAACCAACAGTGTACTTATTAAATTTCTATGTAGAACAAAAAGTAATTAAATAGATATCATATTGTTCAAAAAGAAAACTTTTAATCATTCTATTAACTAGAAATTAAATAAATATAAAATAACAATGAAATTGCTAATAAGTATTATAGGTATAAAATCTAAAAGTATAATAAAATTTAGACAAGTGAGATAGGAAAAATAAAATATAGATTACTTAAAAAAATAAAGAGAAATATGCAAAAATGAATAATAATAATAATAATAATAAGCACTAAGGGTGTGGGGAAATTAAAGGGGAAAAAAGTCCAAGTGCGCAAGAAAAGGGGGCACAAGCATGCTTAAGGGAATAAATTAATAAAATAGGTAAAGAACTTCGATCGGCCGCCAAGTTACATGATAACTCATGTTCATTTTTGGTTTAAAAAAAAAATTATATTATTTTCAATAATAATTATGGATGAAAAAAATTAGCTCTATCCAATAGATTAAATATAAGACTGGATTAATTCTTACTTCGTTTAATCTCGATCTTAATTTTAATCCAGTTATATCCTGCATACCAAAGGGACCAATAAATCAATCAAATAATAATATTTCATCACTTGATAATATTATAGTAAATTTATTAGTAAATATTTTAAACTGTATGAATATGTCATCTATATATATTATTTGATAAATATTTTGGTATTTATATTATTAATAATGACCATAAGACAAAACAATAAATTCAACCTAGTAGTAGAATCACCAAATGTTGAATACCAAATGACATGGCAGTTTATTATTTATTGATAAATTAATATAATTCTGTAAAATTCAACCTAAGATCCATTGGTCATTATACATGTTAAACTACAATAGGTATCATTATTCTCGAAAGCTCAAAAACATAAAAAGTGGATCAGCATGAGGTTATATACTTTAAGAGGATGAAAGACAAAAATGTAGGCTATTGGATAAGGTGTTTGAGTAAATTAATTAAATCCTCCTTTTTTATTCTTAAAATTTTGTAATATATTCGTTAAATTTACAATCTTAATAATAAATGGTCAATTTACTATTAATTTCTTTGTTTTGACATTTTTGCATAAATTAATAAGGAATGACAAAAACATAAAGAAGTCTTTAATCCAAATTAATTACTCTTAATTTTGGGAGTCTTCCTTTTTTTTTTTTAATTTTGCGAATTTATTAGCTACAAAGTCCCAAAAAAAAGGGTTTTCTTCTTAACCTTTCGATTACTAGGTAGTTAGATTACTAGTGGTTTTAATTGTTTTGTTTTTTTAAAAGCTTGCATGTTAGATTACGTTGATTTACTACTATTCACCTACGGATTATTAGCTAAAAAGTCCAAAAAAAAGGTTTTCTTCTTAACCTTTCTTTTTTTAGGTCTTAGATCCTCGGTATCCAGTAGATCTAATCTTTTCCGAGGTCACTAAGCCATAGGACTGCATCTTTCTAATGGTCTCTAGACTTTGACTAATCCGACTAATCCGGGTCGGACCACAAGGGTGTAAACCTCTCCCAACGGCAATTTTTTCCATTCACAAGACTCGAACCCGAGACCTTGCTTAAGAGGAATAGGTGCTGAACCACCTTAACCAACTGGCCTCGGTTCTTCTTAACCTTTCAATTACTAGGTAGTTAGATTACTAGTGGTTTTAATTGTTTTGTTTTTTTAAAAGCTTGCATGTTAGATTACGTTGATTTACTAATATTCACCTACGGATCACCTACGGATATGGATCTTCTATCCCTCAAATCCTATTCCCAATTCTATCTCATCAATAAAAAATAAACACCTCATTTAAAATGCTAACTAATATATCCTCATACACTTTCTCTTTCACGCTTTCACATCCGTAACCCTCACTCTCCGTAAAGTATACTAACAGAGTAAGCTTTCCATGCAATGCGAAACACCAACCGGGTCCTAACTCATTAAAATTTTAAAAGAAACCATATGCCATTCTTCTTCTTTTTTTAATTATTTTTTATTTCTTGTGCAACTCCCTTTCCGTTCTTCTCTCCTATAACCCATAAAATTACTATTATTTTTCTTTTTATTGTGCGGCACTACAGTAACAATCAAAGCTTCTTCTCTATTTTTCTTTCTACTCTGCGGCACTGCAGCAGCCATCAAAGCTCCTTTCTCTTCTTGTGTTTAGCAAAGTCGCTATCATCCTACTTATAACCCAGAAAAAAAAAAAAAGAAAAAAAAAAGTGACTTCTCTATTTATTAGAACTTGGATGCCTTATCAGTAGCTTTTGATATTATCTCTTCATCAACATTCTTGGCCACTTATGGTGAGTATATATAAGTAATTAGTATTTATTGAACTTTTACCCCTTATGATATTCAATCATGATTTTAATTTGGTGTGTTGCCCTCTTTTATCTTTTTATTTTTTTATTTTTTCCATCTGCAAGAGAGAAAACTAATGCTCTAATTGATACCTATCATCACATCTAATCTCAAGATTTCACCACAACTCTTGAATTGGTTGCAAAAATCGTCGATGGAGATGGAAGTAGTAGAGGTTTGGGTATCTAGAAGGGTTTTGGATGAGAAGGCTTTGATGGGTGGGTGGAGAAGAAAAAGGAAGAGGAATTTTCTATTATATGGGTTTTTGATGATGCTGTTCAGATTTCTTGTTTGGGAGACAGATGTAGAGCAATGTGATTTGGTGGGGTTTCGGTTTTTGTCCATTTGAGGTTGCTCGGGTTCAATGGTTGGAAAAGAAAGGAATTCAAAGTTGGATTTAATTTTGTCAGTTTATTTTTTTGTATGCCTGTGTTTTATGATAGAGAAGTTGCAAATATGGATGGGCAATTTTAGGATTTGTTTTTCTATGATAAAGACTAAAAGGAACATGTAAAAGAACAAGTGGAAGAATATTATAAGAGAAAGCTGTAGAAATATAAATTTGTCAAATTTGTTTTTGTGCAATAAATGATATTGTTTTTCTCCTCAAAGACATGAAAAAATAATGCTTCATTTGTGATCTATTTTTCTTCGTTTTTCTTATATTGATATGTAATTTAATTTTGCCATTTGTTAGGCCATTATGGAGTAGTCATTTTTGAGTCTCTAAACTCTCAGTTAAAGAATGACTTTTCAAAACTCCACCTAATTTGGTGTTTTTTGAGGACAATCACCAAAACAACTCATGAAGAAACACTACCATACCATCCTCCATCTCTTGGAAAATTGCAAGTTGATGATTAAGTTCAGTTGAAACAACTACACTCTTTAATGATCTCTTTATCAATTACAAAAGATATTATTTCATTGAGCAGGCTCACAGATTTTTGTGCTAATTCCAAGTCTTAAGACCTTTGCTATGCAAAGTTGGTCTTTTATTAAATTGATAACCAATGTGTATATTTGAAACTCCATAATCAAGGTCATTCCAACAGTGCAATCCTTTTAAGGCTCTATTTATGTACAACAAAATGCACCACATAAACTTTTGTGGTTTGTTAAGAGTGGTGTAGTATATTATATATATTGAAACATTAATTTATAATTTTAACAAAACACATCTATCACCAAATATAAAAGAATACTTTTTTTCATCTCTAAAGAAACATAATAGATGTTCTTAAAGGTACATTAAATTGTAAAAACAAATAACATAAAACTTCTTCTTAATGTTTCTATACCAGTGCAATGTTGAATGGCAAGTTTAATAGATCTTATCTATTAAAATTAGATGAAACATGAAAGTGAAAATCTATGCAAATATATATAAATATTAATATAATTAACACGGACAAAATTTTGGTTAATAATAAGTATACTTGCATGGATTGGAATATTGAAATAATAAAGTTTGTTGAATTGAACTTCAAGTCTTATATCATTTTGTGCTATTTCACTAGCACATGACTGCTGTTGAGATGGTTCTCCAAGTGCAATGTTTTCTTCTTCCAAACCCTTTCAAGAGCATTCCTTGGCTTTATAGATTTTCCACGTACTCTTTCTCTATTTTTAATTCCTTTAATTTTCTCAATAGTATTTGCTATAGTTGTAGCTTCTATGATATTAGAAATGGATTTCCCAATATAATTGTCTTTTAAATATACATCCATATCTACTAAAATCCTAGCAAGAGCAGTCCTTGCTATTTTATATGTTTCTTCTGCTTTTGCTGCCTTCGTTGCCATTTGAGTTTGCAATCTACACAAATTCTTATAACGTTTAGCCAAACTTGCTTTAGAGTCTTCATTTATCGTATTTGCAAATACAAATTCAGAATTTACTAACTTTGCAAATTTTCTCCATCGCTTCAATATATATTGTATAGGAATTTTCTTTATATCCTTTAAAGAAAGAACTTTAAAAGCATGAGAGCACAAAATTCCTACAAACTCAAATTTTCAACAACTACTAATCATTGGTTATTAGGAAAATTATGTTTAACAATATGCTATAACTGTCTTTTATGACTGGTATGTTTGTACTCTATCATTGTCCCAATATCACAAAAAATTTGCATAGCACAAGCATAAGCCTTACATAACTCATCTTGAAACACCTTGAATACTGTTGGGTCTTGCTGTATCTTTTAGAATAGAATTTCAACTAGAAATGATAATGATGGAGTACTTTGAAATCAACCTTTAATTCTTCATAACGACGATATTCAATGCTCAAAGAACCTCAATAAATTATGTTGATCGCTGACATCGTTTTTAATCACATTATTCATACTCTCACTCTGTTGAGTAGTAGTCATATCTGCACAAAAAGTCTCTCTGCATAAACCATTGCCCATTTCTTTCTCAAATCAAACATTTGTATAAGCTAATAATTATCTTTAAGATCATATTCTCAAGCATTGCATTCCAAGATAGAAAAAATTCTTGTTCTTCTTCATAATCATATATGCAACTACTAAAATCTTTAGCAAACTCTTTAAATTTCTCAAAAACTCCACTAAGATGTTTTGCTTCATTTTGATACAGGTGCCAATACACAATCGTTGACATGTTTCTAGCCATTGAAAAGTTAATGCTTTTGCCATTATTGGATCTTGGTCAGTAAGAATAGTTTTTTGTTTTTCACCTGACATTGCTTTTACAAAAGTATCAAACAACCAAATAAATATCTCAACACTTTCATCATACAATAACGCAGCTCTAAATATAGTAGTTTTCTTATAGTGGCTCACTCCTAGAAACATAGCAAAAGGTTGACTACTTTGATTTTTCCTTGTATCAAAGCTAACTACATAACCAAAATGAGAGTACACAATCATCATTTTTTGGATTTGCCAGAAAATATTACTCACCAAATCATCTTGATCCACTTGTATTGCATAAAAAAAAGAAATTTGGATCTTCCAATTGCATAGATTGTAAATATTCCAAAATACCACTTGTCTATCCTACCTTCATTTGAATTGTTCTTTTAGTTTTCAAGTAATTCTTGTAATCGTCACGAATAAATCCGAGATTTTTCATATCCGCCTACTTGCTTAGCCATTAACTCCAAACTTGCTTTAGAAGCAATTCTTGAACTATCAGCTATATCTATTTCAGCTATATCTATTTCAACTGCTTGGACAAAAGTTAACTTCCTTTTAGACCTATGCAAATGACTTGTACTAGGAGTTGATGTCACATGCATATGTTGGGCAATGAAATCAGTAATACGAGATTTATTAGTCTGATCCAAATTTATCTTCATTCTAGCTAAATAACCAAATTTATTTCAGCACGATGAGATTTAACATTAATATTTCATTTATCCTTTCCCCAAAAGCCTTCACAACAACAACAAAAAGTTCTATTTTTCATCTTTCCAATTTGACTTTATGTCCCTTACTCCTTCGAATGCCCAAACCAACCCTGTAAGCATAAGCATTATAAAAGTTATAAGCTTCATCTTCACTTTCAAATTCCATTCCAACTTCTGGTATCATTTCATCTAAAATTTTAGAATGAATCACTTCTATTTTTTCTTTACCAGTTATGTTTGCTTCATCTATTTTATCTTCATCTTCCAATGACATATTAATATCTTTACCCACACAACTATCATTATCCATGATTTTTAACACTATGATTAAATATTATAAAGAGAAAATGAGAATCATAAAAATTAAAGATAAATGTAGATATTTATATATGTTTTATATGACAAGCTTAATCATATTAAAAGAAAATACAATATCAAAGCAAGAGAAAAGAAAAGAAAAGAATAATATTTTGAACCTCATATATTTTAATTTATTATAAAATATTAGAATATAGCAAGAATGCAATATCATATTCTAAACCCTCTATTAATAGAAACAAAGCATATAAATGCAAAAGTATATAATTGAATTTTAAATATCTTTTCTACTGCTAAGATTGAATATTACATAAATAAAATTCAAATCATAATTGTATATCATAATTACATAAATTTACTCACCACAGTTGACCAAGAATGTTGATGAAGAGAGTAATATTCACTTGAAATCAAAGGCTAATGATGAAGTATCCAAGTTATAATAAATAGAGAAGGCACTTTTTTCTTTTTTCTTTTTTGGGTAATAGGTAGGATGATAGCAACTAGGCTAAACACAATAGAAGAAAGGAGCTTTGATGGTTGCTAAAGTGCTGCACAGTAGAAAGAAAAATAGAGAATAGGCTTTGATGGTTGCTGCAGTGCCGCACAGTAGAAAGAAACATAATAATAATTGAAGAAAAAATATAAAAGTTATGGGTTGTAGGAGAGAAGAAATGCAAGGGAATTGCACAAGAAATTAAAAAAATTAAAAAAAAAAAAAAAAAAAAAGAATGGCATAGGGTTTCTTTTAAAATTTTAATGAGGTGGGGCATCAGTTAGTATTTTGTATTCACATGGAAAGCTTGTCTCGTCAATATACTTAACGGAGAGTGAAAGTTACAAATGTGAAAGTAGGAAAGAGAGAGTATGTGAGAAAATATTAGTTGGCATTTTAAATGAGATGTCAATTTTTTATAGATGAAACAGGATTGGTGATAGAAGATCCATATCACAAACGGACATTCTAGCTAAGATTGAAACAAAAATATTTTAAGGTATTAGATCTTTTGGAAACCATACTAGACAGCGTGATTAACAATATTGGATTTTATGAAACTTGTATTTCATGGTAGTTCATAGTATGAGTCCTTTGGAACCCTTTTCTCCCTTTTATTCTCGTTTTATATATCAAACCGATTAAATGATGTGATCCACTACTCAAGACTCAAAATAGATACGACTAAAAATCCATATGGTATTTCCTTATTGAGCTTTTTGATCGAATACCTTTGTTTTGTATAGGAAAATGTTATACTCAAAAAGCGTTTGGTATTACTGGTCTTGTCTTAGTTGCCTTTGTTTTTTTTTCACTTTTCTAAATTTTTTGCCCCTGTTTTCTTTGCACAAGGAAATACATGGAAAAACATAAGGAAAATATAATTTTAATGCAATATAAAAATGGGGTTGTGAAGCTTGCTTTGCCAATCCAATCTTGTGGTTGAAAGCGCTTTTCAATAGATATTGTAACGTTGATTTATCTTAAATTAGAAAAATTAATTTTGTTTTTTCTTTTTCTCTTTTTCTTAATACTGTTTAGTTGGTGTTGACACTGTTGGTTTTTTTTAAATCATGTGGCATGCATTTTAAAAGTTGAATAGGCATGGAGACAAAGAGTAGGACAACAAAATTGGATTCCTTAGATGTTTTGGGTCTTTCATTTTAATTACTAGATATGCATAATTTGTTTATCTTGAATGTTTGTTAATGGTAGTTAATATTTGTTAATTATGTCAAACAACAATAAATTTGAAGGGGAAAAAAATACATAAATGCAAAATTGAAAATCATTTCAAATTGTTTTTATTTTGGCGCATTAATTTTAAAAATCTCATTTAAATTTATAATTAATTGAAATTTCTAGCAAGTTCTAACAAATATTAATTAACATTTGAAGCAAATCACACTTAATTATATATCCAAAAGAAAAAAAAAAAAGATTACACTCAATTAGACAGGAAAATCAATAACCAAAAAGCGACATGCTGCGAAGGACACCTTGGAAAACAAAGGTTGTTCTGTCATTATATATCTTGACAATATTTGAGCAAGTCCGATAGTTACCCTTTACCTTTCTTTTTTTTTTTTTTTTTTTCCCTCCTATACCCCGTTTGTCACCAATATATTTTTACTCTAATAATTTTGTGGTAAATATTTTTTCTCCAATATTTGATTATGCTCATTAGTTTTAATTTTATATATGCGGCGAATAATTTTCCAATGGTTAGTTTGAAGAAAGTTAAAAATGAAAAGGACACAAAAATGTATACGCAAATTCCCCTAATGGCGTTGGACCAAGCGTAAGGACAAGCCTATTTACCAAAAAAAAAAAAAAGGTTATTTCGAAAAATAGCCATCCTGTAACATGATTTTTGAAGAATAGTAAAAAAAAAAAATTTTTTAAAAACTAACCACGTTGGGACAAAAATACCCTTGATAAAATTGAAAATTACGCAAAAGATTTTTTTTACCCTTTCCTTCTTCCTCTACACAGCCGTTCATGTAAGGGTTTCTCTAACAGGCCACTCTTTGCATCTCACCTCCTCTCACTATCATTTTTTTGTATTTTCTCATATCTAAAACTAAACTCAGGTAAAAATTTTATCTTTTTTCTTATTAGATGAAAGTAAAGAAATATGTATTTTTTTTTTCTTTTTTCTCTTTCTCTTTTTTCTTGTATTTTTTGTTAGTTTGGGAATTTTTAAGCTTTTTATTTAATTTGGGTATGCAAGAAATTAATTTATGAGCTGTTATATGTGATTTTAAAGATACTTAGGTGGCATATGATTTGAAAATGGAAGAAATTTGTGTAAAACTGAAAAATTACGAAAAACAGTAAAAACGGAGGAAATTTGGCGAAAAAGATGAACTTCCGCTATTTTCCTCCAGTTTGTCAAATTTCGCAAGTTTTCCGCTAATTTTTCGCCAATTTTTCGCCAATTTTCCGCCAAGTTTCCGCCAGTTTTCCGCCAGCAGGAAAAAGCTATATTTGGCGGAAAAAAAAAACAGAATCAACTTTTTTAATACAGTTAATATGTTTGTTTAGTATTATTCAAAATTTTATATATTTCTTGATTTAGTTTAACGTTATTCATTTAATTTTGTAGTAAAATGGAAGATGATGATATTGTAATTGCAGTTTTATACAATGGAACATTGGTAAAAAATGATGGTGGTAATTGGGAATATCGAAATGGTAAAAATATAATGGTTTCCGTCGGCAAGAGATGCACAAAATCAGAGTTAGAGGATGAGATTTTCAATTCTATTGACATAGATCGAAATGAATGTTTGCTAAAGCTAAAATGGATATATGAACAATGTGCAGAAAAGTTGGATCCTACAGAAATACGCTGTGATAGGGATGTGAAATGCTTTCTTCAAGAAGTGAGGAATGGAGGGATGACAATGATGCGGCCTCCATTGTATGTTGAGGTGATTTTGAAAGTTGAACATGTATGTAGAAATGTTCATCAAACAGCCTTTGCTTCGGATAGTGGGAGTAATCTTCATTCTTTTTCTTGTCCTCCAATTGGCGTTCGTCTACCACAAGTTTTCGAACTGAACCTATTCAGGCTACATCTCAGGAAATTATGGTTCAAGAAATTCAGTTTAGAGATCAAGTTGATGTTCGTGGGGCCTGGACATCATTTAACATCCACGAAGGAGTTGATGTTGGAGGTGACTATGCTGAACGGTTTCCTAACGATGAGGAGTATGAACAATTGCATAATATTGATCATGATGAGAATTACAATGCAGCAGGGGATGATGTTGATCATAATGATGTAGATTTTGATCATGAGTTGCCGGACAATGATAATGATATGCATCCTGAAATGAACAATGAAGGAGTTGATGATGTTAGGGTTCATCGTGCTACAAGTGACCATATATCATCGAGCAACAAAAGTGGTTCTATGGTCATATTTTCGTCAAAGTTCACTGGCTGTGAGAGCATAGTAGTTGGACAATTATTTCGCAACAAAGTGACTTACAGAATAAACTGATTATCTATTGCATGCGAGAAAATAATGAGTTCAAGGTGACACGGTAAACTACACAACGGTATGACGTTGTATGCTTGAAAAATACTTGTAAATGGCGACTACATGCAACCACATTTAAAAATGGAGAAATATTTGTTGTGAGAATTTTTGATAATGTATACAGTTGCTCGTTAGATATCGTGCATCGAGAACATAAGCAGGCTAGTAGCAAGATTATCAGACAATGTATCAAATCTAAATATGAAAGGATTGCACGTGTTTACAAACCCAAAGAAATTCAACATGATTTTTTACAGAAATATGGGGTGAATATAAGCTACAACAAAGCATGGAGAGGTAAAGAGTATACACTTAACAGTGTTAGGGGATCTCCAGAGGAGAATTTTTCTAAGTTACCCGCCTATGGTTATGAGTTAGTGTTGAAGAACCCTGAGACTCTTACACATGTCAAAACAGACGATAATAACAATTACTCCTTATAGCATGTGTTCTTATTACTACACTGCGGATGCATATCATGCAACTTATGTTGAGTCCATTTACCCTGTGTTAGATGAAAAATAGTGGCATGCTTCAGATGACGTGGCAAGTCGTATTGTTCTTCCACCGAGATGGGCACGTAGGCCAGCCGCTAGGTCGAGGATGCAACGCATACCATCCGAAGGTGAAGATGTTATTGGATGTAGATGTAGCCGATGCGGTGATGTTGGACATTATAGGCAGAAATGTACGAATCTATTGTCTTATGCTCCGAATTAGGAAGTTTTAATTTAGTGTTATGGTTTAATATATTTCGATAATTATTTCATATTTTGGATATTATATTTTCTACTCGATGGTGGAAGATTTATTAGCAATTTTTTTTTTTTTGAATTTAATCCGAAATGAAAAGAGGCTTTTTGGAGTTGTTTTTAAATCTTTAGTTTACATCTCATTTTATGAAATGTCCAAATGATTTTGAAAAGAAAAACAAATATATATCATTTTTTCTTTTCTTTAAAATGGTTATTGATTTTAAACATCAATATATTTTTTGTTAAATCCATCTTCATCTTATATAATATTTGTCTCCACTCTCAATTTTTTTACCCCACTATTAACTTAAATAATCTATTAAAAATTGATTTTCCAAGTGGAGGAAATTAGTTTCCGATAGGAGTAAATATTATTCAACAATTTTTACTTGGAAGAAAAATTTTCCAACAGGAAGAAAAATTTTCCAACAGGAGGAAAATGATTTCTGCTTGGAGAAAAAAATTTTCATTTGGCGGAAAATTATCCAGAAGCTTCAATTGGTTCCATATGGGATTTCCGACTAGAGGAAAATTTTTCCTCCAGGAGGAAAATTTTTCCAACAAGTGGAAAATTTTTCAAAATCTGCAATTGAGCTCGTAATATGTTTGTGCATAATGGAATTCTAATAAATAAACATGGCATATTTTTTTTAAGGTCAATTAGCTATCCTTATATCAATAACACATCGTTATCTTCGTTAAATGAACATTATAAGCCACCATTATCTTTACAATTAAAAATCTAATATAATAAAGAATATGCATCTATAAACATGACAAAAGTAAAAAAAAAAAAAAAAGCATCACCACCCAGCTCATATGCTTAATTTTTGTTGTAAGTTTTACTCTTTTTCTTCAGTAGGATATCCAAATTCAACCATAGGAAATTTCCTTTTTCAGTTTGAAATAAGTTTCTAAAGTAGGAACCAAATTTATCAATAGCATGATTATGAGTCAACTATCTAGTTTACAGAACTCACTTTCCAGATCACTCATGGAAGAAGAAAAAGAAGTACATATGAAAAAACCTAAAGGGAAAAAGGAAATCAATTGGAGCAATGAAGAAGAAGAATCTAAATGTATACTTTTATATATCTTTTTCCCTTTTAAATGAAAGTTTTTTGCATAATAGATTTATTCCACTTCGCTTTATTATTTAGCCACACGAAGCCTCCACTGAAGTAAAACAACATGAGGATTTTTAGATTTGCAAAGAGTACCTGGGAGCAAATAAGCATTGACAATAATAGCTTCCAAAACACTACTCAAAGACAAGAAATTTTTTTCATAAATGGAATCAATCATAACAGTGTTTGGAAGCTTTGCTCTTCTATATTTCCTCCTCAACTGATTGATACATTCAGGCCTCTTCTTAGTAGTCCCATCTCTATGTTGCTCACTCCATGCCTACAACATTCCACACATCCCCAATTCCCCGTTAGTAGAAATAAAACTTGGCCAATCTAAAATCTTTACCTTTACCCATTTCCATAACCAAAAACCCAAAACAAAGGTTCAAACTTTGGATTTTTTTTTTCTTTTCCCTCAATTTTTCTCATTAACCAAACACCAAAGAATACATTGAAAAAATATGAAATTAAGTGTTAAAAAAAAAAAAAAAAAAAAAAAAAAAAAAAAAAAAAGCTCTGTACCTCCTGAGTGATATCAAAGAGAAGAATTGCTGGGGTAGCATCACTGGAATAAGCAGTACAAGTCTTGAGGATTCAAGAAGCAATCCAATTTCAACTGGGTCGTTTGGTCTCTTTTCCATTTCCAATTTTGGGATCTATATCTTGGTCTTCTTCTTCTTTTTCTTCAGGGGATATTATGGATCTGGCATATTCAATGAATCTAAGAAATGGGTCCTCCTCTTCTACTTCCAAATCTTCAATGGCCATGTCTAAATCCTTTTTTTTTTTTTTCAACGAGTTTCATATATAAAATTTTCTTGGATTAATTACCCTGCTAAAGCAAAATTCCAATATTACAACAGTTCATAAATAATCAGCCACTAGCCTAAAAAAAAAAAAAAAAGTAGAGAAAGAAGGAATAGGTGGTTGCGGCGGCATCGACACAGACGCAACCTACAGCTGTGGCGAAAACTAGCTTTTGGTGGTGACAGCAATGGTGCAGATGCGGCGATGGCAATGGTGTTGGTGCTGCGACGACTAGCTCTTGGTGGTGACGATAATGGTGCAGCTACAGTGATGACTAGCTCTTGATGGCTATGGCAATGATACGGCTGCGATGATGACTGGCTCTTGGTGGTGACTGCAATGGTGTTTTTTGAAAGGGAAATTAGAAAGAGAAAGCCCTAGCTAAGTTTTGAAAGGGAAAGGGAAAGGGAAACCAAGAAAAAAATATAATAAAGGATATTTGGGTCCAAACGTGTTAAAAGTTGGTTATTTTTTTAAAAAAAAAAATTTTTGCTATTTTTCAATTTTGAATCAGACAAGTGGCTACTTTTCAAAAAAACCCAAAAGAAAAACCAGCAAGGACAAGCCCAAACTCAAACGCAATTAAATTTTCCCTTGTTAATCAAAACTCCTAACAAAAGACCATATTGTCCACCTTTGAGTTTTCTTGACTCAAAGTTTTTATTTATTGATTTTTCTTTTTTCTTTTTTTTTTTGGGAAGACAAAGTTTTTTAGTCTAAATGTCACATTTGTGCTAATCATGTGTTTATTCCAACGCTGTTATTTTCATTGAGCACATTTCCTATTCATGTTGGCATGTTCAAAACACATTAACTATTACATTAAATTTACTACTATAACAGTAACGATATTTAGCATGATTTAGATTTTATTTTGAAAAAAGATTTACATGAAGTTGGAGCCTATCAAATTAAGTTAATGCTCTTGAACTTGCATAATCAATACTTAAGGTGAAATCCTAGAGTATTCCATCATTAAAAAAGTGATCGAGGCCAATTTTTTATTGAATTTAGGCCTTTCTAGCTCACCTGTATCATTGTCAAATTCTTAGTACTATGTTTGAGCCTTAATTAGGATGCATATTTGAAGACGCATATGTAGAGCCTTTTTATTTTTTATTAAATCTTGTTTACCTACCTTTATTATAAGCCTAAATGTTTACTTTATTAACCCTTTACATTTTATAGAAAGTGTTTAATTTTGAATTGATAAAAATATATGTTTTGTGATACGTAAAAGAATAGATAAAGTGAGAAATTAAGTCTAGAGATATGGTTTATGCATTGTTATGGATTTGATATATTCAATCATTTATTGTATTTGAAAATTAGTTTGATTGTATATGTATTTGAAATCAAAAATTTTAAGTATTAAGTTATATAATTTTCAAACATTTATCATATTGTACATCATATTGTACATCTTTGAAAAAACAAAAAAATATATATATATTAAAAAAAATCTGAAAAAGAATAGACAGAAAAAGCCAAAAGGAAATATGATAAAAAAGGCATTTCTAAATGAAAAAAAAAAAAGTGACAATGGAAATTGAAAAAGAAAAAAACAATCAATGATGATGATGATGATTTCAAATATTCGATAAACAATTATCTACTTGAAAATTAAGTACCTGCTTTTGACTTTCTTACTTTTGATTCTCAATTTTAGTCTCATAGAATGGATTATGTTGGATAGGAGTGGAGGTAGTGAAAGGTTGTTCAATTGAAAAGTTGATGAAGAATTTCAATGAAGTAAGAAGGTGTTTAAACATTTGAAGGATGGAAAGAGGAAAACAGGTTTCAAGCTAGAACACAATGTTCCTACGTAACGTTCTCTTAAAGCACACATTCATTGATATTTGTTTTAAGTTTTATTTATTATTATTTATTTTCCTATTGTTTTCTTTCTTAAAGTCTTTTACTATTAGGCCTTTATGTTACAAGCTATATCAATGCCTATTGATTCAAGGTAATGCATTATATCTGTTAAAGAATCATGCCATTGTTAGCCATATTGGTGAGCAAACTTGAGAGCTAGTTTACTTAGGTTGAGAGGTTTGTAATTCAAGTTGTAATGTGCTTTGACTTTTATTTTGCTCTGGTCAATTTTTATGTACAATTTAGGCTAGTCAAGTTGGCGCTTGAAGACACCAAAATGATGTAATGAAACTGTATTACCTAAAATTAGAGCTTAAGGAAAATCAAGCACCTCGATACATGTCGAGACCCATCCAGGATCCGTTTCTGAAACTCTAGATAAGCCCCGATCCCAAAGAAAACCCTACGAGCCTGTCCTATAGAAAATTGGACAGCATCTTCCCTAAGGGTTGGATATGCCACAAAATTTCCTGCACAGAAAACACGCTTCTATATAGTATCACCTTAACCCTCCCACCTTACTACAATCGATCCCACAAATTTTTAGGATTTTCATAAATAAAAAAAAGTACAAATATATATAGACAGGAGAAATGACTTAATAATAACACAAATACATTTTTATTCGCGTCCGTCCATACCACCCACTTAGTGCCATCCTACATTTCATATCGTTTTACAAATGTAGTAATGCATGATGTTGATAGGAGGGTAATAAAACAACAATAGTAATATTAATAACAAAAATAGCACAACTTGACCAAAAGCTACCGCACTTGTCTAATGGCTAACATATTCGCCCAAAGGCTTCTCCAGTTGCCAAAGGGCTATCGTGCTTGTCCGATAGCTATCGTTCCTACCCGTAGGCTGTGGTACTTACCTGAAGGCTACCATATACTAATAATAATAATAATAATAATAATAATAATTGATAATAATAACAATAAAAATAGTAATAATGATAATAAAATAATAATAATAGCATTAACAAGTAATAATAATGCAAATAAAAACAATCAATAAATAAATAAATAATAATAATAATAATAATAATAATAATAACAACGATAGTAATAACAATTATAATAATCTCAATAATTAAAAATAACAACTAAGATAATAATTGACAACAATTTTAATGGTAAATGTCATTGATAATAAAAATAGTAACAACAATAAGTATCATAATGATACTAATAATACTAATAATAATAATAAATAATGAAATAATAATAAAAATAATCATAATAAATAATAGTGACAATTACAATAACAATAATAATAGCAGTAACGATATTAATAATAATAATAATAATAATAATAAAGGCAAATAAGGGTAATATTTGAAAAACATAAATGGCATCACTAATTAATTGCATTAACTTAAATATAAAATTTAAAAAGAAACTAAATAAAAAAGTAGAATTATGAAAACCTAAAATGTTTAAATATTAATTAAATAAAATACTATATTAATAAAAAATTTAAATGAATTAGGTAGCAAGTACTGTGCTATACCAATGTCCATTGCGGGATTGTGTCCTATCTAATTTATTTGGCTTTGATATGTCATTTAGATGGCATCTTTCTTTATTTTTTTTTTTCGTAAATAAAACTGCATTAAGCACAAAAAGAGGGAGAGGGGGGAACACTACCCCCCGAAACAAACAAAAATTCCTGAGAGAGGATTTGAGCCACTACATCGGCTGGACAATTACAAAGATAGTCATTAGAGTAAAACAGGATGATATTATCCTTCAAAGCTGCCTTAGCTGTAAGATCAGCACATTTATTGGCCTGTCTTGGGGTCCAAGAAACAAACCAACTCTTTTCTTTCAACTTTCCTTTGAGAGCTGTGATCATATCCCATGTTTCCAATTCGCAAGGCTCTGAATTTTCATTTAGCTAATTGACGAAAAATAGAGCATCACAGTTGTAGCCCATTCAATAGCTTTAAGTTCTGCCAGATCAACTCTCATCGGTTGCACTGGCTTGGCTGCAAGTAAAAGAACCTTACCTTTGTCATCTCTGGCAATCAAAGCAATAGCTGATTTGCCTAGAATATAAGCAGCATCAGTGTTGATGCAAATTCTACCACTTTGGGGGGAATCCAGGTAAAATCTTTAGCCGCGAGAGACGTAGGACTTCATTCTAAAACAACTGAATTAAACTCTTCAACTAATAATTCCCATCTTGCCGTGGCTTGGGTAATTGAGCTTATACTTTTGAAAAGTTTATCGTTGGGTAGTTCCCAAACCACATAGAGAAAAGAGATAAGAAGTAAGGACGTGAAATATTTTCCTCCAAGCTTAAGAGGATAATTGAGAGGAAGGGCTCACGCACCATCTGACAAGGTCCTGTGAGTTACTAACAGTAACTGAATCTAACTTTAGGCCCCATTTGCTGCTAAAAGCAACAGCTCTAGCTGCTAGGCATTCAAGAAAAAAGTGGGAGGAATTCTCCTTATTGAATCCGCAAAGGGTGCAGCAAGGGTCACCCTTTCCAATTATTTTGAATAAGGTATCCTTCAGCGGTAAAACATCAGCAGCAAGCCTCCATAAAAGCACTTTTAGTCTCTCGTGAAGCTTGGTAGTCCATAAATCCTTCCAAAGCCTATCATTATGCATCCCATTGTAAGAAAGTAAGCTATAAAAGCTTTTAATTGAGAAGACTCAATTGCTGGTTTTTGTCCAAAATAATTTATCTTCCTTGTCAGCTCCGTGAACCTTCACTCTTTTGATTGCATCTATGTCTTCTTGGTCAAAAAGTTGATATAATTTAGATTCGTTCCAGCTTACAGATAAAGGGTTAAGAAGATCAGCAACTCTCCAAGCGTGGGCTTCTTCAGCTCCATCTTTGATTTTTGGGGTTTTTCCAACAATGTCAAGGACCCAAGGATCGATAGACCAGCCATTATCGATATTATAACAAAAACCTATTCTGACCACGTCTTTAGAACTTAAAATGCTTCTCCGAACATAAGAGTCCCTAGCTTTATACCTACTCGCAAAGAAAGACTTGTATCCATAAACAATCCTCTCATTTTGCTAGTTTCCAACCAAGTTTAGCCAGGAGAGCTAAATTAATATCTTTGAATTTTCTGAAGCCAAGACCACATGCATCTTAGGGTTTGCACAAGATTCCCTAGTTCTTAAAAGCAAGATAATGTTTGTTATCTGACCTTGCCCCCTACCAGAATCTTCTAACCATTGCGTCTAGATCATTGCAGATGTTATTCGAGATTTTAAAAGTCAACATTGCATAAATTAGGACAACCTGAGCAATAGACTTGATGAGAGTTGCCTTACCTGCTTTAGATAGAAGCTTTCTTTGCCACCCTCCAATATGTTTTGCATTCTATCCTTCATATTATTGAATTCGTTGCATTTATTTCTTCCGAAAATAAGAGAGTTTTCAAGGTATATGGAACTTGTTTTAAGTTATTTGAATTGGAGCCTCTCTTTTATCAACTTCTTAGTCCTTCCGAGGGTATTCTTAGAGAATAAGATCTGGGATTTATCAAAATTTGGTAGCTGGCCTGACCATTGGCTATAAGTATTCAGCACTTCTTGAATTCCCTTTGCTTTTTGCAAATTTCACTGCAGGCAACCAAAATGTCATCCGTGTATAGAAGATGAGAAATAGCTGGAGCTCTCTTACAAATCTTGATACCTTAAATATGAGTATTTCTTTCCATAAGTCTCGAAAAAATTTATGAGTAAAGGATGAAGATGAACAGAGAGAGGGGGTCTCCTTGCCGAATCTCTCTTTTTGGAATTATCGAATTCGATCTGCTGCCATTAATGAGCAAGTCATATTCAATCGAGCTTATGCAGCTAAAAATCAATCGTCTGAAATCGTTTGAAAAACCCCACAAATTTAGAACTTTAGTGATGAACTCGCATTCAAGCCTGTCATAGGCTTTTCTCATGTCAACTTCCTGAGCTACCACAGTATTCTCCGCAATCCATCTTCCCTCGATAAAGGTCCCCTGATTAGGTGAAATGATTCTGGACAGCAAAGGTCTCAATCTTGAAACAATGATTCTAGACACAATTTTGTAACAGAAATTGCACAAGCTGATAAGTCGAAACTAATTGAAATCTATCGCATTTTTTGTTTTTGGTATGAGAACCAGCAAGGTTTTGTTGATGCCTCCAGTGATGGTTTTAGTTTTGAAGCTTTCCTAGACCATTTTGATGATCTGGGCTTTCACCGTATCCCAGTAAGTCTTATAGAAAACGCTTGGAAATCCATCTGGTCCAAGGGCTTTTAAAGGATAAAACTCCCAGACTGTTTTCCTTATCTCTTCCTCAAAAGGAATAGCCATGAGCCTGACATTTTCCTCATCTGAGATATACTTTTCTCCCAACTCCTCTAGCTCTTTAGTGAAGGTCAGGTTAGAAGTAGTGAAAAGCTCTATGAATCCTTCCTTGAAGTATTGCCCTATTTGTTTTCTGTCATGAAGCCATATGTTACCTTTATTCACCGCAATAATTATGTTTCTTCTTGTTCTGATAAGGGTTCTAGCATGAAAAAACTTGGTGTTGAGGTCTTCTTCTAGCACCTAAGTTTCTCTCGATTTTTGTCTCCAAATACATTCTAGCCAAGCTCGTTGTTCCCTTAACTCATTTTCAATATAAGTCTGCGTAACTCTTCCAAATTCCCAAACTGGATTTCTTCCAACTCTTTTTCAAGGGCTTTTATCTTCTCTTGCATGAAACAAAATGTGATTTATTCCACTTTCTAAGAGCTGAGGCTGTATTATTCAATCTTCTCATCAACTTGTGTGCTTCCATTCCGTTTCTCAGTTCTTCATCCCAGGCTTTCTTTACTTTCTTTACTATCTCAATGCTGGTAATATCGTTAGTCCAGGATTTAAGAAACCTAAAAGGGTGGCCTTGTCTCGATTCTTCCTCATGAGTGCAAAGAAAAGTAGGGAAGTGGTCTGATTGCTCCATAGGCAGGTGGTGAATTTTTGCATCGCTAAATAAAGAAATCCAATCTTGACTAGCCAGACCTCTATCTAGACGCTCCTTGATATAAGCTTAACCTTCCTGCTTATTTTTCCATGTGAATCTTTTCTCTGAAAAATCAAGGTCTATGGCTCCAACATTTTGGATAAATGTTTTTAAGAAAGAGTGAGATCTTTGCCAAGCCCTAGTTCCTAATTTCTCTGAGTTTTCTTGAATGTTAAAAAATTTGGCTTTGATATGTCATTTAGATGGCACCTTGAATGTTGAAAAATTGTTGTAAATAATTAAAAATATGGCAATAGTTGTCCTTATTGTCCATTTAGTTTTAAACATATGTAATTATATATGTTGATTAACTATCGAATATCAATTCAATGGATTTTCAAAAAAAAAAAAAAAATTGACAATAATAAAAATATATAAATAAAAAAATTTTAAAAATAAATAAATTTAATTTAAATATGTTTGAAGTGTTTTTAAAAAAAATGGAAAAAAAACACAAAAATGTAAATAAAAAATAAATAAATAAAATAAAATAAATTTAAAAAAAAAAGTACAGGATGCAAATCCATGCATTCATATATATATATATATATATACAGATATCAAAATAAAATATAAATTAAAAACTAAACGACGTCGTTCAGAGAAATAGGCGACAACACGAAACGCGTCGAATTCCCATTCCAAAGCAGCGGTTAGCTTTTGTTGATCCTCCTGTGTCTCCGTGTGTGTGAGATAGAATATTGTATATTGAATATTCCTTCATCATCATCATCATCTTCTGCTGCGGGCTTGTAGAGTAGCCGATTAAAAGCTTTTTGGTTCTGGGCTTGGTTGGCTCAGCATCAACTTCATCATCATCAATGGCGTTAGCTTTCAAACCCATAATCCCCCACACAACCACCAGGGCCTCCTTAAGATCTTCTCCTTTGGGTTTTTGTTCATCTTCTCCGAACCCTACACACCCTGTCCTCTTTCACCATTTTCCACACACTCTTCGGCCAAGAATTCGTCGAATTGCCCATGGCGTCTCTGCCTCCAAGTCCAACGTCACCACCACCCTCTCAGACGTTGAACAGCACCGCCAACTTAAGGCCAATGATAATGGTTCCACTCCCACTTCCACTTCTAACACTGGTAAGGTTTGTTCAAACCCATCTTTATATGGTTCTTTATATGGTTCTTTTTCTTAAACATGTTTTGGGATTTTCCTAGAAAAAGCATATATATATATATATGGAATATGAGGAAAAGTATAGTGGAGGAACCTTAGCTTGAGGACATAATCTTTTATTTTTTGTTAATTTATTTCCAAAGAAAAAAAAAATCTGAATCCATCTAAAATACTCAATGAATCCCACCTGCTAGAAAGATGAAGTTACACTGCCACCAAAGGTAGTGACTTTCTGTTTGTCTGGTGAGAAATGGTGAGAACAAGTTTGGGAAAACCCAAAAAAGTGAAGTTGAATTTCAACGGTCTGTATTAAAGATGCAAAGTCTAGAATCTGAATTTAATCCTTCATGATGCGGTATAATTCAATTCTTTTCTTGTTGTCTTTTCATGTATGTCAATTATTTGTTCAAGCGTGGTCGGAATTTGCCAGAAATGTGTCCGGTGAATGGGATGGGTATGGAGCAGAATTCTCAAATGAAGGGAACCCAATTGAACTTCCTGAGACTGTTGTACCCGAAGCTTACCGGGAGTGGGAGGTTAAGCTTTTCGATTGGCAGACTCAGTGTCCCACTCTTGCAGACCCGGAAGGGAGTGCTCTTAACTATAAGTTGATAAAGCTACTCCCCACAGTTGGATGTGAAGCCGATGCTGCTACGCGATATAGCATTGATGAGAGGAATATTGGAGGACTAAATGACAAAGTCTCTGCTTTTGCATATCAGTCAAGTGGTTGTTATGTAGCTGTCTGGCCAACTGAGAATAAGGGTTCATATAATTTAATGGAATTGGAGCATTGCTTGATCAATCCTCAAGATCGGGAGTCTCGTGTGAGGGTGATTCAGGTAATCCGTTTAGAAAGTATGAAGATGGTATTGCAGAGTATTAAAGTTTTCTGTGAGCAGTGGTATGGGCCATTCAGAAATGGAGATCAGCTAGGTGGATGTGCAATCCGTGATTCAGCATTTGCTTCTACAGCTGCACTGGAAGCTTCTGAAGTAGTTGGCATTTGGCAAGGCCCAAATGCTGTTGCCAATTTTGATGCTTCTCAGGTTGTGAGTTCTATGAATCTTTTGCTTTTGGTCTGGTTTATGTGTTATCTTCTCTTATTATGTGGTGAACTGAATCTTAAATCCTTGAATATAGTTGTCATACAATAATGGTGCTCCTGTGCTTATTAAATACGCTGCACCTGTTCAAATTTGAACCATTTCTTTAATGAAAATGCTATTTGTCAAATATGGTGAACACATTTTAAATGTTAAGAAGACTTTTTTATGGATTTAATGTAATATAGTCTGGTCTCATACCTTGTAAGTAGTCACACAACAATGGTGTTAATTACTAGTGGAATCAAAAGGTATACAGTTTATCCTTTAGTTATAGTTTGTTATTTTGTTGGTTGTGTTTATTTGCTTTACTTTGCACACTCTTGTAATATGCTTGAGTAGTGGTAGAAATAATTTGGAAAACTGTGGTGGAGAACAATTTCACTACGAGGAAGAAACTATGTTGAAGAAATGAGTAATTTTGTAATTTGAAGGAGGTAATTTTGATGGATGCATGATTTTTTTTTTTTTTGGGGGCGGGGGGCAAGATTCCAATTCTTTTCGATGTACGGGCTAGTTGAGTTAAGTGCAGTCTCTTGAGATTGCCCTATATGTAGAAACTATATGCTGGAACAATTATTTAATTATTCTTGCTTCTTTTTCATGGCTATTTATTTTATCTTGTTTTTAGTTTATCGTCCTAAAATACTAACTAAATTTCTCAGTAATTGAATGTTTGACCCATGCAATTTTACACATTGAAGAAAATATAACTCCATGTCCTGCACGGCATGATGTGATTGGTCCTGATGAATGCAGAACTCTCTTCAAGAACTTGTAGATGACAACATGCAGAAGTCAGTAAGAGATGGATTGGATCTCGTATTGCTTCCCAAGCAATTATGGTGTTCACTAAAAGAATCTAATGATGGTGGTACTTGTAGTGAGGTGGGATGGCTGTTAAATCATGGACATGCCATCACATCAAAATGCACCTTCTCTAGCAAAACAACTTTAAAGGCAAGTCCATACATCTATATGGTAGTTTTGTTTTAGTTCCAAACTTCTTATATAACAGCTTTTATCCTATTGACAAGCTGAACCTGCTAATGCTTGACTATTTCGTATTACATACGTTTTGAGAGATATGCTTTCATATTTCCATCTATCAAGTCTCATTGCCAACTAGACTACTATTTTGATTTTTCCTTTCTCAGCCAACCTTACCCACTGTTTGTTAGGAAGTATACATAACAGGAGAAGAATAGAGTTTGAGAGTAGGTAGAAATTTTTTTCCTTTTTTCTTTGGTGATGGTTTGTGAGAAAGTTAAGAAAGTAGGTATCCACTTCCTTGTTTAGTATTTTAGTTAAAAATTGAAGAAAATAAAACTTTGTTTTATCAAATTATCATTTCACCTTTTAGTGATTCTTACATAATTTTCTTTTACTAATATTAATATGAATAAAGTAGAAAATATAATCAAATTAAACAAACATCTGAAATGGATTTTCTCCCATTCCATCAATCTTTCTGTTTTTGGAAATACTAATTTCAGTGTATTTGGAAAGGCTCTGCTCTAACTTTACTATCTTTTCCCTCTTCTTCCTACAGCCAAACAAGAAATTCACACCCCATCCTCCTTTCTCTCCCTCCTTCCCCTTCTTTTCTTCCATCCATCCCTCCTACCAAACAATTCAAGTCTTTAACATGCATATAAGTCTCTGCACCTCTCGCTTCATCTCTAGTCAGGTCAGGTGGTGTTTTCAATGACATTTATAAATCAGAGAATTTAAAGTCATTCTGTTTCTTATGCAGGAAATCTCAGTTGCATGTGAAACTGCAGCTTCGGAGGGTGCATAGCCATTGATGACCATCAAATCTTCTTCAACAAAATGCAGCCACAGAAATAGAATCCAATATAATATATATATATATATATATATATATGTATATATTTCATTCAGAAGGGAGAAGAGACAAAAAAAAAAAAGGAAAAGGAGTGAAATTCTTGGACCTTATTAAGCAAAAGTATAATAATATGCCAATTTATACAATGTCTGCTGTTCATGTAGAAAATTCTTGTGTAGTTTGTCCAAATTCATAGAGATATCACATGGTCTACACATGAATATCTGTAGAGCTGTCTTTTTATTCTAATATAAGCTGCTGGCTCTGGAATTTTGTAGCTTATGTTCTCTGACAATTTGCTTCATTAGTAAATTATAAACGTCATAGGATTCACCTCAACTTGGATGCAGGTTTTATTCTTGAAAGTTATCAGAGTGCAGTTTTGTCCAGTTCAATAACCTCAACGTTTTCAAATGTTTAATTTTGGGCCAAAGAATTCACAAACGGTTGATTGAATCCCCATTATGGTCTTTTTTATTTTGTATTTCATCTGCTAGGAATGTGACTGAAAAATGATTGGCCTGGATTTAGCAGAAGAGACAAAAATGCACGTGACACAGGACACAGAAGACCTTTCAAAACTTTTAGAATATACCATATTTCCTTGGCCTTGCTCAGATTTATTCCCAGAAATTTGCTTATATGGAAAATGACAGAATATCTGTAACTTGGTGCATGGAATCATTTATTCAAGGAAAAAACAACTCTGTAAATAGAATTAAATAGCCTCATAGGATGTGGATTCCACTAATGATGTTTGGTAATAAATACCATTTTTCTAAGTGGTAAGAATGTAAATTTTGTAGTTCCTTTTATTAATAATACAAATTAGAATCTTGGTTAAAATATCTAGTTTTACAAGTTAACAAACACATTTATATTAGATTTGGTACTTTCATCTTACAAGTTTGACTTTTAACTTTTCCAATTAAATGCCTTTTGGGTGCAAGGAATTAAGTAGCTAACCAAATCATACTACTCCCTTGAAATGTTCCTATTGAATATCTTAGCATCCATAAAGGTTTAATTTTCTGGTGAAAATCCACAAAAGTATAGTTATTATCAAAAAAGGATATACATTAAGGTTTAGTTACACTAGCACAAGGTATCCATAAAGGATGCTTGCACTTGGCATGCCGTGGGCCATATTTCCAAACATGTAGGGTTAAATGCACTATATACCTAACAATTTATTTTTCTTTTTTCCTCTTTTTTTTTTTTTTCTTTTCTTTTTATTCCTTTCCAGTTTAGACCCTTAATCCTTACTTTACACTTTAATTAATTAAAGATTTTTTTTTCTTTTTTTTTTTTTTTTTTTTTATAACATTTGGTTTCTAGTCAAAATAGCAATATAAAATAAACTAAAACAGATTATAAACCATTTTTTTTAATATTAACTCATGCTCCATTTTTTTCCGCTGTACTAAATAAGCAAATTTGAACTAAATTGCAAGGTTAAAATTGAACAAACTATATTAGATAAACCCATAAGGAAAATAAATTTAATTCAACCGCATATTTTACAAGTTGATGGTCCAGTAAGTGCTGCAACTAAATACTTTAATTCACAACATACCTTCTTTATTTGTTGAAAAGGGTATCCAAACCACCCTTAAATCTAGGGAAAAATAACTGCCAAGAAATGCTCTCAAAATCTTAGAAAAGTAAATCATTTTTTTTACATAAGTAGAATCAAAAACAGAGGCTTTTTTTTTTTTTTTTTTTTTTTAAATGCAGAATGACAACATCTGCAGATCAGTTCCCTTTTTTCTACTACATATATAAACAGAAATGCCCCAAAATGGAAACACTGCAAAATAATTTTGGTAACTTGAATAGCTCTAAAACTACCACAATCTGTAGTTCACAAACGCTTACAACATATTCTTCTGGTCATACAGCAATATAAAAGGCATCACCGCATAAATAGCACAGAATCTCCTCAAACCCAAATCTTCAGTAACATTCATAGTTTCTTAAGGTCTTGGAGCCAAGAAATTAAAATTGGTTCTCAATGTTCTACTGCCAAATCTCATCCTCTAGCTTTGCTGTACAACCTGCCAATGGGCCAAAGGCAGATAAGGCATGGAAGCTTTAAAATGGCTCTCACATAAATACACTGTAAGACATCGTTTCGGTATAAAAACAGATTTTTCATGCCACCGTCAAAAAGGCATTGGTGGGAATAATGACTTAACATTACTATCTTTAGCCATCAATGCTAATATTCAGAATGGAGTTCTCTAATTCATTTTGTGATTTTCAAAAATCTAAGAAAGCCTCTTCATACAGATAGTTTGTTGCATAATCCCATAGGCTATAGCTTTAATCTTTATTAACCTTCCAACCTTGCCTAACCTGATGTAGGCACAAGAATAAAAAAGAGCTCCAG
Source organism: Ziziphus jujuba (assembly GCF_031755915.1). Lineage (NCBI taxonomy): Eukaryota > Viridiplantae > Streptophyta > Magnoliopsida > Rosales > Rhamnaceae > Ziziphus > Ziziphus jujuba. The sequence goes on from NC_083387.1 coordinate 19,568,405, forward strand.
CAGCATTAATAGTACAAGAGGCCAACAAAAGGTAAAGATGAAATGGTGCAAAAGCTGAATGGTACCTGTACATGATTTGCATGGTAGGAAGCTAACGAGCACCTGGTGCATCTCTCATGCTCAAATTCAGACTATTCCGCATGGTCCGCCTTCCAATTCCTACATTGCCTTTCTGCATCATGGCAACAAATTCACCATAATCGATCCTTCCATCCTACAAACAGAAAAATATCAAAGCTTGGTCAATAAATAATAAAAAGACAAATTCAACATAGAAAAGGGAAACGAAGTTTGCTCAACTTCCATCACTTTCTCTTATTAAGCACAGGTAGCAAAGAAGTATGTTTTGTTGGTATTAAGCACAGCATTCATTCAGACAGTCAAATACTATATAAAATGCTTCTAATTTTAAAATAAATTCCAGTTAGAAAGATCTAGATTTCGAATTTGCAGTTTTCATAGGGAATCTAAAGCTTCAGATTTGTAATTCAAAATCCATTTAACAATACAAATTATACTAGTAAAGGTTCTTGACCATGGTTCATATGAAATTGTGTAAGTTTTTATAACTTACATTGTCTTGATCAACTTCCCTGATAATATCCTCAAGCAAAACATCGGTCATGTTATGTTCGGCACAAGCTTGCTGGAGCTCATCAACCGTAATGTAACCACTTCCATCCTTATCAAAGTACTGAAATGCAGCAACAAGATGTTCCTCACGTTCTAGTTTGTTAAGATGAACTGTAGCAGCTATAAATTCCCCATAGTCAATGGTGCCACTGTTGTCCACATCAGCCTGAAAACAAAACACATTGGTAGCTTAGGACACATGTTGCCTCGGAAAAGAAGGCTCAGAAAGAACACTCAAAAGTCTGCTAGATTCAGGACTTTTAACAAAGAATATCTGTACTTCCCACTAAAATTTTCCAATAATTATATAAGCAAAAAAAGCATAGGAAAGTTGATTTCACTCTCATATTTTATTTAGAAACCTTTTTTAATACAAAATTGACATAGAATATAATACAAATTCCACAGTATAACAAAAAAGAAGGCAACTTCAATCACATTTAACACACAAATGATAATTGCATCCAAGTGTCATGGGCTATGCATGAAAAGACTAGCAGTTTAACAAAATAACTTTTTAGCTGTTTTCTACGGGCACAACTGGTGGGTATTATGTCACCTTATCCATGTGTTAAGCAACATTTATTCTCCACATTTGTCATCCAAGCTGACTAGCTTTCAACATTAAGTATGAAATTTGCTCAGAAAAGCAGACAAAATCATAGGTTTTCCAAATTCTAACCGAATAAGGTCACAATATCGAAATCTTTTATATCTCAATGCAGAAAAGAACAGAAGAATCATGAATATAGAGCTTATTGATAATGAATTGTGTAATGCAATAAAAACATTTTATGTTTTTGTATTTATGTTGTTTTTCATTTTATCTGTTTCCAAAACTATAAACTCACCGCATCCATAAGATCACGTATCTCAGTATCCTTCAAGGTAGAGCCATATCTTCTCAGTCCAGCTTTCAGTTCATCAAAAGTGATTGCACCACTGTTATCAGTGTCCATCGCCTGAAACATTTCTCTCAAACCAGCAATCTCCTCCTCAGAGAGGCTCTCTGCTATTACCTAATAACACATAAGAAAAATAGAACTTTTGCATCATTACAAGTTCTTGATAACTGAATGAATAGCCATTCAAATGGTCAACTACTCAACTAGTAACAATACGTCATATTACAAATTCTAACAACAAGAGAACACAAATGACAAAGAAGTCTGCTATTTGTGCCTGCCAGGATAAAAAAATAAACATGTCTTTCATGTGCTGTGGTCTATGAAAACAAGCAGAATGTTTTGCAGTTAACAATATTCAACAATCCCCTACTTAATTTGGAGGATAGCCTGGCAACATATTAATCTCTCTCTCTCTCTCTCTCGCCAAATGCTCTTACCCGTAAAGCCATTTTCTTTAACTTATTCATGGCAGAGAACTGTTTGAGACGAGATAATACAGCTGGATCTAGTGCTCTATCAGGAGCAACCCCATTTTCACAAATCCATGGGTGACCTACACCAATGAAGAACGACATGTTTCGGTCAGAACTTGATTTCAGATAGAGGAACAAATAAATAAAACTTCATTTTGACAATGACAAGAAACTATCGTACTTCAACAGAATCTTTCTGGTTCTCTTTCTCCTTAGATAGACAAGATTCAAATAATAAATTAATGAGAAGTCCCACACAACAGCCGAATAGTGAAAACAAAGCAACAAATAACATGTTCTTAGTATTTTACACTGTCATTTTCTATGATGTTCTTCCTCAAAAGAAGTAAATTTATTTCCATTGCCTTCATTCTAGCTCAACCTGGAAACATAAGACACCTGGCTTTGAACAGTCCTGGGGCAGGGCACCAATACTATGGTCCCTTGCCCCCTTTAAACATCCTTAGTATAATTATGCTACTAACTAGTGACTATGCAGTTACATAACAGAGGCCACCCACCAAAAATAGAAAACAACCTTGGAAGAGTAAGAATATAAAGAGTGATTCTACCCACAATAAACAGACACAAACTTTACTAACATGTTAAACATACATAATACTTCATGAGCAGTCAAGCGATCTGAAGGGCGAGAGCACAGCATCTTCCGAATCAGATCTTTAGCACTGTCAGATATTAAGGGCCATGGCTCTGATTCAAAATCAATATGGCCCTTCAAAACAGCATCAAATATGCCTTGTTGCGTTTCTGAATTCCAAATAGAAAAAAATTTTAGTAATAGCACAACTAAAAAACCGTTTCTGTGTTTAATAATAAACCAAAGCAGCATACCTGCCCAAAATGGTGGCACACCACTCAATAATATATAAAGGATGACCCCTGCAGTCCACACATCTGCTTCTGGTCCATAATGCTTGAGGAGTACCTCGGGAGCAACATAATAGGGGCTTCCAACCACATCAGTAAAAACTTGACCTAAAGTAGCATAACAAGTTAGTTAGCAGAGACACGCAATTCGAAGTGACAAATTGGTTTCATTGCACAATAACAAGTTATATCACTGTACAAGCATTTCCATCTCATGAAATGTATTTAAACTCTTTTCTTAGTATCTAGAGGCAACAACAAACTCAAGAGAAGAAATCTTCCAAATAAATCCAGTAACTCAAATGCATCCGATGATTATAAAATACCTATTTGTTAAACAAACTAGAAATTTCACATTTTAATAAACATGCCATAAATATAAGAAAACAAATTATTACTGGGGTTTTTAAGCTACTTATTATTGCCACTAATTCCACCAGAAACCAAAGAAAAAAAAAATTAAAGGGGAAAAGAAATAATTGAATTGCTTTCTTCACCTGGTTTGAAGAACACTGACAGACCAAAATCAATGGCTTTGAGAGAAAAATCATCATCCTTATTAACCAACAAGAAGTTTTCAGGTTTTAGATCTCTATGCATAACCCCGAGTGAATGGCAAGCCTCAACAACCCCTACAATAATCTTTGTTAACTCAGCCGCCTTTCTTTCACTGTAATGTCCCCTCTGGATAATCCTGTCAAATAACTCACCCCCTCCACAAAGCTCCATCACAATATGAACATACAATGAATCCTCATAAGCACCCTTGATTGTCACAATATTCCTGTGACCAGCTAAATGGTGCATTATCTGAATTTCCCTCCTAACATCATCCACATCCTCTCTGGAGATTAACTTCCTCTTGGAAATTGATTTGCAAGCATACTCGATGCCCGTGGCATTGTCGGTACATAAGTAAGTAGTCCCAAACTGTCCCTGTCCTAGTTTTCGACCCAAGGTGTAAAGATCACGAATGTTGGCGGTTCTATGACCCAATACATAATAACTCTGGTTATCAACCCCTCTTCTCATGATGTTGTCTCTCTTGGCCGGATTAATGGCAGGTGGGTTATTGTTATTGTTATTGTTATTGTTGTCTTTGCTTAACTCTTGGGAAATCGGGTTGGGCTGGGAGTTCAAGCTGGTGGTGGAATGGTCGGAAACAGAACGGTCAGAACCAGTGTTGCGCTTGGAAATAATAGAATTTTGGTCCTCGGGCTGGCCGTAGCCCTGCAAAAATTTCCCCCTGAAAGATCCACGGCATGTGTTGCCCATGAAACAATCACAATTCCCCCCAAAACCTTCACAGCCTTTTCCTCATCTAATGATTTCGCATCAATATACACTGCACTTGTCAAAGATTTTGCACATCAGTTCTAGTCTTTGTTTTAGAATCTTTATCCAATGAAAATCACAACAAATATGCTCACGAATCTAAGAAATGAAAATAAAATAATTAAAAGTTGTAATTTTACGGATCAGTCATATGGGTTTTGTTTCTTTGAGCTAAAAATGGAAACTTGAAACTTCCACATTAAAAGAATCAATATATGCATATATAAAAATTTGATTTTTTTTTTTTTTATTACCAAAAAAATTGATTTTTTATTCATCATAATAAAGTCTACTTTCACAATAAATATCCCATCTTTTACATCACCCAAGGATACATTTCAGTTTCTACCTAAACAAACATAGAAACCCAATCAAAACATCCAAACCAGATATCATGAACAACCCATAAATTAATAACAAATACTAGATCTTGAAAGACACAACAAAATAAAATAGAAAATTAGAAGTACAAAGCTATGAGATCAAGATTTAAATATCCACTTGCATAATAACAGAGATAGATAAAGAAATGGAAAAATATTTAAGAAAGAAAGAGATAAAGAAGGGGTTAGTACCAGTGGCAGAAATAAAACGAAAAGGAGCAGGGGATTCACGGAGACAAGAGGAGGAAGAAGAAGAAGAAGAAAATGATAAGGACGATTGGGGAAATGATCTCTGAAAGAATCAAAAGGAAACTAAAAGAACAATCTTTACAGCTAGTGATTTGAAAATTATTTAGTATATTTTCTTTATTAGGGGAGAGAGGGAGGAGAGAGGGTGGGTTGTTCCTTTGTTATTTTGGGATGGTGTTGCTTAGAAACATCGGAGGTGAGTGCTGACCAGCTAACTCCTCTCTCTCTCTCTCTCTCTCTCTCTCTCTCTCTATTTCTCTCTCACTTTCTTTCTTTTTTTTAATTTTTAATTTTTAATTTTTAATTTTTAATTTTTTTATTTTGTAATTAATTAGATAAAAAAGAAAAATACCCACGATGCTTTTCCAAATTTCTTTTTTTCCCCATATAATCACTTCTATTTATTTTTTTGGGGGGGAGTCATTTTTGGTTTTTCTTTGTCTGAACAAGCTTATTACGTATGTGCATGAGAGAGTCTAAAAGGTAATAATAATAACTTTTTTTTTCTTTTTAGCAAAAAAAAAAAAAAAAAACAAAGACAAAGACTCTTTTTCCTTTGGGGGAAAAAAATGATACTTCTCTCTAATATATATATATATATATATATGACTGGGATTTGTCTATAGTTTGACTCATAAATAATAATAATTATTAAAAACAGTACCTTCACATTATATGTCATTTATTGCTTTCTGAATAATAGAGTAATTCATGTACTCTACTTCTTGATTTAAACATTATTGGTTTTTTGCGTAGTTGACTCGATGTTAACATCGTTTTTTATAACACAATACAAAAGTAAAATTAGCCTTTTTCTTGAATTATTATTTGTCTTAATCATTATATTGTCTTATTATTTTTGTTACTTATTTTAAATGTTCCATACCACTTGAACTGCTTTGGTATGGAATAATAATAATACATTAAGAAGATGTTAAGAAAGATGGAGTATCATTTTAAGAAAGATTTGCAAATCAGAACAGCATTTTTCAAAAATCAAGGGGCACAATAATTTACCTAAGATTCAATAGAAATAGAAAGTTACAATTTGATGCGCTAGCAAATATGAGATGGGTTTTACTTGGTTCTTTCTTGCAATTTTTTTTTTTTTTTTATTTGGACGATGGGAGTTTCTTAATTTGGATAATGGAAAATTACCAAAGTCTGCTAAACTCTCAAAGCTGATTGGTGCGTGGAATCACGCGCGGTTAGGATTTGGTCAGTCTAAAAGAGCCTTTTGTCCTAGGTTCTTTGGTCAAAATGCTCCAGCCAGTTTTTCTGGGAAAAAAAATATATGTAAGGTCGAAATTTAGACGGTCAACTTTATATTTGGAAAAATACCGGAGCTTTGAACGGTCTTGTTTGGCTCCCCAAGTTCTTTCTCTCTCTACTCGATGTTCACTCACAAAAAATAAATAAATAAAATTCACCATTTTTGGATAATTATTTTATTTTTTCACTAGATTATAATTTTTCTCTTATAAATTCTCTCTAACCAAACAGACCCGGATGGGAAATTTCTAGGGTCCATTGCTTCAAATCCATGTTTGATAATCTTTCACTAGTTTCTATGTGGTTTTGAAAGTAAAGGAGATTAGATTGGCAATATCATAATATTAGCATAAAAACAAAAGGAAAGGGACTAATTAATGGCCAACTTGCTTTAAATTTTTTGTTTTTATCATAACTTGCTTTAGTTAATGTTAAAGCCATAGTTGCCTTAATTTTTTTCCCTACTTTTTATTTATTTATTTCTTTAATTAAAGTCATAACCTTTAGTTAACTTGATCAAAAACTTTTAGTTACAAATAGACAACAAAGTGACGATACCAAACAACACCATTAAGATTTGCCATTAATTTTTATAATTCTTTTTTAAACGAAATAAATAAAATGGATTTTTTTTTTAATTAAAATGGATAAGTGGGTTTGGAAAAGGATTTTGTCCGGAATGAATTTTGTAAAATGATTATGGACATAAAAATGCCACCATTAAATTGGTAAAGCAAAATTCTAACACTAGACTAATCTTTCTAACAATTAACACCCAAGATATGAAATGCCCTTTAAGCCATGTCATTATTTTTTTTGTTAGTCATTTTATTATTTATTTCTATATAGTAATATACAAATTTTTTGAATAATGCACATTCATCCAAATTATGATGGAAATCATCCGTTAGATTATTTGCCTATAAAATTATACATGTATATAATGAGATGGAGAGTTATCAGAATTACATCTAAAAATTAATGTCTACCATAATGTGTAGAATTAGACGGCATGGTCTATCACAGTAGCACCTCCAATTGAATTATCCAAAATTGTATACATATATATATATATATGGTGAAGTGATTTTTCTTTTTTAATTTTTTATTTTTTTTCATCTTTCTTTTTGGACCTTGGCTTTTCTGAAGTGTTTTTTTGTTTTTTGTTTTTTTACTGCAAGTTGGGGACCCTCCCAATAAATTTGTTGAACTTGTTGCGGTCAACTTGTAGCACCAAATCCGGGGGCTGCAGTAGGATAGCAATGAGTATGATCCCATCTGGCGGATGTAAAATTTGATGGTCAAAAAAACTACCTCTTTATATCTAATTTTTTTTTTTATAAATTTTAAAATACATGATAAAAATAAAATAAAATAATTTAAATATTAAACCATATCAATCATTTTAAAATCATGTTATTTATTTATCTTTTTTTTTGTTAAGGCCGTTAAGTTTTTAAGGAAGGACCAGAACTAAATTGTTCTGATTTTTTCCCATCTGGGGGAGTAAAGGTTTTGTCTAAGCATATGCCAAAAAAAGAATAAAAAATTAAAGTATTAAATCATATTAATCATTTTAAAATCACATTAATTACTTTTTTAATAAAGCCCGTCAAAATTTTATGGATGTACTACAGAAACAGGCGGTCCTGATTCACTTCCCATATGGGTAAGTAAGGGGCTTTCATGTAATTTCATTACGCATTAAATATATTAATTAATTTCCCAATATTTACAGAACTACCAGACTGAGACACAAGAGTTGAAAATGTAATGATGCATGTGATTGACTTTTTGTTTTTTTTTTTTTTTAATTTTTTAATTTTGGATGCATGCATAACTTGCAGACATGAATCTATAAAGACACTGTTGCATATGCAGTGGTTTTTTTTTTTTTTTTGTTTGTTTGTTTGTTTTGTTTGGGGGGGTGAATAAGTTGTTCCCCTTTCCCAACCAGAATAATCCACACAAAATCCTGAATAAACTCTCTGAAATGCTTTTAGTTTTTCTTATTATTTTATGATTTGTCACAAAAGGGACTTGCTTTTCGAAGACAAAAGCATTAACTTTGGGCCCTTTATTGTTATTATTTGTACTAGTACTTGCCGTTGGGCTTTTTAAGCCTAGCCTCAACTTTTAGCTTTCCTTTTTTCTTTTCTTTTTTTCCTTTTTTGAAAAAAAACAAATAAATAAGAAAAGTTATTGCTTTCCTCATAGCATGTCTCATCCATCCCTCTATGTAAAGTTGTTGGATTTCCCTTTTCATTTTCCTAATAAAAAGTTCAAAAGTAAATGTAATTATAGTTTACCCCTTTAACTATAACATATTTGACACTTTGCCTTTCAAATACCCTGATAACCCAATAAATAAATAAATCACCCACAATTTTTCTTATGAGCCATTATTATTGTTCATGCATTTAGACTGAAATACAACACAACTCCATTCTTTACTCTTATCTTATTTTATTTTTGAACTAGGGCTGGGCAAAACCCGACCCAAACCGACCAATCCGCCCGAACCGAACTATTTGGGTCAGTTTGGGTTGGTTTTTAACTGTTAAACGGGTCGGTTCGGTTATATATGTATTGAACCCGTGGTTTTCGGTTCGGGTTACGGGTGGGTATAAAATTTACCCAACCCAAACCGAACCGACCCATAATAATCCAAAGGTGAAGGTTTAGTCATGAAATATGCATGAGGTCCAAACTGGCCCAAACCAAAATTACAAAAAATTGGGCTGAAAGTGAAGCTCATCATAAGGCCCAAACCGGCCTAAACCAAAAATAAAAAAATTTGGACCGAAGCCCATCAGAAAGCCCAACCCAGCCCAACCCGTGAACCCAACCCAAACCGAAAAATATTCATTCGGTTCGGTTCGGTTTGGGTTGAATGTAACGGTCGGTTCGGTTTGATTTTGTACCCAACCCAAACCGAACCGATCGGTTCGATTTAAAAAAGATCACAAAACCGAACCGAACCGAACCGAGCCCACCCCTATTTTGAACCACATTGTATAATTAATTTTGCCCCACTCACTAAAAAATATATATATATATTATATATTTAAACCAAACTGCCCAAACAAATTATAGTACAGACGACAATAGAAGGGATTTATTACATCACAGGACAAAATGCAAAAAGCAGTAGTTCATGAAAGTAGAACGTGGTTACTTTTTCTTTAAATTTAAAGTAGAGGTTTTCATATTATACATGTGTAAATCCACACACACGCACACACACAAAATAATAATAATAATAATAATAATAATAATTCACAACAATTCTGGCACAAAGGCTGTCATTCCAGAGCTTACTTCGTGAGTTCCGTTCATAAGTCACAACCTATGAACACTTCCTACCCATCTGCTAGAAAAGGCACAGCAATTTAAAAAAACCAGTCACTCAAACTTTACCATTGTGTTTTTAACTATTTTTTGGGTAAATTTAGTTTATGTATGAACAAGCATGGCATAGAATTGTATCACACATATACAGGCGGTAAGTGTGTGACTTTCAAAGGCTCAACTTCCCTATCGTGATTGCTGTACTCGTCTATCAACAAAAAATAAAAACATACTTCTGTACCCAAAAAAATGTATGATTTCTTATGAATCTGTGCCTGCATTCTCATAACTAAAACATAACTGAGATGCAGCTTTTATGACTTATAAACTATATTGCATTCAGAGTCGAAAAAATTGAGAGACCCGAGTAAGTAACTCATATGCTTTAAGCTTCAAGACAGCTGCAAAATTAGCATTCTTTTCCATGGAATTTATGGGTATCTAGAGAGATGATCTTGTCGAGCAGTTGTTTCTCTTTTTCCGTTGTTTAAGATGATGCCTTAGCTTGTTCAATATGCCTGCTCAGCCCCCCACTTGTAGGCCTAAAACATATTTGAAAATAAGTTACAGTTAGATAGAAGGGGTAAAAGGAAATAAAACAGTTTTTTCAATAATCAAATACTGTACTGAACAAAATGAGACATTCTTTAAATGGAAAATCCTCTGGCTAGCACAACCATGACACTTCTGAATTTAGGGATCAGATGGACATCTACTAAAAGATTGAAATTATGCATTGCAGAGCATTTGAAATGGCTCTTTTATAGTTTTTGGATCCTATAAAGCTTTTCTTATTGACTTTGGAGACCTTGCATTGATTACACATACAATAAATTACATAGTTATAAACATTTCAGGGGAAAAATTGATTTCTGCGGTAATTCTGCTATCAGAGCAACACATTCTTTCTCTTGGGGAGATAAGACCAACCCCCTTATAGTATTAAAAGGGCACCAACACAATTTTCCTAATTGATTAAAACTGATCAGACATACAACAGTTTGGTCACCTCGAAAAAATTTAATCTGCAGTCTCATATTAAAGTTCTGGAACCTGGCTATGCTACAGACTAGCAAACTCATAGTTTCACAACCAATACTGACCCTTGAACTTATGACTTCATATATTTCAGGTGATTGATGAAGCTCATTATAATTGACTTTGACTGTGTATATCATAATATCAAAATTATTTTGATCTAACCCAAGCAGATTGGCAAAATAGAGTAAAGATATTTCAAGTCACTATATGGATTATAAAACCTCATCTGCCTAGACAACAAGAAGCCTAACTGACAGAATCTGTTATTTTTCCTATATGTTTACATGAGATTCGATATGTTTATGGTTTTTTCAATAAAAAATACTTTCATTGGCAATAAGGTGTTTAAGATATGAAATTTACGAGAAAATTTTGGCGAAAAGCACTTACAGTCCACTTAGCACTTTAATGCTGTCATAGAAGAACCATTGCATTGTAACAACAGGGCCAACGAGTGCAATTCGAACAGGGAGACTTCTAGTGAACAAATTACCAATCCCAATATTCTTCACAGCCTGAAAGAAAAATATTTTAAAAAACTTGACTAAATATGAGCATCGTGCACTTTAAATGCACCAGAAGAGAAGAAAAGACTAATTCGCTTTGACATGGGTTACCTACCTGCATAATACTATCAGCCTTTTTGTTGTAAAGAGAGGAAACAATGTTGTCAGCAGGGTTAGAAATGATGGTACCAACAGCTCCAGCTGAATAGCCTGCTAAACATGTCACACCAAGCTGTTGTACTCTTGAGCAATCTTCTTTTCTACTTTGAATTATTTTGTGATATATCAGGTCCACTGAGTGCTCAAATGTTGTGAACATTATCATAGAGACTGTCAAAAAAGTAACATTCACAAATAATAAGTCAACAAAATGTGTCCTTGGAATTGAAAACACCACGATATTGATGCTTAGTCAACGCTTGATAAAGGAAAAAACAAAATAATAAAATGATATTTCCAAACATTTTTTATTCACCAAAAGTTTGACAAGGAAATAACATAGTTCTAGGGGAAACTATGAATATACTCCTACCAATGTGACTTAAGTGCGACAACATTAAGAAGCATTTTGATCTTAATTTTGTGGAACTTACAGAACGTTATCCATTGCTTTAATTACACCTAAGGACTATTCAACAAAATGACGAAATAATGGAAGAGGCATATGCACAACATCGGTAACATCACATATATCCAAAAATTGCCAAGCTTAAAAACTGTTAAGCTATACATGTCCATGAAAAATCAGGTTAATATCCGTTCAGAACATTGACAAGTAGGTGGCATGAAATTTAACCACAAACAAAACTAAGCTTGTTCATGACCCAACCACCATACCACATCTTGACATGCTAACCAGTCAAACCTTCATTATCATCTTTTACATTCTTAAGCTGGGATTAACAATAAAGAAAACTGAAACTTCATGGACAAGGGAAATAGAGATATTACATGGAAGATTTCTACCCCAAAGTGGAAGAAGTCCCTTGTAAAAGCTGGAGTGAAAAGTAAATTCATAAGCTTAGTTAAAGAAAGAGAAGTGAAGAATGATCGAGTTTCTGGATAACTTACCCAGCAAGCCCTTCAGTGGAATATAGTTTTGGAAATCCATCAGCCAAGCCCTTTGCAAACTTGGGCTGTGTTTGGACACGGACTTTGACAGCTTCAAAAGGACAGAGAGCCACATCAGCAAATACCTGAGCAGATGCACTGCTGAGAAAGAATACGAAACTCTTGTTATGGTCTTTCAAGATATCAGAGTAGAGCTTCTTGAAGTATTCATAGAGACCAAATTTGCAGCCGCCCTGAACACCATATCCAAAAAGCTTTCCCGACCAACCTCTCCACAGGGAAGAAGGGCCCTGTTCTCTCCAAAGAGTGGAAAACCCAGAGGCAATCCTGTTATACTTGACTGGATTCACCTGATAAATTAAATTATCTAAAATATTAGACAAACAGTGTTTAAAAGATTGGAAGTCTCAAAAATAAAAAGAAAATTATAACAAGAAACGTAAGATTGAGTCTGCCAGCGTTAAAAAGGCAAATTATAACCAAAAAAGAAGATGATAGAAAATATTTGTGATATTTTAATAGAAAAGGCAACAGAATCATATTACTTCGGCATACTTCAAATCATGTCAGTTCGGCATACTTGAAAGAAAATGAGATAAATAACTGTAAGCATCACAAGCACCATTGGGGAATGTAAGCATCATTAGCATTGGAAACGCTTGTAGTTCCTCCTTTTGATATGATTTCGCCAAAATTTGTTGATAGAGTATACTTTGAAAAAAAAAGTACTGAAATACGCTAAAATACTATGCAGGTCAATACTGTAAACTATCAACTATATGAAAAAGCCAGTAAACACAGTTCCTCACTAAAATATTTAGATTTTCACCGTCTCCTAATTCACAATTTCTCTTCCCTTTTGTGGCATACAAGACCATTATATTAGTACCTGTCATAAAATTGGCCATGCCACCTTAAGTAAAAAGATAACATGTAAGCACAACCTTCCCTTACTTAATAGGCAAATAGAAGGAAGAAACAATAGACAAAATGGGTTAGCGCATCACACTCAACTGTCATTCATGATGCTACCTCTGTTTGTATCTGGTGTGTTTATTTGCGTGGATATGATAGGAAAGGTAAAAGCGGAAACACTCTTTCCAATCATATTAAGCAATAATATTTTGACTTTTATCAAGCGACCCATCTTATACTCAGAAACCTTCTCAAAGGAATTTATGAATTCTCATTTACAAACAGATACAAAAATAAAGAACCATTTTGAGCATATATATATATATATATATATAAGATAGGCGTATCCACAACGTCCTCCCAGAATTGTTTGACAACCTCTCCAAGAAGAGAAATTCTAATCTTTACGTACGGAATATTTTTCTCTTTCATAATTTTCTCATAACTTAAGAAATCGAAGCACAAATTTTCTCCTTCTTCCCTTGTGCATCCACATTTAAACACAGTCTAAAAGAATTTCAGAGACTCATAAAGAACCTCCTGATTAAGTGGTTTTCTTTTTTTTTTTTTTAATTTTTATTTTCTCCTTACACCCACAAAGAATGACTAGCACAATACTAAAGAGCTTCTCATAATTACATTTTTCACATTTTTTTTTTTTCCCCAACAAATCATCGAAAACAAGAAGCAAAAACCGCGACCACTCTAAGTTCATTACCAAGAAAACCCCACAAAGAATCAAATTTAATCATGAAGAGAAGAACAAAACACCAACCTGCATATTGACTTTCAAGACATCAAGAGGCGTGATTGCGAGATGGGTTGTGCCGGCACTCAACATTCCTCCAGCAGTACAGAGTCCGTAATACGCAGGTGAAAACTCCTCACAAAACCTTCCTTCAACCCCTCTCATCTTTCTTTCCTCTTTCTCTTTCCCAGCACTCGCTCTCTCTAATGCCATATTCAGAAACCCCATCATTTCTCTGAGCTCTATGTCAATGAAAACTTCCTGAAACCGAGCCAGGTTTCATTGGCGGTTATAAGAGTATAAAACCAAGAAAAACCCAATTTCTTTTAGGTACTGAACAGAGAAACCCAGTTGAGAATATAGTGTGAGGAACATTTTTCTTCTTTTTTCGGTTGCCGTTTACGTGTCAATGAGGGTTTGAACCAAGTTGGATGCCTGACTTCTCTTGTTGGCTATGAACCCACGTTTAAGGTTCCAAATATATGGCTTGGCTTTAATCAACGCAACGCAACCAAAAAGCAACTTTTATTGCCCAACCCCATCACGTATTTATTGAGCATGAATCTTGTGAATTGACCAGAAGATTCAACCAGCGAAACCATACGTAACTCTATATCAGATGGTGCAATTACAAAACTGACCATACTTTGTTCTGTCCTATGTATGATTACCATTCCAATTCACAACACTAAAAGATGTAGGTTTCAACTGTTCAATCTAATAAAAGTATTTGGTTAAGTAAAATTGATTTAGTTTTTTTTTTTTTATTATTAGAAAAAACAAAATGCTATATCAAACATAGGATTAGTATGCCCCGCCTCAAAGAATAATATTGAAGCTAAAATTACATGGACCTAATACCATCACATAACATAAATCCTACATGTCCATTCTAGGTAAGTTTTATGTCTAGAGTTTGATAGTCCTGAAATAGCAATGAAGTATCTGGCTTTGTTTGTGTGTTTGTGCCAACTCAGCATTTGGACTTTTGACTATAAGTACCTGCCACCTCAGCAATTTTAGCAACCAAGCTTGTTAGTTGGTTTTGGATTCAAGGATTAGATTGTTTTCAGTCGATTTATTAGAAGTTCTGGTTAAGCTTGACAGCTATGTGTGCTTTTTGTCTTGTATAAAAACCAGTGGTCAATTAGATGTGATTGTAAGCTTTCGTCATTCATTCTATGAAATAGCCAGAAAGAGTTTTCTGGAAATTCTCTATTGCTCTCCATTTTTAAATTTTCCTAGATATACATTTTTCTTAGCTATATTCTGTCACTGTTTTTGAGAAAATCCAGTATAGGAATTATTGCAATAATAAAAAATCTACGAGCATGACCAATTATTAATGGTATGCCATTGTTTATAAAAAAATGAAACAGGTTCTCTTTTTTTTTTTTTTTTTTTTAACTACTCTAATAGAGAATGGTAAATTTTACTAATGATATTTTTATGTCAAATTTTATACCACAAGTGTAATTGACAAAATTTATTAGTCAATCCCACCTTTAAAAGGTCGGTGCCACCCATAAATTTATTGAATAAAGATTATTTTTTTAATTAGTTAAAATAATATTTAAATATAAATTGCATATTTTTTTTACACTTTATGCACACTTTCTCTTTAATATGAGTCCTATAATTGGGTTAAAATAAATTTAAAATATGACACAATCATTTTTTAGCAATAACCATTTGAATAGTAATGTTAAAATTTAGAAATCAAATGTCAAATTTAAAAATTGATAATGATAAAATAACATTTATAATTAAAGATGCTCTAATAAAATCTTCAAAATACAAGTGACTATGTTTACAACAAAGCATATGATAAGATTAATTTATGGGAAACTAAACAAACCATTTACCAAAAATTCTTCCATAGCTAGAGAGCCATTTCTAAGGTTACGATTGTTAAGAGGCCAGTTTACGTATTTTCATGATATTGTGACGATCTTATAGGGTTCATTTTAATCTTTATTTTAAAAAAATAATAATAATTTATCTCTGTTTGGATAATTCTTTTGGGACTATGAATCAAATGAGATGAAATACATTTTAGATTGAAAAGGAAAAAAGAAAAAGAATAAAAAAACTTTTTTTTTTTTTTAAATCATTGGTGGAATAAGCTCCTGAAATCTATGCTGCAATGCTATAAAAATATATTATCTATGGTCTTTGAGAGAATAGTAATAAGCAAAAAAAGAAAAAAGGGTCTGTGAGATAACCATAGAATAAAAAGGAAAGTATC
This sequence comes from Ziziphus jujuba, assembly GCF_031755915.1. NCBI lineage: Eukaryota > Viridiplantae > Streptophyta > Magnoliopsida > Rosales > Rhamnaceae > Ziziphus > Ziziphus jujuba. The sequence goes on from NC_083387.1 coordinate 19,584,426, forward strand.
ACTGAATCGATTTAGATACAAAGTTACAAGCCATGCATCTCGCTGCTACTACGATTTTTGTCTTTAAAGTGTGTGCTGTTAACCAAAAGAGATTTAAGTACTTTAAAGAAAAAAATTTCTTGTAGATGGAAAACTCAGATGGAGGCGTTAAAAAAAGGTGGGAAAACGGCATTTGGTTATTAATTTGAGGTATGAATAATTGTACACGTATTCTTATTTAGTTGGATTACCAAGAGTTTTTTTTTTTTTTTTTGGTACACATATTATTAGTATTCAAAAGATTTTAGTGAATTAAAAGATGATATTGTTTGATAATATGATTGATTTTTAATTTTTGCTTTTTATTTGTTCCTATATAAGTATGTATAATTTGTTTAGATCAAATGTTAATTAATGGTAATTATTGTTTATTAGACATTGTAAACACAATATGAATTTGTATACCCTTTTTTTAAAAAAAAAATGAAAACTTTATAGCTTATTTAGCTATCTAAGAGCATTTTTAATAGAAAATTGTATTTTGTTATTATCATTTTTAAAATTTAGGATTAGCACGAGCTCTTTAATAATAATTATTAATATTAATGCCTTATTTTAATTAAATTATAGGACCCAGTTAGAAAGTCAATGTCCATAAAAAGTAAGAATAGGGGTTGCAAATTTGGACTGCCCAGTCCGTTTTAAGCCCAAAAATTTGCACACTAACTGTTCAGTCTAGAAAAAGAATTTGGACTAGGACAATATGTCAAATCTAAAACCTGCTATCCAGGTCGGGCTTCGAATTTGAGTATTGTGCTTTAATTTCAAATTTAACAGTATCTATTTCATTGCTATGTACGTACATAATTATTCTAGATAATTTTAAAAATAATTTATAATAATTAATTTTATTTAAAAATTTTATTGTTAATGAATATATTATTTTTTTTTTCAATTTATACCATAAAAGTTTATAAACTATAAATTTGACATTTAAATATAATATTATTCAATTATAGAATTTAAATTAAAAATATTTATCTATATAATTTTTTTCATCTATAGAATTTTTCTATCTAATTTTTTTCATTTATGGAATTTAAATTCAAATTCAAATGCATTTATATAATTTAATTTAAATTCAAATGTATAAAAAAATATTTTTCATCTATACAATTTAAATTCAAATTCAAATATATTTTTTGATTTATTGTAAATAATTAATTTCTATATATTAAATGCTTGTAATATAATTTAATTATTTATTATTATTATTATTATTATTATTTATCCTATAAATACATTTTTGCCTTATAAGATAAATTACTTATAGAATTCAAATTAAAAAGTATCTACCTATTTAATTTTTTTCTATTTGTAAAATTCAAATTTGAATTTAAATTCAAATGTATTTATATAATTTAATTCAAATTCAAATTTATTTACCTAATATTTTTATATATGGAATTCAAATTTAAATGTATTTTTTAATTATTTACAAATAACTAATTCCCCTATGTTAAATCCTTATAATATAATTTAATTAAATTTTTTATTATTGTTATTATTATTATAAGCTAATTAACAATAATTTGGATTTAATATATATATACACATATATATACACATATTATATATATAGTTTCAAATGTACATATATATAGTTTCACTATTATATGTGTCAACTTGTACATTATGATACAAATCAGCATCAAATTATATATAACTTATGATGTGTTGTATGTGTTTTATTTTAATATTACATATAATTTGAATATGACCTACATTTAATATGCATGATAATATTTATTATAGTAAAATTATATATATATATATATATAATATAAATATATATTTATTATTTATTTAAATTTTATTTCAGAACAAAATAGATTTTATATATATTTGAGTACAACCATAAAAAGTAAAAAAAAAAAAAAATTATACTTTTTCAATCAATTATCTAATATTATAATAATAAAAATATATATTTTTGAATACAATCAATAAAGATAAAAAATTTCAAAGTTTTAAAAAGCTGCTATATTTAGTACTGATTAAAATTTTGATAGAATTATAAATAATAAAAAAAAAATTTTTTTAACAATTATATTGTGAAAAAAAATATTTTAAATTTTGTTTCTATTAATAAAATAAAACATTATTTATGTAATCTTTTAATGGCAAAATTATATATATCTTTATAATTTTTTATATAATGCTTATCCAAATAATTACGAATAATATTATCATAGTGATTATCATATACATATATATATATATATATATATATATATATATATATATATATATATATATATTATTGTAATCTATGATATCAATTGTTATTTTATATGAAATATCCACAATTAAATATTCATTCCATAATTTTTTCAATCAATTTTAACAAAATTAATAAAATCAAATATATACAATATCAATAGATTTTCTATATAGAATATCCACAATCAAATATTCATTCCATTATTTTCACAATCAATTTTATCAAAACTAAATAAAATCAAATATATACAATATCAATCGATTTTTTTATATAAAATATTCATAATCAATTTATCAAAAATAAAGAAAATCAAATATATATATTTTTGATATTATAAAATTTTATTATTTTTGTTTGAAAACCTAATAATAATTAATGATTTTTTTTTTTATATTTTTGAAGGGAAACTTAAATATTCATATGATGACACGTGCTAGAATTTATCTATATATATTGTTATCAATATTAATAAAAAAAATAAGTTTATTTTAAATTTTTTTAATAACAAAAATTGATTTTATATATTTTTTAGTACAACAATAATAAGTAAAAAATATCATACTATTTCAATCAATTATATAATATTATAATATAATAATAAAAATAAATTTTATTTTTCTATGTTTAACAATTATTATTTATGATATTATATTTTTTATGTCCAAATAAAAATATATCTTTATTAATTTCCATATAACAATTTTTATAAATGTAAAAATATATAAAATATGTTTAATTAAGCAAAAAATACATATACAAATACATTTTATGTTGGAAAAATATTATAATAATAAAAATATATATTTTTATTCCTTCATTCCTAAACTCAAATATATTATATATAAAAATAAAAAAAACATATATAATACGATAAAAATATTATAATATTATAATAATAATATTTATAATTAAAGAATGAGTTTTCAATTTCTTGAGCATAATAATGTACCATTTTTTATTATGTTCAATATATGGTTATCCATATTTTAAAAAAATATGTTTTTTTTAATTTATTTCAAAATAAAAATTAATTATATATATATATATATATATACATTTAAGCACAATTATAAAATGTAAGATCATAAATATAAATAAATATAATTAGAATAATAAAGATAATTTTGAAGGGAAATTAGAATGACAATATGATGACATGTGTCACTCACTCTTATTCTTTTATATATTATATAGATGCTTAGGTACAAATTTACAATCCAAAATTTAATTTTTATTTTTCTTTTAGTCTTAAAATTTGATTTAAAAATAGTTTTTTTTGGCTTAAACTATCTTTGCAATAATAAATAAAAAATAATAGTTGAATTATCATTTTCAAAATTAGGCATTGGCATGAACTCTGTAATAGTAAGTATCAATGTTAATGCCAAAAAACAATATTGCCAAATTTTAAATTTTATTTTAATCAAATCATGGGACTTATATTACATGGAGAATGTGCATAAAAGGTAAGAATAGGAGTGTAAATTTGGACTGCCAAGCCTGACACAAGCCTAAAAGCTTGGGTTCGAGTGAGTTCGAGCTAGGCTAATTCGAGAGAGAATTTAGGCCAAGTCAATATGCCAAATCTAAAGTGTGCTACCCAACTCTATTGGGTATTGAGTTGGGCTTCGGGCTTAGGCACAAATTTATAGTCCAAAATTGAGGGAATTATATTCAATTTATAATTTGAAGGATTTTAAAAGTCTTTTAAAATTTAGATGTATTAAATTTAAATTTTAAAGGAGTACATACAAGTCTAATGATATTCAATTCAGATTTTGATGGATTTTATAAAAATTCATTAAAATCTAGATGTATTCAATTAGGACTTTGTAGAATTCTTTTAAAATTTGGTGGTATTTAAAAATTCATTGATTTTAAAAAAAATTTAAAAAATAATAGATTTTAATGGATTTGAAAAACTTTTAACAGTGAAACTGTGAAAAAAATTATCAATATGAAATCCAGCCTTAAACTCAAAGATTTCGTTTGATTTTTATAATAATCCATCAAATCCTTTAAAGTCTATAATTCATTTTAAATTTATCAAACTCTCAATTGAATACATCCTTCTGAATTTTTAATTTTCTTACAGTCTTAAAATTTGATTTAAAAATATTTTTCTTTTACTAAAACTATCTTTATAATAATAAATCAAAAATAATAACTTAATAAATGGATAATAGTACAAGTACCAAACTTATTAAAAAAAAATTATATCAAATGATGTAACTAGTTTATTAAATATTGATATATTGATAAATATCTTAAAATCATGGAAAGTAAATCTAATAAATATATAAAGCTAATGGATACCAAATATATATATATATATATGTTTTTTTTTAATTATTGTTGGACACCAACTATTTCGTTAATATTTTCGGTGAATCTATAATTATTTTTAATAAATTATCTTATCTTATAATAAACAACAAATAAATACAATTTAACACATTATAAATATTTATAATATATTGAATAAAAATATAAAAAAAATTATAAAATTATATCGGACTAGCTAATCAGGTTGGATTTTAGACTGGATTTTGGGCCGGTCCAATAAGTAATCAAATAAATCGGGCTAGGGGTGGGATTTATATTAAAAATTTAAAGCCCAAGCCCAACCCAAATAAAAATTGGACGGGTTCAAACTCGAACCATTTGAGGCTCACATTGAATTTGGACAGAATTTTTTCAAATAGGCGTAATTGGGTTTTGAGCTTTCAGGCCATCTTTTTTAATAAGAAATATGGGATTCACATTTAAATATTACTTTAATTATTTAAAAAAATAAAATTAATTCAATGAATATATAGGTCCCACTAACCTTTTGATTGTGGGATCCACTTGCAAATTATGCCAATGACATTTTTTTGTTTTAAATTTGATACCAAAAATGCCATTGATAAATTTTACCACTCCCTATTGAAACAACAACATAGGCAACTTATGTTATTTTAATAATCACATGTTATTTTAGCATGACATTGAAGATACTCTAAAACAAACTCTAGTTACCTAACAATTAAATAAGTAGATTATACATAATTATGTAGAAAAAAATAAAAAACTAAAACTAAAAATTAACTATGTTATCAAATTCCAAATTTTTTGAAGTATATATATGATTTTTACATAACAAAAAAATATATATACATACGATTTTTATGATTTTATAAGATTTAAAACCTTTAATTCATTTATATATTTTCAAACTTTTTTCATTTGATAAAATAACTTTGCAAAAAACTAAAATAATGAAGGTGTTGATGTAATCCTTGAGTGCTTGGGGCACTAATTAGTATTATTTGGAGGTACAGGGAAAATAGTTTGAACTAACCAAATTTTTTAAAATTTATTCGATAATCACCAAGGCCATGATCCATCCAACAAGCCATTGCCATAATGCCATTCGCACCACGAACATTAATTTTAATCATTTTATTATTTAATGAAGCCATTAATCCAAAGGAATATGTTGAGACGATCAACATGCATACATGTTTGTTTCCATCACTCCGGATCTCGTGGATAGCGACGGCCATGAGCCATAGATCTCTGCCACGTGCCTAGCTGCTACAGCCGCAAGCACATATTCCATATTGTCATTCCTGCATGCCATTTTAACCATTAATCACTTTGGTTTTACATTAAACATAAATAGCACACACTCACTTAACACTTTAAAACATTTCTATCTACTTGAAGGAACCAAAAAATAAAAAAATCCCTATCTAGCTCAGTCAAATTGGACTATATTTAAGTTTCAGTGGTGGATCCAAAATTTTTTTTTCAAGGGACACCACTACATAATCAAGCATTGATTATTTTCTAGTGAGTAGTTTGAAGAAATGATAATATAGGGAAAAAAAAAAAGAAGTAACAAATTTAGCTATTTCTAACTAATTATGATATTCACTAAAACCATTTTTTTTTAATAAAAACAGAAAATATGATTTGGAGACCAACAGATCCCTTTTATAAATGTTTATTGGAACATATAATTCTTTATTGACCATGAAATGAATGTTTTACTATTTCTCTATAGTTAGTCCAAATTTAACATATATTTAAATATATAAAACTAATGAGAAAAAAATTAAGAAAAATGAAAACAATAAATAAAATTTTCATTAAAACCAAAAGTTTACATAAACTTGTAGAACAAAAAAAAAAAAAAAATTGAATTATATTTAAAAAAAAAGAATATTTCTAATTTTAATTATAAATTTATTGTGCTATTAACTAGCAATTAAATAAACATAATATAGCAAAAAAATTACTAATAAGTATTACAAGTATAAAATCTAAAAGTATAACAAAATTTTAAATAAGTGAGATAGAAAATATAAAACATAGATAACTTGAGAAAAATAAAGAGAAATATGCAAATAATAATAATAATACAAATTACTAAAATACAGAGTAATAATAATTATAATAATCAAAAGGTGGGGAAATTTAAACATAAAATAAAAATTAAAAAAAAATGGAGAGGGGGGCACAAGCACAACAATGCTAAAGAAATGTAAATTAGTAAAATAAGTAAAGAAAATTAAAAAAGAAAAAAAGAAAATTTGAGTTGGGGGGCCCTACTTGGGTCTAAGTTAGACGTGATTGGGTTAAACAAGTAGAGTCCCATGCATTCCAATTTCGTTTTTTTTATATCAAAAGGTTGTTTTTTTTTTTTTCCCTGGGTAATTAAATCTAAACACTGTTAATGTAAATAATAAAAACATATATTATAAAAGAAATACAAGAAGCAATTATACATATAACATAGTAATTGAGGGAGTTTTTGAAAGTAACCAAAGCCATAAGCCCATAACCAAGAAGATCATCAGAAAAGCAAGCTAATTAAATTAATTCAAGTTTCTTCATAATGTTTTTAATTTTGGTGGCTACAGTGCTGATGAGTTTTTGGGAATTTGGAGTTGTAATCGAAGTCCTTTCAGTGATATATATATATATATATATATATATATATATATATATATATATATATCACTGCAAATTTAGATATTTTCTGTTACAAATTAGGATACTGGTTTGACCCCCTTAAAGTTATATACTGTTTGGCTCTTTGGTGCCTTAACATTTTTTTCTTTTATTTACCAAAAAAACTTTTTTTTTTTTTTTAATGAAACTATGTCCTCTGAATTTCACTTTTTATTGCACTATTAGTATCTTTATCTTTTTTTTTTTTTTTGGTTTTTTCCCTGTTAATTTGATTTTAATAGATTTGTTACATGGGGCGAAAAGTAAGGAAACAAAGTGCGATATTGAATAGTTTATGAAGCAATGATGAAAAATTCTAATAAAAAAATTGAAAAGACAAATTTTTTTTTTTATTGCTAAGAATTATTTTTTTTTAATAAATTAGTAAAGTGTTAAAAAAAAATAAAAATCTTTACATATATGATAGAGATTATAAAAAAGGATCCATAAAAAAATTAGAACAAGCATTTAAAAAAATATAATTTTTTTGGAAAAGTAAATATATATATATATATATATATATATATATATATAAAACGAAATATGCATTTGCCAAAAACAAATATAACAAAATATGTATTAAAAAATCGTCAAATACGTTTTTCAAAAATAATAAATATAAATATATGAAATAAATAAAAAATTATTTTATAAAAATATTTTTTTGGAGAAAATATTATTTCTAGATTTTATTAATACTTTATATCTTTTTTTTTTTCTAAGTTCTCTATAATATATAAAAAAAAATTTCAATTGAGAAATTGCATTTGCATTTTTTCTTTTTTAGCATTTTAGTAATTCCAATACCCTCTGCTACATTTTACCAACCAACCTTTAAGTGTGGCGGTCAAATTGGTACTCGATAAGGAAAATCGCTAACTCCACTGATTTTTCCCGTTATGTGTCACATGAGTCACAATATTTTAAAAAATATAATAATAAAAAATAAATAAAATAAAATAAAATAAAGTTGCGTCACCACCCTTTTAACAATACCTTTTTTTTTTTTAAAACCTTTGAAAAATTCGAGAAGTATCATAAAAATCTTTCGAAGCCCAATAAAATTATAAGAAGTTTGAGAAATTTTTTCCAAGCCCTAGAAAAATTCGAAAAAAAACTTAGAAAATGTTTTGAAGCCCTAAAAGATTTGAGAAATTTCAAAATTTTTTTTTTTGAAGCTTTAAAAAATTCTAGAGCCTTCAAAAAACAAGAAAATTTTCAAATCCCTATAAAAATTTAAGAGTCCTTGGAAATTTGCTTTTGAAGATATAGAAAATTCAAGAAATCTCCCAAAAAAAAAAAAAAAAAGTTATAAGTGCTTCTCAAATTTTTTCGATGAACTGAAAAATCTTTTTTTGGGGATTACTGAAAATTTTTCCGGATCTTCAAAAAAAATAAAAAATAATAATAAAAAAAATTCTAGAACGTCCTGAAGTTTTTAGGCCTTTTCTGGTGCCTCTAGAGTTTTGCCGAAGCTTTAAAAAATTTATCGTAGGCTTATTTAAGTTTTTAAAGCCTTTAGAATTTGGTAGGACTTCAAAAAAAAATTTGCAATCTTTCAAATTTTTTAGGGGCTTGAAAAAAATGTTATAAGGCTTTTTGAATTTTTGTAGCGTTTTCAGGGATAATTGGCAATGTCAAACATAATTAATTAGATAATTTGATTAATACTACCAAATTTAATAACTATATTATATTCTACACATATTCACTTTTAAATCATTTTGTACTATCTACACCAATAAATTATATCTTATTTACCTTTAAATATGATTAAATACATATAAATGCATTATTGTTACTCCTTAATTCTATTTGACTATCCTAATTTCCAAATAAGTTTTACATTGTTCTCTTTAACTTTATAAGTAGACGATTTAATCCAATTGATTTGATTATTTGACTCACGAGTCTTATATAATGTGTTACAAACACCTCAACTTTTTTTTTTAATTTATTTTTTTAATATCATTTTGAGTATCAATGGAAGAACAAGTCTTTTTTGGAAAGACATGAATGGACAACTTCACATATCATTGAGCTAATCGTTTATTACGGTACACAAAACCCGTTCATATCGTTTTGCCTATGTATACTGAAGTAGTTCATTTATTCCATTCGGTTTATGTAATGTAGATCTAATTGTTTTCTCCAATATACATAATTCGGACAGATTCAAATTGTCTTGATTTTGCATATTGGATCCAATTGTTTTCTTTAGTATACAAAACTTAGATATATTCAAATTGTTCAACTTATATAATCTGGATCCAATTATCTTCTTCAGTATATATAACTTATATACTAAATGACTTCAGAGTTTCTTTCCAAAATTTTTCGATTTTTAAATCAATTCATATGAAGAACAAATAAAATGATTTTTTTTTTAAAAAAAGAAAAATTCAATTTAAAAACATGCAAAGAAAATAACTAATTTATAAAAAAAGGCTATAGGGTTGAAAGAAGTGATTCTCAATCATTTTTGTTTATCTTTTCCTTGTAACTGTTAAATTTCATTGTTTTCATTATAATAATATATATTATTTTTTCTAAAACTTTATATGTAGTGTGCGTAATCATTTATTTTTACTTTGTTGAAGTTTTTAAGGCTATTTATGATATTTTCATCAAATGATATTTTTGAAATATAAAAATATAATTTAAAATATAGTATGTTTATTAAATTTTATAATATGAATAAAAGCATTTTAATTGAAGGAGCATTGTTGCTATTTATTTAAATGATAACATTACCCCTCTACCAACCATCCATATGGAGCTCATGTAACAAATAATTAAAAAAACCCCTCTACCAACCATCCATATGGAGCTCATGTAACAAATAATTAAAAAGAAAGAAAAAAGAATGGAATTATTGTCTTTATCGAGCACCATTTTAGAATATTAGAGAATAATACAGCCAATTTTAAAGATTATGGGGCAATATAACAAATCTTATAGTTATATTTGTGCCCCCCCCCCCCCCCCACCAAAAAAAAAGAAAAAAGAAAAAAAAAAGAAAAAAGAAAAAACCTTTATAAAAAAAATAATAATTCTCTTTAATAAAAAAAAAAGAGTTTATTTTTTATTTTTGGAATTTTTGTACCATTGCCTTCTAAATTATTTAGAGTTATACTTTCTATTTTTATTTTTCATTTTTGGAATTTGTGAACCATTGCCTTCTAAATTATTTAGAGTTATACTTTGGTACACTCTTTTTACCTTATTTGCCACTTATAGGACAAATTTTTCAAGAAGTTACAAAAAAAGTTAAGGGGACCAACAGTGTAACAACAAATGAAACTTAGGCGGCTTAGTGCAAAAAACATCATTAAGAAACCAAAGTGCTAAAACCCAAATAGTTAAGGGGGTTTAAGTCAAACTGCCTAAATGGAGTATTTATTTATACTACTTGATAAATTTGGTCAAACATCAATAAAAATGTTTAAAATGTGGTCAGTTATGAATCATACTCGTTATAGATAAAATTGAAAAAAAATATTAAAAGATAAATTCTATATTAAGATAAACTTTTAGGAATTTCTATAAATTTTGATATATAAAATTTATAGTATAATGGTACTATATTTATTTCTAAAAGTAATATTATAAACACCATTTAATCTACTAATATATTTATAGAGAGTATATGTATTATTATTTAATTGATTAACATATTAATATAATTTAGAAATGAATAAGTAAACCTTTGAAAAAATAAATGTTATTAAATGTAAATTAATTAAATACTGACACATGTATTCTTGGTAGATATATTTGCATATTAGATGGTGTTTGTAGCATTATTTCTTATTCTAATTCATTATTATTAAAAAAAAAAAAAGTGATTAGGCATTTTAGTTATTTTTAGCTATATAAAAATAATGTGATAACATGTGTAATATGTGTCTATATATATATATATATATATATATAGAGAGAGAGAGAGAGAGGGGCTATGTTTTGGTCGTCCGGATGGGGAAAAAAACAGGTGAAAAACATGCTTGAAATGTGACCGTTGGATGGGAATAGAGGGTGGAGATTAGACCAATTGCATGCTTTTAATGGTGACCATTGGATGGCAATGGATGATCAAGATTAGAATCCATTTTTCCCTCCCATTTCCTTCCTCTCCCATCCCTCTTCGACACCACCTCTATTTCGGTCAAAATTAGAAATTTTTTTTTTCTCTCTCCCATTTCCTTCCTCTCCCACCCTTTTTCCACCCATTCAACACCACCTGTCAGCGTCTTCTCTCCCATTTTCGGTTGCCATCAACCACTGTGAGCCCAACAGCCATCAGCCATCAGCCACTCTGATACAGATTCAATAGTAAAAGAAGAAAAAAAAAAAAATTTCCCTCCCATTTCCTTCCTCTCCCACCCCTCTTCCACCCTATTCAACACCACTTATGAGTTCGGCAACCATCAACCACCCATTTCCCACCATGCTCTCTGCCATTTTCAATAGCCATCAGCCACCCAGAGATCGTCAACGTTACCAAATCCATTAGGGCTAGGGTGTGATCTTGCCTTATTTGATTTGTTTCAATAAATTATTAATTTTTTTTTTTTTGGTTTGGATCAATTTCTTTGTCTACATTTATTTGTATTTATATATTTATTTGTTTTTTTAGATTCTATATCATGAACATTTTGATTCTATCCGATGCAATTCTGATCTCAGACAGAGATTGAGAGGTTCATTTCCTGGAGGCTTTGATTTAAAGGTTAGTATTTCTACGTTACCAGATTCGTGTATTACCATGAATTGTTATGCCATTTATTCGTGTATTACCATGAATTGTTAGACTTCGGAGAGTCGTATTTGGCAAGTGAAATTTTTAGAGTAGAAATATTTTAGTAGTTTGTGTAAAATTTAATAGCTTATCTAATCTTGCATTGTCTTCTTCAGAACTCACAAGTGGAGATTAATTGTGTAAGAATATCATCAAGTACTAGTGAGGTACAACCGATGTGGATTTGCTCTTGTAGATAATATATGCATTTAAAAACTTCAAGGATAAATAAGAATAAAAATCGTCAATTTTGGAAATGCTTAGATAGAGAACAGGTCGTACATAATCGTAAATTTGTAGAATTTTCATTTGTTTTCATCTATAAAATAATTTAATTATATTTATTTAATTGTCACAGGAAAAATGATGTGTTAAATTCATTTGGGCAAAAGAAGGATAAGCTAAAGTTGACAAAATGGATATACTTATCGGTGAAATTCGTCGTTTATCTTTGCAAGTTGAAAAATCAAATAGCACTCTAAAAGTAATTCAGAATAATACTAAGAGGGGTAACCAAAACGAACTTAAGATTGTTATAGTTGTTGTAGTTTTATTATTACTTTTGTTTAAAATGTTTGGCTAGTGACCATCTGTTGTTAAACTAACATGTATTAAATTCTACTTTGTCCTAGTTAAACACTTTATTACTTGTTATGACTTGTTTTCTTGGAATCGGCTGGTTAACTTCTGCTTTGTCCTTGCAACATTTTATTTTTAATTACCTTCCTCATTACTTTTTTTGCCATATTGTCTCTGCTCCTCGTTTGTAAGGGTAATTACTTACCATATCCATACAAGTTCACCTCCAATGTGTGTGATACTGCTATGTTTTAGTGTTGAAATTCAGGTATGTTGATAGTTTGTAAGAGCTTTACCTTTGCATTTCTCAAACTTTTTAATAATTGTTGAATTTCATTCTAGTTTAGTTCTTTTCTTGAAATATGTGTAAGTGTGAAGGTTAATGCTCTAAAGGTAAGGGGAACTGGAACTACTTTGCAAGCTGGAACCATATATAATTTTTTTTTTTTTTGGGTTAGATTGTAGCATCCATTATTTTGCTAACGTTGCCTATTGGGTGGTCTTTCCTTTGGATCAGATGGCAATATATTAGCAACTGCAATTGGGAGATTGAGGATGTTCAATTGTTCTAACATCAAGAAGATACAAAAGTTTTCTGGTCATCTAGTGAGTGTCTTGCAATTCACATTGCTTAAGTGTAAGCACCTTTTAATGATTATTGTGTCCAACTAGTTATTATCTTTGTCATGTTTATTTTGCTCTAGTTTATATAAGTTTCCCATCTATTCAATATAAGTTTCACATTTGTTGTTGGTGAAAGATATGTTGCAATATGGAATATAGGTGGTACCAAAAAGATGGTCTTATTCTTTGCTAGTTTAAATTGTGCTTGGGTTCTATGGTTAGCTTGCTTGATATTTTAAGGTTAGCAACATGTTCATAAGACATAACAGTCATAATTCATTTGTTTGATTAGTTTTTCTGGTTTTTTCAAGTGTCTGCTTTGCTTGGGTTGTTTTGTTCATATACTTGAAAGCTTTCAGATGTCACTATTTAGGTTTTCTTAGATCTTTTATTGTTTTATTAAGAATGCATGTCAACTATATTCTATTGGTTAATAGAAATATGCTTAGTTTATACAGTAATAGTTGATATGAAATGGCTAGATAACTTACTAAAACATGTGGGGTTTATGAGTATATTAGAGTATTAAATTTTTCTAGTATCAAATTTTAGGATATATGATCATATTACTAGTTAATGGTTTCTAATCATTTTAAGCCTTTTATTTTTTTTGTTTTAATTTTTTTGGGCCTTTTCATTCACTTGTGAAGTTTTTTATATTGATGAACATTTTAATCCCATGTGAAGTTATTTCTAATTGCTGATTGACTTGCTAGACTACACCTGAAGTTTATGGGTGTATCTAAATCCCAAATCTTTGGGATTTTTTTTTCCAGAGCCTCATATGAATGAGATGCTAAATAAATAAAGAGAAACAGATTCAATGATTACTGTTCATGAGAACTGTAGTGCTAGCCTCTCTTGCGACTATTGGGCTTCTTTTAAGTGAACTCTAAATAATTTTTGTTTTTTCTTTTATGGATTATTTTGATTTTTTGAATGCTTGGATTAGATTAATTTTAAGGAAGAAGGTTTTACCATATTGAGTAAGATAGAAAAAGATCTTCTTAAGGGTCTTATTGGATTTCAGTTGGTCTAGAATTTTATTCAATTACATAAGTAAAAGTTTTCTCTTTCTTGGTTGTTTGGATTAGAAGACAGGCCATTTTTTGGATGTATTTTAAATTTTGTTTGCTATCACTTGTTGACCATCTAATTTGTTTTGTCCTTTAGATAATGTGCATATGAAAAACTTTATTATTAGCATTTATGCTTGTTTGATGCTTATAGTTTCCTATACATTAAACAGTGTAACATTTATTATATTTTACTTTCTTTCTTGTTGCATGGATAGCTAATTGGTTATCCATTGATTAATCACTTAGTGCGTTGGACCGTGCAAATGCTGAGGATACTTTACTTCATATTCCAAGTATATTGGATCATGAAAGGAAAATTGATGCTGAGTTCATGAAGAGCAAATGTGGGAGAAATATACTTCTTGTAATGTTAATGTAATAATTGAGAAGTGATGCTGAGTTATGATAGTATATTGTTCTTGTTGCATTATTGAACAAAAATCATGGACTTTTTTTTTTTGAACCATTATGGATCCAAATTTTAAAAGTTTTACAATTTATGTGTACACTTGTAGGTTCCGGCTCAGTATTTTGCCATTTTCTATGCTGCCAATGGTGCTAGAGTGTCATATAAATTGTATATGCACTACTACTTTTGTTGAAAAAAGCTGGAAAGGAGAATGTGAGAGGATAAGCAAAAGAGAGTGAGGCAATGGCAGGAACATTTTTTGAACTAACTGATTCTGGAACAGCACGTGTTAAGCAAGGACTTCTTCCTCATTTGCCTTCTGTCAACATGGAGCCTATGAAGCCAGCACTTTGAAGGATGCTATAGATATATGAGTTCGGTTACGCAGCAGTTCCTATAAGTTTGATCGCAGCCTTAGGCCATATCATAAGGCTACAAGAAGGGGTAGCCATTTGATTTGTGCCTCCATAAACAAAGTTTATTGTTGTTTGTGCTTAGAATTAGACTTTGCTAGCATGAAGTGTTTTTTTTTTTTTTTGGGTTGGTCTTCCTGGTATAAGTTACGAACTTGTGCTTGCATGTTTAAAAGAGACAGAGGAGTGGAATTATACCTATAATTTATGCTCGGATTGGCAAAATATATTTTGTTGACTTTGTTGACTTCTATATTCAAAATTTAATACTTAACAAAAGTTATTCAAAATTATAACTGTATTGTCATGTTGACTTTGTTAACTAGTATCAAATATTATTTCACAGTTGCAAACGAATACTCAAAAAAAGTTTACAAACTGGTTTTAGTATAACATCGGCAGAATGCAGCAAGTGAGCTATGAATTCCATACGTGTACAATAATTATACACATATAAGAAACAAATATTTGAGAAAGGTAGTTGAGTATAAGAAATAGATAATTGACGTCACATATGTACAAGCCATACACAACATTTTATGATCATAAGAAAACATAATTAACGAAAGAAAATACTAGAAATACAACAGTTCAACAAATACAACAGTTCAACTTTAAAATGTAGCTTTCAACAACCATGGACTAACTCATCACAATGCTATAAAAATAAAAACCAATGAGATAGAAGCAGTGCTTCCATCACAGCTTGCCATCTTTCCAAAAATGCATCTGAATGCTTAGCTCCTCCAATGGTAGTTTGGTAAGAGGCTCAAGGACTGAAATGCAAACTTAAAAAACTGTTCGTAAAAAGAACCAGAATAACCAAAACTTAATTAAAAAGCACCAATAATAGACAAATGTAGCCTAATCGTAGTAGATCTCCTAAACATATGTCTTCACTTCCTCCTTGTAGCAGATTTGGTCTTCTACACACTCTTGATGACACCAACAACAATAGTCTGGTGCATGTCTCTAACAGCAAAATGACCAATTGGAGGATATTCAGAGAAAGTTTCCACAACCATGATAGCATCTTAACCATTATTCACCATACCATACCAGCATCACCATTCTTCAAGAAATTGGGATCCTCAAACCTATTCCTGCAAGTTACAAACCATGCAATCATTATTCACCCTACCATACCAACATCACTAATAACGCTCTGGCATGACTGAACTATCTACCATGAATAATAACGCTCTGGCATGACTAAACTATCTACCATGCAATAGATAACAAGCAGTAAAGACATGTTTTGGATCATAAC
This sequence comes from Ziziphus jujuba, assembly GCF_031755915.1. Taxonomy (NCBI): domain Eukaryota; kingdom Viridiplantae; phylum Streptophyta; class Magnoliopsida; order Rosales; family Rhamnaceae; genus Ziziphus; species Ziziphus jujuba. The sequence continues at coordinate 19,600,862 of NC_083387.1, forward strand.
AAGAAGGGACCATGGCCACCCTAATATCATAGATAGCATACTAATGCAGATCGTTTATCACAAACATGCAGGGGGTTATCCCTCATGAAACTAATGCAAACCTGCCATAACAAAGCAAATTATTAGATGACTTGCAGGTTAAAAAGTAAGTTGTCAGCTCAAGAAAATGTTGAATACTATATGGAAACTACTTTTGACAATGTATCAACCGTTGAAGACAAGATTAACTTAGTTTTATACCTGTAGAATTAAAACTATCAGCTTCATATTCAAATTTTGATGCTTGTTGAGGATTGTCCTCAATTTGTGACAGCCTACATTAAAATACAAAATAGTTTGTACTTTAATACATCATTGTAATTTCATAAAAATAATGAATAATAAGTATATACTTTTCTTATTACCAAAAAAATGTATAATTTTCTTATTACAAAAAAAAAAAAGTATACTTTTCTTATTACCAAAAAAATGTATACTTTTCTTACTGATTGTTAAGGACTGGACAGTTTCTTTTGTTATACAATTGTCTAATTTTTTCACATCCATTTCAATGTCAACCTATATACTTTGCAGCACTTGTTGGCTTCTCTTTTCTTCTCTTTAATCTTCTTCCACATCCCTTTGCCCTCACTTGAGATGGGTCTTTCAATGTTGTCTCATGTACATTACTAACTTTTTCAGAAATGCCTCCACTCTTTATGCTACCAACCATGGATTTAATCTTATCAAGACCATCCTTCACAATTACACTTGCCTCTTCATTTGTTATGGCTTTATCAATAATATCTGGAGCAAGTTGGAACAGTTTAGTTCGCCACATAAACATTGAACTACCTTTTCCATTTATCTCAACACCATATTCATCAACTATTACTTGAGATTTTGCAACTTTAGTCAATCTTTTCATTATATATTGATTTGGCAATGGAATATTACCAAAGAGTCTTAAATATGTCAAAATATGTGTACATGGAATTCCTTCACTTTCAAACTTTTTACAACTACAAGATGCGAAGTCCACCTTTGTCATAAGCAATTTTTTGTGCTACAAGAACCCCTTCAATTGGACTATTATCGACCTTATACATTTTATGAGTGTCATTTTCATGCATATATTGTACGGTTGTTACTAAGCTATGCCACAACTCATCTTGGAACTTATAAAAAATCTTGTGTGTGTAAATCTCAGCCATCTGTTGTTCCATTTCCAATGGTAGTTTCAAAAGAGGCTTCTCATTAATATCGACATGATCAGTACTTAACTTTTCGTGACGTTGATGTGCAAGTGTACTTAACTTAACTTGGTTTCATGGTTGTAGATATCCTTCTTTGTACATATGATATTCTCTATACCTCCGGCTTGGAATTCAAGAATACTTATTTGTTGGTAGGTTGGTACAATTGCTGCTAAAAACTGCTAGGTTAGTGCTTTTTTTTTTTTTTTTTTTTTTTTTTTTTTTTGTTTCGGACACATTACGATGTGACCTCAATAAATGTATTTTCTTAGGTGTTGATAATGTATGACTATGGCCTTCAATGAAAACACTGACGACATATTACTCCAATTTTGATCTCACCACAGCAAGCTTTGCCTTATAATTTCTCTTGTCATCCCTCGACACTTTTTTTTCTCACCGACTTTATTAGAAGATACTCCTTCTTTATAGCGCACAAATTCTTTCCTCACAAATTTATTAGTATTCTTGCATCTCTTACTAGAATCAGTGCAAATACTAAACCCCGTCTCTTTTGAATATTTATTGTAAAACTCATGAATCTCATCTATCGATTCAAACTCTTGTCCAACCCTTGGTTTGCAATCTTCTAACACTTAGGGAATGTAAACATCATCAATGGAATTCGAACATGACAGCAATGTTATTTCTTCAACATAACATATGATGATTATTTGCTTTTGCTTTTAGCTCTAAATCATTAATGTTGCCATATGATATAATAAGATCAACATAACATCATTATCAAAATAACAAGCAGCAGTGTCTAAATGATATAAATTTATATAATAGCATAACAATAGATCAACATAAGAACATAACATCATTACCACATTATATGATATAAATTTGTACATAATACATATCAGAATTCCAAATTGCCAAGCTAGCAGTATCTAAACATCGGTGTCCAATATTTATCAAAGTTTGCATAGAATTCCAAGTTGCCAAGCACAACATACATTTGTATGCATAGTTGGTAATTTCAATCACATAGCCTAAAAGCATATAATTCCACATTACTTTTCCAGAAAGCATATAGTTGAGTATCAATGTCATTTTTTTTTTCCTAGATACACGTTGAGTTCAAGTAATCATGAAGAGTTTGACAATTAAAGATTTAGTCAAAGTCCTTTTAAAATGCCAATACTAACAAACCAATGAATGATTTCCAACAAATCAGAATCAAGAAATATATCGATTAGTGAATGATCTCAATAAATCATTTCTTGTAACTAGCTAAGTTTAGCATATCTCAATAAATTATTTCTTCTATCTAGCTAAGTTCAGCACACCTAAAGTGATATATACCAAACTACTCGGCCAACAGAAAACTTGGAAGCAATAAAATTAAACCACAAGAGCCGATCATATAAAGAAAAAAAAAATTGCTCTATTGGATTCATCTTCTTTTCGGATATTTCCTTCTCTCCACTGTCTCCCTGTTTTTTTTTTTTTTTTGGCACAATTGATATCACAGTGGCTAAGCTCACAGTGGCTGATGGCTAATAGCTATTGAGCTCATAGTGGCTGATGGTTGTCGAAAATGGGAGGGAAGAGGATGGTAAGTGGTGTTGAAAAGGGGTGGAATAGGGGTGGGAGAGGAAGGAAATGGGAGAGAATTTTTTTTTTAATTTTTTTTAATTTTGACCGAAATAGAGGTGGTGTTGAAGAGGGGTGAGAGAGGAAGGAAATGAGAGGGAAAAATAGATTCTAATCTTGACCATCCATTACCATCCAATGGTCACCATTAAAAGCATGCAATTGTTCTAATCTCCACCCTCCATTTCCATCAAACGGTCACCATTTCAAGCATGTTTTCACCCTTTTTTTTTTTCCTCATCCGAACGTCCGGATCATAGCCCCTCTATCTCTCTCTCTCTCTCTCTATATATATATATATATATACATATATGTAAAATAGCCATGTTATTTATCACTATTAATGACAATAATTAGTTTATATAGTAAATTTCAGTTATAGTATTTAATTTTATTATTTTTCATACTAAAACTTTAAAAGTAAACATTTAATGGTAACCATTTAATTTATCATTTAATATGTATGTCACACCAATAATCATTCATTAATAATGATAAACAGTATTTTTCTACACAAACCAAGTGATCATGACTTTTTGATATGTTTTAGTTTTGTTTATCATCTAATATAAAAGCAGATTTGTAGAAGTGTTGGTCACTCAACTAATAAAAATAATTAGTGTAAAAAATAAAGACATTGTCCTGCAAATCATGTGGAACATACCATTCTATAAGATTCTTTTTTTGAAATCTTGTAGGTTTAGACTGGTAGAATTGATTGCTTTCTCTTTCTTTAATTTTTTTATTTCTTAATCATTTAAAACAAATTTTCCAATTCTCTTTCCACACATTGAACCCATAACCTTAGAATAAATCTAATGGTAAATGTGGATTATTGTCTATGTATTATAGAAATTGATATCGTTTAAAATTTAAATGGCATAAATGTACAGTCAAATTTAGAATTATTTTTCAATAATAATGTGTAGAAAACTATTTATAGTTATTAGTTAATTAATCATATTTTATTAATTTTTTAATTAACTTAAAAAAAATTATTTTAAAAAACTTTGCATGTTTGATAAAATTTCTAAAAGTAGAAGATCAGTTTGGCAGTGTATATTTTTTTCTTGTCATATTGGTTTGATGAACTGTTTTAATAAATCTATTGGAAAGATTTTTTTAATGGTTGTCTAATTTTTTGATGTGATAAAAAATCAAGGAGTAGACAAAATTATAAAAGATACTCTAATAAGTGTTAGTGTGAAAGACATACAGATAAACCAACCTCCCTCGACCTTTAATTTAGTTTTTTTTTAATTTTTAATTTATAATAATAAATATAAATGGTTGCAATATTTTTTTAATCATTAAAATGACATATAATTCAAAAGGAAGAGATATGGTGTCTAAAGTTCATAAACTCATAAATATTGATGTAAGGAACATATATAAGTAAGCCAATTTTATTTTATAAGTAGTCGCAACATTTATAAACCACCTAATTCAAAATTGAAATATATGTAATTGCTTCTAACATTTATCTTCTATTTCTTTTGTACTTTTTGGTAAAATGCTGAGGAAAAAATATATATTCAAAATTGTTTTAGCAAAAAAAAAATAAAAAATAAAAAAAAAATTCAAAATCAATGATTTGTACAATCCATGATATATAAAAGAAAATTGTCTTACTTTTAAGCCTTTTTTATTTTTATTTTTTCTTTGAAAGGGCCTGTGTATTTGTCTCCTTTTGTTTGGATGGAAAGGGACTTCGTATTGAGCATGAGAAAACGATATTGTACTCACAATATTTAAAACGAATATACCTCAATTAAAATTAATTAATGACTCTCAGCCAAATAAAACTTTGTAAACACAATCTAAAATCATTCAAATTGACATTTTCCCAACCTCACCCAACATGAATGAGACCCACACATGGCGGTTGCAAGTTCTAGTTCGTGAACTTTGATGATAGAAAATTAAAATAAAATAAAAGAGGGTACAAAAAGAAAACTTATGTACACCGTTAATTAAATAAATATTAATACCCATAGAATATTGTTAAAATCATATACATTATAAGAAAAGAAAAAAGAAAAAAGAAAAAAGAAGAAAACTTGTCTCCATCATTAAATTAAAATTAATATCCTGCACCAAATATTATTTAATCAAACAATTCTAAAAAGATATATAAAGCATATAAAAAGAAAAGCCTTTGTTTTTTTTTTTTTTTTTGGCTTTTCCCATTTGAAAAGAAAACTTGATGGTTACATGAAAATTAACAATTCATCATTCTAAAGTCCTAGAGATCTAAAGCTAAATATGGTCCCTCTCTAATTTAATAAAATAATAATAATAATAACAATTAATTTTGATAAAATATCATACGACATAAATCTATACAATAATTTACGAGTTTGGATTGACGATATCGTATCTGATCTGTATTAGTGTTACCCAATAAGACCTAATAAATTAACGGATTTTAATGGGTGAAACACGATAAACATGACAAACCTATTAGACCCATTAAAAAGGAGTATTTTAGTAATTATATAAGTTTTATAATATTAAAATTTTTTAATATGTTGTTAAACATGTATAAATTTGTTCTTTTTTAGTTTAATTTTTAAGAAATTTAAAAACAAATAAGAATTTTTGTAATTTTTTTAAAATATTATTTTACTGTTTTAAAGTTAAGTGAAATTTAGATTTTTATATTTGTATTTATTGTTAATGGATTAACAGATTGCGTGACGGATTATATGATAATTAATCAAATGAGTTTAAATTTATCTATTTTCATACGAAAACTTAATGAATCGTATTTGAATTAACTTAATTTCATATGAATATGACATAAATATAATTTAATACGATATGTTGACAGGCCTAATAACAATAATAACAATAATAGCTCATCCCTACAAAAGGCTCACAATCTGTGTGGTTCAAAAATCCTGAAAATTCCATGATTTTGAGTTATTTATTTATTTATAATAATTCTCCAACTTTGATATGTTAAATTATATATATATATATATATATATTTAATACGTAAGTGTATATAACGTATCAATATCAGTTAAGTTCATCTCACTCCACCCGATTATTTTGATTGCGTGATGGTCACAATAATTCCACTAAAATCTTAGAGCTCCATCAGGAAAAACCCAAAAGGAGGGGAAAAAGAAAAAAAAGAAAAAAATTAAAGTGGAATAGATTCTCCTTTCCTAGTTCCAGTTGAAGTAGTAGTGTAGCAGCAGCAGCAGTAGATTCCTCGTCCGCTTCTGGAGTTCAACTACAACTTGGTAACTGCTGGTAAATATGATTCGATCCGATTCAGCTTCATTATTACTACTATTATTAATATTTTTCCCTTTCTTTAACTCTACTTCTTTCCCATGTAAGCAGACAGTGAGAGGGTGAGCAACTCTATTAACTGTACATATTTGCATAGAAAACCATGATTTAAAAAAATTTTTATTTCTTTTTTTTTTAAATTTAAATTTTATTTTATGCATGATTCTTTGTCCCATCGGTAATATGTACATCTTACTATCAAACTACAAAGGGAATATTCAAGAGCTGTCAGCTTAGCTTAGCTGTGTTAAGCTGTAATGTTTCTGTGGCAAGGTGTGCATGGTATTCAGGTCTGTAAAAGATTGAATAATTTTTTTCTTTCTCTCTTTTTTTTTTTTTTTTTTTTTTTTTTTTTTTTTTTTTTTTTACGAAATCTTCATATGGGATTCTTTAATTTGAGTGAATTTTCAATTTTGGCAATCTGGCTCTGCGACATTGGAGGAAATCTTCATCTGGGTTGAGTTTATTTAATTGGTTTTTTTTATTTATTTAATGGTAAAGTTTCGGCTTTTTGGGTTTGCGAGATTAAGAAAGGGTATTAGTTTAAGGTTTTTCTATTTTGTCGAAACCCAGAAGATTCCCCACACTAGTGCCTCTGTGATGCGTGACCCCAAAAAAAGTACTTTTCTTTGCTGTTGAAGGCTTTGGACCGATCCAAGAAAATCCAATATCTTCCATCAACTTCGCACTGTGCTCTTTTCTCCATTATTGCAAAATACCCACTTCATCACACAGATGTGAGAGAGAGAGAAAGCCTCCGTGATTTCTGCTACGAATAAAAACGAAAAAGAAAAAACTTTCATTATATAAAGACATTTTAGAGTTTCTCTGCTGCTAAAGAACTGAAAAACTTTAACTGGGTCTGTGTTTGCTCTGGTTGAATCTCATTGCTTTATTTGTTTATTTATTTATTTATTTTCAATAAAAAAAGAAGAAAACTTTGAAAGCGAAATTCCAGCCTATGAAGGATGACAGATTGACAGTATGACAAATAACTGCCATCAGATCAGAGGGCTGACGTGCTGGGCAGTGAGCGAGCCGTAAGGGCAGGTGTCGAAGAGCTACGCATTATTTTCGTTCTGTTTCTAACAAAATCTTTTTCCCTCTGTTTCGCTTGGCTTTTCCTCTCTCCACTTTTCTCTCCATCGAATAGCATCGTTTGCTTTTCTGTTTTTCCTTTTTTTTTTTTTTGTTTTTCCCTTTTTTTTTTTTTTTTTTGGTGGGGAAAATCCCATCACACGGTTCGATATTTTTTATGAGACAAGTCATAGAATATACCAATCCGACGATTCTGCTTTCTTCCTCAACGTAAAAGGGTAACCTTTGATTTTTTTGTTTCCTTTGCTGGACTTGGACATTTGGGTTTCCCTTTTCATTTTCTCCTGTTTCAATTTTTTTTTTTTTTCTTTTTTGTTGGGGTTGTTTTCACTTTGGATGTTATTGTGATGTATTGAGGTGTATAATCCAGTAGTCTGATGACATATGCTTGATGGGTTTCTCTGCTCCGTAGAGGTTTTCTTATTTTTCTCATTGGGGATCACTGTGTTTTTGATAGTTGATTGGGCAAAGTGAGAAGGGATTCCCTTTGATCTATCAGTGATCTGGGATTTTTCCTCAATTGGATTAGTCAGAAGAGGGGTGGCAATCGATTCTGACAGAAAGATGAGTGGAGCTGTGCTTGTGGCTGTTGCTGCTGCTGTTGGTAACTTGTTGCAAGGATGGGATAATGCAACTATAGCAGGTATTTTTTTATCCTTCCATCTTATTTGAGAGCATTTCCCATATTGTAAGTTGCTTTATTTTGGACTGTCAGTAATAAAAATCACTTTCATGCTTCAAAGATTTAAGCTTTCTATTTTATACTAATCAGATTGACTTAATGGTAGAGTCTATAAGTTTATTTTTCTCAAGTTAGCATTATCGAATAGCTTGGAGTTGTTGTTTTCAACAGCATAGGATACAGATTTGGAATATCAAATCTTTGAATGACCTTTTTATTTTTATGTTTTTGTTGCAGGAGCTGTTTTGTATATAAAGAAGGAATTCAATTTGGAAAGTAATCCTACCGTAGAGGGGCTTATCGTGGCTACGTCGCTAATTGGAGCCACGTTAATCACAACATGCTCTGGAGGCATATCAGATTGGCTAGGCCGCCGTCCCTTGCTTATCTTATCATCTGTGCTTTATTTTGTTAGCGGTATTGTGATGTTGTGGGCTCCCAATGTTTATGTCCTGCTCTTAGCGAGGCTTTTAGATGGATTTGGAATCGGTCTGGCAGTTACTCTTGTCCCAGTTTACATATCTGAGACAGCCCCACCTGAAATTAGGGGATCATTAAATACCCTTCCACAGTTCACTGGTTCTGTTGGGATGTTTCTGTCCTATTGCATGGTTTTTGGAATGTCTCTAATGAATGCGCCGAGCTGGAGGTTGATGCTTGGGGTTCTTTCCATTCCCTCTATTATTTTTTTTGTCTTAACTGTGTTTTACTTGCCTGAGTCTCCACGATGGCTTGTGAGCAAGGGCCGGATGCTTGAAGCAAAGAAAGTTTTACAGAGGCTGCGTGGAAGAGAAGATGTTGCAGGTCAGCCTTTCTGATCTATTACTTCTGAAGTGGCTATTTCCATGATTTAAAATCTCATTCTATTTATCTTTTCAGTTTTTGAAATTGTTACATTGTTTGGAGGTTTTATGTTTAATTTGGAGGTTAGCTTGATATCTGATCGAGCGATAGATTTTTAATACAAACAGTTGAGAAAGAACTGATTAACATTCTCTGACCCATAGATACTGAAGTTTTCTGAAGGAGAAAACTGGAGTAATTGAATTGCATTTCAAGATACACCTTAGGTAATATAGAATTATAGCAGATAAAATGACTTATTTCTTACTTTTGTGTTTGAGAGACAAAGTTTCTTTTCATATTCTTCTTTAGAACCTTAGTCCAGGGTTGCATTTATTCCTCATGTTATTTGGCAGTTCAGGGTCTCCGTGCTTCATTTTATGCTTTTGATTTATAGAACAAAGTCATAATTTTGATTTTACTTTTATGAGGGGATGAGAGTGAGGTTTTAATTGTTATCATATGCTGTTAGATATACTGTAAGGCTGTTCATTTTACCCACCTCATGTATAGTATATTATGTCCATGATTAAGATTCAGCGAAAACATACATTTAGAGTACTGTATCTTGTCTGAATAGTGAAAGTTAAAAGCGTGATATAGATTGTGTCAGTGGTTACTTCGCCTGGATGACTTAGAAACAATAATTCATTTTCTACTAGATTTTTCTGTTCTAATACTACATGTGACAATTATCAGCATTTATCAGGACTGTTCCTGTCTAATGAATCCTATTGGATCAATTGAAAAAGACATTTAAAAAAAAAAAAATAGCTAGTCCTGATTAATGTAATTGGATTCATTCTGGGCTGATCTGCAATAAAAACCTTGGACATTGTTATTGAGATGTTTATGACAATATTTTCTCTAAGAGCTTCTCCAATCCATTGCACCAAAAATGATGCAAAAGTAAAATTAAACAGTAATTTTTCTTCAGCCCATTATATCATTTCTAACACCAAAAAAGAATATTTTCTTTGTATTCCTTTTTTTCTAATATTGGAGGTCATTTTGTAAAATTTAAAAACTTAAATTAAAAAAAGGGATATGAACAGGAATTTGGTGCGTGAACAGTAGTGCACCAAATTTGGTGCAATATTATTCATTTCCGCAAAACGGTGCGACAAATGGCGCATGATTGGAGCAAATTTTCACCAAATTTCTACTTTTTGCGCCAATATAGCACTTGATTGGAGATGCTCTAAGGATTTCTTGTAACAATCAAGTCTTATAAACATGTAGTTGGTGTATTTAAGGTCTTTTATTTGAAGAGTTTTTTCTGCTTAATTAATACCAGAAGGTCTATGAGTCTTTTATTTGAAGAGTTTTTTCCCCTTAATTAATACCAGAAGGTCTATGTAAAATATTCCTAATATTGTCACTTGGCCTTTTCAGTGGCTAAATTCTGATGAAGAATACTGGACTTCTAAACAAAACAAAAAATTTGTGAAGAGTGCAAAAAATAACTTTAATTGTGCAAAGGAAAGCTGTTGATTTAAGGGGACATAATTTCTGATATTATGGTGTGAATTATGTATTTCTTTTTTTTTTTTTTTTTTTTTTTTGGCCTTTGGACATTCTTACCTAAGTATCTGTAATTATTGTGATAAATTCACAAGTTGACCATGCATCCTGTGGTTTGAAGGTTGCTTTTAGTGAGAATCCTTAAAATGTATTGAGGTGGTGATGGAGAACGATGGAGATCACATAGGATTATAATTACTAGGGTTTTATGATTTTAACCCACCTGTCCTACATCAGGTGGTGCCTCCTTTGTTGAGGAACATGTGCAGTGCATATTATGCCTGCCTTTCTTGTCTCAACCAGTGAGGCGGCCTTTAGACATTCTGGGGTCTTGTGAAAAATACAAAATAAAAAAAAAAAAAAATTCTTAAAATACAACTGATATGGACCCTAGCCATATGTAGCCTGGAACCCCATAACTCCATTTTTTTTTTTTTTTTTCAGTTTTGGTTTCTCAGTCTTCAAACTTCACATATTGATCTTCAAGGATTTACTCTTTTTTTTTTTTTTTTTTTTGGGGTGGATTTTTAGACTAATTGGGATTGTTAAATTTGAGTTGATGGTGGGTATGTGCTAGCTTTAAAATTTATTTGATTATATACTTATTATAGGGGTTGCTTTCTTTTCTTTATTTTTAGTTTTGATTATATTTCTATTTTTTTTTTTATAAATTTATTTATTATGGAAAAAATTGGACTTCTGAAAACCTTCTGCCTAAACCTTTTGGAGCTTATTGGCCACCCCAGGCATACCGAAATACCTTGCCTTTTGCCTTCACTTCTAAAATACTGCATCCATCCATTACTTACTTACAATATCATGTATTCTTATATGTATATTGCACATAAATAGACTTTCTTTGGGTTTCACATGTTTTCTTATAATGACAAAAGTGAATCATGGAAACTTCGCTTTGTAAAAGGAAAGAAAAAAAGGAAGATTTAAAAGAAGAAAAAAGAAAAGAGGAAAAGAAATGTCTCACATCCTTCATTGTCTTTACTGCTTTGTATCAATGCATATTAGCTCTTTTGAGCATGTCCATGTACTTAGGTCTGTGAGGGATTAGAGGCTCTCAGCAATTATGATGTGGATAATTCATCCAATAATTGATGTTGCTTTTTTACTTCCTTTTTTATGTTATTGCTATTGGGTTACTAGATCCTATGATACATTGCTTCAGTGACAGATCAAGATATCACTTAAGATTATTCTTTCTCTTTTCATTATATGAAGAAAGGAAAATTTAATCACTACAAGTTGTCTAGGGACGGTGACTGTTTGAAAATAATGATGCATTACTTTAAAAATACTGATCCTTCTCATATAAACAGGCGAGATGGCTTTACTGGTTGAGGGCCTTGGAGTTGGGGGTGAAACATCCATAGAGGAGTACATAATTGGCCCAGCCAATGAACTTGCTGATGACCACGATCCATCTGCTGATAAAGATAAAATCAAGTTGTATGGGCCTGAACAAGGTCTCTCCTGGGTTGCCAGACCTGTCACTGGGCAGAGTACTCTTGGCCTTGTGTCTCGGCATGGAAGTTTGGCAAATCAGAGTGGAATTGTTGATCCTCTTGTTACTCTTTTTGGCAGTGTTCATGAGAAGCTTCCTGAATCTGGAAGCATGAGAAGCACACTCTTTCCACACTTTGGCAGCATGTTCAGTGTGGGAGGAAATCAACCTAGAAATGAAGAGTGGGATGAAGAGAGCCTTGCAAGAGAAGGTGAGGAGTATACATCAGATGCTGCTGGGGCTGAGTCTGATGACAATTTGCACAGTCCGTTGATATCACGTCAGACAACAAGCATGGAAAAAGACATGGTTGCCCCTTCTCATGGAAGCCTTACAAGCATGAGGCAGAGCAGTATATTGCAAGGAAATGCTGGAGAAGGTAGCACTGGGATTGGTGGTGGTTGGCAGTTGGCATGGAAATGGACTGAGAAAGAAGGCCAAGATGGAAAGAAGCAAGGAGGTTTTAAAAGAATTTATTTACATGAAGAAGGTGTCTCTGGATCTCGACGTGGGTCTATAGTTTCCATTGCTGGTGGTGATGCCCCAGCAGATGGTGAGTTCGTCCAAGCTTCTGCTCTGGTTAGCCAACCAGCTCTTTATTCAAGGGAACTTATTCATCAGAATCCCGTTGGACCAGCTATGGTTCACCCATCTACAACGGCTACGAAAGGGCCAAGTTTTAGTGATCTTTTTGAACCGGGAGTCAAACATGCTTTGGTTGTTGGCGTGGGAATTCAAATCCTTCAGCAGGTAACCAAAATTATCTTCTAAAAACCTTTACTTTTTTGCTTGGGTAACCTCTTTGTCCTCCTCGACTTATCTTTCTAGAACAATATTTATCTGACATCCACACTAATTAGTCACTTGGATTATGGTGAAGCATCTCCTTCCATACTCTTGTAAAATGGTTTTAGTTTGATTTCTGTTATCAACTATTTTACAGTTTCTAGGAAGTACTAAACAGACTTTGAGGGAGGGTTTTACCATACTTTGGTACTTAAAATTGGCTAATCTCTCTCCTATAAGGAATTTGTATTTTTTAGTAATATATTCTTGAATCCGAAATTCAATTTTACTTTTATTAAGATTTAATGACGTTGGACCAGTTACTTTTTCCTTTTTTTTCTCTGTTATTCAAACAGTAATATATTTGAATTAACAGTTTAATGACGCTTATTGTAGAAAAGTGACTAAATCTTATTTTCTGCTTCATTTTTAAATTACTTGCCTCTAAGCTTTTGCATTCTGTTCCCAGTTCTCTGGAATAAATGGGGTTCTCTACTACACACCTCAAATTCTTGAGCAGGCAGGTGTTGGAGTTCTTCTGTCCAACTTGGGTCTTAGTTCATCATCTACATCTCTGCTTATTAGTACATTAACAACTTTGCTGATGCTTCCTTGTATAGCTGTTGCCATGAGGCTTATGGATATCGCTGGCAGGAGGTAATCTCTAGTTCCTGTTATGTGACGTTTTGCTTATGTTGAATAAAGATTTGTGTCAGGAGGTAATTTGTTGAGGTTTGGTCATTGGGTAACTGTCTGGGTAAAAATGGTAGCTTTTATGTCCATTGTGGCCATTTTTAAAATTCTTACCAAATTTCTTAAATTGAAAAAAAATTATTCAAATTCAGATGTGTGTAGAATTGATGCACAGTGGGGTCATTCTTATTGAATGTCTTTTTCTTTTTTTTCTTTTTTTAAATATTTATTAATTTTTTGAGGTTATTATGTTCATGCTGGAAGATGAATCAATATTCGTATTCAATCAATTTAATCAAGTCTGGAGGGGTCTCCTCCTTTGAATCCAGTGTCACTGTTATCCCTAGTAATTTTCTTCTGTGCTGAAACAACACGCTTTCTTAATCCACTCAAAGATGTGTCTTAAAATGTTAACCATTTTGGTGACCCGTATGAATCATAAGCCAACTTCCCAAGTCAGAGAAGGGCTAGTGATCTTCTCTGGTGATTCTTGGCTACGCTTAAGAAGAGTTTGTTTTCACTCATTGTGTTTTAGTATTGTACCATTCTGTTATCAACTTTAGCTTTTTAGTTCGATTCTGTTTGTTTCATCCTTCGAGCAAATTTTTGAAACTTTTTAATTACAGAATGCTTGCAATTAGAGGTTTAGATGCTTTAAGGAAACATGAACTTCGGTTTGGTTAGTTTTTAAAATTTATAAACGTAGCTTTACAATCTTTCATAGTATAATGGTTGTTTCATTGTAATTTTGGTGTCCTCTACTTGATATTCACTAATCTAGCCATGTTTAGGTTTTGTTCTTTTATATTATGCATACGTGGAAGGCGTGGTCATAAGCTGGTCTTCATAAAATGTTTTTCGTACTGGCATTTTGGATTTATTATTCCCAACTGCAATGGTTTAGCCTTCAATGGTATGGGGTCATTTATTGCTTTGTAGGGATATCTACAATGAAGTCCATGTAAATGGCTTGTGGCAGCCTGTGGCTCAAATTCAATTGGAATTACATGTTGGACTCTTCCATAAAAATGCTATAAATCTTGTTGAAATGAAATCTCCATGGAATAAATTTCTGATTTATATGGAATTGAGTATCATTATGTTGATTAATTTATATTCATTTACAAAAAAGCATAATTTACACACATTCTTTTATGACCAAAGAAGTGGAAGTCTAGTTTTCTCGTTTTCAATTGCTAATTTTTATTTCTAGTTTTTTCCCCCCTCAAATGTGATCATTGTTTTCCCCATAAAATGCAGGAGTTTATTGCTCAGCACGATCCCCATTTTGATAACGGCTCTTGTGATCTTGGTCCTTGGGAGCATTGTAGATTTGGGCAGTGTTTTGAATGCAGCTATCTCAACCATTAGTGTTATAGTCTACTTCTGTTGCTTTGTAATGGGTTTTGGACCAATTCCTAACATTCTCTGTGCCGAAATCTTTCCGACCCGCGTTCGTGGACTCTGCATTGCCATCTGCGCTCTCACGTTCTGGATTGGCGACATCATTGTTACCTACACGCTCCCTGTGATGCTCAAATCTGTTGGCCTTTCTGGTGTTTTCGGGATTTATGCGGTCGTATGCGTCATATCATGGGTGTTTGTGTTCTTGAAAGTGCCGGAAACCAAGGGGATGCCACTCGAAGTCATCACTGAGTTCTTCTCTGTTGGTGCGAAGCAGGTTGCAGCTTCCAAGAACAATTGATTTGGTCCGAAATGGATTTACAAAAAAAAAAAAAGAAAAAAAAAAGGAATTAAAATTTTGACGTTTGTTTTCATTTCTTTGTTGTGTATGGATTTTTTGGAATTCTGTGTTTGATTTGTGTAGAAAGAACCATTTCTTTCCTCTCTCATTTGTTATACATGAAAATGAACAAGCTTCAGAGGTTTCTGTATAACTTGTTTGTTTCGGTGGGTCGAAACTATTGAATGTAAGCTCTGTTTGTGCACGGCTAAACCAGCCTGCATCAGGAAGAAAGTTCGAATCTACCATTGAGCGAGAGGTATCCAGGGCAAAGTCTGTTTCATTGTGGCTGGTTATGTGGTTATGTATGATCTAAGTAGAAGAGCAATGTAGAAAGCTTGAGAAATTTTCTTTCCTAAATCCCACTTTGTACAAAAGCTGTCCAATTTGATATCTTCAATGGCATGCCAGGGTATTAAACAGTACAAATTGCATCTAATACATTTTTTTTTTTTTTTTTTTTGATTTTTGATTTTGATTTTTTTTTTTTTTTTTTGGTGATTTTATGAGCAAAGAAAAATGTCAACCTTTTGCCATAATGCTAGTGAAATGTGAATTGTTCCAAACTGGAGTATGCCCATACCTTGTTGATCAGTGACAGTTCAGACGACAGTATGCCCATAACCTCTCACGTTACTCTTGTTTTGCTCTGATGTTTGATAGCATTGAGTTTCATATGCTAAACACAGGATCTGCATCAAGATTTGCAGCTTGAAATTTCGTAGTCTCTTTTTGCGGTCCTTCTTTAACTCTTTGATCAGCACAGCTATAGTTAACATAAACTTGATCTTTTATGTTAGCTTTCCTCTCGAAACGAAGCCTCAAATTCACACCCAAAAATTGGATCATGAAAAGCTTCAATACAATTTTGACCCCCTAAACTCATCTTCCCCATTATTAACAAGTTTGTTCAATTTTCACCAAGAACCCTCATATATATATATATATATATATATGACAGTATATTATATATATATATTTAAAAAAAAAAAAAAAAAGGCCCCAAACAAAAGCCACCATAATTTACATAAACCCAAGAACAACATTATCAAATTTTTCTCTTTGGTGTGGAAGATACATGCATATATATATATATATATATTCATCAAGCAGAAACAAAATTAGAAAAACCTGCAAAGCATATTTCTCATCATCTTTTTCTGACTATGGTGAATACCACGAGTGAATCAGAAGCCGGTACACTTTTGACAAGGCCGTCCGATGGCTAGGATATGCCGGCAAGAAGGACAAGAAGAATGGCACTTAAGCCACCTATCAACACAGTTCATATGGAAAGTATGGCCACAATGAGGCAAAACCCTGATAGCATCTCCATCCACATACTCCATCAAACATATTGCACACTCCGAGAGCTTCCCATTTACATTAGCATTGTATGCAATCCGGGGAAGCGATCGGAGAATGGTTTTGTCAAGACCTCTGCTAGGAAGAGAAGGCTGATGATGAGAAGAAGAAGAAGAAGAAGAAGCAAAGGAACCATTTCTGGCTGCTATATTGTGGTGGTGGTACCATGAAAGCCAAGCTATTCTCCAACCGACCATGATGATAATGATGCAGCTGAGGATGAACAAGAAGAGAAGGAAGAGGATGATGATTATGGTGGACTTTGCAAGGAGAGACATCAATGGAGAAGCCATGCCATGCATATTTGAAGAAAGAAAGAAAGGAACGGAAAAAAAAAAAGAAATGTTTGTGCCGGTGGAAAAAAAAAAAAAATTAAGTTGCAGAGAGATTCTAAAGGTTGAACGAAAAATGGGAACTTTCTATGGAGGAGAAAACCAGAACTAGAACACTAAGGGTGAAAATTATTAAGCATTTATAATGACCAACTACCCTACAAAAGTCTTTTTCCAACCTTATTATTAGTCCTTGTCCCTTTTTCCTTTTATTTATTTAATTTTATTTCTTTTTAGGCTAGAAAGCTATATTTTTCATGCAGCTAAATCATATATATGGAGCTTTTAGCCTTTTTCTTTCATGATGCTTTTAGTCCATTTGTGAACCATTGCTTTTAGTCTAATTCCTTTTTTTTTTTTTTTTTTTTTTAAACATTATTGAGGATGATAGTATTGTCGCCGTATGCTTGACCCTTAAATTTTGTTCCTTTATTTATTTTGGTAGGTCGATGATGTACCAAGAACTAAAATGATACAAACCAAGTTTAATAATTGGCAGGATAGTTGCTCCTGTGAAACCTGCTGTTCCAATTACATTTCTTTATGGTTCCAAATGTATTTATGGAAAGAGGAAAAAAAAAATTGTGGTAACTTTGTTATATGGCTAATTGTGTCCTGGAATCTCAAATCTGCCTCTCTCCGTTTGATGAGAGACTCTCAATGTCAAAGGTCAGCTTTTTTGTTTCTTGAATTTTTTTTATAAATATTTTAATGAAAATTCAAAATGCAATGGTAAATTGGTCTGATTTTTCTGACCGCATAGGTATGTGTGGGCTCATAAGATTAGTTTTAACCCTGTTCAGACAGCTGTATATAATCTATCTGTTCATTCATATCTTTTCATAGACAACTCAACTGGCAAATGTCATTTCTACCCCAAAAAAAAAAATAAAAAAATGGCAAATGTCATATTAAAACTGATATTACCTCAGGACTCCGCTAATTATAAAGTGGACTATATACACCTAAAAATATACACTTCCCAAAAACCAAAAAAAAATAAAAAAATGTTTAATTATAATTAGATTCATTCAACATTCATTCTGGTTCTTCCTTTTTAGTTTCTTCTTGTAGCTCATTGCTCTCCATCTTAATATCTGAATTTTGTGAATATTTTTTTCATGGGATTCTGTGCAATGCTTCATCAATCAAAAGAACTATTAATAGCAAAAAGTAGATAAAATAATGACATCATTTTCATGTTGAATGATGTTAAAAATATCAAATAAATGTAATAAATAAATATTATTTGTCAATTTTGAATTATTTATATTATTAAATTATATACATTTAAAAATTTATAATTATGTAATCATATATATTAATCAATAAAATATTAAAATGTACATTCATAGCTCTTTTCATGCTCATAGATTTAGTAGTTATAGTGTACGTTTTTGGATATATTTTTTTTGTTTTTTCATTGTTCATTTTTTTATAACTTTAGGTACGAGACGTCAATATAATGATTGGGATATATCAGTTGATTATGTCGACAGTTTGTTTGATATTTTCATGCTTCAGGAATTATATTAGAGTGCTCAATCCACAAAATATGTTGCTTTATTCTTTTTGGTGAATAAATTAAAAACTTGTCTTCCTTTGCGTATTGATTTTTTTCTTCTTGTTTCAAAAACCTCTTATCGCATTGGCAATGAAAGGCTGCAATCATAATTAACATGTGCTTTTCAAATTTTTTTTTTTGGGGGGTAATAATAATGTGTTTTTCATTTTTTTTCTTGGTAATAATAATATATGCTTTTCATTCTTTGCTTTCTTTTCTCCTGATATATCAGTACTATCTTTGATCAATTAGACTTTTGAATTTGTTTGTGTTTTTGATTTTATTATTATTATTTTTTATCTGAAAAATGGCTGAGAAGCTTTCAGAAAACTAGAAAGCAGAATTCAAAATAATAATAATAAAAATAAAATAAAAGGAGAAGCATAATGA
Source organism: Ziziphus jujuba (assembly GCF_031755915.1). Lineage (NCBI taxonomy): Eukaryota > Viridiplantae > Streptophyta > Magnoliopsida > Rosales > Rhamnaceae > Ziziphus > Ziziphus jujuba. Next base: position 19,619,542 of record NC_083387.1, read on the forward strand.
GTAGGTAAAAATATTACATATATTTGTAAATTCAGATGTGTTAATGTTTCTATATATTTCATCTTTAAATAAATCTATTATACTCCCCATTCTATACTCTTTATGCAAGGATTATAGTTTCAACTACAAGATTTTTTGTTTCCTATATATATATATATATATATATATATATATATAATTTTTATCAAAACATTTTGATAAAATTTACACATATTCCAATATTATGCAACATATTATGGATAAAAAAACTGTTGCGATATTGTAATAAAAAACTAATTATATATAGAATTTTGCTATAAGATTGTCTAACATCAAATACATGTTGTAAAACACAGACATCACACACATTATCTGTTGTTATAGGCCCATATTGTAAAAGGGCAAACAATTTTTATAACAAAACTCTACATTTACATATATATATATATATATATATATATATATACACATATATATTTGGTTTCCCAACAATCTTTCCAAAAGCTTTTGACTTCATCTTGATTTGTACAAGGCGGTAAGATCAACATGTTATATATGACATTTTGTAGTCTACAAACAGTCCAACAAGTCAACCCAGAGTTTTTAGGTGTCAATAAATGATTTGAGTTAGAAAGTTTTGGAGTAGATTTAATTCTAAGCAAGCTTCTATGGTTTGAGGTAGTTAGACGGGTATTAGAATGTGGAACAAAGTGTTGGTTTCAATTTGTGGTTCAAGATTGACGTATAAACAGTTGGAATCATCAAATTTTGATTGCTAACCAATAGACTATTATTTTATTAGAAAATTTTTATATAGAATTAATGTGATATAAAACTATCAAAATCTTTTTTATTAACCTTTAAATGCTTTAAAAACCTTTAAATGCTTTAAAGATTGAAATTTGAAGACGTGTGTTAATGATTTATTCAAGTCCACAAAAAATTCATTTTGTCTTATTATAGTTTACCATTAAATTTATAAATCTCTCTCTCTCTCTCTCTCTCTCTTAATAAAAATACATTATTAGATCCTATTTAAACAATTTAAAAACTCATAAAATGAGATTTTGATGGCAAAATAGTATTGACATAGAATGACTATTATTTTATTAGATTCATTATGCATTCATAGACTATATTAGCAAATACCAAACAAATTTTGGGAACATAGCACTGACTCTAAACAGTATATATGTATCTAATCCCAATTATGTTATAGATTACATTTTTGTATTACTTTTGACTTTGGCTTTTATTCATGATACCTGTCCTCCATTTTTTTTTTTTTTTTTTGATGATGATAAACATAATAGCTGATTTTGTGCAGTGATCTTATAAAAAAAAAATAATAAATAAAAAAATAAAAATTGTCATTGCTGTGAAACAGCTTCTACAGACACGTCTATGGAAATGTACACAGCTTCACGCGCATATAGATACATGTTTATGTATTCTATATATGTATGATGTCTATCTGTCATACCATTTTTTTTTTTTTTTTTCCTCTGCTCTTGCCTTGGCTAAATAGGCGGGATTCGTTCATCGAATTCAGAACTTCGATCAGATCATCTGAAACACAAGTACAAGACTTTTTTAGTTGCTTATTTACTTCAAGGTGTGTCATGTACATACAAATAAGGTTTGCAGGTTTGGTTTGAAAACTTTGTTGCACATAGAATAAGCAAAAATTAAAATGAGGATGGAATGGAAAATTGAAGTGGAAATCTCAAATCTCAAATTTCTATTTTTTATTTTTTTTGACTTCGAAATTTCAAATTTATGGTGTTGGTTCATATAATAGTATAATTAATTACTTTCTAAACCGTGCAGTTAAATTTTCGGAGAAGAAAAAACACAGAAGAAAAAGGAAAGATTCGGGTTTATATGGCTGCTGCATTCTTCTGCTAAGAATTTAAGCAGGTTGTCAATTTCTGTTCTGTTTTGGGGGCATTGGTCATTACAGCATTAATGCATATTTTTGGTAGTACTTGTAAAGTGCAATGCAGAAACATAAAAACTCATTTTCTATGCTGCTTTGTATGGAGTCTCCTGCATAATATATTAAAGCAACTGACATATACAGCAAATCATTTTGGAGCTGTGACAAATTTCAATAATTTCCAGAAAAAAATTGCATAAAGGAATATTCCATATATTTATGCCTAGAAATGTTAAAGTTGGTGAGATCGTCCACTGAATAACAGATAAAATTTCTTTGTTACATGAGTGGAAATCCTTATCTATGCATACTAACTTTATGGTCATAGATTCAGCATATATATAGACATATAACCTTCATGGTCAGGTTACTGCTAAAAGAGCTTTTTGTTTTCTGAAGTTGCTTAAGTTGTTTAATCTTTATTAACAGTAGGTAATTGAAGATACAAGGAAGACATGAAATATGTTTCTGCATTGTAGTTCCATGCTGGTATGAATTTTGGAATATTTCTCAAAATTCTCAACCTACCACTTACTTCCAAAGAAACAGATTACATGGTATATGTGAAACTTTTTTATTATATTTATGATGGTTTTTCAAACATGAAAGTTCACTTTGGGGAAGCTACTTCACTTTCCTGTTTCAAGGTTCATGTTTTTACAATGATCATTATGATTGCCATCAAAGATTTCAGCTCAAGAGTCTTAAAATTAGTCTTCATGAAAATCAAAATTTGCACCACATGAGGGTTATCATATCTGAAAACTAATTCATCAAATGAAATCAAAGCCCAAATCATGTTTTTGCATTTGACAATGTCACAATATGTAAAGCATCACATAAGATTTGGGATTTCTTTGTTACTCAAAAAAGTTAAAATAAAATAAAATAAAATAAAATTTATAGGTGAGTGGATTCAGTTTGTGAATTTTTTTTTTCCACTTATGCCAAAGAGAAACACATTTTCTAAGTCACCAAGCAAAAAAACAAGCATAGCACAAAAACCACAGTAAGTGGAACAATATAAACCAATAACAACATACCCTGAAAAGAACTTGGCGCAATTTCATCTAGGAATGCCGCTAATGAGTCTGGCACCAATCCTGTCCAGTCTATGCACGTTAGCCACAGCTTTCAAATTTCCCTCCTTCAAGAATGCCTTAACCATCTCTTCCCCAATTTCGGCCCCTTTCTTCTCGTCGTCGATCACCGCAACCGCAGTCGGTCCGGCGCCGCTTATCGTGCACCCGAATGCGCCGGCTTCAATGGCGGCTTTCTTCACAGCCTCCATGCCCGGAATCAGAGGTGCCCTCCTAGGCTCGACAACCTTATCCGACGATAAGGCCTTGCCTAAGATAATCAAATCCCCTAGCAATACTCCGGCCACCAATGCCCCTCCTTGGCTTGAATTCCATACGTGGTGCGGCATTCCGATCTCCGCCGGCAATGCCGCCCTCATCTTCTTCGTCGGAGCCTCGAATTCCGGCGTGGTCAGTACGAAAAAGAGATCCTTTTCCTCCGGGAATCTCAGTGGAATCAGTTCCACAGGTTCATAGTTTTGGATCAATACGAAGCCTCCCATGATCGCCGGCGCCACATTGTCCGCGTGGTAGCCGGAAACCTTCTCCTCCGATTTAAGCCCCGCCATCACGAGCTCCTTAACCCCCAGCTTCCCTCCGAAAAGCTCGTTCACAGCCACCGCGGCGGCGGCTGCGCTCGCCGCACTCGATCCCAACCCGCTTCCCAATGGCAACCCCTTCTCGAGGGAAAGCGACAGCCCCACCGATCGGATGCCGAGCATCTTCATGACCTCGATGGCGGCGATTCCTGCACAATTCCAGAGAGGGGACTTGCTGAGCCTGTTGGCGTTGTCGCCAGAGATTTCGGAGATGGAGACCTCGCCCGGCTGGACATTGGGATCAAGGCTGAGGGAGACGAAGTCGCCGAGACCGTCGACGGCGCAACCGAGGAAGTCGAAGCCCGGACCGAGGTTGGCTATGGTGGCGGGTGCGAAGGCCTTGACGGAGGCATAGACGGGTTCGGGCTCGGAGATGGTCAGTGGGTTTGATCTGGACGGAAGGGAGAGATTGCATCTAAAGGAAAGTTTTGGGTTGGTAAGTGCTTTCGATTGTGGGATGGTGATGGGTTTGATGGGAGATTGGTAGCAGATCGCCATTGAAGAAGCAGAAAAAGAGAGACAGAGAGAGTTGGTGCGAGTGAGACGGAAAGAAGTAGGGTTTTGCTGACAGAGTAGAGACAAAACCCTGTGTGTTTTTTATTTTTAAGCAGAAGAGAGGCATTTACCGGTTTTCCTTTTCATTTCTTTGTCATTTATCCATTTGTTATTATTATTATTTTTTCAACTGCACCTTGTATTTTCCATAACTTTACAACTTTTTTTATCAATAAATCTTAAATTTCATAAACATTTCAATCTAAGTCGGAATATACAAATTTATTGTGAAATTTTTGTGAAATTTCTATTTTTTAAATATATTAAAATAAAATTTAATTTTCAAATAAAAATAAATATAATTTTTATAATATCCATTAAAATTTTTGATATTTTTTTATAATTTCTATAGAAATTTCCGTGACAATGTACACATCAAATATTTTACAATTTGATTAAAATATCTATGATTTTTTTTATTAAATTTTTTTAAAAATTTTTTATAAATATTATTGATATTTAATAAAAAATTTTTATAAAATGAATATTATCGATAATTTTTTCTAGTTTTTAATTATCTTCCACTAATTAGGCAAATAAAAAAAAATTTACATTTAACAAAAAACTTCAAAATTACATTAAATAAGTCTATCTATCATATTTTTAGATAAAATTAGTATCATAAGTTATAAATTTACCTAAATATTATTATTTTTTAACAATAATAAATTTAATATTTATATAAATATCAAAAAGTAAGTAAAAATTAGAATGTAGACAAAAATTGAAAGATATGTAGAAAATATATTTTCTGCAAACTAAAATTTAAAATTTCAGTATCAATTTACATGCAAAATTATCAAAGAGATATATTTTTTAATAATTACTCCTTACATTTCACATTTGAAATGAAAATAAGAAAAATACAAATAATTTTCAACTATCTAGGAGTTTTTTTATAGTATTGAAATAACATTTATAAAATATAATGTAATTATAATAATTACTCTATATATCTTAATTAATAAATAATTTTATTAAATATGTATTTTTATATTTTTTAATTAATGATAGTATATTTTTAACTGTTAACGCTTATTATAAATCAATTGATTAAGAGAATTATAATATCCATTCAATATTTGCAATTTTAATAGTCAATTTAATAATTAATTAATTAATTAAGTTAATTCTAAAGTTTCAATAGAAATTTTTATTTTTCAAAAGAAATTTCCTTCAATTTTTATTATTTTTCATGAATTTTTATCAATATTCGATAATTTTCTATAGTTCTGCGGATATTTTCATATTTTAAACCTTTTCTATTTCTATCGGTACTAAAATTTTGAACCTTAGTTTGCTTAACTTTTGATAGGTATTGAGGGTAGGGGTGGGCATGGATTGGGTTGGTTCGGTTTTGGACCGAAATACAACCCAATCCATACATATCGGTTTTTCTAATTTACAATCCAAACCAAACCATTAAAGCATTAAATCCAAACCAAACCAAACCAAACCATTTATGATCGGTTTGGTTTGGATTGGTTGATCGGTTTGGAACTTACTAATTTATAAATATATAATACAAATAAAAAATTTTCCAAATATAAAATATAAATAATAAATTATAATTATCCAAACATAAAATACAATTAGAATAATACAACATAGTCTCCAATAGAAAATAGAGAAGAAAATGTAGCAAATGATACACATCATGCACTTATTAAATAGCAAACATTAATATCATCATCTCACTCCTATAAAATCAAATTAAAATTATTAGAACAAATAATGTAAAATAATACATTCGTTAAAATTCATTCACTCAAGAATCAATGCATAATTCCTTTTTTTTTTTTAACCTTAAAACTTTGGTAAATCAAAAGTCAATCAACGTTGACAGGTTCACTAATTTTAATTGATTCTATAAGCTCTACAAAGATCAAAACAATAAAATTAGCAATAAATTATATTTAAATATTTATATATATATATATAAGTAGCAATTGGATATAATATATGTAAATATATATATATATATATATGATGGGGATGTAAAAAAATATATATATATTATGGTGATGGTGATAGACTGGTGGTGTGCGGCAACAAAGGTAAATGTTCAGTTTAGGGTTACAACTTACAATTTGATTTGAGATTTGGAATATGGGTATGTAAAAGAAAAAAAAAAAATATATATATATATATATATATTAAAAATCAATATATAAAAATAGAAAAAAAATTTAAAAATTAATATATAAAAATGAAAAAATATTCTAAAATTAATATATAAAAATAAAAAGAATAAAAAATATATAATTTTTTAGTTATATAATATATTATTTGGATTGGATTGGATTGGATTTATATTTTCAATCCATAACCAATCCAATCCATACAATTTATAATATTTTGAACCCAATTTATAATATTTTGAACCCAATCCAATCCAATTGATGTAAAAATCCAATCCAAACCGTTAAAAATGGATTGGATTGGGCGGATTGAACGGGTTGGATTGGATTTTGCCCACCCCTAATTGAGGGTAACTCCATGATGATGAGGTTGTTTCTCCGAATCTATTAATTTTCTTTCTAGAAACTTAGTTTTTTATTTATTTTTATTTTTTTATTATTATTTTTTTCAATCATGGAACAACTACATAAGATCCCTAATCTTAAACTACGAAAGGAAGGGGATAGTTTATGCTTGAAAAATGGTTTGAAAGGAAGGTCTTGGCTATGAGAAGGTTTTGGAAGTTCATGATATCTAAAATAGTTCTCAAGACTTAGAAGCTTAGGAACCAAGTATAGATCGAAAAGATTATTGATAGTATTGAGAATTTCTTTTTACCATGCTAAAAGAACTCTGTATAGTGTTGTTATTTATACACTACTATTTAAATATATAAAAAAATATAAAATAATTTTATACAATATTTTTAATACCTAAAATATCGGTAATTCATAAAGTCTTAACTAAGCCAAAAAATATTTTTTTTTTCCACAAATTGCTTGCAAATCAAATATCATTCCATAAAAATTGTTCATAATGTTTTTGGACAAAAGTGATAGTTATGAAAATTCCACAAAATTTTCTTTCTAGTTAAAACATTTTTGGGCAATGAAAAATATGTATTTGTTAGAGTATTCGGTCTCAAAATTATGAATATCTCTAAAGATGTTCGGTCCTATCCATTTAAATAAATTTTAGATGTTCAATGATATACTTTTAAACATATTTGAGATGTTCATATATAAAAACGTTCAGTTGCATACTTCTGAATGCATTTGATATGTTCAATTGTATACTTTTAAATACATCTAAGATATTCATATTTAAAAACGTTCAATCGTATATTTCTAAATATATTTAAGATGTTCAATCACATATTTCATAATACATCTGAATTGTTCAATCCTAATTTTGTAGACAGACGCATTAGGTCTTTATTGGAGAGCAGTGCTAATAGAACAAGATGATAGTAGAAAAGAGCATTATTGCAGTCATACTAGTGGACAGTTTAAGCCTGTAGAGCAACATTACCACTCAATCTACAAAGTGATTTTGGCGATCAAATATGGGATAAAGAAATTTGAATTTCATCTCATAGGACACTGAACATAAATATGTTTAATTAGTAAATATCATAAATAGTAATTTTAAATAGGTTTAGCAAAACCTCACACGATACGAATCATATTAAAATTTATGAATTTGGATTGATGATTTGGCATCGGGTCCGTATTAGTGCTACCCAATATGAGCTAATAAATTAAAGGGTTTTTAACGAGTAAAACACAATAATACATAATAAACCCATTAGACTCATTAAAGAAGGATATTTTTGTAATTATATAGGTTTTTATAATATTAAAATACTTAATTTATCGTTAAACATGTATTAACTTGTTCTTTTTAGTTTAATTTTAAAAAAAATCTAAAAATAAATAAATCTTTTTATTAGATTTTTTTTAAAAAAATATTATTTTATTATTTAAAAGCTAACTCAAATTTGTATATATTTTTAATAGGTTAATCAGTTCGATGACGGGTACATGATAATTTAACGAATGGGTTTAAATTTATCTATTTCCATACGAAAGGTTAACGGGTGGTGTTTGGGCTAACTAAATTTCATATAAACATAGCACAACACGAGACAAATACAATTCAATGTGACACTTTGCCGTGTTTAATTATAAATGAGGGTAAAAATATAAATTATAATGGGACTGTATAGAATTTGTTTGGTAGTGCAACTAAAACTTTTTAATAGCACCTTCAAGTTTATGTTCGGGTTGAGGAAAGATAAAGAGGATGTTTGCAAAGAGCATTCTGGGTCCTTCAGTGAAGTTCATAAAGAGCAAAAAGAACATTGCTTTAAATGAGATATCCTTTGAGGAAACTATTTTCACATTCCATATTCATAGGCTACCTTCGGTGCATATCCATAAAGGGATGGTATAGTCTATCGTTAATGTATCACAATATTTTTGGTATGATATTATTTATGGAGACTTTCTTTGGATTGTGGAAGCGTGATAGGATTTTTGCTTCATTTTACATTTGATATCCCTTGTATACAATGATATTGGTACTTGAGGTGTTGAAAAAGATTTTGTAAAGTTTTTTGTGTATGTATTCAAAATGGTTTTCAAAGGAGCTTGATGTTCTTAAAGTGAAGCATTAATTTGTAACGTATTATTGTTTGGATTTTCTAAAGTCTTTGTTATTTTTTTTAAAGCTATTGTTTGGAAAAGTATTTGAAAAGTGCATGGTTTTGTGTATTGATATTATTGGTTTTGGAAATAAGGATTTGGAAACTCTTTTGGAAATGATTTGTTTTACATAAACATTTTGGCATTGTTGCCCATTCGTAATGATAAATGATTTGATTTTTGGTATTATGGATTTGATTTTGAAATTTTAATTTTGATGAGGATTATGGTTTAAGCCGGAGCTTGCTCGGCTATTATTATGATGATTTTGATTATTGATTGATTGATTGATTGATTATGCATACATGGTTTGAGACTTTTATGCCTTATTGTCATTGGCTTGGTCGGATCCATTAAAGACAGTGTCAAGTCTGTCTTTTGATGAGATATTTTCTTAGGTGGAAATGTCCTCTGATTGTATATTTCATCTAAAATCCACTTTAAATTTGGTTTGAAATGATTTCCTTAAGTATTGGAGGTAGAAATATGAAGTTTGTCATCGACATGGTTTAGAGGCATTCCCTAAATGATAGAATAGTGGTTAGGGTTCACCTAGTTTGACATTGAGCTCTTCCATCAAGCATGGTGATAATTTTTTTTTTTTTTAACTATATCCTTATATGTATAAAATAATATTTTTCAAAATGTGAGTTTTCCCCTGTTCGACATAGACTGATATGTTCTTTATATGTGTTTGAGACGATGTTAGTTTACTTGTTGGGCATACATGAACTTGTTTTTGTAAATGCCTATGATTTATATTTCACTGAATTTGACTTATTATTGAAAAGGTTTTTCTTATGGATCACAAAATTTTGGTAAATTGCATTGCATTAATTGCATTACTATATCCCATGAATATATATATATATATATATATATATATATATATATATATATTATTTTGCTGTATATTAAGTTAGTTGGTAATTTGTATAGGTGCCCATAACCCCACTCGTAGAATATTCATACTCACCCTTTTTTACATAATTTTTAAATGTAGTAGTTGAGGTATTACTGGTTCGCAATAGAGGGAGTAGGAAGTAAGGTTGTTGACTTGAAGATGAGAGGTTGAGATGGAAACTTTTGGATTTGATAGTTTATTTTGAAATTTTTTATGTATTGATAATACTATAAACTTTTGTAATCTTAATAAGTTATACAATCTCATTTGCATTGTCTTTTTATGGCATGAAGATTTGGTATATATTATTAGATTTGGTGATGAATGGATTATTTGGTTTGATTAAGATTTTTGATGAGTTATGAAAATGATCATTTAATAAATAGTATTTCAAAACTTATTATTGTTTAAGCCGTTTAATGGAGTTGTAGTTAACATCATTGTGGGCAAGATCTTTGTGAATGCTTGTTTAAGCCGCTTAATAGAGTTGTTGTTAACATCATTGTGGACAAGATATTTTTGAAGATTATGTCTCATACTAGATGAATTATGATGTAATAAAATATATGAATAAGGATGTAATTACTTGCGTTGGTGAAAAATTGTGGTCTCCTTCCAATTTTTTCAAGATTTTGGAATTGATGGCAAAGAGAAAACAAAGAAACAATCAAAGCACATACACAAAAACATTAGAAAATAAAAAAAAAAGATAATAAATTTTTAACATAGTTCGGCGATCAATGTGATCCCTATGTCTACGAATCTAACCAATCCAAAATCCATTATCAATATTAGATGTTTTAGAAAGATGGTGAAAAACTCTCGTTTGTTCTCTTTTGTCAGCTCTCTTAGTTTTTCTTTGAGTTTCACAAACTTAAATCACACTCATAATGAAATTAAGGCTTAATAAAACCCATTAAAACGAGGATAAAAGAGTAAAAAAACACAAAAACTCCTTAAAGCCTCATGACCTTGCGAAACTGGTGCCGCAACACTTTGCTTTTAGGTTTTTGGCTATACAAGCCATTATGCCTACCATTGCGGCCCTGTTTGGGTGGCATTGCGACATTTCCTAGGCTTTTCAATGTCATCATAGCGTTGCAGATCTCTTTGGCTAGCTATGAGGTGGCAATTGTCATGTTTTTGTATTGCATCAAGTTTGAACTAGAGTCACGGCTCCACTTGACCAGCATTATGGCTCTCTTTAGCTAGAGCTACGATCCCATGTTACTATCTAGTAGCTTAGAATCTTCCTTTCTTCAGTTGCTTCAGTCTTGTGCTTTGGTTTTCATGTCTTCACACTTCAACAATCTCTCATGTGAAGGTTGAAAGTAACATGCTACCTTAATGACTAATGGATGCGGTGCGACCATCTACAGTCTGCAACCTTGAAGACCCATTAAAGTTACACACAACTCCAGTTTCTCTTTTGTTACTAGCTTGGTCAACATGTTAGAGGGATCCTTGCTTTCTTATTTTTTTCCACAAGTACTAACACCTCATCTTCAGGCAAATCTCTGGTGAAGTAATAATGGATATCAATAAGTTTAGTATATGCATGATATGCATAGTTTTTTGCTAAGTGTATTGCACTCTGACTATCACTGGAAAAAGCATACTCCTCCTAGTGAAATTCTAACTTTGATAATAAGCCTTGCAACCATATCATTACCTTGTTGGTCTCTATTACCATATACTCCATTTCAATTGTGGAAAAGATCACAATCCTCTAAAATTGAGATACCCAACTCATGACAATCCTACTCAAAGAAAACACGTGACCAGTAATGCTCTTCCTGTTATCCATATTACCAGTATAGTCCTCATCTACATAGCTACGCAGTTTCAACTCACCCCTTTTGAAACATAAACATTTCTTTATGATACCCTTCAAACATATGAAAATCTACCTATAGGCCCTAATGCAATTTACTTGGGCTTGACATGTATATGCTAATAGCTCACATTGTATGAGCAATATTTGGTTTCATGCTAACCATGACATATGTCAAACTACTAACTGTTGAAGATAAGGAATATTAGCCATGTAGTCTAAAACATCAATTGTTTTTGGACTCTATTTCTTATATAACCTAAAATGGTTTGCCGAAGGCACTCCAATAGGTTTAGAATCATTCATTGTAAAACTTTCCTATAGCTTTTGAATGTACTTTTCTTAAAAAGGCTTTAGAAGGCAAATTTATTTATTTATTTATTTTTATCTCACTTGAGTCCTTCATCTCAAATTTACTAGATAATTACTTATTCAACTTGTTGATCTCATTAAAACTTGAACTAGCAACCAACATGACATCAATATAAAGTAAGAAAACAATAAAACTCTCACAAGTTCTTCAAAAGTAGCAATGGTAATCGACGTTGCACTTGCAGTATTATTGTCTTTTATGAAATTGTAATATCCCGCCTCCATTGGCAAACCTATCACTTTTTGCAGATATTGTCCCACATTTGCAGTATCCATTATCTTTTATGAAGCTATAACACCCCATTTTCATCGGTGGAATTGTTACTCTCTGCTAATATTATCTCGCACTTGCAGTACCCATTGTCTTTCATGAAGCTGTAACACTTCACCTCCACTACGGACCTGTCACTCTCTGTTGATACTGTCCCAATTTAACCACTGTACTCGGTATGGAATTTTTTATTCAGAGCTTCCCAGGAGGTCACTTATCCTAGAATAGTTTTTTGTTCAGAGCTTCACAGGAGATCATTTATCATAGGATTTCTCTTGCTGTCAATATTGTTCTTAATTTAACCATTACACTCGGTATGAAGTTTTTTATTCAAAGTTTCCTACGAGGTCACACATCCTAGGATTTCTCTCATTTAAACACGTTTAACTTTAAAGTTCTTTCGAACCCTGAAATTAACCGCTTTGAAAAAGACCTTGATGTTATGAGGATGACTATTATTACATTTGAATTATTCCCTAATCTACATCTACGCGATGTGGGATTGAGTACTAGGTAATCTACCAGTGCCCCACATCCGTTCACATTGGTCGTTACAATCCACTCCTTTGGGGCCTATCATCTTCACTGGCCATATTGGTCGTCACAATCTACCCCTTTGGATCTAGTGTTCTTGTTGGCACACTTTCGATCAACTATAGGCTCTGATACCATTTGTAACATCTCACCTCTGTTGGCAAACCTATTAATCTCTGTTGATATTGTCCTTAGTTTAGTCATTGTACTCAATACGGGATTTTTTGTTCAGAGGTTTCTTGGAGGTTATATATCCTAGGATTACTCTTACTTGAACATGCTTAACTTTGGACTTCTTTTAAACCTAACGCCAACCGCTTTAAAAAGATCTTAGCGTTATGAAAGTGACTATTATTACATTTGAATTATCCTATTATCTACATGTGATCGATGAGAGATTAGACATTAGATAGCCTACTAGTGCCTTGTATTCATCTATACTGGTCATCATAAAGCCATCAAATTCTTGTACCACTGTTGAGGGGCTTGCTTCAAGCACTATAGGCTCTTCTTCAATCTGCACACAATATTCTCCTCGTTTGACTGCAAATCCCTTTGGTTGCTTAAATATATCTACTCCTTTAAATCACCATGGAAGAATGTTATTTTCTCATCTAACTACTCTAAATGAAGATCCTTAGCTATAACAATGCTTACAACTAACTTTACGATAGTTAATTTCACCATCAGAGAGAAAATGTCAGTGTAGTCTATCATTTACTTTTGTTAAATTGACCACCAACCTAGTGTTTTACCTCTTGGAACCATTGTATTCCTCATTTAAATGATAAATCCAATTGTTCTACAATGGTTTCTTTCCTTTTAGAAGCTTGACCAACTTCCAAGTTTGATTATGCATCAAAAATTGCATTTCCTCATTCATTTCAAGCTCTTACCTGCTTGCATCACTAACCCAAAGTGCTTCATCATTACTATCTGTCAAAAATAGCTAGTTTATGTATTTCCTGTTTGGTACATGTGGTTGACTAGATCTCCTAAGTGGAGTTGGATTTTATGGCTTCTCCACTTCTTGTGAGTGGTTTCCTCGACCTGTGCCTCAGTTTCCTCATCTTGAGGAGTTTGTTTAGATCTATCCTACTATATTTGCCAAGACATCATCATCATCATCAAGCTTAAAATAAGTAGGTTTAAAATGTACCAATCTTGTGGGATCTGATGCATCTTTATTTTTTTACATAACCTTCTCATTAAAGACTACATCTTGCTTCTGATAACCTCTTTATTATGCTCATCCTAGAATTTATACTCAAGGTCATCACCACCATTTCCAATAAATGTGCAATTCAATGATTTGACATCCAGCTTACTTCTAGCGTGATCACTAATGTGCACATAGGAAACAAATACAAATACCTTCAAATGTGAAACATTAATAATTTTTCCAATTACCTCGTAGGGTATTTTGTGCTCTAATGGTACTGATAGTTGGTTCATCATATATGCCAATATATTCACTACTTTTACCTAAAATTGCTTTGGTAGACTTGCATGCAACCTTTTTTATTTTTTTATTGATTCTATGCTCATAGCAAAAACTCTTAAATCCTGTATTTTCATATTCACCACCATCGTTGAATCACAGATTCTTGATTTTCAGCCTTGCTTTGTTCTCCACCATAGCTTTCCATTTCTAAACACCTCCAACACCTTCAATTTTTTAATAGAAAATAAACTCATACCTTCCTCGAACGATCATTAATGAAAGTTTCAAAATATGATTTACTTTCCAATTTCATAAACTCATACCCTCCTCGAACGATTATTAATGAAAGTTACAAAATATGACTTACCTTCCAATGATGAAATTGAAGTTGGTCCCCATACATTTGTAAGCACTAATTGGAGCTTCTCATCCTTTGGAGTTCTAGTAATATTTTAATTATAGTTCGCATCTGCTTCCCCATAATGTAGCTCTTACACATGTCAATTTCAATTAACTTTAGACTTGTTAGCTTCTAATTTGATTGCATAACCTTCAGCGCTTCTTGCTTATGTGGCCAAGTCTCTGATGCAATAAGCTGGTCTCCTCTCTACTTTCCACTACATTAAGAAACTCACAACCATTTAATGTCAAGTAGAGTGTCTTATTCTTCTTGCCATAAGCCATGGTTATAGCTCCTTTGGAGATCTTCCACTTGTCACATATACTCTTCTTTTGCCAATTGGCCAATGGATATCAAATTATTCCTTAGATTGGGAACATGTTAATGTGTAGCTTCCAAACTGACCCATTCAACTTGATTTCCACAACTTCATTACCAATAATATCACATACTTGGTCTCACCTAGATAAATTACCTGAAACATAATCTTCAAGTAACTATTTACATGAGGTAGGATGGAATAACCCCCCCAAATCAAGTGCCCATGACTTGGTTTACTCTCCATCGAGTAAATCAAAGCATCCATTTGACACAATATTTGCTTCTTTGTTATCATTATCTTTCTTAGAAGCTGTCTGCTGAATTTTATAGTGTCCAAATTCATCACAATTCCAACATTCTACGTCCTTGTGGCTTCTTATGTCGGTATCCCTATGATTCTTAGACTTAGACGTACCGTTCCTTAACTTAGAATGACATTTGTTCTATCCTTTACCTTTAGTTCTTTCTTTGCTTTCTATATTCGATGCCAAACCCGAACTAGAGGATCGATTCTCCTTCCTTCTAATTTATTTGGTTTCATGATCATATTCATAACTTCTAAAAACTTCAACTTAGATTTTCCCCAAAAAAACCACTAATTGAAGTGACAATACCCTTCCAACTATCGGATAATTGTCCTAGAATCAATAAGACTTGTCTCTCATTTTCAAATTTAATATAAATAAAATTCAACTGATCCATTATCTCATTAAATTTATTCAGGTGCTCCTAAAAGCTACTTCTCTCATGCATTCTTAAATTAAAAAGTCCTTTAACTAAGTGTGTTTTATTAGCTGCAAAAGGGTTGTATATACATTCTGGACAAGGCTTCTATGTGAGATGCTGTTGTACTCTTGGTTTTGATGTTGAAGGTCACTGATTTTAGACAATATTAACCTAATCACAGCTAGGGCCTTGCCATCAAGCAAGTCCTAATCCTTTTGTTTCATTGGATCCAGATTTTTACCCAAAGATGAATAGAGATTCTTATGATAAAAGTAGCCATTCATCTACATCTTCCAATACACAAAATTCATCCTGTTGAGTTTCTCAATCTTTGAGTCTTTCTCTAAACCCATTGCTTCTTTTTGAATTGAATCCTCTACATTGGAGATCAATTAGCTGAACTTGTCTCTAATACCAATTGTTAGGGAAAAATTGGGGCTTATTCCCAATTTCTTTTGGATCTTGGGATTGATGGCCAATATAAAATAATGAAACAATAAAAGCATACACATAAAAACAACAGAAAATAAAAGAGACGATAAGAAATTTTAATGTAGTTCAACGATCGATGTGATCCCTACATCCACGGAGCACACCCATTTAAAATCCATTATCAATCTTGGAGGTTTTACAAAGATGGTGAAGAACTCTTTCTTATTCTCTTTTGTCAAGTCTCTTAATCTCTCTCTAAGTTTTACAAACTTAGATCACATTCATAATGAAAATGAGGGCTAAAAAAAACCCACTAAAACAACGACAAAAGAGTAAAAATACAAGAACTCGTCAAAGGCTTGCTATATAGCCGTGGCCTTTCGAGTTGGATGCCATGGTGCTCTCGATGCTTTTCCATGGTCGTTGTAGCGCTGCTATTCCAACTCTTGGGTTTTGTTACTGCATTAGGTCTGAATCGGAGCTGCAACTCCACCTGACCAATGTTGTGGCCTTGGCAAAAGGGTCGCGACTCTCTTAAGCCAGAGCTACGCCCTTATGTTGCTGTCCAATAGCTTTTCATCTTCCTTTCTTTAGTCGCTTCAGTTTTGTGCTTGGTTTTCATGTCTTTACACTTCAACAACTTTAATATTTGGAAAAGCCCCAAAAAAATTCATTAGTTAGTTCAAATATTTTTTTGATCAACATTTATTTATTTATTTATTTTTGCACAAAACAATCAACATGTGATTATCACTTATAATGAGGTTTTTTTTTTTTTGGTGCTAATTATCTTATGTGGACATATAAAATATTTTATATAAGAGAGCTATAAGATAAAATAAAATAAGATATTTTACATATTTAAAAAAAAAATTATCTGATATAAGAGAGTATGTAGGAGTATTGAAAAAAATACCTAAATATATATATATTTTTTTTATATATGTTACTAAATAGATAAATTTCATAGAAGTGAAAATTAATAAATACATATATGTATAAATATATAAATTCATCAAATGTGGAATTATTTACTGAAGTATAAAATATAACTCTACTTTATTCTTTCGTAAATAGCAGGAAGTCATTTATATCATCCATCATATAGCCCAAGATTCCTAGAAATAAATAAATATATATTAAATATATTTTGTTAGTAAAAAAGATATGAATGTTTCCCCAAAGAGGGGGAGCAGAGATGAAGAAAATATAAATAGTTTATTGTTTAATGCTACTGGTTCTTAGTGAAATTACTTTATTAAGTCCCCCAAAAAGAGAGGGGAAAAAGGAAAAAAAAAAAAAAAAAAAATCTCAAGTGAAATATGCTGGTATGAAGTCCTATATAATACACTTATAAAGAAAACCGCTATTAAACTAAAATTTAATTTGTTTTTTCTGATGTGGTTGATTAGTATGAAGGCCTTATTATTTTTGTTTTTTACATTTAATATATTTATGCTGCTTTTGTAAGTTGCATAATGGTTGAATTCTGAAAAATTTAATGTATTGATTAGTATTAAACGAAAATTTAATTTGTTCTCTTTTACGTTTAATATATTGATTAGTATTAAACTAAAATTTAATTTGTTTAGCATGAAACTTATAAAGTTAGAATTGCCCAGTAAAATTAAAGTCCTAGGAGTTTTTTCTTTCTAAGAGCTCAATGCTAAAAAATGTTCTACATGTTCTGAAACAAAAAATGAGTTTCAAAGAACAACGACACTATCACTACATGGTAGAAGGACAATGATGCTTCTTCATTGAAAATTTATAGCATTGTGTATTTGATACCAAGATTGATCGGTGGCACTCCAGTAATTTAATCATGAAGTTAAAAATGCCCATCATCAAGGCCTGTCTGCAAGAAACTTTGTTCTATCTAATATTTTCTCTTTAAGTAGATAAAAAGACTTGAAAATTTGCTGTTTTAGGATCTTTGCTCATTGACAGTTTGACCATAGTATTTTTTTACAACCAAAAACATGATCAAAATAGCTTGTGAACGTGGAGAGAAAATGGGTAAAATTAGAGTAAGAGAATGTATAGCTAATGAAGTTTAAGTTTCATCCACTGTACCCATTCTGGGAAGTTCCCATATGTGTTCTCTTGGATATATTAATGTATTCATCTTCTTTCTCATAGACACTTGGTAATGTATCCTTCCGCTTTCTTTTTGACCTCTTTACTGGTTGATCTTCTTTCTTATCAATGAATGACATGAAAGTCTGTAAGCGTTCTGAAGGAGTACTGCTTCCATGTCTAGAAAGCTCAGAAACTCCAGGGGTTTGTTGGCTGAATTTTCGCATCATCAAGCACATATGCATTAACAGGGCGAAAACGCATACGCTACCACAGATGAGGAACAGACCCCAGAAGCTCTGTAACTGAAGCTGTTCTGATGGAAGATTGGAGCCTTGTGAATCACAAGCCTTTCTTGACAGCCATTTATTGTGAATCTTTTGGAGTTCGCCATTTTCCGATAGAGCAAGAATGGCGGTTGACATGTCGATGGCTAAAGGAGAGTCTTTTGGAAATGCCTATTGGAAAACATATGGTCAGAAAAATCAATTGAGTAGGAAATGCAAATAGCAAAACAGAATAAACATGTAGAAAATTAGAATTCCAAGTATAACATTATTAGTTTTTCATAACGAGCTACCTGTTATTAATTATGCTTTTTTCTAGTCACTTATTTTCACTTAATTTCTATTTAGACCATTTGTTTTTGTTGATTATTTGTTTGCAAATTTTTAAAGGACCTGAAGTAAACTTTGTTCTAAATGCCAAGATAAAATTTTGTAATCAAAAATTTGAAATTGTGTTCTTTGAGGTAGAATTCCAAGTGCAACCTTATTGTTCTCTTTTCTAGCCACTTATTTTTCACTTAATTTCTAGTTATGCCATTTGCTTTTGTTGATTATTTGAAATCAGCTCTTTCTAGAATAGAGTTTCTAAGTGTTTGTTTGCAAATTTAGATAAAAATACCAGAAGTACTAAACCAACTTCTAAATGCCAAGATGAAATTATGCAATCAATGAAGTTGAGATGCTTACAAATCCCCATCCACTTCTGGTGAATTGATTGCCTCTTATTGAGAACTTGCAGTAGTTTGAGAGGAAGCGTTCGATATATGATAGCTCATCCACCACAGCAGCAACAATTCCTTGCTCAAGCGCAGTAGCATATTCTTCCGGTGAGCCAAGAGCAAGAAGTCTTGATTTTGGGACGTCAAGTTCTTCACTCAAATAGTTCTGAGCGAAAGAGCCGACTTGGTATCCTATTGGTTCATTGTTCATTATCAAGCTATCAATTCCGTTGATGGGTGATATTAACTGTTCTACTGTGAGGATTGATGTCAAGCTAGCAGTATAGCTCGAGCTTATGATCAGAACCACGAAAAGCCAGATGAGCACCACGATTCGACCAAGTGTGGTCACTGTGTTTTCTCCTGTAAGTTTGCAAAATATATATCTACAATTGGTATTCAACTTTTGGAAACAACATAGTATATTGCCGGAGTGGAGAACTTACTATGTGCAAAGAACAAAGTAGAAAAGCCAAACCTGCAAAAAATAGGAAAAGATTTGTCATAAAGAAGAATGGACAAGTTTTGAAAAATCTACGTGCTTTTTTTATGTATAAAGTACTCACCATAGAACTGTGATAATCTGATTCTTAGGAGGCCCTCGAAACTCGTCATTTTTTCGATGTTCAAGAATCCATACAACTACTCCAACTATGAGGAAAAAAGATGAAGTGACAGCCCACATGATTGGAGTAAATGGCCTCAAAAATGCCCATGCACTTGAACTCAACTTCCTGACTGGTGCCACCACAACTAGCCCCGACTCTATATAAGGTTGAGTGAAATCCACAATCCTTGTTCTGTTCGTCACGATTGTTATGTCACCTACTGCAGCATCAAATTCCTGCATAACATAATTTAAGATCAATTTAAAACTTCATAGTTCTGCATATTGATGAGTGTTTGTTATACTTTATTATTGTTTCCGGGTTCTACTTACACCTGAAGCAACCATGTTTGCAAGGTCTTGATAGTTTGGATTCTGTTGACCATCTCCAAACAGAATGAACTTGTATGGAACTGCATATGGAAGCAACTTTATAGCAGCAAGGAATACATCAATGCAATATCCTTGGACTACATCGGTACCATTTACTTGGGATATGAAGTCCCGGTAACTTACACGGTAAGGTACTCCAATTCGTAGTTTCTCCCCATTGTTAGGGAAAACCCAACCGCGAGGCTTGTCTGTTGTTCCTCCTGGCCATATTACATTGTCTAAATGTTGGTTTGAAACGGAACGGTTCGGTGGCTTGGCATAGAGTGTTTCAGGGGACACAACAGATAGTCCAGAATAATTAGTCCAGTATCCAATCTTCTTATACTCATTTCCAATCACATTGATGATTTCGAAAGCAGGATTTATAATAGCTCTGTCTGGACGAAATCGAAGAGGACCAGTTAGACCTGCCATATTTGTTGCCAATATGTTTTTTAGCAATTGCTCTCCAGCATCAAAAATGCTCAATTCTTCGAGATTCATAGTCCCTCCTGCATCAAGATTGCCAGAATTTGTATATTTGGAGAATGAAATGTTTACTCCTTTGTCCAAAAGCAGTCTCAAAGCATGAGCAAGCGCCCAAACTGTGTCATAAGCATACAGACCATATGGGTTCAAACCAATAGTGCCATCACTGAGTTTGTCCCACCTTGAAATGAAATCCCTTTTTCTCTTCGAATTGGGGGTGTGTGGTCGAAGCGTGAGAGCTCCTTCAATGGAGTTAGCAATCTTTGGAGAAACCGGCGAAGTTGAATCCAAAACAGTAGATAACCAACTTGACGCTATCCAAACATACCCTTTTTCCATCATTCCAAGCTCTTGTGCTACATCGAAAACCTTGAGTCCTGTTTTGGAGAATGTGTGTAGGACTATTATTCTAGACTCCATCAAACGAATCTTGACCAGTTGATCCTTAACCTCATTTCTTGTTGCTTTTGGATCAGGTGGAAGTGCTGCTTTGTATGAGATTTTGCAGCCCCTTTCGGCGAGTCTATCACCTAATGACGTAACACCATTCCTGCTTTGATCATCATCGCTGAAAATCGCTATAACCTCAGACCAACCAAAATAGCTCACCATCTCTGCAATGGCAGCCATCTGGTACTGATCATTGGGTGCCGTTTGAACAAAATAAGGGTACTGCAGAGGTGTTAGGGAGGGATCTAGTGCTGTGAATGATAACAATGGAACATGTAGTTCATTTGCAAGATGTGAAAGTACATGAGCCATTACAGAATTTTGTGGTCCAATTATAGCAACTGTATCAGATCCCATGTATCTCAATGCTGTTGTCAAAAGGCAAAATAGAATAATTATCCCTGAAAATATTTTGTTGCTGAGGGAAAAAATAAATAAATAAAAATTAAGAATACAAGATAACAAGTACCCCCAATGATGCCAAGGAATCCACTGAAATTGGAATCATGGAAAGAAATGGACAATTTAGTTCCACCAAGAATGCTCTCGTCAGAATTCACATCCCGCTCAGCAGCTTCAATGGCAATCTTTGAGACTCTTGCATTAATGGTGCTTAATGTGAAAATAGCTCCAATATTCACCACCTTTGGTCTTGAAGTCCCTCCTGATGAGACTTCTCCATAGCAGACAATGAAGATTGAAAGGAGAAGAACCAGTTTCACCATTGTTATACTGATGGAATTAGATCCCAACCTATTTTCCACTTGGAGAGTTTTAGGTACTTTGTCCAAGTTTAGCAAACCTAAAAATAACTAAATGCTAAGTAACATTATTACAAGAATTTTATATACTAGAAAATGCTATAAAGTTTTTGGTGATTGAAGAAAAAGAAGAAATACCAATTTGAAGATGACAGATGCTACATAATAGTTTAATATTTAGGCTGCTTAGAACTCAAGCAACTGACAGACAAAAACCAGTCAAAAATGCAAATCTTTTCCTTCTATAAAGTGGAATCTAAGCAAATTGAAGGAAAAAGTGAAACTCTGGTAACTACATGGAGTACACTTATATGAAGTACACAAAATCATGAATCTCATATGAAGGAGAGGATAAGGTAGAAAAATTTGGGGAACAGAGCCATCTGGCATGGAAGAGAAAGTGAAAAACAAAGTAAAATGGAAGCTCCATTTAAGGAATGGAAAGTGAAAAGCATGGAATAAAATAATGTTTGAGAAAGAGAAAACTCACATGAGAGTATTTAGCTTGAGGGATGAGAAGAAGGAATGAATAATATGATTAGAGAATGTTTTAAATCAGAGAGAAAGAACAACTTCCAAAATTGGTCTTTTGGCACAGTTTTTAAGCAGCAGTGTAATGGTTTTGGTTCTTTTTGGGGTGAGTCACTTTTCAACAATCAAATGGATGTAACAGGAGATAACGGGAGTAAGTGGGAAAGAAAAGTTTAAGGTGGAGGGTTTAGAATATAGTAGGCCAAGGGAGTCTATTTAGAATATATAAATATATATATATATATATATATATATATATATATATATATATATATATATATATATATATTTTTCTCTTTTCTTTAACATGGCCGTCTCTTTGAAAATAATGGTAGATGTTGATGGTATCGTGTTATATATTCCTAGGTCAATTTGATCTAAAATGATGATGCCATCGATGCTTTTTTTTTTTTTTTTTTTTTTTTTGGGGCTATTTTATTATCTTTCTTTAATTTTTTTGGGGCTAAGCTTGTATTAATCCCTCTAACAGGTAAAATCATGCTAGGATCAAGAAAAACAGTACTTCAAGATGATGTCTATCTGGCTTGCATTTGTTTGTCTTCATTGGAAAAACAGGCATGAAAACTATTTTATTTTTATTGTTATTTTTATATTTTTAAGAAATAACATTAAAAGAAACATCAGCCACATATAACCCAAACTTTTGGTAATTAATTTATATTTTTATAAAATTATATGTTATGGTTCAAGCTTCTCTCTCTCTCTCTCTCTCTCTCTCTCTCTCTCTCTCTCTGTGTGAGATACTTCTCTTATTCACCTTTTGCAAGTGGGACGTTTGTCTTATTTGATGGTGGATCAACCTAGCTAGGCTGACATATACGGGAAGCTGTATATGTTATTGAATAAATTCTCCTAGTTAACTAAAAAAAGAAAAGGAAATTCTCCTAGTTCCATTAATTTTGTTTTTGTTTTTGGTTTTTTTTTTTTTTTGGTGGTCTTATTTTGTTGGGCATTCCATCCATGGCAGATGGGTGGGACTTTAAACATACAAAAAACATGGAAAATATCTTAGAGGATGTCAATGAAATAATGACTGTTTCTTCCACTTCGTGTGAAAAATAATAAAAAAGAAAAAAAAGGTAACCCAACAAGTGGGAGGTAGGTTTTTAGTTTGTAGATTTGTGGTGGAGGCTGGTGGTCCTTTGATAATGATGATCTCTGAAAATCCGAGGCATGCACTAACTGAAAGTGGAGGTCTGCTGTTTTCTTAAAACAAAACATTATAGCATATCTTAACGATCTTAATACCATATAATATAATGCGTTAACTTAATTATTAACTAATACTATGATGTTTGTTTGTGGTGCTTCGTTTTGATATTATATAAAACTGCCTTAATTTCAACGTGCTGCCTAAATTGATGTTATTTTCAATCTTAGTGATGTTTTCAATTATAGCGTGTATCAAATTATTTCTTGTGCACTATGGATGTTTTATAACATTTTTTAACATATATATTAAAAAATTTTCAATTTTGACAAAATATTCACTTATATATTTTAATCGCTTTTGAGAAACAAATACACATATAGTTCACTCTTTAATATATTTTTTTTTTGGGTCATTTGGTTCACTCTTTGATATGCTTATATTTTCGGTTTAATTAATTAACTCTTTCATTAAGAACTTTAAAATTTAATTAATTTACCCTCAATTCAAAATAAAAATCAAGAATCTAAATAGGATAATTTTACTCTACACGACAATATTCTCCATGATAATGGCGATAACTCATACTCTCATACTCTCTTATACTCTGCCTCTTTTATGGTACATCCAAAATTTTCTTTTACATACCATCGAAGACAGTGGGATAAGTTCTTCCCCCAATAGAAGCTTTCTCATGTTGACTTTTTAAATCCCTCTATATATATATATATATAATTCTTTTTTACAAAAATTGTAATATTTCATTTTTTAATCTTGTTATTTGTTACTTATTGATTACGACTCCAATTTATATAGCAGCTTTTAATTGAGATATTTGATTTTATTATTTTTTTACTAAAAATTTATAAAAATAAATAATTTAATGATAATTATTTAAATTATCATATGACATATAAATTCTACTAATGATCATTCTTTAATAGTAATAAATAATATTTTTTTAAAATTTTTTTTCCTATGCTTAACTTTGAACTTTTTATAAAGATTAACATAGTTATTTGCTTTAAAAGTTTTCACTTCTCGATCACCTTCTATAATTTATTTATTTATTTATTTATTTATTTATTTATTTATTTTTTTGTGTTGGCACTTACATTCAACCACTTGTCAATTTTATCAAGATAATATTGACAACTGATTTAAAAAACTTTTTAATCCCACCCCTTATATGGTTCGGTTCTTCTCCACTCTTAATCATTTTTCATTTTTGTTTGCATCTTTCACTATAAAAGACATATACATATATACATACATATATATATATATATATATATATAAGACTCAAATAAAATTCCTAATATCAAGACTAACATGAGATTTTTCTTTTTTAGCCATCGTATTATATCAAAGGTTAAAATTTAAAATTATATTATTTAGTCGCCGAATCTCAACAGGATTTATTTTTTCTAAATATAGTTTTAGCACGTCACTAAATCCATAGTTGACTACTCTTTGAATTTAAATTTTAGCTTTTAACATAATTCAATGATCACCAATGATGAACCTTAGTTTAATAAAATAAAACGAACTTTAATTGAGACTGACTATATATATATATATATTTCAATCAATTCCATTCTTTTTCCTTAATTACCAAAGGACAATAGAAAGATCTATCTAAATTTATGGTATGGTCAGTCTCAAAGGCTATCATAGAATTCTTAATTCCATTCTTTTTCCTTAATTACCAAAGGACAATAGAAAGATCTATCTAAATTTATGGTATGGTCAGTCTCAAAGGCTATCATAGAATTCTTACATTGTCCTTATAATATATATATATATATATATATAATATAATTTTACTATGATAAAAGATTTATAAGTCTTATAGAGAGGAAAAAATCACTGCTCTTGCTCAATTGAGTCTCTCTCGCCTTTTTCTCTTCTGTATCATAGTTGAACTAGTATGGCCAGAACAAGCAGCACCTCTAAAAGGTTACACCTCTTTTTTATTTTATTTTATTTCTTGTTGTTTTTATTGTTATTTTATTTATTTATTTTTAAGTGAGCTGTACGCTTAACCCTAAATAACTATTAATGATTTTTTTTTCATTTATTCGTACATGTTTGATCGGGACATAAAATTTTAAATTACGTTAGCTATATAGCTCTTTCTTTTTTCTTATGGCTGATCCTCTTCCTTAATTAGGTTAATTTTTTCTTTTCCTCCTCTTAGTTAGAATCCTAGTTGGTTGTTTTTTGGACTCATTTGAATTAATGTTTTTTTTTTATCGTATATATATTTTCAGTTTACAGAAGAGAGACAAGAAATATGAGGTAGATTCCTCGTGCAATCAAATTGCCTTTATGTGGTTTTTAAAATGTATATGACAAGGGAATTAAGAGAAGAATTTGGCGATAGATATTGGAAATTACATATAATCTACATAAAGACTACCATAGTGAATTATGCATATCCAATAATTATAGGATCTACTGTGTTTTTAATTGCTTTGTTTTTACTAGCTTTTTCATGCTTAGTTAATGTCTACTTACGTATTTAGTTGTAATGTATTCTTTTTAATATATATATTTTTCTTATGTTTATGTATATAATTTAATAAATTAGCCTATTTTAACTAACTCTTTCCAGAATCATGCCTATACAAACATATATCCCACATCTTGTAGAAGAACGAAAAATTAAGGTTGGTCAATAGTTTCAATTAATTGAAGAAGCTTTTGGTGTTTATAATTCATATACACAAAAAATTAAGGTTGGTCAATAATTTCAATCAATTGAAGAAGCTTTTGGTGTTTATAATTCATATACAAGAAAATGTAGATTCAAGGCAAGGATGAGTTCTAACGAAGAAAAGAAAGAGATAAATGAACTATGTTGGAAACAAATTTATTTTTAAAGAAGGACAAACAAACGAAAACTATCAAAGGAATTGTGAATAGACTGCAAAACGGTCTGGTGAAAGGCATAGAGGTGTCATTTGATTGGGATGTAAAGCTAGGTTAGCAATGGTAAAGTGGCAAATAGGGCCAAACTGGATTGTGACTCATTTCATTTGTAGACGAACATAATCATGAACTTTCGATAACAACAAAAGTTCATTTATTAAGATTTCATAGAGGTGTATCGATTGCAAAAAGAGTATTGACTTAACAATTATCAGAGGCAAATGTACCAATATGTCTACAAGTACGGATAATGGAAATCGAATTTGGTGGTCTTCAAAATATTGGATGCACAGAGAAAGATCTCAGAGATTTTGGTAGTAATATAAAAGATGAAGGGAAGGAATTCAATGTAGAGTTATTGATCAAGTTTTTTTCTTCCAAAAAAGAAAAAAAAAATCCTTTTTATTTTGCGTATGAAACTGATGAAAATAGCATATTTTTATGATATTCTTAGGTAGATTTATTTTTCTAGGAGATCATAAAATTTCTTTAGAGTTATCGTAATCTTTGATACAACATACAACACTAATAAACATGATAAGATATTTGCACCACTTACAAATATCAATCATCATGGGCAAACGATCATATTTGGAAGTGGCTTTCTAAGTGATGAAAAAGTTGAGTCTTTTTTGTTTGGTTTTTCAATAAATGGTTGGATGCAATGCTAAAAGATCCACCTCAAATGATTATTACAGATCAAGATCCTTCAATGAAACAAGCCATTGCTCAAGTTCTTCTAATAACATGACATCGATATTGTATTTGGCATATTCCAGACAAATTTTTTGAAAGAATTGTTTCAACAATTGTCGAATGTTACTATTTGTTCAAAAGTGTCATTTTCAATTTTGAAAATAATGAAGAGTTTGAAGAAAGATGGTTTGATTTATTGAGATTAGCTAATCTATGGCTACATCAGATGTTCGAGATACATGATAGATGGGTTCTTGCGTATTTGAATCACATTCTTAGTGCAAGTATATTAAGCAGCCAAAAACCAAAAAGCTCACAATCATTTTTCAAAAGGTACATTTCGAAGAAAGATTCTTTAATGAACTTTATAATACGATTTAATAGAGCTATTAGCCATCAATGGTATCAAGAGTTGATTAGTGATCATGTTGATCTAAATGAACAACAAATGTTGAAATGTTCATGGCCAATGGAGATGGAAATGGTGAAAGTGTACATAAAGATAATTTTCATGCTTTTCCAAAAGGAGATATTTGAAAGTCATGCTTATTGTGTAAATTGCATTTCAGAGAATGAAGAGTTGATAATTTATTCTGCCTAGAAAGTTGATGTAAGTTCATCATCAAGGTCTTGAAAGTTTACTTACAACAAGCATTTATTTTATTTAGCATGTAGCTGTAAACAAATTAAGTCCTAAAGAATCCTATGCAAGCATATTTTGGCTTTTTTTGTATCAAGCAAATATTTCAATTACCAAATTAATACATATTGAAAAGATGGACAAAAAGTGCAAAGGTTGGTGAAGTATGTGATAATAGTAGTGGAGAAATCAATGAAGTACATAATACATATTTGATGACAAGATATGCAAAGTTGTCTTATATGTCATTTCTTTTAATGGATTTAGCATCTTAACTTATTAGAGTATAAACTTTTTTATTGGAGAACATTGAATTATTATGCCACAAAGTTGAAATGGTTAATCATGATAATAATGATGTTAAAATGATATCCAAAATTTAATAGGCCGGAAAAGTACTAAAGAGCATCAAAGTACCAACATAATAATCCTTTAGATGTGAGTGCAAAATATGTGGTAAAAGATTAAAACCTTTGAAAGACATGTCATCTACAAGAAATAGACTTTGTTGTGGTTGTGGACTTTGTGGATAGTCACATGATATTTGAAATTGTCCAAAATTACTTAAATTGTAATATTTTGTACATTTTATTATCTCAATCAATTTGCATCATAAGAAAATTTTGACTATTATAATCTTATTTTTTTCTATTGTATTGTAG
This sequence comes from Ziziphus jujuba, assembly GCF_031755915.1. Taxonomy (NCBI): domain Eukaryota; kingdom Viridiplantae; phylum Streptophyta; class Magnoliopsida; order Rosales; family Rhamnaceae; genus Ziziphus; species Ziziphus jujuba. Next base: position 19,647,996 of record NC_083387.1, read on the forward strand.
GCCTAATATTGATGATAAATATACTACTTCAGATGAAGATTCAAGAGAAAGTTTTGCTTAACGTTGGTTCTCATATTTGTTAGAAAAAGACTCATCTGAAGTTGCATATTTATTTATTTTTGTTGTTCATTTCTTATGTTAACCATGCATATAATTTATTAAAATAGATATTATTGTGATTGTCGATAAACTTGTGTTATTATATTATTTATCGATATGTTTTAGATTAAGAGGGTTGTTCATGAGAGATACAAGATCAAAGCATTTGGCACATTTTGTTTTTCAAGTCTTTTTGGATTTTATCATTTATGTTCATTACTTTTTCTTATTTATTTATTATTTATTGTCGTTATGCATATAATATAGTGGATTAAATTGGTAAAAGTTTTTAATATATTATGGTAATTGGTTGATTTTCATAATCATGTTCTTAATATGTGCATGAAAAGGAGAAATAACAAAGTCAGCGTTCATGGAATTTCTTAGCCCTTTTAACAATAGGGTGTAAAAATGTACTTTATATCCATTTATAATCTATTTAGTTATTCTTACATAGGCGATGAAAGTTAAGAAAAGTTTTTCACCTATATTTTAAAGTGGCATCATAAGCATTCTGTTAACTTTTATAACCATGAAAGTCTAACTTCATCATTTTCTACATTAAAGCTATTTCACTAATTAGCCAAATAAAACAGGATTTTTCTCAATTTGAATACAAATTACTAGTTTTTTTACCAACTATAGCTTTGGACCTTTTGTAATGAGTTTATTCTATTTTTTATATGAAATATATGGACTTTTTTTATTTTTGGTCCTTCACTCCATCTTCTAGCTTGGTAATAATAAAATATATATAATATATATATATAATATTATCTTTTTAATTTTTTGCATATATATATATTTAAATGAAAAAGCTTATATTGACAATATTTTCCATGCATTTGTATGGGTTTCTTATTTCACTTGTAGAGTTTGGAGATTCAGCTCATTGTATTTAAATTTAGAACTGAACTTGTTAAAGAATCTTATTTTATTGACAAAATTTTTAATTTTTGTGAAAAGTTTATGATTTTCCTTATGTATTTGCATAAAAATTGAAAATTTTATAACTTTTGTTAATAATTAATGGGAAAAAATTGTTTGGAAATTTATAAATTTTGAGTGAACTTTTTAAATGGAATTATTGTCTTCAAATGTTTTTTGATTCTTTCTAATGTTGATGAACAATATTTGTCATGAAAAAGAAGATTTTTCCCTGACTATAATTAAAATAATGTTCTTTAATGAACATCCATCGAACCAGCTTGAAAATCTGAAGCATTTTTTATGGAATAGTAGGAGAAGCAGTTAGAACGATGAAGCTAGTTCTTGTCAGACTGGTTCAATTATGGTCCAGAAGAGAGAAAAGTGAGTGAAAATCAATTGAACGAAAGTGGCGTTTTGAAAAAGAGTGGCTTTTTTTTTGTTAAAAAAGAAATTAGGAAAAAACTAAGTGAGTAATATTTTTTAAATAATTGGGCTGGTATTTGATGATGTAGCTTTTTTCGTATTGAAAGAGAATAGCTTTTTTTTTTTTTTTAATAATAAATTTAGGGCAAGGTTGAGTAAGCATTTTTTTTTTTTAAAATTGACTAGGCTGATATTTGATGATGTGATTTTTCCCGTTTCGAAAGAGAGTGGCTCTTTTTTTGTTTTTGTTTTTTTTTTTTTCTTTTTTGAAATTTAGGGTAAAGTTGATCATGCAATTTTTTATTGATATTTGATGATGTGGCTTTTCCCTCTCTGTAAGTCTTTTATAGATCTCTTACCATAGCAAAACTATATATATATATATATATAAAATCTTTTTATAGTGTAAGTATTTGCATATTTAACTCTAAGATATATATATTCTTAAAAGGATAGAAGTTATAATTCAAAATATATAACTATCTTTTTAAGAATAAGCATGCGTCCTCAAATTTTTCACTTGATGATGTAAGCATCTTAAATATTTTGTTTATATCTATATATATATATATATATTAAAACAATTCTAAACCAGTCAAAATACTCTGATTTTTATAAAGTTAGAATACAATTTAAATCAGTTAGGATAAATTGATCATTTTCACTTTAGCTTGATTTTTTGTATTATATCTTGACTTTATAACATCATAATATCTTTACTAGATAATTATTCTTTCTCTCTCTATATATGTATCCGTGTACACAGAATTACTATAAATTGTCTCTCAATGTAAGTGTCCATGCCAATCAAAATTAAATAAACTAACTTTTAATTTTGGCTTTCCAACTCATTCTCCTTCTCATTTAACTATAAATAAAAAATAAAAAATAACGACTCATCATCGTTGTTACACTTTTTTTTTTCATTTTGTTTATGGTCTTCTTTTTCACTAACCAAATATTATTTTATATTATCAAATTGTTTTAGTTTCTCAGAACCAATGAGTCTATTCATAAATTGGTTTCTATGTCCTACTCTTTGCCCAAAACACCAAACAAAATCAATTCTTTCATACCTGAATTCTCCCTCTTTCTCAGGCTCCCACTTGCATGTAAAAAAATTATTTGTGAAATTTTAATTTTAATAATATTTTTATTATCTTTTATGAATTTAGTCTAGCACTAAGTTTTTAATTTGTAGTTATCTCATTTATTTTAATGAAAAGTTATCTTCAATTTGAGCAACAGAACTTGAATGGTATCCTATTGGTTCATCAATCATTAATAAACTATCAATTCTAGTGATTGGCGATGATAGCTATTGTACTATGAGGATTGATGTTAGGCTAGCAATATAGTTGGAACTTATGATTAGAATCATAAATAGCTAGATGAGTAGTATAACCCAACCTAACGTGCACACCATGTTTTCCCCTAAAAGTTTTCCAGAGACATCCATAGTTGATAAAGCTATTTGGGAACAACATATCATATATATGTTATATATCTATTGCTATAGTGGAGAACTTACTATGTGTAAAACACAGAGTAGAAAAGCTAAACTTGCAATACAAAAGGAAAATTTGCCAGAAAAGGAATGATGGGTCAAGTTAATATTCAAATGGAAAGACATGCAAGTATTCAATAATGTATGAAATACTTACCAGAGAATTGTTATGATTTGTTTCTTAGGAGGCCTCCAAACTTGTTATCCATTCTATGTTCAAGAATTGACATAACCTCTCCAATTATGAGGAAAAAAGCTAAAGTAACAGCCCACATCATGGAGTAAATGGCCACACGAATGTCCAAGGACTTGAGTGCAACTTCTTGACTAGTGCCACTGCAACTAACCCAGAATATGTATGTGGATGAGAGAAATACACAATCTTTGCTTGGTTTGGGAGAATGGCAATGTTCCCTGCAGCAGCATCAAATAATTTGACAACTTATATAGTTCAAGATCAATCGAAAACCTTTACATATATATATATATATATATATATATATATTTGCATTTGGTGCCTTTAAATTTGTTTTCGTGTTGTACTTACATTAGATGCAACTGTGTTGATCATTGTAGTTGAGATTCTTCTGGTGGTCTTTGAACAGAACATACCTATAAGGGAACTTCATATAGAAGCAATTTTAGTGCTGCAAGGAAGATATCAATGCAATATTCTCATACTTTATCTTTGTTTATTTGATTAATGACTCTGTTAATCACTTTGATTTGTAATGGCTTTCCAGTATTAGGAAAAACCCAGCTGCAAGGCTTATTTGTTGTCTTTCCAGACCATACCATATTGTATAAATGTTGGTTTGATAAGCAATGGTTTCTTGGCTTTGCATAAACTATCTCAGGTGATAGAACAAGTAATCCAGAATAATTAGTCCAGTAACCTAACAACTTTGTCATGAGGCTTAACGCCTAGTTCGCATAGTGGTGTAAAATTTTAAGTTATTCACTTGTTGTGAGACTTAATTTCTCCATATCATGAAATTGCCAATGTAATAGAAGTTAATATAGTAAATGTAATTTTATGTACTTACCTATAGTGAGGTTTAATTTGTTTAATTTATGGGTGTCAACTTGGAGTTGGCATCGTGGATAGGATTCTAAGTATATATCTGTCGTGAAACTTAACTTGCCTATTTCATGAAATTGCCGATATAAATTATATTCTCTCCCATTTTTGATCCAAAGTCCATATGGCTTATTAGACTACCCTGTCAGTAGTTAATTACTTGGTAGGATATTTGAATTAGCAATGGAAGTTGATTGAATACAATGAATCGTAGGTTCTAAGTTACCCTGTTCATAACTTAGTTTAATTCATGTGATTATGGTGATTTGGTTGACTGTTCCTGGTCCATATATGAGTATCCTTTGTGCTATGAGGACCCCATTGATATTTTGTGTTTTAATATGATTAGGAGAGCTATGAAGATAGCATTAGCATAGTCTTGTGATGTATTGCATTCTTGTTATTTGCTATTTCACAACTAGGAGCACTTCTAATATTTTGTCACTGAATGCCATGATAAAATTGAATAAACTAATTATTAGAAATCATAAAATATTTTGATAATGTTTGACTCTCATAAAGCTAGATATGGTTTTGAAAATTGGTCCATTTGAAATGGCAATGGAAGTTGATTGAATACTATGAATACTATGATAATGTTTAATGCATGTGATTATGGTGATTTGGTTGACTATTCCTGTTCCGTATATGAGTATCCTTTGTGCTATGAGGACCCTAGCAATATTATGTGTTTTAATATGATTGTGAGAGCTACAAAGATAGCATTAGCATAGTCTTGTGATGTATTACATTCTTGTTATTTACTATTTCACAACTGGAAGCACTTCTAATATTTTGTCAATAAATGCCATGATAAATTTGAATAAACTAATTATTAGAAATCAAGAAAGATTTTGATAATGTTTGACTCTTATAAAGCTAGATATGGTTTTGAAAATTGGTCCATCGGAAATACCAAATAATTATAGTACTGCCAAGCTTAAATGTTGTATAAAGACTTCAAGCAGTTGCATAAGTGCTATATGATGGTCATTGAGAATCACGTGCATGATTTTATACTTTTTAGGTTTATGTTCTATAAATATTGTGCATAAGCTCTTCGAGATAAATAGAAAATTGATCAATTTTCATAAATTGAGAAACACTACTATTTGGATTTATTGAAGTCTATTGTGTATGATGGAGTTAGTAGTGTGAATGAGCTTATCTTAAAGCTTTCCTCTTATTATATCAGTTTTATGGACCTTGATAAGGATTTTGGTAAAAAATATCTTTTACCATAATAAGAAGCTTTTTGTGTCTTTTAACAATATTAGTTCAAGTCTCAACATATTAGGAAGTTTGAATGTAGTTTGGAGGAGTTAATTATTATTCTCTTCAAGGAGAAGGATGATATCAAACGAAACAAGTTTAAGTCTTCTCCTATGATGACTAATCAAAGACAAATTCAAGAAGGTTTTTGCAATGACAGCGAAGATCTAAAGCCCATGAGCATAAGAACTTTGCTGCCAATTTTTATTGGTACAAAGGAGAAATAATACGTTCTTGAATCGTACAACTTTGGCTGCTATTTAGTCAATTGTTGGCTTAACAAGAGATAACAAAAAATGTTAAGCCAATATACATTGGCCATTATGAGATTTAATGTGGCATTTTATAATAAGTTGGCTTATTAGCTACTGCTTATGTTAGATTTCCTTCGTTTGTAATTGTTTTTCTTGTAGTTGCGCTTATATGGGCCAGAATTAGTAGTAATTTTTTATATTATAGCATTGATGTCTATGTTTTAGTTACACTACTTGTTTCAAGAGACTATAAGTATTTTATTATCTATAATAGTGACTTCCTTTGTTACGGATATGTTGCGCTTGTCTATAAGTAGTTAGACTGCTTGATTATTTTTAGAGGAGTTCAGGGTAAAAATAAAGCTTCAAAATAATAAGAAGTTGATAGTTTTAATGTAGATGGTTAATACTATGATAGATATGACAAGACTAAATAGAACCTAGCTTCATTCAAAATTTATTTGAGTGCGGCATTGATGAGTAGTTTACAATACCTTACACTCCTTAGCAAGTGGCATAATTAAAAGGAGAAATTGTACTGTGATTTACATAGTGCAGTTGGTAGATTTAATTTGCCATTTTTCTTATAAGTAACAAGTAATGCCTAATTTACACATTTTCTTATTGTGATGTTGTAAAGCTGAATTTATGATGTATAATTCTGATATCAAGAAGTTGGACTTTAAAACTTTTAATGGTTATCTTGTTGGTTTATGTAAAGGATTTAGGAAATTTGGATTTTATTGTTCATCTCACACCGTCATGATAGTTAAGCCAAACATGGCCATGTTTTTTCTTTTTTTTAGAATGTTTCAGATTTAGTGAGAATAAAGGTACAAAAGTGCTTTTTTTCAAAAAGAAAAGTGTATTGATTCTCACTATTGATGTCTTTGCTAGAGATTTTTGTTGTTTCAATAATGTGGAACTAATAGTCAATCAAGATTGAACCTATTAAATTAGAATGAGATATTCTGGTTGTAGCTGAAGCTAATGTGTGCCTTTAAAGGTCACATAAGGTTTGAAAATCTGTTATACTTTATTACTATAAGGTTTATTTACAAGAGCATGAGTTTAACATAAGTGATGAGTTAGATCTAGCCACTTATGAGGAAGTCAATAAGCAATGCAATATCTATTCTTTTAGTTTAATTACATGAAGATAGCAACCTATTGGGTGCAAATGGGTCTATAAGACAAAACAGACTCTAATATTTGAATAAATAGATATAAATCTAGACTTGTTATCGAATAATTTAGACAAAAGGAGGAATCTAGCTGTAAAGAGACATTCTCTCATATATCTACAAAGGATCTTTTAGAATTATTAAGGTAATTGTGGCTAATTATGATTTGGAGTTGCATTATATGAATGTTAGAACTACTTTCTTAAATAGAATTTTGTATTTGAATGTGTATATATATGGTCTAACCAGTTGGATTGCAAACAATACGGAATGAGAATTTATTTTGTAAGCTTAAAAGATTTATTTATGGTCTTTAATAAGTATCGAGATAGTGGTATCTCAATTTATAATGAAGTTGTCACCTAAAATTGTTTTAAGAAGAATGTTTTTGATTTGTGCATATGTTTAAGGGTCAATGGAAGCAATTTAATATTCATACTACTATATTTTGAAAACATATTATTGGTTTCCATTGATATTAACCTATTGACTAAGACAAAACTATTGTTATGTAGCCATTTTTTACACAAAGGATCTTAAGGAGATTTAATTGGTACTTGAAACAAAGATTCTTTAAGATAAGACTAATTGTGTATTGTAGTTGTCTTAGTTAGAGCTTATATTGGTAGGATTATGAAAAGTTATAATATGCACATATCTCCTAGTATGGTATTGATGATAAACTTTACAGAGATTTGTGTCCCAAGAATAAAAGATTGATAAAAAGAACAAATAATAGTAGTCCAATATTCTTTTGCATTTAGAAGTTTGTTGTTTACTTAAGATTGCAGAACATCATATATTGTTTATATTGTGGGCATGTTCTAGTAAATATTTGAGTAGTCTTAGTTATGTGTACTATGAAATAGTCATTTTGGTATTGAGATAAATGCATCACTACTTTAATGCAGTGGATCTTTATGAGTTGATTATAATGTCTATATATATAGATGATTTAAAAATTTAACATTGAAAATGTTATTTATTATAGCAGTAGTAGTTGTTTTATGAATTAGTATTAGACAAACACTTATAGCTTCATTGATTGTAAAGGCAGAGTATGTGGTATGTTTTAAGACTATGATACATGCTTTTGGATACATTTTTGTTATATTGCCAATAATATTATTTTGTGGTAATTTCCCAACTGTATTATTTTATTGAAAGTCTCATTTTGTTGTGTACATATCTGTTACAATATGGTAACAAACCCACTAAGAAAGGCTAACCTATAGACTTGCTTGAGGAGTATGTGTCCCTGTATGGGATTGTGAACCAGTTGAGACTGTTATAGCTTAGTGGAAGTTTTATAATCTGCAATAATGTCTATGTTGTATGTAGTATATAATTGAGTATTACATTATGAGCAATACATGTATATATGTGGATCATTTTGTAGCACATATTGTTGCTCTTTATGCTAGCAGGTTTTGTTTGAGACTTTAGTCTCTGTGTATGTGTACGTCCACAGGTGCCATGGTAAGTCTCCAATACCTAGTTTAAGTATATTGTCGTATCTTGTCGATACGTAACGTGCTTAAATGAAATGGTATCATGTATTTGGGATTGCACGTGATAAAGTAAATCTCTATTACGTAGACTAAGTTTATGGCATGCAAAATGCTAAGTTAAAATGGTATCTAGTTTTGGGAGATTTAATGAAAGAATCTTTACTACCTAGTCTGGTATATTGTTGTGCCATATCGACATGTTATATGCTTAGATAAAATGGTATTTTAATTTGGAAGATTCTATAGTAAGTGAATTTGTTGTTACTTATAATGATTATGCAGTCTAAATGAGAGATTGTTAGATATTTTTTGTGGACTAACCATAATCACATATTCACTTGTATGGTTTGTTTTCCAAAAATAGGACTGAATTATTTAGAGCCCTTGGGCACATACTCTCTTAACACTTTAGTTGGCCCATTGGACTGAAGAACCTGTTCTCTTTAAAAGCCAATTAACTTATGCCTTGTTTTTATTATAATATTCATTAAGCACTACTCTTGGTTTTGTATTCTGTTTTGCAGATTAAAGGATCCAAAAGATCTAATAAGTCAATGGCTATATTTAAAAGCTAGTACATCATATTTTAAAATACAGTATATGCATGTGTGTAGATCCTAGATTTAGAATGCTGTTTAATTTTTTTATTTTATGATAACACTAACAACTATTACTTTGGTCTCCATATGATGATAACGGCTATCAATATGCTTTGTCTAGGAATGATACATCAAGTTCTTGCTCAAATCCATAACACTTTGACTGTAACAATATATCTTATAATCCTTTTGCTTAATGCCAATTTTATGGAGTAAATGCTTTAACCACAATATCTTTTTACCGACTTCCGCTATGGCAATGTACTTTATTTTTGTTATGGATAAAGTTACACATTTCTGCAATCTTGACGACCATGACACTGCTTCTCCAACAAAAGTGTAAAGATAATCTGAAGTAGATTTCCTACCATCAAAATCTTCGGCCATATTTGCATCTATATAGCCTTCTAAAATTGGATCACCTTCCCTGTAATCGATGTACCTTTAAAATACTTGAGAATTCACTTGACTGCTTTCCAATGTTCCTTTCCAAGATTTGAAAGAAATTTGCTCACGATACAAACTGCATGAGCAAATCCGGTCTAGTACATACCATTGCATACATCAGACTTCCCATCGCTGAAAAATGAGGCTCTGAAGCCATCTCCTCTATCTCTACTTAGATGAATGGCACGATCTCTTGCTTAACTTGAAATGGTTAGCTAATGAAATGCTGACTGATTCAGACTTATCCATGCTAAATCTCTTTATCATTCGTTTGACATACTTCTATTGAGATAGTCATAACTTATGATTCTTCCTATCTCGAGCTATTTGTATTCTTAAAATCTGTTGAGCTGGTCCCAAGTCCTTCATATCAAATGACTTGGAAATTTCCTTCTTCAACTTACTAATTTTCATTGCATCTTATCCAACAATCAACATGTCATCGACATATAGTAAAAATGTAATGAATTTTCCATCTGAAAATCTCTAAATATAAATACATTGTTCTGCGTTAGTCTTTTTGTATCCTTGACTCACCATAAAAGATTCAAATTTCTTGTATCACTGCCTAGGTGCTTGCTTAAGACCATACAAGCTCTTTTTTAGCTTGCAAACGAGGTTCTTTTTTCCTAAAACCTCGAAACCTTCTAGTTGCTCCATATAAATCACCTCTTATAGATTACCATAAAGAAATGTTGTTTTCACATCCATCTGCTCAAGCTTTAGGTCTAAACAGGCTACTAAATTAAGAATAACTCATATCGAAGTCATCTTCAACACTGGTGAGAAAATCTCATCAAAGTCAATTCCTTTCTTTTGAAGGAAACCTTTGATGACTAATTGGGTTTTATGCTTCACCACACATCCATTACCATCTTTTTTTTTAGCTTGAATATCCATTTATTCTTTAGTGCCTTCTATCCTTTTGGAAGCTCAATCAACTCATAAATATGGTTCTTCTGCAAATATTCCATCTCATCTTACATTGCATGCAATCATTTTTATCTATCTTGATAGGAATTAACTTTTATGAAATTCTCTGACTCCCCTTCTTCGGTAAGCAGAATATATTGAGATTTTAGATATCTCTTTGATAGAATACAGCCTAGTTCAAATATTCAGAGAGGTATACCATCATTTAACTGCTATGATGGTCCTATAGCTTCTAATGTTTGAGCATCTCTCTGCTCAACATCCTCTTCTATCTCTTATTTTGCTTATGGTAATTCTCATGCACCTCATCGTCATTTGTGGCAGACTATGTTGGTGCTAAATCAAGAACAAAATCATAGGCACTATACTAGAAGACTTCATGGGCTTTTTAATGTCTTTTATAGTCTGGTTTTCATAGAATACTACATCCCTGCTTCTGATAACCTTCTTTGCCTTTGGATCCCATAATCTGTATTCAAATTCTTTATCTCCATATCCAATAAAGATGCATGTAGTAGTCCTCGCATCGAGCTTCTATCTATGTTCATTGGATACATGTGCAAAGGCTGAACATCCAAATACTCTTAAATGAGAATAGGAGAGATTTTATTAGACCACACTTTATTCAAAATTTCAAAATTTAATGGTATTGATGGGGATATGTTAATTAAATAGCAAGTGGCATGAACAACTTCTTCCTAGAATAACTTTGGGTGCTAAGCCATACTAATCATACTTTTGACTTTCTCTATAATCGTCTGATTCATTCTCTCGGTTACACCATTATGTTGTAGAGTATGAGGGACCGTCTTCTCATGTTGAATACCCAATCCTCTATAATAGGCATCAAACACTCTAGAAGTATACTCACCTCCATTGTCTGAGCGAAGACACTTTAGCTTCTTCTCTGTCTCACGTTCTACCATGGCATGGAACTCTTTAAAGTGATCTAAAACTTGATCTTTCATCTTTAGAAAAGAAACTCACACTATCCAAGAAGCATCATCAATAAAGGTCAGGAAATATTTGTTGCCACCAAGAGATTCCTCCTCTAAAAAACCACAAACATTATAATGCACCAAACTAAGCAACTCTGATCTTCTTGTTTAAGAGGATTTAAATGAAACTTTATGTTGCTTACCATACAAACAATGATTACAAGTATCTAGTACAACATCCTTGAAAATAGTGATAAGCTTATTTTTCATCAAGGTAGACAATCATTTCTCACTCATGCGACTGAGTCTCTGGTGCCACAAATTTTAAGATACCTCTTTTTTTGTAATATTAAAGCTATCTGCACAAATCTTCACATGAGTCCGGTAAAGTGTTCCATAAATATGTCCTCGAGCGAAAACCATAACACCTTTTGTCATTTTCCATATGTCTTGTAAAAGTGATTGCCAAAGGCTTCCTTATCAAAGGCTATTCCTGATAGCAGATTGAGTCGAAGGTCTGGAACATGTCAGACATCCTTCAAAGTAATTATATGTCCAATGTCAGTTTTTATTAAAACATCACCAATTCCAACAATCTTAGTAGAACTGTTATTTCCAATCTTCACTATGCCAAAGTCTCCTACTTTGTATGTTTTGAAAAACTCTATATGGGAAGTAACATGTTAAGACGCTGCAGTATCAACTACCTACTTAACTTCTTTGCTTGAAATGTGAAGGCATGTTTCCTCATATGTGGAGCAATATGCCATTTCTCCTCTAAGAGTAACTAAAGTTTTACTATTTTTCTTCGGTTGATTGCTTTCTCCCCCTACTCTCGCAAAATCTTCCTACAGTACTTCTTCAAGTGACTTTCTTGGCCACAATAATGACACTTATATGTTGGTCTCTTTCCATTTGTGGATCTGCCTCTGCTCTGGTTCTTGCGTTTCCCCCTATCATGACTATCTTCTTGTTGTCTCTCCCGTTTCTTTGTGACAAGGGCATATGATTGATCATTGCAAATGTCCTTTCTCCTGACTTCCTCAATAAATAGGGCATCCATTACCATAGCCATGGTAAGTTTGGCATTAAGAGTCAAATTGCTAAGAGAGACTACTTGTATCTCCTAACTGTATGTAAGAGAGCTAAAAAGTAAAAGTGCCTGTTCCTCATCCTCTAGTTGTAAATCCACAACAAACAATTGATTTACAAAGTTTTGAAACACACTAGTATGCTCGGCTACAGAAGTTCCATTCTTCAAATTCAAATTCACCAAACGCCTCATTAACAAGGCTTTATTCTGAGTAGTCTTGGTTTAGTACATGTCCTCCACATTCTTTCAAAGGGTATGTGCGTCTGTCTCCTACGCAACATGATAGAAGACATTGTGATTGATCCATTGTTGGGTTTGAACGATCATTTTTCTATTCAACTTCTTTCATTCTGCTTCTTTGGTGGGATTTAGATTCCTTCCTTCAACATCCAAGGGTCAAAAAAATCCTTACAATTTAGGAAATCTTCCATCCGAGGTTTCTAAAATGCATAGTTAGTGGCAGTAAGCTTAATCATAGCTCCCAAATATTATTCATCCATTGACATCTTGCTCTACAATAGATTTATAAAAAAATTGGAGCTAAATTTGGCAAAATAGAGTCCACCAATGCATGTGGAATGGTAAAAAACATTGGATTTATCTATTCTCGGATCAAAATTTGAATATCCAAAAATGTAAGGTCAAAGTGTAATTTCTAAAAGTTTTGGGTCAAACTATAAATATCAAAATTTCTGAGAAAAACCTGCAAATACCAAAAACTATAGAGGTATTTTTGCAATTTCAAAAAAATTTGGGACCGTCGCTGATGTGGCGGTTGATGTGGTAGACTAGATGACATGTCACCACGTGGTGGATGATTAGGCAGATGACGTGTCATTCCTCGACTCGGCAGCTCATCTCATCTAGCAGCTTGGCTTGGCTCAGCTTATAAGGTGCATGAATGGGGCATGAAGAGTTGACTAGCGTGTGAAAACCTGCATAAAAATTCGACCGGGGCATGGAAGCACATGCTGCAGCGGATGGAGGTCCTGATGGGCTTATTCTCTTCGTCTCGACGAGATCTACCTCTAGGTATTCTCAAATATTTTGTTTAAGCTTTTGGATGACAAACCCTATCACTGGATCTTAGCTCTATTACCACTTGTTATAATCTTCTAGTCACAAAAAACACACAAAACCAATACAAAAAATAAAGAAAGACAAAAGCACAAAAAACTTGAGAAGATGTATTATTCTCTTTGAAATTAACATACCAAAAAACTTCTATAAAAACTCTCTATAGAGTCTCTAAAAACTATGTTGTTTGTAATCTGTATGATGTGATGGAAAATTGAAAATTAAGCACTTAGTTATAAGACTCTAAGATTGAAACCCTAATGGGCTAGACTTCAGAAGAAGGATGGAACCCACACAAAATAACTCAAACGAAGGTGAGAAGAAAGGTAGGAGTACAGGATTAGGAATATTAAAAAAAATAGAGAAAGAAAGAACGATTCGGTAAGTTGGTTTTTGAGTGCTCATTCTTTGTGTAGGACAATGTTATTTTCTAATGTTTTCGTCAGCCACTCTTTGAAGTAACGGGTGTAGGGAAGGACGGGGGCCAAAAGAGGAGCATTTCTTTCCTGATCAAATTCACTTGAACATATTCTATTTGCTAATTGATTATGTTTGTGTCAAAATGGACAAAAATGGCCTCAATCATGATTGTGCTTTGTCCAACTTTACGTTTTTTTTTTTTTTTCCCAAAAGTTTTCTTGAATTATGTATAATTGATTTATACTTTAAACAATAGTTAGGCTTTTCATCTAACTACAAGCTTAAAAACAACTAAAATGAAAAGCTATTTCAAATTGTTCGTAAAATGAGGTTTACTTTGATAAACGTTTTTATTTTGGCATTACCTATGACTATCATAGTAATCATTTAGCATTTCATATATGCTTAATATCTCTAAAAAAAAATTAATAAACTTTAATAATTGAGCCATAATAAAGAGATTGATCTATCATTTCTTTTCTTTTTTTCTTTTTTGTTTTTCATTTTTTCTTTAAGAATTGGATTTCCAATCATAATGACATCTTAGAATAAAGAGATGTATCAAATTTTTTTCCTAATGAAAATACAAAGAAAAAGAACACATTTTGTTTTGCTTAAAAAAGAAAAGAAAATTAACAAAACGAAATAAATTCTAAATCTTATCACTCTCTTTGAGAAAGATTATTGCAGTAGCATATTCTAGATCAGTTTCTTCTTCTGGAAAAATCGCTTCAAGTGCCATAACTGCAGAGTTGAAACAGCAATGCAGACAGCCAAGGACATCATACTATACCATGCCACTCTAGAATTTGTCTTTTCGCTCACATTTCTCATGTCTGCCTCTCTGTTTTCGATAATATTAAACCAAAACACTAGATTAAAATAAAATAAAAAAAGTGAAAGCTGCTTTTTATGCATTCAACTTTTTGCTAAGTAAATTTGCATATGTTAGAACCGAAAATATTACCTGCTCTTAAGATAGAGTAGATTCTCATGGATGGCCTCCACTGATCCTTCAAGCTTTCTCAATTCAAGCTCAACACCCTATAAATGGGAAGATATGTACAATAAAGAAACTATAATTGCCATTGTTGCTTTGCACGTCAGCACATTTATACACTATGGAGGAGCCAACTAGCCAATTAATGTATAACAAAGACCTTAATGCAAATCTTCTCTTTGAGTTCCCTTAGGTACAGTCCAGTGGCTTTCCTCGGGAAATGATTGAATCCCCATAACCCTAAATTAGAAAATAAAAAATCTTGTCTTTGTCATAAATGGGGAATCGAAGGCCATGGCCAAACTGGCCTCCAGCAGACCAATTTGCGAAGGGTATGGTGAAATTTTGACCATCTTGACAACTACTAGTTCTACCTACCAAGTCAATCCTCTATAAAAACTGCTCGCAGGTTTCACTAGCAGATAAACATGAAGCAAAAAGCAAAAAACATTAAGAAAATCCAGAACCTTCAATGTCAAATAAAATGGTATTCGAGCTTTGGATCTGTAAAAGTAGCAACTTCTCAATTTTACCCGTATGCATTTTTGGATACTTCTGTAAACTGTTAATCCATTCTACATGGTCCAGATAAGGTGGATATGATCAATCTTATCTAGTGCAATGATTATCCTTTTCTAAAAGAGAAAAATGCAATGATTTTATCCCATCAGAGTTAAAACAAATATAAGCTTGGCTAACACTCTTTTAACTTCAGTTATAAATCAACCCAAGTCTACATTGTACACCATATGCACTTCAGATTCAGAATTCCATTTCTACTGTTATTATAGCCACTAGTTTCATTTTGCAACATAAGGTTTATCCATTAATGTTCACTCTTGGGAAAAATTTTAACCAGCTAATAAACTGAAAGAAAAGTAAAGTAAAAAGATCAATTATGAGTGCTCTAACCTCTATCTTCTCTTTCCTTGCAACTGATTCCCAATCCTTGGCTGCAATACCAGTTTTCCAATCAAGATTTACACTTACATCTCCACCTCCATGATTATAACCATCCACCCAAAAACAAGACAAATAGTTTCCAGCTTCATGCGTTGTGAAAGCAAACTGACCATGGGTTGTATTCTCCCTTTTATGAAGATTATTCCCATATGGAGATGTCACCTAATGGTAACAAACTATTAATATTTGCAAGGAAAACACAAAGTAACTTCAACTCAAAGGAATCAAAGAGATAGGAATTTAACGGGTTTGGTTCCTGTCTTGTATCTTACATGTGTAAACCTTTCCACCAACATATAATCTACCATATTAGCTAAGAATGGAAAAAAGAAAATAAATAAATAATAATAATAATAATAACAAAAGGAAATGACAATGAAGAATAAAAATTTCACCAGTTTTGTTAGCCACTCTATCAAACCGCAAATAAATCTAACACACCAATAAACCACAATCATTCCATATCCTTCTATGACTCATGCCACTGATGGTCTTCCAGTAGGAAAATGTAGTTGACGATTTTCACGTTTCTAGATGTGTTACTTGGAAACTTAAAGTATCTAAAGTGATTTTGTAGCCAAACATCAGATCTGTTCAATGGCAATGGACGCCTTATGCTTCATCGAGTGTCGCTTGGCACTAAGGTTGCGTTTGGGAGTGATTCCTAAAGTCCTAAATGTGTTGAAACATTAATATTTGACCAATCTAACCAGATAAAACAAATTGCGTCAACCATTTGAGCAACTAAATGGCTCAATTTCCAAATAATCACCAACGGTGTCAATGTTTAAAATTCCAGTGCAGAAATCCTTGATACAACATAGGTATTAATTTAGAGTCCAAACAGACAATGGAGAAAGACATACTTGAAAGGCTAAATCAAACAAAAACACATCTTGGAAACAAGAAGTGCAATATATAATTAAGCATACAACTCAGCTTAGCCTTAATTGTAATTGTAAACGCATAGTATTTGCTTTACATGAATACTGAATTCTCAATAGAGACTAAATTCTTTATAGTCATACTGCATATTTTTATTACTTGGCCTTTTTTGTTTTTCCACTCATAATTTTTTACCCAATTTTATACTGTACTGCTAAAGAAAATGGGAAAAATCGCATAAAAATGAAATTGAAAAGGAATTTCCTGTAAAAATCTCCATTTCCAAATAGTGAATAGACTAATGAGAATTATTACACACAATCGAATTTCACAACTATGTATATATTACACCAAGATATGATTTTTTTCCTAGCACATCCAGATACCCACTTCTTAAAAAGTTGCAAATATTAAAAGAAACTAAAAAAAAAAAATTAAAGAAAACATAGATTAACAAAAAAAAAAAAAAAAAAAATTCAAAAATCTAAAATAATGAGACATTGAAGGAAGAAAAAGCAAAGCATAGCAAATGAAAGCTTCTAAATAGATAATTCCTAAATTGTCATCTTTCTCTTTGCACAAGAAAGTAACAAATAGAAATAAACACAACAAAGTTGCAACATGAATATGTGTGTGGGTTGTTAATGCCACCTTAACAGAGATGGTGGGGGTGAGTGGTTGCTCTTCTGAAACGACGGCGTAATCACCAAGAACGACAACGTTGTTCTGGATTTCCTCAGAGACACATTTGGTCCCTGATGGCGGTAGAGTAAGCCAGATGGCCCCACCATTCCGTACCATGCAGATGATCAAGAGAATGGCGACCCCACTGATCTTCATCATCACCATTATCATCAAAATGGCCTTTTATTATTTATTCTGGTTACCATATGCTTTTCAACTACCATTACAATTCACTCGGATCTCTATCTCCCTCACTCTCAGATTACCTTTTCTTTTCTTTTCTTTTCTTTTTCTCCTTTTTTTTAACTACTTCTTTGTTAAATGCTTTTGTAATCTTTATATTTTATAAAATAAAATAAAATAAAATATGTATATATATATAAAGAAAAACCCATTTAAGAGATTTCCATTATTATACTAGAAGATGTAAACTTTTGCCATTTGTTCAGATCTATAAAGGAAATTAGGAATGAATGCTGACCTATTCAACATATTGGTTCTATCATGTTTACTTCCTATTTTATTATTATTATTATTATTTTTTAACATTTTTGTACGAATTATTAGAAACAATTACCTAAAGTAGAGACCATATTAAATGATGCATTAAATGTAATTTGTACTATACTTCTATTTAATGGACAAGTGTAGTTCAATACTTACATGAACTTTACTACATGTTCATCTAAAATTACTTTAGTTTATTTATAAAAAAAGTGTTTTTTTTTGTTCTACCAACAAAAATATATATGTTATTTTGCATTAAATAGTTACTTGATATTGTGTAATTTGCCCTATGTTTTCTTACACTTTAGGGCGACATTAAGTTGATTCTAAACTTTTAATTACGACAAATTATATATTTGTATCGATTAATCCCTTGCACTTTCTCTTTTAATGGAGAAACCCCATAAACTTGTTATATGCTAAAAGTGCTATTTACATTGAACAAAAAATTATTAGTTTTTATATTCCAAATGATTAAAAAAAAAAAAAAGGTATGTACTCATTTTTTGGTAATAAAATAGATATAATTATTATTATTATTATTATTTTGGGAATAGAAGTTGCATTAGGCACAAGGGAAAACAAAGCATCCACTCACCCTGTGACATCAGTATCCGAGTGGGTGAGGGAATTCATGTTACTTATTAAATAAAATGTCAATGTCTATTAGTATACTTCCGCCCAAAAAAAAAAAAACAAAAACAAAAACAAAAACAAAAAATGTCTGTTAGTTTACAATTCTTAAAGTTTTACATGAAATATTGTTACACAACTAAGTTTAAATATTATTTATTAACGGTAAACTTTTCTTGTTTTGCTACAACAATTACAAAAGTAGGATTGTTATGTAAATAACCGAAAATTACAACCCAAAAAAAAAAAACCTGTGATGAGAAAGGAACATAATATATGTACTGCATGCCAAACAAGTATAAAATTGATTAGCGGCCCCCCAATAAATTTACAAGATCAAAATCAGCAAATTTGTCATGTCCAAAATGTTGTCTTTTCAGAAAAGGACATTATCACCCACGTGACATGCCTATAATCAATCAAAAATCTTCTCCCCAGTGGAGAAGAGTAAAAACCCAAATGTGCTAAAAATGCAAAGAACACCAGGAATCAAAAACACCAATCTCCAGCTTTCAGGACTACTAATTTCTGAATTAGCAACTTTAGCAGCTTCAAGAAGCTTCCCGGTAAGATCAACACCAATAATCCCAGCTAAAGTACCAGCAATATTAGAAAAACCCATCACAATCCCAGCATATTTTGGAGCAATATCCATATGATTTACAGCAAAACCAGCTCTCCCAAGTGCCAAAGAACCAAGAGCCAGTGAAGAACAAAACACAGCCCCAACTGAATTTCTAAACATTGGAAGAGCCATTAATGCCATAGAAGCAACCAAAAACCCCACAGTGTTCAAAACCTTCCTAGTTCTGGTCACAGAAATTGCCTTCTTAATAATCATATAATCTGCAACAACCCCACCAATGTTCGAGAACACAAACATATTAAAATAAGGGATCATCTTATAACTCCCCATTGCTTCTAAACTAATTTGGAGACCCTGGGCAAAATAAGTAGGCAACCAGTTCATCAGCACATATAAAGCATAATGGAATGAGAAATTGTTCACCACAATAGCCCAAACAGGCAAGCTTGTCAAAATCCTCTTCCATGGTATTTTACCTTTTTTGATGATCCTAGAGCCATGAGATCGAACAGCCGGATCAGAAGAATAGTTCAACCAAACAACAGACCACAAAGTGCCCAAAACAGCTTCAGCCATGAAAACAGATTGTGGGCCTCTAAACCTAACAAGCCCAGGAAGGGCAAGCATTCCAGCAGCAGCACCAAGATACATACCAGAAGTTGTTAGAGAAACAGACCTAGATCTCTCATTTGGTGAGACCCATTGGGCCAAAACGGTGTGGATAGCTGGGAAGATGAACCCCTGTGCCATGCCAACAAGCAAACGCCCTATAACCAAGATGATCAGACGGTTAGGATCAAGTGGTAGAAAAGCACAAGTTAAGGACCATAACACAAAGGAGAGGAGGAGTACACACCTTCCTCCTACTCTTTGAGCAGCCCAACCTCCCGGAATCTGAGAACAGGCGTAGCCGTAGTAGAATGAAGATAGAACAGTTCCTTTGCTTGATTGGTTTATCAAGCCTGCTGAATCTGCTGCTACTGTATATGCAATTGAGAATCCAACACGTTCTATGTAGCAAATGAAAGTGCTAATGAATGTCAGAAGCACGATCACATAACGCTTTGGAAATTTCGTGTCCATATTTAGATTGTTTTGTATAAATATATATATATATATATATATATATATATATATATATATATTTGTAAGAAAGCTTTTTTTTTTAAAAAACTTCTTTTAAATCAATCTTGCTTTGTTAGTTTATGAAATGGGGAAAAAAATAAATAAATAAGACGCAGCAAACTTGTTGCATTTTGAGATCCAATATGAGATTAAATTTCTTACCCTGGTGAAATAAATACAAGAGAGAGAATATCATTGGTCATTGACGTCAATGTGGAATTTGTGAATGATAATATAGCATAACAGGTATTATCAACTAGGAAAACCATGTTTTCATTGCTGAAAGTGTTGTGTATATTGTCACCTAGAAAACCATGTTTTGATTGCTGAAAAGAAGGTGATAACCTAAAATTTTTTTATGAGAGGTTCTGGTTTATTCAAGTGCATGTCATATGAAATTAACCAAAAAAAAAAAAAAAAATGGTATATGTCATATATAAAGCGATATATATTCTAAAAAGGAAGTGGACTCCCTTTTCTTCCTAATGATTTTCTTTTCTCTTCTTTTTTTTTTTTTTTCCGTGTATAGCAATAGAAATAAGAAATTAAAAAAAAATGATTCAATGAGAAAAAAAAAATCCTCTAAAAATACTCAAAAATAAAAAGTATACCTCTACATCTAACATCCAATCTTCGAATCCTCAAAAGAATCGAATGAGAGCCATATACATATACACGTTGAAATACACTTTTGGCCTCTAAATTATTACATCTTTTGTTTTACCACTTGAAAATTTAAAATGTATCATATTGTCCTTGAATTATTCACTTTTGTCTTTAGTCTAGTTATGTCATTTTGGTATATAAATTTTATAAAATTAATCATAACTAATGTACCTGTATTGGAAAACAATTTTGTTCTGTTTTATTTTATTTTTTATTAATGTTTATGGCCTAATTTTGTCAAATTTATTTAAAAAATTGAAAAATTGCACTAAATGACAACAACAAAAAACAAAAACAAAAACAAAAACAAAAAAACAATAATTCAAGGGTCAATTTGACACTTTTAAAATTTAGGGCACGTTTGAAATATAAGAATATAATAACTATTCGGTAAGATTAATTATTATTATGTTTGATAGATTTAAACTTTAGAAATATCTTTTCTGTTGGAACATTCAAAAAGCTCAAAATTACTACTCTTTTAGTTGAAGAATAATTATTTTTATCATATTTAAAATATATTTAAATCAAAATTAACTATCCTATACTCAAAATATATAAATAACTACAAATTTTAATTTTTAACTAATTTATCTATATTTTTTTATTTTTGAGGAGAAAAAAATTATAAGGATTAAATATTGAATCTAATTTAAAATAATAATCAAATATATCAATAACAATATTGATTCATTTTCTCTTTTTTATTTATTATGCATAGTTATTGGTATTTTATCAAGATTAACCATTCTATATACCAAAGGTGAACTTAGATGGTAAAGTGTAAAATGTGTAATAGTTTAGGGACAAAGTGTATTACATGTACAAGAATATTCAATTGGAAGACGAGCCTGATATATCAAGATTAAGGATGTAAATGAACTAAGTATTGGTACTCTCCAGCTCAGCTCAAGTTCACAAAATTTTGAAATTACTTATTCAAGTTTGGCTTAGTTCATTCATGAAAACTCTGTTCAACTTGTTACATTATAATAATTTAAAAACTTGAATATTTATTTTTTTCAAATAAAAATTTTAACATTAATAATTAATAAATTCCATTTATTCTATTAATTTTATTATAAAATTAATTTAATTTCAAAAATTTTATAAATTTAAAATATAAAAAATGTTATTTATGCATTATAAATATTCAATGTACTTAAATTTATAACAATTTTTTTTTTATAAATACATATAAATGATAAATTTAAATTAGTCATAAGCTACAGATGAGCTTAAATTATTTCTTAAGATTAGCTAGCAAGCTTCATGTCGTGTTCAAACTCGGCTCTTTTTTTATTTTATTTTATTTTTAGTCAAATTTGAGCAGAGAAAACAGAACGAGCTATTCGAGCCTGTTTACAACCTTAAAAGTGACCTTAGATGGTAAAATGCAGAAAATGTAATAGTTCAAGGACAAAGTGTATGTAACCCATATATATATATATATATATATAGGATAATATTCAATCGAAAGATGAGCCTTATATACCAAAAGTGACTAGGGGTGTAAATGTACTAAGCATTGGTATTTTCAATGTCAGCTTCAATAATTTAATAGTGCTTAGGCTAGGCTCAAGCTCATAAAATTTTGAAATTACTTATTTAAATTTGACTTGATTTATTTATGAAAAGCTCAAAGTTAGCTCAGCTCAATTCATTATATTATAACAATTTAAAATTTAAAATTTTTATTTTTTTTAAAATAAAAATTTTAACATTAATAATTGATAAATTCTATTTATTTTGTTAATTTTATTATAAAATTATTTAATTTCAAAAAATTTATAAATTTAAAATATAAACATCGTTATTTGTGTATTATAAGTATTCCATATACTTAAATTTATAATATAATTTTTATATAAATACATATAAATGATAAAATTCGAACTACTCATGAACTACTCACAAATTTAATTTATTATTTAAGATTAGCTTGTAAGCTTTTTTTTTTATTTTTTATTTAAGTTTGATTTTTTTTTTTTCACGAGTTAAGTTCAAGCAAGTGAAAATCGAACCAATCAAACAAAGCTCGAGCCTGTTTACAGTCTTAAAAATGACGTTAGATGATAAAATATAAAAAGGTATAATAATTCAGGAAAAAGTGTATGTAACCTTTATATATATATACATATATGTATATAAGAGAATATTCAATTGGATAATCAGCCTAACCTAGAAAAATGGGAATATATATATATATATGGTGAAAAATAGGATTATATATATATTTGGATGATGTGGGTTATTACATAGAAGCCATGCATATGAAATCTTCTCCATAACGTATACACACACACACACACACACACACACACAGAGTCTTAATATCTCTCATTTGAAAATTCAGTACAAAGATAAGAAAGCGCCTTTCACTGCTTTATCACCAAGAATAAGATGGTTCACGACAAATTTTGTCCACAATTTTTCAAGGATTAATATATGTGGATGAAGATTAATATATGTCCATGACTTCTGGTATGACATAATTAAAAACAAATATAGCCGCTGGCTGTAGCCACACTCAGACGCAATGTGGCATAATAGTGTTGCTTGATATACAAGTGATATTATTTTCTTTTATTTTTTTACCCAAAATTCAAATATCGTTTTCAAGGCTTATTACATATTACAAATTACAATATTGCAATGTATTTCCGTTGGTCGGATGAAAAGTTTCGAATTGTTTAAGAAGCGGAAAAATTAATTGATTATATATATAGATATATTATATTTGAATTAGTAACAATTGATGTTAAAAGAGACATCTTTCGGAGAAAACCCTTTTACAGGCAACCACCTTGTTTGACGGATACGTCATGCACGATTCATGCGTGCTACTTAAATAAAGTCATTTTAGGAAAAAATAAAAAATAAAATTATATATATATATATATATATAATAATAAAAGAAATAAAAATTAAAATAAAATGTTACCTTTCTACTCATCTATTTGTTTAAATGATTATGTCAATAGATCTTCTAGAAAAATCTTATTAAGGAGTTATATATATATATATATATATATATATATATGTATATGAAAATTTTATGGTGAATATGGTCTGCATGAAGACTGCAGTATTAGTGACAGTTTTTCATAATATTAACGACGGTTTTTTAAAAAATCGTCATCAATACTATGAAAAACCGTCACCAATACTATAGTCCGCATGAGAACCGTCCGCACCATAGACGGACTGTATATGTATATACATATATATGACTAATTTTATGGTACAAGGCTTCTGAGCTTGTGCTAGACATCATCTGGCTTTTTACCAGTAACAAACCCTTTAATTGTACATACAATTCTTCATTTCTATGCGAACAATATTTATCTACAAGGCTTCTATGCCAGCTTATGCTAAGCACTATTGTACCCAAACTAATAGCACATTTGGTATATATGACTGTATTGTATTAATTTTCCTGTACTGTAGTAGATGGGAATGGATTATATTAGAGTTTATTGTATTTTATGCAGGATTTGTACTGTACTATAATTTTTCGTAAAAAAAATTAATTTTATCAAAATAATTTGATTTTTATTACTATTCATCTAATTCTTAAACAACTATATTATCTAAAGAGATATAATATTAATTATTAAATTTTTAAGAAAATTAAAATTAAAATAATATTAAAAATATCAATATAAATTTTCTATTATTATTAAATGGATTTTATTGTAAGCAAAAAAAAAAAGACACAATCGGTTTAATTATTGTTATTTTCCATATTTCAACATATTAAATTGAAAGTTTTTATTATTTATGAATAATAACAATATTATCTAAAGTATATAATATTAATTTTTTTGAAAAAATAACTTTTGCATATATATATATATATATATATTATATAACCCAAAAGGAGAAACCGATACAAAACATAAAGAACCCAGAAGCCACCTAAAAACGCATCAGATAGTCCAATACTCTCTTGACCAAACCGCCCATGGCACTATTTGCGCTGGTGTTGGCATATTATATTAAAATATTCAAAATTTCTAAATTTAGGTTTCAACAAGAAACAAATAAATTTTTATAATATCTATCAAAATTTTTATAAAAATTTTTATGAAAATATTTATATTAAATTATAATAATTTAGTTAAAAAATTCATAATATCCATTAAAATTTCAAAAATTTTCATAGAAATTTTGAAAATATTTATAAGAATTTTTTATTTTTTATAAAAAATTTAAAAATATTATTGATATTTAGTAAATTATTTTACCAAATTAACTTTACTGATAGTTTTTTTTAATATTTTAATTATTTTTTAAATATTTAAGGATATAAATAAAATTAAATGAATTGAATACAGTAACATTAGTAAGTTCTGTTTATTGATAATAGATATATATATTTGCTATATATTTTTTATACGATGGATTCATTAGAATCCTATAACTACAAGTTAATAATTGATTATATAAAAATAATAAATAATAAATATAAAATAATAACATGAAAATATAATATTATATAGAATTGATGTTGATGACATTTAAATTAATCACATTAAGCAAATAAAAATAAAAAGATGATAAAATATATTATACTAAAAATTAAGGATAACTATATTTAATACAAGATCTTTATAATTGACATATTAATAATTACATAAAAATTATTAAGGAAATACATCTTTTAATAATTTCTTTTCACATTTCACATCTCAAAATGAGAACAAAAAATATACTAATAATTTTCAATTATCTAAAAGTTGTATAAGTATTGAAATGATATTTATGAAATAGAGTGTAATTGTAATACTTGTTTTATCTTAATTAATAAATAATTTATCAAGTATATATGCTTTTGGCATATTTTTATTAATAATAGTTTATTTATGATTGTTACCGTTTACTATAAATTAAATTGATTAAAAGAAATATAATATCTATTCAATATTTTTGTAATTTTTATAATCAATTTGATAATTAATTGTTTAAATAAGATAATGCTAAAATTTCAACAAAAAATTCTATTTTTAAAATAAAATTTCATCTTTTTTGTAAATTTTTATCGATATTCAATACTTTCAGATATTTACATGAAAATTTTCATATTTTGAACCTTACATATTTCCTTCCAATACTGAAATTTTAAACATTGTAAACGTCTAGTTTGACATGTTGTAAAATTTTTGTTAAAATTTTTATATTTCTAAAGGTGAATGAAAAATTTTTGTTTCAAATTGAAACTGGCAAAATTTTTAAAATTTTTATTTAAAATTTTTGATATTTTTTAAAATTTACATATAAATTTCTATCAAATATCCATATTAATTTATCGACAATTCTATAAAAAATTCGTAATTTCTATGAAAGTTTCTATTAAATTTAATTTTTTTATCAAAAATAAATAAATATTATCGATATTTAAATATCTATATGTTCATTGTTTTCTTTTATCATGATAAATTATAAAGTATATATAGATTATAATACATATGATAATATAAATATGCATATGTAAAATAAATGATAAATATTATAAAGTTAATAAATTTTACAAAGATGTTTAGATGAACTAATGAACTAATGGAATGTCGATAGATGTTTACGAAATATCATAAAAGTAATTCATGAATATCATCTCAAACTTAATCATTAAAATATAATAATTTTACATATAGTCAACTAATATCCTATAATGATTATCAACAAAGATAACAACATTTAATATAAAATGCATTTAGTTAGCATATTAACAATTACATATAAAATTTTCAAGACGATATAATTTTTAATAATTATTTTTAACATTTACATCTCAAAACAAGGATAAAAAAGTTATCAAAATTTTCAATCATCTAAAATTTTTATGTGATATTGAGATGACATTTTATAAAATATAATATAATTGTAACAACTATTTTGTATATCTTTATTGATAAATATTTTTATTAACTATGTATTATTTTGAATATATTTTATTGATAATAATATATTTATGATTATTAATGTTTATTATACATTGATCAATTAAGAAAATATAAAATTTATTTAATATTTTTATAATTTTTATAATCAATTTAATATTTAATTGATTAACTAAATTAATATGAAATTTTCAATAAAAAAATTTTATCCACGATCAACCTACATGCATCTCTATGCTCCTTTGTCCAACTTTCTTGTGCTAATAAGCATCTTTTAGCGCATGTATTCAAACCTTGGAGTTATAGGATTTTATATCCAAAAAAAAAAAAAAAATTACAATTCCAAACAAACTTTATATGATCCCATTTGGCATGGAATTAATAAAAAGCCCTTTTAAACTTGATCTCTTTCTTCTTTAAGATTATCCATTTAAGGTTTCAAAATCTTACAATAACCAACAACCATGGCTAGCAGAGGATCACTGGTGGCCTGACCTTAAGGTCCGTAACAAACACCAGGCTCGGCATACGTAGGTTCTCACGCGGCAATTGTTGCTGGGTTATGTTTCTTTTTCTTTTTCTTTTTCTTTTTTTTATTTTTTAAAATTATGATTATTATTATTATTATCATTTTTTTATCTCTACCTTTTCTGCCAATAGCCACTGTCACTGTCATGAGTGGATCTTCACAATCAAATGTCAAGGCTTCGTAATAAGTCCTACAATTGGATGCCAGTGGTCTTCTTGTTGGCTGTGGCTTTAGGTGGGTGTAAAGTTATGCAAAATAGTGAACAAATGAGTAAAATAAAAAAATAAAAAAATGTTTAGCAGCCACCATAGCCGATGGGATGGCCATCAACATCTTGTTGGGTTTTTTCCCATGGAACTTCAGATTAGTTGTTGGCATTCTTCCACCATGGTTGCTGATTATACTAAAAAAATATAAAAGGGTACCTTTAAAAATTTGAAAACTAAGGAATGTATTAATATTTTTTTACAATGCAACTAAAATTTCTCAAAATAAAGGATTTGTTTGTTTATGTTTTTTATTTTTTATTTTCAAAATATAAAATAAAAATAATTTTTTATTTTTCCATAAAAACAATAAATGTTTAGTTAATTATGTTTACAAATAATTTTTAAAAACAAAAAACATAAAATATTTTTGGATACAGTAAAATTATATATTTTTTTTAATTACAAAAAAGTGTAAATTTTTTTTAGTGTAGCCCACCATGGCATCTCTTGTCTATAAAAACTTATATATAATATATATTAATATTCACTTAACAAAAAGGAAAAACCGTTAATTGATGCAATATATATACATTTATATCCACATTTGCTTAAAAAATTGAAAAAAAAAAACAATAGTTTTACATTTTACCAAAAATATTCTGTGGTTTGAATTTTATAAACAAATAAAATCAAAGAATAACTTGTAATAGTACGTGAATACATTAACAATGAAAAAATACAAAGCAATAATTTGGTTTCATTAACTTTTGAATATAATTACTTAAGAAAAAAAAAGAATTACTTTTATTTTAACAATGTTTGAGAAGAAAAATGAAGTTTACGTATAATAACTAATGACGAAGATTAATTATCTTTAAATATAATATATATATATATATAACGTAATAAATAAAATGTAATAACATAAAAACAAGTGTTATTATAATTTTCTTTTATTTTTTTGGCACAATTTTTTAATTTAATTTAAACAAAAGGAGTAACTACTATAGAAGAAAAAAATACAAGCACAACCTATCTATTTTATTATTATTATTATTAAACTTTTTAATATAAATGGAATATTAAAAACAAAGAAAGTATTTTTGTAATTTTAAAAAAATATATTTATGTAAAATTGGAAAGAGAGAAGGTTGTTTGTGTAATTTTGCTTTTAAGCAAAAATAAATATATAAATAAATAAATTTGCTTAAATATTTTTTATATTTTGAGTTGAAGGTGAAATATGTGGGCCTCCTCCTAGCCCAACCACCCTCTCTCCTGCTCAAGCGTAGAAAAATTATTTTTAAAATAAAAACGTGTTGTTTGACTATTAATTTTTAAAAATTATTTTTATAGAACCAAAAAAAAAAAAAAAACAAAAATTTAGAAAACAATAAATAAAAAATTATTTTTAAAATAAAAATGTGTTGTTTGACTATTAATTTTAAAAAATTATTTTTATAAAACAAGTGAAAAAAGAAACAAAATTTTAAAAAACAATAAAAATATATTTTAAAAACTCAAAAATAAAAAATAGTTCCGAAAACAACTGTCCAAGCAAGTCCATGATTTCTCTCTCTCTCTCTCTCTATATATATATAAGCAAGCCCATGATTTCTCTCTCTCTCTCTCTCTCTCTCTCTATATATATATATATATATATATATATTTTACAGTTTATTTGATCTCATTTGAATTATCTTTCAATTTTTATAGGAAGATATTTTAGCATAGTAAGTTCTAAAAAGTGTTACTTGTTTAAATAGATTAAGTTTTGATATATTTAATGTGATATCACCAATAGCTCTTACCAAGCTAACTTGTCTCCTAATGTAAGTTAAAGGATTAGTTATATATATAATTAACATATACATCTATAGTAACATTAAGGCCATCAAATTTTGGATAGCAAATGATATGATAATTTATTAATAGTGATAAAGTAAAATAACCTAATATAAGAAAAAATGAACCAAGTAATTTGGCAATTTTTGATATTCAAGATTTGGTATATATATATATATATGAGTTTTTCTACCATGCAGATGTTCACATAGTTTTTCTATAAAAATATCTGAAAAGACAATGGTTTTTATAGAAAATTTTTGCCAATATTTCTCAAACATATAAAAAAGATGATAGTTTTTAAAAAATCATTAAAAGATGATAGTTTTTTTTAAAAAATCATTGACTTTTCTAATATTAATATCAAAAAATTATGCTGATATCTTCCACATCAAAAAGTCATGCGTATATTTTTACAGTAAAAAAATAATATATATATATATATATATATAATTATCTTATACATCTCATTTTTCCGTACGATTATTGAAGAACACATCACACTAAAATTGGTGAGATATGTAATTGGTATAAACGCATCCCACCAATGTTGGTCGAACGTGTTCATGGACAATCCTAGAAGTTATTTTTCTAAAGAAAAGAATTTATGTATATATATTATCATATATATATATATCAGGATCGAATTATCGAAACTTTATTTACGAGTTTTTGAATTATTTTAAAAGATAAAATTAAAAATATATTAACAATTCATTTTATTTATATAAGATTTTAATAGTTCATTAGACTTATAGAAGAAACTTGTACATTTTTAGATTTTAGCATTTAAAACAATCCAAAACCTTTCAAATATATTCTAATGGTAAAACTATCAAGATTTTATGCTAAGGAAATTATTGCATATTGTATAATTTTGATTTATTGGTCAATTCATATAATTATTTTTATGAGAGTTTATTAGGAATTCAGCTGTATGAGTGCTACAGGGGGCATCAAATTATTTATTCAATTTATTTATTAAATGATATTTCTATATATATATATATATATATATATAGAAGTCTGACAAATTTGCATAACCTAAATATAAATAAGGTATCACTAAATAGATAAGTAAAACCCAACAACAAGCAAATTAAAAATTAGATCATCATTTGTTAGGTCATCTGGTAAATAATTTGTTATCTCTAACGTAATTTATTCAATTTTGACTCCAATTTTTTTATTAGTAATAAAAAATTCATACTTAAATATAATTAAAAAATATATTAAAATAGAGATAGGTTTGTCATTAAAAAAATAGAATTAAATACAATTAAGTTCCATGAATTTTTACACATTTTGCAGATTACCCCGATATCAAAAAAAGTTCAACATTGTCTCTTGACTTGTAAATTTGCCACTTTAATTCAATTATGTATTTTTGAAAAATAATTTGATGAAATTACGTTTACATAACTTATATATAAATTTATTAGAAAACTGTTTAATTTTCAGTTATATTTAATTTTGAGTTTTGCTATTTGGTAACAATCATCAATTTTAAATGACAAATTCTAACTTAAACATTTAATTCTATTATTTTTTATTTTAAAATTTTAAAAATAAACATTTTAATAATAATTTAAATTGTTATTTGGTATATATATATATATATATATCCCATTGGTGGTCTTTCACCGACAGTAACAAATCACTTTTTTTTTTATTTAATTTTTCATTAGACAAAATAGCATGCAATTTGACAATTTGGCAAGAGAATGATGGTTAAGGGGCCAACTTAACTGTTTTTTAAAATTGGGAGGTGGTTTTAAAAATATATGGACAATACTAATTTCCTAGTAAATTTAAAAATGACATATTTTGAAAGAATCATTTTCTACTTCCGTTCCCAAATATTGAGAATTAAATTCATTATGAGCATATTAAATAATTGTGTATTCTACTACTCCAAATTTTTTTTTTTTTCCTTTCCAACTTAAGACTTACAAAATTTTAGTAAGTTTGTTAATTTTATACTTAAAAAATAACAAGCTGTACATAACATGAGATTTAAAGGAACGTATATGTTTCAATCTCAAAAAATTTTAAGCAATGGGTAAAATTTATATAATTGTCTTTTTCCTTTTCATTTCATTTAATTATTTCAATGTCAATCAACGAAACATACCCACAAGAAGTAAAATGATGTTTTTCTGCTTGAAGATATTAAATCTTTGTTAGCTTTTAATAGCAGTATATATGTTCTTTTACGCCAAGAGAAGCCAACAAAGCAGCTCATGTTTTAGCAAGTCTTTCTTTATATCTGTCCTCTCATGTAGCACGGATTGAGATATACAGGATGAATATGAGGTTTTGATTCCTTCTTTTAAAGAAGATGCTTGTAATATTGCTACTTTTTAATGAAAAGGGTGATGAAAAAAAAAATAAAAAAAAAAAAGAAAAAGAAAAAAGGTAAAATGGTATGAGCCATGAACTGTCACATGCAATTATCCCTTTCAAGAATTTTATAAAAAGTTCCATTAAAAAAAAAAAAAAAAAAGAAAAACAAAAAGATAATGATATGTTATTCCCCCTTCTATGCTACCCTGTACCCTCCAAATTACAAAACTTCTCAGGTTGTCCCAGGAGGAATTATTATTTTCATTTCTGTGTAATCCAATCTTGCAATTTTCTCTAATAAATTTGGTAAAATTAGTCTTCCATATTTATCCAAAGTAAAATGAAATAGAATATAATAGTTTTTAAACTAAATTATATGAGTTATATGTTTGATTTCATTAAATTCATTTATCGAAAGGCCTAATTGGATTTAACTAATAAAAAATAATAATTTATGGGCAATTTTTTGTAATATAGGGGAGCAAAGTGCAAAATGGTAAAATGCATTGAACACAAAAAACATTAATAAAAAGTTGGGCTTTAAGTGGATCCTGACTGAGCCTAAGTAGAGATCCAACCCGATCCAGAAGTCAAGATCCAACCCAAAATTTTAAAAAAAAAAAATATGGGTGGTCGATTCTTGACGGTACTGAGCAGAGCCACGTGGCAAAATGATCAATTATCAGCCGTTGAATCCGTTAGAAAATCGTGACCGGGGATCAGGGCGTTTGTCAACGACCGTCAACTACCCTTTTTTATTTTTTTTATGCGCCCAACTTTTGTACAAAAACCGTCTCTTCACATCTGACCGTCCGTTTTCTACCGATACAAATCCAACGGCTAGGATAGATCAGCCGCACTTGTTGAAATACGACAGCCTCCTTATCCGGTAATCATCCAGGCTGTGCAATCACACATCGCCACGTATCGGTAAAGTTCCCCTGTCCAGACCACGAAGGCCACGAGGATGACCTGGAACTACCGGTCAATAAAAAACCACATGAGAAAGAGGAGAAAATCCTCTGTTTTTCTATCTTCATCAATCAGACGCTCTTTCTCTCTCTCTACAAACAACAAAAAACCCAGTTTATTTTTTCTGCATATTATCAGGAAAGGAAATTCCTTTTCTGGGTTGAAAGCTTTGGAGGCTTGTGGGTATGTTCCCTTTTCCTCTTATCTTTGTCTTTCAGCGATCTTTTTTGTGAATTTCTCTTCAGCTTAACCAGAATAGTACGGCGACTATTATCATTACCTACTTGGGATGTATAATTTATTTTTTTCCCACTAGTATCTTTCCTGGAAGAAGCTTGGTGCTTTGTGTTTGAAGTTGATTTGATCTTTTTTTTTTTTTTTTTTTTTTTCTTGGTTGTGTATTGTTTGATTTATATGTGGAGTTGGGTTTGTTTTTCTTTGGTTCTAAATTTATGTTCTGTCTTCCTGAGCTTTTCTTATTTGGATTTATGTAATCTTGATCTGTGGATTATGGTTTAGGTTTTGAGTTAATTTTTTTTGATCAAACACTAAAATTTAGTGAATTTTGTGAATTTGATCTGGGTGTCATACTTGCTCTTTGACTGATTGTGGTAATGGGTTTACGAACAATCCTAATTAAGTGTGTAATTTATTCTTTGTGTTTGTTTCATAGTTCTGGAGTGTAGATTATCATCCTGGCTGCAATATATAAATAAAGTTTGCAGCTTTTGTTTGCAGACTCGTTGGATCATAAATTCGCTTGATCTTTGTTTTATTTGGCTGACATAAATATAAAGTATTGTAGTAAGCTGACAAATTTATGGTATCTTTCTTCCCAGGTTCTGTAAGGGTATCTGAATCAACATCGTATCACCATACCGCGGTACCATCTGGGTTCTGTTATTGTTCGTGTTCTAGACTAATAGAAATCAAAGCTGACCTTAAGTTTGATTGGCCTGTTTGAGTAAAAAGGTGCTTGAAAAGGAGTATTTGGAGATAATTACTTTTCCATCAAGGAGTGATTTCATGTTTAGGAATGTAAGATGGCTGCAGGGACTGATTATCCACCTTCACTTTCCATGTTAGATGGCAGCTACAGAAAGGGAAATGTTACTGTGGTAAAAGATGAGAAATCGGAAACTTTTGAGATCATGAAACAGCCAAATGTTGGGAAACCTCCTAGGCACATCTCAGGAATTCGGCACTGTGTGAGCTCTGCCCAGTTGGCTCCTGCAACTGAAGTGGGTAGTCGATGTTCCAAGATTTTATTTACTATGTATGCCCTTTTTTCTTACTAAATTTGTTTAGCACTTAATGTTGCCTTTCTACTCCTTATTAGGAATTAGATGTAGGGGTTGTTAGCTCCAAGTCACCATCAGATGGTAACTCGACATTTGTACCTGTTTTCCGGTCGGGAAGCTGTTCAGAAATTGGATCAAAACCATATATGGAGGATGAGCATATATGTATAGACAATCTTCTTGACCATCTAGGTTCAACAACAAACTTCCCTTCTCCTGGAGCTTTCTATGGGGTCTGTAATTTAATTGTTGCACAATATACGTCAATTATCATAATCATTGTTAATTATTGGTACTTTTATAATTGATTAAGAAACCAATAATAGATTGGTTGTATTTCTAAGTTGTAACTAGTGCATAACCATCAGAACATGTGATGGCTTGTGCGAAACTGAACATTATTCTACTATGGCAGGTTTTTGATGGCCATGGTGGTACAGATGCTGCTTTGTTCATTAGAGAGAACATTTTGAGGTTCATGGTTGAGGATAATCATTTTCCATTTTGTGTAGAGAAAGCTATTAAGAATGCCTTCCTAAATGCTGATCATGCATTTGCTGATGAAGCTTCTCTGGATAGTTCCTCTGGTACCACTGCGCTGACTGTCCTTATCTTGGGAAGGTAAGTGCTGTGACCTCAATTCTATATCCTCTTGTCTATTATTTGTAAATTAGTGTTTGAAAGTTTTAACATCTCATATAAAATCTTTCATTGGTGGTTTATTAAACTACGATTTGTCTCCTATGTGAATTAGCTGTTTATTTGTGACAATTTATAGAGTAATTTGTCGAGATATATTGAAGCTTTTTCAGAAAACTAATCAACATGTAATCAAGTTGTTTTTACAGAGACCAGTCTTGTGTTTACGTTGTTATTGAGACTCTTCCTGCTAATACCGTCGTGAAAATTTAATGTTTTCCTATAACACATGCTCTGGATTAATGTTGTATATGATGCTTCCTTTCTGTATAAGGACTTGGCCGTTATTTGGTCTTTCTTAGTTAATCTTGTATATAATAATTAATACGAAAAATTCTTATGTCTCTTTCGTTGGAAGAAAAGAGTTGTAGATACAGCTATGTTTCTATGTTACATCGGCAATCTATAAATCATATAACTCATGATTGTCATACAATTTCATCTTTCAGAACAATGGTAATTGCCAATGCGGGGGATTGTCGAGCTGTGCTGGGGAAAAGAGGTAGGGCAGTGGAGCTATCGAAGGACCATAAACCCAACTGCATCTCTGAAAAGCTAAGAATTGAGAAACTGGGAGGTGCGGTGTATGACGGGTACCTTAATGGTCAACTATCAGTTGCACGGGCCCTTGGAGATTGGCATATGAAAGGCCCGAAAGGTTCCTCATGTCCCTTGAGTGCAGAGCCGGAGCTGGAAGAGATGATCTTGGGTGAGGAAGATGAGTTCTTGATTCTTGGCTGTGACGGACTGTGGGATGTGATGAGCAGTCAGTGTGCAGTCACAATTGCAAGGAAAGAATTGATGCTTCACAATGATCCTGAGAGATGCTCAAGGGAGCTGGTAAGGGAGGCCCTCAAGCGCGACACGTATGACAACCTGACAGTGGTGATAGTATGTTTCTCCCCTGACCCTCCGCCGAGGCTTGAAATCCCGAAGTTCAAGTTCAGTAGAAGTATATCGGCAGAGGGTCTGAATCTTCTTCAGGAGGCATTGGATAGTAATGCGTGAATTGGATTTGATGGTAATTGTAGCCTTTTGTGAAAATGATGCTGAACTGTTGTTAGCTGTTTAGTGTTCTATTAAGGCTTGCCCTTGTTTCTTGGGAAATAATTACTTTTGTTTCGTAGGATTTGGCATTTGAGTAAAATTTATTGTACATAATGACTTCAATTATATATCATCTGAAAATTCGTTAGATTCATTTTGAGAGTTCATGGTGTTTCCTTCTTCCTTTCACCTTGAGAGTTCATGGTGTTTCTTTATTCTTCCCTTCAGCTTAATTTTTTTTGTGAAAAAAAATCCATATGGTCTTCAAAATCTTGAGTGTTACACCTACTTTAGCACAGGCAATCTAGTTTAAAAGATTATCTATAGATTAAAACCTATTAAAAAACAAAATGTTTTGAAAGAATATTTTTAAATTGGATATGGATCTTTTGTTCAAATTTTCCGTCTTGACTCCTTTTTCCCTGTTCAACAGCAATAACTGGTTATACAACATGTTTATAATTTGTCCCTGCCTGCTTTTATATGTTATATATAATTAATCACTTCAAAAAGTTTATGTGAAAGGAATATACTTTCTCAACACCTTCTCTTTCTCCCAATCTACCTCTTTTATTCTTGCCACTTTCCCTTTTTCAAAACAAATATATATATATATATATATATATATTTTTAATCATTTTTTCCCAGACCTCAGATAAATCTTTCCTTGCATTTTAAATAGAAACAAAAATTAGGCGATAATATTCCAAGAACACCAATCAAAGATGGTTCTATTAAAATTTAAGTCAAAATTCAAATGTTGATCGTTTAGCTGTCCCAGTGTATTTTGTTGTAGTAAAAATACTTTTCAATGCTTGACCAAAAATAAGTTAACAGAAAAATAACAAAAAATAAGAAATTACATTCAAGTTCTTTTAATTTCAAACAACGCACTCTGAGAAATCTATTACAATGATTTTGTATAGTGATGATATGTTATCAAAAAAATATGAGATTTGCACAGCGTAGTGTTAGCCTGGCTAAAAGGCAGATAGATTGGAGTAGCTGTGTAGGATAGGGAAACATAAACTTACAATATTACCAAAAACTATGCTCGCCCGAGGTGAAGATTCGCATGCCTACATATTCGCAAAATTCCTGAAAGAACAGAGATAGAAAGGAAGGTAAAGTGTATTTGATTCATAAATACTCAGGTTCGAGCTCTCTTTGCTGAACCATGCTCAGATTCTTCAGGTGCTTTTTCTGTTTCATTCTCATCATCACCACCCTTCTCTTCCTTGCTGGCTTCAGGTTTGAAGGTCCAACCAGCAAACTCAGACTCTGAGAACAAAGAGGTTGGAGTTGCTTTGTAGAATGCCAATGGAACCTGTTTTACCCTTCGTCTAATCTGAAACATAAAATTAAATTGGTTTTAAGATTACCTGCAGAGCATAAATAGATTAAAATAAAAAATAAAAAATAAAAAAATGCTTAAACTCACCCTATTTTTACATTTAGTACACCTAAAACACCTTTATTTTCATTTTTCTCATTTAACCCCTCCCTCTAATTAATCGATAAGTTTCATATACCCTATTTATTTGTTAAGTTTACTAAAATCTCCTGTCAGTCAAGCGTTAAAAAAGGTTACAACCGATGATTTTTATCTGAATTTTAACCTTTCCATAATTTTTTTGCTTATTTATTCTTTCCTTTTAACAACTTTTTTATTTTATTTTTTAATTTTTTTATTTACTTATTAGCTATTTGATATGAACCTTTTCTACTTAGATTATTGGTTATATATGATTTATTGTTGCTTTGGATGGAAAGTATAAATATTGTAATCATGTGACTGCAACAAGTACAAATTTCATATAAATTATGTTCACCAATAATAAATAATATCGTAAATTTAGTTGATAATAATATAATAAAGAACCATATTAGATTTTCTGGGTAATAGATCATAAATTAGTTGTACCTTAACCAATAAGATATTGCACATTTAAACAGTGTTTTTACATTTTTTATAACTTTTATATACCACACGTTTTATAAGGCTATGTTAATCATTTTACTAGTTTATTAACGTGTTAACTAACAAGAGGCGTCACATCATTTTTTCAAAATAGAGGAGTTTGACTTTATTAAATAAAAAATATAGGGGGTTTAACTGCAATTATCCCTAAATAAAATAAGGAAAACCTCTCAAGCTGAACAAAAGGACTTCGTTAATACACACATACATATAAGAAATATTTGCAGCATTAAATAATTTATTCCAGATGAATTATTTTGATGCTAAACCCTGTTGACCCATTAGTGTAGTTTAGTTGGGATACTGTTCCGGGTAGGAACATTAAATTAGTAACCCAAGCATACTCATAAGAAGCACCGTCTTATTTTTTATTATCTTTTTCTTCCCCTAACAAATAGATTCTCATCAAGACTGATTCAAGTAATAACGTATTTTCCAGCAACCAGTATATTATAATTACCTCCTCCCCAAAAATTGTCGCATATGACCCTGAGCTGAAATCTTCTATTGAAATTTCTGTTGTTTTGGCTCTGACTGTAAGATCATTCTCAAGTGACAAAACAAATCTAGCAGCAAAAGAAAGAAAACAGTCAGATGCATAAGGGACAATGTCATAACTTAATCTGAGAACAAACCTGCATCATTGCTGCATCAAAACACATGTACCTTGAAACAGGAGGGCAGTAGTGGTGTCTTAGACTATCAATTTCCCAAAGTGAACTTCCTGCTCCAAAAAGAAAGTCACTTTCATGAACATAGAAAAACCACCAGGGTTTCACATACCCTATGTACATGTTACATGCATGTCTATTTCTGTATGT
This sequence comes from Ziziphus jujuba, assembly GCF_031755915.1. Taxonomy (NCBI): domain Eukaryota; kingdom Viridiplantae; phylum Streptophyta; class Magnoliopsida; order Rosales; family Rhamnaceae; genus Ziziphus; species Ziziphus jujuba. The sequence goes on from NC_083387.1 coordinate 19,686,466, forward strand.
AACTAAGTGGAATTAGAGAAACATTCTAAATTCACATCAGCATGGATCTACCATGCAGGAAAAGCAAATGAAAGAAGATACATACTGATGGCATTTGACTTCTTTGGATCACTTTCCCCATTATTAAAATGATCAATGCCTCGTTTTCTGACAGATATATCTGCCCTTTTTTTAGATTCATCCTCACCGTCAGCAATCCTTTCTTCTGCTTCTGAATCAATTTTAGCACCTGGACCAACATTTTCCTGCAAAAACATTAGGCAAATGCAACATAAATTATTAAGTCAAGATGCAATCACTCCATATCAGAAGAAACAAGATCATATCCCAAGTACTCCTTTAAGGTAGTCAACAACAGAGTTTCCATATCCAATTATTGGTTGAGGCTGATTAATAAGTGGTCATTCTCTAAGCTAATCACAATGAAAACATCCCCTTACACAGATAATCTATAGGGTGCAAACAACAAACAAAATAATGGAACTCCATCCAAATCCTTTAATAGCAAGCACTTTAACAGGAAATTAAAAGAAATAAATAAATAATGAACAGACCATAAAAAAGAACACAATTTCTGTCAACTTGACTCCAGATTTTCCTAAACTTCAATCATAGATGCTCCTCGTGTATATTGTTTATAAAAGTTGAAAAAATTAGAAAGTTAAAATACATACATATATACATATATATATATATATATATATCAACATCATCCAAAAAAAAGTCAAAGAAAAAGAATGATTGTGACTCTGTGCAATTTTATTGAAATAAGTGACATATTTGCTCCAATTACAAATTCTTTCTCACTGGTTTCTACTCTATTGTACATGTCAATAGCATAAAGATATTCATTAGACGGTTCTCTCTTCTCTAAGGTCCATCATACTTTCTTAATAGCCTATTTTAACAACTTTTCGAAGACAATAAATACTAAATTCAGACATTTAATAGTCTAATCAGGATCTACGTAAACTTACAAATTATGCAGGAGACTTCCTAAATAATTCACCCAAAAATAAAAATAAAAAAGGAGTTTCCTTAATAATGAAGTTCACTTGTTTCATAATTCAAGTAACAAACAGGCAGAATACTTCCAAGGGGCACAAAAAAGTGGGTTTCCAGTCTCTGCACTGCACATATGGAAGCCCACAAACTGCACAGCCTTTTAACCTTACTTTTACTCTGATGATAAAAGGGAAGCATAGCCCTTTTAACCTTACTTTTACTCTGGTGATAAAAATGGAAGATGGATAAATCAACAAAGACAAGGTCAATATCAAACTAGCATTGATCCTCACCCGATGCACCAAACAGTTTATTGATGGATGTCTTCTTAGAAGATTATGAATTAATGCAATAATCACCAACGCTCCTGAAGGAGGAACCGAAATAGACAGCCTGCTCAGTTTCTTAGCAAAAGCAGCAGCCAAATACGCAGGAAGAAGTGGTGATTTTAAGCAAGAATCCAGAAGCTGCAGAAATTAAATTGCATATTTAGAAAGTAATGAGTTACTATAATATAAACAAACACCAAATTTCATATCACAATTTCGTTTTCTATCCTCTTTTAAATTTCCTATCATTCTATATGCAATAATTATGTCAAACCAAACGAGTCTTACAATAGTTCAAGCAATTACACAACCAACAATGTTTTTAACACTTGTGAGTCAGACCAAACTTCCAATTTCCATGACAAACAAAACAGACTTGAAGCAGAAATAAAAAATTAAACAAAAAAAGGCATATTATACTTTCATGTGTCAAGATAAATTTAAAGATTTATATCCCATGGCAGTAGAACTAATGACCATTACCTGGAAAAACTTTGCACGATGCTTTGCCATGAAGATTGAAGGCACCAATAGTGCATAAAGTTTTTCATAAAAGTTAGGGTACTCTAAACCATGTTGTGTCATGAGTATAAAGAGGCTACTAAGAGCCATAACACTGATGACGCCACCAATGTCATATGATCTTGTTAAAAAGTCACTGCAGAAAGACAGGTAATGAATCAGCACCTAAGTTACAAAGTAATAGAACACGTAAAAACTATTATTTAAGTTTACCATAACATAATGGGATTAGACAGATAAGGAATTACTGCCTGATGGAGACTGACAAGAACCTGAGATCAAAAGGCAGACATTTTAGGAGTCAAGAAGGCCTAAGAAAAGCATCTATGATTAACAGATGGTGTGCACAACATGGTGCTTAAGTATTGACTATCATGTCCAATTTTTGAATAAAAGTGTCTATCAACTAAATGCTCCTAACTCACTACCCAATCTGCCCCAAAGCTTCCAACTCAAACCTATTAATCCTTTTTGACACCTAAAGACAAGAACCTAGAGAAGCTTCAGTTGCTTGACAAGAGTACAAATGTTTAACAAATAATCTTACCTCCTTGTACACATCAAGTGGAAGTGGCAACCTAAGAAATGAAATCCACGCTTTGGTAAATTTTAGTTTAATCCTTTTAGCAATATTTGCCGGAGACAACATCTGCACAAATTAAGAAAGCAAAATGTAGCTAAAACTTTAATCTCAGAGTAAAGAGAAATACAGTGGACTACATAACAGATTTATAGATGAAAGAGTTTCTCCACTAAACAGCAATATTAACACATCCTAATCATTAGATAAGTGATATTTTACCTTGAAATTATTCTTCTTCACCTTGTTTTGATCATCTTCTGCTTTCTGGTTTCCAGAAAGCTCTTCATTTTCACCTTTATTAGATAAAAATCATAATCAATAAAAATGTAAAACCAATGTGAGATGATTAATTAGTAACAGGTAGTAATCAATCTTCAAATTTTATTGCTGAAAGGTTAGTACAAAATGAGTACTTGATAAACTGATACATCCCATTTATCATATTAATAGCCACTACTGAAAGGTTAGGAGGAAGTAAAAAAAAAAAAAGAAAAAAAAAATTAAAACATAAATACAAAGTTCAAAAGTTAAATCACCTGATCCACTCCAAATCTCAAAATCAGTTTTTTCAACCGAGTCTTCTAGCAAGGGTACATGCGATAAAATATAATGCAGCTTGTGAATTACGTTCTCTGTGCTGCAACAGAAGTAAATTGTTAAATAGTGAAATCAATAAAATTGCAGTATCAATAAGAAACCTGAAATATTTAGAAAATAGACAAATTCTGCTTTAAAAAAAAAATAAATAAATAAATAACAAAGAGTTAAAAGGGGTTGACATGGACAATAAAAAGATTAGGAGAAAACAGAATCTAATTACACATAGATGCATGCAAAGAACCAGCCAATGGTTTTACTTTCAATTCCAAGAAACCTTATGCATAATTGAAACATCCAAAATAAACAAGTAAAATCTTCTTGGTGATATCTGGAGTTAAATCTCTCTCCGTATATAAATAGAAAAAAACATAAAAGTTTTTGTTGTGTGTTTATGATTTCTGCATGAATAAATGTGGGAAATGAGTGGGGTGTAATGTTGAAACCACAATGGGCAAAGCAGATATGAAAATGATTATATTATAATGTTGAATGCAAAATAACCAGAGTGCAAATCCAACAGGTAATACATTTGATTATGGAAAAAGCATACTTCACATTAGCTAAGACTGCCAAGTCATTCAGTAGTATTTATACCTTAATGTTTCCAATCAACATTATCATAACAGTTAGCAAAGTCATTCCATGCACAAAAGGGGAGACAAACATCATTGACGTCAATTATCAAAGAAAAATCTAGCAGTGGAAAAAACAATGAAAACTCATCTCATGACAGTTAAAAAACATGAATTACTATTTTTCCCAGAGTTCCACAACCTCAGTTGATGTCGAAAGCATGTATATATTACAAACAATTTTATTAAAATGGTAAACCAAATCTTTTAACAAAAATGAAATGCAAGAAGCATAGGATAGAGATTTAGTTGTGTAGTGAAACATATAGATCATACTAACCTTTCTCTAGAACAATTCTCATTGTTTCCATCTTTACTCAATTTTTTATCATCTAACAGGGATGCAAGAATCAGTTAACAAATAAATAATAAAAAATAAAAAAATCAAACGAAAAGAAAATAAGTTTTGAAAAGGACCAAGGAAGGAAGTACCTGAGGTTTCCTTTGAATCCAAAGTTTTAGCAATTTTTTCCACACTAATGAAGGTAAAATATCTGCAGTGAACATATTCATGTAAGAATTAATGATTCTGATATTCTTTATAAATTTACCACAAGAATTGTTATTCATATAAATCCGACATAGGTACAAATACATGAAAATGTCAACATTACACTTTTTTTGCAATTGACTATCCTGTTGCTTTTTTGATGATTATATACGAAGTATCAAACATAACTCCGTGACAAAGATGCACACAGTAAAAAATTAGCTTCGAAGCAAAGATATGAACACCCAAAAGAAAACAACCATAAAGAAGGAAGCATTGTGATCATACCGGACATCCATGTACTTGAAATACTTTGAAGCTAGCAACTCTAACAAGAAATCCACAGGGGATGTGGAATGAACCTAATTATGAAAAATAAAATAAAATGATTTTATAGAACTTCCTAACAAGTTTTAAATTAACAAATATAAAGAAAAAGAGATATCAAAATTATCTTAAATTAATAAATTAACAACAATTAAGCCTACTATGAGTATAAGAAAAAACTTACAATGCTATATATAAACCTGTGGTATATAGCAGAATGAAAATTTCCCCTATTGCCGAGTTTCACAAACTCCATTATCGTATCCAACACCACCTCCTATACCCACAAAATCAGACCAATTCACAACCAAAATAAGAAAAAAACCAATAAATAATTCAAAAAAAAAAAAAAAAAAAAAACCTTGAGAGTCTCATCGGATTGCGGAGAAAGCGAGACGTCAATGAGAAGCTTGACGAACTCGTCGAACTTGGAGCGGAGCCAAGTGCGGTAGATGAATTCGGGATCGTCCTGGGAATGGTTGAGAGAAGAAGGGGAGTTGGAAGAAGAAGGAGGTAGGTCAGGGAGGAGGGGGGTGAAGAAGGACTGGAGGGAGAGGAGGGATTCGAGGACATGGTGAGGAGGGGAGGATGGGGAGACGTAGGAGAGAAGGAGTGGAAGGTTGTTGATGTGGGATCGAGAAGAGAGAAGCTGGTGGCCTAGGGTTTTCAGGTGCGAGAGTGTGGAGGAGTTCTTCTTCTTCTTCTTAGTTTTCTGCTTCTCAGAGTGAATGGAAGCCATTGTTGGTCCGCAGTCAAAAAGCTTTCGGCGGACGAACCAAAAATGAGACGCAGAGACAGAGACTATGAAGCTCTTATGTTCGGAGGGGTTTATGGAGGTTTTACCGTTTTAGGCCGTTCGTCCACAGAGCTAGAACCCTTTCTCATTGTTTGTTAATAAATAATAATAATAATAATAATAATAATGATAGTAACTATTGTAATAGGTTGAGAATCATCAATTTTTTTTTATTATTTATTTTTTTGATAAAGAAAATTACCAACTTATTTTCTAAATTTTTATGAAAAATTATATAGGGTTGAAAAAATGTACAAAGTGAAACCCGCTTGCATAGTTTTTAGTATTAAAAAAAAAAAAAACAGAAAAAATGTACAAAGTGAAACCCGCTTGCATAGTTTTTAGTATTAAAAAAAAAAAAAACAATTTTTTTTTTTTTTTTGGGTAGCTTCCATTGTATTATTCTTTTTTTTTTTTGGAAATGTATTACTCATTATTTAAACCAAAAGATCAATAATTACATTGCCATTTAAGATTGTTCTAACCGATGAAAAAATTTGACATTAAGAAAGATTATTATTTTATAGAGGTTTATTTATTACATGCCAGATGTTATTTAGAAAAGAATAATGCCAATCTATAATATTAATGGTGCTTATGGTCATGTTTGTTTCATTGGATTGGCAGGTCAGGATAGGACACAATCCCAGTCTGATGTTTGGAAAGCAAAAATGGGAAGGGGACAGGTTTGTCCTGTTTGTCAGGCCCTTAGCCCCTCGGCTTGGCCAAGGCATGGTTGGTTTTGCACCATGCCAAGGTGAGAGTGGGTATGTCTGTGATGGGCACAACCTTGGCAAGCAAGGCACGGTGATGTGCTATGTTGGTGCATAGCAAGGCACGACATGGGTTGATGCCTAGCTTGCCTTAGTGGATGGCATGTTGGCGGTGCATGACAAATGTGCGGGTTGGCTAAGTGCTGGCACGGAGTGGTGCCAGGGTACAGTGTGGCCCACGCACACAGCAAGGGCTAACATGCATGTGTGCGTGTGCAAGGGATCGTTCAGTTGTATGGTTTTGGACAGGCGTGCGAAGCATGTCGGGTGCGCACACAGAGATGAGTGTCAGGCGCACAGACAGTGCCTGATGCAGGCGTGCGGAGCATGTCGAGCACACACACGGACGTGGATGGCAGGTGCACGAGCAGCGCCTGACACATGTGCGGGCTGGTGTTGGTGCACCTGAGCGGGGGCGCGAAGTGTTGGCGCGTAGCCTTGCTTGGGCGCGGGCTGATGGCTGCATGGCGTGCATGCAGGCATGCCATGAAATGGTTGTGTGTGTGTGTCTTGGCTGACTTGGATGAGCGGTTTCTAGCAGTTATGGGCGGTTAGACCTGCTGGGTGTCTTGGTGGCATACATCCAAGGGTGTTGGAGATTCTGTCCTTAGAGATGGCTTATAATGGCATGTGACAGCATGCCATGGGCAGTTGAGGGAGGCAGCTGTAAGGCCAGGTGGCTTAATTTGGCTGGTCCAGCATACCCAAGACAGTTAGGCTTAATTTGAGACTGTGTGCGCGCCCGACATGCTCCGCACACCTGCCCGAAGCCACATAGCTGCACGATCCCTTGCATACGCGCACATGCATGTTAGCCCTTACTGTGTGCGTGGGCCACGCTGTACCCTGGCACCACTCCGTGCCAGCACTTAGCCAACCCGCACATCTACCATGCATCGCCAACATGCCATCCACTAAGGCACGCTGGCATCAACCCATGCCGTGCCTTGCTGTGCACCAACACAACACATCACCGTGCCTTACTTGCCAAGGTTGTGCCCATCACAGACATACCCACTCTCGCCTTGGTATGGTGCAAAACCAACCATGCCTTGGCCAAACTGAGGGGCTAAGGGCTTGGGAAATCTGCCCCACCTGAAACAGACGACATCCTAGTCGGGTTTAGCTTCAGGTACTCCCCAATCTGCTTTTCAAACTGCCACAATGTTGCATCTCTCTCCCAAGTAGCATCAGCCTCTGACTCTCCCCTCCAATGTATAAGAAAATCTGTCCTCCGTGTCTTCTTGCTATACCCTTTGGTTCTATGAGCAAGGATCTTCTCCACATCTTTGTCAAACTGTTTCCTCACCACAGGAGGGGCTCTCTTTGTTTGCACTCTATCTGGATGACCAACATCTTCATGAAATGGCTTCAGGAAACTCACATGAAAAGTTGGATGAATCTTCATCCTATCTGGCAACAACAATCGATAAGCCACATTCCCAACCTTCTTCATTATCTCAAATGACCCTTTATATTTGTGGACCAATGCTCAATGCACCCCAATACCAATAAGTTGCTTTTGAATTTGTGGGGTCAATTTCAACAACACTTTCTCCCCCACCTGGAAGTCAACAGGTCTTCTCTTGGAGTCTGCATACTTTTTCATCCGCCTAGAAGCCTTTGCCAAGCTGTCCCGAGCTTGTTCCAACAAATCCTCCTTCTCATATATAAACCGATAAGCTGCTGGACATGCATCGTTATGCTTCTGCCTCAGCACTTCTTGAGGCTTCATTGGTTGTCTTCCAAATATCAACTCTACAGGGCTTAAACCTGTAGAAGATGATCTTTGTACATTATAGCTGAATTGGGCAACATTAAGTAAACCTACCCAATTCTTCTGGCTTGCAGTCACAAAGTGCCTTAAGTAGTCTTCTAGCAAAGCATTCACACGTTCCGTTTGTCCATCGATTTGAGGATGGTTTGCAGTAGAGAACTTCAATTCCGACCCCAACAACTTGATCAACACAGTCCAAAACCTTCCAGTAAAATGGGCATCCTGGTCACTGATTATATCCTCTGGTATACCAAAGTATTTCACAAAATGCTTGTGAAACAATTCAGCAGCAACATTGGCAAGGCATGCATGTGGTGCAGCAATGAACATGGCATATTTAAAGAACCTATCCACTGCCACCAGTATTGATCTCATCCCCTCAACATTTGGTAATCCCACAATGAAGTCCATAGAGATAGACTGGAAAGGTTTCTTTGGAATGGGCAATAGTTGTAACAAACCAGCTGCCTTCTTCTTCTCCAACTTGTCTTGTTGACACACCAGATAAGTTCGTACATATGCTTCCACATCCTGCTCCATCTTAGGCCAATAATAGGACCTGGCCAGCGACACCACCATGCGTTCCACACCTGGATGGCCCACCCAAAGAGAATCATGAGCCTCACGCAGCAACTCTCGCCTTATACTACCACCAGTAGGGACAAACAATCTACCACCCTTAGCATAAATAAGATTTCTCTCAAGCCAATATCTCCGTACCAAGCCCTCTTGGATTTCCTTAGCAAGCTTGATATATGCAGCATTCTTCAAGCTTTGCTCCTTAATCCGCTCCAGAAAATCTGATTCGACATGGGAAATTGCAACAACATATGCATGCACTTCCTTCCTCCTCAAGGCATCTGCAACCTGATTTTGCCTTCCGGGTCGATGTACCCAATCAAAGTCAAATTCACCAAGACATTCCTGCCATCGTGCCTATTTTGGGATTAATTTCTTCTGTGTTTTCAAATATGTGTTGGCCAATTATCAGTCACCACAGTAAACTTGGTACCCAGTAGGTAATGCCTCCAAACATCAAGACAATGAACCACCGCTGTCATTTCTTTCTCATGTGCTGAATACCGCTGCTCTGCTTCCTTAAGTTTCCGACTCTCAAATGCAATTGGGTGATCACGCTGCACTAGCACGCCACCAACTGCCCTTTCCGAAGCATTTGTATGTACTTCAAACGGTATGCTAAAATCAGGCAACTTCAAAATAGGTTTTGTAGAGATAGCCTGTTTGATCTTCTCAAAGCACTTCTAGCATCTCTCATCCCACACCCATTTAGCATCCTTCTTTAGTAGATCTGTAAGAGGGCTCACCTTCTTGGAATAGTCTTCGATAAACCGATGGTAATAGTTAGCTAGTCCCAAGAAAGACCGCAAATCAGCAACTTTTGTGGGAGGAACCCACTCCATGATTGTTTGCACCTTCCTGCTATCCATTCGAATCTGTCCTTGGCCAATCTAGTGGCCAAGGAACATTACTTCTGAGCGACAGAACTCACATTTCTCCTTCTTCACATATAGTTGATGTTGCCTCAACCTAGCAAACACCATCCTCAAATGCTCAATGTGAGCATCAAGGCTCTCACTGTATATGACAATATCGTCCAGATAAACCACCACAAATTGATCCAGGAACTCATACAGCACATCATTCATTAAGTTATAGAATGTGGCAGGGGCATTGATGAGACCAAAGGACATCACAGGGAACTCATACGAGCCATACCTTGTCACACACACTGTATTTTGTTCATCACCTTTCGCAATCTGCACATGCTAATAACCCGACCGCAAGTCTAACTTTGTAAAAACAGAAGCTTTGGACAACTGATCAAACAAATCCTGGAAATTAGGTACCGGGTACTTGTTCTTCACAGTTATTTTGTTCAAAGCCCTGTAATCTACACATCCTCAACGAATCATCTTGTTTCTTTTAGAATAAAACAAGAGCATTGTAAGGGGCCTTGGATGGTTGAATACAACCTGCATCAATCAACTCATCCAATTGCCTTCGCAGCTTAACCAATTCCGATGGGGCCATTCGATAAGGAGCACGAGCAGGGGGTCTCGTACCGGGTTCCAAATCGATCTTATGATTAAATGCTCGACGTGGTGGAAGTGTCTTTGGCAATTGAGATAGATCTGACCCATCTAGAGATTGGGTCACTTTTGTCTGAGTGAGCTCTCTTTGAAGCCTCTCTAGCTTCCCCGTTCGAAGCATCTTCGATCTCACATCTCCAAGCTGACCATCTCCTTTGAAGCATCTCTGGCCGATGAGCATGTCTTCTTCTTCTGCTTCGTTGATCTTCCATCATCATCTTCTTGTTCTTCTTCTTTATTTTTTTTACGTTATTTTTTTAGCTGAAAATTTGAGAAATTGTTTTGGGAAATGTCATTTGCTTCGTCGATCTTCCATCATCATCATCTTCTTCTTCTTCTTCTTTGGTTTTTCACATCATTTTTTAGCTAAAAAATTATGAAATATTTTTGGAAAATGTCATTTGTTGATCTGCGAAATAAGCTTCGATCTGTTTATGTTAGGGCTTGATTTGATATTTAGGAAGAAGAAGGCTTGATTTTGGAGGCTTAAACCACCTTTTGAAGTATCTCTGGCTGGTGAGTTCTTCTTCTTATGCTGCATCCTTCTTCTTCTTCTTCTATTTCGTCAATCTGCCATCATCATCATCTTGATCCTTCTTCTTTGTTTTTTTAAGTTATTTTTTTAGTTGAAAGTTTATGAAATTTTTTGGGGAAATGTCATTTGCTTTGTCGATCTTCCACCATCATCATCTTCTTCTTCTTCTTCGGGTTTTTGCGTCATTTTTTAGCTAGAAAATTATGAAATTTTTTTGGGAAATGTCATTTCTTGATCTGCAAAATAAGCTTCGACCTATTTATTTTAGAGCTTCATTTGATATTGAGGAGAAAGAAGGCTTGATTTCGGAGGCTTAAACTAGATCTAAAGCATCGGGTGTGGAAGGTAAGTGTTCTGTTTTTGCCAATCACTTATGTGATGCTTATTATCATCCGTTGGGTAGATTCATTCTGTTTGTGATGTTGGTTTGAGAATTACAACTAATTTGAGTAATGTTTATGTGCAAAGAATTAGAATTGATGGTGATAGTCGGGTGATAGTTGTGTGTTTGGTTAGATGTGTATTCCATTAATGTTGTAAAAGAGGCCTTTGAGTTGGGATGCTGATAATAGAGAGAGAAGTGTGTGTACATTCTTTTTCTCTTTCTCTTGTTTCAGTTTGTTTCTCTTCCCCTGTTTAGCCATATTACTATTTATTTTTAATCAAGTCAAACGATTTTGAGATTTCCAAGTTAGCTATTACCTCTCATATGGAATTTAGGATTTCATTCGCCAAGTACGCATAAGGCATGATAGAAGTGGTTTAAGGTAGGTGTGTTTGTTTGTGAGCTGCAACCTGTAATTAATATGCTATATTTCACTTTGGGCTGTGTATATACAAAATAAGAAATGCCTTACAAGAAGTTAGAATTTCATCAGACAAGTCTTTATGTATACATTACTACTTGAAACTTACACACAATTAATCAGTTCGTATGAAGATAAGTCCTCTATTCAATCTTGATAGAATTAGGATAATAAAAGTCAATTTGTTGGGGTGCTAGTTTGCTTAAGAAAAATCTCAATAGAATTATGACATTCTGGATAATAGATGTTTGTTTGCGATTAAATAAACAAATTTTATGCAAACAAAAACATTTATGATTGAATAAACCAATTTTATGCAAACAGAAACATTCATCTTTTTTTGTGTAAGTTCTTCTTACTCTGGCTCTCAGGTTTCTTTGCTTTTCACTTTTGGAGGAGTTTTGGTTTGACCTTAAATATGAAAAATAGTAAAACCCATTTATATACATGACCTGAAAATCTGAAAAATGGTAAAAATAATTTTGGCTATTAGACTAGAAAATTTTCCAACTAAATTCATGGAGACTTGAAGAATCTTTAACTATATTATTTTTTTTAAAAAAATTATCATTATTATTTTTTTTCCAAGAAATCTCCACTAATTTTGGTGGGTAAGAAGAATTACTTGGGTTTTTATCATACTAGCTTCCTATTTCTGTATTTTGTAGCGAATGTTTAAATATTGGTTGTCATATTTTGGTATTTTAATTAGCCCCTTCTCAGTGTTTTCTATCTATCTATCCATATATAGTTTGGGTTATGTTTATGTATAATATGTTATCTGTCTAATCTAGAGCCAACTAAGTCGAAACCTTTTTAGATTGGATTTACTTTCTGTGGTTATGAATTTAATTACATTTTGATGGATTTGCTCTAATAAAGTGAATATAGTGAAATTTGTTATTCCATGCAATTACATCTTTGTCAAAGTGTTAGTTGCTATTACTAACATAAAAAGAAGACTTTTATTAGCAAATACTGCTTCTTTGTCAAGGTTTTTTTTTTGCTCTTTCTCACATAAAGTATACCCCATTAGTACCTCATTGCTGTTGATGATATTAAGCGTAGGTTTTTTTAAGTGGTTATTTGTACTTTTTGTTCCTGCTTAGCCTTTTGCCACTGAAAGACTTCAAAAAACCCAATCAAATTGCTTCCTCTGTTTTCTTTTTTTAATTCTTGTTGCAATTACTAATCCAATTGTTGTATATTTGGGTCACATGAGGTTGTGTATGTTAATTTTTACTGTTATGTTGGTTAGATTAGTGCTAGATTGTCCTTTGGTAAACTCGGATGCAATGTCAAGAATGTGGGAAAACTGGATTTGGACTTGGTTGCATAATGTTGCAGGAAGATGCAAAGTTGACATTTTGATCTCTATTTAGTTTTTTGGATTGAATTGCTGTATTTGGCAAGCTGAATTTTATATTTCAGTTGCCTACTTACCTGTTGGATAATCAATATTATGTTTTGCATTGTCTTTAAAGAAAGAGTTATCGTATCCTATGCTTTTAAATATTTAATTCTTTACTTTCCTTCTACTCTTTCATACCCAATATATTGGTTTCAAACCATCAAACAAATCGTCAAAGTGAAATTCCTAGAAAAATACAAAATATTCAATTTTTTTACAAATGTCATATAAATATCATTAAATTATTGTTTATTTAATTTTAAATAATTTATGAAATATTATGTTATCATTTACTTTTACTTTATTTCTAAACTTATATATTAATTAATATAATTTGTGGGTGTAAAAACAAAAAATAAATTTTGCATGTAAATATAAATAAGATTTTTTTTTTAAACATAACAATAATTTTTAAAATTTTCATTTAAAATAAAAAAAGAACTTTAATTATAAAATAGTCCAATCCAATCCGATCCTGCACCAAACGTTGGACAACTTGTTGACCATTTAGTCCATAACTGTGCCAAACACAGTACTGCACTATTCTATCTGGTCCGATCCGGACCTATCCTGTCCGATCCGAACCTATCCTGCGTACCAAACGCCACCTAAATGTTATCCATGCCTAATTATCTATGCACAAGAACACATGAACAAAATTTAATATTCTAGTATCTATAACCATTTTGGAGTTCCAAATTCTCTCTTCAACAAGAAATACCATCCTGACTCAGTTGAGATTTAAGAGCTCCATATACTATCCTCCAAAAAATTTGCATTAGCTGAGATTCTGTAGCTGAAACCCCACCTTAGGTCACCTTGTGTTGCATATTGTGCAAACATGGGATATGTCTAATTTTTTTACAGTCCCATGGTTTAGTACATGTGTGCCGAAAAAGTATAATAGCTATAAGGATAAGGCAATAAAGTTGGACATATTGATATCATAGTGAAACCAAAACTATGGCATCACTAGCTTTAATTTTGTGCCACTAACACCTCATACTGCATCAAGCATCTTCAATCCCAAGTTGGCTGAGGAATCTGGACCGAAAAGGAATACACATCTTGATGTTTGGTAGAGGAAAATAACTATCCCTGTGTACTCCGGTCTTGGTTCTCCATTCTGGAATATTAGGGAAAATCCAGACAATTACTCACCACTCCAATGAAGAAATCAAGGCTCATTTTCTCTAAATAAAATTTTAATGTATCACTAAGTCCATATTTTACCACTTTTTGAAATTTAAATTCAAACATTTGATGTGATCTAATGATCATCAAAGGTAAACACTAGTTTGTTAGATATATATATGAATATATAGTATATATATAGAAGTGCTATGGCACGAACCAGTTCGCACCATATGGAGAGGACTTTGACGTCCGTTTGCCTTCATCCATTTAATGAAACGGTGCATTGGCACCTCTTTTGGGGAAAAAAAAAAAAAAAAGACCCACATCCATCCATTTGCTTTTCTCTCCCTTCACTTTCCACGCACCATCTGACTGATTCTAAATAACAACAGCTCAAAATAAGCATCTAAAAAAAAAAAAGAACAAATGCACTTTCATTTATAATTGACCAAGATCTGAGACAAACAACACCAAAAGCAACAGAAAAATTAAATCCCCAACATTCGAAATGATAATTAACCAAGATCTGATAATTGACCGAAATCAAAACCATAATCCCAAAAAAAAAAAAAAAAATCTAAGCTGCTGGTTTAGGACTTTAGGAAAGAAGAGGATGAACTGCAGGAGAGGAAGAAGGAAGAAGGGAGGCTGCTGGTTTAGGACTTTAAGAAAGAAGAGTGATGAACTGCGGGAGAGGAAAAAGGAAGAAGGAAGACCTGCATTCCCCCCCCCCCCCCCCTCCTCTCCAAAAGAGGTGCTAATGCACCGTTTCATTAAATGGAGAGAAAAGCAAACAGATGGGTGTAGGTCTTGTTTTGTGGTTTTTTTTTTTTTTTTTTCAAAAGAGGTGTCAAGGCACCATTTCATTAAATGGAAGAAAGCAAACAGATGTCAGAGTCCTCTCCATATGGTGCGAATTGGTCCGTGCTATAGCACTTCTGAGTATATATATATATATATATATATATTTATATATTATTGTGTATGGACTTAGCATAATAAATAACTCACTTACAAAGTTTATTTGTGCCATTAATAATATTTGCTTATTTACTAACTTATGTAGTAAGACCGTTGGGCACACATTCTTTATAATAATCCAGTTGACTAACTTTTTTTAAAGGTCTATTGGCTTATCCATATTTTTTATTAAATTATAATTTTGGTGTGAGTTAAAATAATGGATAAGTCCTGTGACTTGCATGTGACTTTGATATTTAAAAAGCTGAGGCTTTATTAATAGGACAAGTGAGAGAAAATACATACATCGTATTTTCTTTATGGTTTTTTAGATATCACCTCATATTTGTAATAGAGATGTTAAAGTGTAGTGTGTCCATTTTAGGCACTACTATCATGTGTTTTCTATTTTGCAGATTGTATATTAAGATTATTAATGGCTGTTTTTGAAGGTTAGTACTTTTACCATTAATTTGTAATTTTAGTGGAATTTATTATGTGTGTGCGAGCCACATTTATTATTATTTTTGCTCTAATGAGTGGTATTCGAGCCACACACAATAAAATTCCATCATTTGTTTACTCTATATATATATATATATATATATGTATCGTTGTATATATATAAAAGCCAGTGATATGTGATCCATATATATTTATTTTATTTTAATTTTCCTTCTCTGAATTACATATATATTGGGACTTGTGCTTTATGGATCCTGTATATAAATATATATATATATATATATATATATTGTTCTGTGAAATAAATCGTTTTGTTTTCTAATTATGCTGAAAATTATTTTTTGTTAAAATAATGACAGGTATTGTTAAATGGTGTTTTTGTGTGAAATGGAATGGATTTGAATCGTTAATTTTGGTCTGAGACAAAGTACAACTTGTGAAACCCATGAAAAATCTTTGGTATATCCAAGTTGATTATGCTTTGGTTTTGGGTTGAAATTGATCAAAACTAGACCTCGATTCCACATGCCTGTCATTCGACGATTTGACCGCCATTATAATGGCTGGAAATGGCGACTGGAAAAAAGCCTTTTACTCAGGTTGAAACTAGGTCAATTTGCGTACCTGACTAGGTTTGGAAGATGATTCAAATGACACGTCATTTGGACAGTGCTGACATCATCAACATGATGTTAGAGGATATGTTCGGTGGTTTTGATGCCAGCATGACGTGTCCTACTGATGACAGTACAACATTAGATGACACGTTGCGAATTTTATGCTACTATCAACATGATGACATTAGCATGATGATATCAGCAAACATTTTTTTTTAAAATGGGATGGTGATGTCATCATGCTGACATCGATAATCCGTTTATAAAAAAAAAACAAAAAATTTACAAAAATTAGAGCTTTTATTTATTCTTATTTCCTTATTTATTTATTTATTTTTACTTCTTCTTTTTATTTATTTATTAAAAAATTTCATTCCAAATTTTGGTTTAAAAAACCTATGGCTAAAATTAAATATCTTTGACTTTCTCTAAAGTGGCTTTCTGCTTAGTTGGTATAGTAGCGTAGGATTTTAAATACTCACATATCGTGAGACTTATTTTATCTACATTATGCGTACCAATGTAGTATGTGTTGACATAGTAAATGGAATTTTATTTTATTACTTATTGTAAAATCTAATTTATCTAGTTTATGGGTGTCAATATAATGTTACCATAGTGGATAGGATGTTTTGGTAGTTACGTATTTCATAAAATTGTCAATATGTTAATTCTCTCCTACTTGTTAACCAGGATCTATATAGGTGATTAGGCTACGTTGTTGGTGGTTTTAGTTACTTTGTAGGACACTTAGAATGGTAGTGCAAGTTGATTGAATGCCATGAATGGCAAGTTTTGAGTTGCCCTATCAATGACTCAGTTTAAGGCATTAGATTGTGTTGATTTAGTTGATTGTCCTTGGCACGTATATGAATATATTTAGTGATACAAAGATCCTAGCAATATTTATATTCTGTATTTTATATTGAGGGGTTGGACAATAGTAATTGTATTATTTTATATTTTGAATACTTTGTTTTATTTGTTATTTTCACAGTTAATAGCACCCCGAATTTTCTACTAATGACTGCCATGATAAGTTGGATGGAACGAATTACTAGAAGTAAAAGAAAACTCTGGTTATGAATCAGACATTTATGAGGTTAGATATGATTTTAGAGATGGATCTATCGAAGATGCCAGTCGACGAGAGTAATGTTGTAATAAAGAAACAATATGAGGATTGGAAGTTTTCTAACAAATATTATATGATAAAGATGGAGTATATGCTAGTCTTCTAAAAGTGCACAACTGTAAAGAAGCTTCTTGAGGAAATAGAAAAGAAATTTATTAAGTTTGACATGAATGAGAAGTATCATTACTTGAATCTTTTGAACAATATTAAGTATGTTATAGTTAAAGGCGTGAAAATGCACATTATGTTACTTTCCTTTTATTATAACAAGCTTAAGGGTATTAAGATGGACATTGGAGAT
Source organism: Ziziphus jujuba (assembly GCF_031755915.1). NCBI lineage: Eukaryota > Viridiplantae > Streptophyta > Magnoliopsida > Rosales > Rhamnaceae > Ziziphus > Ziziphus jujuba. The sequence goes on from NC_083387.1 coordinate 19,703,778, forward strand.
GAATTCTTGATTTATTCTATAATGATAAGCCTTTTGTCTAATTTGACAGTATCAGGCCAAGCATGAATACCAAGAAGGAAAGATGCTACTTGGAGGAGTTTATTGTCATTCTTGTCAAAGAAGAGGATGATATTAAGTTAAACAGGTTGAGATCCATCGGGTATCGCATCAAGGGGACAAGCTTAAGAAGTTTTTTCAGAAAAAGGGACAAGGGTTTAAGCCCAACAAAAAGAAGTTTTCTAATGTGAAGTCCAAATTACACAAGGATGGTACTTATCCCTCAAGTGAGAAGAAGTATACTTCAGTGGAAAATGTAACTACTACAACAGATTGGATACAAGAAGACTGACTTTTGAAAACTAAAAGGAAAGCAAGAGAAGAAAGGTAATCTCTTGATGATTGAAATCAATTTATTGATGTGCCTATGAATGCTTGTGGTTGGATACTGGAACAACAATTCATGTTACTAATTCATTACAGGGAATGATAAGTCAAAGGGGACCAACCAGTCTTGAACAGCATGTTAACATCGAAAATAGCTCAAGAGTGAATATGGATATCATAGAAACAATTAAGTTAAAGTTTTCCACAGAATATGTTGTAGACTTGTAAGAAGTTTCTTATGCAACCTTAAGAAAAAAGAATTTGTTATTTGTTTTTCTTTTGGATAGTTAGGGTTATACTTTTTTGTTTCATAATAACAGAGTTGAACTTTAGAAGGATGGTAAACTTGTTGGTTAGAACTTTATGTAGCAATTTATATCAACTTGATTTATTTAGTAATGGTTTCAATTTTTTTGTTAATTCTATTGTAGCTGCTATTGTTGCTTTCAAACGCCCAAAAATTAATGATAATTCCTCAATGTTGTAGCATAAGCTTTTGGGACATATTTTTAGGTACAAAATGGAAAGGTTGGTGAAGGATGGAACCTTTCTAATCTTGATTCCTTTGACATATCAACTTGTATTGAATGTGTGAAAGGGAAACTCATTTCCAAAATTAGGAAGGGTAAGATAGCTATATATGGAGATGTTTTGGAGTTAATTCATATCGATGTATGTATACCTTTTACACCAATTGCTTTGGGTGGTTATAGGTATTTTATTACCTTTATTGATGACTTCTTTCGTTATGGACTTGTTGAGCTTATTCGTAAGAAGTTGGATTCTTTGGTTGCCTTTAAAGAGCTCAAAGTAAAGATTGAACTTTAAAAGAATAAGAAACTAAAGGCTGTGGATCTGATGGAGATTATGAATTTTACGGTAGATATGACAAAACTATATAAAAACCATGGCCATTTGCAATTTATTTGCATGAGTGCGATATTGATATGCAGTATACAATACCTGGTACTTTCTAGTAGAATGGCAAGTTGAAAGGAAAAATCGCATCTTATTGGACATGGTCTGTTGCAGGCAAATTTTAGTTTGTAGATTACTTATGGGAAGAATCTTTGAGGATAGCGGTTTATATTCTGAATTAAAAGCTGAGTAAATCTATTTCTAATACTCTTTTTGAGTTGTGGTTAGAAAGAAAGCCTAACTTGCACAATTTTCGAGTATGAGATTGCAATTGGATCTTAAAACCATCAGTGATTATTTTATTGGCCATTGTATAAGATCTAGAGGTTTCGGATTTTTTTGTCCATCTCACACCAGCAAGATAATTGAGCTAAATAGGGCTATTTATTTTGAAGATGATTTTGGATTTAATGACACCAAGGATCCAAGGGAGCTTAAATTTAGAGAAAAAGGTGCTTTCATTCCCAATGTCGATGTTCCTGACAAAGATATTGTTAATCCAATCATTGATGAATCAAAAGTCAATTAGGGTGAATCCATTATTGAAGAAGAGGATGTTCCAACTACTATAGATGCTGATGTGCCTGTGAGAAGAACATAGAGAACTCGGAGATATGCTATTCTTGATGACTATGAGGTTTATCAGCATGATCATAAGTTTAACATAAATGATAACTTAGATCCAATCACTTATGAGGAGGCTATAAGCAGTTTGCACTCAATTTTTTGGTTGGATGCAATGGAAGATGAAATGAAATGCATGGCATCAAATGGTGTATGAGACTTGGTTGAGTTAATGGGTATTTAAGATTAAGAAAGACTCGAATGGTCAAGTGGAGAGGTATAAAGCTAAACTTGTTGCCAAAAGGTTTAGCCAGAAGGAGAGAATTGATTATACAGAGACATTCTCTTCTATATCCACAAAATTATTATTGTGATTGTGGTTCATTATGACCTACTCTTTCTTTCTCTTTCTTTCCATTTCATTCAAATTCTGAATAAAATGAATTCAAATTGCTATTATTATAGACAAATTAAACAATACAGAATTTACATACACATAATCAAAGTTTTGCTTTAGACATAACAAATTTGTCGATAAATGAAAAAATGAGAATTCAAAGGGAAAGCAATCATAATTACCTATAAGGCACTTATTATAACAAATCACAGAATCTTGCAAAAGTAAATTTTTAACACAAAGATCCTAATTCTTTTGTGTTTCCAACACGCAAAAGTTAGACATTAGTTGATACACATACGTAGAACAATGTTATAATTATAAAACATGTTTAAAGGACAATATTCACATAAGTATACCATTTACCTGCATATATGTAAGTTGATCATAGCTCAAAGCTTTACTTTTAACATCTGGATTCAATCTGCCCAGTGAAAAAATTATATTATACAATTACCATGTTGAATCACTATTTCATAAACTGCTTTTCTAAGGAAAAAAAATAAATAAAAAGGTGTTGCCCAAGAGTACCTAGGAGACAAATAGTGGATACTTTGATGCAACACAGTTTTGATATCTAGAACACTTAACAATTATGATAGCAGGTTAGCTCAATGTGCAAGTCAAATGAACTTGACAATATAAATGTTATAAACATGATATTTACTTCAAAGCAAACTTAATGGTCTTTTTCGAATAATTCACATGATTGCATGCCATAATTACAACTGCTGCTAGTGGCATCTAAACAATACAGCTAAAAATTAGTTCAAAATGCTAATATCAAATGTTAACAATTCAGCACAGTTAAGTTAACTTCTTAGAAGAAAAGAGATAAAAATAGATTGTATCTTGAAGTTGTACTTCATCTATCTATCTTACTACACCTCTCCTTGAAAAATTAATAGAATATTTAGCACTTTAAACACCTATGAGGATAAATCTCATAGGTATTGAACATAAAATATAAGATGCACAAATGCTAACATCATAGCTTGGACTTACAAAAGAAAAAAGAAAAATAATATATATATATATATATATAGACGGTCAACTAATCAAGAGTAATAAGGAATTTAAGTGTGCATAATCTAAATAAGACAAAAAAAATGACAGGCTATTTCCTAGGAGAAAGGAAAGATAGAAAATTGATAAATTGATTTGCCATTAATGCTCAAGCTTGAAATTAGGAGTCTTTCTTAAATCAAACAGCCTAGATTCATGACAACTTCCTCCAAACTTCATTAATGAGATTAAATGGAAAGAGTAATTTCATAAATCATAGTAGGAAATGCAACTTTCAAAATGCTCTACACTCAAAGATTTACGATGAGGTTTTTCCTTTATTTATTTAGGAAAAGTAAAACAATTTGACCATACCATTTTAATTTTTTGGTTTCAAAAGCTATACTCATTTTGCATTAGAGACTATGAGTTTTCTAATGTTCTGCAAAAAATATTAAACTTCGATACACTTCAAAACTTTTCCAAAGTAAAATATGTAAACCTATAATTACTTTAAAATAATATTTTCTTCAAAGACTTTTCTTTATAGATTTATGACTACAAACCAAAACATCATTAAGTTAATGCTGTGAAAGTATATTACAATCTTCTAAGAGTGCTGAAAGACCTAATTAGCAAGGGCTTTCTATGTTACTTACACATGAATTGTCTATAAATCAAACTGTTTGCAACTATTGATTAGCACATACTTTCAAAGTCTTGAACAAGAGCCTTTAGCTGTCCACTTTCTTCTTTTAAGAGGTTCCTTTCTTCTAAAATTACAATAGTTAGTGAAACAGTGAATAATGATTTTTGTGAATTCATCCTAATTGTTGGAAAGATGGATAGAGAGGAGCCTAAAGAGGTTCAAAAGACTCGCCTAAATATAGAAAAGTATCAAGTCAATGAAGACACTTTAGGTAATTAATTGAAGGTGTGGGAAAAGACTAGAAAATGACTATATGGTACCGTAATGTTGACCTTGCCATGCAAGCAATATACTCTCATGGTGACTTTTATGTTATCTTTAGTGTGGGAATCAGTAGGATTTTTATAATACTTAATCGTCAATCTCATATATCTCATAAGAGGTAATAAGCCTCTCTTATATACAATTATGTTACAATTAGTTAGAGAAAAAATGGGAAACTAACTCCTAATTTATAGCCAGTTACAAATCAGCAACTAATTCTACCATACAAAGATTACACACATTTCAAAAATAGAATTTCCTAAACAGTAGGAAATAAACACGCTTTTCCAGCACTCCTCCTTAACTTGGAGCATGGATATCAATCATGTCTAACTTGGATAAATGTTCTTCAAACCTAACTAATGGTAGACTTTTGGTAAGGAAATCAACAAGTTGTTCTTTGGATGTAACGTAAGATATACATACACATAAGCCCTTCTTCGACCTTTTCTTTGATGAAATGTCTATCCACTTCCACATGCTTAGTATGGTCATGATGGGTTGGATTGTGAGCAATACTAATTGGTGACTTGTTGTCATGATATAACAGCATGGTGTTCTCACTTTAAAGTGATAATTCATTCATGATTCTGTTCAACCATAGAAGTTCACATATTCCTTGTGCAAGAGCTTGAAGTTCAGCCTCAGCACTACTCCTTGCAACCACTGGTTGTTTTTTGCTTCTCTAGGTCACTAGATTGCCCCATATAAATGTGCAGTACCCAGTAGTAGACCTTCTATCATTGGCTGATCTGGCCTAATCTGCATCAGTAAATCCCTCAATTTTCCTTAAATTATTTTTTTTTAAAAAAATAACCTTTTTCCTGGAGTTCCTTTGAGATATCTTAAAATGCAATGAACTGCTCCAAGATGTTCTTCATATGGCTCGTGCATAAATTGGCTAACCACATTAACAGCATAGGCAATATCAGGTCATGTATGGGACAAATAGATTAAACACCCAACCAACCTCTAGTGTCTTCCTTTATCAATGGGGACCTCTCATTTCTTATATCCCAGCTTGTGATTCTCTTCAATAGGTGTATCAGTTGGTTTACTCCCCAGGAAGCCTGTCTCTCTAAGTAAATCAACAATATATTTTCTGTGTGACACATAAATACCTTTCTTTGATCTTGCAACTTCTATACCGAGAAAATACCTCACAGGCCCGAGATCTTTGATTTCAAACTCTTTGGCTAGAACTTGCTTCAATCTTTCTCCTTTGATTGCATCGTCTCCAGTAAGTAGGATATCATCAACATACACAATTAGGACTAAAGTTTTCCCATCTTGGGATTTCCTAAAGAACAAAGTGTGATCAATGTGAGCTTGAGTATAGCCATATCTCTTCACCATTTTTGAAAAATGATCAAACCATACTCTAGGAGACTATTTTAATCCGTAAAGGGATTTTTTCAGTATGCACACATTATCTACACCATAAACATCTTCAAAACTTGGAGGAACATCCATAAATACTTTTTCTGCCAATTCCCCATTTAAGAATGCATTTTTGATGTCAAGTTGTGAAATTTTCTAGTCTAAGTTTGCAGCAATAGAGAGAAGAACTTGAATAGTATTGAGTTTTGCTGATGGGGCAAAGGTTTCTTGATAATTTATTCCATATGATTTCGTGAATCCTTTTGCGACCAAGTGAGCCTTGAACCTTTTGATAGAACCATCCGAATTATTCTTTATTGTAAACACCCATTTGCATCCAACTGTTTTCTTTCCCTTCGGTATTGATACACATTCCCAAGTTCTATTTTTCTCCAGTGCTTTGATATCCTTCATCACTGCTGCCCTCCATTCTAGAATGCTCAATGCCTTTTGAACTAACCTAGGAATCACTACATTAGATAGATTAGTAGCAAAGGCTTGATAGGATGGAGACAAATTGCTATAGCACATGTAGTTTGAAATGGGATGAGAAGTACATGTTCTTTTTCCTTTTCCTAGGGCAATAGGAATATCTAAGTCCTGAACTAGTGTAGAATTACATGGACTTTCAGAGGAGGCATGATCTCCAGGAGGGTTCTAATTTGAAGTATCAAGAACTGGCAGATCCAATGATTGGTTCTGCTTAAGTGTGTGAATTTCTTCATTTTCCTTTCTTTTCCGTCTCTCATAGACAAGTAATTATAGATTTTAGACCTCTTCCCCAGTTCTTTTAGTGAGTGGAGTAGACTCGATGATATAGCAATGGGTGTTCCTGAGAAGGAAATGGAAAAAAAATGATCCGATTGAGGAATGAGAGTAAAAATGGAACAAGGTTGAGGACTAATAGGATCAAGTTGATTTGATCGAGAAGTAGGCATAGGTTGGGGACTTTTGGAAGTGAGAAGGCTCATAGAGGTGGGAAGTGTATCCTAAAAATTCTAAAAAATCTCTTCTATTGTCATACTCTCCCTTTGAAGTGAGTTTTTGGTAACGTAAGGCTAATTCTCAAAAAAGAAAACATCCATACTAACAAACATTTGCCTAGTTTTTGGATCAAAGCACTTATACCTTTTTTTTGTTGGTGAGTAGCCCAAGAAAACACATTTGACTGCCCTTGGATCAAATTTACCTCAGCTATAGGAATGGATATCGACACATGAGATGCACCCAAATATCTTAAATGGTAAATTAGAAATCAGATTGTTTTTGGAATAGATACTTTGAAATACTTCTAGAGGTGTCTTGTACCTTAAAACCCGAGTAGGCTTCCTATTGATGAGGAATGATGCAGTGAGTATATCTTCGCCCCAAAAATTTTTAGGCACATTAGTGGTTAACATTAAGGACCTAACAACTTCAAGTATGTGCTTATTTTTCCTTTCAGCCACCCCATTTTGTTAAAGGGTATCCACACAACTACTTTGATAAACAATTCCCTCACTTTGAAAAAATTTGCCAAGAACAACTTTAAAGTACTCACTCCTATTATATGTTCTAAGAATTTGAATTTGGGTTTGAAATTGAGCTTCGACCATTGAATGAAAATTTTTAAAGACTTGCTTTGTTTTGGATTTTGCTTTTAAGAGATATAGCCAAAATAGTCTAGTATGGTCTCGATGAAAGTCATAAACCATCTAGCTCCTGAAAATTTTGTAATTGGTGAGGGACCCCATATGTTACTATGTATTGCCAAGAATGGTGCTGAATGTTTATATGATTAAGATGGAAAAGATACACGGTAATGTTTGGAGTATTGACAAATTTCACACTGAAAGAAAGAAGGATCTTTATTATTGAAAAGAGATGGAAACAAATTTTTCAAATATGGAAAGTTGAGGTGGCCGAGTCTATAGTGCCACAACATGATATTATTTTCACATAAAGAACTAGAAAAGGATTTGCAAACTAGATTTTGTCTACTTGAGTCTTCCTTATCAAGGTAGTAAAGGAAAGGCAAACATAAACAATAGAAAATCATGAGAAGACACATTCCACCATACAATGTTTGATTATTAAACAATATAACTTGTTTTACTATATTGGGTTTGACTACTAGTATAGTTTAATTACTACCATTATGATGAAAGATGGAAATAACTTTTGAAAACCAATTCAAGGAGAGGAAAACCATACTCTAAAGCCCAAACTTTGAATGTAGCATGACCTAGGATGAAGATGAGCTTATTTGAGACGATCAAAGTAGTTTTATTTTAATTTAATTTTCTTATTTAGTTAGGGTTTCTTAATGTTTTGGTTTTCTTAAGTTTTTAGAAGGTTTTATTATCTGGTTTCTTTATTTAATTAGGTCTTTTATATTTTAATTTTCTAATATTGTTAGGTGGTTTTATTATAAAGAGGGGTTCTTGTAACTCTTTTACATAAATAATTAACAATATAAGTATTTTTCTAAGATTAATTTCTCTGATTTTGTGTAATGAAAACCAAACTTAGGTGTGAATGCCTAAAGATTTTAAAAGTGATTCATAAAATTGTTCTAGTATAATTCTAAAGCCTTATCGTTTGATTTTGTGCTGTCTTGTTTTACCTACCTATTCGACATTATATTTCTTATTAGAACAAGGTTTTCTAGACTTTTGTGAACAGTATTGTTATGTGAACAGTACCTCTGACAGCACGCTTAAACAGTACTATGTAAACAGTAATCTTGCATGAACAGTAATCCTACGTGAATAGTACCAATGATTAAATTGTTTTCAAAAAAAGTCATGGCTACATGTTTTGGAAAGAGTTTTAGGGCAAATTATGTGACAGTCAGTTTGAAGAATTAATGATACATATGCAAGAACAAGTGGAGGATCTTAATGTTTGGGTTAGCAATATTGAAGCGTACATATTTCGATCTAGTGACTCAAGTAAAGATAAACAAGATGAAGCTTCTATAATCCCGAAAGTTCAAAATCAAGAAAAACAGCTAGTTGCTCTAGCACCCCTTCTTATAACGCAAAAGACAATCAATTAAGTGAGAGATATATTTCAATCAACACATGGACATCACAACAGTTTTGAGGGCATCATAACGACGGTAAAGATTGAAGTACTAGATTTTGAAGGTACAGTAAATCCAACTAAATTTTCCGATTGACTTTCTTCCACTGAAAAATGCTTTGATAGTTATAGATGGTGATCAGACAGTAAGATGCGCTAGAATGAAACTAATACGTCTTGCTAAAATTTGGTGGATGAGTTTTGAAGGAGACATAAGGAGAATGACACTCCCATCCATTGGTACTTGACAAGAGATGAAAGCTAAATTTTGGAAAAGATACATGCCTAATAATTATCATGACAAGTTATGTGAGTTGCTCTTGATTTAAAGTAGAATGACATGTTAGTTGCTAAATATATGCAAAAATTTGATAATTGAAAACTCAAAGCCAAATACTTGAAGACCCAAGACAAACACTTGCAAGATTTAAATATGCTTTGAGGTCCGACATTAGAAAGGAGTTGTTACAATAAGCCATCTATAGCTTAGAGCAGGCCTTTCAAGTTTGCTTAGATTTAGAGAAGTATTTTGGAAGTTTCAAGAAATATGATGCAGTACTGAATCACACACCCAAGCAATAGCAAATTGTACATCTAATTACCCTATAAAGTCCAAGCTAGCTACTATCAATGTTGCTAATTTTAGAGAAAAAAAGCCATACATGTTTCAGGCGTGGAGGTGCACATCTATTTTTCAAATGCTAGTTTTTTGTGAAAATCAAGCACTAAAGCTTATTATGGATAGAGGTAGCAGTTCTATGGGAAGAACGAGAGGGGTACTGATCACTATTCTAATATGCTACTGAATAAGAAGAACCTCTTCAAGATTGATCTTGGGTTAGAGTTAGCTAGACTCTGGGATAAATAGACTTTCCTTCTCTATACGTACAGCCTCTCTGTCCTAGATGACGGGGCCTCGAAGAAGTTATCACCTTACTATACGATGCCACCCAAAGTAATAGGAAATGAATGTTGTTTCAGCATCTATGGAGGGCGACTTAAACTTCTTATCGAACCACAGCCGCATCCATATAAGGTAGCATCGATTGATAGTACTTCCATTTCGTCACCCACACTGCATTATTTCTTTTTCATGTGGAATTTATAGTGATTCTATTTGGTGTGATGTGATTCCAATTAAAGTAACACATATTCTTCTTGGATGCATTTGGCTTTATAATAGAGATGTGTTTTATTATGGGAAAAAAAACACTAACTCTTTCATGGTCAACAATATAAGGGTTGTGTTGAAACCTATGATGGTAGCTGAGATGGTGGAAAAGCCAACTAAGGTTTCTAACAACTTACAAAAGTCGCTATACATTCTTACCAAGAAGAAATTTGAACGATTAGGTAATAAGAGATTGACTGAATCACCGGTTCTTCGTTCTATCAACTTGTCAAGATTGAGTTTTCTTAAGTCAGGTGGAATTGATGCAATCTTTGAAAACTGATCAAAGGAAAGGAAAACTAGGTTCTAAAGCCCAAACTTTGATTTGGCATGATCTAAGTGAAGATGGGCTTTGGGACCTCTAAGGATCAAAGTAGTTTTAGTTTAATTTAAGTTTCTTATTTAATTAGATTTCTTAATATTTTGGTTTTTTTAAGTTTTGAGAAAGTTTTATTATTTGGTTTTCTTATTTAACTAGGGTTTTTTATTTTTATTTTTATTTTTTATCATTTTAGTTTCCTAATGTTGTTAGGTGGTTTTTTTATTATAAATACAGGGTTTTTGTAATTCTTTTAGACAGCTTATTAATAATACAAATATTTTTCTAAGATTAATTTCTCTAGTTTTATATGATGCAAACCAAAACTAGATATAATACTTAGGAATTTTAGGAGTGATTCCTAAAATTATTCAAACGTAATATTAGAATTTTTTTCTGTTAATTTTTTTTTTCTTGTCTTACCTACCTATCCTATGTCACATTATATTGAAGTCATAATTCTACCATACTAAGCAGCAACAAGATATCCAAGTAGGGAACCAAAAATTACTGATTTACTTTAATCGGGGAGTTCCATAAAACAGGATTTTTAAAGGAATAATGATAAGGAATTAACTGAACAAGGATAAAATTAAGGAGGATATAGAGTTCTTGTTCACACAAGAAATTTCATCCAATTTCATTCAAGCTTAGTTTATTAGTTGTTGAATTTACTTGTGAACTTATCTCCTTAACAAATCTGTAATTTATAACCTCTTTCCACTGAAATTAGAAAAGATCAATAAAACAACCTCACATGTGATTAAAATATATGCAAAGAAAAGTTCTTCTATGCATACAATGTATCCTGATTTAGTTTTCTCATCAATTCGCTAGTGACAGTAATTCTCTAAACTCAAAATTTAGAAAAAAATGATTATTTTTCTCCCATTGTGATTTTAAAATATTAGCCTATATTTAAATTCAAATAAAAAAGTGTCGAGTGCTTAAAAGTTTCAAATACATCATAAATATTCGTATTTGCGTTTTCAATGAAAATGATATTTGTTATATGCGCATAATTTGAATAATGTTACATGGTTTGCACTTTAGAAATTTAAGGTTATTATATTGTTTGAAAAATAAAAATTACTAATTTCTTTTTGGATATTTTATAAATTTTGTTTGCCTCAATTGATAAAATTTTTTTTTTCTAATAAAATGGTATTTGAAATTTATGTAAAGCCTAAATAAATAAATAATTTGTATAATGTTATATAGTTTAGAGTTTAGATAAATAAGGTTATTATATTTTTCTATACGATAAAAGTAATAATTTCTTTTTGTGAATTTTACAAATTCTAGTTTGTCTCCATTGATAATAAAAAGAAAAAAAAGAAAAAAATTCTAATTCATCTCATACAGAAACTTCTGCAAGTTTGTAATTCATAGCCACAATATATTTGTATACCTATCCATGACTGAAAATGGAATTATTCATAATGCAAAGAAACCAACAATACTGGATTGTGCCAAATTATTCCAAAACACACTTTCTCCTTTTTGTTTGTTTTTTATTCTTCCATTTTCCTCCTAACTTTTTTGTAGCTTCAACCAAGAAAGCAACAAAGATCACATAAATGAAGCATCATGGCATAATGATAACAGTACACAAAAAGAAAATGAGAAACTGAAATGAGAAAAGCTTTCACATACTGCAGCAGCGAGGTGATCAGCGTGTTTTGATTGTGTAGCCAAAAGCCGCATTTAAAGCATAGTAATTATATATATATATATATATATAAAATGTTCAAAATTGGAACTGGCACAAGGCTTAAATGTCTTCATCCATGCTTACTCCATTGAGCATTCGGTCAACTAACTAGCTGACTTGCTAACTTGTGCTTGCGCCTGTTTTTTGTTTACCTTTCTCTGAAAATATTATAACTCCAAATTAGTTCGGAGAAGAAAATAATGCTAAATGCATAGATAGTCTACCAATATATTTAGCAAGCGATAGAAACACGTTGAAAACAATGTGATATTATAAAACCCCTATACATTAATACATTTTGACATCAAGAAAAATTATTATTTTACGGAGGTTATTCATATATGGCAGATGTTATTCAGAAAATAATAATGCTAATCTATAATATTAATGGTGCTCAAAGCATAAAGGATATCCATGCCTAATTTGTCTATGTACAATTGTATCACCTCTTGAAAATCTCGGCATCAAAGCAAATGGTCCTGGCAACATTAATCTACAATTTATTGTAAAATTAGAAACAAAACTTTATTTGCAACAAAACTTTATAAGGAAATTTTAGTCATATATGTAATATGTTAGAACACAGGAACAAAATTTTAATATCAGACTTTCATCTAAATTATCTTTACCATTTATTCACCCAAAAAAAAAAATATATATATATATATATATATATCTCTGCCATTTCTCCCCAAAATTACAACCGTTGGTGGAGCACATTTATTAGACCACAATAACTTCTATTAATCATCCATCATTCGGATTAGGCTTGAGAGCGTATTTTCCGGGCTATACCCATTTAGTTAGATCCACCCCTTAAGCATAGTAAATTCTTATAGCTAACAAGCAGAATTTACAAACTTCTGTTAGGTCCTCGTTTAGGGCCAATTCACAATCCAATATTGACATCCCCATATGTTGGATAATACTTCTCCATCACCAAGTAAAAAGGCACATATATTCCTTTCCATAATTCCAAACAAAAAAAAAATAAGAAGGGACATAGAATAACGGAGAAGGCTAACTGAAATTTTGGAGTTCCATATTCTCTCTTCAACACGAAACACAATCCTGACCCGTAAAAATAAATGATAAGGTAATGTAGCAAATAAAAGAAATTATGCAGTTTACATGCCATTGCTTGCTGTGTAAAAGGCTATTTTACAGCTTGAAGCATGTAGAACAATAAAGAAAACAAAATTATGTTATTGAGGCATTCAAAGACCCTAAATAACATCAAGTCCCTGTGGTTAACTTAATAGATCTAATAACAATTTCATTATTTGCATACATCATCGGTCAAAAAATCATAATTGGAGATTAGGGTTACAATCATATTTCAAGGTATGCATAACAACAACTTCCGGTCCTCAAGAGTCTAAAGAAGTCATGGCATCTCCACCCTATATGATAAGACCAGCCGCATATTTTCACCACATATTTGCAGATTACCAACTTGAGGAGAGCAAGTATGTCCTCTCTATTAGGCTCACTTGTTGAATGTGGCATTAGTGCATTGAGTACAGTTGTTGAGAAATTCAAATCTTAAGAACAGTCAGTTAAGAAAATTAAACCATTTAGACAAGTAATAAGAGCGAGCTCCTCTTAGTCAATTTGCTAATGATCATCTTGTATGTGCAGCGGCCACCTGATACATCGAAAACAGTTGTTTCATGTGAATCTCACTCTTTACTCTTTACCCAGTAATTTCTCCTCATGTATTCTGGTCATCAGCCTAATAACATAAAAAGTATAATAGCTATAAGGCATTGAAACTAGGTTACATTATCACAGTGAGACTAAAACAGTGGCATCACTGGCTTCAATTTTGTGCTACTGACCTCATATTGCATCAAGCATCTTCAACCCCAAGTTGTTTGAGGGAATCTGGACCGACAAGGAATACACGTCTTGATGTTTGATAGCGGAAAACTACTACCCCTTTGTATGCTGTTCTAGGTATGCCATCCTGGAATACAAGGAAAAACAAGAAAGTTACCAACAATTCAATTGAAGAAATTAACACCAACAAAAGTAAAAACAAAAGAAAAGAAAACATGTCCGAGTAAAATTCTACACTACGTTATTTCCATGTAGTTTGGTGTCTGCCAGCATTAATACATGAGAGAGAGAGAGAGAGAGAGCTATACTATATTATTTCCATGTAGTCTGGTGCCTGCCAGCGTTAATACATGAGAGAGAGAGAGAGAGAGAGAGAGAGAGAGAGAAAAATAGAGGAAGTAGAATGGGATAAAGGAGAGGAGCAGCTGAACATTATCACTAATTAATTTGTTTTCCTGTTCAATGCGGAAAACAGAAACACCATCTCTGTTCACCTAATTCAACTTGAAGTATAAAATAATTATTTTCAATGGGACAGTTAGTTCCTATCTCAAGCAGAATATTCAAAACACTAAAAGGTCACTCAATTGACCTCAGAATTCAAGGTACGCCTAAATGAAAGGCCACTCAATTGACCTCAAAATTCAAGGTATGCCTAAATAATTTAGGCATGAAGTAGTATTCAATTAAGTAATGAAAAGAATTAGAGGATTTTGAACATTGTCCAGCACAGTGGATGCTATAAGTAGATAAGCAATTTCCTCTACGCTCAATGATGACATTAGTCCTATGCAGTTTATCTTCCAAAACAGACTAGTTGATCAAAACAAAACAAAATAAATAGTAAAACAAACACAAAAACAATAGGAAAAAAGAAGAGAGGAATCACCTTCCACTCTTCAAAAATACCAAACATGCCGGCAATGCGTTCAAAGTCTTGTTGGTTATTGTACTTTATGCGCACATCACCATCAATGTTGTATACTTTCAGCATGAAATCAGTTCCATAGACAGGTTTAGCTCTTTCCACAACTTTGGCAAAGTGCTTTATGTACTCACCCTAAGATTTGGAAAGTAAAATTTCAACACAAATGTAGCAGAAGCTGCACCGACTCCTGTTGAACTAATATAAAATTACCTCCATTAGGTAGCTCAGATCCATTGATTTCCAGTCAACCTTTTGGAACAGTAAGGCAGAAGGAACAATCAACATAAACAGAATTAAAAAGAAGAGCAAATTACAAATAGACAAAAAAAAAAAAAAAAAAACAGGAAAAAAAAAAAAAAAAGGAGCTTACCTGGACGTCATTTAGCTTAATTGGTTCGAGGTATTGTTTGAAAAATTGCCCCATGCTAGATCCCTGAAGGAAATATCAACAAGATTTGAGTCAGGTATGAGACCCATAGTTATGAGAGTGCCACCAACATCTTATCAATGCCATATTTTAAATCCATTAAAAGGTAATGTCCCCCAAGTGTAGTAAACTTGAAAATATCACTCGTACTCAGTTTCACAGGGCAGGTAAGATATGTCAAGAGAAGAATTTGTGAAGGTGCCATGCAAGGGGCGGTTGACTAACAAGGTTGATATGGGGGAAGAAAAGAAACAAGAAAGGAGAAGCCTTATATCATACATACACAATGTAGAATACCCAGTCTTACCATTTGAGACAAATTGATAATTATAAAGGAATAAAATGAATGCACAAATTGGTTTACCGACTTGCATAGGGGAAGTTATAGATATAATTTGGTGAATCAACAAATGTTACAATCCTTTCACATCTCAACAGCATGATAGTTTGAACTTCGAAAAAAGATGGTCCACAGAAATAGCTTCAATATCAACAATGTGTCCATAAAAAATAAAGAGTTGTTACAACAAACCAATGCAGCACAAATGCAGAATGCATTCTAGCATCAAGGTTTTGACCGATATAGGAACTTAATTACCCATCAAAGATCGTTGCAAAATAAGAAATCCTGAGACAGTAATAAATGAAAAGTAAACACTGACAATGTTGAAACACATACATGCTCGCCAAAATTATACGTTCTGCACACTTCTGGACGAATAAATTGTCGACCTTTGTTATTCTTTTTTAACCTCAACCAGTCATCCCAGTAAGTGAAGTGTTGTCAAAGAAAACTTTAGAGGAGATTCAAGAGATAAAATAAAATGCATAAAAAAGTGATTTATCCAGTCACATGACAAAAATAACAAGGATATGCCTTTGGCCACTTTGGTGATAGCTCATCCCATATAGATCTAGTCAGCATCCAGCCAAGTCCAGGAAAGAAATCTGAGCGATAGAGTGCATCTGCAGAGCAGATAATATAGCATAAGATAATAGTGGTACATGCAAATTTTGTTTCAGATTCATATTTTGCTTTAGCATGCACTAATTGAATTTCTAATGTATGAGCTTGCTGGGAAATTTATTGCAACATAAAATGGATGCAAGTAAAATGCACAGAGAGAGAGAGAGAGAGAGGAGAGAGAGAGAGAGAGAGAGAGAGAGGAGTCAAGAAACATGCGTAATACACGTCTACAGTAAAAGTGATATTAACTCAATTGATGATGTTAAGATAAAAGTTGTTGCAGGTCGGGATAAAACTTCAATGCAAACCCCCCATGAGAACTAAGAGATACCATCAATGTCGTAAAAACTTAAGAGGTGGCAGCACAAACAATATATTATGCCTATTACTTCTTCCACAAGGGGAAAATCCACTAAAACTAATGCATTACCTTGTTGCAAATGAATACGAATAAGCTTGCTCCATCCTAGAATGTAAAACAGTATGCAGTAATAGACTTGAAGGGAACTTACAAGGATCATGAACGAACTGCCTTTGTCCATTATCATTCCAGGAAGAAACAGCCATGATTGACCTACCATAATTTAATACCAAAAGGTGAAGAAAAACAAGAGAACTGGGAGGTAGTTCAAAAGTTTAGTTAATAAATATTTATAGACTAGTTCAACAGAAGACATACTTATCCTTATCAAGGAGAGCAGCTGCAGCCTCAAAGTAATTAAAAAAATCAGGAGCAATTTCCATATCATCTGTGTCATTACAATTATTATCAGTCACTTCTTTTATACAGAGTAAGAGATGATGGAAAAGGGAAAGAAAATGACAAGAGGAATGACAATAGACCTTTCTACCTTCAAGAATGATTACTCGGCTGAAGTTATGCTTGTAGAACAATTCATCCAATGCCCATTTGTAATGACCTAAAATTTAGGTTCAATTAGAACGAAGTTACAGTCTTATAGATGCTAAGATAAAGGAAAAAGCTGAATCTTACGTGCAATCTTGTAGTAAGCAATTATCTCCCCAGGGTGCTCCGTTTTTACCAGCTCAAAATCCAAATGCTGCAACAATTGAAGAGTATCAGGTACCCTGGGCAGGATCCGAGGTTAAGGCTATTCTGGGTGCCGAAGGCATCTCCTCTCGTGAACCCAGAACCCAACACCAAGGCTAAGGTTTTTTAAATCTTTCCAAGCAAAGGGAAAAAACTATAATAAAATAAAAATAAATAAAATTAAAAAGAAGAAGAAGAAGAAGAAGAAGAAGAAGAGAGAGGGATGGTCATACAGAACTTGAATATTATTTCACATTTGAAAATAATATATCCTAATCCAGTCTTCTCTAGTGAAAATATTCTATTTGGTATGCTAGTTGTAGTATTAAGTAATTAATTCCTCAAAGAACAACTTAAAGAGTATATATAGGTGTTGGAAGGTTGTCAACGTCAATATGTATATAGTTTACAGCAAAATCCCTCTTCCACCATGGATCCCAGACAAGTTTAAACAGCTATCAACAAGTCTAAAAAGTGCCCTACAAAATTTGGCAAACCTCCTAACAAGTAGTATTAGTTTCTTAATTTATGTATTATGCAATGTGATTATTTCATGCACACATCTTATTTTGCACATTCCAGGACTCCATATTTGACTTAACCATCAAAGAGAACTCTTGCAGAAAATTAAAACTAGAACACACTAAAGAATTATTGCAGCAAATAGAATACTCCACGTGCATGCATGAACAGAGACAAGTATACAACTATTCAAGAAAATGCCTTTCCAGAATATCATAAGTAGTTTTACATCGTTAAAAACTAGTTTAGCTATTGAAAAGATAGTACACTAACAATGCTCTAACAGAAGGATGAAAATTAAGATTCAAAATGCCATAACAAATTTAACAATTTTAAGAAGACGAAGACACTTAAAGCACGGCTACCACACTACACATTCTAAAGCATTTACTCACAAAGCAATATGATTGAAAGACCAAAGTAAGTCAAACTAAACAAACAAAGTAAACAGAAAGAAGTTTCAGGATGAACCAGTCTTTAACAAATTATGAAAGCCAATTTCCTTTTATTACAGGTTGAAGATATATTACTTTCTAACTTTTCATTGGATTCACTCAAATCTGTCCAACCAATGAAAGTGTAGCTTAAGCTTTGATTAAAACATGAGGAAGACAAACTTTGACTCCAACTTACTGTTTCTTTCTTTTTTCTTTTCAGTTCTTTCCAATTCCAAATAAAAAGAAATCAAAATAAGACAAATAAAACAATATAGAATTTGCATACGCATAATCAATTTTTGCTTTATATATCACAAATTTGCTGATAAACTAAAATAGAGAATTCAAAAGGGAAAACAATCAAGATTACCTTTAAGGCACTTCTTATAACAAATTACAGAATCTTGCAAAAATAAAGTTTTAGTATAGAGATCCTAATTCTTTTGTTTTTCAACACACAAGTGTCAGATATTAACTGATACCCATGCACAGAACAATTATCATTGTACAACATGTTTAAAGAAACAGTATTCACATAAGTATATTATTTACCTGCATATATGTAAGCTGATCATAGCTCAAAGCTTTGCTCTTAACATCTGGATTCGATCCATCCTGCAAAAAAAAAAATATATATATATATATATAACCATGCTGAACCACTGTTTCACATCATGCTTTTCTCAGCCAAAAGTGCTGTTCAAGATTACCTGGGAGACAAACAGGGGATACTTTGATGCAACCGACTTTTGATATCTAGAAAGTTTAACAATTATGACAGCAGGTCAGCTCAATGTGTGAGTCAAATGAACTAGACAATAGAAATGTAATAAACATGATATTTACTTTAAAACAGACTTAATGGTCCTTTCCAGATAATCTGCACGATTACACGCCATAATTACAACTGCCGCCACTGGAACCTAAACAATTCAGCTGAAAATTAGGTCAGCAGAGTTAAGTGACAACTTCTTAGAAGAAAAGAGATTACAAAAAAGAAAAAAAAAAAAAAATAACAGCATCCTGAACCTGTATTTTGTCTATCTGTTTCAGTACACCCTTCCCTGAAAATTAACAAAAAAAGAGAATATTTAGCACTACAAATGCATGCAAGGATAAATCTCATACGATTTTACACAAAAAGTAAGATGCTGAAATGCTAACATCATAGCTTGGACTTGCAAAAGAGAAAAGAAAAATAAAAAAATTTATTTATAGATTGAAGATCAAATAATCAGAGTAAAAAGGAATTTACGTGTGTACAATCTGATTAACACAAACAAAATGGCAGGCTACTCCATGAGAGAGAACAGATTAAAAATTAAAATTGATAAATTTATTTGCTATTAATGCTCAAGCTTGATTTTGGGAGTCTTTCTTAGGTCAAACAGCCTGATTCATGACTAGCTCCAAGAAATTTCGTAAATCATTTTAGGGAATGTAGCATTAAAAATGCCCTCTCACCTATTTTTGTAGTATAGACTCAAAGATTTATAATGGACCCTTTCCATTATTTATTTCAGAAAAGAAGAACAACCTACCCGTACCATTTTATTTTTTAGTTTCAGAAGCTGCACTCATTCTGCATTAGAGACTGAGCTTTCTAATGTTCCCCAAACAATATTAAAACTTCTATACACTTCAAAATTTTTCCGTAAATCTATAATTACTTTAAAATAATATCTTCTTGAGGGACTTTAATTCATAAATTTATGACTATAAAACCAAAACATCATTATGTTAATCCTGTGAAAGTATATTGCAATCTTCCAAGTGTGCAAAAAGATATAATTGGCAGGGGGGTTTTATGTTACTTCCACACAATTGGTCTATAAATCAAACTGTACGCAGCCAGAAACTCAACAGATTTTAAGTGAAAAACAAAAAGGATAATATAGGAAGCACAAGGAAAAAGAGAACAGCTATTGATTAGCACGTACTTTCAAAGTCTTGAACAAGAGCCTTTAGCTCTCCACTTTCTTCTTTTAGGCGGTTCCTTTCTTCTGAAATTGCAGCAGTTAGTGAAACAGTGAATAATAATTTTTCTGAATTCAACCTAATATTTGGAAAGATGAAGAGAGAGGAACCGAAAGAGGATAGGTGCTGGCCAGTCTCTAGTCAACTGAGAAAAAGTAGCATGTATGGAAAGCTCACGGATTCTTAGACAAACTAACAACATATGGATTATGATATTTACTTCTAGCAAAACAATAATATAAAATTTCAATTTGGTTTAGTGCTTGCTACTAGACAATAAGAATAAAGTGCAGTTATGCAAGATTTTAGTGGAGATGTGTCATGTAGAAAGAGAAGAAAAACTTCCATGCTGTACTACTTTATTGAGGTTCAAGACTTGCTTAAATACAGAAAAGGAGCGAAGACACTCTGGGTAAAAAACTGAAGGTGCAGAAAAACCAGAAAAATGACCGTATGATGCTGTAATGTTGACCTTGCCATGAAAGCAACATGCTCTCATGGCATCTTTTATGTTTTTCATCACTATGTTATCTTTAGTATATAAGTGTATGGCACAAGCCACACAACCAAAATGATGGAACATTAAGTGCTAAAAGAAACGTAAATCGTATGAGAATAATCATCACAATTCAATAGTTAGAAGTAGCAAAATATGCCAGCTATATAATGAACTTTACAAAAACTTAATATATATATATATATATATATATATATCATATACATGACAGAAATCTTTATGTGATTAGACCATTTTATATTTCTTTTGACAAGAGTGGATCCTAAACAAAAAAACATAAAGCTGTTTCCTAGGCATTAAACAATTTTAACGAGAATATGACAGCCAATGCACAAGATGTATATCACACCTTCCAGGGCCACAATCTGTCCTTGCTGCATACTAATTTGATCAATCAGTAATCGAAACTGGTTTGTACAGCTGTTCTCTGATTCAACCTGTCCAAAAAAAAAAAAAAAAAAAGATATGAAATTGGCATTTGATAAGCAGTACTATATGAAAATAGCATGTAAAACCAGTCCAACAATTGATCCCAACGTGTTCCCCATGAAGAAAATTTGATGTTTAAATTCACATGTCTAAAGGCATGATCCTGGAATGAAGTCAAGCTTCAAGCTACCAGTATGTGACCAATAAATAAATAAATATGAGAAAGAAAGAAAGAAAGAAAAAGAGGAAGACAGAGAGACTCCTAAAGCATTCATTTCATATCATGGGATGAGAGATGGCTGAAGTTATAGGAAAGGCAAACATGAACTATAGAAATCATACAGCTGCAGAATCAAAGAGATGGGTGAAGAAAATCATGGGAAGACACATTCCAACATACAGTGTATGATTATTAAACAATATAAGCAATACTACATCAAAACAGCATGTAAAACCCGTTGAACAATTGTATCCCAAAGAGTTCCCCATGAAGGTAATTTGGTGTTTAAATTCACCATTGTCTAAAGGCTGATCCTGGGATGAAGTCAGGGTTCAAGCTACCAGTATATGACCAATAAATAAATAGATAAAAGAAAGAAAGAAGAAGAGGAAGACAGAGAGAGGCTCCCCATAACATTCATTTCATATCCGGGTACGAGAGATGGCTGAAGTTATAGGAAAGGCAAAAATGAACTATAGAAATCAAAAAGCTTCTAAATCAGGAAGATGGATGAAGGAAATCATGAGAAGACACAGTCCGCCATATTGTGTTTGACTGTAAAACAATAGAAGTAACTTGTATAAACTTCACCCAACTACTACTAGTACAATTTAATTACTACCATTATATTGAAGTCATAATTCTACCATACTAAGCCACCAACAAATAATCCAAGTAGGGAAGCAAAAATTACTAATTTACTTAATCCAGATGAGCCATAAAATAGTACTTTTAAAGGAGTAATGAGAAGGAACTGACTGAACAAATAGAAAATTAAGGAGAATATAGAGTTAGTTCTAACACAAGAAACTTTATCCAATTTCATTCAGACTTAATTTATTAGTTGTTGAATTTACTTGTGAACTTATTTATTCAACAAATCTATAACTTATAAACTTTTTCTACTTTAGGCAAGATCACTAAAATAATCTCACATGTAATTAAATTATATGCAAAGAAAAGTTCTTCTATGCATTCGATGTATCCTGAATTCAGTTATCTCATCAATTCGCCAACGACATTAATTCTCTAGCTTAGCCACATATACAGACAAGCAGAAGAAATTTGGGCAATTGTGCCCACTACAATCCTAAGAAAATATGATATTAATTTATATAACTCAAAATTTTTAAAAACTTTCTAAAATAATTATTTTTCTTCCATTGTAATTTTAAAATATTAGCATATATTTAAATTCAACTAAAAAAAAAAAAAAAAAGTGTCCAATGCTTAAATTTCAAATACATCAATGTATATTAGTATTTGGGTTTTCAATGAAAATGATCATTTTAAAGGCTAATCCTATATGCATAACTTGGAAAATGTCATATACTTTACACTTCTGCTATATAAGGATAGTATATATTTTCGAAAAACAAAAGTAATAGTTTCATTTTGGAAATTTAACAAATTTTAGTCTGCCTCAATTGATACAAAAAAAAAAAATCTAATAAAATGGTATATTTGTAGTTTATGTGAAGCCTAAATAAATATATAATAATGTTATAAAGTTAAGACGTATAAGGCTATTATATTTTCTATAAAATAAAGTAATAATATCTTTTTTGTATTTTATAAATTTTAGTTTGCTTCTATTGATACAAAAATCTAAATTCAGCTTATACAGAAACTTCTGCAAGTTTGTTCATAGCAACAATTATATTTCTACACCTACCCATGGCTGAAAATAGAATTAAAAGAAACCAATATCACTGAATTGTGCCAAATTATTCCAATATCACAAGTATTATTCAGTTTGCTTTTTGTTCTTCCATTTTCCACCTAACTTTCTTCTAGGTTTAACCAAGTAAGCAATAAAATACACATAAATGAAGCATCAACTACTACTTGCAGCAAGGTGGCAATGATAACAGTACACAAAAAGAAAATGATCAACTGAAATGAGAAAAGCTTTTCACATACCGCAGCAGCGAGGCGATCGGCGTATCTTGATTGTGTAGCGAAAAGCCGCATCTAAAGCATAAATAATTAAAAATAAAAAACGAAACAATACAAATTAGACTCCGAGTTAGCTACAGCAAAAGCAACTAATAAATTTTGGTTCTTAAACATTTTTCCCAGTCATCTAAATTACTTGAACTCGAGCTCAATTTTTCCGAGAAAATTTATTTCAGAATTTTCTTTTTTAATGAAAACATAATAAAAATGAGAAAAATTGGCAACAACTCCATTTGAGGCTGATCAAAAACCGGCGAAAGAAGATTTAATTGGAGGATTTGATGAATCTCAAATGAAGATGACCATGAAAATTTGAAGGGTTTTAGAAAAAACCTGTATATAGATGAATGCCCCCGCTGCAAGCAAAAGGAGGACCCGAAAATCGAAGAGAATTTTCACCATTTTTTTTATTATTATCTTTTTCTCTCTTCCTCTGAAGCTTTCGATCTCGAAGAGTTATAATCGACCAGAAAAATAATTTTAAAAAAAATTAAAATGAGAATTTTAAAGCTGAAAAGGACCAAACGTTCGAAATTGAAACTGGCACAAGGCTTAAAAGTCTTCGATCCGTGTTTACTCCGTTGGGCATATAGTCAATGAACTTGCTGAATTTGCTAGCTTGCGCCTGCGCATATATTTTTCCAAAATGAAAATGTATTTATCAACTAGCTTATATTATTATATTATTTATTTATATTTAATTATACTTATTTAGGATATATTAATATTTTCAACTAACAGCATAAAAATACAAAAAAAAGAAAAGGGCAAATCATGTTGGTAAATATATTTATATACCGGTTGTTAATGTTAAAAAACATACATGGTACGGATTATAGTATTGGTGATTGTTTTTTATAGGATTGATAACGATTTTATAAGAAATCATCGTTAATACTATGAAAAACCGTCACTAATACTGTGGTCCCCATACGGATCGTCCTCATCAAAAAATTTCAGTACATATATATATATATATACAATTTAGAAATAACATCATTTCCAATTTTTAATGGTTAAATACATTAAGATATATGTGACACAGGTTGAAAAGGCTTATTGTCAATGTGATATAAATGCTTATCTAACATACATTTAATTCAAAACATTATTTGTCAATGGTTAATGTGTCTATTTGTTTTTACCTATTTAAAAAGGCTATAGTAATAAAGACTATTTTTATTTTTTGATAAGAATTGTTTTTAATTTTTTAGTAGCCACACCCTCTAGTAAAGTCAAATTTCCTTTTGGATAATTATATACACATTACAAAATATGTTAGCTAAGTTATAATTTATACACATCCATTTTAAAATTTGTTTTTTACTATCTATATTAATAATTTATACTTATTTTATCTTTAATTGCTTAAAATTAAACTTACCTACACTATAATTTATAATTTTCTTAATACATTTAGGCTTTGTTTAGATGATGGAAATACATAATAACAAGAAAAAAAAGGGGGGGGGGGGGGGGGGGCGGCGGCGTGGTGGGGAGGGGGGAAGGGGAAGAGGGGGAAAATATGGAGGAAAAAAAAAAGAATTTCTTTTATATTTGGTTTAATAGAGAAAAAAATTACATGCAATCTTTTCATAGACATGAGAGAGAGAAAGGAGAGATAGAGGAGGGAGAGAGAGAAGAAAATAGACAAGAGACCGAGAAGAGAGAGTTACAAAGAAGGTGGAGAAGAAAAACAGTTGTAAAGGAAAGAGAGGAGAGAAACAGAAACCCCTCATCTTTTAAAAATAAGTAATGTGTCAGGAGAATTTGGTACAAGAAGCTGTGGATACACTTCTTGATAATGGAATCCGTAGACAACCAATGAGGGACGGTCATAATAAGGCTTACAAGTCGTTTTTAGATGTAATTGAAGGCAAAGAAGGAAGAATTCATGAGACTTTGCTTGGCAAACGTGTTGATTATTCGGGGCGTTCTGTCATTGTCATCGGTCCTTCACTTTCATTACATCGATGTGGATTGCCTCGCGAAATAGCAATAGAACTTTGCCACACATTTGTAATTCATGGTTTAATTAGACAACAGTTGGCTTCGAATATAGGAGTTGCTAAAAGTAAAATTTAGGAAAATTTGAAAGAAAAGAACAAAGATATCGATGAAAACAAAAATAGAGGTACTCGAACCCTTGGTACCAAAAACTCATACAATGAATTAACAATTCGACGCTTTCGTCCACTCCATCTCTCCCTCAATTGAAAAGAGATAATTACTATGTTATCACAAAAATAAGGCTTAAAAAAGCCCTTCATTTATTTTTTTAGTGTTTTTTTTTATATTTTTATTACTTTATTATGTATAATATGTATACAATAGTTTATATAATAGATACGGAATGATAATGATATAGAATCAAATTCCATTTAGACCATTTAGATAAAACAAAAGCATTTATATTATATAATTAGATTATGTAAAATGTATATAAAACATATACATATATGTTATATATAGTTCTATAATCATATATGTATAATATATGTATAAGGATATAACATATATGTAGAAAGCAAAGACTTGAAAGAGATATCAACAATCCAATCTACACAATCTACAATAGTCCAATATATAAATCCAATAGAAATTATATATCCAATATAAATGAAATAAATATAAAAAATCCAATATAAATCAAATCTCAAAATGGAATCTATATTTGTTAATATGTTTAACGTAGATTTTTTTAGATTTTTTGAATAGATTTATTTAATTAATATATGTTTAATATATAAATTCTGTATTTTTTTATAATATATAAATAATAAAAAAATAGAAATATTGAAAAAAATAATATTAATTATTAATAATAATAAAAACCTCTTTGATTTTGTCCGGAAGGGTCCTTTATTTCCACGGCTTGGCCTAGTCAGTACCTAGTCAAGTTGGGCCTCTTTTTGTTCAATCATAATAAGATAAAATGATTTATTTAATTTGAAAACAAATAATTTGAAACCAAAACAAAAAGGTCTGTTATTGAAACAACAAAAGTCATCAAAAGACCTAATTTGATATGGAATCAAATGACTCCAAAATTGGCTTGGTTCCAAGATGTAGAATCTATGTTAAGTCATCATTTAGCAAGGCTACTAGGACTTGGTCTCTTTCTTGGGCAGGGCATCAAGTACATGTATTTTTACTAATTAATGAATTTCTAAATGCTGAGTAGATCCTAAAGAGATTCCACTTCATCATGAATTTATCTTGAATTAGGATCTTTTGGCTCAACTTTATCCCAGTTTTGTTGTGAGAATCTATAGTATCTCTTCTCTATATATGATAAAATAGGATGAAACTTTTCTTCAATTCAAAATAATTGAAATTTTTTTTTTTATTATGACAAATGGCAAATAGCGAGTTCCTCCATGTTGTGTCAAATTCACATTGAAAAAAGAAAAAGTTGTTTTCTCGTATGAATATGAAGAACCTTTTTTCGTAAAATCTCACCTACTAATAAGTTTCTATTCCAAAACAGAATGAAAAGGACAATATATAGGATGGGTAGGAGAAATTGTGATACTCAACTTGATCCATGATCCGAAACGACAAGATATAATAATATATAAACAAGATATAATAATATATAAAATAAAAATATAATTATAAAAATGATAATTAAAACATATAATATAAAAAATAAAAATCTACACCAATCCTAAGGATCCATATGATTAATTATGGATCCATCACAACAATAGAATAGGATTTACATCTTTCATTAATAGTTCAAGTTACACACTCCCATAATCCATTTTATCTTCGGAAAATTCACTTCAACTATGAGTGTCAAAAAAATAAAAATAATACATTAATACATTTTTGCGGAGTTGAAGAGAAATATCCAAATACATGTCTTGCTCGTTTCAATAAGCCATATTTGTAGCAATGAAATACTATTGATCCTACCCGATTGATAAGTGATTGATTAAAAATAACTATGATATAATCTTTTATTATATAATTTGTAGCACGGACATATGAGTTGATACCATTACTATCTATAGAAAGATATCGGGTATGAATCTATAGACCTATCTGTCTGTGTACATATATGGATGCATGATCCAGCATGCCCCTTTGTAAAGTAAAAAAAAAAAAAAATACCCTCGATTCTATGCCTTAATAAAAAAAAGTGGCAAAAGTCGGTAATAAGTCATATAGAATCAATGATGGAGTCATGGTAAAATACTTTTATGATGCATTTTTTTTTAACAATTTTTTGGCTGATAAAGAGATCAAGTGGTACAATTCTTTTGTTGGTAGATTGGAGGATTAGAAACATGACTTGCTTTCCAATTGGCTATTTTTGCATTAATTGCTACTTCATCAATCTTACTAATTAGTGTACCCGTTGTATTTGCTTCTCCTAATGGTTGGGCGGGTAACAAAATTATATACAATAAAATAATAAAATCCTAAAAAATATAGCAAACACTAAAAAAAGAAAAAAGAAAAAAAAAAGGCTTTTTTTAAGCCTTATTTTTGTGTAGATATGGTCAATTTGGCAATTTAATTTAGCTATTTGATGAATATGGATTTCCATCAACAATCGGAAACAACATACATTCATCCAACTTTTTACTTACAATTTATTTTTATAAATAAAGCCAGGGAAATTGGATATCTACCACAAAAGACTTTAAAGGATAATGTGAAATTATTAATCATGGAGTGGGAAATTGTTTTTAGTTATTTTGGCTTAATTGTGGGTTGACATACAAATTGGAACTTCATGAATTCCAAAGTGAAAAGCTATTGTAAGTATGTGATGTAGGTTGTGGTTGCTCTTTACTTTTCTTGAAAAACCTTGGTAGGAATGTCCTTTGCAAAAATTTGTTTTTTGATTATTGTTCTTGCTTTAGCAGATGAAGTGAGTTTCTTTTGTTTATATTTTTATTTCTTTCCTTGAACTCTCTTTATTAATATTTAAATCAATTGGAATTATTGTTAGATTTATCCAAGTCTATTAATGTTCCAGGTGTATATATTGATTATTTGTTTTTGGGATTTATGTTGATCGAGGTCAAAACAACTTGGAGACTGTAACATTGCTACTTGCACTCAAGGCAAGCTTTTGTGTCTATGAATATTGTAAAGTTGTTGTATAGTTCTACTCTTAGTGCCTTGGTAGATCTTGTAGATTGAGTGTCATGAGAATGTTTACTTAATATGTGGAAGCCATGAGGCTATTGACAGAAATGCACTTTTCTTTTTTTTCTTTTTTTTTCCTTTTTTTTTTTTTTTTTTTTGCATTGAGTGCATTGAGAGAATTGTATGTATTATATGTACACTTGGGCTTGATTGTGTTAATAATTAATTTACTTATAGGGAGAGAGCACGGAATATGAGGCATACATACGATTCAATCTAAATTTTAAGAAGAAAATATTAGATATTTTGTATATACTAACCATAATCAATGACTTACAAGGTTTATATGTGCTAGTAATAGAATTGGCTTCTTTACTTATTTATGTAGTATGGTCCTGGACACATCATTTCTGTAATATTTTAGTTGGCCCATTGGACTGAAAGACCAGCTCCCTTTAACTTATCTAATTTATTATTATTATTATTAATTATTATTTTATGTGTGTTAAAGTATTGGATAAGCTATGTGACTTGAATGTAACTTTAGTCTTTAAAAGGCTGAAGGATTGTTGATGGTAGGAATGGCAATTTTCCCCACACAACCCGAAAACCGCGGTGCACTGCCTTTAATGGGGCTGTTTTTCCCCCCAAAATTCAGGATTATGAAGCAGGCTCGAGATAAATTCTTAAGGCTCGAATTGGAATCGGCTCAATATCGAAAAATAAAAATCCCAGCTCAAACCCAACGTAGTATATATTTACTTTTTTTTTATAGTTTTATTTAAGTGAAGGAATATTAAATTATTGATATATTATTTAGCTTTTTTGGACTATTTAAAAGCTAACTACATGTAAAAGACTTAAAAGATAATTTTTGAGAAAAACAAAGAAAAATAAAAAATATTTAAATATAAGTAAAAGCTGATGCTTTTAAGCCAAAAAACATAAAGTCGATCACAATGTTTTTTTTTTTTTTTAATTTACAAAGGAAAAACCTATGTTTTTAAGCCAAAAAGTTTCGGATTTATCTTTCTTTTTTTCTTACTAAAATATAACAATGTTATTTTTCAAAAATTTATAAGGACAAAATCGACATTTTTAAACTAAAAAAACATCGACTTTGCCTACCAAAATGTAACACAATAGTTGAAAGGAAAATATAAAAGAAAACAAAGAACGAGATAATAAAAAAATGATAATAATAATTAAAATAATGAGGTGGAAAAAAAAAACAAAAGAGATATGATTTCACATTATTTATTCCAACTAAAGCTAACAATTTGAGAAGAGGGAGTTGGACACGTGGGATGTAATGGTTACACAGTAACACAAAAATGACTTTTTCTGTGGGCAAAACCTCTGACTCTGAGCGAAGCCCGTAATAATGCTAAGTAGTATTTATTATATAATATTATTATCATTATTCAAAGGGTTCTATTCAAAATTACTCTCTCTATTTCCCGTGTCACTCGAAGCCTCACAATTTCTGAGACCGAGTTTGGAGTCTCTCTCCAACAGGGTTCTGTTCAAAATTACTCTCTCTGTTTCCCGTGTCACTCGAAGCCTCACAATCTCTGAGACCAAGTTTGGAGTCTCTCTCCAAAGTCCAAACGTTCACAATATTTTTTTTTTTTAAAATTTACAAGGGAAAAATCGATGCTGTTAAACCAAAAAGGATCGGTTTTGCCTTTTTTTTTTTTTTTATGCCTTGCTAAAACATCACAATATTCTTTTTTAAAAGAAATTTATAAAGTAAAAATCGATATTTTTATCCAAAAAATAACGATTTTGCTCAAAATTTATGTTCTTTTGCTTATTAAAAGATCACAATGTTTTTTTTTTTATTTTAAATTTACAGGGAAAAAACTAAAGCTATATATATATGTTTTTTTACTTACTAAAAGATTACAATTATATATATTTATATATAAAATCGTAGGTGGCCATGCGGGGAATGGATTGCTCCGTCCCCGATTGAAAAATCCCCATCTCCATCCTGTCTCTAAAAAAACAGAGAAAATTCCGGAGATGAGATGGAAAACTTCCTATAGGGAGGGGATTTAAAAAAACCAGTTCTGCCCTGTCCCGTTGACATTACTAGTTGATGGTGCAAGTCTGTGAGAATACAATAAATTATTTTCTATTAAACCAATTTTACAATCTTTTTGGAATACATGAGAGAGACAGGTTTAAAGGGCAGTTTGTTCATTAAGCACTGCTATTATTATTATTTGTTTTCTATTTTGTATAATCATTGATCATGACTCCAATAGTTGCTTTTGGAGGTTAGTCGTTCTAATCAGTTTATTTATTTGATAAAGTGAAAATATTGTGCGTATGATCTATCGGTTTTTATAGTACTTGATTAATCTATTTGAATATTATTAGTACTAACCATCGGTATCAGAGTCATATGCACAAATTTCAAGATATGTTTTATGGACTATATTATATTATATAAAAGCTATGATATATATATATATATATATTTATATAGACATCCATTTGATTTGTCATTTGTGGCTTACGATCCTTTGTATGGTTTGTGATATTCATGCTTAGTTTCCTTTAAATATTGCTTGTTGAGATAAATAAATAATATTCATGTAATTTTTTCTTCACAAATCGAATGTATGTTGGAATTGATTTTAATTCTCGAATTATATTGTTTGGAGACCGATTACATCGTTTGATCTTTATAATACCTCTGTTTGTCTTAAAATTGTTTTTTGGCCATTTCTACATGGAATGGAATGCATTTAATACCTTGATTTGGTCTGAAAGCTTCTAAACACTGTTGAACCCATGAAAAAAATGTTGCCAATTTTAAGGTGTTTGGGCATTGTTTTTGGTCTATTTTGGCCAAAAGTGAACTTGGATTCTTGTTGCCCATGGTTGGATGATTTTTGCACTGTTGATTTGGCTGGAAATAGTGGCTATAGTAGGGAAATTTTCAGTGGGTTGAAAACCAGATCGTGTAACTTGTTTTGCTGCAAACGGGTTCACTTACAAACCAAGTGGGAGGAAGAAGATGAAGTCAATAAATGTCATTTGACTCCTCCTTTAGCCAAATGACATATTATCTGGTATGAGCTGATGTTAGCAACCTAATTTCAAAAAAAAAAAAAATTTATTTATTTATATAAAAAATTTCATTTCCAATTTTATTTTATTATTTCCATTTTATATTTTTAATTGCCCATGGTCAAAATTGAATGTGTTTGGTTTTTTTTAAATAAGCTTTATGCCTAATTGATATAAAAGCATAAAATTTTGAATACTCACTTGCTGTGGGGCTATTTTGTCTGCATTATAGGTACTAATAGAATATCGATTGATATAGTAAATGGAATCTTAGGTATTTACCTTTTATAGAACTTAATTTATCCGTAGAACTTAATTTATCCAATTTATGGGTACCAATATATAATGTTGGCATAGTGGATAGGATATTTAAATATTTCTTTATCTCTTGAAATTGTCAAATATATTTATTTTCTCCCTTAATGAGCCAATGTTTATATGGGGTGATTATGCTACCTTGTTGGTGGTTTAGTTACTTTGTAGGATGTTTAGAATAGCAGTGCAAATTGATTGGACATCATGAATTGCAGGTTCTGAGTTATCCTGTTGGTAACTTAGTTCAATGCATTTAGGTGATTTTGTTGACTATCACTAATTTCTATATGTGTATCTTTTGTGCTACATAGACCCTAGTGATATTTGCATTTTTTTGTTTCTTATTAAAGGGATGGAAAATAGTATTTGCATTATTTTATATTATTAAATGCTTTCTTAAGTTTGCTAGTTTCATAGCTAGTGGCATCCTTAATATTCTACCAAATATTGCCATGATGAAATTGGATGTGGCCAATTACTAGAAATGGAAGAAAGCTTTGGTAATGAAGTGGACATTCAAGAAACTTGATATGACATTGGAAATGGATCGACCAAGTGATAAGAATCCACCCGTGCCTGCACAACCGACAACCCGCTGTGGTGCTGACCCGATACGGATGAAGACCGGACGATCATTAGGGCTCAAGCTAAAAGTTTAAGGACAACTATGCTGCCTTTATCTAGGGAGTAATTCATTCTCAAAAAGGCTTGTCCATACCCGAAGATACAGAGTCTGTTTTAAGCATCCAAGTGGTAGAGGCTGATGTGGACCCGAGTAGCTATCATCAGACATCATACATTGGACATTTTACACTGGACAACCATACATCGAACATCTGACATTGGACATCGGACTTCAATCGGACATCCATACATTAGACATCTGACATTGGACGTCAAACTTCAGACATCAGACATAAATTAGCTTGGACATCAGACATAAGTTAGCTCAGACATTAGATATAAGTAAGCTTAGTTGTCAAATTAGTCAACTCGTTTCCTAATTTGCATTTGACTTTTTGGTTTTTATTTATTTATTGGCTGGAAAAATCAACTTAGGAAAGTTATTATTTTATTATTTTCATTGTAAATTAATTAATTCCTAATTCAAAATAAAGAAATTAATTGATACAATTTAGTTTAGGAAAGTAGTGTAAAATTCAGCCAACTTGTTTCTTTTTCTTTTGGTGGCCGGTTTTACTTAGTTAATTAGGGTTTTATTTTGTAACTTTTTAGCCTATTTAAGGGCTTGTTTATCAGTAATATTTAGTACCTTATTCATATAGAAAATTATTTGTGAGATTGAATTCTCTTTGTTCTCTTTCAACACCTAAAACATCCTTAGTGAATGAGTATTTTAGTTTTACTTATCAATAGAAAATCCATCACCTATTGGGGCATCTTTATTATACTAAGGTTTCTAATTATAGGTTGGTTAGGGATCAAAGTGACCATTAGAAGTTGAACATAATTAGATCCGGGTTAATATAATATGGGTTTAGGCGCAGATCGTCCTAGTTTCGTATCATTTGGTATCAGAGCCAAATTTTGTTCAGGTTTGATCTATCTTTGTTTGTTTTATTTTATTTTGTGTTAATATGCAATTTTAACATTAGGTTATGATTGCATCTATCTCACATACGTTCAGCATCTTAAAAAAAGAAAAACAAAATTCCTAGTTAAATTAGGTTTCTTAGTTTTATTGTATTTTTTGCTTCCTAGTTTGTTGGTTGCTTTTCATCATTGTTCTTCTTAATTTTGGTTTTTGTTTGCTATTTTAGTATTAAATATTTGCATTCATATTCAAAAAAAAAAAGAAGAGAGAGGGTTTGCGGCAACATATACAAATTTGCAAAAAATTACAAATTTGCATTTTATTGTTGGAGGTCATAGGTTTGGTGATTATTTGGTGTTGGAATTGCAATTTTGATGTTGATTCTTGCTACTGCAGTTGTCTTATGTTCTGTGAGTAAAAAAAAAAAAAAAAAAAAAAAGAAGAAAAAGCCGAATATAAACAAAAAAAAAAAATCGGTTTGTCGAATTTGGTGTTGAAATTTATTGCTGGAAATTTCTTGGAGCTACTGAATTGTTGATTATTTATTCAATATTTGGAGTTTCTGGAGAATTATTTTGGTTGCTGGATGTTTGAATTTTGGGTGCTTAAATTATTTGGATTAAAATTAGTTAAAGAATTTGATACAAAGCTAGAATTACAAGAACAACAACCAACACTATTCTTTAATCTTGTTCGAATTGATTCTTGTTCCTTTTTGAAATTCTTTTTCTAAATTTTTATTCTTGAATCCTAAATTTCTTACAATCTGTTCCAATTCTTATTGATTCCAAAATTTTCTTTATTAATTTGCTTTATTTTGCCTAGAAAAGCCAAAAACTAGGTTTTATTAAATTCATCGGTATTGCTTGTTTATTGCTACTTTTTTATTGATAAGTTTAATTAAAATATACTTGTGATCTCATTGCTTTTTTGTGGGTGTTTTAATAAGAACTTTGAGATAATTTTTTGAGTGGAAAAGACAAGAGTGTGTGAGCTTAAAAAAAGATAAAAGCCAAAACTAGTGTGAAAACACAAGTGTCGAGACCTTGATTGAGTGAAACACATGAAGGAGTGATTTTTGTTGAGAATTTATTTTATATAGCATTATTTATACTAACATGGCAGATTCAAGGTTGAGGAGAAGTGATCCACCACTAAGAACTAATGAAGAAGAATCCGTAGGATTCCATGGTGATTCTTGAGCTACAGGGAGTGGTGAGCAAACGGATATGAGGGCTGTATTGGAATAATTACAGCATATGAATGCTCAATTTGACCACATAAATCAAAGGATGGACAGAATAGAAACATCTTATGGTGGACCGAATTTGAGGCAAGAGTTCCATGGAGGTCAAGGAGGCTGTGGACGAACTAGAAAGGAGTTTGAAGAGGAAAATTTTGGAGATGATTTTGAGGAAGGAATGGATGAAACTTTTGTGGTCCAAGAGAAGCTAGGCTATGGGAGGCATATGAGAGAGGAGGTAGATGATGATCTTGGCAACATCAAGGTAAACGTACCATCTTTTATGGAAAAAAGTTACCCGGAGGCTTACTTGGAATGGAAGGAGCAAATGGAGATGATTTTTTATTGTCATAACTATTCGGAGGCCAAGAAAATTATGTTGGGAGCAATGGAATTTGGACATTATGCACTCCAATGGCAGACTAATGAGCAAAGTACTCAAAGAAGAGTTGGTGATGACTTGATTACTACATGGCGACAAATGAAAGGAGCCATGAGGAAGCGATTTGTACAATCACACTATCGTATGTTGCTGCATCAAAGGCTTCAACCTTTATCTCAAGGAAATAGGTTTGTGGAGGATTATTACAAGGAGATGAAGATGCTTATGATGAGGTTAAGCATGAATGAGGGTAGAGAAACAACCATGGTGAGGTTTCTTGGTGGTTTGAATAGTGAAATAGCCGATAAACTAGAATTGCAACAATATGTGGAATTGGAGGAGATGTTGCATGTGGGTATTAAATTAGGGCATCAATTCAAGAGGAGGGGTGTAGTCACACGGTTTGGGGGTGTTTCCAATAGCGTAAGATCAAATCCAAGTGCTTGGAGAAGCAATCTCATTTTTGAGGCAAGACAAAAACCGAAGCTAGGTGAAGAGAGCTCCAATCGGCCAAGGAAGGATACAAAAGCCAAATCTATCCAAGCACCAACGAATGAGGTAAAATCTTATCCTAAACCTTCCAAATCTAGAGAAGTTATTTGTTTTAAGTGTCAGGGACGAGGACATATCGCTAGCCAATGCCCGAATAGAAGAATCATGGTGTTAAAAGATAACAATAAGCTAGAGTCGGAAAGTGAGGAAAGTGAAGATGAAGCCGAGCAAAAAAAAGAAGACTTTGAGGTTGAAGCTAAAAATTTGCATGCATCCAATGCCGAATTAAATTTGGTTTCTAGGAGAGTGCTAGCTATATATAAAGATGATGACTAAGTTCAAAGAGAAAACATCTTCCACACCCGATGTGAAATCCAAGGTAAGATTTATAGTATGATTATTAATAGTGGAAGTTGTACAAATGTAATTAGCAACATTATGGTTGACAAATTAGGTTTAACAACTATTAAACATCTAGAACCTTATAGATTATAATGGCTTAATGATAGTGGTGAGATAAAAGTGAATAAACAAGCCAAAGTAAAATTTAGTATAGATAAATATGTGGATGTTGTATTGTGTGATATTGTGCCTATGCATGCTAGACATATTTTCTTAGGTAGACCATGCCAATTTGATAAAGATGCTACTCATTATGGTCAAGAGAATTGTATTGTTTTTAGATTTAAAGGCAAGAAGGTCAAGCTGGAGCCATTAACTCCCAAGGAAGTATATAGAGATCAATTACAAATACAACAAAGGAGGGAGGCCGAAAAGCTCAAGGAGAAAGCTAGTATGGCACCTACAGCTTTACCATCCATTTAAGAAGGTAAGTCCAAACTTGCTGTCCAAGGTAAGTGTTGTAAACCTAAACTTGAGGGGAAAGAAAGAGGAAGGCCGAGAATGATAAAAGACATGAAAAAGCCGAGAGTGAAGTGAAAGAGGAAGAAAAAACCGAGAGTGAGGGACAATCCGAGAGGAAGAAAGAAAAAGAAAGAAAAGAGAGGAAAAATAAAAAAATTTATTTGAGTTTTGGGGATGTTAATAAAGCTATCTTGGGTAAGAAACCAGTGCTGGTCATGATTTATAAAGATAATTATTTGAATGATCAAGCTAACTTTGAAGAACTTGAATTGCCATGTTCAATTTTTTCTCTTTTGCAAGATTTTGAAGATGTCTTTCTGGATGAAATTTTCAAATGGATTACCACCTATTAGAGGGATTAAACATCAAATTGACTTTATTTCAGGGGCTGCCATACCAAATAGACCTGCATATAGAAGTAATCCCGAAGAGACAAAGAAGCTACAAAGGCAAGTAAGTGAGTTGCTTGAAAAATGTTACATTCGTGAGAGTATGAGTCCATGTGCTGTTCCTATTTTGTTAGTGCCTAAAAAAGATGGTTCTTAGAGAATGTGTGTTGATTGTAGGGCTATAAATAATATCACCATTAAATATAGACATCCAATTCCTAGATTAGATGATATGCTTGATGAATTGTATGGTGCTTGCATGTTTTCTAAAATTGATCTTAGGAGTGGATATCATCAAATTATGATGAAAGAATGTGACAAATGGAAGACCACATTTAAGACTAAATATGGTCTGTATGAATGGTTAGTTATGCCTTTTGGATTAACTAATGCACCTAGTACCTTTATGAGGCTTATGAATCATGTTATGCGTCCATTTATTGGTAAATTTGTGGTTGTGTATTTTGATGATATTTTAGTGTATAGAACATCTTAGGTAAGTTTTAAATATTCTTAGGAAGGAAAGATTATTTGCTAACATGAAAAAGTGTGATTTTTGCAAAGATGAACTAGTTTTCCTAGGATTTATAA
This sequence comes from Ziziphus jujuba, assembly GCF_031755915.1. Taxonomy (NCBI): domain Eukaryota; kingdom Viridiplantae; phylum Streptophyta; class Magnoliopsida; order Rosales; family Rhamnaceae; genus Ziziphus; species Ziziphus jujuba. The sequence goes on from NC_083387.1 coordinate 19,740,966, forward strand.
TAAGTGCTGCAGGTATAAAACTTGATCAATCTAAAGCTCAAGCCATCCAAGATTGGTCGACATCAACATCTATCACACAGGTGAGGACTTTTCATGGTTTGGCTAGTTTCTATGGAAGATTTGTTAAGGAATTTAGTACCATTGCAGCGCCTTTGAATGAAGTTGTAAAGAAGAATGTTGGCTTTCAGTGAGGGGAAGTACAAGAAAAATCCTTTAATTTGTTTAAAACAAATTATGTAATGCACCTTTACTAGTTTTACCAAATTTTTCTAAGACTTTTGAAATTGAGTGTGATGCTTTGGATGTAAGTATTGGAACTATTATAATGCAAGAAAGAAGACCTATAGTCTACTTTAGTGAGAGATTAAATGGAGCTGCACTAAACTACCCGACATATGACAAGGATATGTATGCTTTAGAAACATGGCAGCACTGACTAATGCCAAAGGAGTTTATGATTCATACGGATCATGAATCTTTAAAGTACCTTAAGGGCCAAAGGAAGCTTAACTGAAGGCATGCTAGGTGGATGGATGATACGAACCTAGGACGACCTACTCTTAAACCCGTATTATATTAGTCCGGATCTTAATTAGGTTCAAGTTCTAATGGAATTGACCCAACCCCTAACCAACCTGTGGTTACAAACCTTGGTATAATGTAGACGCTACAATAGGAGATGGAAAACCTATTGATAAATCAAGCTAAAACAACCAATTCTCTAATGGTGTTTTTGGTGTTCTCAAAGAACAAAGAGATAATTAATCTCACAAGTATTTTCTCAATCAAATCAAAGTTGTATTATTATTGAAAAATAAGCCTTTAAATAGGCTACAAAGCCACAAAATAAAACCCTAAAAACAAAGGGAAAACCGGCATACAAAGTAGTTTCCTATGGTGGCCGAAATTCTCACTCATTTCCTAATCTAATTTGGATTAATTAATTCCTTTATTTTGAATTAGGAATTAATTAATTTAAAAGGAAAATAATAAAATAATAACTTTCCTAAACTTATTGTTTCAGAAAATAAATAAATAAAAACTAAAAAGTAATGGTAATTTCCTAAAACAAAAAGTAGAATCAAATTAGGAAACCAAAATACTAGCTTTTTGACTAAGTTGATTTTGACCAATCTTTGATTAATTTGAACTCCAAATCAGCTTCAATATAATTTTTAGGATGCCAAATAAGCTAAGTATGAAGTACCACATGTTGCCCATGCTTGGAAGAGGAAGAAAAAGCCAACTTAGCAAAATACAGTAAAGCCAGCACCAAATACAATAAAAAACAGGCCAAATTTGAAGCTGTCCATACAACCCCTTTCTGAGTGCCTTTGAAGCTAGCTTGACTTGATTCCATATCCTCTTAGACATATGTATTGAATCCATAAAGAGTTGGAACCATTTCATGCTGCCCATTGTCCATATTTGCACCAAAACTGCTACTCGGGTCCGTATCGGCTTCCACCACTTGGATGCTTAGAATAGGCTTTGTATCTTCGAGTATGGACAAACTCTGTCGAGATTGATTACCCCTTGTATAAATGCTCCCAGGTTGTCCTTAAATCTCTTAATTTGAGCTCTTGTGATTGGCCTAGTCTTCATCCGTGTCGGGTCAGCACCCCAGTGGGTTATCGGTTGAGCGGGCTCGGGGGTAATCACATCAATGGAGTTTATTGAAACATTTTCCTATGTCATCCTCTAGAAAAAAGGTAAGTAAAATATGGTTGTCGATGCATTATCCTGAAGGTGTGTAGTTTTAAACAATTAAAGGAACTTTATAAGAATGATAGCGACTTTGGAGAAATATTTAGAGCTTGTTTGAAACATGGATTTAATAAATTTTACATATTTGAGGGGTATTTGTTTAGGAAAAACAAACTTTGTGTGCCTAATTGTAACATTAAGGAGTTACTAGTTCAGGAAGGTCATGGGAGTGGTTTAATGGGTCATTTTGGTGTTTTTAAAACTTTATCCTTGTTGTAAGAACATTTTTATTGGCCTAACATGAAGAGAGATGTTGAGAGAATATGTGAAAGATGTTTGAAATGCCGAAAGACCAAGTCCACATTGAAACCTCACGGTTGTACCATCCATTGTCGATTCTTTCCTATCCTTGGGTAGATTTGTCTATGGATTTTATTCTTGATTTGCCTAAGTCTAGGACAGGTAAGGATTCAATATTTGTTGTTGTGGATAGATTTTCTAAGATGGCACATGTAATACCATTTTATTACATGTAATAAAACTGATGATGCATCTAATGTTGCTAATTTATTTTTCAAAGAAATTGTGAGATTGCATGGAATGCCTAGGACTACTATTTTGGATAGGAATTCTAAGTTCTTAAGTTATTTTTCAAAAGCTTTGTGGGCTAATTTAGGTACCAAGCTTTTATTTTGCACTACTTGTTATCCACAAACTGATGGACAAATCATTGTTGAGAGCATTAATTAGTAGAAATTTGAGAACTTGAGAAGAATATTTACCACATGTTAAATTTGCTTATAATAGGTCATTGCATTCGGCCACTAAATATACACCATTTGAAATTGTTTATGGCATTAATCCTTTAACTCCATTAGATTTAATATCTTTACCTTTAATTGAATGTTCTAATCTAGATGGAAAACAAAAAGCTGATTTTGTAAAGCAGATTCATGAGAAAACTAAGGCAAATATTGAGAGGAGGACCGAGCAATATGCAAGAAATGCTAATCAAGGCCAAAAACAAGTTGTCTTTGAACCTGGAGATTGGGTTTGGTTGCACTTAAGGAAGGAGAGGTTTTCCGAGCAAAGAAAGTCAAAGCTTATGCCACGTGGAGATGGACCTTTAGAAGTTTTGGAGCAAATTAATGACAATGCTTACAAACTTGATTTACCAGATGAGTATAATGTTAGTGCTACATTTAACGTCACTGATTTGTCTCCTTTTGCTGCAGGTGATGACTTTGATTTGAGGGCAAATCCTTTTCAAGAGGAGGGGAATGATGAGAATTCGCCCGTGCCGCACGACTGACAACCTGTTAGGGTGCTGACCCAATACGAATGAAGACCAGGCCGATCACTAGGGTTCAAGTGGTTTAAGGACAACCTTGTTACCTTTATCTAGGGAATAATTCATTCTTAAAATGGCTTGTCCATACTCGAAGATACAAGGCTTATTTTAAGTATTCCAGTGGTGGAGGCTGATATGTACCCGGATAACTATCATCAGACATGGTACATTGGACATTTTACATCAGACATCCATAGATTGAACATCTGACATTGGACATCGAACTTCGGTCGGACATCCATACATCGAACATCTGACATTGGACATCAAACTTCGGACATCAAACATATGTTAGCTCGGACATCAGGCAAACATAAGTTAGCTCGGACATCAGACATAAGTTAGCTCAGACATCAGGCAAACATAAGTCAACTCAGACATCAGACATAAGTTAGCTTAGTTGTCAAAGTAGTCAACTCGTTTCCTAATTTGCGTTTGACCTTTTAATTTTTATTTATTTATTGGCTAGACAAATCAACTTAGGAAAATTATTATTTTATTATTTTCACTATAAATTAATTAATTCCTAATTCAAAATAAAAGAATTAATTAATACAAATTAGTTTAGGAAAGTAGCGTAAAATTCGGCCAACTTGTTTCCTTTTCTTTTGGTGGCCGTTTTACGTAGTTAATTAGTGTTTTATTTTGTAACTTTTTAGTCTATTTAAGGGCTTGTTTTATTAATAATATTCAATACCTTATTCATATAGAAAATTAGTTGTGAGATGGAATTCTCTTTGTTCTCTTTGCATTAGTGAATGAGTGTTTTAGTTTAACTTATTAATAGGAAATCCATCACCTATTGTGGCATCATCATTATACCAAGGTTTCTAATCACAGGTTGGTTAAGGGTCAAAGTGACCATTAGACCTTGAATATAATTAGATCCGGGCTAATATAATACGGGTTTAGGTACAGGTCGTCCTAGGTTCATATCACCAAGGAATCCAACCATTGATAGTAATGTCGTAACCAAGAAAATTTATGAGAATTGGAAGCCCTCCAATAAATGTTACATGATGATGATGGAGAGCTATATGGATGAATCCATACATGCTTGCATTCTAAAGGTGACATTGCCAAGAAATTTCTTGAGGAAATTAGGAACAAGTTCATCAAGTTGACATGAAGGAGAAGTATCATTACTTAGATTTTCTAAGCAACACCAAATATGATAGGGTTAAAGGTGTGAGGGAGTATATCATGTTACTTTCCTGCTATTATCGATGTGCATATGAATACTTTGTGGTTTGATACTGAAATGACAATTAATGTTACTAATTCATTGTAGAGGCTATAAGTCAAAGAGTGCTAACCAATCTTGAGCAACATGTTTACATGGGAGAGAGCTCAATAGTGAATGTGGACATCTTGGGAACAGTCAAATTGAAATTTACCACAAAATATATTATTGAGTTACAAAAAGTTTCTTATATACCTTCAATAAAAAGAAATTATTTGTTTCTCTTTGGAAAGTCAATTTATATCAACTTGATTTATTTGGTAGTGGTCTCAATTCTTCTGTTAATATTGTTATTACTCCTATTGTTGCTTCCAAACACCCAAAAATTAATTATAATTTTTCCATATTGTGGTATATGAGCTTAGGGTATATTTCTAGGCACAAAATGGAAAAGTTGATGAATGATGAAATACTTCATAACCTTGAATTCTCTAACTTGTCAACCTGTGTTGAACATGTGAAGGATAATTCAAACTTAAGAAGAATAATATTGCTATGTGTGGAGATGTTTTTGAATTAATCCACACTGATATTTGTGGACATGTCACACCAACTATCTTGGGAGGTTACAGGTATTTTATTACCTTATTTAATGACTTCTTTTGTTATAAACATGATGAGCTTATCAATGAGAAGTCAAACTTTAGTTGCCTTCAAGGAGTTTAAGTGAAGATGGAGCTTTAGAAGAATAGGAAGCTAAAGGCTAAGAGATCTGATAAAGGTGGTGAATTCTATAGCAGATATAACAAGATTGGACAGAACCTTAGGCCATTCACACTTTATTTGCATGAATGTGGCATTGATTCATAGTGTACAATGCTTAACACTCGTCAGTAGAATGGCATAGCTGAAAAGAAACATTGTACTATGTTGGACATGGTGCAATGCGCAAATTATAATTTGCCAAATTACTTGTGGGGAGAATCTTTAAGGATAGCAGCTTACATACTAAATCAAGTGCCAAAATAAATTTGTTCCTAAAAGTCCTTTTGACTTATGGTTAGAGGAAGAGCCTAACTTACAACATTTTTGAGTATGAGGTTGCAAAGTTGAGGTACAAATTTATAATCCCCAAATCAAGAATTTGGATCTAAAACCATTAGTAGTTATTTTATTGGATATTGTATACGATCCAAGGGTTTTAGATTCTTTTGTTTATCTAACACCACCAAGTTCATTAAGTTAAATAGGGTTGTTTACTTTGAAAAAGATTTTGACATTGGTGACAGTATGGGCCCAAGGGAGCTTAAATTAGAGAATAAGGTGCTTTCGTTATCAATCTTGATGTTCCTGACCAAGATATTGTTGATCTGGTCATTGATGAACCAGTGGTTGATCAGGGTGAACCCGTTGTGAAATTCTCGCTCTAATCAATGTTAATGTGTCTTTAAGGAGGTCACAGAAGGATAAAAGCAATTTAACATAAATGATGAGTCAAATCCAATCACTTTTAAGGATGCCACGAGTAGTTTGTACTCAAATTTTTGGTTAAATGCAATGGAAGATGAAATGAAAGACTTGATTGATTTACCAAAGGGTAGAAAACCTATTGGGTGTCAATGGATCTTTAAGATCAAGAGAGAATCCAATAGTCAATTAAAGAGTGATAAGACTAGACTTGTTGCCAAAAGATTTAGGTAAAAGGAGAGAAAATACTACACATAGACGTTTTCTCTTGTATCCACAAGAATTCTTTTAGAATTATTATGGCGATTGTAGCTTATATGACTTGGAGTTGCATCAGATGGATGCTAGAACTACTTTTTTGAATGGTGATTTGTATGAGAACATGTATATGATTCAACCAATTGGTTTCCAACAAGTGAAGCATGAGAATTTGGTTTGCACACTTAAGAAGTGCACTTATGGTCTTATGCAGGCTTTGAGGCAGTGGTATTGTAAGTTTGATGAAGTTATCACCAAGAATGGCTTTAAGGAAAATATTGTTGACATGTGCATATATATATATATATATATATATGAAGGTTGGTGGGAGGAGCTTCATTATATGTTGATGACATAATTTTGGTCACCAATGACACTGACTTATTTATGGAGATAAAATATATATTATGTAATCATTTTACCATGAAAAATCTTAGAGACGCTTCTTTTGTTTTGGGCATCAAAATTGTTCAAGATAGAACTAGTCATGTGTTGCAATTGTCTAAGAGAACCCACATTGATAGGATCTTAAAATGGTTTGATATGCACATTTGTTTTCCTGGACGTGTACCATCCATAAAAGATGAAAAATTTTCTAAGAACGAATGTCCAAAGAACAATAAGGATAGGATGGTGATGCAAGATGTCTAATATTATTCTACAGTTGGTAGTTTGACGTATACTCAAGTTTGTACATAGCCTAATATTGTTTTTGCTGTGGGTGTGATTGGTAGATCAATTAGCATTATTGGTCCTATTTATTACCAAACAATTAAGAAGCTCTTTAGGTATCTTTAGGGTAGTAAAAATTATAAGTTGACATATCGATACATCAATTCTTTTGATGTAATTAGTATAATGATGTAGATTATTAAGGCTGTGTAGATGATAAGAACTCTACCATAAGAAATATATTTATCATCGCAGGAGGAGCTGTGTCTTGGCAGAGTGCCAAGCAGACTATAACAGCATGCTCAACTTTTAAGACAGAGTATGTGTTGTGTTATGAAGTAGCTCGTCATGCAGTTTAGCTTCACAATTTAGTTCGTGACTTTGAAGTAAGTGACTCCATTTGAGAGACCTATCGTAATGTACTATGATAATACTGCAACAGTGTCTCTCTCCAATAATTTAAAAGGTATACAAGGTAAGAAATACATTGATGAAAAGCATTTTACAGTGAAGAAGAAAATTGAAGAAAGCTTCATTATTGTTGTTCACATGCCGACTTATAATGTGGTGACAAATCCATTAACCAAGGGCTTTCCAACAGACATATTTAAGGAGCATCTATCCTGCATGTGGTTATCGAGTAGTTAAGTCTTCTATGGATTATATAATATGTAATAATGTCCATATTGAGTATTGTTTATTTCTTTGAGCATACATTGTTGAGCAATACATTAATGTCGAATCATTATTTATTTATTTATAGGATATTTGTTACATATATTATTGCCTTTATGTTTACAGGTTTATTTTAAATTTTTTAGTTTGTATATGTATATGTTGATCCACAGGTACCATGATAAGTCCCTACTGCCTAGTTTGTGTATGTTGTTGTATCCTGTCGGTATACAATGCTCGAATGAAATGGTATCGTATGTTAAGAGATTGCACGTGGTAAGATAAATCCTTACTACTTAAACTAAGCTTATGGTATGCAAAGTATTCAGTTGAAATGCTATAGAGTTTTGGAAGATTTATTGAGACAATCTTTACTACCCAATCTAGTATGTTATTGTGCCCTGTCAATACACTGTATACTTAGATAAAATGGTATTTTATTTTAAGAGGTTCTATAGTAGGTGAGTCTATTGTTAAATGTAATGATTAATGCAATTCAAATAGGAGAATGTTAGATATTTTGTGTGAACTAGCTATAATCATATTTTGTGTGAACTAACATAATCAGTTACTCACTTATAAGGATTATTTATGCTAGTAATTGAATTGGCTTATTTACTGATTTGTGCAGCAAGGCCTTTAAGCAACATTCTCTATAATACTTCAATTGGTCCATTGGACCGAAGAATTAGTTCTTTTTGGAAGTCTATTTAACTTATATAGTTTTTTTTTATTATTAATTATTATTTTGTGAGTGTTAAAATAATGGATAAGCTATGTAACTTGCACATGACTTCAATCTTTAAAAGGCCGAAGGATTATTGGTAGTGCAAGTTTATGGTAATACATTACATTATTTTCTATTAGGGTTTGTGACCAATTTTACAGTCTTTTTGGAAAACCTGAAAGAGAAAGAGGGTTAAAGAGCAATGTGTTCCTTAGGCATTGCTTTCTCAATTATTGGTTTTCTATTTTGTATGATCACAAATAAAGATTTCAATAGCTGCTTTCGAACGTTAGTGGTCATAATCAATTTAATTATTTGATACAATGAACATATTATGTGTATGTTCTTTGGGTGTTTATAATGCTTGATTACTCTGTTTGAATATTATTAGCACTAATAGCAAATTATCTATTTATGTCTCAAGCGCTATAACAAGTTTTAAACACACATCGAAAAGTAGATGGAAGACATCCAATTTAAGGCCTATTATGAAATCGATTATTCATAGAATCTCTATTCACTTTTTTGTACAAATATTGCCACTATTACTGGTGAATGATTTGATTGAATTTTTTTTTACACATTACTTTTATATACTATTTTAAAACAATATTAGTATATATTGTTAATCATTTACCTTTTAAATATTTGTATTTCTGATTTATATTGGTTAAATCATTTACCGCAAAACAATATGGCCATTGCTTTCGCTTTGTTTTTTCAATTCTGTTAAACTTATCTTGTTCTTCCCTTTGCATAAGTTTCACGAGAATTGATTTATTAACCAAGCAAATTAGTGATTATGGTTGGGATAGACATCTAATGTAGCAAAATTATATATATATATATATATAGTTTTGTTCTTCTGGTGGATAAAGCTCTTGTATCTTGATGTGTCAACCTCCCACAACACATTGCCATTTGTATTAAATATGTACGTTTTTATTATATTATTTTATGTATATGATTTATTGGTTGATCAGTTGATTACAAATATATATATATATATATATATATATATAAAGTTTTTGGGTTAATTGCACTTTGCTACCCAGAAGTTTCAAGATTCCAAGAATTGCATCATGAAGTTTGGAATTATTCGAATTGAAGCTTGAAGTTTCAAATTTGTTCCAAAATGGTTCAATTAGCTAACATGATTAATTTTACCATTAGATAATACATGCTGATATTATAATCCATTTTTCAACAAAAATATATAAAAAATATATATTTTAAAAATATATTTTTTTATTTTCCCATTTTATACTTATAAGTTTTTATTTAAAAACTTTATCCATTCGTATTTTATTTAAATTAAAATTCCAAAAAAGAAAATATTTTTGGACTAAAAATTAGACAAAAAATAAAAATAAAAATTGAAATTTTTGGTCTAATAAAAATATTTTTATTCGACAACAATTGAAATAAAATAATTTTATTAGACCAAAAATTAATAATAAGTTTTAGTGCCCAAACAAAAAACAATTAGATAAAAATAAAATAAAATTGGAATTTCAGTGTAATAAAAATATTTTTATTAATACGAAAATTAAATAAAATAATTTGATTAGACCAAAAATTAATAATAATTTATATGCTAGACAAAAAATAAAAATAAAAATTAATTTTAATTTTTATGATTTTTATATTTATTCTAATAAAAAATAAATATATTATTATTGATTTTATTTTTATTATATTATTTTTATTTGGTCTAATAATTTATTTTATTATTTTAGATCCTTATCTTTTTAAGAAAAATTGGTTGATTTTATTTTTAATCCTTTTATAGTTGTTCATTCTTTATAGAATTGAGTGAACGTGTAAACATATCTACCATCCTTTTCTTCTTAAACCAAAATAACAAAATCATAAAAATTATAATTTATTTTTACTTTTATTTTTAGTTGAATCTTAGGTCCAAAAATATTTAATTTCTATGGAATTTTAATTTAAATAAAATAGGAATAGATACTATTTTCAAAATAAATATAAAAAAAACCATAAATATAAAATGGAAAGATAAGAAATTTATTTTTTTCAACAAAATATTTTTTGTTGTTGAAAAACAAATTTTGACAGAAGTAAGCTAACATCATCTAACAACAAAATTAACATTATTAGCCAATTAGATTGGTTTGTAACAAATTTAAAATTTTAAAATACAATTCGTGCAATTACAAAGTTTGGGATTTAATGCGTGCAACCCTAAATTTCAAAGTACTTATGTGCAATTAACCCTAATTCTTTTTTTTTTCTTTTTTTAAACAAGAATAATACTTTTAAATTTCCCCAAAAAAATAAATAAATAAACCAATACTCTGATTAAGAAAGTAGAGTCAGATACATCAGCTAGCACATGGATTATATATATATATAAAACCATATTGGGCAATAGCATGAAAGAGCAATTTGTGCTTGTTTGAAGTCCACGTATAATGTAGCCATACCATACAGAATTTGCTGACTTAGATTTCCTTCCCAAACCATGTAAAATAGCATTTCATCGAGACCAAATCTCCCAAGAAATAAGAGCATAGGGTTCCAACTCAGCATTGTCAAAAGTTGTAGCTACCAACATGCATATATATATATATATATATATGTGTGTGTTTGTGTGTGTGTGTATGTGTGTGTGTGTGTGTGTGTGTGTGTGTGTGTGTGTGTGTGTGTGTGTGTGCGCGTGTATCAAATGAATGAACCAAATAAGGCTTTGCAGAAAATTATTAATTTCGTTAGATCCCCAAAATACCGACATGCACATTGTCTTCTACGTTAAACTTGCAACGTCCACACTGTCCAACCTTAGCAATTTTCCTTTTAAAAAGATCCAACAAGCAAGTATATAAATTATGTGAAGCCCTTCAAATAAACAGTTTTAACCTTGTTGGCCAGGGTGCTTCCTCCATCCAAGACTCAAACCTCGGAGTACGGTGGTTAGTTTTCACTATCTAAATTTCTATTCCAGATGCTCTCGTCTGCAATAGAAACTTAAATACGGGTTAGCCTTGCTTAGTATATGAGCAGCACAGTGGCATGCTAGTTTTCACTATCTACATTTCTGCTATGGATGCCCTTATATCAGTTAGAGTTGAACACATGTATTTCTACCAGAACAGGGGATACTTGTTTACAAATAAGAAAAAATATTACCCCCAACCAAAAAAAAAAAAAAAAAAAAAAGAGAAAAAAGAAGGAAGAAGAAAATTAATTTTATTTATTAATTTCAAACACTATTGTATATTAATAAAACCATATAAAAAAATGAACTTATTTACAACTTTTGATATATTAATTTTTGTTATTATAGCTTCTTTTTTTTTTAATAAAGAACACTGATAAATGTTCATCCGTAGAATCTATATATTAAATGGCAATATAAATAATTATCATTAAATGGTTTATTTTTAAAATTTTAAAATAAAAAAAATTAAATTAAATATGCGAATTAAAATAAAATTTATCACATTATATCATCATCACTAACAATGACAAATAATAAAATTTTAATTTATAAATGTGTTGATGGCAAATAATTATTAAAAAGTAAAAGAATTAAAAGAATGTTGAATTTGGGGTAGGAAGAACGTACTGCACTGGTTATAATTCATTAGAAAGCAAAAGGAATGTAAATAGTTGTTGATTTTTAAGTGTATTTTGATAAAGTCTAGCATAGTTGATGAAAGTTTTGTAGAAGCCTCTTCACCAAATCATTTCCCAAAATTTTGATTATATATTTATTTTACGCTACAATGGAAAAGCACTATAAAGCGGTCGAGTCTGTGGAGCCCGCACAATCTGGTACATTGCTCGATTGTATCTGCTCACGCGCATAGGATGGTCCGCTCGGCCAGCACCTCACAGTATTAACAACGAGTGAAGATTTTTATAATTGTTTCAATTAATTGTATTTTGATATTTTTTTTTTTTAATTTTATAAATTAAACTTTTAAGTTTACAAAGTGGCAATTTAAATGATTTATTATTCATTTTGTTATAAATTGATTCAATTTTTAATCTAACAAAGCGATGAATGATAATTATGTTCATGGATTTCATGCCATCTCATTGCTCAATCCAAATATCAAAAAATCTCTCATCACTTTAACTTCGCTCATGTTAACAAAGCTATTATCTATTTGATTGTCAAATTGAAAATTGAACAAATGTGAAAAAAATTTTAAATTTGAAAATCTATATTACTATTTTTATAAATTAAAAACTTAAATTGTAAAATTATGAAAATAAAAAACATTAACTTGCAATTAACCTTGTAATTTTTAAAATTTTAACTAGCATCGATTTTCTTCTTTCATAATTAAATTCCATATTTCAAGAATCAATAAATCTCAAATAAATTTAAAGACGTTGAAGACTAAACGATTCTTAATTTGAAACCTTGCATAATTTTTTTTTTTTTTTTTTTTGGTTGGTTTAAGCATGGTTATATGATCATCATCATCATATTTCAAATAAAAAAAAAAATCATCATCATCATCTTCATCATTTATTTTTAATGATAACGGATTGTTGTAACTTGGAAGGGGCCGAAAAATAGGATTTTGCCGCATAAAAAGCATATTACCCACATCTTAAATGGTTTTGATAAAAGTGTATGGCACGCCTAATGAACGAATTAAAAGATGGCCAAACACATAAAATTAAGAAAACCCACTAACCCGAAAATAACAATTAAAAAATTAAAACAATATTTAATATCTCAAAAATGATTGGTCGGGCATGTCACGCTTTCTATCTTTTATTGAAATTGATTTAACCCGCCTCCCAAAAAAATAGACTAATGTCTTTTCACAACCAAAAAATAAACACTAGACTAATGAGTAATAAATTATAACCAAATTCCCAGTAGCTCATTCCCTCTATTTTAAAAACACTATTTAAAACAAATTTTTTTATTTTGATTTTTTTGATATAAAAAATTCATTGACATCTCCAAATATAAAAAATCAAAAAAAAAAAAATTTATTTTAAAATTATATAAATTTAATTAAATATAGTACATGTTCCTACACCACTATTATAATATGAAACATGTAACCATTATACTATTTAAGAGACACTAACTATTATAATATTTAAAATGATAAATATTTACAAAGAAAAAAAAATAAAAACGATAAATAGAAAATTTTGTTGAAGGACATTTTTAAATTTTACTAATTATCTAAAAAAATGCTTTTTATTATGTAAAATGTGCTACTTTAAAAGAATCCCTTGGGAAAAGTCTGCTTGTCATGCTAAATATTTTTAGCCACATTAAAATGGCATTATCCTATCATGGAAAATCCAGTGGCTAAAAAGTCTTATCCACAATTACTTTTAGCCCCAAATAATTGTTGTTGCCAAAGCTCATGACAATTGCTCATAACCCTCTATATTTGGCAGAACTTTTGTTAGCCGCAATGAATAATTGTAGCAAATCAAACTCTTACATGTTCTTTTCTTCTTTCTTTGCTCAAGATGCCTAAAACCAGTAACACTACCTCCTACGTGCGATGAATTTTCATGCAGAAGTAATTTACTATCTAAATGCATATTCGCTGAACCACATATAAGTAAAAGAGCCAAACACAAAGTTTAGTGCACTGAAAAACAACCTGGGCCACATGTTCTATACCTTCACATTCCAACAAAGAAAAGAGAATATTTCACGAGTCCAGAAAAAGGGGATCCTTCATTTGGTGTCTCAAATCCCAAAGGACAACTCACCACATAGAAATACAGCTCATGGAGTATATATAGATATTAAAAAGTTCTTAAATTTTACATGAACATAATTGATGATCAAGAAGGTAAGAACAAACAGATTTAGATACGTTTATGCCAAATTGAATATCCAAATGAGGCTGGGAACAAAGCTCAAATATGATTTAAATCGCACACTCTAAATGAAGTTAATACATTTATACGAAAAAAGAATGAAACAGGGGAAATAGGGAAAAACAACAATAAGAAATAGGGGAAATAAATCGAAAACTGCACTCAAACAGATGTTCATTAACAAAGCATCAAACTAAAATTAACAAGTTAAAATACTTATAATACTAGTCCAAGTTCTCCAAATTAAACTCAAGTGGTTAGTTCTCTGAATTACACTCGTGATGATGACACATTAAGTCTTTGAATATACCAGTGCCAATTGGAAACTAGTACATGATATGTCTGATTATTCCATATTAGGTCCTGTTGGTAAAATGGTGCACAGATACATTACTCTCTCATATATTGATCAAAATGCAACAATGGTACCATATTCAAAGGAAAAAATGAGATCAAAAATAATTTTTTTAGTATTTTGAACTGCAATTACCGTCTAATAAATAGAAACAAGAAATGACAGTCAAGACAAACAATTACAAATAAACTCTAAAACTACAAACTGGGAATTAATCAGTAAACACTTCAAATTAATTGTTTATGATGATCTGATGAAATGGGAATGGGTACAAAGCTTTTTGGGTGGAATTGAAAGTATACCTCTGAACCAATATGAATTGCACCCATATGCTGAGGACCTGTATCAGGATGACTTGACTTGCAACTTTCGAACTGGGGCAATTTATCAACTGCCACATTTATTCTTGTAGTTCCCTGTTTTGGTGAATTCCAACCACATACATAGGTTAGTAAAAAATCTCAAATCAATTATTATTAAAGTGATAGAGTTGGTCTTTTTCCTGTTGTGTCATTTGTTAATATTTTAAGGATAAAAACTCATGATGCAACCGTACTCTATATACTATAAATTATGTCTTTACTTGATTTAAAAAAGCACTTTAAAATAAAAATCTATTAAAAATTGCTTCTAGATTCTAAAAGCAGTTTAAGATGGTATGAAATATTTATGAAGGGGGCCTACAGAGCTGTCTGTAGTCAGAATATTCAATAGTGTGGTGCAAATTGCCAAGAAGAACATTACTGCTGTTTCACACAAAGAAAAGCTGTAATTTACTTTAAAATCCACATAAATGCTTTTCCCCACAGTTCACAACAAATACCATATTAACACCAAAAGAACAGGTAACATTTTACCTTCAAAGTTTTATAAGGGGTTGCTGTGATAAGACAACTGAAGAGCGCACTCGCATTCCATCAGCCAGCAATACTGAACAATATCTGTTCAGTTTGATCAAAGATTCTACACTGCACTTTCTAAAGGGAACCATGAATAACTAACTAACCACGTTATCTCTGCCTGAGTCTTCAACCAATAATTTTTCAAGCTAAAACAGAAGATCCAAATACCAATTTTTAATAATACTACAGTAAAGTCCAAACAGATGAACAATATCAAAGAGCCAATCAAGTAAAGTGCAAACAGTTTGAGTATTGAAAGACAAAATATCCTAGCTCTTTCACACTGAACCATGGATAACGAATTAGTCTAGACAATATGGTTCGATTCACGATTCGCATAAGCTAGACACCAAGGTGCTCACAAACACACAAATCACAGTACACAGTACAAATTTTACAAACAAAAGTTACCAGTTAATTTGAGGGTACGGTAAATAGAAACAGGAAATAGCATGATTAGCATTTTGATTTCTCCATTGGACTTAAACTAGCAGAGGTAGAAAAAATTATAATTCACTTACACAATCAAATGGGATATCATGATGTAAACTTGTTTCAACAATTAACTTTTGTCAATACTATAGGATCACAGATGAACAAGTAAAACTTGATTCCCGAAAAACATACCTCTGCGCTTGTTGTGATGCGATCCCAGCTTCCATAGCAGCATTACCAATAGCCATGGAAACTGACCCTATCCCACCTTCAACATACCTGAAAAACATAATGGTGGCTAAGAGAGAGAAGTGGGAAAAACCACATTTATTTCTAGGAACCACACAAATTTAGGAACAAATTATATTGTTCCAAAAAATGAGATCCATTTTTTTTTTTTTTTTGGTTGTATTTTGACAGCAAGTTGGATTTTCAGGCAAGTTCTTTCCATTAGCACCATATATTATACCGGCTGATAGTGTAGTAGCTCTTGTGGAGTTTCATATTCAGTGATTGTCATTCTCCAGAACATGCTAATGCCCAATAATACCCGCCCAAATTTAACTTCACACAGATAGTCAAAAAAAGCTTCTATTCAATGTCGAAAAATGAATGCTTAAATACTTTCCAAATGAACTCAGCTACATAGCAAATTAGTAAGAACACTCACAACCACCAGCAAGATTCATATATATATATATATATATATATATTATATAAAAGCTAGACATGCTGAACAAATTTTCCACAAAAAGTAATGAAAGACAAAATACGAGTATTAGAAATAGTATATATTCAGATCAAAGGCAAAATAAGCGATGAAGATGGATATGAACTAAATCTACAGCTTCTAAATTACAAAAATGGATATGAACTAACAACTAAATTTCCATCAAATGTCTATCAAAACTAAATTAATAACCATCAAAACAGAAATTAAAAGTTCATTTCAGATTGAAAATAAATGTCGAAATCAAACTTAGATTCAATTGAAGAAGAATTAGAAATCAAATTGAATAAGAAAATAGCATTCTAACCTAGACTTTTCAAACAACCAAATCCATTTGTTGTCTCAATTATCTACCAGCTTTGCTCAATCCGAGGATTTAAAATGCAATTTCAATGGGTTTTTATTTTATTTCTATATTTGTAATGAACTTATGCTTATTGGATAGGGAGATTAAAGCAGAAATTGCTGGGTCCAATGAGCCAGAGGAGAGATCCTCTAGGATATTCCAATGGCAGCATGTCTGGACAATCTTAAAAAAATTCCCCAGCACCAAAATGCTTTTACTAAGAAAGATCTAAAGAGATATTTTTTAAAATCATGTCTTTCAACCAAAATCAAACAAAGAGAATAACATCAGAAAAATAGCAAAATGATATTTCATCCAAATCGATCTAATCCACAAAAACACATGCTTCTTTTTCTAAGTGAACAAAACAAAATAACTTCAAAACAAGGAAGTCCTACAAACATGCACCAGGACATGTGCCACTTTTGAACCAAAATTTTGAGCTACTGGAGAAGATTTTAGCCCAAAATAGGAGAATCTTACTGGATCTTAAGTGCAATGACATATTACCATACATGTCCAACCTCCAAAAGATGAAACGGATAGATATAGTAGTCTATGGTGGAACTAGAAAGAACAAACCAAGCAACATCTAAGCATTCAAAACTCCACAGTTGATAGGGATGGTGAAAGTTAATCCCTGAACATCATTAAATGTATTACTAAAATCATTTAGTTTATCTATCTGATTACTTTAGCTCTAATCAGAACTAAAAAAAGGTACAAAATTCTACAAATAGATTTGAAAGAAATACAATATCATAACAGTCAGATAAAACCTAGAAATTTAGCTTGGTAAGCACTAGATAGAATGAAAAATTAACCAACTCATGGTGGCCTATTAAGAGAGATTCAAGCAAAAAAGGTGCTCTTCGAAAAAGTATATACATACAGCCTTCATCTTCTAAAGCCTTGAAATAAATCCCCATCCAGAATGAACCACTGCACATGAACCTTCTAACTCTGAGATGCCAAAACTTTCCAGAACCACATTGGTCCAACATTAAACAATCTTCGAGTTGCAGAAAACATAATGTTGGGATTAAAGAATGTTCTGACCCCAAGTCCGAGTGAAATTGCAGTCCCAGCATCATCATGAAGACATGGATGGTAGAAGTTATGAATCACTTCAGACAATATAAAACCAAGTCGAAAAATTGTGTTTGCTTCACTTCAAATAATACAAATCTCAACCAACTTGGTTTGTTACTGTATGGCCCTTGGCATTCTCCACTGTATCTATTACCTCCGACTCTTTGGAATATCCCTTCTCTTCTTCACTAGCTTTGCTGAAAGTTTTGGTGATATCCTTGTCATTGGCTTTTCCAACATCATCTACCATACTGTCTTCTTTAGTTTTTTCACCCACTATATTGTCTTTCTTAGCTTTCTCACCAATCTCTACAATCTCTTCTTCTTTGACATCTGTTATCACTTGAAGAAGTTCCATAGGGGTAGCGGCAGGGTCCAGCTCCCGGCAACCTTTAGGAGCATTAGGAGCTTCTTGACCAGTGAGCAAGTATGAAGGGACATGATGAGAGAACCGGAACATCTCTTCTCTTGGAATCCTTCTGACCTCTCTGGGGTCCAAGTGCCGGTGAAAAACTGTCTTGAAACCGGCTACCTTGATCAGGGGAGTAACGGTAACACCTAATTCTTCACTATAGTCTTCAAGCACCTCCACCATGTCATATTTATGTATTACTTCATCTGCTGTTAGTTCATTCCAATCAGGGGACCAATTCCGATACAGAGCCCAAACATCACCTTTCCTGGGATATATACCAATGGCTCCACGTGCACCTTTTGACCATCGAACCTTGTGTGAAAAAGAATTAAGTGAGTTATTGATTTCATATTTGCCTACTCTGAAATCTCCACATGTTTTTGAGAAACCAGAAGCAACCCAGTTTAAAGGACCCAATTCAGTATTAGTTTTTGAGTTAAGCCAACTGATACGCATTTTGAATGGATTCAGAGACACCACACTATGAATCATGGCATAATACCGAGGCATCCCATCATCATCATCATATGCAGCCCATACCTGATTATCTTCAAAAGACCTTTCAGTTCGATCCTTGTCAAAATCATGAAAATCTGGGTCAGGGACATTTATTGTCATTGTTTCTAGGGTTTCTGCATCTAACTTGGAACCAGAAGCACCAGGAACTTTCCTAGAAAATTCACCAATCTTTGTATCCACTGGCTCACCAGACTTGTCTGGAACAGGGCTTGTGCTACTGTTTCTCACAGTTTTTTCTGCTTTCTCATTTTGATTCCCTGTTCCATTGACTCCAGGTTTAGCTAATTTAGCTGAGTTCCATTCCTTCAGTTTCTGGCCAATTTCCTTCCTAGCCTTCTCCATGAGCATATTCTGAATTTCAAGATGGGAAACATCCTTCGTAATACTAAGCTTGGTGATTCCACCGACCCTACCTGCTTCTGATTTGGCCTGTTTAGATCCAGACAAGTTAGCTGCTCCAGCAGCTTTACCCCCCATCTGATTCATAACATCCCTTCCCTGGGTGCTCGCATTAACATCATCCATCACTCTTCTTCTTTTTGCAGCACTAGACTGCCCCATGGATGAAGCACCACTTGTCTTCTTAGAGGAATGATGCTTCCTTCTCAAAGCCTCCTCTCTTTTTGTTGCAGCCTGTGCCTCCTCTCGCTCTCTCTTCACTTTCTCATAGGCTTGCTGAACCATGCTTGCAGCTTGAGCAGCTGCTGACGCAGCAGTAGTTCTCGAGAATGGACCCCATTGGAAGTTATTTTGGTTATATGGATCAGTCCCACCAGCTCCCACCTTTGGTGAGGTTGAGCTTGTCTTTCCAGCATTCGATGTGCTTTTATTACTTGTTTGATGATTTGAATTCTGCTGTTTCTGTGAGAAAGTCCATGTGGGAGGCTTTGAACCATTTACAGGAGGTGGGGCTGTTTCTACAGCAAAAAATGCCTCATGGCAATTGGGGCATAGGAGATTATGATTGAGATAAACTCTAAGGTACTCATATTGCATCTTGCATCGATGGCACACTGTCCAAAAGGTATTGGGTTTTGGCTTATAAGATGGAGAAGGAGTTGAAGAATGGCTTGGTCGTGTAGTACTCTTTGGAGGCCTTGCATTGGATTTCGTACTTTTTGTGAAATTGTAAAATCCATTCGTCCCTTTTGATGTTGATGAACCCCCAGTCATAGGAGCTTTTGTTAATGATTTTGCGTTCCTCTTTTGGTCATATGCTATTCTTTTGGCTTTATCAGACAACAAAGTCCATGCCTCAGAAATAAGTTTAAATGCTCCCTCAGCTCCTATAGATTTGTTCTTATCAGGATGAAGCATAAGTGCCAGCTTCCTATATTGTTTCCTCACCGCCTCATCGTCAGCTTGTTGTTCTACACCAAGTATCCCATACCAATCTGCTTCCCCGTTTATTTTGTTCTCAGCAGAAATGTATACATCAAGTGTTGCTAACATTTGGGGAATTCCCTCAAGCCCGGGAAACAAATTTTGAGCTTTCAAAGCAAATTTCTTTGCACCCGCAATGTCCTTCGCCATGAACTTCTTCTCAGCAATCTCTTTTGCCCTGGTAGCTTCATCTTTATTGCAATCCATTTCCCAAGCCTACCCTATTTCTGTTTTATGATTGTCGATATCAGCAAGGCCGCTGCACAGTCCAACAATAATCCAGCTACCCCACTAATCGGTAATCAACTCCATTATTCTGGGTTTTCTCATACTTGCAAGGTTAACCTGCCCTTGGCAGCATAGATCCTATTCCACAAAAACATGGTTCAAGTAAGAAAAAACTGCCATGGAAGAAGGCATAGAAGCCGAAACATGATGCAGCAAATACACAAACATTAAATCAAAACTGGCGAAATATAATCACAAACGCATCAAATCAAGTCCAAAACGTAAAACTTAGTTTTAGACCACTGTTTACACCATAATCACCAAATTCAGATACCCAGTTGTCAAACAAATCAGAGGGGGTGGATACCGGAAGCCCAAAAAGAGAAAACAGACCGCCAGTGTCCGTCGGTTATTTAACCGATAGCAAATTTTCACCCTGTAAAAACCGACCGGTCGGTTCCAGTCGGCCGGTCGGTTCAGGTGGGTTTCGATTTCGACGACAGTGCATAAATATCAGGCATAAATTCATCAAGAACAGTGCATAAATTCATCAAGATTCTAAGACAGCAAAACCCAAAATTCATCAAACAAAATCAATTTTTAAAAAGAAAAGGAAAAAACTCCGAAATCAACCAACCTTATACAGTGCTGGGCGTACCAAGCTCTTAAATGAGAACAGAGAGAGTGGGAGGGTGAGAGACCGAGAGATTTAAATATGAGACAAACAGAATGAGAGACCAGTGCTTGACGACGATGAAGCTTGACCAGTGAGAGACCAGTGCTTGATTTATAAATATGAGATTTAATGAGAGAGAGAGAGAGAGATCAGCGGCGTCGAATGACGATCATGGAAGGCACAAAGAGTTGACGATTGACGACGATCAGTCTCGGGCGGTGAAGGTTGACGCCGGCGTCGAGATAATCAATGCTTGGAGCTGGGCGACGACCGATCTGGTGGGATGAGATGCTGTTGTGTCCGTGAAAAATGGGGGAATTTTTTCAATATTAGGGATTTAGGGTATAAATTTCTTTTAGACAAATATAAAATATATAAAGAAATTTTCCCATTTATTATATTTCAAAAGCTAAAATATAAAAACATAGTTGAAATTTAAAAAATCTCAAATACTTACATTTTAGCATGTTAATTTCAATTTTTAAAATAATTAGATTAAAAGGAGAAAATGGAAAAAAAAAAAAAAAAAGAAGTTAATAACATTATATTTAAATTAAAAGATAAGAAACATTTAATGGGAAAAAAAAAATATCTGTTTGTAATTATTATTTTAATAATTAATAAATAGAGTAGAAATGAAAGGGTATGACACACAACCAATATTTTCTTACAGTACTAGTAATAATAAATGTAATTTTAAGATATTCAAAAATTTATTAAAAACTTTTTCCTTCTTATCTATTTCCCATCAATTTAAAGAAAAAATTAATTAAAATAAAAAGTTAGATTTTTTTTTTTCTGTTTCATTTTAAATATCCAAGATTAAATATTTTTCTCCTTAATTTTTTTCGTTATTTTATTTCATCAATCTAAACTTAGCAAAAGTTCTAATGAAAAAGCGAAGCGATATGATCTGATGATAAAATATTGGCTAATTATATATATATATATATATAAAGGAATATTTTATTTAAAACCCGAAAGTTTTGAATATATATAAAAATATCTCTAAATTTTTAATAATTTGATCTATATCCCATGATTTTCAGTTTTTTTTCTACTTGGTTATATTTAATTTATTATTATACTTTTATTAAAGTTAAATTACTATTTTTTTTTTTGCAACAATTAATTTGAAAACTTGAAACTTTTTTATATTTTTATTTAATTTGTATTTCAACTATGTGATAATTTTAATTCTTTTTTTCTTCAAAAAAATATATAAATATTTTAATTAGTAAAGCTTTTTTAAACAAGTTAAATGTTTGACAAATTTATTTAGTTTAATATAAATCCAAACATTACAATATATTTGACAAATCATAATATATTTTAATATATTTAATTAAATATATTTGATATCTTATCATTCAGTTAAAAAGCTTATCTAATCAAAATCATTATATATATTTTTTAAGTGAAGAAAAATTATCATGTCGTTTAAATAAAATTAATTAAAGATATATATTAACAAAATTTTTAAATTTTCATATTATGGGGTGTTTGATAAAAAGAAAAAGTATTAAAAAAAATTGATTTTTGGGAATCAGTTTATAGGGATTCAGTTTCCTGAGAATGAATTTTTTTGAGATTTTTTTTATAGTGTTTAGTTAATTATAGAAGAAAATAGGACTTATAAGTAATTAAATAAATTTATACATTAAAATTAAAGAATAAAATTGTATGTAAAAAAAATACGTAATATCAGTTTCTCAGAGAATTTTAAAATGACACCTCTTAGTAGGATCCACTTTCCCTATCAGTTTCCACATTACTATATTTATTTTCTAATAAGATTCACAAATTCATTTTCTTAAAAATTATTCAAATAAGAAAAAATTTTATTTTCTAAGAAATTTTAAATTTCCACTAACTTTATCACTACCCAAACACCCCATTAATTACTACAAAATCATTAAAAATAAATAAATTTGCTATTAAAAAAAAAAAGGTGTCTAAGGATAATTTAATTTTACTAAAAATATAAGCTTAACTTACATAGTTACATAGGAGACAAAAAATGTCGATGATATTATAAAAAACTGATGAAGCTTCTGCATTTACCCCAGGCCTTAAAATTCCCTATAAAAAATAGAAAAATTATAGAAACATACCTTTTAGTTTCAAGATTTTTCATATAGACCCTTGATTATTGATTTGTTGCAGAAACATACCCTCATGTTTTATTTTTCCTTCATATACTTTGTTTTGTCTTAACATTGAATAACAACTTTGTAACTCAAAGTTTCCTTTCATTCTATTGCACGTGTTTGTGCATGGAACATAAGGTGTTAGATGATCTTCAATTGGCTCTAGCTACACAACATAATATTAGTTTAATTTATGAAACTAAATGAAGGATTAACATGTTGCTAGAAAAAGAGGAAACTATGTGGCATTATAGATCACACTTGAATTGGTTACGGCATCGGGATTAAAATACATGCGTTTTCCACAATTACGCACCACAACGAAGACGGCGTAACATTATCATGGAGATCATGAATGTTGCTGGGAAATAGGAAGAATGACATGATAGAGTTCCTAGAGTGTATATTGACTACTTTTCAACAAATGTAGAATATAACATGTAGTATATCCTAAATTTTTAAACCTCAACTTATCAGTACTTAAAGAGTTGTTATTTAAAAATATGATTGATTTTAAATAATCTCAAATAAGTTTATTTTTCCCTTTTAAGTTTTAATATGCTAACAAATTTATATAATCCGTCAATATATTTTTAAAGTTCACTCAATCTTTTGGTTAATAATAAAAATCTTAATAGGAAAATCATATTCAATTCTAAGGGGGTATATTCAGTTTATAATTTGAAAATTTTTAAAATTTTTTAGAGGTTTAGAATCATTCGATTTAGATTTTAAGGGAGTTCATACAAGTTTAATGACATTCAATTTAGATTTTAATAGATTTTATAAAAGTCCATTAAAATACAAATATAATCAATTAGAGTTTTGTAAAATTCTTTTAAAATATACAAATATTTAAAAAATTGTTGATTTTAAAAGATTTTAAAAAATGATAGATTTAAATGAATTTAAAAAGATTTTAAAAATAAAATTATGAAGAAAATTATTAATATAAAACACAACTTGGACCTTAAATATTTGAATAAGTTATATATTTGACAAATTTATTTAATTAAATATATTTGAAAAATTATAATATGTTAAAATACATTTAGTTAATTCTATTTGATAACTTATCATTTAGTTAAAAAGCTTATATAATTAAAATGATCACATAACATTTTTTAGTTGAAAAACCATCATATAATTTAAATTAAATTTTTTAAAAATATAAATTGACAACATTTTAAAATCTTCATATTAATTATTGCAAAATCATCCAAAAAAAAAAAAAGGAATTTAAAGTTGAAAAATTAATTATGGAGACAATCAAACAATGGCGGATTGATTGGGTGGTTGTAGAAGAAGTAAGACGACACAGAAGAAGGAGTGCAGAAGAAGAATTGGATGGAATGGTGAGTTTTGATTTTTTGGTTTTTTTTATTTTTTTTATTTTTTTTTTAATTTTTTTTCTCCCAAAATAATTTTTGAAATTAGAAGAAAAAAAAATCAAATAATTAATAATATGAGTAGCATGCGATAACCTTATGGTGAAATCTGTGTGATTTTAATGGAAATGGTAATAGAGGGTAATAAGTGTTCAAAAATGTTTTACAACCTTAGGAGTTAATAAAATTAAGAAAATACTACAGTGCAATTTGACCTTTTTTTTATTATGAAATATACGAAAAACATGTTAAATCTGTATTTGAATACCTGTCCAAATAACATTATTTCTTATTATAAACAACACTAGTATTAATCCCGAATGATACACGGTATGTATAAATGCAATAAATAATTTTAACAATTAATTATATTTAAATTGAATCAAATTAATTAACTAAATAATTTTTATTATAACAAAAATTAAAATTAAACAGGAAATATTGTTCAATAGTTATATTGTTTTTAGGATGTATATTGACTACTTTTCAACAAATGTAAAATATAATATGTAGTATATCCTAAATTTTTAAACCTCTACTTATCAGTACTTAAAGAGTTGTTATTTAAAAATACGATTGATTTTAAACAATCTCAAATAAGTTTATTTTTCCCTTTTAAGTTTTAATATGCTACCAAATTTATATAATCCATTGATATATTTTTAAATTTCACTCAATCTTTTGGTTTATAATAAAAATCCTAATAGCAAAACTATATTACATTCTAAGGGGATATATTAAATTTAGAATTTGAAAATTTTTAATTTTTTTTTAAAGTTTAGAGGCATTCGATTTAAATTTTAAAAGAGTTCATACAAGTTTAATGATATTCAATTCAAATTTTAATAAATTTTATAAAAGTTCATTAAAATATAGATGTATTCAATTAGGATTTTATAAAATTCTTTTAAAATCTACAAATATTCAAAAATTCATTGATTTTAAAAGATTTTGAAAAATTATGGATTTAAATAGATTTTAAAAGATTTTAAAAATAAAATTGTGAAGAAAATTGTTAATATAAAATACAACCTTAACTTTAAAGATTTCATTGGATTGTTATAAATTCTTTATGAAATCTATGAAGTTTCATAACAATCCATTAAATGTTTTAAATTCTATAATTTATTTTAAATTTATTAAACTCTAAATTAAATACACCTTTCTTAGTATAATATAAAACAAAATATTTCATTTAAATTCCTAAAATTTTGGATAAATATTAAAAAATCCTTCAAATTTTTAATAATTTCACTTACACCCATAGCTTTAATGTCTCTTCTATTTTAGTTATTTAAATTACATTTATATTTTTAGTTAAGTTAAATTACTATTAAATTCTTTTTTTATAATAATTAATTTGAGACTTCAAAACGTTCTTATATTTTAATTAATTTTCATTTAAATTATGTGATAATTTTCATTTAAAAAAAAACTATATGATATATTTTAATTAGATAAGGTTTTTTGAATAAGTTATATATTTGACAAATTTATTCAATTAAATATATTTGAAAAATTATAATATGTTAAAATACATTTAGTTAAATCTATTTGATAACTTATCATTTAGTTGAAAAGCTTGTAGAATTAAAATCATCACATAACATTTTTTAGTTGAAAAACTATCATATAATTTAAATAAAATTAATTAAAAATATAAATTGACAAAATTTGAAAATCTTCATATTAATTATTGTCAAATCATCCAAAAAAAAAAAACAAGAATTTAAAGTTGAAAAATTAATTATTGAGACAATCAGACAATGGAAGATAGATTGGTGGACTAGTTGTCCAATATTTGGTAAGGAATATACCGGAATGGATTATTTTGTAATTATTTAAAATAATTATTTTTATAAGTGAAAAATTAAATCATATATTTATATTTGCAAAAAAATATTATATTTAATTAAAGTTTTAAATTTGTATATTTATATTTACATACAAAATTTTAATATTTTTTTATAGCTACAAATTATATTAATAAATTTTACACACACAAATTATATCAATATTTTTTTTAAATAAATAAAAATTAAATTATAACACGTCATGCTCTTCTCTTGGGACTCTTTCATCTAGCAATAGACACCATAGGATAGGGTAAGGCAAAAGACGAACAGGTGATCTTCCAACCAAGTGTGTGACGTCAGAAGTTGAAACTAAAGAAGGTTACCTGGGAACTGAACTCTCTCTCATATTCTTTGATAGGATAGTGGCAACAAGCTTCTATAGATAGGGGCAGAAATTTCATGTTCCTCCTATTCAGACACCAATAGAATAACGCAACTTGAGTATTCTGTCTAACCAAAGTAGGTCTTTACCTTGCACAAACTGACCCAGCTGAGCCAACATAGAACTACAAGATAAGCCAAATTTCTAGAAAATATTATTACTATTTCCATGAAAAAAAAAACAAAATATACAACATAAGAAATATTATGGCTGGCTATGTTCCAAAGTTTATCTAATCTTAATTTTACGAGCTCTTCCCAATTTGACTAATCAAGGCTCAAGCCAACAAAAGAAAAACCCAAAAATAAGTTATATAGCAGTTATCTTGCATCGTCTGCATACCAAGCTAGCATGGAAACCACCTTTAAAAGAAAGTTTTATAGCATTGTCCATAGTACATAGGTTACTATCCTTTCCTGCTCCTGGATCAAAAGAGAAAAATAACATTTTATTCCAAGTGCCATAAAGTAAAAGCTAAAATAAACCAGAAAGGTACTAACTGGACCAATATAATACATCAAAAAAAAAAAATATATATATATATATATATATAATTGAGGCATTGAGTTAATGTTTTATAATTCATGAAATTCAACCTGATTCTTACATGCATCGTTCATAAGCAATCTTGGTGTCAAAGCTACTAAGGCAGATTGCGAATGCCTGAAATGCCAAAATTGGATATCAGCAATCCATGATAAATAAGTATTTCCCAACTTTTTTCCAAACTGGAGAATTATACTCACTTCACATTGTAGTCATGAAGATTGGGAGAAAATGGACCAAGAGGAAAGTCTCAATAGTCTTGGTGAAAATAGAATTGAAGTTGTGTACATTATTACGTAAGGTTCTTTCTTACTTAGGACTGAACACATAGCAGAAACTTCATCATATAGATACCTCTGCATACCAGTGACCAAACATCCTCAGCTATATACAATGCACGCATGAATCAGCATCATGAACAAAGAGGAAAGCTCAATAGTCTTGGTGAAAATAGAATTAAAGTTGTGTATATTATTACGTAAGGTTCTTTCTTACTTAGAACTCAACACATACTAAAAACTTCATCATATAGATGTTGTGATCTTTTGATCATGAAAAGCAGCTATGTCTCTACACAACATCTATATGATGAAGTTTTTAGTATGTGTTGAGTTCTAAGTAAGACAACTTTTTTGGTATGTCTCTACACAGCTTCAAATTCTCTAGTATGACAACTTTTGTAAACATATCTGCTGAATTCTCTTTTGTGTGAATCTTCATTAATCTGAATAATTTATGCTTAGTCACATCGCGTATCCAATGATAGCGGATATCAATATGCTTTGTCTGAGAATGATACATTAAGTTCTTGCTCAAATCTATAGCACTCTGGCTGTCACAATGTATCTTGTAGTCCTTCTGCTTGATACCCAGTTTATGGAGTAAAAACTTTAACCACGTCATCTCCTTACCAGCTTCTGTTGCGGCAATGTACTCTGCTTCTGTGGTGGATAATGCTACACACTTTTGCAATCTTAACTGCCATGACATAGCTCCTCCAGTAAAAGTTTAAATATAACTTGAAGTAGATTTTCTACTATCAAAATCTTCGGCCATATCTGCATTTGTATAGCCATGTAAAACTGGATCACCTCCCCCGTAACACAAGCATACTTTTGATATACCCTTAAGGTACCTGAGAATCCACTTGACTACTTCTAAGTGTTCTTTTCCAGGATTTGAAAGAAATATGCTCACAGTACTAATTGCATGAACAATGTCTGCTCTAGTACACACCATTGCATATATTAGAATTCCCACCACTAAAAAATAAGGCTCTGAAGCCATCTCCTCTATCTCTACTTTGGATAAGAGGCACGATCTCTTACTCAACTTGAAATAGTTCGCTAGTGGAATGCTGACAGGTTTGGCCTTATCCATATTAAATCTCTTTATCACTCTTTCGACGTACTTCTCTTGAGATAGTCATAACGTGTGATTTTTCCTATCTTGGACTATTTGCATTCCTAAAATCTGTTGAGCAGGTCCCAAGTCTTTCATATCAAATGACTTGGAAAGCTTCTTCTTCAGCTGACTAATTTTTCTTTGCATCTTGCCCAACAATCAACGTGTCATCAATATATAGTAAAAATGCAATGAAGTTTCCATCTAAAAATCTTTGAATATAAACACACTGGTCTGCATCAGTCTTCTTATATCCTTGATTCACCATAAAAGAGTCAAACTTCTTGTACCACTGCCTGGGTACTTGCTTAAGGCCATACAAGCTCTTCGTTAGCTTGCAAACGAGGTTCTCCTTCCCTGAAACCTCAAAACCTTCTGGCTACTCCATATAAATCTCCTCATGTAGATCACCATAAAGGAAAGCTGTTTTCACATCCATCTGCTCAAGCTCTAGATCTAAATAGGCTACTAAATCGAAAATAACTCATATCGAAGTCATCTTTACCACTAGTTAGAAAATCTAATCAAAATCAATTTCTTTCTTCTGAAGGAAACCTTTGACGATCAATCGGGCTTTATACTTCACCACCCTTTCGTTGCCATCTTTCTTGAGTTTGAATACCCATTTATTTTTCAGTGCCTTCTTTCCTTTTGGAAGATCAACCAACTCATAAGTATGGTTCTTCTATAAAGATTCCATCTCATCTTGCATTGCATGCAATCATTTTTCTTTGTCTTAATGGGAATTAGCTTCCTGGTCTTTGGCTCCCCCTCTTTAGTACGTAGGATACATTGAGATTCTGGATATCTCCTTGACGGAATACAGTCTCATTCAGATCTTCAGAGAAGTGTACCATCGTTTGACTATTGTGATGGTCCTGCAGCTTCTGGTATTTGAGAATCTCCCTGCTCAATATCCTTTTCTCTCTCTTGTTCTGTTTCTGGTAGTTCTCCATGCACCTTGTCGTCATCTGTGGCGGTTTGTGCTAGTGCTAGATCAGGAACTAAATCATGGGCATTGGTACTAGAAGACTTCATTGTTTTCTCAATGTCTTCTATAGTCTGGTTTCCTTGGAATACTACATCCCTGCTTCTGATAACCTTTTTTGCTTTAGGATCCCATAATTTGTATCCTAATTCTTTGTCTCCATATCCAAGAAAGATGTGTAGAGTAGTTCTTGCGTTAAACTTTTGTCTAAGCTCCTTGGATACATGTGCAAAGACTAAATATTCAAATACTCTTAAATGAGAGTATGAAGGATTCTTACCAGACCACACTTTCTCCAGAATTTCAAAATTTAGTGGTACTGATGGCGATCTATTAATCAAATAGCAAGTGACATGAACAGCTTCTCCCCATAATGACTTTGTCAGCTTAGCCATACTGATCATACTTCTGACCTTCTCCATAATCATCCGATTCATTCTCTCGGCTACACCATTATGCTGTGGGGTGCGAGGGACCGTCTTCTCATGCTGAATACCATGTCCTCTACAGTGGACATCAAACTCTCGAGAAGTATACTCACATCCATTGTCTAGGCGAAGACACTTCAACTTTTTTCCTGTCTCACGCTCTACCATGACATGGAACTCTTTGAAATAATCTAAAACTTGATCCTTCATCTTTAGGAAATAAACCCACACCTTCCGAAAAACATCATCTATAAAGGTCAGGAAATATCTGTTACCACCTAAAGATTCCTCTTCTAAATGGCCACAAACGTCAGAGTGCACCAGACTAAGTAACTCTGATATTCTCATTGAAGAGGACTTAAATGAGACTCTATGTTGCTTACCATACAAACAATGATTACAATGATCTAGCACAGCATCCTTGGAAATAGTGATAAGCTTCTTATTTGTCAAGGTAGACAATCATTTCTCACTTATGTGACTGAGTCTCTGGTACCATAGATTTTGAGATACCTTTCCTTCTATAATGTTCAGACTATCTGCACAAATCTTCATATGAGTCTTGTAAAGTGTTCCACAAATATGTCCTCGAGCGACAACCATAGTACCTTTTATCATTTTCCATGTACCATTGTAAAAGTGGTTACCGAAACCTTCCTTGTCAAAAGCTATTCCTGAAAGCAGATTGAGCCAAAGGTCTGGAACATGTTGGACATCCTTTAAAGTAATTATATGTCTAACATTGGTCTTTATTTAAATATCACTAGTTCCAACGATCTTAGCGAAGCTATTATTTCCCATTTTTACTGTGCCAAAGTCTCTTATTTTGTATGTTTTGAAAAACTCTACATGCAGAGTAACGTGATAGCATGTTGCAGTATCAACTATTCATTCAAATTTTTGGCTTGAAGTGTGAAGGCATGATTCTTCATGTGTGGAACAATATGCCACTTCTCCTTTGACAGTGACTAAAGTATCACCATCTTTCTTCGGCTGATTGCTTTTCTGTCCCTGCTCTCGCAACATCTTCTTGTAGTACTTCTTCAAGTGTCCTTCTCAGCTACAATAATAACACTTGTATATTGGCCTCCTTCCATTTGTGGATCTACATCTGCTTTGGATCCTGCCTCTCCCCCTGTCATGAGTACCTTCTTGCTGTCTCTCTCATTTCTCTGTGACAAGGACATGTGTTTGATCATTATCAGTGTCCTTTCTCATAGCTTGCTTATTAAATAAGGCATCTGTTATCATAACCATGGTAAGTTTGTCATTCGGGGCCGAATTGCTTAAAGAGATGACTAGTGTCTCCCAGCTATTTGGAAGAGAGCTAAAAAGTAAAAGTGTCTGTTCCTCATCCCCTAGTTGTAAGTCCATCGCAGACAGTTAGTTTACCAAGTTCTGAAACATACTGGTGTGCTCGACTACAGAAGTTCCATTCTTCAACTTCAAGTTCACCAAATGCCTCATCAATAAGGCTTTATTCCGAGTAGTCTTGGCTTGGTACATGTCCACCAGCTTCTTCCAGAGGGTGTGTGCGTCTGTCTCCTGTGCAACATAATAGAAGACATTGTGGTTGATCCATTGTCAGATTTGCCCGATCGTTTTCCTGTTCATCTTCTTCCATTCTGCTTTTTTGAGGGGATCTGGATTCCTTCCTTCAGCATCTAAAGGGTCAAATAAATCCTTGCAATTTAGAATATCTTTTATCCGAGGTCTCCAAAGTGCATAGTTGGTGGCAGTAAGCTTGATCATAGCTCTCGAATATGACTCGTCCATTGACATCTTGTCCTACAAAAATTGGAGCTGAATTCAGCAAAATAGAGTCCACCAATGTGTCCGAAACAATAAAAAACATTGGGTTTGACTCTTCTCAGGTCATAATCTGAATCTTCGAAATTTGGGACCAAAGTGCAATTTTCAAAAGTTTCGGGTCAAACTGCAAATATCAAAACTTCTAGAAAAACCTACAAATACCAAAAATATAAGGATATTTTTGCAATTTTAGAAAAGTATTGGACCGGTGCTGATGTGGTTGATGACGTGGCAGAGAGCTGGCTGATGATGTGGCAGGGTGATGTGGCAGGGTGATGTGGCATGGCTAGGCTCCGAATTCGTCTCTCGACTCGGCTCGGCTGGGATGCGTGGATGGTGCATGTTGGTTGACCAGCATGTGAAAACTTGCACAGAAAATTTGACCAGCACGTGGGGGTGCATATAAAGGCGGATGAAGGTCCGGTTGGACTTGTTCTCTTCGTCTCGACGAGATCTACCTTCTAGTATGGTCAAATATTTTGTTTGATCGTTTTGACAGCGAACCCTATACCTGGATCTTGGCTCTGATACCACTTCACGAAAAACACACAAAACTAATATAGAAAAATAAAGAGAGACAAAAGCATGAAAATTAAGAAGAAAAAGATGTACTATAACTATAAAATTTATACACAAAAAACTTCTCTCAGCCTTTCTCAAAACCTGTATTGTCTATACTGTGTGTTATATGATACAAGATTGAAAATAAGCATCTATTTATAATACTCTCTCTAGGGTTTCTAAAATTGAAACCTTAATGGGCTTGGGTTTTAGGAGATAAAAGGGTGGACCCCCACAATAGATACCTTTACATACCAATGACCAAACACCATCAACTATATACAATGCATTCATGAATCAGTATCATGAAAATTATAATTTATTTAAATTATGAGCAATTATATCCAATTTATAAAAAGCAAATAAAAATCAACAAGATTGAAAGGTAGGTACTAATCGTATATCATTGCCCTCTCGGTTGAGTAAGCACAAATGGCTCTTTTTTCTTTCTTATGCCAGAGTGGTGGAACATCTTGACATGACCACTAGCTGAAATTAATTTCTACCAAAAGAAAAATAGAAATTCAAAGAAACACATTTACCAATAATTAATAATACAAAATCCATGAGAAATTTCACATAGAACAAGTTGTTGAAGTGTGGCAATTTTGCCACTTGATGGTGCATGTCACCGGCTAGCATGCACACCTTGGTATCAAATCATTTCCTTTTATGAGTTTATATTTTTTTTGTATGTTTTAATTTATGCAAGGTATATTTTGATAATGTTTTGTGCCTAAGTTATGTATGAAAAAGTATAGGCAAAATTATGCACAAAAGAGTAGGAATGTTATGCTTGAAATGCCTATGGTGCTGGATTCATAATTTCCAGCAACATTGTTCCACTATTTATCTTATATCTTAGGTTGAAAATGGTTTTTTGGGCTGAAATTTTGAGGGATGTCTACAGACATATATAGAAGACTATGGTTTAAATTTCAGGTCAAAATGACATGGGAAAGTCCATTTTCTATTCTAAACAGATTGCTATATCTGATGGGCCCAGTATGCAGAGTATGGGCCAGTTTTGGAGCTGTTTGGCCCATGATCCGGTTCCAGAACTTTCCTAGCTCTTGGAACAATATTTATTGATGACCAAGGATGCTTCAAACCAAGTTTCATAATCAGATACAAAGGGGAACTAAGTAGGTGAAGCTAGTTTGGTTGTTTACCCAAACTAGTTAAACAATAGGAACTTAGTTCAAACCATGTGCCACTTTTTACTATATTTGGAATAGACATGTTGCAGCTGGTTTTTGACTCTTTTGTGTATGAAAAGTTAGGTGTTGACCATTTTACTTTTTAAATTTCAAATACTTTACTCATTTTGTAAGCTCACATGCTTGGCATGTGTGAACTAGTTGTAATTTCAAGCTTATATTGTAAAATGAATGAAATGGCTACACATCTAAGCCTTATTTTCAAAAGCCAACGTGTTCCTCTTCTTCTTATCTCTTCTTCAACACCTTAGAACACTTTAGGAACCCTAAAAACCAGAAAACACCATAACCAAAACCTAAAAACACAACTCACACACAACCATTCCCAAGAGCATCACCAAAAGCTTGCTTGTTGCTAACACTTCAAGCTAGCTTGCTCTTGGTCATAACCTTCTCACCCCAACACAAGTAACCAAAAAACTCTGGCCCAATCACATGGTTTAGACTGGCTAGCCTTACACATGCTCAGTTAACAAACACTAACATCTAACAATTAAAGAAGCAGATAACAGAGAGAGCGAACAAGTTGACAAACACTAACATCTACAATTTACTACTTTCATCGACATGCGAACAAGTTTTCTTGGGATTTTTTTTCTTTGGGTGTCCATAAGCGATTAATGTTTCTCTGAATTCATTGTCTGTGTTCTAGATTCATAATTAATGTCCGTGTTCTATATATTACTTTGGGTTCATTATCTAATGTTTTAGATTCATGATTAAAGATATTCAGTGTGTTTTATTTTTATTTTTTTTATTTTTTTTGGTTTAAGGGTTTCATTCTCTTTTTCATTTTGGCCATTGTGAGAGAGCTTCATTCTCAATAGCCTTAAAACATGAGGAGTTTTGCTGAAAACCCAGAATAGTGGAAGTTACAGTTGTCATAGACCTGTGAATGCTTCATTCTCTCTCTATTCTCAGCTATTTTTTTTTCTTTCCTTTTCAATTCCATATAAATGATTAAAAAGAAAACACAATATGACAGCAAAAAAGATGAATACATAGATGAGAATATGAAAAAATAAATGAGAGAAAGGTAGAGAAAGCTGACACAATAGATTTAGAGAAAGAGAGAAACTCACGGCTGTCTTTGATGATTGTTGTGGCTGCTAATAAACAGATCTACTAGTTCTTAAACAATAACACAAAAAAAAAAAAAAATGAAGAAGAAAAAGAAGAAGGAGAAGGAAATCTCACCATTTTTGTCAAATTTGTGCAAACAAGAAGAAAAGCAGACTTGAGAAGAAGAATGATTTCTATATAGGGTTTATAAGTTAGATTGTTAGGTGACCCATGGAAACAAATGGATCAATTATCTCCTAAGTTAACTAGACTGTTTCTCCTCCTTTGTGACAACCTGTCCTATTCCTTTTTTTTGTTTTTTTTGTTTTTAGATTCCAAACATTTCATTGGGACTGTGTCCAATTTTGACCTGGCCAGTCTAGTGAAATAAACATATCCTAAGGAAGTTTTTGTTACATCGGACTAGCCAGGTCAAGACAGGCCACAGTTCTGGTATAGTGTTTGGAAAGCAAAATGGAGAACAGGACAACTGATCCCATTTGATCAGCTTATCCCCTTCGAAGGGGACTGACCTTACCCATCTAAACTCTTGGGTCACTTTTATCCTCCTATTTTCGAAAAAGCTCTCTTCCTCTCGCTCAAAAGTGTCTTTCGTGGGACCATTCTCTACTTCTCTTCAATTTCTCGCCTGACCGTTCTCCACCCCTCTTCGATTTGAAACCCTTGGTGAGTATTGTTCTTCTTCTTTGATATGTTCATTTTCCTTCTTCTTTTTCTTCTTCGATCTAATGTCTTCTTCTCTTTATGTGTTCTTCTTCTTCTTCTTCTTCGATCTGCTATCTTCTTCTTCTTTTTCTTCTTCTTCGTTTTCCATTTGATTTCTTTAGGGCTTCAATTTGCAAAATTAAGGCTTCTATTCTGCACAAATTAGGGCTTCGATTTGCAAGGTAGAAGGCTTAATTTTATGGTCTATATCTATAGCTTTTGAATATAGAGAGTCATCTGAAACTACTATGAATTTTAAAGGTAAGATAGTTAAATTTTGCTGTTATAGTCAATTGTTGTCATGTATAATCAAATAGAATGACCAATTCATTTGGATCTTTCTTTTCATATTCTAAGCTAAGTTTTTTTCTAGTTTGGTCACACTTTAATTATGGCATCCTAATGTTTTGCAAACCTTGTTTTAGGCTTTTCCAATGTTGTTGGTTTTTGTTAATTTGTCATGTTCTAGGATTTAGGAGAGGAATTTGTCAGATAATTCTGCTAATATATGTGTCTTTGTTTATAGTGGAAAGATTATACGTTAAAAATTTGACTCTGTGTCATATCTGAACTCGAGGATTGTTTGATATTACTTTGGCTAAATTTAATTGTTTCATTTTCAATTTGTGGCATTCGAGGGTAGTGATTTTAATTTTGTTTTCACATACCTGGTCTAGCTTTAAGACTTTACAAATGACATTGCTGTTTCTAAAAATATGGCTGTTGCATCCTCTGAAAAATAAATATGTGCATAATTATAAGTTTGGTTTGGTGGATTATGATAATTAGTTTCTCTGTAGATATTGCTCACTATTTAAGATTTTGTACTTGACTACTGATATGGAAATTGTTGTTAAAATAAAATATGTGCTTGGTAGGTAGATGTGAGATGGCTGAATAAGCCATTTTTGTTTTTGGAAATGAAGTATTGGGGTACTGATCCTTTACAAATGAAGTCAGAACCAATCATAGGGCACACGTTATGAAATTCAAAGACAATTTGGTTAGCTTTATCCAAGGAGTGATTCAATCTCAAGAGGGTATGACTTTATCCGTAGATCCAAAACCCATCTTGTGTATCCAAATTAAGAAGGTGAAAATGGACCCGGCAAGCTGTTTTGGTATATTTTTGGATCTTGGACAGCAAGAATGGATCTAAAACTTCATGAACTCAATTAATATCACCAAAAGGCCTTGAAATCATGTCAATACAGAGGCAAAAGCAATCAAAGACCACATTTGCGCATAGACTTCTTTTTGTCCAAAATTGCTCTCTTTTGGTGTTGGCTTTGACTTCTTTTTTTGTTCAAGTAAGTTTGACTTATTCCAATCAAGAGGCAATATATGAGAATCATTATTAATCCTATTTTGCATCCTACATTGTAAAATAGGATAAAGATCCTAAACTAGCTGGAGATTGGATAAAGATAGCTTAGCTGTCAACTAGTCAACTAGTTTCCTAATTTGAGTTTGACTTTTTGTTTTAGGAAACTATCATTTATTTTGGATTTTATTTGTTTATTTGCTGGACAAATTAACTTAAGAAAATTGATATTTTATTATTTCACTTGTAAATTAATTAATTCCTACTTCAAAATAAAGGAGTTAGTTAACTTAAAATAGGATTTGGAAACTAAGTGAAATTCGGCCACCATTGTTTCTCTTTGTCATTGGCCAAATTTTACCCTCATAATTTAGGGGTTTTATTTTGTACTCTTAACCTATTTAAAGACTTATTTTTCAATGAGAAAGCAGCTTAGATATTATTCAGAAAAATATTTGTGAGAAAGAATTCTCTTTGTTCTCTTTGAACACTTAAAATACTTAATAGAAATCAAGTGTTTTAGTTTGACTTATCAATAGGACATCCATCACCTATTGTGGTGTCTTCATCATATATCAAGGTTTCTACTCACAAGTTAATTAGGAGTTAAGGTTTCCATTAGAATCTGAACATAATTAAGATCCAGACTAATATAACACGGGTTTAGGAGCAAGTCGACTTAGATTTATATCATTTGGTAGCAAAGCCTGGTTTTGTTTGTGTTTGATCTATCTTATTTGCTTTATTTTGTTTTGTGTCATTCTACAATTTTAACATTAAGTTAAGGTTGTTTCCTATCTATCCACATTCTGCATATTAAAAAAAAAAAAAAAACAAATTTTTTGTCTTCATAGCTGAATATATTCTTTATTTTATCTAAATTGTTGCTTCCTAGTTTGTTGGTTGTTTTGCATATTAGTTCTTAGTAATTTGGTTTATTGTTGATTTTTCTTTGCTGTTTTAATCTTAATTAGTTGCATTTATATATTCCCAAAAAAAAAAAAAAAAAAGGAGTTTGAAAACATATTGCATAAATCTACAAATTTTTGCAATTTGTTCTTGTTGAAAGTTGGTCTCGGGTTTGGTGGAATTTTTGGTGTTGGAATTGCAATTTTTGGTGTTGGTTCTTGCTTATTGGAGTTGTTTTTATATTTTGTGAGTAATTAAATAAATAAAAAAAGAATTAGAAAAGCTGAATAATAAAAAAAAAATTACTGCATAAAAGGTCGGTTTTGAAGTTTAAAAGGTTTGAATATTGTTTGCTTGAGAATTGTTGGAGTTGTTGCTGTTTCATTCAATATTTATTGCTGGATTTTGAATTTTGAGTGCTAAAATTGTTTGGATTAAAATTGGTAAAGACTTGGAAAAAAAAAAATTACAAGAACTACAACCCACAACTATTCCATATTTTGTTCAAAATTGTTCTTGTTCATTGTTTGAATCTCTTTCCTAAATCTGATCCTTCAATTTTTGATTTTTAAATATTCTGGTCTGCTCCCTATTAATTTTAAAAATTGCTTGTTGATTTACCTTATTTTTGATTACTTAGGCCAAGACTAGGTTTTCTCAAGTCACTCGGTATTTGTTTGATTTTTGTTGCTGTTTTATTGATAAGTTTAATTAAGATATACTTGTAATCTAGTTACTATTTTGTGTGTATTTTAATTAGAACTTTGAGGTAATTCTTTGAGTGGGAAAAGACAAGAGAGTGTGAGCTTAAAAGAGAGTTAAAAATTGAAACTATTGTGCAAATACGAGTGTCGAGACCTTGTTTGAGTGAAACACGTGAAAGAGTGATTTTTGGTGAGAATTTTTGTGTTATTTATACTAACATGGCAGATTCAAGAATGAGAAGAGGAGATGACTCATTTAGAATTAATGAAGAGGAATCCGTAGGGTTTAAGAGTGACTCTCAAGCAACAGAAAGTGGAGATGAACCTACCGACATGATGGCGGTCTTGGAACAATTACAATGGATAAATGCTCATTTTGATCACCTAGATCAAATGATGGACAGGATAGAAACATCACAAGGTGGACCGAATCCAATGGTGGAATTACATGGAGGATGAGGTCGAGGATGAGGAGGTCGTGGTCGGCTTAGGAAAGAATTCGAGGGTGGTAATTTTGGAGATAATCTTGAAGAGGAATTTGATGAAATTTTTGCTCTCCAAGGAAGGCAAAACCATCGGAGGCAAGTTAGAGATTAGGATGATGACCTTGGGAATGTTAAAGTGAATATCCCACCATTTTTGGCCAAGAGTGATCCAGAGGCTTACTTAGAATGTGAGGAGTGTATAGAGATGAATTTTTATTGCCATAACTATTCCAAGGCAAAGAAGGTGATGTTGGCTGCTTTAAAATTTGGTTATTATGCACTCCAATGGTGGACAAACGAGCAAAGTACCCATAGGAGAGTTGGTGATGAATTGATTACTACTTGGTGACAAATGAAAGAAGCCATGAGAAAGAGATTTGTACCAACTTACTATCATAGATTGCTGCATCAAAGACTCTAATCATTAACTCAAGGAAGTAGGACCCTGAAAAACTACTACAAGGAAATGGAGATGCTCATGATGAGATTGAGCATGAATGAGGATCATGAGGTAACCATGGAACGATTTCTAGGAGGATTAAATCATAAGATAGCCAAACTAGTGGAGCTATAATAATATGTAGAATTGGAAGAGATGCTACATGTGGCCATCAAGATTGAAAACCAATTCAAGAGGAGGGGCACTAGCTCACAGTTTAGAGGTGTTTCCAACAGCGGGAGGACTAATTCAAGTGTTTGGAGAAGCAATCCCCCCTATGAAACAAAGCCAAAACGGAAACATGGAGAAGAGAGTTCCAACTGGCCAAGGAAAGACAATTTGGCCGAACACCCACTAGCACCCTAAATCGAGTGGTAAGTTTAATTCTAAACCTTCTAGAACTCGTGACATTGTTTGTTTTAAGTGTCAGGGTCGAGAACATATTGCCAATCAATGTCCGAATCGAAGAATAATAGTGCTAAAAGGCAATGGGGAGTTAGAATCTAAAATTGAAGAGAGTGAAGGAGAAGCCGAACTTGATGAGGAAGAAATTGATCTTGAAGAACATAAAGAAGCCGAGACTCACAAAGCTTCAAAGGCTGAGTTAAGTTTGGTTTCAAGGAGGGTTCTAACTGTGTATAAAGATGAGGACCAAGTTCAAAGATAAAATATCTTCCACACCCGATGTGAAATCTAAGGTAAAATTTATAGTATGATAATTGATAATGGAAGTTGTGCTAATGTAATTAGTAATGTGGTAGTTGAGAAATTAAGGTTAACAACAATTAAATATCCCGAACCATATAGATTATAATAGCTTAATTATAGTGGTGAGATGAAAGTGAATAAACAAGCAAGGTAAAATTCAGCATTAATAAATATGTGGATGTTGTTTATGTGATGTTGTTCCCATGCATTCTAGGCATATTTTATTGGGTCAACCATGGAAATTTGATAAAGATACCATACACCATGGTAGAGAGAATTCCATTGTATTTAAATTTAAAGGAAAGAAGATCAAACTAGAGCCATTAACTCTAAAGGAAGTATTTAGAGACCAACTTCGAATGCAACAAGGAAGCATGGCACCTACAGCTTCACCATTTGTGAAGGAAGGGAAGGCTAACCCATTCATCCAAGGTAAGTGTACTAAACCCAAAATTGAGGGGAAAAAGAGAGAGGAAGCTGAGAGCGAGAAACAAAGTGAAAAAGCTGAGAGTGTGAGAAAAGGTGAGGTGGCCGAGAGTGGGAAAGAAAAAGAGAGGAAAGAAAAGAAAAAGAAGAATTTTTATCTTCGCTTGAGTGAGATTAAAAAGGCATTTGTGAGTGATAAACCATTGCTGGTCATGGTTTATAAAGATGTTTATCTAAATGATCAAGCTAACTTTGAAGAGCTTGAATTGCCAACTTCTATTTATTTTCTTTTGCAGGAATTTAATGATGTCTTTCCGGAAGAAATTCCTAATGGTTTACCACCTATTCAAGGGATTGCACATCAAATTGATTTTGTGCCAGGAGCTACAATTCCTAATAGGCCAACATATAGAAGCAATCCCAAGGAGACAAAA
The DNA here is from genome assembly GCF_031755915.1 of Ziziphus jujuba. Taxonomy (NCBI): domain Eukaryota; kingdom Viridiplantae; phylum Streptophyta; class Magnoliopsida; order Rosales; family Rhamnaceae; genus Ziziphus; species Ziziphus jujuba. The sequence continues at coordinate 19,781,880 of NC_083387.1, forward strand.
GAGCTATAAAGGCAGGTAAGTGAGTTACTTGACAAATGTTATATTTGTGAGAGCATGAGTCCATGTGTTGTCCCTGTTTTATTAGTGCCTAAGAAAGATGGTTCATGGCGCATGTGTGTTGATTGTAAGGCTATTAATAATATAACTATTAAATATAGGCATCCAATTCCTAGGTTAGATGATATGCTTGATGAATTATATTGTGCATGCATGTTTACTAAAATTGATCTTAGGAGTGGGTATCATCAAATTAAGATGAAAGAGGATGATGAATGGAAAACCGCAATGAAAACTAAATATGGATTGTATGAATGGTTAGTTATGCTTTTTTATTTAACTAATGCACCTAGTATCTTTATGAGATTAATGAATCATGTCTTGCATCCTTTCATTGGAAAATTTGTAGTTGTATATTTTGATGATATTTTAGCATATAGTCGAAATCTTGATGAGCATGTAGAACATTTTAGGCAAGTTTTAAATATTCTTAGGAAGGAAAAGTTCTTTACTAAAATAAAAAAGTGTGATTTTTGTAAAGATGAGCTTGTTTTCCAAGGATTTATTGTAAGTGCTGCACGAATTAAAGTTAACCAATCTAAAGTCCAAGCAATTCAAAAGTGGCCGAAACCTATCTCTATTATCCAAATAAGGAGTTTTCATGATTTGGCTAGTTTCTATCAAAGATTTGTCAAGGATTTTAGCACCATTGAAACACTTTTGACCGAAGTTGTAAAGAAGAATATTGGATTCAAATTGGGGGAAGCACAAGAAAAATCTTTTAATTTGTTGAATAAAAAATTAACTAATGCTCCTTTACTAGTTTTGCCTAATTTTTCTAAAACTTTTGAAATTAAATATGATGATTTGGATGTAGGTATTGGAGCTGTTTTAATGCCAGAAGTAAGACTCATAGCATACTTTAGTGTGAAATTAAATGGAGCAGCATTGAAGTACCAAACCTATGACAAAGATATGTATGCATTGGTAAGGGCTTTGGAGACATGGCAATATTACTTGATACCAAAAGAATTTATGATTCACAGGGATCATGAATCATTGAAGCACATCAAAGGCCAAGGGAAGTTTAACCGACGGCATTCTAAGTTGATTGAGTTCATTGAGATTTTTATTATGTCATCAGCTATAAGAAAGGTAAGGAAAATGTGGTTGCCGATGCATTATCTCGAAGATATGTATTTTTTTCTACCTTGGGTGCTAGATTGCTTGGATTTGAACAATTGAAAGAAATTTATGAGTATGATGGTGACTTTGGTGAGATCTTTCAAAATTGTTCTAAGCATGGTTATAATAAATTTGACATTTTTTTTATGGATATTTGTTTAGGAAAAATCAACTTTGTGCGCCTAATTGTAGTATTAGGGAGTTACTAGCTAGGAAAGGTCATGGTGGGGGTTTAATGGGTCATTTTAATGTTTTAAAGATTTTATCCTTATTGTAAGAACATTTTTATTGGCTTAACATGAGGAGAGTTGTGAAGAGAATTTGTGAAAGGTGTCTTAAATGCCGAAAGTTCAAGTCCAAGTTGAAACCGCATGGGCTTTACATGCCTTTGTTGATTCCATCTTTTTCTTGGGTAGATTTGTCTATAGATTTTGTTCTTGGTTTACCTAAGTCTAGGACAGGTAAGGATTCAATTTTTGTTGTTGTGGATATATTTTCTAAGATGGCATATTTTATTGTATGTAAAAAAACTGATGATGCAACTAATGTAGCTAATTTATTCTTTAAAGAAGTAGTGAAACTTCATGGTATGCCTAAAACTATTATTTCGGATAGGGTTGCTAAGTTCTTAAGTTACATTTGGAAAACTTTGTGGCCTAAATTAAGAACTAAGCTTTTATTTTCAACTACTTGTCATCCACAAACTGATGGACAAACTGAAGTAGTAAATAGAAGTTTGTCTACATGGATAAGGGCATTAATTAGTAGAAATTTAAGAACACAAGAGGAATGTTTGCCACATGTTGAATTGTTTATAATAGATCTTTGCATTCAGCTACTAAATATACTCCATTTGAAATTGTTTATGGTTTTATTCCTTTGACTCCATTAGATTTAACAACTTTGCCTTTAAATGAATGTGCTAATCTAGATGAAAAATAAAAAGTTGATTTTGTAAAGTAGATTCATGAGCAGACAAAAGCAAACATTGAGAAGAGGACAGAACAATATGTAAAGAATGCTAATCAAAGTCGATAAATGTTGTATTTGAACTTGGAGATTGGGTTTGGTTGCATTTAAGAAAGGAGAGATTTTCTGAACGAAGAAAGTCAAAGTTTATGCCTCGTGGGGATGAACCTTTTCAAGTATTGGAGAGGATCAATGAGAATGCTTATAAACTTGACTTACCGGTGAGTATATTGTGAGTACCACCTTTAATGTTGCTGATTTATCTCCATTTACTGCAGGTGATAACTTTGATTTAAGAGCAAATCCTTTTCAAGAGAAAAAGAATGATGAGAATTCGCCCGTACCTGTACAACCGATTACACGCTGAGGTGCTGATCCTTTATAAATGAAATCGGAACCAATCACTAGGGCACAAGCTAGGAAATTCAAAGATAATCTGGTTAGCTTTATCCAAGGAGTGATTCAATCTCAAAAGGGCATGACTTTATCCAAAAATCCAAAGCTTGTCTTGTGTATCAAAGTTATGAACGTGGAAATGGACCGACAAGATGTTTTGGTACGTTTTTGGATCCTGGGCACCAAAGAATAGATCCAACACTTCATAAACTTAATTGATATCACCAAGAGGCTATGAAATCATATCAAGATAGAAGCAAAAGCAATCAAAGACCACATTTGCGCATAGACTTCTTTTTGGCTGAAATTGCTCACTTTTGTTGTTGGCTTTGACTTCTTTTGTTATTCAAGCAAGTTTGACTTATTCCAATCAAGGGGCAACGTATGGGAATCATTATTAATCCTATTTAGAATCCTACATGGCATATGGAAGCTGATTTAGAGCCTAAATTAACTGGAGATAAGATAAAAACAGCTTAATTGTCAACTAATCAACTAGTTTCCTAATTTGAGTTTGACTTTTTGTTTTAGGAAACTATCTTTTATTATGATTTTATTTGTTTATTTGCTTGACAAATTAACTTAGAAAAGTTGATATTTTATTATTTCACTTGTAAATTAATTAATTTCTAATTCAAAATAAAGGAATTAATTAACTCAAAATAGGATTTAGAAACTAAGTGAAATTCGGCCACCATTGTTTTTCTTTGTCATTGGCTAAATTTTATCCTCATAATTTAGAGTTTTTGTTTTATACTCTTAGCTTTTTTAAGACATGGCAGCTTATATATTATTCAGAGAAATATTTGTGAGAAACAATTCTTTTTGTTCTCTTTGAACACCTAAAATACTTAATAGAAATCAAGTGTTTTAGTTTGACTTGTCAATAGGATATCCATCACCTATTGTGATGTTTTCATCATATACCAAGGTTTCTAATCACAAGTTAATTAAGAGTTAAGGTTTCCATTAGAATCTAAACATAATTAAGATCCAGGCTAATATAATACGGGTTTAGGAGCAAGTCGACCTAGGTTTATATCATTTAGTATTAGAGCCTGGTTTTGTTCGGGTTTGATCTATCTTATTTGCTTTATTTTGTTTTGTGTTATTCTGCAATTTTAACATTAGGTTAAGGTTGTTTCCTATCTATCCACATTCTGCTTATTAAAAAAAAACAAAAAAAAAAAAAAAACAGATTTTTTGTCTTCATAGCCAAATTGAGAAAACATTTATCTGGAAGTAACAACATATTTAAATTCTGCTTCTACATTTCCTTCTTTGCTCTTTTTGATTCGAAAGTTTAACCTTGATGGCTGCCACGATAATCTGTACTCTTGATAGTACATGATTAGCACCTATCTGCTTTTAATTTTTAAATGACCAGGTTGAGTTTTGCTTTTGCTTGTGTATTATCTACAACTACAAGTGTTAAAAGCTGATATTTACCATTAAAAAGAAATATAGAATTGACTAGTATATAATGGATAGACTTAAATCTATTTAAGATAACTTAAATTTTTGCTACCTTAAACAAGTTTTTTAAAGAGCTATACTAAAATTTTCAATGGTAATTTTGTCACCATGTAAACATAAATTTTCATTTAACTATTAAGTTCTTGAATACACTATATTTTTTCTGTTTCCATTGCTTCATGGGAGCTTCTAGTATGAACAACATTTTTTACACTTGACTAGTATATAATGTTCTTAGGAGCAGAAGTGTTACAGTGTTTGATCCTATTAGCAAATTGATCGTTTGTACAATTGTATTGCTATGTGCTGTATAGTTTAATCACATAATTTTTTGGATTTGTTCTTTTTCTTTGCAGAATCTTTTAGAAAAGTGCATATATGGTTGTAGGAACGATGGTGAGAGATTTGATTTTTGTTTGCACTGCTGCTCATGAATTTCTGCTATTATGTGTACTTCATCCTATACATTGTTTTGTCATGTGAGATTTGCTTGATTGTTAAGCCATGTATATCGGTGATTGATTTGAGACACCAAGGTGGGGGTGGAGGGAGGTGAAAATTTGTAGATGATTAAAAAAAAAAAAAAAAGCCTTTAAGTTGTGCTGAGCATATGCTAAAATCAAATTGAAAATTCTCTTTGTGACTACATTCACTAGGCATCCTATTAATGGTTTTTGAATGTTAAAACTTACACCTGTTACATGGTTATTTAAGAACCTTTAGACATAAATTAGATATGACATTATGGCATATTCAGTAAAATCCGATTAATGTTAAAACTTTCTTTTACAGACAATAGACCATACATGATGGCTTTTTTATATATATATTTTTGTTATATATTTAATTTTATATCCCAAAAAAATTGATGAATGTGAAATAAAACTAATAAATGCAGATATATTTTTGTAATTAAAAATATATATAAAAATCAGGGATTATTAGATATATTTTTGTAATTAAAAAAATATATAAAAACCAAGGATTATTGTTTGTATTTGTTTCCTTTTTTTTGGTCCTTTTTCTTTCGATTTTTTGGCAAGGAAAACATAGAAATTGCATGAAGAATGAATCAAAATATACATATCATAATCAATTAATTTGACAAACCATGATCATATTAAAACCAATAAAAATATATAACTTTATTATTATTATTATTAATTTTATCAAATAAACAAAGTCTACTTTTATCTTATGGATCATTAATTTTCATTGATATTACAAAAGCTGAGAGCACCCTTGCTCATTTTTTATTCATCCAATGTTATTTTTGTCTTTAAAAAAAAAAAAATTACTTTGAAGAGTTTAAAAAAATCTTTAATCCGCCTTTTACAGTCCAAACTTCCCCTACGCTTCCGTAGTCAATCCATCCTGAAGAAACACTCCTTTTTTTTTTTTTTTGATCAAGTTGAATGGTGGTTAGGTCAATATTGATATTGCATCTCTAGGGTTGAATAGTTGATCAAGTTGACTGGTTGTTAGGCATTCAATATGGATATTGCATTTCTAGGGTTGGTTGAATTCAATTCCCCATTTCCTGAAAACACAGATCTGAAAGAGAAGCAAGAGAGGGAGACATACCCCAGAAATGTAAGATGAGTGGACCGTTGAACAAGATCTGGACGGTGGTTCCGAACGAAATCGAGAAGGAGAAACTGCAGCCGGGGAATCACATCTATACATTGACACGAGCTAATACAAAATACCATGGTGATCTTCTTCTTTCTCCATTTCTTTTGAACGCATGCCTGCCTGAGATAATTTAATTTTGTGCTTCACGAAACTTTTCTTTTTTATGTTTCTCCTGCATTACAGTCCAAACCCTGCACTGGTTGACTGGCATTTCCATTTTCATTTTTTTTTTTTTTTTTTTTTTTTTTTGGATCAAGTTGATTGGTTGTTAGGTATTCAATATTGATATTGCATCTCTATGGTTGGTTGAATTCAATTTCCCATATCCTAAAACACAAATTTGAAGAGCAGAGATAGAGGGAGACATATCCAAAATTAAGATGAGTGGACTGTTGAAGTAGAACTGGAGGGTGCTTCCAAACGAAATAAACAAGGAGAAACTGCAGCCTGTGGATCAGATCTACACATTGACACGAGCCGATACAAAATACTATGTTGATCTTCTTCTTCTTTCTCCATTTCTTTTGAATGCATGTCTGATATAATTTTATTTTGTGCTTAACGAACCATTTTTTTTTTCCCCCCATTATGAATGAGAATCTGCGTGCTTCACCACCATGGGATTTACTTACTTTACCTGGTATTTATGAATCCAGCGATATATTTGGATGACGAAAACGTGATCCACTTTCCTCAAGGTCGACAAGGATCAAGGTCAAATGATCAGAGTAAATGTCCAAAATGTGGTGACCGTGATCAATCAAGTTTTCATGGTGTGGTCTCTTCCTGCATAGATTGTTTCCTTTCTTTTGGAGATCATCTGTATCTCTTTGAATATGGTGTTAATCCAGCTCTCTTCCTATTCAAACTTGGAGGCCGTACGACGCTTGCTTCTAGCGATCCAGCTGAAGTTGTGCAGAACCGTGCATCTAATTTCCTCCAAATGAGTAACAATGACTCTGGTGACTACTATCGTTTCATAAACAATGGTGCAGACTTTGCGATGTATTGCAAAACAAGCTTTGTAGTGATAGATAACATAAATTTCAGCAGAAGATGGCAAACAGCATTTTTCTTTGCTGTTACTTTAATCACTTTCTTTCTCTTTCTGCAGCAACTAACAACTGCTACTTTTACTGGTTTGGCAGTCAGGTGTTTTGGCTTATACTGTCTTTGCAGATATGGTTCTGACATCGCGGCACGTCCTAATGTTATTAAAGTAGATCAAGTACAGACATTGCCTGATGTTGATGAGAAATTATCTTCTGCTGCTTCGGGCTTCCGACCTATTCAATCCTTAATTGACCTCTTTATAGTATTGCTGATGGCTTATTTCAATTTTTGGTTGCTAAGAAGAGTAATGTGGTCTGACACTCTTCAACTGCTGTCTGAAACTCCACCAGGGGTCTTGACTCTAGCATGCATCATATTTTTCTACTCTGCAGTATTACAAAGAGTAATATTTCAGTTCTTGTTTTCCAACAACAATTATAATTCTCCTAGATAGATTTTGTGAAAATGTTGTATTGGTCGATAAACAAATAAAACTATGACTGTTGCTTATAAATGAGTTTGTTTGTAATATATGGATAAAGCTAAAAGATTAAAAGTGTCATTTTTGAGTAAAATATATAAGTGGACTATTATAAGATAGGAAACAAATATACATTTCTTCAAAATAAAATGCAAAATAGAGAGAAGTATAATGAAATTTACTCTTTTTTATGAAATGAATTAAATTACTTACTAAATTTTTTGACTTTCAATATCCAGAGACTGCTTTCGAACAAGATACATAAGAAGCAACTGAAGCGTGGAGACCATATTTACACATGGAGACGCAACTCCTGCAGTATCTACGCTCACCATGGTGATATCTTCATCTCCATATTTCTTTCTACTTATATTATAATTATGGGGTTTAACATGGATTATATTCATTCTTTGCTATTGTGCTTTGATTTTGATTCATTTAGGCTATGTTTGGTGAGGAGACAAAAGTAAAGGAAAATATGGAGCGAAAAAAAGGAGAAGGGAGAAAATGCATAGATCCTAAGTATGTTTGGCACGGAACTGAAGAAAATCCTGTATGAGAAGGTGGTACCTCTTGGTTAAATGCTATATGTTAAATACTTGCCATATGTCATAGACAGTTCACCATCCCAAACGTTTTTGCAGAGCTTTTCTTCCTTCATGGCATGGCTTTGCTTAACTTAGGGAAGTCGGACTCTAGAAATTCCTTTTCACTGGGAACAACTCCTGGTTCAATAGTTCTGCGGAATCCAATACCTGTAGAGCCTCACTTTCCTTCTTTATGACCATTGTGAACAAGAGTTTGAAGGTTGAAAAAAAAAAAAAAAACAAAAACAAAAAGAAAAATAAAATGCCATAATAATTAAAAAAATAATAATAATATTGTCACAAAAGAATGTGAATCACCATGCGAGATTTCAAACTCTCTCGCATTAGAGATAGAAAGTGAACCACCATAGATTTCAAATCCAAATCATACGAGCATGGAAGAATGCAGATAGAATGCTTTTATGGTAGTGGAGCCATTATGCAAGATCTAGGGTCGTATGCATCCAGATCTCAGGTGTTGTTCGTATACTCTGCCCAACTAACTCCAAACACAAATTGGGATTGATTTAAAACTGACGAAGGGCGAGTCCATGAATGGGTGTCTATTTCAAAAGTTGGAGCTTTGTTATCCATATTATAGAGTTGCAGAGGAAGAAAGGGTTGCCATTGAAGGGAAGGTCAAAGTTATTCTTTGGAATAAGAAAATGATTCGCAACAGCTTTACTTTTTCAAAAAGAAAAAACGAAAAATCAATTGAAATTATGAGCTGGCAATGACATGGCAAGTTTTTAATATATTGCATTAGACCATTTAAAGGGGTCATAGCTGATCTGGTACCACTGTCTCATACAAGTTTTTCGCCATGAGGTGAGAAGGGAGTAGGACCGATCAAATTCAAGGGGAGTGGGGCCGATCAAATTCAAGTGAAAGATGAGAAAGTAGAAAGCGGACCCTGTAAAAATAAAAAATAAAAAGAAGAAGAAGGTGGGCACCTGTGGTTGTTTTTTGCTTTTTCTGAGAATTTTTCCTTTTAAATATTATGAGTTTGTTTATGTATGTGTGTGTGTGTGTGTGTGTGTGTGTATTTGATTTGATGAGATAACTTTATAGAATTTTTGTAATTTATTTTATATATTTAGTTAATCCACCCTCATAGAATCCATAATCAACCTTTCTTTAATTGCCATCAATTCAGTGGCTAGAGGAGACAATTGTTTTGTAATTGGCCTTGATTCACCACAGCTATTTCGGATGATAACTCCAATTCCTGACTTATCCTTGCTCCTTTCAAAAACCCCATCCACATTAAATTAATATATCCATAGGAGGATCAAGCAATTGTCAAACTGTACCAATCCTTTGACCATGCACCATTAAACTCCTTTGCCTCCAAATTTCACAAGCAATAAGTACAAAAAGCTCCTCATGGAAAGCAGAAAATGAATAAGTAGCCATTACACAAATGCCTGTAGAAGTGCCAAAAGCAAAATATACTTGATTGAAAATCTGATCAAACTATACGTTTTTGAGTTGGTTTGGAGGCATTCTATAATCTAGTTTCGAAATTTAATATGTTTTACCACTTTGCCCTCACACTACGAGTTTAATAAGTTAATAGAGAAGGTCAACGGTGTCAAATATTCTTTAAATTTTTGAATTACTTATAATATACCTACTTTTTCATAGCAAAACTTAAATTCTCTCTAAATAGTGCATTAAAAATGTAGGAGATATCAAAATATTCACGTAATTTATTTATCAAATAATATAGTAATATTTAATTAATTTATTTTTTTATTTGGTTATTTATTTAATATATAGATGGTATAAATATACTAATAAATAATATATTAATATATGTCGGTAAATTTTGACGAACATTCTAATCCTTATAATATTACTGATACTACATAATAAATGTCCTACTTTTTTTAGCAAAATCCATATTCATCATAAATGATACACAATAAATGTTAGAGAAAATTAATATATTATTTAATCTCTTTCATTACTCTCTTAATGTTTACTGTTAAACAAAAGATCTCTTTAATTATTTATGATTATGTATAACCTTTTTTACTTAAAAAAAGTTCTCTTTTATTATTTATTTTATACAATTCTCTACTCACAACAAATTTTCAGAAGAATTTTATTAGATTTTTATTCGATTATTTTGAATTTAAACCATATTTTTATTACTATGTGCCCAAACTTTAAAAAAAAACTGGCTAAAATTTTCATTTCGCTTCAAGCATTTGTTTATGCAAATTAAGTTATAAAGATTTTTTTTTTCCGAGATACTCTGTAAATTAAAAAAAAAAAAAAAACTTATTATATAAGTATTGGTGTATGATTAGAACTGATTGATAGTTTATACTGTTTTTATAATTTTAAAAAATTTATATTAATATTATTATTATTATTTTTTTTTTTGGCCCCATTGTCCTAAAATCTTGGTTCTGCCCTTTGGAGGAGAGATTGCCTAGAGCTAGTTTGGGATTGATTTCATACCTGTAAAATCAATACTCCTATAAGTTTAGGAGACTTTTATGTTTGATAAAACTAATTCCAACCTGATTATTAATAATTTTTGCAATAACGAAGATGATTTGAAAATCAAGTTGAGAGTTGCTTCAATAATGATAAAACTAATTCCAACCTGATTATTAATAATTTTTGCAATAACAAAGATGATTTGAAAATCAAGTTGAGAGCTGCTTCAATAATTATGATTCTTTCATAATTAAGATAAACAATTTAAAATTTATAGAACATCTTTGATTTGTCATCAAAATTACACTATATTTTAATACATATATATATATATATATGTATGTATATAATTATACATTTCCTTATATTTTTTAGTATATAAATTTAGGGTTTAGAAGCAACCAACAAACCTGGACTTATCTCAACAACCCATGCATTTAGTGCTTAGCAAACCCCAAACATCATGGCCACCATGCCCCTACATGTCCAATAGCCCACATCTATGCATACCCAAAGCAGCCATATGCCTCAAGCATGCTTGCAACCTGTGCCTCCTACACAATTTCCCAACAGCTTCACATATCACCCCATGCTAGTCTTGGATCCATTAGGCATGCTGCTGCATGTTGTATCACTCTCATATGCTACCTTGTATGTTGCCACTGATATCATGCCACGCCTCATGACTTGCTCTTCCTTGGCTTGTCACGATCATCTTGGTGCATCATTGCATGCTTCGCTCATGCATTACACTTAACCAACACATGTAACACGTACCTCCGTGCACATGCACATTCACGCATGTTTGTTCTTTACATGCCTTTGCTAGCACACCATGCTCGCACGGTCTCCCCTAACATGCTTTAGTTGAGTCCGAATATATGCATAGTTCCCTTCACCATGCATTTTCTTGCCATGTCTTAGGCATCCTCCTATTATCCACCAATGTTGTGTGCCATCCACTTAGCCACATAACTCACCACACGGGTCCAAGCATGGCACATGGCCTCCATGCTTGGTCCCATCTGAAGCCTAAGGTGCAAACACCCTTGTGGCTAGTTTTTGTATGTTGATACTAATGGCTATATACCTAATAAAGTTCATATCTTTGGCTTTTCAGAATAGATATATAGTTAGATTTACATCACCTAATGGTTTTGACATTAGGTTTTCATTTATTAGCCATTTGATCATGTCAATGGTTAGGATTTAAATTTGTGGTTAAATATGAGTTTAATAATATACTAAAATCTTTTTTATCATATCAATAGTTAGAATTTAAATTCCATTTAATAGTCAAATATGAGTTTATTGATATACTAAAATCCTATTTAAAAAAATAAACCATGTTAGGGTCCGATAAATAATGAATTATATTTTTGAAAATTCAATCTTGATAAAATCCAATAATTGAAAAAGAAACTTTTGATAAGATAGATTATTTAGTAAGTCTGTCGTACCATGTAGACCCAGCCAATTAAAAATTGCCAAGTCAACTACTTTTAAATCCACCTAATTAAAAATATCCACCTGATACTTACAGTGTTACGTTCATGTTATGTAACAGCCAGTCACTCACTCTCCACTGTTATTGTCCCTATTTACCTAATTAGGATTTAAATTCCAATTAGTGATCAAATATGAGTTAAGATTGCTATATCAACTACTTTTAAATCCATATAATTAAAGCTATCCATCTAATACTCACACTATAACGTTTATGTTATGCAATGCACTGCCATTCTCTTTCCACCGCTATTGTCTCCCATTTAGCCACCACACTTAAGATAATATAAGATTACTCTCAAGTGATGTAGGATTGGACATCAGTTAGTCTTGTTAGTAAGATAACATGACTGTGACCTGCATCAGTCCATATTTATTCTGACAGCCTTGCATCAATCTGCCACCAATCATCACAATCTACCATAATGTATTGTTCACTGATATTGCCCCTTTTTGCGCAAATCCTTCAGGGCTCATGGTCTTACAATACATCTCTCTTAGAGTTGAACGTTCTCGTTCGCACACTTCCAATCAGATATAAGCTTTAATACTATCTATAATGCCTTGCTATCTCCCTCCACCACTATTGTCCCCTATTTACCTATCACATTCTAGATGTTATAGGGTTTTATTCAGACTTCCTAAAAACTCACTCATCCTAGGATTGCTCTTGCTAAAACATGCTTAGCTCCAGTGTTTTTATAAGTTTTGAAATCAACCACTCTTAAAAGACATTGGTTATTAAAATGGTGACTACTTTATATTTGAACCATCACTAATTTATACCTAGGTGATGTGGAATTAGATACCAATTACCCTTGCCAATAAAATAGCCTGTTAGTACCCGCACTAGTCCATATTTATCTTGGCACCCTCATACCAAACCATTGAATGGTTATTACAATCCATCCTAGTGTATTCATTGATTTTGTCCCTTCTTACTATGCATCTTTCATGATTCACAGATTTGACACATTATGTCTAAATAAAGTTAGCTAAATACCAAATCATAGACTTACCATTTGTTTCTTTCATTTATCCATGAAAAATCAAAGCAAGAAAGAATATAAATACAACTCAAAATTTATGATCCAAAATTGGACTCATCAGTGTTGCTCGTTGCATCTGCATCCTTTCCACAATGGTTCATAAAGAGAGTAGTATATTAATGAATTATTTGTGCATCTTTGGTTTTCTATTATTCCTTTTCTTTTTTCTTCATCTTCTTTTACATGGGAAACTTCATCTCATCAGTTGCACAAACATTTGTAATCATTTTTTTTTTTTGGGATATAGATAATCACTTCATTTCTCTAATCACAATATTTATTTATAAAGCCGTAGATTTCATTTTGGAAGACACTAATTTTATATCTTCCTTCAAACTAGAAATTTTTATTCATAAGAATATATCACAATGCAGAAAAATAAAATGCAGAAGGTCAATCTCAAATTTTGATTAGGAATAAGTTATTTCTTTTGAAATTATCTTTGACTTTCTCGGCTACAGTTAGAATCTAGTGGCTATGGATTTTTGGTATTTCAAGAGAAATAGCTTACATTGTCAAAAAGGGATGGAGAAATGTTGAAAAAAAAATTAAAAAAAGGAGATGAAGAAAATTGAGGGCGATGACTGGGATGTTAACAGTTTAATAATATCCAAGATTGGAAATTTTATGCGGAGTTTGAAAGTAGCTAACATGGCTAAATTAATGACATGGCCGTTTTTGATTGGTTGGGGCTATAACTTACATAGTAGGACAGGCCTATTGAATTATCTCTCATTCTCTAGTTTTTACCATTATCATGACCTGATATATATATATAGATATATATATGCTTTTATCTTTTCCTTGCAGCGCAGGTAGCCCCCTCCCCCATGAGCAAATTTCCGGTGCTTTTGGGAAACATTGAAAGTTTTTTCGGTGTTTGAACTGAATATGGTTGTAATTAATATGTGATGTGTCAAGTTATTTAGAAACTACTTCACCAAGTTTGGGATAATGCTTATCGTAGATTTAGGCTAAATAACCAGTGGAAAGCTTGTAGTTGTGTTCAACAATTAAGGGAGACAAAACAAAGACCTAGGAAAGTAGTTTTTTTTGGTAAAAACAAAGAAAAGCAGTTAGAAAAGCATAATCTAGACCATTGAAGTAGTCATATAATTTTTTTTAAATATCTCTCTTTGTAATTCAATAATATAAATATAATGGTATACCTCCTAACAACTTTAAAATTTTTGGGCTGAGTGAAAATTAATTTAACAGCAATTTAAAAAGGTTTTCACTTATACAGTAGTTCAATCTCTTTCACTCTGTCACAAATCATTTTTATCATAGGATGAGAATCCTAATTCCTTTTCTGATAGTATATAAATTATGTATGCTGTGATGAATTGACGATGGGGTTAGCTTATTCAGCCTACTATACATGTGACCCTGCCAGGGATATATGCTGGTGCCAGTGACAGTGATGGAGAGGTGATTAACCTCGTTCGTGGAGGAGACCATATTTTACCCAGCTCAGCTTCATCGGATACTACCATAACCACTGGTGCAGCCGCCGGTAACGAACCAACGAAATGTCGTGTGGAATACTGCAGCTTAGATAGTTTTCTTAACGGTGGAGAACTTTATCTCTATAAATATGGGATTAGTCTTGCTTTCTTTATAGCCAAAACTCAAGGAGGGACCTGTACCCTTGGCTCTACCGATCCTCCAAACTCGGTCTTGTACCGTGCCCGCAAAGAGCTCAACGGCTTTGGTGCATACAACCTTTTCAACAACAACTGTGAAGACTTTGCCATATATTGTAAAACAGGGTTACGGTCGAGAAAGACAATCATTAATCTTGGCAGGAGTGGGCAGATAGCATCCTTCTTTGGTGTCTTTTGTGCTATCATTATTTTCATTTTTACGTTCCAGCCTAGCAAGCCTATTGGTGTGGCAGCTACGGTTTATTTCATCTACTCTATATCTAGATTTGTCGCTGATGCTACACATTGTGTCAAAGCTTATCAAGTTCGACTTAAGATATTGCCATTTTGGAGACGTGGTTGTTTTCCGGTTTTTGTACCTCAATTCAAGTATCTTGGAGACAAAGAGAAAGAGATCTTTAGATTTTGAAAGAGAATCAAGGCAAGTAAAACCGTGGATTAATTTATGATTTATATACGATTCATATGGGTTATTGGTCTAGTTTTATTTTTAATTGAATGACTGATGTTTTATATGTTAAACTTATAAACTTAAAATTTTGTATTGATATTGGTATGCAAGTATTTATCCTAAAATAGCTCCGGCTTTTCTTAGGCTCACCTTAAACTAGTAGTTTAATGAAATATTTTTAATTTTTATTTCTTAATGGTAATGAATCTAATGATAAACTCATATGTCCCGAAGTTTTAACATCTTGTTAAAATATACACTTATTAATATTATCTAAATATTGCATATAAAATATTGCATATATTATGCCTATTCAAAAATACCATTCACCTGAAAATTTATATGGATATATACTGATTCATTCCAATCCAAACAGAGAACTAAAAAGAGAGGCAAAAGTCAGAAAATACTATCAAACTAAAAATAGTCAACGTACGTGTAGTCAAAAACCACAATTGCAAAAGTTTATTGCTTAATCAGATTTGTTATAACCGAGTTTTATAATTATTCCTCTACTGATCCAACTTTTTTCCACATTATGCTACATGTGTGTGGTTTAAGATTTGGTTTCGTTCAACTGCATTAAAATTCAACCCTTTTTTTTTTTTTTTGATGAATCTGTATTAAAATTCAATTTATTTGTATAATGAACGAGATTGACAGTAAAGGTTAATTAAAATATTCTCCAAATGCCAAAAGGAACTTTTCTTTGTTTTTGTCTTGGAAAAATTTGTGTTAATATGATTTCTTCATAAATTATTTTGGTAGAGATTCGAATTGGAATCATTGTTTCAAAAACAATAATTTTGACCCCTAGGTTAAACAGGATTTTGCAATGGAAATTGTCTTTCCGGAAAGTTATAAATAAATGGACATGGGAATGGTATCAATAGCAAGTGCAAACGTTAGTTAGCTCCAGACCCATCTTCCTTATTTACCAAAGGAAAAAAAAAAATACCATCTTCTTTTTCTGCCACAAAAAAAAAAAAAAATATATATATATATATATCCATCTTCTTGCTACCATTAAATAATACGAAGATAAAATAAAGGGAGGAAGATATACTCTTGAGACTTGACAATAAAACTTTTAATAATTTTTAAATAAAAATAGGCAAATATTACTCTTGAATCTAAAAATGTATTTTTAAGTTTATTTTATTTAATCATCCAATGAAATTAAATCAATTGGTAATCAATGGAAAAAATATTGTAAACAATAAAAAAATATTTATTTTATTTATTCCGTAAGAAAAAAAGGTTATTTTATTTATTTATTTGTTAAGAAAAAATGGACAAAACTTTAAGGGTTCAAGCCAACCTAACTCAATCACAAAGTAATAAATTAGTAGTAATATGTTGCAATGATTCACCCTAAGTAATAATTTCCTTCAATAAAAAGAATATAAAACAATTTTTAGGAAAAAAAATATTTACAATGTACTAAAGAAATAAAATAAGAGAGAGAGAGAGAGAGAGAGAGAGATTTGGCTTTTTTTAAGGAAAAAAAATTACATGGGAGTGGAGGCCATGTGTAATTATGATTTATATAAAAAAATATATATATATATATATATATTTAATTTTGTATTAAGGTAGTGATTTTGAGTTAGGATATAATATTATGATAATATTGGCTAGTTTGAATGATCTAGTTAGAGTTTATTATTACCTATAATAAACATAAAATTGAAGTTGATTTAGATATTATTATTTATAGAGATTTCTAATGTTACTGAATTAGATTTCATGGTTAATAAATTTAATATGTTAGCAATTATAGGTTGCAACTTAAATAGTATTTTTATTGTATTTGAATTGCAATTTTTTTTTATAAATTTTTATTTTTAAAAAAAAATTAATTATTATGAGAAAAGTAGGTTTATTTTTACTATGACAAATACTTTTTTTTTTGGTTCAGGTTTGCTTATCAAGAAAGCTATTAAATCATGGTTACATCCCTAATGTTGGTCTATCTATTTTTTTGTGTGGTGTTTGCGCTGACTCACTATGTTTTCGTGTTGTATCATACATGCAATGGCCGATGCACGTTTGTGCTCTTGCAATACCAGGGACATGTCATGTCCGTGGGATTGTGCCAAACAACATTTACAAATTTTTTGAAATTTCTATCCACCAAAAAAAATAATTTAATTTAATTTAAAATATCCAAAATAAATATGTTAAATAAATTTAATTTACAATAAAAATAATTTGATTTATTAATTGGTAAATAATATAATAATTATTTAAAACTAAAAAGAAAAAAGGCATAATTACATCACTAATTTTATTCAAACATTTTCTTCCAGATCAATGCTTATCATCGTCTAAAAAGAAGAAGAAGAAGAAGAAGAAGAAAAGAAAACGCATCAATGTTCATGAAAAATTCGTCTAAAAAGAAGAAGAAAAAGGGAGGAAAAAAAAAGAAAAAAAAAAAAAAGGGAAAACACACCAATGTTCATGAGAAATAATAAACCATGTCATCTTCCTTTCAGCTTTGAACTATGAGTTTTCTATGTTCCCAATCTTTAAGACACGTAAGACAATCCAAGCACTCATCAAGTACTTTATTACATGCACTAAACATATACTCCCATTTAAAGCAATAAATAAATAAATAAAAATAAAAGATACAAAAAATGTTAAAAAATCACGTGCCCATAATAGAAAGAACAAGGAAAAAAAACAAAGTCTTTTTATGCTAGATATTTTATGCGAACTAACTATAATTATGTAATTCATTTACAAAGTTTATTTGTGCTAGTAATAAAACTGATTTATCTATTAATTTTTATAATATGACATTTAAACATATATTTTCTGTAATACTTTAGTTGGTCTATTGGATTTGACACATTAGATTGAAGGATATATTTTCTTTAAAAGTCCAATTTACTTATTACTTGTTATTATTATTATTATTATTATTATTATTATTATTATTATTACATTACTATATTCATTATATATATTTTATATATATTATTACTACTATTAATATTTATTAATTATTTTTGTATTTTTGTGTGTGTGTGTGTAAAATTGGAGAATACATATGTTATTGTTATGAATTTAGGATTTGAGGCATCTATGGTTTTGTTTTGATGAAAACTTAAGGGAAAAAGGTTACAAAAGAATAAATCCATTAGGCACTCATTTGTTGTTTCGTTTTGCATATCAAAGAATCCAAAAAATCTAATGAATAAAAGATTGTGTTTGAAGATTAGTAAATAATATTTTAATATAGGTTATAGCATGTGTGTAGATCTGGAATTTATAGGTGCTACGTAAATCATATTTTAATACAGCATTCAGCATGCGGGTAGATTCTAAATTTATAAGTGCTACTGTTGTCAATTTGTATGATTAATTGCTTTGGTTAATATCAGCATTAACAATTATTGTGAAAGCCACATACATATTTTATGTTATTTTATGATTTGGTAACAATGATTTATAATTTTTCATATGATTTATTAAAGCCATCTTAGTATTTTATAATCTGATGTCAAGATGTGTTAGTATTTTACTATCTATATATGTGACTTATTAAAAATTTACGTGAAAACTCAATTAAGGATTGGTTTTGTTCTACCAAGCCGTGGTAAAATTAATAATAATGATGATGATGATAATAATAATAATAATAATACAATATGATATGAATTCTATTTTTTTTTTTCTTTTGAATAGTATGGCGTTTTACATTACTGTAAAAACCGATTTTGTACAAAATTTTGTGAAATTTAGTTTTGGGCAAATTGAGACATGGGCTTTGCTCTAAAGCATTTGCTGAATGGAATGGAGTATGTTTGACTGATTGATTAGATTCAAAAACCATATATTCGTATAAACTGTGAAACCCATGCCACTGAATTTATGGGAAAACATAATTGAGTTTTGCTTTAAACTTATTTTTGGATGGAATTAAGGGTTCCTGGATGTTCAATTTCATTTGGAACCCTTTTAAAATGGGGGAAAATCGCAATCCATTACTGTATACATGTATATATATATATATATATTAGGTTTGGGTGGTTGTTTTCAGGTAAATTTCCCTCAAATTATTTTTTAGTTTTTGTTACCTAAGCCAAAACAAATCCTTCACCGCTAGAATCATTGGAAATAGCCAACGAAATGGCGAGAAGAAAACAGCAGATCGAGAAATCCATTTTTGATGAATTTATTGTTTGGGTATTAAATTTCCAATGAGAAAGTCTAAAATTTATACTAGGTATTTGATGCTGGAATCGAGACGAAAAGAACGACACCGCATTTGTTAAAAACAATGGTCAAACTTGTGTTTCTTAGCTAGGTCAAAAAGCGGGTCACGCGACCGGTTAGCAAGTAAATCGGGTCGACTTACAACCTGGCCGAAGGAGGAAGATAGCTAACGTCAGCAGCCTTCATTTGTTGACATCAGCACCCTTTTTTCCTAAAAAAAAAAAAAAAAGAATCTAATTTTATGTCAAATTAAGTAACTTTTGGTTAAATTGCCCATTTAAAGGCTTGGTGCCATGTTTGACATAGTAGTGTGGATAGATTAATTGCTTGCCTATCACAAGATTTAATATGTCCAAACCATGAATTACCATGAGACTTAATATTTAATCAGTATAATGGTGTAGAATTTTAGGTACTGACCTATTGTGAAATTTAATTTGTCCATATCATGGATGTAAATAAAGTAATAGTTAAGATAGTAGATGGAATTTATGTACTCACCTATAGTGAGCTTTAATTTGTTCAGTTTATGAGTGTAAACTTGAAGTTGACATAGTGGATAGGATGTTAAGTATTTGTTTGTGGCAAGACTCAGCTTGCCTATTTCATAAAATTGCCAATATAATATTTTCTCTCCCACTTATGAACTGGAGTCCATAATAGGTGATTAGGCTACCCTATTAGTAGTTTAATTATTTTGTAAGATGCTTGGAATGGTAGTGGAAATTGATTGAATACCATGAATCGCAAGTTCTAAGTTACTCTATTAATAACTTAGTTCAAATGCATTTCATAAGTATCCTTTGTGGTACAAAAACCCTAGCGATATTATGTATTTTGATATGTATAGAGGGGGCTGAGAAGATAGTATTTATATACTCTTTGTATATAATGCATTACTTTTTTTTGCTATTTCCATAGCTGGGAGCACCATTAATTCTCTGCCTATGAATATCATGATAAAACTGAATAGATTAATTATCAGAAGCGGCAAAAAATTCTAATAATGATCTTGACTCTCATAAAGCTAGATTTAGCTTTAGAAATTGATCCACCGGAGATATCAAATAATCATACTACTATCAAGCTAGATGTTGTATAAGAACTTGAAGTGCTTGTAAAAGAGCTATATGATGGTCATGGAGAAACATGTGAATGATTTTGTTTTTTCAAGTATTCTAAAGATAGATATTATGAATAAGCTCATGAATGAGATTAATAAGATATTATCAATTTTTTTGATAAATTGTAAAAGAGCTTATCTTGAAACTTTTCTCTTATTATATCAAGCTCATGGACCTTAATAAAGACATTGGTGAGGAGTACTTTTCACTACGATGAGGAGTCTTCCATCTTTTTTAGCAATGTCAGTTCAAGCCTTAACACATTATAAAGTTTGCATGTAGTTTGGATGAGTTAATTGTTATTCTCTTTAACGAGGAAGATAATATCAAGCTGAATAGGTCTAAGTCTTTTGCTATGGTGACCAATCAAGAGGACAAATTCAGGTTTTTTTTTTTTTTTCAAAGAAATGACAAAGTCAAAAGCCGATTAAAAAGAAAACAAAGGACTTTAATACCAAGTCTTATTGGCACAAAAGGTGACGTGTCTTCAACAAGTGGAAAGAACAAATTCTTTTTATGATTGGTGATTTTGGTACGATTGTGTCAACTTTTGAAAGTTAATAGCTTAATAAGAGATGACAATGATTCTTAAGCCACATGAGATTAGCCATTGTAAAACTTTATGTAGCATTATGTGGTATTTTATTACCTATATTGATCACTTCTCATATTATGGATATGTCGAGTTTATTAGTGAAAAGTTAGACTCCTTGGTTACTTTTTATAGAAGTTCAAGGTGAAGATAAAGCTTCATAAGAATAAGAAAGTGATGGCTATAGTGTAGATGGTGAATACTATAATAGATATAATGAGATTGAATATAACCCAGGGCCATTCACAATTTATTTATGTGAATGAGGCATTGATGCATAGTTTACAATAGCTAACACTCCTTAGAAAATGGCATAGTTTAGAGGAGGAACCGCACTTTGATGGATATAGTACGGTGTGTGTCAGTAAATTTTAATTTGCCATTTTTCTGTGGGTGACAAGTTATGCCTAATTTACATGTTTTCTTATGTATAAGGTTGTAAAGCTAAGGTTATGATTTATAATTCTCAAATTAAGAAGTTGGATCCTAAAACTTTTAATAGCTATTTTATTTGTTTTTGTAAAAGATCCAGGTGTTCCAGATTTTATTGTCCATCTTATACTACCAAGATCGTTAAGCCAAACAGGGTCATTTATTTTTGTGAGAGCAAAGATCCAAAGATGCTTGTTTTTTCAAAGAGGAAAGTGTATTCATTCCTATTGCTGATGTTCATGCTAAAGGTCCTGTTGATATAATAGTTGTGGAATCAATAGTCAGTCACGATTAAACCTATTGAGATAGAAAGAGATGTTCTGGATACAGTTGCTGCTGATGTGTCTTTTGAGAAGGTCACAACGGTTTCAAAGTTTTATTGTTCATGAAGACTATGTGGTTTGTTTGTAGGAACATGAGTTGGATATAAGTGATAATTGGATTCAATCACTTATGAAGAAGACATAAGTAGTTTAATGAGTAACTTTTGGTTGGATGCAGTAGAAGATGATATGATATCCATGATATCAAATGGTATGTATCTTTTGATTAAGTTACTTGAAAGTATAAAACATTTTAGATGCAAATGGATCTTTAAAACCAAGAGAGAGACTCTAATGTTCAAGTGAATAAGTATAAAGCTAGACTTGTTAATGAAGGGTTTAGGCAGAAGGACGTAACTGACCACAAAGAGTCGTTCTCTCATGTATCTACAAAGGATTTTTTTTTTTTTGTTTTTTTTTGGAATCATGGTGGAAATTGTGATTCACTTTGACTTGGAGTTATGTCAAATGGATATCAGAATTGCCTTCCTGAATAGATATTTGTATTCAAAATTGTATATATACAGTCCAACTAGTTGGCTTCCAAGTAGTGGGGAATAAGAATATGTTTTGTAAGCCTAAAAAGACTATTTATGATCTTAAGTAAGCTGCAGGATAGTGGTATCTCAATTTTTGATGAAGTTGTCACCGAAATTGATTTTAAGGAGATTATTGTTGATCTGTGCATATGTTTGAGATCAATGGGAGGAATCTAATATCTATAATATTGTATGTTAAAGACATATTGTTGGTTTCCATCGATATTAGCCTATTAACTGAGACAAAACAGTTGTTGTGTAGCCATTTTGATATGAAGGTTCTTAAAGAGGTTTCATTTGTTATAGAAACAAAGATTCTTCAAGACAAAGTTAATTGTGTACTGTAGTTGTCTCAGTTAGAGCCTATGTTGATAAGATTATGAAAAGTTGTAATATGCAAAATATTCTCCTAATATGGTATCCATATTAATAGTGACGAACTCTTTGGTGATGTATCCTAAGAATGACAAAGTGATAAAAGGGATAAATAAGAATAGTCTAGTATTCTTTTATATTTAGCAGTTTGATGTTCACTCAAGATTGCATACCATCGGATATTGTTTATATTTTGAATGTGTTTTGGTAAATGGTTTAGTAGTATCGGTTATGTGTATTATGAGACAACCATTTTTGTTTTGAGATCAACACGCCACTACTTTGTTGTAATGGGATTTTGTGAGCTAATTGTAATGACTATATTAATGTTTAAAAGGTCTAGCACCAAAAATGTTATTTATCATGGCAATAGAAGCTATTTTATTATTAGTATTAGACAAATACTTATAGCTTCATTGATTGTAAAGGTTTGTAAAGGCAGAGTATCTGGTATGTTTTGAGACTATGATACATGCTTTTGGATGCATTTTTGTAATATGACCAATAATATTATTTTATGGTGATTTCTCAGCTGTATTGTTTTGGTTAAGAGTCTCATTTTGTTGTGTACACACTTGTAATAATATGGTAGTAGACCCATTGAGAAAGACTAGCCTATAGTCTTGCTTGAGGAGCATGTGATTTTGTATGGGATTGTGGAGCAGTTGAGACTACTATAGCTTAGTAGGAGTTTTGTAATTTGCAATAATATCCAATTTTATATGCTATATATGATTGAGTATTGTCTTATAAGCAATACATGTATGTATGTGCATCACTATAATGTCGATGTTTATTACATATATTGTTGTTGTTTAAGCTAACAAGCCTATTTGAGACTTCAGTCACTGTGTATATGTGTATGTTGATCCACATGTACCATAATGAGTCCTTACTATCT
This sequence comes from Ziziphus jujuba, assembly GCF_031755915.1. NCBI lineage: Eukaryota > Viridiplantae > Streptophyta > Magnoliopsida > Rosales > Rhamnaceae > Ziziphus > Ziziphus jujuba. Next base: position 19,805,299 of record NC_083387.1, read on the forward strand.
AATTTGAGTATGTTACTGTATCCTATCGGTATGCAATTTGCTTCAATGAAATGGTATTGTGTGTTGGGGGAATACAGGAGATAAAATAAATCTCTATTATCTAGATTAAGTTTATTGCATGGAAAGTGCTCAATTGAAATGATATATAGTTTTTGGAGATAAAAAATCCCTACTATCTAGTTTTGTATAATATTGTGCCATGTCGACATACTGTATATTTAGACAAAAAGGTATTTTATTTCGGGAGATAATGTAGTAAGTGAGTCTGTTATTGTATATGATGATCATGCAGTTCAAGTGAGGGATTGTTAAATATTTTATGTGGACTAGTCATAATTAAATGACTCACTTATAGGGCTTATTTATGCTAGTAATGGAACTGGCTTATTTACTAACTTTCGTAGTACGGCTCTTGGGTATACATTGTCTATAATACTTCAGTTGGTTTATTAAACTGAATGATATATTCTCTCTAAAAATCCAATTAGCTTATTTCTTGTTTTATTATTATTATTTTCACATAACTATATTCATTGTAACTAATATATAGATATATATATATATATTATTACTATTATTATTTATTAATTATTTTTGTCTTTATGTATGTGTATGTGTGTAAATTGGGTTCAAGTCATGAGACAATACGATATATATACATTATTGTCATGAAGTTAGGGCTTAAGACATCATTGGTGCCTTTTTTGGTGAAAACATGGAGGAGAAAGGTTAAAACGTAGTGTGTCCATTAGGCATTGCTACCTTGTTTTGTTTTGTAGGTCAAATGATCCAAAAGATCTTATGAAAAAATGGATGTGCTTAAAGGTTAGCAAATCATATTTTAATACATCATTTAGCATACGTGTAGATTCTGAGTTTATAAGTGCTATTGTTGCTAATCTATATGATTAATTGCTTCGGTTAATCTCAGCACTAACATTTTAATGTATTTTCCACCAATGTATTATTTTTTTCTATTACCTCTTGAGTTAAAATAATGAGTTTCCAAATATTTTTTGGGGTCAAAATGTGATTTTTGAGCTTAGGACGCATTTCGAATTTTTTGGACTTCAGACGTACTTCTGTATGATGCTTGTGCTGGATAATCTTCTTCTATGTTCGGATGACATTCTCGCTGAATGAGCTTCTCACACGCCTGGATGAAAATATTGCCAAATAAGCTTTAACGTCTAGATGACATGAATGATCTTCCTATAGTCTAGATAACAATTGTGTTAGATGACCTTCCTAAACGCTCCGATAAACCCCTGGATTTTTCAAGCTTAATAGAGTTAAATGAAGTGCTTTCCAATCTCATGGTTTTTGCGATGCATCTAATCATAGACCCAAAGAAAGGCCACCCAGAAAGAACGAAAATAAGGAATATGGAACAACTCTCCAAAAGGGGTGAGTTAGCATAAAGCTACATATTAAAGCTACTGAATTAATATTTCTTTTACATGTAAGAAGAAAAAATATCATACAACATGAGTAGACATTTATACACAAATACATATTGAAATAATTTTATAAATAAAGTAAAAGAAATGGGAAAATCGGAGTAGAAATGTGTAGCCAAGACAAGTAAAAATAGTTTAACCGGAGGATTAAAAATACTGTTATTCGGAGGAGTTAAAAAAAACAAAATCTTATCAAGATGACCAAAAAAAATAACATATAATAAGGAATAATAGATAGTATATGTTCATTTATATATCCAAATAACATTTCCATAAATAAAAAATAAGAAAAATATTCAAACATAATTTAGCACATAATTAAAAAGTAAAAATTTAACCAAATGGAGTCGAACCGATTAAGAATCTTTGGTCGGTCTAGACTAGTTTATGCCCATCTGTTATAGCACTCATGATAATGGATTATAAAGGTTTATATAAGATAGACCCTTTTAGATTTGATAATACTTTATCTAGCTGCTTTCTTTATCATTAATTACTGCGGTTACTTTTAACAAAATAAGAATAACTTGGTGTCGTTATAATGGGTTGCCCCTTTTAGTGTATGAGGTCATAAGTATGCTATTTTGTGGTAACCCTTTTCAACTGCTACACTAGAGGTGACCAGAGATCTACAATTAGTGTAAAAATATATATGGGGAAGATATTATTCTATTAGGAAAAAAATTTTTAAAAAAAGTTATTTATTATGGCTCTTGCAATGGTTTACTCAATTTTTTTTTTTTTTTTTGGTTGATTATTCTCTTCTTCTCAATCTCTTTGGATCGAACACTGAATCTCTTATCTAACTATTGATTATTGATTATGGGCACTTTGAGCTATTGAAATTTGATCAGGTTAACATTTTTTTATTATTGTTTTTAATGTATTTTTTTCATTATTGATAAGGGTAAATTCAAGTTTATATATATATATATAGTTGTTCAAATTTTTTATGGCAATTTATCATTAGTGACTACATAAAATTATCTCAACAAATTACAATAACAAGTCTCAACCCACTAATGTAAAATTATAATCACTAACTCATTAATCCGGAGTTTACAATTGCAACATAAGGCTCTATAATATAAAAATAAAAATCAACTAGGAGATCATGAATTCGAGACATCAAAATAAAAGGAGAAAATTATTGCAATGATTAGAAAAAAAAAATTCCAAATATCAATATTAGCTATTAAAACTAACCCAAAGATGGTACACAAAGCTAAATATGTACTATAACTATTCTACCCTGATCTAGCTCCTCTTTTATACATTAGCCAATAGTTGTCAAAAATGAATCGTAAAGATCTCTACGAGGGGGTGAAAATATAAAAGAGGGGTGAGCAATAAACTCAATGAGTGGGGCTTTTCACACCCAAACAAGAATACCAACCAACCATAAAATAGTAATACATAAACCATCATAATTAACACAACATAATGATATGCAATTTCCAAAATCTTATGGTATATAAAAATGAAACATTTTATAAGTAAAAATCTTGTTGAAACCCTTTGCTCAATGTAGATTTATGAAATCCAAGTCTCGATCACATGTACTAAATATGCTCTAACATGCTAGACGTGAAAGCTAACTATAATTTATAAATATAAATACCATCTTCATAGCTAGGGAAAATGTATCGAAACCAGGTCCATAACATATTCTATTTCACTAACTCCAATACATAAGTAAGATATATCCATTCCAAATCAATAAGCTAAAATAATATATACTACCCAGGGACATCTTTACATCATAATAATACCCTGCCTATAGTAATCGATGGATCAGACCAAGCTACAAGTCAACTAGGCTTGAAAACCAAAAATCTGCACATAAATCAATTAATCTATAATCAAATCATAATACTAGCCGAGCAAGCTGCAGGGTAAATCCATATATATATATATATCATACTAGGCTGAGTAAGCTCCTGGCCTAAAATCCATATCCGATCTAAATACGATATACCATATATCATATACTAGGCTGAGCAAGTTTCATGCCTAAACCATAATCCAAATCAAGACCAAAATTCCAAAATCATAACCATGATGCTCGAAAAATCAAATATCATTTCCTGTAGGCAACAATACCAATAAGATTAAATGTATCAAATAATTTCTCAAGAATTTTTTGAAACTTATATTTCCAAAAGCATAGAAATCGATGTGCAAAGCTATGCATCAAAATCCTTAATATAATACCAAGAAGTTTTAAATGAATCCCCAAAACCATTATTTGAGAAGTAAGCATGCTAAAAACCTTGTAACTCCTTATATGAAATAATTTGTAAAAGGATTTGACTTTTTCTCATAATAAATCTCAAAACATAGTCGAAGAAACTTCAACTTCATTTAATAACCAAAGTTCTTACCTGCACCAATGACGAGATAAGGAATTTATTAACTAAATCTAAATTAATACCAGACAGTAACTCCGTCGATCAAAACATCATCGACCAAAATTATTGGTAGTATTTTATTTACTACTATTTTGTATTTCATGAATACGCCACTACCTTTTGGTTCACATTCTTCGTTGGTTCTTCTATCACAATTTACAAAGTCTCCATAGTAGATGACTTTGATTCCAAAGTTAAAGCGTAGCACTGCCTTAAGTCATGTTGATCACCACACATGACTTCGATATCATTCTTGGTGAGGAACTTCATTTTGAAATGGTATGTGGATGTGACAGCTCTCATCGAATTTAATTAGGTTGACCAATAACAATATTATATGCTAAAAGGAAATCGACAACAAGAAAGTTTATCATTAATGTTATCTAATTTGACAACTCACCTATAGTCATTGGTAGTTGTATGGTTCCTTGTGGTACAATACTTTTCCTTGCAAAACCAATTAATGGTGTAGTAGATGGCTTCAGATTATCTCTATTGATCCTAATCTTGTTGAATCTAGTAGAATACATTATATCTATTAAACTACCACTTTCAACGGTGGACCTCATATTTTGCCACCATCATGGAGACAAGCGGGCATCATCATGTGGATAATGAACATTTTTAGTGTCTTCCTCAATAAAAGTGATGGTGTATGGTGTCTCCATCTTTTTAATCGATCTAAAGTTCAAGTAAACACAAAATTCTTCTCAATAGATAGCGCGAAAAGTATAATTAAGTTATGCTTAAGGATAAAAATATCGATATTCGTTAAAATATTGAAGTTACAATTTTACAGAAATATCGATGAACGTATTGATGATGGAAATTTTGAGAAAATAGTATAATATACATATATATGTAACTATAGTGCTTATTAGTACATATTTAATATTAAAATTTGAGAAATATGATAAATATTATCTAAAATACATAAATACTGAAGTATTGTAATTAATTTTTTTTCATGCTAAAAGTGAAGAAAAAACAACAAATAATTGGTAACCAAATAGTGAATATCATCACCAACCACACATCTATTGATAACTACTAAATATTTCTCTTAAATTTCCATAAAAATCCATCTTTTTTCTTCAATTTTGCATCCATAATTGTCAACACCATCAACAGCTACCAAAAAATTTGATATTTCCATCGATTTTGATGATGAATAAAATTTACCCTTTATCAATGTTGAGCCTGTCACCTGATATATTTTATCCCCTATTATTGGTATCAAACATGAACAAATACAAAAATATCAACAAAAATATCAATAATATCATGGATATTTGCATCCATGGTCATGCTCTAATTGAATCACCATGACAACGACCTCCGAAGATGGTATGGATTTCCTTACCAAGTGAGCTATGTTGTTGCTTACTGTCAGTCGCTCATCTATCAACACCACAATTGCCATTCTATTCTCTATTGTTTCCATCATTAACCATATATTGTCGCAAACATACTCCATGTATCAAATCCTCATTTTCATTTCTTATGTTTAAGCATTTGTCAGTAGTATGACCATGGTCATTGTAAAAGTGGCAATACTTTCCTCAATCTTTGATTTACGGATTTGATATAAGCTTGTTTGGCCATTTCAACAAATTTTGGTTCTTGATATGTATTAGTATTTAATCATATGAGATGTTTAGTGGTATCTACCATTGAAAACAAGGATCCAGTATATGTAGTGATCTTTAACTAAACTATTGATGATTGATCTTCTCTTTATTATCATTTTGGTTCTGCTTCCCATTCTTTCAATCACGAGATCTGCTTGACTCCCCTTTTTTTGGCCTTTTTGCTTTGATAAGCTCATATACATTGTTAAATCTTTGTGCTTTATTTAATTGATCAGGAAAGTTCCTCAATGGACACTCAACTAACAACAAGAGGAACTTTTCATTACTAATGCCTGACATCATCATTACAAGTGTCATCTAATCGCTATAGTCCCCAACCTCAACCTATAATGTTTCTAAATTGAAACATGAAACATATTCTTTCAATGATTCTTTGTCCTTCTACTTGAATATATAGAAGATGGATAGCAAATTTCTTTAGCACCTTTTCTCCACTGAATTGAGAAGTAAATAGTTGACTCAATTAATAAAATGCACTGATAGATCCACGTTTTAACTTACTGAACTATGTAGTTGCTACTCCTGACAATATGAAGGAAAATACTCATCACATTGCCAAGTTACTTACTTCATGAAGATCCATCAATTCACTGAATGACTTTACATGCTCAACTAGGTCATGACACCATTATATGTAATAGTGGGTTGTAACTGGAACCTAGATAGAAGAGGTGCATGTAAAATCTACTTAGTGAATGGAAATTCTATCTCCGAAACCTCTTATTCAATTGGCTTAAATATGTATTATACTTAATATTTCCTACTTGCTCTTTCAGCTGTTTTCATCTTTTAATGGTTTAGGTTTCATTAAAAAGATCAGGGATCCCTCTATATGAGAATGTTATTTGGTCTCTAACTGATGATGAAGGTTTAATCTCTCCAATTTTTTCTTGTTTTGCCCAACTCTACTATAATTTTTCATCCTTTAGGATTGTATAATGGAATGCTAGTTTCTCTTTCATTACTAAGAGCTTTGTCACTTTACTCATTATGAGTAGGAGGTTGTTCTCCTTGAGTTGGGCAATCCACTTTAACAAGATTTTCATATTTTGGTTAATGCCACCACATAATTCTTTAAGGTACTTAGTCTAGCTATGTAATTGCATTTTAGTGTTTTATTTTTTTTGGCTGAAGGAGGATTAACACCCTCATCTTTTTCCTTATAGCCCTTAATTGAGCAAGAATAGGAGACGAGTCTTCAATGTTAATGGGATTGGTGATCATCAACATTCTCCACGTTCTATTGTGAACTCATCGAAGAACCCTATAGTAGTTTGGCCTTTCTTCTAGAGCTAAATATTGATGCAAAAAAATTTAAGCTCTAATATCTCCTTCAATTTGATCGCCTCACTTACCATCAATTTATCAAATCAATCAATCATCCATCTTGCTGACTGTTGCACTAACCATCAATTTGTCAAATTAATAACTCGTCTATCTGACCAACAATTGCTCTGTCTGACTGATTGTTGCTCCATTTGATTGGCTGCCTGTGAGGACTTGCTCAAGATCCCTCACTAGAACCCTAGACAAGCCCTGATCCCAGAGAAACCCTACCGAACCCTTCAATGGAAAATCCAACAGAACCTCTTCTAAGGAATGAACTTACCACAAAATTCCCTGCACAAAAAGCACTTCTAGAAACATCCCCTTATTCCTCCCACCTTATTACAATCCATTTCCACAATAATCAGCACTTAAATAAATTAAATATGGTAGTAATGCAGTATTTAATAAAATATATCCAATATAGTATACGGAGCATCATAGGGTACAATTAAGTATGAAAGTTATACAACATAGGGTAGAAAGAAACATTACAAATAGAAATAAATAAAAAGAAAGAGAACTCCTCAAAACACAACAACAACGAATATCAAGCTCGCTCCGGACGAACGTCTACCAATCCTTGTACCTAAGGGAATGGGTTTAAAAATATGAGATGCTAGCCATCTCAGTAACTGATCCCATCTATTATATGATGAATTAATAATAATAATAAAATATAACCAAATTGTTTAATTAATATTAAATAAGTATAAATATAATTACTAGTAATAATTTGAAATAATTTTCTCTCAAAACCCTCACACTTCGCTCTGTTGGAAAAGTTTTCCGTTTTCAAACATTTTTACAAAACCAATTATTGTAACCCCAAAATCGAGAACTAATTAAATAAGTAATTAAATAATCAAAATACGAATAAAATACAATAAAATAAATTTAAAATACTTGATTTAGAGGAATGTAACATAAAAGTGAAATTTAATATATAATTCCTAAAATTTGATTTAAAAATTCAATACAAACAGTGTCAAAAAAAATAATTTACTAAATTACAAACAACCATGTAAAATAAGTGGTAAAAATATTATAAAATTCATTTTGAAATATTAAATCAATCTATATAATAAAAATATGGCAAGATGCATTTTAGAAACATTGATTTAAAATGATTGACATAAAATATGAATAAACACATTTTAGAAAAATACTAACTGAAAATAGGTGATAAAACAAATTAAATACATTTAATTTAAATACGACTTTAAAACTTTGGGATTTGAAATTTATATCTAAAAAATACTTAATGCACCATACTATATAGAACTAATGCCCTACGATACCCAGCGTCCCGAGCACCGTCTGACGGGAAGTTAAAGAGAGGAACTTGCATACGGTCGCTTCGGCGTTCCAACAGCGCCACTGCTTAAACCATCATCCCGGCCGGGAGGCGGCTTATGTGTACTATATAAAACTTGCTTGCCCTCAGGTCCATAGCAACTCACGGGAGACATTACAACCTGCGCGCTTATTCACATATACAGTACAGAACACCAATACTATATGAGTGCATCTAAAATCAATTACTAAATTTATTATTAAAATACCAAGTTTTCCAAAATTTATCGTTGGAATTATACCATTTTTTAAACCCACATTCTCTTAAATCCTCATCAAAAATCCATCGATATAACTATACAATTTTTTCCAATACTATAAAATCAATCAATTAATAATTTAAGCGCATAAATATTTATATTTTGGAAGCACCAACTTGAACAAATATTTTTCTTGAAATCATTAAAACCACTATGTCAAAAATAATATTAAAATTCATATAAAATTGAAGTACAATTAATTTAATGAAACACCTTGATTATGCATAATAAATTCAATTAAATAACAATAATAATAATCAAGAATTCCTTTAATAATCCAAACCTTAATTTAGCATCAATATGTATATATATATATATATATGAAAAAAAAATCACCAAAATTAAGAATACAAATTAACTAAAATTATATATAAATTCCACCACATGAACATATTTTCTAAATATTAAATTAACACAAAATAAACATAACTAATCACCCAAAAATAGTTTTAAAGGCGGGTCACTCGCCTCAAGCACGTGTATAAATCGAGATCCCTTGTAGGATCAACTCCACTAACCCATACGTGCACCTAAAATATCAACATTACAAAAATCGATTAAACTAATATTTTAATAGGATAACTCACAAACGGATACTGGGGGAGTGAACACAAATGACAACCAAAATTTATGAATGGTATACCGAATCGAAGCTTGTGAAGCGAGAATTACAAATTTAGTCTTACTTTCCAGAGATCGGACCTGTGGTGATCGGAATCTTGCCAGAAAGCTCTCATATTTTAGGCTCTCGATTTTCACAATCCGTTAAAAATTGGAAAAAAAGGACACCGGATTTGAGTTCAGGGGATCCGAATTATTGGGAGAAAATGTACGGTGTGACTGGGAACTAGCCGGAAATCAATTTCGCGACGAGCTAACATGGTCATCGGAAACCGTCACTGCCAGTGGCACATCCGGTGGCCACTGGCCGTGATTTTTGAAGGAAAGGTAGATCAAAAAATTGGTGAACTGATGGGACCGGTGGTGAGGCAAACAGAGGTCGGATTGGGAAGAAATCTATGTGGGAAGGTTTATGCACCGCCACCAGAAAATGCCCCAGTCCGGGCACGTCGACAATCTGGAGGTCAGGCGTGTGTAAGGAAGAAAGGGCTGGAGGACAGTGAACGGAGAGTGGCCGTGGGTGGTGGCTTCTCTCTCTCTCCCTTTTTACACAGTTCACACATAGGTTTGAGCCAATAAGAAGCCATCCCATGGGTGCCACTGTGCACTCACGAGACTGGCTGAGAGCTCGACATGTGGCACACGTTTTCACACCAATAAAATAATATAAAATAATGCGGTATCTGAAGAATTTTGCAAGTCCATAACTTTTTAACAAGATGTCCAAATTAGACGTGCCACTAGTCTATCGACTCGTCTCAATGAGTACTTTACATACACATAAAAGTCAAACTAAAATATTACAAGATTAAAAAGTCAAATTTGGCACCCTTGGACAATTTGAACCGTCACTTGTCTTGCTCGTAACTTCCAAACAGTAGCTCCATTTGTATGTGCTACTAGTACACAAACTCGAGTTTATATATACTCCGCAACGATGCCTCAATCAACGTAAAATTCCATCCCAAACAAAAATTCAAAATTTTGACCCACTCCATCAACAGTCAACCTCAATCAACGTGCAAAAATTCCGATGTACTTTGGGATGGGGTGTCACAAGCTTCCCTCCTAACAAAAATTTCATCCTCAAAATTTCATGCATCACTAGAACAGATAGGGGTACTGGTCGCGCATCTGCGCCTCGAGCTCCCACCTTGCTTCCTCGGCCAGGTGATTTCGCCACAAGACTTTGACTAAAGGAATGGTCTTGTTACATAGCACTCGCTCCTCGCGATCCAAAATCTGCACTGGCTGCTCCATGTATGATAGATCTTCCCTCAACTCGATGTTAGGAGTCTTGAGCACATGTGATGGGTCTGCGATATATTTCGTTAGCATCGAAACATGAAATACGTTGTGCACTCATGCTAGCTCTTCCGGTAATGCTAACCTGTATGCCACAATACCAATTCTCTCGATAATCTCATAAGGACCTATGTAGCGAGGGTTTAGCTTCCCTCATCGGCCAAAGTGTACAACTCCCTTCCATGGAGATAACTTCAAAAAAAAACCCAATCTCCAACTTCAAATTCCAAGTCTTTCCTACGCACATCGGCGTAACTCTTCTGACGATCCTAAGCAGCCTTCAACCTTTCTCAGATGACTTTCACCTTATCCATGGTCATCCGTAAGTATTCAGATCCAATTGCATTATTCGCCAATAAAAACTTCTCTTCGCCCACTTCACTCCCACATAGAGGTGTCCGACACTGCCTCCTATATAAGGCTTCGTATGGAGACATTTTGATACTTTCTTGGTAGCTATTATTGTAAACGAACTCTACCAGTGGTAATTGTTCATCCCAGTTCCCTCGGAATTGCATAATGCATGACCTTAGCATATCTTCCAATGTTTGAATTGTACACTCAACTTGTCCATCAGATTGTGGATGAAAGGCGGTACTGTAGTTGAGTCTTGCTCCCAATGCATCTGCTAACTTTCGCCATAGTCGTGAAGTAAAACTCAGATCTCGATTGGATACGAGGGAGACCGGCACTCCATGTAGACTCACGATACGTTATACAAACAACTCAGCCAATTTTTTTGGTGAGAACCTCTCTCGCACTGGTAAGAAGTGCGCTGACTTAGTAAGTCGGTTGATAATCACCCAAATACTATCATACCTTCTCACTGCGGAAGGAAGTTTGAACACGAAGTCCATATTAAGCTTCTCTCACTTCCATACGAGAATGGGTAAGGGTTGGAATAGTCCTGAAGGTTTCTGCCTTTCTGCCTTTACTTGTTGGCAAATTAGGCACTTTGATACAATAAATTATACTCTGTTGATAGCAAAAATTATACTTAGCTGTTATGAGACCAATTCCTGGTCAAATAGATGAGATTAATCCTAATCGAGTACATGAGACCACTCCCTGATCTAGTAGATTAGACCAATCCTTGGTCTAATAGATTATATCAATTCTTAGTGTAGAAGATGAGACCAATTCTTAGTTTATCTAACTAGTAGTTCAGATTAGTTCTTAGTTGATTCTAGTTGTTGAGACCAGCTTCTTGTTTATTTGACCATCATCACTACTATATTTAGTGGTCTTGAAAATAAACGATTATAATCACGCTACATATCTTTAAACTAATTTTACCAATAACATAGGCTATTTTAAGTATTACATCAAATCTAAATATAATTTCATAATATCGTTAGTAATGAATAAATCATATAGAGAACGGGCTGGAGTTAGTTGATTTATAGATAATTACAATAGACTGGAGTTAGTTGTTCTTCAACAAATGTTTTCAGTTATTATGTTATTTTAATAAATTATATATGTAGATATTCCTAAAATATTATTTCCAAACTATATTTCAATAAATCAACTATGCAGAATAAATATTTGAGACAAAAAAATTATATGAAGAATAAATAAAAAATAAATAAACTATGAAAGCTTCTCGATTGATTGATCTTCTAATGAGAGAAATTGTTGAGAGATGCTGAGAGTTAAAGGGCGTGTTTAATGTCTTATGGCTGCCCAAATTCATTATTGGAATAAACTACCTATATAGGTAAATATTAGAAAAAGAAATAAAAACAATAAAATAAATAAATAACTTGATGAACCTAAAGCTATTCCAACTCTTTATTTTGCTTAAAAGTAAAAATTTAATTTTGTGAAATTGGGACTCAAAGATGTATACGTTTTGTCAAATCCCATTTTCCGATTTATCAATTATGTATATATTAATTAAAATAGTTCAATCTAATTGGAGTACTCCAATATTCATTTTCACAATCAAAATGAACCTCATTTTCTTTCATTGATGCTAAGGAATTCTAAAGCTGGGAACCATTTTGCTCAAAAAGCAAGACAAACAATACTCGTTGTCAAGAATTCCCTTCACTGTATATTTTCTTTTAAATTGCATTCCATAATTTGAGACCTGTTATAATATGTTAATTGTTGACAAAAAAAAAAAAAAAAACTGTCTCATAGCTATTTTAATTGTTAAATTCATCAAAAAGAAATAATATACATATATATAAATATATATATTGACTAGAATATATATATTGGACCATTTAGATGTGTATATATATATATATATATATATATACTCATTTGATGTTAATTTTAAAAATAAAATAAAACAAATAGGGTTATTATTGTAAAATAAAATTTAAGTTATTAGCACCATTAGTTCTTGAAGCATGTCTATAATTATGCTTTGATCTTCAACTATGCTTATAGTTGCATTTTAGCTCTTGAACTTTTTTTTTTTTTTTGACACTTTGGCTTCTAAACTTCTTCTTTTTTTTTTTTTTTTTTTGGTGTAATTTGACCCTTAAAATATTGTTAATTTAATTTTTAACAGTTTTGAAATATACAATATATTTATTATAAAATTACAAATTAAACAACCCTAAAGAACCATGTTGCATCAAATAAATTGCATTTTTCAAAACAGCTTAAATGTAGACCAAAAAAAAAATTTAAAGAATAAAGTACATCAAAAACAGTTTAATAATTTTAAGTGCTTAAAAAGAAAAAAAAAATAAAAGAATCAATGTGCCATTATGGACATAGCTCATGAAAGCTAATAAGCCATAAAACTAATAAAGATACAAGGTTGAAAGAGTTTTTTTTTTTTTTGTTTTTTTTTTTTAAATCTTTAATGCTAAGAGAGACAACAAGGGTTTGAAAATGATTATTTTATATAGAAAAGCAATCAAAAAGAAAAGTGTTATTTGTTACTACTGGTGAATAATCACAAATGGGATCTACATGCCGAATAGTATTTAAATTGTTACCATTCAAAGGTTTACCTTTTAAGATTTTAGAATAAAAAAATAATAAATTTAAATATCCCACTTAAAATTTTCCACATAGAACAGTAATTGTTACCAATGGTGACACAAAGCAGGATCCATTTAAAAATGATCTAGCAATGGATAATAGTGGTCCTACATGGATAGGATGAAATATATGTTTTACATTTATACTAAAAATTGATTTTTTTTATCACTATAACAAGATTATTATCATGATAACAATCCATCCCAAAATTAGAAAGTAAAATTTAAATTTTATTTGGTTTGATTAGATTGATTAGTTGGACTGTTAATATGCCCTAAGTTTGACTTTTTATATGTCAATAATTTGATTTGGCTAGTACACTATAGCCTAGAGCTCGTTGATATGAGTTCATAGACTGGCGGCTTACCTAATTTTGAATTATGGTTAGAAGCTATGGTTGTAAGAAGTTTTTAGATATTTATATTTATATGTATCCAAACCAATCCTGAATTTTGTCTTTAGTAGATTTAAGGTCTATATATACCTCAATAATTGTGCCCTCATTGAACAAATTACAAATATCCAACAAGTCCCAAAGGCCCTCCCAAACCCGTGGAACCCAAACTGGGGTCAATCCGATCCATTTCCACTGCCAACCAGGTTAATGTCGATTTTCTCATTTTCCGGCCATCAACCTACTACATGCGGTGGACAGTGGGAAAGCTGAGCTCATTGCCTGCAAGCCACCAAAATTCCAAGTCGAACCACCTCTAAATGCACTAAGATCGAACTCTCAAAGCCGATGGCAACAATCCACTATTTTTCGAAGGATTGGTCATATTTTTTGACATTCCAAGCTGACCCATATACCCACCCTTTGAATCTATTGGCACTCTCCATTAGTCAAAATTCTTCATAATTTTAGATCCATCAACATCAATTTTGGCCAAATTTTTTGTCATGTTTTCTAGCCATCGGCAATATTTTTTGGACCAAGGTGAACTTCAATTCTTTTTATCCATTCCATAAGCTTTTTTTCGAGATAAAGTTTGCAAATTTTGTACATCATTTGATAATTTTTCCATTTTTAGATTAATTAGTTTAATAGCGGATAAATTTGAATTGTATTTGGATATAATTGAACAATTGGACGAAACTAAAGTTAAAATAGTGTAATTAGGTGTTAGTGGAATCCAATTAAAAGTATAATTTCAATAAATTGGTCTATAGGTTAAAAACTCCAATTTTAGATATAAGGTATTTAGGGCTCACAGTATAATTGGACTATTCAGTGTCCAACTTTAGAAATCGTAGAGTAATTAAAGTTGTTTTAGAACACTAGTATGCATTCAATGTTTTTGGTTTACTTTTTGGAGACTAAGGAATATTTATTGTTATTTTATGCACTAAACTGATATTGTAGACCATATGCGAAGCAGCTAGTTTGAGCTATGATATATGAGTAAACTTTATTTTCTAAAATAGTTTTGAAAATTATATGTTTGATTATAGGTGATATATACATATTAATCTCTGTCATTATTATTTCTATAATTATGTGAATTATATTTTTTATCATATGCTATGAAATAATTACTTAATTTATCATATTATAATATAAAATAAAATAAAAAGGAATAGTTTGACTTAAATAATTTTTGGTTTATGGTTAAACAAGTATATATATATATATATATATATGTTTATATTGGTATATCTTGGAACATTTTAATACGATGATTATGGGTATTATTTAAATAGTTATATAGATATATTGGATTGTAGATTATTACGTACCATGTTGTACTATAGATATTGATTTATTGAACTATAGTTACGTGCATTTATTTGACCATCCCCTGCTTGATCATGTATTTCTTGAGCTTGAATGGTAGGTCCCAGTCAGCGATGCCTTAGGACACTGAGGGTCACGTTGATAGTTTTTCCAACCCTAATAATTGACGATACATTGGGATGTTAGTATGGCCGGCCAACGGATTATGGTAATGGATATTGTACACAAAGTTATAGCTGTTACTCTACGGTTAATGATATATAGTTATTTATATTTTTTATTACCGAGAGTTACATTATTTTATTATAACGTGGAGAATATTATTTGGTTTTAATGTCTTTATCCTACTGTTTATGAAATTGTTATATTGGAGGTAATTAAGGGTTTTGTAAAAACTGTTTGTCAAAACAAAGAACTTTCGAAAAGTTTGTCTTAGTTTTGAGAGAAATTATTTTTAAGAATAATATCTATTTTTATAATATTGTACATGTTCACTCACTAAGTTTGTCTCATAGTATTATATTTTTTTAAAACTATTTTCCTAGACCTCGGCTAACAATTGGTGTACTACATTTCGACAATGTTCCATCATCATCACCTTCATATATTTCATCATTATCACATCTTCTCATTCAACACCTTTCCATTGCTGATGGATTGCCTTCTTCCTGCTTTCGTACAAGATTACTATTATACATTTTTTTATATTTATATTTATTCTCATTTATTTTCTTCTAGTATACTCTAGTGAATTGATTTAATATGTATGCTTATTTCTTTTCTTTTTTTTTTTTCTTTTTTTCTTTCTTTTGAATTGAAACCCTCAATGGGTATAACTATGATTTCAAAATTCCTATGAAAAATAATTATTTTTCTCTCTTTAACTATTGATTTGTATCTATTTTAGGGGGTTTCTCTGAGTAGGATTATTTTCAGTGCCAGAAGATGGCCCCGGAAATGAAGTTTACTCTAAAAGACATTGCAATAAAAACCTAACCATTAAATCGAAATTGAAGATTTGTCTTCCCTAATTCCTCAATTCTTTCATTAACATATGAAATAAAATATTACAATCATCTAAAAATTTAATAATTGCTTGCACGTACTTATTACAATCCGATATACATTCAATAATTGCATATTACATGCCACAAAGTCATATGATATATTATTATTGGCTCAAATATATACCATATAATTTTTAATTTGTTTAACATAAGTTGGAGATTGCAAAATTTTCTTGGTAGAAAATATTAAACATTGACATTTGAAAGTAAACCAAAATAGAAAATTTATGAGAAACAGAGAAAGCATGGATTTAAGAAAATATTTTTTTCAAGAAAAATGGGGAGATTTAGAAATAATTTTTGATAAAAAAATAAAAAATACTATTTATCACCACTAGATAATGATTACCAATTAAACATATGTTATGTGACAATTTAAATAATTATTATTAAAGGATTCATTTTTAGAATTTTAATTAAAAATAATATAATTTAATTCTACTTAATAAATTTACCATATAAGCTGATAATCACCATTAACAGTAACAAATAATAAAACTTTAAAAAAATAATAAAGAGGTTAAAGTACTTAGCTTTATGCTTTTTCTTTGCAATCATTATCAAATAACAAATGATCAAAACTACCAAATATAATTCAACAAAACATAATACTCATTTTTCCCAACTGTTGCTGTTGTTGTAGTAATAGTAGTGGTAGTAGTAGTGATAATAATGATAATAATAATAATAGCTTTATGTTTTTTTTCACAATCATTATCAAATTAACAAATGACCAAAACTACCAAATATAATTAAACAAAACAGAATACTCATTTTTCCCAATTGTTGTAAGAGTAGGAATAATAGCAGTAGTAGCAGTAGTAATAGTAATAATAATACTAATAGTAGTAGAATTGGTAGTAATAGTAATAGTAGGAGTAGAAGCAGCAACATCAGCAGCAATAATAGTAGTAGTAGCAGCAGCAGTAGCAGCAGCAGCAAGTAGTATTAGCAGCGGCTGCTGCTTTATGCTTTTTCTTAGTGGTAGTGGTAGTACTAGTAGTAATAGTAATAGTAATAATAACTTTATGTTTTTTATTAGTAGTAGTAGCAGCAGCAGTAACTTTATGCTTTTTCTTCACAATCATTATCAAATAACAAATGACCAAAACTACCAAATATAATTAAACAAAATAGAATACTTGTTTTCCCCAAATGTGTAGTAATAATAGTGGTGGTGGTGGTGGTTGTAGTAAGAGTGGTAGCGGTGGTAGTAATGGTCGCAGTTGGACTAGTAGTAAATCCTATTTTCCATCACCTTTTTTTCCATTTGATCCTCATTTGTCTCCTAAATATCTGACTCCACTCTATTCGCTATTTGAAAGACTGCATAACCAAAACCAAGCACATCATTCTCAGTCACCCCAAGCCCTTTAATTCTCTACCACTCCAAAACCTTGCATTGACCCTCCAATTTTGGATCTTCTTTTGCTCATCAATATCCCCATTGATCATCTTTTTCCATCCTTCATAATTCATTTAAATCTCCAAATTAAAGTTTTCTTTCAAAAACACATGAAATCCATCAAAATAACACAAAAATTTGAGTTTTCCACAAATAATCAAGGAAACTTAAGTTTAGAAGTACTAGATAAGTGAATATAACACTTACCATTAATGTCCCATTTACATTAATCATAGAAGACCACTAATGGCTTTGAAAAATTTGGAGTTGCTTGGTTCCAATGATTTTTTTTTTTTTGAATGTATATGAGTTCTATTTAGATAAATCATCTAGGTTAATAGAACTTCCTGAATAATAATAGAGGGCATTTTTTTTCTTTTTCGATAAATCATTTGGGTTATTTGATTTCATCAACAATGGCAAAGGTTAGTGAGACAACAACAACAATGAAATATGAGCCTTTTATTTGGAAGTGTTTTTTGTCTTTTCACTATAATATTTTACATTTGATTATCTATTTTATAATTTAAACGAACAAATTAATAGTTTTTAAAGGATTATATTCGATATATTTATATTTTGGTAAAACGATTAAGGTGGCCTTCAATACTGAATGATTATCATATTTTCTTTTTGCACCCTTGTATATCTTGCAAAGTTTTCTAATTCAGGGGAGGGAAGGAGATAAAAGTGAAAATAACCTTCAATGGCCTTACAAAATGGACATGTGAGAACTATACACATGTTCCGTTAAATATTTGGATGGAAATTGGGTTTTGGACCAACGGTGTACCATTATAAAGAGTTTAGGGATTAAAGTGTTATAAATCATATAGTTTAGGGACTTCCCTTGATATTATCCTTAGTACCAAATAATCGTTTTAGTAAACAACTATATTGGTATATAAATTATTTTGATTTATAAAAATGATAGTTTATACATTACATATCAACAAAAAGATATGGAAGTGAAAGGAGACAATATGTACAATAAAATTAAACTTGAATTATAAAGAGAAGATTAGTACCACACTATACTTGAGATATTGTAGATTAAAAAGGTAGCAGTGGGGCTCAAAATAAAAAGACAACCTTGAGAATTAATTATAAATGGTAGTAATCTTTTTGCAACAATCAACAACTTAATAACTTTTATGTTTATATCATAATTAATGCTAATAATTTTTTTTCCTTTTTCCTTTTTCCTTTTTATAACCAAACTAGGTAATTGGGCAATGAAGAATTTGAAGTCTTGAAAAATGATTGGTAATTAAAGATGAGTTTTGGTTAATTAATTACTAAAAAAAGTAACAAATAAAATGAAAGAAATATTAATTAAGTACTAAAAATAAATAATTGGAATTTAGAGTTTGATTAATGATTAGAAATTGAAGATGAGTTTGATAAATGAATTACTAAAAATAAAAAATAAATAATAAAAAGAAAATAAATAATAAAAGCAGGTATATAAATATATAATATAATATAATATATAGAAAAAATAAAAGCGTGAGAGTGACTAGGGATGGCAATTTAGTTCATAACACAATAAGATGACTAAAAACAATATAAAATTAGCGGGTTTGGATTTATTATAAATAGTTTTGGATCAAATTTGGGTTAATCCATTTAAAACCATTATTAAACGTGTCAATTTCAAATTAACCTATTTAACCTAAAATTGGTCTAAATTGGCCTATTTAACTAAACGTGCCAATCCAACCTGATACGATTATAACCCATATAAATTACAATTTTAATTTATTAAATTTTCCATTAATAAAATTTTAACTAATACTTTTTTATTACTAAATTACAAACTTATTTAAAATTGTATCATTAATTTTTTCTATTAATTAAAAATAAAGAATAAAAACTATTAAAATAGTATTTATTTACTTAAATACAATATGTTTAATACATGCACAGATTTATGGACATCAAAAAATAAAAATTAATATGCTACAAATATTTGAGATATAGAAAATTAAAAACATAATTATTAATAAAGTTTTTTATATTATTTTTAGAGAAGTAGTATTATGTTTATTATGTGTGTGTGTGTGTGTGTGTATCTATATTTAACTATTATATGATATTGTTATATTATCATATCATATGTTATATTAGTGTAAATTTGTTATTATAATTATAATTTTGATCTTCATTATGGGAGGATCCTTGGCTTTCTCATCATAGCAAGATATCAAGGACAAGGACAATAATGACAGCTCCTATAAACCAAAAAGAAACAATTCATTAAGTTAGAGAGTAATAATTCAAATACAATAGCATATATATGCATATTCTTTCAAAATTAAGAAAAAATTGGAACTAGTACATTCCCAGTTTGAGATTCTCCTTGAAGATTAGAGTTCCTAGAACCATGAGAAATATCATGGATAAGGGACTGAAGGAGATAAAAAAGATGGGCCCCTTTAGCTTTGTCAACCAACTTTGTATGTAGATGGGAAAACCAAAAACAAAAAACCCTGTATAGACAAAACACAATATTAACAATCAATCTAAGTAGAATACACATTATTGCAGTGACGTAGTAATTGGGAGAAACTAAAAACAAATATGGAACATGCTAAGATACTTACACTATATAAATAGGTACACAACTTGATATTTAAACCCCACAGCCATTGAAGGCCTAAAGTGCCTTTATATATAAAGGAGTACCCTATGTTAATTCCTGGCCCAATAAAGAATATACAAGCAGCCAATGCAAGCAAAACATAGTAGCTTTTTACTGCCATGTCCTTATAAGAGAAAATCAAAAACAACAAAAGAAAAAATAAGAAAACAAGATGAGAAACTATAGACATTCTTAGATGAATTCTTTAAAACTATACAGGAAAATTTTGCAAGTGAAACTGGAGGAGAACTTACCAATAGCATGTTGTATACTATATCTAAGAGTAATGAAGTCACAAGTAGAAGAGGACCTCAAATCCAATTTTCCCCGAGGCGGGCAACAAGCTGAGGGCTAGAAGTGGAGTCCATGACTATAACAGGACCACCATAAATTCCCAAAAATAAGGCCAGGTGATCATGATTATAGTGCTTAGAAATTTTGCTTGGCTAGGCTTCTCAAAGATATGCACAGTCTCTAATCTAAAAAACAATAACAAATATGTAAGTTCGTGTAAATAATTAAGGAAAAAGGAACTGAAATAAGAAGCATCCTTTTCTTAATAACCTACTGGAACATCCAAGAGCTAGGGGTGACAATTTAAGCAATTTAATTAAACACATGTAACACAACTCAAAAACAATATGAAATTAATGGAGTTGGATTTATTATAAATAGATTTGGATCGAATTCATATTAACCCATTCAAACAATTATTAAACGTGTCAATTTCAAGTTGACCCACTTAATCCGAAATTGACCAAATTGGCCCGTTTAACCAAACGTGTCAATTTGGATTAATCCATTTAATCTAAAATTGATCCGTTTAATTAAACGTGTTAATTAATGTGTCAATTCAACTCGACACGATTATCATCCGTTTAAATTATAATTTTAATATATTAAATTTACCATTAATAAAACTTTAACTAATTCTTTTTTATTACTAAACTACAAACTTATTTAAAATTGTGTTATTAATTTTCTTTAATTAATTAAAAATAACAAATTAAAAATATTAAAATAATATTTATTTATTTATATATAATATGTTTAATACATGTATGAATTTATGGACAACGAAAAAATAAAAATTAATATGCCTAAGAGTATTAGAGATATAGAAAATTAAAAACATAATTATTAATAAATAATTTGAAAGAGAATCCTCCGAATCAGTGGAGGCAAGGTGTTCCTATTTTAAGAAAAAATTAAAAAGGTTAAGTGTTATGTTAAGTTAAGTTACTAACATTTAAAAAAAAAAAAAAAAAAAACTATCTTAAGTACCTATACATGATAACAAGCAGCACCAATAACACCAAAGCAGTGTCATATATATAGAGAATGAAGGTTTGTATATCCATACATTTTCCAAAAGCAACCGTGACAAGTACTAAATTCTCCCATAAAAGGAGAGGAACTATTACAACACATAACCAAGGTCAACTTTTTGCCACAGTGCCATATCTACAAGCAAAGAGAAAGCGTCATAAAGATCTAAAGGAAAAGAGAACAATAGTTTTATTAAACTATAGGAAAGGCAAGCCAATAGTTTTATTACATTGAAGGTCCGTGACAATATCAAAAATGGCAGATACTAAAGAGTATCTTGAAAATTTTAATATATTAACAAAATATATTTTAAGATCCTAGGCAACCTAAAACTAATTAAGGTAAATATAAATCAAATATGCACATGAATAGAATAACAATTCAAATGATCAATTGGAAATATTATTCCTAATACTATAAACTAATAATTTGAAAAAGATATTGAACTTACCCAAAAATCCCTAATGTAATAATCTAAAAAAGAATCCTCCGAATTAGTGGAGGTAAGGTGTTCCTATTTTAAGGGGGGAAAAAAAGATTAGTATTATGTTAAGTTACTAACATATAAAAATAAAATATTATCTTACGTACCTATACATTATAACAAATGGCATAAATAACACTGAGGCAATGACAAATTCGTAGCACAAGAAGATTTGCATCTCCAGACACTTTTTAAGTGTCACCTTAACAAGTATTAAATTCTCTCCCAAAAGGAGAGCAACCATTACAACACATAACCAAGGGCAACTTGTTGCCACAATATCATATCTACAAGCAAAGAGAAAGCGTCATAACAACCTAAAGAAAAAGAGAACAATAGTTTTACTAAACTGTAGGAAAGGCAATGCAATAGTTTTCTTACATTGAAGATCCATGACAATATCAAAAATTACAGATACTAAAGAGTATTTTCAAAATTTTAATATATTAACAAAATATATTCTAAGATCCTAGGCAACCTACAACTAATTAAGGTAAATATAAATCAAATATGCACTTGAATAGAATAACAACTCAAATGACAAATTGGGGATACTATTTCTAATACTATAAACTAACTATTTGAAAAACAAATTGAACTTACAAAAGAATCCCCAACATGATAGTCTGAAAGAGAATCCTCCGAATTAATAGAGGTAAGGTTTTCCTATTTTAAGAAAAAATTAAAAAGGTTAATGTTATTTTAAGTTACTAACATATCAAAAAAAAAAAATTATCTTACGTACCTATATATGCTAACAAGTGGCACCAATAACACCGAAGCAATGGCATGTTTGTGAAGCAGGAAGATTTGTATCTCCATACCATTTTTAAGTGTCGCCTTGACAAGTACTAAATTCCCTTTCAAAAGGAGAGAAACCATTACAACACATAACCAAGGGTACCTTTTTGCCACATTGCCATATCTGCAAGCAAAGAGAAAGCGTCATAAAGACCTAAAGGAAAAGAGAATAATAGCTTTATTAAACTAGAGGAAAGGCAAGGCAATAGTTTTATTACATTGAATATTCATGACAATATCAAAAATAACAGATACTAAAGAGTATCTTCAAAATTTTAATATGTTAACAAAATATATTTAAGATTCTAGGCAACCTACAACTAATTAAGATAAATATAACTCAAATATGCACTTGAACAAAATAACAATTCAAAAGACCAATTAGGGAAACTATTCCTAATACTATAAATTAATAATTTGAAAAAGAGATTGAACTTATCCAAGAATCCCCAATGTGATAATCTGAAAGAGAATCTTACGAATTAGTGGAGGTTAGGTGTTGCTATTATATTTTAAGACAAAATTAAAAAGGTTAGTGTTATGTTAAGTTACTAACATACAAAAAAAAGTTATCTTACAACAAGTGCCACCAATAACACCAAAGGAATGGCATATTTGTAGAGCAAGAAAATTTGTATCTCCACATCCTTTTTAAGTGTCGCCTTGACAGGTACTAAATTCTCTCCCAAAAGGAGAGAAACCATTACAACACATAACCAAATACAATTTTTTGCCACAGTGCCATAGCTGCAAACAAGGAGAAAGCGTCATAAAGACCTAAAGGAAAAGAGACAATAGTTTTATTAAACTGGAGGAAAGGCAAGGCAATAGTTTTATTACATTGAAGATCCATAACCATATCAAAAATGATAGATACTAAAGAGTATCTTCAAATTTTTAATATATTAACAAAAAATATTTTGAAATCCTAGGCAACCTACTACTAATCTAGGTAAATATAAATCAAATATGCACTTGAACAGAATAACAATTCAAATGACCAATTAGGGATACTATTCCTAATACTATAAATTAATAATTTGAAAAAGAGATTGAACTTACCTAAGAATCTCCAGTGTAAAAATCTAAAAGAGAATCCTCCACATTAGTTGAGATAAGTTGTTCCTATTTTAATAAAAAAATTAAAAAGGTTAGCATTATGTTAAGTTACTAGTATACAAAAAACAAAAAAAACAAAAAAAGTTATTTTGCAACAAGTGGCACCAATAAGATCGAAGCAATGTCATATTTGTAGAGCAGCAAAATTTATAGCACCATATAAAAAAAAGATTAGTGCTATATTCTGTTACTAACATATCAAGGGAAAAAAAAGCTATCTTATGTACCAAAACATTATGACAAGTGGCACCAATAACACCGAGGCAATGACATATTTGCAGAGTAGGAAGATTTGTAACTCCACACCATTTTTAAGTGTCGACTTGACAAGTACTAAACTCCCTCTCAAAAGGAGAGAAACCATTACAACATATAGCCAATGGCAACTTTTTGCCACAGTGCCATATCTGCAAGCGAAAAAAAAGTGCCATAAAGACCTAAAAGAAAAAAGAACAATAGTTTTCTTAAACTGGAGAAAAGGTAAAGCAATGGTTTTATTACATTGAATATCCATGATAATATCAAAAATGACAGATACTAAAGAGTATCTTCAAAATTTTAATATATTAACAAAATATATTTTAATATACTAGGAAATCTACAACTAATTAAGGTAAATATAAATTAAATATATACTTGAACAGAATAGCAATTCAAAAGACCAATCGGGCATACTATTCCTAATACTATAAACCAGTAATTTGAAAAAGAGATTGAACTTACTCAAAAATCCCTAATGTGATAATCTGAAAGAGAATCCTCCAAAGTAATGGAGGTAAGGTGTTCCAATTTTAAGAAAAAATTAAAAAGTTTAATGTTATGTTAAGTTACTAACATATAAAAAAAAAAAATGTTATCTTACGTACCTATACATGATAACAAGTGGCACCAATAACACCGAAGTAATGACATATTTGTTGAGTAGGAACATTTGTATCTCTATACCCTTTGTAAATGTCGCCTTGACAAGTTCTAAATTCCATCCCAAAAGGAGAGGAACCATTACAACACATAACCAATGGCAACTTTTTGCCACAATGCCATATCTGCAAGCAAAGAGAAAGTGTCATAAAGACCTAAAAGAAAAGTGAATAATAGTTTTATTGAACTAAAGGGAAGGAGAGGCAATTTTTTTATCACATTAAAGATCCATGACAATATGAAAAAATGACAGATACTAAAACAACAGAACGAAATCGAAAAACTGAAGAGTATCTTCAAAATTTTAATATATTAACGAAATATATTTTAAGATCCTTGATCATAAACCAATGATTGGTGAATGCCTATCAAAAGCCATTAAAAAGGAAAAGGCAACAATTGTTCATATTGACAGTTGTCTATATCTATCAACTATGCTTGTAATTCTTCCAACCATTAAAGGTGTGAAACAAAGCGAAAGAAAAAAGACATGTCCTAATGATGAAAAATTTAAGTTATGTTAAATGTTCAATAAAAAAAAAAAACAATAAAATAGCTGCATGTTATCCTATACAAATTGTGTTTTCTGCACTTATAAGCTAGCATCAATAAGCAAAAAAATGAAATTTACCCAATTAAATAAACTAACATGTTTAAATTAATTATTTCATATAAAATAAAAGTAATTTAATAATTAATTAGTCCTAAATTAATATATATATATATATATATATATGTAAGACAATATAATTATAGTTACAGGTTTACACTAATATAATATATGATACGATAATATAACAATCTCATATAATAGTTAAATATATATATATATATATATACATAATAAACCTAGTATCACTTCTTTAAAAATAATATGAAAAAAAAAAACTTTATTAGTAATCATGTTTTTAATTTTCTATATCTCTAATACTCTTAGGCATCTTAATTTTTATTTTTTCGATGTCCATAAATTCTTACCTGTATTAAACTTATTATATATAAATAAATAAATATTATTTTGATATTTTTTATTTTTTATTTTTATTTTTTAATTAATAAAAGAAAATTAATAACACAATTTTAAATAAGTTTGTAGTTTGGTAATAAAAAAGAATTAGTTGAAATTTTATTAATGGTAAATTTAATATATTAAAATTACAATTTAAACGGGTTATTATCGTTTTGAACTTAATTGACACATTAATTAATATATTTACTTAAACTGATCAATTTCGGATTAAGTGAGTCAATTCAAAATTAACACGTTTCGTTAAACGAGTCAATTTGATCAATTTTGAGTTAAACGGATCAACTCCAAGATTGATAACCCAAATTGACACGTTCAATAATCGTTTAAACAGGTTTATTTGAATTTGACTCAAAACTCATTTATAATAAATCTAAATCCGCTAATTTCATATTGTTTTTAAATCGTGTTACATTTGATGACTTAAATTGTCACCCCTAGCTCTTAGATATTCCGGTAGGTTATTAAGAAAAAAAAAATGCTTCTTATTTCAATTTTTTTTCCTTAATTATTTATATGAACTTACATATTTGTTATCGTTTTTTAGATTGGAAACTCTGCATATCCTGGAGAGGCTTAGCCAAGCAAAATTTCTAGGCCTTGAATGACTGTGGGGCTTAAATATCAAGTTTTATGCCTATTTATACAGTGTAAGCATCTAAGCATATTCCATATTTGTTTTTTAGTTTCTCTCAATTGCTATGTCATTGCAATAATGTGTATTCCATTAGATTGATTGTTAATATTGTGTTTTATCTTTATAGGGCTTTTTTGTTTCTGGTCTTCCCATCTATATACAAGGCTAGTTGACAAAGTTAAAGGGGCCCATCTTTTTTATCTCCTTTAATCCTTAATCCACGATCTTCCTCATAGTTCTAGGGACTCTAATCCTCAAGGAGAATTGCAAACTGAGGATGTAATAGTTTCAATTTCTTGTTAATTTTGAAAGAATATGCACACATATGCGATTGTATTTCAATTATTATTCTCTGACATAATGAATTGTTACTTTTAGGTTTATAAGAGCTTTCATTATTCTCCTTGGCCTTGGCAATTTGCTGTGGGGAGAAAGGCAAGGATCCTTCCATGATGAAGATTAAAATCGGGAGGTAGCAGAGATGGAAGCATTTAGCAGATACCAAAATGTGGAGGCACCGAAAGCAATAAAAGAAGAACAGATGATGGAGGATAAGGAGGAGGGCCTCCATGAATTGGAGCTGGCAGCAAAGAATGTGGAGGATGGGAAGGGCCAACCCTTAATGTAGATTAAAGAATCTAGCTCAAAGCACGATCTTGGAAGAGGATGAAGAAACAAACATGGCAGAGGATGACGACATCCATCATACAGTGAGGTTGAAGGATCATCTGGCGAATTCCACAATGTGAAGCTATTTGAAGCTGCTGAAGAGAATGAAATGCTGGAGGATGAGGGCCACACCCAAGAGCAAAACAAACAAGAAGACAAGCAGATGGAAGATAGGAATTTTAGATGCTAACTAACTATTTCTACATGGGTTCTGTCTTGGCCTTGGCCATGGATTCTTCAACTTCATCCCCATTTTTGGTTGCAGTACAACTTGTATTTCTGGATTCTTTCCATCCTAATTTGAAAAGGTAAGCCTGAAAATGAACTTCTCTCTGGTTACAAAATCATAGTTCTTTTATATCCATAATATGTACAAGTCAAAGAACAAACTAAATGTTCCAATCTAGTGTCATGATGATTGGTTTCTGTTTTTATTTAACTTATCTATCTCCATGACCTTTACTTATATGCTCATTTTACAGCTCAAAGCCTCAATGCATCAGGGGTTTAAGCAATAACACTACAACAAATACAAGATTTTATTGCATACAATTATAACATTTTAAAAAAATATTAATTACTAATATAAAACAATAGCATTTTTAATCCACTTTTTATATATTAAAATCTGTTGAATAAAAGTTTACTTAATATGTTGAATAAAATTTTACTTTTCAATAACATTTTCAAATGCTATGAAAATCTATAGCATTTTCAAATGCTATGAATATAATTAAATAATATTTTCAAATGCTATAAAATGTACTTAAAATAACATTTAGATTGCTATTAAATAAAATTACTATACAAGAAAATCCTAATATAGTAACATTTATTTTAATGTCAATTTAATCCAAAATGTCACAAATTAAATAATTAGTAACTAAGGTAAATAAGTCATAAAGAAATACAAATAAGTCAACACTAATATTAAGGTTTCATAACTGATAGTAATTCCTCTCTAGATCAGTTTCAGTATTAAACAAGAAATGAAGATGGAGTAATATCACTAAGGAGGAAAGTAAAATGAGTAAAAATATATGGGGAATAAATAATAAATATTCATACATATAGTTTGCAATTCAAGCCCTAATAAAATAACATAAGATCATATATACGTTATCATATTCTATGCCACAAGCACACTACATATTTTATCTTTACCTCAATATCTTCTTCTAAAATTTCTTTTTCAATTTTTCTATCTATTTATCTTCTCCTAAAATAAAAATAAAAATTGTTATTTTTTTCAAAATTATTTCCTATTTAAATAAAGTAAAAATATCAAGCCATGATTGGATTAACTCAAAAAATAACTTTGGATTAAAAGGAGATTAGTTTGGAGGGAGATTAGTCAATATATATATATATATCCCCAAACTAGTCTCCCATTTAATCCAAAGATATTTTTTGAGTTAATCCAATCATGGTATGATATTTTTACCTCATTTAAATAGAAAAAAATTGGGAAAAAATAACAATTTTTATTTTTATTTTTATTTTTTGGATAGCTTACAATTTCTATTGATATTATCTTTCTTTTATACAAGTAATAATATCAAAAAGAAAAACTTTATTTTAAAAATTATAATCCAATGACACTTCAACATTAACGACATTTAATAAACCAGTGATACTCATATAAATGACATAAATACCATATAACTAAAGGGTTGATGAACATATTCAAAAATAAGTAAATAAATAAAGGGTTGATGAATAGATAGACAAAGTGAAAAAGAAATTTTAGAGAAGAGATTGAGGTAAAGGTTAAATATGCAGAGTGTTTGTGGCGGAGAATATAAATAATGTATATATGATCTTATGTTATTTTATTAGGGTGTGAATTACAAACTATATGTATGAACATTTATTATTTATTCCCCATATATTTTTACTCATTTTATTTTCCTCCTTGGTAAAATTACTCCACCTTAATTTCCTGTTTAATGCTAAAACCGATTTAGAGAGGAATTATTATCAGTTATGAAACTTTAAAATTAGTGTGGACTCATTTGTATTTCTTTATGGCTTATTCACCTTAGTAACAAATTATTTAATTAGTGACATTTTAGATTAAATTGACATTAAAATAAGTGTTACTATATTAGGATTTTTCTTGCATAGTAATTCTATTTAATAGCAATTCTAAATATTATGTTAAGTAAATTTTATAGCATTTGAAAATACTATTTAAATATATTCATAACATTTGAAAATGCTATAGATTTTCATAGTATTTGAAATTGTTATTGAAAAGTAAAATTTTATTCAATACATTTTAGCATGTAAAAAATTGATTAAAAATGTTATTGTTTTATATTAATAATTGCATTTTTTTAAAAAGCTATAACCGTATGTCATAAAATCTTGTATTTGTTGTGGTGCAAGTTTAGGAAAGCATTATATCACATCACATATATACAAGAAGAGCCCATTTGTGTGAAAGATGAAAGAAGAAACAAATATGAAACATGACATGAAATAATTAAAAATATTTTTTTATTAAATATAACAAAAAAAAGGAAAAACAAAAGAGAGAAAAAGTAAAAAAAATAAATAAATAAATAAAAGAGAGAGAAAGATGAAGATGTTGATTATTTTTGAGTATTTTCTCTAATTTATTTTGAGCAATAATTGTGAGTAAAAAAAATATTCAAAAAGTGACAGTATAGTGTTGGAAATCCTTAAAGATAAAAAGTTAAAAAAGCACAAAAAGAGTCTAAAATGGATGTATTTAATTTAAAGTTTAATGGATTTAAAATGAGTAATAGATTTTAAAGGATTTGATGGATTGTTGTGGAATATAAATACATTTGAATTTGAATTAAATTGTATAAATATATTTGAATTTCATATACGAAAAAAATAAATAAGTAAATATTTTTTTAATTTGAATTCCATAAATAAATTATTTTATAAGATAAAAATATGTTTATAGGATAAATAATAATAATAATAATAATAATAAAATTATATTATAAGGATTTAATATTAAAAAATTAATTATTTGCAAGAAATCAAAAAATACATTTGAATTTGAATTTGAATTCGATAGATGGAAAATATTATATAAGTATAATACATTTGAATTTAAATTTAAATTTTATAGATAAAAAAAATTAAATAGGTGTGAAAATGATATATGTATGAGAAAAACTTTTATATATTTTTAAATTTAAATTCTATAATTGAATAGTATTATATATATATATATATATATATAGAGGTCAAATTTTTAATTCTTAACAAATTTTTATAATATAGATTGAAAAAAAAAAACTAAGATACAGATATAGTTAGTAATAATAAAACTTTTAAACAAGATTTCAAATATGATCAAGCAGGTTAATAAAGCACCAATAAAACACAGTAAATATTTAAAATTTGAGTTTCCAAACTTTGAAAGATTCAAACCTTTGATAATAAATCAGAAATTAATAATGTAAAAATAATTTTAATAGATTAATAGTTTTTTTTTTTTGGTTACATATTATTATTATTATAATTATTAGTATTATTATTATATATTTCAGTATATTTAATTT
Source organism: Ziziphus jujuba (assembly GCF_031755915.1). Lineage (NCBI taxonomy): Eukaryota > Viridiplantae > Streptophyta > Magnoliopsida > Rosales > Rhamnaceae > Ziziphus > Ziziphus jujuba. The sequence continues at coordinate 19,836,085 of NC_083387.1, forward strand.
CTATTTATTTTTTATTTGTTATTTTAGATTATTTTAAATTATTTTTTATAACAAATAATACATATAATATAATTTAAAATTTTGTATGTAAACTTCCATATAATATATAATAACATCAAAGTTTAAAAATTATTATTTAATTATTATTTATTAAATTATATATATATATAAATAAAATGGTTAGTAAAATAATATTATATATTATTTTTAAAATTATTTATTATAATCATATATATACGATGCATTTCAGGAATTAATCCTAATTTATGATTAAAGCAAACTTTCAAAATTCACATATAATATAACAGAATAATAAATTATAATTAAGGTAAATTTTCAAAGTTCACATATAATATAACGAAATAATAAAGACGGGGCATATAAAAGTTGAATTGAAATATTAAAAAGATAATCTTTCTGCTTGGAAAAGATACGTGTGCTTGGCTTTCTGCTTTATTTCTTCACAATCATTATCAAATAATAAATAACTAAAATTACAATATATAATTAAAAAAAACAAAATAACTTATTTTCTCCAACCGTAAAAGTTTTAAAAAATAAATAAATAAATGAACAGGATAATACAAAATTAAAAAATAAATAAAGACATATGCTTGTACGCTGAACTAATCTCTTTTGCCCTTTTCACTCAAAAAACCAAAATTCAAAAAGGAAAAAACAAAAAAACAAAAAAAAAAAATCTCCGATCACTTTCTTTCTGATCCTCCTCTGTCTCCTCGAGTATCTATTCCACCTACATTTAAAGGAGGCTACGTAACCCAAACCAAACTACAAACTCTCCTTCAATTTTTTCTCTTTTCTTGACTTGATCTTGTTTTGCTCTTCGTTCTGGAATTACTTCAAACCATGGGATTTTCCAAAAACAATCCCAGCTCTTCCTCTAACGCTCTCGAAGTTCCTCTACCTCCCGGAGAAGAAACCCCTCTCATCGGCGACGGAGACCCCAGCAGCAGATCTCTCTCTTCCCAAGCCAATACCTTCGCCAACGTCTTCATTGCCATCATCGGCGCCGGAGTCCTCGGCCTTCCCTACACTTTCAAGCGCACCGGTTGGGTTCTCGGCCTCCTCATGCTCTTCGCCGTCGCATCTCTCACCTACCACTGCATGATGCTCTTGATCCACACTCGCCGGAAGCTCGATTCTCTAGACTTATTGAAGAACAGCAACATCGCGTCGTTTGGAGATCTAGGTTTCACTGTCTGCGGCTCTTTCGGAAGGTTGATAGTCGATGTGCTCATAATTCTCGCTCAGGCCGGTTTCTGCGTCGGATATCTGATCTTCATCGGAACCACCATGGCCGACCTGTGGAATTCCTCCAAGATTCTTGGATTGGCACCCAAGAGCTTCTACATCTGGGGTTGTTTTCCATTCCAACTGGGACTCAACTCTGTTTCCACGTTGACCCATTTAGCCCCTTTGAGCATTTTCGCTGACGTCGTTGATCTTGGAGCAATGGGTGTGGTAATGATCGATGACGTCGTCGTTTTGCTAAAACGGAGTGTTCAAGTCAAAGCCTTTGGGGGTCTTTCAGTCTTTCTCTACGGATTGGGAGTGGCTGTTTATTGCTTTGAAGGGATTGGTATGGTTCTTCCCCTGGAATCAGAAATGAGAGACAAACAAAAATTTGGGAAAGTTGTTGCTTTTACAATGGCTTCCATATGCTTGATATATGGAAGTTTTGGAGCTCTCGGTTACTTTGCTTTTGGTGAACAAACAGAAGAAATGATCACAGCAAACATGGGAGCCGGATTGGTGACCACTTTGGTAAAATTTGGTCTCTGTGTGAATCTCTTCTTTACCTTACCTATAATGATGAACCCAGTTTATGAAATAGTGGAAAGAAGATTTTGGGGTGGAAGATATTGCCTTTGGCTTAGATGGTTATCTGTTTTGTTGGTGAGTTTGGTGGCTATTTTGGTTCCTAATTTTGCTGATTTCTTGTCCTTGGTGGGTAGTGGAGTTTGCTGTGCATTGGGTTTTGTTTTGCCTTCTCTGTTTCATCTGGTGGTTTTCAAAGACGAGATGGCTTGGAGAACATGGTGTTCTGATGTGGGTATAATGGTTGTGGGTCTTGTTCTTGGAGTTTCAGGAACTTGGTGTGCTTTAGAAGAGATGTTTTCCAAATCCGAGGCATAGCTTTTTTTGGGGAGTGCATATAAACATTTAGCACTGAAATTTGTCTTAGTTTAAGTGCCACATTCTTTAGCTTTTATTAGCCAAAAGATATTGCAAACTTGCAATTTTATTCTTTGAAAGTAGATTTGTTAATTGTGATAAACTACACAGCTATGGATATAATGAGAAATGAGAATATGGAAATGCAATAACTAAAGTAGTCGTGACTTGTGATTGTACGGAACAAATTTCCTGGGAACACACTGGCTTTTTTCCTTTATGAATGTGTACAGTATATATAAAATTTTGGCATTTGTGAAGGTGATGGGAATATGATTCATTATATATATATATATATATTTCAATTTATTTGTAGTTGTTAGTCCAGTTCATTTATTGTTTGATCCTTTTTTTTTTTTTTTTTTTTTTGGGTGAATATTGTTTGATCCTCCTATGATGATTGAAACAAGTAGTTATCATATTTGTACTGTGTGTAGAAACTTTCCATGTTTGCGAGCTAAGGTAAACATGGGGTGTACACATATGGTACAAGTCTGCTCCACCTAAAAAAATCCAGAGGGAGGGTGCTTTGGAAAAAAAAGGGGGCAAATTTTTGTTCTGCGCCTCACCTGAGGAGGGAGCACAACTCTGGAAAAGGGGAGAAATATGCAGAACTATGCAAAGTGTATAAAATTACTCTTTTTTTTTTTTTTTTTTTTTTTTCAATACATGAAATTTTTTTTTTTTTTTTTTTGGTTAATTACATGAAAACACATGTTAAATTTTTTATTGTAATCTTAGAATGTGTATTTGCATATGCAATAAAATACAAAGGATATTTGAAGGATTAATATTAATAAACATTCAATGCAACTCAACAGAATCTTTTATTTATAAACCTAATGGATCTTGGAGTTGACCACATCAACCACAGTAAGTTATTTTCCTAGGTTTGGTTGCATTATTTACCCCCCTCATGTTAGGATCTGTTAAAAAGTTTTCTATTTTGGCCGATTTAAATTGTAAAAATCTATTTTACCCTTATATTGATTAAAATAAATATTAATTTAAATTATCATTTTATTACTGTGTGCCATAAATTATGAATATATTAACTTACATAAAAAATACAAGTCTAACAATTTAGAAAATTATAATATTCATGTTTATATTATTAATTATGAACATGAATGAAGTAACATATATAAAATATTCACTAGAAGATTCAAAGCAATTTAAAATTCAAATATTTTGTTTCAAAAAAAATTAAACTTTAAATATTTTCATTTTTTATATCAAAGATAAATAAATTTATTAAATTGACCTTTGACCATTAAATTCAACAAAAATAAGTTAACGGTTGGGAAGGATCATGATTTCGGAAACCTCGAGGGGGCAATGATATTTTATTCTATCTAAAGAAGGTCTATGAGATTTTTCTTTTTTATTATGTAAATAAGATAATGATAAATATGAATTATTATTTATGTAATATAGAGATTGATAATGTTAATATCTAGATGGTATAAATGTACAACTAAATTAATAATTAATCCCTGATGATATTGTATGTAAAGATAATTTATGGCTATTAATTAATCATATATTCTTCTTCTTTTTTCTTTGTTGTTTTTAGAAAAAAATTAATTTTTTATAAAAATTTTGCATTCATAAAAAACACATATGGTAGAACCTCTAAGGGCAAACATTCGTTTCAACAATGTGTATCATTAAAAAATAATTTTTTTAAAACACTATGCATATTATTTATGTGGTATACTTCTTTTTTCACAATTTACATTCCTAATATAGATGTAAGATTTTCACAATAATATTCTAAGACTCATGGTGCTAATATAGTTAAGACTGAAGTAGTTCTCATAAGTTAACTTCTATAATAATTACCCCTAGAGTTAATTGTATTTTACATTTTTCCTTTTCGATAACCTTTCTTACAATTATACCTAAAAGATGCTTATAAGTTTGGGTGTTTGTTCATACAATAATCTCAATTTTGAATCTCGTTTATTTTTTCACTTGGATGTTTGTTTGAGGCAAAATTAAACCTCGAAATGTTTTGTAAAAATTTCTAATGAAGGTGCAAATAGGTTCCCTAATACATTAGATCTTTTAATTAAAACCAAATAAAACCCATACAAACAATAACCCAATATTTTCTTTCCCTCCCTCTAAACAAGCTATTCTTTGAGTCCCAATAGAGATCTGCAATATAGCACTGAGACTCTTTTTCCCCATGTAAATAAACTATCATGTTTCTTCACCATTTCAAAGGAAAACGAATATAATTGAATAGATTATGGTCCTTTCTAGTTATTATACCAAGTAGATTAAGAGATTATGGTAATAAATAGAAGGGAGTATGATAAAGGCAACATAGTTACCTGGACGGGTTCGATGGGTGATCAAAAAGGCCTATGGTCTAGGTTGGCAATCTTCATTGCACTTTCGAAGGGGTGCCAATCTATGGTCTCCCTAATATGAGAGAGCCAACGTCATAGTTTGTGTTCAGTGGGGGCCTGCGTGCGCGCGGCTATTGCCTAAACTCAATTGAAAGATTGCTATTGTTGGTGGAGGGTTTTGGTTAATGAGAAATGTAAAAAAAAATTGATCAATGCCCGTTTTGGTAATGATATTTTTTGTTATTTAAAGAATGACTGAATGGCGTTTCACAATCATCAAATGGAAAAAGTATTTTTAATGCTTCTGTATTTTTAAAAGCGATTTTAAATATTTTAAAAGAACTTTCTATATTTAATATTGTTTCAAATACAAAAGGTTAACCTTTGCAAAGGTTTCGTTAAATATGCTGGTCAATGACATGCGTGAAATTACAAGTTAAATTTTTTATTGTAATGTCAGAATATGTGTATATACATACATATATTTTTATATATTGAGAAATGAGAAGTGTTTAAAAAACAATGACAAATGCCAGTTTTGGTAATGACTTTGTAGCTTTAGAATTTGATTTTCAATATTGTTGATTTGTAAAGAATCATTTAATCAAGGATTTTTATAATTTTGGCCAAGCATTATAGAAAATGGTTCCGTATTTTTAAAGGGGATTTTAGATATTTTAAAATAACTTTCCATATTCAATATCATTTTAAAGAAAAATAATATTTATCAAGTGAATGATGACCAATTAAACTTATATGCTAAATATTAATTTACATGGTTATTTTTTAAAAATTTAGATACAAAAATAATAAAATTAAATATTACATAAACTGGTAATTGTCATAGATAGTAACAAATAGTAATAGTCTTATTTAATATTTATAGAGAAAATTAATGAAAATAAAATAAATAACTTTAACATTGTAGTAACTAGTTAAAATTTGCATATTTGGCATTTCATATGTCAAAAATGTTGTAAGTAGAACACTCAAACTTGCATTCTACAACGGAATTAAATGCTCAAATTATTAGAACTTTCATAAAAAGAAATTTTAGTTTGAACACTCCTAAGAATTTGATTCTTCTACTGTCACTATACTCTTTATATATGTTGAGGTTTTTTTTCTTTTTTTTATGGATAACTACAAAAATTTACCTTGTGATTTGAGAATTTTTCTTAATTATCCTTTTGTTTTTTTTTTTTCCCCAGAACTTACATTATAGTTTCATTTTCCTTAAAAATTTGTGTTTTTCAACACAAAGGAAATGATCTAATATAAAATCAATAAGTGAAAAAAAAACAATAATACTCATTTAACCTAAATACAATATTTCATCTATAATTTAAAGCAATTCTAACAGAACAGTGAAAATCCAATGCGAAAAAAGCACCAATTGGCAAAGTAGCATAACATAAAAAATCTGGCTCTTCAGTTACTTCTTCATCCTTCCTCGTATTAGAATGGCTGTAGAAGACAACCCTTTTGAACAGCCTTTAAGATTATTTTTGTCCCAAAAAAAAAAAAAAAAAAAAAAAAAAACAGCATCCAATAGTGGATAGTTTTCAAATTGTTCTTGAGCTCTGACACCCTTAATCAATTACTGGGTAAGTAAACTAAGTTCTATCGTTAGCTTTAAATTCTTATTTAAATGTTTTAAAGTAGAGTTAATGTGGTTATGATTGGGATTTTTTTTTTTTTTTGGTTATATAATTAGAATATTAAAATTGCAGTATCGCCTGGTATTTATAGTTTATTTTAGGGATAAATGCACTTTAATATCCTTTATAATCACAAATATTTCAATTGAGTTTTCTAAAATCAATTTGGACATATTGATATTTTCTATTTGAAAAATTATTTCAATGTGGTCTGATTACTTTAAATTTAACGGATTCCGTCAAACTGGGATCATATGCACCTCACATGATCCCTCAAAAATCATTTTTTATTATTTTTTAAATTTCATTTTTTTGTTTTGTGGGAGTAAAAGGAAAAAAAAAACACTTTAATAACTTCTAAAATCACAAAATTTCATTTTGGGTCCCTAAAATCAATTTTCTCACATTGATAAACAATATTAGATATTTAATAAAATCTAAGAATTAAAAAAAAAATTAGATGCTGATAAAATTTTGAAAACAAGATAAAAAGACAAGATAGTAAAAAGAAAAATTTCACAACATCAAAAAAATACCAAAGGCTCAAAAAAAAATCTGAGTCCAAAAAAATACTAGATGGCAAAAAAAATTTTGAAAGCATGATAAGAAATATTAGATATTAGAAAAAATTTCGAGAGTCTAATAAAAGTATCAAATGTTTAAGTATCCAGTATTTTTTTACCATATGATTTTTTCCATACTTTTAGATTTTGTTTTAACATCTAGTTTATTTTATTTTGGGTTCTCGGTATTTCTTTTTTTTAATATCTAGTATTCTTTGTAATTTTTTTGGCTTTCAAAATTGTTTGGATATCTGATACTTTTATGAAGCTCTCGGAATTTTTTGAATATGTGATTTTTTTTATTATACTTTAATTTTTTTTTTATTTTTTTTTTTTTTGCTATTTGCTATTTTTTTTTACTCTTAAATTTTTTTCAATATCTTGTATTTTTTTAAGAATGTCAAAATTTTTTTTTACTATCTGGTATTTTTGTAGCGTTCTGAAAATTTTTTTAGCATCTAATTTTTTTTTTTTTAGATCTTAAATTTTGTTAAACATCTAATATTCTTTATCAATGTGAAAAAATTGATTTTAGGGATCCAAAATGAAATTCAGTGATTTTAGAGGGTACTAAAGTATTTTTTTTTTCTTTTACTCCTACAAAATAAACAAATGAAATTTAAAAACTAATAAAAAATGATTTTTGAGGGTCACATGAGGTGTAGGTGACCTCAATTTGACGGAATTCATTAAATTTAACGCAATTAGATCACATTGAAATAATTTTTCAAATAGAAGGTATGAATGTGTCAAAATTGATTTTAGAATGTTCAATTGAAACATTTGTGATTATAGAGGATACTGAAATGCATTTATCCCTTTATTTTTTTATGTTTTGATATATTGCTCATGCCATTCCCCTTCGTTTTGTTATTTTCTTTTAGTAGATTTTTCTGGGAAACTTTTACATTTTTTATAATTATGAATAAATGATGATATAGTTGTTATTTTTTTTTTTTTTTCAATATTCATGAATATCAAATCATGTGGATTAGGTTTTGAAACTTGATTTATTGACTAATCAATCTTTTGCTAGATTTTGGATCATTACACAAAGTTTAACTTATATGGCACAATGACGGAGGTTTATTAGTTTGCAACTTCTTAATAATGATGTTTGTCAATCGGTACTTTGCCAATTCGGTGCTTGTTTGGCAATGGACTTCCACTGTTCTATTAAAGTTGATTTAAATCAAAGATGAAATGTTATATTTAGGTTATATGGATATTATTGTCTTTTAACATGTTCATTTTCTATTAAATTATTTATTTGTATTAAAAAACAGTAATTTGAAAGGAAAATGAAACTATAAAGTAAATTTCCAAAAAAAAAAACAAACAGAAGGATAATTATTAAAAATTCCTAAACTATAAGTTAAATTTTTTGTAGATATTCCTTTTTTTTTTTTCCTTTTTTGTTTTTACATAGGTTAAATTATAAGGGGGATGTTTTCTATCACAACTCTGCTGGAAGCTTGAAATTGGGTTTAAACAACAGAGATCATTGTTAATTAGCCTATCCCTTTGATTGAAGTTGTCCTCATATAAACACATAAATTTGATTCGAAATTTCCAAGTTCTTAAATAAATTTGTGTTATTAAAAGCTAAGAAGACAATTTAAGTCAAGGTCCTAAAAAAGAAGATGACAACAAATCAATTTAATCCATCCACTATACCAAACACCATAGTTTAGGACCCAAATACTACCCAAAAAAAAAATAAAATAAAATAAATTGGGAGTGGGAGTGCCAAATACTCTAGGATTAAGGACTAAAATGCCAGGAAAAAAACAAAAAAACTAATTTCAAATGGAAACATAGAAACGAGGAGCTGTGTGCATTCAATAATCTGAGTCTTGAATCCTGATGTTTGTTTGAGACAAAATTAAACCTTAGAACTTTTCGTAGATAAAAAAGTTATAATGAAGGAACAAATTCACTAATACTTTAAAAATTTTAAATTCCACCCCACATAAAGCCCATTCAAAACAATAATCCAACATTTTCTTTCCCTCCTCCAAAGTAAGCTACCTACTATATTAGGGCCCAATAAAGATCTACCAACAAGCATCGGGCCTCAATCCCCATGTAAAGAAACTGTGATTTTTTTTTTTTTTTAACTAATGAAGACTGCATTAAGCATAAAAGAAAAAGGGAACCTCAATAAAGGTTTGCCCTGCAATACAAGCCTTAGTTTGTCTGAGAGGATTTGGGCCAAAATATTTACAAGACATAAATTAAGAGTTATATCTGAATAAAACAAAACTTTATTATGCTTGATGGCATATCTAGCTGCTAGCTCAGCACAGAGGTTAGCTTCCCTTGGGGTCTAAGAGATCTTCCAGTCATTGTTCTTCATTTTTCTCTTTGAGAAAAACAACCGTCTCCCATGTCTCCCAAACACAAGTTTCGGAAACATCTTTAAGCTAGTTAACTACAGACTGTGCATCACATAGCCAATCCACATTCTTCTATTCGAACTTTTTTGCAAGATTAGTCGCCTACTCTATAGCTTTAAGTTCAGCACTTTCAACTCCCATGGGATTTATAGGTTTGATCGCTAGGAGTAAACTTTGTCATTTCTAGCTATCATGGCTATTGTTAACTTGTCTGGTATACAAGTTGCATTGGTATTGATGATAGGGGTGGTTCCAGTCTTCTTTTCTAGGCATAGCTACTGAAGGAGCCTTTGTTGGTGACACTGAGGCAAACTCCTCAACCATGCTCTCCCATCTTACAACTGTTTAGGTTAAAGGTCTCTTATCCTCGAAAAGTTTTTCATTTTGCATTTCCTAAACCATGTACAGAAAAGAGTCAAGCAGCAAGGAAGTAAAGTCTTTCCTCCCAACTTTGAGCAAAGCTTAGGGACAGATGACATGCACCATCTCACCAACTGAAGATCATTATTGCTGTTAACTGGGCTTGTTGCTGGGCATTGTAAGAATAAATGGGTAGCTGTTTGACTTTCAAAACCACACAGGGGGCAACTCGTATCTCTTTTCCTTGTTTTTTTGTATAAAAAAGACTTAAAAGGAAACACATCGGAGGCTAGTCTCCATAAGAACATCTTTAGCATTTCATGAATGTTTGCTACCAAAGTTTCTTCCAAAGGCTCTCTCAAGACTCCACAACAGGGGCTAGAATTTTGACGTAGCTTTCGACTGAAAAAACTTCATTGCTGCTTACTATCCAAAACAAATTGCCTTTAAGGTTGAACTTGTGAGTTTTAGTATTTTTGATAGCCTCTACTATCTTTAGGTCACATAATCTAGCAACTTTATTTTATCCCAATCTAAAGAAAGGGGATCCAGAATGTCAATCACTCTTCTAGCTTGGGTTTCCTCTGCTCCTTCTTTAACCTTTGGAGTTTTTGCATTGATATATCCATTGCCAATTTTGAAGCAAGAACCTCTCTTGATAATTTCTTTTGAATCAAGGATACTTTTCTAAGTAAAGGAGTCTCTAACTTTATATCTGCATCCAAAAAAAGACTTATTATTCAAATATTTGTCTCTCATGAGCCGTGTCCAAAGAAAATCCTCTCCCTTAGCTAGCTTCCAATCAAGTTTTGTAAGAAGAGCTGAATTGACGTCTTTGAATCTCCTAAATCCCAGACCATTGCAATTCCTAAGTTTACATAAGCTGGCCAAATCCTTAAGCGCAAGAAAGCGACCCTTCCCTACCTTCAACTGCCACTAAAACCTCCTAACTATTCCATCTAAATTATTATAGATACTACTTAGGATTTTGAAGATCGACATAGTGTAGACTGAGATAACCATTGCCACTTATTTTATCAAAGTAGCATTACCTGCTTTTGAAAGAATCTTCTTTGCCAACCTTCTAATTTACTTTGTACTCTATCCTTTAGTATGCTGAACTCCTTGTATTTATTTTTACCAAAATTAGAGAGTTTTCTAGGTAGATTGAGCCAGCCTTCATTTCCTTGAAACCCAATGTGACAGCCCAGACCATTCGGATACGATATTATCCTCTTTAGGCCTGGGGAATCCTTTTACAATCCAGCCCTTAGGGTTTTAAAAGGCCTCGCAAAGGAAAGGTATCCACACGCTTATAAGCCATACTTCGTTTCACTTTCCAACCGATGTGGGATCTCACAATCCTTCCCCCTTAGGGTCCAGCGTCCTCGCTGGTACACTGATTTGGGTCCTACTCTGATATTATCTGTGACAGCCCAGACCACCCGCATATGATATTGTCCTCTTTGGGCCTGAAAAATCCTCTTACAACCCAGCCCTCAAGGTTTTAAAAGGCCTCACAAGGAAAAAGTATCCACATACTTATAAGCCATGCTTCATTCCCCTTTCCAACCGATGTGGGATCTCACACCCAACTGCTTCCTTATCTGATTCTTGGTCCTCCCAAGTATGTTTTTTTAGAATAAAATTTGAGACTTTTCTAAGTTTGGTTGCTGTCTAGAACATGAACTATAAAGTTTTGGAATCTTGTCTATCTCCTTCACATTTTGAGGGTTGGTCCGATAAGCAATTAACAGATCATTGGAATAATGAAGATGCGAGACAGCAGTTGCTTCTTTATATATTTTAATCACTTGGATATTAGCATTGTCATCCACCAGCATCGAAAAGATTTCAAAAAAAGAATAAAAATGAATGGAGAAAAGATATCTCCTTGTCAACTCCCTCTTTCAGAGGTGAACAAATATGTTCTGCTATCACTTAACAAGATGTCAAATTGCACAGAGCTTATGCAGCCAAAAAACAACCTTTTAAATCTTCTAAAAATCCCCATAACTTCAACATCTTCATAATGAAATCCCATTCAAGCCTATTATAGGCTTTTTTTCATATCTATTTTAATTAACATTAGTCCATTTTTTTCTTTATGAGAACAAACTTTACAAGTCACCTCTTATGCTACCACTGTATTTTCTACGATCCATCTTCCCTTATGAAGGCTCTTTAATTTGGTGATATTATTTTAGGCAACAGTAGTTTAAGCCTTGAAACAATGATTTTTCCACGATTTTATAAGTGAAATTACAAAAGCTTATAGGTCGAAATTAATTGAGGTCCATAGTAATTTTGGATTTTGGGATAAGGACCAGCAAGGTTTTATTTATTCCTCTTATGATTGTCTTGGTCATGAAACATTCTTGAACCATCCTCATAAGTTGTTTTTTCACTGTATCCTAGTGGGTTCTAAAGAAAGGCCTTGGAAAACTGTCTGAGCCAAGGGTCTTTAAAGGATGCAAACCCCCAAATAGTTTTCCTTATCTCTTCCTCTGTTTGGATCATCATTAGATAAGTGTTCTTCTCCTCACTGATATACCTTTCTCCTAGCTCTTCAAACTCTCTTGAGAAGGGAGAATTGGATGTGGTGAATAGTTCTTTGAAATCCTCCATAAAATATTGGCTAATCTGGTCCCTGTTATGTAGCTTTCATTTCCTTTCTTTATGAATTCAATCTTGTTTCCTCCTTCAAACCAAAGTGCTTATATGAAAGAACTGGATATTACAATCGCTTTCTACTAGCCATGTCTCTCTTGATTTTTGCCTCCAAATACTTTCCAGCCTTGCTCTTTATTCTCTTAGCTGCTTTTGAATGTTGGCTTACTTTGCTCAATCTTCTAGATTTCTAAATTGGATATCTCCCAATTCTTTTTCTAACACCTTTATCTTCTCTTGAACATAACCAAAATGAGTCTTGTTCCATTTCTTGAGGGCTAAATTTGTATTGTTCAATCTTCTCATGATTTTGTGAGCCATCATCCCATCCCTCGGTTCTTCATTCCAAGCCTTCTTTACAAACTCAAAATTTGAGATTTCACTTACTCAGGCTTTAAGGAATCTGAATCGTCGTCTTTGCTTAGAGTTTTCCTTATAGGTGGTAAGTAAAAGAGGTGAATAATCCAATTGTTCTATTGGTAAATTACTAATTTTTGCCTTACTGAGCAAAGATAATCACCCCTAATTGGCCAATCCTCAGTCTAGACATTCCTTGATGTAAGCATTCCCTTCTTGCTTGTTCTCCCAATGAACCTCTTCCCTGAAAAACCTAAGTCTACAGCTCCTACATTTTAAGCAAACTGCTTTAAGAAAGAGTGTTTTCTCCAGCAGCTTACTCCTTCAATTTGTTTAGATTCATTGATGATTTTATTTAGATCCTAAATAATAAGCCAAGATAGATTACCATCTAAAATTATATCCTCCAATTGTCCCCAGAAAATAGGTTTCTGCTTTTGATAGAGTGTCATAACCTCTAAAAAATCGTCATATCTCATCTCTGTTATCCTTTTTAAAAACTCCACTGATGATACGGTCCACACTCCATTTAATCTCCACTTGATCTCTATTTTCCACATAAAAATCATTCCTCTAGCCCAACATTTAGTTCTGCAATTTCGAAATTCTTAAGACCCAGCAACATACAAATTTTAACATCTTCATCTTTGACGCCTTAATTTCTATTAGTAGGAGGTAATGGGGGCTATATTTTCTAACCAAGCTTCATAGAATATTCAAGGTATCACTCTCTTCTATTTCCCTACAATTCCAAAAAAATTGGTTTCAATTACAAAGGGGGGGAGGGGAATGATTCAGCCCACCTCCTTGTCCAATTGAAAATCCTAATTGGGGGACTACCCTCTCTCACAAGTTTTTCTGGTCAAACCTGTTCTTTGTGAACTTTTCCTTGCTGCTTTCTTCCAATTTCTTGTTCTCATGCTACTTCCTTCATTCATTCCTGGTTGGAAAATTCCTTCTGAGAATTTTCCTATATCTAACTGAAACCTCGGGGTTCTTTGGAATTCCCTTTCAGGCTCCTGCAAGATGTTTTCTTCTGTCACCATATGTCCTTCAAAACTCTCACTTAACAGCACTTTTTTGCAAACAATTTCCTCTGTATCCTTGGGCTTCTTTTAAAAAGGTAGGATAACAAAGGTTGGGCTACTATTTTAAACCTTCTAGGGCTAACTTCTTTTCTAGCTTTTCTTGAGCCGCTAAGCCCATCAAATCTGATTGGTTCTAGTATTGGCCCGTTAGAGCTCAATTTTCAAGATCATAAAGAGAAAGATAATTGATTAACTCTGTGACCCACTTACCAAGTATCTATGGTTCAAAGTTGGATAGTCTGACCTAGTAGCAATGCAGCATGAATCTTGTTCAAATTCTTAGAGCAATTTGAATCCAGGGTTTGTTTTAAAGAATTTAATTCTAGGCACATTTCCAAAGCTAGATGTAAATCCTCCATAGGTCTATATTTACTGCTACCCTCGAGCGCCAAAATCTTCCCTTATCTTTTGCCTCTTTGACAAATGTCAAACTGCTAGTCCATCAGGCTGTCAAAAACCTCTCTTCCTTTTCTAAACTGTGTTCGTACCTTTTTATCTTCCGAAGTATTAACAAAAAGGAAACTTCCGCCGTGCTCCACCCTGAGCCAAAGGCTATATAGCTTGGCTGTGATGCTGTTTGTAATAGTTATGGTGGTTGAGTTTTCAAATGACATGATTTAACTTCCGACATTTATAGCAAAAATCAGAAAGTTTTTTGTATTTGAACTGAATCCATCTTTCATCTCCATCCTCTTTGTCCTGGAAGAAACCTAGTGGAAGGGGATTGTGAATCAATAAATTAACCTTGAACTTTAGAAACCACTATCCAACTATGCATTTACTGGAAATTGAACTCTTGTGGATCGAACCTAACATATTTCCTATTTGCTCCACCGTCTCTTCATGGCAATAGATCGAAGATAAACCGTGAACTTGAATTGTGAAAGTAGTGATTTCAAAGGAGATTTCCTCCAAAGCCACATTCGAAGGCCGTTCTTTGAGGATTAGGTCAGCCCCATCGATGGACCAAGGCCATACTTTGAAAATACTTTCTTTTTCTCCCTTTGATCCAAAGAGGAACGTGAAGGTGTTTTCCTCAATCTTTTCCATCTTAACTGTAGTGTTCACCCAACAAATCTTTGGGATGATTTCAGCGAGTTTGTATCTTCTGAAGCTTCTCATAGTTAAAAGTTTTCCCACTAGAGTCCACTCCAAAAAATTGCTTTCATTTCTCGTTTTGGGTTTTAATATGAGTACCCTTAATGATTTTTGCATGGTGTTCAGATTCCTTCTTTAGTTCTCTATGCGTTCGCTTAAGAAGATTGGCAAGCTGGACTAGATAGAAAACTTCAGAGTTTCCATATTAATAATTTGCAATAGTATGAACGCAATAACTAAGCAACAGAAGGTTCAAGAGCGCAAATCATCAAGCAATGGTGAACTTGAAACAGAGCCGATTGTCCATAGCCACATTCCCTGACTCCACTTCTGTGGAAGTAGTATTTGTTTTCACCAGCCTCCATCTAAAGCATTTTGTATGTATCAGGAAAATTTTCTGTGAATTAATGATAAATCTGAGAAAAGGATTGATGAACGCAGGTGTTCCAAAGCGCCTACGACTTCTCCCAAAAAAAAAAAAAAAAAGAAAGAAAGAAATTGTTATGTTTCTTCACCATTTTAAACGAAAACAACATAATTTAAATAGATTAAGGTCATTTTTGGTTATCTTACCAAGTTAAGAGCGTAGCCAATCGAATGAGTCCCATATGGAAAGAAGATAAAATAGAGAGGGGATGAATATGGTCACAAATAGAGAGGAATATGGAAAGGGCAATATGGTCATAAACAGAAGGGATAGGTGGGCTATCATAAACAGTTTTTTCTTTTTTTCTTTTTTCCTTTTTTTTTTTTTTTTTTTGGGTATATAAACTCATAAAAGTTAAAATGATGGCTAATGTTGCATTTGTTGTAGGTCTTTGATTAGTGAGAAGTGTGAAAAATTTTGATTTTGAATTTCGTATGGAAGTTTATACTTGATTTAACAGCCGAGACATTAGGCTAAGGGTGCACTTTGAGATCGATTTTGTCGGTTCAAATTTACCAAATAGAAATAGCTGATTTTCTATAAGCAAAAAGTAATAAATGTTATTATTTTGTTAAAAGCCATTTTGCATCATTTAAGAATAACTTCGATAACATCATTTCAAGTACGAATGGCCAAAACTTTTAAGCTTTGGAAAGATCATCCAAAGTAGTTTTCATCGTCCAGACATCAAAATAAAGCACAAGAACTTAGCAGAGAACAGCAATCCTCAGGGCAAAGTACAAAATCCAAGCCTAGTTTATCTTGTAAACTGATGATAGAAATGCCAACAAAATATATCAACAAAATAAAAAATTTTAAAAATAAATAAATAAATAAAAGGAAGTAGCGGCCATAATGAATCAGAAACCATGGTTCAGATTCC
The DNA here is from genome assembly GCF_031755915.1 of Ziziphus jujuba. NCBI lineage: Eukaryota > Viridiplantae > Streptophyta > Magnoliopsida > Rosales > Rhamnaceae > Ziziphus > Ziziphus jujuba. The sequence continues at coordinate 19,852,147 of NC_083387.1, forward strand.
TTAATTTATCAGTCCCAAAACAAGAGTCCCAACATTAGTGCATAAAGAATTAAGAACCTAACTCAGCTTAACAGCTTTATTTGAGAAAATTTGCATAAGCAAAACATTCAATCGATAATATATTTCATCAAATGTGAAACAAAAAATTTAAAAGAAAAAAAATCTGGGCTCTGTGTCAATAGAACAAGGAAAATCCCAAACGAAATTCCCGTCACAGCAAGCTGGAAAACCAAAAGGAATAGGAAGAAGAGAAGCATACACAAGGCTAAATACAAAAATACATCACAAACATCCAGTGGTGGTAATGCAATACTACAGCACACAAGGAAGAAGAAACCAGCCCCATGATCGTATCATCATCGATGAATCGCACTAACAGCTGCTGCTCTTGAATAAGAAATTGCAAATACGAAGAGAGAAACTACTCAACTAGAACGCACTCCAATTATCAGAACCTCTTTTTGGAGTTTCACCCCAATTATCAGAACTTCTTTTCGGAGTTTCACTCCATAAATCAGAACCACCTTTCGGAGTCTCACCCCAAATATCTGAACCTCCTCTCGGAGTTTCACTCCAAATATCAGAACTTCTTGGGGTTTCACCCCAGTTATAAAAACCACTTCTTGGAGTTTGACTCTCCAGTGTCGACTTAAATGGCCCTGATGATCCAAAAGGATCCGAGTCATCAAATGATGGGAAACCATGACCTTGATCAAAGTCTCTACTGCTGCGCATTGAATCAAATCGCGAGATCGTCTCCTTTTGATTGAATAATCCTCCACCATCATGTGTGCTGAAAGAATCAAACCTAGAGAAACTGTCAAAAGAGGGTTCTGAACCATCCTTGTATCTCGGTGGAGAATTGCTAAAATTGTATTGCGGTGTGCTAGGAACTGAATCGTCAAAACTGAAGGGGCGGCTGTTCTGGGAATAGCCACTTGCCTGTGATGACCCAGTTTTTATAGGGTTCAAGCCAAACTCACCAGTACCAAAGTAGTCATTATTTCCCTCGTGATCCATATCCTATAAAATAAATTATTAGGAGCAATTAATAAATATATAAACAAGCATAACTAGGTTTAACTGCCAATCACCAATCAAACAATTCATAATGCAAAGCAGGGCATGAATCAACAAAGTACATATCAATTGGCCTAACCCGGCATATCAAACAAAGATACAGAAACTAAAACCTAAAAAGTGCCCCATATACGTGCAGTAGAATATATTGTACCAGGAATAGGAAAAAGATAGTGTGAAACTACTGTCAGCCACAAATTGTTCAAATTAACATCAGCTCCAAATTGTTCAAAGATATTTTAATAGCATGCAAACATATTGCTAAACCACAATTATATGCAAGGATATAAGTTTATACTTTAAAGCATTCCCTTGAACAATTTATGCATTTTCTTTTTCTTTCTCAACAATCCCAATATCTTCTACAAAGGACATTTGCAACCAAAAAGTTATGCATCTACTTTAATATTGAAAATTAAAAAATCTTTACAAGCTGATAATTCCTAAACGAACAAAACTTGCCACTTCTAGATTTACAGGTGAGTTCAATTAAGCTCCTTGTTATAACAGGCCCAAAACAGTTCGATCAATCCCTTTATATAGATAGCTATAGATAGCTAACAATGAGTTTGGTTGCAAAAGAAAAGTTTGGACGTTGTTTGCTTGGAGTAACCATCACCACTTACATCAGTAATTGAACCCATCAAAACTAAAAAAGTGTATCCAAGTAAATTTTAATTAAAAGTTAGCCAAGGAAGAACCATTTTACAAAAAATAAGTTCAATATTGTCAAAGTCACTAGAAAGTATTTAACCACAGATGAATAAGGCAATCTTAGTTTAACCAGGTGAAATCTAACAAGTCCAACTAGTTGGCCCTTTTTCTCTGGTTTAATTTGAAAAATGACACGTCTCACACAACCAATTGCCAAATGGTCACAACCATATACAACTAGGTGTAATAAGCATGGGCCATACTTGATATGCATGACAAATGCATAATTACTAAGGCAATCATACAGCAAGATCTATCTAAATTATGCCACTGTTCAATACCCAAAAAAAAGATAAAATAAAATGCTCCCATACCTTCATGTGACCAACTGAGTTAAAACCCCAGACAGAATCAATGTCATCATTAGCATCAAATGTTCCCTCCCATGCTGGTTCATCAAAACCCTTGTCACCAGCAAACAAAGAACCAGTATCCCCACGTTCACTGAAACAATAATAGTAACTCATCAACAACAATAAATATCAAAAGTCTTAAGGATTTTCTAATTTCTCTACTTTCTTGATTTAGAAGGATCTGATCTAAATAAAAAAGATCATCCTCTTTAACTATTATCCAAACTATTAATGTAGATGAATAACAAAGACATTTACCAGTTAAGATACTAGCAAATGACTTAAAAATACCTGTTTGTCTCCTTGTTACGAGGAGAGGCATCTGTACCAACACTCTTTTCAAAGTTTGAATCCACAAATTCTTTAGATGGACTTGCAATAGCACTTCTAGCAAATGGACTGTTAGGAGCACTTTTTACATTGTCCTCCTCATTTTTATTATACGCAGATCCATTTTCAACCACCCGTTCATCTGCTTTATGCACATCATCAGATTTAACATCTGCATTAGGTGAAGAAGAATCCACTTTATGCGGATCATCTGATTTAACATCTGCATTAGGCAAAGCAGCAGTTGTTGGACTCCCAACCGGGGGAGCTTCTTCATTCTGAGGCAGCATGGATTTCTGTTTTGGAGGTGCTATGACATTTTGAACATCAAGAGTGAGCTCCTTGACAAAAGTGAATCCTGAAAAGTAAAATTAAAATAATTGATAACTTCACTCATGATGAAATGATATACCCCTGCTCTACGTATAAATGCAAGCAGTAAACAAGGAACAGAAGAGGAAAGTAGCAGTGTACAGCAATCATGAAGAAAAATATGCAAAAAGAAGAAAATAAAATTAAAAAAGGATCAATTCCAAAACAAACATTAATGAACTTACAAAGGACAAATAAAAACAGGCAAACCAGTATGAGCTCTTAATTACAGGCACTAAATGCCAAGTTGCCAACCACAACCAAATGCTTGATGAGTTAAACAATAAAAGGGCAGCAGCAAAATATGCATGATATTGTCACTCTACTTGAACTGAGATGACAGGATGAACTGAAATAACAGGATGTTCTGTATCATGGTGTAGCAGTATAATACTGGTAGTATTCTTACAATGCAGATAAATTTGTTCCAATGTAAAAGTCATTTTGGCATACCTTCATCTTCAAACTTGTCCCAATCTTCATCCCAGTCAGCAGCTCCTACTTGGATACCAGGTTGCCATCCTTATTTTGTGAGAGAAGATAGAACACAAACAAAATATTCAGGTACCCATGATCAATAGAATGTTCAGCAGTAAAATATAACCAGAAACAGAAATTGCACATCCAACAAAACCCAAGTAGGCTGAACGCTGTGAACCACTGAAACCAAGAAAAGAATAAAGAACCCAAAAACTTGGAAAGCACACGTAGATGACCATCCAAACATCAGCATACACATAACAATGTTAATTTGAACACTGTTACATGCTTAGTATTTCAAAAAACAATCAGATCTTTCAACAAGAGTTAAACCAGTAAACTTAAGTCACTAAATCTTTTAATGGGAAGAATGACTTTGAATCAAGTCATAATTGCTCAGACATGCATATTAAATATATACATACACATAAAATTTTCAGCTTTTACTACCTATCAATTAAGGTCACAGTCATTATTGCTCAAACACCTGATTCTATGCCAAACAAATTCTGTATGTAACTCCTCAGAAAATGTAATAAATGAATTTTCCAAAATGTGGCTTATATGGTACAAAAACTTATGAAAATCACGGTAAAACCATCAAAATATAAGTAATTTACTACAACTATAGGAAATTCAAGAAAAAAAATAAGACTATAAATCATACTAAGTTTTATCTAATCCTTCCCCATTTCCATTTAATATCTAGATACTTAAATTACATTGCGCATAATATTTGTTCACAGTCCAATAGTTATATGTGAATACTCAAACCCCAATTCCTTCCCCACTTTTGCATTACATTCCCAACGAGTAAATCTTATGGTAGTCATCCAAGCCATCACCATTATACCCCAACAAGTAAAAAAAAAAAAAAAAAAACCTTTGATTCATGAACTCACAACCAAAATGTTTTAGGGGCTTTGTAAAATAAAGCAGCACACCTCAAGTTTTATTTTTCTTCAAAGAAGGGCATACAAAGTTTAGAGATATTGATGGATCAATTAAATTTTCATTGAATTTGTCAAGCGAACTACAAGGGAGAAATCTAAAACCAAATCTCTTTGTTAAATTAATAAGAAATATGTTTTTCTTTTGGAAAAAAAAAAGGGTATTTGATCAAAAATACCAAAGAATTGCCACACACCCTATTCATTCATCCAAATTTTATTATAGCATAAACAAGAGTTGTAAGAAGTAAGAACATGGTTGCAAGAAGATATAGTCTCTTCAGCTTGGCAGTCAACCACTTTTTGAATAAATTTACTATTCTAAACCAGTATAAAGCTAATTTTACTTATTTAGTAAGAAACTACAGATTTAATAGTTGGCCAAGTTTTCAGGCAATGACCCTATCATCACAGTCAGGTGACCTTGTCTGGGATGCTCTTGCTTAATAAGATACTTAGGCGGCACAGAAATCAGGTTATGGAACATGGACATAAAAAAGGCCTTTTTTCCATGGAAAGGTTATCTTTTAATACCACTTGCTTACATAGAATATCTTGGTGGTAAAAATCGGTAAAGAAACTAATAAAATCCCCACTAAACTCCCAGGATATGAAATAAACTTACCAAAGGGAAGCTCAGTCAATGTCACAGGTTTTCCACGTAATCCATACTTCTTGCAACGCTCATTGAGAGATTTCACAAGCTCATCTAGCTCTGATTGGATACGATCAACACTAACCTGAAAATTTTAGCTCACAACTTAGACAAGTTTTCAAAAGAATTGTTCATTGCCCAGACAACTTTGATTTTACCTGAAGAGCACCATCAGCACCGCCATTCTGTTCCATCTTGACAATTGCCTGATATAACTCCATTTTTTTCTCCTATATATATATATCAAATATAATAGTCCGACTTAAACCAAACTAATTTGAATTGGGGAAAAAAAATAATGAAAAACTAAAAAAATACATGAAAAAGAAAAAAAAAAATGCACATACATATGCACAAACAAAAATAACAACTTAAAAAAAAATTGAATAATGACATGAGGAAGTGGTCAGGGTTGGTAGGAATTAAAAGGAGGAAAAATAAATAAACTAGTAGATGATAACTGGAAAGTAAAGGAACCGGTATTTACTAATTCATCGCTTAAAATTTATGTATGATAAATATATTAGTTGAAAATTTATAAGAAAACAAAGTCTGAAAGATATTTTAAAAATGGAGTCAGCAGTCACACAAAGAGAGGATATTAGCTAAGGTAGAAGATCATTATATACCTCTAAATATTATAAAAGAGAAAAGAGGATACGACTTTGGTCATGAATTCAAACAGAACAGTGATGGATACCTGTATGTCACGAAATGTAGCTTCTTCAATAGTCAATTTGGAAGCCACATCTCCACCTTGTTTGTATTTCTCTTCGTATTTCCTCGAAAGGGACTCAACCTGAAATATGTATACTGTTGCTAAGCAAATTGTAATAATCAAAATAAAGGCGACACATGCAGACCAAAGCAAAGAAAGAGATACCTCGCGTTTATCTGCAGATATCCTTTCCATTATCTCATTAACGCGATTGTCGCATCTACTCTTGTATAGAACCTTGAACCAGAGAAAAAAAAACAAAATCAGTGAGAAAAGTAATTTCATATCACTGCATCCATCGCCATTTAGGAAACATGTGAAACTGCTAACAAATTACTCAATAACACTTATTCACAAAACCCAAAATGTGAAACTAAAAACCACCATGTCTACACAATAGTGACCTACAATTAATAACATAATTATTTCATATGCTGATATGAGTTGAACATCATTCAAAAACTTTTTAAGCCCTTACATAATGAATTCAACTTGGAATAAATTGCAATCTGGCCACTCCTCTTAGATACAGATTTAAACGATGTAGATAGCACAAAAGGTCCTTTTTCTTCTCCCTGAAGCATGCCCATCAACACTAGGATCTATATTTTGTAAGCATTGCAGTGCATGAACCATCACAATGTATAGGAAAATTTATTTTCCCACTCAACAAAACTCCTCAGTTGTTAAAGGTTATAGTCATTCAATGGCATAATGTTCTTCACAACACATCCAACCTTATTTTAAATACTTTTATCATACACCTCTGCCAAAGGTAAATAAATGCAAAGAAAGACTCATTCCTAAATTGTTTGAAAATGTCTTAACTTTTGAAAGCTAAAAGGTCTACAATCCATCAACATGTAACAACATAATTCATAAGCAAGTATAGAGACTCTCAAAGATTCGGAATAAAATACAACCAATCTATACAAGCATAAATACAAAAGGATGAGCACCAAAAATCAGGCTACTTACAAGTTCCTGCATTTTTGTGCGGTAAAACTCGATTTTCTGTTGTGAATCCAAAATCTCTTTCTCCAGTTCTTCTACCTTCAGGAAACAAATGGAGTCAGTTAAATGGATATTCGCATGCTAAATCAAAATCAAACTCATAAAAAATGAAAATAAGAATAATATATATATATACATATCTTGACAATAAAGAGATACAAATCAATCTAAAAATGGAAGAAAATTTATCCAAGAGCACACCATTTTCAAAAGATATATAGAATCCTCCTCTACTTAAGAAGGCAATAACTGAGAAGAAATAATAATGGACTTTAATGCCACAACTAAACTTATTATCTTAGCTTTGTTCTAACACCCCTAAGTGAAAGGAAGAATAGAAGCGAGCCACAGGGAAACCAGCGTTGTGACCATGTTGTTCCATGATCTATATATCTTATCAATAATAAAAACAAGGTTTTTGACAAATAAGCTAATTACCAATGAGGTGAAGCCTGCAAAAGATTTCAACTCAGAGCAAGTGCAAAGGCACAAGAAAAAAGTGCAAAATGCAACAAAACAACTAATTTTTGCAGATATTGCAAAATTTTTAGATGCATAATCTATTAAAGAAACCAAAACTCTTAAGCCATCAGGAACATGGCTCAAAAAGCAAATTTAGACAGGAACATAGTAAATGCCTTCTTATCAGCTTCCGTAGCTTCTTTGAACTTTGCATTAAGCAAATCCTGCTCCTCTGTACTCAATTGATCTATGAGGTGTTTCTCCAACACTGGCACTTTGGACTTCGGTTTATCAGTCTGGGGCCCTTCATCAGCATGAGGAGCAGGAACTGGCAACGGGGGTCTCGGTCCACCTGGAGGCACCATGTGACGAGCACCAGGACCAGGGATCCCTTGCTGTTGTTGATAACCTTTTTAGAAGACAAACAAAATGTTAATAAGAAGATACAAATTTTCCATAGAAACAGGATGACATTGGAAAAAAAAAAATTTTAAAAAATAAAAAATAAAAAAAACAACAACAAAACAAAAAGAAGCTGATTAATTTCATGATAGGATACCAGATGGAGGTCTCCATGCTGCAGTGCCAGTGCTGCCATAATTAGTTGTAGATTGTAAAATACTAGACAACTCAAATATGATGTTGCTTGGAAGTGCTGCAGGAAGAGGACGTCTTTCCCTATATCGCTCCATTAAATATAAAGCAATACAAAACTCCTTGAGAGATAGCATACTATCGTTATCCTGATCAGATAAGTCCCACACCTGCTTTAAAACCTCTGACAGATGTAAACAATGTGTAATGGTGAGATAAAAAGATGTGTGCTCATTAAAACTTTCCCAAAAGAAACAAACTGCACAAACATATTTATACATGCAAATAACCACTTAGATCAAAAGACAGGATCTAACCATAACCAGCACTGTGCCTACAAAGATTCACCACTCAGAGGATAGGAAGAATAAGAATAATATAAGTATTTAAATCTTGAGATTCTCCAACACTGCTTTCTAAGTTGGAAACCTAATTAAAATACATGCTAGTAAGTATGCTAAGCTTTGAAACTAGCTGAATGCCAAATAAGAACCTAAATTCATAGCAATCCACTACATAAAAAGTAGACCTGTGTTGTGTAGCTTATGCACACTCATGAAGGTATTAAAATATATAACCACTACAAACCACATATTAGGTACAACACATATAATACATGAAAATAATCCAGCAAAACTTCTCAAAAAGAAATTCACATATACATAACACCTGGCATATTTTATGTTTATATATAGCATGAGCTTGAATGCCACCAATACTAATGGTATAATTGGGACTCGTACGTGAAAAGCTAAGCATAGAACTGCAACATCGATTCAAAAATTAAGGTAACAAGAACTTTGAAATTATGGTATCTATTTTACTACCCAAAGGAGTGGCAATATTGATTCACCAAACAGAAAAATGCAAAATAATACCCCTAATAACAATATTGTCTTCTGGGACAAATTTCACAATAAAATGGAGTTCTACCTCTAGGTAATCTCCAACTAAGAAATAGGTTGCGTGCTTGTTCACCAGTTATTTTCCCATCTCTGTCTGTGTCTACTTCCACGAATACTTTGGTGTACTTCTGAACATCAGTCTGTGAAATCTTAGGCCATGGCACCTGGGACTGACCGGAAGCAGAGTTATCAGCTCTGACTGAAGCTCCAGTTGCAGCAGATGTAGAAGTAGTTTGAGATGAAACATGTTGGTTTTGTTTCACAAGTGGTGGGCCTTGATGCAAATTACCACCAGAAATTTGTGTCATCAATGAACTCTGCAGAGAATCAACAGAAGTTGGTCTTACAGACGGGGTCCCAGCAGATTGTGGAATAGCTGATGAGACTGGCATGCTGCTTGCAGAAAATGCATGAGAAGAGACATCTTGCTTTGGTTGAGAAGGGGTTGCAGAAAACACATCACCTCCAAAAAATGAGTTAGAAGCAAACCCATTACCAGAAACATCCAGCGCTTTAGCATCCTTAGCTGGTGGTCCTGATGGTTTCAATCCAGAAGCTGTCTGTGGTCTAGGTGGTAATGAAGCTGTTGGACCCGATGATACCAGCCCAAACCCATCTATACCCGTGGAGGGACTAATACCTTTGTTTGGAACTTGTGAAGAAGTTGCTGTTGGAGCTCCACCAGTTCTTCCACCCACCCAATCATTTGACATATTCGAGTTTGGAGGCCGAGGCCCTCCCATGGTACCTCCCCTGGGAACTCCTTGACTAGCAAGACCATGTGTCAAGTGAGAAGCTGAAGTAGATGTGGGTAGTGGAGGCTTCATGACATGTTGCTGGTTCATATTCACATTTGGCTGTAGTCCTCTGTTCCCAAGATTTTGGGACATTGGAGCAACAGCAGTACCCTGAGCAGCAGTTGGTGCTGCTGGAGTCGAATTGGGTTGAGGTGCAGGCGTGGCTGTAAGATTTATTTGTGGAGGAGGTATTTTAGCTGCAGCCGGGCCATATAATGCCGCTTTAACCATTTCAGGTGTGAGTTGCCGCTTACTTTGAGCCACAGTAACAAGTCTAAGGGCATTGTAAAACTCTGCCCGACCAAGGAAACCGGTCTGTCTCTGATCAGCATATGCCCATATCTGCCAAAACCCAAGAACCAATATAAACTATAACAAACCTTAAAAGACCTAAAGAATGGCTTGATGTTCTCCATCTTATGATTTACAGTAACGTATGTAAAAGCTGGAAAATATATATTAACCCTCATTTATTATGCAATGATATTGCAACCTGCACATTTAGAACATTTAAGAAAATATATTCTGGAGCCAAAAGCTTAGTACTCCTACCTGTGAAATCTACAATTTCCAATCAAGATGACTAGAGAACCATCTCTCACTTAATACACAACAATTCAAATTGTTTGAGTGTAGTATTATTTAGATATTGAACAGAATAAACATCAGATATAGGTTTGCACAACTACAGGTCTACCACAACACTAACATAACTACAGGTCTACCACAATACTAACATATTGCTGCAGAAATCTATCCAAGTAAAACAGCATATCTAGGATGACAAGTAAAAAACAATCTACCAATGACCCAAGTTTAAAAGAGAAGCCAATGAAGCACATAGATAGAAAAACCATAAAATTGAAATAAGAAAATTCTACATAGAGGATCTTACATGAAACCTATCTTATAAGTGACAATCTCACTAATATTACTCCCTAAAGCCTCTAACCTATTCCATTTGTTTCAATCAATCCAATCAAAAACAACTCGAATTAATCAAATCATATACGACACTGATAACCAGAGCAATTTAAAGATTCAAATCCGACCACACAATTAGGTTACACAAAGCTAAGATTTATCACTTGAAAACACAAGTAAAACTAACAATTGCAATCAAATTCAACACAAAGCGCATCCCCATCAACATCAATCACAAGGAGCCACTACAGACACACTCATACGCACAGATACATACACATATACATATACAAACAAAGATACATAGATATAGAAAGAGAGCGAGAGAGAGTACCTGCGCAAGAACCTGCTTAGACAAACCAGAGCCTTGGAAGAAAGCGACAGCTTCATTTCCACTTATCCGTCCATCGTGGTCCAAATCGGCTCGCTGGAAATACACATCGAAGGGATCGGCATTCGCCACCGGGTTCTGCCCCGAAGCCATGGATGGATTGCGATTCCGCAGATCAGAGCATGAAAATCAGCCACACAATCTGAAGCGCGGGTGCACGTGAAATCATGGACAGTAAGAAGCACAGGAACAATCAGAGAAAAACAAAAACACCAGAAGAGAATGGAGCAGAGAATCAAAGCCCTATTAGAAAATCTATAATTTCTAGGGAATTCAATACCCTTTTTCTCTTCCTTCGATTTAGAGCGAACAGAAAGAAACAAGAGACGGACACACGGAAAATTTTGTCGACGATTTTTGATTTTCTGTTTTGTAGGACGAAATTGCTACGTGTTTCTTTGCGGTATTTCAAAACTACCACTGGCCCGGTAACCCGGCCCATTAGGTACAACAAACATTTATTATAAATATTAAAAAAATCATTTTTTAGAATATATCATTGAAAAAAAATTTTGAGTTTTGGGGTGAGAATAAAGAGAATAGAAAATTTCATAATTTAAATGCTTTTTATTTAATTTGTTAATTCAATATTACACATCCATATCAATACCAATAAGTTTTTTAATATAAAAGATTAATGACTATTTGGCTCCGAGCAATAAAGAAAGACCATGTTAAGAATTTATTTTTACTGGTTGAAACATAATTTACCATTTTCATTTTACAAAATGGGTTCATAAAAAATTAGTTTTAAAAATAATTGTTTTTCACTTGGGATGTGGATTTATTTGTTTTAAAAACAAAACAGTATATATTTATATGAACAAAAGAAATTCTCATATAACGAGTAGACTAGATTAAACAAGCTTCAATGTAATCATTCACCTAAGATACAGTTTCCTCTAGCATAGTGCATAATCTTGAAATTTTTTTTATTTTCCTCTGTCACTTTCTTCTTCTTAACCTATAGTTGCTCTATAGTCTATACTCAATCACCTTAACTACTTGCATAATCAGGCAACATTCGTTGAAACAGACCAAGTATAAAACCTAGTGAATTCCAAACCATTCATAATTATAAATTGCAAACATGGAAATATGCAATATGAGCCAATCCTTTTGCCTGGTTTCCATGATTCAATCTTTGTCCAATATATATATATAAAAATATGTTTTCTTACATAGCATCCTTGTTGGATTTTTCACATACAAGGCACAAAAACAACTATGTCTTTAGCAAATAGTTGAAATTTAAAAAGTATTTAAACTGTCAAGGAGTCAATATTATTTCTTTAGACTCTCAAATAGTCACAATATGTGTTCTAACTCATTCACATATGTGAGGGCACTTTTGAAAATTCATACATATTGAATGTACCCACTTGACTGATAATTTTCCCCATGTTTTCAACCTTAATTTTCGGACATTCAACTCCATTTACAATAGCTGAACTCAATTCAATTCGAGCATTGAAAAGGCCCTTATGTGGACACTACTCTTCCCCCAATGTTATGGCTTATGCACCTTCACTCCCTAGTATTTAGGCAATCATGGGTCACAGCTCGGCCCACATTTACCTTGTGTCCCTTAAGATGTAGACCCATGTCCCAGAGTCTTTACACTTATTTTCACTTTCCGTCAATGCTGATCATCAAGCACTAAGCACTTGGATAAGCAAATGCTTTTCTGTTGGCACTGAGCACTGAGCAATGAGCACTTGGGTAAGCTCTGGTGCAGAGTCACGATTTTCAATGAATGGAGGCAATTTTTTATTTGTCTTTTTTTGGGCTTTTATCAATAAATACGAGTAATTAATAAAGCAATAAAAATTATAAAACATCGTAAAATCATGGATTCCACACAAGCCTTCCTTCCCTTGAAGTAGAAAATATTTGTCACCCAATTAAAATAATTAGTCTGCATTTCATATACAAAATAAGTATTCTTTTAAAAATAACAATAATTATTAATAAGAATAGAAAATAAAAAAATAAATGACAATTTCTATTTATATATTTTGTAAAAATATTAACTTCAAATCAACGTTTAGCTTTTATAAATATTTTTTTCAAAAATATTTAAATTTGATAAAAATTAATTAAAAGTTAAATTTTATATTTATTTATATATTTTTAGTATGTGATAATTAATGTAAATTTAAATATGTAAAGAATAATTCAATATTTATCCAAATTAAAACATAGTAATAGCAGCAATGTAAATGGGGCAAATCGATTTTTTAAATTCCGTCTCCATACATGTGGTTTTTTCCTCATCCTATCTCGTGGTTTTTTCCTATTCTTTGAAGGTGAGGTGGGGACAAGAATTCACCAATCGGGGTGGGGCAACCCTTTCCCCGCACCACCACCCTCCTTTTTTTTTTTTGGTAATTAGTAAGAATTTTCCAAACCCAACCCATTTATAATATAATTTTTGTTCTTGTGTTTTTTTGAAAAATTTATATACAAATAATTCCCTTTGTGAATAAAGTGTAAATAAAATGTTTAAAATGCAATAAAAGTATAATAAAATATATTATAGTCAAAATAAATAATTACAATAAAATAAATATTTAAAAAATATAATGCAATAATCTAAAACTTCAAATATATAAATATAAAGTTTGTAAAAATACACACATGATAAAGTCATACATTTATATTCATTCATTTAATCATTAGGTAAATTAAAAATAAATAAATAAATAAGTATATAAATCGGGCAGGGTTTGGGGGCAAGTTTTTTTTTTTTAAGGGCCCCACCCCGCCCTGATCCCGATTCGGGGCATAAAAATTTGCCCCGAACTGCCCTGCAACCTTTACTTACCATGGAAAAACTGCTCCTTTAGGAATGGTGCACTGCAGTTTTCGGATTGTATGGGGCAAATTATCATTCTTAAAGAATAGGAGTTCTGAAGTTTTAAAAATGAATTGTTATTCCTTCAAAAAAATAGATATTGCCAAATTTAAAAACTAACCAAACATGTAAAAAATGAAATTTATAGAATAGGTATTCTATTCCGATATTTATTCCATAAACTAAATGTGTCATTAGTATTAAATCTAAGAGATTCCTTGGTTCAGGCCGAAAAAGCAATGTAACTCGATTATTATCAAACTGGCTACAATCTTTTTCTGTCTGTGAGGATCCTACCAGAGCGTCTTCTACTTCTAATAGGCCATGGACTAGATCAAAATCATTCTCAACGAGTCCATAAGAAGTTATTCTATTTTTTTCATCGAGTTCAGGTAGAGACCAAAGGTCTTGAGCAACCGATCTAACAGAACAACTCACAAGATAAAGAAGTATCATTAATTTCTTCATGCTTTTTCAAGTTCGAAGTACCATTCATACAAATAAGAATCCCTTTCATTATATGATTTCTTCTTCATATATAGATATAGGATATAAACATATAATAAAAATTAATAACTACCTGCTCATTGCTTGCTAATTTTATTAAATATTGCAGTTAAACCCTTTATATAAAAATAATTAAAATAATTGTATGTCAATTGTTAACTATAAATTAATTTGTAAGTAGACTAAAAGTTGTATACCTAAAAAATATTCAATTTATTTTATATTCTTTTAAAAAATAGATAAATTATATCATTCTGTAAAATATTGAATTACATTGAGTTTCAAATAATTTAATTTATATCTTTTTATCCATAATTACAGTTTCAATGTAAATCACAGTATTTATTAGAATTTCATTTTTTTCACTTTGATTAATATTTGAACAAAAAAAAAATCACAAACATTTATCAAAACATATTGGTGAATTTGCTTAAAAAAAAAGAAATATATTAAATTGAAACTTCTGTAAAAATATTGGATTTATTTTGTAATAATCCTTACAAATTATGTTATCTTAAATATTTTATATTAAGCTAATAATGTTAAATTAATAACAAAAATTATAATAAAAAAAATTAGATGTTATAGTAATATATATATATATATACATGTATATTTTTTTGAAATAGTTATAGTAATGTTTTTTTTATTACAACTATAAGTGAATTCGGAAATTAATGGGGCAATATTACATAAATATATTAAATAAATTAAAATTTTAAGTCATAAGTAAAAATTTCAAAAACCAACATGGGCAACTGGCCACACATTGGCTCCGCCAGTGGACAAGTAGAGTACTCTTTCTCCAGCATTTGGCCTACCATACCTTGCTGTTGCTTGGAAAAATAACAATATTTCTTTTTTTCTTTTCTTTTTTTCAACAAGAAAATTGATATTATTATGGGCATCAAGTTGTTTATCTAGTGATATGATAAAAACAAATGTACCACATACGGCTGATAACGAACAAAGGGTGAGGAGGAGGGTTGTGCTTTGGACATGTGTTATGGTAGTTGGAGAGAGCATTGGCTTCCCTTTGAAAAAAATTAAAATGCAGAAATTGAATTGAAAATCCTTTTAGAGATACAATTTCATTTGATACCAGCCCAACCCAGCCCATATAAAATGTTTTAAATCCACCATTTCGTGAGCTGGGTTGTACTTTTTCTCTCTCTAGTTCTTGATAAAAAGCCCAAAGAAAGTCATTCTAACATATATTTTGGTTTTTTGTTTTTTCTTTGGTGGAGAGAGTAACAAATGTTTGGTTACCATCACAAGTGTCTCCGCCAAAAAATCACAAGTGGGTGATCTTTTTATGGTTAAAAGGCAAAAAACCAAAAAAAGCATACACTTTTTAGAAAGAGATATTTTGGTTTGGGACCCACCCGCAAAAGCGACAAAGCAAACCAGAAAATAAAATAAAAACAGAAGTCAGACAGCTCACAAGCTTCTATTCCTCTTTCACTGTCCAATAAGAACTTGACAGATGTCTGCCACGTGGCCTCAAATAGTTTTTTGGCATTGCATAAATTCCTCAAATTCCATAACATTCTATTTCCAACTGGGTCCCCGGATGAGCCATGAAAAGGTGATGATAGACATTATGATGATGATAGAGAAATGTGATGGTGTAGAGGGCGATGGGTTCTTTTTGTGTGGGGTTGAAGTACTTAATCATTCTCAATCATAATCATACAGCTAAAATAGTTGTTGACCATTTTATTATATTTTATTTCTTTTATTATAAAAGTCGGATTCTCTAGTGAACTGTTTTCTTTGTCCTTTTTGGACGGTGGAAATTGGATTTGTGGGCTTGATCCCACTAGAAAACTAAGTCATGGGTTAGGTTTCGTAGGAGTTGAATTATGACCACTATTTTGTTTACCAAGAACATGAAAAATAATAAGAAAGATTATAACAATTAAAGATATAACAATGTTACAATAGAACAGCCTCAGATTATAATAATTAAAGATATAACAATGTTACAATAGAACAGCTCACTAGCAAAGCAAGACTATTGCTTTCTCTTACAATAGTCCAGAATTTGAATTTAGCATTTTTAAATAAAATAATAATATATATAAACTTATGAAATATTGGATCTTATTACTTGTGCATCAAGATCCTATTAATTTTTTAAAATTGATATATTGTTGTTATAAAATTAATTTATTAAATTTTAAATAACTTTTAAAGTATCATTTTTACTATAAGTTCAAGCTTATCAAAAAAATGATATTATAGCACAGTATTGAAATTCTCTTGCATTTTAATCTAATCACAATTTTTTGGCAAACAAATTTATGAAACTAATTACACGATGCTAAATCAGCTCTTAATTATTTAACAATTAACTTCCTGTTATATTAGTAGTGTCCAAAACTTTCCAAACTAATTAATTTGCTACATATAGTATTACTTATCATAATCCTTTTTAATGGTTTTTTTCATCAATTATATCCCACTTAATAGGTTTTAGCACTTTGATCCTTGATTTTTCATTAGCACTTTTATCTCTAAAATTTAATTTTTGATATATTGTTGATCTTTAAAGTTTTCTTTTAGCAGCTTCAAAGCATATAGTCACTTATTGCAATAATAGAATAATGAAAATATAAAGTCATACAGCATAAAATCCTACATATCATATCAAGACACTGCATGCCTCAAAATTGTTAAAAAATAGTAATATATAATTTGAAGATTAAAATGTATTAAAAATTGAAATTTAAAGACAAAATGCCAAAAGTTTTGATGATCAAAGCATGGACGGACCTATATATATGCCCAACGGGCCATGGCTTCTCTCCCCTTTTGTGTTATTTTTACTTTTAAATGTATAAATTTGGCAATTAACTTGAAGTTAATAAAATGAGCCCCAAAATAAATGTGTTTAATTCAATTTCCATCTCATAATAGTTTTAACAAATAATTTTATATGTTTTTACAATATCATGCTATAACTAAAAAAGGTAAATAAGTTTTACATTGAAATTAAAATTTAAAATTACCTAATGTTTATCAAAGTTTATAACCTTTTTTTTTTTATATGTTTTAATACCCACACTAAAATTTTGATTTTGAATTTCATTAATTTTTTATTCGATATCTTATATGTTGTTTGATAGATGATGCTACCCTATTAAAGCACATAGTAATGACAAATTAAAATTTCCTTAAAAAGCCTTTTAATTTTTACACTAATCACATGGATATTTTTCGCCTAATAAAATATTACTTCTATTAAATTTGTATATAGCAAAAAATATGATAGAATATAATTTTAATTTTTTTCATTTTACATTTTGGCCCCTCAAACATTCAATTATGGTTCCGTCTCCAATGGAAGTGTAAAAAATTAGTAATTGAAAAGGTAAAGACACTATACCTTTTTATCAAAAGCAAAAATAAATAATAATAATAATAATAATAATAATGTTATAAGGTCAAATGGGTAAATACCATACGATGGGCTCCA
Organism: Ziziphus jujuba; assembly: GCF_031755915.1. NCBI lineage: Eukaryota > Viridiplantae > Streptophyta > Magnoliopsida > Rosales > Rhamnaceae > Ziziphus > Ziziphus jujuba. The sequence continues at coordinate 19,869,731 of NC_083387.1, forward strand.
TGAGTAGGTGACAATAATCAGTGATGTGGTTGCAGCTTTGTCCTTATGTGACCTGAAAGGGCAAGATTGGAACGCTGGAAAAATACTTGGTCAAAGGTTTGAACCCAATAGTCGAATGCCACGCAGGTAGTTTATGATGGCTAAGTATTACGGTTGCGTGGCCCAGGAACTTGTATGGGCCCCATACTTGGGCTATCCAATTGAGTTGTAGCCCATCTCAACAGGCTCACGTTCGTACAAGACGCAGAGTTAATTAGCTCCTGTATGTGATCTACTGAACGGTGCCACAGACGATTGCATCACTACAACATTTGGGTGTGGCCGGGTTTACATGAAACATTGTGATGGTTTTCGGATCTACGGTATAGATTTGATTTCTGACCCGGTGGGTTCACCACTATCTGTACGAAAAAAAAAAAAAAATTAAAAAGGGGCAAAGGAGATTGTTCTTATTTTTTAATGCACAATTTATTTTTATTTATATATTTTGTCTGTGTTTAACTCGATTTGAAAATTTAAGGGGTAGGAGTGCAAGGACTAAATAGTTGGTGAATATCATAGTGTAATCAATAATTTTGTAAAAAAGTAAACATTGCACGCAAGTATTAAATTATTTGTTGAGTTTTTTATACCATTGTGATTTATAGTTTCAATATTTTTTTTTAATTTTACTTTATGTAATATCCAATTGAAAACAAGATGTTTTCCTAAAACCTATAAACATTGCAATATTAATCCAAAACTTGCAGATTATTTTTTTTTCTTTTTTTGAACATGAAAATAATTATAATGAATATTTTGTTCTGGGTTAACAGTTAAAAGGTTATTCATTAAGCTTTAGGAAATATTAGTATTAATTCGATGTTGAAGAATATTGGTATTAATTCGATGTTGAAGGGTAAAGTGTAAAACGTGGAAACTACTAAACAATTTATGCAAAAAAAAAAAAAAAAAAAAAGAATAATCCATTATGATATTAAATTTTGGATACTTAAAGATAATATAACAAATTAATTTTTAGGAATAAGCAATATGCAAATAAATGAATAAAACTAGACAAATAAAAGTAACAATACATCAAAAATAAATATATTCAAGAAAAATAAATAATAACATGTAGAGCTAGAGTTCCCAATTTTAGATACCAAATTATATAAAAACACATAATTAGTTTTTTTATTTATTTAGTAGAATTGCGGATATTTGAATTCAGAATTAACTTTTGATTAAAAAAAATAATTAAGAATCAAATGTAAGAGAAATGTCCCCATATAGAAAATTAGTTAATAAAAGAATATTATCTAGATAGATGAATAAGTGTATCCAATAAAGCATTATCATATAATTTGTTATTAAAAAAATGGTAAATAATTTACTAACTCTGATATTATTATAAATTTAATAACTTGGTATATTAAAATTTATAAGTTTAAAAAATTGTAAAAAAAAAATATATTGAATAATTTTATTTTAGAATTCAATTAACCTTAAAATTCTAGTAAGTAAATCACAGTCAACATCATCTATATTACCAAAAAAAAAGCTTGCCTTCTTTATGACGTTGGTATTCCAATATAAATAATAAAAAGTCAAATAAATTATGTGTAACACAAACCTCGAATTCAATGAATGAAAGATGGAGTTGCTGACTTGAGTGGTGGTTAATTTTCAAACTTTTCCTCCAAATTTGGGCAATAAAATCTTCTGACAGATCTACCTACAAAGTGTGAACTGCTCATCTCCATTTCACTGTTCCCCACTAAGCCACTATGCATGATTTATGCCTCACCCAAATATTCCAAATTCTTTTAATTGTTTCAACTCATTTCGGCACAGCTGTAACAATTATTTCAGTTTTCTTTTTCAAGGGATAATTCTCTTCAAATTATGTGCCAAATAGATGTCAGATTTTTTTTTTTCCCTTTCATTTTGTTGAGTAGATTGTTTAATTGCTTTAGGCTAGTGATATTTAAGATTTAGGAAGGTCTATTTAATTTAGAATTTAAAATATTTTAAAAATTTAGAAGTATTCGATTTCAATTTTAAAAAATATTATATAAGTTTAATGATATTTAATTTGAATTTTAATATTTTTATTAAAGTTCATCAAAATATAAGTGTATTCTATTAAAACTTTGTAAAATTCTTTTAAAATATATAAGTTTTAAAAAAGTTATCAACTTTAAAACATTCTAAAAAATGATAAATTTCAATGGATTTAAAATGATTTTAAAAGTAAAATTTTGAAGAAAATTACCAATATGAAATCCAACTTTGACATCAAAAATTTCGTTGGATTCTTATAAATTTTTTATGTAGTTTATGGAATTTCATAACAATCTATCAAATCTTTTAAAATCTATAATTTATTTTAAATTCATTAAACTCTAAATTGAATATATTTTTTTAGTGATAAATATATAACATATTGTGATATAGAAAGTAAAAAAGATACAAACTCATGATTATTGTTAAAAAAAAGAAATTATGTTGTTACTGATCAAATTAAGGGCATATTTATTATGCACAGATGACTATTTCCAATGGAAAATAAATTTTTATTCATAATAATAAAAGATAAGGATCTAAAGAAAATCAACATTAATTTTCTTTATTTGGTTATGTTAATGGATTGGATCTAATTATTAGCATAAATAAGTATTTTTTTAAAGCTTATTTTGTTTTATTATTTTAAAAGTTTTCATTATTTATTTACATTCTATATTTTTATATTAAAATATTTATTTACAATTAACTAAATATGTAATTTATTATTTTTAAATTTAATTTATATTATATATATATATATATTTTATCTTTATGTGATTTTTAATTTTAAATTTTTTATACATAATAATTTTTCAAGTTACAAATTTATAGGAACTATGAATTTTGTATTTCAAATTTATCATCAATAACATTATGGGATAGCTATCTTACGTTTAAAAAGGAATAAGTAGATTCCTTAAACTAGTGAAATAGTTTTCCAATGGAATAAATATTCTTTAATTTAAAAATAACTAAAATAAGTTTACCTAACACTTTGAGATCGATGTTCCATTCCTTCCTTATTGTCCCTTGTCATGAGGTATTAGCACATATGATCCATGATCCCTAAATTATGCTGTGTTTTACACTTTCATCTTTAATTTTAATTTTAATTTGTTAATTTTGTTTGCTAAACTTTATTTTTTGCTGCATCATTAATCCTTAGCCAGTTTTCTATTTAAAAATCTGTTGTTAGAAGGGATTAAAATGCAATTTCCATATAGTTTATTAGTTGCATGTCAATAATATAAATAAATAAATCGAAATTTCCACAAAAATAATACAATATTTTAAAGATCTTCATAATTAATAAAAAAACTATAAATTACACCTATCATACATAATATAAATTAGAAAAATCAGTATAAAAGTTTTTAAAAAAATGTTATGATTTTTTATAAATAATAACAAAAAAAATTGTTCCAATAAATAAATGAAGCATAAAGAAAATTTAGTAAGTACCAAATGGTTTTAAAACTTTATCAATTATATATATTTTTTAAAAAGTATCTTTAAACAAAGATTCAAAAGATTTTAGTACTTTTTCACTTTGTTTTTTTGCTTTTTTTCTTTTATAGTTTTCTATAAAATAATTAATTTCTTATATTTTTAGAAACATTATTAATAGGGAAATATTTTCTCTTTAAGAAATATTAAATTTAGAAATTGCACGTGGGGTCTTCAAATTCTATGAAAATTGCACTTTGGTCTCTCATAGTGATTTTTTGTTTTTTTTTTTTTTCCTATCAAGAAAAAAAATTGCTGACAGAATGTTTGACAAAAAATTGGCTGGACACTAGTGGTACAACAAAAAAATAGATTTTAGGAAGCAAAATTTAAAAATATATATATATATATATATTATTCGAGTTTACGGATCATACGTGCTAATAATCCTAAAATTAATTATATCTACTATTCAAGTTGCTACATGTTGGTTTATATATTTATTTATTTCACAACAATTGCAATCGGTCAATTATGATTCCCAAGCAACTGATTTATTAATTATAACTAAAACTACTATGTGCAAATAGGACTTCAATCCAGAAGATTTTTATTTTTTTTGTCAGTAATCCAGAAAAACTGAGTAATATTGAAACATATCCATTTCGGCTCTAATTAAATAATCTTCCTATCAAATAAAATAAATTAATTAATTAAACAAATTGAAGAATCCCTTCTGTCTCCTATACACGTGTGGAACCAATCAAAGTATTTGTAGGGGGGTTTTACATGGAAAAATTCATTTAAACTTTAATTATAATTAGATTCATATTTTTAAAAAATCATATTTAAAACTTATCTGATTATATGTTAATTTTTTTAATTAGTTTTTACAATTAAAATTATAAATATAACAAAACTAAAGAAGTATAAATGAAATTTATCTAGGTTTAAATTAATACATCCCACTCTCACTGGTTAGCAGACCAACATTTCATTTACACACAGATTTTCTTTAAAAAAAAATTGGTGTAGAATAACAGAATAAGTGGCCCCCAATATTTAATAGCTATCCACATGAATTGCTTGAGCGTGTCTAATGGTAAATTTTAATACTAACATTAATTAACATTTGAACTCCAATACCATGTTAAATGGAATATCATATACAACATATTGATAAACGCATAATTATTAAATTATACCTTGTCATTTAGAAGTCTCATATATTATCATATAATCCCCTCCCTATTATTTACATTAGAAGATCTCATATCAATCTAGCAATTTAAAAATAGCATTGTCATTCTAGTATAAACAAATATTATTCATCTCCCTTGAAATTTGATAAAATACAATTTGACCTTTATAATTTAAATAATATCACTAGTCTAAAAAAACCCATCATTTTTCTCTCATATTTCATTCATAATTTTTTGGTTTAGGGGTTAACTATATTTTAGTTACTCAACTATACTATTTTTCAGATTTTGCATTTTTAACTACAAAGTCTCTTTCATATTTCCCTCTGAACTATTAGTCATTATATATTGTCCAAAAATAAAATAAAATGGGATAAATCAGTTTTAGCTATAAAACCTTTTAAATTGCACTCTAAACTATTGATTAGTCATACATATTATCCAAATAAAATAAAATAGGATAAAACAAAATTTGAATAAAATTATATGAGTTATATATGTTTCATCCATTGAATTTATTTGTCAAAACGTATGATTGGACTTAATTGATAAAAATGCAATAATCTAAAATGCAATACGAGAGAGAGATTTTTGTAGTATAGGATGCAAATTGCGAAGTGTAAAAAATAGAATAATTGTGAAGGAAGGAGCTTAATATCATCCATACTCCTACAAAAGCGTAAATGATTTTTCTGCGACCACATACTTTGTTCTTTTTATTTGGATTTTTTGTTTCTAAGTTTTTTTTTTTTCCCTCACTATTATCCTTAAAACTATTCTTAGTTTGACTTTAAACACATTTAAAATGTATATGGTACAATTATTAAAACAAAAAACAACAAAACTACAAGATTAGACGCTCACGATTTTGATTACCATACCAGTGATTTGGAGGAAATCTCACCAAAATTATTTAGTGCCCATTTCGATCAACTCTTATCATTTTTCATTGCCTAAGTGGTATGTATTTCTACAGTGCTCGTTTTTTCAATTATGCAAACTTTATAAAATTCCTACATGTTGTTTCATGTAAACTGCATGTATCAAAATTAATAAAAAAGAAAAATTAAAAAACTAGATTCCATTAAAAATTAAAATGCAAAAAGAAAAATTTTAAGATTAAATTGCAACTATAAATATAATACATAGCTAATAATCTAATTCTTAAATGTACTGCAAATTTCTACCATGAGGGGTACCATAGGATATAGTTGCACAAAAGATTTTTTGAAGAAATAGTTGTACAAAGAGAGATGCAATGGAAACAAACAAACAAACAATAAACAGGGCAAGAGAGTAAAAGAGCCATAAAGTTAGGGGGAGGGATATTACAGTAAAATTCAAATTCGAGAGAGAGAGAGAGAGAGGAAAAAAGAAAGAAAAAAAAAAACTCTGGGTGTGCAATTAAAGTCTGATTCTCAGTTTTCAAGAAACAAACAGATGAGAGAGAGAGAGAGAGAGAGAGAGAGAGAGAGAGAGAGTGACTGAAGCAAAAGAGTGCCCACACACACAGAGCAGCTGTCTCCAGCCCATTTCCCTCCCAAACACCTGTTCTCTTCCCCCTATTCCTTTATATGCACCCACCCCATTTCACATTCTTTGCCCGCCCCCTCACTCCTCAACACAAAAATGTCTCTCCCCAATTTCTTCTTCTTCTTCTTCGTCTCCATTTTCCTCAGTCATGGTGTTTCTTCATCTTCTTCTTCTTCTTCCTCTGTTCCATCGGTTCAGACCCTCAACACACAGCCTCCCAAATTCTTCAACCCAAAGCTCCCTCCAAGAACCCTTTCTTCCTCCAAGAAGTTCGAGGGCTCGTCGGACCTGGTTAACCTCCGGTACCATATGGGTCCCGTACTCTCTTCCAAACCAATCAACGTTTACCTGATCTGGTATGGAAAATGGGCTCAACCCCAGAAGCTCCTCATCAAGGATTTCTTGCTCTCAATCTCCACCACCGATCTCCGCGCCGCACCTTCTCCTTCCGTCGCCGAGTGGTGGCGAACTGTTTCTCTCTACACCGATCAGACCGGAGCCAATGTGTCTCGCTCCCTCGTCGTCGCCCGTGAGTTTGCCGACCAGAAGTACTCCCACGGGACCCACCTCACGCGGCTCACCGTACAGCAGGTTATTGCCAACGCCGTCAGATCTGCTCCGTTCCCGGTCGATCACAAACACGGGATCTACCTCATCCTTACGTCCCAAGACGTCACTGTTCAGGACTTTTGTCGAGCAGTTTGTGGGTTTCACTACTTCACGTTTCCATCTTTGGTTGGCTACACTCTACCCTATGCTTGGGTCGGAAACTCCGGCAAACAGTGCCCGGAGGTCTGTGCCTACCCGTTCGCTTTGCCTGGGTACATGGCCGGCGGGGGTCCCGGAGCACTATCGCCGCCGAACAAGGATGTAGGTGTAGACGGGATGATTAGTGTGATAGCTCATGAGTTGGCGGAGCTTGCATCGAATCCATTGGTTAATGCCTGGTACGCAGGTGAGGATCCGACTGCTCCGACAGAGATTGGGGACCTGTGCGAGGGGTTGTACGGAACCGGTGGAGGAGGTGGGTATATTGGGCAGGTGATGAGGGATAGAGAAGGAAGGACCTTCAATGTCAATGGAAGGAAAGGGAGGAAATTCTTGGTTCAGTGGATTTGGAGCCCTGTTTTGAAAGCTTGCGCTGGTCCTAATGCTATGAACTAAATAAACCCACAAAAAACATATGCCTCTTTTTTTTTTTTAATTTATTATTTAAATTCTGGTTTAGAATTTGGTAGGAATGCATAGAGGGAGTATGGAAAATTTGGAGGTTGAAAAGATATGGGGATAAAATCTTAAGCTTTGCTTGAGCTTATTGTATTTTTTTGATTTTTTTTCTTTTTTTCCTCCCCTTTTTGAAATGGGTTATTTTAGATGTATAAAAAGGGGTGCAGGGTTTTCCTAGGCATAGGAGTTGGGGCATTTAGATATTCAGATTTTTATGGTATATAATATATATATATATATATATATATATTTTTTTTTTTGGGTTCTTCATTTTGAAAGGAATCTGTTTCTCTTGCTTTGCATAGCTTAAGCTAGACACTGAAGATTGGATATGGTTTAGATCTTACTAGTCCATGATACATATAGATGATACCAAAATGAGTTCAAATTAATATCATACGGAAATGATGAGCAAAAGAGTTACCTATTCTAAATTGGCAATAAGACGTGAAAACCACCTTTTTGAATATGGGATTTAAATGTAATCGATTATTTAAATCTAGTCCTAGATTTAGATGGATATAAAATAAATTAATTTATTGAAGTTTAAGAGCTTTTGTCCGAGAATTGCAGAGAATATATAATGGAATATGTCCAAATTCATTGTCTTTATGATAGGGATTAAAGTTTAAAGCACTTCTATAATATGGACTTGGGGACTAATATTTTAAAAACTTAAGAGTAGATCAGTGATAAGTGCATGCATGTCTCAAATGGACAGTGGCATTTTCATCATCATGACCCAAAGAGGAAACCAAATGAATATTTATTGCTTATTAAAAAAAAAAAGTACAAAACCAATGAAGTTTTCCCTTCATTATTTTTTAGTTTGCATCCATGAAAAAGCAGAGAGCTTTTATTTTATTTTATTTTATTTGATAAAAAATGGGGAGTTTAAATGCTATCGAACCTAAAATTTGTATTTATATGCAACTAAAATATCTTTAATAGTATTTTTCTACAAGTCCCTAAGTTATAAGATATACCAGAAAGTACAGCCCCATAATAGGAAAAATATTCTCTTACACACATGATAAACATGGCACCAATTATTTTTTTTTTCCTAATTATTCATTTTTGTAATTTTCCCTAGTTGGTCGGAAAAGGTTGATTTGATTTTTCACTTTAAAATTTTAAAGTTAATTGCAAATTAAAACTTTAGGCATACGAATTGAATCATGAAGTTTAAAATTGTCTAAATTGAATTTTAAAATTTCAAATCTATTATAAATCAGTCAAATTTACTATGGTGTTAATTTTATTCTCAAATGATTTTATGCTGTCGTTATAATTCATTTTTCAATAAAAAAATTTAAAAATATTTCTTAAAAGATAAGTTTTTTATTTTTTCATTTTATATTTATGATTATCTATTTAAAAAAATTTATCCAATCCTATTTTTTTAAAACTAAAACTCCAAAGAAATTAAATATTTTTGCACCTAAATTTAAGACCAAAAATAAAAATTTAAAATAAAAATGGAATTTTAGCTTAATAAATATATATTTTTATTATACCAAAGATTAAATAAAATTATTTTAATGGACCAAATATCAATAATAGTTTTTTATGCCCAACCATTAAAAAATAGTCCCCAAAAAAAAAAAAAGAAGATAAAATGAGACAAAAATAAAAATAAAATTTAATTTTTATGATTTTTTATTTTGGTTTAAGAATAGAATAACGGTAGATCTACCTATACTCACTCGTGAATCATTAGATCCTATAAAGAATGAACAATCATAAAAAAATTAGAAATAAAATGAATAACTTTTATTCAAAAAATAAGGATATAAAAATAATAAAAACAAAGTATTAGACCTTAAAAATAAAAATAAAAAATAAAATCAATAATATTAAATTTATTTTTATTTTTTACATTAGACTAAAATAAGAAAAGCATAAAAAATAAAATTTATTTTTTATTTTCATTTTTACTTTTGTCTAATTTTTATTTTTTTATGGTTTGGTCATAAAAAAACTATTATACATTTTTGATATGAAATTATTTAATTTAATTTTTAATCTAATAAAAATATTTTTACAAGATTTAAAATTCCAGTTTTAGTTTTTGTTTAATTTTATGTCTAATTTTTATTTTTTAATTTTAATCTAATTATTTTAAGGTTTAGGTGTAAAAAAATTATTTATTTTTGATCTAGTAAAATTTTTGTATATAATTTTTGGTCTAATAAATTTTTTATTAGATCAAAATTTTCAATTTTTTTATTTTTTTTAATTTTTAATCTAATTTTTGGTCCAAAAATATTTTATTTCAAATAGAAATGAATAGAAATTTTCAAATAAAAAAACATAAATATAAAATAACAATAAAAAATTTATTTTTTTCAATTTTTTTGCTGAAAAATGAATTATAATATAAGTATGTTGATATCATCTAACAATACAATTAATGTCGTTATTCAATTGAATTGATTTACAATAAATTTGAAACTTTAATTTCAATTCAAGCAATTTCAATCAGTATTCAATTTGCATAATTTTAAAATTTTAAAATACTAATCAACAATTAATCTTAAATTTTATTTTATCTTTTGAAAGTTATGGACTAGTGATGGCCTTGGCTTTTGCATGGAACAAAGGCAAGCAAATTGCAGTCCTTTTTAGAGTCAAGTGGATGGCATAGACTTTAGAGCGAATGCCTTTTCTCACCCATTACCCATCATCCCCATGACCCAACTTTAATGCAACGTTTGCGATCCACAGCTAATATTAGGGACCCACAAAAGTAAAACAAAATGATGTTAAGATTCTTATTTGTTATTATTGTTATTATTTTCATCCATGAGGTCCTGTTTTGGTACTTTAGGGCCGTGCCACAGACAATAGATCGATCATTGGCTTGGTGGCCCTAGTCTTTGGCAGGAGTGGGAGCTTGTTGGTGGTTAGATGGTTGCATTCGATAAAAAAAACATAAAAAAGGGTACAGTTTGGGAAGGAGAGTCTTAGGGGCATGTGATGGCGGTCATAAACAAATGTTCTTCTTTTAACTTTTCTTCACATGATCTTTGAGCATTGAACAAATGAATTCTTTATTTTATTTTATGTTTTTGGGAGATGGAGACAAATTAATTCAGAGTAAGATATTTATTTACTATGACTCTATATTTGGTTTGTAGTAAAGTGTGGGTATAAGATATTTATTTACTATGACTTTTTGTTTGGATTGTGTTAACTTGTGGGTATAATTTTGGACATTTATTTCTATAGGGGTATATGATAGATAAACAAAATCACAAATACAAATAATACAAATGCAAGAATACTGTGTATAGATCAAATCTTTCAAAATGATAGAGAGATGTTTTTGTGGGGGACAATCTAATAGTAATGTTCATATTTTTCTGTATGTAAGATTTTAAATTTGAATAACCCTCCTGATAATTAAAAAAAAAAAAAGAAAAAGAAAAGAAAAAAGCCATGAACATTACAAGATTTTGTATATAAAAGAGAGATTCTATTTAAACTGTAAGATTGTTTTATTCACATTCACATTAGTGGATCAACGCCTCATTAAATTGTGTCTCTTTTGTTGGACATTGATTTTAATAATTTGTTAGTCTAGAAATCCATCATGGTTCATTTGTGATTTCCAGTCATAGACACTATTTTCAGGCTAATTACTAGGAATTGTAATGATTTATTGTTTTATTCAGTCACTCTAAAATATGTTGCCTAAGTTGCTCTTTGATATTCTAAGCCTATATATTTATACAAATCTAGACCTTGCTCTGTATATACCAAATGTCTTCCTACAATATTTTGATATTTTAGGATGCAAGTACAGAAATTAGTTGATTCTCTAGTGCATGTATACTGGATTTCTTTATTTCCTCAAGTATTTTTACATTAATTGTTTTTTTTTTAAATTAAATTTTCCATTTCCTTTACTAAAAGGGTAATAATAATCTATTGTCAAATGTAGTATGTACAGAATATGAAAATGTCATAAAAATGTTATTGGATTAGCAAATCCTCCTATATGGTTAGGTCAACTCATTTTAGAATGACACCTATTCTAAAGGAACTACTTTTCTCCTAACTTTTCAAAATTTTGATCGTTTAGGGCATATCCTCTGTTATTTTGAAAAATGTATTTCATTTTATAAATTGAAAAATAATAAAAAAATGTCTTTGGTTGCTTTATTTGAAAAATAAGATTTGAAAAAAAATTGAAAACATTCTCAAAATATAAGTAAACTAAGAAAACATCACACACACACACACACATATATATATATATATATATATACTTTGGGATAGAAAAGATCACATTTTACTTGTATTTGAAAAAGTATAGAAACAGAGATTTAAAGGGGTATAGCTTTAAATAAAAAATATATTTATTTATATTAGATAAATATCATATTTAACATATATTATACACAAATATAAATAATGTTTACTACTTTCAATAATGAATAATTTTTTTCTATATATATTTAAATTTATATATATATATATATATCATATTTAATATTTAGTAAACACAATTTTATTATTTCATTATAAAATATTTTTAAATATATTACTAAACCTGTTTTTAAATTCTAAAAACATGAAATCCATTTGAACATTTTCAATTTTACAAAAAGGATTTGTAAAAATTATTTTAAAATACAACGCGCCCTCAGTTCCCGTAGTAGAATAATTCGTTACCCTACAAGAAAACCCAATAATAATAAATCCAAGGTAAATTTTTTACCAAAAAACCCAAGGTAAATAAATAGGGTCAATGGTACCAAACCCAACAAGGCCATCTATGATTAGAATGATTGCCACCACATTCAGGTAACATATTCTATGTCATTTTATCTTAATCCTCCATTGGAATGTCCTTGGACAAGATATTACACCATTGTCAGGCCTCCTCCGTTCATTCTCTTTTTCTTTTACATGTTTAGGAACAAAGAGGGATAGCATATGATTGGGCTTGTTGAGTTTTACACAAACATTTACTTATGGTCCATATTTTTCATGTCTAAAAAATGTCACAGATCAAATGGGGCCCAAAGTTTGTTTAAAACCTACTGCTACTTCGATCCACTTATAAGATGGTAGTTTTTTAGGTTGAAGTTGTGTATCTACAGTATATCATAATTATAATAAATTTGTGAGTAGTTTCATTCATGCTAACCAGTGATACTTACAATTTTTTTGATAATAGCATACAGGGTGACAAAATTTTTATTTCTTTTAACAATAATTTTGAGTTTGAAATTTCCACTCCAAAAAAAAAAAAAAAATAAAATAAAAAAATACTGATAATTAGGAAATATGTTAAAATGGAGAATTAAAAATTTTTTGCTCCTAACCCAACAAACTCAATAGTCTTAATCCAAAACTCAAGGGACAATAGTAATGGTCATTATCATCATGAGAGATTTCTCCAGAAGAGAAGAGAAATAGTATCATGGTCTAAATCCATGGTATTGATCCAACTGGATGGTTTTAAAATATTGGTATTCAATATTAAGTCAGATATTTAGGTGTGAGATGGAGTGAAGACAAAGATCTGATAAAAAACCAATAAAAAAAGACAACAAAAAATCAAATGAAAAGAAACCATTTAGCTATGTGTGGTTCCATATGGGTTTGCAATCTATTCTATACATGGCCCTTTCGGTAGGGTCATACTGGAGCCAATCGTGTCCCCATCTGAGTTGGAAAGCCACATGCAATTGCATGAAGAGGTAGCCCCACCTCCTCCCAGGGAAAGAGACAATTTGGCAAATGGCTTTTGCTGTTAGTATTTAATTAACCAAACAGAAACTCAAATTAGCAAAAGCACTGTATATGCAATCAGTGAGAATCGATAACTCAACAAATTTGGAACTTGATATTTGAAAGGAAAAAAAAAAAAAAAAGGATTATTATTGTTGATTTGTTGTTTGCAAAGTTTCAAAAAATTGTTAAGAGAAAGTTATTGTGATGGTATATCATATATATAAGAGTCTATAGTCTTTTGTTTCCTCTGAGAATTATATATTTACTCAATGCTGAAAAATTGGAACCATATATAATAATCTGATTATTGAAGAGTAGTTAGTACAATTTTGATAAATGGAGATGAAAATTAATCTTGGCGAAAAAGATGAAAAAATCCAAAATAAAAAATCTGTCTCTATCTGGCCTGCCATCAAATATTTAAATCTTGCTTGGCCATCTTAAAAAATTTGGTTTTTGGTTTTAGAATCACTGACTCATTTAATTAAAAAAGTCTTTATTTTTAAAATTCAGTATTAAATGCACTTTACTATTATTTTAGTTTGTGCAAATTTTATTTTGGGGTTTCTAATTATTATGTATATATATATATATATTTAATTTTTTTATCAAGTGATGTTGGATCAGTTTGTAAATCATGGGAATTATAGATTTCGAGACTATGGGATGGGGGAAAAATTATTATAATTATTTATATTTCTTTCATCTTTTTTAAGGTTATATTTTTTGCATTTATTAGAGGGTATCAATTGACCACACCCCTTCCAAAAAAAAAAAAAAAAAAAAAGCTTTTAGAGTCTCCAAAGTTAACTTTGCACAAATAAAAGGGTAGTAAAATGTATTTTAACTATAAAATTACAAAGTAACTTATAAATCAAATCAATACATGGTTGAATAAGGATTTTTTTTTTTTTTTTCCCATTTCATAAAACAAGACTTATATGCTTTAAGTTTTGGAAGTTCGAATCAGTATTTTTTCCCCCCTTAGAAAGTACCTTTAATGCTTATTTATTTATTTATTTTTTTTGCTGAAGACCTTTAAGAATGCTTATTGTTCAGCTAACTGCATTACTATGTATACCAAAATCTACGTACCTTGAGATTTATACGTCAATCTCTCTCCTTTATTTGGTTCGTCTACCTTGCAAAAACTTTTACAAGTAGATAAAAGATAATGCAGAATTAAAAGAAATTAAACTTGCCTATGCACCCTTCATGAATCAACTTTTTTTTAATCATTATAACAATTTTTGAAATGGTTTTAAAAAGAAAGGAAAAAAAGAAAAAACTTAAATTTTTACTAAAGATATATTCTCAATAATTTTACCATTGAATCAAATATATGAATACAGTTTCTTACTTGTTTGTTAACATGGAGTTTCTCCAATATATGGTTGTTTATCTTTTCTCTCATTTTTATGTTATATTTTTCATCCCTCCATGATTTCTTAGGAAAGCTTATCCCCTTTTATATATATGTTGCTAGTCTTCTTTTTATGTGAATTTTTTTTTAAGAAATTGCTGTATATATATATATCAGATTTGTGTCTTTCCAATATTTATAAAATTTCACATTTCCTTTTAATATAATCATTTAAATTATAATTTATATTTTGCATATTCCTATACTTTCATCTTCCATATATTTAATTTACGTGTGCACTTTTAAAAAGAATTATATACATGGAAGAAAAAATAAACAACATAGTAAAATTTGGGAAGACATAGACATATATACACATATATATTATACACATGTATACGAAAATTTTCCAATGTGTACATTCACGTTTTAATAAAATGAACAGATTATATGTAACGTTTTTTAATTAAAAAGGTTTTAATTAAAA
The DNA here is from genome assembly GCF_031755915.1 of Ziziphus jujuba. Taxonomy (NCBI): domain Eukaryota; kingdom Viridiplantae; phylum Streptophyta; class Magnoliopsida; order Rosales; family Rhamnaceae; genus Ziziphus; species Ziziphus jujuba. The sequence goes on from NC_083387.1 coordinate 19,884,786, forward strand.
ATTAATGTGAATGATTTGATTGGGCATTTAATGGCTTTAATTGGAAGGCATTAATTGTTTACCGTTTTGGGTTTTGATGGGATTGTTTTTTTAAGGAAAAGAAAAGAAAAATAATCTCATCCCACACGTGGTTTTGAAAAAATAAAAAAATAAAAACAAGAGTGAAAATCCGTTTTCTCCTGTTTTTTTTTTTTTTTTTTTTAGGGAAATGGTAAAGTAAAAATGCATTGAAAGTTCAAACAGAAAGCTCCGAAGATATTGTGTCCGAAAGTTTGAGAATTTGTTGTATTTTAAAAAATGATTGTTGAAAAAATATTTGTATGTTGGACGAGAATAATTTTAAAGACACTATCATATTACATAGATCTCAACAAATTAATAAACAAGCAGATTAAATATAAAATACAGATTTTAATTCTAATTTATATTATCTAGTTTTCTGTATTTTGTATAAAATATTATTCGACATATATACATATATATTTATATATATTTTACTTACATTATATATATATACACGTATAATTTTTAAAAATATAAAGGCCCATTTGCAAAACCTAAAAGATCGGTAGACCAGATAATAAAAATTAAAATATTTCATTTAATATTTTTCTTCTTTTTTAATCATTGGTTCCAAGTTGCAAGCACAGTTAGAGTTTTTATTCGTCTTATTCATCTATTTTCTTTTATTAACTTTGAAAATGATTTTGTCGTTGAATCAAAAGAAAGGGCACGACAAAATCAAAAGAAAGGGCCCTACCACCTAAACAAATGGAGCCATTCAAATTAAAAACTTAAAGGCATACCAGAATCAAATTGTATGCGTTCTTGATACTAAGGGTTTTGTTTGGTATGCAGTATTAAATTATATTGAATTGCATTTGTATGAATTGTATTTTATTAAATTGCAATAGAATGTAGTATATTATATTTATATTATATTTGGTGCAGAATCGTATAATATAATATCTTATTTGGTATAATAATGTATTATATTGTATTATTTTTTATTTCATAAATTATTACTATTAAAAACATAAATATTATAAAATATCATATGTTACCCTTTTCATTTTGTGTATTATTATAATTCATGTCAATAATAAAATTTAATATTAAAAAAAATTAAAAAAATAAATGGTATCAACTAGCGTGTCCATTTTATTTCATTCTAAAATTTAATTCAATATAAATAAAATTATTATTGCATAGGTAGAACATGACAGAACCCAAAACCTACCAAATTAATGTGATCATTTAGATATTTCAGGCGAAAAAAAAGAGAGGAAAAAATAAGTGATCATTTGTATAGAAAGTGAGGAGATAAGGTCTTTCAATTGAATGGTCTGTCTTTTATCATACACGCACACTAGTTAAAAAAGAAAAAAAGAAATGGAAAATGGGTGAAAGAAAGAAAAAGCATCGTAGCTTTCAAGAAACAATCCCCCCTCTCTCTCTTTCTGTCTTTCACTCTACAATTTTTTTTTTTTCTGTAATTCCAACAAGGTGGATTATGGCTTTTTTCCTCTATTATGTCAATCCTGTGAAGATATGATTTACCTCTATCATACTGCACCCTAGTTTCTTTTTCACTCCCCCCTTCTAAGATCATTTTCTTAACTCTGATTGCTTCTATTTTCCAGCCAACTGGCCTATACATATTATAAGAAAGAACGTGAGTACCACAATCAGCCACTCCCATATTAGTTAGCTTTTTTAGCTTCCTCTACCATACCTGACCTTGTCAAAAGATCAACACACGCATAGTGCTTAAGCCAGGTTTAACCTCATAGATGATACCCATTTGATCCCCCAAAAAAAAAAAAAAAAAAAAAAAAAAAGAAGAAGAAGAAGAAAAAGAAAAAATTGGAGAAGACTTACAACAGAGACAGAGACGAGAGGAGGAGAAGCAGGTCAACGTAGCAGATGGGTTGTATTAAATTATACAGGTAAAACGAAGTGTATTAGATAATACACCCCCATCCACATAAAAAACACGGAGGGGTATTATGTAATACAATACCTTTCACATGTCCTTACATACCAAACATTGTATTACATAATACAATCCACTCTAATACCCCTTAATATATAGTACCAAACGCACTTTAATATCAGGCTGGAAAATACCAAAGAAACAATATGGTAAAATACAAATCCAAATAAATAAATAGATTACTTTTTGCAAAAATAAATAAATAAATATATAAAGATCAAAGCAAAAATTAAAAAGTAAAAGAAAATCCCAACAAAATAAGGACTACAAGCCTACACATTTAGCAACTACTTCACTTAATTTTCTAGGAATTCAAACAAAAGAACACATTGACGGCACTTGAAGATCAACAATTCCATACTAGTAAAGTAGGAATTAATTAAGGTGCTCAACAATATAAGTCATTTTCTTTTATCCAATCGACTTTGTATATTACATTATCCTTTTAAATTAATTTTAAAAGATATATCCAATCTAATTAAACAAACCTAAAAAAAATCACAAATGTGATAAAATATTGGTTATAAAAAAAATTCTATGGACATCACCCTTTTACTATATTAATGTTGGTTATCTTTTTTGTACGCCTATCTTTATATGATAGGGCATTTAAAAAAAGAAAAAAAAATTGTAGACACTACACCCTGCCATATGTTGATAGGTGTAAAATTTACATCCATCATAGAATTCTTAAGGTTCCTTGTATAAATGGATTTGGCAAAATTTTTTGACAAATTATTTTAACTTTTGATTTTTCTTAGCCATGGTAAATAAATACTCGTCCTTAATAAAATAGTTGGTTTTCAAATGTTATACTCCATTTAAAATAAAATAATTTTAAACGGTTGGATAAGCCTTATTTAATAGCTACAATAATTTATTAAAAAGTTTTGTCAAATCCCATTGCAAAGGGTATTGGCTCCATATATATAAATAGGGGAGGATTCATTGTACAAAGGAATTTGACAAGTGCTTTTAATAAATAATTTTAACTTTTGGTTTTTCTTACCTAATGGTTAATAGATGTTTATTTTTATTAAATCAGTTTTTTTTAAAAAAATTAGTTTTCAAAGGTTATACAACATAGTTTTCAACCATTAAATGGAGTTTATCCAATGGTTAAGATTATTTGTTAAAAATATTTATCAAATCCATATGTTTAGGGACCGGGGCCCATATATGTATATATATCTCATATTCTATATCCCTGGTAATGGACATGTCTTGGTGATCTCGAAACTATTTTGCATTGTGAACGTAAAAAAAGTCATGAAAAACCTATTATAATCATAGTAACACTACACATTTTGTCAATGGTAAAATTCAAATTAATGCATTGTTTCATCGGCTCCCCATCCAACCCACTTATGCCAAGCCAAAATAAAGGATAAAAGAAAGTGGTTGGTGGTGTTTGCTTTTTTTATTTTTTTTTATTTTTGTTTTTTTTTTTGGATAAAAAGTGGTTGGTGTTTGCAACATATTAAAAAATTCCCATAAAAATATCATAGCCTTTATAAATCCATGTTTCGTTTCTAGTATTGATCAGAGAAATGGTGTAGCTGGTATTTCGGTGCATGTCTCCATCAACACCACTCTCTCCCTCTATATATCTTACATGTACAACTTTGTAGGCCACCGCAAGGAATTAAGGTGCGGCCAACAATCTAAGTTAGTAACAAATATATATGTGTGTATATAACAACCAAATTAAACAAAAAAGAGAACAAGATAAGCAAACCACTCATTGTACAGTTCAGTAAAATTTCTTATCTTTAATTTTTCAATTTTCTGAAACTTGATGTTGCTGAGTCATTATTCTTTTGCATAGATCTTGCATGTGATGAATTTTATCATTAAATTGTTTCTTTAAGACGAAGTAGAAGTAAGTCTAAATTAATAAACAGGGTTTATTTACATCAATTTCCTTTAAATTGTTCTCCTCTTTGCACTTCTCTACTATATATATATATATATATATGTATGTATGGGGGCCATAGTAACCCTTTGAATTTCATAGAGAGTGAAACTACAATCTGTATTCCTTATTTTTAGTCATGTTGAGGCATGTGAAATTCAAGTTCTCACCGATTGCCCCAAGCTAAACTTTTTATTTGCAAAAATTAATATGGTACAAAGGTTCTGCGCCCTCCTTGTATCACGGTGGAGAATTGCTAAAATTGTACAGCGGTGTGCTGTGGGAAAAGCGACTTGCCTGTGATGACCCAGTTTGCATAGGGCTTAAGCCAAACTCACCATGACTAAAAAAGTCGTTATTATTTCTCTCATCATTCATATCCTACAATATAAAATTATTATGATCGATGAACAAATATAAAAACAAGCAATAACTAGGTTTAATAGCCAATCATGATCAAACATAAGTGTCACAAGATCATCTGATTTAACATCTGCATTAGGTGAAAAAGCAGTTGTTGGATCCCTTTGGACCTGTGGTAGAGCCTGACCTCTTTCATCTATCAGTACGTCAAGTAGCGCACGCATTCCTTAAGTGAAAGGTCAGGTTGATTCCTTAATTTTTTGCTATCAGATTCAGGAAAGAGTGTAGAGCACGTTAGAGAGTGAATGACTTCAATGCGCAGTGAGAGATGGACCTAGATAAGAGCCGGAATGGTAATTTGGAGGCTTACCTTCTTGTGGTAAGATAGAGATGCATGTGGTAGAACTGTTGATTTGACAGAGTGGTACAAGCTTCGACCTTGCCTTTGAGGGTTGAGTAGCGCCTTTCAAGGCGTCTCTTTCTGCATGAATCCAGGATAACAATATGATGTGACGAACAGCCGGAGCTTCTTTGTTCTGAGCCAACATGGTTCTGTTTTGGACGTGTTATGACATTTTGAACATCACGAGTGAGCTCTTGACAAGAGTAAATCCTAAAAAGTAAAATTTGAATAATTGATAATTTACTCACAATAAATGTTGGTAGTAAGAACAAGAAACAGAAGAGGACAGTAAAAGTGTGCTGCAATTATTAAAAAAAAATGGAAAAAGAAAAAAAATTAAAAAGGTTCAATGCCAAAACATAACTATAAACACCAATAAACTGCAAAGAACAAATTAAAACAGGGGAAAACCAGTAAGAGCTCTCAATAACAGGCATTAAAATGCCAAGTTGCCAACCAACCAATTGCATCATGAGTTAAATGACAAAAGGGCAGCTGCCAAACATGCATGATATTATCACTCTGCTTGAACTGAAATGAAATGACAGGAATGTTCTCTGTATCATGGGGTAGCAATACAAAAATGGCAGTATCCTTGTAGTGTAGATAAATTTGTTCCTATGTGAAGTCATTTTGACTTACCTTCATCTTCAAATTCATCCCAATCTACTAAGATAGCAGCTCGTACTTAGATACTAGGTTGCCATCCTTATTTTGCGAGAGAAGACATACACAAGTAAAATATACAGGTACTGATGATCAATAGAATTTTCAGCAATAAATTATAAGGAGAAACTCAAATTACACAACCAAGAAACGCAAGCAGGCTGAACACTGCAAATCATTGAAACTAAGAAAAGATAAAAGAACTAAACTTGGGGCATCCACATAGCCTTTGCTTAAATAAGATATTTAGGTGGTACAAAAATCAGGTTATGGAACATGTCATGAAAAAGTTTTTTTTACCATTGAAAGGTTACCTTTCAGTCACTCTTTTCTAAATAGGATACCTCGATGGTACAAAAATCAGGTTAAAGAACTACTAAAATTCCCACTAAACTCCAAGTACGTAAAATAAACGGACCAAAGGGGAGCTCAGTCGATGTTGTATGTTTTCCAAGTAATCCATATTTCTTGCAAAGCTTGTTAAGAGATTCATAAGCTCATCTAGCTCTAATTGGATATGATCAACACTAACCTGAAAATATCATCTTACAACTTAGACAAGTTTTCAAAAGAATTGATCATTGCCCGACTAACTTAGATAAGTTCCATTCTTGCATAGCGAGTTCATTTCTTCTTCATTACACTAATCCATTTACCTTTCTCAAACTAATTTCATAGTTTCTTTAAAGGTGGCCGGTTCGTTATCTATTTTGATAGAAGCTACCCTAAGTGCATAGGACATTAAATCTGCATATTTTGATTGGAGACCTTATTACTCTTCTTTTTCTGTTTCTAGCAAGACAATAATCATTTAAATCCTGTTCATAATCATCTTCTTCTTCAAAAGGTTCTTCAGATTCTCTTCAAACTAGACAACATCATTTTTATCTTCACTGACTTGTGGAGTCGTTGGTCCTTGTTGATTCTCCACCTCAATTTTCCTTTTTTCCCTCTCCTTTGCTATCTTAGATACTTCTTGATCATTATTTTGATTTTTCTTATATTTGAACAACATAACATTCTCATCGAAAGTGACATCTTTGCTTATAATGCACTTTGCATGGCCAAAATCTTGAATCCATAACTTATAGCCTCTAACTTCTTCTGGATACCTAAGAAACATGCCTTTGACTGCTCTAGCTTCCAACTTGCCTTGCTTCACTTAGGCATCGGCTATATAACTAAATACCTTGAGTTTTTTCAAATTTTGAGGGTGTCCTGACCACATTTCTTTAAGGGTTTTAAAATCAATTGCAAATGAGGGACTCCTGTTTATCAAGTAGCAAGCTGTATAAATTGCTTCTCCTCAAAAACTCTTTGGATCTTGTGCATTTAACATCATACACCTAACCTTTTCCAATATGGTTCTATTTATCCTTGCAGCTAATCCATTTGTTAAGGGGTATGTACAATAGTTTTATACCTTACAATTCCTTCTTAACTACAGTAGTCATTAAACTCCTCATTACCAAATTCCAACCCAGTGTCAATCCTCAACTTCTTTAATCTCTTCCTTATTTGGTTTTCCACAAGTGTTTTCCATTCCTTAAATTTATTGAACACTTAATTTTTATGTTTCAATATATAAACCTCTCTTGAGTAATCATCTATTAAACTTAGGAAGTATCTAGTTTTAGCTTGTATTGGAACTTTAGATGGTCTTCAGAGATTACAGTGTGCATACTCTAGAATTAGTTTTGTTGAATTTAAACTTTTTTCAAGCCTCTTATGTGTAGCTATTGCAAAATCGCCGACTATTTTGTTTGCAAGTAGTACATATAATCCATTTCATAAAATTCCTTTCACTTTAATCATAGCACCTTTTAAAACCTTCAAAACTCCATTTACAAACTTAAAGCTGAACCCAGAGTTATCTAGAATTCCAAGGGAAATTAAATCTCTTTTTAGATTAGGCACATACCTAACCAATGACAAGACTCTTTCCATTCCATCATGCATTCTGAGATTTATTGAACCAATACTAGCAACCTTGCTTTCATGATCATCACCCATCAAAACTTTACCACCTTCAATTTTCTAAATTCATTAAACCAATTTTTGTTAGGTGTCATATGAAAAGAAAACCTCGAATCTAGAATTCATTGGTCCATAGCTCTAGTTTCTAAAACTAGCAATACTTCAACACTATCATAACCTGAAATATTTGCAGCCTTTACATCATTTCTAAATTAGAAGTGGCAATTTAGGTAACGACACGATGACATGATTAAAAAATGATACAAAATAAACGAGTTTGGATTTATCATAAATAGATTCGGCTGATAATCAGCTCAACCTTTTTAATACGATTTTTAATCATATCATTTTTGGGTTGACTAGTTTAACTCGAAATTGCCTTACAATAAGCCATTTATTACATGTGTCAGTTTTAACCCGAGACGATTACATACCTATTACAACCCATATAAATTTAATTATAAATTAAAATTTTATCCACTAATATGATATTTAATAAATAAAAGTAGATGTTATAAAGGTAAATTTCTATTATTAATTTTTCAAAAACAAAAATAAAGACATCAAAAAAGAAACTCAAATGACTAAAACTCCACCACACGATGACTAATCAAATGCTTAAAAAATTTGAGAAGTATTGGTCAGAATTTAGTTTGATATTAGCCATTGCAGTGGTTGTGGATCCTTGATATAAGCTTCAATTTGTAGATTGGTTTTACAAAAAAATTTATGGAGCTAATGGTTCTAGTAAGTTCATACGAGTTAAGAGCAGATTATTTTTGATATATAAGGAGTATGTTCAAAAAAGAACTTCGACATCTTCTACACATTCTTTGGAGAAAAAGAAAAGAGTACTGCATCTTGTGGTGTTGGCGGAAATGACATTGCTTTTAGAAAGACAGCTAGTGCCATTTTGAAGGCAAATGATTCTTAAATTTTTCTATTTTTTTAAAATTTTTCATATTTGTGTAGTAGATATGTGATTATGTATAATTTTTTGAAAAAGAATCTTATTGAGATTTTTATTTTCTAATAATGTAGGAATTTAATATTTGTGAAAATGAGGAGTTAGGTGCCAATATAAAAAAAATCACAATTAGAGCTTTATTTAAAGGAGCCAAGGATGGCTACTGAAATTGAATTGAATGTGCTTGATTGTTGGAAGGTAAATCAGTTTCGTTATCTTGAAGGTAGCGTTTGGTACGAAAGATAAGTTCGAATCGGACTGGATCAGACATGACAAGTTTGGATTAGACAGGATAAAATAGTACACTCCTATATTTGGCATAGTTTCAAACTGAATGGTGGACTAGTTTTCCTATGTTTGGTGTAGGATCGGACTCGATTGGACTATTTTATAATTTTTTTTTCTAAAGTGAAAAATTTAAAAATTATATTTATAATTACAATAAAAAATGTTATATTTAATTAAAGTTGTAAATTTATATATTTATATTTACATACAAAATTTAAATTTTTTTTACACCCACAAATTAATATATAATTTTTGAAATAAATTAAAATAAAAATATAACATAATAAAAAAATCAATTAATTAAAAATAAAAATAATTAATGATATTTATAAGACAATTGTTTTTTTTGTTTTTTTTTTAACACCCATAAATCACGTGAATATATGGTTTGCAAAACCAATTAAAATAAAATTATAATATGGTAAATCATAAATAACAATTAACTAAAAATAAAAAAAAGTTAACATTATTTAATTAAGAACTTGTTGATAACATAAGAATATCCATCTTCACTTCATACATATATATATATATATATATATATATATATAGGATTTTACATAGATAATCTACTTATATAACAAATAAGTAAATACACCTATTAATAGTAATTCAAATAAACAACCTAATAGAAAATTATTACACTACTCGTTGTTCAAGTTAGCACGTGTATGCGTGGTGAAATTTTATATTAGATTTGCTTCATTATGATTCCTCATCATTTGTTCTACATACTCAACATATGCAATTTCAGCCTTTTCAGTTGTATTATAGGCTTGATATAAATTATCTCTAAATCCTTGCATTTGTTGATGACATTCAGGCCAAGAATTATATATCCCTGGTTGTCTACCTTTAAACACAACATAAACTCTTCTCTTTGCCATTCAATATTCCTGCGTATATTAATAAATGATAACATAATATAGTAAATAAACAAAATAACAATTGGCTAAATCAATCAAGTACATGTCAATATACTAAAACATAACACATAATCATAAAATTGTTTTTACATGCATAATTAGAAACCAACATCCAATACCATACAACATATGTCCATAAGTTTCAAATCCAGTTGTTCATAATTGTCATCCCCTCATACATAGACATAAATATATAATCCACAACAATACTAACTTAATTATCTAAAAATCCCCTAGCAAATTCAATATTCTACACATCTATTCTAATAATCTTAAGAACCTCTACGTTCGATGAATCCGATCTCATTACCTTAGAGATTTTGAGATTGTCATCAACAGAGAATCCTAATTTGTCAAGCTTTATAGGTAATATTGTGGATAATAGGCTTTAGATTTTTTAACTTTGCAGCCAATTTATCATATAAATTCTTTACTACATTGCCAAACCTGGTTACCATGTCATCTTCCTTTGATTTAGATGTCCTCTTACATTTTGATTGGGATTGTGTGGATCGTTTACTATGTGTTTGATTCATAGACATTAGAGAACACACATCATTAAATTGTTCATTTGCAGCTTCCATATTAATATCATTAACCATATCAATTGGAGTGTGTGCTTCATGTCTTGTTGCCCGATCCTTCCTAAATATATTAGCAAGCCTCTCATACACCGAAAAAAAGATTTATCTCTCCAACCTTTTGCATTTGGATTACTCTAAAATAAGAAAACAACTAACTTTTAAGTGTAAAAAATACCGTAAAAACATAAATTCATATATTACGAACAAAAATTAAAGATATAAAGTAAAAAAAATTCAATTAAAGTATATGTCCAAAGTTTCAAAACTTGCATGTGCTTTCCAAACTTTTTCAGTATCAACCTCCATACATTTAAGAGAGTCATTCCATCCAAATATACTTTTATTTAGCATATCGTATATTATACCAAATTGCTTCTTCCACTTTTTCATCTTTGACTCACTGTGTGGATTTTTTCACAACCCCGAATTATGATACATCTTCGACAATCGCCTCTCAATCCTATTCATCGTGCCAGGTTTGAATGCACCTGTGACACAACGTTGCCCACTAGCTACAGCCTCATCTAGAATAATCAGTAAAGCATCTTCCTCACTCCTAGTCCATGTACATTTAGATTCACCCCTCCTTCATGTCATTACTGCTACCTCCAGCTTCCATTGTTATTGAAATGAAAATTTTATGACTTCAACAATACATAACAACAAGCAAACAAAATATAATAGTAAAGTCAAATATTGCACATAATATAATTGGTTGTTATACAAATTATCCAAGATGTTGAACAAACATCATAAAATAAAGTAGTTACTACATTAACTAAATACAAAACGACCAAATATTACTGATCACGACGACCTCTTCATTTATCAAACATTTGCATAGCTAACTCATCTCTCCAGTGAGTCCATTGATCTGAGAAAGATATTGATCCTATGATGTCTTCTTCTATACTATCGTCAACATCTTCATTCCTATCAAACTCAACTTTCTTAGGATCAAGTGCCATTTCTCTTCTAATAAGATTATGTATAAGACAACATGCGGTAATAATCTTGACTTATGTTGAAATAGGATAGAAAGTTGGACTTCTTAAAATTGTCCACTGCTTTTTAAGAATCCCAAAGCATCTTTCTACGACATTTCTAGTAGATGCATACTTCATGTTGAAATACTTTTCATAATTAATGGATGCACAACCATCTCTTTATTCATAAAGATGATATCTTGTTCCCCTATATGATACAAGAAATCCTTCACCATTAGTGTAACCAGCATCCAGTAAGTAATAACAACTTAACACAGGAAAAATGTCTCCTATTAGTTTATGCGATGTTAGTCCACTACATTGTAAAAGTTTAGGATTGATCTTACTGGTTGGTTCTTTTAATTCATTTGGCCTACTTAATGCATCTCGAAGTACTCTTGAATCCACAGAAGAACTTTCCCAACTAGGTAATACAAATATGAATTCCATATTCAGGTTACATACACTTAAGATATTTGTGGCTATCTCACCCTTCCTTGTTCAATATCTTAGCTTATCGATTTCTTGTACATTCACCTTAATATAAGTTGCATTTATTGCTCTCAAACAATTCTACATCACAAACAAAGTTACTAATATTAGATAATGCTACAAATAATCCAACTGTAATATTAGTAATCAAAATCTTTCATAAATGTACCTTAAACATTTTCCATCTATCATCCGAATAATTATCTGACACAAGTTTTGAATGTCTCAACAAAACCCTATGTTAGCGTAACACTTCATTCAATACTGAATTGAAGTATCTACTAATTGTCTCCTCCAATCTATGGAACCTACTGATAATTGTACGATTCTTCACATGATAAGCAATTATGTGTAGAAATATACACACTTGCTCTTCCATTGTAACAATACCATCTCTTTTAACATATCCATCTTGGCGTAATAGTTGACATAAAATACCAAATGTTCTCCTATTCATCCTAAGTTGACTAATACAATTCATATCATAGTCTAAAATACTATTTAGGAAAGACGTCCGCAATTCTATACTCCTAGTTAATTGATTCCCAACCCCTCTATTGTTTCTCATTCGCCATGATTCATACATGTACATAAGCAACACTATCATAAAACGCATACAAAAACATTCTAATTCAACATCATTTGGAAGCAACAAGAATGCAGCGATTTTTCTTCGATCCATGTCTACTACATAAAAAAAGGAAAGAAATAAAAAGCACATCAATGCTACTACAAAATAACAAAAAAACATATAGAAAAGTTGAATATGTAGCCATATAGAATACTACTACAACATAACAAGAAACATCATCCAATTTAGTATGTAAAAATTGCAGCATGATAATTACCATAAATACGATTTTGTATTTTAACATAAAAACATCAAATAATAATTGCAAATGTGTTTCGGCAAAAAAAAAAAAAAAAGAAAAAAAAAAAAGAAAAAAAGTTCAAACATTTCAGTTTCAGGCAATATGGGCAAATCAATTACATTAATATTCTTTTAGTTCAATGTCATCCACTTTTCCTTTGAAATTACTTTTATATGGTTGGTCAATCTCTAATAAGCATGAATTATACCAATCAACAATACTACTTTACTTTGACGCAAGCATTATAGTAAATACATGGATAATTAGTTTGATAAATAATTACTTAATCAAATTATCAATATCAAGGAATAAAAACTATAAACCTCAAAAATTTGTACTTCTTATTATTTGTTCTTAAAGTCAAGCTGTTGATTGACTTCTTGTCGAAGTGATTTTCAATTTGAATTTGATTTTCATATTATTTTTGCCTAAATTCAATCTTGAGAATGTAGTATGTCGTTCATTTCATAAATGCATTTGATAAAATGACTTAATCATTTTTTGCCATAATTAAATGACTTAATCATTTTCTTGCAATAACAGTTAAACAATTTAATCATTAAACTTGACCTTCTATTGACCATGTATTTCACAAACCAGTAGAGGGTTTCAACCTATGAAAACCATGGTTTAAACTTAATTATGAGTTGCAATCAAATTTATTGATACATCTATCTATATTAATATGATTAAAATTGTAAAGCAAAGTTCTTGTTGTTGTAAATGACCATTCAATAAAAAAAGGATACAGAAGTGAAGTAATTGCCTAATGTACCATTTTAATTTGTCATAGATATAGAACAAAAACTTGAGCATCTATGCATTGGATCATTTTACGTATGACAATTGTTTTCTCCAATTAAACAAATACACACAGCAAATTCCCAAACAAGTTAAGGAAATCCACAAATTTGACCTTCCAAAAAGCATAAAAGATACCAACTTCCAATTGCTTTCCAAACAATCCAAAACCGAGGTCTCCAAACTCCTAACAACCACCTACAAATCCTTAAAAAGAAAACCCCAAAAAGATTTTCTACTTCCTTAAATAGAACTTAAAAGATTTTCTATTTCCTCAAATAGAACTTATTTTCTTTTATAGCAAGTAGAAATTCATACTAAACCTTCCAAACACAACCAAAACATACTCACACCAGTATTCATATCTTTATATGCTTTAACATATTTCTTTACTGAAAGAAGATGGTTTATCTTTAAAATTGGTTAACCTGTTAACAACAAATAAATTTAAAATTGTATACTCTTGATTTGTGTTCTAATCTAATGTCTGGCTCTTTGTCTCATTGGCATTTAGTCAAACACCAGTCAAGGAAATCCATAAAGTTTTGCTTCCAAAAAATATAAAAGATACTAACTTTCATTTGCTTCCCAGCCAATCCAAAACCAAGGTCTCTAAATTTTCTAAGAACCTAAAAGAGATGATAAAAATAAAATGCGCATCTCCAAGAGTAAACAAGAAAACATAACAATTTGGAAAGTAGAAAAATCCAAGTCAAGCATAGATGTTTCTGTATAGAAATTAGGGCTTACTACAAAAACTACCAAAAAAATCGAGTGGAAAAAAACTACGAAGAGTTTACGTTCCAAATTTGCAGTAATCTCAGGTGAATGTCCTTAATCAAGTATTATAGACCTTCCAAATTTAGCCCTCTTCCCCACAAGTTGAAGCCCTAATTTTGCATATCAAAACCCTAATTTTACATATATAAATGACATGAATATAGTATAACAAACCCTTCATTTTTGCAAAGCAAAGATAACAAACCACTTTTAAAAATGAAGAGAAGAGTCAGAAGATGAAGGAGAAGAAGAAGAAGAAGAAGAAGAAGAAGAGGAAGAATCAGCATCAGTGATGCTGGGTTGTGATAGTAGGTGTAAGAATCAACCATAATTTTTGCAAATCAAAGGAGAAGAAAGAACAATCGAAGGAGAAGAAGGTAAAGAAATGGATAGAAAAACGAAAGAGAACTCACCGGCTATGTGTGTTACTCAAAAAGATGCAAGCAGAGATCAAGTAAGAGACAAGATTGACACGATCCAGTGACAGAGAATAGAGCTACTTCAGTGAGAGATATGATCTAAAGCTGCTTCAACACAATCCAGTGAAAGAGAGCACAGCTTCTTCGACGATAGACACCAGTAAGAAGGAGGAAAACTGCTTCTTCGAGTTTGGGACAAAATTGACCCATGGGGATGGACGGGTCATTTGTGTCCTCTTCGGGTGGGATAACATGACCCATTGGGATAACCTATCCCGTTCTTTAATTTGCCTTCCCAAAAACCGAATTGTGACTGTGGCCTATCCTAACTTGCCTAGTCCGCTTTAAGAAACACTACCTAAGTTGCTTCAATGGCTTGTGATCCATTGAGTATCCTTATATCCATTGTTGCCTCTGAATTTGCTTTTAACATTAGTGGACGAGTGTTAGATCAATTTCGTAGTGCATTAAAGCCTAGTATTGTTGATGTAATAGTTTATACAAGAGATTGGTTGGTTGGAAATAAAGGTAATTATTTTTATTAATGTTTTCTTTACTTCATTTAGATATATGAAACTTTTTAGGTTATCTAACTGTTAATTTATTTTCAATTAGACTTAACATATTAGTAAAGGTCAACCTTATTTATTTTGTAAGGGGTAAAATCTGTTTGGTTTTATATTCATAAATATTGAGGTGAGCATTGGATAGAATGTAGACAACCACCTTTAGAAAAAAAGAGAATTGGTTTTTTTTTCCTATTCAATTTTTTTTTTCTGCTTTCTATGTTTATTATGATAAATATTAATGATTTTTTGGTTTCACTAAATTATGCAATGCATAGAAAAATTTCAACCACAACTTGATGATCTTACTGAAGATGTTTTTAGCTGTAATATTAATAAAGAAGAATCTTCAAGTTAATGCTCTAATTATGCCAATACTCAAGCATGAGATAATATCAATCTTAAAATTTGTTTAATTTATTTTATTATATATTTTTCTTTTGTTTTTAAATGTATTACGGTTTGAGACTATATCTATATGGTTGTGATGCCATTCGTTTTATTTTGTTTTGGGGTAGTACTTTTATCAGCAATTATGGACATTGAAATGTTAATGTTGGCGCATTGAAATCTTTTTTTTTTTTTGAAGCACGTGTATTGAGACTTATGTATTGTGGATTAGGATTCTTGGCATTTTGATTTTTTTAATTTTATATAAATTTGTAAGAATAATTAGATGGTATATTACTATGAAATTTAAATATTGTATCTTAATTTTTTTTAAAGAGGTATTTTAATGCTTAAATTATTTTTATGTTGTTAATTTTTTTTAAGGAGGTATTTTAATATTTAAATTATTTTTTAGGTTGTTTTTTTAATTATTATTTTTAAGTCATTTTCAAATAAGGAGCTTGATTTCCAAGTTAGTGGATCAGATATATTAATAAATAGGTTAATTTTCAATAAACAAGTTAGTTTTCGGATTAATAGGTTAATTTTTGAGTTAATAGGTCCATTTTCAGGTTAACAGGTCAATATAACTTGTTAAAGTAATCATGTTAAGCGGGTCGTGTCGTGTTAACTTGTTTATAAATAGGTTGAATTAATATTTTAGGTATCTGACATGATTAATAAACATATCATATTTTGGCTAAGCATTTTTGACACTATTATTAAATGGGTTGCACGAACTCAACCCGTGAACACGAATTACCAGTTCTAAATTTTGGTTTCTTTTTCTTTAATTTAAAATCTCTACAAACCCTTTTGATATGGCCTTCCTTTTTACAATGATAGCATTTTCTTGTTGTCTGCTATTTATTTCATGATTTAGACCTTGATTTCCCATGGTATGCATTTGAATCTTTCTTGGAAGATCTTCCTTGAACCATCAATCCTTCACCAATATTGTTCCCATTCATCTTAGACTTAATATTCAAATCTCTTGATATTAAGGAACCGAGTACCATGTCTAGAGTTAATGTTTCTCTCCATATTTGATGGCTGGTTTTACTTCTCTATAGAAATCTAGAAGTGAGTTGAGGAGAATCACAGTTTGATTCTCATCCTCAATCTTTTCTCCCATGTCAGATAACTCTTGGATAAACTTGTTAAATTCATTAAGATTTTCCTCAAGGCCTTTGTTGGTGTTCATTTTGAATCCAAACAATCTCTTTTTCAAATATTCTTATTTGATAGAGATTTTATGAGAAACAACTTCTCCAATTTAACCCACAATCTCTCTACAATATCTTCATCAGCTACTTGTTAAAGAACATTACTTGAATGGTGAATAACTAGTGTCCTGCAAGTTGTTACTTGTATCTCCACCTTATGCTCTTTAGTCATGGTTGCAGGTAGATCACTAGGAACAAAGAGAGCTTTTGAAACTCTCTGTTGTGTCAAAATAGCTTTGATCTTCTTCCTCCAAAGACTAAAGTCACCTTTTCCATTAAACTTCTCTATTTCAATCCTTGTAAAGCCCATCTTCTTATTTACAAACCACAAACTTCAATTCCTTCAAGAAAACACCTTTTTTGAATCGAGAACAAGAGAAAAAAATGAAATTCCTTTTTGAAACCCTAAGCTCCGATACCAATTGTTAAACTTGCAGCAAGATTTTTCCTTTTCAATTGAAGAACTCACACCTAAAGTAAACAAGACAGAAAAATAAAAATACACAGAGAAAATCAAACACAACCACAAAAAAATAGCTTTTAAAGTGGTTCAGAATGTAAATCCATTCCTACATCAACTGATGAAAAGTTTTGATTTATTAAATTTCAGCTTCAAAGGTATTACAAATCACTTACCAACCTCACAGCCTCTCAAAATCCCGTTGAGAAAATATCCAACTTATTTTCCTAAGATTTTTTAGCACGACTCTCTACATATTCAGCTCCTTCATCATGAAGCAATTAGGTAGCCTGTTCTTGAATTATAGCTACCCATCTTAGCTTAACACCTAGCTTAAAACTAATGATAGCTCACATAGCTATATATTAAGTAATAAAAAGAAAACTCTTGTTAAAATACAAACACTATGCGAATTGTAGTGAAAGGAGACACAATTAATGCGTCGGGCAAACAAAAGCCTTCTCAAAGCGTCACCCGATGTCATGTCGCTAAAACCGCCACACAAAATTGTCGCTTATTAATGGACAAAAGCCGACACTTTTATGAAAAAACATCAGTAAATGTACAAAAAAAGCCGATGCTTTTTAAAAAAAGTGTCGCTAAATAAATAATGAAATCCGACGCATTTTGAAAAAAGTGTCGCTATATGTTGAAGAACATCTGATGCTTCTAAAAAATGTGTAGCTAAAAGGCTCAAAAAGACCGGAATAAAAGCTGACACTTTTTTGAAAAGCATCGGCTATTTATTTAACTTTTAGCAATGTTTTTTGTTGAAAGCATCGCCTTTTCATTTAGACTTCTAGCGACGCTTTTTAAAAAGCATCGGCTATTATGTAAACTTTTAGTGACGCTCTAAAAGCTTACATAGGAGATGTGACTTTTAGCGACACTTTTTGAAAAGCATTGGCTATTATATAAACTTTTAGCTATGCTTTTCAAAAAGCGTTGCTAAAAGTCTAAAAAAAGCCAATGCTTTTATCAAAAGCGCTGCTAAAAGTTTACATAAGAGTCATGACTTTTGTCACATTTGGTGACCTTTTTTTATTAAAAGTGTTGCCTTTGATGTTTCTTTTCTTTTTTCCTTTTTTTTTTGGTTGGTTTGATTGGTGTAATTTTACAAAATTGGATTAAAAGCTAGCTTCATCAAAAATAATTAAAATACATCAAAATTAAAATAAATATTGGTAATATTTCAAATAAATTAAATATGAACCCATGTAATATTTTTACAATTTGGTAAACTATTTTATATGTATAAACAAAAGCAATTAAGCTACCTTGCATATATACTCATTGAGATGAAAGGTTTGAGATACAATTCCTCTTGTTTACACCCTCAAACTACACATGAAAAAATTGTATTAAAAATAAATAACACTTATGCAAAATAGATAAATATTAATTATTATAAAGTAATTAATAAATGAAAATGTTAAACTTACCATTGTTCTTAAGTTTTGTCGAGGTACATTTATCCTAAGCATGAAAAATACATAATCAGAAAGGAACAAAAAATCAACTAAAAGAATAATAACAAATGTAATAAATTAAATAAGCACAACTTAATTAAACACAAACTAATTGACAACAGTAATAAAAAAATTAATTAAGCATTTGTGAATGTACACATAATTAACAAAAATATATACTAATAATGGAAAACACAAGAAAGGAACAGTAAATTATTTAAAACAATAATAACAAATATAATTATTTAAACATAAATGAATGAATCTACATACCAATTTATTTAGTAGATGGTGTTTTTTTATCCATATCCCCTTGTAGTCATTACAATTATTTGCATTCTTCATGCTAAATTCCAAAAATTCCTTCATACCCTTGGCAAATTCATTTGATGTTCTATCTTTTGTTATCCATGACTTATCTATTTCTCTATCAATCTAAGCAATCCATATCAAGCAAAATCGCAATCAAAATATCAATCAAAGCAAGATTAAGAAAATCAATAGGTCAAATTGGAAGAATAACCTATGACCCAAACTTTTTCCACCTACCCGTGCAATATAGCAAACAGCAAGCCAAACCCACCTAACTTGCGGCAACAAAGGAATGAAAAAACCCAAATTACCTGTGTTTAAAATGAAAAAAAAAATCAAAATCAAACGTACCATATGTCACCAATGGCCACAAAGAAAAAAGAAACTCACCTAACTGAAAGCGACGACGAAAGAAAAAACCCAGCTTCCTGACAGCCACAATGGCAAAGGAAAGGTGAAACCCAAAGAACCCCACTCTTCAAGTCTCTCTTAGATTGCCCCCCAAGCTAACATCTATTAGATATTGTAATTGATGTAGTTTTTAAAAAGAAAAGGGTTAAAATTTTAAAATTATTACGTGTGTAAAGATTGAAATACGCACTAAAAATTTTCAGAAAATGATAAATAGGCGATGCTTTTGACGGAAAAGCATCCCCAAAAATATTGAAATTAAAAAAAAAAGTTGGAAAAAAGCCAATGCTTATTGAAAGGAAGGATAAGGCGACGCTTTTGATGGTAAAAGTGTCGCCTATTGTTTTAATATTACAAGAAAAATAAATGAAGTTCCTAAATTTAACAATCAAGTTGAAATGAAGTTCCAAAATTTAACAATCAAGTTGGTTATTATTATTGCAAAAATACATTAAGTTAAATTGCAAAAAAAAAAGAAAAAAGAAAAAGAAAACCAAAAAATCAACTATGACCCCCCCCCCCCCCAAAAAAAAAACGACGCTTTTATTTCAAAAAGCATCGCCTAATAATCTTCAAATAATCATAATAATTCAAATAATCAAAAAAATAACTTTGTCAATATTTACTTCATATTGCAAATAAGTATGTTAGACTATACTACCAATATCTTCACGCAACCATTCAATTGACATAAAATTTTTGTTCCAAGAAACGGATAACAATTTGGTGAGCTGGACTAGGATGCTTTTCATTTCATGGAAATGGAGGATCTTAAATTAGATAAATGATATAATTTCACACGTTTAGAACAGATTTAAACCACAAAATTATTTTTACCTGACTAAAATAGAATTTATCATTAATAATTTGAATAGTTTTAGAAAATAAATTATATAGTTGATAGTTTCTATATTTATGACTTGTTTTTTTAAACCTTTCAATTAATATTAAATATCAATATTTTTTACTAAATACAAAACTATTTTTATACATATTGATAGATGTAATATATATATATATATATATATATATATGTACATATTGATGAATTTCTAACCTAATAAGCCACAATCAAGATCTTTTATTATGGTTTTTTTTTAACAAAAAATTATTGAATAAGAAAAAGAAATTGTTTTTTCTTATATTGTCAAATTATTGAAAGTTGATATATCATAAACATTTCATTATGTTTGCTTATATTCTTTTAATTTTTTTTTTGGGAATTATATATTCTCTTAATTTAAATAGAAAACACATTCAGTTTTTCTTTTTAAAAAAATAATTTTTAAAATAATATATAAAGAAATTGATGTTATTTAAGGTTATTAGAAGTTTAGGGAATTGTTTCCTTTTAAGTAAATTGGATGGGTTTAATTCTAACCATTGAATAAAAATTATATGCATTACGCGAAAATAGCGATTTAGCGACAGTAATATGGCGACCTAATACAAAAATATGCGATAACACGTCGCTGAATAATAATAATAGCGACGAACCTCACTCGTAGTCGCTACATACAACACAATTGAGATGTAGCGACACCCATATTGCGACGTAATAAAGAATGCGAGATAACGTGCCGTTCAATAATAATATTAGCGACATACCTCACATAACGTTGCTATATTCCAAAAAATTGCGATCTAGCGACTAACAATTAGCGACAGTACGAAACAAAAACTCAGTTAGTGTCACTACAAACAATACAAAGCAACGTTGCTTTTCAGCGTCGTTCAATATGACTCAAAACTTATTAGGTAGTTTAGTTGATATTAGTTATTTGAGTGTGTTTCAATATTTGTTTAGTTGATATTACAATTTGAAATCCAAATAAATTACTCGTTTCTCTTCATTTTGTGTTTTTGTTTATAAAAAAAGGAAAAATGTATCTGGCGACCCACGTTAATTACATGAGTTGCCCACTAAGATAGGGAAAAGAGCAAAAAATATGATGATTTTTATATGAAATTCGCATTTCAATCAACCTCCAAATTTATTTAGTGTTTGCAATATCATTGGACATTTAGGGGAAAAAAAATTATCATGTACATAAAAAAAAAATTTTTGATATGGGGCGTGGATTTAGTCGTCTGTGTCGTCCCATATGAAGTTTTTTATATCAAATTCACATTTCAATTAACTTGCAAGTTTATTTAGTGTTTGCAATATCATTGGACATTTAGGGAAAAAACATGATCATGTATCTAAACAAAAAAAAAAATTTAATATGGGGCGACGTGGGTTTGGTCCTCTGCGTCGCCCCATATGAAGTTTTTTTTTATGAAATTCACATGTCAATTAACTTGCAAATTTATTTGTGTTTATAATATTAGTTGACATTTAGGGAAAAAAATGATCATGAATATAAAAAAAAAAATAAATAATTTGACATGGGGCAACGTGGATTTAATCCTCTGCGTCGCCCCATATGAAGATTTTTATATGAAATTCACATTTCAATTAACTTGCAAATTTATTAATGTTTGCAATATCATTGGACATTTAGGAGAAAAAAAAGTATCATGTACATAAAAAGAAATTTTTTTTTTTTGATATGGGGCGACATGGCTTTAGTCTTCTGCGTCGCCCCATATGAAGGTTTTTATAACAAATTCACATTTCAATTAACTTGCAAATTTATTTAGTGTTTGCAATATCATTGGACATTTATGGAATAAAACATGATCATGTATCTATATCTAAACAAAAAAAAAAAAAAGTTGATATGGGGCGATGTGGGTTTGGTCCTCTGCGTCGCCCCATATGAAGGTTTTTTTTTTATGAAATTCACATTTCAATTAACTTGCAAATTTATTTGTGTTTTCAATATTAATTGACATTTAGGGAAAAAAATGATCATGAATATAAAAAAATAAATAAAAAAATAATTTGTGTCATTAATAATTATTTTTAAGAAATTTTTTCTCAATAATTGTGTCATTAAAGGTTTGAAAAATTATTTAAAAATCTTTTTTATGTTTAAAAGGTAATGAAAAATTATTTTAAAAACTTTTTTATATTTAAAAAAGCATTTAGCGACGCATTTTTTAAAAACAGTCGCCTATTATTACATTTAGCGACGAATCTGAAAACTACTCTCACAGAAATGCGTCGCTGTTTAGTGAATTTAGCGACGCATGTTTAAAAACAGTTTCCTATTATTACTTTTAGCGACGCATCTGGAAATAGTCTCACAGAAATGCGTCGCCTATTTCAGCTTTAGTGACGTTTGTTTTTTTTTTCCTCCAATTTGAAAGTTGCTTTTTGGTTTTATCAAATTAGGATTATTTGATAGATAAATTCATACAAAATAATTGATAGAAAATAAATTTCAAATAAATATAGGCATAGGAAACTAATATTTCAAATAAATGAAATATTAACTTATAGAATAATTTTATTATTTTAAAATTAATAATTTAATAAATAGTTAATACATATTTAATAGATCGGAAATAAAAATATTGTGAAAAATTTAATTATTTTGAAAATTTTAATAAAGAGTTAATAAATATATGAATATTAATTAAATATATTATTTATTTATTTTTTTTTAAGTACAAATTATTTTTTTATTAAATTTCAATTATTTGAAATAGTATTTTTGTTATTTAAAAGGGAATAGGCGACGCAATGTTTTAATAGTGCGTCGCCTATTACATTTTTTTTTTATTCGTTCCCTTTTTTTTTTAAAACAAAAATATAGTTTACATACTTGCAAATTGAAATAGAAAATAATTTTTTCTTAAGAAACAAAATAAAAAGAGAACAACAATAAATATAAATATTATAGGAAACAGGCAACTCAATTAGGAGGAGTTGCGTCACTTATTCAATTTTTTTTTTAATTTGTTCAATTTTTTGTAAAAAAAAAAATTACATACTTGCAAGTTTAAATACAAAATAAAATGTGTTTGAGAAATAAAATAATTAGAGAACGATAATAAAAATAATCACTGAATGCAACAGGCGACGCAATCAGGTGACATTGCATCGTCTTTTCCTTTTTTTATTTTTTTATTTTTTTAAAAAGCCAAAATACAATTTAAAGACTCACATATTTGTAGGAATATATCTTGTAAAATCAGATAAACTATCATTGAAGCACAAACACATGACTGAAAGTATAGCTCATTTAATATACTTATTTAGATAAATTGATCAATAAGTCCTTGTTGTATTAGTACTTTATATTTGGTGTACCCTATCTTAGATCTTTAGATATTTGTGTTTCGTATATACACATATATGTGAATAATGAAATAACAAAATAACAGATATTTGCTTCATACTTTTTAGAATTATTTTTAGTATTTATTTGCTGATGAAAAAAGAAAAAAAATGAAATAACAAAATAAATGGAAAAAATGGAATAGGCAACGCAGTCATAGAAAATTGCGTCGCCTATTATTTTTTGTTTTATTTTGTTCCATTTTTTGAAAAAACAAATCTACAATTTAAAAATTTACAATTTTAAACAGAAAATAAACTATGTTTAAGAAACAAAATAATTAGAGAACAACAATAACAAGCGACGTAATCAGAGGGTTATTACGTCCTTTGTTCCCTCATTTAAAAAAAAAAAAAACAATTTAAAAGACTTGCAAATTTTAAGAATAACTAAGCTATACTTGAAAAACAAAAAAATTAAACAACTATTTTAGTATTTTTGCTTCACATTTTTTATAATTATTTTTAATATTTATTTGTAGATGAACAAAGAAAAAAATAATTAAATAACAAAAATAAAAAATAAAAGGGGAACAGGCGACGCTACCAGACACAATTGCGTCATCTGTTTTGTCTCCTTTTTTGCCATTTTTCTGAAAATTTTGGCGCGTTTTGAAATTTTCACGCGGGCTTTTGAATCTCTTTTATTT
The DNA here is from genome assembly GCF_031755915.1 of Ziziphus jujuba. Lineage (NCBI taxonomy): Eukaryota > Viridiplantae > Streptophyta > Magnoliopsida > Rosales > Rhamnaceae > Ziziphus > Ziziphus jujuba. The sequence continues at coordinate 19,908,936 of NC_083387.1, forward strand.
TCTAAACTATATCAAGTACTCTATCTAATAAAAAAAAAAAAACAATTTAAAAGACTTGCTAATTTTAAGAATAAATAAGCTATACTTGAAAAGCAAAAAAATTAAACAACTATCTTAGTATTTTTGCTTCACATTTTTTATAATTATTTTTAATATTTATTTATAGATGAACAAAGAAAAAAATAATTAAATAACAAAAATAAAAAATAAAAGGGGAACAGGCGACGCTACTAGAAACAATTGCGTCGTCTATTTTGTCGCCTTTTTTGCCATTTTTCTGAAAATTTTGGTGCGCTTTGAAATTTGTGTGCGGGCTTTTGAATCTCTTTTATTTTCTAAACTACATCAAGTACTCTATCTAATAAATATTAGATTTGGAAACAACCTAAGAGGGACTTGAAGAGTGAGATATTTCAGATTTCATTTGTCATTTGCCTACGTTGCCGTCAGAAAGCCGAGTTTCTCTGTGTAGTTGGGTTTCTTCTTTTTTCGTCTCCATCATGTAGATGAGTTTCTTTTTTCTTTGTTGTTGGCAGTTGCATGTGGTGGGTTGAGTTTTTTATTTTTTTAATTTTTTCTCATATTAACCATAGATTAGTTTCGTTAAATTTTCTTCATCTTGCTTTTGTAGATATTTTGTTTGTGATATTGCTTAACATTGTTTTGATTTGAGATGGTCTGTTATTTTAACTCCACACAATATCATACTTTTGTTGAAGAAGATGTTCTGGGCGATACTACGACGGCTCACAATCCATCTCAATGAGTATGCAATTCATGGAGATCTCCATGGTAAGTAAAACTACCTTCTAAATAAATTGGTAAGTAAATTTATTAACTTATGGTCGAAGTAATATTTATGACATTTAATTAATTTTTTTATTTGCTTTCCTAAGAAACAATGGTAATATTCTCTATATCATCTACTAAATTACTTTTTAATAATTAATATTTTTTATTTTGCATAAGTGTTTGTAATTTTATTAATTTTTTTCATGCAGTATTATGAGGGTGTAATATATTCAACAAGAGGATGTCAACTTCCATCTCAACGAGTATGCATTCATGGAAATTTAATTAATATTGCTTTTGCTTTCGCATATACAATAGTTCAATAGTTACCAATTCAAAAACTAGTTCATGAAATAATATTTAATTTATTTGATAATTATTTTGTTATGAAAAATTTTTTATGCAATTTTTGTATTCCAATTACTTTCGATCAAGATAATTTTAGTTATTTTGGTATTTTTATTATTTTAATTTTTTGGTATTGATAATTTCTAATCAATTTTCACACAATTCCAAAAAATAAATATAATAAAATAAAATAAACTAAACCCTAACAAATTAAAAAATAAAAAAATAGAAAAAAATATACAAAAAGCAAAAAGGGCGACGCATAACATAAATGTCACCAATTCAACTTTTAGCGACGATAATATTTAGCGACGCGAAATAAAGGTCGCTAAAGGTTAAACATCAATATATATAGCGACATATTAATTTCCTCAACAGCAACGTACAATTAAACTTGTCGCTAAAAGTCTAACATTTAGTGATGCGTATATTTGCCAAAACAGAGACATAGTATTTTAAATGTCGCTAAAAATCCTAACATTTAGCGACGTATATATAATGTCGCTGTTTCATCTATATTTAGCGACATAGGTTTTACAGCATCGCTGTTTCTCCATTTTTAGCGACCTTTTCTCATACGTTGCTGTTTATCTAATATTTTTAGCGACAAAGCATTAAGCGACGTGGTATAATGTGTCTTTGTATATTTCATTTTACGTTTTTTTTTTTTTGCGTCGCTAAATCGCTATTTTCGCGTAGTGATGATATGGTATAAAATCCTTAAATCAATTTAAGATCTTTAATTTTCATAAAAACAGAGAGGATCCTTATCAGGTGAAGCTAGGATATTAAATTGGTTGTGGAAAGTTTTGAATCGTGGGTGATTTCTTACATTCCTAGCTCCGCAAATCAAGGTGCATGTTGGATAGCACATATGAGTTTAAGTGGGTCTTTAAGTCGTGTATGGAATCTTAATTTTCCTACTTCCTTTTGTAGGATTCTGTTTTCAAATGTATGTAGACTTCAAAATAAATGATATATATCTCGTTTATGTCACAAAAAAAGAAAAAAAAAAGTAACTTATTTTTATCAAATAAATGTTATCCAACTCATGTAGATCATATATTCCAAAACATAATCATAGCACACATATAACATATAGCATAGTGAATAATTTTGTGGTTTCAAGGGTAACTCTACTCACGTTCCATAACAAAATGGGTCAACAGAACTCATAATTGAATTGAAAAAAAAAAAAAAAAGAAAAAGAAAAAGAAGCAAAAACTTCAATGTATGTATATTCACAAACCAAGTCAAAACCAATTCTTAAAAAAATAATAATAATAATAAATTAAAAAAAAAAAAAAAACGCAGATCCTAGTCTAATCTTATTCTTGACCATTCAACCTCTTTAGCTTCCTGCCATATTGCTTAATAATCCTCAAGAACTCAAGAAATCACAGCAAAAACAAACTAGCCAAGCCGAAGCAGCTGAACGAGTCAAGCTTTCCTAAAATTCTTACATACAAACACACACACACACACACACACACACAACGTAAAAGCCCTTTCAAAAATCGTAATCCCTAACAAACAAACTCCTTAGTTCTAGAATTTGATAGACACTCTCAAAAACAATAAATAAATAAATAAAATAAAATAGAATAAAATAAAATAAAATACGTCCTAGAAGCTTGTAAAACTACTTGCTAAATTTCCTTTTGTTACAAATTTATAATACGGTTTTACATGTTCAAAATATGATTCTTTTCTATGAGAAATTACGCAGCAGAATAGACCTGTCATATTATCCATTGATGTGATAGGCCCATCCATTTAAATAATGACAAATGATTACAGGCTCGTCAATTAATATCATGTTGTCTATCTCTTTTATTTGCATATTAACGCTATTAGCCACCCTTAACTTCATTAATTGATTTGAAAAAAAATTTCATTAATGCAAATGGACAATTAATACCACTGCTTTCCAAATAAAGTTCACCAACACTTTCCAAATATTGTTTGGATGTTTCATATATTATGTTTTCTAATTAACCTTTTTTTTTTTTTTTATAATGACTCGAAATTTCCTAACAACAAAGAAAGGAAATCAAATAAATCAACTATAAAGCCAAAAAATTGAAGCTTTCCACTAAGCACTTTTTTGGTTTTTTGCTTCTATGTCAACTTTGTATAATGAGGAAGAAACTTTATTTTTCATAATAAATGCAAAGTAGTCTACTAATCTTATATATGAACATTGTACTAATGAGATTTGAGAGATCAATATTGAAAAATTTGCATGTTTAATTTCGTTGTATATTGTTAAGTAAAACTAATAAAATTGCAAGTTTTACAAATATATATATATACGGAAATTCTATGGTAAGGACGGTCCGCATGAGGACCGCAGTATTAGTGATGGTTTTTCATAATATTAACGACGGTTTTTTAGAAAATCATCACCAATATTGTGGTCCGCATGAGGACCGTCCGCACCATAGACAGACTGTATATATATATATATATATATATATAAATATGTGTGTGTGTGTATATATATATATATAGGCAAAGTAGCAAAAAATACCCTTTTTTTAATTTTTCAGAAAGAAGATATATGTTTGAATAACCTAATAAAGTTATAGAAGGCAAATTCTACATATTCCAATATTATTAGGTTTGGTAAGAAATTTTTTTTTTTTTTTCCCTATTGATTACCAATCCTTTTAGATATGGAAAATGTGTCCTGCAAAAATTCTTGGTGAATGATATTTAGAAAGTAGTGGCATTAATTGTCCATTTGCACTAATGAAGTTAATCTTTTAGTAGGCAAATAAAAGGATGAACAGCATGACATTGCATCCTATTGAATAATTTTATTTATTTATTATTTATTCATGCTTCAATTGCATCCATCATAATTGTTTTATCTATGTTAATGATAGAATTGTTACTATAGAAGTAAACCTATAGCTATTATCAATTGATTCAAAATTCGAATGCAAGATTTGTTCTTTCAAGAATATATACCTTTACTGTATCAAAAAAAAAAAAAAAAAAGAAACAAAGAAAAAGAAAAAAAGAATATACCTTTACGAGTTAACTTCCATCTAAAAATATTTATCTCTCCAGTGTGGCAATATGAAATAACTTAAATGCTCTTGCAGTTAAAAAAATAACTTAATAATTACTTATGCATTTAATATGATATACACACCGATATTTATGATCAAAATATATATACATAGACACACATACACTTTTATTTATTATATTTTACAAAATATCATTATAATAAAAAAAATTACTTATCTAAAAAAAATAAAAGGATTCAACCCTGCATAAATCCACGTTTTGTACTCGATTGGAAAAGCCTAAAAACAAAAAAAAAAAAAAAAAAAAAAATCGTGCATCCAAATTGCTTTCCCAATCATGCTCAACGCATGGATCTGATTCAAAGCCAAAAAAACAATTGTTTCACTGATCGAAACAATTGCTCTCCAAATGGGAACAAAACAATGTCAGATCTGTTTACCAAAATAACCAGTGATTTAAAAAAAAAAAAAAAAAAGGGTGTGAGAAAGGCTAGGTGTGAGGGATTCAGAAATCTGGGTTTTGACAAAAAAATAATTGTGTAGAACAGAGAAGTAGTGAGAGGTTAAGAAAAAAAAAGAAAAGAAAAGAAAAATCCAAATCAAAATTTTTTTTTCCCTTCTTTTTATAAAATATTATAATTATTATAAATACATTTGTTTTTTATTTTTATTCTTATAATATATTATTTTATTAATATAAAATATATTTTTACATTCTTCGATAAAGATAAGGTAAACTTTGAGCATTTTAAATTTTTAATAATATGAAAGAACTATTTTACCATTTTACAATTAAATTTGATAGGAATTAATTAACCACTGGGGTGGTTTTGAATTATATTTATCATAAAGTACTTTTTGACATATGGATAAATCACAAGGGAATTATATGATTTTAACCAAGAATGTTAATGATATATATATATATATATATATATATTATTTTCTTACTGATTGACAAATATAAAAATGAAAAAAATTTAAAAAATTAATTACAATTCAATACAAACTAATAACATAAAACAAGAATCCTCTCGCCATTTAATCTTTGTCTAGTCTTTTAAGGATTTTTTGACATGTGGCAGTGGTAAATTGTGTGGCCAAGATCTATTTTCTCCATTTGAATATGGTTAATTATTCTTATTAAGTTAATATATTAATAAAGTAGACTAAATTTAATGCTATTTTTTTTTTCATAGAAAGATCAAATATTTGTTCAAACATAAAAATTAAATTCTTAAACATTGTGAAATAGTAAGAAAGTATGAAAATGTAATTTGAAAATAATAAATATTTAAAGTTTGAGTACAAATACTATTACGTATAAAATAAATTATTTTTTGGAGAACATATTTCACCGTAAACAAATAAAAATATTAATAAATACATATATAGGTACAGTCATAGATCTTTGAAGTTTTTTACAATCAAAAGATTTGCAAGTATTTTATTAAAAATGAAATCACTTTCCTTTCAGGAAAAAAAGAAAAAAAGAGAAAAAGAAAAAAAAAAAAAAGAAGAGAAAAAGTATGTACTTCAAAAGGTAGAGTAGTCATGCAACATATTCCTTAAAACTCAAATTAATATATTTTAAAAAATTATATTTTATTAACAATTTTTTAGTACTTGACAGATTTTAAAAAGAAAAATGTTTTCATTTCCATAACTTTTCAAATTTTTTTTTGGAAACTGTGTAGATTTTTATTATTTTTCCAAAGAAACAAATTGGCCACATTAGAAGTGTAAAATATTTAAGCTATTATAATTTTTGACAATTTATTTTAAAGAGTATATCTTATTAAAATAATATTGAAAGCATCAAGAAATAAGATAATTGGAATACTAGATGAAAGAAATAATTTTGACTATTGATTTACTTAGAAAGTTTCTAACAATAAATATAGATTGTTATCTATTGATATTATTTAAATTTTGATGGCATAAATATATAATCAATTTTAAAACTATTGTTTAATGATAATATATAAAATTATTTATATCTGTAATATAATTACATATATTTTATTAATTTTAAAAAAAAAAAACTTTAAAAAAATTTCATAATATCTCATAAACTCTCCAAAATATTTTCACATGTTTATTTTTTTTTACTACATCAACTTGATAGATTAGTTAGACAAATGATGGGATAATTTCTTTAAAGCGGCTGTTTATTTTCTAAGATGACTGTTTATTTTCTTATATGAAAAAAAAAAAAATGTTAAGAATGGACAAAATTATTGGTCATGCTATTACAATATCTCACTGGATTATAAAAAGCTTAGAAGGTTAGGTTAGAAGAAGATTTAGATCAAATTATATAATGCTATATTGTTTAGCTAACTATTTAATGCCCCTAACGTTATTGAAAAAATAAAAATAAAGTTAGAGACTCTAAAATAAATTCTGCAATTTCGCCCAAACAAAAGTATTCATGTTAAAGAGCATTTATCCTGTATTTTTAAGTTTGCTCTCTATCCATGTCCTTTTTCCGTTTGTTGTTTTTTTTTTTTTAACACTTGTGATTCCTTCATTTTTGTTTCATCTTGCTGTATATTTGGATTTCCAAATTATATACTATACTATTGTTTTATTCATGTAAGTTAATTATTATATTTTTTTAACCATTTACAATAATGTTCTTTATTTCAATGTTTCAAATCTATGAATTTTTTAAGCATGGATATAAATGACTTATTAACTAAGCTACTCACACTTGACAATAATATAATATCTAAATTGAGTTAGATCAACATAAAGGGTAATAATAATTAAATAATTTAGCTCAATTGGTATGCTTCTCAAATTTATATTTATAAATCAGTTTTAAATATCATAATGGAGAGAATTGTTGTAAATTATAAAAAACAAATATATATATATATATATAATACCAGTTTAATTTTTTCCGAATTGGGCAACCAAACTTTAGTTTCTGCTTTTAATATATTAGATATATTATATTATATTATATATATATATATATATATATATTTTATTTTGGTGGAAAAAAAAGAAAAAAAAAAGAAAAATTGTTTAGAATATATGCAAACAGGAAAATCTAACCCTTGACCCGATAAAAGCAAAACTAAAAAATCCAGGTCCCACCGATTTGAAAGCATACGTGGTGCAACAAAAATATTTGCATGAAAATCTATCGCCACCTGGCTTGAAACAAATTTCCAGCTGTTGATATCCTTAAAATCTAAGTGCCATTTGGCAGCACCAAAACTCTTTGAAGCTCTACTATTTAAAGATGAGAAGCGGTTTCCAAACTCTGTATCCATAAAAATACACATCAAAATTATTGTCTCCTTTCTTTTTTTTTAAAAAGAAAAAAAAAAAAAGGAAAGAAAGAAGAGAAAAGAGCACCAAAAAAAGGAAAAAAAAAGAAAGAAAATGACTGATAGATTGGGAGGTATCAAGACCTGCGACGACACTTGCGGTTGTCCTTCTCCTTGCCCCGGCGGCTTGGCTTGCAGGTCTATATATTTATCTATATCACATATATATATATATATATATATATATAAATATACACACACACACACACACACACACACATCTAACTCATTTCTCTTCCATTAATATTTTTCTTTGTTTTTGCTAAATTTGCTTTTAATAAATCCCTTAGTCTAGTCTTTCAGGATTTGGAAAAGTCACTTAAGCTATTATATATGATTTCCTAAGGGTCACTGCAATTCTCTTCCTTTATATAATTTCGTTATCCATCATATTTTTATCTATATATGTATAAGAGCTCAGTGGCTTGGCTAATTTATGGTAATAAAGCGATATATATTCCACCAATTTTGCTTAGACCCATGCATCCTGCAAATTTTTAATATTACATTTCAAAAAAATTAGATCCCTTAGTGGATGAATATTATATATATATATATATAAGTGTTTTTTCTCATCTGATTGATTTGATAACCAATCGTATTGATTTTTTTAACTATTGTCTTTTGAATATGCACACACACACACATATATACACCTATATATATATATATATATATATTTCTCTTTGATTACTTACAAGACTATGCATGCAGGTGCACCAGCAGCGATGTGACAGCGAGTGGAGAAGAGCACAGGAAGTGTTCGTGCGGTGAGCACTGTGGGTGCAACCCATGCACATGTTCAAAGAGTGCTACGACTGCTGGTGTTGGAAAAGCCCATTGCAAGTGTGGTAGTGGCTGCACCTGTGTTACCTGCGGAGCCTGAGCCTAAGCCTTAATGATCATAATCATGACCATAATAATGACCATGAAATAATTGAAGTAGAATACATATGTTCTAGTACTAGTACAACAAAACAACTACTACTAGTAGCTAGTGAAAGAAGAAATCTTTGTTTTTCGTTGATCGTTTGAGTTAATTACATATGTACGTAGTAGTTCTGTAAAAACCAAAGTGTGGTTTTTGCTTTCTTTGATATCCTAGTAAATAAATGACACATGGGCTTTTTTTTTTTTTTTTTTCTTTTCTTTTTTGTTATGTGGTCTTTTTCAATGAGATAATTTTTAAAGGCTTCCATCAGAAAATTATAATTATTATTATATGTATATATGTATGTTCGAGCTATCTCATAGCTAGCTTTAATTTAATAGAACTTGAAATTGCTAAGTTTCAATTTGTTGCATTTTTGGGTATCAACAAATTTTTGGTATTGTCGCAAACGGCATGAAATATCAATTTGTTGCATTTTTTGGTATCGTAGCAATCGGCATGAACTAAAATGTAAACTTTTTAAACTAAGTTTTAATTTGCATCAAACGAAAATTAAATTCCAACAAATAAAACCTGGATTTAATCCATATATTCTATTGAACAGAAGTTCCAAATTCTCCTGATTCTCCTGTTTCGGCAGGTGATATGAAGAAGATACGCTGTATTATCGTGTACAGTTTTCATCCCTTCCATCCCTTTATAAAACCTTTTTTGGTTTGGAGAAAAAATTGTTAGATATTTTTTGTGTGAACTAGCCATAATCATGTAAGTTACAATTAAGTAACTTACTTACAGATTTGTTTATATTAATAACCAATAATAAGACTAGTTTGTTTATTAACTTTTTTAGTCTCTCTATAATACTTTAGGTGGTCATTGGATTGAAAGACGTATTCTCTGTAGATCTATTATCTCTATAAGCCCAATTGATTTAACTACAAGAAAATGATCATTTAGCGATGAAATTTTTGCCGACGAAAATCAACTTTGTCACGAAAGAGATCATTTACCGGCAAAAAAACCATTTCTTGGTAAAAGTTATTCTTTTAGCGATGAAAAATAAAAATCATCGGCAAATGTTACATTTTTACCAACGAAAACACAAATTTGTCAGTAATGGACTAACTTTTACAGATAACCCCTTAATATTGTCGGCAAAAACATTAACTATTACCGATGAAATTACAATTCATCGGTAAAAGTTAAAAATTTTACCGACAACTTTAAATATTGTTGGTAAAAAGATAACATTTAGTTGGAAAAAGTGAACCTTAATTTTTTCATCTTTGTTTTGGGTTCTTGTTACATGTATGTGTAAATTTTTTATGTTGGAAAAAAAATTATATACACTGTTACCGGTTAGCATTATAATTATATATAACTATATATATATATACACATTTATAGTATTATTAGTAGTTAGTAGTGGTAGCATTATTAAAAAATGTGTAAGATTTAAATTCAATTGAATGTGCACAAGTATAAGCTACTTTCTATCTTAACTTGCAATTTAATTTATTAGTGTACTTTATACTTTTGCCAACAAGTGTATAAATTTCCTCCGCAAATGTTACTTTTGCCCACGAAATTTAATAATTTTGTCAACAAAAGTTGTGGATTTTTTTTTCCAAAAATTGTATCATTTGGAAAAATCTTGTATATTTAATTTGTCCATCTTCTCCATAGGATTTTTATGACATATGTGTACATTTTTATATTAAAAACAAATAAATACAATACTTAATAGTTAGTATCATAATAATATGTAACTATATATATAGTATTATTATTGTTATTATTAATAGCAATATTATTTTAGAATTCATAAGTTATAAATTAAATTGTCAACATGTTTATAAATTACTTTTTATCTTAGCTTACAATTAATTTTGTAAATTAGTTACATCCTATGCTACATGCTAGTGGTGGAGAGCACTATATTTGTTTCATTTTATGTATATAATTTTTTAAAACACTAGTAAACATTTGTTGATGAAATTTATAATTTATTTACTTGGCAAAGTATTGCTTTTTTTATGTTGTTATTTACATTTTTTTATTACAGAGAAATCCAACAAAGATGTTGTTGGTTCAAAGAGAGATGCAATAAAGGAAAAAAAAATAAAAATATATATATATATAGAACATAACTTCAGAAAAATAAAATAAAAGGGCTATGTTTGCCGACGAAATATGCCTGTCCTTGGTAAAATTACTATTTGCGATGAAACTAATTTCCTCGGTAAATAGGCTATACCAACAAAATTATAAAATTCCTCGGTAGATAGTGCAATTTTTGGGGAGAATTTGAACAAATTCGTCTGCACTAGTTTTGGTGCCCCCAATCCCACCACACGGTCCCGCCAGTCCTCAAATGGGAAAATAAATGAAAATACAATTATTTTTCTCCTTTCTCTTCATTTTTCATCTCTTTATTTTTCTTTTGCAATACTTTGGGGTTTTCGACTTTCTCGGTGACCTTTCTCTTCACCTTTATGGGTTTGCATATGCTTCACCTTTCTCTTTATTTCCACCGCAAGTCAAAACAGCAGCTCTTTGCATCTCCAAAGGTTGAAGCAAATCATTGCTCTCTTTAAATTTCTCTTCGAATTTCTCTTTGATTTTCTTTCTTTTTCCTACAGGTAGTCAATCTTCTGGACGTTTGTACCGTTCTGGTTGTTGCCGTTCGGGTCGCCTATCAGGTTGGTTTAATATTTTTTTTTTTTTGCCCTTCTGTTATTCTCTCTCAGTCTATCTTTGAATTTTTGCCGTTCTGTGTTGGTCATTGTCGTTGGAAAGAAATGTTGCATTGTTTTGTCAAAATGTGAGGATTTTGGAAACTTGGTGTTGCTTTAATATGTTCTTCATACACGTAGCCTGTGCTATGATTTTTCTAGGTGTTGATGATGTTATATTTTAATGACCATATACTGTTTGTTGAAATTACTATGTGAATGTTAGTCTTAGTAGTTTGGCTCGGATTAGATGGAGAGTGATAGTATTAGATTATTCATTTGAGAAACTGAAGAGGTTGAAGCATGCTGAAGAGGTTTGTTTATTAAGAATGCCAGCTTGCTGAGGTCACATCAAAACTACAATTTCGGTTGAAATAACATGACCACACCAATAATTGACCTCCATGCCTACAAAGCTCTTAGCTTGGTGACTAATAGGACCACTCACAACCTACAACTCGTTAAGACCCTTTCTAGCCTTTTCTTTTTATGCATATTCATCTCAGACCCTGCTAACATTGTAAGATCATGGATGGTTACGGCTGCTAGGATGCAAGAGAGGAGGAACAAATGGTGAGCCATTTTATGTAGTTTTTTTTTCCTTTTTTATTTATTTATTTTGGTGTGGATCCCTTCTACATTGAGAAAGGTAATTATGTTGTAGCTGATCTTAATAGATCTTAATAGAGTTTTCTGTTTGAGGATTTCTTATTCTCTCCTTTAGCTTTTGTATTGATTTGCTATCAATGAAAGGTTGTTTCTTTAAAAAAAAGAAAAGTAGTTTTAATTGATATGGGAGTACTCTACCTTTTTGACTTTTGCTTTATTGCGTAGATAGCTAGTAGTGATTTTGGCTATGTGTAGAGGTTGTGAAAATCGTTTTTGGTTACTTCGACTATGTCTTTGTAGGTTGTGAAAATTGCAAGGATGGAGAATTTTTTGCACCAACTACCTACAAAAATGCATTGCGGGTGCTGCATGCTATGCAGCTTCCAGAGCCTGGTATGCTTTCATGTTGTTGCTTCTTTTGTATGGTTTTAATTGGCTCAAAATTTTGCTGGTTATATATTCTTGAATCTCAATATTTGACTCCCTTAATTTTGCTCATGCATTCCAGTTCTATTGGAAGGTAGCCCAGGTGTTGGGAAAACTAGTTTAGTTGTTGCATTAGGCAAGTTTTCTGGTCATAAGGTTGTAAGGATAAACTTGTCTGAGCGGGTTTGTAATTTCCATTATTTGAACCATACAACATGAAATCTGGGTCCGACCGGGAGCTGGCTCAGAAGTTAGAGATGCAGAAAGAGAGTGAGAGTGAGGGATCACAAATGATGATGTAGTCTTCTTCACTTTCCTTTTGGGACTGGGATGCCTTTTGGGACTTGTGAAGCCAAGATCCTTCAACTGGGTTCAACCCAAATGGATGGTTCTTGGGATAACACTAACAATGCTTGGTGTAAGAGTCACACACACCTCTGCATTTTGATTGTAAATACCAAGCCAAATTCATCCAGGCTCAATAGTCAAGCCCATGGTCACTTGCTTGGATTTTTAGCTTTTGTTATACGAAATAGTACTATTATGATTCCTCGTATATTTTAATGTATTCTTGTCAGAATCAAAATGGCTAAATAAGCTCTTTAGAGGGGGTGGCTAGTCGGTGAGTTGTTGGGCTAGACCACTAGCATAGGTGAGAAATTTTAATAGTATACTTGTAAACCTCTCTTCTGTTCTCTCCATTGGGACTGAATAAAATGAACGCATTTCCATTCAATTGTGTTGTTGCCTAGTTTGCTTTTCCTTTTTCTAATCATTGTGATTACATGCTTTATTGCTTACTTGGTACTTGCACAATACTAATATCATGTGCGTTATTTGCTTATGAGGGACATTAATGGTTAGCTTACTACCTGCGAGGGGCGAGTAAGCACTGCACGGCCCCGTTGCACACCTAGAATGGTGGGACCGTGACAGTTGGTATTAGAGCAGGGTTGGGAGTCACTCGCACAAGATACCAAAGCTGACAAACGAAATGCGATTCGATACCATCAATCAGCAACTCGGGGAGCTTGCTGGCGTGGTAGATGCACATATCAAAGGCCACAACTAGCAGGAGGTCTTTGAAAAGATGGAGACAATCGATGACATAGCTAGTCGAGTGAGTGCACTCGAGAGGAAACAAACCCCATGGGGGAATACTGGCCCTTCGAGCTCTGCTGAGGGTGAGCGAGATGGAGTCGTGGAAGAGGCCATAGATAGCCTAATGGGTATGGTGAACGACTTGAAGGAGGACTTTCGAGCCACTGTGGAAGCATGAAAATGGAAATGGGGTGAATAAATACAAAGCTCGCCCTGACCATGCGGGCAGTAGAAAATCGACCACTGCCTCGATTGGGGGGGGGGGGGAATACGGGCAAATCAAAGTGCTTGAGCCTCGGGCGTACGGAGGGGCGCGCGATGCAAAGGAGCTTGGAAACTTTTTGTTTGAGATGGAGCAATATTTTCAAGCGATAAAACTGGATTCGGAGGAAATAAATGTGACCATGGCTACAAGGTATCTAATTAATGATGCAAAACTGTGGTGTCGATCCAAATACGAAGATATCAAAAACAACATATGCATCATTGACACATAGGATCAATTACAAAAGGAACTCAAAAATCAATTCATTCCCGAGAACGTAGACTACATTGCCCGTCGACAACTAAGAGAACTGAGACAAACTGGAAATGTAAGGGATTATGTGAAAGCATTCTCGGCCCTTATGCTTGATATCCGTGACATGTCAGAGAAGGATAAACTCTTTTATTTCCTGGAAGGTTTGAAACCTTGGGCCAGGACCGAGCTCCAACGCAAAGGGTGAAAGATCTAGCCTCAGCTCTAGGGGCAGCAAAGCACCTAATGCACTACTCAACAGAAAGCCCCAGCAATAGAAGGCCTTAACCACCTTCCCCGAATGACAATAGTGGTAGGTTCTTTAGGCCTACCAATCTCACAAGACTTGGGGGAGGTGACAACAAGAAATCTTCGAGCACAAGAGACCTTTCACCGTAGAACCCTAATGCATTCGGGTTTAGACCCGGACCTATGACATGTTTCTTATGTAATGGTCCCCACAGAGTTGCCAAATGCCCTCATAGGACTACTCTTAATGCTTTACAAGCATCTATTCGCTCCCAAGAGCAGGAGGGCGGGCGAGAAGAGGCAGTAAAAGAGCGAGAAGATTGCGCCTAAGTGGGGGCGTTGAGATTCTTGAATGCCCTTAATGGACAGGTCGTTCAGGCCAAGAAGACCAATTAGAAATGTCTTATGTTCGTGGACGTAGCAATAAATGGGAAGGCTGCAAAGAGTGTGATGGTGGACACGGGTGCCACCAATAACTTTTGCTTAGAAAATGAAGCTCGAAGGTTAAGCTTACGCTTGCAAGGGGATGCAGGGTAAATGAAAGCGGTAAACTCCAAAGCCTTACCTACGGTGGGCCTAGCGAAGCAAGTGCCTCTCAAGTTAGGAACTTGGGAGGACCGGGTGGATTTGATTGTAGTACCAATGGATGACTTTGATGTCATCTTGGGACTGGACTTCCTAGTGAAGAAGAAGGCAATCCCAACTCTCGCCGCTAACAGCCTGTTGATGATGGGGGAACAAACATGAGTAGTTCCCGTACAGAGGAAGCAATTGAATAACTCCAAATTTCTATCGGCTCTCTAATTCAAGAAAGAGGTGAGACGCAAAAAACCCTCTTACATAGCATTGGTGATGGCAAATGAGGGTGAAGATGATGAAACAACCCCATCTATGTTGCTAGATGCCTTGAAACCTTTTGAAGATGTGATGCCAGACAACTTACCGAAGAACCTACCTCCTCGAGATATCTACCATAAAATCAAACTAATACTGGGAGCAAAACCTCCAGCAAAAGCGCCCTATCCAATGGCCCCGCCTGAGCTGACAGAACTACGGAAGCAACTCATGGAGCTTTTGGAAGCAGGGTTCCTAAGACCCTCGAAGGCACTTTATGGCACTCCAATATTATTCCAAAAGAAGAAAGATGGAAATTTGCACCTATGCGTAGATTACTGAGCACTGAACAAGGTCACGGTGCGAAACAAATACCCGATCCCTTTAATAGCCGACTTGTTCGACCAGCTAAGTGGAACCAAATTCTTCACCAAATTCGATTTGAGATCAGGGTACTACCAGGTGAGGATTGCTGAGGGAGACAAAGAGAAAACCACCTGCCTCACGTGGTATGGAGCTTTCGAATTCCTAGTGATGCCTTTTAGGTTGAAGAATGCACCGGTAACATTTTGCACTTTTATGAAGCAGGTATTCCGAGACTTCCTTGACAAATTTATGGTGGTGTACCTAGATGACCTTGTAATCTTTAGCCCTACCTTGGAAGAACATGTTGAACACATTTTAATGGTATTTAAGAGACTTCGAGAAAATCAATTATTTGTGAAGAATGAAAAATGTGCATTTGGCAAGAGACGAATTAAATTTATAGGACATATCATCGAGGAGGGGAAGATCCGTATAGACATGGAGAAGGTAAAAGCCATCCAAGAATGAAAAACTCCCTCTAATGTGAAAGAACTTAGATCATTTCTGGGATTGGAAAATTACTATCGTCGCTTCGTCAAAGGGTACTCAAAGAAAGCAACTCCCTTAACAGAATTGCTAAAGAAGGATGTGCCTTGGGAGTGGAAGAAGGAATGCAAGGGCGCATTTAAGAGTCTAAAAGAAGCTATGATGAATGACCCGGTACTGACCCTTCTAGACATCATAAAACCCTTTGAAGTCCAAACCAATGCATCTGACTTCGCTTTAGGTGGAGTCCTACTACAAGATGGTCATCCTGTCGCCTACGAAAGCAGGAAGTTATCAGTGGCCGAAAGAAACTACAAGGCTCAAGAAAAGGAGATGCTTGCCGCGATGCATTGTCTAAGAACTTGGAGATACTATTTATTGGTGTCAAGTTTTGTAGTAAAGATTGCTAACTCAGTTGTCAGTCACTTTCTCACACAACCAAAACTAACCCCAAAACAAGCTCTTTGGCAGGAATTCATTGCGGAATTTGACCTTCATTTCGAGCACAAAGGAGGGGTAAAAAACCAGGCGACAGATGCCCTAAGTCGTAAGATGGAGCTCGCGGCATTAAGGGTGTTGGCCAACATGGCTGCGAGTACTATCACGACTACGATGCGAGAACTGATAAAGCAGCATCGAGGGGGAGCAATGTGCACAGAATATCCTCAAACTGTGCAAGGAGGGAAAAACCTGTTAATTTTGGGAGGAGGATGGCTTGCTGTGGACAAAAGGAAATAGGTTATTTGTTCCAAAGATCGGAGACCTAAGTAATATGTTAATGCGAGAATGCCATGACACGCTGTGGGCTGAACATCTGGGGTGGCAAAGGACATATGCCTTAATCAAACAGGGATACTATTGGCCATAGATGCGCGATGATATTATGGATTACATCCGAACCTGTCTTGTGTGCCAGCAGGACAAAGTTGAGAGGCAGAAACCACCAAGGTTGCTGGAACCTCTATTCATCCTGACCCACCCATGGTAGAGCGTGTCGATCGATTTCATCACCGATCTTCCAAACATAGGAGATCTCTCGAATATTTTGGTTATTATGGATTGATTCTCAAAATATGCAACCTTCATCCCAGTCTAGAAATATTGTACGGCCAAGGAGACTGCTCAGTTATTCTTCAAATTTATGGTGAAGTATTGGGGTGTGCCCCGACACATTATCAGCGATAGAGATGCAAAGTTTATAGGGTCTTTCTGGGTGGAACTATTCAAACTTTTTGGGTCCCAACTTAACATCTCCTCCAGTTATCATCCGTAAACGGTAGGGCAGACGGAAGGATTCAACAGCATGTTGGAGGAATACCTACGACATTTTTTTAGTGCAAACCAGAAGAATTGGGTGCAACTCCTTGATGTAGCTCAATTTTGTTTCAACGCCCAAAAAGGATCTCCCACGAGTAAGTGCCCATTTGAAATAGTTAATGGCCAGAGGCCCTTACTTCCACACACAGTCGATGAGTATCAAGGCAAGAACCCAAGGGCTTCCAACTTCACTAAGGAGTGGAAGAACAACATGGAGATAGTCAGGCCTACTTGGAGAAGGCGGCAAATCGAATGAAAAAATGGGTAGACAAAGAACAGAGACTCTTGGAGTTCAATGTGGGAGATATGGTGATGGTCAACCTAACGCGAGAGCAATTTCGCTAGCTGAGGGATAGAGAACCCAGATTGATGAAAAAGTATGAGGGACCAATGCCGATTATTGCCAAAGTAGGGAGGGCGTCATATAATGTGGTTACCCTAGGATGGATGAGAGTGCATCCAGTGTTCCACGTTAGCAATCTTAAGCCATACTACGCAGACAAGAAGGATCCAACGTGCAACATTCCACCAAAAGCCGAAGTCAAAACCAAACTGCCGAAGACAACGAAGGAAGTGGAGGAGATCCTTGCAGAAAGAACCAGACACATGCATCGATAGCCAGTACGAGAATACCTCATCAAGTGGAAGGGGCTAGGAGAAGAAGAAACAAGTTGGGAGAAGGAAGTCAACTTGGCACCCTACAAGCAGCAAATCAAGGAGTTCAAAGCAGTTGAGTCGTCGACGGCATCGATAAAATGACCGGGGGAGGATGTAAGAGTCACACATATACCTCTGCATTTTAATTGTAAATACCAAGCTAAGTTCATCCAGAGTCATTAGTCAAGCCCATGGTCGCTTGGATTTCTAGCTTTTGTTATACGAAATAGTGCCATTATAATTCCTCGCATATTTCGGTGTATATTCCTGTCAGAATCAAAATGACTAAATAAGCTCTTTATAAGGGGGTGGCTAGCTGGCGAGTTGTTGGGCTAGACCACTAGCATAGGTGAGAACTTTTAATAGCATGCTTGTAAACCTCTCTGCTGTTCTCTCCATCGAGACCGAATAAAACAAATGCATTTCCATTCAATTGTGTTGTTGCCTTGTTTGCTTTCCCTTTTTCTAATGATTGTGACTACATATTGTAATGCTTGCTTGGTGCTTGCACAATACTAATATCGTGTGGGTTATTTCCTTGCGAGGGACATTAACGGTTGGCTTACTAACCGCGAGGGGTGAGTAAGCACCACACGGCCCCGTTGCATACCTAGAATGGTGGGACCGTGACACTTGGCATGGGTATGACCCTTACTTTCAATGACCTTTGCGGTGCTTTAGCTATGCCTAAGGAATTAGCATCTAGTTCTTTTCTCCAGTATTCGATGAGTTTCATTTGTTGGGTCAAATTGTTCACTGATTTTGTTCTATCTCTTTACTGTTAATGCTAATTTTGATCATTTTAAAAGTCAAAACATGTTGGCTTTATGCCCATTGACATCTCTTTGACTATTTTGAACTTAAAGCATATGAAATTTGTGGACTTCACATTTAATTGCAATTAGAAATTGACTCAAGATTTAGTTTGTTGATCCTTCTTAGTTAGCCTCTGTATTGTAGGTTTCTGAAGCTTGATTTGGATTTTGTTATCTTTCCAGCTTTTATTTAGCAATTAGAAGAGTTTTTGTTTCCTTAAAGTAGAAGATAGGTTATATGAGCTACAATTTGGACATATTCATAGAAGGTGTCAAGTTGATAATTCACAATTTTGAACTCCTTTTCATATATTATATTTCTTCAAGCATTAGAATTTGGATAATGATAAATGGAGATTTGGATAATGATAAATGGAGATTTGGATAATGATAAATGGAGGCTATTCTTATTTTCCAATCCTCCTCAGCAATGTTATATTTCATCACACTTGGTGAATATGCTATCTATGATAGCCTTCTCTTGCTCATGCTCTTGAGTCTCTTCATAATGTTATTTGATAGCATCATATCCCTTAACTCTAGGTTGGACATCTATAGGCAACCACTACTTTATTTTTATGCATTTGCTACCATAGGTTCAAAAAGAAAAGAAAAGAAAAAAAAAAACTTTAACAGTTACTTGGCCAGTTAAGGAAGCCATACCTTTCTGAATGCTGAATGTTAAATGTTGATTATGTGTCATTACTATTGCTAATAAAAAGGAAAATGTTTATTTTCTTTTTTGGAAAATTTGCTTCTAATTAAAGTATAATAGTGATTTGGGTGCAAGTGATGCCAATATCAGGATTTCTTATTAGCAAGCTTCTAAATTTGCCATCCCATTATGCAGCTGGTTTAATATTGGTTGGGTGCTGCCCGAGCATTGGGTCTGCTAATCATTTTTGACATACCTTCTAATACATTTTTCAAGCCTCTTTATTTATTACTGTTTTGACTTGATGGCTGCAGGCACATCTAGTAACATCGTGACATATATTTTTTTGATCATAAGATCTGATGACTTTATTTTTTCAGTGGAAATGCAGCACTCTCAGTTTTAATGATGGCAGTAAGCACTTTAGCAGCTGCAAATGTGTGTGATTGCTAATGTTTGTCCAGATACTGTTGATGAAGCTTTTGCTCTAATCCCATCCTTGAAGGTCCGTATTGAAGTCTATCAAAATGGAATCAAATTACTTTGTTGCTTTCACATTATATAATTAAGACAACAACGATAGCATCTTAAAATGGTATGTATGTTTTCGATTGAACAGCAGAAGATAGGCTTTTTCACAAATCATAGCCTAGCAAAGTACTGGATACCTATCTTAATATGCTCTGCAAAATCTTCTAGTATATTTCATTTTCCTCCATCTCCATCAGCTGCTTGTTGATTGTTGACATTTTTTATTTTATTGTAGTAAATTTATAAAATTTAGTAACACATATGTTCATATTTACTATTAATGATATGGACTATCTCTTTTGTTTAATTATTTTTATACAATATGAATATTTTTATAATATTTGTATTAGTAAAAACAACTGAAAAAAATTACAGGGAAATACAATTAGAATAAAATTTACAAAATTAGATTATTTGCAATATTTTTAAGAAAATTAAAAAAAAAATTAAAATGACCTTTGCTGGAAAAACTTAGTTTTGTCGTAAAAATATAATTACCAACCAATAAATTCCTCGGTAAAAGCTTTGATATTTACCAAGAACTATTGTTGACAAGAAAATTTCATCGCTAAAAGTTGAACACTTTGTTGAAAAACTTGTTGCCGACAAAGCCATTTTGCTGCCAAAAAATCCTTTGCCGACAATTTTTACTTTTGACGGAAAAGTATTTATTACTGACAAGATACATTCATCGCTAATTAAATTTTTACCAACATAAAAAATAGTTTTCCAAATGCTCTATTTTGTCGCCAAAATCTTTTACTAACAATTTTGTATTTGATGGAAATAGGTTTTGGCAAGGAAATTAAATTTTTTGTTGGCAAAAGTATTAGCCGAGAAAAATTAAAAATTTATCGGTAAATACAATTGCAGGAGGCATAGGCGACGGAATTGCCGACAATTTTTTTTTTTGTCAGTAAGTGTCTTACCGACGAATTTTATTTTTTTCCAACAAAACAGTTTTGTCGGTAAAAGGTAAATTTCTTGTAGTCTTTTCTGTTTTATTATTATATTATATTATATTACTTTTATTATTTATTAATTATTTTATATATATATATATATATAGATATATATATATATATATATATATATATGTATAAATAAATTGGGAATGAGATACTAGTGATAATATATGATACACATATTGAATGATTAGGGTTTTGAGGTGTCTATGATACGTGAAAACCTAAGGGAGAAAGGCTAGAAAGGAGTGTGTTCATTTGGCACTAATCCTATGTTACTCCTGTGTTTTGTTTTGGAGTTAGATTTAAAGACTGATAAATCAATAGCTGTGCTTGAAGGTTAGTATATCATATTCTAAATACAGTTATAATTTATGTGTAGATCTATTGAATTTGGTAGTGTTTTAGTTGCTCATGCTATGATTGTACTAACAATTGGTATCAGAGCCAAGATACACAAATTCATAAACTGTATTTTTTTTATGTGTATTTTATGTGTTTTGTATTGTGGAAGCATTGGGACTCTATGTAACACCCCGTCCCAAAGTACAACGGAAGTTTTCCAACTTTGACCGAGGTTGACCGTTGACCGTTGACCAAAGGGGGTCAAAGTTGACTTTTTGACTCGGATGGAATTATAGGTTGACTGAGGTACCTTTACGAAGTACACGTTGGCACGAGTTCGTAGACTAGTAGCACGTTGAAAATGGAGCTACGGTTTGAAAGTTATGAGCAAAACAAGTTGGGGTCCAAATTGTCCAAGGGTGCCGGAGTTGACTTTTTATTCATGCAAAGTTGAGCTTTGACTCATGCATGGTTGTGAAGTACTCATCGATATGAATCTGTAGACTAGTGGCACATCCGATTTGGACATGTGGTTTGAAAGTTATGGACTTGTAGAGTTTTTCAAATACTGTATTATTTTAATATTATTTTTAAACGTGTAACGATGTGACACGTGTGACTTAATAAATGTGACCATGTGTCACCATGTTGAGATGCCACATGTCAACCATGCTTAATACCAAATTATTATTTTATTGTTATTTTATATAATAATATTAATTTTAATATTATTTAATTAATTTTAAATTTATTTCCTTTTATTTCTTTTTCTTTCTTTTTCTTTTTTTTCTTTTCCCCCACGTGGGAAAAAAGGGGACCCAGCCCGATTCCTCTTCTTCTTCCTTCTTCTTCTTCTTCTCTTTTCTTTTCTTCTCTCCCTCGGGTCCACCGGCCTTCACAAATTCCGGCCACCCATTGCCCACACGCGCCGGCCAGTGATGAGCGGAGGGAGGAGGCGAGCTCGGCCGTAAAATTTCACCGTCACCGCCCGCCGAACGAGCCCAGATCGAGTCGGAGAAGCCGCCGACCGAAAAATTTTCTCTCTCCTCTTTTTTTGTGTTTTCCGGCCAGCCCAGTCCAAATTGCCACCCCTCTCTCCCTATTTTGGGTCCTCTGAGTTCAAATATGGCTTCCAATTTTCAAAATTCGAAGCGGTTTGCGAGATACGAGGAGATCAAAATCGGCCAAAGCTTTCCGGCCAAATTCCGGCCATCACCGGCGGAATTGGGGTCAATGGAGACCGGTAATGCGTTCCTCATTCCACAAGCTTCGATTCGGTATATTATTCGACAATTTTGGTTAACGTTTGTGTTTGACCCCCCCCCCCCCCGGGTACCGGGTATTATTTATCCGAATAAAATATTAATTTATTTGACTGTGTGTGAATTGTGTTCTAGGAGCACGAGTGAGTTGTGGAATTGATCCCATGGTGGATCGTGGTTTAATTGCGTGCTCCAGGTGAGTGACCCACCTTCAAATTAATTTCGGGAATTAAATTTGTGAATATTTGGTGTGAATTGAATATTTGAAAATTATATTCTATGTGTCAAATATTTAATTCATTATTGTGGAAATTATTGGTGGATTTATTTTGATTAAAGAAAATATGCTTTATACAAATTTATGCCATGTGAAAATTATTTTATGGTATTGAGAATCTTGGAATTTAATTATATATGAAATTCTTGTGGTTTTAACATTATTTGGGTATGATTTGATTTTTAAATATTTCAAGGAAAATATTTGTTTATGTTGGTGACTTCAATTTTTATAAGTATGCCCCTGGAATATTATGTGATTTAATTTATGATATTTCAAAAATATTTATGCTATTGGGAAAAATTGAATATTTAAATTGGTGGATTTGAGAGCTGTTGGATTTGAAAATTATGGAATTTATGCGATGAATTTATGACGATGATTATAAAAGAATTGTGGAAAATTTACGGGGTTTAATTGGATGGAATAAGCCCGGTATGTTATGGAAAATTTGAGATTTTGAGATATAAAATAAATGTGTTGATTTATGATTTTTAGATGCACCATACACGTACTGGTGTTCTGTTTATATGTGATATGGTTAGTGTGCACACGGATGTGATTAGCGCGCGGGTGGGTGTGAGTAGTGCGCAGGTGATTTTATGGGGTTGTCCTGTGTTTGCCATTGGATGAGGGTAGGCCGCCCTTCCATGGCCGGGACACCTGTTTGCAGCGGCGCGGTGGGATGCCACGCGACCGTATGCCGGTTTCTCTCTATAACCTCCTGTCTGGCGGTACCGTGGGACGCTGGGGACTGTTGGCGCCACTGGTATATAGTGGGTGCATCAAGTGATTTTCAGAACTGGGATTTTAAAATAAATATTTTGGAATTAAAAATAATTAATATTGCTTTTGGTATTTGTTCGAGTGGGGATTTTAAATTGGTTTAATTTTTCCTTTACTTAATTATTCAATAAATTAATTTCTTTTAATTATAATTTTTGGATTCTTGACTTATTATATTTTATTTGATATTTAGTTGAATAAATTGATTCCTTGGTTTTCGGGGATTACGAATAAAGGGTTTTGTGAAAAGGTTTTAAAAGGGGAACTTTTCCAACCGAGAGAATTGTAAGGATTTTGAGAGAAATTATTATTTCCAATTAATTATCATTTATCTACTTTATTACCGTGGTATTATAATTGTATAGTAGATAGGGTTACTCACTGAGATGATTAGCATCTCACGTTTTTAAATTTCGTTCCCCTAGGTCCAGGTTGGGAGACGTTGATTGTCCTGGGCGAGCCCAACGTCTCAGTTCGTTGCCGAAAGTCCAAGAAGTATTTCTTCCCTTTTTCCTCTCCATCTTGTATTGTTTCCTTATCTGTCATTTTATTAATTCCACATGTAATTGTATAATGCTCTGTATACTGTATTGGACATGTAGTTATTATTTATGCACTGAGTTGCTGTTATTCTTTGAAGTGCTGTAAATTTGTGGAATCAATTTGTAGTATTGTGGGAGGAATAAGGGGATGAATATAGAAGTGTGTTTTCAGTGTAGGAAATTTTTGGTTAGTCCTACCCTTAGGGGAGGTGCTGCCGGATTTTCCGTTGGAAGGTTCGGTGGTATTTCCATGGGATCAGGGCTTGTCTAGGGTTCCGGGGAGGAATTCTGGACGGGTCTTGACATTTTATTTCTACATATATGATCGATATTGTTTGATCAAAATTAAATTTTTGATTTTATATACTTATTAATATTTAATTTGTGCGAAACTTGTGATTTGCTTTTAATTTTTTTTTGGTAAAACTTGTGCAAAATCTGATTCCGAGGCCAATATATTGTATTTTTGCAAAATTTTTGAAAAATTCTTTTGTGCATGAATTTATAACCTGGGCTGTGCTTGAAATTATTTTTTGAGTTGAATGGAGTGATTTAGAGGTTCCAATTTGGCTTGAAACCATGTGAAATACGACAACACTATGAAATTCTTGACCAAAGAATGGATGTGTTGAAGCATTGGCATACTGGCGATTATAGGCTGGTTTGACACTGAAATCCAACCATTGGAGCTTGGACGAACCGAACGATGCAAGAATCGCCATGAAAGGTTACCAGAATGTGGAGTATTCGGCAGGTCAAAGATGCGAGTCATGCAACCTATTTATCTGGAAAATGGGTCAAAACCGACCCAGCTGAAGAAAGAGGATGGCCTAAACAATAGGACGCTTTGTGTCGTTTGCTGATGTCAGTGTGATGACATCAGCACGAAGTGTCATATGCTGACAACATGCTGAGGTCGACAGCCAAATTAGAAAAAACCTAATTTATTTTTACTTATTTATCTTATGTATGGTTTTATTCATATATTTATTTATTGTTGTTTTATGTGAAATTATCCCTATTATTAGTTTATTAATTAAAATTTTCAAGATTTAAATTAAATATTGTTGGCCAACTTTCCCATTTAAAAAAAAAAAATTATGCTATGATTGACATAGTGGTGAGGATTGGCTAAGTGCTTGCCTATCGCAAGATTTGGTATATCCGAACCATGAATTATCATGAGGCTTAATGCCTATAATTTTATGCACTCACCTATAATGAGATTTTGTTTGTGTTATTTATGGGTGTCAACTTGGAGTTGGCATAGTGGATAGGATGGTGAGTATATACCTATCGTAAAACTTAGCTTACCCATTTCATAAAATTGTCAAATGTAATTATTTCTCTCCCACTTATGAACCAGTGTCCATACGAATGATTAGGCTACCCTGTCAGTGGTTTGATTACTTGGTAGGATGGTTGGAATGACAGTGGAAGTTGATTGAATACCATGAATCGCAAGTTCTGAGTTACCCTCTCGGTGACTTAGTTCAATATATTTGATTGTGGTGATTTGGTTGACTATACCTGATCTGTGTATGGGTATCCCTTATGCTACGAGGACCCTAGCGATATTATATGTGTTGGATAGTCTTTGTGATGTATTGCATTTTTGTTATTTGTTATTTCACAGCTGGGAGCACCCTTAATAGTCTGCATATGAATGCCATGATAGAATTGAACAGATTAATTATTAGAAGTAGCAAAAGATTTTGATAATATTTGACTCTTATAAAGCTAGATATGATTTTGGAAATTGCACTACCGAAGATACCAAATAGTTATAATACTGTCAAGGTTAAATGTTGTATAAGGACCTCAAGCACTTGTATAAGTGCTATGTGATAGTTATGGAGAATCATATGCATGATTCTATATATTTTATATATAATGTTATATAAATATTGCTCATAAGCTCTTTGAGATTAGTAGAAAATTTATCAATTTTAGTAAACTGAGAAACAGGACTATTTGGATTTCTTGAATTTTATTGTGTATGATGAAGTTAGTGGTGTGAATGAGCTTATCGTGAAACTTTCTATTTATTATATCGATCTCATGGACCTTAATAAGAATTTTTGGTAAGGAGTATCTCTTACCATAGTGAGGAGCTTTACATCTTTTTTGACAATATTGGATCAAACCTCATTACATTAAAAGTTTTGGATCTATTTTGAAGAAGTTAACTATTATTCCTTTAAATGAGAAGGATGACGTCAAACTAAATAAGTTTATGCTTTTTGTTATGGTAACTAATGAAACGGACTAATTCAAGAAGATTTTTGTAATGACAACAAATATCTAAAGGCTAATGAGAATAAGAGTTTTGTTGTCAAGTTTTTTATTGGTACAAAAGGTGCTTTATTATCGGTAGGTGGTAGGAAAGAATCTTTTCCTAAATGGTGCAACTTTTTATTACAATTTAGTCAACTGTTAAAAATTGATGGCTTAATAGGAAATGACAAGGAATGATAAGTTACTATAGACTTTATGTGGTGTTTTGTGGTAATTTGGCTTATAAGTTGTTGCTTGTATTAATTTCCTTGTTTTGTTGTTGTTACTCCTATAATCACACCAGTATGCGCCAGAATTCATGTATATGTATGCCATACGCTTTGAGAAGCTGTAGATATTTTATTACCTATATTAATAACTTCTCCTATTATGGATATGTGAAGATTATTGGTGAGAAGTTAGTCTTCTTGGTTATCTTTAAGTAGTTCAAGATGAAAATAAAGCTTTAAAAGAATAAGAAGTTAAAGGCTATAATGTCTAACAGGGTGATAAATATTATGGTAGACATAATGAGATTGGGTAGAACCCAATCTCTTTCGTAATTTATTTTTTTGAGTGTGGCATTGTGTGTAGTTTAGAACACTTGGCACTCTTTAGCAAATGACACAATTGAAAGAAGGAACTACACTTTTATGGATATAATGCGTTTTGTGTTGGCAAATTTTTAATTTGCCATTGTCTAGTAAGTGACAAGTTATGCCTAGTTAACACATATTCTTGTATACGAGATTGTATTGTTGATTTTATGATGTATAATTTCAATATTAAGAAGTTAGACCCTAAAACCTAAAACCTTTAATGGTTATTTTGTTGGTTCTTGTAAAAGGATATGGGGTTCTGGATTTCATTGTTCATCTTATACCATCAGGGTCATTGAGCCAAACATGGCTATTTATTTTGAGGAAGTTTCAATTTTGATGAGAGTAAAGGTTCAAAGGTGCTTGTTTCTTTAGAAAAGAAGTTGTATTGATTCCCACTATTGATGTTCCTGTCAAAAATTTTGTTATTCAATAATTAAGGAACTAGTAGTCAATCAGGATTGAACCCATTGAGATAAAATAAGATATTTTGATTGCAATTGATACTGATATGTGCCTTTTGAGAAGGTCACAGAGGGTTCAAAAATCTCTTATACCTGACGACTATGAGGTTTATTTGTAGGAACATGAGTTTAACAGAAGTGATGAATTTGATCTAGTCACTTATGAGGAAGCCAATAAGCAGTTCAATGTCTATTTTCGTTTAGTTGCAAACTTATTGCAATATAGCAAATTTATTGAATACAAATGGGTCTATAAGAGAAACTACAATGGTTAAGTAAACAAGTATAAGTTAGACTTGTTATCAAAGTTTAGTCAGAAGGAAAAAATTGACTATAAAGAGACATTCCCTCATGTATCCACAGAAGATTCTTTTAGAATCATTAAGGAAATTATGACTAATTTGTTTTGGAGTTATATTATATGGATGTTAGAACTGCTTTGTTAAATGGAATTTTGTAAATGTATATATATATATATATATATATGATCCAACCAGTTGGCTTCCAATCGGTGGGGAATGAAAATTTGCTTTGTAAACTTAAGATGTCTATTTATGAACTTAAATAAGCCTCATGGTAGTGGTATTTTAATTTTTGATGAAGTTGTCATCTAAAATGGTTTTCAAGAAGATGTTAATTTATGCACATATTTCGGGGTCAGTGTGAGTAATTTAATATTTATAGTATTGTATATTAAAAGTATACTATTAGATTTCATTGATATTGACTAAGATTAAATTGTTATTGTGTAACCATTTTAATGTGAAGGATCTTAAAGTGGTTTCATTGGTATTAGAAATAAAGATTTTTTGAGATAAAGCTAATTGTATATTGTAATTGTCTTAGTTAGAGCCTATATTGATAATATTGTATTGAGTTTTAATATGTGCAATATTCTTGTAATATGGTAACAGTGGTAAAGGTAATAAACTCTTTAGGGATTTGTGTCCTAAGAATGAGAGAATGATAAAAGGGACAAATTAAAATAGTTCTATATTCTTTTGCATTTATTAGTTTATTGTTCACTCAAGACTGCACACCATTGGATATTATGTTGTGGATATGTTTTGGTAAATGCTTGAGTATCCTGTGGATCATTATAATGTGATGTTTGTTACACATATTGTTGCTCCTTATGCTATAGTATGTCTGTTTGATATTTTAATCTCTATGTATATGTATACATTGATCCACAGGCACCATGGTGAGTCTCTACAGCTTAGTTTGAGTGTGTTGTTGTACCTTGTTGATATGCAATGTGCTTGAATGAAATAGTATCATGTGTTGGGGGATTACACGTGGTAAGGTAAATCCCTATTATCTAGATTGAGTTTATGGCATGCAAAATGCTCAGTTGAAATGGTATCTAGTTTTTTGAGAAATTTATTGAGAGAATTTCTACTATCTAGTTTGGTATATTGTTGTGTCCTATCAGCATGCCAAATGCTTGGATGAAATGGTATTTTGTTTTGAGAGATTTTGTAGTAAGTGAGTTCGTCATTATTTGTGATGATTATGCAGCCCAAGAAATAGACTGTTAGATATTCTTTATATGGATTAGCCATAATTATGTAACTCACTTACAGGGCTTGTCTATACCAGTAATGGAATTTACTTGTTTATTAACTTTTTTAGTAGAGTCCTTAGGCACACATTCTCTGTAATACTTCAGTTGATCTATTGGATTGAAGGATCTATTTTCTCTAGAATCCAATTGACTTATTCTCTATTTTATTATTATATTATTATTATTACTATTATTATTAATTAATTATTAATTATTTTGTATATATATATATATATATATAAATAAATTAGGAATGAGTCACTAATGATAATATACGATGCACATTCTAAATTATGTTGAAATGTACTACTAGTTTTCAAAACCATGTTAGTAAAAAATCAATGGGCATTTCCAAATATATTTGTCAAAAAAAGCAACATAATATGCCTGATCAATTGGAATTAAGAAAATTCTATCCCTTCTGTTATAAACATACGAGTCACAGTGAAATAAAGAAATAGCATGAACCGATCACTTTTGTGCCAGCTTTTCAATCCAAAGAAGGTGAAAAACAACATATTATATATAATATAACCATTTCTATAACATATATTAAATATATAAACAAATCCTATTGAAATGAATCCTACTTATTAATTAATTCTAAATTGTTTTTTATCTTTTTTGTTTTGATCCTATCGAAATAGGAGTAGGATTTTTGAGATAAGGAATAAACAAACCATGGATAAATCCAAGTGATCTTTGCATAGGGGTTTGCCCTCGATTCAACCAGGGGATCAAATTGATTATCAAAATATGGGTTTAATTAGTTAATTTATTACTGAACAAGGAAAAATATTATCTAGACAGGTGAATTAATTGACTTTAAAACAACAACAATTACCATCGCTATAAAACAACCTAGTATTTTATCTTTTTACCTTTTTTTAATAATGAGAAACAATTTGAAATAAGCGAGTCAACCACTCAAACTGCTAATCTGAGAACTAAAAATAAATAACTCTTCAATTGAATCAAAATCAAATTCCAATCCGCACTCAACGTGAATTTATGTTTTTTTGAAAACTTTGAAAATCTAGGTTTGATTATCGTATTGTAAGAAAAGAATAATTGGGAAAAAGAATAAATCTTTTTTTATTAACATTTTGAAAACTTTCTTATAGGATGATATTTTATCATACTAATTTCTCTACCTTCCCTAAGTTCATTATCTAAGGGACTCCATTTAAAACATTACAATGAATTCCTTCCAATCTCTTTATTTTATGATTTCATTAGAAATCATATAAAAATAATTCCCATTTAATATAGCTATTTATGCAAGTATTTTATGATTAAATAGCAACTGCCCTTCGTATAGATTGTATATTAGTCTACCGTAACTATGGTATACATTATTATCTTGACTTACTGCATTTATCTGAGTGACCCACAACCATCAGAAATCTCTCTTTTGCCTATCTCTATCCTAATGAGCTACAACTAAAGCTCTTATCTTCTGCTAAGTAATAGTCCGAGTAAGTCTTGAATGAGCTCCATGAAAGCTTGAAACAAATAAATGAATTTTCATTCTATGTCTTCGAGCAATATACCGCCTTCTAATTCTAGTCATTGAATAAATAAAACTTTAATGAATAACTAATTGATTTTTTATGTTTCTGTTATTTTCTTCCCCTTTCCTAGTTTATTAATAACAAAACGGATTCTTCCAATGTATAAAACAAAATTTCAATGGCTTTTGCTTCTATAACCTTCCCAACCATGATTTTTTTATAGGCTTTCATCTCAAAATAAGAAATTTTTTTGATACTAGATTATTAAAAAAAATAGTAAATTAAAAGCAATAAATATAAACAGATATAGTGGGTTCCATTGTTTCTATGGCTTCTTTGTAAACGGTGGAGCCCCCTCTATACATCAGAGCCCCTTCTTTCATTTAATGAATGTTGTTCTTCTTAACTTGTACAGTTCACACTCTTTGGCTCTATCCATAATTATCCAGTAAGAGGTCTTCAAAACAAAATCCAACCCAACAATACAGTGACAGTATTTAATTATGAAGATTAGTTGAGTGCATGACCCTATTAGTCCATTCTTACAAGAGTCAAGAATAAGGACGTAACCTTTTCACCTGTCAAATCGGATTTCCCTGCTTAATGGATACCATCTTCTACTAACGGGGAATTCTTTTACTTCGTAAATTAAAAATTGAAATAATTGGGCTTGGCACCAATGAAATCATGAATTTGATAACACAATAGAAAGATTTGATAGATCTTTTGTTATTTTTAGATTTACCTTTTTAGTTTTAGATAGTAAATGGGCTTCTTTTATTCTATCCTATTTCATTGGTCCAAATGGCCAATATTGGATCAATTGTTTTATTTCTTTTGGCGGACCACATTATCTGAACGAGTTGCATATACACCCTCCTCCATGTTTTTAAATCTAAAGGGTCTAAATTAAAACATGAGCGTTTTAACTACGGCAAATTTGATTTTTAATACTGGTATTGGTGATTGTCAAAAACAAAAAAGTGGTTGTGGAAAAAAAAAAAAAAATGCAATTGGACCTTGATTGTCTAAGTGCAACTATCCTGAACTAAAAATGTATTAAAGTGCAATTAATCCCTTAATGATTTTATCATCTACTAAAATGTAATTAGTCCTAATTACAATGCATTTTGATTTTACCATCTACTTTCACTAGGAGTTAAATAGTAATCTAGAGTCGAGCTGTAAACCATGAACATGTTTAATTGCTTAAATTAAAATTTTCCTTAAACAACAAACTGGCCCTGTTACAACAAACTGGCCCTGTTATCTTATTCCACAGAAATCCCTTGACAAATTTACCCAGTAGAACAGCTATAAAAGCACGTTAAGCCCAAATTCTCTTTGGATGCATAAAACATGTAACTCAGTTCCCTCAAACTTTGTTTTTCCTTCTTGAGACCTATAAAATTCCCAGACTACAAGAGGCCAATAGATTTCCTATGAACTGTGCTCAAATATAACGAGCATAGGAAAGGTTAGTACACACTAAACAAAAGGACAATTCAAAATGAAAACAATGCTATAGAGAAGTAACAGAATAACATTAGATAGCAGCAAAATGCACCCCACAGGTTTGGGACTAGTTCAGCAGTAAAAGATGTAGATTGATAACCATTTCATCCAAAACAACAAAAGGATAGCAACATCTTGAATCTATCTACAAAAGCTCTGAGACTACATGACATGGTGGGGATATCAACAAGAAAATTATCCTGCCTATGCAACAATTTTTGCTGGACAGTATCTCAGTACAGTAAGCCCTGGAATGACGTAAAAAAGTAATCAATAATTGATGTGAAAGTCAAATATACCAATAAAGTGGAAATGCCAAGCATATATTTATAGATTACATGAAATGTTTACCTGCTATGGCATCTCCACCACCTCTTTGATGCAGTGCATTACAAATTTCTTCAATCCATTCTGGAGGTAGTACTGAGTCTTTATCTATGCCATATAGTACATCATTCAAACATTTTCCTCCCACGTGAAACAATAACCTTAGGCCTTTGCCAGCTTGACTGGTTGCGACAAGAACATGTATTTATGCTAAATAATCAACATTAGGAACTCAAGAAACCTCTTCATATGCTCCTAAAACAATGAAAACCAAATCCTTAAGGCTTCGTTTTGGATCAAAGAAGCTCAGCTATATTCTGTGGCAAAAGGCAGGAATATTAAAATAAGTATAAATGCTATTCGAGTAAGCACCTTTATACTGAATGTCAAAACAAACATCATCAATCAACACAGGATTCTTGTCCCAAACCAAACAGAAAAGCCACAGCAACTTTTGAAACAGGCTTACAAGAACTTATCCTGAAATACGATCCTTACTTTGGGGTCTTTTGAACTTATGTCTTCATTATCTCCTTCCTAAACAGAGGAAGAGCCGTTGTTTCTTAAAGAATAAACCTAATTGCAGGGAGAAAAAAAAAATTTGTAATAATAAACCAAATGATGGAAGGTTTCCTAGTAAAGGCATAAGATCTTTTTAGCCGTTTACTTTTATAAGAATTTATGAAAAAAAGGGGGAAAAAAAATTGCAGAAGCTGCCCATTAAAAGCTCTCTCCAGAAGCACCAACTGAAACTACTAAAATATTGACACAACTGCCCATTGACAAACTAAAATGCATATTGAATAATAGTTGTTGAGCAACAAGAAGTTCAAATGATGCTCGGTAAAATGAACTGGAGGCCATCAAATCTTACCTCATCAATTAGAAAGGTAGCTAGCATGTTGGGTATTTTTCATATTGGGCAAGTGGCATTATATTCCTTCACTTTTTCAACTCAATCCTACCCATTTCTTAAAAGCCAATGCAGCTTCTCTCTTTTTCAGTTGGGCTTCTGTCTGGAATTTGGGAGCCTTGCCCTTATAAAGAGTTTTATGGTACTTCAAGAATAGGGTCCGGTATTTATACTTGTCAACAAACATTTTCCCTTTCTCCATCATCTCCACCACTTCATTTGCTCTATTGAAAAATGCACCCCTCACAAATGTGTAAAGTACAGAATCCAAGAGTTCCTGATCAAACTTCATAGAGGTGGAAGAAGCCAGAGATTTCATCTCACCCCATAGTTCTGTTACCTCTATATATTTTCCCCCAACAGCAGCATATCCAGTGACCATGGAATGAAAAGTTTGAGCATTTGGAGCATGCCCAAGACTTCTCATCTTCTTCAAAGCCTTCTCAGCATCATGCATCAACCTCTTCCTACAGAAAAAGTGGATTACATTGTTCCAATCATGAACTCCAGAATCCACCTTCTGCCCTTCCTTGATTTCCTGCAAGAGCTTCGCCATCAAACTGGCTTCACTACCCTCTCCACATCCTTTAACCAACTTCTCAAATACTGGATGGCCAGCTTTTGGTATCTTAGCCTCTTTCATTTCTTTGAACAGATGCAGGGCTCCCTGCGTATCTCTTTGCAGCACCTTTGATTGGATCAATGCCTCATAACTGCTTGAGTCAAGCTGGATACCTGCCCTACGAGCATCCCGTAAAAGTGATGCAATCTCTCCCGCTCGATTTGCTTGACAGTATGCTTTCAATAGCGAGGCATATACAGAAGAAGCAGTTTTAACACCAGCCAAACGCATCTCATCAAGAAGGTCATGTGCCTGATCTAACCAACCAAGTGATATGCACGCATTAATGACATGAACCAAGGCAGAATCATCGTTGGAAGCTGGAGAACCTTCTTTTTCGGCCTTGATGAGAAATTCTACCAAACTTTTGGTGTTGCCAGATTCCAGAAATGCCTTAACCAATTTCACAAAAAGTTTATCAGTTGGTTGGATAATACCGCGTTCAGTTGTTAACAATTCAACTTGGGACTGTATTTTAGCTAACAAATTACCAAACACATTCTTTGCCTCGGTCTCAAGTTTCAGGAAACTTTGGTCTCTGGAATATTCTTCATAAGATAACATAGGAATATTATTCATTGTGTTATTTTGTGCACCGTCAAATTTTCTATGGCTCGGTCCAGGCCCAGAACCCAGTGCAGGAAGGGACTTACTGTCCTTTCGAACTACATCAGCTACCAGTGTTTCTGCGGCAAGAGAATTTCTTGCTACTTTTGCTTTCCGAAGCATTTCCAGAACCATGTTCGATGCAGAATCCAGATCCCCAAACTTCAAATGGCATGCCAGTAGACAATTATAGAACTGCCGAAACTGAGTATCACTTAGGTTGTGGGCTTCATCTATATATCTTTGAAGTTTCTCAAGCTCTTCTTTTCTTCCATTTCTCTCATGTATATGTGCCATTATTATCAATAAGTTAGCATCAGATTTGACACCAACTCTTGGCATCATGTCAAGGAGCTGTTCAGCTTTCCTAGTCGTCCCAAACAATAAACACCCAGCCAGAGCAATATTAAAAGCAGTAGTATTAGGCTTCATAGCAATCAGAGGTGCATTACTCTTTTTCCGTGGATCCACCCTTCCATCTTGAAACAAATAACCTATCTCAAGAATCAACTCAGCGGCAAGGTATGCACCAGAAGCTGTATGTGAGATATGGGCCATAATTGCAGACCAAGCAGCAACAGGAGGAAATTGCTCCATAGCTACCAGCCTTCTTAGAGTAGTCGATGCAGGAACTGGAAAACCAGCTTTGGCTAGAGCAAATGAGAGATAAATAAGTGTCTCTTTCTGTAACAAGTTCTGTTTTCCCCCCTCAAAAATTTTTTCTACCAACCCATAAGCCTCCTGAAGCCACTGAACATCAAGACTTTCTGCAAAAGTTGAAAGAAGTTTATTCACAACAGATTTTCTAGGGAACCCATCCATCAGCATATGCTGCTCATACAACTTCCATGAATCATTAAGTCTATGCTCATCAAGTGCATCCTGTATTTCCACACTTAGTTTAGCAGGGTCTCGAGCCTGAGCCAAAATTGTTCCCGCCATAGTTGAGAAAAAAGAATTTTGCCATGTGATTTCATTTTGTAATCTCAAAAATACAGCTTGCTCATTTGAGTTTGTCAAACAAGAGCCAATAAACCCACAAGTCAACCTGTGACTCGAATATGCCCGAAGCTGGCATCCAGAAACCCGAACTACATTGTATTTACCATCACCAAGTATGACATACAGGAAGGATAAGGAAACTGCATTGAACCGATTGGCGAGTCTCCTCATAAAGTGCATCATCTAGTCAGAAGAGAAAATGCCCAACACTAAACGAATCAAGATCCGTGCAATTTAGAAACAACAGGATTCACCTCCAACCTAAAACTGAAAATCTGGGACCAAAAAAAGCCATGCTTAAACATCCAGAAAGTTTATTATCAAGACAAAATGATCTTCCCTTAAAAATAATGAGGAAAATAGTTTATCAGAACTCTTCTAACAGTAAGCAGTGGATTAATGGAAGGAGCAAAAGAATTTATGCAGCTTCTTTCTAACCAAAACAATTAATCAAGTGCAAAAAACTCGAATAATGGTCATAAGCTTTCGGTGAGACATTTTATCAAACGTCTGATAAGCAAACTGAGCTCAAGTGGAAGGAATGGATAGCAGAGGAAGAAAATTAGTGCTTACCACTAATTAGACAACGCTAATACCCAATGAACCATTGAGCCAATGAGCCATTGAAGTTCGTCGTCGTCAAACTCCCGCAGAAGACAGATCGTATAAAGGTTTCAGAGAAGCCAAAGGGAAATTTTCGAAAACGACGATTACTTGAAGACCGTTTTTACCAATGGAAAATTATAAATTGATCCCTTTCATTTTAAATTAATTTTGTAAAAAAAAAAATATATATATATATATATATATATTTTCTTAATTAGCAATGACTCGCATTTTTTAATTTTTATTTCTTTGGCTTTATTCTTTTTTTTCTTTTCTTTTTTTTTTTGGGGGTAAATGGCTTTATCCTTTTTCATTCAAAAAAAAAAAAAATTTGAATTAAAGTGTATAGTTTGTACTAAGAGAAAATGATAAATTGCAATGATCACTATATGTAATAAACTAAAATGGAATTAATAAATCTGCAAAAATTTAAAACTGTAAGGAAAGTTAACGCAATATTCTATTTTATTAGGCAAAAAAAAAGTTATCCATTTAAGTTTTTAATTAAAATGGGATTACCATTTTTATTTTATTTTAGTTTTTGAAATAGTAATAATTAAAACAAATTTTTTTTTTTTTTGTGGATAAAATTTTGTAATATTTTTATTTTTTTCAATAGTAATTTTATTAAAAAAAATAAATTGTATTTTGATGGTGGTTTGTTTTGCGCCAATAATAGGCTTTTTTTTTTTTTTTTTTTCTGTTCAAAGATACGAATAAGCAAGGACGTTTTAATGTTACTTAGTCCAGATTCTTTACAAGTCAGGGCTAAATGCTGGCTACTTTCAGGCTTTCAGCTCCAAGCGGCCCTTAATCGAAATATTAGAATAAATTACCAATCAAATCTGAACTTGAATCATTATACAAATAAGTTTCTTCTTACATCTGAGTGCTCAAACTGTTCATATTTGAAACTGAAAATGCAAACTACACCATCAAGGTTCTGCATAAATATTAATAATAAATAATAAAGAATCTGCTTAATTTGCTGAAAACATGGATAAGAAAAAGTTAGGCCTACAAATTGCAATCGAGCAAAGGACAAAAAGCAACCGAAACCCAAAAAAAAAAAAAGAAAAAAAAATTTGATGACAAAGAATTTGTTCCAATTGCTGATAGTGTTTGGGTTTTAGAAATTTCCTTAGAGTGCTCAGGCTGATTTGAATTGAATGCAAACGGCAATTCAGGTCTACCAATAACCATTAACCAAAAAAAGTTTACCCATAACCTGAAAAAAAAAAAAAAAAAAAAAGCCATTGAAATTTTAAATATTTTTAATATAATTAATATTAATTAATATATGTTTATAATATATACTTGAGGATGTTTTCCTTTCCATTAAAAACATTGTTTTGCTTTCTTCGATTATACATAGTAATGATGTTTTGCCTTAAATAAGCTCATCCGTGTTACTTTTATTCTTTTAGAGAAAAATCTCTCTTTGATTGCTTATAAGATTTTAATTACCAGAAAAAGAATAAACTAAAAAAAAATTATAGTGATTTATTCTCAACGTGAGAGCTACATTCACTTTGTTGCCAAATATGTTTTTTCACTATACAATCAAATGAGAAGATTACAGAATATTGTTTTTGTTTTTTTTTTTTTAAATAAAAAAATAAACCTTCTGATGGTTATCATCGATTTAGAAACTATTTGGATCAACATAATATTAGCTCGTTTTTACCATCTTATGGAAGTCAAGACTAACAATATGAAGCCTTTGTAGCCCCTCTCAACTGGCTGCGATTTGAGCATATTGGCATACACACGAGGCGCTTAGGGGACTTGTTAGAGATCAAACAAGCAGCTTTTCAAACTTGCAAGCCGATTAGTTGTTTGGGTTCCTTCCACTTACTCTACCACCCTGTGCTTACATGATCTTGTTTCTTGATTAACAAGCAACCAAGGAAAACTATATCTATAGTTCAATATATGTTTCTTGGAAACTTCGATCCAGCTTGATCATAGGCTGTTGTTGTTTCTTCAAATCTTTACTAGTGCGACGATGAAGAAGATGGTGTTGCGACTTGGAGAATACTTCCATAAAGTGGGACTTCAACATGGCAACCCAAGCAACCTGTCTTTGTAACAATAATGGAATATCATTGGCTTTTGTTTCAATATCGCTGCCATTATTGAGATCTTTGATGATAATTAATGTCTGAATAATTAAACTCATGCTTCAGAGACAAGCCTATTCGACTTAATAATGGATTTTGGTCACCAACATTTACATAGTAGCAAGGTGACCACACCACATGGCAACCTAATTTCCTTTCCAGGTTCAAGATTATGGTTGAACTCTACGCTTCTTTGCAGCTAATCTAAAGCACGTCTTGCAGCTTCTTTGTCTCTTTTTCTCCTCTTCTTCTTCCCAGCCCTCACACTTATCATGAACTTCTTCACTCTTCTTCTCCATACCTACTAGCTCAATGCAAAAATGCAAGAATACGTACCCTTCTATTATTTCTTTCCCCTTCTCTCTCTAGACACCAGATCAAGGGCACACTTGCTTTTTAATATTTATATTATTAAAAGAATTTTATTAGTGACATAAGTCTGGATTTTTCAAACAAATAGAATTATATATTAGCAATTAATTTTTGTTAAGATCTCTAATAATGTTTAGATTTCTTAGCTTATATAACATTTTTTTATTATTTAAGAATCAATTTAAATTTAATTTATTTTGTTCATCTTCCATATCCTTTGTTTTATATGGTAATTGTATCATAAGTGGGAAACTCTGTCATTTTTCATACATATTATTTCAGTTTCAGAGGCCCAGAAAAATTGAAAAATTATTATATTTAGAAAATTATATACTATGTAAATTTAAAAAAGAAATTAAAAAATCTAAGGTTTTAATTGTTGTAGAATTACCAGTAAAAAGAGGAACACACTGGCCTAACATGGTCGCATCTTGCAATACAGAGGAACCTTATTATAATTACTTTGGTAAATCATTTATTTTATCATTTTTGGCAAATCATTTAATGCTATTCTAATGTATGTCCCTTCTAGAACTATGACAAATTATTCATTTAAAAGGTTATTAATTTATCGATAAATAAATATTTATTAATTTAAAAAAAGTTATACTATTTTTGTGAAATAATTTTACTAATTATAATACATATATATAAATATATATATATATATATATATTTATTTAAAGGAAAAGGTCAATTTGATCAAATATCACTAGATTGATCAAGAATTTCATTATACAAAGAAGTATACAAATAGAAGGAATTCCACTAATAAATTTAAAGAAGACCATTATTGAGTTGGCTAATTAATGAAATGTCTACTTATGAAAAATTGTGGATCAATTGATCAATTTTTATTTCAAATCCCTTTTTTTTTTTTTTCCCCTATACATCATGAAAAATGTAAAAAAAAATTAGGTACATATTTTTTTTTTTTTGGGGGGGGGGGGGGTGGAAGAGCTAATTGAAAAAAAAATAAAAATAAAAGCTGATTAGAAAAAAAAAATTTATTATGTAAAGTAAATATTTATATATATTATTTATTTATTACAAGTTTAGTCAATTATTAATGTATATATTTAAAAAAAAATTATTATCTTATACATTTAACGAATTTATTTATTTAGTAGCAATTTCATTAATTTAGCGAGATTAGTCATCTATTGAGGTGTTACCATATTCGCAATTCCTTGCATAAAAAATAACAAATAAACTTGTTTGAATTTTTTTTTATTAAAGAAATGGACCTTTAACAAGATATGCACTTAAAATTAATAAATAAAATTGGGACTTTTTTATTAAGGAAAAAAAGAAAAAGAAAAAAAAGGGACCATTAACAACATATGCACTGAGTTATAAACTTGTAATTTATTAGTTTTATGTAATATGAGGTGTAAAATATGAAAACCATCATTTTAACTCTTGAAAAATTTTAGGTTAAGTTTTTTCCTTTCTAACCCAATGCTCGGAAGGAAA
The DNA here is from genome assembly GCF_031755915.1 of Ziziphus jujuba. Lineage (NCBI taxonomy): Eukaryota > Viridiplantae > Streptophyta > Magnoliopsida > Rosales > Rhamnaceae > Ziziphus > Ziziphus jujuba. The sequence goes on from NC_083387.1 coordinate 19,948,811, forward strand.
GCTTCTGTTTTTCTATACTTGCATATTCTCAAGCCTGTCTCCAGAATTTGCTGAATTTAAAGCTCTTGCTGGGGCTGTGGATTATGCTGAACGAACTGGCTCAAGATATTGACTCTAAGAAGCATCCCCGCGATGTTGACTCTGAGAAGGATCCCCTGCAAATGGGAAAGTTATAACCATGTCCCACCAAAGATAGATTGGCTAATACTCCTATAGTCAATCTTATCTTTATTCTAATGACTGTTTTGATTTTGAAACTTCTCAGTAAGGGCCAGTACCCTTGTCAATGCTAAACCAACTGCTGCTGGATAAAGATTCCCTGTAATGCCTCATGCTACTGAATTTTCTTTTCTTTTTCTTCTTTCCATTTTTTTTTTTTTTTTTTTTGGCTTTTATACACCCTTTATTACAAACCGTCAAACTAATATCCATGCACAATCCAAACATTTATGTAATATAATATATACATATATATACTCTTAACCACAAATCAATCCAAATTGAACTACCAATAAACAAAATTCACTATCAAGACACCAGAAACATAATTCATAACATTATAATCAACATACTACAAAGCGGACAAAGTTTAAACGTACCATTTATACCTACAACCTAACCTAGTACATAATTAAATTTCTAATGGGCATGGCTACACAATTCTCTCAATCACCCCTGATTTGTTTAAGTAGTTTCTTAACAAATCTCTCTTTAAGATCACCTTTAAGAGACTTGAATGTTGATACATATTGAGGTTTATCTATTATTGTTTGAAAAACATCAAGATGGTCATCTTCAGATAAACCCATCGTACTCAACTCAGCTGAAATGTCAGAGCGGTCTTCATTCCCTTTCACAAGCTTTTCAGTAATTACACTTAAGTGCTCGATACTTTTTTCAAACATTTGTTGAAATGATGCCATTGCAATGTCATCAATATTGTCAGCTGATCTATTTCTCTTCTTAGTATGAGACGAGGTGGCAGTTGACCTGTTTTGATTATGAACAGACACTGGTGAACTCTCATCACCATCATTCATATTTTCCTTCATATTTTCCTCTTCCCGGTCAAGCTCTTTAGCCATTTCAACCGGAGTTTCTGCTCCTCTACCGGTTGCTCTGTCTTTTCCAAGTATGTTAGCCAGCCGATCAAAGATAGGGAAAGGCTTCCCCCTCCATCCCCTAGCATCCTTATTGTGCTACAACAAAAATGAGAGACATTAACAATATTATTTGAATATTTAAAAAGAAACAAATAATTTCATTGGTAAAGTATTAAACCTGGACATAAGTTAGCCATGCCTCCTCACTGTCAACTTCAATACATTTTCTAACATCGTTCCATACAAAACCACTCCTGTTCATCATGTCACATATGAGTCCATAATATTTCTTCCATTTCCTCATCTTTGAATCTATGTGAGGAGTAGCTTTTAATCCAGAATTAGGACATGATTCTTGTAATGCTTTCTCTATCTGATTTATGGTTCCAGGTTTAAAAGAACCATTGTCACATTTACCACCACGTGACACTACATCTTCAAGAATTGTTAATAATGCCTCTTCTTCAATCTTGTTCCATGATCTCCTTGTTCCTTTCAATTGAGTATTTTGTTCAATATCCATTCCTAAATACGCATATTAACAAAAATAAATAAATAAATAAATATTTAAATACATAATAAAAAGATTAACAATAGAAATGCTTATTAATTAAAAAAATACTTAACCACATAATTAAGAGATTAACAATAGAACTGAAATTCAACCAGTAGCTCAACATACATTAACATAATAAAAGTTGTCAACAAATGACAGCAAATACTAAACTACATTGTCATGGTCAAAATACCAACAAACTAATACAAATAAAATGTCTCAAATTTATCAAACAATTCTAATGATGCCTATTGCGCTCGCCACTCATCATACATTTGGATTGCTAAATTATCCCTCCAAATAGCCCATTGGTCCGATGAATCAGTTGAGTCCATGAAATCAACTTCTTGGTTTATTTGATTATCATCCAAATTATCTACTTCATGCTCCAATGGATCAACATGCATTTCTTCTCTAATAAGGTTATGCAGTAAGCAACAAGCAGTAATAATTCGACAATGTGTTTTAATGGGATAAAAAGATGGACTTCTCAAAATAGCCCACCGCATCTTAAGCAATCCAAAACATCTTTCTATCACATTCCTTGCTGAAGCATGTTTCATATTAAAGTATTCCTCATGATTAGAAGGTTGACTTCCATCTCTCCACTCTGATAAGTGATATCGTGTTCCTCTATATGGTGCAAGAAATCCCTCCCCATTTGTGTACCCACCATCCACAAGGTAATAATTTCCTATAAATTCAAAAAACATTTTAAATTCTCATAAGTAGGATGATTTCCAAAAACCATTAATATAATTAGCATATAAAGTCTTTATATTACCTGTGGGAACTTTAAATCCATTTGGCCTAGTTATTGCATCTTGAAGTACTATAGAATCAGATGCAGACCCCTCCCACCCCGGTAACACAAATATAAACTTCATGTCACGTGAACAAACACCCAAGACATTGGTTGCAATTTCTCCATTACCAGTTCGATATCTTGGTTTGTCACTTTCAAACACACGGACCTTAATATAAGTACCATTCAATGCTCCTAAGCAATTCTACTTTGTTGAAAGTATAATAATTGAAAGAAAAAAAATTAGTGTATTGAAAATAAATAATGTAAGACTACATAAATCTATTTTCTAAATTTTTGTTGACTCACCTTAAAGCATTTCCATCTATCGTCAGTACAATTGTCTGAAACAGGTTCTGGCACAAGGAGTAGTCTACCATGCAGTCTTAGCACACCATGTAAAACAGAATTAAAATATCTACTAATTGTTTCTCCCGACCTCTTAAATCTAGAATTAATTGTACGATTTTTTACATGGTGGGTAAGAATATGCAAAAATATACATACTTGCTCCTCCAATCGTACTAAACCATCATTTTTCACTCTTCCATCCGTATGAAGTAGCTCACATAATATTCCAAAAGTTCTTCTATCCATTCCCAGTTGATTAATACATTCAACATCACTATTGCCTATTATATTATCTAAATAACTAAGTCGAGTCTCATGCCTATCAAAAGTTCGATTCCTAAGCAAATACCTTCTAGTATGCCTTCTCCTATTACGCTTTCTCCTAATCATCCACAACATCATCATCAAGAACAATCCCATCATATGCAAGTGCCAGGTCCTTATGATTATGTATGCCATAAGCTTTCTTTGATCCATATCTACTCATAAAAGATATCAACAAACAATATTAACAAACCAAAAATATACATGGAAAAAACCAATTAAAATAAAAGAAACAATCATGCCAAAATATTTATACAAAAAAGGAAAATAAAAGCATCCAAGTACTCCAAAACAAGACCAACAGACCAAATCAGAAGATGTATTCTCATAAACAATCTTAGATCAACAGAAAGGAAAGCATCCAAGTGCTCCAAAACAGCAGTTAGAAAGAACAGACCAAATAAGGACAAAATGTCTAACAAAAGAGGGAAGATCAAGAAAGCCACTCTGAAATTATTGTGCTGCCAAAAAATCCCTCTATTGCTCTAATAACTGTTTTTTTCTTACTAATTTTGAGTTTTAAGCTTCTAGTTACTTTAGCTAAATGCATTCTCTCCCACGTTAGCTTCTAGTCATGAATGAATCAATTTAGTACCAATCCAATTCATCTTTACAACAACAGGACATGAACGAATCAATTTAGTACCAATCCAATTCATCTTTACAACAACAGGACATGAACAACTCAATTTAGTACCAATCCAATCCATCTTTACAACTTTTTCTCCATAGTCAAGAAAAAGGTATATGTGGACAAGAATCACAAACCCAAAAGATAAATAAATAAATAAACAAAAATCAGTGAGGGTAGCAAGAAGCCATGGGCACGGTGACTAACCAAAGGCTAGTTGGATGCCCCTAACCCCTGTGAAATTGAATTGGCTTTGTTTGTTTTTGAATATACATATATATACACATATATATAAACCCTTGATGATTTCAACTATAATGAGAATTAGCTAAATGAGATTGATGAAAATACTAAAATAGGGATGGACAACCATCATATATCCTTGATGATTTCAACTGTAATGAGTATTAGCTAAATGGGATTGATGAAAATACTAAAACAGGGATGGACAGCAATCGTCCAATAAAAGCACTCAAGATAACATTGAAGAGAACTAAATTACTAATTCACCCAACACTGTAACATGAACTGAGGTAGCCATATCCAAATTTAAGTGCACATTTGTAATTTAAAAACCAATATCCCTCAGCGGCTTATATCTATACAACCCCAATACTAATTTCTTCAATGGCAGATAACAGAAAACATAATTCCCACTTCCAAACTAGTCAAGAAGAGCATTTGGTATAACTAAAGTTTAGCTTATGACTATAGAACAAATAGATAAACACTTCAATACCAATATAACAGAGAATATACAAGTTTCAGAAATATGAAACAGGAAAACAGAAAAACAAAATCAAGATCAAAAAGAAAAAACGAATTTTATATATATATACATATATATACATATATTACAAGCAAAAAAAAAAAGAAAGAAAAATGGTATAGACTTTGAACAGTGAATAATATATATATATATATATATATATATATATATAGATATATAAATAAAATAAAATAGAGACACAAAATAGTCAGTCCAGCAATTTTAAGTTACTCAGTCGACAAAATGATCAATATGTATACATATGGTATTTGATATAGCTCAGTTCTTAAGCAAAATCCAGCAATTTTCATGGAGTAAAGTTAGGGTAAATACCTGACAGCAGTGTCCAGAGCGTCCAGAGAAAGGTTTTTGCAGAAAGAGACTGTTGCTTTGGGGGTTGTAGTCCTCGGAGAAGAAGACGAATTGAGGGTGCGTGTGTGTGTGTTTGAAAAAGAAACCCTAGTTTGAAAGAAGAATGAGATAGATCTGTAAAAATGGAATGTAAAATACAAAAAAAAGAGAAAAAGATTGTGGTTGCTCAGACCTGTTTGGAGAAGACTTCCGCAGAAGATAGGGTCGTAAATGGTGGTTTCGGAGAAAAGGGGAAAGTTTAGAACACCACCATTGTTTCCATACCGCTTCACCGTATTCCCTTCTCGGGTTCCTACATTTTTTTTTCGAGGAAAGGGAATAAATTTTTTTTTTATTATTTATTATTATTATTTTTTGACGAGGGGAAAATTATAAATTGATTCTTCATTTTCAAATTAATTTGGGATAATTATTATAAAAATTCCCAAAAAAAAAAACCAACAAATATAATAAATAATAATAATAAAGATTTTTTTCTTTTTTATTGGTGATATTCTCTCATAAATTGGTAATGAATTGAATAACCTTTGAATTAAATTGTATATTTTGGGGTAGAGAGGGGTAAATTGCAATTGAAAATAATAATAATAATAATAATATATGTAATAAATAAAAGTTGAATGATAACTCTGCAAAAATTTAAAACTATAACGAAATTTAATGCAGTTATCTATTTAAGTTATTGAGGAAGAAAAATATTATCCATTTAAATTTTAATTAAAATGAGATCATCGTTTGAAAAAAGGTAAATCCAGAGTGAAAATATTTTTTTTATCAAAATTTAACATTTTAAAATTAATATATTTTGCAACATCAAGAGTTCATTATTGTCAAAAATATTTTCCTTATTATTATTATTATTTTGCGAACTATTTCTAAAAACAAAAATAAAAATATAGCCAAAAAGGCCCTCAGTTTCAGCAATAATACATATACATGCATGTTTTCAAGGTCCTAACATTTTAGGAAGTTTCTAATTTCCTTGTCTTGAGAGTATTCTATACAAATTATAGTGCTATAAATAAAAAATGCAAGGGCATTTTTTCCCACCATAACTGTTTAATTCCTCTCCTCTATCCTGTAAATGACAGTTTGTTCCTTCCACTCTTCATTCTCCAGATACTTCTCATAAAAGCTTACTTCACCGTTCGTTTTCACAGACACCGCAGAAGTGCTTCTGGTGCCATAATGTCCCTATGCATAAGAGAAAGCCTTGAGAAGCTTTAACAATGTAAATGATAATATAGAGATCAATAACACAAACTTACCAATGGATTTGTTTCTTCATCAACAAATATGGAACTTAAGTAATATTCCCGTGACGGTGAATAGATGTGAGGTAAAGGGCTTTCTTCATCTTTGGTTGTGTCTGTCATTAGTTTTTCAATCATCTCTTTTATGGGAAATTCGCCATCGCCATACTTATGCACTAGCTCTTTGAAATTGTCACGTAGTCGCTGAGCCTAAAAAAAAAAGAAAAAAGAAAAAAGATGATCCAATATTGTTTTGCAAGATGAATGGAAAGCGTAACAGATATTCTACCAGCAAATTTATACAGAATTTTGCAAGTGTTGACAACATAACAAACACTACCACATAGACAGCTTAAATGCCTAACTTTTTCTCCCAAAATAACTTTTAGAGGTAAAACAAATTCAATTAAATGATAAAAGTGCGTGTCTCAGCTATCATCTTTGATGCACCTTAATTAACTACCAAATTAGAAGCACCTCTATAGGTAATGAAATGAAATTGAAAAGTTTACCTCTGCATGTACATTGAGTAGTTATTTTTCGATGTACTTGAACCAGTTACGAAGTGTTGTTTACAAGATTATATGTATTTGTAAAGGGGAAAACATGTGTTCTCACCTTAGGCCAAGGAGAATCTAGCCTCGCATTTGTCAACACATGAATTCCAGGTAGAACATCAGCCACAAGCTTCTCACCTTCTTTTTGTCTATTGGTTGTATAAACCATGGTCTTCGCACATAGATCAGCTAAAATAAGGTTAAATCCGTTGTATTGATCTGCATCTTTCACAACTTCCTCAGCAAACTCCATAGGACTTTTTTTGCTCTGCAATCATCGAAAACTATAAGAATCAGCAAGGGCTTTTAAGATATTATTTCTAGTAAAAAGGAAGCCTTTAAAACTGAGAATTTTCATGTCTCAACACGCTACTAAAGCAAATGCGAAAACTTTATCACTTTGATTTTGTAAACAATGTTCAAAGAAGGCATTACAGAACCCATAGCCTTGGCAAACAAGTTATCCCCCTGTTTTCCCATAAAGGAAAAGAAAGAAGAAGATTTCCTCTCTCCAATTCCCTCCCTAACCCAGATAAAAAGAAAAAGAAAATAATTATAAGAAAACAGTAGCTACTAATAAACTGTTCTTTGATGACTGATGAATCAGTTAAAAGAACCAAGATAATAAAGGAGGAACTGCACATGAATCTGTGTGAGGATGAAACCACCCTTTTCCGATATAATTAAAGAGGTGGCTAACAATGGAACCATGATTAAGAAGTCAAGGTTTTAAATGACAAACTAATCTCGATCAGTCTAACGAAGCTACTAAATGACAAATTAGACTAATGAAGCTATTAAATGACAAATTACACATTATCTTTAGTAATTGATAGAATTCCTCTAGTAACTTCATTGTTAACTTGTATGGAAATTCAAGACCTTAGTTTACATAATATTCAGTGACAACTTAAGTGCATAAAAGTCCAGTGGAATCCAAACTCCCTTTACAGTAGCAAATTTTAGTCCCATGACTTGGATTCTGTGCCTGCGTTTCAAAGTTCCATTCTCATAGCCCTTGAAAGGCAAACCTATAGGAGAAAGCTATCAAAATTCCACCTTCCATATATTATTTTCTTTGACACTAAATTTCTGTACAAGCTAAATATTTTTCTAACTTATTAGACAATAACACAGTGGTCCATCTTCCATGTAGTTTCTTAACATAATTGGTAACTTTCTTGATGAGTCTCAAAGATTCTGAACATGCACACTAAATCATATGAGTAACATGCACTATAAAAATCTTCCATGTAGTTTCTTAGAAATTGCGGAATAGATAATATCACCAACTAAATTGATAACCCTATAATCAGTCAGGTGTTCCTAAGGCACAAAAACACTCCCAGAGGAAATTGTTTTAATGGTTTCAAATCAATCAAAATCCAAAAAGCCATTCAAGAAAAATAAATAAATAAGTGATTGATTTTTGCATCAAAGAAATCAAAATTTACCTTCAAGAAAAGGACTGGGATGTCCCCTCTGGTCTTAGCTTGTGGAATCAACTGAACTTCCCTGACATTTGTGAGAAAAGCCAACCTACCATCTCTACTACAAGCTAACCAAGTCCCACCTGCCAAGCCATCTCTTCCCCCCAATATTTCCCCTCCGTCCCACCATGCCAGTGGCTCAGTCGGACTTCCAAATTGCAAAACCAAAAAGAAAACGAAAACCCGACAAAGAAAAAAAAAGAAAAAAGAAAAAAGAAAAAACGTTATTCATTTCCATTTAGACAGTACCCAAAAACCCAACTCACATCCATTTTCAGCGCAAAAAAAGAAAACGTAAAAACAACAAAAACAGAGACAGAAACAAAAACAAAAACAAAAAGACCCAGGAAAGAATCAAGCTCACCGGCTGTGATATTCGTCCCTGTTGAGCAAGAGAAGAAAAGGGTATACTGGGTGAGCCCGCCATAGAAACACTGCTATACACATTGAATCTCTGTCCAAATGGGTCGCACAAAATTCCCTAAGTCTCTATCATTTCTTTAGGTCTCCAAAATCCGTGATTAATTAATTGACTACTTTATAAAGAAGACGAACCAAATTTACCGAACTTGTTTGTCAGTTTTGCATTGGGGTTTCGGTCGGTCGGAGGGTCTAATATTTTGGGAGTTGGTGAGGAGGAGGTAACGTGGTCGAAGACGACAACTGGGTCAACCAGTGCAGTAATGCAAACCAACTGCCCACCCACAAGAAATCAAATATGGCCCCAACAAATCCATGTTCCAAGTGCCTTTCTCTGACCGTTGTTTTCAGAAATCACAGAGAATGTTTCCCATTGTTCTATGGGAATGTTGATAATTTTCTTTGTTTTTTTTTTTTTTTTAATCGTTACAATAATTTATAATTAAATCAATATTTTGCTTTTTGCTTTTTTTTTTTCATTGTGATTAAGAAATTGAATTACAGATAAAAACAGAATAATTAAAAACCTACCTGATTATATTTAATTCCATTCAACTTTTTTTTTTTCTTTTGTAACTATTCACCAAAAACACTTACAATAATTTAAATCTTTTATGCGTGCAATTAAAGCTAATTCACTTGGTTTTTTGCTAAGTGAACCCTTTTGTGTAAATTAAATGGTAAAATGTAAAAAGTTCCCTTATAGTTATTATTAGCTAATTACAATTAAACTTAGACAAATGGAAGTAAAATGCAAAATATAAGGATTATTTCACATATGGATCTATTTGGATAAATTTTGTTTTTTTTGCTGTTGCTTTTTATATTATCTAAAAATCTTATATAAATAAATAAATAAAAAATTGTCAAATACTCTGATAATTTGATGTTAAACCTTAAAGGACATAGCAATAAGAGTCAAAAACAACATTTTAAAGGACATACCAATAAGAACGTTACCATTTTCAGCAAATTTTCAAATGGACAAATTTCTAAGAACTATCCAAAATAGAATTATGTTTGCAAATCCAACTAAATTATAGGTCATTCATTTTGCACTATCATACTAATTCCTTACACAATCGAAGATTTATTAGTGTTTGTGCTGGCTATTATCTTTAGATTAGTCAAAAAATTATGTGATCAAGCAATTTTAGAATATCTAACCATAATTTTTTCAAAAATCACTTTTTACAATGTATTTTATTTATCAATTTAAAAAAATATATTTATCATATTTAATATATATCTAGATATATATTTTCATCACTAATATACTGATATATTATTTAAAAGATAAATAAGGTGGTAAACAAATTTCATAAAGTTAGCATTACTCAAAAATCTAACCCATAATTTGATTTCATTTCACTTCATCAGTGCAAAAACTTAAAGATTTTCAGGGAAAAAAAAAAAAAAAAGGTACAAAAATATAAAAGAAACCCACTAAACAATCAATCTCATTCTCACACCAAGCGTGATCTTTGCCCAATTTCTTGTTCCTGTCACTCTTTGTCGTTCATGCTGGGGAGGGTCCCATTGGCTCGCCTGTCAAAGTAACCGATGTTGCTGCTCAATTTGTCTGATTGCCTCAATGGCTATGTGCTTCCCTTGGCACCAAGACAATCGTGAAGCAAATCCACTGTTCACTGCCAATGGGTTTTTATATGGCTATAATATTTTATTTTCCTTTACTTATATATATATATATATATATATATATATATATATATATATATATATATATATAGTAATTTTATAGTGGTGTATGATCCGTATGCGGATTTTCAAAATCGATATATTTTAAAAAAAACATCAATTTTACTGTATATATATACAGCATATATAGTAAAGCTGAACCAATATTTTTTTTTTAAATCATCAACTTTAAATACAGTATGCATATAGATAAATGTACCGTGCAGATCGTATTCAAAATTAACGTATTTTAAAAAAAATATTAATTTTACTATATATGTATACACAGTATACATAGTAAAGTTGAATCATTTATTTTTTTTTTTAAATATCAATTTTAAATGCGGTCTGGATACAGATGAATGCACCGTAAAATCTATATATATATATATGTTCATTTTATAGAAAACCATGCTAGTTTTTATTTTTATTTTTAGTTTTGATAAAACTATGCTCTTACCGTGTGTGTGCATGTAAAACATACACGATGTCCATGTTATATTTTGGTAAGAGCAACATTTATAATGTTTTTTACTAGGTCACTTCAATTATTTATTTTTAAAAAATGTTAAAATTCTTTTTCTTTTGAGTTTTATTTAGAAAAAGAAGAAGAAGCAATCTTGCAGTCATATTTTATTTTCATTTAAAACAAAAACATGTCTATTTGAATTAACCTTGTTATTAAGTCATTTTCAATCCTTGCATTGTGCTAGCCCTACTCTATTATTTAAATAATCGAAATATAAATAAATAAATAAAACAAAAAGTCAGCCAACTAAAAGTAAGAAAATAAAAAAGAAAAAAAAAATTCAAAGCGACCGTTTGAAAAACCAATCGGCAATTTTTGCAAATTATTCAAAAAAGTAAAAAAAAAATATATATATATATATATATATAAGATTTAATTTTAATGACAACAACAAACAAAAGAAAAAAGAAAAAGAAAAAGAAAACATAGATTTAAAAGATGAAAAATCTTTGCTCAAAAAAAAAAAAAAAAAAAAAGATGAAAAATCTTAAGATTTTCGAAGTGGGACGGAAAAATCGTACTTCTCAAGCTCCGAGATGCTGCCACGTAACTCGAATCAAGTAGAGACAAAAAAAAAGAAACCGTGTCTTTTTTTTGGTAATTAAAGAAACTGTGTCCGTTTTTCAGAAAAATGAAAAACTTGAACACGTGTCAACTTACCATGCGAAAATCGTGTAAAGATCACGTGCGTGGCATGCCGCTCCAAACCTAAAAGTCATAAAAACCCGTACGACGCTTGAAAATAAAAATAAGAATAAAAAATATATATAAATATTTTTTAAAATTTTAATTTTTTTTATTTTTTTTTTGAAAATTAACACCCTGTTTGTTTTTTTTGTCTCCCTAGAGAGAGAGAGAGAGAGAGAGAAGAGGGAGGGGGAGAGAGAGAGGGGGCACCAAAAATGGGTAAGGTAGTGGAGAAGAAGAAGAAGAAAGGAAGGCCCTCTCTTTTAGATCTCCAAAAACGGAACCTTAAACAACAACAACAGCAACAACAACAAAATCAACAACAAAAGCGAAACAGCAACTCTGCCCCTCATTCCACAGCTAATTACAAGACTGCCCCTGCATCTACCACCACTCACATCCGCCGATCTACTCGCCGGAACCCTAACCCCGATGCTTCCTCCTCGCCTCAAAAGCTACATGCCGAAGAGGATGATGTTGACGGTGATGGTGGTGAGGAGGAAGAGGAGGAATTGGATGGGAAACGACGTGAGAAGAAGTTTAAGCTCGTTCTCCGATTGCCTCCGAACCAGAAATCGTCTTTGAATTCTGGGTCGTTGAATTCGTACGGTTCGGATTCGAATGCCGAGGAAGATAACGCGGCGTCGGAGGGTAACAAGAAGAGGAAAATCAACGCGATCGGGGATGGATCTGGGGTCGGAGATTCGAAGAAGGTAAATTGAATTTTTTTTCTTTTTTGAGTGGAAAAAAAAAGTTTGCATTTTCATTTGGGGGTTTTCGATTTTCGCGGTTTTGGAAGCGCCAAATCGATTTTATTCTTTTTTCTGTTTTTTTTTGGATTTTTGGGGGTCATCATATACGTTGACATTATTTGAAAATTCCTTGAATTTCGCACCTTTTTGAACTGTGTCTTTTTCTTTTGGTTTTTTTTTTTTTCCACTAGATTTTTCAGTATATGGGTTGACTCAGTCCGGCTTTTGGAATTCCTGTATTGAATTTTGCAGAGCTGAGCATGCAACATATATAGACCTTTTTTATTTTTAAATTTTTTTTTTTAATTTCACAGAATTTGATAACAATTTTATTTTAGAATTATTTGCATTAAAACTGTCTCTTTTTTCATCAGCTAACAATGATTTGGCTGTCATATCTGATAAAAAAGTCTAAATTTGTCTTTTCTCTCTTTTTTTTTAAAAATAATTATTATTTCACAGTTCTGAACTGTATTTTCCCTTTTTTGGTGCTTTGAATGCCTGCCCACTTTCCTTTTCGTAGCTACTTTGGTTGTAGTTCTTCACTTATAATAGAAATAAATACTCATTTATAGTTGATGCTTGTTTCGTTGTCTGACCGTTTAATTCTTTTTTTTTTTTCTCTTTTTTTTTTTCAGGTTGACAAGTCCAGTTCTGGTACAATCCTCAAAGGTTTGTTATAAATTTCTTCCACCACTTGCTAATAAGAAAGAGAAAAGGAAAAAAAAAAAAATTCACTCTCTGATTAGGGAGTTGTATAGTTTAAAATTTTTAAGCATAAAATCATGTGCAGGAGCGACAAAGTTGGATTCTGGACCCTCAACGCCTTTACCGGACAAAAAGCTGCTACTGTTTATTCTCGACAGGCTACAAAAGTGTGTTATATTGGGTTCTTGGATTGTACTTTGATCTCTTTGCCGTTGCTTTTGTATCTCAGTTTGATGAGGTATTTTAATTTAATTTCAGGAAGGACACCTATAGTGTGTTTTCTGAACCTGTGGACCCCGAAGAGGTTAGTTTTTAAATAATGATAATGATGACCCATTTAGCTTCCGGGACTTTACATGAAAGGTTCTAATTCTTTCTATATCTTTAATATTTTTGGTATATGCAGCTCCCAGACTACCACGAAGTGATAGAGCATCCTATGGATTTCAGTACTGTCAGGAAGAAGCTTACTGGTGGAAGTTATACCTCTCTGGAGGAGTTTGAGGTTGTTTACCACTCTTTGGTTTGACATTATTAAAATCTTTTTCTCTTGCATGACATCAGCTATCTTTGATTTTAACATTCTGTATTTGAAATTAGCTTATTGTGTCAGACTGCTTTTCTTAAAGCTTGTGTTTTTGAAGTTGGCCATGCTGACTGAATGTTCTGTGCCGCTTCGGGAATAAATTTTCTTCTCTTTTCCAAGTATTGTGCTATACCTTACCATAGTGGCTCTATCCAAAACAAGAGGAAGAGTCTAACCATAACAGCTTATGTGTTAATGTCTTGTATATGCTAGTTATAGAGCTCATTTCATTTGCAATTAGGTGGATGTAATGGTCATTCATTCCTTTTTTGGCAGGATCTAGTAAGTCAGATCCACTTAGTACTTTTCTTCTCCACAATGATATCTTCTTTGCAAAGACCATAGATCTGGGCTTTTATTGTTGGTTTTGGGTTTTGTACGTATTGTGAAGAAAAGGTGTCTTTTTTTTTTCCCCACCTTATTGTCGTTTCTGCAACTTAATGGGAATTCATCTTTTGCATAATATGCAAATAAAGATGGGGGATTTATTCAATGCAACATATGGGCTGCATGCCACAGAGTATAATCAGTAAAAAAACGTTTGAGGATGGGGGGAGGTCTAGTAAGTTAGTTCCGCTTAGTACTTTGTGCTCTACACAATAATATCTATATTGCAAAGGTGACAGATCTCAGCTATGTTGTGGGTTTTGTCCTTTTGCAAAGTTATCGTTTCTGTGACTTAGCATAATATGCAAATAAAGGTGGGAGATTTATTTAATTCAACATATGGGCCACATACCACAAAGTATAATCAGTAAAAAGATGTTTGGGGATGGGGGGACGTCTAGTAAGTTAGTTCCACTTAGTACTTAGCTCTCTTAACAATAATATCTTTATTGCAAAGATGACAGATCTCAGCTATATTGTGGGTTTTGTCCTTTTGCAAAGAAATGCTTTTTCCCCATGGTTACTTTTTGCAACTTGCCAGGGCTTCATTTTTTGCATGCTATGTGAATACAGATTGGAACTTCAATTCAACATATAGGAAACCACTAATCCCATTGTAGAATTACTAATAAATCTAAAATTTGGGAAAAAATTAAGAAAGGAAGGGGAATGCTGGCAGGATTTTGATCTATGTTCGTTGGAATCGAGTATGAGCATCTGATTTGTGTACATGTTCAAGGGTTGCATCTGTCTGTTTTCAGAGTTTTTCCCTGTAATTGGAGTCTCCAACAGTCATACCCCTTATCAGTGTCTAGTATCCAACATGGGTATGGTGGGATAAAGTGAAGAGTCCAACTAATGCAGCTTAGTTGCTGTTATACATATCTTTAATTTTCTGAACTTAATGCCCTATTGAGGTATGCCAGAGCTTAATATTCCTATTCATTACTTAATGGATAGCAACAGTTAACATCACTGAAGGGACCTAACTAAGATTTGAATTTTAAATGCCAAATGTAGCTTGATGGATCATTGCTTTACATGTTTACATAATTATTCAAGGTAGTTCCACTGGCTTGGCTACTTAATGAATATTTTCCTTTTTCTGATAATTAATGAATATTTCCTTTTTCTAATTATTATTGGTCTTTGTTTGTATATTGTTATCTTCTCAATAGTTTAAGTTCTTAATGTATACATTATGTGAAAATGTGTCATGTGAGTTAGTATGAAGGAGCTTAAAGTGCTGGATTTGAATGAATTTGTGCAGTTCTGACTCATTGCTGGATTTGAATGAATTTGTGCAGGTCTGACTCGCTTCTAACTTTCCCTTTTAAAAGGTTTATGCTCTGATGACTGTATTAAGAAAAAAATCAACAAATTGACTTGCAGGTTCTAGTGATTTAATGCCCTATGGAGATGTTCCAGATATTTAATGCTTCTACTTTCATATACTTAACGAAAAAATTTAGTTGTTGAATTAAGTATCACTTGTGAGAGTTAATGTGGATTCTATTTTTAGGTGGCAACATTGCTTGGCATACTTACTTAATGCTAATTGACTAACTTTTACTGGGACCATTAATGATAGAACTAAAAGAACAATCAACACTGTAATTTTTTATATGGCTTGTGTGGTTTAGAAGGATATTCAGCAAGAAGGTTTTGTGGTTCTGGTTGTGCTTAGAATTATTATATACATGATCCACTTCCGCATATATTTTTGCATTAGCAATGAAATGTTTGTGACCTTTCTTTCTTTCTTTCTTTCCTTTTTCTTTTTTTTTTTTTGTTTTTTTTTTTGTTTTTGGGTTTTGGCTCTTGCACAAGAGCTTCTTGATGCACTTGAGGCCTTGTTAGTTCATATTGTAATAATTTGCTCATCTGAGTTTTTCTTTGTGATCACTTGAGGCCTCGTTTATGCTGCACTTAAGCACTTTAAGACTTCACTTGGAATTTTATTGGTTTACATATAATTTCTTAGGCAGTTTCTTGTTTGAGATGGCCACCATTTATATACGTTGATGAAGAAGTAAATTCGTGATTCATTTACTTCATCTCTTAATATTCAAGAAAATAACTTTGGTTGGATAGACCATTGACATAATGAATTGATGTTCTAATTTTGGAAGTGAACTTTGGTTCATGAGATTGAAATTTGATTTTCTCATATTGCAGAAAGATGTTTTCTTAATATGCTCAAATGCAATGCAGTATAATGCTCCAGACACTATATATTTTCGACAGGTAGAGTACAATCTCAATCCTCAAGTCCTTATGACCCCATTTCTTGCCATCTTTATGTGTAAAAAAAATTTATAATTTTTTTTCCCAGGCACGCTCCATACAAGAGCTGGCAAAAAAGAATTTTGAAAATTTGAGGCAAGATAGTGATGATAATGAACCAGAACCAAAGGTAGTAAGAAGAGGTAGACCGCCAACAAAAAATTTGAAAAAACCGCTGGGCAGACCTTCATTGGAGCGTGCTGGGTCAGAATTTTCCTCAGATGCCACTCTTGCTACTGCAGGAGAAAACACCGCATGGACTAATTATGATTTGAGAAAAGGTTCTCATGCCTCTGATAGATCTGGTTTGGCAGATTCATCTGGACGCTGCCATGTTTCACGCAATATGGATGCCCATGCTAGCTGGTTGGCTGATAGCAAATTTGAGAAGAACGATGATTTTACAGGTCTGGAACAAGAATTAGTTTGCTCTTTTTTTTTTCCCATCAACTGTAATCGTCTGAAATTGTTAGATATATCTACTTGTATAGGACTGATGGATTTTAATATCACAGGTTCCTTATCGAAAGGTAACTCAAAACAAGGGAAGAAGCAATTTGTTCATGAAGAAAATAGGCGTAATACTTATATGCAATCAAATCCCTCTGCTGGTGGACGAGAGCCATCTGTGTTTACTACATTTGATGGAGAAAGGAAGCAGCTAATGCCTGTATGTGTTTGGTAGATTTTCTATTATAGAAGGTTACTCTTGAAAGAGAAAACTAATATTAGTTTCTACTGTGTTGGATCTGATAGTATTAAATCCGTACATTAGATAGTTGTTTGAGTGGATGTTTTCTGTTTTCTAGTAAAGATTGCTGCGAATGACAAATGAATTGTGGTTTATTGATTGGATCCTTGTGATTTTTGAATATGTTGGTTGTCCTTGAATACTAATTTCTGATTTGATAATTTTTTATTTATTATTATTATTATTATTATTATTATTATTATTATTTTTTGTAGTGGCACCTTTCCATGCTTTTGGTGATCTTTACTCTGGTTTGTTAGTTTAACTTGGTTTCCATATGGATCAGGTCGGAATTCAGTCTGAGTATGGTTATGCAAGAAGCCTGGCTCGGTTTGCTGCAAATCTGGGATCTGTAGCTTGGAAAATTGCTTCCAAGAAGATAGAAAGGTCTTTGCCAGCTGGTGTTAAGTATGGCCCTGGATGGGTTGCAGAAAATGATCTAATACAAAATAGGCCATTGCTACCAGCCTCACAATTACCAGGTCAACCATCACCATCACAGCCCATTCCAGATCTAGTAAATTCATCTTCAGCTGCAACAACTAGCCCTGTTGAATCAAACCGAGATAAATTAGCAGACAGGCCTGAAGGAGAAAATTCTTCACACAAGCGTGTGCCTTCTGCTACCTCAACATTGGATGGCCATCTAAGCAAGCCTCTTACACTGTCTGCCACCACTTCTTCATCCCCATCGGTTGCTAATAAACCTTGCGAACCTCATACAGCAAAAGCAGAGCCTGTTGAAGGATTGAAGCCCCAGACTGGGTTTAATTTACTCAACAGCAATGTTGGTGCACTCAGACCAAGGCCTCCATTTCAGGTTCGTCAGGGACCTATGGTTTACCCCGGCATGAATGGATATAATGGTGCATATGGTCTTAACGTTGCGGCTCAGATGGGAAAATTAATAAGAGCAGCGAGGCCTGCTGGTTTAAACTTCCAGTCATCTCCAATGATTGACCCAAAATCTAGAACTAATACCAACGTCATCAATCCAGCAAAAGCAAATGCAAATGCAAACAGCATAGATACAGAGGACTCCAAGTTTTCTGACAACCGAAGCACAATAAATCCTGGCAATTCATTGTCAAATCCAGGGAATGAGGCACCAGCAGCCCACATACCGGGGCCCCATCCACGCCCATCTTGGTCAGGTTTGTCACCACATCAGAAATCAGATTCAGGATTGTCACCACAACAGAAACAAGCTTCAGTTCCACCAGACTTGAATATCATGTTTCAGTCTCCAGGGTCTCCTAGTTCTAGCAAGGTTGATTCAACACAACCAGATTTAGCATTGCAGCTCTGAGAATAATTGAGCTTTTTTTCTTTTTTTTTGGCCTTATTGTTGATTTAGTTGACCATAGAGTGGTGGGACCTGGATGAGCTGCTTCAGGTGATGAGACTAGTAGAGAGGGTCTTTAGAACGTGGAGCTGAGTAGAGCTCCACCTAACTATATTGTAAAAGAGTAGGTCTTCGTGTACAGATTAATGTATCCTAATCTTTAGATCCGTAAGTAGAAAACGAAAAAAAAGAAAAAAGAAAAGAAAAAAGAAAAAAGTATCTCATTTGTATCATTGAAAACTATGATTTAGCAACAATTTATTTTCTTATAATGTAAGAATGCTTATATTTATATTTACATTGGGAATCCCAGTATGAAGAAACATAATTTGGTTGGGATTCAATGAATTAGATGATTGCAATATGTGGTGTCCTTAGGCAAGATGGTTCAAATCTTGTAGATCTGTTATGACTGATTGCCATGATGTGGAGTTGGTCGATTGATGAACTTTTAATATATATGATAAAAATATAACGCGACTAGTAAGATAATAATAGTTTAAATAAAAATGTCAATAATGAAAAGAATAAACTAAAAAAATAATAATTTATATACAACTTTTTTATGTTATCTTAAAACCAAAAAAAAAAAAAAAAAAAAAATTGAAATTATTTATTTTTTCAAAGATATGTATTTATTTTTTTCACTTATATAATATAGAAAAACGTTTAAAACGTGTTTTAATTTTTTTTTCCTTAAAAAAAAAACTTATTTTTCCATAGATATATAATCAATATGAAAAATAATTTTTTTTAAAAAATACATATGTACATATATTGTAGGCATATTATTCGTGAATTTATTAATTAAGCTTATAATAACAATACCATCATATGTATTGATTTTTCATTTATTTAAAGATATGGATTACTTTCTTTCTCTCTCAAAAAAAAAAAAAAAAAAAGAATGGTTCTCTTTCTTTTGTAGGGACTAAACACCAATTATTGATTTGGAATAAAATTTTCGTATTTCAAATTTTTCTTCCTCTCTCTTATCTTTCTCTCTTTTCCTAATAAGACACTTCCATGTTCCAATCCTGCGTGGGGGTTTGGGAGAGAATGAACAGATAAATTATGTTTCAAAATGAAATAAAAAGAGAAATAATAATAATAACTATAATGTTAAAATTATTAAAATATTTATTAAATTTATTTACTAAATTATATGATAAATGGCATAATAATATTTATTTTATTTATTTTTTTAATTTATTTATACATTTAAAGATTAACTAATTTATATTTAAATTATATAAATATGCTAATCAATACTAATTTAATATATATTATTTCATAATAAATTTGATAAGTATTTTGATAGGAGATCCATGATAATTCTTTTTCTTTTGTTAGGACTAAACACCAACTAATGATGTGGGACGAAATTTTCGTATTTCAATTTTTTCTTCCACTCTCTCTATCTCTCTCTCTCTCTCTTCCTCATAAGACGCTTCCAAATTCTAATCCTGCCTGGGGTTGGGGAGAGAATGATCAAATAAGGTATATTTTAAAATGAAATAAAAAGAGAAATAATAATATTAATAACTATAATGTTAAAATTATTAGAATATTTACTAAATTTGGTTACCAACTGATGTGACAAAATATATGATAATAGTTATTTTATTTATTTTTTTAATTTACTCATACATATAAAGATTTTGATACATGTAGTATTATTGTAATAATAATAATAATAAATCAGCTTAGTCAAATATTCTGGTCATGCAGATTTGCAAATATTGAATGCAAAAATAATGCTATAAACATAATAATAATAATAATAAACAACCAACCTAGAATTGCATATTTGATTTATTTTATTTTAATTTCACCAGTTGAGTCATTTGCAAATATCAGCCACAAAATTGCTAGCTTCTTAGATATGAAGGAAAATATCAATAAAACCCGCATCCCTATGAATTGTTTTTGCATTGAAATTGTGTAGACAAAAACAAGCAGTGACAAAATCTATTTGAAGCAATCGTTGTTATAAAATCCGCATCCAACTTGACAATTCAATTTGTAGAATGCTACAGAAAGCTAATTTTTTTTTTATATAGATTTTTAATTCTAAAAATTCAATTTATATTTTCATAAAATCAATTAATAATCACCATATCTGCAATCCATTATAATGGTAGAGATTATTGGTGAATATTAATAATTATCATTATTTAAGTTTAACATGAAAATAGTAATAAAATTCTAAATCAGGAAATTCCCTGACCCATATATATATATATATATCATGTATATATTGACTGAAAAAACGAAAATCATGACAAGAATAATTGCTATTGGTGATCTATCAGCACCAGTCATGACATACAACAAGTTAATTTTTGTTGTGAAAAACAATTCATTTATGTTTGGGAGAGACTTTCCAAGCTTCTTTTTTTTCAGTCCATATTCAGTTATTCATTAACCAAAACCAATTTTTCCTCTTCTATTCACATCATAAGCATTTAAAGTCCTTCCTACGAGGCATGTTGGTCAAGATAAGCATGCAAATACTTTTATTTATTTACTGACTTTTTTATCATTGTCATCATCATCATTATTATTATTATTATTATTTTAAATATGTTGCCACACATGGTTGGCGTGTCTCACATCACATTCATCCGTGTAGGGTCGATGATTTGCCCTGCGCTCAATCCGTGCGGTGCCGTGCCCCATTTAAACAAGGTGGCCACTTGGAAACTAGGCAATTCTTGGGGTGCCGTGCCCCATTTAAACAAGGTGGCCAGATGGAAACGAGGCAATTCTTGTTGCCCCAGATTGAGTTTGAGACAGGTCCATGATATAGTCTTCGTCCTATTTACACATATATTATACTAATAATAATAATAATAAAAAATATTAATTATTGGTTATTTTTTTAAAAAAATTAAAATATGAATATATATATATATATGAAGTTTTCTATGATCAGGTTGGATTTAATTAAAATAGTACGGTAAAAAAAAAAATGATTAGTTATTTGATTTCAACTTATCACTTGAACGGTTTATATTCTTCTTTACCAAACGCAAAAAAAAATTATTGGACAAAAAACTTTTCTTTATCTTTCCCACTTTAAGTTGAAATCATTTCCCGCTCGCACCACTCTTTCATACATATTTTATCGTTTTAAAATTCTCAAATAAAATCTATCATCTCCTGCTCACACCACCGGTCCAGCCCCAGATATTATTCTATTGCTTCCACAAGCCAGATACTTTCCTTGACAATCCTAAATCTATTTAGGCTTGGGTTAAAAGTTAGTATTTGTGAGCCATTGTCTTTTTTTTTTTTTTTTCCCTCTTTTGTGTGAATCAATGGCTAATTAGATCCCACATTGTCTTCTTCATAAATCATAACTGGAGATTAATTGTGTAAGCATGTCAACAAATACTAATGAAGTTCAACCGATTCGGATGTACTTATGTGGGCAATATATGCATTTATTTATGTCAATTACGGATAATAACCCAAATTTTTAATTTTGAAAATGCTTAGATAGAGAACAGGTCAAACAGAATTATTAATTTTTTGAATTTTTATTTGTTTTCGCTTATAAAATACTTAAATTATATATTTTTAATTGACATAGGAAAAAAGATGTAATAAATTTATTGGGCAAAAGATGGAGAACCTAAACTTGACAAAATGGATATACTTATTAGTGAAATTCATCGTTTGTCTTTACAAATGGAGAAGGCTAATAATATTCTTAAGTAATTAAGAAGAATATCAAGAGGAGCCACCAATATGACCTTAAGATTGTTATAGTTGTTGTAATTTTATTATTTCCTTTGTTTAAAATGTTTGCCTAGTGACCTAGTGACCATATAAATGTCTGTTGGTAAACTAATTATGTACTAAATTCTGCTATGTCTTTGTTAAGTACCATATATATCCCACAAAAATATGACTCATTTTGTTGAAACTGTCTGTTAAATATGACTTTTTATGGCCAACTGTTTGGTGAATTTAATCTCCATTTGTTGTCAAATCTAAATAAATCACAGAAAATGATAGTAATGGATACACTTGATAAATTTCAGTGCAAGCTAGTGTTCAACTTATGGATGAATGATTCTCTGACACAATGGATGGGTTATCAGAGGTAGCAAAGTTTTTTATATACGGAAATTGATTGGAGGTTTAAACAGTTATATCTGATTCTGAGTCTTCTTTAATTTGTTAAAGAGGGCAAGTTATCATGGATGGGCTCCTTATCTGAGGAAGGTAGATTTGAGAACTTATTCTGCATATCAAGAATTGTCATATGCTCTTGAGAAGATGTTTCACTGCTTCAGCATAGGTAAGCTACTATGTGGGTCTTAATTTATTCTTATATTTTGGCTGGTTAGGGTTCTTTAAAGCCTAATGTTATTATGTTCGAATATGGAATATACCAAATTTTTGCATGGACCCAACTACTACACCTTTATTTCGCTTTCAGGCCAATGTGGATCCCATGGAGCTCCAGGGATGGGAACACTGAGTGAGAGTAAGCTCAGAGATCTTCTTCATGTATTAGAATATGTGCTTACATATGAGGATATAGATAGTGACTGGATGCTTGTTGGGGATTTATGTTGATTTTTTTATGTTAGAATGTAGCTGTGGAATAAAATAACTTACTTTTCGTTCTTAAGTTTTTATTTAGTAATTTTTATGTTTTTCTTGATTAGCATAATTTAAGATGTAATTGAAGACTATGAATTACATCTGTTCAAGTTGATTCTTCTAGAATAGGAAGACAAATCTTCAATTGTCAATAATAAGTATGCATACTGCAAAAGGTTCTTAGTCATTGGTGCAGATTTGTTATGTTGGAAAATTTAGCAAATTATCAACAAACTTTTACACAAAGGATTAGATGGGTGCTTGAAATGTACTTGATAGTTGTTCTATAATTCTATTGCCTTGAATGTTAAGTAGAGTTGGTGCTCATACATTTAAAAAAAATGGTATCACCAGTTCATAACAAATTTCTAAATATTAATTACTATTTAGAAGTTGGATAGGTTATATTGCAATGCAAAAGCGTCGGTTTTTCCCCACAATTTTTTTTTTTGTGCCTTTTTCTTTGCAAGCAAAACAAATATATAAATTTTTTTTTAAAATTTTGATGTATTTTAAAATTTCCCAATTTCAAAGTTAAATATGCTATTTTTATTTTATTTTTCTTGGTACTCATTCAACCATACTAATTTAGCAATTTGAAATTAGACATCAAAATAAATTATTTTTTTATTATTCCAAACAACAAAGTCGAAGCTTTTATGCTTAAAAGCCTTAACTTTTCCCCATAATTTTTTTTCTTTATTTTGTCGTTTTCTTTGTATGCAAAACAAATAAAATAAAATCTTTTAAAATTTTGATGTATTTTAAAATTTCTTAATTTCAAAATTAAATATGCTATTTTCATTTTTACATGATACTCATTCAAGTATACTAATTTAACAACTTGAAATAAGATATCAAAATGATTTTTGGACTTTTTCATTGTAAGCAAAACAAAGAACATAAAAAAAATTTTAAAATTTTGATGGATTTTTAAATTCCTCATTTACAAAGTTAAATATGCTTTTTTTTTTTTTTTTTACTTGGTATTCATTTAAGTATACTAATTTAGCAACTCGAAATTATACATCAAAATGAATCTTTTTATTATTATTATTCCAAGCACCAAAGCTGAAGTTAAATATGTTTTTTATTTTTATTTTTTTTATTACTTGGTACTTATTCAAGTATACTAATTAGCAAATCGAAATTAGACATCAAAATGATTTTTGGACCTTTTCCTTGTAAGCAAAAGAAGGAACATAAAAACTTTTAAAATTTTGATGTATTTTAAAATTTTTCATTTATAAAGATAAATATGCTGTTTGTTTTTTACTTTGGACGACCTAAGCCGACACTTTTATGCTTAAAAGAGTCGGCGTTGCCCCACCAATTTTTTTTTTTTTTTTTTTTTGCCTTTTACTTTGTAAGCAAAACAAATAAAATAAGAGCTTTTAAAATTTTAATATATTTTAAAATTTCTCATTTACAAAGTTAAATATGCTATATCTATATTTTTTTACTTGATACTTATTCAACTATACTAATTTATTAACTCAAAATTAGACGTCAAATGAATTATTCTTTTTTATTATTCCACGAACCAAAGACGACGCTTTTATGTTTAAAACCATTGGCTTTTCCCCACAAATTTTTTCTTCTTCTTTATTTTGCCTTTTTCTTTGTATGCAAAATAAATAAAATAAAAGCTTTTAAAATTTTGATTTATCTTAAAATTTCTCATTTTTAAAGTTAAATATGCTTTTTTTTTTTTTTTACTTGTTACTCATTCAAATGTACTAATTTAGCAACTCGAAATTAGACATCAAAATGATTTTTTTTTTTTAATATTCCAAGCAACAAAGTCGATGCTTTTATGCTTAAAAACATCGGCTTTTTCACACCAATTTTTATTTATTTATTTATTTTTTTTGCTTTTTTCTTTGTAAGCAAAACTAATAAATTAAAAAATTTTAAAATTTTGATATCTTTTAAAATTTATCAATTTCAAAGTTAAATATGCTGTTTTTTTTTTTTTTCTTTTTTTACTTAGTACTCATTCAAGTATACTAATTCAGCAACTCGAAATAAAATATCAAAATGATTTTTGGACTTAAGATATCAAAATGATTTTTGGACTTTTTCTTTGTAAGCAAAACAAATAACATAAAAACTTTTAAAATTTTGATGTATTTTAAAATTCCTTATTTACAAAGTTAAATATGCTGTTTTTTTTCTTACTTGGTACTCATTCAAATATATTAATTTAGTAATTCAAAATTAAAGATCAAAATAAATTATTTTTTTTATTATTCCATGCACCAAAGCTGACGCTTTTATGCTTAAAAGCATCGGCTTTTTCACACCAGTTTTTTTTTTTTTTTTTTTTTTGGGCTTGTTTCTTAGTAAGCAAAAGGTATAAATTAAAAACTATTAAAATTTTGATATATTTGAAAATTTTGAAATTTCAAAGTTAAAAATGCTTTTTTTTTTTTTTTTTTTTTTTACTTGGTACTCATTAAAGTATACTAATTTAGTAATTCGAAATAAGACATCAAAATGATTTTTGGACTTTTTCTTTGTAAGCAAAACAAAGAATGTAAAAACTTTTAAAATTTTGACGTATTTTAAACTCCTCATATACAAAGTTAAATATTCCCCCCCCCCCCCCCCCCCCCTCTCCCTTACTTAATACTCATTCGAGTATACTAATTTGGCCCCCTTACTTAATACTCATTCGGATATACTAATTTGGCAATTCGAAATTAGGCATCAAAATGAATTATTATTTTTTATTATTCCAAGCACTAAAGCCGACACTTTTATGCTTAAAAGCGTCTTCTTTTTCACGCCAATTTTTGTTTTTGGTTTTTTTTTGCTTTTTTCTTTGTAAGAAAAATCAATAAATTAATTTTTTTTTAAATTTTGATGTATTAAAAATTTTTTCAATTTCAAAGTAAAATATGCTATATTTTTTTTTAATTGGTACTCATTCAAGTATACCAATTGAGCAATTCGAAATAAAACATCAAAATGATTTTTGGACTTTTTCTTTGTAAGCAAAACAAAGAGCATATGAACTTTTAAAATTTTGATGTATCTTAAAATTCATCTTCTACAAAGTTAAATATGCTGTTTTTTCCTTTTTACTCAAAATGAATATATATATATATATATATATTTTTTTTTAAATTTAGGAAGACCTAAGCCTACTCTTTTATGCTTAAAAGCATCAGCTTTGCTCTACCAAATATTTTGTTTTGCCTTTTTCGCTGTGAGCAAAAAAAATAAAATAAGAACTTTTAAAATTTTGATGTATTTTAAAATTTCTCATTTATAAAGTTAAATAAATAAATATATATATATATATATCTATATGTTTTTAA
Source organism: Ziziphus jujuba (assembly GCF_031755915.1). Classification (NCBI taxonomy): domain Eukaryota; kingdom Viridiplantae; phylum Streptophyta; class Magnoliopsida; order Rosales; family Rhamnaceae; genus Ziziphus; species Ziziphus jujuba. The sequence continues at coordinate 19,975,117 of NC_083387.1, forward strand.
CTTAGTACTCATTCAAGCGTACTAATTTAGCAATTTAAAATTAGATATCAAAATGATTTTTGAACTTTTTCTTTGTAAACAAAACAAAGGATATAAAAACTTTTTCAATTTTGATGTATTTTAAAATTTCTCACTTACAAAGTTAAATATATATATATATATATATTTTACTCAAATTGATTTTTTTTTTCTAATAAATTTGAAAGACCTACGCCTACGACGCTTAGCTTTGCCCTACCAAATTTTATTTTTTTTTGCCTTTTACTTTGTAAGAAAAACAAATAAAATAAGAATTTCTAAAATTTCTCATTTACAAAGTTAAATATGCTTTTTTTATATGATACTCATTCAAGTATACTAATTTAATAACTCGAAATTAAACATCAAAATGAATTATTTTTTTATTGTTCCGCAAACCAAAGCTGACGCTTTTATGTTTAAAAGTAGTGGCTTTCCCCCACAAATTTTTTTTCTTTCTTTATTTGGCCTTTTTCTTTGTATGCAAAACAAATACAATAAAAGTTTTTAAAATATTGATGTATTTTAAAATTTTTCAATTTCAAAGTTAAATATATCTATATATATATATATATATATTTTACTTGGTACTCATTCAAGTATATTAATTTAACAATTCGAAATTAGACATCAAAATGAATTAATTTTTTTTTTATTATTCCAAGCACCAAATCCGATGCTTTTATGCTTAAAAGCATTGGTTTTTTCACACCAATTTTAATTTTTTTCTTTTTTCTTTTTTGTTTATAAGTAAAAGGAACAAATTAAAAACTTTGAAAATTTCGATGTACTTTAACATTTCTCAATTTCAAAGTCAAATATATATATATATATATATATATATTTTAATTTGATATTCATTCAAGTGTACTAATTTAGCAACTCAAAATAAAATATAAAAATGATTTTTGAACTTTTCTTTGTAAGCAAAACAAGGAATATACAAACTTTTAAAATTTTGATGCATTTTAAGATTTCTCATTTACAAACTTAAATATGTTTTTTTTTTTAACTCAAAATGATTTTTTTTAAAAAAAAAAAAAATTTGAAAGACCTAAGCCGACACTTTTATGCTTAAAAGCATCGGCTTTGCCTCCCCAATTTTTTTTCTTTTGCCTTTTACTTTGTTAGCAAAACAAATAAAATAAGAACTTTTAAAATTTTGATGTATTTTAAAATTTCTTATTTACAAAGTTAAATATGCTTCTTCTTTTTTACTTGGTACTCATTCAAATATACTAATTTAGCAACTCGAAATTAGACATTAAAATGAATTATTTTTTTATTATTCCGCGAACCAAAGCCAACGTTTTTATATTTGAAAGCGTCGGCTTTTCCCCATAATTTTTTTTTCTTTATTTGGCTTTTTTCTTTGTATGCAAAACAAAAAAAATAAAAACTTTTAAAATTTTGATGCATTTTAAAATTTCACAATTTCAAAGTTAAATATGCAATTTTTTTTTTTTACTTGGTACTCATTCAAATATAGTAGACACCAAAATGAATTATTATTATTTTTTTTATTATTCCAAGCACCAAAGCAAATGCTTTTATGCTTAAAAGTGTCAGCTTTTTCACACTAATTTTTGTTTTTTTCTTTGTAAACAAAAGGAATAAATTAAAAATTTTTAAAATTTTGATGTATTTTAAAGTTTCTCAATTTCAAAGTCAAATATGTTTTTTTCTTTATTTATTTATTTATTTATTTCTTTTTACACTTGATACGCATTCAAGTATACTAATTTAGTAACTCAAAATAAGACATCAAAATGATTTTTGAACTTTTTCTTTGTAAGCAAAACAAAGAACATAAAAAATTTTAAAATTTTGATGTATTTTAAAATTCCTTATTTACAAAGTTAAATATGATGTTTTTTTTTCTTACTTGGTATTCAGTCAAGTATACTAATTTAGTAATTCAAAATTAGACATCAAAATGAATTTTTTTTTTTATTATTCCAAGCACCAAAGCTGGTGCTTTTATGCTTAAAAACGTTGGCTTTTTCACACCAATTTCTTTTTTTTTTTTGGGGCTTGTTTCTTAGTAAGCAAAAAGTATAAATTAAAAATTATTAAAATTTTGATATATTTAAAAAGTTTTCAATTTCAAAGTTAAAAATGCTTTTTTTTTTTTTTTTTAACTTGGTACTCATTCAAGTATACTAATTTAGTAACTCGAAATAAGACATTAAAATGATTTTTGGACTTTTTCTTTGTAAGTGAAACAAATAATGTAAAAACTTTTAAAATTTTGATGTATTTTAAACTCCTCATTTACAAAGTTAAATATATTATTTTTTCTGTTACTTGATACTCATTCAGGTATACTAATTTGACAACTCGAAATTAGATATCAAAATGAATTATTCTTTTTATTATTCCAAGCACTAAAGCTGACGCTTTTATGCTTAGAAGCTTCTACTTTTTCACACCAATTTTTGTTTTTGCTTTTTTTTTGCTTTTTTCTTTGTAAGCAAAACCAATAAATTAAAGATTTTTAAAATTTTGATGTATTTTAAAAATTTTCAATTTCAAAGTTAAATATGTTATTTTTTTTTAATTGGTACTCATTCAAGTATAGTGATTGAGCAATTCAAAATAAATTCTATATTTACTTTAGACACAATAAATTGTGACAAATTCTAAACATCATGCACCAAAAAAAAAAAAAAACATATTTTTTTATCGAAGCCGATGCTTTTGACATGTGAAAGCGTCGACTTTGGTCATATATATAAAATTTTTAAAAAGGTAATAGTGTTTTACTTGGAGTTGCTAAATTAATATATTTAAATGACAAGCAAGATGTTCAACCATTGTATTCAACTTTTTAAAAGCAATATTGCATCAATATGCCTTGCAAAATTAAATAAACAATCAATCTATATCTAGTTTAGACATAATAAATTATGACAAATTTTAAATAAACTATCAATATATAGCTAGGTTTAAAACAATGAGTTTCAATATAGATATTTTTAAATGGTCCAATTTTGGCAAGGTTTAAAAAACAAATTAAGAAGGAAAAATAATATAGTTTCTTTTCTTACTAATTGTTAAGGACAGGACAGTTTCTTTTGTTGTGCGATTGTTCAATTTTTCCACACCCATTGCAACGTCAACCTATATACTTAGCAGCATTTATTGTCCTGTTTTTCCCTCCTTTTAATCTTCTTCCACATCCCTTTGCCCTCACTTGAGATGGATCTTTCAAAGTTGTGTTATGAACATTACTACCATTTTCAGAAATGCCTCCACTCTTCATGCTACCAACTACAGATTTAATCTTATCAAGCAAACTTTGCAGACAATCATTCACAATTACAGTTGCCTATTCATTTGTTATGGCTTTATTAATGACTTCTGAAGCAAATTTGAATAGTTTGCTTCGCCAGATGAACATTAAACCACTTTTCCACTCATCTCTACACCTTTTTTATCGGTTATTATTTGAGATTTTGCAACTCTAGTCCACCTTCTTATTATATATTGATTTGGCAAAGGAATATTACAAAATGGTCGCAAAAATGCCAAAATATGTCTACATGGAATTCCTTCACTCTTAAACTTTTTACAATTACAAGATGCATAATCCAAAACTTTATCATAAGCAATTTCTTAAACCCTTGAAACACCTTCATTTGGACAACACTAGACCGTATATATTTTATGTGTATTATTTTCACTAATAATCTGTAGCATTGTTATTAAGCTATGCCATAACTTATTTTGAAACTTATAAAAAATCTTGCATATGTAAATCTCAACAATTTGTTTTTCCACTTCCAATAGCAGTTTCAAAAGAGGCTTCTTATTAATATCAACATGATCAGCACCTAACTCTTTGCGACGTTGATCTGTAAGTGGCCTATTAAATCGAAGTATAAAATCCATCAATAAGTTTTCTTGGAAACATACTTCTTGAAAAATGTATGAAAGCTTTCTGCACGTTGGCTACTTGACATTCTAGCTAAGAATACATGATTAACATATGTCGGCATCTATCTTGAACGTATTTCAAATATTAATTTTAACTAGTCATTGTCATATAGGTTCGCCTTTTCGATAATAGTCACCCATTTTCTTTTAAGCTCTTCTAGACATTCTGATTCTCAAATGTATTGTTGGAAGTCCTTGTAAAAATCCCTGCAAGTGATTGCATTTAAATATATAGAAAACTTATCAAGTACGTTCCAACTACAATACCTATTAAATGTATTTGGTAAGCTCTGAGTCATAGCCTTTGTCATTGCAAAATCTTGATTAGTGATAATCATCTTTGGGTTGTTTGTAGGCATGCTCTTCTTTAATAGCTCAAATAACTAAATAAATGATTCAGTCATTTCATCACTTAAGATTGCACATGCAAATATCATTATTTGACCATGATTGTTAACCCTAACCAAAAGTGCAAATATCATACCATACTAATTAGTGTTGTAAGTTATATCAAATACCATTACACCACCAAAATATCCATAAGCTCTTCTACAAACCGAATCAGCCCAAAAACAATGTTTCAATTTACAATCATCATCCACATCTTATTCAAAAAAGAATGATGGATCTCTTTCTTGCACTGTTGGAAAATATTCCTTCAATAGCTCTGCATTTTGTCCTCGCATCTCATTACGCAACTTAGCTTCATGGTTATAGATATGCTTCTTCATACACCCAGTATTCTCTATACCTCCAGCTTCAAATTCAAAAATACGTATTTGTTGGTAAGTTGGCACGTTTGCTGCTGAAAACTTCTGGGTTAGTGATTTTTTGGCTTCAGACATATTACAATGTAACCTCAATAAATGCACTTTTCAACGGGTTGACAATGAATGACTATATTCTTCAACAAATACACTAACGACATATTTCCCCATGTTTTACCTAACCGCTGAATGTTTTGCCTTACAATTTTACTTGTTATCCCCCGACTTCTTTTTTTCTTATCATCCTTTTTATAAGATACTCCTTTTTTATAACACATAAATTCTTTCATTATAACTTCATTGGCATCTTTACGTCTGTTATTGCAATTGCTACAAACACCAAACCCTGCCTCTTTTGAATATTTAATGTAAAACTCATGTGCCTTATCTATCGATTGAAACTCTTGTCTAACCTTTGGTTTGCAATTTTCCAAAACCTGGGAAATGTAAACATCATCAATGGAATTTGAACATGACAGTAGGGATATTTCTACAATTCTTAGATGATGATTATTTGCTTCTAACTGTAAATCATTCATGTTGCCATCGAAGATAATAAAATCAACATATGAGCATTATAAATTTCTATATAATGCATTTCAATCCACTTCAAAATCACAATTAATGATTACTTATAATATATAGAAGATGCTATTAATCATTTGTCAGAAAGCATAGAATACCAAATTGCAAAGTTATAAGAATCACAGCCAAATTTCTGCTGCAACTAATTTTTATGTTCTTACGTCACCATGTTAACACTGTAGCGAAATATATACATCCACGGAATCAATCTTGTGTTATATACAGCCACTGCATCAATTAAGTATTGTTATCTTTATATCTATTGTCACACTTATTCATATTGTCAAACTCACAACACTTGGTCATATACTGAAAAAAATAAAAATTTAAATAAATCCAGCTCACAACAAAGGGATGGAAGCAATAAAAATTATAAGATGCATAATAAAAACATGTATAAAAAAGGGGTGAAACCTTTACTTCTTGGAATTGGAGCTTCCTCTTCTCCTCTTTCAATGTTTCTTTTTTTTTTTTAATATGAACAAAATAGCACGTTCATTAATACACATTATGATAATATAAAATTTTTATCTTAAAATCTAACCTGATTGTTTTATCTTCAAAATTAATACACATTGTAAGTAAAGTTTCAAAGTAAGATGTGATGCCAACTTTTCCTGAATGGTGTACAGTGCAGATTGATTATGCTATGAAGCTTTTCTGAAAATACAATCTTTTGTTGCTTAATGTTGTTGATTACAATACAAAGAACGAAAAAAAAAAAAATCAATGGCTCACAAATACTAATCTTTAATCCAAGCTGTAAATAGATTTGGGATTGTTAATGAGAAGGCCTGGGTAGTGGAAACCCCTAAGTATGGTACTCATGGCAGTGGTTTGCCACTTACGACAATGACTCTTTCTAGTTTTGAACGATGACTGGTTGGGCTGGATTTGAGATTTTTTAAATGGTGAAGTCAGTCCTCACGTTGGGCTGGAATGATGGTGTTAGCGGGAGATGGTGGATTTGGGAAATTTGAAATCGTCTGTGCGAAATAGTAGTGCAAGTAGGAAGGAAATGAATAGCGGAAAGGTTAAAGGAATGTTTTTTGTCATGCAAATTTTTTTTCCATGTGTGACAAGGAAGAATTTGAGCTGCTCAACTAATAAGATGGAATCCAATGGTTGGCCATTTTCCTATGTTTTGGACCACACCATATTAGTCAGGTCCGACTTGACCATAGAAGGACCTATATATATATTGTTGGCTTAAAAAATATAGGAAAATACTAGCAAGTTTTAAATATATTATTTAAAAACACATAATATTTTAAAATATAAAATAAGAAGGTAATTAAATGGGGCAATTAAGAAAATTCCTACTCCGCCTTAACTCCCTATTAAGTGGGGAATGAGGATGGGAAATCCTTGTGGGGTGGAAATCAGGGACGGCTACCCCCAACCCTCTCTCATATTGTCCCTTTGTCATCTTTAGACCAGTGGATCTTATTGGCCAATTATAAATAAAGAAAAAATTTATTTAGATTCCCTCACTTTTGTCCTAATTACCATTAAATTTTATATTTTTGTAAAATCATTATTTAAACCTTATTTGCTAATAATTGATGGCTATAGTTGTATTTGTACATATTATTCAATCATAAAAAATTGATTCTTAACCATTTTTTTTCGCTTTACATGTAAAAATTAATTGAAAAAAACTGAAAAATAGATTCATTTTTATATATGTGGAAAATTAAAGAGAGATTTAATGATAATTTTTCAAAATTGTTGGATCTATGTATAATTATTTATAAAATTGATAACGTCTAAATAGAATTTGCCTTTATAAATGATTAGGGAAGAATTTCATTGGATATTAGACACAAAACAAGAAAAAGAATATATATATATATATATGTGTGTGTGTGTGTGTGTGTGTATGTGTGGAGCAAAGCTCCTATCCAAGATTTTTGGATTCTAATGAAATCTAAAACTTTAATCTTAATCATTGAATTTATCAAAGATTAAATTTGGAATTAAAATGTCATGTGACTTATATTTTTCCTTCTCTCACTCCACCTCAAACCGTCTTAACCACTTCGTCTTCCTCATGGCTTCTAGTAGTAAGGGGTGGGCTCGGTTCGGATTGGTTCGGTTTTGTGGACTTTTTAAAACCGAACCGACTAATTTGGTTTGAGTTGGATACAAAACTGAACCGAACCGACTGTCACATTCAACCCGAACCAAACCGAACCGACGATCATTGTTCGGTTTGGGTTGGGTTCACGGTTTGGGCCGGTTTGGGCTTTATGATGGGCTTCGGCCCAATTTTTTTTATTTTTGGTTTAGGCCGGTTTGGGCCTCATGATGAGCTTCAACCCAAATTTTTTTATTTTTGGTTTGGGCCAGTTTGGACCTCATGATGGGTTTCGGCCCAAATTTTTTTATTTTTACTATTTTGAGATATGAATTTTGATACATTGAGCCAAAATTGTTTAAAATATTTTTTAGGCCTTTTTAATTATCAATCTTTAATTATATTATTATTCATGCATTATATTTTAAATTAAACATCTTTTTCAAACTATTATCTAACTTAAATAATTTTAACATACATTCACCTAAGTAAAAATACTAAATAAACTAACTATTAAGCATCAAACATGTGAAATAATACAACATAAAACTATACAACTACAATACAAGTTTATAGCTATCACCTAATTATACAAATACATCATACAACAACAAATAAATTCTCCAACAAGTTTACAACCAATATTAGTTATAAAATAGAATACAACCATATTTGATATTTTAAACTTCAAAATTAACTTAGAATTTAATAAACTAACAATACATAAAAATAAAAATTATTTTAAATAGTCTTCTTCCACACACTTCATTCCACGAGCAACCACCATCAACCACAATCCCATTATCACAATATGCCATGCAAAGCCATATTCCATTCATCCTTCAACAAGCATTAAAATTACACATTAAATATTAAATGTAACTAGCAATCAATAAACTTAAGTGCAATTTAGTATATTACTAAAATAGTATCTAATTTAAAAAATAATTGGAATTAACAACAAACTTACCAAGCAATCATAGATCAATTAGATGGAGGTAGATTTTGTTTTGTAACACAAGATGCTCCTAAACAAATTAAAATATAATATTAAATTAATCAATAAATACTAAAAAGACGTTGTAAATATTACTAAAAAAAATTAAAAAGCTCTAAAAAACATGATAAAAATAAAATTACAAATAATTAAAAAAAATCGTACCTGATTCAATAGAATCATTATATGTAACATCCTCAATTGGTACTTCAACTCTATAATCATATCTCATAGGATTTGATTTCAACCAATTTTGTGAACAAATCAAAGCCTCCACCATTTTTGGACCCAATGAACTGCGAAATGCATCAAGAATACGTATTCCGGTACTAAATGCAGATTCAGATGCTACTGTAGAAACTGGAATGACATATACATCTCTTGCAATTTGAGATAAAATTCGATATTTTGTGCAATTATTTTTCCACCAAGCCAAAATATCAAATTTCTCACTCTCCACATCCTCACATGGATCAAACAAAAATTTATCAACCTCATTTTTTATTTCCAATACATTTTTCTCCATTTTTCTTTTTTTAAATTGTGATTCTTTCAAACGCCGACGATCATCTATACTTCCATCATCCATTGAATCCACCATCATCCCACTTTGTTGTGCTTGTATTGATTGATTATCATTAGGATTAGACACTTTAGAACTCTCATCCATAGAATCAACTTCTTTATAAAAGTCATAAAGATTATATAAAGTATCTTTCACATCCTTAGTCAAAGATTTAACCATACTACTTTCATAAGCATCCTCAAAAAGATATGATACATATTCTAGCTTATATCGTGGATCAAGCACAACGGCAATAAGTAACAACTTGTTGACATTTCCAAGTAAACCCCAATATTTCTCGAACTTTGTCAATATTTTCTTTGCCATATCGGCCATCAAATGGTTTTGACTATTACTTCATTCAACAAGTGCATTATACATCAAACTCAATTCATGAAAACATATATTAGAAGTAACAGTAAAAAATGCACTAAATTTTAAGGTAATCTCATAAAAAGTAGCAAGAAATTTCACAAAAACCCTTGCACTATCCCAGTCTTTACTTTGAGGTGGCCCAGCTCTCTTCCTTCCAACTTCATCCTCCTCAAAATATCCAAGAAAAAACCATCATCATCTACCATCCTATCAAAAGCTTTTTGATACTTCAAAGCCGAATTCAACATCAAATAGGTAGAATTCCACCTAGTAGACACATCCAAAACCACGGTTTCTCTAAATTCCATCTTCTCCTTTTCTACACATTCTTTAAATTTGGTTAACCTTGAAGGCGATGATCGAACATATCTAATAGCATTACGAATTCCAGCAATACTATCATGAATTTCCCTTAATCCAAATGTCACAATCAAATTTACAATATGTGCAGCACAACGAACATGCAAAAACTCACCATCCAAAACATTTTCTTTCCAATAATCTAATCTTTTTTTCACAAAATTAATAGCCACATCATTTGAAGAAGCATTATCAACCGTTATTGTGAAAACCCTTTTAATACCCCATTCAATTAAACAATTTTCTATAACCTTACCAATTGTCTCACCCTTGTGATTTTGGACAATACAAAAATTTATAATTCTCTTATGCAACTTCCAATCATCATCAATGAAATGAGCGGTAAGAGTCATATAATTGTTATTTTGAATGGAAGTCCATGTATCCGTCATAAGACAAACCCTTTGCTTCCTCAATGAAAACACACTTTTCAAAATTTTTTTCTCATCTAAGTACAATTGAAACACATCTCTAGAAATTGTTCTACGAGATGGAGGTTCATACTTAGGGTTCAAAGTATTACAAAACTTTCTAAACCCTTCCCCTTCAACATGGCTAAATGGCAACTCGTCTATGATGATCATTTGAGCACATGCAAGCCTACATGCCTCTTTACTAAATGTTGTACTTGTACACACCAAATTACTACTACTACTATCGAAAGAAAGAACTTGTTGGCTTTTTTCCACTGTCCTATTAGGGTATTTCTTGCATTGGTTCATCAAATGATTCCGTAACGTACTAGTTCCACACCTCTTAGTATCACATGCATAATCTACCCCACAATATTTACATTTGCATCTAGGATTACTTGGATCACTATCTGGAATTTTTTCAAAATGTTCCCAAACCCAAGATGGAGCCCTAGAAGGTTTTCTCTTTTGTGTCTTATAAGATTTATCCGATTTTGAAGGTTGAGACTCAGCTTTCTCTGATTCATTTAGATATTCTTCCAATTCATTAATATCATACAAATCATTGTGGTACTCATCCATCTATAACCTATTAAAAACAAAAAAATATATTGAAAAACATATAAAAAGAAACAAGAAAACAAAAAGTATAATAAGATTTCATGCACATCCATGTGAAAAGAATTAGTTTTAATTAATTTACTACATTAAGGTGCTTGCTGTTTTTTTTTTTTTTTTTTTTTTTTTTTGGTTATCGGTTTACTCAAAAAAAGAAAAAAAAATCTGTTGACACATTAGAATCAAATCCTATCGGAAAAAATAGAAAAAAATGAAAAATAAATTTAGGATCAGTTTTAAAAGATTTAGGAGTAAAGTCCATATTAAAGGGAAGAAAAATGTGAAGGGTTTTTAGATGCATATCCGATGACACATTTAATGGCTTGATGTTTTGATGTTGTGGATGCAATCAATATGAGATTCACACATTGTTCATAATAACTTCATAGCAATCAAATAACACAAATTTCACTTCACAATCTCCAAACTTCACAGCAAACAATTTCACAGCCTAAGCTTCACTACACTTTCCAAAACTAATTTTCACCTTCCCACTTCTAATGAACTTCAAATTTCACAAATTGATGCAAAAATAATGAGAAAAAAGTCTAATAACTTTCCTCCAAATTTCTCAACCAAAATCAAACGAAGCTTGGAATCCTATCCTTCTTGTTCCTCTCAGGATGCTTTCTAGTTGAGGCCAACAGTGAGTAGCTCAGTTAGCTAACAAACCAACCTATGTTGTAAATCTGGATAATTATACAAATAATTAAAATCTAAAATGAATTCATATGAAATTAAAGGAGAAAGTTCTCACAATGCATAGATATATATATATATATATATATATATATATATATATATTTAATCTTTCCTCATATCAAATTAGTTAATTACCAATGAATGTAATCAAAGAGCAAAAATCAAAATTTAAATGACAGCCATTTTCTTATTTAGAACCCAAGTAAGGAAGAAAAACAACAAATGAAGTTGTTCCTCTGTGCAAAAAACATGTGCAAACCATTTTATATCTGAATTTCCCTTACATATTTACTTTAAAAGAAAGAAATATAAAACTTTTTATGTCTTTTCTTTCCCTACTAAGTAGAAAACAGCATATATATACATATAATCTAAACAAATGTTTAATGATTTGTTGAACTGTATAGACATCCACGGATTGATTGTGTAGGCAGGTGTCGTATAATCATTTTGCCCAAAATTGAAATTGAAATGATACATAAGACTCATTAATCGAACAGTGCTCATACAGGTTAACAGAAAATCAGCTAGAAAGTATGCCAATTTAATTGATTTGCGAGACATTAATACAAAATTTATGCACTAGATGCTATGGTTTATATTAGGCTAACAAATAATTGCACTCGAAATGCATTGCAATAGGAAAACTTTCGGAAAGGGCATCGAATGCAGAACAACAACTGCATGATGCCCATAAGTTGAGGAAACAAAGTTCTACATGGAAGTCCAATATCTTAAGGTTAAAGAAACATAATATGCTTAATCTAAGAAATCAAATCACCCCAGACTAGACTAAGGCACAAGAAAAACAAATATTTGGTAATTGTATGACTGGGAAAGAATCAGGGGCATGATAAACTAATGATAGAAAGTGATTAATAAGGAATTCAAACACAGCAAAACTTGGTAACATCCTATAATTTGTCTAAATTGTGGTTTTAAGAAAAAAAAATAATAACAAATTAAAGGAGAAAGTCTTATTGCCTACTTTACAAACTGAAAAAAAATTTGATTGGTTCGGATATGCTACACAAAAAGAAATAAAATTAGGGGTTTTTAGAGAGAGAGAGAGAGAGAGAGAAACTCACAGTGATGTTAAGAAACTACCATTGAAGCTCGAATGGTATCCTTCTCTTCAAATACCACTGGCTAGATCTGTGAGAAAGAGAGAGAAACAAATGAGAAAAAAAAGCATGAAAACAAAACCCTAACAGAGAAGCTGAACCCTAATCTGTCCGATTAGTTGTCGATGCCCGACGGTGCCACACCATACACAGAGAGAGAGAGAGAGAGAGAGAGAGAGAGAGAGAAGCAATAATACAATCTGAGAAATGACTAACCTTAGAAAAGTTCCTGGAGAGGTGGAAAGAGACGAGAGACGAAGGCAGACTGGTAGAGAGCAAGAGATTTCCTTTTTAATTTTCAAGCATCAAATTCCTGGAGAGGTGGAAAGAGACGAGAGACGAAGGCAGACTGGCAGAGAATAAGAGATTTCCTGAAGGCAGACTGGCAGAGAGCAGATTTCCTTTTTAATTTTCAAGCATCAAATTCCTGGAGAGGTGGAAAGAGACGAGAGACGATTGGTATGGGTCGGTTTGGTTTGGGTTGGGTAAATTTTCTACCCACCCGTAACCCAAACCGAAAACCACGGATCCAATGAATCTGTAACCGAACCGACCTGATTAAGACTTAAAAACCAACCCAAACCGACCCAAATAGTTCGATTCGGACGGGTTGGTTGGTCCTAGTCGGGTTTTGCCCAGTCTTACATAGTAAAGCCAATGCTTTTTGGAAAAAAAAAAAAAATCGGCTTTTGGTGCGGTTTGCACCATAAAGTACTCCCATATGCCAGTATATATATATATATATATATATATGGCCGTATAGATCTTTAAAAAAATCTTCTTCTTCTTTTTTTTTCCTTTTTTTGGGTGGAACCTTTTTTATTTTTTTTTGGATGAATTTTTTTTTTTAAATTTTTGGGTTAAATAATAAATGATGCTCATAATATATTTGATATTTATCATAAGATGTTCACTATAGCAAAAATTTTTGAACGAGTAACTTTTACAAAAAGATATTTAGATGAAACAAATCAAGTAAATACTTTAGTGTCTTAGGGAAGTAAATAGTAAATATTTAATAAAATTCTTTATTATTAAGAATTAGTTGTTTGTCCCTGCAAAATATACTATTGATAAAAATTATTATTTTCTTATACAATGATTTTGAGTTTATAATTTTCATTTTCAATAGAAAAAAAAATATCCATTCATCATTTATTAGCCATGAAATATATATTTAAAAAAGAATTATTAATTTTTTCCTTCCTCACTTACCATTACCAAACAACGTAATAGACATATACCCTTTAAAATCTTCATCCCTATACACCATCTCCATCACTCATGTCCAAATACACAGCGCCAAAGGTACTTTTTTTTTTTTTTTTTTTTGGTGGTAATGAACCAATAAAGGTGTTATAGTGGAATGGTCCATGATACACATTCTACTATTTTTTTTCTTTTTTCTTTTTTTTTTTTCTGTTGTTATGTGACGAGATGAGTTGTATCATAAATTTAACAAAACAGTTGTTCTCGTCAATGACAAAATTCAATATGAAAGGTCTATATTTATGCCTATATTGAATTTTGGATTTAGAATTATACTTTCAATGGTTCAACTATTGGCTAAGTCTATGAATATTACATACATGATGGTTAATGCCACCTAATATATAATCATTTTTCTGGGTGTTTGTTTTGATATCTTCATGGAGTGGGGCGGCTTCACTCTTAGATTCCAAAGAAAATGTGCATCCAGATCAAGTTGCAGAAACTCTTATGTATACTTTGCACTCAAATGGCAAGCCACCGAAGCGATTACATATTTTGATTCCGCCATCATGAATCTCATATTGTAGGCTTTCATTTTCCACTGAACCCCATTGTCCCTCTGTTAGTGTCCTTCACGACAAAAACGGTTCCACAAAGTCAGCACTAAAAGGACAAATTACATTTAAAATTTAAAAAATAATTATTATTTTTCAATATAAATAAATAATAATTTTGAATTCAACTCCAAATAAATAAATATAGCATATAAATACTTCCATGTAAACAGTGTTTATCAGTGTTTATTTGATTATTATGACATGGTCCGTATAAAGATTGTATATAGATAATTTTTATTTTATCTCTTTCCCTCTATAGCCAAAAAAATAAATAAATAAATAAAATTCAATATCAAATATAGCATGGACCTAGCTGTCCGTACAATCACATAAGTAATAGAGCAATATTATAGGTATTAAATATTTTTATCAAAATTTTGATAATCAATTATTTGATAGTTTTTTAATGATGTTAAATTAATATTACTTTATATATATATATATATATATATATGAGAGAATTGAACTATTTAAAATATATCAAATCATGGATATCAAAATTTTAATAAAAAGATTTGATCATTTTAAATTTATTCTAATTAGTAATTATAAAATTATTGCTATTTCCAAACCATTTTGACCAGGATCATGCTTGAGGTTCCCATTATTTTCCCCAAAGTTTGTGTACTATATATATATATTTTTTTTCCGTAATCAGTATCTGTAGTGAATAAAACAAGCATTCTCTTTTTCTTTTTTCCCTCAAAGTTTGTATCTTTTATTTTTATTTATTTTTTCCTCACTCAGTATTTATAGTGAAGAAAATAAAGCAATCATATACTTTTTGTTTGTTTTTTACTCAAATAGTAAACTTTCTTACGTATACAGGGGTCACTAATAGTTTTCAACCTTGTTCATTTTTTAATTTTTGAAGAAAAAAAAAAAACAAAAAGTAAGAATAGTCAACTAAAAAAGTAAGTATTAATGGAGATTGAACCCACCAATAAAAAATAATCAGATTTTCACAAGACGCGTCCAATTTTTCTCCAATCATATATAACTAGTCTAAAGGCAAATACAAAAAGCAAGATTAAAATATTCCATTGCACATACAAAAACTCCCATTTTGTCTGAATCATATATATTGTTTTAAATTTAAATTCTTTATAGACAACCAGTTTTAAATTTGCTCCAAAGACAAGATTCTTGGCAGTCTAGAGAGTAAGAACTAAAAAGAGAAGTTGTAAAGATCAAGATTCATTACATTCAGTCTAACAAAAGCAAATAAATTAGAGATGGGTTTGATTCCTGAAAGCTGAGAGTCACCCTTAAATTTGGTATATTTGGTCAAACAGGCTTTTTGGACATCCTTGCAAAGTCGCTTTCTTCAATTTTCAAAATTTTCCTTTTTCTTGAAGTTTGAATTGAATATGTTCATATAAATGACTAACCGGTCCTTAACCACGAGCCACGGCAGTTGACTTAGAACAAATGTTGTGGCCCTGCATTTGCGTGAGAGGTTCTCAGTTTTACCACCTACCCTTTTTTATTCTTTGTTAGACTCAGTCTTTACATAAAAAAACCTTCTGTTTATTGGTTTTGCATTTGCATTGTCTGGTTTTTTACCGCTAACTTAAAATGCTGTAACACGGCTAGAAGTTTGTCGTACAGTGGATCGAGGAAAAGGAATTCAAGGTCAAGAAAGATAAACAAAAGAGCAATTTTTTTTTTTCTTTATATTTTTCGTTCTTTTCTTGCAACAAAGAAAGAGAGGGAGAGACCAACTTGAGGGTGGTGTTGAATTAGACAGATTGGTTAAAAGCAAAGGAGTTGAAAAGCATTGATCTTTCTGTCTGTTTAGATTATAAGCATTATACGCGCTTATCCCCTACGAGAGTCTCCTCTGCTCTTTCTCTGACTGCTGCTGTTTCTTCCTATTGAATCCTGGAAAGAACAAAATCCATACCCTTCTCTTTGTCTGTGTTGGATTCAACAGGAAGAGCAAGAGAGAGATACATATGGGGATTTGCTGGGGTTCTCCAACTGAGAAAAATTCATCTCCAATTACTACTGGTCAACTCAGCTCAGGTAACCCATAATTTGGTTTTTTCATTTTTTTCATTTCATTTTTTAATAGTGTTCTTGTTTATTCGTCAAAGTCCATCCATTACCTCAATTTCTCTTCTGGGTTTTGTTGTCTTGGCAGATGTCTGTGATCAGTTTAATTCAGTTTCATATTATTCATGTCTACGCATTTTCTGTTCCACAATTGTCAATCTTGAATTTCATGCATTG
This sequence comes from Ziziphus jujuba, assembly GCF_031755915.1. Lineage (NCBI taxonomy): Eukaryota > Viridiplantae > Streptophyta > Magnoliopsida > Rosales > Rhamnaceae > Ziziphus > Ziziphus jujuba. The sequence goes on from NC_083387.1 coordinate 19,991,724, forward strand.
TTATTGGAATTGTGTTGTTGACCTCTAATCAGATGACAGATGGGCGATACTGTTATGTTCAGAAAATTTTCTTCTTAGGAATTTCTTAGCTTTGTGATGAACTTGATTCTCATGAGGTTTACTGCACGAAGAATACCAAAAAACAATGTTATTGATTGTCACTTCTAATTTTGACTGTGCATCTATACAGGGATATCTCAGACCACCAGCAATACCACATCTTCAGGGGAAAGTAATATCTCTAGGAATAGTCGGTTCTCGGTGTCCAGCGGCGATGAGAATTATCCAAATGGGCAGATCTTACCCACCCCAAACTTGAGGGTTTTCTCTTTTGCAGAATTGAAGGCTGCAACCAAAAACTTTAGAGCTGATACAGTGCTTGGTGAAGGAGGATTTGGAAAAGTCTACAAAGGATGGCTTGATGAGAAATATCCAACAAAGAGCGGAAGTAGTACTGTGATTGCAGTCAAAAAATTAAATTCTGAGAGCTTGCAAGGATTTGAGGAATGGCAGGTAATTCTACCGAATTTGACAGAGAATGATATAGTTAAATGATATTCCTTTGATCTCTTTCAAATACTTTCAGTTGCACGTCTTATGCCATAAGTTTGTACCTAAATTTCCTTTTTCTTTCATGGCTTCATAAATATGGTAAGTAAGAGTTTCATAATTCCATGTGAATTGTGATTTTATCTGTAATTGTGAAGCCCTGTTTATAGAAATGAATATTTGTTATGAAACTAAGCGTGAATTAGTTAACTATGTTTGGAACTTGGAATGCTACGATACTGAACTCGGTTTTTATTCCGAAGTGCAAAGATGTGGTTGGATCATGGGTTAGCCGTTGGCATCCAAACATGACTACTTTCAGGGCCATATGGAGTTTTGTAGATAATGGCAATCTTCTACAATGTGTAATGTTTCTAGATATCTGTTTTTTCATATTATGATTACACAATATTGTGATATTCAGTTCAATATGAAAAAAGTTAAGAGTTGCTTTTAGTTTTAAATCCTTTACTGTGTCTCTCTCTTTCGCTCTTCATGTACACAAACATCCTGTGGCTTTAGGAACTGCTTGCAAATTTCACCAAGTTTCAATATTATTTTCAGAGCTAGTCATTTTTATTTGCATGTTCTATGCTCATTTCATTATTCATTTTCTGTAGTCAGAGGTTAACTTCTTGGGGCGACTCTCTCATCCTAACCTTGTAAAGCTGTTGGGATACTCATGGGAGGATACTGAGCTGCTGCTTGTGTATGAGTTCATGCAAAAGGGCAGCTTGGAAAATCATCTATTTGGAAGTAAGAGCAGACAAGCATAATTGAGTTTTTACAATACCATCTATTGACAGATACTAGCATTTGCCTATGCACAGACTCATGCTTTTTCAAGTAAATTGAGTTCATTTTTCCGTTTTTTGCTACTGCAGGAGGTGCAGCTGTTCAACCACTTCCATGGGACATACGGCTTAAAATTGCAATTGGAGCCGCTCGAGGCCTGGCATTCTTACACACATCAGAGAAGCAAGTAATTTACCGGGATTTCAAAGCCTCAAATATACTACTTGATGGGGTAAATTTCTATTGCATTGAAAACTTTGAATGTTGTTTTTCGTCTTACCATATTTTTCACCAAGTGCCCCCTTGTCATCATGGTGAAAATAAAGGCTACAGATTTTATTGTTGAATAAATTATGTCTCATTCACAATATGAGATGGATGGGGTGTGGTCTTGTTAAGCAAGAGAATATAAATGCGATAGACTTGTTCTAACTTCTAATCATAATGCAGTCCTATACGGCCAAGCTTTCTGACTTTGGCTTGGCTAAATTGGGTCCTTCAGCTAGTCGGTCCCATGTGACAACACGGGTTATGGGAACATATGGTTATGCTGCTCCTGAATATGTTGCCACAGGTAAAATCCACATAATTTTTCAAACTCGTGCATTTTCAAAGGCCAACTGGCTGTCAAGCTCAAGCTTTTGATCTTGCTTTGATAAATTCTGATTGAACAGGGCATCTGTATGTAAAGAGTGATGTGTACGGGTTTGGTGTCGTATTGATAGAGATACTAACAGGGTTGCGGGCACTTGATACTAATCGGCCAAATGGCAAACATAATTTGGTAGACTGGATAAAACCATATTTATCAGATAAAAGAAAGTTGAAAAACATTATAGACTCCAGGTTGGAAGGAAGATATCCATCCAAAGCTGCGTTCAACTTAGCTAGTCTTTCTCTAAAATGTATTGAAGCTGAGCAAAAGCACAGGCCATCTATGAAAGATGTCGTGGAAACATTGGAATGGATTGAAACAGCTGCTGAAAGACCAAGGGAGCCTAGGAATCGTTCAACTAACCGTGAGGCTCATCGTCAGGGACAGCAACCTTTGCATCATCGTTCTCCACTTCATCCTAGGCAGGAGTACGGTGGTCGAGCACACCAATCCTCATCCTCCTCAAAAGTATACTCACAAAGAGTAAGGTCTCTTTGATACATCTGTTGTCTGCAAATGCAGGGTTTTGTGGTATGGCCGCTGTTGGTAAATCACTTTGCTCTTATGATCTCATATCAGATGGTTTCAATTACTACAATGTGTTTGGTGTCATTGTAGTTATCTTCTGTACTAAACATGTATTTTAGATGTGAAGCTGTAATTATTTCAGTAGGTCTATTGAACTGTGCTTAGCAAGCAGTTGGCAGACTCACTACTTTGTTTTTGTAGAGCAATTTATTATTGCATTATATCGCATTACCCTTTGACCAACCAAATCTATCATAAGGCAAATTCAAACTTTTATTCTGCTAGGTCTAGATGCCTTTTGCTATATGTAGAAGGTGGAAGGAGGATGAAGAAGAGGGGACTATTTTCGAAAATTTATGTTTCTGTGGCCTATGGGGCTTAAAGATTTGGTCCGCTCTTGGTAATGAGTAATGTTACATTTATTTACCAATGGACAATTGACCCTGTGGAACTAATTAATATTACAATAAAGAAAAGGAAAAACAAGATGGAAATTAAATTCTTATATGAAAAATAAAAATAGAAGTTTTAGTAACACTAACAAATGAACCACATATAGTCCTATTATAAATTGTTCCTATTTAAAATTATTATTAAATATACTTACTCATTAAACCTATTTAAAATTATATGCAACATATAACTCTCTCTATCTAACTTTACCATAAATGAAGATTGTAAACACAGTTGTCATACAAATCATGAAAGTTAAAAAGCATGAACTTGTAAGTTGTATTTAGTTTTTCTTTTGTATTTTGCAATGATAAGTTTTGTCTTGTAATTTTTATTTCTATTTTTATTTGTCATTTACCAACAAATGAAACATATATACATTTTAAACTATTCATTGGATTGCACATTATCCAGGGATGTTCTATTTGATTATTCAAATTTGAACAATTTTAAAGATGTTCATAAATACAACATCGTAGTTTTCAGAGATATATAAAAATTTGTCACCATATAATCCTAAAAAATGTTTGGAAGTACAAAATTAAAAAAATTCAAATATGTTTAAAAATACACAATTGAATATATTCAAAGTTGTTCAAAAGTTCATGATTCTTCAAAAGTTTAGAAATTTTCATCTAAATACTCCAAAAAAATATGTTGTCAAAAAGTAAAAAAACATTAAGAAATACAAGATTAAAAGGCTTTCAAAATGGATTTCGGAGTGCAGGTTTCCACTTGGTAGAGTGAGTCTTTGAGTTAATTTTCAGTCCATTGGTAACCTTCAGTCTATTAGGTTTTTGTCTTTGATTTGTGGTAAAAAATACATGATTTTGTTAGATTTTTGGATTGTATAAATTACTTTAGATATTAAAAATAGTGTATATAGTTGTTATATATTTTTTGTTTTATTTAAATGGTTTGTATATAAAAAATAAGCCTTTATAAAATTTATTTGGAATTTTGAAAAGAACTTCTTCAAAAGTTCTAGGGTTAACTACATTTAGCAATATAGTTTGCTCTCAATTTCAATCTAGACTTTTTATTTTCAATTTTTTTATAAATTGAGTATATCAATTTTTTTATTTCAATTGTTTCAATTAAGATTGTCAGTTTTTGTTTTTGTTTTAATATAAGTTAAAAAATAATAAAAATTTCGGAAGTAATTAATGTTTTATTATAAACAAAAAAATATTATTAATTTTAAAAAATCAAAATTTTAAGTTACGAAAATAAAGTTCACTACTATAAGAGTTAACTATGTAATGCTTATGATGATATAAAAATTAAAATTTTGGATCTCAAGTGAAAAAATTGAAACCCACGATACACAAATTTAAAGGATCAAAAATGTTAAACACACCAAATCAAACATAATTTGAAGTTGCATTGATTTTCTTTATTTCTTTCTTTCGAATTTTATAACTATTTGAGATGCCTAAAAGTCTCTAGAGACCACTAATATATTCTTACAAAACATTTGAAAATATTTGAAGTAAACAAATTATAAATAATTAAGTAAAATATAATGAAAAACCAACACAATACCAAGCTGCATTTTGTCCTTTTTTTTTTTTTTCTTTTTCTTTTTCATCTTGCTTTATGCATCCAAACACCAAACAGTGCCTAAAGGACTGAAGAAATTCCTTAGACTCCAACGGGGGATCTGAAGTAGCTTTTAGACTTAATGACAATGGCACAAATGCTTCAATATTGTGAAATAATACGTGAAATCAATCCCTTTAGATAGACCACATTATCCATGTAACAATCGATTATTACACATATTGTATACGAACCTAACAATAAAAGGGGTGTATTCAATTAGGAATTTAATGGATTTTAAAAGAATTAAAATGCTTGATGGAATTCATAGATTTATTTAGAATTCAACAAACTCCATATGGATTTTGTCACAATTCTATATGAAATTTAATGAAGTTTATGGGACTTATATTATAGACTTTAATAAATTTTGATGGAATTCTAATGATTTTAAATATTTTTATATAATTTATTTTACTATTTTGGTGAATAATATCATTTATTCTATACTATAAGCATAGTTTTTTATTTATTTATTTATTTATTTTTATCATACTATTAGCATTGTTGAACATTTATGATATCGAACAAATTAACAAATATTAACAAATAGGTAAAGAACATATACATGAATATTAAACTTTAATAATATTATCCTTAAAATATTTTTAAAAAAATGAAAAAAAAAACATTGTCAAGATAAATTAAAATAAAATTAGATGAATATATCAAATAGTCTTATATCATCTCTATTATTATTGTCATTATATGCCAAAAAAAAAAAAAAAAAAACTCATTGCTCATTACTTTGATTTCTTGCATTTTGGGCATCCATCCACATATTTGAAGCCATTGTAGTTCTCCATTCATTAGTATTCTCTCGTTGTTGCTCCTGACTTTCAAGCAGCTCTTCAAAATTATTTTCTTCAATTTCTTGTGTTAATAACAATGATGGAGATTCATCATTTGGCTCTACAGGAAACTCATCAGAATGACATTCCTTGCGAAAAAAATTGTGCAATCTTGCACAAGCTAAAACTAACTCTGCTTGTATTTTAAATGGAAGTGAAGGTGCAGACTTAAAAATTGTGAATCTAGATTTGAATATACCGAATATCCTTTTAATTACATTTCTTAAAGAAGAGTGACAGAGATTGAACAATTCAGCTGTAGTTTCGGAATGACGACTTGGACTAGAAAAATCTTGCAAATGGTATCGAACCCCTCAAAATGGAGCTAAAAATTGTTGATGATTTTGAAATCCACAATCCACGAGAAAATATTTACCTAAAAATATAAGATATTTATTATTAATTCATAAATATTAATTTTGTAAAAATTAGTACATATTGAAAAATATCATTCTTTTTCTGAATCAATGCAAGTGCTTTATAGCAACCTTGATTATCTAAATTTGGAGTTTCCTTAATACCATTCCAAATATCATTCTTTTTCTCCTTTTCACTAATTGCCTTTTCCATTTTCTCCATTAGGTTATACATATCCCGAATTTCAGTGGCAATTTTTCCAATCGAGTCCAAACCATGAGAAAGTTTTTCTAGAAGATCAACTCGAGTGGCATTATGATCAAATGAATGAGTATTCCCTTCATATTCATTTCTAGTTCGTTTTCTTTGAACAACATTTTACATAAGAACTTCTAAATTTGGATTGAACTCTGATATTGATGGTTCATTATGTCCAGGTGAAGGTGCTTGGCATGATGGATCGAGTTGAGTTGGAACATATACCTCGTTAATCTCATCATATACATAGTCATCTATCCTACCATTTGTACTTTCATCTTGTCTATAAATTCTTGCATCTGTATCGTCTCCCAATCCAATAGAGCTTTTTCCAATAGTAGTTCCATCTCCAATAGCAATTTTTAAATCCTCAAAGTCAGCAAAAGTGTCTGTTCGAAGGTGTTTCTAGGTTGGATGAGATTGTACAAAAAATAAAACAAAATAAAATAAATATAATATTTTGTTAACATATAAAAATACATCTATATATAGATATATATATATATATATATATATATATATATATATATATATATATAAGATATAATAACATAAAATACATTCTTATGAAAATTTATAACTTCACCTTAAAGTAATTATCCCATATTTCATCTATGGCAATGAATCTTTGTGTGGCTGCATTCCATCCAAAACCAGAGTTGAAACCCATGAGTTGAGAAAATGTTTGATAACGCGTTTTAAACCATTTCAAGAAACTCTGATACTGAGTATAATTTTTATTACATCCAAGTTCTTCATTTAGCTTAGGAAGTATCTTACTTTCCATAGTTAGTTTGCTAAATGCACCATTGTTATCACGCCATCTATGATTAGCAGCATCAACCATCAATTCCAACAACTGATTACTCTCTTGTGAGGTCCATGTGTTATATGCAGTTTTACCTTTTCGTTGTAAATCTCCCATTGTAATAATGAATATCTAAATATAAAGCCCATAAATAGTTGAATCACATTTATATATATATATATATATATATTATAGATTAAACATATAACAAACAAGATCAAAATATTCACATTCCAACTCATCAAACTATAAAATCAAATTAAAAATATTTAATAAATCATATTAGATTCATAATGCATTTTAAAAGACTATTAACTGCAACAAAAAAATAATGTATTTTTCTAATTTTTTCTAAAATCATATATATATATATATATATATATGCATGAACATGTAGTACTATAGTGTAGTATATATTTTTTAAGTACAAGTAGGCAGTAATATTTTCGAAACACATAATAATAATGATAGAACACTAAACACAGTCAGCCATTCACAATGAAACATAAACCAAAACACAACTTTTTGGAGAAGTGTGTTAAATTAGTATAAAAGTTATATATATATATATAACAATAATAATGATGGAACACCAAATTAGTCACTCACAGTGGAAACAGTAACCAAAGCATAAATTCTTGGGGAAGCGTGTTTAATTAAGTACAAGAAACTATATATATATATATATATATATATTATAATATAAATTTATTAATTGATAGAAAATTGCGTGGCTAGCTTTTGACGTGCACACTCATTGTGTCTAATCTACCAACTCTTTTTTTTTTTTTTTCAAAGCTATATAAATTTATTAATTGATGAAAAATTGTGATGCTAGCTTCTGATATGCACATTCATTATGCCTAATCTACCAACTATTTATTTTCTTTTTTCAGAGGCGGTGATCATCACTATCCATCTGTTTCCTTTTTTTACTTTTTTTTTTTTGGGTACAAAGAAAATACATTGATCATTGATCTGAGATGATCTTTGCCCTCCTGAAAACTAACCCCTCAAAGTTTTTGTCACCTGGCAGTTGTTTCTATGCTCCTGCTTTCGTTTGTGTGTTTATGGCTCAAGAAGGGGCTCCCGGGGGGGGGGGGGGGGGGGTGTGCTGGAAGAGATTGATGGAGACTTTGTATAAAGATGGTGGACATGTACTGTTAATAATGCTTCAAACGAACAAGTTAATTGGTACTAAGTACGGCTGCACCACCTTCTATTTCTTTTTACACTAGGGCTAAACATATATACAACATATATGAATATATTTACAATAGCAGATAACAGATACGCTCCTTAGAAACTTAAAACTTCTCACTCTTTTTTTTTTTTTTTTTAACTCAAAACTTCTCACTCGAAATTCAAAACTTTCACAACATTGATTTGGGTTTTTATCAAACAATGGCAGGATAATGCGAAAAAAGCAGAAAAATTGAATCATACCCAAAAAATCAAATCAAGCAAGGAAGTACGAGGAGAGAGCCCACAGGAAAGACCATTGTTTTGGTTGCTGTCAGTTCACCGGTTTTGTTCGACCGTTCATCCAGCGGGTTGGGTTCGTTCGTCTGTTCTTCGTTCTGTCTCAAAGCAGGGTCCCACTCAATGTTTTGTGTTTTACAATCCGATGAAATCTTTGGGGTGGAGACTGGATTTGTGAAAGGCTTGAGTATTTATACCTAATGTCTCAAGATCCAATCAAATCCATCAACTTGTAAAATCCTTCTAAGTCAATAACTTTTTGAATACCAACATACTTGTATAGATTTTTAAAAAGTCATAATTGAATAACATCATATTTAAATAGATTCTATAGAATTCTAAATTGAATATCTTAATATTTTAATGGATTCTATAGAAATCTTAATTGAATACCTTTGAACTTTTAAAATCTTTTAAAATCCATTAAATTTTTAATTGAATACACCTTCCTAAACTTGTGAAACATCAAAATAAAACATATAAATTTTATAAAATAATTGTTAAATGGGCGAAACTTAGATTTCAATTTTTATAGCTTATGGATTGAAAGAAAGTAGAGAAGTAATATAAAAGTGGTTAAAATTTGTTTTATATATATATATATATATAATTGACTCTTTTCCTAAAAAGTTTGATCCTAAAATGATGGTTTTTATTTTTTGCTTCAACAAATGGTTTTATATTATTTTGCAGTAGAATATTTCTAATAATTTCGGAGTATTTGCTTCCCTTTTAAGACGTGATAGATCCCATACCTGTGGAATTCATTCTATATTAAAGGGAATTATGTGCTCTCAAAGTATTATAAGTTCTTAATATCATAATTAAAGTTAGGAATTTCTTTTTAAAACTATTATTTGATTATTAAATCACATTAAAAATTAAAAATTAAAAATATATTTATTAATCAATAGGTTTCGAAAATGTTTATTTTTTTAAATTGGATTTAATATATTATTAAACATATATTTTTTACTACTTTTTAAAGGTAGTAAATATATGTTTATCTTATGAAATGCTAGAAAAATCAAACTCTTTTATAGTTTTTTTTTAACAAATGACAAATAATATAGTAATATTTTTTTGGTTTCTATATCAAAAATATTTATTTTTTTATGATATGTATAAATCAAATCACAAGTGGGTATTAGCAATCTCATTATTATTAAAAATTTGGATTTATATGAAAGAATTATATGTAATTGAGTACCACCTTCATCTGAATTTTGACGGCGGTCACATTTAAACTATTTATAATTTATTTTTTAGTTTGATTTTTATTTTATATTTTATAAGTTATAAAAAATTGATAATTTATCAAAGTTAAAATAATTAAAATAATAAAAAGAATAATTTATATTCTTTAATGGTTTGATCCGATCAATAGTAATATTAAATAAATTGAAGTTATTTTGATTTTATAGTCGCATAAGAATTTTATGTTGATTGAATTTGAAAATCTAAAAAAGGTGAGTGGCATACCTTACATGACTGACAAATAAGCCAATGTTAATAGCAGATATAATTCCATGATAAAAGAGCTTTGTTTTTTAATAGATTTGTCCATCAATAATGGAGATTACATTTGTAGAAATTTAGGCTGATACATCTCCGGCTTGTATTTTAACAACGAGTAGGACGATCAAGCTACTTGCACCTGTCCGGTCCAATCATTTATCAAAAATACATATATGCATATACATATATACACACACACATAATTTTTCCAAATTGGATGAGATTGCCCATTACTCATGGACAAAGCATCTCTTTAAAGACATGTTTGGTAGGACGTATTAAAAAGTATTAGGATGGATTGTATTATATAATACGATATTTGATAGTAGATAACACGTGAAGGGTATTGTATTATATAATACCCTTGCGTGTTTTCTAATACAATTCACGGTGCATTACTAATACACTAGATTTCTTTTGTATTACCTAATACGACTTCAATCGTGATCTCCAAGCTCCACAATGTCTCCTCCACTACTCGCCTTATCATGCACACCACTATGCCCCTCAACCTGCGCACCCACCCTTGGTGATCCATGTCCATTTTTGCTTACTCAGCCCCTGCTTTCACTCAAGACGACCTTAAAAAACTTGCTGTCGATAAAGTTGTCGAGTACGTCAAAAGCGATATGGTACTCGGCCTCGGCACTGATCCCACCGCTGCCTTCATTGTAGCTAAGCTCGCCGAGTTGCTCAGCTCCAACCAATTGATTGACTTTGTGGGGATACCAACTTCAAAATGAATAGAGGAACAAGCTCGCCAACTGGTTATCCCTCTATCGGTCCTCGACGATCATCCCCATTTGGATTTGGCTATTGATGGCACATACGAGGTGGACCTAGATCTTAATTTGGTCAAAGGGTGTGGTGGGGTGCTTCTCAAAGAGAAAATGGTGGAAGAGGCATCAGATAAGTTTGTAGTTGTGGTGGACAATACCAAATTGGTTTCGGTTCTCTGTGGTAGTGGGTTGGCAATGCCTGTGGAGGTTGTTCTGTTCTGCTGTAAGTATAATTTGGTGAGGCTTCCAGAGCTATTTAAGGAAGAAGGAGTAGAAGCCAAATTGAGATTGGATGGTGATAAGTCTTATGTGACTGATAATTCCAACTATATTGTGGACTTGTACTTCAAGACCTCAATCAAAGATGTATTGGGAGTAGGGAAGGAGATTTCGGCATTGGAAGGAGTTGTGAAACATGGGTTGTTCTTGGACATGGCTACTTCTACTATAATAGCTGGAAAAAATGGGTTGACGCTAAGAACAAGTGATTGCTTTTTTGCACTTATGAGAAATGGTGGTGAGAAATTTCACTTGTGCTCTTTGTTCTTTTTCCATATCTATGAGGGATTTATGTGCTTCTTGTTGTTCAATACTTTATTGGTAGCTTCGAATCGTATCTTTTGGTGTAACTTTTAGATGGGTGGTATGGGGAACTTGTTACAAGTGTTGTATTTTGGTACTCTACTAGTCTATAGTCGATTGGTGAGCAATTCAGCATAGGAATAATACTAAAGGCGGATGTGGAATTGTGAAATACTTGAAAATCACACTAGTTTCATTCTTATATTAGTTATATACGCTTTTGATATTGATGCAAAGATTTTTTTTTTTTTAATATTTTTGATCATATGCAAAGATCTTAGATGATGGGCTTTTGATGAAGTTGATATTTTTACACTACGGTCTCATGATCATCCCCTTTGAGATTGTATATTTATGTACTAGTTTGGAATATTGCAAGCCATATTCTTAGAATATGCCTTTAAATCTTGATTAAGCTTTGTTAGTCCGCACCTCCATTACCATCATTCTAAAATAAAAGGCATGATTGAAGTACGATATTTTAGAAAGTCAATAACATCAAACTCAAAAATATTCTTAAAGTCAGTTATTTGGTTATGAAATATCAACTTAATTACCCTGCCAATGCAATAATTTATAAAATAAAAAAAAATAAAAAATAATACAGTAAAATACACTATTATACCAAACAAGATATTATTTTAAATAATCCTACACCAAACATAACATAGGTACAATATAATACATTTTAGTACAATCTAATTCAACATAACTTATACCAATACAATCCAATATTGTATACTAAACAAACCCTAAATGTGAAGAGGCCTATATAAGTCATGAATGGTGGACAATCTTGTCTACCTAAGCGCCACTTATAATATATATATATATATATATATATGGTCATATTATTATCAAAACATTCAAATAAAATTGTTATACGAACTTAAGTGTAGCTAAGGATATGTAGCTATTTTAAAATTCATGTATCTTTTTAATTAGATTTCTTTTAGATCTATATGAAAATTTTCAGTAGGATATTTTAATTATAAAATTATTTTATATATATATATATATAACAAGCATAAGTCCCATTGGATGAATCCCATCTAATAACTTAGAAGATTAGTTGAGAAAAGTTCATCATATCCTTTTGTATAGGTAAAAGACTTTAAATTTTTTTTTTCTTCATAATTTATATAGGGATATAAAGTTTCCAATTCATATTTTTGTAAAAAGGAAAAAAAATCCTTGGATTATTGTCAAATATAAAAAGCAAAAGAGTACTGATTTAGCTAATATGCTATATCCCCTATAAACCCTTAAAATAAAACGGTGACATGACTAATTTTAATGACATTAAAATATTGTTTTTTGGGTAACAAAATTAGATTTTTGATTTGGTAATATTATTATACAAAGTTTTTATCTTATTAGATACGAAATTAGATATACCTAAATAATTATTTATATTAAAAAGGTGTAGAAATATTAGGTGTCTTTTTACTTTTATATTAAAAAAAATAAAATTATTAGGTTGTTGGCACCATTAATTAGTTTTGGATTGTTCAATGGTTAGATAGGGAATATGATACTATACTTTCAAATTTAATACATAAAATTTTTCTTTTAGTGTTAAAATATGATAACTCAAACTCATAATTATTATTTGAAGAAAGCTTTTCACATAACCTTATAGACAATTTAATAGCAAAATAATTTAATCTATGTTTTTTGTTTGAAGGAATTTTTGTTATGATATTATATGGTTCATATATTAATTTCTATTTAATCTTTTATTTTTTTAATTACATCTTGTGAGTCGTAGCTTTTTTTTTTCTTTTTTTTTTTTGAAACAGCTTTAGATATGTGTGAAGTTTATTATATGAATGAACAGTAAAAGATAACAAGATGAGAATCTCTCTACTCTTTCTTGTTTTATTGTAATTTATATCTTCTGATCTATAGTTTTGATATATATTTTAGTTATATTTATATAAAAAAAAAACTTTCTAAATTAAAAATGTTAGTTGTCTTTGATATTATGAGCAAAAAGACAAAAAAAATAAATAATAATTATATCAAATTATTAGCATAGGTCACAACAGCATTTACGATCTACATACAAAAAGTCTCCAATCTTATTTTAAAAATATAACTATTTAATGCTCTATAATATGGATCCATAAAAATTATGCTTGTTATATTAAACTTTATCCCACTAGCTTATTAATCCAATAATTTACTCTTAGCCCCCAAAAAAAAAAAAAAAATAATAATAATAATTATTAAGTCAAAATATCCCCTTTACAACACTTTTAATATTGGCTTCAAAAAAAAAAAAAAAAACTTTTAATATTAATTAATTTATTTATTTTAATAAAACATTGGGATCACTTTGCTCCCGCATACTACTTTGTATTATCCGGATGGCCAAGATGTGAATTTGTGATTTTCAGGACACATTACCTGAAAAAAAAAAGAGAGAAAAAAAAAAAAAAAAAAAAACAAAAAGAGTTGGCTTCTGTTTTCAGCTAGCCTTTGGTTTCTGTTTTGTGCAGCATAAAAACCCTAGGTGAGAGAAAACATAAAGATTCAAATCGCTCTCTTCCTTCATTCCATTTTAGTAATTTGGAAAAGACTGAGTTAAAAAGAGTTTGGAAGATTGCTTCTTCAATATACGTTCTCGCCGGAATTTCTAAGTCCCCGGCATTTCGCGGGCGAGAATTTCGTCGGTTCCCGATGACCGGCGACACGATTTCCGATGGAGCATCATGGTTCTAAATAACGCTGCCGTTTTGAATTAAAAAAAAAGGGGGAAAAAAAATTGACGTTGCGTGTCGGCTTCTAAATAAATTTCAACATTTAGTTAATGAAGTAGGTGTGCGGTGGTTATGAGCTGCAGGGGATCATAGCCAGTAAGTAAATATCTTTGTTTGACTTTTTGGTCATTATTTGTGCCTCTGCGAGAAGAGACTTCGCGCAAAGACTAATACTACGTATGATTCTCACTGTTCTCTTTTCGTTTTTACAATTTTTTTTTTAAGGAAATTTCTCACAAACTCTTCTCTGGTTCCCAAAATCCAGATTGCCCATCGGGGCTGTTTTGATCCGGAAAGTGAAAATGGCGTCCTTGCTGGGTTTTCTTCCTGCTATATATTTATTACAGGCAAAAATTCGTTCTCTTTTTTCATTTTGTTTGCGCTTTTTGTTTTTTGTTTTTTTGTTTCTCGTCACCCTTTGCAAGTAGCTAAGAGTTGCTCAAAGATTTTTGTGTTTCGATGATCAGAAGAATGAGAATCGGCAAGCGTATTAATTTGTAATGGGTTTTGGTGGATGGTATTAAGTAGTTGAATCAAAGGGACATAGTTCAGAAATATTGTAATTTTCTTTTTTCTTTTTATCATTTATTGGCTATTAGATGAATTACTTGGTTTGTGGACTAGTTTAATATAATAATCTTGTTAGTTAAGCTGTTAAGGAGGATGAACATGCTTATAGGTAAATTTAAATACAAATTGTGAAGTATCTATTTAAATTCACATACAAGTTGTGAAGTATTTTTCTTTTCTTTTTTTCCTGCAAAACAGATACTTTACGACTCGTATCTGAATTTTACGTATAAATTTACAGGGAGATAGAGATCGGTTCGAGTTGTAAAACTGTTAATAGTTATTGAATATTGTCCTAAATCTTAGCTGCTTTGATGATAATTTATATTTGGTTATTCAAATGATGTTCATTAAGGTTATCGGTGGTTTCCATGTTCTGCACTTCGGTTTTGTTTAACTTTGGTAATTTTTCTGCTGTAGGTTATTTTCTTCGCATCTTTGCTGGTTGCAGAGAAGACAAATCCACCAGTTTCTTTGAATTCTGATGCCCCATTAGGGTATGGTCAATACGCATCATCACCTTTTTTTTTTTTTTTTTTTTTGGTTGTCTTGGTTCTAACTTTTATTACAATGTAAACCAATAATAGCTTTTGGTAAGTTTTAAGTAAATCTTGATTTCTACTTTATCTTCAGTGAGTCATGTTTACTATGGTTTTCATTTTTGGTAAGCTGACTTGATTGAAACGGAGGAGTTCTTTACTCTCAGCTCACTGCAAGAGCTGGTTAATTTTATATTATTTTTTTGTTTTTCGTTTCAGGATTGGTCTTTTAGTAGCTCTACCATCGTATTAATTTAGAAGGTGTCTCATATGTTTATAATAATTACAACATCTGTGTACTGCACTAAAAAAACCATACACATTGAACTCCCCTCCTCCTTTGTCATGCTCAATAGTGACATTACTATCTATTGTCTGCTCCATAACAGTGTTAGTATCCATCACCCTTATTTCTCATTTTTTTGTGAATATGTGTTGCTTTATCAATGGCAATCTGGCCAAAGCCCTAAAGATGATTATTTTTTCATGTGATTGCTGATTTGATTTGCTCTTCTTTCTCATATACAATGAATAACATAGTTTGTCTGCTGTCAGGGAAAGGCACTCAGAAGAATATTGTGCAATGTATGATATATGTGGAGCACGAAGCGATGGAAAACCTCTGAACTGCCCGGATGGTTCCCCTTCTGTCAAGGTATATAGCTTGTGAATAGATATGGTTTCATGTGCATCTAAAATTTCTACTTCATTGTTTGTTTGATTGGTTTTATGAACTATATGCTTTGTAGCCGGATGAGCTATTTTCTGCGAAAATCCAAAGTTTGTGTCCGACATTGAGTGGAAATGTCTGTTGCTCAGAGGCACAATTTGAGACGCTGAGGTCGCAGGTTCAGCAAGTAAGCACTCATTTACCATGTTCTAATTAAATATAGATACTGGCATTTAATCCTGTAGATTTGTGCACATAAGATTATATCCCTCTGTCAAAACATGAGTGTTATTTTTTCTTTTTTCTTCTTAGATTTTGTGAGAAAAATATAAGGATACAGGGATCCACATAACTTGTATCCTTCATGCATGAAAGAACATTGATTGACATATTGTGAGAAAAATATAGGTTTGCTTTGCTTGGTTTATTGAAATTCGCTTTGCTATAGTTATATGCTTCTCTTAAGTAAAAAATTTGTATGGCTTTTAGGCTTTGTTATGTGATTGAGTACCTCAAGAAACTGCTTTTATTTTGGGTCCATATTTGCATATTAATGTTCAGGTAAGTTAATGTACTATCTCAAAGAAGTTAAAAAAGATGTATTGGTATTAGGATTTGCTGCTTTTTTCAAGTCAATTATAGTTCTAAAGTTATGGTATAAATAGTTATTTTTATTGGCATATCGTACTTATGGGTGATAGTGGTAGTATGTGGAGCTGGAGTTCCTTTTAGTTTCCAGTTTGATTAGATACGTGCTTCCTGGATCACAGAAATGTATTGCAATTCAATTTCCAATATATGCTACATAAGTGGGAAGGATGGTAACTTTTGTTTGAAAACTTTTCTTAGAGTTCATAATCTACAGAAATTAATAAAATAATTTTGATAAAGTCAGGATATGCTAACTTTGATGAATTCCTGATGCATTGCTATCCACATTTAGTAAGGTGTATAATCCAAACTATATGCCTCACCACACGTGGATAGGCATGCATCTGGATTTTATTGAAGTTAGGATATCTTGATGTAAAAATGATTGAATAATAAAATGCAGGATGGACAATCTTCTTGATATTGCAGCTTGTGAAAAAAAAAAAAAAGAAAAAAAAAAAAAAAGAAGAAGAAAGAAGTGAGTACTCATTTGACATATTATTATGTTATCCTTTCTGCCTGCATTTTATGAGCTCTTTTTAGGACAGCTTTTTTTGGGTATTTCATTTTTTAATTTTGTAATTGAATGTCAATTGCTATTAGTTGATGTACTTTGTTTCATGTTGTTGGTAAAGGATTCCATGATTTGCACTTTATATCAGTGACATCCTATTGCTTGTTTAAAGAAGCCTGAAGTGCCTCATCCGGTAAATATTCATATAGCCAACTTGTAATGTATGCAAATCTATTGCAGGCAATTCCTTTTCTTGTGGGCTGTCCAGCGTGTTTGAGGAACTTCCTAAATCTTTTTTGTGAGCTTTCATGTTCTCCAAATCAGAGTCTGTTTATCAATGTGACTTCTACCTCCCAGGTCAGATTTACTATTTATTGCTATTTAAGGCTTGTGTTCCGTCATGGGTGATTTGTGGTGCATTTAGATTTTATTCTTGTTGTTAAGATCCTGTTTGTTTGAATACAGGTTTACTGGGGATAGGGCTTGCATATTTCTTTCAAGTAGTTGAGACTTATAGTCTTCTTTGGAATTTTGCAAGTTTTGTTTGAAATTTTGCACTCTCTGATTTCACGGATCTGTTTCCACCTTTTCCTGGATACAGCAATCACTCTTAACTTAATTTTGAAACTGAACATAATGAACTTGTTTATTAATAGTTTCTTCTCCTCAAGACCTGAGGTTCAAAACCAATTTTTATAATATATGCATATATATTTCCCATGTAACTTGTTTTATTAATTGCTTTGTATAACTTTCTTTGATGATGCAAATAGCCTGAATATGCTGTTGTTATTTGTGAAATGGTGTTGTACCATTTTGGCAATTTTGTATCTGGTTATGTTATTGCATACTTGAGACAGGAGACAATTTGCTTTTAGCGGGTCATCGCTTTCTTCCATATTTAAGTTATGTTGTTTGTAACAAAATGATTTTTTTAAATTTTTTTTTTTTTTGATTTTTGCTTTTTCAATGATTATTAAATCTTCGAACTGTGATTTAGTTTCTTATTTGATATGGTGAGTTATAATTTGTGACTTACATTTTTAGTATTCTCATTATCTTTATTACTGTCACTATCATCATCATTATCGTAATTTTCAGGTCGAGGGAAATACAACTGTGGATGGTGTTGATTATTACATAACTGATACTTTTGTTCAAGGACTGTATGACTCCTGCAAGGATGTAAAGTTTGGGACTATGAACACGCGGGCCATGGAATTTGTTGGTGGTGGTGCTAACAGTTTTAAAGGTGACTTCAATAACATGGATGTGGTTTATAAATATAAAATTTAACTATTACGTTGCCTTAGAAATCATTTGCTGGTACAAGTCCAATCTGACTCATTACAGGTCTTGGAGCCATTTATCAAATTGGGTAGACAAAGTACTAAGTTTAGTGATTTCCATCCATGTGATTACTCTATGTAGGAACCAATTTAGGTGATGAAGCATAGGCACTGGCTCTGGCCTACATTTGTTCTGACTCAGCATCATTTCCAAGACATTTTACTTCCGATCACAGTCTTCATTATCAACTTGTCAAATAAGTATTCTGTCATTGTTTTGCTTCTTTCCTTTCGGTTTATTCACTGTTTTAGTTGCATTTGAGTGGATATTCCCATTATTACATATCAAACATTAACATTGTGATGTTAAATTGTCACTATTCCCAAAATTTTAAATTATTAGGAAGTGGCTTGATGTTGGACCCTGATGCAATAGAAGAAGAGGACGAATGATTTTGATGAATGGGGCGAGAAATAGAAGAAGGATGGAGAAATAGATGAAGGGGATAAAATTTAATTAAGTGGGAGAGAAAAAGTTGAAAATTAGAGAGGGAAAATAGAGAATCCCCTTTGTTTAATAATCTATAATCTCAATAATCTGTCTAATAGAGCCCTAGGAAGTTCTATTTATTACTAAGTCACCAATTTGAAGAGGGAAACTTAAGTAAACATGAACTTAATTCTACTAGAAAACTAAATCAAACTATTTTTAGTCGAATATTTAATGAAGCATAATTATTAATAAAACTCCTATCATAGTTTGTTTTCATGATTCCCCTTGGATATAGGAATTTGGTTTTGACGTGTTAAAAAGCTGAGGCTGTAACTTCAATCTTTATCATAAATCAACAATTGGAACATTAAGATTGACTTTATTTGTCTATGCTTACCCTTGATGGAAGAAATGTAACAATCTGATAATTGTGCATTTCATCAATAGATAGAATAACTTAACTGACACTCTAGGAATTTCATACAGAGAATGGTATGGAGATACCACTGTTGAAGATGACAAATGGCTCAACAAAGTCAAAAAAAGAATCTTCAAACTTGGTCTGACCAATGTCAAAACGGGAATGCATCAAGGTATACTACCTGAAAAATTATTCACAACCAAAAGGGGATCCAGGAGGCCTAGATAACAACAAATGTCCACCACACTGAAGATTCATCTATAGTTAAAATTTGTAGACAATTGCAGTACAGATTATTAGATGGGAATTCAAATGGTTTAGCAATTGGACCAATGGCTAGGGCAACTGATTAAAAGGACAAATGGTTCGGGTATGTAGTTTCCTTGTTCAGGTGGTAAGACAATAAGGAACAAATCGAGGCATGACATGCACAAGTTTATTATCTTTATTGACAGGTTGAACTTCAATGTAACAAACATTAAGATTATGAAAGTGAAGTTGTTGAATTAACTTCAATGGGTTTAGGAAATTAGGACTCAAAAAATGAATATGAATGAAGTCGTGAAACAAAAAGATCAATGAACTGTCTTGTAAAATTCTTAGAAGGAAATTGAAGTGAAATTAAAGTGTTGGAACAAAGAGGTGACAGAACTTTGTTTGGTGGAATAATGGAGTGGCAGGTCAAAATAGTGGGCTTAAGTATATATGTCAAGCTGACACAGTAGACTGTTTTATTACTCAGTGGAGCTATGGCCTTTCATGTGAAAAACAATTAATTAAATGAAATAGAGAAAATTAATTAACAGAAATTGGGAGAGAAATTGGGCCTACATGAAATGTGTAAAGCAGCTAATTAATAAAAGCAGAGTTTAATAGGATTCAAACACAGGCTAGAGATAATTAGGTTATGATAGCATGTTTATTTAACATTGTTTCCAAAAGCTTTGAGCTATTGGTACATGATCTGACATTGTATATCAAGCTAACAAATATACAGTTTTGATGGAGGTCCTTGACCGTCTCTTCAATAATTTTGATCTCAGTGTTGATCTGTATACTCCTATCTGTTACGCATGTGTAACCTTCTTCTCTAGTGGGCTTGTGGTACTCAAATGTGCGAGCAATTTGTATTGGTGTTGCCAGTTAAGTAGAACTAACTTGTTTCTTTCTGCTTATGCTGTAACTTTTAGGTTACGATCCAAAAGCTTAACTCTTCGAAATGGGCCTAATTATGTATGTCAAGCTAGCATAATAGATAGTTGACAGTTTTAACAGTAAAGTAGCAATTTTTATGCTTGGTAATATATTTTTTTCTAAGATCTAGTGCTCGTATTTTCATTTACAGAATGGTTGGCATTTATTGGTGCAAGAGCAGACCCTGGCCTTCCTGGTTCACCTTTTCCCATCAGCTTCAAGAGAAGTGTTTCTGAGTCATCTCCAATGGAGCTAATGAATGTGTCCGTTTATTCATGTTCTGACACTTCATTGGGCTGTTCATGTGGTGATTGCCCATTATCTCCTGCATGTTCTAATCCTGAACCTCCATCTCCATCTGAAAAAGAGTCTTGCTCAATCAGAATTGGATCTCTTAAGGTTGGAGTTGATGCGATATAGATAAGTTTAAATGATCTTTTTAATCAGTTCATAGGTTTGAGTATATTTCACCTGTTTGGTTCTTAATTGATGTCACAAAGCTATCAGTTTTCTGTTGAGGCATAAGCCTTTTGGTACTTGTTAACAACCTTGGTGCTCCTGATTGATGAATGCAGATTAGATGCATTGAATTAGCAGTGGCCATTCTGTATATAATTCTGGTCTCTGCATTCTTTGGATGGGGTTTGTTTCATCGGACATCAGAAAGGAGGAGACCCACGGCTAGCATGGAACCACTTTTGAATGTCATGCATGATGACTTCGACTCTGATAATCTGCAGAAGGATGAGAGCCATATCACAGAAGTAAATTAACTTTCTACTTTTATTTTCAGGATACCATCATCATCATCATTATTATTACTACTATTATTATTATTAGTAATCCCTTCCAGATATGGTCAATTAGGATTATAAATTATGTGGTGTCTTTTTGTAGCAATTCATGATTTCAAGATGGTATTTGTGCTTTATTTTTCTTCTCAAATCACATATCATATGAAACTCTTGCAAACTTCATGGGCCTTCCCACCTCCACTTATGTGCTATATATTTCTTGTTTAATTCTGTTTTTCATTAACTTACTCCTATATAGGTATAATTGTGCCTTCTATATTTTATTTGCTGTTCTTTAGGCCTCTAGTGTATGATTTTGCTTCTGAAATTTTGTTGTAGTTGGGTATTTCATGTCCCATCTTGGGTATTTAGTCTATAATTTCTAAATTTTATGACCTATACTGTAGTTAAAACTTTTGAAACTTATGAATGAATAGCCAGTGAATTCAACATGGTGGTAAATTACTTGAGTTCAAATGTTTGGTGAGCTAAAACATCCTGTATAAGGCTCTAGGTTGTACGAATTTGTATAAACTTGGGATTGGGATGCTAAAATATAGTGCCACACTTTAGGTTGCATGTGGTTTGTCTATGGTTGTTGAAATTCCGTATTGGCTATAAACTGCACTTTGGTATGTTATATAAGTAAGCTTGGAATCTGAAAGGTTACCTTTTGCTAGGCTTTTGGGTGAAGCTTGGTGGGTAGTAATACAAGCTTAATATGAGCTAATACATTCAATTCTTTTAGTACATTGGTGCTGTGTAACTTAATCTCAGCAAATACATGGATTGATAATAATGGCTAAATTAAAATTAATGATTACAATAGGACCTGTAGTATTAGCAGTATTACAGACATTAATAATTATATCAATAATAGTAATATTAAATTTCATCATTATTATGTGAGATTTTTATTTTTAATATAATAACTTAAATAATATCATATAAACTTTAAAAAAATAAATAAATAAAAAAAATATTTATTGTATAGTATGTTTATGTAACAAGCACAATATAGCTAATCTGGAGTCTTAATCTGATCCAGTATTGTACATAGCATGATTGATGGTACAAGATACTATAAAACAGCGTTGTACCATATGGTATGGCCCAATAGAAGCAATAAAGTATAACCAACATGCCAAACAAACCCTGAGATTATGTCGATATAGAGGACAGAATCATGGCTTTTGCCTTATTTCTATTGACCCTATTTTAAGGATTTGGGTTCAAGTCGTAGGTGTCTGGGTGGTTTTGTACCAATTCATCATGAAACACAATTGTCAAAACATCAAGCATCTGGTATAGCAATATAAGTAGGCAGCTGCTTTGTTTGGTGACTGTATTAATTATTTGCTGAAGGCTTTTAAATTACATGAAGGAGTTATTTTAAGTCCAGCATAACTGACTCAAGATATGTTTATGTTGGTAAATACTCTAAATATTTGCTTATGTTCATTTCTGGAATAGTTTCTAAGTTATTTTTAAGTCTTTCCCTTTTTTGTTTTAATTATTACAGGTGCCTGATTTGCTACCTTCATTTAATAAATGGATCCAACTGTCTGTAGTTCAAGGATACATTTCAAACTTTTTCAGGTTAGAAACTGTCAAGTTGCTTTACTTTGTATCCTGTATAAACTTTATAAATTATTACTTATTTATTTGTTTATTTTTATTTTGCATCAGGACTTATGGGAAGTGGGTTGCTAGAAATCCCACTCTCGTGCTTTGTTCCTCGTTGGCGATTGTTCTTGTGCTTTGTCTAGGTCTAGTTTTTTTCAAGGTGGAGACACGGCCTGAAAAGGTATCATAATCTCTGATACTTTCTTGCGGCATGGAAAAAGTTTTTGTTGTAACAAACTGGCAAATGTTTTCATTTGGATCAGAACAAGATTTGTTCTTGTGATCTCTTTTTCCTTGTTTTGGCAACACTTGTCGGTAGTTTGTTAAATGAAATTCATCAATTCTATGTTCTTCTCTTCTCAGTCTCTCTCATGAGTCCATGACAGTTCATTATGCTTGCACATTTTGAGCCAAAAGATTCTAAGACCCAATCTAGTTGGTACTGTTGGATTAAATGTGTGGTTTTCACCTCCAAAAATGAAATCTTTTATTTCCTTCCCATCTATTTGCTCCCTGAAATAGTTTTCCTTGTCGTAAAATATAATAATTCAAGCTTAGAAACATTCATATTGTTTGGTTTATAATTTGCATCATCTACATTTTATGCTATATGCCTACACCGTACACTTATATATGTGCATGCATGTTCCCATGCACATGCCCAAGGTTGGATGAAAGGTCTTTCAATAGTTTTATGTAATATATAGGGAGGTAGAAGCATAACCAAACAAGGATACTGCGATATTTTTCTTAAATCTTTATCTTTTTTATTTTCTTGTTTTGCCCTCTTGGTTATTGTAATGAAATTTTCTTAATAAAGAAGCTTTGATTGATTGAGGACTATGGTGCCTACTAAATTATAGATGTTTAGTTATTATCAATCCTAAAAGCTTAAGCAATTAGGAAGTGGAACAAGTATGTCTATTAAGCTAATGTATCACATACTAATATCTCTCTCATGAGTAGGCTTGCAGGATTGGTAGAAACGAGTTGGCGCCTTATAGATGTTTATTACTATAGATTCCAAAAGCTTAAGCTATTAGGAAGTGGGATCAACTACGGCTATCAAGATAAAATACAGATATCCTAATATTCTCTTGCATGTGAACCCCCACATAATAACCATAACAATTTTTTGTCTTACGAACTTCACAAAGAGTAAGTGGAAATGGAGTCACCAGGGTTTGAACACAGGAGACAGGACCATAAAGACAACTTGAACTCATACCATTTTGTGTCACCATCACTCCCAGAGCTTAAGCTATTAGGAAGTTGACACAGCTACGCATGTCAACTTAATATGAGGATGCACATACTAATAATAGAATTGAGTGAAAAATTGATATACTAAAGGGTATCTCAAGAAACTTATATTGTGAAATTTATTTATGATAATCTGTACTACTATATGTTGATAACTTGTTGTTTATACAAGTTTTGCTCCTTTAACAGAAAAAAAACAGCAACTTCTATGTTATGTGGGCTTGCTAAGTTACAGAATGCTGGTTGATTCTAACTTTCATGTCTTTTTGCTGCTCATTTGGAGAAATGAATTTGCTGAGGTTTTATCTATACTGTTGCAGCTGTGGGTAGGTCAAGGGAGTAGGGCAGCGGAAGAGAAACATTTTTTTGACAGTCATCTTGCCCCCTTCTATAGAATTGAACAGGTATCAGTATTATTTTTAACTTTTAAGGTGTTAGTTTCTTAACCTATGATCTTATGGGACTCTCCCTGTATAACTAGCTGATATCTATGTTTTTCCAAGGGGAAAGAGTTCTTTTCTTTATCTTTTCTTTCGTGGTTAAATAACTAATTCGCTTTTGATTGTTTTTAATTAGAAATATGTCATTGGTTGCTGATAAATTCATAAGTTTTATAAATGTCCCTTTTTTTTTTTCTCTCTCCTCTATATGTGTTTTTGAGGATTCCTTGTCCTCTCATATACCCCTTCATCGACTTCCTTTCAATAAAAGGTTGTTTCTTAGATATTTGAATGTTTCCATGATTTGGGGAAATATGGATATTGAATCTTGGTTTTCTGTGTGATTTGCAATTATTCTGTTCTTTTTTTTTATTTTTTATTTTTTCTTTTTCAAAATCATTCACACTCGTCTTCATGTGATATGTGTTCTTGAAATTTTATGAAAATTTATGACATATCAATTGGTATTTTCTTTCAGCTCATAGTAGCAACCATTCCTGATTCTAAGAATGGCAATCGGCCCGGTATTCTTACAGATGATAATATTCTGTTACTTTTTGATATGCAGAAGAAGGTATCATCAAGTGCATGGTGTTGCTTCTCAATAATCATCTAGTTCTTATCTAAATTCTTGTTTTTAGTATCTTGTATCTGTATTTACACAATTTACTCAATCATGACAGGTTGATAAAATTAGGGCAAATTATTCTGGCTCAGTGGTATCTCTAACTGACATTTGCTTAAAACCTCTTGGGGAGGATTGTGCTACTCAAAGCATTTTGCAGGTTTGTGTTATTCTTTTTGTAACTTTGTACATGGTGGAATGTATTTTTGTTTGTCGTGTTAAATGTTAAACACGGTTGGATAACAGACAAGGCTTAGAGCAATACTTTTCCTACTGGTTTTGCTAATGTGATTTTGGAAATAACATGTAATGCCCTCAAAATTAAGTCATTAGGTTCAAATTATAGTATCTACTTTTTAAGTTTTGACACATTCATTTTGTTTACCTTCTCTTGTTGATAGTATTTTCAAATGGACCCTGATAATTTAGACAACTATGGAGGAGTAGAACATGCAGAGTATTGTTTTCAGGTAATTCTGCTAACCACATTGTTTTTACTATCTAGATGCTGGTTGTTTGAAAACTAATAGATTCTTTTTCGATTTTTTCATATCTAATATCTATACATCCAACTCATTCTGCAGTTCAGTTTTCAAAGAAGGCATTTTCTTATAGTGGTAAATTATGTATTAAAAGATGACACAATTCTTTAGACGTCATTGACTGCAATTGTAATGACTGACCAACTTGGCATGTGCCTGTGTACGTGGAGAAATATAAGGAGAATAAAACAACATCCCTAACAAAAGTAGGAGCATATGCCTATCAGAAACTTCTTCCCTAAGCAAAACCACACATACCTTCATAACTCTTTGATGATCGATTGTTGATGCATAGTTTCATAAATAGTTAGAAACCTCCAAAAAGAAATTAGAAAAGGACTAGAACTGTGCAAGCTTGAGGACTATAGTATACAGGAGAATTTGTATCAGCTACTCGAACTATTTAGGGCTAATCACTGTCTTCTGCAGCTGTCATCAGGATAGGATAACTAGGTGAGAGCAGACTTATTGAGGTTTACAATGGAAAAAAATGCTAAAGTTGCTGTCTGGATGTAAAAGAAAGTAGGTTTATCTTGTAGACCACGTTGGTCACAGACTAGGCGTTAGTATGGTACTAAACTTCTGCTTAAGAGAGCCTAAGAATCTAATAACATTTAGCTAGCACACTTTTGGGTGAGTCTTTGTGGGTCGTTATATAGGATTTGGTTAGATGTGGTGGCAGCAAGTGAAGGAGCAGGATTTGACCTTGGGTTTGTGGACTGCAGATCAGGTTGCAGCAGGATGGATATATAATATTATCAAAAAAGTTACCAGGTTTGCACAAAATAGACTAGCTGTAGAAACCAGGATGGATTCTGCAGAACATAACACAGCTCCGGATGCAGTCCACTTGCAGAAATATAGATGAACTTTGGTTCTGTCCACAGATCTAGAGATAGGATAGGAAGTAGGTGAAGAATCAAATATGCAACTATGAGGTACAGGATGTTAGGATTAAGTTGATAGGTTAGGAAAGTTGGCTGGAGGTTGGTGGGCAGCTGAAACCTACAGAAATAATGCATCATGCTGTGTTTTTTCAGAATGGAGGATTTTTATAAACATCAAGCACTAGACACAGAATCAGGTAGAGCGGTCATATGAACATCAAAATTTCACCATCCCAGCAGTGTGAAGAAATTGTGAAATTTGGGCATAAACAGGAGCAGGGACGATGGCTGGCAGCTAGGTTCTTTATTTATTTAGTTGTTTTATTTTTATATTTATTTATTTGTTTATTTTTTTCTTTTGGAAGCTAGGGCTTTTTAGGATGGCTGCAAAGGCATGAAAACAGATCCTAGTTTCTATTGCTTTGTACCAAATTCTAGAACAAAGGGAGAAAAAATCGAAGAAAGAGACCAGTACTCCATTAGCGGTTTCACAGATTTATACTTATAGGTTTGACAATAAAATTACAAATATGCAGCTTATAAATAGTAGTAACACAATTAATGCTTTTAATGTATACAAATGGAAGCATGCTTGTGCTTTTGTTTCCACATGTTTTCCTTTAGGAAAATTATAATGTTTGAACAGCAAAAAGGCAAAAAGGGGAGGGGGGGAAGAAAAAAAAAGAAAAAAAAAAAAGGCATTTTTAAAGAATATTTTCTAAAAACAATAGGAAGC
The DNA here is from genome assembly GCF_031755915.1 of Ziziphus jujuba. NCBI lineage: Eukaryota > Viridiplantae > Streptophyta > Magnoliopsida > Rosales > Rhamnaceae > Ziziphus > Ziziphus jujuba. Next base: position 20,018,960 of record NC_083387.1, read on the forward strand.
ACACTGTAAAATGTGTACTTATCTGTGGTGTGTCTAAATCTTATTATTGTTGCATTATCATTTTATTTTAGTTTTTACTTGAGTATTGAATAATTATTTGGGTGCCCTGCATATTCCTACCTACAGCATTATAGTACTGCAGAGACATGTATGAGTGCATCTAAGGCTCCGCTTGAACCAGTCACTGCCTTGGGAGGATTTTCTGGAAGCAATTATTCAGAGGTAAAATAATCATCCCTTGTCCAGTTTTTTTTTTTTTTTTTTTTTTTTTAAATTTTTTATTTTTTTATTTTTTTCTCCTCTCTTTGTATGTATATATTAATGCTATGATGATTCTTGAATTTCAGGCTTCAGCATTTATTATCACCTACCCAGTTAATAATGCGGTAGACGAAGGAGGCAATGAGAATGGGAAGTCACTGGCTTGGGAAATGGAATTTATCAAGTTAGCAAAGGTTTGAACACTGTACATCTTTTCTTATTTATGATTGTTTTTGTACATCTTGTCCATGACCATTTTTCGATTATATACAATACTTGATGCAGTTTGTGTCGTCCAATTCCTTTTGGTTATGCCTTTGAACTCCCTTGTCATTGTCTACTTGATGAATATTGTGTTGCTGATTGTGTATTGTTAAGTTACCCCTATTCTCTAAAGCTTAAAATGTTAGGGTGTGGGTTCAATTATGTATGTTAAGCTTACATAATAGAGAATAAATAGTTTTAAGATTCCCCTCATGTGTAGGCCTGCCCACTAACAGAAAGAAAATAATTCGGCAATTAACAGAGGGCAAAAGTTCGGTTACATGTGTGGAATCATGATTAATAGAAATGGGGCCCTTTATGTATGATGTTAAGTTCATACAGATGTAGTAGACTGTTGGTAATTTGTATAAGTTTCTTGGATGTACGTCGAGCCAATTAATTTCTTTATTTTGTACAAGTATATTGGATACTGCAGAGTCTTAAGAAATATTTTGGAAATTAGTTTGTAAATTGAAAAATTCCTTAGGATCAGTTTTATTTCCATTTTGTGTAATCTTCAAATTCTATATATCTATATATATGTTCATTCATTAATCAAGAACTTGGGGAAGGTTTCTCCCATATGTTTCTACTTCTTATTAAGATGATAACCCTCTTTGGTAAATTTGATTGGTCAAAGATGCCTGCAATTAGCGTGGAAGAGACTTCAAGGATCTCAATGGAGCAATATAGTTGTTTGGTTAATATTTCATTTAAAATTATAAATATTATCTTGCATTTTGAAGCAATGGTATTCTAAGATTTCCCCATCTTTCTCTGTCAAAACACTTCATGCTCCTTTACATGTATCATAATAATTTATGAGTATGATTCTTTGCATACATGCTTGTCTTTTGCACATTTTTATATTGTTTGCAAATTGTGACTACATGCTTTGCATATGATCATGCTTCGTCTTTTATTTATCGAAGACTATAAATAAATAATTAATTATTTAATTCTTTAATTGTTCAGTTGTTGTAAAAATTTATGCACTTTGAAATTGATGACAGGAGGAGCTGCTGCCTATGGTGCAATCTAGCAATCTTACTCTTTCATTTTCATCGGAGAGCTCGATTGAGGAAGAGTTGAAAAGAGAGAGTACTGCAGATGTTATAACAATAGTTGTATGTCAGTTAGACATTTGAACGCATATGAATAGCATATTAATCATTTGCTTTCCACTAGCGAACTAAACTGCTTGACCGTTTTAACACATGTTATCGATACTAGTGTATCTCTTTACTTATATTCCTCTTTCATGTTTGACACTATATCAGGTAAGCTACCTGGTGATGTTTGCTTATGTATCAGTTACCTTGGGAGATGCACCTCAGTTATCTTCTTTCTACCTGTCATCCAAGGTACGATGTTATTCTGACTTTAAGTTAATGCTTAACTTGTATGTGTGACAATCTTTTAAAAAAAGTGCCTCTCAAGGAGTGTCACAGGTTAGTTGTTAAAATGTAGGCTTAGAACCAGAAAGCCGAGACATAACCCTTGGGAACTTTGGATGCCTTCTGTACTGAAGCATAAGCTTCTTCTTCTTCTTCTTCTGCTTCTCTTATTATTTTATATTTATTTTTTTATAAGAGTTACTGGCCTTCCTCACTACCCTTCCTCACTACATCGTACATTGCACATTGAACTGCTACTGTCATGAGGTACATGGTGTACAGTGGGTGAAGAGAAAAAGGAAAGCAGTGTGAAAAGGAATCTGCGAGTGAAGTGGAAGAGCAAAAGTGATTGAGAAGTGTAGAATAGGTGTGTGGATTAAATTGGAAGGAAAAGAAGTTGTGCACCCTAAAAATATGTTACAGGATAATTTCACCATGGTCCTAGATGTTTTTAGATCATCTGTAAAGTTCCAGATAATTTCATGCATGTATGAAGTCTAGGTATGTAATAGTATGAATCCTAATATGTAGCTAATTATCTAAGCATCAATGGAATTTGTAGTTACCTTTGTTGTCCAATTGAAAAACCATGAGGAGAGTGGAAGGATGTTGATAGCTGGTTTGTATGGAAAATAAAAAGACGAACTTGTAAAGGCTTCGACAAAACAACTGGATATGTGATAAACACAACTAGTTATCTTAGCAACTGTTTCGCTAGAAAATTTCGTGCTTATGAATCTTAATCTCCCTGATACTTCTCCATTAATATCAGCTTATGATGTGATGAATACTTTGTTTAACACCTTACTGTCTTGTTGAGTTATGTCCTTTTCTCATTTTAGAGAATGAGTTATGATGAAGTTAGTATAGAACACATACATGTATGCTGGTATTTATTTATTTTCATGTATGCAAGCGTATATGCCATATTTATCTATGTCCCTCCCTTATTTCGTTCTATTAGTGTGTTTTGTTTTATTGCTATTTTAGGTTTTCAGATGCTTAGACATGAGTACTTTGTGCTACTCATTTTTTTTTTAATGGTTTCCAGGTGCTGCTTGGTCTTTCAGGAGTTGTACTTGTCATACTTTCGGTCCTTGGATCTGCAGGATTTTTCAGTGCCATTGGAGTTAAATCTACATTAATCATAATGGAAGTTATTCCTTTCCTGGTTCTGGCTGTAAGTTAATTTAAGTTTTGAATGCTAGTGTTACCAATGTTTTAATTGGGTTGTTCACTTGTTGAATTTAGGTGGCATCATTGTACAATGAGATGTATCCCAAGTTCCTATTTTCTCTTAATTTGCTACTTGAGTTATATTTTGATGAATGAATCAGAGCAAACTGGTTCTAGCTAAATATTAACCTTTATAGCTTTATACACAATTAATAATATGAATGTGCATAAGCTATTTTATTTTACATGCATCTCATTAATAAATTGATGCTATGCGTCAAATGTTTCCAAATTCACTCATATTCGTTGCGCACCATACTTATCTACTCTGGAATTAATAACTGTTATTGTCCTCCTTGTAAGAATTGTCACTTATCTAGAAATGATAAAATACAGCAATGAAAATGTATAATTACTGCTGAGCCATATATCTCTGATTAGAGTTGTACACTTGAAGATTTGTTTTTTACTTATTTAATTTATTTATTTTTTAAAGTTCTTGGTAAAGTAAGGAAACTTCTCTGTCTTTCCTTATCCATTTTTCCTATCATATTTACTTTTAATAACTTCCATTTTCTTTCTTTTTTCCCCTAAACCTAGAGTTGGTAGTTTCTCCACTTCATGATTCTTTGGAACTAAAATGTATTTGTATATTATTTTATTTTTTCAGTTTCCCTTTTCAATATATTTTCATATATGTCCTTTTAATTGATAAAATTAAAAAAAAAAAAAAAATTGCTAAGTGGAATGCACATTTGCGGTTAATTCTTCTCCATCTAAACACTATTCAGAGTTATGTTCAACCTCAGTCCATGTCTTTTGAATGGGAGTACAGATTTTGTCCCGTGCTTTGTGATAATTGTTTTTTCTTATTTCTTTGCCATCAGCAACACATGATTGTTTTATTGTTTATTTACGCAATATATATATATATATACACGTATATATTTTAATATTTTTGGTTATTTAGGTTGGTGTAGATAATATGTGTATACTGGTACATGCTGTGAAAAGACAATCCTTGGAGTTACCTATAGAAGAAAAAATAAGCAATGCACTAGTTGAAGTTGGGCCATCCATAACACTAGCTAGTTTGTCTGAGATTCTGGCATTTGCAGTTGGAAGCTTCATTCCTATGCCAGCTTGCCGAGTCTTCTCCATGTTTGCAGGTCAATAAATGCTTTCACTTCAGATACAATTTATGTTGGAATTCTGCTTTGCTTTAATGTTTTTCGGTCTTTTTACTTGTTGGGTGTTTTTTTATTGATAGCTTTGGCTGTGCTATTGGACTTCATTCTACAAGTTACTGCTTTTGTTGCGCTTATAGTTTTTGACCTTTTAAGAGCTGAGGATAACAGGATTGATTGTTTTCCGTGCATAAAAATTCCTATATCTACGGAGCCAAATGAAGGTATTCTTAAACATAATGTGCATACATAATTCCTTACACTATGGTATACATTTTGGTATCCAGTTTATATATAAATACATTTCTTATCTTATCTGTATATTGGTATGATTTCTTATTAAAATCGAATTGTAGGAATCAATCAGAGAAGAGCTGGATTGCTGGCCCGATACATGAAGGTAGGTTTTTGAATTGAATGGAAAATTATGTTTTAGGAGACATCTCTAAATTTGTTGATGTTGCCAAAACCCGACTGTTTATCAATTGGATGGCAACTGTATAGTCTTTTTTAATATCTTGCATGCTGATAATTTCGTAAGAATAAACTTGGATATCTTCAATATCTGTTGCCTCCAAATAACTCTCTTTTGGTGCTTCATTTTAGGAGGTTCATGCACCCGTTCTTGGGATTTGGGCAGTAAAAATGGTTGTCCTTGCTGTCTTTTCTGCTTTTACTCTAGCAAGCATTGTGAGTTGCTCATTGGCTACATACTTCCCTCTTTACAATCTAGTTTTCTAGTTTTCTATTATTATTATTAAAAGAAAGAATCTAGTTTACAAATTTCCAGCATTTATTTAAAATTCTTTACAGGCATTATGTACTAGGATTGAACCTGGTTTGGAGCAAAAGATTGCTCTTCCGAGGGACTCTTACCTCCAGGTTCCCCATTGTTTTATTGTAATTTTGTACTATTAAGTTCTAAATTCTTTTCTTACTTTCCTATCACTAACATTTTCTGTGTCAGGGATATTTCAATAATATCTCAGACTATCTCAGAATTGGACCACCATTATATTTTGTGGTTAAGGATTACAACTACAGGTATCTGCTGAAATGATGTTTATTGCCATTTATTTATTTGGTTATATGATATATGAAATTCTACTGTTAATAAAATTCCACATGTTGACAGTTAAGCTTTTCACTTCACTATAGGTGTTAATATTATATGTCAAATTCTGTTGTAAATAAAGTTGCCATCTTGACTTTTAAGCTTTTCACTTTGTTATTAGTTTATTTGGAGTAATAATTTGCGTTGCCATCTGGTTTGGCGGTTTTGTAGCTTGGAATCAAGACATACGAACAAGTTATGCTCCATCAGCCAATGTGATTCTAACTCTCTCTTAAATGAGGTAATAGATTGGATCAGTTCCACTTCTTGCTTTTAGATGAAAACTTTTCACTATAACCTGTTAAAACATAAAATAATCTTGCATTTAAGTTACATGTAGATTATACTAGAGATCCATAATTGCTGCATCTCTGTAGTATGATTTCTTCTACCTTGTATTGTTTGATTGCTTATTTGGCATGTGTATACTGTTCTGTCAGTTTGTCTTTATGATTGATGTGCTGTTAATGTGAAACGTGCCTGCGGAGCTGAATTAAAATTTTCATGTACGTCACAGGCTGGAACTATTTTTTACCCCCTCAATATGTGTTATTTCATATATTTTTATGTTCTGCTGCAGATATCAAGAGCATCGTTAACACCAGAATCAAGCCATATTGCTAAGCCAGCTGCCTCTTGGCTCGATGATTTTCTTGTATGGCTGTCACCAGAGGCTTTTGGTTGCTGTCGAAAGTTTATAAATGGCTCTTACTGTCCACCTGATGATCAGGTTGTTTCAATGACCTTCTCTTTTATTTTTATTTTTTCTGCATTTGGAATTTGGAACTTGAGGGATCTTTCTTACATTGAGTGCCTGTTGCATTGGCCTAGTATAAATAGCTGCTTTTACTTACTAAATATTTAAGTTTTCAGTTTGATGGAAACTTAATATGGCATAAAAGCTCTGGTTATCTTCTTTTTCTTCTTGTTTTTTTTTTAACTGCACAATAGAAAAGTTTATTTATTTGTTTATTATTATTATTTTTTTTGCAGAGTTTCCATGTATTTTCCATTTTTTATACAAACTTTCCTTAAGTTTTCACTTTCTTTGCAACTTTCTCCCTTTTTAGCATAAAATATAAAAGTTGATTCATTTTTTAAGAAAGAAAAAAAGTAGCCAAACTAATAATATGCACCATTTCAAGGATTTAAACTAAAGTAACTAGCGTTTCCAGTGATAAAATTTCTGGCATTGGGTTGTTGATGTCAAATTTTCTAAGTCTCCAATTATATTATGTTAATACAGAATGAAATCAAGCATCTTATTACTTGGATTTTTTCATCTTCTCGGTTATAAATTTTGTCTCAATCTTATATTTTATGTAAAAGGGAGAATTTGCCAAAAAAAGGCAAAAAAAAAAAAAAAAAAAAAAAAAAAAAAAAAAAAAAAAAAAGAGAAGAAGAAAAGGAAAGAAGAAATTCAAAGGGAATTGTGTAAAAGGTGAAAATACAATGGTGAGTCTGAATGGTCCATTCCTATCTATATAGGGTGAACTTATATGTAGGAGGGGAAGTATTAAGTTTTTTTGTGTTGGGTGTATATATATATATATATATACACACACACATTGTCAGAACCTGGATTTAATTTATAAAAGTTGGGTTTATTGGTAACTTAATTATGGTGGACATTGTAAACTTCCTAGGTTATGAACTACATATGCAAATGCTAATGCTCATAAACACTTATCTTATGCACTTTTATATCGTTAGATTCCTATGCACATAGATATATTTTTATATGCACATCTATTAAGTGCCTTCTTACTTCTCGCTGAAAATAGTTTATGGATGGACTATAGAGAAAAATATGTTTGCATGTAGATTTAACTTGCAAAAATCTCTTTCAGCATTTTTACATTGATCATTTATGTGTGAATGCACGAGTTACAATTTCATATGAAAGGTTATAAATGTCATGCTTGCATTGATCTGCCATAAGTTCTTGATGTATGTTTCTTACATTAACTGGTGAGATGCTTTGATATTTTCTTTCATTTTCCATTTACTATATATATATATATATATATATATATATTCTTAGATTACTGAAGGAGATTCTTTCTTTTTCTCTAGCCACCTTGCTGTGAACCTGATGAGGGATCTTGTGGCTTAGGTGGAGTATGTGCAGATTGTACAACTGTAATGCCCTTATTCTCTATTCAACGGAAATGTTTTAAAGCTCTGTTTTTACCATATGCAATTTGTTACATTCTATTTTGTGTGCTAAATAGTACTTAAGGCAATTAGGACTTTTTTTCTTTTGGTCTAGAAAGAGGACCTGCTTCTAACATTTTAAATTGGTAGCAGTGCTTTCGCCACTCAGATTTGGTTAATGATCGCCCATCTACAACCCAGTTTATGGAGAAGCTTCCATGGTTCCTCAATGCATTGCCATCAGCTGATTGTGCAAAAGCTGGCCATGGGGCTTATACCAATAGTGTCGATCTGAATGGTCTGTAAGATTAGCAGTCTCCTCTTTATATCTATGTGCAAAATAAGACCGATCTTATATTTGTCATTGTGCATGCTGTGATTAAAATTCTATGAGCTTCCAAAATTTGCTTCCTCAGGTTATGAGAGTGGAGTTATAAAAGCATCTGAATTCCGTACTTATCACACACCACTAAATGAACAGGTATGGAAATGTATTAACTGATACTAGAATTCTATTGATAATTTCTGAGCACAAATTATGCTGAGATTCTTGTGTTTTTTTTGACTTTCATATTGTCAGGGTGACTATGTCAACTCATTGCGAGCTGCAAGGGAGTTCAGCTCAAGAGTTTCTGATTCTTTGAAGGTTTATTTCGTCAACCAGTGCTATTGCCGTCATTTTTAACTGGGATTTTAACCTTCCAAAGTGCTCAGGCTGTGTAGGCATAACATGTTTTTGCTTGGGTGACTAGTTAGTGTTCAAATGATATATAAGTTGCAACTGAATTTTTACAAATCAAGCCGTAGAGTGGTTGAGCCAATTTCTTTTCAATTGAGTTGAGACTTGAAAATTCCATTTCGAATGCACTAGAGCTAGTCACTTCTCTTATCTTGTGCACGAACTTTAACTGCATACTCCCTGCTTAGACTGGAAGAAACTAGGACCAGTGTAGATCCGTTTTTCTTCTTTGACAATTTATCCTGTGATGTTTCTTAACCATTTGAGCATGTTGGTGAAGAGAAATTCTCATTAACGTAAAGAAATACAACCCTAATATTTATGCTAGAGTAGCCAGTCCACTATTCTAGGAAATAAGAGGAGAATCCCACAAAGATAGGAATCTCAACAAACTAGGAAAGTAACTAATTAGTAATCAGTCAATAACTGATCCTATTTATTAGGAAACTAAATAATAAATCCTAATCTACCAGACTACAAAATAAACACTTTCCTGTTGTATACAAACTATTCAGCTCCTTTCTACACATTTCTTAACTAGTTTGTTCATCATGTTTCTCAGTTACAAACAACATTCTGATATAGATCCATATATTATACTTACAGTGTTTCTGTGGTGCAGATGGATGTCTTTCCATACTCGGTATTCTATATATTTTTTGAGCAATATCTAGATATATGGAGGGTTGCCTTGGTCAACATTGCCTTAGCACTGGGTTGGTATTCTTAAACATCAAACTAACAGTACTTTATAAGTGTACGTATGTATATATATATATATATATATAGATTTGGAGATGTGTGCATATCCAAGCTATATGTACATGTGGGTGTGGGACAATGGCTATGTACTATGAAGCTATCCTTCATACCTTAACGCTGTTTTCCATTTGTCATTCTTGTTGGACATGCTAGTTCTGTTTTAAAATGATCATGTTGTCTTTTAGGCAGGTTACTTCTTGAATGATAGTGATGGTCAAGTTGTGCGCATTCTAGTAGTTAAGTTACTTTGATCTATTGGAAGTCATCTGGTGGTTGTTTTATTCCCATGAAAGGCAACGCCTTAATGTCAGTTACATTTTCAGGAATTTTTGTGTTCTCTAGTTGTGCAAGTTTTATTACTTGTGACAGAAGAACTGGTATTGTGATGGGTGGCACTTTCTTTGTTAACATTCTTTGTTATATTATTAATAACTCGTTGACATTTATTTATTTTCTTTTTTTGGTGGCTCTCCTGTGTTTCAGGTGCTATATTTATTGTTTGCCTGCTTATAACTTCCAGGTGTGAATTCTTGTTGAACTTGGCTTTTATACCTGCCTGTTTAGACTAAGTATCTATATTGGAAGTCGGTATTTTTTCCCCTTCTGAAAGTTGTATTGTATTTATTTGTTTGTGGCAGTTTATGGAGTACAGCAATCATTTTACTCAATCTGGCAATGATTGTTGTGGATCTCATGGTATAAGTTTTGTTTTTATTTATATATGTACAATGGATAAATCTTTCATTCCTGTCATATTTATTATGTGACTTTATGTGCCTTCTTTTGTTGTTAATTATTCTATAAAATTGCTTATTTTTTGTTTCAACCATTTATTAACCTTTCTCACCTGTTCAAAGAGGAACTAACTTGCTTAATTGGATTCAAAGAGGAACTAACTTGCTTAATTGGACTTTTCAGGGTGTAATGGCGATTCTGGACATCCAGCTGAACGCAGTCTCTGTTGTGAACCTTATAATGTCTATAGGGATTGCTGTTGAGTTCTGTGTGCATATCACTCATGCTTATTTGGTTCGTATTAACACAATTTGTACTGTTTTTTGACGCTCAATTTCATTGATTTTGTTCTTGGAGGAGGCAATGGTCATTTTCTGGTGGGGTGGTGCATTCTTTTCTGGAAAAGGAATAAGTAAATAAATAATTTAACTCTATATTGTTGATCATGCCTATCAAACTGGTTGTGTTGTTGATCTCATTAATTATATTGGGGGAAAACATTCTCTATTTAAGCTTGAGATATCCTGTGAAGTCCTTTAATGTCATTTGGCCATTGGCAACATCCTAGTAGCAAATTGTACTGGGTTCTCATAATTTGTTACTATTTAACTGACTACGTGACACTCTTGTAGGTAACTCATGGGGATAGAAGCCATCGTGTGAAAGAAGCTCTAAGTACCATGGGAGCATCTGTCTTCAGGTTAACTATGATAATCATTGTTTCTTCTAACTTTTAGTTGTGAATGGTGATAATATTCGAACTTGGTAGAACTTCATGGTGGAGCTGAATCTGCTTCTGAGTGGGAAGTGCCTTATATTGATAAAGAATGCAAAATGAATAAAAAAAATGTTTCATTCATTTTGAGTATAATAATCATGCCTGAAGAAAGAATGCAAATGATAAGACGAATTACATGTGTAAAGTAATATGTATGGACATGTATACAACTGGTCACTTAAAAAGAATTATATATACAGTTCAGCATTCATCAAGTATGGATGATGCTCAGGGAAGAACTGGGTCTTAGCATGGATTCGTTAGTGATCGGAAAGGTGTTTAGGATTGAAATTTTCTTGTCAGTTGTTACACAACCAGTTATCCTAAAATTAAGCTTAAGATGTTAAGAGAACTTTGGCTTTCATTTCTGGAAACATTGTTAATTTCTTTGGGTAGAGCAGTGAATGTCATCATGAATGCTTTAGTAACAATTTCTACCTTGTTCTTGGTATTTTTTAATCTATATTTCACTTGTTTTGGCAGTGGAATCACTCTTACAAAGCTAGTTGGTGTGATCGTCCTTTTCTTCTCAAGATCAGAACTTTTTGTGGTCTCTGACCTCTCTTTCTCTCTCTCTCTCTCTCTCTCTCTCTCTTTTGTATTTTATTTTATTTTTTATTTTTAATTTTTTTTTTAAATGCTTCTGATATTAAGATCAAGGATTAAAAATAGTTCTTTGGCCTTGCAGGTTTATTATTTCCAAATGTACCTGGCTTTGGTTCTTATTGGGTTCTTGCATGGACTTGTATTCTTACCTGTAAGTTTATTGAATTTCCTCCAACACAACCCTTACATGACACCCTTGTATCTTTATCATGCTCCTTTAAAAACCCTGTTTTGGGGAGCTTGCTGCAAAGTTCACTTTCTATTTTTACACAATAGTTCCATTATTATTTGCTTATGTAAGATAAAACTATGGTTAATGAGGCAAAAGACTTGCTGCTAACCTCAATGGTTGTGACCTGTTACCTGTAATGGTTGCTTAATTTTTTAAGGCTATTGGATGGGAAATTTTACCATCCACTAGGGCATGGTGAAATAATCATGCAACACCTTGCTGGATGTAAACATTCCTCAAATGAATCTTATTAATTTTGTAAAATGCATGGGTTTTGTTTTTGTGGTTTGTAGGTGGTGTTGAGTTTGTTCGGTCCGCCGCCGAGAAGTGCAATAATCGTGAAAGAAGATGAATCTTCATTTCAAATGAGCTGATCGTTAGAGAGGTATGGCCATCGTTCCAGCGCAAAAAGAGTGTTTACTCTCACATTATGTACGGACACAAAAATAAAAATTGAAATGTGATTCACCACACAACACAGAAAGTTGTATGACCATGATATCTGTCCTAATTTGATATTGTACAGTCTGATAAATTTTATGTACATATTTGTCTCACTTTTACTTTTTTTTTTTTTTTATTGTTGGGTAAAGATTGTCTCACTTGTTGAATATACATATGTTTTGTTTATTTGCGTTTGTCTTAGTATGGACAAATTGAATTAAAACAAAGGTGGTTGAGATGGTAAAAAATAGAACCCTCAAAACAGTATATGAGTTTTTAAAGCAAAGCTTTTCTATAATGCTGGATTTTGATGAAGGATCTTGCCCATCTTAGTGGCAAATATTACAGTTTAATAAACTTTCTGTTTAAAAGTGTACACATGGATATGCAAAATTTTTTTTACTAATCAATGGAATCTAATTAAGTGTAGATAATAGTATTTTGTCATTCCAAATTGTAATACTCCAACGTAGGGTGTGTTGCGCAAATTATTATACATTTTACTGACTTGGAAAAAAAAAAAAAATCATTGCCACTTTGATCTATCTAAATTAGTCATGACATGTTATATGACTTAACAAATTTCTGTAAAGAACGTGTCAATTTTATAGAAAGTCCTATAAATGGCCTAGTTTGTAAAGTAATAGTAGACAATGGTATGGGGAAGTAATGTGTAAATTAGACGATTAAAATCAGGGTTTAATACATTTTCGTTCTTTGAAATATTATATATTTTATACTTTTTACGTTTTTAAATTACACTCTTCTAGCTATTGTTTTCTGTTACTATACATTTTCCCTAATTATTTTAATACTATTGTGTGAAAAATAACCAATACTCAATTTAATATAATGTAGATAATCTAAATAAAACCCTATAGTGATAATCTAGTGATAATGTCCATTCAAATAAGGTTTTGAACCTTAATTACATGAGCAATAATATAGATCATAACAATTTGGAAAAAAGTTGTAATTTTTTAATCAAATATAATAATATTCATTAAATGATCTTTAAGAATTTTTCAAATATAATTAAGTTTAAATTCTTTCTCTTAAACTTTTTCTTAATTCTTTTACTATTATATAACTAGATATAATGTAACCATTATTATAAATAATAATCAAAACTCTATTTGATATAATAATAATTACGTATTTATTTTTAAATGCTAAAGTAATTATTAATAAAAAAGTAAGATGAATAATATTAAAAATCAATTATATTTTGATAAAAATATTTTTAAAAATTTATAATATAGTATAATAGTGCATCAAATTATTATTAAATTACCAATTATAATACAATATAATTAATTAATCTCTATTATTATTTAATTGAGGTGTCCAAAAAGTGTTTGCAACTAATAATTCAATATATCATTGATTTTGTACGAAACACATGTATTTTTATTTTTCGGATATTAATATTATTGAATGAATGAATAAATAAATATGAATATGATAAGTACACGACACAAACATGGTGTATAATAAATTTAAATTATAAGATCGTCGAATCTTCATTCATGATAGATAAACTAATTAATTAATTTAAATTATATATATGCTACTTGAATCTTGATACATCATGTCGGTATTTGAAAATTGCAAAATGAGGTTAGCATGCATATGGTTGATGAATTAAAGTAATATAGGTTTGGTTTGGCATGAGGTTTTGCATATATATATATATATATATATATAATAAATACTCCAAGATAATCTTCATCACTCTCTGTAAGTTAAAATTTAGAATTTGATCATCTAATTAAGATCATGACCATCAGCTGCCAGCACAGAGAAAGGGCACAAAACGACAACGAAAAAAGTTGGATGTTATGAAAAATATGGGAAAGTCAGTAAAATAATTAGTTTTAAATTTTATGTACTAGAAGTTTAGAATTATCTAATAATTTCCATAATATAAAATTTAAATATAATTATAGTTCAACTTTTTATCGAATTTTAATTTATTTCATTTTGAAAATGTGCAGTTTGATGTTTATACTTCTTTTTTCTTTTGAAAAGGTGAATTGTGAAATGCAAGGCCAAATATATATATATATATATATATACATATATTGCTTTTTTAACACTAATTTTTCTTTTATCATTTTTTTCTAATTTCTTATAAATTCATTTTTTAACTTTTTTTTTTCTAAAAAGACTTAATTTATTAAAAAAAAAATTGATCAAAAAGTCTCTTACCTTACGATGCCAAGGTGAGCATTAGGTGGTCAACAAAACCTTGCTCCCAAGCAAAGCGTGTTATTTCCAAACCTAGAGCTTAGGCGAACCTTCTAGAACACTAAACTTTTGTTTTGTTACGTATAGTAAAATTCGTTCAAATTTTTTTTTAAAATTTCAAATATAATTGCTTTAAAATTTTTTAACTCTTAAACTTTGTCTTAATTCATTTAGTATTATATAACTCTACATAATGTAAACATTATCATAAATGAAAACTAAAACTCTGTTTAATATACTACAAATTATTGATATATTTTTTGGACAGCGTAATTATTAATAAAAAGTAAGATCAATAATATTAAAAATCAATTTTATTTTGAAAAAAATTGTAGTATAGTTTGATCTTGTATCAAATTATTAATAGGGTAAGAAATAAAATACGACATAATTAATACATTACGTTCTTATATACTAAACTTGCCAAATGTTTAAAAAAAAAAATGTTTCAAAAATGTTTCTTTAAATAAGTAAGGCAACAAGACACATACAGGTGCAAAGTTAGTTTTTCATTATTTATTCATTTATTTATATTTTTGAATAATATAATATTATAAGAATGATGGATAGAGATAAAAAAGGGATAAAAAATCCGGATCTCCACTTATATACTGGTCCTTCTGTGTCAACTGGATTTCCATAATCTTTGGCTTATATAGTTTCTCTGTGTTACAAATATGCTTAGTATTTGTTTTTTTTGGAAATAAAAACTAACTTTGAGCCACAATGGAGCTATTTCCATCCAAACACAAGTTTCACCTAATATATAATGGCCTCACAGGCTCAAGTTTCAATATATGCTTAGTTAGTGATCATGACGTGATCAACATTACTATTAATTAATCTCTATATTACTAAATTGGGGTGTCCAAAAAGTTATCGCAATTAATTCAATATATTATTCATGATTTCTAGGAAACATATAAAGAGGATGTTCTTTTTTTTTTTTTTTTTTGTGTGTTTTTTTTAAAGACATTAATATTCTTGAATGAAATAAATAAATGTGAGTCTGCTATGTATACAATGCAAATTAACAGGTTGTATAGTGAAATTGAATTAAAGGATCGCCAAATCTCCATTCATGAGATAAACTAATTATTTAATTTAAATTATATATATACATATATGCCACTTGAATATATCTTGATATATCATATCAGGGATTTGAAAATTGCAAAATGAGATTAGCATGCATATAGAGGAATTAATGGTTGATGAATTAAAGTAATATTGGTATGGCTTGCATGAGGTTTATATAATAATTAATTCGTGTGAACGTGCATATTTGAAGGAAATATAATATATGCATATATATATATATATATATAGTACATATATGCTTGAGGATCATCTTCATCCATATATCAGTCTGTGCGTGAGTAGAATATAGAATTCGATCATCTAAGATCATGACCATCAGCAACGAGCGCAAAGCAAAGGCAAAAGAGGCCCTTGCTAACTATGAGAAAACGAAGTCGAAAGCTATCGAATATGTGGATGGCCTCAAGAATAGATGTAATTGTTCAGTGACGACGCGGTGCATTATTTACAATGCTACTGGAGACAAAATAAAATATAGTAGCTTTCAGAGCTTTATTGGTAGGCTTTACCCAGATCAACCCAAAGCACGTGGAACTGGTAATACATACATTGAAAATGGCCAATGGGATTGTTTTCTCCACATGCGCAGCAATGATACTGAAGGAACGGCCGGGGCTATTAGCTATGATATCGAGAACAAGGATGCAGCAAGATCAACAGATTTTGGATACCATGTTTGTGACGCGGTGCTTGGTTGGTCCTCTCCCATTGGACTTTACAAAAACAAGGTATATATACATTGGGTTCAGATCTTTTGCTTTTGTTTTTTTCTTTTTTTACTTCCTTCTTTTTTAACTATTATTATGACATCATTTTATTTAAAATCGTTATAAAAAAATAAAATAAACCAGTTGAAAATAAATAAACTCCTTATTATGATTATATGTAAGATTCTATCGTTGATAACACAAGAACGATGATAGAAAAATGGAGACACAAACATTCCCATCCATATACATTAATATACAGCTTATAATTATATATATAGTGATAGTCTTAATCCTAACTAACTATATAATCATATATATATATATATATGTAATATATATAGTATTAATTAATTAGCTAGCTAATTAGTTTTTGAAATTTCTAATATTATTATATAAATTATATATATATA
Organism: Ziziphus jujuba; assembly: GCF_031755915.1. Classification (NCBI taxonomy): domain Eukaryota; kingdom Viridiplantae; phylum Streptophyta; class Magnoliopsida; order Rosales; family Rhamnaceae; genus Ziziphus; species Ziziphus jujuba. Next base: position 20,035,283 of record NC_083387.1, read on the forward strand.
ATATTAGTTCTATTTACATGCAGGCCTATACTGAGATCACCAAGCCCTACCACATTAATGATAAGGATGCTTGGGATAAATTCGCGAACAGAGTGTATAATTCTTGGTACGATAAGACTGCCCATGGTCACGGATTCAAGTCCATTGTAGGAACTGGGAGGGGCTATTCTCCTCTCTTTATAGGAGTAATTACTTTGGAAGGTCTTCATTTCGATAAAGTGTAAAAGGATTAATAAACTAAGCTCCGATAGCAATGCTCGATTTGCTGCATCTTTTCGATCATGATCTTATATAATAAGGCTTCCACATAGCCAGTCATTCCTCATGGTGTGCTTGGAGGAATATTGTCCTTTTTTAATCGATTAAACTTTATCCTACCTTTGTTGTACTGTGTGAATTGTGTGTTATATTTAATAATGCTTGTTTTACAACATTCTTGTGATCTTCCTGGGTATCCTCTGTTTCTTTATGGTATGTATCTTATATGACAAGGCTTCCAAATAGCCAACCATTGCTCATGGTGTGCTTGGAGGAATATTGTCACTTTTTAATCAATTCAACTTTTCCCTTTCCATATATATCATTGTATTACATATTCTGAACTGTGTGATCAATTGTGCGTTATATTTAATATTATGTTTTACAAATTTTTATTCATCGTCCCCGGATACCCTCTTTTTCTTTTATGGTATGTGATAAATATATAATTTTGCTAAAGATTAAGAGTTAAATGTATTCTTAAAAAAAAAAAAAATAACCAAAACAAAACAAAAACAAGAAAAAAAAATGCATAAGAAGAGAATAAATGCGTAATCTGCCTAATCCAACAACTCCAAAATCCAACAACTCCATCACATATATAAATGTGTAATCTGCCTAATTACTCTCCCCCTTAATGAACCCTTTGGCATTATAGTGGAATATTTCATCTAGATTGATGAGAATCCGACTACACCCGCACAACCTACAACACGCCGGGGTGTTGGTCTTCTGCAATTGAAGACCGGACCAATTATAAGGGCACAAGCTAAGAGATTTAAGGATAAATTGGTTAGCTTCATACAATGTGTGATTAAGTCTCAAGAAGACATGACTATACCCGAAGATTTTAAGCCCGTGCTAAGCATTCAAGTTATGAAGGCAGATATGGACCTGAGAAGCTGTTTTAGTACATTTGTGGACTCCGGGCAGCAAATGATGGATTTGTTGGGCTATGATTGTGATTAAGCACACCAAGAGGCCATGAAATCATGCTAAGGTAGAAGCAAGGCTGACCAAATACATCATTTGCTTGTTTTGGCTGGTTTTGCTTGTTATGGCGCTGCAAAGGTGGTTTCTTGTAATCTAAGCGAGCTTTGATCATTCCAAAGATTGGACCAACCCATGAGTGTACAGTGGCACCCACGAGTGTTGTTTTGATTGGGCGAGAAGGGAAGAAGGAAGAGAGAGAAGGAGAATCGGCCACCATCGATTCATCATTTTCTGGCCACCACCTAGCCACATGCGCCATACCCTCAAAAAGCCCACCTGAAAACCGGCCGGCCACTCAAATTTCAAGGGCCAAATGGCCAGTGATGCACCAAGATCAAGGCATTTTTTGACGATGGTGCCGTTTGCTTCCACCGTTGATTTCTCCCAAATCAACCACCCATTTTTAACATTGTTGATCTCATTGGATTACCCATCCTCCGATCTACCTCCCCACCAAAAACCAAGGCCATTGGCCACCTGACAAGCCATCGACGGTGAGTCTCTCCAGTGGGCATGATGGCTCATCATGAAACCTCATTCTGGTGAGTTCCCGGTGATCCCACCTACCCTTTCTCGCTAATTTGACCTCCCTAAATCCAAAACCGTGGTTGGTTTCCTTCAATTAGTAATGGTTTGTGAGATCTGAGGACATTAAGTCTGAGAGCTTTCCGATGAGATTCCAGCCACCACAAACTGATCTCCTGAAGATAAGACTCAATTCTTAATCCTCATGTTGTAAGTTTCATTTTGTTATATCATTTGTGAATTTTGGATACCATTTGTATTAGCTTTCCCGAGTAACCGTGTATAATTTATCCAATTAAAATATTAATTTAATCGGTCTTGTGTGGCATTAATATTTTAAGAGCACATGTGAGTTGTGAGACAGATCCCGTTGAGGATCTTGATTGATACGCGGGCTCGAGATGAGTGACTAACCTTCAAAATTTTTTTGGAATGTTAAATTATATATATATTGTGTTAATTGATTATTTAGAAAAATACGTTTCATGTGTTGGACTTTCGATAAAAATTCTATTGAACTTATAATGCCAATTTGGGATGAAACAAAATATATGTTGCATAAAAATCATATCTTGACTTTTAAGAAATTATGGTTTAAGATTTTTAATAAGTTATTATTAAGTTTAATGTTGAATTTATGATGCATAATAAATGTGTTTATATGATTTTAAGAATATATGAATTTTATGAGGTTTTAATATTATTTTTGGTATGGATTGGTTTTACGAATTTGAAGAAAAATAATTATTTAAATTTATTATGCATTGAAATAATTGTAAAAGTTATTTTATGGTATTGATGAGTTGTGGAATTTAATTATGCATGCAAGTTTACATGGTTTTAACGGTATGTTTGATTTAAATTGGATTTTGAGGAATTGAGAAAAAAATTGTTTTAAATTATTATATTTATGTATTTCAATATTATGGATTTGATTTTTATGCCGTTGGAAATTTGGTATATTTGTATCAATGAAATTATGAGGATGGATTTCATGAAATGTGGATTACATGGATTTGAAAAAAGATATTAAATCCAGTGGTAATGATGAGATTTCAGTACTTGAAAATTATATGATTTTATTGGATTTAGATGTACCATACACTACTGGTGTTTTGTATTATATATGTGATTATAATAAGCGCGCAAATTGTATGCTCTCCTGTGAGATGCTATGGATCCAAGGGTAGGCACATTTGATATATTGGTCGTAGCCACCCGCTTCTATAGCCGGGATGGTAGCTATAAGCATCGGTGCTGTTGGGACGCCAAAGTAGTAAGATGCAAGTTTTTCTCTTTAACCTCTCGGTCAGGCGGTACTTGGGATGCTGGGTACCGTCGGACATCATTGGTATACAGTTTGGTGCATTAAGTGGTTTTCTCGATATGATTTTCAAAATAACAATGTTTTAACAATCGGTGCTATTGGGACACCAAAGTAGTAAGATGGAAGTTTCTCTCTTTAACTTCTCGGTCAGCCGGTGCTTGGGATGCTGGGTACCGTCGGACATCATTGGTATACAGTTTGGTGCATTAAATGGTTTTCTCGATATGATTTTCAAAATAACAATGTTTTAAAAGAGTATTTAAAAGTAAAATATATTTAATGGTGTTTTTATCATTTATTCATATTAATGTTTTAAAAATGTATTTTACCATGGTTTTATTATTTAAATTGATTTGATGAATTAAAATGGATTTTATTCATATTTTTACCATTCATTTCAAATTAATGCTTTAAGATTTTATTTATCTTTAAAATATATTCAATTGTGTTTTTATCATTATTTCAATTGATGCTTTAAATTGTATTTTTCATATTTTATCTTTTATTTAAATTAATGTGTACAATGCGTTTTATCATGATTTTAATATTTATTTTAAATTGGTGTTTAGAATTTCATTTTACCATGTTGGTATTATTTATTTACATTTGAGATTTTAACATGAATTTTATTGTATTCTATTAGCTGTTTTAAAGTGAGGCTTTAAATTAATTAAATAATTCTTTGATTATTTCATTGATTTAATTAATAAATTTTATAATTTATCTATTAAGTTTATTTTTGTTTTTATGCCAAATTTCTCTAAACAAGTTTATTTATGATTTTATTTTACCTTAGGATATTTTATTCTAAATTTAATAAATTGATCTTAAAGTATTTCTAACGTAAATTTTAAATTCCAAATTATTTGTATTCTATTTACATTTTGTTTATTTATGGATTTTCCTTGATTTTTTGGGGTATACAAATATTGAGTTGTGCGAAAATGTTTTAGAAGGGGAACTTTTCCAATTGAGTGGAATGGTGAGGGTTTTGAGAGAAAACGTAAATTTTACTTATTTAAATTATATAATTATATATATATATATATATTTATTTATTTATTATTAATTAATCAAGTTTATTGTATTATTATTATTATTATTACTGTATAGTAGTGTATAGTAGATCGGATCACTCACTGAGATGATTAGCATCTTACGTTTTAAAATTTGTTCCCCTAATCCCAAGTTGTAGGTGTTGATTGTTCGAGGCGAGTTTGGCATCTCGTGATAGTTGTAGATTTCAGAGAGTTCTTCATTTGTTTTCTTTCTATCTTGTATTATTTCTTTCCAGCTCTTTGTTGTATTAAATTCATACTTATTGTAATATTTAATACTCTGTATACTACATTAGATAACTATTTAATTTATATTGCATGGATTTCTTGTTTATTATTTGAAGTGCTGTAAATTTGTGAAAATAAACTATTGTAAGGTGGGAGGAATAAGGAGATATTATTAGAAGTGTTTTCTGTGCAGGAAATTTTGTGGTAAGTTTAACTTTTAGGGGAAATGCTACCGGATTTTCCATTGGAGGGTCCGGTAGGGTTTTCCTAGGATCAGAGCTTGTCTAGAGTTCCAGTAAGGGATCTTGGATGGTTGACATTAGGGATCAAGACAACCATTAGAATCTGAACTTAATTTCGATCCAGGCTAGTATAAATGGGTTTAAGAGCAAGTCGATCTAGATTCGTATCATAGATCTTTTAACGTTTGCACTAATTATAATTTAATACTTTAAATCGGGGCTAGCTTTTTGCAGCCAATTTGGAATTGAACTAATATGAAACAAATTATAAATTAAGGGCTCAATGTGGAATATAAAAAATTTAAAAACACAATGTGCAATTTGGCTATATTACAAGTTACTAAAGTGCAATTAACCATAAATTTAATAATTTGTAATCATGTGCCAGTGCACCGAATCCACCCATATTAACCGTCACTATCCACCCCTTTAGGGCTTAGCATTCTTGTTGGCACACTTCCGGCCGGGTACAGACCATGATACCATTTGTAACACCCCATCTTTACTGGTGGACCTGTCACACTCTGCTGATATTGTTCTCAATTTAACCACTACACTTGGTATGAGTTTTTTGTTCGAAGCTTTCAAGGAGATAACCCATTCTTAAATGACCCTCGCTTGAACACACTTAACTTTAGAGTTCTTTCGAATCCTGAAACGAACAGTTCTAAAAAGAGCTCAATGTTATAAGAGTGACTATTATTACATTTGAAACATCCCTTGATCTGCACCCGGAAAATATGGGATTGGCCACCAGGTAGCCTGCTAGTGCCCCGCACCTGCCCACATTGGTCAACACAAAAAATTATCAACACCCACCCAGAGTTGTCTATCATAATTGTAAGATACTTCCAACTTGGGGAATACCCTAGCAGAAATTCTACAGAAATTTGATAGCATCTCCCCTGTAATTTGGACTTTTCCAATATTCCTTGCATAGAAAACTCACTCTAAAGTTATACATCTGCCCTATTCCTCCCCTCTTTACTACAAGTTTCCATAAATTTACAAGACTTCGATAACAACAGCATAAAAATAAAAATACAAATAATAGATCATAAATCATAAATAATTTTTTATATGCCAGGACCCCTCTCAGAATTTCATACCTGAACCCTAGAATGGCCTCGACTTTTCCCCAAATTTTAAATCAACATAGAACAAACATAACCCCATAAATTCAAAGCCTCCCACACCTTTTACTCACTACTGTTATAATATTTTTCAGCACTTCATAAATATACCAGCACATAAATGTAAATAAAAAGATAATAATAACAATACGTGCTATCTCAGGTCCATAACATATCTAGCAATAAGGTATACAACTACATTAATATTCATAATAATAATAATAATAATGATGATAAATAAATACAACTTGGGTCCCAGACCCTAAATCCTACAACTTAAAATTTAACATTTAGAAAATATACAGATATGAGTTTCCACTAGTATGAAACAATAAATTATATGATATCCTTTAATAAATTAAATTATATTAAAATACACATATAAAAATAATACTTTAAATTGAATAACGAATGTCATGACAATAGTTCCGATAAATCACCACTATTCAAAATCAACTAAATACATATTTATATATATATACATAAATGTGAGTATGTGTATAGTCTTTCAAAAGATTTGAATAGCCTGTCTATAGGCTAATACACCTATCTGAAGGCTAGTATACATGTCCAAAAGCTAATATACTCGTAACAAGATTGAAATACCTACCAAAAGGCTGATACCTACTAGAAGGCTGAAAGACATGCCCCAAGGCTAATACATCTGTTTGATGGCTAAAATAACTGACTAGATTGTTGATTTCAGTATTATACGAACCTTCTTACTAAGGGGAGGGTGGTCAATGTTATAACGACAAAGATATCTACCTACCTTCACTTACCTTAACACCCATAGGATGGCTAAATATAACTTGTCATCCTTTGACTATAGGTAGGTGGCTAATGCTATCAATGCAAAATACCTGCCTATTCTTTCTCACCACAGAACACAAATGATGACTTCATATAACCTGCGTGCTAATATCAATCATGTGTATATTAAGTACACCGATATTATATGGTACATTTATAGACTAACTAATCACGCATAGATATACAAATACCAAAGCATTGACTTCTTATAATTACACTTTAAAAACGTAAGGAAAAGTTTTAAATAAATAAATGAATAAATAAATAAATAACTAATAAACAAATAAAAATAAAAATATTCAAATTTAAACATATCGAATAATCTTAAAAATTCCATAAAATCAATATAGCTCTAACCATTTAAATATCACCCAAGATTCATTAATCAAAAATAAAAATTTTTGAAACCAAAAATATAATTTTAAGAAAATATATCACATTAACGTCATTTTAATATTAAATATTTTTATAATTCCCAATTCTCTTAAATTAACCTAAATAAAATATATATATATATATATATAAAATTAAATAATTAAATAAATAATAACAAATAGCCTTACAAGATCGTATACACATATTTATTTATATACGTATATATATATATATATATATATATATATAGATACATGTATGATTATATTTTGACAATATATTCACTTTACCACAACTAAAATTAATGGTAACTATTTTTCCAACTTAAACATAATTTAGAAAATGACATACCATTTATATTTATATGCCTTACACATATATGCACATAGACATCTTTATAAGCAAAATCTAGGCACTAAACCATTTAAAAACAAACTGTACTTATAATATCTTTTTAATTCTACAAATGATCCAGATAGATAATTTAATATTCAATTATTTCCAATTCACTTTTTGAAAGAAAAAAAAAATCTCATAAAATAATCGTTGTTATACATAATACATATAAGAATACATGAAATTATTTTAATTAAACAATAGCCTCTAAACCTTTTAGAAACTTATAAAATACCCAATTAAAACTAATTTGTTAAATAATACGTTAAATTCAAATTTAATGATAAAGATACATATATATACATATATACATATTATCCGAAAACATAATTTAGAAAAAAAAATATATATTAGTCATAGTACTGTTGTTCACTCATCCTTACTCTACTTCAGGGTTAACTGCAAGTTTTGTTCCGGTGCCTAACATACACCATGAATATTATTTAGATATTAAATATGTTAACCAAGGATATTGGAATGCTTCAAGTATTATAAGATTACTTTTTAATATTTTAGGTTCTCGAAGTTGTGAGTCTAGCTATACAGTGACTACGAATGACCTATCGCCCAAAAATTTTGGAGTCTTCCTATTTATGCTCAATTTCATGAAATTGAGTATTTCATTGATTTCTATTTACCACTAGGAACCTAAATGAAATACGAATTCCTACGAAAGACTTCCAACATAAACCAATTTTTAAAGCAATTACTAAACTTCTGTTAAAAATGGTAAAATATTAAATATTCAACCATGATTAGCAAACTATATGCCAAATGAAAGCTTGTAAGATAGTGATTTAGGATACGTTGCTCAACTTAATAAAACCACTGTTGGTGGTCGAAAATGGGCCAAAATTGTTTGGTTAACTTCAAATTGATATAACTGTCAAACGACTTGGAATTTGGAAGAATAGAGGACATATTCAGAATGAGGGCGTCAAAAATAAGGGGGATAGAGGTATGAATCAATTAGTGTAACATCCCGTCCCAAATTATACCGAAATTTTTGCACGTTGATCGAGGTTGATCAGGTTTGACTGATGTTGTCCGAGAAGATCCAACTTTGACTTTTTGATTCGGATAAAATTCCAGGTTGACCGAGGTACCGTTGCGAAGTTCACGTCAACATGAGTCTGTAGACTAGTAGCATGTCAAAAACAGATCTACGGTTTGAAAGTTATGAGCAAAACAAGTTGAGGTCCAAACTATTTGAAGGTGCCGAAGTTGACTTTTTATTCAGACTAGTGGCATGGCTAACTTGGACATGTGGTTTAAAAGTTACGGACCTGAGAATTTTCTCTGAGATAGTGGTACTATTTATTGATTTGTGTGTATATGAATAGTATCACCATGTGTCAAGTTTTCAGCCAATCCCGTGAGTGCAAGTGGCACCCACGGTTGCATTTTAATTGGCCAAAATGGGTGGTGGGGCATGGGAGGGAGGCGAGTGAAAGAGGAGAGAGAGTGAGGTGAGAGATACCACCACTGGCCACCACCATCCGATCGTCGTCCGACCACCAGAACAGTACACGCTCCAGACCACCTTCAAGCCCACCTGAAAATTGGCCAACCCCCAAAATATCATGGCTAACCGACCGCCGATGCGTCCGGATTGGGGTGATTCTGGCAGCGGCGCCGCTACCTTCCACCATAGATTCACCCCAAACCAGACCTCTGTTTGTCTCACCGCCTGTCCCATTCAATTATCCATCACCAGATCTACCTTTCCACCAATTTTCACGGCCAGTGGAGGTCGGACGCGCCACGGGAGGTGCAGAGTCCGGTGACCACCGCGGCTCTCCAGAAAGCCCATCTCTGGTGAGTTTCCGACAACACCTCCTATCCTTCTCCACTAATTCTGACCCCCTGAACCCAAATCCGGTGTCCACTTTCCTCAATTCTTGACGGATTGTGAGAATCGAGGGCCTAAAATCCGAGAGCTTTTTGACGAGATTCCGGCCACCACGGGTCCGATCTCCAGAAGTAAGATCAAATCCATAATCCTCATTTCATAAGCTTCGATTTGGTATATCATTCGTAAATTTTGGTTGTCATTTGTGTTCACTCCCCTGGAACCCATTTGGGAGTTATCCGATTAAAATATTAATATAATTAGTTTTGTGTATTGTGGATATTTTAGGTGCATGTGTGGGTAGTGGAGTTGATCCTGCAGAGGATCGCGATTGATACACGTGCTTGAGGTGAGTGACCCACCTTAAAAATTATTTTGGGATGTTAAAATATATATATTTTGTGTTAATTGGTTATTTGAAGATTATGTTTTATGTGTCGAATATTTAGTAAATTTATATTTGGAATTTTGATGCCAAAATTGAATGAATTATAATTATTTGTGCATCAAGAAATATTTTGATTTCAAGAACTTTATGGATATGGGATTTTATTAATAATTGTTAAATTTTATTGTTGGAATATGGTGTAATTAGAAATGCTTTCATGTGAATTTTAATACACATTTCATATTTGAAGGATTTTCATTTAATTTTACAATGCCAATTTATGATGGTTTTAATATATGTGTTGTGGCCATAAATATATTTAAGGTTTTAAAGGAATTATAGTTTAAGGTTTTTAATAAATTATTGTTGAGTTTGATGTTGATTTTATGATGCATGATAAATGCGTTTACATGATTTTAAGAATATATGAATTTCATGTGGTTTTAATATTATTTTTGGCATGATTTGATTTTAAAGATTTCAAGAAAAATATTTGTTTAAGTTATGGTGCTCTGAAAATATATATTTATTCGTTTGAAATATTATCTGGTTAATTTTATGATATGGGAAAAATTATATATTATCGATGGATTTATACTGGTGATATTAAAGAAAAATGTGGGATTGTGAATTTGAAGAGTGGTATAATTCTCACGGTGAGTTTTGGAAAAACTTGTTATTTTAAAAATAATTTAGTTATTTGTTTTAGACGCACTCATACAGTATTGGTGTTCTGTACTATATATGTGGATAAGCGCACAAGTTGTAATGTCTCCCGTGAGTTGCCATCGGACCGAAGGCAGACAAGTTTGATATTGGCTATAGCTGCCCTCCTCCATGGTTGGGATGACGGTTTAAGCAGCGGGGCTGTCGGGATGCCGAAGCGACCATATGCAATTTTCTCTCTTTAACCTCCCGCCGGACGGTGCTTGGGACGCTGGGTATCGTAGGGCATCACTAGTATATAGTGTGGTCAAGTAGTTTTCAAATATCAATTTCAAAACCTAAAGTTTTAAAGTTGTATTTAAATTAAACAAATTTAATTTGTTTTATCACCTATTTTCAATTAGTATTTTTCTAAAATGTATTTATTCATATTTTATATCAATTATTTTAAATCAATGTTTTTAAAATGCATCTTGCCATATTTTTATTATATAGATTGAATGAATATTTCAAAATAAATTTTATAATATTTTTACCACTTATTTTACATGGTTTGTTTATAATTATTTAAATTCTGTTATTGACTCTATTTATATTGAATTATTAAATCAAATTTTATGAATTATATATTGAATTTCACTTTTATGTTACATTTCTCTAATGCAAGTATTTTAAATTTATTTTATTGTATTTTATTCGTATTTGGATTATTTAATTATTTATTCAATTGATTATTTCTCGATTTTTGGGGTATATAGTTATTGGGTTTTGTGAAAATGTTTTAAAAAGGGAAACATTTCCAACGGAGTGAATGGTGAGGGTTTTGAGGGAAAATATTATTTTCAATGAATTATTATTTATTTATTAGTAATTAATCAAGTGTACTATGATTATTATTACTATTATAATTATATAATAGATAGGGTCACTTACTGAGATAATTAGCATCTCATATTTTTAAATCCGTTTCCTTAGATACAAGAATTGATAGATGTTCGTCCGGAGCGAGCTTGGCCTTTGTTGTTGTCGTGTTTTGAGTTCTTTTCTTTTCATTTATTTCTATTTGTAATATTTCTTTTCATCCTTTGTTGTATAACTTTCATATTTAATTGTATCGTAGTAAAGCTCTGTATATTGTCTTGGATGTTTATTATTCATTATGCACTGATTTTCTGTTACTCATTTGAAGTGCTGCAAATTTGTGGAATTAAATTGTAGTAAGGTGGGAGGAATAGGATGGTGTATATAAAAGTGTGTTTTCAATGCCAGCGACTAGCCGGTGTATGTCAGAATTGGGTGACCGAAAAATGGTCAATTTTGGCCAAACTCAAAAGAGAGAGAAAGAGAGAGAGAGAGAGAGAGAGAGAGAGAGAGAGAGAGAGAGAGGGAGAGAGAGAGAGAGAGGAACTTGTCATGGGAGAGAAGAGAGAGAAAGCAAAAGAAAAGAGAAGAAAAAGAAAAGGAAAAGAAGTTGGCCACATGTTACTTGTAGATTATGACACCTAGCACTCATCAAGGATATTTTCAAATATTCCTTCACACGTTGGTTGATAAGGACTACGGGATAAATTCATTTTCAAAAAAGTAAGTAAAATTTTACAAATTTATAACTTCAACCATTAGTCCAAATTAAGAGCGTCACTAGTCTACGGACTCATATCACAAGCACTATTTTAGGGTATACAAGTCAAGGATAGAATATATGAGGATAAAAAGTTAACCTTATCCTTGCTTGATCTGTCTAGGTCTCATCTTGATCTAAACATAACTTTCTGATCTCAACTTCAATTTTGGTGTGCTATTAGTCTATGGACCGTGTTGATGCATACTTTGCGATGATGTCCTGGTCAAATCGAAACTCTAGCCGTGCCAACCTGAGTCCTTAAATCTTGGTGGTTGGCACATAAACACACCCTCTTTTAGAATGCCATTGAGAAAGGCATTGTTTATATCCCTTTGATGCACAAGTGACCTTTAAGAAACTATAACAGACACTTGACACAACTGATGGTAAAAGATTTAATTATAGGCCTAAATGTTTCACCAAAATCAATTCTCGGATTTTGATGAAATCCTTTTGCAACTAACCTTGCTTTGTATCTTTGTGTGAGCCATTTGAGTTTCTTCTCACTTTGAACACCCATTTATTACATACCACATTTTTTGTTGGGTCTGGAGGTACTAAAATCCACGTTTGATTCTTGATGAAAGCCATTATTTCATCTTTCATAACTTGTACCCAGCGTGATGATGAGAAGGCTTCTGTCAAATCTTTTTGTTCTTTGTTGTGGAGGTCACTGACATCGAACGTATAAACATTTTTCTTTAAAGAAACTATTTTTGATCGTGTAACCATTGGCATGGTTGGTGCAATACACGGGTCATATATTTGTGAAGGACGTGGCTTCTGATCTGAATATATTGGGAAAGGACAACTTGTTGAAAACCACATTTGAGCTAACATATATTTTTCCTGTAGACAAATTGAGACACTGATTCCACTTATGAACCGAGCTATATCTAATTAAGATATATTTCTTTTTTTCGTGTGTGAAAAATCAAATTTCTTTCTCTATAAGGATGTAAAAATGGGTAGCACTCACACCTAAAATATTTTTAAAAAATTAAAATCAAATTTTTTTTTTGGTATAGTTTTTTGAAATGGTGATTTTAAATTAAGAATTTTCATAGGCAGCCTCTTAATAAAAAAAAAAAGTAGCTGTTGGGCATAGGCATGCCGCCAAAATTTGAGACAAATAGAACTATGTGCAAGTAAAGTGGGTGCTATTTCAGCGATGTGTCTATACTTTCTTTCTATTATACTATTTTGATTATGTGTGTGGGCATGTTTGTTGAAAATGAATTCCAAATTGATCACAAATATTTTGAAGTGGATGATAGTTCAAAATGAATTCCAAATTGATCACAAATATTTTGAAGTGGCTTATATTCTTCTCCACCCCAATCTAATTGAAAAAAAATTATTTTAGTTTGAAATTGATTTTCAACCATCATTTTAAGTTAAAATATTTTTGGTACTTGAGATTTTAGCTTTGTTGAATATATCCAGGTAAATCTGGAATAATCATCCTCAGTACTTATATCCATCATTCGATAAAAAAGAGCGAGCCCAAACATCTGAATGAATAAATTGAAAGGTGATGGACTTATAGAATTGGATATAGGTGCAAAATGATGATGATTTTTGCCCAATTGACAAGATTCACAAAAATTATCAGAAATATTAAAAAGAGACCTTATTATATAATTTGGATATTGTTTTCAACTCTGATGAAGCTGAATATCCTAATCTAAAATTCAACAATTTATTAGAAGATAAATTAGAAGAAAATAAAAAACTAGTACGCCTGTGTGACATGGTCTCTTGGTCAACACTTAGAGAATGCAGGTTGCTTCTTTGCCAGGAAAGTGAATCCTATATAATCCATCTTCAAGGTTGCTTTTAAATCTCAATCTCCTTGAATCGTTGTCCTTCACATAAACAGAATAATTATCGAATTCTACATTACTATCAATAGGTTTGAAAATTGAGTATGCTATCAATTTACGAACTTGTATTAATGAGCACTACGCAATGGTATGCTGGTCAACACTAAACCTTAATCCATAAAAAAGTCAACCTTGGGTCCTTCTTAGTCAAATTTTAAATCTTGTTCCAACCATAATTTTTCGATCCTAACTATGATTCATACGTGCCACTAGTATATAAACTTGTGTAGATGAGCCCTTCACAACTATACAAAGGATTAAGTCAACTACGAGTGCACACCCGATCAATCCCAGTCAAAATCGATCAAAAAATCAAATTTTGAGCGTTTTTCTCTAATCAGGATGTTACAATTCAGTTTAGCAAGTTGAATTGCAATCAATTCAAAAATAGTTTTACTTATCGCAGCACAATTGGAGCTTTATAGTACATTACAGTAACAAGACTTGAGCTAGATTTCATCATAAACAAATTAAGTCTATATATGCAAAAGCCCACTAATTGCATTGGAAAGCATGCAAAATAGATTATCCATTACCTAAAAGGAACAACAACACTCAGTTTCAACATCTACCCATCGGTTCACACCACATTTCAAGGCTACATAAATGCCGATTAGGCCTCTAATCATGATGATTGCCGCTCCAGAAGTGGGTATTGTATTTTCTTAGGCGAGAATCTCATCTTTTAGTCCTCCAAGAAACAAAACCTTGTTAGTCTATAGCAAATGGTACCACTGAGATAATTTAGTTGCAATATTTACTTCATGAATTAAAGGTTTCTTTGTCTAAAATTCTAGTTTTATGGTGTCATAATTTAGGAGTTAAATATCTTGCCAATAATCCAGTTCAACACTAGTAGGCCAAACACAGAGAAAATGACATTCATTTTTTCAGAGACCGTGTAGCTCAAAAGAAGCATCGTGTACGGTATATGCCTAGTTCGGACCATATTGCAGATTTGTTGACAAGAGTCTTACCACCCACATATTTTCTCCATTTACGAGCCAAGCTTAATGTCAAAGACTCCCCGTTTCGCTTGAGGGGAGATGATAGAGCAGCTTAACCATATACGGTTGTGATAGAGTGATAAGGTTAATATACCCTGATACATGTGAATAACCTGTCCATATCATCATTGTATATTCAATGGTTATGACTTTGTAAAGCTTATCATTAGAGCCTTTACATTTGTATTAGTCTTCATTATATGCAATATGAACACAGTGTCTTCAAACCATATATTCTTGTGTTTTCGTTATCATGGTATCATAGCCTATTAAAATGTCTCAAATCGTTGTTTCATCACTAAAACTATTTTTGTCAAAATAAAAAGTAAGATGAATAATACTAAAAATCAATTTTATTTTGGTAAAAATATTTTTAAAAAAAACTTATAGTATAGTACATCAAATTGTTAATAAATTATCAAACATTTCCATAATTTGTATATTACGATACTGTGTACCAAACTTGTCCAATGTAAAAAAAATTATATTTTTCAATAAGTAATGCAACATCAAACATATGGCGCAAAGTTAGTTAATTTTATTTATTTATTAATGTTTTTAAAAGATATCATATCATATCAATGATGGACAAAATGAAAAAGGAGATAAAAGATTCCACTTGTATGCTAGACTTTATGTAAAAATTGGATTTCCATAATTTTTGGCATGTGTGATTTCCTTGTTCTTACTATTCGTTGATAATTAGTAGTTTTTATTTATTAATCTGTTGTGCTACAAACATGCTTAATCAAGTAAACAAAAAATCATTCCTTGAGGATCATGAGGGATCAACATTACGATTAATTAATCTCTATTAGTTTTTAAGTTGGGTTTTCCAAAAAGTGTTTGGAATTAATAATTCAATACATGATTGATTTTTTAGGAAAGACAAGAGGATTTTATTTTCAGATATTAATATTATTGAATGAATAAATTAATAAATATGACTTTGCTATCCATACAATGCAAAACATGGTGTATAATGAATTTAAATTATAGAGATACTTAAACTAATTAGTTAATTTAAATTATATATATGCTACTTGAATCTTGATATATCATGTGGGTGGTTTGAAAATTGCAAAATGAGGTTAACATGCATATATTGTAATGGTTGATGAATTAAAGTAATTTTCGTTGGGCATGAGGTTTTGAATATATATATATATATATATATATATAAATTTTCCTATCAAGATATCTTAATATCCTGATGATTTTTTCATTAAAATTTTATTTATCAGTTTTTAAATTATTTTAAGAATTGAAATTTAAAGTTATAATTGGATTTAAATAATAGTCAGATAGGTTTACTTTGCTATAAGGTTTTAATATGTTATTAAACTCATTCAATCCATCAAAATATCTTTAAATCTAAACTCTTAAAACAGTTCAATGGCTAATAATAAAAGTTTTAATGGGAAAACGAGCAGGTTACCCTGATAGAAGACTTAATTGTATAGAAATAAGAGCATTTTAAACCTTTGCCTGCTAAATTTTTAGAGGATTTGCAATTTGAACTAATAATATTTTTTTATTTTTATTTTTTTGCAACAATGCTCCCTCGCCTTGATTATGTCCACTTTTGCACGTTAATCTATCATGTGACTTGCACATATGCCATTAGCTCTAGGCTTTGTAAAATCTCATACAACACGATAACACAATATGAATGCATACGCTAATTTATGGGTTTGGGTTGACGATATCGTGCTGGGTCTGTATCAGTATCACCCAATAAGATCCAATAAATTTATGGATTTTAATGGTGAAACACTACAATACACGACAAACCCATTAAATATGGATATTTTTGTAATCACATAAGCTATATAATATTAAAATTATTTAATTTATTGTTAAGCTTGTATTAATTTGTTCTTTTTAAGTTTAATTTTTAAAAAATCTAAAAATAAACAAAAATTTTTGTAAGTTTTTTTTTTTTTTTGAAAAAAAGTATTTTATTAGTTGAAAGCTAAGTTAAATTCAAATTTTTAAATTAATATTCGTTGTTAATGAGTTAACAGATCGGGTGACGGATTACACGATAATTTATCAAATGAGTTTGGGTTTCTCTATTTTCATACGAAAGTTTAACAGGTTATGTTTGGGTTTACTAAATTTCACACGAACAAGACACAATACGACACGAACACGATTTAACATGACACGTTGCCAGGTCTAGTTAGCTCAAAGATGGAATCGGAAATGTTTATAAATTCTAGGGATATAGATGGTAAATGTTAAATATGGGGAACAATTTGCAAATTTTCTTGAAGTTCAAGAAGTATAAGTGTAAAAAACCCTTAAAAATATTTAATCATGTCTCTTTTTTTTTTTTTTTTGAATAATATGTGTTTAGTAAAATAAAATTATGTAACAAATTTTTAATTGATACTGAAAATTATAGAAACTCATTTAATTTTATTTAAGACCATTTTATACGAAAAAAAATATTTTTACAAAAAAAATAATTAAATTAATAATTATCAATAATTTAAATAATATCTTAACTAGTATCGAAACTCTATTTAACATATTTTATGAATAATTTTTAAATTTTGAATAATTTAATTATTATTAAAAAAATGAATAATATTAACACTCAATTTTTTATTGATAAAAATATATTTTAATAAAAAAATTATAATAATGGACCATCCTGTATCTAATTATTAATAAGGTACCCAATAAAATACAAATAATTAATACATTACGATCTTGCATACCAAACAAATGTAATGCAAAAAAATTGTCTTTCAATAAGTAAGGCAATATGACACATACAGGTGCAAAGTTAGTTTATTTACTTTAGTTATTTATTTTTGTTTTTAAATAATATGATATCATATCAAATATGGACAAAAATGAAAAATGGAATATAAAATTCAAATCACAAATCGAATGCTAGACTTTCTATAATAACCACATTTCCATAATCTTTGGCTTGTGTAGTTTCTGTGTGCATAAGATTCTTTGATAGTCAGTAATTTATATTGTTAATTTGTGTTGTTCTACAAATATATATGCTTAGTTCTTTTTTTTTTTTTTTTTTGGTTAGGCTGAAATAAAAGATGAATATATCATTAAGAACTAGAAAGAACATCATTAGCCAGTACATCTTTGAACCACAATGGAGGCTATTTCTTTCTAATCACGAATTATCTGCACAAGTTTCACTAGATGTAATGGCCTCACGGCTCAAGTTTCAATATACGCTCAGTTAAATAAACAAAAAATCATTCCGTGATGATCATGACGCGATCAACATTACTATTAATTAATCTCTATATTATTAATTAAGTTGGGGTGTCCAAAAAGCTTTTGCAATTGATAATTCAATACATTATTGATTGTGTAGGAAACAGAGGCCAGATTTTTTTTGTTCAGATATTAATATTATTGAAAGAATAAATAAATATATAAATGAATATGAGTTTGCTATGCATACAATGCAAATTAACATGGCGTATAATAATATTAAATTATAGGATAGACAAATCTTCACTCATGCTATAGATAAACTAGTTAATTAATTTAACATATATATATATATATATACTACTTGAATATATCTTGATATAAGATATGTCGGTGATTTGAAAATTGCAAAACGAGGTTAGCATGTACATATAGTAATTAATGGTTGATTATAAAGTAATATTGGTATGGCATGCATGAGGTTTATACATAGTAATTAATTGGTGCGAACGTTCATATTTGAAGGAAATTATATATATATATATATATAGAGTACATATATAGAGTACATATATACTTGAGGATCATCTTCATCCATATATCAGTCTGTGCGTGAGTAGAATATAGAATTCGATCATCTAAGATCATGACCATCTGTAAGGAGCGCAAAGCAAAGGCAAAAGAGGCCCTTGCTAACTATGAGAAAACGAAGTCGAAAGCTATCGAATATGTGGATGGCCTCAAGTATAGATATCATTGTTCAGTGACGACGCGGTGCATTATTTACAATGCTACTGGAGACAAAATAAAATATAGTGGCTTTCAGAGCTTTCTTTGTAGGCTTTACCCAGATCAACCCAAAGCACGTGGAACTGGTAATACATACATTGAAAATGGCCAATGGGATTGTTTTCTCCACATGCGCGGAAATGATGCTCAAGGAACGGCCGGGGCTATTAGCTATGATATCGAAAACAAGGATGCAGCGAGATCAACAGATTTTGGATACCATATTTGTGACGCGGTGCTTGGTTGGTCCTCTCCCATTGGGATTTTGAAATAAAAACATGGTATAGACATCGGGTCCAGATCTCTTTTCTTTTATTCTTTTAACCATTATTATGATGTCAACCCATTTAAAATCATTATTGAAGAAGTAAATTAAAATAAACCAGTTGAAAATAAATAACTGTTTATTAAAATTATATATGGGATTCTATCATTGGTAATCATAGATAGAAATGATATTAGAAAAACGGAGACACAAACATTCCAATCCATATAAATTATACAGTTTATAATTATTTATATGTTGATAGAGTCTTAATCCTAACTAACTATATGCTCGTGTTTTTATATAAATACATCTATCTATATATATATATATATATTAATTCTACTTACCTGCAGGCCCATACTGAGATCACTAAACCGTACCACATTAATGATGACAATGCTTGGAAGCAATTCAAGAATAAAGTGTATCATTCTGGATACAATAGTTCTGCCGTTGGTCACGGATTCAAGTCCAAGGAAGAAACTCACAAGGGTTATTCTCCTCTCTTTATAAGGTTAATTACTTTGGAAGGTCTTCAGGAAATCCCGTCTGTACTGTAAAAATATTAATTAAACTAAGCTCCGATAGCAATGCCCGATTGCTGCACTCTTTTCGCTCATGATCTTATATAATAAGGTTCCCACATTGCCAGCCAACCATTCCTCATGGTGTGCTTGGAGGAATATCGCCACTGTTTAATCAATTAAACTTTTTCATATATATTATGTACTGTGTGAATTGTGTGTTATATATTTAATAATGTTTTACAATTTTCTTGTTGATATTCCCCAGTACCCTCTCTTTCTTTATGGTATGTATCTAATATAATAAGGCTTCCACATAGCCAGCCATTCCCCATGGTGTGCTTCGAGGAATATTGTCACTTTTTAATCAATTAAACTTTATCATACCTTTGTTGTACTGTGTGAATTGTGTGTTATATTTAATAATGAATGTTTTAAAACATTCTTGTTGATCTTCCCGGGTATCCTCTGTTTCTTTATGGTATGCATCTTATATGATAAGGCTTCCAAATAGCCAACCATTGCTCATTGTGTGCTTGGAGGAACATTCTCACTTTTTAATAAATTCAATTTTTTCCTTTCCACATATATCATTGTATTTTGTATTCTGTACTGTGTGATCAATTGTGTGTTAATTACAATATTCTTGTTCATATTCCCGGGTACTCTCTCTTTCTTTATGGTATGTAAATATATAATTTGGCTAATGAATAAGAGTTAAATGCAGTCTTCAAAAAACAAAACAAAACAAAAAACAAAAACAAGAAAAAAAAAAAAAAAAAGGAAGAAAGAAAGAAAGAAGAAGAAGCTAAATGATAAAATTGAAAACTCCAAAATCCAACGACTCCATCACAAATATAAAAGCGTAATCTGCCTAATTGATCTACCCCTCAATGTTCCTTGGCCATTAAAGGAGGAATATTTCATTTAAATTTCTTAACATTTACACTAATTATAATTTAATACTTCAAATGTTGAAAATTATGATAAACATCTTAATAAGGAGAAAATATTATATGTAATTTTTATCATTTTTTATCATCATATACAACGTAAATTTAAAAGTTAATTACATTTTAATATCATGTTCTTTGGCTAATCTATACTTTAGCCATCGAATTTAAAATGGTTTTCATGCGGTCCTAAAGTTCTCAAATTAGTTTATCAATGGTTTGTTCACACAAATTCTCAAATTTGTTCTAAATTAACTAATTGCAAGTTTACCAATTGATAAAATCGCCTAGCTAGTTTTCTCACTAATCAACTAATCATTTTTTTATTCTCATTTTTTTTATAAATTGAAAAACGTAGTCAATTTCCTCAAATTTTAAGCTTTTTGTTGTCAAATCTTTCAACAAATTGTAAATTGAGGGTTTGATGTGGAATATCTTAAATTTGAAAGCACAATATGCAATCTACAGGTCACTAAAGTCTAATTAACCATAAACTTAATAACTTGTAATCATGTGCAACTTTACATGACAATAATGTGATTGATGATGAGTGATTTCTTGCACTACATTACCTATGATACAAATGTTTTTCATCTGTAAAAGATGTGGACGATATTAACCCAAGAAGTGTCAATAAAACTTTTGAAATTCAAAAGAAGATTGATGATATTTTAAAACATGCAGAATAAAATGATATTTAAACTAAATCCCAAAAAGGTGAATGATATGTATAAAATTTGCAGTATGTAAAGCTTCATCTATAAACTGTGGAAGTCCTGACAATTCAACTTGGAATTAATCATCTTTTGAATTAACTATTTTTCTCTCTCATAATCCATTTTGTTACAGTGTAAATGCAATAATTTTTTAATATATAAATCCATATAATGCATAAAACTAAAAATAAAAATATATATATATATAGGAGATTCATATTCTTTCCCCTTTTCCAAATCTACCCATGATGCATGTGATGCCAACTCGTTTAAAAATATAACAAAGAATAAATTAGACTAAGTGATATGAAATAGTAGTTTTAAAAGCTAAAATGTGATTCTATCACTAGTCTCCGTATCTCAAACACTAACAATTTTCTCAAGTAAATAATTTATTAATGTCATAGTTTTGGGCAAAGGAACAAGAATTTTTGTTAGGTAACCCTCCACTTATAATATTTTATAAGATGAATTCTTCCTTTACGTAATTCTTATGGAGATTAATTAGAATTTTTAAAAGGAATTTGATGAATATAAAATTTGCAATAAATAAAGCTTCACTTTACAAACTGTATGGAAGTTCTAAACTATTTAACATGGAATTAATAATCTTAATTATTGTCATTATTATTATTAAGCAAAAAAAAAAAAAAAATCATTCATATTATGAGTCACTTAATTTTCTTGAACAATTACATTATTCAAAGTATAGGATTTTTTTTTATTATTTCAGAGAACTTTTTTTTAATTATAAAAAATTTACACTATTCAAAATATATTAAATTGATTTTTTATTTTAGTCATGTACTTTTTATAAACAATTTATGGGATTTATAATATATCAAGTTGAATTTTGATTATTATGAATGATAATAATTACATAATCTAAAGTTCTATAATGTTAAAAGAATTAATTAAAAATTTTACCTTGAAAAATAAATATTACTAATATTTAAATAATTTTTTTAAAAAGGCAAATGTCTGCTTCCAACTTGGCAAAGCAAAAGATAAGGAAAAAAAAAAAAAAAAAAAAAAAAAGGAAGAAGAAGAAGAGAGAGAATGTTATTTAAAAAGAAAGGCTGTTATTTGAAAAATGATGTTATTTCCAACGAAAAAAACGTCGTTTCGTTTATCTGCCGCGAAAACAAAAAAAATCAAAAATTGCGTTTTCCAGATGCATAGGCGATGGATCAGACAACCAGACTTGCCAAAGCTCTGTTGAACAACTCCAACAATCCAAAACTCGCATGGCAAATCTTCAAGCGCATTCTCTCCTCTCCCACGTCTTCCTCTTCTTCTTCTTCTTCTTCTTCCTCCCATCTCCATCTTCGCTCCCTATCCGTCGTAGCTCGCATCCTCATCGACGCCAAAATGCACTCCGAAATCGATACCCTCCACCACCTTCTTCTCTCCTCCGACCCCATTGAAGCGGCACACTCTCGTCTTCTCTCCCTGGTCCGAATCTTGGCCAAATCGGGTCTCTCTGATAAAGCTGTTTCCCATTTCAAATCCCTTCGAGCCCGTTTTCCCGATAAGCCTACTTCAGTTTACGTGTATAATCTACTCCTTGAGTCCTCTCTTAAGGAGAAAAACGTAGATTCTGTGTCTTGGTTGTATAAGGACATGATACTTTCTGGGGTTAATCCAGAAACTTATACTTTCAACCTTTTGATTTGTGAGCTGTGTGATTCGGGTCGTGTAGATGATGCCCGTGAGATGTTCGATAAAATGCGCGAGAAGGGTTGTGAGCCGAATGAGTTTAGTCTTGGGATTTTGGTACGTGGTTATTGTAGAGCTGGACTTGCTAATCAAGGATTGGAGCTTTTGGATGCCGTGAGAAATGTTATTTCTCCAAATAGGGTTGTTTATAATACTTTGATTTCTAGTTTTTGTAAGGAAGGTAGGACTGAAGCAGCTGAGAAATTGGTAGAGAGAATGAGAGATGATAATATACTTCCAGATGTTGTTACTTTCAATTCTAGGATATCAGCACTCTGTAGCTCAGGGAAAGTTCTTGAAGCTTCTAGAATTTTTAGGGATATGCATATTGATGAAGAATTAGGGCTCCCAAGGCCTAATTTGGTAACATATAATTTGATGTTAGAGGGATTTTGCAAAGAAGGAATGTTAGAAGAAGCAAAAACACTGTTTGAATCTATGAAAAAAGATCCTGATTTTGTGAAATTGGAGAGTTATAATATATGGTTGCGGGGTTTAGTGAGGAACCAGAAACTCTTAGAGGCACGATTGATTCTTAAAGAGATGATAGATAAAGGAATAGAACCCAGTGTCTACTCATATAATATTGTTGTGGATGGGTTATGCAAGAACGGGATGCTATCAGATGCGAGAGTGGTAATGAATTTGATGATAAGCAGTGGAATTCCTCCTGATACAGTAACTTATACTACCTTGCTCTGTGGGTACTGCCGAAAAGGGAAGGTATTTGAAGCCAACAGCATTCTGCATGAGATGATGATGAATAATTGTCTTCCAAATACTCGTACTTGCAACATTTTACTGCACAGTCTGTGGAACGAGGGGAGAACATCAGAAGCAGAGGAATTACTGCAAAAGATGAACGAGAGAGGTTATTGTTTAGACACTATCACCTGCAATATTGTTATTGATGGTCTATGTAAGAATGGAAAGTTGGACAAAGCAATCGAAATTGTTAGTGGGATGTGGACTCATGGAAGTGCTGCTCTTGGTAATCTTGGGAACTCTTTTATTGGTCTGGTTGATGACAGTAATAATGGAAAAAGCTGCAGACCTGATTTAATTACGTATTCAACCATAATTAGAGGGTTATGCATGAATAGGAGGCTAGATGAAGCCAAAAAGAAGTTCTTGGAGATGATGGGGAAAAACTTGCAACCTGATTCAGTGATATATGATGTTTTTATACATAGTTTCTGCAAACAAGGAAAGATATCATCTGCATTTCGGGTGCTGAAGGATATGGAAAAGAAAGGTTGCAACAAGACCCTACAAACTTATAATTCACTGATCCTTGGCTTAGGAAGTAAAAATCAAGTATTTGAAATATATGGCCTGATGGATGAGATGAGAGAAAGAGGACCTGCTCCTGATGTTTGCACTTATAATAATGTGATAAGCTGTCTCTGTGAAGGAGGGAGAACCAAAGATGCCACTTCCCTTTTAGATGAAATGTTGCAAAAGGGTATATCTCCTAATGTTGTTTCCTTCAGAATATTAATTAAAGCATTCTGCAAGGAATGTAAATTTGGAGATGTGCAGCAGTTATTTGATATTGCTTTAAGTATATGCGGTCACAAAGAAGCCTTATATAGTTTAATGTTCAATGAGTTACTTGCTGGTGAGGAAGTCTCAAAAGCTAAAGAGCTTTTTGAAGCTGCATTAGACAGACATTTTTATGTGGGAAATTTTCTTTATAAAGATCTCATTCACAAACTTTGCAGAGATGAAAAGTTAGAGGATGCTAGAAGAATTATATATAACTTGATCAATAAAGGATATGATTTTGATCCTGCATCATTAATGCCATTGATTGATGGTTTGGGTATGAAAGGAAACAAGCATGAAGCTGATCAACTTGCGCAAAGAATGATGGAAATGGCCTCTGAAGCTAGGGTGAAAAATAAGGTTTACCGAAGTATGAAAGAGACAACTCGAGGAAATCAAAGCAAGAGTAGTGGAACTGATTGGTGGACCTTATTGCACAGGTATGACCAATAAGTTACTTTCGTTAGTTTTTAAACAATTATATTTTTATCCTTTCTGTTTATGCCTTTTTGATCTTTGTGATTGCCTTTTATTCACTTATCCTATAATATCATAGTGGATAACGGTAATGTTTGCAAAGAGAATAGGAACTCATATGGTTTATGTAGCTAGCATTCGTTGGGAATTGTATTTGCCATTTGGTTCTATGGTCATTCGATTTTCATCTCTGTTTTGCAAACATTAAAATGATACTGATGCTTGCGGTTTATCATATATTAGTTTATTTTCTCTCAAGTTCATTGTTAAAAGCTTTTGGGAAAAATAGCACCTTAACATGGTATTATAGCCAAGTTATGTTTAAGGTCTTTTGTTCAGATCCTACTATCCCACAATTCTGTTAATTGCTTGTTCTACACATGTAAGGGCCAAACTGTGTCCTGTGTTAACCGTTTGGCCTGCACATAATAGCTTAACTTTTTGCAATGGTGCCGCCTTAACATTCATAAAATTTGCAAATATCAAATTTGTGTTTTAATGAATGCATTTTGGTTTGTTATTTGATTTGTTTTCGTCTATTACATTGACAAGTGATTTTATGCAACGAGTTCCTTTACTATCTAAATTAAAAGGTTCAATAATATGTTTGTATTATTTATTGACATCTCAAACATTCTGACTATGTAAAACTAGGTACAGAATGTTCCACAATCAGATCAGCTAACTAACCATTTTAACATTTTTCTTTCTTTTCTTTTTACAGATTTGTACTTTATGACCTTTCTCACACAATTTATTTTCCCCCTTTTTTTTTTCTGACAGAGATGATGGCAGTGGAACTGCATTAAAAACTCTTAAACGTGTAGAGAAAGGCTGGGGTCTTAAAAACATATCGCATTTCCAGATGCAAAATGTTGAAATTATTGATTACTGAAAGGATATCTTAGATCTTTTAACATCTTGGACTGGCTTGGACGGATAGCCAAGTGTCAAGACAGCGATAATATGAATCTAAAGACAGTCAATTGTTACTTCAGGTGTGGCTATTGTGCTTATTTATTATTTATTGATTTGTTTTGCTTTGTTTTTGTTTTTTGTTTTTGTTTTTTGTATATATACACACACACACACACACACATATATATATATATATATATATTTTGTTTCTGGAAAAAAGAAAAGAAAAATGTCAATTCATTTAATTTTGAGGCAGCATGGAATTAGATTGAGAGCCCAGTAATCAGTTCTGCAGACCTGGATTTACCAGCCTTATATGCTATCTGTTTTGCTTGCTCATTATACATGCAAAATTGTTGATTTGTGTTGCATGTTATACAGTATGTGAAACATCCTTACGAAGATAAAGAAAGGATTGACCGATTGAATGGGCACTTTTCATCATAATACTAAATTTGCCTATGCATCAGGGGCTTCTGAAGTAATTCTAGCCAACTGTGGCAATGGGTGTGGTTGTTAGTCACGGTACTATGTGCATAAGGATAGGTGATAAATTCCTTCTTTTCCTTGGTTGCAGTTGTTAAAGTTTTCAATTTAAAGACACTGTTCAGAGTTTGACAGCAAGCAAATCATTCGTTTGGCGTTATGTTATTGATATGCTTAGTGGGGTTTTTCAATTCTCTTTGGGTAAAATTCCCACTCCTTGTATGGCTGCAGTGATGGAAAATGTTGCATCATTTTTCTTCTACATTACTGTACAGTAGTACTGATTCTGAATTGGATTCGGAGTGTAGTCAATGTATTATGGAACCTATGACACAAGAATATAGGAAGAGAATGACCATGTCCTTGTAGAAATATAGTTGATTCAGTTCTGCTACATCAAGATGTGCGAATATGTACAATTCATCTATTGGTATGCTTGCAAATTTTTGTTAGTGAAATATTTCCTTTCTTTCTGTGTCATATCACAATAGATTTAGCGTTTGATAGCCTTATCATTGAATATGTTAAATGATAATATCTTTTGTCCGCAACTCTTTTTCTTGATGACATCAATAAAATGTTTTAAATATAAACGATATCCACATTTAAGATATTTTACAAGCATAAAATGTTTCTTTTTCAAGTCTTCATTAATATATATCTATTTAAATAGTTAGGTACATGGATCAATTAGACACCAGATGGTTGGCTGATTTGACCTCCGATTAATCTCTTCGTACTGGTTAAAACAAACAGCTTAGAGCATTTCTCCGTAGTGCTAGCTAACTGTAGCTTTTAGGTGGGCAATATGGAATTTTATACTAAAAATGCACAAATTGAAAGTGAGAACATGAAAAGTTAAAATCTTGACTACCATGTATAATTGAAAATTTTAAATTTTCTGTACAAAATAGCAAGTTTCTGTCTTTGCTATATAAGTCACCTATTAATAATAACTTTAGAATATTCATAAACTGAAGAAACAATAAAAACTAACATGTATAATGGCCACTGTGTTTAACGTTTTATGCACCATGTCATTCTAAATTTTCCTGTAATATAATATAGTAGAATTAGTCTATACATGCATAGTATACAAAATAAGGTTCGTTATATGATTACAAAATTGTATCACGGCATATATAGAAGTTCATTTTTGTACAATTTGAGTAGCCTTTGCAGTGTGTTAAGCTGTGAATACAACGTAAAAATTCCATGCTGAACGACATCAAATGAATTGTTCGTACAAAACAGGTGTAGCATATAAGACTGGTGTATATGAAATGCAGTCCTAATATTATGGTAATTCTTTTCTTCCATCCACAGTACTCATCGATCTACAAATTAAGATGTAATGGATTTTGTACCAACAAAAGCGAACAGATTTCTAATATTCATAACTATCAACATCATCTCCTCTACTTGATAATAGCTGCCTAAACTTTTCATCCAGGTAACTGACATAAACTGACATACTCTTTGTCTTTCAACAATATGTTTATGCAGAAACTGGACATGGTATTAGGATCAGCTGCTGCTACCAAATGAACTCCCTTGATTTGGAAATGGAGCTCGTTGAAGAGAAAGTTGAAGTGTGTGGCTTTGAGATGATTTATATATCTCCATACACTCCTCAAGGTCTGCATTGCATGTCAAAAGCACCCACTCATGATCATCATCTAAATATTTGATATCAATTGTACTGATGTCATGTAAATTGAAACGCCTTGCAAGCTCCAGTTGCAAATCTCCGAAAGAATGATTGGATTGCAGGGTAAATCGGATTTTTTCATCCCCGAAATATGCTTTAACTCTTAAAGCACCCCCATCACAGAAATTCCATCCACTACTTCCTAGCATGGGATGTAGGGACTCAAGAGTTTGAGTTTTACTTAATGCTTTATAGCTTTGAGATCTTGGCAGAATCTTTGTTTCCTCTAGGTTGCAGGCAAGTAATTTTCCATCGCTGCAATCTCTCTTAAGCATCCCAACAGGGTCTTTTGCCATTAAAGCATCTGTACAACTAATGCCGTTAATATTGGTGATATGCTGTTTTGCTTCAGCAGCACAGACACTCAGACCAGAAGTTTGACTGCACAAGGCTGAAGGAGACTTCGTTGTCCCTCCCTGACTGAATAACCCACTCTCAGATTGAGAGTTTAACTGCTTGGATTGGTTGCTTGATTTCATTGATGTGAAGGAGTCACTCTCCTGAAACTTAGGGAAGCTCAATTCTTGGAAGGTTGAATAGAAGGATCCAATTTGAATGGCACCCTCAGCACCTGGGACAGAGTCGATCACGAGCTGGAGCTTCCTTAGAGATTGTCCTACCTTCTTTATCTTTCGAGAAGGCCATCTGGTAATCCCGTGCTGTCTGCATATCCTTTTCAGAGTGGTGGGGCATACTGCGGTCGAAACAAACTTGTTGAGAAACTGTATGTCAACTGATTAAAACTGTAGCCTACATCTAAAGTAGATGTAATGGAGGCTGTCAGTTTGATAGATGGGAGTAATTCCCATAACAGTATAGATGGTACAAGAATTAGCAAAAAACTATGCATATATGGGGACGGTAACATATCATAGCAGGACACTTGAAATTCACTTATTTTGAGTTCTGTGAACAATATAGAAGTTTAGTAGAAGTCTTTATGATGATACTGGTATAGCAACAAGGAAGTTTTCAAGACCAACTATAAGATTAGCAAGTATTCTGTTTTCAGGTTGAGTACCATTGACTTTATTAATATACTATTACTAATTGTAGTGGATAATTTCTTACCACCAATACTCTTAGCGGCATCTTTCAGGCTCCCTGCAAAGTATTGCTGAAGAACTTGCAAGCTGATTGCCTTCTCTGTCTTGGTATGCCTTCTCCGACCTGCTTTCCTGCCACCTGAAGAGCAATGGCCACCGAAAGAGTAAGAATTTCCACCACCTTCAACAGAAACTTTGTGTCCGGAACTTTGTTTAAGTTGCCGAAAGTCTGTAAACACTTGTCCATTTGGTAAACCTCCTTGATTGCTATCCCAGTGGGTTGTCCCTTTGAGCTCTTCTTTGGGTTCTTCCATCTGATAATCCAGCAAGACAGAGAGACATCTACCCTGCTGTTGAGCCTCCATATGTGCAATCCAAGAAGACTCTTTTTCAGATGTTTCTTCAGAAGGAGGTCCCAGATTCTGACTCTCCTCTTTGCCAAGTCTCAAGTCTGAAAGAACAATTGTTTCCCTAATTGGCTGCATCACTTCTTCAGGTTCCTTATCGTCAACAACATACAAACTCCTACAGGCCTGTCGTATAACGATGGGCAATGAATTCAGCATCTGTTTTTGTTCTTCCGGATCATGGCAATCCTGAGGTAAGAAAAACTCCAAGACAAAATCAGATGATCCGGTATAGACAGTTCGAAGGGGAATTGCCACAGCAGCATGCATCCCGAACATCCTAGCATAGTGAGAAAGAGGGTATTCTGTCTTGCTGAAGGCTGTAATATCAGTTGCAAAGCATGTTTTACTTGTTGAGAAGGCTGTGCCGACTATTCCTTGGCCTCGAAACAGGTGATGCTTAGAGCAGGCCTCATGGAATCCCAAGATCTCTAGATCAATCACCAAGCAAGCAGAGTCTACTGTTGAAACACAACGAGCATAGTTCACATCAGAGTGCCTGCAACCTCCTTTACCTTGTTGGACGCATGGTGCCCAAGTTAGGGCTAATGGCAACCTATTAGTCTTGCAGACCGATGTCAGAACCTCCACAATCTCACTCAGAGCAGCTTGGTACAACTCATCACAAGCCTATTAAAAAATGGAAGCACAGTTATAGATTTTGTATTTGTAGAGATAGTCGAATTCTACTGAGTGCAACTGGTAGAATCTTCATACCTCTATGTTTGGAGGGATGAAGTTTTGAGAACTCCTAAGATCAACAGCCTGCAAATGGATATACCGGAACGTGAGAGGAGGACAGAACACATAATTGATAGATCCACGTTAATTGAACAAACGTCACAGCTGGAGCTTTTCAATGGTTTTTGCAGTTCAGAAGACGAAGATTTGAAATCTCTATTGGTACTAAGGAGATAAGGAATGAAGAAGTCAGTTTGTCTATGATGGAAAAGTACATGAACAGGAAGATCCGCAATTTATTTAAAGATGTAGCTATAATCATAATGATTAATGCATATAGATGTATTAAGAATGTTTCTGAGTAGTTGAAAACTGGTATATTAATTTGGCAAAATCTGAGCAAGGGAAGTAAATCTTTCTAAAGAAAGCTGAAGATTTGGATCTCCAGCATGACATAAACAAGAATATATATATATATATATATATATATATATATATATGCAAGCAAGTTTTCAGCTTGAGTAGTCAATTTTGTAACATATAACAAGTGCTTATAAAAAGCAATCTGAAAATAGCCTGAGAAGGGCTTGTACTATCAAAAACATGGGTAACACTACATATATATATATGTATATGTATATGTATACCGTTTAGTCTATAAATTATTTATTAAATGTATATATGTGATTATTTGATTGGTTAATATATTAATATAATCTATATGTAGATAAATAAACTTTTAAAGGAATAAATGTAATTAAATATAAATTAATTAAATAATAATGATATATGCACATTTAATAAATAGTTTTGTAAACTGTGTATCTTTTAGACACTAGTATTATCCTAAAAACAAATAAAGATTGTGGATTTCATTGTGGATATCTTGGTTCGACAATCTAACTCTATATATTTTGTTTTGCGTTTGTTAAAATTCCTTCAATATTTCGCCACGAAAAAACGTTCTAATTAAACTCTTTATGCTTCTTCACTATAATCATATTGTTTACAACTTCATGTCGGAAATTTTCCGAAAAACTAGAGGAAAAAAAAAAAAATAGAGGATAAAAGAAAAGCAGAAAAGAAGAAAACCTCAAGAGCTTGGCAGACATATTCTTCTGGACGATAATTGACCATTTGAGTAGTCATAACAAACTCAATAACACCCAAACAAGTCCCACTTCCACGTTCAAAAATTGGAACAGCCAAAGAACCTCTAGCATCATGCTGCTGTCCATAATTAACCCTCGGATACTCGTAGCTCTGGAAGAAACGAACGTCCAGCTTCCACTCCGGCAACTTCCCGAGGAATGTCCGGTGGGGCGACCTGACAGACTCAGTCGAATCCTCCTCAGTCAAGAGCTGATAATTTGCCAAACTTTTGCAGTTTGTGTTAAGATAATAAGGGTGATCATAAGTAGTAAGCATTTGTTTCCCACCTTTTCTAACTGGAACCCAAATCTGGATAAGTACATCCCTATGCTTGGTACATTCTTTCAAGTGTCCAATAGCCAGCATTAGTCTCTCTTTGACTGAAGAAGAAGGATTAGGATAAGCCCTGGGTCCAATCCACAATCTGCTCCCTCCTATATGACCACCATTACCATTTCCACTACTACGGCTATTGCTGCTGCTTTCAATTACAAAGCAGTTGTAGTTTTCATGGTGGTTCTCTGTTAGGCTTCCTTGATCTGCAGTGTGATCTTGCTGGTAGATTTGGTGATGTGGGTTCATGTTTGAAAGTGCGGAATTGGACTCGAAAGACGGCAAGTAATGCCAAGGATCTACCACGAGAGGATGAGGATTGGAAGAAAAAGGTTGCATAAAGTTGAAGCCTGATGAGCTTTCTAACCAGCATCCTTCAAATAGTAATTCATCCATGAAATCTTCTTCGGCGTTTGTAGTGGTAGTAGAAGTAGTATTTGGAAAGTTTCCGTACGTGGAATTGGGAAGCATAGCACCGTAATATTCCATACTCATTTCTGGTCTAAGAATTTTTTTTTTTTTTTTCCCCTTTTTGCTAGAGAACCTGATAGAGCGTGATAAACATCCGCAAGTTATTATATGCAGAAGAAAGTAAACTAAAAATTTAGAAAATAGTGAAAAAAATTAAATTGTTTTCTTCTTTCATGAAGTACTGCAGTGAGAAAACACCCCTCTACAGAGTTTTGTGTTGAAATGGATTTAAAATGTTTGGTTCTAGAATATCCTAGAATATTCTAGATCAGTTCGAACGGAATTATATGATCATATGAACCAATGTTAACAAGAAAAGAATCTCAAGAATCCAAAACCCAATAAAAATTGAATCGTAAAAAAGAAAGAAACAAAACCCCCATTTAAAAATTCCAGTAGTTGATCGAAATTCTACAGACTAACCTTAACCCAGACATGCATGGAACTGATAGCAATCATTAAAAAAAAAAAAAAAAAAAAAGAAAAAAAAAAGGAAGAAGAAATGAATAGAACTAAGAGAAAAAAAAAAAGAAAAAAAAGATAGATAGATTATTACTCACTCTATAGTAAAATATATGTGAGTTTGTTGAATATTTACTATATATGCTTCAAGATCTCTGAATGATATCTCTGGTTCAGAAAAGTAGCAAGTTCAACAAGAGAAAAAGTTTTTCAAAGTTTTAAAGAGGAGTTTGTGTTTGGCTTCTACAAAGGAAATTGCTTCCCTCCAAGGACAGATCATAAATCTTAGTAGTAAAAGTCTTTTTTTTCTTTTTCTTTTTTTCTTTTTTTTTTTTTTTCCTTTTTGGACAAACAAACGCTCAAAGGAAGTTTAATCTTAGATTCAAACTGCCTCGGTTAAAGCCTTTTAGTGTTCTTAATTTGGTCTCTCTTAATCCCTCTCAAACCAGACGCGTGGAGAATCTCTTATTTAACAACCCAAAAACAATACCTATAAAAAAAGCAGAACTTTTTTTAATTTAATTTTTATTTGTTTTTAAGGAAAAGAATCTAATATATTTTTGAAAGAATCGGACCCCACAAAAAAAAAAAAAAGGAGGAATTAATATAGCAATTATAAATCTGTCATATGAAGCTGTATATTATGTAATTGTAATAATAGTCAACTGTACTTGAATGTGCAAATGCGGAAAACCTGAAGTATTTCTGCTCAACTCAAGCCGTGTGCTTATGATCATATATAGTATTTGACTTTTATTTTAAAAATAAAAAAATAAAAACATAAAGGAAAAGCAAGAAAGAGGCAGAGAGAATATAGAATTAGGGGGGGTGTGGTGTGTGTTAAGCGATAAAAGCAAGGGCTTGGGATGTTGTTTTGTAGGAGTTTTTACATCTGCTCCTTTGTTTTACTCTTGGGAGAGAGTTGTGTGTGTGTGTGTGTGAGAGAGAGAGAGAGAGAGAGAGAGAGAGAGTGATTAAAAAAAAAAAAAATGAGAGAGACTAGAAGCTGCCTGATTGCCACATGTAAGAAGTAGGATGATCCTACATTGTTTAAAAAGAAATAGTTTCTGTACAACCCCAGGTGACAAACGAGAAAATCTTGCATGCCATCAGATTATGCCATTTTTATTAATTTATAACCACATGTTAAATTATTTAATATCTGTTTGTCTATTTACCTCGTGATTTAAAACTATCCAACTCACCATTTTAATTTTTTTGAAAAAGCAATATATATATAGATATATATATTTTTTTCTCTCTAAGGCTCTATTCTCCTTTGTAGTAATTTCATATGTGCAATTTCACAAGTATCTCCAATAGTAGCCGTCGGAAATAATAGTAAACATACAAGCCAGATTTCACATGCATAAGACTCCCATGAAGAAACCTAAGTGTGGCTCTCCCATTTACTTCTTCATTTTCTTAAGCTTTTGGGTTTTTTTATTCTTTTTTTTTTTTTTTAAATATCTATAGGTGGTGAATGAAATATGAAAGCAGATTTGGGATACTGATGCTCTGTTATAGGTTGTACTTCGCCATTTTGCTAAGCTTTGAGGCTTTTTTTATTATTATTATTTTATTTACAAAAGGTGAATGGAATGTTGCTTCATATTTGAGATATCTAAAGGATTAGTTTTATTTTATTACTTTTGTAAATATTTATCAATTAAAATTAAGATTAGACAAATGAAATAGTAGTAAATACAGAGAGAACATAATATATGTTTATATTATCTAATTATGTATTATATATCCTTATGTATATTTTTCTCACTGTTTTAATTTCATTAATATTTCTCTATTTTTTTTTTTTATATTTAATTTTATTGGTATGTTTAATTGGTATAGCTGATAAATTTATTATTTTCCAACTTTGCTACAACCAATACTGCACCAGCATACGTACATTCATTGGTTCTACACTGTGTTCGCCGCATCACGTATTTGACAAACAGAAACTACTTTGTTAACTGATAATGAATTAATAAATAGTTTTTTATAATTATATTTTAAAAACTTTATATAAATGATTATTCTATACATATTAATATAACCTCTTACGTGATGTTCATTGATCATATAACATCCATTTTTCACTACATCATGACCATGACAGCATCGATTTTGATTGCTATAATAAAAGCAAAGTTTGTTGCAATAAACATCCATTGAGTTCATAAATGGATTGTAATTTTCCGTATGAGTATTATATGCTTCTTTTTTTTAAATTTTTTTTTTAAAGTTTTTAACAAATTCTTGGGGGATCAATTTTGAGAGATGGTTTTATTATAGGTTACCAACATAGCAAGGATGTCTTCTTCATTTTTGATATAGCTAGCCTCTTAATTATCTAGAGAAAAAATCCATTAATATTCAATACCTAAAATGAATTTGTAAGGTGCTCATTTGGTGACAATATTTTTGGTTTCTGTCCCAGAGTTTTTGTTAAATATTTCATTTAACTTGTCTATAAATAATATCAAATGAGATGGATTTGATTGGTATGTTATTTGCACTTACATAGATTATAAAACGACATTCATCATCTATCTCTCTTTTAAATTAAATATTGTTATAGTGACAAAAAAATAAAATAAAATAAAATAAATTAAGTATCTGAAATAAATTAAACAAAATAATCCAATTAACATACATTGACTTATTTCGCATCATTATTATTATTATTTTTAATTTGCAACATGAATTTCGTAGGTGAAATTTTATAAAATCCTCACCAACATATTAATTACAGTTAAAAATCCTCAAGATTCCACGAATAATATTTATTAATTTTTGTTTAATTAATTTAATGCCATCTCTCATTTCTATGTCTATCAAGAATTGCTGTTTCTAAGCAAGTTCTACTAAATAATGCAAAGGCCCTCAGTTTGACGAATAGAGAACAAGTATTTGCTGTTATAAGTACCTATCATATGTGGAAATTGACTAGCAAATTTTCTAACATTTTTATAACAATTGCAACAACTTATATAAAATTTATCATACATCAACTGACGAATCAAGTATAATACAACTTATATAAAATTTATCATACATCAACTTACGAATCAAGTATAATACAACTTATATTATAAAATTTATCATAAATCAACTTACGACTCAAGTATAAAAGTTATTAGAGTACCAATTAAGCACCCTCTCTCTCTCTCTCTCTCGCTCTCTATCTCTCTCTCTCTCTCTCTCTCTCTCTCTCTCTCTCTCTCTCTCTCTCTCTCTCTCTCTCTCTCTCATATATATATATATAATTATATGTACATATATATGTTTTATATATATAAAAATTATCATAAATCTATGATTTTATACATTGGATCTTGACCTTGAACTCTCTAATCTTGAGCCCTTCAAATCACAGCTTCACAATGAAATCTTAACTTTGAAGGGGTCTCTTTCTTTTTTGTGGTAGTAAAGTAATCTTCAAAGGGTCATTTTCATTTTCTAAAATTTCTTTATATAATAATTACACACACACACACACAATATTCTTTAGGGCCATAATAGTGTCTTTTTTTGGGTAATGTAATAGTCCTTATTCTGCTCGGGTTGCCGCGTCTATCACCAGTATTAATTTATTATTAGCAAGCCTGCAGCTAATTTGACCACAATTTATTTGCTTCACAATTGACTTAGAAAGCAAGTCTCTGTATATTTACCTTTTTTAACCGCTAAAGGTGCCTGAATTGATCCGAATGTTCATTAATTGTAGCAGTATTATATAAGTTGCCTAATTAATTAGCTAAACAACATAGATTTTTATTCTTTTTATCTATAACTTTTATGTATATAAATATGTATATCATGTGAGATAGCATGATTATAATTTTTTTTTTTTAATCAAATCATTGAATGAAAATAGTATCAATAACTTTTTTGCTTTGCCTCGAAAAATTTATATCAGAATTTGATCATGAGTTAGGCATGGATCAATTTAACTCACATAGTTACGTGATGAAAAATCCGAATCTAAATCGCTTTATAAACAAGTCATAGAGCACAAATTAAGTAATTTTCCAAACAAAATTAACATTTTAAAGTTCATTAAAAAAAAAATACATAGTGAATCAATTATTGCTTTATATGAATGAGCAAGCTGTTAACCAATTACGAAGTTGCTCTATAGACGTTAAAAAGCAAAATGTAAATAAATATAGTTAGAAAATGAAAAAAAAAAAAAAATTGTTCCGTATCAATTATTAAACCAAGATTATGATGTGCCACGATCTTTGATTTTCATTCGTCTAATACACACAGTCAAGTTTATGCGGCTTGCAAGTGATATTTATTAAAATCAACTCTGATTAGTCAAATAAATTACTTATATTGACACGTCAATGAAAATGAATATAATGTTAACTACAACCCCTAAACCTAAAACCATATGCTAATGATGATTAGACTTGTTAGAATTGCATGTTTTAAAATTAATTTGATAAGGTAAACGCGGCGAATCGTTATTCGAATAGACATATATTAAATCAAGAATTTTCTAATCGTCTTCAATGCTTAATTTGCGATTGTCTTACGTGTTTATATATTTTAAACCAATAATTTCTCCTCTATGACGTTGTATATCTAGTCAGATGCAACGAATTAATTTGCTTCCATTTGACAAGTGGGAACCCTATGCTGGTGGGGTTTGATATTCTAATAATTTGTTTATCAATATATATATTTTTAAAGAATTTTTATTTTTTTTTTCTTTATTGTTTTCCCTGGACAATTTTATTAAAAACTTAGATCTTACCTACACGGCACCTCTTATATGATTATTCATAAACATCATATAACACATAAAGTTAGTAACATAATTAATTTATTACTTTACCAATGCTATTACTTAATACTATCGCCCATAATTAAGTGCTTGTTTCATAATCTTGATTCAGCTTGGAGATTTTTATTTAAAAAAGATTAAAAAAAAAATGGAAGAAAAGTAGTAAATAGAGAAACTATATAGGAAATGTTCATAGGTTGAGTTGTAAATTCTGTACATGCTATATTGCACCGGTCAGTAAATTGACATTATTAGTGGAAGATTCTCCAGTACTGATTTAAGAGATTCATGATTTCTTAGATGCTGTCATTGCTGTGCATCCTCTAATTCTTCCTTTTAATGATAATTCTTCCATTCTTCCACGAAAATAATAATAATAATAATAAAGAGTTAAGAGATCCATTTTTGAGGTTCGGATGCTTATTTTATATTTATATATATATATACAAATATGAAAAGTGCTATTCATTACTTTAATGCCTTTGCAAACAGAAATAAAATTTACTTCCTCTATAGAGACATCTCCCCTCTGAATAATAATAAATAATCAAAATTGAATAATGGTTTTTAAATTTTGGCCGGCCATATTGATTTAGACAGAATTTCCTATAATACTTGGCCCATCAAAGGATACCCCTTGTCACTTTCCATCTTTAAAGATGATCATACAATGAATTTCATTGATCTTTGAATTAGTAAATTAATTTAATGTATACCAATGTATATATGAAAATTTTTATGCTGATATTTTGATTTTATAAAATATAAATATTAGCATTAGGAAATATCTTGCCTGATATGAATCTTCATTTTATTGAAGGATATTCTGATAAGAATATAATTATGCACGTATATATATATATATATATTTATATCAAAATGGAAAGACTTTGCAAAGTTTAAGGCTCAAGGCAGTGCTGCCAATGACCTTAATTGGGATACTAGTCTATACATATGAGTATTTTATATGAAACAGAAAATAAATAAATGAATTAAAGATTTAATAGATCTTTGATTTTCGTATCTATTTTAAATACTTGTAAATTGTAGTGGTTTAGAAATGTAGCAGGCAGTTGGCGTACCAAAACTTTGTTAGTTTTTAGTTGGATCCAATAACTAAAATGGTTTGAATACTTTATATTGTTGAACTTCTTTTCCTTGTCAAGTGTCAACAAAGCTTGCATTGCACATTTAAAGAATTATAATCTTAATTAAGTTCATTCCATGTTCTAATTGATTTAGTTATAAAGTTGCTCATGAAATTATTCACATATATATATATATATATATATATGAAAAGTTGTCACTTTTATTTTGTGAATAAATAATCTCGTTTTAAAATATATATATATATATATATATATATGTATAATGATTCATTTTTTATTAACTCGACCTTTTTAGGAACAGCAAATCAGAGTAAAAAGGTTATGAAGATCTTGCACTCAAAACTTGACAACTTCTATAAAAGAAAAAAAATGCATATATAAAGATGCAAAATGAGTTTAAAAGATAACCGAGCCTGCATACATATCATCAAGTTAAGTTTTGGAAGAATTATTATTTAAATTTTTATTATATATACGTTGATTAATAATACTTTATTATGTTATAATGTCTTTCATTATAATTTAAATTAAAGCTGTTGTATATAGTAGAGCAGCAGATAACAGAAGTTTTAAAAGCAATTAGTACTTTAAGCTAAACATCATGACGAGTCAAATTTTATATTTGCAATGTGGAGAAATCTTTAACTTGTTCAAAACTCTAACAAAGATTAAAATTGAGTCAAAGAAGTTTTTATTCTAATTTTATGGGAGACAACTTGGTAGACTATGAGACGTACGAGCCATCCCATGTGGATTCAAGCTCGAAGAGAAAAATTTTCTCCAAAGAGCCAAAGTTTGTGATAAGTTTTTGATATTTGCTTATAGGGAGGCGGTAGCTTTGTATATATATTCCAGCATCGATCTCCTTGCATCTATGTATAATCATAATAGATATTTTTAAAATAATTTATAATAATTAATTATGTTTAAATCTAATAATGATATATAGAAATTTTTTTTACTATTTTATTTTTATATATAATTTAGATAATATATATATATATATAATATTGTAAATAATAATATTTACGCTTTGATATTATTATATATTATATGCATGTTTACATATAAAACTTTTAATTATATTGTATCTATTATTTGTTATAAAAGCATAATTTTAAATATTCTAAAACAACAAATTAAAAATAAATAAAAATTAAATATACCAAAACAAATAATAATAATAATAATAATAATAATAATAATAATAATAATAATAATAATAATATGTAACAAAAATTTAAGAAAAAAATTAACTATTCATTGAAACCATTTCAATACTATAAATTTATGATTCATCATTAAAACTTGGAACGTTTCAAGAACATCTATTGCGTTTTGTTAGTGTTGATATGATTAATAAAATCAACCTATTTGGCTATATTTAAAAACTTTTATTGTTACTAAATATATTTGGATCTTAATTTTTTTTTTAATTTATATTGTAAAAATTTGTTAAGAATGAAATGTTTGACCTCTATATATAATACTATTCAATTATGGAATTTAAATTTAAAAGTGTTTACCCATCTAATTTTTTCCATCGATGGAGTTCAAATTTAGTTTCAAATGTATTTTTTGATTTATGACAATAATTAATTTTCGTATATTAAATACTTAAATTTAATATAATTATATTTATTATTATTATTATTATTTGCCCAATGAACATTTGTTTTACCTTATAAGATAATTTATTTATGGTTATATATATTTTAAGAAGATTAAATTAATATTGAAATTCCATTTATTATATATCCATATATATGTATATGTATTAGTATATAGAATATAATTATTAATTACCATATATAAGATATTTTTATTTTACAATAAAATAAATATAGCAAATCAATAAAAATATTAATATATAGATTATAAATATTTTTTTAATATTTTTTATTCTAATTATCTTGTTTTTATTCCTGACAAGTAATTAATTTTTCTGTATCAATGAAAATCAAAATGTATTTTATTTATTTGGTAAATAAAATAAAATCAAAAAAATTGTTTCAAATATAAATTCTCAAATTTTTTCACTAATAAAATAAAATTTTATTATTTATGTAATTTTTTTGTGTTCAAATAAGGAGATGTCTTTATTATTTTTTATATAATTACATTGTATGTGTAAAAATATTTAAAATAAATTATATATAGAGATACACTTTAATTTATTATTCTACAAATATAACATTATATTTTTGTTTTAATTATACACTTTAATATTTTTATCCTAATTAAATTAAGGTTTCTTTAATAAAAAATAATATATAATATTATAACAATAAAAATATATATTTTAAGATAAAAGCAATAAAAAGATATCTCAAATAAAGTAAAATCAAAAAAATTATTTTCAATATAAATCCTACTTTGCCATGTTTAACAATTATATTTTGAAAAATATATCTCAAATGTTTTCCACTAATGAAATAAAATTATATTATTTATGTAATTTTTTTTGGTCCAAATAATGAGATAAATTTATTATTTTCCATCTAATCACATTTGTATATATAAAAATATTTAAAATATGTTCTACATGGAAATACACTTATTATTTTACAAATATAATATTATATTTATGTCCTAATTATACATTTTAATATTTTTGGATACAAACAATTAAAGGTAAAAAATTTCATGCTCTTAAATAGCTATTCTATTAGTATTGATTGAATTTTATGTCCTAATTATACATTTTAATATTTTTGATATGGCTATAAATAATAAAGAGAAGGAGAGTTGAATTTTACATTATTTTAATCAAGGTTCAAAAAATCAATATCAATGGAAATATCGATAATTTAAAATATGAAAATTTTCATAGAAATATCGAAAAATATCGAATATCAATAAAATATTATAAAAAATGATAGAAATTTATTTTAAAAAATTGAAATTTTTATTGAAACTTTAGAATTAGTTTATTTAATCTATCAATTATTAAATTGATTATAAAACTTGCTAAAATATTGAATGGATGTTATATTCTTTTTAATGAATTGATTATAATAAACATTAATAATCATAGATGAATTATTATTAATAAAAATACGTCAAAAAATACATATATGATAAAATTATTTATTAACTAAAATATATAAAATAATTATTACAATTACATTGTAGTTCATAAATGTCATCTTAATACCACATAGAAGTTCTGGGTGGCTGAAAATTATAGGTTTCTTCCTCATTTTGATTTTAAGATGTGAAATGTGAGAAGTAGTTATGAAAAGATGTATCTCCCTGATAATTTTGCATACAATTATTAATATGCCAAGTATATGGATCTTATATTATTGGTTGACTGTATGCATAACTACTACTTTCTAATGGTTAAGTTTGAGATGGTATCCATGAGTTGCTACTTGATGACATTTCATAAATATCCATTAAATTATGGTTATGAAAATGACTTTCAACTCTCATAGATCCAAAATTCATAGAAATCGAATCTTTTGTTGTTATTGTGACATCTCCATTATAAATTTCTCTTTACGTATATAGTCTTTTCCAATAGTACGGAATCCTTGACCTGCATCTTTACTGTCATGATTTTTATCTTGTGTTGCATGTGTGTAATATTGTTCACCGATAAATGGACTTAATGCAACTTCTCGACTTAGTGATTCCCTTTAGCCACTACCTCTTCTAACTTCATCAAAAAAAAAAAAAAAAAATTGTGAATTGTCAGGAAATTTTTTTTATTTCTCAAACAAACATTATTATTTCACATGTATACATTTCATCTATTTATCCACATTTGTAAAATAGTTATTCTCAATAATAAAATTTGCCAGGTTAAAAAATATAATCTACAATTTTTGTACAATATCGAGAAACTATCATATATTTTAAACATTGATTTTGATAGGCCATAATTTTCAATAACTTATGATTTTTTATAATAATTTTGGAGGGAATTTGAAAGAATATTATGATGACATATTATGATAACATGGTCCACTGACAATTATAAATGATGCTTTTAATCTGAAAATTAACATGGGGTTTTCCTCTTTTAGATCTTATATAGTAGTAAGAGTTTAAGTTTAAAATTACATTTATTAATCATTGGATCCTATATGGTTCACTTTTTTTAAATAGTATTCTAATATGTTAATACAATTTAAGGGCAAATAAAAGAATATTTAATATTAAAAATATTAAGTTATCGTGATGTAAGCTTAACCTTATATATATTTAGATCCACCTTGTTTAATTAAACAAAAGTCCATCGTTAATGACTATTATATATCACATTAAAGTCTAAGATTTAAAATTCAAAAGTAATCAAATATGGGTTTTGTG
This sequence comes from Ziziphus jujuba, assembly GCF_031755915.1. Taxonomy (NCBI): domain Eukaryota; kingdom Viridiplantae; phylum Streptophyta; class Magnoliopsida; order Rosales; family Rhamnaceae; genus Ziziphus; species Ziziphus jujuba. The sequence continues at coordinate 20,078,143 of NC_083387.1, forward strand.
GCATATTAAAACCTTATTTAGGAAAGAGAACTCTATTGGAACCTAATGATTAATAAGTATAATTTTAAATCTCAATTTTGATATGATTTAAGAACTGAAAAATAAAGATCTTAAGTTAATAATCACATTAAATTATATTTGAATTTGACCATATATATATATATATGTATAGAAGTACACAGATTTATTGGGGGATTTGATTGATTTTAAGGCACCTAGGATCAGGAAGGATTGCTGTTTACTTGCATCTTAGGGGAGCATAACAGGCAAGGTGGAAGAAAGGGAGAGAAGCTTTTGATCAACTTGATGTTTTTTTAATTTTTTTTTTCACTTTCTTAGTTATTTATATAAAATAATATTTTATCTTTCTTTTTCTCTTTTCTATAGAATAGAGCTATATATATCTATTTTCTGAGCACTAACTAACTTGATTACTTCATCAAAACTAAGAAATTGATATGAGGACACTTGGTGGATGTCACAATGAAATGGCGTTACAGCATACGTATACTTAAATATATAATTAATAAGCTGAAAAAGGAGTCTTACATTTTTAAAACTATATGAGTGGTTATAGAAAGAGAATGAAAATATTAATTAATCAATACCCATCACTAATGAAAAAGAAAACCTTGCTTAATTTCAAACACAGATTACATGGTGGGGTGGTTACGATCAGGCACAGGTGTTGAATATTGAATTTTGAGGCAAAAAAATATAAATTAGCTAAAAGGTCAGATTCAGACACACAAAAAAAAAAAAAAAAAGACTTTTAATTTTGACTTGAATCTACCATGGCAAGCTATGCTTGTGAATTCAGAGGAAAAAAGAAAAACCCAAATTATCAATATAAACAATATCCTCCAAATGGTATATACTATCTTCTACTAAAAGTTTCCATAGGATATATTATTCAAAAAATTATTGAGTTGGTGAAAGGAAGGATTTCATGGTATGTGCATGACATTATGTATAAAATCAATGGCTAATTAAATATTCTCCAACTAGAAATAATCTAAATAAAAGGGGATGATCATTTAGCTAGCTTACTGTATATAAAATTTTTTGTAAATTAAAAGAAACTATATATGATTTGCTGAGCTAGCTAGCTATAAACATAATTAATGTGAGAAGCCAAAGCTAGATCAATGTTTTCAGATATATATATATATATATATATATATATCCCAAGCAAACTGCATTAAAGTGGAACCAATGGATTTACAACATTATATGGTTTTGTATAAGAAAGGTGGTATAATCAATCAATTGACGATAAACATGAATGTATCAAAAGAATAATCATTCGTTCTTTATCTTATTACGTAATATTTGACTCGTCATTTCCGATGATAATCCATATAGGATGGAAATTTTTTGGCTCATTTTTTATAAGATTTTTTTCGTTGTTCTTTATGTACTTATTTTTATGTTTTTTCCCTCTTTAATTTACATTCTTTTTTAAATGGGATGGCATTATAGTTGAATATGAATGGTGATAGGAAAAAGGACAACAGATTGGAATCCATATATATATATATATATATATGTTCAATTTTGAAAATACAGTGGGCAAGTTTTTAATGTTATTTCCATTAACTTGACAATCCTAAAAGCTAATTAAAGCATTGTACTTAATTAAGAAGCAGTACGATGGAAAGAAAACCTGGTGACCCAAGTTGGGGAGTAATTGGAAACCTAAAGAAAATTTTGAGGAAACTTAAGCTTTTTGAAGTATATTCAAAGTGGAATCTAATCAAGCCTTCAGAAAAAAGAGCATTTGATTGGGTTGGAAAGCAGCAAAAGTGGAATCATGTCCAGTTAAATTGGGTTGCTTTGTTCCCTCATAGGCTCGTTTTCATTTATATTTTGCTTCCAAATTAATAATAATAATGTCTAGTGGGGCCACAAAATCATCTGGGGCTGGAGGGTCTTAAGAAAAAATTGCTTTAAGTGCAAAGCTCACGTGTACGGCAGTTTACCACGTTTTGGATTTAATAAATAATAATTTGTAATGAAGGAAATTACCTTTATGGATTCAATGATGATTTTGATGAGACTTTTAGTTATTTATTGAATCATAATATCCAGGAAGTCTTAATTAAAGTTACTTTTAGATAGCAAAATAAAGATAAAAATTCAGATTAGAGAATTGGGATTCATGGACCCCCATTTAATAGTGGAGCCATAAAGTTAAGCATTTTAAAAAAGTGGTAGATATGGGCAATTTTCATTCTTAGACCCGGAAAGGATGACTGATTCAATTATTTGAGAAGAGGTAAGAAAGCTTATTTTATATTATACATGTAAAAATGCTTATTGTACCAAAATATTTGAGAAATATTTTTTACCAAAATATTTGAGAAATATCTTTTAATAAAATTTTCACGGTCTATTATTGAATACATACAAAAGTATATAAATATTGGAAAGTTATGGTAATTTTTCCGATGATTTATACATCATTAAATCTAATAATTCAATAAACAAGATATATTTGTAAAATATTCCTCTATATAAAACCAGCCCCATAATAATTATGAGGGTGGACATTCACAACTTAAACAATTTGTGGTTTTAATAATCTAGCATCAAAAATAATGTTCTTGTTTAACATGCAAGCTGTTTCTTAAGCTAAAAACACTTGTTTTGTGGACTTCTGAACTTGAAGAATATTCTATAATGATGTAATAGTTGCGCATCTTCCTCCATCATCGACTAATAAGTGATACCTACAAAGTAAAAAATATAAGCCATTTGAAGGTTCGTGGGGATGCTAGTGTGGTGCCCGTGAACTATCCTCCGATGCTCAATTTGGAGTGGGAACATCAGACTTTGAGTGAAAAGCATAGATTGTAGACATATTAATTATTGTGTACCTTGATGATTTTTTTTTTTTTTTTTGGATAGAAGGAGGGGCTATATTAACCAAAAGAAATGGCAATCATAGAAAAGAGTCTGCCGAGAGGTCAGTTTGTGGTAAGGAAGCCACAATCCTGCCTCCAAGAGTCTACAAAAGCTTTGGATCATAATAAAGGAATAACAAAATTAAGGTTAACGTTAGAAAGGCCCCATCGTGCTGCTGTTTGAGCTAGCTGATTAGCTTTCCTTGGAGTCCAAGCAAAGGTAATGAATTGGAAGAGTGTACCTTGATGATTTTATGCCTTCATATAGACTCATAGTTATGGTTTCAGAAAAATTAATAAATAAATATATTATTTAGGAATAGAAAATATACTAATTAAGATCCCATATCTATTTAGATTTAAACTATCAAAATAAATTGGATCATAAAATCCTAATAATTTTAGGCAATTTAGATTATCTTTTATTTTGGTTTCAAATTTTAATTATGATAAATTATTTTCCACAGTTAGCTCCTCACTCTTTTAAGTAAGAATTCACTCAGCTGAGTAATGAGTGTTAACTTCTGAATTAAGAATTGCTTTGATTTGTTTGAGTTTTGGACCGATAATAACTAGAGTCGTCTTCAATTTGAGAGATTATTCATTATGATTCACAGTTATAATAGATCCAGGAGACATAATTTCTATGATAGGTAGTCATATTCAATTTAAGAGATATCCTTAGTAAAATTTCTAAGTAGAGCTCCAGTCTTAAACTGGCTGGTTGTTCTCTTCTTATCCACCACTTACTTGTTTCGATGAAAGCTTAATACAGTCATTCAACTGATTAGTCATAGATGAATCCCATAAAACTACGAATTATTCTTCATTCTCACTAGTTCGAGTCTAGTTTGACATTCTCTGTAGCTGGAAAAAATTAACAAAACCACTTAGCTTGTAGTTCTAGATTGGCTTGTAGCTATTCCAGTCATAGACCGACTTGTCAATTTTCCATACTACAAAAACTTGTAGTTATCATAAACCAAGCTGGAATAGATAGGATGTAGCAAGTTGTTTTTGCACGAAGGCTTAAAATCTGGTATGCACACACTGTTATGTATTCTAAGAACAAAATCCAAGAATCTAAAACTAAAAACAACAAAGAACATTTATCGAGGTTCAGTCGAAATTGACCTACGTCCTTGTGCTCCAATGTGAAGCTTCTGCACTATAAGAAAATATGTGTTTACAAGCTCAAAACATACTAACAATGATGGTCTCACATAAGAAACCTAAAACCAATCCCAAAGTCCTGATTACACCCTCACTTATGTGTTTCACAAAGAAATCTCTCTCTTTCACATAGAAATACAAGGTCTAGAAAAACCCATATGAAGAACTTTGGAAATTCTCTCTCTAAAGTTGATCTAGAACTTTCTCTCTCTACAACTACATAGAAAAAAACCAGCTGTTTTGTTTTTTATAAGCTTTAAGAAAACCATTCCCAGTCAATCTGGTGTAGTCCTCCTTCCTTCAAAACACACCGTTTTCTTTAAATGCAACAAAGCATTTTTTGATAAACTAACTTTGCTAAACGACACCACTTCAACCAGGTTCATTAAAATAATATCAGATGCAAAACGGCAATGTTCTGGCTCTTCAAACTGAAGCTTCAATACTCTGTCTCATCTTCCACGACCTGTAGCTATAGCAAACACAACAGATTATTTGAGGATTAATTTCTCACATATCTACACCTAATCCTCAAACACTCAATGTGCAAAAGCTCATATACCTTCCCAACAATTTCATCTCTTTTCAAGACTAGCCTACCCCAATCCTGAACAAGCTTTTACAAGCATTAAGCTTGCTCACTGGCAAGACATTTGTTCCCATATTAGATGGGTTGAACTCAGTTGGAATTTTCTCTAGCTTAAACACTTGCTGTGAAACCATATCCCGAATAAAATGATATTTTACTTGGATATGTTTAGACTTCTCATGAAAAACAGGATTTTTGCACAAATGTATTGCACTTTGGCTATCCTAAAACAACACCACATCTTGATTCAGTACCTTTAGCTCCATTAGTAGACCTTTAAGCCATGTTGCTTCTTTAGCTGCCTTTGTTGCAGCTATATATTCTGCCTCAGTTGTTGAGAAAGCTACTATAGGTTGTAGTTGTCATTTCCAGCTCACACAATTCCCATATAAAGTAAAAACATATGAAGAAATAGACCTCCTCTTGTCTCTATCTCCTGCATAGTCCAAATCTAGGTAACCATTTAACACAACTTCCTCTTGATTTACTTTAAAAATTAGTCCTTCATTTGCTATTTGCTTAAGATATCTCAACAACCACTTCATTGCTTCCTAATGACCTATTCATGGATTGGCCATATACCTTCTCAATACACTAATTGCAAATGCCAAATCTGGTCTAGTGCATATCATGAGGTACATTACAAAACCAAAAGCATTAGAATATGGAATCCTTAACATATCTTCTCTTTCTTGATCTGTGGTTGGACATTGATCAATAGACAGCTTAAAATGTCCTCCAAGTGGCGCAATTGCCATTTTAGCATTTTCCATTGAAAATTTTGAGATAATCTTCTGCATGTATGATGACTATAGCAGCTTCATTTCTGACTTCTTTCTATTCCTTAGAATTGAGATTTCCAAAATCTTCTTAGCTGGACCAAGTTCCTTCATATCAATTTCAAACTTGAGTAGCTCATTTACTGATTGCATGATCTCAATCTTAGGACCTGTAACCAACATATCATCCATATAAAGCAATAGATATACTGCTTTATCTTCTTGTGAAGCTTATTTTCACCACAAAAGAGTCAAATCTTTTATATCATTGTCTCGGTGACTATTTAAGCCCATACAATGACTTCTTCAATAGACACACAAACTCTCCACCCTTCTTCTTGACTTCAAAACCCTCCGGCTGTCTCATATATATAGTTTCTTCTAACTCTCCATGAAAAAATGTAGTTTTTACATCAAGTTGCTCAAGTTCCCAATCAAATTGTGTCACTAAAGCTAACATAGTTCTGATTGTTATGTACTTAACTACAGGTAAGAAAATCTCATTGTAATCAATTCCTTCGATTTGTGTGAACCCCTTAGCCACAAGTCTTGCCTTGAATTTCATTGGTTCAGAACTAGTTAAACCCTTTTTAACCTTGAAAATCCATTTACAATCCAAAACTCGCTGATTTGACGAGGATGGAACCAAAATCCAAGTTTTAGCATAAGTCTTGGGCTCATTATCTGTCAACTCTTGAAGCGTTACAAGGGCATAAGCTAAGTAATTTGCATAGCCATATCTCCTAATAGGCTTGATTTGTCTCTTTGCTCTATCTCGAGTAAGCAAATAGTTTGGTAAAGTAGATCTCCTTTGATTTGATCTTTGTGAGGGTTGGACAAGTTATTCTTTATCTGAGTCTTCATTATATTGTTCAGATGCTTATTGTTTAAAAATAACAGGTTCTTCAGGTTCAATAATAGTCTCCATTTGAGAGTCATCATCTCATTTAACAGCTCCTTGAGTCTCTACCTCAAAAAATAAATCAAGCTGCTTTGTCTCTAATTGTTTATTGGCTTCAACACCTGCATGGTTAGTATCTTTGCAAGGCATGCTATTTTCATCAAATATCACATCCCTACTAATAATCACTTTAAATCCTTATTTTTCTCTAACTCATCACCCTATACCCCTTGATACCTTGTGGGTAGCCTACAAAACACATTTAATGCTCCTGGGTTCTAACTTTCCCTCAGATTCATGAGCATAGGAAGCACACCCAAAAATTCTCATATTCAAATAATCTGGTTTTTTGCATGTCCAAACCTGTTCTAGTGTTTTAAAATCAAGTGCAGTGGAGAGTGATAAATTCACTTAATGCATAGTTGTCATAATAGCTTCACTCTAAAATATTTTAGGCAAACCGGAAGACATTAACATGCATCTAACTTTGTTAACTAGTGTCCTATTCATTCTTTTAGCTACACCATTTTGTTGTGGTGTGTGCTTTACAGTCCTATGCCTCAAAATGCTATGATTTTTATAGAAATCATCAAATTCTTTGTTGCAAAATTCCAAACCATTATCAGTTCTCAAAGCCTTAACAAGCTTACTGGTTTGGTTTTCTACTAGCAATTTCCACTCTTTAAACTTTGTAAAAACCTCTTCCTTTAACTTTAACAAATAAATCCAAACTTTTCTAGAGTAATCATCAATTATAGATAGAAAATATTTATTTCCACTTTGTGTTTGCACTTTGGCAGGGCCCTATAACTTAGCATGCACATAATCTAACATAGATTTTGTTTTACTTGTACTCAAGTTAAAACTCAACTTATGTTATTTTCGAAGAACATAATCACAAAAATCAAGCTTGCAGACCATGTCCTTGCCAAGAACATTCATTTTGTTCAAATAATACAAACCTTTCTCACTAATATGGCCTAATCTCTTATGCCATAGATCAGTTTATAAATTGATGTTGCTACAGTTGCATTGCTAGAATTTAAAATAGCTTTACCACATAAAACATACAAGCTATTTTTCTTAATACCTTTCATTGCCATTTTCAGTCTTACAAGAGTAACCAGATTCATCAAGCATACTAAGCGATATCAAATTTCATTTCAAATCAAGCACATGTCTAACAGAAGATAAAGTCTTCTCGATTCCATCAAACATTTGTAATTGAATATTGCCTATTCCTAACACTTGGCATGACACATTATTACCCAACAAGAGATAACCACCATCATATTCAGTAGAGGACTGAAAATACTCTAATTTTGGGCACATATGAAAAGAACACTCTAAATCTAGAACCCACTCAGAGTTATTTTTGTTAGATGTTACAACTAACACCTCTGCAGGGTTTGAATCTGTTGAGGCTATAGCCAAATCTCCACTTTCCTAGTTCTTTGATTTTTCATCTCTCTTTTTCTTGAAGTAGTACTTAATAAAATTTCCTTTTTTCTTACAGTAAAAACACTTGTTGCCTCTAATTCTAGATTTAGACTTTAAAGTTTCTCTAGTACTCCTACCTTTCATACCAAGTCCTTCCCCTTTAGACTTGGGTTTTAATTCCAAGTCCTTAGATTTGAAAGCACTCACAACTACATCTAATGACAAAGAATCTCTACCATACTTAATGGCATTTTTAACTTCTTTGTAAGTCTCAGGCAATGAATTTAATAGAATAACAACATTATATTCATCATTAAAAACAACTTTACAATTGGCAAGATTAAGAATCAACTTATTAAAGGTGTCCAAACTAGCATCTAAATCCGTATAGACATCCATCTTAAAACCAAAAAATTGTTCAAGCAAAAGAATATGATTTGGAAGAGATCTTACCAAATATAATTGCTCCAATTTAGCCCACATCTCGGTGGTGGTCTTAACTTCATCAACCTTCCTCAATATGTTGTCTAAAAGATGTAGAATAATGGTACTCATTGTAATTCCATCAATCTCTGTACGTTTATTGTGAGATTCCACATCGATTAGAAAGGAGAATGAAGCATGCCTTATAAGAGGATGTGGATACCTTTCCCTTGATAGGCCTTGAAAACCATAAGAGAAAGATTTGGGCTCACCACCTAGCTTCCAAAATGGTCAATATCTTAGTTGGTCCTAAGAAACTCAGGCCAATGAGACCGACAGATGAAAGGGTGGGACCCCTAACCACAAAGAGACCTTTTAAAACCATGCGGGCTGGGCCCAAAGCGGACAATATCTCATGCGAGTGGACTGGACTGTTACAGTTGGTATCAGAGCTAGTTATCCAGGCCAGTGGGACTAGCAGATGAAGGGGTAGGACCCTTAACTCGTGAGAGACCTTCCCCAAAGGAGCCCAGAGAGGCCTTCCTGACAAGGAACGTAAAACCGTAAGGGGTAGGATTGGGCTTACCACCCAGCTTCCAAAGCGGACAATATCTCGGTTGGACCTAGGAGGCCCGGACCAATGGGACTGGCAGATGAAGGGGTGGGACCCCTAACTATTGAGAGGCCTTTTAAAACCTTAAGGACTGGGTTGTAAGATGATTCCCTAGGTCCAAAAAATATAAGATCTCATATAAGTGGTCTGGGCTGTTACAGATGGTATTAAAGCCAGACCTGGATTGGTGTGCCAGCAAGGATGCTGGGACCCAAGGGGGTGGATTGTGAGATCCCACATTAGTTGGAAAAGAGAACGAAGCATGCTTTATAAAAGGGTGTAGATACCTTTCCCTTCAGAGGCCTTGAAAACCATGAGGGGAAGGTTTGGGGTCACCACTTAGCTTTCAAAGTGGATAATATCTCAATTGGGCCTGAGAGGCCCAGGCCAATGGGATTGGTAGATGAAGGAGTGGGACTCCTAACCATAGAGAGGCTTTTTAAAATAGTGCGGGCTGGGTTCAAAACGGACAATATCTCATGCGGATGGACTGGATTGTTACATTTATTGTCTAGATCATCAGTAGTAAAGGAGTTATCAATGGCCTTCGTACCTTTCAATTGAACCAGCATGCCTTTCATCTTCTTGCACCAAAGCAAGAAATCACCCTTTCCATTGAAAACCTCTACTTCAGGTTTCGTAGACATTGTTGACAATTCCAAGAACCCAATTATAGAAGCTTAGATAATTAAGACTCAAAGAATAAGCCTCCAAGAATAAGCACACAAGCTCTAATACTACTGTGATGTATTCTAAGAACAAAATCCAAGGATCTAAAACTAAAAACAACACAAAAAATTTATCGAGGTTTGGTTGAAATTAACCTACGTCCTCATGCTCTGGTGTGAAGCTTCTGCACTATAAGAAAATATGTGTTTACAAGCTCAAAATAGACTAACAATGGTGGTCTTACACAAGAAACCCACAACCAATCCCAAAGTCCTGATTACACCCTCACTTATGTGTTTCACAAAGAAACCTCTATCTTTCACATAGAAATACAAGGTCTAAAAAAACCCATATGAAGAACTTTGGAATTTCTCTCTCTATAACTACAAAGAAGAAAACATGCTGTTGTGTTTTTTATAAGCTTGAAGAAGACCATTCCTAGTCAATCTGGTGTAGTCCTCCTTCCTTTAAAACTCATCATTTTCTTTAAATGCAACAAAGCCCTTTTTGATAAACTAACTTTGCTAAATGACACCACTTCAATTAGGTTCATTATAATGATATCAGATGCAAAACGGCAATGTTCTGGCTCTTCAAACTGAAGCTTCAATACTTTGTCTCAGCTTCCACAACCTATAGCTACAGCAAACACATAACAAATTACTTGAGGATTAATTTCTCACACACACAAAATGCAAATGACACAAAGGACTAATGAAACTAACACCTAATTTATACTTCTACATTTAAAGAAGTGGGAAAGATAGGTCCTTGCAATTAGAAAGGGTTAGTTCGGTGTTGGTTTCCTTGAAAACAAGATCATCCACCTGAAACTATCTGGTCTTAACCTCAATATTTAAAATATTATGCCATAAGTCGACAATATTAAGGTAGTTGGATAGCTGCAATCTCCCTTTTTTAATTTCCTCAGCTTCATCTTAAAATTCTTTCACCATTTATTTGTTCCACTAGTCGAGAAGTCGTAATATGAGTCCTTATAGCTTTAACATTAGTCCGTATAAATATACATACATATATATATATATATTAAGAAACTCATATTGAAAATATGTCCAATTAAAAACAACAATCCAAGCAACTAATAGATTAAAGAGTAGAATAACTTTTTCCACATAAACATCAAATAATAATATCAATACAAATTAAGAATTTTCTTAGTTTCAAATAATAATATCAATACAAATTAAGAATTTTCTTAGTTTTTACTCAGATGGATGAAGTATTTATGATTGTAGAGAATATTCATGTGCTTCCTTGACATAAAATTGACCAGAAGTATTTTGCCTTTAATGCGGTTCCACTTTTCCATTGATGAAGCAATATAATCACTGTGAAAGACTTCTTTTTTTCTTGAGAAATAGTGGATCTTATACAGGTTAATAGGCATCAATTGGGCAAGACCTACCTTTGAATTTCTATTCTTTATTCTTTACTATGAGCCAGAATAAACATACACATAAAGCATGCTAAGTGCTTGTATATATGCATGCATAATTTAGATATCAATTAGGAATGTTAATTGAAAATATAATTTATATACTTCTATATAAAAGAAAGCATTTAGCTTTTTGTATAATTGAGTGTGGAGTAGGACAGCTGATGTTCTCTTCCTTGTACGCATGGGTCCATGACCTCCATATACATATAATTTCTGGTAACGTTTTAAAAGTTTTTGAATTTTGAATGCTTTGACATTTTGGGCTTTAATGGGCCTTTATTGCAATTGATTTGTTCATCTGTTTTTAGGTTTTGGAAGAAGAAAAGGGAAATAAAAGGAAATAAAGGATTTTGGAAAATTTTTGACCATTTTTTCTTCTCCCTCATGTGAGTTTCAAGAAAAATAGAGAGAAAATAGTATTTCCTACATTTTTTGTCCAATAGTGTGGTAAAGCAACGGTGCACCAAAAGTTCAAAGGGAAAGCTTCGGTGGTGCTGCGTCCGAAAGCTTCGAGAATTCGTTGTATCCTAGGAGACGACCATTGAAAAATGCCTGCACTAGTGGGACGAGAATAGTCTTAAGGATATTGTGGTACCACAAAGGCATCAGACTAATTTTCAACAAGCAGATCAAATCTAAAAACATACAGGTTTAATTTTCTTTAATTTATTTTTGATTAATTGTAAATATTTTATTTACATATTTTATATCCACATGTATATACATATATATTCTCATATATATTTTTCATAATATATTTACAACAATCTTAAGACTATGCCCGATTAATATATGTAATTATATGTGGATGTTAGAATGTTATTTGATTTGTGTATGTGTTGATGGAAAAAGAAAAAAATAATAATATATATATATATATATATGTAGATTTATTTTTGGCTTCAAACCCGTGTATAAGTATGTGGATGGGTTTTTATGTTTTAATATTTGTTTCAATGGTTTTTGTTCCCATGTTTAATATTTTCTATATGGTTATAAATCTACATTTTGTACTAGATTTGAAAGGTTTTAACAAATAAGAAAAATATATATATATATTTTTATTTCCCGTGGGATTTAGAAATTTTGGGCATATATATTTACTTTTTTGTATCAAACTTTTTCCCAAAATTGAATTGCTCATAAATATTTAAACTTTTTGGTGAATTTTTGGTATTTTTTTGGTAGCTAGAATCGTAAAAACTGATGAAAAATTCAAACCAGGTCGGATGACCCATTTACCAGTAAAACGGGTCAAAATCAACCCGGTTGAAAGTTGAAGACGGGTTGGATAAATGGGTATGGGTAGGTTTTAGGGTTGATGGGCCTAAATTTTAAATTCTCATAGACCTGATCCAGTTCCAAAGCGCAACCTGTGGTTAGAACATGTTACATTTCAGCCCAAGAACCATTTGATATGGGCTCGCCACATGTCGCAATGAAAGAGTGCTACATGACAAGATGAGGTGATGACACATGGCACACAATGGCAATACCACGTGTTGCATAGTCGCGATGCCATGTGTCGACCAGCCTTTATGCCATGTGTTGTGCATAGGAGTGTGACACATGTCGGCCTGTGACGGAGGCTATGTGTCACTAAACATGTTGATCAAATTAGGTGTCACGTCTTCAACCATGTGGACAACCCTATGTGACGTCAGTAGACACATCTTCTGCCACGTCAGTCGGGAAGGACACGTGGTAGATGCCACATCAACCATGGATGACACATGGCCAAACCATGTCAGCCGTGGAGGACATGTTAGCATGGGCTACCACATAGCAGGTGTTATAGTGACATGTGGCGATGCCACATCAGCAACAATGACATGTGGCAGTGAATTGTTAAGATACTTACGATATACTCGTGAATACGGACTGCATTATACAAGATATCAAGTTCTATTACAAGGATATAGTGATGCTAACTAGATATCAGATATCAAGGATTCAAAATCTACTAGTGACTATATGTTTATATTAGCAGGTGCAACTGTAACGTGGAAGTCCTTAAAACAAACAATAACAGCTCGATCCATGATGGAATATGAGTTCATCGCATTAGATAAATATGGTGAAGAGGCATAATGGCTATGCCAATTTTTAGAGGACATTCCAAGGTGGCCTAAACATGTGCCAGAAATAAGTATACATTGTGATAGTCAATCTGTGATTGGTAAAGCACAAAGTGTTATGTATAATGGAAAGTCTAGACATATTCAGCGCAGACATAATTCCATTAGATAATTAATCTCAACTGCAGTTATCTCGATAGACTATGTAAAGTCAAAAGATAACGTAGCGGATCCGCTAACCAAAGGGTTAAATAGAGAATCAGTTGATAAATCATTGAGGAGAATGGGATTAAAGCTCGTGAGTAAAGTCGATACGATGGAAATCCAATCTAGTTTACTTGAGATCCTAAGATCTAGGTTCAATGGGACAACGTAATTGTAAAGACTGGTATGGATCAATGTGGGGATTAATCCTTTACCCATTCTTATGATGAAACAATGATAGAAAGATATTAAGCATAAAATGTGCTTTTAATGGTTCCTATAAATGTGTGTGTGGTAATCTATGCATAGTTATGCTGATTACATTGGCAATAGGAATCACTTATGTGAGAGAGAAGAGTGGCAGCTTCAAAAGAGAATTGTTAAGGGTGCAATTCTTTAGAAACTCTTACAGAACCATGCAGGTTTTCAAGGCCAAAATGAACACAACGATGAGAATTGAAGTGTACTAGGAAGGAATCTATGTGAACTATGTTGTCATTTTCTTAAATGATGAAATGGTTCAAAGATATCAAATCTACCATTAGTTAGTAAAGAAGATATAGTCTTATAAGGGAAAGCTCAAAGAGTAACATCTACCTATCCTATGCAGGTTCCAACCGCAGAGCTTTACCACCTAAGTCTTTCATAGTTCAAGTAGTCAAATCATTCATATGGGGGATTATAACGTTTTAAACATTTTTGAATTTTGAATGCTTTGACATTGTGGGATTTAATCGGCCTTTATTGCAATTGATTTGTTTGTCCATTTTTGGGTTTTGGAAGAAGAAAAGGGAAATAGAAGGAAATAAAGGATTTTGGAAAAAAATTGATGATTTTTTCTTCTCCCTCATGTGAGTTTTTGGAAAAATAGAGAGAAAATAGTATTTCCTACATTTTTTGTTTCAGTAGTGTGGTAAAGCAAAGGTGCATCGAAAGTTCGAAGGGAAAGCTTTGGTGGTACTGCGTCCAAAATCTTCGAGAATCCGTTATATCCTGGGAGATGACCGTCGGAAAATGCCTGCACCAGTGGGACGAGAATAGTCTTAACGATACTGTGGTACCACATAGGCCTTGGACTAGTTTTCAACGAGCAGATCGAATATAAGAACATACAGGTTCAATTTTCTTTAATTTATTTTTGATTAATTGTAAAAATTTTATTTACATATTTTATATCCACATGTATATACATATATATTCTCATATATATTTTTCGTAATATATTTACAACATTTCTTATCTTTCGAAGATGCATTGCCTATTTGCTTTCCACTAGTTAAATCCGGACGCCACTAGGAAAGAAGCAAGTATGAGAGTAATGGAAAGAATAGTGATGATATCTGAGTTTCCCATTAGCTGGTTGGGTGCAATTTTCGTCTTTAAATGGTGAAGTCGGTTCCAACCTATGTCCATGTAGTCTGAAACATGATGGAAAAACATAAAGAAAAAAAATAGTTAGCTATCTTGGATTATTAAATATGAGGGAGGGCTTGAAAGGAATAAGAACTTCAATCTATAGCAATTGTGATTACAGCCATCTAATTATCCACCAAGAAAACAACTGAAGCTTTGATCCTACAAATTGATTTAATTACCACAAGGCCTATATGGATAATAAGATAAAAAGCCAAACACTACCAGAAAGAAACTATATATATATATAAACATATTTTGACCAGGTGATTATTAGAGATTGGGAGAGAACAACCATAGGTTGACTTTTAAGAAGAGCTTGACCACTGAAATTCACAAAGCAATTTTTTTTTTTTGGTGGGGGGGGGGGGGAATATATGGAATGGAAATAAAACTTAGCCTTTTTTTTTTCATATATATACACACACATATATATATATATATACATGAATGAACACATGTCACGAGAGTTTTCCATATATATTAAAAAAAAAAAAACAAAACTATTATCACATGAGAATAATGTTCTTTCATCATTTGAAATACCCACATCTGAGTTTTCCATAAAAAAACTACTACAACATGAGTCGGGCACTGATATGTAAAGTTAGAATCTGGAAGCCAATTATGAGTGAAATTTGCATCTTTCCATAATAATTTTAATATATAAAACAAAGGCTGAGAAAGTTGTTTCACATGATATATGTCTTCATGCAATTTTCGATGCCCACATATGTATGTTCATGTATAATATAATATATATTATTTAATTGAGGCACATGCGTGAGTAATACAACCATATTTCATAAGTGAGATGAGTAAGTGTAAAATAAATTCTTAGCTATTCATGATCGATTTGGGTGTTTCATACGGATCAAGCAAATTTTTTTATAACTGGGTGGTTTCTAACAATGAAGTTAGGTGCACCAATAATAGAGACTCAGGAGCATTTGAATTTTCCCCTATTTGACGTGCTAAACTGTTGATGCAAATATCAGCAATTATAGTTGTGCATCTGTCTCATCATCGATTAACATATGATGCATGCAAAGTGAAAAAAAATAAAAAAAATAAAAATAAAAAATAAAAATAAAAAGACAATCATTAGAAGGCCTTTGGGAGCATCTAAATCATTAGAAGGCCTTTGAGAGCACCAGTTTGGTGATGGCCAAAACTTTCTTCGACTCTCTCAAGTCAAAATAAGAACTTTGAACTTTAAGCGAAAAGCATAAAAAAATTATTGTTTACTTGATGATTTTATGCCTTCATATAGACTAATAATTAGAGTTTCAACAGCAATTAAAAGATTAAAAATATTATTTAAGGATTCAAAGTATTTTAATTAGAATAGTCAATCTATTTAGATTTAGATAATCCAAATAGACTGGATTACAGAATCTTAATTGTTTTAGAAAGTTTAGTTTACCTTCCATTTTTGTCAAAATATTTAGAGAATGATGAAATACTCCACACATTCTATAAGATAATTTTCTATTATTTGAAAATTTCAAGAAAATTTTTTGTTAAATTCATCTAATTACAAATATATTGGAAAAATATCCAATAATCCATTGTCTGTTCAAAGAAAAAAAATGTATATTGGAAAAATATCTAACAATCTGTTGTCTATTAAAAGAAAAAAAAATGTGCGCCAAGGTGTACCATTTCAAACTTGCAATAGTTTAAAGAAAGAAAATATGCACAATGGCATGGGCTCAATGGCATGGCCAATTGAATCAAACTACTCTTGCAATTGCATTGATTATTGAAGAACATAATAACAGTTTAAAGAAAAAAAAAATGCACTATGACATGGCCAATTGAATCAAACTATTTATGCAATTTTATTAATTATTGGAGAACATAATAATCACAAGGTTCAACAATTACCTTAATAATTAAAGGACTTTAAAAATAAAATTTCAACTAAAAACAACTAAGAACAATAAACTAACGAAAGTAGATTCTAGTAAGTATAAACTAAATAGTCTAAAATTTTGTAGTTGTATGTAGAGAAATGTGTGTCTTTCAATGAGCAAATAGAGTTTCAATATATAGGTAAGGAGCTTCTCAATATACCTATTGTATTTCCGGTGTGGGATTTTTACTTTTCATTTCTTTAACAAATCCTATTTATACTTATGACTATTCAAAGCCTTTCACTTCTAATCCATGTGGGACAATCCATTCTTCTCCAATATTTGACCATATTTTACCAATACTTAAAATAATATTTGGATAATCAAATATAAAATTAATAAAAAAATCCATATTAAACTATGGTCCAAACAATACAATAAGCACCTTTTGCTACCTATTAATGTAATCAGGCGAATTCTAATATTTTTGTTTGAGAATTCCCAAGTAATTTCTCCCTCTATTATAGCCTTTATTATTATATATCCATTTGATTGTTTTAATAGTTGAGATTCAAAGATATATATTAGAGTTTATATGAGTTAAGTAAAATAATATAACTCTAGGCACATGAAATGAACCCTTATAGATATATGCTGACTCAAATATATTTTTAAATTTCTACTTTTAATGCAATCTAAAGGCTGATAAAGAAAATCCTAGGGGTTTTCCATTGGGATGATCCTTCGTACATAATATTCACTCTCTTGTTAAGATTATACTAATAAAAAATTTGAATTATTTCAAAAGCTAAGATTTAGATATATATGATTCTGGGAATGTATTAAAAATTTAAGAGGGTAAAATAAACCCTATATGAACTAATGTAAACTTCAAATACATCTTTATTAAATATCAACTTTTCAAATATTTCAAAGACTAATAGGGGATGTATCGGATTGATTTTTATCATGAAAGTCTTGACATGAAAATTTCTATATATGAAAGGTAACATAAAGTCGATTATATGGCTTTTAATAATGGTAGACTTTGTAGAATATTTTTTAAATTTATTTACCAAATGATATTTAATTGGTTTTTTTTATTTATTTATTAATTTAAAAGTTTATTTATCTATATTTATATTATATAAATATATCAATTAATAATATTAACATATGTTGTTTGATAAATGTTTGTCATTAATATTTTGGTGTCTATGGCACTATTATATGGCTAAACTATCAACATTTTAAAAATACCTTAAGAATATTGTTGGATCTACATAAAATTCACTTTACTTAAAAATAGTTTTAATTTTTTTACTAAATTCATATTAGGATGTTAATGAATTTTAAAATATTAATTTTTGAAGCAATTTAAAAGATATATCAAAGAAATTTTAATTTTAAAATTATCAGGTTGAATTGATATAAGCTTTACTTTATATGCATATAATTAAATAACACTAATCTAATGGGCACAACTTCAATGTGCAAGCTTTGGAATGGAATATGGTTTAAAACTGAATTAAGTGACAATTCTCAGTAGTTGTTATACATGAAAATGTATGGCTTCCTTATAGGGTGAAAACATATTTCCCATTAGATGGTAATTAATTATATATTGAGAGTTGTTAGTCAAATATTCATCACATGGGGCTCCATTATAAGATGAGGAATATGTTTTTCACTTTATTCTTGTTAGATGTAGAAAGAGAGGTATTAGTCAAATAATATAGCTGCAATCACGGGTGCAATAAACTTATTTTCTGTCCCAACATAGCAAATGGAAATAATCTGACTATAAACTTCACAAATCACAACCAGAATTCTGTATTATGCAGAAATGAGAAAGATTCTTTCGAAGGAGTTTAAACTTTAAAGCAGATTCATTAGATTAATAAACACCATGTGATGTCACAGTGATAGAAAAGCAAATACTAATTAAATATTTTACCATATATATAATTTTATTTAATCATCCAATTTTCAATTACTTGATCAATATAGATCAGGCATTTTGAAAAAGTTGTCGTGCTTATTTTTTAATGGAATATAAGCTATGAATCTGCATCATAGAAATCATGTATTAATGTATACAGTCAGCATTACTTTGATTTTGTTGATGGAAAAATTTATAATCAAAAGTTGTACATCCCCTTTCATCATTGATGAACCTACGATACCAACAAAATAAAAGATGTTGTTAGAAGGCTCTTAGGGTGCCAATGTAACACCAGTCTAAAACCTTCTGACGGTCAAGTTAGAAGAAAAAATTTAGATGTCAAAAGTTATTAGAGTTATTGTTGTTAAATAAATAAATATTTATGGATTTAACATAATCAGTTACTCACTTACGGGGTCTATTTATGTCATTAATGGGATTGACTTGTTTATTATTTTGTAGTAGGGCCTTTGGTCACATACTCTCTGTAATACTCCAATTGGCTCATTGGACTGGAGGACCAACTCTCTTTAAAAACCCATTTTGACTTACCCATATTATTATTATTATTTTGGTGTGCATTAAAATTAGTGCGTAAGTCTGACTTGCACTATAAAAGGTCTTGGGCAAGTAAACAGATACATATCGTATTTTGTGATTAGGGTTTTCAGAGATCAGTATGAGAGTGGTATATCCATAGGTACTACTACTACGTTGTTTTCTATATTTTATGATTAAAGATTTAATTTATCAATGGCTGCGTTTGAAAGTTAGTTATGCTCTGATGGAATTTATTATGTATATTTTAGATCCGTCAATTCTTACAATTGGTATCAGAGCTTAGTTAATATGCATAATAAATTCCTTTGTAATTTTTCGTTGTATTGAATGTGGTCCCATTGTGAATATTGATATGTTATTATATTAAACTGTACAAACATGTTTGAGCATCGGATTTTTGCTATTAGGCCACTAATTCATCTGTGTTTGGCCATTATCATTGATCTGTGCATATTGATAACATGATGTTATTTTATTATTATTTTATCATCCTTATGAATCTGTGATTGTTTCCAAAAATCAAATATGTGATATTGATTTTTCTTGCGCTTTTTCATTAATTAAAAAAAAATTAATTGGAGAAACTTGTGGCCAAATAAACCTTGATTAGGAAATTTCTTTTTTTTAATTTATTACAATTTTGGGCATCGTTTTGAACAAATTGGCTTTGGGTATATTGATTGTTCAAAACGATGCCCACATTAAGATGAGAACAATGGGACCTTTTTTGCCCGAAAATTTTCTAGAGTTCCTTGTGATTCCATAGGTGTTTATTCGGAGTTTTGGATGAAACAATTCTTGAGTTTGGGTGTTTATTTTAAGCTTCTTTTTTGCCAAATTGACCCTTTAATAATGTTGCCCACACTGAAAGGAGTAGATTGGTACCAATTTCACAAAAAACGGTGGACTATTTTAAAGTTTCTAGTCAGGTTGGGGAAGTGGTTTGCATGATGCATTTATCAGCAAACCGGGTTGACCAGCAACCCATCTGGAGGTTAGGGGTGAGAGGACATCAGCACATGCATATGCTGACGTCAGCAACCAGTTTTATAAAAATAAAAATAAAATAAATAAATAAGAAAGGAGGGAAAATTTGTTATTTAATTCATTCATTGTTTATTTATTTATATGGCTATTTATTTGTTTATTTATTTGCTTATTTATTCCATTCCAAATGTCTTGAGTTAAATTACATATCTATATTTGGAGAATTGGATTGTGTTAGCTTTTCCTAAAAAGTTATTGTGTTCGCTATTTTCATAGTTAGTAGCACCCCGAATACTCTACCAATGACTACCATGATAAAGTTAGATGGGACAAATTATCATAAGTGGAAAAAAAAAAAAGACACTGGTTATGAATTTGACCTTTATGAGATTGGATTTGGCTTTGGAGATAGATCCATCAGAGATACCAATTGATTATAATACTGCGGCAATGAGGAAACTTTATAAGGAGTGAAAGCATTCTAATAAGTGCTGCATGATGACGATGGAGAATTACATGGATGAAGCTATATATGCTAGTATTCCTAAGGTGGAAACTGTAAAGAAACTTCTTAAGGAGATAGGAAAGAAATTTATCAAGTTTGATATGAATGAGAAGTATCATTATTTGGGCCTTTTGAATAATACTAAGTATGATGGTGTTAAAGGAGTAAGGATCCATATTATGTTACTTTCTTCTTATTATAATAAGTTGAGGGACCTGAGGATGGACATTGAAGATGAGTTCTTGACCTATTCTATAATGAAGAGTCTTCCATCTCAGTTTGATAATATAAGGTCTAGTTTGAATACTAAGAAAGAAGGTTATGGCTTGGAGGAATTGATTGCTATTCTTGTCAAGGTGGAGGATGATGTTAAGCTAAGCAGGTTGAGATTCGCTGCTATGGTATCACATCAGGTAGATAAGTCCAAGAAGTTTTCCCAAAAGAAAGGAATGGATTCAAGCTAATAGGAAGAAGTTTTCTTGTATGAAGCTTAAAAGGCCAAGGGATGGCACTTAGCACATAGGAGAAAGGAAACAATACTTCAACGGAAGGTGTGACTATTGCAATAAAGTTGGACATAAGAAGATAGATCATTGGATTTTAAAGGGCAAGAAAGAGAAGAAAGGTAATATTTTAATGATTGAGACCAATATTATTGATGTGTCTATGAATATTTGGTGATTAGATACTGGAGCAACAATTCATTGCAAGGGATGATAAGCCAAAGGTGCTAACCAATCTTAAGTAACATATTTATATGGGAGATAGCTCAAGAATGAAGGTGGATATCATGGGAACAATCAAGTTGAAGATTACCACTGGATATGTTTTAGAATTGAAAGAAGTTTCCTATGTACCTTCAATAAGAATAAACTTATTATCTATTTCTCTTTTGGATAGTTAAGGTTATAAGTTTTTTATATCAAAATAACAAAGTTGAAATGTATAAGGATGGTAAAGTTGTTGGTTTCGGAACTTTATGTGGCAATTTATATAGACTTGATTTATTTAATAATGGTCTCAGTTATTCTGTTAATTTTATTGTTGCCCTTGTTATTACTTTTAAACGTCCAAGAGTTAGCATAATGACATAGTTGAGAGGAGAAATCGTACTTTGTTGGATATGGTGTGATCTATGTTGACGAATTCTAATTTGCCAGATTACTTATGGGGAGAGGCTTTAAGGACAGTAACTTATATTTTGGATCAAGTTCCAACCAAATTAATTCCTAAGAGTCCTTTTGAATTATGGTCAGGAAGAAAGCCTAGTTTGCATCATTTTCTAGTATGGGGTTGCAAAGTTGAAGTAAGGATTTATAATCCGTAAATTAAGAAGTTGGATCCTAAACCTATCAACGGATATTTTGTTGGTTATTATATTGGATCTAGGGGTTCAAGATTCTTTTATCCATCACACACCACCAGAATTGTGGAGTCAGACAGGGCCATTTATTTTGAAGATGATTTTGGGTTTGATGGCAATAATGGTCCAAGGGAGCCTTAATTTAGAGAAGAAAGTGTATTTATTCTCGGTGTTGTTGTTCCTGATAGAGATATTATTCATCTTGTAGTTGATGAACCAATAGTTGATCAGGATGAACCTATTATTAAAGAGCAGGATGTTCCAGCTATTGCAGATGCTGATGTACATTTGAGGAGGTCATAAAGGATTAGGAGATCAACTATTCCTGATGATCATGAGATTTACTTGCAGGAGCATGAGTTTGACATAAGTAATGATTTAGATCAATCACTTGTGAGGAGGCCATAAGCAATTCACACTCAAATTTTTGGTTGGATGCAGTGGAAGATGAAATGAAATCTATGGCTCAAATGGAGTTTGGGATTTGGTTGAGTTACCAAAGGGTAACAAGCCTATAGGGTGCAAATGAGTCTTTAAGACTAAAAGAGACTCTAATGGTCAAGTGGAGAGGTATAAAGTTAGACTTGTAGACAAATAGTTTAACCAGAAGGAATGAATTGATTATACAGAGACATTCTCTCCTGTATCCATAAAACAAGGAATGGTAATGTGGTTTGTAAACTTAAGAAGTCTATTTATTATGTTAAGCAAGCTTCGAGGCAATGGTATCTCAAGTTTGATGAG
Organism: Ziziphus jujuba; assembly: GCF_031755915.1. Taxonomy (NCBI): domain Eukaryota; kingdom Viridiplantae; phylum Streptophyta; class Magnoliopsida; order Rosales; family Rhamnaceae; genus Ziziphus; species Ziziphus jujuba. The sequence continues at coordinate 20,100,754 of NC_083387.1, forward strand.
GTTGTCACCAAAAGTGGCTTTAAAGAGAATGTTGTTGATAAGTTTATATATATGAAGATCAGTGGGAGCAGTTTTATATTTCTGGTGTTGTACGTTGATGACATAGTTTTGGCTACTAATGACACTGATCTGTTGGTTGAGGCAAAGCAGATATTGTGCAACCATTTTGACATGAAAGATCTTAGTGAGGCTTCTTTTGTTTTGGGGATCAAGATTGTTCGAGATAAGACTAATTATGTGTTGAAGTTGTCTCAGAGAGCCTAATTTGATAGAATTCTTAAGAGATTTGATATGCATAATTGTTCTCTTGGAAATGTACCCGCCACGAAAGATAAAAGATTTTCTAAGGATCAATGTTCCAAGAATGATGGAGAGAGGATGGTGATGAAAAATGATCGCTATTCTTCAGTAGGGTAGTTTGATGTATGCTCAAGTTTGTACACATGGTTTTTACTTGGGTGTGCTTGGTAGATTTATGAGCAATCATGGTCCTATTCATTACCAAGTGGTTAAGAAGGTTTTTAGGTATTTTTAGGATACTAAAGATTATATTATCATATGTTGACATATCGACGCACCAACTCTTTTGATGTAGTTGGTTATAGTGATGTAGACTATAAAGGCTATGTGGATGATAAGAAATCTACCACTGGATTTATATATTTATCATGGCAGGAGGTGCTATGTCTTGGCGGAGTACCAAACAATCAGTGATAGCATCCTCAACTATGGAGGCAGAGTATATGGCGTATTATGAGGCTACTCGTCATGCAGTTTGGCTTCAAAATTTTATTCATGATTTGGGAGTAGTTGACTCCATTGAGAGGCCTATTATGATATTTTATGACAATACTACAGCAGTGTGTTTCTCCAATAATTTAAAAGGTACTTCTGGTGAGAGATACATTGATGTAAAATATTTTGTGATAAAGGAAAAAGTTAAAGAGGGCCTCATTACTATTGTTCACACGCTGACTTACAACATGGTGGCAAATCCACTAACCAAGGCTTTACCAATAGGCATATTTGAGGAGCACATGTCCCGTATAGGATTGTTAGGCAGTTAAGACTGCTACAGGTCAGTGGGAGTTTATTATGTTTTCTGCAGTAATATCCATGTTGAGTATTATTTATTTCTTTGAGTATATTGATACATTGATATGTATGTGTGGATCATTATTTATTTATGAGATGATTTATTAGGCATATTATTGCTCCTTATATTTACAGGTCTGATGAGATTTTTAGTCTTTGTGTATGTATATGTTCATCTACTGGTGCCATGGTGAGTCCCTTCTAACTTGTTTGGGTATATTGTTGTATCCTGTCAATATACAATGTACTCGGATGAAATGGTTTTGTATGTTGGGGATTGCATAGATTAGGTAAATCTCTACTACCTAGAGTGAGTTTATGGCATGCAAAGTGCTCAACTGAAATGGTATCATGTTTTGGGAGATTTAATGAGAGAATCTCTACTGTCTAGTCTAGTCTATTGTTCTGCCCTATCAACATGTTATATATTTTAATGAAATGGTATTTTATTTCGGGAGATTCTATAGTAAAGGAGTTTTGGATTATATATATAATGATTATGCAGTCCAAGTAGGAGAATGTTAAATAAATAAATATTTATGGACTTAGCATAATCAGTTACTCACTTACAGTGCCTATTTATGCTATAAATGGGACTATTTTGTTTATTATTTTGTAGTAAGGCTCTTGGTCATACACTCTCTGTAATACTCCAGTTGGCTTATTGGACTGGAGAACCAACTCTCTTTAAAAGTCCATTTTGATGTACCCATATTTTTATTATTATTATATTATTAAATTATTATTATTTTTGTGTGCATTAAAATTAATGGGTAAGTCTGACTTGCAGAAACTATAAAAGGTCTAGGGTAAGTAAACAGATACATGTGGTATTTTGTGATTAGGGTTTTCAAAGATCCGTGTGAAAATGGTTTGAGAGTAGTGTGTCCATAGACACTAATATTACATTGTTTTCTATTTTGCAGGATTAAAAATTTAATTTATCAATGGCTGCATTTAGAGGTTAGTAATATATGCTTTTTTATGTATATTTTAGATCCGTAAATTCTTACAATTGTTCTATATCGTAGTAAAGATGCATTATGACGTATTTATAACTTGGTATGAGATTTCACTGAAGGATAAAGAAACCGATCCCAATGCTAATGAACTAGACCACATGATTAGATAATAAAAAATAAAAAATAAAAAAAAGGAAATGATGAAACATACCCAACAGTTTCCAAGATACATGTTTTATTAAATTATAAGATATAATATATAGTTATATAGGTACTTATTTTGATTGCTTTTGCCTTCTGCATATGTTCACAATTAATCACAATACTTTGTTTTTGTTACGAGGTAGCCAGAATAAAAACTAAAAAAAAAGGGGAAAAAAATACATGTAAAGGAGAAGTGCTTTAAGTATTTGTCTGACAATGTCGACAAAATTAAAGAGAACGACATATCGTATTATATATAGCTATATATTATTTACCGTTGATCGATTTTATATCGCAATGAAGAAATTAACTTCAATTATCATCTCCCTCTAAAAATACCCTTAGTTCTTTTACCCTTCATTATATATTTACTGTTTTAAGTTAGACTTACTTTCTAATATAGTTTAAGTTTTCAGAAAAATTTAAGATGATTATTCAGTTAAAAAAAAAAAAACAGCATGGTAGTTAATTTGCTATCGACGGTGTGGTTTTTGGTTGTCGATTTGTTTAGTCCTCAACCAATCAATGCTATATTGTTTAATGCATGGGTGGCTCAATAATTATACATATATACTTGCTGTCAGAAGCAGAACTTAGTAAGATTTTCAAATTTCATTTTTAAGACATTAGAATTTTTAACTATATTAGTTATATAGTTACCTTAAATAATATATTTGACCCCCAAATTGTAATATAATATCTAATGCAAACTACGTTTTACCATTTAATATTTAATATGTTTGACATCTTGCAATTTAAATTTCAAAAATTGCGACATTGCCATTTGATTATTGTTTTTGTTTCATTTTGATATCATTTATAACAGAGGTGTTAAAAACTTAGCAAAAATTTACATGTGCGTTTCACATGGCCCTTTTTTGCAGGGCATTTAATGGAATTGAAAAAATTGAAAAATCCATACAACTACATCATTAACTCTGTACAAGAGAAAATCCAATACCAAACGTTTTTTTAATTAATACCATGATCAACACCACCATTAGGCCCCCATGTCCCTCTCTTTGAAATAGAGTCCTAAATGGTTTCCTCCATGTAGCATTAGTCTAATTAGAATCCTTCAGTGGCTCTGGTAGAAAGGTTTCTGGCATGATGGTTGATCGGGTTTTGCCTTCTTTGCCCTTCATATGACTATTCTAATGTGGGTTTTCTCTTAATTTTCTCAACCCATGTTTAGAACAGGTAGAGCAAGGGGATGTTGTTTCTACGATGTCAAAGATGTTCTTTTCTTCTCTTATTTTCCCAGGCTTGTAAGCAGATACAAAGTCGAAAACAGAGACAACTGCTTTGATCTGCTTTGTTACTGAGCTTTGCTTTGATTTGTTCTTTGAATTTAGTTCTCTTGTTTAGCAAGCATTGTTCATCCTTCAAGTTGATGACTACCCATTCCTTTTCTCCATCCTCTCTTGGATCTTTCAACGGTGATGCAACAATTACATCTCTTACCTTAATCTGTTGCTCAAAATTGCAAGTGCATGAATTATAATGACGAATAGGATATTGTTACAGTGAAGATTCTGATTATTAACTATCAAAATTAATCTAACTCTAATTTTATTTGAATAATCTAAAATGAGAGTTGCTTAAACTAAAACAAATCAAACTATGAAATTAAAATTTAAGAATAATCTAAAGCTCAAAGGTTTCTGAATCACCAAGATTAATTCTTCTTGAATCTTATAGATTAATAAACTAATGTTTCGTTCCTTTATTGATAACAAATTTCACTAAGTTGGTAACTGATCTCTCTCAAGCACTAACAACTACAATAAATTAGTATGATATATCTTTGTGTTATTATGAATTTATTAGAACTCATTAAGCACAAGAAATAAGTTGTGGCATAAATTTTCATAGATATCTCTATCTTATGACAATTTTATGATATTTTATTAGGATCTAATTCAATTTTCACCTCTAGTCTTAAATCAAATAATAAATCATGTGATTGATGGCCAAACAATAACAAACATTAATAACATAATAAAATATTCAACATAAATATAAAATAAACAATAATTTCATTGAAACTAGAAAAGAATCCAAGTATTCACTCTCCACATGCATTGTAGACCTAGAAAAGAAATTTAGAACCTGATGAAGTAAATTATAAACATGTTGTTAAATATAGAGAAATAAGAAGAAAAACTAGAAAATCATAAAGATTGATAAGCAAATTTTATATTTAGGCTTATTCTTCTATTTGTTTCGTGTTCCCTTGCACACTCTCCTTCAGTGCCGAGCCATTCAAAAGTCCTCACTAATGATCTCTTGACCTTTGTTTATAATACCTTTAAAATACCCCTTTTTTTCCTAATTAAAATACTTAAGAAAACGCTCCGAATTTGAATTTTTGACCAAGTTTGATTGAAGTTGACCAAAATTGATCGGGTTGACTGAGTGTGCCTCAAAGTTGACTTTTTGGCATTGCTAGAGTTTTGTTTTGAGAAGGGCATCATTGCAAAGGATGCATCATCACAAGTTCGTAACTATCATCATGCCAAATTGGAGTTGAAATCAGAAAGCTATGGTAAGATCAAGGTGAGGTCTAAACTGATTAAGGAGGCTAATGTTGACTTCTTGTTTGTATAAATTATGCTTTAACTTCTGTACTATCGTATAGTGCTCTTCCATACAAGTTGAAAGACTAATGACATGCTTAATTTAGACCTATGGTTGTGGTGTTATGGATTTCTAAAGTTGTAATTATTTTTTTAAGACTAACCTTACCAAATAGTATTTACCAAAAATGTGTAAAGGAATGTTTTAAAAGATCTCTGATAAGTACCACATGTCACCAATTAATGGGTGCCAGAGTCACAATCTGATAAGTCCACATGTTATTTTCCTTTTCTTTTTTCTATCTCTCTCTCTCTCTCTCTTTCTCTTGGATCTGGTCAAAATTGACCATGTTCTTCCCACCTAATGCCAACATGAGTTGGCCACCTTGGAGGCCCATGTCAAGATGACTTCAGTTACAAAATTTGTAGCTAATTGGCTGCCAGACATACCGGGATCTATTTGGATATCAACAGTCAACATTGTCCAGTTTGCTAAATTTTTGGTTGTTTCTAACCACAAGGCTGGTCTTTCCCTCTTAGTTTAAACTTCCTAATTTCAAATATAGCCTCCATTCCTCCAAACTCTAAGTTGTTTGAGACATATAACGGTTTGAAGTTTGGCCAAAATTTTCAGGCCATTTTCTGGCCATCGGTGGCGAGTTTGGATCATTAGAGGTAAGTATCCTTAATCCTTGTCTTACAAGCTTTCATTTTATATCTAGTTTGCCAGTTTTTGTTGGGTATTTAAAACTTAAGTATTTTTTAGTTAATTTTAGTAATTAATGAATAAATGGTCTGTATTGGAGTTTTTCTAGGAATTCTTATTGCATTTAGGTTCCCATCAATTTATAGATGTTAATGAAATATTTGATTTCATGAAATTGGGTGTAACTAAGAAAAATCCGAATTTCGGACAATAAACCATTCGAGATCACTGTATAGCTGAACTTCCCAAGAGTCCAATTTTGGAAATCTAAAGTAGTAAAGTTATTTTAGAATGCATAGGCTATTCCAATATCTTGGGAGATCATTATTGTTATCTAAATAATATTCATGGACTAGGTTAGGCACCTGGATGAAAATTGTGGGTAACCCTGCAGTAAAGCAAGGATGAGTAAATGTTAATATTGTGAGTAGTATATTTTCTAAATTACATTTTGGGGTAAAATATATGTATTTGTTATTAAATTGGATTTATTGCATTGTTTAGCAAATTATTCTTAATTAGGTATTTTATAAAATCCCAAAAGGTTTAAATGTTTATGTTTAATTAGTTATGCCTATTTAAGTTTATCCAAGTATTTGCTTAGATGTGAATTTATGGATTTCAGGGATTTATTTTTTCAGAGGAGCATTTTAATATGATATGGTTTTTCCTTCTTGGTTTAGTAAAGTGCATTGATGGAATTGGTATTCATATTAATAGAATGTGTAAATATATTTTTATATATGTATTCTCATAAGTATGATTATATGTATAATAGTAAATATTTTATGAGATTGGATTGAAAGATGCTTTTGTTTTCTTCCTAAAGTAATTTAGGCATAATTAAATATTAAATTATTTATTTGGGTTGGTTGTAGAATTACAAAGACATTAGTTTATACGGTTTCTTTTTAAAGGCTTCATGGCATTAATTTTGACTATAAGCAATGTTTGTATTGTAAAATTGTTTATCATTAATTGTAGTTTTGGTAAAACAAATATATTATTAAAACATATCTATTTATATGTATACATATACATATATGTGTGTGTGTGCGTGCACGCGCATAATTAAGTGAATGTATATGATTTTATAAGATTATTTGTTTATTTATTTATTTATTAATTTAAATGTTGATTTTAATGAATTGGAAGTTACAAAAGTATTTAATATTAAGGTGTTTTTAACGTGGTCTATTTTTTTAAAATTTTATATTTGAGTTTTCAAAATTTTTTTATTATTAGTTATTGATTTTTGGATTGCACTTCAATGTATAAAGTTACGTTTAATTTATAGAATTTGTTAGATTATTTATTATGTTTATATCTTATTATTTTTCTTATATTTATTTGTTTATTATTTATTTAAAATATTTATTTATGGTTTTAAAATGTAATTATGTTAAGCCGATGCTTTTGTATTTATATGTTTATACGTTACTTGTTAGTTTGTAGATACACCATATAGTACCGATGTTCTCAGTATACATGTGATCGATATTAGCGCGCAGGTTATATGTAGTCATCCTATGGGCGCTAAAGTCGACAATGGTAAGTAAGTACTTTTATAGTGATAATATTGGCCATCCTCTCTTTAGCCGTAGAATGACATGTTATTTAGCACCGGCACCTTTGGAACGCTAAAGGGATTGCATGCAGGTTCTCTTATTCTCTCTTTTCTATCAAGTGGTGTTTAGGATGTCAAATATCACTTTATAGCACTGGTATATTGTATGGTACATCAGATGTCCTTTCAACATATATATACATATATATTATGTTATGTGTTAGCTGCACCATATCTTACTGGGACAATGACCTCGTTGGGCTTAAAAATTGTTTAATATCGTATTTCTGCTGCATAAAAAATTGGCAAGTTCGATGACTATTATAGGCAACCACCTTGGTCGTATTAGTAGTAGTATACCTATAGACGATCAATATCATGAGATCGAGTATTGGTATATCATATAATATATCAGATGTATTTCCACAAACGAGTTTGCAGTTTACGTGATATATTTATCTTTGCTAATTCTATTTTCATATTATTATTATTATTATAATCAATTGCATGATTGTAGTATTTGTTTGAATTGATAACTTTCTAGATTTGAAAGTATTCATGTAACATTATAAAGTAGTGGAAAGGTTGGTATAGTACTAGTAATAAAAAAATTCAGATTAGCAATCTGTTTTGGAACATCTATGAGTTCCGGGTAGTAAGAGCTGAGTTTGTAGCTTATGAATGAGATTGTAATCACCAAGAGGTCATAGAATCATGTCAAGGCAGAAACAAGAGTGATCAAATAAGCCATTTGCGCACAATTGGCCGAAAATGCTCATTTTGGCACTGGGATTGAAGTTTCTTGTTGTTCAAGCTAGTTTTTTCTTATTCCAATCAAGGGCAAGGTATGAGAATCAATATTAATCATATTTTGCATTCTACATATCATATTAGAGTTGATTTGGAATCTAAACTGGCTAGTAATTGGATCAAGATAGTTTAGTTGGCAAACTAGTTAACTAGTTTCCTAATTTGGGCAATAGGCTATTTGGGATCATGGTACAGTTGGACTTTCTTGAAATCCAACTTTAGTAAGCCAAAGTAGTGGAAGTGAATTTTAAGATATTTAATGCATTTTGATAACTTCAGATAACATATTTGATATCTAAATAATGTTCATGGTATTTGTTAAGCACTTGTTTGAACTTGTGGCAGACCCTATAATGGAGCAAGGATGAGCAAACATAAGTACTATAAGTGATATATTTTTCTTTCTAAATTATATATATATATATATATATATATATATATAATTATTAAATTTGGATTTAATATGTTATTTCACAAATTAGTAATAATCGAGTATTTTATAAATTTCAAAAAGGTTTAGAGGCTAATGTTTAATTAAAATAATTTCATGTATTCTTGTAAATATAATTATTACGTATAACAACAATCATTTTATGAGATTTCATTTTCTTCCAAAAATGATTTGGACATAATTGAGTATTAAATTACCTATTTCGGTTTGTTATAAGATTAAATAGGTATTATTAATACAGTTCATTTTTTAATGCATCAATGCCTAAATTTTGATTATAAAGATGTGTATACACGTATATGTGTAAGGCATATGAATATGACTGTTATGCCGTTTTCTAAAGTATATTGGAGTTGGAAAAACCATTACCATTTTTAGTTTTGATAAAGTGAATATATTATTAAATCACGTTTCATGCTGGTATATATATATATATATATGTGTGTGTATCTATAAATAAATAAATACGTGTATATGATTTTGAAAGGCTATTTGTTATTGTTTATTTAATTATTTATTTATTTGTTTACTTATTTATCTATGTAGAGTTGTAAATTCTTGGGTGATATCAAATGGTTAGAGTTACATTTGATTTTATGGAATTTGTAAGATTATTCCTTATGTTTAAATCTTATTATTTTTCTTATTTTTATCTGTTTATTATTTATTTACTTATTCATCTATTTATTTATTTATTTACGACTTTAAAATGTAATTATGATGTCAAGGTTTTTTGTAATTGCAAGTTTATTTGTGACTAGTTGGTCCATAAATGCACCATATAGTATCAATCTTCTCGGCATATATGCGATCGACTTTACCATGTAGGTTATATATTAGTTATTTGTACGCTATGGTGAGTGATGGTTGGCAAATATTTTGAAGTAATAACAATAGCCAACCTCCCATAGCCCAAGGTGATAGGTTATATTTAGCCATCTTATAAACGCTATGATGAGAGAGAGTAGATAGGTATTTGTACAATGACAACAATAGCCACCCCTTTTTAGTAGTAGAATGGCAGGTTATTTAGCACCGGCATTATTGGGATGTCAAAGGGTCCATGTATAGTTCTGCTCTTCTTTCTCTCCTGTCAAGTGGTATTTGGGATCTCAATCTTCACTTGGCAGCAATAGTATATTGTATGGTGCATCAGGTGTTCTTTCGATGTCTATACATATATAGATATATAATATGTTATATGTCAAGTTATCATACCATATCAGGACAACGATCTGATTTAACCCATGAATGGTTTAGTATGAATGGCCATAATAGGTAATCACCTCTTATCGTATTGGTAGTACTATACCTACAGATAGCTAATGTCATTGGACCTTGTATTGATATATTATAGGGACACCAAATGTATCTCTGCTACTAGTATGTGGTAAATGTAATGTATATATCATTTTTATTTTTACTTTACCTAATTATAATTATAATTATTATTGTTGTTGTTGTCAACAACACGATTGTTATATTTGTATGAATTAATGACTTAATGGATTTAAGGATACATGTATAACATTGTACAATAGTTCGAAAGTTTGTACGACACTAGTAATAGAAATTTGAGCCAGCCTTAAGGTAGATACTTTAGCCTTCAGGAGAGTATTGCAACTTCCGAACAAGTATTCTAACCTTTAGGTAGGAGTGTTAGCCTACCAACAAGTTACTTAAGTCCCTTAAAGGACCATATACATATTCATATATAAGTGTATATATATATATATATATGAATAAAGAAAGTATGTGTTCATATTAGTTCTAGGGAATGGTAATGTTATTGGAATTATTACCATGACTTAGTTTTTTAATTTAAAGTATTATTTCTATACGTATGTGTTAATGTAATTTATTTTATTTAGAGGCATCTTACAATTTATTGGTTTTTAATAGTATAAGCTCGTATTTGTAAGTTTCCTAGGTGTTGAGATGTGGGTTATATGATATAAGGTCTGGGATCTAGTTGTCTTTATCTGTTGTTATTATTATATTATTATTAGTGCAAATATTGTTACGGCTGTATCCCTTATTGCTAGGTATGTCATGGACCTAAGATGGTCAATATTATTATCATTATTATCTTTTTATTTACATTTATGTGTTGGTATATTCATGAAATCCTATAAAATTGTGGGACAGTAGTAATGGGAGATGTGGATGGTCATGGATTTATTGAAGTACGTATTTTCTGTGTTGAGTAACAACGTGAGAAGCATCGGAGCCATCCAAGGGTATAGGTAGCAAACTCCAACAAAAGTCCTAACAAATAAAACGGTAAAAACCTACCGGTTCGTCTTATAGAAAATCCGACAGTATCTCTCCTAAAGGTAGAACATACTTCGAAAATTATCTACACAAAAAACACACTCCTATATGGTACCACCTTATCACTTCTACCTTACTGCAAACAATTCCACAATTTACAGCATTTCGATAGCAAAATATAAATATAGATCAATGTATATTAGAAATAATTCAAAAATACAAAATACTTTTAATTAATCATGTCCGCCCACACCACCCACGAAGGAGGGTAATAAAGCATCAAATTTACTAGTAATATTAATGACGATAATAGCCCAACTTACCCGAAGGCTTCCACACTTGCCCGAAGACTTAATCGGAGGCTTACATACTTGTATGAAGGCTTCTACGCTTGTCCAAAGGCTTACACATACTTACCCGAAGGCTTTTACACTTGGCCAAACGCTTCCCGTATAATAATCATAATAATAATTGATAATAATAACAATAAAATAACAATAGTGAAAATGATAAAAATAATAACAATAACAAGTAATATTAATGAAAATAATAATAACAATAATAAATAATTATAATTATAATAATCTCAACAATTGATAATAGCAACTACGATAATAATTGATAATAATTTTATTAGTAAATACCATTGCTAATAAAAAATAGTAACAACAATAATAATGATAATGAAAATAATAATAAGAATAATAATAAATAATGAAGATAATAATAAAAATAAAAATAATCATAATCATAATAAATAATAGTAACAAACACAACAACAATAATAAAATAATAACAATATTAATGATGACAATGATAATAGAAATACTATTAATAATAATAATAATAATAATAATAATCGCTAATAATGATAATAATAATAAATAAATAAATAAATAAATAAACAATAATAATAATAACAATATTAATAACAATAAGGGTTAATTTCATTTAGAACCCCTCAGGTTTAGTATAATTACAGATATAGCCTTTGATTTTAGTATAATTTCATTTACTTCCTTTGCCATTAAGTTTTCCCAATTAGATTTAATTGAGAATGGTAACAAGGTAATTTTAGATTAAAAATGGGGGTTTCATGCTTAAGATGACGTTGAAAAAAACTTGGGCAGTGTGCAAATCATGTTGTAGAATTTTCCATTTCTCAGTCCTGTCAAACTTGTAGTCAGATGTCAATGGTTATTAGCTAGAAAATTGGCACCATTGTTGTTTTGTACACATTGTGCATTCTTTACCCACAAAATTGGTGCCATTGTTGTTCTCTACTCATCGTTCCTGGCCATATATTCTTAAACTACACATTTAAAAACCTAAAAGCCCATACTAAAAAGAGGAAGGAAAAGAAATCTAAACCACCATTGGTAAGTTTATTTTAAGTTTTTGTAGTTGATTAGTGTGTTTGTTTGGGTTTCTTACTCTGTTTCTTTATTTCGTCTAGGGTTTATGGTTTGTGTAGATTTGGGTAGCTAAGAAGGGAAACACTTGAGAAAAAAGTTGGCTCTTTCGAATAAGAAGGTTAGTTATTTTCGTTACTGTACATTTCGGTTGATTTAGGTTAGCTTTCTATTCTTGATATGTGGTATTTAAACCTTCGATATGTTGTTTTTGAACGGTATAGTTTTTAGAGATTGAGTTTTTTTTTATTTGTTTATTTCTTCTTATTTGCAGCAAAATATTATTTGAGATTGTAATAGATATGTTTAGGATTGAACAAGATCCATTCTGGATAGATGAAGAGCAGTATAGTCTCATTAACCTTTTAAATGATGCTAAATTCTTAAATTATGGCTGTAAAACCATTATAGGGGAGAAGATGTCTATTAAAGTTACGTTATCTTGGACTACAGGGGATAATATGTTTATAGAGAATGATGTGGATTTATTGGAGTTGTTTGCAATGTTTAAAGGAAAAGGTGTTGAGAGAATCAAAATGGAGGTAATATTTTTACCATTAGACATGTATGATCTTTATGATGATCCAGAAAATTACCTAGAACCAGCTGACACACCTATTTAAGTTGAAATTGAAACTCAACATCAATCTGACGATCTAGAAAATGACCCAGAACCAGTTGCCACCTCTACGCAAGTTGAAACTGAAACTTAACATCAATTTGACCCCCAAACAGAACTAGTTGCCAACCCTATCCAAGCTGAAACTGAAACTCAACATCAATATGATCCTCAAACAGAGCTAGTTACCACTTCTAAATCCTAATCTGAAACTTAATCGAGACCTCCTCCAAGCCCTCCTCAATGTAATATGGAAATTCCTAAGGAATCTAATGCCTCAAAATAGTTTGGATGGAGTGAAGATGAATCTGTAAATGGGGACCCTAATGTAGACGATGATTCAAATGTGAACCTTGAAGATGATGATAATTCTGATGTATATAAGTCAAATGATGATGATAGGAGTGTTGGAAGTGATTCTGAAGGAGAGTACCCAATTTTTAGAATGTCCAGGCAAATGGTAGGCAATGTCTACGTGCCTAAACCAAATGGAAAACTTGACTTGTATAATGGATTGATTTTTGATAATGTTATTGAGTATAGAAAGGTTTTGTTTGATTATGCCATAGAAAAGGGATTTAGTTAAATAAAACTTAAAAATGAAAAGGATAGAGTTACTGTACATTGTGCTGCAGAAGGATGTCCATGGAGGATAAATGCATCCCTAATGTCTGATGGTCAAAGTTTTCAAGTTAAGACACATACGGAAGAATATACATGTACTAAATTGACCATAAATCCATTGGTGATTGCTGAGTGTCTTTCTTTGAAGTTTAAGCAAGAGTTTAAGGACAATCCTAACATAGATATAGCTTAGATGTTTGCAAAGGTCAAATCAAGATATAGAGTGGAGGTTAAAAATTCAATATTGTATAGGGTTAAAAACAAGGCACTGATCGGGTTGGGTGTTAGTCATGGTGAGAGTTACTCAAAACTGCATAAGTATGGAAATATTTTAAGGATTAAGAACCATGGTACAATGATTCAAATACTGGCTAGGATGAATGATTTGTTTGAGAACCCCACTTTCTAGAAGTTCTTTTTATGTTTTCCTGCATAGAAGGATGGGTTCTTAAAGGGTTGTAGACCATTCATTGGTCTACATGGGTGCCATTTGAAAGGACAATTTGGTTGTATGTTGCTAACTGCTGTATCTTTGGATGCCAACAACAATATATTTTCTATGGCAGGATGTATTTGTGAGGGTGAGAACTTAGATAGTTGGAGATGGTTTTTGAATTTACTAAATGAGTACATTGGGGTGCATGAAACTAGAACAATTACTTTTATGTCTGATAGGCAAAAAGGGATTTTGACAGCTTTGAATGAGATTTTTCCAAATGATAAATACAGATTTTGTGTTAAGTATATTTTTGCCAATTTTAAAGGTAAATTTCCTGGAGTTAAGGTAAGAAAGATGTTCTGCACAACAGTAAGGTCAACAAATGTCAAAGAATTTGAACAAAACATGGAAGGCATCAAGAATGTTAGTCTAGTTGCTTATGAATGGCTCATGGAAGTGTGATACGAACCTAGAATGACCTGTTTCTAAACCCGTATTATATTAGCCCGGATCTAATTATGTTCAAGATCTAATAGTCACCTTGATCCTTAACCAACCTGTAATTGGAAACCTTGGTATATAATGAAGATGCCACAATAAGTGATGGAAGGCCTATTGATAAGTCAAACTAAAATACTCATTCACTAATGATGTTTTAGGTGTTCAAAAGAACAAAGAGAATTCAATCTCATAAATAATTTTCTGTATAAAATTCAAGCATAATTCTTATTAAAAAATAAGCATTTAAATAGGCTACAAATTCATGAAATAAACCCTAAAAGCAAAGGGAAAATCGGCCATACAAAGTGGTTTCCTATGGTGGCTAAAATTCTCTCTCATTTCCTAATCTAATTTGGATTAATTAATTCTTTTATTTTGAATTAGGAATTAATTAATTTACAATGAAAATAATAAAATAATAACTTTCCTAAACTTATTTGTCCAGCAAATAAATAAATAAAAACCAAAAAGTAATGATAATTTTCTAAAACAAAAAGTAAAATCAAATTAGGAAACTAAAATACTAGCTTTTTGGCTAAGTTGACTTTGACCATTCTTTGACCAATTTGAGCTCCAAATCAGCTTTAATATGCTTTTTAGGATGCCAAATAATCTTATCATTAAGTCCCACACATTTTCCTTGCTTGGAAGAAAGAGAAAAAGCCAACTCAGCACAATACAGTAAAGCTAGCACAAAATACAGCGAAAACAGGCCAAATTTACTAACTGTCCGTACAACCCCTTTTTGGACTACTTTGAAGCTTCTTTGACTTGATTCCATGTCCTATTAGACATATTTATTGAATCCATGAAACATTGGAACCATTTCATGCGTCTCGGCCTCCATAATTGCACCAAAACCGCTACTCGAGTCCGTACCGGCTTCCACCACTTGTATGCTCAAGATAGGTCTTGGATCTTCGGGTATGGACAAGCCTTTTTGAATATGAATTACTCCCTGGATAAAGGTATCAAGATTGTCTTTAAACTTCTTATCTTGAGCACTAGTGATCAGCCCGGTCTTCATCCGTATCGAGTCGGCACCCCAGTGGGTTGTCGGTTGAGCGAGTTCAGCCGGATTTGCATCATTCCCCTCCTCTTAAAAAGGATTTGCCCTCAAATTAGAGTCATCACCTGCAGAAAAAGGAGACAAATCAGCAACGTTAAATGTAGCACTCATACTATACCCACCCGGTAAATCAAGCTTCCAAGTGTTTTCGTTGATCCTTTCCAAAACTTAAAAATATCCATCTCCTCGCAACATAAGCTTGGACTTTCTTTGTTCGGGAATCCTCTCCTTCTTTGGTTGAAACAAAAACCAATCTCCTGGGTGAAACACTATCATAATAAATACTAAAAATACAAGTTCATCAAACTTTTTAATATTAGCAAATAATCTTTCCCAAATTTTCAAATTTCCACTAAGTAAAGCTTTTAACAATGCAGATAAAGTTCTATGCATCAAAAACATCTTTAAATAAGTATCTTTAAAATTCATGACTAACAATGGTTTCTTACTCAAGATAGCCTTATTTACATCTCCAAAACTCAAATAAATATTTTTATTCTTTCTTTCTTTCCTTTCTTTCCATTTCTCTCTCTCTCTCGGCCACAACACACTTTTCCTCACCCACGGGTTTCTTGCTATAGCTCTTGGGTTTCTCTTTTTTTTCCACTCCAATTTTGGCCTTCTCTTGGTTTTTCTACTCATATACAGTTTTAGAACACTTACCTGATTGGTCTTGCATGGTTTGGACTCTTTGGATGGGTGTTGTTGCCGTGGGGGCCGTACCAGTCCTTTCCTTAAGTTATTCGGCCATCCTCCTTTGTTGTATTTGAATTTGATCTTTGTACACCTCTTTAGGAGTTAATGCCTCCAGCTTGACCTTTTTACCTTTAAATCTAAAAACAATACTATTCTCTCTACCGTAATGAATAGCATCTCTATCAAATTACCAAGGCCTACCAAGTAAAATATGTCCCCCATGCATAGGCACAACATCACACAAAACCACATCCACATATTTATCAATGCTGAATTTTACTTTGGCTTGTTTATTTACTTTCATCTCACCACTATCATTTACCCATTGTAATCTATATGGTTCTAGATGTTTAATAGTCATTAAGCCTAATTTATCAACAAATGTTACCAATTACATTAGTACAACTTCCACTATCAATAATCATGCTACAAATCTTACATTGAATCTCACATCAGGTGTGGAAGACGTTCTCTCTTTAAATTTCCATCCTTATCTTTATATGCAACTAGCAATTTCCTAGAAACCAAGCTCAATTCAGCATTGAAAACCTTTAGGGTTTTGACTTCATCCTCAATTCCTTCCTCTTCATGCACGGTCTCAATTTCAGCTTCATCACTATTGGACTCCAACTCACCATTATCCTTCAACACCATGATTCTTTGGTTTGGCATTGGTTGGCAATATGTCCTCGACCTTGGCACTTAAAGCAAACAATAACTCTAGTCCTTGAATGTTTAGGATCAAACTTACCTTCAGATTTGTGTGCTTGAACAAAGTCGGCTTAATTATCTTTACTTGGCTAAATAGCACTCCCTTCACCTTGATTCGGTTTTAACCTTGGCTCAAACATGGGATTGCTTCTCCAACTAGTTGAATTTGTCCACTCGCTGCTTGAAACCCCTCCAAACCGTGAGCGTACACCCTTCCTCTTGAATTGATGCTCCAATTTAATAGCCACATGCAACATCTCCTCCAATTCCACATATTGTTACAATTCTAGTTGATTGGATATTTCACGATTCAAACCACCAAGAAACCTTACCATAGTTGCTTCTCTATCCTCATTCATACTTAGCCTCATCATAAGCATCTCCATCTCCTTGTAATAATCCTCCACGGACCTATTTCCTTGAGATAAAGATTGAAGCCTTTGATGCAGCAACCTATGATAGTGTGATGGTACGAATCGCTTCCTCATGGCTCCTTTCATTTGTCGCCATGTTGTGATCAAGTCATCTCCAACTCTCCTTCGGGTGTTTTGCTCATTGGTCCACCATTGGAGTGCATAATGACCAAACTCCATTGCTGCCAACTTCACCTTCTTGGCCTCTGAATAATTATGACAATAAAAAATCATCTCCATTTTCTCCTCCCATTCCAAATATGCTTCCGGATCACTTTTTCCCATGAAAGGTGGAATGTTTACCTTGATATTTCTTAGATCATCATCCTCATTCCTTGCTGGTCTCCCACGGATTGGCCATTCTTGAGGTTCAAAATTTCATCAAACCCCTCCTCCAAGTCATCTCTATAGTTACTTCCACCGAATTCCTCTCTTAGTCGCCCTCAGCCTCCTCGACCTCGATCTCCATGAGCATCTAACCTTATATTTGGCCCTCCTTAGGATGTTTCTAACCTATCCATCCTTTGATTTAAATGGTCAAATTGAGTATTCATCTGCTGTAGTTTCTTCAAGACAGCCCTCATGTCCATTTGCTCACCACTCCCCGAAGCTTAAGAACCGCCATGGAATCCTACGGACTCTTCTTCATTAATTCTTAAAGATGGATCTCCTCTCCTCACCCTTGAATATGCCATGTTAGTATAAATAATGTAAAATAAAATATATTCTCACCAAAAGTCACTCCCTCACGTGTTTCACTCGATTAAGGTCTCGACACTCGTGTTTTCACACTAATTTCGGCTTTTACCTTCTTTTAAGCTCACACACTCTTGCCTTTTTCCATTCAATGATTATCTCAAAGTTCTAATTAAAACACCCACAAAATAGCAATTAGATCACAAGTATGTTTTAATTAAACTTATCGACAAAATAGTAGCAAAAAGTAAGCAATACCAAAAGAATTAACAAATCCTAGTTTTCAGCTTTTCAAGGCAAAATAAGGCAAATCAATGAGAAAAATTTGTAATTTTTAAGAACTGGACCAGATGGTAAGAGTTTAAGGATTCAAGAATAAAATTTAGGAAAAAGAATTTCAAACACGAATAAGAATCAAATCGAACAAAAATTACAAATAGTATTGGTTGTTGTTCTTGTAATTCAAGTTTTGTATCAATTCCTTTATCTAATTTTAATCCAAATAATTTAAACATCCAAAATTCAAATATCCAGCAATAAAATAACTCTCTAGAAACTCCAAATAATGAATAACTATGCAATAATTCAACAGCTCCAATAATTTCCAGCAAACAAATTTCAACACCAACAAACCATAATTTTTTTTGTTTTATTCGGCTTTTCTTCTTCTTCTTCTTCTTTTCACTCACAGATTATAAAACAACTGCAGCAGCAAGAATCAACACCAGAATTTCAATTTCCAACACCAAATAATAACCAAACCCGTAACCTCCAACAAATACAAAAGTGCATTTTTTTTTTTTTTGAATATATGAATGCAAATATTGAAGACTAAAACAGCAAATAAAAATCAACAAAAACCAAATTAATAAGAATAATGATAAAAGACAACCAACAAACTAGGAAATAAAAATACAATAAAACTAGAAAATCCTAATTCAACTAGAAATGATTTTTTTTTTTTTTAAGATGCAGAATGTGTAGGGGATGGACGCAACCTTAAACTAATGCTAAAATTTTAGAATAAAACAAAAATAAATAAAGTAAATAAAGATAGATCAAACCTGAACAAAATTTGGCTCTGATACCAAAATCTAATTATGTTCAAGTTCTAATGGTCACCTTGACCCCTAACCAACCTGTGATTAGAAACCTTGGTATATAATGAAGATGCCACAATAGGTGATGGAAGGCCTATTGATAAGTCAAACTAAAACACTCATTCACTAATAGTATTTTAGGTGTTCAGAAGAAAAAAGAGAATTCAATCTCACAAATAATTTTCTGTATAAAATTCAAGCTTAATTCTTATTGAAAAATAAGGCTTTAAATAGGCTACAAATTCATGAAATAAAACCTAAAAACAAAGGGAAAACCGGCCATACAAAGTGGTTTTCTATGGTGGCCAAAATTCTCACTCCTTTCCTAATCTAATTTGGATTAATTAATTTCTTTATTTTGAATTAGGAATTTATTAATTTACAATGAAAATAATAAAATAATAAATTTCCTAAACTTATTTGTCCAGCAAATAAATAAATAAAAACCAAAAAGTAATGATAATTTCCTAAAACAAAAAGTAAAATCAAATTAGGAAACTAATATACTAGCTTTTTGACTAAGTTGACTTTGACCATTTTTTGATCAATTTGAGCTCCAAATCAGCTTCAATATGCTTTGTAGGATTCCAAATAAGCTGATCATGAAGTGCCACATGTTTTCCTTTCTTGGAAGAAAGAGAAAAAGCCAACTCAACACAATACAGTAAAGCCAACACAAAATACAGCGAAAATAGGCCAAATTTACTAACTGTCCGTACAACCCCTTTTTGGACAACTTTGAAGCTGCTTTAACTTGATTCCATGTCCTCTTAGACGTATGTATTGAATCCATGAAACATTGGAACCATTTCATGCTTCCCGGCCTCTATAATTGCACCAAAATCGCTATCCGGGTCCATAGCAACTTCCCTCACTTGTATGCTCAAGATAGGTCTTGGATCTTCGGGTATGGACAAGCCCTTTTAAATATGAATTACTCCCTGGATAAAGGCATCAAGATTTTCCTTAAACTTCTTAGCTTGAGCACTAGTGATCAACCCGATCTTCGTTGGCATCCCAGCAGGTTGTCGGTTGAGTGGGTTCGAGTGGATTTACATCAAAGTGCATGCTTATCATTGGAGCATACCTGCTTTTGATGAAAGTGCTAAAATAGATCATGTGACTAATTGTGAAGTCCCACATCGGTTGGAAAGGAGAACGAAGCATGCCTTATAAGAGGGTGTAGATACCTTTCCCTTGAGATACGTTTTAAACTCGTGAGGGCTGGGTTGTAAGAGGATTCTTCAATGCCAAAGTGGACAATATCTCATGTAGGTGGACTGAGCTGTTACAATTGGTATCAGAGCCAGTACCCAGATCAGTGTGTCAACGAGGACTCTGGACCCCAAGGGTGGTATATTGTAAGGTCCCACATCGATTGGAAAAGGGAACGAAGCATGCCTTATAAGAGGGTGTGGATACTTTTCCCTTGAGACACGTTTTGAACCCATGAAGGATGGGTTGTAAGAGGATTCTTCAGTGCCAAAGCAGACAATATCTCATGCGGGTGGACTAGACTATTACACTAATAATATGATTGAATCGTTTAACAGTCAAATAAATATGTATAGGAGCAAACCTATCATGCAATTGCTTAACTTTTTGAGGAGGAAATTGATGGATAGGTTCAGGAGATGAGAAAGTAAGGAATTTTCATGGACTACAGATCTTCCACCAAATGTCCAAATTAAGATAAATAAGAATCACAAGGCACGAAGACATTTAACTATTATTTGGGCTGGCAATGATGAGTATGAGCTTTTAGATGAGACAAAGGTATTTGTTGTACACTTAAACAAAGCCTAATGTGGATGTGGTTCTTGGAAAATGACTAGAATACCATGTAAGCATGCCATGGCAGCTATCAACTATATGAGGATGAAGCCTGCTACATATGTTGACAAAAGTTTGACCAAGGCAGCTTATCTTAAAACTTATAGTGGTGTGATTCATCCTACACCGGATGAGACACTATAGCCAAAAGTTGATGGGAAAAGGTGCAGCCTCCAACAAATGGTAGCTCTAAAACAGAAGAGATCTTTCCCCGTTAAATGTGGCATATGCAAAACCATTGGCCACAACAAGAGATCATACTCTGTTGGAAATGCAAAAAAGCAAAAAAAACCTTGCAAGTAATTTAATTAATCTTTTAATTTTTTTTATTCATTTCATTGAAGTGAATAATAACTATTAACTGATATTTTAACTAAAATATTCCTATATTTAGGGGAATAGTGAAAGTGGCAATCCATCAACATCAGCCTTAAATGTTCGAGGGGCTTCTTCTCAGCAAGAATAGTAGGGACTTGTCATCAGATGGATACAATTAACCAGTAAAGGCTTCTTCTTATATTTTGTATATTGAATGCAGTGGGGTATTGACCTTTAGACAATGGTTTTCAACTAGACAAATTAGGTTTAATATGAAGGGTAATACTCTATCTTTTTGTACATATGACATTGTAAGTAGCTGATTTTTGTTTATTTTTTATGCACAGTACAAATGATAATTGTATATAATAGTTATCACCTTGGAGGATGAATGATGGAAATGTAATCAGTCTATATAATCAGTTTATGCACCTGATGAGTTTAATGGGATATTTAGACACTTTACATATTACTTGTGTTGAAGTTGTTCTTTCATTTAAACTTTAATTTATTTTCATTTCATACTCACAATACATAGTGTGATTATAACAACTGACATGCCAAAAAAAATCATATTTATAAGCATCATATTCTTCAATCCACCTTGCATTACTTCTAAGTTTTCGATTTTTATAGTTAGTGATTTAATATCATTTTGCCTTTGATTTTCAATTGCTTGACTGTTTCTTGTTTGCCTTCACCTGCTACTACTTGCACCATCAACCATGTTAAACTCCTTTTCATCTGGTAATCAAAAGGAGTAATAATTGCATTTCCCTTCTAAGCAAACAAAGTAAAGCTTTGATAGGTTCTTGGTTAATTCCGAAATTCTAACCCCTGCTTTTTTGCCACAATTGCACCTTTTATTTTTAAATTTGATTATGCCTCCATTAACTTCACTGCTACCACTTTATGCTAGCATTTTCAATAATGGAATGTATGATCAACAACTTCTTAATTTGTTTTCTATGATTTTATTGTGAGTTGTGGAGATTTTGTTGTGGCTTGGAATTGTACAAGTTTTGTGAAGTATAGATGAGAAGGTTATGCCATTTTCGAAGAAGTTTTGCAGGTTTTGTGTCTGTGATTTTGTTGTGGGTTGTGCAGGTTTTGTGAGTTTTGGTTGGAGGAGTGTGTTTTGCAGGTGTTGCTAGGTTACGGGATTTAATACTGTATTTTGCAGGTTTTGTATGTTTAAGAAAGATGAGCAGGTCTTTTGAGGTATAAAGAAGCTAATATTTAATGGTTTTTGAAAATTTGTCTTCTAGGGGGTGTCATTGAAACCCCTTAACTACTAGCCATTGGTTTCAACTGGTCTCTAACCATTATTTAAAATTTTATTAATTTTTAAATCCTAACGGTTAGATCAGCTAATGAAACAAGGGTATTAATATTATTCCAATATACTACGGAGAAAAGAGAAAAAAATTGAACGGATGAATCATTCTATAAGGGTGACGATTGAAATTTTACAAACCTCAAGGTTTATTTCGTATTTTCCCTTAACCTAAGGGGATCTAACTAGAATTTTCCCTAACAATAATGTTAATAATAGTAATAACAATAAGGTAATAAGGAAAATATTAAGAAATCAAATTATGAACAAATAAGGTAACATAAGATAAAATAATATTTTAAAATTCATCACATATTACGAAATATGAACACTCTATCGGAGTACATACGATACCATCCAACATGCTATGATACATGATTCTAACTGTCGTCGGCACTGTACTACCAATACTGCCTGGGGGTGGTTGCTCATATTGGTCATTCGATCCCTTAGACTCTTAGACAACATAGTTACGAGGCTAGCTCTTCATGGGCCACATCTGATCATTGCTCCCGTACAATATGGTGGATACAAATATCATATAATATAACATATGTATATATACATTTGTATATATATATACAAAGAGTCTACCACGAGGGACGCCCGAATCGGTTATGTGCGAATCAAACATGTGATGAAAATTGGAGCCCTTGGATTTACACATCTGGATCAATGGCCCTGCTTCAATAGCAATTCTCACATGGGATGTTTGGCCAAATTTCCCCTGAGCCCTTCCCATTCACAGCAGCTCATATTCCCGCTCACACCAGCTCAAAAAGAGTTTACCAAATTCTCAATCACACTAGCAGCAACCAGCATTGCCATCCTTGCAAACCTACCAGATCACACCACCATTGCCATCCGTCTCTGTACCCACCAGCTTGCACCAGCATTGCCATCCTTGCAACCCCACCAGCTCGCACCACCATTGCCACCTTTCTCTGTACCCAACAGCTCTTCTTATCTATGAGTGAGTGAGTTTATGTTTTGTAATTTTATTTTTTTTTTATTCTGGTTTTATGTTGGTTATTTTATGTTTTGTATTTTTTTCATTCAATCGCAAGGATCCGATCATGGAGAGATACCAAATTATCACTATCTTTTATGTAGTCTTGCATAGTTGAAATTGTTAAATGTGGGAGTGTTCTTTATGTCAGGACCCGTCCAAGATTCCTCCCCGGAACCCTAGACAAGCCCTGATCCCAGGGAAATACCACCGAACCTTCCAACGGAAAATCTGGCAGCACCTCCCCTAAGGGTAGGACTAACCAAAAATTTCCTGCACTGAAAACACACTTCTATAATCATCCCCTTATTCCTCCCACATTACTACAAGTTGATTCCATAAACTTACAGCACTCCAAATGAACAACAAGGAATCAATGCAGTATTTAATAGAATGCGTACAATACAGTATACAGATCATCTTACAAATAAATATGGAATTAATATAATGACAGATAAAGAAGTAATACAAGATAGAGAGGAAAAAGGGAAGAAATACTTCTTGGACTTTCGGCAACGAACTGAGATGTTGGGCTCGCCCCGAACAATCAACGTCTCCCAACCTGGACCTAGGGGAACAGAATTTAAAAACGTGAGATGCTAATCATCTCAGTGAGTGACCCTATCTACTGAACACCTTTAATATTAATAATATCACAAATAAGGGAATTTAATTAATACCAACAATTAGATAGATAATAAATAATAAACAATTGAAGTAATATTTTCTCTCAAAACCCTCACTATTCACTCTGTTGGAAATGTTCCCCTTTTAAAACATTTTCACAAAACCCGATATTCGTATTTTCCGAAAACCAAGGGATTAAACAATTTAATAAACAATCAATAAATAAATACCCCAAATATAATTAAAATGTAATAAAATATAATAAGCAATTTTTTGAACACTTTGGGGTTTGAAATTTCTATCCGAAAATTTATACTTGACGCACCACACCATATACCAGTGATGCCCTCCGATACCCAGCGTCCCGAGCACCGAGTGGCGGGAGGTTAAAGAGAGAAACTTACAAACGGCACTTCGGCATCCCGACAGTACCGCTGGTGAAACCGTCATCCCGGCCAAGGAGGGGGGCGGCTGATGCGCAATATATAAGACTTGCCTGCCATCGGTCCAATGGCAACTCACAGAAGACATAATACTTGCGCGCTAACCACATATACTCCGGAACACCAATACTGTATGAGTGCGTCTAAAATAATTATTAATTTAATTATTACCATACCGATTTTCCAAAAATTACCGTGGAAAATATACCAGTTTTCAAATTTACCATCCCACATATTTTCCTTTAACATACCCGGTACGAAACCATTGATAACGATATACAAATAATTTTTTTCAAAACACGAGGTTTAACAAATAATATTCCACGGGCATAATTATAAAATTTAAACCACCAATTTAAACAAATAATTTCCTTAAAATATTTAAACCAATTATGCCCAAAAATAATATAAAAATCCAAACACAATTAATTAATGAAAATACTTGCTCATGTGTAATAAATACGATTAAATCACAATAAATTAATAATCAGAAAATTCTTAGTAACCCAAAATTCCGTTTAGCATCAATGGGTAAATATATATATATAAAATAATATGTTTTCCCGATTATATTCAAATTCCACCACATGAGCATAAATTCCAGATATCAATTTAACACCACATGAGCACGCAATTAACCTAAGATCCTCCATGGGATCAATTCCACGACTCACCCGTGCTCCTAGAACACAATTCACACACAGTCAAATAAATTAATATTTTATTCCGGTAAATAATACCCGGTACCGGGGGGGTCTAACACAAACGTTAACCAAAATTGACAAATTATATGTCTATGGAAAGCTTGTGAGATGAGGATCACATTACCGACCGCCATTGGGCTCAATTCAACCGGCGGTGGTCGGAATTTGGCCGGAAAGCTTCGGTCGAGATTCAATTCCTCGTATCTCGCAAACCGCTTCGAATTTTGGAAATTGGAGGCCATATTTGGGATCAGAAGACCCAAACTAGCGGGAAAGGAGGTTTAATTTGGACTGGGTTGGCCGGAATACGGCAGAATCGTCGGAAAATTTAAACTCGCCGCCGCCGACTTCACCGGCCCGATCTGGGCTCGTCGCCGGCTGGCCAGCCGCCAAATTTGGCTGGTGAGCTCGCCGGCGTGTGGTCTTGGATGGTGGCCGGCGCGTGTGGCTTGTGGTGGCCAGAGAAAGATGAACACGGGAGAGAGAGAAAGAGACGGCCGGTGGGAAGGAAGAAACAAGGAAAGAAAGAAGAAGAGGAAGAAGAAGAGGAAGGGGAAGGCTTCGGGTGTTTTCCCACGTGGGGGAAAAGAAAAAAGAAAAAAGAAAAGAAAAAGAAATAAAAAGACATAAATTAAATATAATTAAATAATATTAAAAATAATATTATTACATAAAATAATAATAATATGATATTAAACACGATTGACATGTGGCATCTCAACATGGTGACACATGGTCACAATTATTAAGTCACACGTGGCACATCGTTACACGTTAAAAAAATAATATTAAAATAATACAGTATTTGAAAAACTCTACAGGTCCATAACTTTCAAACCACATGTCCAAATCGGACGTGCCGCTAGTCTACGGATTCGTATCGATGAGCACTTTACAATCACTTATGAGTCAAAGCTCATTTCCCCATAAATAAAAAGTCAACTCTGGCACCCTTGGACAGTTTGGACCTCAACTTGTTTTGCTCATAACTTTCAAACCGTAGCTCCCTTTTCAACGTGCTACTAGTCTACGAACTCGTGCCAATGTATACTTCGTAACAGAACCTCAGTCAACCTAGAATTCCATCCGAGTCAAAAAGTCAACTTTTGACCCCTTGGTCAACAGTCAAAGTCAAAGTCAACGATCAACGGTCAACCTCGGTCAAAGTTGGAAAATTTCCGTTGTACTTTGGGACGGGGTGTTACATTTAGGTTAAGAAATAACTTGAGCGAAGGCCAATCTTCAAGATGATTTTCGAAAATTTAGAAAATGATACATGAAATCTTTTATGTAGTCTTGCATAGTTGAAATTGTTAAAACTGAAAATATGATTTTGTCGGTTTAAGAGAGGAGTGAAATTGTTAAAACCGAAAATATGATTTTGTTGGTTACCGAAAAAGAATTAAAAAAAATCAACATTAATAGTTAACTGGTTTCAAACCATGTAGTAGTTACTCTTTGGTCTATTTGTACATTATCACTGAACGACCTCTTTGTCTTCCACATTTTATCTTAGGCAGTTTTCAATAATCAAATTTTTTGTTTAATAAGTTTCCCACATTATATGTAGAAGATGCTGAAATAATTCAAATGCTATAAGATGCTGAGATATAATTCAATGCTATAAGATGCTAAAAGCTACAAACTCACATTCCCATATCATGTTTGAAATTTTTGAAAGTAAAAAAAAAAAAAAAAAAAAAAACCTTGAAATACCGCCAATTAATTTGTTATATTAACAGCAGATTTGAAAGACAAATGGAAACAAATAGATCAACAAAATCATATTACAAATGTCTCCTAATTATACAGAACAAAAAGTCAAAAACTCTCCTAATTATCGTAATATTTTGACATTCTCACCATTTACATGTAATGGAAAATATGAATAACCTCTTAAGTGGTTTAGGAATTATTGCCCCGCATCAGCATGCCCCCCATATATTCTTTACATTTTTTTTTTTTGTTGATGCACGCATATTTGTTTCTTTCATTATATAGTGTGCTGGATCTGCAACCTTTATGCAAACTCGTTAGATTTTGGCTGAAGTGCCTTATTTTTTTCAACATTTTTCTCTTCTATTTAGAAGCTAAACTTTCTTAAAATAAAAGAGATTACCACCTCTCATGATGGTTTTGCTTTACTGTCTACCAGGTTATAAATTGATCAATAGGAAGCTAGTTTGAGTGCAATTAGCTCTGCAATATTGGAAACATGAGTGTAGAATAGCTGGAAGCAAATTCAAATTGTATACGAGTTGAAGACATATCCTTGCTTTCACATTCAAAATCTATGGATGATGTTTACATTCCCCAAGTGACCAAAAACTACAAACCAAAGGTTGGATAAAAGTTTGAATCGATAGATGGGGCACATGAGTTCTACATTAAATATGTAAAAAAGGTGGGGTTTAGTGTTCGTAACAGTTCGACTAAGAGATGTAAAGGTACAAATGAAGTTGTCAGGAAAGAATTTGTGTGTTTTAAGGAAAAAGTATCTTCTATAAAGGATGGTGAGAGAAAAAGGTGTTGGGGGATGACAAGAGAAAATTGTAAAGCTAAACTTACTGTAGTTAGGTCAAAATTGGGGAAATTTGTCATCACTGTATTTGTTGAAGAACATAGTCATCCATCCCTCAAAGAATGCATTTATTGAGGTCACATCATAGTGTGTCTGAAGTCAAAAAGTCACTAACCTTGCAACTTTCACTAGCAAATGTGCCAGCTCATCAATAAATAAGCATTCTTAAATTTGAAGCTGGAGGTATAGAGAATACTGGGTGTACAAAGAAGGATACATATAACCATGAAGCTAAGGTGCGGAATCAATTAAAAGGACAAGATACAGAACTTTTAAAGGAATATTTCCTAACTGAGCAAGAAAGGGATCCATGCTTCTTTTTTAAAATAGATGTAGATGATGATGGTAAATTAAAGCGTTGTTTTTGGGCTGATTCCATGTCTAGAAGAGCTTATGGATGTTTTGGTGATGTAGTTGTATTTGATACAACTTACAACACTAATCAATATGGTACGATATTTGCACCCTTGATGAGGGTGAACAATCATGGTCAAATGGTGCTTTTTGCATGTGCCTTTTTAAGTGATGAAAGAACGGAATCATTTGTTTGGTTGTTTAAGCTATTAAAGGATAGTATGCCGACTAAACCAAAGATGATCATTACCGATCAACATCCTGCAATGACAAAGACTATAGCTCAGAGCTTATCGAATACATTTCATAGGTATTGTAATTGGCACATACTTAAGAAGTTCTCTACCTTTTTAAATGCACTCACCTATAAAGATTTTTATAAGAACTTCCAACAATGCATTTGGGAATCAAAATGCCCTTAAGAGTTTGAAAGAAAATGGGTGACTACCATCGAGAAGGCAAGCCTATATGACAATGATTGGTTAAAATCAATACTTGAGCTACGTTCAAGATGGGTGCCTACATATGTTAACCATATATTCTCAGCTAATGTCAAGGAGCCAACGTGCAAAAAGCTCTCATGCATTTTTCAAGAAATATGTTTCGAAGAGAAACTTATTGATGGATTTCATACTTCAATTTAATAGGGTGATTGCATGTCAATGTCACAAAGAGTTAAGGCCTGATCACGTTAATATTAATGAGAATCCTGTTTTGAAATTGCCATTGGAAATGGAAAAGCAAATGGCTGAGATTTACACACGCAAGATTTTTCTTAAGTTTCAAGATGAGTTGTGGCATAGCTTAGTAATAATGCCACAATTTATTCGTGAAAATGCTACACACAAAATGTATGTGGTCGAGAGTAGTCAAAAAAAGGTGTTCGTAGAGTACGGGAAATTGCTTATTATAAAGAATTAGACTTTGCATTTTGTACACGTAAAAAGTTTGAGAGTGAAGGACTTCCTTGTAAACATATCTTGGCATTCTTATGACTCTTTGGTAACAGTCCTTTTCCAAATCAATATATCATGAAAAGGTGGACCAGAGGTGCAAAATCTCAAATAATAACCGATAAGCAAGGTGTTTGATACGAATCGGCCCGAGACCGTTCAACCGACAACCCGCTGAGGTGTTAATCCAATACAGATGAAGATGGAGCCGATCACTAGAGCCCAAGCCAAGAAGTTCAAGGACAATCTTGCTGTCTTTATCCAAGGAATAAGTCATAATCAAGAGGGGTTGTCCATATCTAAAGAACCAAGGCCTGTTTTACTCATACAAGCAATAGAAGCCAAAACGGGCCCAGGTGACATTTTTAGTGCCAATATGGAGGTCGGGTTGTATGAATGGGATCCCCATTCTTATGGGTTCAATTCATATGGTGGATGAGTCATAGAAACCGGCCAAAGCAGCTTCAAAGCTTAACAACACAGCGGTTTATGCACAAGGGGAAGAAAGGCCGAAATTTGTTGTATTCTTTGTTGGCTTTACTGTATTTTACTGTATTAGCCTTTTCTCATATTTCTAAGCAAGGGCAATGTGAGAAACTTCATAATAAGCTTATTTGGCATTCCAAAAAGACTATTGAAGCTGATTTAGAGTCCACTTAGGTCAAAGAAGGGCCATTATCAACCTAGCCAAAAATTACCATATTTAGTTTCCTAATTTGTTTTTACTTTTTGTTTTAGGAAACTATCTTTAATTTTGGATTTGTATTTATTTACTTATTGAAAAAATAAGTTTAGGAGAGTTTTTATTTTATTATTTTGTTTGTAAATTAATTAATTCCTAATTGAAAATAAGGGAATTAATTTATTAGATTAGGAATAGGAAAGATTCGGTCAAGCTAGAACTCTTTATTGTGTGGCCAGTTTTTCCTAGGGTTTTTAGGGTTTATTTTATTTCTTTCAAAGCTTATTTAAAGGCTTATTTTCAATAAGAATACAACGTGGATTTCATTGAGAAAATACTTGTGAGATTAATTATCTCTTTGTTCTTTGAGAACACCTAAAACACCATTAGAGGATTGGTTGTTTTAGCTTGACTTATCAATAGGTTTTCATCCCCTATTGTGGCATCTACATTATATTAAGGTTTCTAACCACAGGTTGGTTAGGGGTTGAGGTCAATTCCATTAGAAATTGAACTTAATTAAGATCCGGACTAATATAATATGGGTTTAGGAGCAGTTCGTCCTAGGTTCGTATCATTTGGTATCAGAGCCGAATTTTGTTCAGGTTTAATCTATCTTCATTTGCTTTATTGTTTTCTATGTTAATCTGTAATTTTATCATTAGGTTAAGGTTGCATCTATCTCATACACGTTCAGCATTTGAAAAAAAAAATTGAAGAATGGGGCTTGCGGAAAAAAAAAAATTGCACAATTTGAATTTTTGATTGGGAGGTCACGGGTTTGGTGTTTGTTTTGGAGTTGGAATTGCAATTTTGGTAATTATTCTTACTATTGCAGTTGTTTATGTTCTGTGAGTGAAAAAAAAAAAAAAAGGTAAAGCCAAATTAAAAAAAAAATTCAGTTTGTTGAAAATTGGTGTTGAAGTTTGTTGCTGGAAATTTTTTATAACTGTTGCTTTCTTGATTATTTATTCCATATTTGGAGTTTCTAGAGAGTTTTTTTTTGCTGCTGGATATTTGAGTTTGAGTGCTAAATTATCTGGATTAAAATTAGTTAAAGGATTTGATACAAATAAATTCTATATTTTTATTCTCTTTAATTCTTATTCGTATTTGAATTTCTTTTTCTAGAATTTTATTCTTGAACTCATAATCTATTACCATCTGGTCCAGTTCTTCAAAATTCCAAAGTTTTCTCATTAATTTGCTTTATTTCACCTAGAAAAGCCGAAAACTAGGTTTTGTTGAATTCTTCGGTATTGCCAACTTTTAGCTACTGTTTTGTTGATAAGTTTAATTAAAACATACTTGTAATCTAATTGCTATTTTGTGGGCATTTTAATTAGAACTTTGAGATAATTCATTGAGAGGAAAAAGGCAAGAGAGTGTGAGCACAAAAGAGGGTTAAAAGTCGAAATTAGTGTGCAAACACGAATGTCGAGTTCTTATATTTAGTGAAACACGTGAGGGAGTGAATCTGGTGAGAATTTATTTTATTTTTGTATTATTCATACTAACATGGCAGATTCAAGGGTGAGGAGAGGAGACCCACCTATGCGAATTAATGAGGAGGAGTCCGTAGGATTTCATGGTGATCCACGAGCTACCGGGAGTGGTGAGCAAATGGAATTGAAAGCTGTTTTGGAACAATTACAGCTGGTGAGTGCTCAAGTTGAGCACATGAATAAAAGGATGGGAAGGCTAGAAGTTTCCCAAGGAATTCCGAACACAAGAAATAGGCAAGAATTCCATGACGGTGGAGGTCGAGGACGAGGAGGCCGTGAGAGATCGAAAGAGGAATTTGAGGAGGAGAATTTCGGTGGAGACTTTTAGGAAAGCATGGACGAAACCTTTGGTGTGCAAGAGAGAGCTGACCGTGGAAGGTATAGGAGGGAAGCAACAGATGACAATCTTAGCAATATCAAGATTAACATCCCTCCATTCATGGGAAAAAGTGATCCCGAAGCATATTTGGAGTGGGAAGAAAATATGGAGATGATATTCGACTGCCATAATTATTCGGATGGTAAGA
The DNA here is from genome assembly GCF_031755915.1 of Ziziphus jujuba. Taxonomy (NCBI): domain Eukaryota; kingdom Viridiplantae; phylum Streptophyta; class Magnoliopsida; order Rosales; family Rhamnaceae; genus Ziziphus; species Ziziphus jujuba. Next base: position 20,132,554 of record NC_083387.1, read on the forward strand.
AGGTGAAGTTGGCAGCAATGGAGTTTGGCCATTATGTACTCCAATGGTGGACAAATGAGCAAGGCACCCGGAGGAGAGTTGGTGATGACTTGATCACAACATGGTGACAAATGAAAGGAGCCATGAGAAAGCGATTTGTGCCATCACATTACCATAGGTTGCTGCATCAAAGGCTTCAATATTTGTCTCAAGGAAGTAGGTCCGTGGAGGATTATTACAAAGAGATGGAGATGCTCATGATGAGGCTGAATATGAATGAGGATAGGGAGGCAACAATGGTGAGATTTCTTGGTGGTTTGAACCGTGACATTGCCAACCAGCTTGAATTGCAACAATACTTGGAGTTGGAGGAGATGTTGCATGTAGCCATTAAGCTCGAACACCAATTCAAGAGGAGGGGTGTAGGATCACTGCTTGGAGGTGTTTCCAGCAGTGGGAGAATCAATTCAAGTGGCTGGAGAAACAATTCAGCTAATGAAATCAAACCAAAATCGAAAGCTAGAAAAGAAAGTACCAACCGGTCAAAAAGGGAGGCCAAGACCGAATCTATCCAAGCACTTAGAGGTGAGATAAAATCTGATCCTAAACCTCAAAAATCTAGAGAAATAATTTGTTTTAAGTACCAAGGAAGAGGACACATAGCCAGCCAATGCCCAAATAGAAGAATCATGGTATTAAAGGGTGATGGTGAGCTGGAATCTGCAAGTGAAGAAAGTGAAGCTGAAACCGAGCAAGAGGAGGAATGTAATGATGATGAAGCCAAACCAGTAGACACATCTAATGCCAAGTTGAGCTTGGTTTCAAGGAGAGTACTTGTTGTCTACAAAGATGAAGAGCAAATGCAAAGAGAAAACAGCTTCCACACTCGCTGCGAAATACAAGGTAAGATTTGTAGCATGATTATAGATAGTGGGAGTTATGCCAATGTGATAAGTAATCTTGTAGTTGATAAATTAGGCTTGAAAACAATTAAACATCCAGAACTCTATAGGTTACAATGGTTAAATGATAGTGGTGAGATGAGGGTAAATAGCAAGCCAAAGTTAAATTTAATATAGGTAGGTATGAGGATGTTGTCTTGTGTGACATTGTACCATTGCATGCAGACATATTTTACTAGGTAGACCATGGCAATTTGACAAATATGCTACTCATTTTGGTCGAGAAAATAGTGTTGTTTTCAGGTTTAAAAGGAGGAAAATCAAGCTGGAGCGATTGACTCCCAAGGAGGTCTACAAAGATCAACTACAAATGCAACAAAGGAGGGAGGTTGAAAAACTCAAGGAGAAAACAAGTATGGGACCAACGGCTTCACCATCCTTTCAAGAAGGTGAGATTGAGGTTGTTGATCAAGGTAAGGTTTCTAAAACCCAGATCGAGTGGAAAAACCAAGAGAAAGCCGAGAGGGGGGTGAGAAAAGAGAGCAAACCCGAGAGCACCAACGATCTGGAAATTTTCGCCAATGAGAGCCAAACCAAGGGAAGGAAGGACGAGAAAAGAAAGAAAAGAGAGAAAAAACCAGAATTTTTATTTGAGTTTTGGGGATATTAATAAGGCTATTGAATGTACGAAACCCCTGCTGGTCATGATATATAAAGAAAACTATTTTAAAGATCAAACTAACTTTGAAGAACTTGAATTGCCAAGTTCAATGATTTCTCTTTTGAAGGAATTTGGAGATGTTTTTTCGAATGAGATTCCAAATGGACTACCACCTATTCAAGGGATAGAACATCAAATTGACTTTGTCCTAAGGGCTACCATACTAAATAGACCAGCATATAGAAGCAATCCCGAAGAAACAAAGGAGCTGCAAAAACAGGTAAATGACTTGCTTGATAAAGGATACATTCGTGAGAGTTTAAGTCCATGTGTTGTTCCTGTTTTGTTGGTACCTAAAAAGGATAGTTCTTGGAGAATGTGTGTTGATTGTAGGGCTATAAATAACATCACCATTAAATATAGACATCCCATTCCTAGGTTAGATGATATGCTTGATGAGTTGCATGGTGCTTGCATGTTTACTAAAATTGATCTTAGGAGTGGTTATCATCAAATTAGAATGAAAGAAGGTGATGAATGAAAAACCGCATTTAAAACTAAATATGGGCTGTATGAATGGTTAGTTATGCCTTTTGGATTATCTAATGCACCTAGTACTTTCATGAGGCTTATGAATGATGTAATGCGTCCATTTATTGGTAAATTTGTGGTTGTTTATTTTAATGATATTTTAGTATATAGCCGAAACTTGGATGAGCATGTGGATCAACTTGGGCAAGTTTTGCAAGTTCTTAGAAAGGAAAGATTGTTTGCTAACATGAGCAAGTGTGATTTTTGCAAAGATGAGCTTGTTTTTCTAGGATTTGTAGTAAGTGCTGCAGGAATCAAAGTGGATCAAGCTAAAATGCAAGCAATCAAAGAGTGGCCGGTTCCTACAACAATCACTCAAGTGAGGAGTTTCCATGGCTTGGCAAGTTTTTATTGAAGATTTGTCAAGGATTTTAGCACCATAGCCGCACCTTTGAATGAAGTTGTCAAGAAGAATGTTGGCTTTAAATGGGGGGAAGTACAAGAAAAATCTTTTAATTTGTTGAAAGAAAAATTGCGTAATGCACCTTTATTAGTTTTGCCAAATTTTTCTAAGACTTTTGAAATTGAGTGTGATGCTTCAGGTGTAGGTATTGGAGCTGTCTTAATGCAAAAGGAAGACTCATAGCATACTTTAGTGAAAAATTAAATGGAGCTGCACTAAACTACCAGACATATGACAAGGAAATGTATACTTTGGTGAGGGCTATGGAGACGTGGCAGCATTATCTCATGCCAAAGGAGTTTGTGATTCATACGGATCATGAGTCTTTGAAGCATATTAAGAGTCAAGGAAAGCTCAACCGAAGGCATGCCAAGTGGATTGAATTTATTGAACCCTTTCCATATGTGATCCGCTACAAAAAAGGTAAGGAAAATGTGGTTGCCGACGCATTATCACGAAGATATGCACTCTTTTCTACCTTAGATGCTAGATTGCTTGGATTTGAACAATTAAAAGAACTTTATGAGCATGATAGTGACTTTGGAGAAATTTTTAGAACCTGTTTGAAACATGGATTTAATAAATTTTACATATTTGAGGGGTATTTGTTTAAGGAAAACAAATTTTGTGTGCCTAATTGTAACATTAGGGAATTATTGGTTCGGGAAGGACATGGGGGTGGTTTAATGGGTCATTTTGGTGTTTTTAAAAATTTATCCTTTCTGCAAGAACATTTTTATTGGCCTAACATGAGGAGAGATGTTGAGAGAATTTGTGAAAGATGTTTGAAGTGCCGAAAAATAAAATCAACATTGAAGCCGCATGGATTGTACAAGCTTTTGCCAATTCCTACCTATCCTTGGGTAGATTTGTCTATGGATTTTATTCTTGGTTTGCCTAGGTCAAGGACAAGTAAGGATTCAATATTTGTTGTAGTAGATAGGTTTTCTAAAATGGCACATTTTATTGCATGTAATAAAATTGATGATGCATCCAATGTTGCTAATTTATTTTTCAAGGAAATTGTGAGATTGCATGGAATGCCAAGAACTATTGTTTCAGATAGGGATGCTAAATTCTTAAGTTATTTTTTGAAAACTTTGTGGGCTAAGTTAGGTACTAAGCTCTTATTTTCAACTAATTGCCACCCACAAACAGATGGGCAAACTGAAGTTGTGAATAGAACTTTGTCCGCTTTGTTAAGTGCTTTAATTAATAGAAATTTGAGAACTTGGGAAGAATGTTTGTCACATGTTGAATTTGCCTATAATAGGTCTTTAGATTCAGCTACTAAATTTACACCATTTGAAATTGTTTATGGTTTTAATCCTTTGACTCCATTAAATCTAACACCTTTACCTTTGAGTAAGCATGCTAATCTAGATGGAAAACAAAAAGCTGATTTTGTAAAACAGATTCATGAGAAGACAAAGGCAAATATTGAGAGAATGACCGAGCAATATGCAAAGGTGGCTAATCAAGGCCGAAAACCAATGGTCTTTGAACCTGGAGATTAGGTGTGGTTGCATTTGAGGAAAGAAAGATTTCCCAAACAAAGGAAATCAAAACTCATGCCGAGGGGTGATGGACCTTTTCAAGTTTTGGAGGGGATAAACGACAATACCTACAAACTTGATCTACTGGGTGAGTATAATGTTAGTGCCACCTTCAATGTTGCTAATTTGTCTTCTTTTGCTACAGGTGATGACTTTGATTTGAAGGCAAATCCTTTTCAAAAGGAAGGGAATGATGCAAATCCACCCGAGACCGTTCAATCGACAACCCGCTGAGGTGTTGATCCAATACAGATGAAGGTGAGACCGATCACTAGAGCCCAAGCCAAGAAGTTCAAGGAAAATCTTGCTGTCGTTATCCAAGGAATAAGTCATAATCAAGAGGGGTTGTCCATATCTAAAGAACCAAGGCCTGTTTTACTCATACAAGCAATAGAAGCCAAAACGAGCCCAGGTGACGTTTTTAATGCCAATATGGAGGTCGGGTTGTATGAATTGAGGAAAGAAAGATTTCCCAAACAAAGGAAATCAAAACTCATGCCGAGGGGTGATGGACCTTTTCAAGTTTTGGAGGGGATAAATGACAATGCCTACAAACTTGATCTACCGGGTGAGTATAATGTTAGTGCCACCTTCAATGTTGCTAATTTGTCTTCTTTTGATATAGGTGATGACTTTGATTTGAAGGCAAATCCTTTTCAAGAGGAGGGGAATGATGCGAATCCACCCGAGATCGTTCAATCGACAACCCACTAAGGTGTTAATCCAATACAGATGAAGGTGAGGCCGATCACTAGAGCCCAAGCCAAGAAGTTCAAGAAAAATCTTGCTATCTTTATCCAAGGAATAAGTCATAATCAAGAGGGGTTGTCCATATCTAAAGAACCAAGGCCTGTTTTACTCATACAAGCAATAGACGCCAAAACGGGCCCGGGTGATGTTTTTAGTGCCAATATGGAGGTCGGGTTGTATGAATTGGATCCCCATTCTTTTGGGTTCAATTCACATGGTGGATGAGTCATAGAAACCAGAAAAAGTAGCTTCAAAGCCGAACAGCACAGTGGTTTGCGCACAAGGGGAAGAAAGGTCAAAATTTGCTATATTCTTTGCTGGCTTTACTGTATTTTACTGTATTAGCCTTTTCTCATATTTCTAAGCAAGGGCAACATGAGGAACTTCATAATAAGCTTATTTGGCATTCCACAAAGACTATTGAAGCTGATTTGGAGTCCAATTAGGTCAAAGAAAGGCCATTATCAACCTAGCCGAAAATTACCATATTTAGTTTCCTAATTTGTTTTTACTTTTTATTTTAGGAAACTATCTTTAATTTTGGATTTGTATTTATTTACTTATTGAACAAATAAGTTTAGGAAATTTTTTATTTTATTATTTTGTTTGTAAATTAATTAATTCCTAATTGAAAATAAGGGAATTAATTAATTAGATCAAGAAAAGGAAAGATTCGGTAAAGCTAGAACTCTTTATTGTGTGTCTGATTTTTCCTAGGGTTTTTAGGGTTTAGTTTATTTCTTTCAAACCCTATTTAAAGGCTTATTTTCAATAAGAATACAACCTAGATTTGATTGAGAAAATACTTATGAGATTAATTATCTCTTTGTTCTTTGAGAACACCTAAAACACCATTAGAGATTGGTTATTTTAGCTTGACTTATCAATAGGTTTTCTATCCCCTATCATGGTGTCTACATTATACCAAGGTTTCTAACCACAGGTTGGTTAGGGGTTGAGGTCAACTCCATTAGAACTTGAACTTAATTAAGATCCGGGCTAATATAATACGGGTTTAGGAGCAGGTTGTCCTAGGTTCGTATCAGTGTTGGGATAAGTGGACCGCGTAGTTCAATATTGACTTGGTGAGCTAAACTATTCCAACTTGCTTTAGAAGTCATTGATAAAGCCATAATATATGAAGAGGCAAGTATAATTGTGAATGATGGTCTTCAAAGTTTGCTAGGCAAGATTGAATCCGTAGTTAGCAACATGAAGAGTGGAGGCATTTCTGAAAAAGGTAGCACTGCTCATGACTGTGAAGCTTTGAAAGACCCATCTGCTGTGAGGGCAAAAAGATGTGGACGAAAATTAAAAAGGAGAAAGGAGAAGGCAACAAATGCCGCAAAGTATAGAGGTCGATATTGCAATGGATGTGGAAAAATTGGGCAATCATATGACAAAAGAAATTGTCCACTCCTCAACAATTCGTAAGAAAATAATACATTTACTATTATTATTCTTATGCAATTTGTCTGATCATACTTTGTACAAACCATGCTGCTCATCTATATAAGTCATTACAAAATGAGAAAAATCCTCAACACGCATTGGAATGTGATTCTAAAGCTGATAGTTTTGCTTCTACAGGTATGAAACTAAGTGGTGTCTTATGATCTTTGACATTTTTTTGAAATAACATGCTGCTAATCTAAGAACTTGCTAGACTTTGGTAGGTCTGCATGAGAAAATTAAAGGATGACCTATCTTGCAACAGATTTGGGAGAATAAGTTCTTTTCTTATTTTAGTGTGCTTGTCTGGGATTTTTTATCTTATAGCAAGCACTATCAGCTGACTATGTAAAATAGAGCTGTGTTATGATAATAGACTCCGTACTTTGCCATATATTGTAATATGAAGTGTTGTTTGATTATTGGAATGAATATATGCTGGTTTGCTGTATATTCACATGCTACTCTTTGTGTTTGGAACGTTTAATTTTTGTACATCATGATAAATGAAGAGAAGAGCAGCCATTTATGTTATCATTATGTTCTTCCACATACTACTGCCATTTTTCGCTACTTCAATCTTCTAAACTGTCATGTTTTTTATTTACTTCTAAAATGCACGAGCACAATGTACTTCACCACCTTAGTTTCTTTGTTAGAAGACTTATTGACCTGTTTATTTCATCTTTCTCATGTTTCAGCCAAGCCATTAGTTATCTAAAAAATGAAAAACAAAGAACCAGAGCTCTCTGTTTGGTGTCATGATCAGCAATGAGGTGAGGTTTTTGTAAGCTTCATTAATTGATAATTGGAATGATTGTATGCTGGTGTACTGTTTATGCTAGGCTTGTTTCTGCTGGTTTGCTATTTTTTCTATGTTGTTCCTGCTGGTTTGCTATCTTTCCTGTGCATGTTCCTGCTGGTTTGCTGTTTTTTCTATGTTGTTCTTGCTAGTTTGCTATGTTGTTCCTACTGGTTTGCTATTTTTTCTACGCATGTTTCTGCTGGTTTGCTGTTCCTGCTGGTATGAGCTATGCAAAAGGGGCTCTTTAGGCTTGTTCCACGCATTTTGTGCTCAAAATCTGCATCCTCCATATGTAGCAGTAGACAACATTTTGGGCATCAGATTTTCTTATTCCTCAATGTGTTCTGTTTCAATTTGGTGATAATTTGGTGATAAGAATCAAACTAAGTTTTGACAGATGGGACAACTTTTGGATGGCTTGTGAATGTCAATCTAGTAGCAAGGAATGGGCAAGAATTTGGATTATCAAAACAAGTAAAAAAAATAAAAAAAAATAAAAAAATGGGTTTGTAGATGACAAATGCGATGTAGATAATATAGTCATGATTCTGTAAACATTTATTTTCATCTATAAAATGATTGTATAATCACAATAATGATTTTGCAATATTGCATTTATGTACCCCTTAAATAATGTGCATAACTGGACTGTAGTATTTCCTGTCCTCATACGGCATACATTTTCTATGAATATATTCCTTTCAAAAATAAAATCTGTGTGATTTGATGGATCAACATTCATTTGTATACATATAGAAGACACATATCTTAATGCATATCACATTTACTCCAAAGTTGTTCATCTTATTGTTCCCTGTATAGTGTTCTCTTTATCGAGCAGAGCATGCTTTAGTAAATTATCTGGTGTTATTTATAGGCATGCCAACAATGCATTCTTGTTAGTTATCTTGCAATACATATCTTTTGGTTAAAAAAAAAATGGAAAGACAAAAAGAATACAAATTCAATAACAATTTATGGAACTTAACTTTCAGTAAATTGTTCACAGCACAAACATCCAAGTTACAATTTAAAAGCTAGTGAGTTACAATAATTTCAATCCAATCATTTAGCAACATTGTTAATAATTTTGCTTTCTGGTAAAGACTAACAACTACAATGTTAAAATTGCATAGTGTCCAGCAGAATTCCAGCACTCCTATCAGCACCACTATACTTACTTCTTTTGACAGCTCTTCATTCCCATCTTTCCTTACAGATGCTATGCCATCAAACTCATCAACAAAAACTATAAATTAAACCTATTAGTTTTCCAGGTGGAAGTTCAGAAATAAGAATTAATGCATTTAATTGCAAACACAGAATGATATGTTTCCTTCATAAATAGAAGGCAAACTATTTAACACAGGAATAAAACACACCACAGCATGTGCAGCTTGGTGAGCTGAATTAAACACTTTATGCAAAGTTTAATCGCTTTCAGCATAATATTGACTAATAATATTGCTCACTTTCACCATAGATGTCTTTCTTGTGCCAAGTGGGACATTAAGTAGCACTCCCTTTGTATGTCGTGAATTAACAAACACATGGTTATTGAAAGCTGCACTTACTTGACAAGGCATATTTCAATTGAGAAATGCGATTCAATCCCCAAAAAGTTCAACATACTTGACAAGGCATATTTCATAGATAATTGTAACAGACAATTTCAACAACACATACAGCAAGCTGAATAGAATACATATGGTGCTTAACAAGCACAAATTAGTTTACCAACCAAACAGACACATATATTACTTGACTACATCACTACACAAACATTTTAAAGAAAAATAATAATAAAAGTACAAGAACTATAAAAGTCTTAACGTCAATTTGGTAGCTCCTCTTAGTATTTTTCTGAATTGCTTTAAGCATATCATTAGATTTCTCCACTTGCACAGACAAACAACGAACTTCACTGATAAGTATATCTATTTTTTCTCGCTGAGCTTCCTCTTTTTGTGCCCAAATGAATTTACCACATCTTTTTTCTTGTGTCAAGTAAACATATATAATTTATTTATTTTATAAACGGAAACAAATGAAAATTTAACATATTAATGATTATGTATGACATGTTCTCCATCTAAGCATTTCCAGAATTGATGATTTGGATTCTTATCTATCCTCGATGTTTTTAAATGCATATATTGCCCACATGAGCACATCCGCATCGGTTGAACATCACTACTACTTGTTGACATGCTTACACTACTAATCTCAAACTCTGACTTCTAAAGAAAACAAGGTAGGATTTAATAAGCTATAAAAGCCAAAAGACATAAATAAAAAATAAAATAAAAAATAAAAATACAAAAACCATCAGCAACCTTTCTGCATGAATGAATGAATCTAACTTAGCAATAACAATGACTATAAAACAATAGCACTAACAATAGCAATTATAGCCAAGCCATATATATATTATATGGCTTTTCCCTATTCATACGGTTTGCTTAATATTCACTTTCAACATTATGCCAGATCATCTTATTCTCCTTTTAGCCACTCCCTCTAAAACCTATGCTCCTACATTTCAGAATCTATTTTCAAATCTATCTAGTAAGTATCCGAAAATTGCATTATTATAATCACTTTCATTTTGTTCACTATCATTTGAAACCTATTATTGTCACTTTCTCTTTATTACCCCTCCTAGTCCTGTATCAAAATTCCTACACAACCTTTTGACTTCCGATTAGCCTTTAAAATGGTCAAAAACTAAAAATGTTTGCTGTCCTACATCGTATGTAGTGCATGGAGGATGTTTCCAATATTTAAATATATTGGTAATGCTAACATATAAGGATATCTACATTTCTGTATTATATTTAAATTTAATGTGTTTTACCCTAAAAAATAAATATAAATACATAAATTTAGTGCATACAACACCATACTAGGATGGATAATATGTGTGGTTATGAGTTGGCAAATTTTAAATAAGTTGTCAGATGGGTTGAGTATGTTAGTCTATGGAGAACCAACCTTCTCTCCCTCTACCTTTAAAAGAATGTACATAAATAATTATTTTATTTTAAAAACTAAGTAGAAATAAAGGTTAAATATAGTAATACCACATCAGCAACATATAGTGTGATAATCATGCTAAAATTGGAAGACTAAGCCAAGAAACTTGCTAGCTAGCGCTTGACAGTATGCCTAAACAAAAGCCCTAGCCAAAATACTGGAGCTCATCACAAGTAAATTAGCCACAAACCTTGCAATCTATGCAAATCAATGACCGAATAAGCTAAACAAACCAATCAAATGAAAGGATGTACTTGGACAAGCAAAAATGACATTCTGTTTTTCACTTTATTTATTGTTACAGTTAACTTTTCCCTCATCTCTCTCTTATAGAAAAGAAAACTAATTTGAGTGACATAACTTTTAAGATATACAATACTATTCTTGGACTCAACAATGCTTCCAACAAATATTGGACTAACATAGCTATAGAAGGTTGTAATTCCCATTCACAAAGTATACTCACTAACCATTAGAAACATACTATTCAACCAGCAGTTTAGGGTTTACTAAATCAAAATAATAGAACTATATTGCTTATAAATAGGAACAAAACCACACTACATCTGCCACTACCTCAACTGTAAAAAGAGTAAGATATAAAATACAAGTTGTAAACAGATACATCCACTACATGTTTCCATGGGAGGGTATGGTCGAATTGTTCATGAAGTTCTCACCATCATCAATCCCCCAATCTCAACCCAAAATAGAAAAAGCTGTAATAATTTTTATCCAAATTCATTGGTAGGCTAATCATACCATATGCAAATGAAAAATCGTAACCTTATAAGAAAAAATAAATAAATAAATACAAAAGTTTAGCTTAACCAATTGATTTCAAATTTCCTATCCAGGTTCTTTCCCGTTTCTAAGTTTTAATTTTTTTTTCCTACAAAAAGGATATAATATATAATAAAACAAGTATATCATTCAAGACTTCACAAAAGGGGGTTTATAACCAGATCTTAAAGAATTGTACTAACAGAGAGCCTAAAACTGAATAATAAGTTTAAAAAGCATGGAAACAAGACGAACAAGATAACAATTCTCTGGATTATTATCCTATTTTAAATCGATTTATCAACATTTCATTTCCCATTGGCTTCCCATCCAAGCAATTCGTGGTAAAATTTGGAAATTAGGTTTTCTAAAACAAATAAAAAAAGAAAAAGAAAAAAAGAAACGAGGGTAATAAAACATACAAAGAATAGTGGGCTGGCAGATGGAACTTGAAGACAAAAAACGGTGGGGTTGGTATGGCTGGATTGCGAACGCTGGCTGGAATGGTAGCTGGATCCCAAGCGCCGGCTGGAATGGTGGGTTGGGAAGGGTGCAAATTTCTTACAACCTTCAACCTTCTACTTTAAGATTTGTGGCTTGCAACGTCACTGGAATGGAGGAGAAGAGAAAGGAAGCTGTGAATGAAAGGAGAAATGGGAGGAGAAGAGAAAGGAAGCTGCGAATGGGAAATGGGAGATTTGGCAGAAATTCTCACGTGAGAGCAACTTTTGTCCAGGGCCATTGAGGCCAGATGTGCAAATTCAAAGGCTCCAAAATTCTCACGTGTTTGGACCGCACATAACCCATGCGGTCGGTTCCCATGGTAGACTATATATATATATATATATTTAAAAGTATATATATATATATATATATATATATATATAGATACTTGATGCACCATACTACATACCAGTGGCGCCAGACAATACCCAATATTCTAAGTATGGCCTAACAAGGAGGTTAAAGAGAGAAACTTACAAACACCCGCTTTGGCGTCCCAACGACGCCGCTGCTCATAACTTGTCATACCTCGGACTCATAGCTCTCACACGATGGCCATACATATATACATACTAATGTGTAATGACAACTATCCTAAGGCCAAAAGGGAGATGGCTGGTGCTCGTTCTATATTATACTTGCCTTCCCTCACAAAAATAACCATGAGTATAACTTGCAATTTAATATAATTATTTCCGCAAACCTTCAAATTAATTTATACCAATAATATCTTCAAGACCATATAAAATTTACAAATAATTAAATACATAAAAATACATTTTTTTTATGTGTGATAACCTCAACAGCTAAATTAACAATAATTTAACAAGGATATAAAGCTAAAGTTTTCTAAATTCTGAAAATATAAATTCAATACCATACTATTTAATTTAATATACATTTGACATCACAAATTAAAATAACAATTTATTTATACATTAAAAATATATATTCTTCAAATTTCCACATTTAATATAATATTGTATTCACAAATGGCATATTTTTAAATACTCCACCGAAATTCACAAACAACATAACAATAGGAAACTAAGAAGACAAGGATTATAAAACCAAGCTTCATTGAGCTCAAAGTTGTCGGGGTTGGCCGGAAAATAATTGGAAAGTTTCAGTCAACCTTTCCCTCCATGTATCTCACAAAATGGCATGGAATTTGGACAAATGAAGGTCATTTTTTAGATTAAGGGGTCGAAAACTAGGAGAGGGGACCAGTCTCACAATCAAGAACCACCGAAAAATCGACTAACTAGAGGGATGCCGACCATCGGTTTTGGATGGCCAGTTCCAGTGCATCCATTGGCCAAACGGCCTAGAATTTGGCTGCTAGCATTGCCTAGCCATGGGCTTTCACGCCGACCGATGCATGCAACGGTCCAGTGGCTGGAAAAGGCAAAAATGGGAGGGACCCAAGAGAGGCAAGGAGGGGGAAGGAGAGAGAAAAAGGAAGAGAGAGAGAGACAGAAGAAGAAAGAAGAAGAAGTAGGAAGTGTTTTCCCACGTGCGGGAAAAAGGAAAAGGAAAGAAAAAAAAGAAAAAGAAATAAAATAATATAATAATATAATAATGATAAAATAATAATAAAACAAAATAAGATAATATTTTATTGAGGATAACACGTGGTACTTTTCCATTGTGACACATGGCCCTCTTCTCTCATGACATGTGACACATTTCAAATGGTGACATATGGAACAAATTAAGAACTCCCTCAATTATTTTATTGTCCAGTAAAAACTAGTTTTGTTAAACACACTCATAATTTTACAAACCAATAACTTTTCAACCACATGTCCAAATTAGGCGTGTTGTCAGTCTACGAACTTGGGTCGACGTGTACTCCACAATGGTACCTCGATCAATGCAAAATTTCATCCAAAGCAAAAAGTCAAAACTTGACCCCGCTTGGTCAATGACGATCAAACCCGATCAATGCGAAAATTTTCGATTTGATTCAAAACAAGGTGTTAAACCATAAACCCAATCAAACAAAGTTAAATCTTAAATCTCTATACAATATACAGCACAAGGTAACCCACCATTCAAATGCAACAAAAATTATTATCTTCTCTACTATTTTTAATGGCAATTGTTTAAGTCCGAACTAAATTTATATAAGTTCAGCAAAATCTACGTTGTTTCACTGGTGAACTATACCTTAAAATCATCTCCGGATGAAATCAAACAGATTTAAAATCCATATAAAAACAAACCCATTACAATATCTATCTTCTCTAATGTTTTCAGTGCTAATTGCTAGAATTTGGAACCCAATTAAACAGACTTTAAAAGCCATAAACCCAATCAAATAGAGTCAAATCTTAAATCTCTATACAATATACAACACAAGGCAACCCACCATTCAAATGCATCAATCTTCTCTACTTTTTTTCAGTGGCAATTGTTTAAGTTCAAACTAAAGATTGCTAAAACCATTTAAGCAAATGGTGAACATACAAGTCCAATACAGCAACCTTCTTCTTGTGAGTTAGTGAGAAGTAGAGGAATAGGAAGAGTGGTGAGAAGAAGAAGAGAAGGAAGGAGCAAGAAGTTTCTTGTAGACCTGCTCGCCAACGAAGTAGACACCGAAGGTGGTGACTTCGAGGCCAAGACTAGGAAGGGTATATATGGTGGAGCTAATTGCTGAGCCTTGGATGCTTCCTCCACTCATCCCTCCTCTTGAAAAACTCTCTAGCCATTTCAAGCCACTTCACCACTCTCCCTCACTTTCTCTTCGTCTTCTTCTTCGTGTTCCATTTAGGGGGAAAATATAATAGCTTTTAATTTTGATTTTTCCTTTTGATATTTGAAATGGGATGTGTAGTTTTCATTAGGATCTTTCAAACAAGGGTATTGAGCCAAATTCTCCTTTAAAAAAAAAAAAAAAAAACTTGCTTGTTAAATTTGGGCTCTTCTAAAGGAACCCATTTTCTTGAGTCATGACATAGAAAAAATAAAAAAGAAAACAAAAAAATGTGAATCCTCATTATTAATTATGCAATCTTTTCTCTTCTGCTGCATTTGGAAATTACTAGCTTTATTAAACTTGAGATTTGTAAGTAGGCATTTAACTTAGTTTATATTTTGCATTAATTTCTATAACACCACTTTATTCTGCAATTTTAGAAGTAATATTTTGTATTTTTTTTTTTTTTTGTTTTTACCTTATAGAAACCTGCTTTCTAGGATTCGTTTTTATTATAATTTCACACTTTTTAACACAACTTTTGAAATTTTATTATGTAAAATTTAACACAGATGTCACACATTTAGAATATGTATTTATTTTTTGAAATATGAATACTATCAATTAAACAATTGATAACATATTTAAATTTAAATATAAAAGTTCTAAAAAAATTATTCAAACGTTTTTTTAAAATCTACAAAAAAGAGGTTATATAAAATAAATAAATAAATGAAAATGGAGGGAATATTTATGCAATTTCTAAAAACGGAAGAGTGTTCGCATAATTTACCCTTCATTTATCACATATACATTTCTTTTAGATTTACTTTTTTTACACTGCATCTCTTCTCAAATTTCATTAAATGGAATAAAAAAAGAAAAAAGAGTTGATAAAATCACCTAATAATAGAGTCATTATTTATATGTTTCACAACAAAACAAAAGCCACTATAAATTAAGCTTGAATTCCTCAATTCAATATTAATAAATATATAAATAAATAGAAGAAAAGAAAAATATGGAAACTTTACAATCAAGTGTAGTACAAATATTAAATGAACTTTTTATTTTTTATTTTTTATTTTCGCAATATCAAATAAACTAGTTGAATACTTGAATGCAAAAAGGGGGAAAAAAAATCCAGACTGAGTATATGTGAAAATTAGGCATATTTTAAGGAAAAAAAAAAAAACCTATAAATTTTGAAATACTATAACTAAAAGTTACTCTTTGATTGATTAGAGATGTACTTTCTGTTTAACTTTCATTAAATAAAAGTTATATTTCCATCGATTTTTTTAAATACTATAAATTGCTGAATGTATTATCTCCCTTTTTGTGTTTCAAATATTTATATCCTTTTTCCCAAAAACAAATAAATAAATAAAAAGAAAAAGAAAAAAGAGAAAGAAAAATAGAAAGAAAATGCCGAATACACAAGGCAAGGGTCTTCAAACGGTGCGTGCTTGTTCTGTCGTTGAAGGCAGAGCTTGTTTGGTCACGCAGAAGGGTTGCGATGAGCTAAGGTAATGCTTCTTCCCCCTGAGCTCCAATTCCAAATTTTTCTGTAACGCAATCTTTCCAATCTCTGTCTTCACTGTATATAACTTTCTTTTCTGCTGCCTTCTTTTTTTTTTTTTTTTTTTTTTTTTTTTTTGGGCATGCTTTCTTCTTGGTCTACACGAAATTTTCTTGAATTTTCATTCTGGGGTTTGCCATTACCGATCGCGGGTAAATCCACTTCCTGCTATTGGGTTTAATACTGTCTTGCTTTTGTATTTCTTCTCTGAATACTTTATACCCATTCTCTCTCTCTCTCTCTCTCTCTCTCTCTCTCCCTCTCTCTCTCTCTATATATATATATATGTGTGTGTGTGTGTGTGTGTGTGTGTGTGTGTATTTGGAGGCGCTTCTTTATGTTGTTGATGTACTTTTCCATTGCTTTAATTTGTTTTAAAGAGAATATTTCCCATGCTAGTGGTACTTTGTCATCCTTGATAGTGTATTGCAAGTGGGTTTCGATCCCTTGTGTGCTCTCACATTTTTGTTAGTGCAAGTTGATTAAATCGTAACTTCATGTGATTCTTTATGTGTTTGAGGTAATTATGTTAAAGACAAATTATGGGTTGTTCCTAATTCTGCTATTAATAGATCAATTTCCAAGAACTCTTAATATATATATATATATATTTTTTTTTTTTTTCAGTAATCGAAGTGATCTGGGTAAATGCTCCCCCCTTTTTTGCGTACTTGTCTTAAATTTTCTGAAAGTTTGTGAAGCTAGTTAATTGATCATGTATTAAGTCCTTAAGCTGCTAGCTTTAGGAGAATGGTATGCATTGGTGTGGAAGCAGATTTATGTGTTTTTATGAGATTGGATTTGAGTTTTCCTGTGAATATGTTGAAGGTCTTTTTGTACTTATGTTTCATAATATCAAGCTTAGGTTTGGGCCAAGAGAAGAAAGGGAGAATTAGCATTTTATGGAAATTCAAATTCCTTTTTAGCAGTTAAATTTTTCCTTACATTTAACATTTTATTACTGTAAATTTTATTGCACCTAGTTACAAGTGCCTTGGTCTTGCAAAGAAGCAGATGGCACAGAGAGCAGTTATCTTTACTAAGTAACCCCTTTAAAACTTTTCTTAGAGATGCAATAAGTGCTTCACATTTTATACCACGTAGAAATGGAACACAGATAGTTTCCATATTATGCTACCTAATGAGTTCGCCATGTAGGTTTAGCTATTTTCGTTGCATTGCTTTGTTCTATATTTGACCCAATTATGACATCAAATTCTCCAGACAAGTTAAAGCTATTATTTGCTGATGATGTTTAATAGGTCTCCATGCAATTATAATACTTTGGGCAAATCTAATAATATACATGCAGTTGCATAAATTATTTTTAGAGTTAGAATTTAAGGGTAATGGTATTTCAATTTTATTTTTTTGGTCGCTTAAGTTTATGAGAACTTTTACCAAATTCTTAGTAAATTACGGTGGATATTTTCTGATTCTTGCTGCATGTATAGACGTTAGATATCAACACTCATAGGCTTTACATCTACTAATTAGTAATGGTGCCCATTCTTTGACAAATATTTTCCAATGCCACCTCTCTCTCTCTCTCTCTCTCTCTCTCTGTGGTTCAAGTGGTTCAATTTAACCATAAGCAGTTTTAAAGTACATCTAACCTCTCACATGTCCAACCATAGATAATATACTTCAATGCGGCCATCATTAATTTCAAGGAATTGAATTTAATAGATTATAGAAAACATGCATCAAAATGTGGAAGGAAGAAAATGGATGTCCTAGTTTAACCAAGATTCTGCTATTTCTAGGAGTTTATTTTGGTACGTTTTGTTCATTGGCATGTGACGTCATCTTATCAGTCATAGGTCCCTAGAATAAATACTTTCTTCTTTTTCTTTCTATACTTAGATTTAAACTTTTTCTTGAAAGAGAAAGAAGGCATATCATAAACTACTTTGGTTGCATGAATTTTTCATACACAATTGACCTTGTTTTCTTGTTTTGCTTTTTGACGAGTCTTTCTTTTACTAGGGCATCTGGGTATAACAGCTCCTATTCCATGCATACATTCTGTCTGTTCAGTATCTGTCAATCTCATTTTCCTACTAAAGATTTGCGACTACGTTTATTGTTATATAAATATCATTGCTAGTATAATTATTACCTATATTTTTTATGTGGAAAGAGCCCAAATGTAGTGCAGAAAGGTAATGGGTGTTTATGGGAATTTATAGAACAAGACAATCAGTAGCATGTTTGTGTTTGTTTGCAAGGGAGGGAGGGAGGGAGGGAGAGAGAAGCTAATGGGTGTTGAATACATTGAACTAGATATTTATATGCATCTGTATTTGTTTGAGAGGGAGGAAGGGAGGGATTGTTTAATGAGCATTCACCAAAACTGAAAACTGACGTTGGAGTGGCAATATGTAATTCTGATCTTCGTTATTCTTTTAGAATAGTGAAAAGCCTACCATTACTAGACAAACCTAATGTGAAGGGGCTCATTAATAGTCTGTCGTGGTAGCTTCATATACCTAGCCGGGACCACGTCCTAACATTTTAAGCTTTTGATAATAATGGCACCATACTAATTGAAATTTATTAATCATCCAAACTAAAATGCATATGTCATATAATATGATTGGGAAGCCGTGCATCTTGATTAGTGAAGCTTAAATATAAATAGTTGGTTTTGTCGATAACTTTCTAAATATACGTAGTTGGGTTTACTTTCCATCAACTTAAAGCTTGGGATTGATTGTACTTAACATTTATTATATATTAATTGCCTTTTTGTTCTAGTCTTTGATTCCTGCTAACCTTAGTTTCTGATAATTTATTGTTTTGTGTAAGGCCCATTTTATTTTCTGATAATTTATTGTTTTGTGTAAGGCCCATTTTAGTTGTGGTTGTCAGATGGTCCTCCATATGAGGAAGAGTGTTAAATTTGTTGTGTTCAGATTCCTATATGGTTGGGTATGATTTCTAACATGAATACCTGATAAACTTTTGAAATTGATGGTAACTTATGAATACTTAGCATAATGAACTTCTTTATCTTTTAAAATCATTTACAATGAGACCTATATGGAATATATTTGAATTATATGTAAAATAGGCAAAAATAAGCAATTTGTTCTATTATATGACATTTATGTACCTACAAGTGTTTTGACCTATAGCCATGTAACTATGTTTCTTTTTGTGAATTTTTTTTTCTTTTTTTTTTTTTTTTTTTTTCTCCCCTTGAGAAGCTAAATTATGTTTAGGTTTGATTGAAAAGGTAAATTACTTCAAATGGTTCAGCAAACAGTAGATTCAAAATACAATGAACATGGGCTGGGCAATACTGAAACGGACTTGCCTACTCGTGACAAGCAACTGCCTGTTGGCATAAAGAAGCCAGTGCTGAGGGATTTGCAAAATGATAATAGAATCACAGTGCCCAACTCTATCGAGAATTCTTCTTTATTAAAGGACAGAGGACCTGTTCACAATTCTGTTAAATTTTCTGGCTCCAAGAGATCCTCATCTGAGTGTGCAGAGATCCCGTCCCAACAGCAATCTCCAAACAGTAATGCTGCTAATGGGCATCTTGTCTATGTCCGTCGAAAATCAGAAGTGGAATTAGGCAAGAGCAGCACCTGTGATAGCACAAGCATTAGTGCTTATTGTCCAAATTCAAAGCAATTTGTTAACCAGCAGGAAACAAAGGAGCCACAAGGTTCTTGCTTTCCTGCATTTGCATCTTTTCCAGTGGCATCTTCAATGATCTCTTCAGGAAAACCTTCTGTTCCCCTTCCTCTTGGAAAATCTGGTATGAGGTTAGGATCAGCAGAAACTATTTATCACCCCTTTACTTCTTCTGCCTCCTCTTTGGGTAATCAAAAGGGACCCAAAAGTCTACACTGGGAAGAGCGATATCGTCAGTTGCAGTTGATGTTGAAGAAACTGGACCAATCAGATCAAGATGATTATCTCCAGAGTATGTCTTGTGATTGTTGAAATATTACTTTAAGATGTTATATTTTTCACAGCTATATATATCCTATGACACCAATTTGACTTTTTGGTTAGTGCTGCGGTCACTCTCGTCCGTTGAATTAAGCAGACATGCAGTTGAGTTGGAAAAGAGATCAATTCAGCTTTCACTTGAGGAAGGTAATACGGCCTTGTAGCGTTTATGCCTCCTCTCTTTTTATTTTCGTATGCTCCAACATAATATTTCTTAAGTTAGACAGCAATAACAGCTGAAGTTTATGATTTTATCTTGTTTTGAGAATGTGATATATCATTTTTCTAGATTGAGAACAGGGAATTACATGAAAACATATATGGAATTTATGACTGGCATTTAAGCTTGTTAAGTGTGTAAGATATCTTAATGTAGTTTCTCTTTGAATGCTTGGAAATTGTAATTTAGTTTGATTGAAGCAATCTAGTACTACAGTGCTGTGCTAGAAAAATTATGACATTAAGTTAATCGTGCACTAGTTAGTCAATTTGTTTTGTAATTATTGATATTTCCAATCGTGCACTAGTTAGTCAATTTGTTTTGTAATTATTGATATTTCCAATATATGCTGTTGAGCTTTTCAAGTGGTTGGTAACATCCTATGCATCCAATGAGAGTACTCTATGAAAACAATCTGATGTACATAAGTAGTATGTGTGCCTATAGTAATGAATTTTTCCTTATTTCTAAGAATATACGTACCTGAATATTTTATTTTAGATAGGAATAGGATATTGCCCATATGCTGTTTCCACAACACGTAGTGTTACATTTGGTCATATTCTAGAGGCACCATGATATGTCTTTGTGTATATCCCAAAGCAAATCATTTTTTTCTTGTGGACTTAATTATGCTTATATATCCATATAATGATTGCGCAATTAGCCTTTCTATTGTCACAGGGGTGTAAGCAAAAAGAACCTATCAGTCTCTAAACTAGGGAACAAATTCATGCTAAAGGTGTCTTGTTGATGACTTATTTGTGAGGCAGCTTTTGCATTGAAAATACTTTATACATTTGCTTGTCAGCTGGTAGTGGTATTACATTTTGCCATTATCATGATTATTTTACGTATATTATGGTAGATGGTACTTTTTTATATGCATCTCATTGTAAATGCTATTATTTAGTTACAAGGCATTTATTTATCTTCAGGAGCGTTCATTGCTCCTTTTGATACTCCATTTGATTTTTGTAGGCATTAGAGAATATGTAAGGAACTTGAAATCTATTATAATGATGGTGTTCAAATTAGTTTTGGAAAAAGTTCTTGATTTTGTTTCCTTTTACTACGATTTCTTGGTAATAACTAAAAGCATAGTATTTCTTATCATGTATTCTGGTACCTTTTTGTATTGGTGCAGCTGATGCAATTGTGTAATATGATTGCAGAGATCAAATTCTGAAACTGTGTTGTCATATTTGCATTTTATGCATTTCAATTTTATTACATGCCCCCATTATTGCAGCGAAAGAGATGCAGCGGGTATGCATGTTGGATGTTATTGGACTTTCCATGAAGGTTGGTGTTAAAACGCCAGTGCCAACGACTCATCAAGATCGAGTAGAAAAGTCGCCAGCACCATCAGCTCATCAGGACCGTGTAGAAAAGTCACCAGTGCTGATGAATTGTCAAGATCGTGTAGAAAAGTAAACTGCAGGAAGGAGGTGGAGATGTAGTTTGGATTATGAGATGGTGTTAAAAAGTATATAGTGTTAAATGGAGCTAGCTTGTTTTTCTTGCTTCATGGGTTGTATCTGATATTTGATTGTCATGCTCATGCTGTTATTTCTGGTTTTGAACTGTAATGTAAGCTTTTTTACTGTATCTTCTGCATTTTTTTTTATGTTCTAAGGAAAGCTGCTGAAGATATGGAACTGTAGTTGTAGCTGTGACCGTTGAATGAAAAAAAATGGAAAACTTTGAAAACCATGCAACGCTTTGTGTAACTTTGCATCGCTTTATTTGTGTTGTTTGCCAACGTTCCGTATGTAGGAGTGATTTTAAAATGACTAATATCCTTGTTTTTCAAAAAATATAAAAGCGTTTTTTTTTTTGTGGAATTCATATTTCGTTTTGGAGATATCGAAGTTTACCAAAATAACATGATTAACTGAGTATTTCTATTTCAATGTAATTAATATGTGTCTATATATATAATAAATAAAATTCCCAAATGTTCCTTTAGGTTTTATTAAAATTACATAAATCCATCTTTTTTTTTTTTTTTTCATCTGAATTATCCCTTAAAATATGTCAATATATATTCTAAATCAGCAAATTTTCTTTTTAGACTGCCATCTATGAGAAACCTGTTCTTATCTGATCACCTAAACTTTCTCACGAAATTTATATCTAAAATATTTAAAATTGAAATTGAAAAAGGAAAAAACTCTTATGTCCAAAAGCTACCAATTTCAATTTTTTTTTTTTTTGCCTTTTTACTTAAATAAACTGAGCTATAAATTCCATTCCAACTATTTATTATTATTAATTTTTCCCGTCCGATACGTTTTTATTCCATCTTTTTCCTCAGTTTTCTCAAGTTATTAATTTACCCACAGAGCAAAGACCTAAAAAAAAGTAGCACGTTTTCCTAATTTTCAAACTCGGGGTATTTCCGGAAAACAAAAATTTGAAAATGCCCTGACCACGTTTCGAGAGCGTTTGAAAGAGTTCGTTGTTGGCCCAAAATACAATCAAATAAAAAAATAAAACAAATTGAAAGCAGTAGTTCCGTACATATCCCTTTTTGCTTCCTAAAAAACCCACATCCAATGCACGCGGCATAGGGGTAAAAAAGTAATTTCAAACGCTACACGATAACCACCGTCTCACTATCATCCAACTGAAAATAACCGCCCAAAAAAAGGAACCGTCATCGCTCTACAAAACCCACGCTTCCACCAACATTCCAACCTTTTTTTTTTTTTTTTTCGTTTTCTTTTTCCCTCGTCCCCCAAATTTATTTTCTTTCTTGCCAAACAAACACTCCCCACACCCTCTCAATGAACAAAGATTCCGATTTCCATCTCCAATTCCCCATCTCACCCCCACACAACGACACCGTATCCACCACTCCCACCGCCATTGGAGACTTCTTA
This sequence comes from Ziziphus jujuba, assembly GCF_031755915.1. NCBI lineage: Eukaryota > Viridiplantae > Streptophyta > Magnoliopsida > Rosales > Rhamnaceae > Ziziphus > Ziziphus jujuba. The sequence goes on from NC_083387.1 coordinate 20,155,339, forward strand.
GCTTCTTCCTCAACTCCGGCGAAACGCCACGAGAATCCGCGTCGGAAACGCTCCAAACTCATACGATTAGAAACTGCGGCAACTTCTCCTATCGGCATTTCGAAGCCCAAATATGGTAAGAAGCCCGACCCGACCGCGCCGAAGATCACTAGGCCGTGCAGTGAGTGCGGCAAGAAGTTCTGGTCATGGAAAGCCCTCTTCGGACACATGAGGTGCCATCCCGAACGACAATGGCGAGGCATAAACCCTCCTCCTAATTTCCGGCGACCGATTTCTCCGATTAAGCTTCCGTCGAACAGTTCGGAACCACCACCACGACGGCCACCACTGGACTTGACCGAAGACGACCATGAGGTCGCTGCGTGTCTTCTAATGCTAGCCAACAGTCCACCAAGTTTCCCGATCCCTCATGAATTCGTGGCAGTTAACGGCGCCGCCGGAAGTTGTCGTTTCGAGTGCTCGAGTTGCAAGAAAGTGTTTGGTTCTCATCAGGCTTTGGGAGGACACAGAGCGAGCCACAAGAACGTGAAGGGTTGCTTTGCGATAACGAAGAGTAATACCAGCGACTGTGATGATCAGGTTGTTGATATTGATGAATTGGATGATCAAGATCGTCATCATGATGATCATGATCATACGATGGGGACCCACAAATGCAGCATTTGTATGAAGGTTTTCTCCAGTGGGCAAGCTTTGGGTGGTCACAAACGGTGCCATTGGGACAGAGCTGGTGAAGATCAGCAACAAGGAAGCCATGGAGGAGAAGGAGGAGGAAAAGGGTTTGGTCATGGTGGTGGGCTGGATTTGAATTTGCCTCCTGCTATTCCTCTTGAAGATGATTTTTCATCTTCTTATTCTTCTTCCTCACCAGCTCTCATTGCTTTGGATTTAAGGTTGAGTCTTTAATTAATTAATTAATTAATCAAAGACTTCTTCTTCTTTTTTAATTTGATGGGCATTCATGAATATTCAGCTATAAGTGTTTCTAGTAGTTATAGTAATTCTAGTACAATGGGTATTAATTTCTGAAATTTGACATTAGATTGATATATTTTTGAGTTGGGGGAAAAAAATTTAAAAAAAAAAAAAAAAAAAAAGGTGCTGTTCTTTTGTAAACTAGTTGTTAGGTTCTCTCCTCAATTTGGGAGACAGCTTAGTTTGAAAAAACACACACTTTCTCATAATTATAGTAATACTCCTAATTTTCACAAAGTCTTATTCAATTTCTAGTTGCTGACTAGTAAATGTTTGTGTTTGAGTTGAAGTTTGCAATATTTATGTGGGTTTCTAAGTATGAGTTTTTTTTTTTAATTTTCTTTTTGCTTAGAATTATTAGTTTATGTTTAAGTATTGTTTCCAGCCAATTACAGTTTGATTCTTAATTATTTTGGTTCTGCAATACTTGTTGATAATCTCCTATTATTTTTAATTTTTTTGCTTCCGATATGTAGATAGATATTGTTTCAAACCTAGAGTAGTTTTCAATGGTAAATGCTGGCATCTATCGTTTTTAAATTTTGATATTGACATATATGTTAATAAAAATGTTAAATTTGAATATTGATTTTCTAATGATAAATATTAAAAAAATAGTAAATAACATTGATAATACTAAATCTTAAATTATATTTAATTAAATTGTTTTATTCTTTAATAGGATCCACCACCATAAAATGAGATCTACTATCAAATCATCACATATTTTTACAAACGAATCCACTGTATAAAATGTCAATTGCAAATTTTGTAATTGATATCAAATTTGTCACAAAAAAAACAACATTGGAAAATTTTGCAATTTGCAATTGTAAGAGGTGACAAAGTATTTGAATTGCATAATTTGGCAATGAATGCCATCGAAGATGCTTCAAATATATAATAAAAAAATTCGTCATCTTTTTAGTCTATAATGTGTATTTGTTTATTAGTCTATTAATTAAGGAAAAGACGTGTCCTTAATTGTCGTGTCCTTAATTGTAACAGATGGAAACCAATATAAATGGGTATATAATCGAAATGTTTGACTTTTTTTTTTTTTTTTTTTTGCTGAAAGAAATGTTTGACATTTTATGAACCAGTTATTGGATGAAAAGATGTGGCCCAATATGATTGGGCACTTGTAAGGTTAAAAGATGCAACAGCAGATGTAATGTGGGATGAATAATGGGTTTTTCAAATGAAGATACATAGCCCAAAATTTAATGAGGTGAGTATTTGCAATCTACTACATATATGTACATTAGACGAGTATGGTAGTTCAGTTAATATAAATATTATTGTTTACATTTTATATATTAAATTTGAATCTACAGGAAGCAAAAAGTGCCTAGGGACAAATCAAATAAAATAAAAAAACATATAAGTTCATTTTTATTTTTATTTTTTTGAAATATCCGACTGTTAGTTACTTAACTGATTCCTGAATTTTACTTCCCTGCCTTAGATGTAGTTTCTTCAAAATCGTACTATATGTATTCTATTTTATCAAGGAAATAGCAAGTAACACATTATATCTTGCAGACTTCATACTTCGAAAGTCTTTTTAACAAAGCATAAATAAACAGAAAAAAATCTGTATTTGTTAAATTGGCATCCCAAAATTCATATTAGAGATTTATTAGTTAATTTATTTTTTGCCCGGAAAATTCATCCATAGTAGAGATGAGCAACATTTTTAATTTTTTTCCCTTTAAAATGACTTAATTAGTAAATGCCTTGAAACATTTCAGTTTTATTACTATATCTGTTTTTGTTTGCCTTGTATGATATTTGTCTTATGATACATAAACTTCTATTAATTATATTATAGTTAATAAATTAGTCAATAGTACTCGTATCATAAGTAATTTTGAAAAAAAAAATATATATATATATATACACATATAGTTTTCCATACCAAATTTCAAAAGTACGGAAAAATATGCGATTTTTTAAAGGATAAAAGTTTAAAATACATATTAAACGTATTGCGGTATTATACGAGTGAAAAAAAATGTATTTTTGGAGAAATAAATAATTTCAATTATTTTTCTCTTTTATAACAACATAAAAAATGCATGTAAGTTTTTTATTTTATTTTTATTCTTTTAACTATTTATTATTTTTATTTTTTTAATGTATAAAACCATATTATCTTACTACTAGTTATATTTTTATCATATATGTTAAAAATTAATAATTTTAATATATATCTAATATCCATAGTTTATATCTCGTTTTTGTTTTTTTTTTTTTAATTTATAATATATTATACGCATACATGCGGAAAACTTTCTGTTTATGTATTTTTTGGTTGAATTTTTCTCCATATTTTTAAATAAATAAAAAGATTTATTCACGTATATATTGTTTATGTATTTTTATCGTTCCATGTTTAACTAACTATGTTATATATACACCAACATTTCAATTTAAGTGTTCTTAACATTACCTTTCAGCTGGTATATACATTGAAAACATCACCATGAATGTACTTATTGACCATAAAATTTTGAGATTAAAATTGTTATATGTTTGCTTTGGAAATGGGTTTTTAATTAAACAAATAACTATCAATTTATAAACAAGTTATATTAACATATTTGGATTGCACAATGCAGATGCCCAAACATGCTAAGTAATTATGCATGTTAGTGTTATAAAAACATGTTTCAAATTTGAATTTTTGATCAATTTGATTGGGATTGACTAAATGGATCTCATGATTGACCTTTTGGTATTGCTAAAGCTTCGTTTTGACCAAGACATCATTGCGAACTACTCATCATCACAAATTAATAGACTAGCAGCATGCCAAAATTAGAGTTGAGATCAAAAACTTATGGTCAGATCAAGGTGAGTTCCAAACCAATGGAGCGAAGCTAAAGCTCACTTTCTATTTGTATAAACCATGGCTTTGGCTTATGTATTTATTATTTTATAATGTTTGTCAATATGAGTTCGTAGACTAGCAACATGCTTAATTTGGATCCATAGTTGAAATGTTATAGATCTCTAAAGTTGCACTTAATTTTTTGGGACTGACTTTACTAGGTTGTTTTATTAAAAGACATATAAAAAGATGTTTGAAAATATCCCTAATAGGTGCCATGTGTCACCAATCTACAAATGACACATGACCAACTTCTTCTTCTTTTTTCCTTGCTCTCTCTCTCTCTCTCTCTCTCTCTCTCTCTCTCTCTCTCTCCCCCCCCCCCCCCTCCACACACACGATAAGCTCTCTCTCCTTTTTAGGTTTGGTCGAAATTGACAGTTTTCCAGCCACCCAACCCAGGCGCTGGTGACCTTAGTCGTCAAATTTCATAGCCAGCTACCGTAAACATGCCTAGGTTTTGGCGGCTATTTTGGAATTTATAGTGATTTGGCTATTTTCCACCAAATCCAACCTAACCAATACCTTTATGCCCCTTATTTTGGACCTTTTGATTTCAAATATGGCATCCATTTTTTAAATTCCAAGTCATTTGAGAGATATGATTATTTGAAGTTTAGTTGGAACTTTCTGCCATTCTTCGACCACAAGCAGCGAGTTTGGTTAATTGGAGCTAAGTATTCTCAAGTTTTCATTTGGAACATGGTTTGTCAATTGTGATTAAGTATTTAAGATCTTACTATTTTTAAGCTAATTTTAGTAATTACTGTAAAAGTTTGTTTGTGTTAGAAGCTTTTCTTAAAAGTTCTTATCGCATATAGGTTCCAGTGGTTGTAGAGGTTTATGAAATATTTAATTTCATGAAATTGCGCATAAATAGAAAAATCCCAAATTTTTGGGCAACAATGTCGGCATTCTTCCAGAGTTACCTATCTGAACCCTAGGACAGTTCCAACTAAGAGAAACCCTACCGATACTTCTATAGAAAATCCAGCAGCATTTCTCCTGTAAAATTGACTTCCCTGATATTCCTTACACAGAAAACTCACTTCAAACGTATACATCTGCCTTATTCCTTAACCTTACTATAAGTTTCCATACATTTGTAGGACTTTGATAACAATAACGCATGAATATAAATATAAATAATAAATAATAAATCATTGGAGTTTCCGGGATATGGTGTGGTAGTGTACCCCAAGTGGTTAGTTATCACCATATAGTTATAGTTGTTCAAGGAATAACATTACCAAATAGTCCGAGCAGATGGTGCAAGTCCTCGTTGACTCTGCTCATAGTTGAGTCTTTTAAATTTCGAGGATGAAAATTTTATAAGGGGAGTAGATTGTAGCATCTTGTTCCGAATCACACCGGAAATTTTCGTGTTGACCAAGTTTGATCGCCGATGATAAAGCGGGGTCAAATCTTGACTCTTTGCTGTGGATGGAATTTTTCATTGAACGAGATACTATTGTGGAATACACGTCGATCCGAGTTCGTAGATTAGTAGTACGTCGAAAACAGAAATACGGTTTGAAAGTTATAAGCGAAACAAAATGCAATCTAGACTGGTCAACGAGTTTGGAATCGACTTTTTATTTACATAGATTTTAGGGTTGACTCATGCTTTATGTGAAAGTGCTTGTCGATACAAATTCATAGACTGGTGACACGCTTAACTTGGACCTGCAGTTGAAAAGTTATGAATTTTACAAATTGTATCTATGTTTTCCAAGACTAGTTTTTGACAATAAAATAATTGGGAAAGTCCTTAATTTGTGTCATATGTCATCATTTGAAAGGTACCATGTGTTGTAAGAGAAAAGGGTTATGTGTCATGATGAAAAGGTGCCATGTATTATTCTCAATAAAAGATTATCTTATTTTGTTTTATTATTATTTTATCATTATTATATTCTTTTATTATTTTACTTTATTTTATTTCTTTTTCTTTTTCTTTTTCTTTTTCCTTTTTTCTTTCCTTTTCCTTTTTCCCCCACATGAGAAAACACTTCCTGCTTGTTCTTCCTCTTTCTTCTTATACCATTAAATATGTAAGGTATTGAATTTATATTTTCGGAATTTAGAAAACTGTAGTTTTATATCCTTTTTAAATTATTGTTAATTTTGCTGTTGAGGTTATAAAAAAAAATATTTTTATGTATTTAATTATTTGAAAAATTTTATATGGTCTTGATGATATTTTTTATATAAATTAATTTGAATGTTTGAAAAAATAATTATATTAAATTATTGTAATCAAATATGTATTTATGTATTTATTTATTTATTTATTTATTTATGCATTTGATTTTATGGTAATAGAAATTGAAATGCTTAAATTGATGGATTTGTAATTATGGGTTAAAGAAGAATATGAGATTTTATGGATTTGGTAAAAGAGCACAAATTCGATTTTATTTTATTAAAATTCAAATTTTATAATATTATTATAAAATTTTATAGTTTTTAGGTGCACCATACAGTACTAGTGTTATGTATTGTATTGTTGATAAGCGCGTAAGTTTATATGATCATCCTGTGAGATGTCATGGATTTGAAGGCTGACAAGTATTATACAGTGAGCAAGCCGTCTCCTTTCATGGTCAGGAATGACTGTTGATTATATTATCACTATCTTGTGGTCGCCATAGACCTGAAGGCTAGCAAATATATATATTTGTACAATGAACATTAGCAGCCCTTCTCCTTAGTCGCAAGATGATTGTTTATTATGATTATGGGTAAACGTGCCAGGAATATTCATGGTCGTTTCTGTAAGGGTAGACAAGTATAATACAGAACGAGTACCAACCATCTTCCCCTTGGCCGCAAGATGGTTGTCATTACAGATTAGTATGCATATATGTATGGCTATCCTATGAGAGCTATGGATCCGAGGTATGACAAGTATTGTGCACAGTGAGTATAAGCCTCCCTTACAATCAACTATTTAGCTATAGCAAGTTATAAGCAGCGGCGTCATTGGGACGTCAAGGCGACCGTTTGCAAGTTTTGCTTTTTAACCTTCCTGTTAGACCGTACTTGGGACGCTGGATATCGTCTGGTGCTACTGGTATATAGCAAGATGCATCAAGTAGTTTTATATATATATATATACATATATCTCTAAATATATATATATATATATATATATATGTGTTATATTATATTGTATTTGTATGCACCACATCTTATGGGGGCAACGATCCGATGTGGTCCATGAAAAGCTAACTTCGTAACTATTCTGCCTACAAGTCCAAGGGATCAGACGGCTAATATGGGTAACCACTCTTAGGCAATGTTGGTAGCAGAGTATCAATGACAGTTGGAATTATGAATTGCGTAGCATGTTGAATAGTATCGTATGTACCTTCGATACGAGTGTGTATATTTCATAATATATAATGAGTTTTAAAATATTATTTTATCTTATGTTATCTTATTCATTCATAATTTGATTTATTAATATTATCCTTATTACCTTATTGTTATTACTATTATTAACATTATTGTTATTAATGTTGTTATTATTATTATTGATATTATTGTTTATTTATTTATTTATTTATTATTATGATCATTATTAGCGGTTATTATTATTATTATTATTATTATTTTCTATTATCATTGTTATCATTAACATTGTTATTGTTTTATTATTGTTGTTGTGTTTGTTACTATTATTTATTATGATTATGATTATTTTTATTTTTATTATTATCTTCATTATTTATTATTATCATTATTATTCTTATTATTATTTTCATTATCATTTTTATAATTTTTGTTGTTACTATTTTTTATTAGCAATGGTATTTACCAATAAAATTATTATCAATTATTATCGTAGTTTTTATTATTAATTGTTGAGATTATTAGGATTATTATTATTTGTTATTATTATTATTATTTGTTTATTTATTCATTATTATTATTTTCATTACTATTACTTGTTATTATTATTATTTTTACCATTCTCGCTATTATTATTTTATTGTTATTATTATCAATTATTATTATGATTATTATACAGGAAGCCTTCGGACAAGTGTAGAAGCCTTCAAACAAATATGTAAGCCTTCGAGCAAGTGTGGAAGCCTTTGTGCAAATTGGGCTATTATTGTCATTAATATTACTATTAAATTTGTTGCCTTATTACCCTCCTTCTTACATTATGCATTGGTACATTTGTAAAACAGTATTAAAATGTAGTACAGTACTAAGTGGGTGGTGTGGGCGAACATGATTAATTAAAAGTATTTCGTATTTTTAAATTATTTCTAATATACATGCATCTATATTTATATTTTGCTATCGAATCGCTGTAAATTGTGAAATTATTTGTAGTAAGGTGGGAAAGGCGAGATAGTACCATATAGGAGTGCATTTCCATGTAGATAATTTCTGGAGCATATTCTATTCTTAGGGAAGATGCTATCGGATTTTCAATAGGATGGTCCAGTAAGATTTCCTCTGGGATCAGGGCTTATCTAAGGTTCCAGAAAGAGATTCTGGATGGATCCTGAAATATGGATTTTAAACTTTGTTTAAATTAGGTTTCAAATTTTAGCAATTGACACTGAAAACAGTAGAGAAGATAGATATTGTAATGGATTTGTTTTTGTATGGATTTTGAGTCTGTTTGATTTCATTTGGAGATGATTATAAGATATGGTTCTCCAATGCAACAATATAGATTTTGCTGGACTTATATAAATTTCTTGGTGTGAGATACATAAGTAACCCGTGAAAAAAAGTTAAAGTGTTTTTGATGTAATCTGAATGTTAATGTTTAGATTAATTTATGTTAGAATATGATGTTCACAGTAGAGTGTTTTATCAACATGGAATGAAGTAATCATTAATTAATTTAATTTAGTTCCCAATTCCCTTTTTAGTTTCTTATGTTTTATTTAATGTTTCGCAGATTTGGCTCTCTTAAAGTTTGACATACACTCGAACCAATTAGCAACTAAGATGGCCCCAACAGTTTTTAGAAGCTTACAATATTTCCCTTTTTGTCTCCATCCAACTACATTATTCAGATGAAAGAATTGGATTTTCTATTGCACAATAAAAGGTACACATTCCCAGACAACCACACAAGAAAAGCAAATGTCCAATGTCAAAGTTTCATCATGCCTCGCTATCAAAACACTTGATAAAATGTACAGCTCTCCACTCTTACCAAAGCATTCTGCAACTGTCCATCTAATTATGAATCTCTGGTGCTTTGCCAATTTTGAACTCAAAGGCCGTCAAAAGTTCCATCAAAGTGGGCTTTGCACTTAATTATAAATTGTCTTTAAACTCTAAATTCGATAAGAAACAGTACTTTCATCCATACCAAACACATTGACCATTAACATCTAAAGCATGTGGTATTTGAGGTTCTCTATTTGCTACCAGTTGTCTTTTATTTATGATTTGAGATTGTAATCCTTAGGCTTATTTGTGTACTTCTTAAACTATGGTTGTTGGTGATGAGTATATTTTTTTAGTGTATTAATTGAAAAGCTAATTGAAGAAGCGTAAGTAAATTAAGACAGTTAATGCAACAGCTAGATTTTAGATTACAAGCTTGAGAAAGAGTAAAAATGATGTCTTTATCTATAACCTAAGTAATTTATTCCACCATATGCTGTACATGTACGTGAAGAATGTCTAAATATTTAAACATAAAAGGATCTTTTAAGTTAAATTTATGATTATCACCACTGTTTGGATATCATTACTTAAATTGCATTCAATAAATGTATAGTATAATTTCTTGGTGCCATAGATAATATTAAAATAATTGTAATAATATATGGAGTGTTATATATATATATATATATATATATATAATTAACATAAAAGTTTACCTAAGGGCCTATCTGTAATACTGATAGATGTTATCAGTAATTTTTCCAGCAAGCTTGTTAAAATCTAGAAAAATTACCTACAGGTTCCATCGGTATTACTGATAGGCCTTTTGGTAATTATGAAAATAAAAAATTTCTTTTTTGTTTGTTAACGGATTAATTTGTGTTATTTTTTTCTTATCTTTTTACCATTACCTAAGTTGCATTCAATAAATATACGAAGTGTTATATTAAAAAAAACTAACATAAAAAATTACTAAAGGGTCTATCGGTAATACTAATGGTTTCATCAATAATTTTTCCTCAAGCTTGTTGGAATCCAGAAAAATTACCAACAAAGGCCATCGGTAATATCAATAGGCCCTTCAATAATTATGAAAATACAAATTTTCTTTCTTGTTTGTTGATGGAGTAATTTGTTTTCTTTTTTCCTTAACTATTTTTTTATCATTACCTTAGTTGCACTTAACAATTTTATGGTGTCATACATAATATAAAAATAATTGGAATAAAATATGAAGTGTTATATAAAAAATTAAAATAAAAAATTACCGGAGAGTCTATCAGTAATACCGATGTATGCTGTTGGTAATTTTTCCAGCAAGCTTGTTAAAATCTGAAAAAATTACTGACAAGTTTCATCGATATTACTGATGGGCTATTGGTAATTTTGAACATACAAATTTTCATGTTTTGTTTGTTAGTGAGTTAATTTGTTTTTTCTTCCATATGTTTTTTATCATTTGTTAAGTTGATTTGAATAAATGTATAATTACAAATTCTATGATGTCATTCATGATATAATCTTTATGTTAATCTTTGGAGAAATTACCAACAACGTCGATCATGATTATCGATGGATTGTTAGTAATTTCAGTTTGCACAATTTTGTTGATAATGGCTTAATTTTTGTTTCTGTTGTTTTTTAATTATTTTTTAAATTGCATAGAACAAATATATAAGTACAAATTCTATGGTATCATATATGATGTGCAAAATAACATAAAACACCACAATTTGATATAAAAAAATAAAAATAAAATAAAATAAAAAAATGTGTCATAATGCATTTGTGTACTTCTCTGCATCCATATGAGATGTCCCAACGCAAGCTCAACCTCCCAAACTTCACAAGCTATATTGGGCTCCTCAAAGAGTTCTTTTTCTCTTGAATCATGATAGGCTCTTTTACATAGATATGGCAATTTGTCCCGCATTCCACATCCTTGTAATGAATCTCTAATTAAATAGGGAATTGGGGCAGGCGCAGGGCAAAAACCTTATACTAAAGTCAGGGTCGGGGCGGAGACAAGGATTATTATATTCTCCATCCCATAACTTCACATGCTTAAACACATTATTTAGGATATTATGATAAAGATTGATCATATACATCATATAACAGTTAGATTCTAATAAATTATTTGCTTTTTACATCCAAAAATTTAGCTTCCTTATATACACAACAAAAGAAGCCCGAATTTGTTTAGGGATACAGGGGGACTACTTTCATAAATTTTACAAACTAATGGCAATAGTTATGCATAGAGTTTTCAAACTTCTTAACATCAACATGGACAACAGATATATATATATATATATATATATATATAATAGCATAAATTTCAATGTGACATTGATATGGAACTTACTTATGCATATAGTACTTGAACTCTTGTCCCCTAACATGATATTTTTCTCCTTCAAGCTACAATCAAAATACAAACATACAATAATTGCTAAGTAGCAAGAAGAAGGGGAACCCTAATTTATAGCAAAGGGCAGAGATACATTGTGTTAAGGTGCTATGAGAACATTGTGGTGGCTCTCAATGACATTTTATCTACAATATGATAATTCAAGTATGTGTTCCCTTTTGAAAGCTAATGAAAGCGTAGAGAGGAAATAGCACCTGAGGTGATCTATGTAATGGAATTTCCACGATTTTTTTCCTTCGTTTTTCTTGATTATGCAGGCCTTTGATGCACTAATGCCAGAATTATTTAGGCCACAAATATGTTTATTCATTCAAAGGAAAATGGAGGCCCCATTAAAGTAGCCACAACCGGTTCACATCATAGGCTTTAAGTGATTGATCTGCAGCTTCTTTACGATCCTCAGCTATTTTAAACTCAGCATATCAATAGCAATCTCATTTCCTACCACAACCAAAAAACACATCCTAATGACTTAGAGGTATATTATGAGAAGGGGAAAGCTACAAAGTCTTCAACCATTAAAGACAATATCACTTAAAATGTTAACTTTAAAGAAGAAAGGCAGCAGCATCCAAAAGCAAAATAACCATATCAATTGAAAGATGAAACTACCTTTTGAATGGATTACAGATATAAAATAAGAAATAGAGGATCCTTATCATTGTCTAAGCCTAACCCAAACTCTATATTGAATTTTGACCTTGAACCTCTTTAAGCTAATTCATAACCTAATATCAGTTTGTACCAATTTTTGAATCTCACAACATTTTATCTGATACTATTTTCAGTTTGTTCACATTGATAGAATAAAACAATATACCAACCTTAATTGCATATATATTTTTTTATTTGATGTCAGCAGGAGAATGCAAAGAATAGCATTCTTTGAGTCTTCATGGACATTACAGTATTGACATGAATAGCATAACAGATGCCTTCAAGACAGAGGGCTATTATTACTTCATCATCAGTTTGGTCCAGCGGAGCACTGAATGCAGCCAGCATAGGAGCCTAACAAACCTCAAAGTGCAAAGGAAGTAAAATTTGCTAGAGAAGTCACAAATGCATCTCTATGAGTCTTCATGGACATTACAACAGTGACATGAATAGCATAACGAATGCCTTCAAGACAAAGGGCTATTATTACTTCATCATCAGTTTGGTCCAGCGGAACACTGGATGCAGCCAGCATAGGAGCCCAACAAACCTCAATCCTAAATATGAGAATCACCACATCTGTTGCAGCATAATAAACTGACCTACAAAATTATAAATTTTTTATCAAGTACTGACAAGAATTTGTATACCTATATTATAACTTCATCAGATGGTATCTAAAAGATTGCTTTCTTTAAAAATGAAATGCCCGAGTTCATAAGAAGCAGAATCTTAGTAGAAATGTTCAGATGTATGAAAAACTATTGTTCCACATCAAGCTGAAAGTAACATAATTCACCAGAAACTAATAGCAGAGATTTAATAAAAAAATATGGCCCTTGATAAGGTAGAATTGCATAAGAAAAATAGTAAACCCATACCCAAATAAATGGCTTGGATAGTGAAATAGATATGATGTAAGGTGATGGTAAAGCATCAATATTTGGAGCATCAGAAAGCCAATTAGTCTTACTCTGATTTGCGTGCTTTTTCTTTGAACTGTTCTTGCATGTGCCTAATAAGATCATTACTGGTCTCCATATACTTGTCTTCCCCATGTTTTCAAATCACAATATGCAAGATAGAGTCCAAGCCCAAAATTCTGTTTGAGTTCATGGCCTGTATCTGTGGAGGAGCCAAATCATCATCTTTCATTTTTATCTCATTTCTAGATATCGTTCATACAATGACCTCATGTACTCCTCAGACAAATCTTTTCCATCATCAATGCCACAATTGTTTCGTATAAAATCATCAGCAGACATCTACAAATTTTGATAGCCACATAGAGAGAAGATATCAAAATTATTAGCATACAATCTAAGTTCCTCCAATTATAACAATATATGTGAAGTAATCCAGTTTCCTCCTATCAACTGCGGATGGTAGGAAGAAGAAAAATTAAAATCAAGAACTAACCTTGTTCTTCGCCATTGCATTATGAGCATCTGTATTGAGCATTATCACAGAGTAAGCAAGGACATATGCCGTGTCAGCACTAGTAAAAGCTTTTGGATTACATTTGCAATATCGCTCAGAAAACTTATGAGTTTACAATCATTATTTAAGGAGCTCACAGCTTTAGCTATCTCGTTTGATCCCCACGCATAATATTCATCCCTGCCATCAAATTAAAAAGAAGATAAGAATGACTAAATACTAAATCCTGCCAACTCATCAATAACCAACTTATGTATGCACAATCATGCAAAGAAACCAAAAGATATTACGTGTTACAGCGGATCCATCATCCTAAAATACCAGTCATAAATATATCAACATATGATGTATTTGTACATGATCAAATTTTCTCAGATTAGAGAAACTGTAGACTGAAGTTCATAATTGACGAATAGGAAATAGGCAATGGTAAGATCTTAGGAAGATCTGAGCATATAGACATATCCAAGATTTTAACAGAACGGGTTATGAAACATCTTCACTTCTGAAATTTTCTCTTCATTTTTATAAGCACAAGCACTATATAATTTCTACCATGCACATGCAACTCAATAAAACATATCAACAAACAGTTAAAATGCATATGATTTTGGCCCCAAAAAATAAAACCCGAAAAATAATAGAGTTTTAAAAAACAGATCAGTAATCAATAATTATGATATCCCATCTGTAAGATCCATTAACTCAATATTTTCAATGTATTAATCAATAAAATTTCCAGAACAGCTAATAAAAACAGAATAAAAGCAGACCAAGAACATCGAATGGAACAAAAAGTAAAACAAGATTTAAGGGGCGAAATGATCATCGTCACCTAATGAGGTTGTTGTTTTAGTTTGTCTCAGTGAGTTAGTGAGAAGCAGAGGAATGGAAAGAGTGGTGAGAAGAAGAAGAAGAGGAGCAAGGAGAAAGAAGTTTGTTGTAAACCTGCTTGCCGACCAAGTAAACGCCAAAGGCGGCAACTCCGATGCCAAGACTGGGAAGGGCGTGGCAGAGCTGATTGCTAAGTCTCGGATGCTTTCTCCACTCGTCCCTCCTCCTAATAACTCTTTGGTTGTCCCAAGCCGCTTCGCTATTCTCTCTCTCACTTTCTCTTCCTCTTTTCTTCGTTCAGGAGCAAAATTAAATAGATTTTCATCTTAATTTTTCCATTTATATTTGAAAAGGGTAATTTGGAAATATTTGAAATAAAGAGGGTAATACAAAAAAAGATTGAAACGGGATGGGTAGTTTTCATTAAGGCCTTTCAAACAGGCTATTGGACCAAATTTTCCTTTTTCTTAAGCATATCATAGATAAACTAACATGATTTTTTGTGTTAAACTTTCAGATTATAAATTCGACAAAGTCTACAATTTATGTGTTAACTTTGAGATTATGGATTCGACAAGGTTAAAGTATAAAAAAAAAATCTAAGAGAGAGCGCACCATGGAAAACCAAAAACAGAACTTCCTGAAAACTGTACTTGTAAGAACTTTGATTTAACCACCTTTTGGAGAGTGGTGGAATGAGTGCCAGAATTCAACATATCGAGAATTAAGCATTATTTTGTAACAGTAAAGAATCAACCCCTTTTGGAGTAAGTTGCCTCATTGAATTTTTCTTGGAAAATTATCTCTTGCTCGGATCTTATCAAAGTCACCTAATATATATATATATATATATATATTAAAAAAAATA
The DNA here is from genome assembly GCF_031755915.1 of Ziziphus jujuba. NCBI lineage: Eukaryota > Viridiplantae > Streptophyta > Magnoliopsida > Rosales > Rhamnaceae > Ziziphus > Ziziphus jujuba. The sequence continues at coordinate 20,170,594 of NC_083387.1, forward strand.
AAAATAAAAACCATACTGCATTTGGTTTGAAATTCGAGAATTGTTGAGAAATCAAACACAAATAGAATTTTCTCATCCATTCTACAATTTCAAGCCAAATGTCGCTTCAGTTTTCTTTCTTTTTTTTTTTCTTTTTTTTTTTTTTTTGGTGAATAAATATAGCTTGGCGTTTATGGAGAACTTGAAATATAACTTGTTCATAGAATTCAAGTTAAAAATGTTCTTCATAAACACCACAAAAGCTGAAGTTTTCAAAAATTTTGTTAATTATTTCTAGTCATTCGTTGAATTAATTAAGAAGTTTCCCACTCAGTCTAATGCATTTCCTGTTTGCTCATACTTGACTTGGATATGCTTACAATATGGGATAAAAACTACAATCAGAACTCATCAAATGGAGTATAGATAACATAATAGTAGTTCTTTTAGTTCTCATTAATTAGCAGATATTTCAAGAAAATAATACTTAAAAATCAGTCTGTTATCCGAAAACCCAAAAAACAAAAAAAAAAAAAAAAAAAAAAAAAAAAGAAGATGATGAGTATGTACACGAGGGCAAGAAAGAGAATGAGAGGTGAAGACATAGGCGTCAAAACAGTTCTGTAATTCATAAGCTTATATGCACAAGCTCACAGCTCGATCATGGTGTGTACTTGCCTTATTTCACACGCCCAAAATGGAATCTACAAGTGCCCGTATTTCTCACATCTTTCCAAGAACCCTAGTTCAATTGTCTAATTTTACATGTCCACATGAAAATTCCCAATTAAAAAAGAAAAAAACATAAAACCAAATAAATTTATTGCCCAGGATTTCCTAAAAGACGCTCAACTGCAGCATGGACATTCCCAGAAGTGGCACGCAATGCCCTGATATTCTCTTGGGTGTCAAAGAAACCCATTTCTTGTAGCTGCGACAGCTGAGTTGCATAAAGTTCTTCCGGCGGCACTACAACAAGAAAGATAAAATTATCAGATGCCAGCAAGACTAAAATAGAATAATCCTATAATTAAAAGGAACATTCTAAGAACTAACCATCTGGGTTGCTTGGTACTGTCAAACCGCCAGCGCCAAGACCACCAAACATGTTCATCAACATCTCCAGCCCAGCAATGTTAGGTGTCCCTACCATATCCATGAACATTAACAAAAACAATACTAATAAACAAGATATCAAAACAAACTGTCTAGTATACTAATTGCTAAGTACCTGTGGCTCCACCAGTCTGAGCTGAATCCCTGCAAGAGTGCAGCAAAAGATGAGTGCCGACATAAACTATCACATATAAACAAGTTCCAGTCTACACAATGCAAAAGGTATAGAGGAACAAAAGGGGCTTCTTTCAGTATCATGCGGTGTGTGCTACCCACAAGAAATTTAAATTTTCATCTAATCATAAGAGAAAAGAAGCAACATCATATTATTTATATGGAAATAAATGAGATAATTTTCTGTTATCCTAGAACGATCCTCATTTGTAAGTTCGTGGGGTGTGTGCTAGCCCAACAAAATTAAAAATTTCATCTAATTATAAGAGAAGAAAAGCTACATCGTATTCAAATCTATGTGAAATAGATGAGATAATTTTGCGTTATCCTAGAATGATCCTCATTTCAAGCACAAGTATTCCATAACAGTAGCAGTAATTTAAATTTTATGAAAATAACCCATTAGTCAAATTGTGAACCAATAAGCTCATCAAATTGTCCAGACGTATGTATATACATATTTAGTATATTAAATATATTTCATCCAGTAAAGGTGGCAAAGCATAAACAAGCAGCCTATCACCAGTGCTGCAACATGCAACAATTGACAACTCAAGTTTCAGCAACCTAGTAAATGTAGAAAGATGAATTAACACTTACGGGGCTGATTGCTGTCGATTGAGCTGAGACATAAGTGATTGCTGTAAAGCTAGCATTTGCTGCAAGAGGAAACAGAGGAAAGGTAAAAATCAAGCACAATAGTCGCAATTCAAACTATCCTATTTTCCTTAGAGACCCTAATATTATGTTATCAAAGTACGCAAAATAGAGATTTACAAATCAGTATATAAACTAAGTGCATCAGCCGGTTCCAATAACAAGTGCACATTTTATATGTACACAAGAATATAAGGGGGAATTATGTTTATATGCACCATGAACAACATGTGGATACATGCATATTGAGGGAAAACATAAATTTAGAGAGGGGAGATATTCAGTCTATGAAACAGTTACGCAGACTTCAGGAAGTGATGTACCTGCAGTGTCTCAGGGTTTGTCAACTGACGGAGAAGTTCTGGATTTTGCATCATTTCTCTAAGTTGAGGATTCACATCAACCATGCCACGCAGTTGCGGATTGAGATTCAGCATCTAAAATTGACAAAGCGATATTAAAATACATGATAAATTGTCATCAAGAATATAATAACAGCTAGGAAAAGAAAAGTAGTCCTATAGTAGTACCTGATTCATATATTGGGGATTTGACAGAAGGCTTTGCATCATCTGAGATACAGCTGGATTTTGCAAAAGTTGATTCATCATAGCACCATCTGGCATGCCTCCGGTTAATATCTGGTCCATACCAGGGAGTCCAAGCCCTCCCAGACCAGCAACACCTGGTGTTCTTGGTTCCCCAGCACGATTTGGCCTAGTAGTGTTCGTCTGTGTCCCTCCTGAGAATTCATGACATATATAGATAGATATTAAATTTACTAACAGCTTATTTAACTAATTCCAATAACATCTGGACAAACACTAATAGCATATTCACGTTGGAAGACTTTTAACGGTCTGAAATTGAAGGATGTAAGTTACTGAATGGTCTAATTCAAGGCCTCTAAGCTTTCAAGTTATACATGCACAAGGATCAAATTTTTTAAGTGTGTAAATAAACAGATGTTAAACATATTTATCTCCAATAGGTGCAAGATGACAGATGGACCTATCACAGACAATATGATAAGCATATTCGCCCAAGAATGTAAAGAGGGCTTTTCTTGCTAAAATCTCCACAAATACATTAGCAATTGCTAACTGAGATAGTGTCAACATTCCAAATACTTATTAAGGTTGCATATACATGGATTTACCGCATAAGGTCTACATGTTCAACTCCAATGCCGTGGTTCCTCATCTCAACGATTAGCAACTAAAATTTATTAATAGATAATTATATATAACTAAATGTCCAAGTAATTGTATGCATACTCAAACATAACATTTTAAGATTCAGATTGATACAAATTGATGGATGTACCACATTATGCATTTAAAGGGCCTTTTCAATAGCATCTCCACAAGTACTCATTTCCCATCCCTTTTTTAAAGGAATAGGAAATAATGAAAACATGGAATAGTGTGGGAACATAATGCACCTTGATAACATATTATAACAAAGGAACTTACCACCGGTATTGCTCCAAGGGTTAGGAAGTGGATTTGTATTTGGAGAAGCCTGACCAGCAGTTGTTTCTGAACCAGTGGTTGAAGGATTATTGGACCCATCCCTAGCTTGTGCTACACCTTGGTTCCCCAAAAGAGCAGCAAATGGGTTTGAGCCTAAATCATTTCCATTGTTTCCAGTTACTGTAGTAGCATTAAGAAATGGTTCCTGAACATTTTCATACATACGCCTTAGCATATTGAATCCTTCAGGGGAAGATTCAATGTTACTCATTGCCCTATCAGTGTTTCGCATCATCTCACGCATGAGCTCAGGGTTCCTTGCAGCTTCTAATGTCTGTCGGAGAATGCCAGGATCATTAAGAATATGTGCAAGCTCTGGATTCCGGTCAATTATCTCACGCATTTGGGGATTACTCATAATCAAGCTTCGCATCAAATCAGGGTTATTCATTAAACTTTGAATTGCAGGCATGTTCATTATATCCCTCATCATGTTTGGGTTCTGGGTCAATTGTTGTTGCACTTGTTCAAATTCAGGAAGCCTGGCCCCAAACAAACCAGATCCACCACCCGCACCACCTAGTGTGTTTAAACCCAATCCAGGGAATAAAGATGCCCCAAGACCGGTACTTTCAACCCCTGCACCCTCAATAGAACCAACACCTCGTGTAACACCTGTTGTAGTGTTGGGACTTCCAGACGTTGCAGGAGCAGAAGTGGTTGTTGATGCAGCTGGTGAAAAACCACGAACCATGTGAACAGTGTGATCTGCCGCCAAACCTTTTAATCAAAGGAAAAGAACCTTTTATTAGAGTTGTAACCAAACATATTGTACAGAAAAAGACAACCAAATGAAGCAAAAGGTACAATTTCTGAGTAGAAAAGACTTCCATTAACTGAACAATTTGATCGCTTACCCAACAATCATAAAAAGAACATCATAATCCCAGCCAAACATGCACTGAATTTTGGAAAACTTACACTAGTAAAGTCCAGAGTTTTCTCTTCGTACTTTAAACAGAAACTGACACTACAATTTCTTACTAGGATCTCTACAAATAAACATGGTCATATCCAATTCTCAGTGAGAAGATGCTTTCCTATTTCTATTAATTCCAAAATCCAGACTTCTCTCTTTGTGCTTTAACAGGAACTGAAATTACAATCACTTACTAGGTCTCTATAAATAAACATTGTCATATCCAATTCTCAGTGAGAAATTGCTTCCTCATTTCTATTACTTCGGAAAGAGATAAAAACATATGAACAGGGAGGGCCAACAAAATTGGTTGCTTTAACAGCTAATAGAAACAACTAATTTTGTTAATATCCGCCCAAGCATGCAACCAAAGAAGCTTGGCAATATGAAAACGATAAAAACCAAATATGCAACAATTGAAATAACAAAAAATAAAAAAACAAAAATAGAGCGACCATTTTTCTAACTTGTAGCGTCTCGAATCCATAATTCTCACTTGTTAATGTCTGAAGCCCTCAATTGTCAAATTTTTTTTTTTTTTATTAAAAATCCATCAAAATTACAAATAAGAAAATCAACGTAATACCATAATTTTCGAAACAAAATTTGGGGACTCTCAAAAATCAAACAGACATAACAAAAACCTAAGATCCACATTCCACACCAACCCAGAGGCATAAAAATCATAACTTTACTAAATAAAACGAACCGTACCATAACTTTGAAGGGTTTGGTCGTCCTTCAATATACGACCTTTGTAAATCAACCTCTGCTGATCAGCTGGAACATCGCAATTCTGAGCCAAAACTGCTTTGAAAGTCTCCACAGTCGACTCCAAACTAGTCCTCACCGTAAACTTGGAACCGTTAGAGCACCGGATATTAATCGCAGCTCCTTCTTCACCACCTTCAACACCAACAGCGTTAACTTTTGGCTCGCTAGATTCGCCGTCAGCACCCATTATTCACCACAAAAAGCAGATCAATCGGAAAGAGGGATCGAACTCAAACCCTAACCCTAACCCTAAAAATAACAATTAAAAATCAAAATCCCCCTCAAGATTGGAGATATCGATGAAAAAACAAAAAGGGTATAAAAGAAAAAAAAAAAAATGTTCTCGCTATTGTATGGAATATATTTTTTTTATATAGATAATACTAATTCGAAGAAATTATAATAATAAAATTAAAATAAAATTTACCCAAAAAAAAAAAAAAGAAAAAGAAAAAAATTATGAAAAATAGAAAAAGAAAAAGAAATGGAAAATAAATAAATTCAGAGAAAGAAGTAGTATAGAAAGGTGTGTCAAATGCGTAAGAGAGTTCTTGGAGAAGAAGAAAAAGGCTAAAAAGAAAGGACTCGGGAAATTCTTCTATGAGGGCTCAAATTCTCTACGGTTAGGTTCGCATATTCTGTTTCCAACTAGGATTTGGTTTTTTTTCTACGGTTGGTACGGTAACCAATCATGTTATGCCACGAGAGACAATCTACGTAAACCTTTTGTTGTGTTTAATGTGGACGGTGGAATTCCCTTTGGCAACCTTTTTATCTATCAAATGGCTGTCGTGAATTTTAGTTAGGGATTCTCATGAAAATATAAAAAACAAAAACTAAAAAATAAATTTTTTTTTTTGGACGGAAATTTTTTATTTGGTTGATAATTATTTTTTTTGGTAAACTATTTTAAATGATGCGAGATTTATTAATTTTTACCAAGGGTTACATTTAAATAAAAATTTTTTTTTTTTTTGGGATTCCGTTTGATAAATGTTAAAATTATTAATAATATAATTCATTTGAAAATGTGACATTTTTTTGTATTTGAATATTTATTTTGAAATAAAAAAGTTGATAAATGCAAACACTAACATTGCAAATATACATTTTACCAAAAAAATATTGCAAATGTACAAGTCGATTAAATAATTATGTAATAAAATAATGTATCATTCTAATGAGGATTGGTTTTCAAATAAATAACTAATTACCAAAGCAATTCATGAATTGATTTTATGTAAACAATCAATTTCAAGTAAAAATACAAGATTATTATCTAATTTTAATAAATGAAAACAATTTAAGAAACTAACAAAGAGAAGCAAGAAAACATAGATGGTTAAGACAAGGAGAAACCTATAAATAAGGGTTCTATGGGAATGATATTAACTAAATTCTTCCTATGCTTACTCTATTGGGTGTTTATCAACAAAATTCAATTCATTTATTAGTTAAGAGATTCTAATATCTTCTAATTACCTCTCCTAAGGTCAAACTAGATTTTACGAGTAAAATAACCAACTAAAATCTCTTTCTAATTTTTCTAATTACTCATAGATTAAGCTAATCCTTATGATAAGTAAACCTAATTGGCCTTCTGAATTCAATTAGAGCTTACATTGTAATCTTTTAGTTAACAAATTCCAAATTAATTCTTTCAAAGACTTGCTCATAATTTTAGTCAACAACTAATCAATTTTTCAATCAATTAGAAGCGTAAATTCAATATAAGAAAAGAATCACAAATAATTGGAAAAGAATTTTTATTTATAAACAATAAACAATCACAAATATAGTTCAAATGAAGTCTACATCATCCCCTTGATAGCAATTTAACCAAACAAAATTAACGGCTAATCCAAAACCAAATGGGAATCCATAAACAAAAGCATTCTTAATAAGAAATTTACTATCAATCCCAAAATACAAATTAAGAAGAGATGAGTGTATAGAGAAAACTAGAAATGAAGATCTTCAAACTCCAGTCTCAAGTCTTCAAGCTCCTTCAAGTCCAAATCTTCTTCTTTTTGGCAATGATGTTCTCTCTCTTAATTTTCTTATCCTATTCTCTTCAAGAATCTCTGTAAATGTCTTCTCCTCTTTGCCAATGGTGTTCTCTCTCTTAATTTTCTTATACTATTCTCTCTAAAAAGCTCTATAAATGTCTTCTCCTCTCAAACTTTCTTAATCTTGTATGTTTTTACCTTATGTAAACTAATTTGACTTGAAATTTAACAAAACCCTACTAAAGTAAGCTAAATCAAGCCCTTATCAAGATCTAATGGTCCAGATCACTCCTAATTCCTTTCGTTAAAGCTTGGGGCCTAGCCACCCTCTTCCTTGGTGTTTAAATGCCTAAAATTTTTGAAAGTTGCTTATGTATATCGGAAAGATGTGTAGTATGCCACATTTAGGCATGCAGACACCCAACATGTTGCCTGCAAAAGTGGGAAGACATTTAAGTGGTGTGGGCACGCCAACTTGGTTCCCATAATGTCCAAGTGGCATAGGCCGAATCTAGTTTAAGGCATATGCCACTAAGACTTATACTTGGGGCCTCTATTATGAAAGGGCCAAAAAAATAATATTGAAAATATTATATATTATTTTATATGTTAAAGTTTTTATTTAATAAATAATATAGAATAATATTTTTGGAAAAATTATAAATTGACTTTTTTTGAGTTCTACATTAATTGCATATCTTTTATTTTTGAAAAATAGCATCAATCAACTATTCATTCTATTTTACTAAAAAATTAAATTCTTTATATTCTATATTAAGTCTTTAAAGATGCCATTAGTATGTAGAATAGGATAAGATTATTATTTTAGGACTGGATAGGATTGGCAAGGCCAGATACAGTGTTGTAATATGTTTGGTGCACTTCCAGGCTCGATACTCGATTAGTTATTGTGTGTTTGGGGCAAACCAGGCTGGATTATTATTTTAATTACTTAATATATATTTTTAAATATAAAATTTATATTATATATTTATATTTAAAATAAAGTTTATTTTTAATATTTACTTCCAAAAATGTTTTATTTTTAATATCTTTAATATTTACCCCCGAAAATTTAATATTTTTCCTAAAAAACTATGTTAATATATATTACCAAACAAATCAACTAAAATTAAATCATAATAGTGTACGGCACAAATAATAATAAAATAAAATAAAATAAAAACATAGAATATTATATTTAATTAAGCTTGTGCATACTATATGAATATCCATCCCGACTTCATAAATATATATAATTTGTATGTAAATCTATCTTAAACTAGTCTTGCATACATAATATATGTGAGATTTTATTTAAATAATCTACTTATACAATCAATAAGTAAATGCACCTATCGATAATATTCCAATTGTACAACCTAATATAAAACCATTGACCCATTCATTGTCAAAGTTAACATGTATACATGTAGTGGTAATTCATACAACTTCATGCATAGTCTCAACTCAATAAGTTTTCACATCTATTTAATGTATTCAACATATCAATTTCAGCTTCTTAAATTGTTGGGTATAAATTATCTTTAAATCACTTCGTTTTTTATTGACATTAAACTGCAGCATAACATAAATATATAATCCCTAACATGACTTTCATTTAATTATTTAAAAATGCAACAGCAAATTTAATCTTATTAGCATTGGTTTCAATTATTTTGAAAGCCTACACATTTGATGGGTCAAATCTTATTGCCTTTGAGATTTTGCGATTTTTAGTAACAAAAAATCTCAATCTTTAAAGTTTCGCAGCTAAGTATTTAAGATAATTTGCCTCAAATTTATCAAACCTTTTAGTCAATAGATTGAACAATTAATATGCTAGTGGACAATACAATGCACCAAAAGCATCACAATTCCAAAAAAATACACAATTTTCTAACACTATATCTTCTACTTCTACTTATACTAATGATAGATTGTTTAAACTTGAAGAAAATTTTGTATTTTGTCATCTAATTGGATACTTTAATGTAGGATAAACATACAAAATTTCCAACTTTAATGATGCAAAATGGGCAATTTATGGCAAGTCAATCTCAAATACCTCAAAGACAATTGTCAAGTCAACTAGTGGTGAATCCTAAGAAACAAGTCATTATAATGATGAGTAATGATCAAGACATATTTGAAGAAAATGTAATTTTTGATTAAGAGTTAGATAAGCAAGAATATAATGTTGAGGAATTAAAAAATGAAGAACCAACAATTTTAGAGGATAACAAGCCTTTTGTTGCAACTATAGAAGAGAAGAAGTAAAATTTGGATAATATAGTTTACAATCAAGACTTAAGTGACCTATTGGAATCTAAAATTAAGTTGGATAAGCCTAACATTTTGAGTATATTCCTCTACATATGAGAAAGAACAATTCAATAAGTAGAAGAGATAAAATGCACAATTTTTGTGAAAAAGTGAGCCAAAAACAAGCCTACAGATGTTTGACCTAAACACGAAGTCTGATGGACCTGAAATTTAATGTGTACATTCTCAACATGTGAGGAAGGGAGTCTGTAAATTTGTAGCTTGAAATTCCATTCGTAGCTCGAGTTATAAGCAAAAATATGAGAGCAATTTTGATTTTTGTAGCAGTTCTAGTTGTCAAAATTGAGAGTTTCATGAGATAAAACCCAAAGCATTAATAAACTTTACAAAACTTGTAGATGAAATTCATGGAACCAATAATACGATAAGAGGAAAATTTCTAAAGTATGCAAAAGAAATTCCAAATGAGAAAGTTATTGAAGATAGAGGGAGTTTTCACTATTCATTATCTTGTTAATGATTCTAAATTTGTGTTGGATCTTGTGATTTACATTCCTTTGCTTATATTATTCCTATTTATGTTTGCAAAGAACTTGGAATGGCGAATAACCTTGGACCTATGAAGATTGCATTAACACTAGCAAATTATTCAACCATTTGGAACTCTTAAAGAAAGTGGGTAAGTCTTCTTGTGTTTTAGATTTCATAGCCATTGATACTATTGGTAATTGTTGACAATTGATTTTAGGAACTTGCTCAATATAAAGCTAAAATAGATGTTGATAATACAAAAGTAGTTTTCTAGATAATTGGGGTATAGAGAACCAAATGTTTAAGATGTATGAGTATAATAAAAGTCCTTCTTTGTTAGAAGCTACATTAGTAGAACATGATGGTTAGGCATTAAATATTAATATGGTTGAGGTTAAGTAACACTAATGATTATGAGAGTAAATTAAGAAAAAAGAAAGAAAAATGTGACGATAGTGATGATGAAGATTTAGGTACAATTTTGATGAAAGAAATAGAAGTGGACATGACTTAGGAAATTAAAGGAGGAAAGAGCTTCAAAATTAAAACACAAAGGGAAAGACTATCCTCTACTTTTTGAATTTTATTAGGTGAATATACAGGAAGAATGATGAGAAAGGATAGGAAGCTAACTAAAAAAAGAGGATAAAGAGTTGATACCAATTAAAGCTCATAATATGAGAGTAATTGATGACCATAGAGATAAGTTCAATCAATATCAATAAGAAAACAGAAGAATGAAAAATGAGGAAATTTTTAAGTTAGATGGGGAGACTAAGTTAGAGAATGTGATAGAGACATTAAGAAATAAAACAATAGATGCTAATCTTCTTATGAAATTTGGTGATTTAGGAGCTTTTATAATCTCCTTTGTGAAGGATGATTATATTTTTGAAAATGTTTATATCGATATAGGTGATTCTAATAATATAATGACTTATGATAGTTTTCTCTGTATTACATTTAAAAATATGAGAAGGATTCAATCTGTAGATTTTAAGTTGAAATGTTTTGATCGTAAGTATGTTTCACCTTATAGAATTATTAAGAATTTCAAACTTAATATTGGAGTTTTTTTTTTTTTTTTATGCAACAAATTTTGTGATTTTAAAAGAGAAACATGATATAAGAGAGGGTGTTATCTAAGAAGATCTTTCTTAGTAAGGCTAATCCTAAAATGTATGAAATTAACTTAGATTTGAGTTGTAACAATAAAAATATGATTATTCCTATGTATGATCCTCCAGAAGGTGTTTTAGAAAATTTAAAGAAAAAGTTCTTAGCTGGTAAATTAAGACATTATAAGGGTAAATGATTTATTGTGAAAATCAAGCTAAATGACCTTAAGCAAGTGGTTCTTAGGAGGTAGCCCAAGGTAATTATTATCTTATGCATTTTTATTTATTTTTAAATCGTTTTCATTTGTTTGTTAAATTTTGTAAGGTTTTTGATGAAGTTTAGGTACCTTACTTACTGAAATTTTTTTAGTATACAGCTTTGAAATCGAAACAAATAATAAATATAGTAAATGAACTTTGTTTTACTTTTATGGAGTATCATTTCAATGTGTAGAAGTTATAGTAAAAATTTTAAGTCATATTGCGAGTTCTATAATAGTACCCAACCTGACATATAATTTATGCCTGAATCTAGAAATTTTGTAACTATTTTTCAAGTAATTACACGAGTTTCAATTTTCAAGGGAATATTTCTAAGCTTTAATCATTTCACTTCAGTTTATTGGTATCTTAGATGAATTAGAATCTTGTACATTTAGTTTGTCTAATATTTTTATTTGTTTTTAGTTCAGTTTAATATGTTTGTTCATGTTTTAAAGGTTTGAAATTAGTTTACTTGCATTATAAGACGCATAAGAAAAGTTACCTTCAATTTTTATAAGGTTTTGTGCATTGGATAGAGCATTCGAAGGAATACAAAAATCATAAATAATTTGTTAAGCTTGCTGCCATATATCTAGATGCTGCACCTATTGAAGTTTGGGAGCTGGTGATAGTTTTTCAATTTTTATTTTTTTTTAATATAAACTTTCATACAAATTCAAGCTAATTTTCAATCCAAAGAAGTATCTGTAACTCATATCATTTGTTTTTCTTAATTTTATGAGTTTCAAGTTTCAAACATTGAGGACAATTTCCTTATCAAGTTGGGGGGGGGGGGGGTGTGGATTGTATTTCAATGTTTTGAAATGAATCTTTAAGCATGAATGAATATATTAAGTTTTCATATGTTAGGTTTTAGTTTTAGTTTTTGCATGTTAGGATTAGTTTTATTTGTTTCAATAAAAATCCAATAATATGTTTATTTTTTTAGTTTGTTTTGTTTTTAAGTGAATAAGCTTCTTTTGGTAGAATTTTGGTGAAAATTTTCACAATTTTTGTGTTAAGTTATGTGATTAACTAATGATAAGATTATAATTAATATAGATTTGATTCTTAAATAGTAGAATTATTTTTATGTATGCTTTATACCTAAGAATCTCTTTGGCAAAACTTGTTTCTGTCCAAAAGCTCTATTGGATGACCAAAATGAAGGTGTTTGGTAAGAGTCGACTAACAAACATTTAACCAAAAAAATAGCTTTTTTAAACTGTTTTAGATAAGTCCAAATTTTGAGCTCCACTAGAAAAAAAAAAAAAAAATTTTTTTTTAAGCTTGTGTGGGAAACCCAATGAGCATTTAATATGACTTTTTTATTTATAACAAAACACTTATTATCTTTTTAATAAATACTCTTTTTAAAAAAAAATCTATTATACAAAATTTTATAGGGAAAAACTCTATTTTTTCATATATACCAAACAGACACTAAAATACATACAATGTATTATTACTTCCAAAATTTTTGAGCACTTATTCAATTAAGCATGATTTAGATTTTATTTTGAAAAATATTTGCATGAAGTTAGAGTTGATAATTAAGTTAAACTCTATAACTTGTGTAATCAATGCTAGAGGTGAATCCCAAAGTATTGCATCACTCATAAAGTAATATAGACTATTTTTGTTATGATTTTGAACCTTTTTAGCCTACCTATATTATTATTATATTCTTACTATTAATTTTGATCCTTATTTAGGATGCATATAAAACATGCATATGTAAAGCCATTATTTCATTTAACCTCATTTATCTACCTTTCTTATAAACCTAAATGTTATTATTTTACCTACCTGTTACATATTATAAAGAGAACTTATTTGAATTGATATGAATATCTATATATATATATATATAAGGAGAAATAAGGTAAGAAATTAAGTTGGGGGTATGGTTTATGCATGGTTATAGCCTTGATATGTGTATTCTTTTATGCATTTGAAAGTTTGATTATGTATGCATTTGAAATCAAAAATTTAAGGTACTAGTTACAATGATCATCAAAATTCATCATATTTCATCATTAATAGGAAAAGAAAAAACCATTAAAACAAAAGAGAAATTCGAAACGGAAAAAGAAACCAAATTAAAAAGAAAAATAGAAAATATATATATATATATAGAAAAAGGCATTTTGAGAAAAAAAAAAAAAAACCAATGATGATCATGATTCAATATTCAATAAATGATGATTTACCTCAAAAATAAATAATAGGTTTTAATTTTCTCATTTTATTGTTTCTATATTCAAAAGATTATATTATATTGCATTGAAGATAGAAGTTATGTTTTAAAGATAAAAAGTGTTATAAAGAGTATAAATATTTGAAGGAAGGAAATACTAAAATAGTTTGAAGATAGAACATAACATTCTTTCTAAGCATATAGTCATTGTGATTTGATTTAAGTTTTTTTTTTTTTTTCTTGAGATTCATTTTCCATCATTTTCTTTTTTTAGCCTTTTTACTCTTTAGCCTTTCTATTAAACCTAATTAAAGATATATTAATTTAAGTGTTGAATTATTTCTACATAAGTGGAGAATTTTTTGTTGTATTAAGCATATGAAGTTTATACTTCCAATTTTTAGTCTCTAATTAGTGTAATTTATTCAATTGCATGGTATTTATAGCTAAAGTTGATTTCACATGCATACTTTGAAAGTAATGATTATGTTAGATGGAAAATAAGGTATTGAGTTGCGTAATTATTTAATTTTTAAAGCACCCATATCATGTTGCTTAACTATGTTTTAATGGTTACAAAGTTATGAAAATAGATTATTTTTATACTTTAATCTTTTTATTTGCTAGATACTAACAAATCTTATATTAAAGTGTTATGAGTTTTGAATATTACTATTTTATAACCTTCATTTATGCTTATTTTTTGTATTTTCTTAGCATATTGTGTTTAATTAAGGTAAATATATATTGATTTTGTTGTTTACTGATTTTAGGTTAAAAAAAAAGACTAAAATATGCTATTTTAAGGTTATTTTTGGATTATTTTTTTTTTAGAAAAAAAAATGGTTGGATACATTTTGTGAAGGAATAATGGAGCTAAATTGCTGATTTTATGTTCCAGATATAATTTTCCAAAACTTGTTGATTTATTTTGAAAATTTGAAAATTTAATCTCTATTTATTTTACCGTATTGGAAATGCTGATTTGCTACATAACAGTTATTGTTTTAATCATATCTAGAACTATTAGTGGAATTTTTCAATGATTCTTTTTGGAAAATCTTCTTAACATGCGGGAACATCTTCATAAAATTTCATGGTCAGATGACAAAAGTATCAACACCAGCATCCATTTAAAGTCACATATTTGAACAAACTTAGTAATTTTGAAGTTGTATTTGATTGAAGTCTCAACAAAAGGATCCGATAGACCTAAAGCAATGTTACCAACGTTTTGGAAGCTTAAAAGGATGAAGAATTGAGCCCCAAAGTTCAAGCCCAAATTCATACATTTACCAAGTCAAAACCTAAAGCCTAATTGTGGTTTAAAGCTTAACAGCATAGTTTTTTTTATGGCTAAATAATAGATATTGTAATATTTATTTTTATATTTATTTATTTTTAATATATTAGATGGCATTCCTAACTTATAGGAGCTACATATTATTAGAAATATTACTTTATTTATATTATTTTAAAAATTAAGAAATTGGGAGGAAATCTTAAGTGTGTATAAAGAGAACTAATGGAAACATCTCTATTTCCTTCTTTTCACGCCACCATCATCTCTCTACCATCATCATCATCATTACACTATTAAAGTATTTTGCTTGAAGCTAGGCTACAAAAATCTAGAAACATAAGAAGGTCATTCCACTATTGAAGTAATTTTTTTGAAACTTGGAAAATATAGAAGAAGAAGAAGAAGAAGGGCAATGAATTAGGATTAAGGTGAGGATAACAACAAACCCTCTAATACATTTTTGTATTTGTTTAATCTCTTCAATTTTTACCTTTTTGTATTCTTAATTTTACATAGTATTGTAGATTTTGTTCACGAAACATAGCTTTTAAGTATTCAATGAATTTGTGTTCTTTTCATTCTATTTGATTTTTGAGAATTTCTAGTTGTACTACCATTTGAACTCTATACAATCTCATTATTGATTTATCTTTCTATCTCCATTTAAAATTACTATTAAGGACATTTATTAACTAAATTTATTTAAATAATTTATTTATACAATCTCATTCTTCTTCTCAAATAACATGTTACATATATCCATCTAACTTATACTTCATTAAAAATTAGGATTGCAGATATAATAATTATTCACAAATTATGTAAGCTCAAAAATATGAAAAAATAAGATGTATTTAACTTCTTCTTCTTCTTCTTCTTCTTCTTCTTCTTCTTCTTCTTTTTTTTTTTTTCATTTTGTGATAATTGCTTTAGGTTGGATTATTTTTTCTATCATGTACCAATGACAAGGTCAGCTTATATTTGATTCTGATATGTCAAAATTCGTCTTTTATTTTCAAGTTTAAAACTAAACATTTTTTAATTATTCAAAAGCGTCCATCCAAACATTATCAAGATGTTTAACTTTTATTTGTCGAGCATTATATATATATATATATATAGATATTAAATACCTTACACTATGAAACATGCCCCTTTTTTTGTTAATCATTGATGGTTTATATCTAATTGAATGTAAAAAATATGCAGGATAAAAAAGATATAGATAATGGAAGTTTTGGATTATATTAATATTTTTGTTACTTTTGTTGTTGTTATAGTTGTTCATGGTACCAGGATATCCAATGCTGCCAATTATTGTAAATGGTTTAAACATTGTCAAATATTTGTCCAAGGATGGGGAATACCATATGCTCTCCAAATAAAAGTTTTCAAGGACTTAATTTCAGATGATGTAGCCACTCATGAGACAATAGATTTAGACAGTCTATAGTTTTGAACAAATTAGTTTGCAATTATGACACTAAATGCAATCTCAAAATGATCTTTTTGTATTTTTATTTTTGGTGATTGATATAAAACAGGTCCATTATAGTTTTGTATGTTTATCTCTAAATAAAATTAGGACATTTAATATTTTTAAATTTCGTTCGAACATTTACAATCGAACAATTTTAACATGCTCAAAAGTATACAAACAAATTTTTTAATTGTGTACAAAAGTTTACAATTGAACATCGAAAAATATACTCATGTGGAATTGCATGTTCAGAAGCATACAACTAAACAAAATAATAACGTTCAGAAGTTCACAATCGAACATCTGCAAATTTATGACTGAACACTTCAAAATAATAAATTATAATTTTGAAGATGTTCAAAACTGAAAATCAGCCTTAATTCAAATGAGAAAAAAAATATTTTAATGAAATTAATTTTAAAAAAACTATATATAGTTATTTTAAAATTGTGAAAAAAAATTTTATTTGTAAAAGATATGTAATTAGGAATATTTGAGGAAAAAATAATATTGTATTAAATAATTTTATATTTAAATAATAATGTATAAAAAATAAAATTATAAAAAATTATTTTAAAATTGTAAAAAAAATCACCCTTGATTTTTATGTAATGATACTTATTTTTTTTATTTTGAGATGATAATCCAATTAATTCTACAACAATAATCTCTCTAATCTAATAATTGAATTTAAGCAAGACAAAATAATTAAAACCAACTCTTCCTTGTGGAATTCGACACTTGATTACTCACCATAAACATTTTCTTTTTTATATGCTTGCACTTGAAAATTTCACAATAGAGGTGTTATGTTGTTCCCATAGCCACGTGGAAGGCTGAACCCTTCCCCTCTGCACAAGCCGCGTGGAAGGAAAACGACAGAAGGCATTCGTCGGCCCCATCTTCGCTGGCTCCTGATGACACACTGCGCAACTATTGACCCGTCGGAAATTATTGCTGGACCACGAAGGCCGGGCAGAAAATGTTGACGGTTAGATAATTACTGCCCATTGGCCACTTATACGTAACCCTACCATTGGTAACAAATTAAATTCAGACAAGATCGACCCTTTAAATGGGCTCACTTCTAGGACCAAACACTAGAAGCCTTATTGGCCCAATAAAAAAAAAAATCCCAAAAGCCTCTTTTGAATATTGTCTTAAGCATCGGAGTGGCACAAGCTTCAAGCTCATTCTTCTTGTTTTATAGGTTGTTTCATCGCTCCCAAAGACATGCAGAACACCAGCACTACAATTATACCTTACAAATATACTAAATTTATATAAAACAAATTTTAATTAATTGAACCAAATTTTTAAAAAAATAAAATTAAAAACAATTAGTAAAGGCCATGCGTGTTTACTATTTTTTTATTATTGTTTTTTTCCTTTTTAATTGTTTTGGTTTAGGCACCTTTACAAAATAAATAAACAAACAGAATAAATAGCATTACCGTTTATTCATTTCCATTTCATCAATGCCAGTTTCCTCCAATAAAATTCTTAATTATTAGATGATATAGGAAACATTCCAACATTTACTGTTTATGGCTTCAAAGAAGAAAAGCTTGCACATTTTTTTTTTTTTTCCTTCTAAGATTCCTGATTTCAGTAAAGTTATTAAACTATTTTAACATGGTAGTGAGACTTTGAACCATATATGAGTCTAATATAAACATTTTTAATATGTTTTCTGCTGTCCATTGAACTGAAAGTATACACATAGGAGAGAACATAATACAACATGGTCAACAGACTAAAAGTAGAAATCTCCAAACATGGTAAGAGAGACTTTGAACTATGTACGAGCCTATCAAACATTTTGAATATGTTTTCTGCAGTCCATTGAGCTAAAAGGATACACACAGCGGAGAACATAATACAGCGTATAACTTCCATTTTGTACATCCCAATACCTTATGTAAGCATCATTTCAGAAAACAAAAACAATGAATATTAAAACTATTTTTTTTCTTTTTTCTTTTTTTTTTTCTTTTTTACATTGTCTTATTTGTTTTGTTTTGAAAAGTCAAGGAATGTGTTCACACTTACTCATATGCTGCAAAAGAGAATTTGCTTTCCTTTGAGCTCTGTTGGTTCCGCATCTCGCTAGCTCCACCAAATGTTCATACACACCAAACTGAAGTGCTGCGAGGATGAAAGATGAATTGTTCAAACCAAGTTCAAGAAGTACAGATGCAGCACATTCCTTGTTCTTTGGTGTCCCACATCTTAAAATTTCAACCAGAGTTTCAATGAAAGATAGCCTTCCGATCTCATTTCTCCCTTCAGGATGTGATGCAATGAGTAGTAGAATTGAAAGGGCTTCATCAACCATTCCCAAGTTCTTATCTTGCAGTAAATACAGTAATGGTGGTATAATTCCAGCCTTAATGGCCCTGGACTTGTTGGCTTGGTTTAAAGACAAGTTAAACAATGCAGTTGCAGCATCTTTTCGACCTCTGATTGTTCCATTCCACAAAAGTTCCACCAGGGAAGGGATTCCATTCAAAGTGCCCACCAGCTCTTTGTTTTCATCAAGCATTGATAAGCTAAACAATGTAGCGGCAGAGTTCTCTCTACCTTCATCAGTTCCATTCTTCAGAATATCAATGATAGCCGGGATAGCTCCTTCCCTTGCTATGATTCTTTTGTTTGTCTCGTCGATTGACAAATTCAAAAGAGCTGTCACAGTGTGTTCTTGAATCTTGGAATCTGGATAGGAAAGGAGCTTAATCAAAGGAGGGATTCCTCCACTTTTGGCAATCAAAATTCTATTCTCTGGATTCTCTTTGGATAGCATACGAATCTGCATAACAGCTTCCATTTGCACATCAAGTTGATGAGAGGATATATTTTCAACTAAGCAAGAGATTTCCTCTATGATTTCTGCATAACAGCCATCAGAAGAACCCAAAAATGGGTCCTTCATGGGTAGTTCAAAGTGATTATTCTCACACCATTGCCGAATTAAGTTCTTGAGTGCGAAATTCGGCGCTAGTGACAAGTGCTCCAATGGTTTTCCCGTCTTTGGGCAGGTCCGGTGATTGGAAAATAGCCATTTCTGTATGCTTGCTCTTTCATAAGTCTATAAAAACAACAAGGAAAACTGTATCAATTTTATGGCGTAAACATGAGAAAAATGTTAATTACTTCTAGCTTTTATATTTGATTTTGACAGATATTTTAAGAAGAAAAAAAAAAAAATCCTGATTACTCTTTAGATGTTCCCCTATGGTAAAGTTTCAATATTGGATTGTTTTTGTCTCTTTTTGCTTTGACAGCGACAAATTTGAAAATTGATGCTCAAGAAAAAAATTATCACCAAGAAATGACAAAATGTGGCCCATCGAAGAGGACTTGCATTGTCTGTTAGGTAAACGGCATATCAAATCCAGATACATTAAATGAAAATTGTAATATAATACTGGTTTTTAAGTATACAATTAAGCACATAGTTTTCACCAAATTCCAATTTTCCAAACACTCTTGAAGCAGCTAAGCATTTGAATGTTGTCAATTTGATGACTAAGACATGAAATCATTATATCAAAATGTAAAAATGATAAAGTCTCTCTAACCCGGAAATGATACGGTATAATTTGCGTTATTTAGAAGGTTATAAACAAAAAATAAGATTACCTGTCCACTCGCCACAATAACAGGATCTGTCATGATTTCTAATGTGATTGGACAAAGGAATTCATGAGGAATTAACGAAGATTGACACCTTTGTAGAGTTTTATGTGATAAAACAGGGCCATCAAGTATAGAATCCTCATCAAAACCTGCAATTTCCTTGAATTTATCCAAGAGATCTTTGGTTTGCTGAAGGTTTTCGGCATTTTGTCCTCTCCTCTTAACAAGCTTTTGAACAGCTACTGTTTCCTCTTTCAAGTCTGCAATAGTATGTAGTTCCAATTTGCTTGCTAGCCTTTGTAGTATTGCATGGTCGGCATTCCGGTCATCATTTTTCTTAGAAAAAACAACCATCAAATCCATTGCTAGTTCTATATCCTGTGTATCGGTTCGCCTTTTTGCTCGCTTAAGTTGCTTATGCATCAGCTCAACCTGAAGCAATAAAAGTGGCATAAGCAGTTTTGTAACATAAAATCCCATATCAAAAATACAAGCTTGAACCATAATTAAGTGCATATATAGGATCAGCAAAGTACAATGGTCAAAAAACTTCTTTCATTTTCTCTCATAAAAAAAATTATTAAAAGAAGAAGAAGATAGTATCATGCTGGAAATGACTTCAACAACCATCTTTCTAAGGAAACTTTTCGAGTTATTCAACCTCCGAATTTTCGGGAAACATCGGTTGGGCTTTAAGACAGAGTCATTATTACAACTCTGCAGTCTATGTTTACAGAATTCAGAGTAACCAATCACATGGAAAGCCAGTGATTATCTTTTGATTACATATGAGTTCTACAATCATATGTCTGCAAGCAGGAAGTTTAAAATGTGAAAACCCATCTTGAGCTCATTAGACTAAACATACTTGAGAAGATGAAAAGAGTAAGAAATAAAAAACACAGAAATGGCTGAAGTCAATTTTGTCATCTTAAGCAGATCTGTTTGCAACCAAAAAGGGAAATTTTGGCCGAAGAGGAATTTCAAAGAAAACATAAAGCTCAAGATATATAAAGGACAAATGAAGAGAGAAGTGAATAAGTAATTTACTTGCTCTTTCACTTCAACGGAGATCCCAAGTTCATTGTAAGGCATTTCATCCAAAACTTGATTCAATTTGTCATAAACAGCTTGAAACCTCCCCATCACAGCTTCACTCTCCAGTGCCTGAAAAACACAGTAATTAAGCGAAAAAAAAAAAAAACCAATCGATATAAACAAAAACCCAGTTGTAAAATGTGCTCATAAAAAAGAAATAGATAGGAAAATAGAGAGCAATAATTCACTCACTGACCAAGTAAATCTTGCTTCCATAGTTACAATCCTTCAACAATTTCTTGGCAAATTGGAGTGCTTTCTTCAAACTACCAAGACCACTCAAAGCCTTAGAAGAAACTAAAGAATCAATCTCTTTTATCTCTTCCAGAAGTGGAATTAAAAGCTTCAGCCTCCTAACTAAGTTGAAGCATTCCTTCCTCTGTGTTTTTCTGAACCCAGAATACGATCCCAAACTCTCAATCAAACCCATTAACTCCCCAACCAAATCCTTCTCATCACCATCACCACCCTTCTTTGAGCTGACCATATTTCCTGTTTCCTCTCCTTCCATCGCTATCTGTCTCTCCATTTTTTCACATTTACTAGCTAGTGATGAACCATACCCAGAAAGAAATACTTAAAAATAATAATGATAATGATAAAGGTATAATTTCTAAAAAATCTTCAGTTTTTTTCCAGGACAAATAATGATTTTCCCAAGAAAGTGTAAAAAAAATAAATAAATAAAAACTTACATTGACCATGATACTAAAATCCAAGTGCCAATACTGGTTTGTGGAGGAAATTACGCGTCTTTTTGCTCCTCCCTTTGTTAAAAATATTTTCTTTAGGGGGTGAAGTATTTGGCGGGTTTTGTTGTTACTGAGAGAAGACAAGTGTTTTTGAAAAACAGTTCCATGTTTTTCACTACTACTACAACAAAAGTCGGTTCACGCGGTGTACAATCTGACGCGTCTTCACGTGTGACTTTCTAAATTGGTAATAGTGGTTTTGGGTCCCCATTTTGTTTAATTTTTGAGAGATTGGACCCACCACACCCACTGAATTTTCTCCTCCAATAGTGAACATGATTTTTATGTTGGAAATTTGTGGATTTTGGTTCTTTCTTGGTCATCACGCTCCAAACGAGTCCCTGATTATGTGGCAGTCTAATCCACTTTATAATTTTTGTATGACTTTTTTTCTTTTTTTTAACTTTTTGGAGTATGGGACTCGTACATGCATGATTGGCCATTGTTAATGCTAGACTAGTTTGTTTATTCCACCATTTGCCCATTTGTGGCATATTGCATATTATTTTGCATTCAAAAAGAATAAATAAATTAGCTAATTATTCTTTAGTCATTAGTTTTGTTTTTTTTGGACATAATATTTATAGTTATTTTTTAATGGATTTTTTTTTTTTTAACATTCTTTGCTATTTTTCATTTACAAACATAGTTGCACCTTAGCGATTAATTAAAAAAATGTTTAATATTATAAGATCAAAGATTGGGTCATTATTATTATATCATTCCAATAGTTATAGATTCGATTTTTCTTGATTTCACTATACATTGATTTATTTACAAAATTTTAGATAAAAAGTAATGCAGCAGCATGTTATTTGTTAAATAAGTAATGACGTCCGGAAGGTAGTTAAGATTAAAAACAAACCGAAAAATATATATTATATTATTTGATACTTTAGATTAATAAAGGAATTGGGTGCCTCTAGATACCACCTAATTAGTTAAAAATAAATAACTTACCATTAGATTGGAAATTTGCAGTCATTAGCGCCAAAAGAAAAAAAAAAAAAAAGTGATAAAATAACTTATTATTTCAATTCCAAATAAAGAACAATACAATTAATATTAAGCAAATTATATTAGATTGTAAGGCACTAAATCTTAACCTAACGGGTCAATGGGGGCTTGTGCTCAAAGTCGGCCAATAGCTGGTTCTACTTTCTCGTCAACATTGGGCTCTATACCTGCATATTGTGCCACTGCTTAGTTGTAATGGGTTGGACTGAATCTTTATTTACAAAATTTTAGATAAAATGTAATACAGCAGCACATTATTTGTTAAATTAACAATTACGTCCGGAATGTAGTTAAGATTCAAAGCAAACCAAAAAAAATATTTATTATATTATTTAATTACCACCTAATAAGGTAAAAATAAATATCTTACCGTTAGATTGGAAATTTACAGTCATTAGCCCAACCCAAAAAAAAAAAAAAGTGATAGAATGACTTATTATTTCAATTCCAAATAAAGAACCATGCAATTAATATTAAGAAAATTATATTTGATTGCAAGGCATTAAATCCTAACCTAACTAGTCAATAAGGCTTGTTTTCAAAGTCAACCAATCGTTGTTTCTACTTTCTCGCCGACATTGGACTCCATATCTGCAAATTGTGCCATTGCTTAGTTGTAATGGGTTGGACTGAATTTATCCTTGGTGTTGGTGTTGGTGGTCGTCAGAGGCCCATTCCAAAAGTCCTACCGGAGACAACACTCAAAATTCTAGTTGGTCTTTCTTATTGTGATTTTCAGTCTTTAAGGGCCCACCCCACCGCTCAATTGGAAATATTTCATAGGGAGAAAATAAGAACGTCAATTCGCGCCGTATATCCCGAAAAACATAACACACCATCCTTAATAGAGCGGTTTTTTTTCGAAAAATTGAGACCGCAGGACGAGTATGGATTAAAATCTTAAGAGAAATATGATGAAAAATACCATCTTCTTCTTTTTTTTTTTTTTTTTTTTTCAAAACACATAAATTTTGTCCGCTATAATTTACTCATTATGGTGAATTATTTATTATATCCTTAATTAAAACCCTAAAACCCTTTAATTTTACATAATTTCTTATTAGTATTTGAAATGGTTTCCTTATTTTATTTAAGAATGATCCTTTGTGTTTTTGTGAATGGATATAATTATGATTGTAAAGTTATAGATTTTTTGTAACATTGTCCCTTGTTGAGAAAAATATACTTTTCACTTTAAGAAATATGTACAACTTCATTTGCATATGATCAAAAATACCAACACTAGCATATTAGTGAATTTTAAAAATAGCGCTAAATAATAGTTTCAAATATATATTTTTAACAAATTAAATATGTTTTATTCATAATTATTTGAACGTCTTGGAAATATTTACTTTTTTCATAGAAATTCATGATAATAGAATTGGAAGGTAATTTATACTTTGAAATATTTTTAAAATACAGAAAAATTTAAATATAAACATATATATACATATATATATATATATATATGTATTATTTCAAATGTCAATTAGATATGATTTGGCATAGCTTTTGTTTGTGTTTTTACTTCTACTTAAAATGTTAATTACACTTTCATAATTAATTTTTGAGCTTTAAAAACTATTTCTCCCTTCTCAAAAGTGATGCTAAGTAAGGCATTCACTTAGTGGTGAACCTAAAAAAATTTTGAAAGGAGGTCACCATTACATAATTAAATATTGATTATTTTATAATCCGTTATTTGAAGAACCAGCAAAATAGGCAATAATCAATCATATCTCTTAATTACTTTTGAATAATATGTCTTAGATAAATAAAATAAATTTTTTTAAATAATTTTTAATTAATATTGAAAATTATAGATACTCATTTACTTTATCTTTATTTAAAATCATTTTATACAGAAAAGATATTTTACAAGAAAAACAATTAAATCAGTAATTACTAATAATTTTTTAATTTTTTTTCTAGTAAAGTAATTATGAATTGACAATTGTTATCAATTATCAATTGATAATTATTAATAATTATCAATTAAATATTTTTAAATGAAAAAAATAAGTTAATAATTGACTATTAATAATAATTATCAATTAATATGTCAAAAGGCATGGTCCAAGAAACCTTAAAAATAATTAATCATATCTCTAAATTTTTTTTTTTGGATAATATATCTTTCATAAATATGTAAATTTACAAAAATAATTTTTAATTAATAGTAAAAATAATAGAAACTAAATTAATTTTATTTAAACCATTTTTTATGAAAAGAAAAAAAAAAATATATATATATATATATATATGTACTCTTACATGAGAAAACAAGTAAATTAATAATTATCAACTACTTTTTAATTATTAATACTTATCAATTATCAATTTATAATTGATCATAATTAAAACAATTGTAAAAATTAAAAAATATTTTTTGTTATTAATAATTATTAATTTAGTTATTTTTTCAAGTAAAATTATTTAATTTAATTGATAATTATTAATATTAATAATTATCAATTAATAATTAATTTTTTTAATTTTTATTAATTAATCATTTATTTGTTTTTTCATGTAAAATATATTTTCTGTATAAAATGGTTTTAAATAAAATTAAATGAGTTCCACAATTTTTACTATTAATTGAAAAATATTTTATTTATTAAAGATATATTATTTCAAAAATAATAAAGAGATATGATTAATTAGTTTTGAGGATTTTTTTGCACTTATGACTCCTAAACCTTCAGGCAATTTAGTATTTTAACATTTATATCCTCTGAATTTATAGACATTTTTTATTTTACTTCTCATCTAACGAAACATGTGCATTTCATGTCATACTTAAGCTTAGATATGGACAAAATCAAGCCCATAAGGCATTGCTGCAAAAAAAACTACAAGTTTAAAGGGTATATGTGTTAAACGTGAAATATAAGATGCAATTTGTAAATCCGTCAAAAGTTTAAAGTACAATGTTACAAATATTATATTATTCAAAAATTACATTTTATAATTTTAATTATAAATCTAAAATGTGCTAAAAAGGATAAATTAGTAAAGTTGGTAAGGAAAATTGAAAAAATAAATAAATAAAAATTTAAACATGCCCTTTAGTCCTAAGTGGTTAAATATGCTTCTAAGACCTGAAGCAGTTTTTAAAAATTGTTCAAATATTGTTAAAAGCAACTTTTAAACCTTCAAAATAAGAACTGATTTTTAAAAAGTTATGCCAAACATGATATAAGGCAGAAACAGTTTAATTTTATCAAAATCAATTATTTAATGTACCTATATACATATATATATATATATATATATATATATATATATATTTTTTTTTTTTAATTTTCCTAAAAAATATAAATTTTTAAATTTATTAATTTTCATATTGCTTGTTTATTTTGTATTCTCTTAAAAATTGGACAATTCAATTTGACAATTACTCAATTTACATTTTCATTTGTAATAAAATATTTTTTAAATGTTGGAAAAGAATTGTTTAAAAAACAAAATCTTACCATATCAGCAACCATTTTGATCATTTAAAACGAATTTGGTTACAAAATATATAAACTATATATTTTAAGATTTAGATCTTTTTAAAAAAATATTTCAAATGATAAAAAAAAGTTTTCCAGTTTTGTCTTCAAAATTTAATATGACAAATATAAATGTTTAAGATAAAATAAATAATTAGTAGTAAATTTGGCCTAATTGACATAGTAAAAGCAAAAGTAGTAACATGTACTCAATTTAAAAATAGTACTCAACTCATTTTTTAAATTTGGTTTTATATAAAAATGAAAACTTTTTTAGATTTTTATTAGTAATTAAGATTTTGAAGTTTTTGAGAAAGAATTGTTCCCCCCCCCCCCCCAAAAAAACAAAAAAAAAAAAAACATTTTCTTACTATTTTAATTATTGACACATATGATTAAAAACATTTTAATAATTTAGAATAAGTTTTTTACAATATACAAATTAAGTATGTAAAAAGAAGCTTTGGGAAATGAAATTTAATTCTAAGAAAAAAAATATTGAAAAATACTTTATTCATTTTAATATTTTTGTCTTTTTAAGATTTTAATGTGGTAACATTATCCATAAATTAAGTAACATGGTCCATAAAATATGTAATTTTATTCATAAAGTATAATATTCCATAAAGGGGTAATACTGTTTACAAATTAATATTTCATAAAGTAATAATATTTATCCATAAAAGTGGTAACATATTTGTAAAATAGTAACATTATCCACAAATTTTTTAACAGTCCTTAAAATAGTAATTTTGTCTATAAAATTGGTAATATGTTTATAAAATTGTAACATTATCTATAAAATGAGTAACACTCCATAAAATGGTAACATGTTTATGAGATAATAATATTATCCTTAAAATAAATAACGCTTCATAAAGTGGTAATATGTTAGTGGTGTTATTGTCTATAAAATATGTAACAGTTTTAAAAGTGGTAACTTTGTCCATAATAGTGTTAATATGTCTCTAAAATTGTAACATTAATCATAAAATGGATCCGTTTCATAAAATGGTAACATGTCCAAAATTATGTAACATGTTCGTAAAGTAGTAACATTATTTATAAAAGATGTAACGCTCCATAAAATGGTAATATATCCACAAAGTGGTAACAATGCCCATAAAATGGTCCAAATGGCGATCACATATCTAAAATTTCATAATATATCTATAAAATGTAACATTATCTATAAAATAAGTAACCATCTTAATAGTGGTAACATATAAAAAATAATATAACATACCCATAAAAATGATAATATTGCCCATAAAATGTGTAAAAGTCCGTAAAGTAATAACATTATACATAAATGGATAACTATCAATATAGTGGCATTATTGCCTATATGGTGGTAACATATCAATAAGTTGATAACATTGTCTATAAAATAGTAACATTCCTAAATATTTATATATATATATATATATATATTCAATTCGAATATTTTATTTATTTTTATTACAAAGTTTTCTACTAATTAATTTCATTTAAACAACAATTGGGCATTATCTTAAGATTTTTAATACTTCATCAGAATTTATGGAATGAAAAACGCATTTCTTTTTTTTTTTTTTTTTCTCTGTCCATTGAAAATTTTTTCCTGCCCATTTTGTTTTCTCCATTCATGAACATGAGTTTCTAAAATTTTTACTATTAATTAATAATTAGTTTTAAAATTTAGTTTAATTATTAAAAACATATTATTCAAAAAATAATTGAGAGATATGATTAATTATTTTTTAAGGGTTTTTTTTTTTTAATACATCTATGTCAACTAAACATTCACGCAATTTCATAATTTTTCGCATTGGCACTATACTCTCTAAACTTATAGACATTTTCAGTTTTACTCCTAAACTAACAGAGCACATGCATTTCACATAACACTTAACGTTCTAATATGTATGAGAGCCAAGCTTGGAGAGCATTACTACAAAAAATCTATAAGCTCAAGAGGCATAGATACTAGATATAAAGTATAAGATGCAATTTACAAATGCGCAAAAAGTTTAGGAGGGCAATAATACCAAAAACCCTTAAATAAATATTATATTGTTCAAAAATAATATTTATAATTTTAATTATAAATTTAAAATGTGCCAAAACAGTTCAATTAGTAAAATTGGAAACAAACATTTTAAAAAATAAAAAAGAAAAGAAAAAAGGTTTTAGACGTGCCCCCTGAGTTCTAAGTGGGTCCATCACTGCCTCATCTAGCTTTAATTAAAAATGTTTTTCAGGCTGAAGCATTTCCCTAAAATTGTTCAAACACTATTAAGAACAACTTTTAAACTTTAAAAGCTAGAATCAACTTATTGGGAGCTATGTCAAACAGAGCAAAAGGCAAAAGTAATTTCTTTGTACTACATTCATTTATTTATTGTAAAAGTATATATTTTTTATAACTTACCTAAAAGCACATATAAATTTTTAAATTTATTAATTTTCATATTGCTTGCTTATTTTATATTCTTAAAAATTTGACAATAGTACTCAATTACTCAATTTAATTTTTAAATGTGATTTTGTATAAAAAATGAAAACTTGGCAATATTCTGTTAAAATTTTGACAATTACTCAATTTAGATTTTTGTTAGTTATAAATATTTTTTTAAAATTTTGAAAAAGAATTGTTTTAAAAAAAATCTTACTTTTTTTAATTATTGGCATATATGATTGAAAACATTTTAATAATTTAAAACAAATTTTGTTACAATATATAAACTATTCATTTTAAGATTTTAGTCAAACATTAGCATTACATTAAATATGTAAAAAGAAACTTCACTGATATTACATTTGATTTTAAGAAAAAAAATATTTACATATATTTTAGTATTTTTGTCTTTTCAAAAAAAATTTTGAGAGATAAGTAATTTTCCATTCTTGTCTCCATGATTTAATATGAAAAATATAAATTTTGAAGATAAAATAAATAATAGTAAATTTGGTCTAATTAACATAGTAGAAGCAAAAGTGGTAACATGTACTTAATTTAAAAATAATACTCAATTCAATTTTTACGTTTTGTTTTATATAAAAATGAAAACTTTTTTAAATTTTTATTGGTAATAAAGATTTTCAAAATTTTGAGAAAAAGTTGTTTAAAAAAACATTTTCTTACTTTTTTAATTAGTGGAACATATGATTAAAAATATTTTAATAATTTAAAACAAAATAAATATTTTTGCAATAAGTAAATGAACTATGTAAAAAGAAAATCTTGCCAAATGACATTTAATTTTAAGAAAAACTATTGAAAAATACTTTATTCACTTTAATATTTTTGTCTTTTTAAAATTTTAAATGGTAACATCATCCATAAATTAGGTAACATGGTCTACAAGGTGTATAACTGTATTGTGAAATTAAGGTGTTTCTTAAGTTTATAAAAAATTGTTACTTTATTTTAATTATTTATGTTTCATACAAAAAATAATAATACTAATTAGTTATGTATGAATAAATATAAAGTTTATTATTATTTTGGATTGGTCTAAATGTTAAAAATATGTGAAATAATTTATTAGGTTCTTCAACCAAAAAAAAAAAAAAAAAAAAAAGAGAAAAAAAAAGGTAAGAAAAGGAAAATGTAAAATAAAAGTTTCGTACTTAAATGACGGAATGGCAATATTGCAATAAATCTAAAAGAGAAGGTCAAATTCTTGATTGAGTTGTGCATTGATTTTGTAAAAAATTGAAAGACACATGTCAGCTGTTGAAGTGAGCGAGTGTAGTAGCATGTGTGCAAGGTGAGTGTTGCCTTTAATCCTAACAAATTTTAAATGAACAGTTTGAATAAACGAGGAATTATTGCATTGGATATTGATCTAGATGTCATAATATGAGTACAACATCATACATATATATTCCTAGTCAATATTCAATATATAATCCTTAAATATAATCAAATTTTGGCTCTATTAATATTCATTTGCATGTTAGCATGTTCCATTTGTCAAAATATGTATTAAACCTGACAATGAAAAATAAGTTGTTTCAGCTTTTAAGCTTATATGTTTTGAGTTGTGTAAGATGGATTAAAAAAAAAATAAAAAAATAAAAAAATAAATCCTGTAAAGTGATGAAATAAATTTATTACCAGTTCTTTTTCTTATCCATCTTACACAATCCAAAAACATAAAAGCCTCAAAAATTAAATGACTCATTTTTCTCAATCACGCTTGATACATATCTTCACAAATGGAACATGCAAATGAATATTAAGAGAGCCAAAATTTGATTATGTTTAAGGACTATATATTGAATATTGAATAGGAATATATATGTTTGATGATGTGCATATTATGAAAGACTTATTCCAATCAGATCAATATCCAATGCAATAGTTCAGGAGTATATATTGAATATTGACTAGGAATATATATGTTTGATGATGTGCTTGTATTATGACATACTTGTTCCAGCCAGATCAATATCCAATGTAATAGTTCAGGATTATATATTATATAGAGACTAAGAATATACATGTTTGATGATGTGCTTGTATTATGACATATTTGTTCTAACCAGATCAATATCCAATGCAATAGTTCCTAGGTTATTTACACTATTCATTTAAATTTGTTGGGATTAAAAGATTGCAAAGTTGTCTTTCTCTGAAAATTTGGTTGATCTTGCTTCATCCAGCTATGAAAACCTAATGTTAATGGAGATTGCACAAGATTTACAAGCTTATATTTATCTAGGGCAGAAGAGGTCTAAGTGATTGTTTCATACTGTTCAAATATGTTCATAACCAAAGTAATAATAATAAGGGTTAATTGCTGATTAATACCTTAAAATTTTAGGATTGCACGAATTGAAATTTGAAATTTGAAATTGCACGAATTGAATATTAAATTTCAAATTTATTGCAAATTGGCTAATGAGATTAATTTTGTTGTTAGATGACACCAACATGTTGACATCATATGGACATCATAAATCATTTTTCAATAAAAATAAAAATTTGAAAAAATAATTTATTTAGTTTTCCCTTTTATACTCATGGTTTTTTTTATTTGAAAAATCATATTCACTCCTATTTTATTTAAATTAAAATTACAAAGAAATTAAATGTTTTTAACCTAAAATTAGACCAAATATAAAAATAAAAACAAAATTGGAATTTTTGGTCTAATAAAAATATTTTTATTAGACCAAAAAATTTTAAAAATAATTAGATTAGACCAAAAAATTAATAATAATTTTTTTGCCCAAATCATAAAAAATTAAAAATTAGACCAAAATAAAAAAATCAAAATTTAACATAAATAAAATTAAAATTTTTTCTGATATAAATTTTTTTAATAAACCAAACATTAAATAAAATAATTTTATCAGACAAAAAATTAACAATATTTTTTTACACTTTAACCATAAAAAAATTAGACCAAAATTACAAAAATAAAAATTAGACAAAAACAAAATTTGAATTTTTGCTCTAGTAAATATATTTTTATTAGATCGAAAATTAAATAAAATAATTTAACTAGACCAAAAATTTATAATAATATTTTAAGATCCTATCATAAAAATATAATAATTAGACCAAAATTAAAAATAAATTTTAATTAATATGCTTTTTCTTATTTTGGTCTAATAAAAATAACAAAAATAAATTTATTATTATTGATTTTATTTTTATTTGGTCTAAATGTTTGTTTTTATTATTTTAGATCCTTATCCCTTTAAATAAAAGTGGTTCATTCTATTTTTAATCTTTTTATGGTTGTCCATTCCTTGTAAAATCAAGTGATTCACAATTGAATGCTGATAGATCTATCGTCTTTTTGTTTTTAGACCAAAATTAGAAAAAGATAAAAGTAAAATTAAAATTTATTTTTTTATTTTTTGTCTAATTTTTATCTAATTTTTATTTTAGACTAATTGTAAAAAGGAGCCGGTTCTTATTTAATTAATTAGGAAGATTTATATTATTTTAAGATATTTACTTATTTAGTTTGTTTTCTAATAAATAGGACCAATTCATTGACTGATTCTTTAGAATTTGATTCTCCTGATTTATAGGGATTACTTTTCGAGTTTTGTGGACTTGAATGCCAGCTACATCTATATTAAATAGGCCTGTAATTCTTTTTGAGAGTGCAATTAGAATTTCTTCGCTCTCATTTCAAATATCCACATGGTATCAGAGCCTAGTTTGGAACCCTAATTTCTTTGTTACCAGTTTCTCACCACCATGACTAAATACGAAATGAACTCACAGTCCTCTTCCTCCAGCCAACATTCAAGAAAATTTGTCATTTATTATCACCAATCAGACTTAATGGCCATAATTTTCTTCAATGGTCATAATTCGTTCACACGTATGACTACGGCAAAGGGAAGGATGAATATCTCACAGGCGAGGTTTCTATTCTAGAAAACTCAGATCCTAAGTATCGGACCTAGAAAACGGAAAACCACATGGTTATGTCGTGGTTAATCAATTCTATGACCACCGAAGTAGGAGAAAATTTTTTGCTTTACAAAATAGATAGCATGTGAAACCTACTCCAGTTCAGAAAATACTTCAGAGTTGTTTGAGATTGAAACCAGATTTCATGACCTATGACAAGGGGATTTAAATGTCACCCAATATTTTAATATCCTTA
Source organism: Ziziphus jujuba (assembly GCF_031755915.1). Lineage (NCBI taxonomy): Eukaryota > Viridiplantae > Streptophyta > Magnoliopsida > Rosales > Rhamnaceae > Ziziphus > Ziziphus jujuba. The sequence continues at coordinate 20,203,568 of NC_083387.1, forward strand.
CACGATGCTGGTAGCATCTTGATATGTTTGAGATATATTCCTGGAAATGCCCTCATGAAGCTGCTTTGTACAGGAAAATTATTGAACAAAAGAGAACGTTCAAGTTTTTTTCTCAGTCTCAACAAAGACCTAGACGAGGTACGGGGGAGAGTCATGAGAATTAAAACCCTGCCTACGCTTTGAGAAACGTTTTCAGAAGTTCAATGGGAGGAGAGCCAAAGGAAACTAATGATGATAGGTGATTCCAGCATTGCTCTAACCGTGGGAGGCTCGACCTTATACACGCATAATTCTTCTCAAGATGACATATTGAAAAAGCGGAGGCCGTGGTGCGAACATTACAGGAGACCCGGACATACTAAGGAAACGTGGTGGGAAATACATGGAAAACCAGCAGATTAGAAGCTTAATCATGTACAAAATGATCATGAGAGTCGCGCCCATGCTGCTACAACATTGGATGATACCAATGCTGCCAAAACCAGTCCCTTTACCAAGGAACAATTTGATGCATTACAGAAGATATTTGGTCAGATTTCTAATTGCTCTCAATTGACTCCAATGACTTCACAACAGCATACTAGTATGTTAGCACATCTCCTCTGCTTTCACTACAAAAGTCACAAAGTTAAAGCCTTAGATAGCCGATTCGGGAGCCTTCGATCACATGACAGGTGATATTTGTATTTTTCAACACTATAAGCTGACTCATTGTGTTTCTACAATAAGGATAGCAGACAGTTCACTCTCAAAACTGGTTGAAATAGGAACAATACAATTAAAAAAATATTTGCTTCTCTCTTCTATTCTTTATATGTCGAACTTAGATTGTAATTTGATTTCCATAAGCAAACTTACTCGTGATTTGAATTGTGTGACTAAATTCTATCCAAATTTGTGTGAATTTGAGGCAATGGATTCAAGGAAGGTGAGTGGCAGTGCTGAGCTGTGGTGTGGACTCTATTTGCTCAACGAAAGTACTTCACTTTATCAAAAAGTTCCTTTCACAAGTTGTGTCTTTCAATCTATTTTCAATTCTGTGTCAATTTCAGATGAAAATAAAGTTATGCTATAGCATTTTCATTTTGGTCATTGAAACTTTGTGTATCTTGAAAAGATGTTCCCTCAGTTGTTTCGTAATAACAGTTCCAATTTTTATCATTGTGAAATCTGCCAACTTACTAAGTACACTAGACATGTCTAACCAATCATCCAATATACACCCTCATATCCATTTTCTATGATCTATAGTGACATTTGGAGACCTTCAAAAGTTAAAAAGATAAATGGAATTGTTGGTTTGTGACTTTCATTGATGACTACACTAGAATCACAATTGTTCAATTTTTTCACTCGATGATTAATGCCTAATTCAAAAGCAAAATTTTGGTCCTAAAAACTGACAATGCCTGGGAGTACTTCAATTTTTTTCTTAGCTCGTATCTCTTGGAACAACGCATTATACACTTGAGCTCATGTGTAGATACCTCTCAACAAAACAGAGTGGCAGAGAGGAAAAATAGACACCTACTTGAAGTAGCTCAATCAATCATGTTCTCCTACAATGTTCCTAAATATTTTTGGAGGGAAGCTATCTTAACAGTCACCTATCTCATTAACAGAATGCCAAGCTGAGTTCTAAAATTTCAAAATCCCCATTAGGTTCTTATACAATCCTTTCCTTCTTTAAATCATTCACCTCAGATCTGTCACTTAAAGTTTTTGGGTGTTCAGCTTTTGTCCACATTCATCGTCAGAACCGAACCAAACTTCACCTAAAATCCCTCAAGTGTATCTTTTTAGGTTATTCATTCAATTAAAAATGATATAAATGCTACCCACCTCTTACTAGAAAAATATATATTTTCATGGATATCATATTCTTCGACCATCAGTCCTACTTTCCCAAAGCTGAAATTCAGGGGGAGCATTTGAGGGAGTATAAGTTTTAGGACATTTTGCAAGACAGTCACTCTCAATTTTCTCACTCTCGCCATCCTAAAAAATCACTAATAATCCCATTCTCATCCTCATCAAAACAATCTGAGTCTTTCGCGAATCTGGCTGAACCTCAAAACACTCACATAGCCCTACTTGAATCTGTCGAACTTACCCAAATAGATCAGTTTGAACCTATTCCACAGCTATCGGAGACCAACAATGAACAGGAACTTCCAGTTTATGCTAGAAAGAGGAAGAAACCCATTGAGCATATGGAGCACACTACACAAATCAGGCAAGGTCAAGAACTAGAACTAGTTCCTCTTGCTTCAAAAATTTGCATAGGTATAGATCCATCAAATCATGAGTTCACTGGTCCTATTGTTGATAATTCTGACTTATCTATCGCTTTAAGGAAATGTGTTCGATCATGCACAAAACACCTCATTGGAAACTATGTTACTTATGAAAGCCACTACCTCCTCATAATGCATTTGTTTCCGCTCATGATAATACACAGGTTCCAAACTCTATTCAGAAAGATCTAAGAATTCTAGCATAAAAACAAGCAGTGGAAAAAGAACTCAAGGCATTAGAAAGCAATAGTATTTGGACACTTTCAAAACTTCCTCATGGGAAGAAACTAGTGGGGTGCGAGTGGATATTTATAGTTAAGTACAAGGTAGATGGAAGCATTGAAAGATACAAAGCCTGTTAGGTAGCTAAGGGCTTCACGCAATCTTACGGTATTGATTATCAGGAGACGTTTGCACCTGTTGCCAAGCTTAATATAGTTTGAGTTCTACTTTCCTTTGCAGTGAATCAAGATTGGCCACTATACAAACTTGATGTCAAGAATGCTTTCCTAAATGGTAATCTAGAAGACGAGGTATACATAGAAGTACCTTCGGGATTAGAGAATTCTCCCAACAATCGAATGATATGTAAACTCAAGAAAGCACTGTATGGTTTAAAGCAGTCACCTTGTGCTTGGTTTGACTGGTTTGCCAAAGCAATTGTCTCACAAGGATATAAACAGTGTCAAGCTGATCATACACTGTTTATAAAATTCTCATATGAGAAGAAGATTGTTATCCTAATTGTGTACGTTGATGATATTATCCTAACTAGAGACTATGAAGAGAAGATTATTAAGTTGAAGAAGCTGCTAGCTACCAAGTTTGAAATTAAAGATCTCGGCCCCCTCAAATACTTTTTAGGGATGGAGATTGATCGATCCAAGAAAGGAAGGAATTGTTATCTCTCAAAGGAAGTACATCTAGATTTACTCAATGAAACAGGCATGCTTGGATGTAAACCGATCGATACCCCTATGGATCCCAATAAGAAGATGAAGACAAGGGAATAAAGTACTCCAGTGGACAAAATGAGATATCAAAGACTAGGGGGAAAATTGATATACCTCTCACACACGAGACTAGACATTGCATTTTCAATTAGTGTGGTAAGTCAGTGCATGAACAATCCAATAGAAGATCATCTACAAGCTGTGTATCAGATTTTGACATACCTGAAGATGACACTAGGGCATGGAATTGTTGTTCAAAAAATGTGAAAACCAAGAGATAGAGATCTACACAGATGCAAGCTGGGTTGGAAAGTTGACTGATAGAAGATTTACAACTAGCTACGGTTCATATGTGTGGGGGAATCTAGTGACATGGAGAAGCAAGAAACAATCAGTGGTTTCTAGAAGCAGTGTCGAGTTAGAATATTGTGCACTTGCTTTAGGCATCTGTGAAGGAATGTGGCTTCAAAGATTGCTTAGCGAACTTGGAGCCATCATAGAAAACACCACAAGAATGCTATCAGACGGCCAAGTTGTATCATTATTGCCAAAAATCCAATTCATCATGGCAGGACAAAACATATTGAGATAGATAGACATTTTATCTCTGAGAAGGTCAACAATGGGATAGTTCAATTGACCTACATTTCTACAAGACTGCAGATAGCTGATATCCTCATCAAAAGTCTTTCAAGGACCAGTTTTGAAGAATTCAACTCCAAGCTAGGATTGTATAACATATACAACCTAGCTTGAGGGGGAGTGTAGAAAGGAGCCGGTTCTTATTTAATTAATGAGGAAGATTTATATTATTTTAGGATATTTATTTATTTAGTTTGTTTACTAATAAATAGGATTAGTCCATTGATTGATTTATTCGAATTTGATTTTTCTGATTTACAGGGATGACTTTTCTAATTTTGTGGATTGGAATGCAAGCTATATCTATGTTAAATAGGCCTGTAATTCTTTTTCATTATAATTTTGTCTCTCTCTCATTTCAAAAATCTACACTAATATTTTTATGGTTTGGGCATAAAAAAATTGTTATTAATTTTTGGTCGATTAAAATTATTTAATTTAATTTTTGGTCTAATAAAAATATTTTTATTTCTGTAAATTTTTTTTTTTGGTGCTTTCTACTTTGAAGAATGAATGAGACAATGACCATGAAATACATGCTAATCTATGCAATTTTATTTTATTAAATGTTCAAATAAAAAGTTTGTCTTTTTTATTACAAAGAGTAAAGTTACTCTCCATTTTAATATATACATACATATATTTGTGTTTTTGTGAAATACCCATTTGAATACTAAAATATAGCACCATACAATTTTTAATAAATAAGTTTTTCTTTAATTTTACAACACTACCACAAATATATGAGAGTATAATTTATTCATAAGTAACACAGTTAAAAAAAAAAAAAAAGAGTAAAGAATTGTAATTGAATTTACTCAAAGGTAAAAGACACTATTTATTCTAAATATGCTCTCTATTTTAAAGCATTCAATTGTCCACACTTGTTTTATTTATAACTATATTGTCTAATTGAGTCAAAAAATCTATGATAAATTTATTCATTTATTTGTTGATGGAAAAGATAAATTTGTTTTGAACTTTTTCATTTTAATATTCTAAAATTCTATAAAAATAAAAATTAATTTTTTGGGTTCGTTAAAATTTAGGATTGATACCTTTCAATCAGAAAATTTTAAAAGCAAAATTAACAATTTACCAAATTGGTTCTAAAAATCCTATTTCACCAAGCGATTCTAACTTCTAAGGAATTTGTTACATTAATATTTTTAGAAAAGTGAAATCTATTATTATTAACATTATTTTTGTCTACATTTTTTAACAAAAATAATAACTGCCACGTGCTGACGAATAAGAATTATGACATACACCAACTATATTATATAATTTCTTCTTGATCTCTAGTACAGTATATCATTGAAGTCCAAAATGCCCAAAAAAAAAAAAAAAAAAATGAAAAAACAAAAAAATGTAAAAAGACAAAACTAGGGTGCGAAATGGCACGTGTTCCCTCTCTGGTATCATGTGCGGAGTTTCAGATTGCCCATTGAACACCATTTCTTTTTTTTTCTTCTTTTAGGGTTTTTAATTAAATTGGAAGGAAAGCTCTCTATTTTGTCTTTCTCTGCGTCTAGCCCATTTTGACTTATTCTCTGCAACTAGATTTTCACTAAAATTTCTTTCCCAAATTTTTCCCTTGAGATTCATCAATTGGATTCTGTAGCTGTGAAGATCATCAGCTCCATTGTTCTTTGGAATTTTTCTACTTATATTCACTTTTGTAATTTTTCTTTTTGTTTGACATGGAAATTTGATTATTTTTTTGCTTAATAATACTTTAGCTACTTTTGGGTTACTGGAGCTCAGGTTTTTGTTATTTGCTAATAATATATACCCGCCATGTAAACTCAAATTTAAATATTTAATTTATTTTTAATTTTTAAAATTTTTTTTTGTGTTGAGGTTTACCAGCGCTAATCAACCAAATTAATTTCACTTCACTTGGCTAATGCCGAAACGACGCCGTTGTAACAAATAGCTCAAATGAAAGGTTGTAGTGCTCCACGAGGATTTTGAGTCGATCGCTCTCACAGGTTCTAAGAAATGGAGAACACGGCGATCCTGAGAGAGTGGTTCGAGCGAGTTGACTCGGAGAAAATCGGAAGCATCACGGCCTCTCAGCTCAAGGTTCTTCTTCTTCTTCTTCTTCTTCTTCTTCCTCTTCAAATCGGTGCTAAATTCAATTTTTCACGATATATGATGCCCTCTGCTTAACGTTGTAACGACGTTTAATGCTCAGAGCGCTCTCTCCGTTGGAAACCTCGAATTTCCTCTCTCAATTGTTCAGCAAATGATCAGGTCCGTATTCTATCTTTCTCTCTCTCTTCCTCTGTGTTTTTTAATTTTTTGTAATATATATATATATATATATATATATGTTTATGATGCTAAGATTTTTTAGTGTTTGACAAATTTTGGGGTTTTGTGCAGAGTGTATGATTTTGATAGGAATGGAACTATGAGTTTTGAAGGTTAGAAGATTATATTAGTGCTTCTTCTTTCATATATATATATATATATTTTTTTTTTTTTCAGTGCCGTTGATTACCACACCCGTATATACTTTTCTAAATGTTCTTTGCCCTTATGGTTTCGTTGCATAATTTTACATTGGAAATGCTCGTTTCCATGTAATTTTATTTTCCATCAGAGTTCGTTGCTCTCAACAAGTTCCTTCTCAAGGTTAGTACTTTCAATTCTGTTTTACTGTTAATCCCTTTGAATTTGCTAAATTTGCTTTATGTATACATAATCCAAAGGAGTTGGGATCGAATACTTACGTTTTTGGAAGTCCCAAAAACAAGTTGAGCAACCTAGTTGAATTAGTGTACGGTCGTGGATGACCCACAATTCTGATAAAAATGCTATATTGCTTTAGTTATCTCTGTGTTTGCTTGGTATTTTCACTTACTCCTTATGTTAGAGAGAAAGGTTTTTAGGTCTAGGAAGTTAACTTCCTATTAAACACCTGCCCATCTCGGGAGTTGTAAACCAACAATATAGAATGTGCCATATACCATATTCACCAAACTTATAGCATGTCATTTAAAAGGAAAAGTAACCAAAATCCCCTCTATTTAACAAGTTTTGCAGATATGGCTTTCCTGAAATATTATTTTTGTTAAATGGTCTTCCTTTCTATACATTTTTTTGTCTTTGAAACTTTCACATTTCGATATATCTACAATCAATTGAACAATAATTAAACTTTTATCCATTTTTGCTCATTCAATTTACATGTGAAGATTCTCCAAAATAGATAAATAAATAATTTGCATGTACAAGTTGTAGAGAGATGAATGTAATTTTTCTTTAATGTAAGTTTTTCTATTAGAGTACATAAAGTATATGAAGACCACCTCCCAGAGCTTGAGCTTTTAGGAAAATTTGTGCATTAATATGGTATTAGAGCTGCAGGTCATGGTGCTTTAACATTTTCAATGGTACTGCATGATAGACAATTCGATCACACAATATGTTCAGTTGCCTTTTATAAAATGATGAATATAATTACTATGTTGCTCCTTTACCTACTGGTCACAATTAAGTTTGCAATCCATTATTTCCTTGAGATGTCTTTTCTTAAAATTGAGGAAAGATATGTATGCCGAATATCTTAAGGACTTGACTTTTATTTTTGTTTCAGGTTCAACAAGCCTTTTCAGACTTAGAGAGGTGATTTATGCTTTTTGTTTTCAGTTTCTTGTCAGCTCTTGTAAAATGTGCTTAGGAGATTTGTAAAATTCTGGAGTGTTTAAATCTTTCTACTAAAAGTGTTCAACTTAGAGTAACCCTGATTATCAATGAAAAGAAAATGAAAGTTTTATCTGATTCAAAATCTTTTTAACTGCTAAGTAATTGACAATTTTTATCTTTGATTGTAGGTTCTTGTAAACTTGTGTGTATGTGTGTGTGACTTGGTTCATCCTCCTGCCTTCTAGCATCCATCTTGTATTTTTACCATGTCTAAAATTTAAAATTATAGTTTCCCCTGATGTGTTTTTTGTAAGCTACTGTAGAGGTGAAGAGATACTTCTAAAATTAATGAGATAAGGTATTTCATTTCCATCGAGGTACATATATATCTTTCTTATGGTTCCTTTTTTTTTCAGGGGTCGTGGCTTTCTTGTCCCTGATGATGTATACGAGGTAAATTCACCATTGTCTAGTCATTCATAGCGAACAGTGTCTATGATAGTGTTTGGGAAGCTGTGTTTTTTTCTCTTCTGTGTATGTTGTGTAATTGTTTAATTACTTCCCAATCCTTAACTGCTGAATGTGGGCACAGGCATTGGTGAAAATTGGCTTCTTGCTGGACACTCCAGCCTTTTTGACTGCATGTGAGGTATATTAATCTACCTTCATTTCTAGAGGAAATAGAAATTTTTTGAGGATTATATTAGACAAGAAATATCCATGCTTATACTATATATGGTTAATGGTTTTCTATATAGTTGCTCAAGATAAGAATCTCCTTGATTGTTTTTTTCATATATTTATCCATATAGGATCTTGAGTACTTGGGTTTCCAAATGATTTTCAAATGATGAAATGCAACAATTTGCTAATGCATATATTAAACCATGATTGAGTGCTAATCTAGGAGTTGTTCTTTTGCAGTAGTCACAAATCAATAACAAAAATTATACCTGGTTCCTATCTTGAGGATATCCCCCTATTTTCATAGATAATTGCTTTTTAATTCGTTTCCTTTGCAAAAGGCAGCCTTGTTTTAAAGCCAGTGTATGGTTTCATGTTGAAAAGAATCAATGTGCATGTGTGTGTGTGAGTGCCAACATGTGTATGTGTGTCCTGATTTCGAGTATCTAACATCGTTCACATATGATTGATGATTCATTCATGTAAGACTTTAGATGCTTAAATATAGTTTAAATGACTGATACTCTCTCTTTATTTCAGAGTTTTGATCAAAAGAAGAATGGGAGATTCAGATTAGATGATTTCATTTCTCTCTGTATATTTTTGCAGTCAGCCCGGTAGGTTGCTTTTGGGTTCCCTACTAACACCTTTCTGAAATGTTTATCTATATACGAATGCGATCTTGAACTTTGAACTTAGCTTTGATGTATCCCATGGTTCCTTGTTAGTTTAGATTAGACAAAACGATCCATAAATTTGTGTATCTATGAACTCATCCTTGATAATCTCTATAAATCCAGGATCAAGTGAAATGCTAGAAGTTTGAGATTTAGAAATTTTACTTTGCTGATTGAAAGACTGAATTTTTTTCTTCCATTTCTTTTTGTTTGTTGCAGTAATCTATTTAATTCATTTGACACTGCTAAGCAAGGCAGGGTAACTCTTGATCTCAACCAATTTGTGTACTGCAGTAAGTATCCTATTCATAAAGACAGGATCTTGTAGTTATATCAGTTTTATATAGCCCTATCCATGATTCACTTGTTTGATAGTCTTTTTTCTATTGGTTTTGGCTTTCTGTAAAGAAAAAAAAGTAATGCCAATTCCTTAAGATCCATGCCCTAAAATCCCTTTGGAAATCGTAATTACTCTTTTCCTTAAGTAGCCACCTTTACCTCTGGAACTTAGGCTTTATCACATGCCTTGTTACTTCTTCAGCCAGGGTTATTTCAGACAGGATTTTGTTATTATTTCAGTTTGATATTGCCCTATCCATGATTCACATATTTGATAAGACTTTTTCTATTGGTTTTGGCTTGTTCCATAAAGAAACCGAAGTAATGTCAATTCCATAAGTTCCATGCCCTAAAATTTCTTTGGAAAATTTTGTTAAGTCTTTTCCTTAAGTAGCCACCTTTACCTCAAGACCCTAAGCTTCATCCCATGCCTTGAGTGTTACTTCTTCAGCCAGTGTTGAGAGAATGGGGCCTAACTAACTCATAGTCTCATCCTCGATATGCATGACAAGAAATTTGTTATCAAATCGAACTGCAAAACAGAGAGAAGGATGATATGGAATCTACGCATAGCTTGATTGTTTGCTCGCCTTTAAGATACTGGTATCTCATGTATAGTAGTTTAATAAAATGGTAAAGCCTAATCCAATCTTTTGATAGCATCAGTTTCTAGATATTAGAAAACGTAGATCTACCATTCCTGAAAACTACTGTTAACAAATCATGCAAAAATTTGCTGATTATAAGTTTTATTCACTGTCAAACATATATCATCATATTGACACCATTATTTTTCTTGTGCAGCTGCCAATTGTAGAATATAAATTGTTGTTGTAGGCTTGTGGATAGGACTACCAGCTGCATTACAATGCCTCAGTCGTTGTAGAACATTTGTTTTTGCTGTTGTTAATGGAAAGCATTTCCTTTCTGTACATTGTAGATTATTTTATAGCACCTTTGTATCACATAGCTATTGTTGGAATAAAATAAGGTCAAGTGATTTTATTTTTATTTTAGTGATGTGAAGTTAATTGATTCAGTTCTTCCTTATTAATATTAAAAAATAAAACAATTCTTCCTTTTTGAAGTAGCCCTCCTTTTGGTGTAAAAATTTTCAATTTATTCCTTATTTTTTATTTTTAATGTCAATTTTTAAAACAATGCAATCAATGTCAATTTTAAATTTTGATAATGTAAGAATAATATTTTGAAATATTTATTTAAAAATTCCTGAAATGATATTTAAAGTTAATGTGTTCAAATGAAAAGTGAGTTTTGTCTTTTTAAATGCAAAGGGTAAAGTTACTCTCCTTTTGGGTACCTTTTTTTTCTTTCTTTTTTTTGGGTGTGAAATATCCTTTTGGATATTAAAGTATATCTCCACACAACTTTTAACGAACAAGCTTTCCTTCAATTTTACAACACTACCACAAATATATGAGAGTTAGTAACAAGGTAAAAAAAAAAAAAAAAAAAAAAAAAATTGAATAAAGAGTTGTAATTAAATTTACTCGTTGTAAAAGACGTGATTTATTCTAAATATGCTCTCTCTTTTAAAGCATTCAATTGTCCAACACTTGTTTTATTTATAATTATACTGTCTAATTAAGTCACACAATCTTTGATAAATTTATTCATTTATTTGTTGATGGAAAAGATAAATTTGTTTTGAACTTTTTCATTTTAATATTCTAAAATTTCATAAAAATAAAAATTTATTTTTTATGTCCGCTTAAATTTAGGATTGATACTATTCAATCAGAAAATTTTAAAAGCTTAATTAACAGTTTACCAAATTGGTTCTAAAAAAGCCTATTTCACCAAGCAATTCTAGGGAATTTGTTACATTAATATTTTTTAAAAAGTGAAATCTATTATTACTAAACATTATTTTTGTCTAGATCTTTTAAGAAAAATAATAAATGCCATGTGCTGACCAATAAGAACTATTACATAAGCCAACTATATTATATAATTTGTTTTTGATCTCAAGTATAGACTATATAATGGATCTATAAAAAGCAAATAAAAAAGAATTGTCGTCCAAAAATAAAAAGACAAAACTAGGGAGTGAAATAGCACGTGTTCCCGCTCCGGAATCACGTGCGGAGTTTCAGATTGCCCAATGTACACCATTTTTTTCCTTTGTTTTAGGGTTTTCAATTAAATTGAGGAGGAAAGCCCTCTATTTTGTCTGTCTCTGCGTCTAGCCCTTTTTGACTTATTCTCTGTAACTTGTTTTTCTCTGAATTCTTTGTTCCTTTTTCTTTACATTGAGATTCATCAATTGGATTCTGTAGCTGCGAAGATCATCAGCTCCATTGTTCTTTGGTTTTTCTTTTTCTGTTTGGTTGCCGGAAAACTGTTGCAAAACCAGCTGGTACTCCTATTCACTTTTTTAATGTTTCTTTTTGTTTGACATGGAAATTTGATATTTTTTGCTTAATTTTTTCTAACTTTAGCTGCTTTTGGATTACCGGAGCTCGGTTTTTTATTTTTATTTTTTATCATTTGCTAATATATTATACACGCCATGTAAACTCATATTCAAGGTTTATATATTTTAAAGTTTCGATAATTAAACAGAACGAAATGGGTTTAATCTGTTTAAGTTGTTTATTTATTTATTTTTTAATGTTTTCGGTGTTGAGGTTTTTGGGTTGTGACATTTCTGACCTGTTGAGGTTATAAGATCTTATGGAGTGAAATTGGAAGTTGTGTTTTGTAGCTGAGAGTCCATTTTCTCTTTACTTTTGCAGAAATGATATGTTAAAAGCTGTATGACTTTTGATTTGTATTGATCATGCTTGTGAACAGGTCCATATTCTTTTGGTTCTCTTGATTCACCACATATGCGTTTATTACCGAATTGGTGATTCCATTATGCTGGAAAAACTTGGCATTATAAGAGAGTCAGAAGTCAACTTAGCTGATGAAGATAACAGCTTATTTTAATCTTGTCATCGGATTGGGCTATTCACCTCCTGCATGGGCAAGTCTAACTGCTGGTGCCTTGGTACTTGTTACTCTTATCCTTTCAGTTTACCTACTATTGGAGCATCTTCAAGCATACAAGAATCCTGAGGTAGTCCTCCATTACTGTTACATGTTATATTTTGATGTACATGCTTCATGAATATATATTGCTTAGTTTGATTTTTGTTTTATTTTATTTTCCCTTTTGCTTCAACTTGAAGGAACAAAAATTCTTGATCGGAGTTATCCTCATGGTTCCCTGCTATGCTGTAGAATCAGTAAGTTCTGTTATAGCAACCATATCGTATCATTGCATAATTCTTGAAAGGAATTTATTTGTGGAAAATATTTGGTTATTATGAACTGCCTAAGCCTTTTGTGCATAACAAGCCTACTTGAAATTACTTTATGATTTTTATATAAAGAAATTAATCTGCATTTCTTGAATTTTTGGAATTTTGTTTCTAGCATCTTAAGTTTAAAATGTCATTAGGGTGATCACGGGTTGACTTTAAGTTACCAAAAGTATAAACAAGGATATAAGGTGTTTAAATTATGAGAAATGTTAACAATTGGTTTTCTTATAAACAAGAAAAACAGCATGATTCTGCAGCCTGGGCTAGATATTTAATATGTTTCAGTTGGACATTTGGTCACATGCACATGTCTGCATGCGCTTGGTTTTGTCTAGATATCTGAAATGTTTCAATATGGAGGATTGGACATGCGCACACATACACAATATTAATGTTATATGTTTCCATTTTGTTGTGCTTTGCAATAAATGGTTTAATGCACCTTGCTTAAGTTAAGTTTTCAGTTTCTCTAATTTGGTTATTATTTGCAGTTTGTATCATTGATAAACCCATCAATCAGTGTTGATTGTGAGATACTTCGGGATTGTTATGAATCCTTCGCCATGTATTGCTTTGGAAGATATCTGGTAGCATGCTTGGGTATGTCCTCTTGTGCTTTAATTGGTGACGAAAAATTTCTTACATAACTTAGATATTTTTTTTAGTAGAATTTTGTTTTGGTGTTCTTTGTTGTCTTGGATTTTGTATAAAGGTTCCAAAAATTTAATACCTATGCATGGCTTTTTGACTCTTTGGGAGTTTTGATGGTCACCATGCAATATTCAAATTGAAGTCTGTCTTTATCTCAACCTTAACCTTTTAGTGGTAGTTTGGACTATTTATTGATTAAGTTGCATTGTTAGTGTACTTGCTTCTGTTCACTTTTAATGTATAAAATGCTCAAGTAAGTGCTTATCCTCATTTCTTTGTTTATTTAGAAGTTGAAGATGATATTTCCTCTTACTCCTCCTCTTGCAATTTATTTATTTTTCCTCTTATTTTAAGGTGGGGAAGAGAGGACCATTGAATTTATGGAAAGACAAGGACGTGCAAGTTCTAAGGCTCCTTTATTAGAACATGGTTCTGAAAAGGGAACTGTTAATCATCCTTTTCCAATGAATTATTTTATAAAGCCATGGAAACTTGGCCAATGGTTCTACCAAATTATCAAAATTGGAATTGTTCAGTATGTATGTTTACTGTCACTCTATAACTTTTAGTACTCTATTATTGTTATTCTGCAACTTCTCTTCCCCTTTATTTTTAAACAAAAGTCATTTATATATAACTTTTTGTCTGGCAGATGTTAATTAAGGCTTTGACTGCTCTTTTAGCAGTAATCCTCGAAGCCTTTGATGTATACTGTGAAGGAGAATTTAAATTGGGATGTGGGTAAGATACCTCAAGTAATGTTATTTGTGAATTTCATCTTTTCTACATGTCAGTATTTTGCATTTTTATATGTTACATTATCTTGGCTGGTCATTTATTTATTTTTTCAGATTTTGTTGTTAGGTTTGAGGTGTAGTTTTACCTGTGACTTGTTCTTCAACATTAAAATTTTGAAACCACTGCACATGCTATTCTTCTATCTCAGTCTGCTATGTACTATTTGCTCAGTAGATATTGAAATCCACATGTATCTTAGCTGGTTCTTTAATGTGGAATTAGTAAGTTGTGTTAATGTTTTGAACTTAATTTAATTGTCATAAATTTTAGTATTTAACTGGTTTGATTAGCTCTTACTGAAAATCAAGTCAACATGCATGTTAATTTACCTGTATTAATTTGGTTTTTTTGGTAAAACGGAGTTTGTAGTACCAAGTTTTGAATGATATTATGTACTAATTTCTAAGGTTGAGAATCTTTCTAATCACATGCTTCAGGCTTGGCCCCAAAGGTGTTTAGTTGAGGTGGTCGTTATATTGCCAATCCTATCAAGAAGAGACTTTTCTTGATCTGCGCTTTTGTTAGCCTCATCAAACATCACTGAAACCTTTGATTACACCTCCCTTTGCTGAAATAATATTGATTTATCTCAAGCTGTGTATTCATGTGTCCGCTATTTAATTGCATGCGATACTACAGGTTGTTGGATGTTATTTGTTTTCTTTTAAGTTCAAGTGTATGGTCTGGTATGTTTCTTCTAATGACATTTGATGTTTTGTTGATTTTTAAAGTTTAACTTTCATTTTAAACATTGGATTTTAGTTGTTCTTGCAACTAAGTTGGAAGAACCTTTACAACGAGTTTCAATTTGTAAAGGAAAACTAATGGCCTAATCCTCTTTTATTTGCAGGTATCCTTATATGGCAGTAGTACTAAATTTCAGTCAATCATGGGCTCTGTACTGTCTAGTTCAGTTCTATGCTGTGACAAAGGATGAACTGGCTCACATAAAACCATTGTACAAGTTTCTGACATTTAAATCAATTGTGTTTTTGACTTGGTGGCAAGGTGTTGCAATTGCGCTTTTATATTCCCTTGGTTTGTTCAAAAGTCCCATAGCTCAAGGCTTGCAGTTTAAGTCAAGCGTCCAAGACTTCATAATTTGTATAGAGGTAGATGCTGTCTTCCATTTGAACTAATCATTTATCATATTTTTGGGGAAAAAAAAAGTAATAATAATAAAATAATTACTTTTTTCTGTTGAGCAAAAGATTTACTCGCCATAACAGAAAAATATTTTATTTCCATCATTTATTACTAAATAGTTCATTTGAGGAAATTTATTCTGCGTGGATATCTCTTTCTTGTTAGTGCACATGGTCTCCAAAGATAATTTGTCATACTGGATTTGTTGGACTGGAGTGATGTTCGTATTATTGTATAGTTAATATTGGATAACTCTTGTTTCTCATACTTTTAAGTTTTAAACTTCTTTTATTTGTTCTCCCACAAGGATCCTTGTGATCTTTGAAGAATTTTTTAAATCATGGGTGTATCCTTAATGTTTGACGTGGTCTATGGCTTGGCGCTGCTGAGACTTCATGGCTTTTGTTGTCATAATTGATGTAGTATGGTTTGAGATGTTAAAGCTTGTCGTATTTGGAAACCAATTATGTAATGTCGGCCCTAATAAAAGTATTATTGTTATAAGGTATTAAATCAATTATGTGTACCATTTATCCAGCAATCAGTATTTGGCTCGACTCCTACAAGCCAGGGGTGAAATATTGCAAAGTTTATCTTGAGTTTATTTGATACTTGATGTATCTTGTTTTGTTATGTTACAAAACAAGTTATTCAATGTCTGCTCTAATAAATTTAAATGTTTAATATTGTTGCAAGTATGAATTCATTTATGTGCTCTTTGTATTAAGCTATAAGCACTTTAATTGGCATTTGAAGCCATGGAAAAATGAACTATCTTAGATATATGTCATTATTGATTTGGTTTATATATTGGTCAATTTGATGTATCATGTGCAACTTTCTCCTCTTGCTTGATATTCTATTTCCCTTGCATCAGTTTGGGTGTATTACTAGTAGTGGAATTGTTAAAGTACCAATTTTGTATGCTTTTGCAACATTTGTTTGAATGTGATAAAAGCTTCGGAGGTCCCTTCTGAATAATCTATAAGAATGGGCAATGTTGCTGTGTTCCTTATCTTCATTTTGCCAAAAAATTTATGACTCTCCGGTTTTCAATTTAAATATTAAAGTTTAAGTGGCCTCGTATTTATCCAGCACAGATGGCCATTGCTGCTGCTGTTCACCTGTATGTGTTCCCTGCAAAGCCATATGAGCTAATGGGAGACCGATTCCCTGGAAGTGTTTCAGTTCTTGGGGACTATGCAGCTGTTGATTGTCCTTTGGATCCTGATGAGGTTAGGGACAGCGAACGCCCAACAAAACTTCGCCTTCCTACTCCTGACATTGATAGTAAGGGAGGCATGACCATCAGAGAAAGTGTTCGGGATGTTTTTATTGGCGGTGGAGGATATGTAAGTTTCCTTCTCTGTTGCCAACAGTAAAATTATGAGTTTCTATGCGCATGTTGAGTTGATATGTAATACTTATCTGAAACAATGCTTGGGTTTCGGTGTGGAAAGTTTCAATAATTTAATGCCAGATGTCATTGGGTACTCAAAATATGGACTGTATGTTTCCAAGAAAAAAAAATAATAATAATAAATAAAAAAGAGGAATGCAAATATCTTCCCCTCACTGGCATGTAACAAGGTGTTTTCATTGTGAGAAAAAATGGTTCTTGTGTGGTAAACTGGCAGTTCTTTTTTTCTAGTTGATTGTGAAGGTGAACAAGCTGGGAGGGTGTTGACAGTGGCAAATAAAGCAATATTTACAGTAGTATATCTTGATAGGAACTTCAGAAATGATGCGGATTTGGTAAAATTTGGAGGGAAACTTAAATAAGGTTGTGCTATATTTTGAGGAAGAAATATGTGTATAAATATATTTTTCCCTCAAATAGAAATAATGCCTTAATGTAGAAGAAAAGCATTTATTATTTGTTTTTGGGAAAATGGACGGTTGATACCATATATTTTTCATTTTGTTTCTATTAGTTGATGTTTTAAAAGCAAGTTATAGGGTGAAAAGGGTAACTTAATATTTTGAGCGTGCATTGTAGATTGTGGTAAAATCACATATTTGCTAATATGTTTCTTTGATTATTCTCCTTGTGGTGCTTTTTACGCCTGTAATTGCTTCAACATGTAAAACTTTGAAACTGAAAGCTAATTTATGCCAGCATGAAAAACCATTTGCATGAGTCTGCTTTTTTATGTGAAATCTGCTGTGTGCGTGTACTACAGATTGTGAATGATGTGAAGTTCACAATGACACAAGCAGTGGAGCCAGTGGAGAAGGGGATCACAAGGTTCAATGAGAAATTGCAGAAGATCTCCCAAAACATTAAGAGACATGACAAGGATAGGAGGAGGACAAAGGATGACAGTTGCATTTCGTCAGCACCTACACGAAGGGTGATTCGTGGAATAGATGACCCTTTATTGAATGGGAGCATTAGTGATAGTGGGGTTTTACGGGGAAAGAAGCAACGGAGAAAATCTGGATACACTAGTGCTGAAAGTGGAGGTGAGAGTAGCAGTGATCAAAGCTATGGTGGCTATCAGATCAGAGGCCGTAGGTGGGTTACAAAAGAGTAGTTGAGAGGAATGATTGTGTGAATTGTGAAAACTTAAATAAGGCAGGTCAAACAAAGGTTGTGACAAGGAGGATTCAAGTGTCAAATGAGATGTGTCGTCACCATCACCATGCGATCATGGGATTGTGATTTGCTACTCACAGGCATGCTGGATAGCATGTTTTTGCAAATGAGCAATATTATTTTTTTGCTTCACTTGGATCCTGTGGGTTCGGGAATTATCGTTCTATGTGGATAAGAAGATGGTATATGCAAGGGTGATGAAAGATGTATCATTTTTACGAATTACTGTTTTTTTAAGTTTGCTGTACATAACTTCCATGAATCAGGGATCATGTTTCTTTGGATGGGGAAAAGATCTTGCTGCATGAATTAGATATCCTTACTAATAATTCATAAATGAGATTTAAAGGCCATGCGTTGTCTATTAGTAAATTGAGGTGTCATTTGAGAATTTTCTCCTAATGACTTTCAGAACTGCATGTCAATTGAATTCAAGGCTTTATTCATGATCTTCGATACTGGAAACACACACACACACACACACACACACACACACACACACACACACACAAAAATAGACTCAAATAAGATGTCTCAATTTTTTTAATTTTTATTTTTGAACGAACAGGTTAGGTCTTCCTGTGAGTTATGGTTAAAAACTTTGCTTTCCATCTACTGATATGTTAAATTTCTGGGGAATTTAAAAAAAAAGAACAAGAGAAGGTTTTGTGCATTCTTCGAAGAGGTATATTTAGAGTTTCAAGCGAGGGAGAAGAGGAGCACAACATCGGAGATCAGACCTCCCCAGCCGACCTTCCGGTACCATTGGTGATGGTTCATCTTGATGCTGAAGACACCTTCGGCAGATTGTTGATTTACTTCCCATGCAATAAAGTCTCAACGGATTCTAGAAATTGCCCTTACAGTCTTCAAGAAATGACCACTATTCTTCTCCATTGAATGCAATAGTTAGAGCTCTTTCAGGACAACTGCAAGTACAGTTCTTTCCTTCGGAAATTTAACATTTTATTATTATTATTTTTCTTATAATTTATTATTATTGTTATTATTATTATTTTTTCTTTTCTGAAGTGAAATAATCTTAGTTGTCTTTTACCTGTAAGTTGAGTTATTTGGTAGACCAGTATAGTAAGTTACTTATCAGGTTGATTTTTATTATTTTAAAACTAATGATCTATTAATCAACCTTTTAAAATTGGCTTTAAAAGATAGGTTGAATCCAATTAAACAAATCCTCATATTATGATAATAGTCCTCAATTTTAAAACCACCATATGGACCGGTTATCTGACTGATTTTATTGTAATTTGCATATTCTAAGTTTTTAATTTAGTTTGAATTGCATTAAATTAAAGTATCAAGTTTAGGCATTGGCGTTTGCATTAATTCAATTTGTTTGACAAGCTTGAAATGGAAAACCAACTTCTACTCAACAACGGTTTTTCATTATGCTAACTGGCTATGCCCTGAATTTCAATTTTCGTAATGAAACGTCTGCCTCTGACATCTAGTTAGACTGAACCACTAGATTTCTTCAGTGATTAATTCTTCTTGTGCTCTGAAGGTGGTTGTTGTTAAAGAGTAATTCCATAGACTCCATGCATTGGCTACAAATTTTTTTTTTTTTCCTTTTTTTTGAGCAATCTCATTTCTAAACCTCCTGAACAATCACTATTCGTCCAACTTAAGAATTTTGTCCAACCTATTCTATGAGAGGCTTAAGGGTCATTTTACATGGTTTAAATCCTTCCCACATGGTAACTTCCCCAAACATCAACTACAAACTAGGGATTGAGATATTTTCTAAATTCGGATCTCCTGGAAATGATCATGGCACAGATTTTTTGTGAGCAAAATTGTTGCAAATTGCTAGATGTTGAAGACTTTGGACACTGTATAAGGCCAAATCATTACATGGTGAATTGAAGATGATAGAACCTGAGCCTTCTCCCACATATGATATGTGTTATATGTTCTCTACTTAATAATCTTTTTAGCACTAATGCCCCTCAAACTATACTTTTGTCCGATTCCTGTAACAGTTAATGTGTGTTGCAAGAGTGCAAAACGTTGTGTCCGTTCAAGACAATTGAAGACGTAGGCATTTTGTGAAACCAAGCTCACATGTATTTCCTTAAAAGAGTTTGAGGATTTCATCTTCAATGGGTTCCCACAACAAATACATTCATTTTGGGTACTCATCTCCACCTACAATCCCATTCATTTATCATCCGTAAGGAAGAACATAGTTTCACAAAAATGTTTAGCCAAGGGAGATCACACCACAACAAAAAATGGTCATAGCACGGCTACCTTTTGGCTTGTCACAACATAAATGACAAAGTCTGTTGTCACAACTGTAAACAGTAAACACGAAGGTCAGTGTTATCCTGTTCCATTTTCAAGAACCAAGCTTCATTTTTACTTTCTTCAAACTAAAAGCAAGAAAAACCAGTAACTCCTTTGCAGATGACTATCAATATCAGCCAGATTTTTCCCTATTTATCTTTGTCAATACAAAATATGTGTTGTTTTTCGTTTCCTTTGCAGATCAATACCAATGCTTTAGTATCAAATTTGAGCTTTAAGCACCAGGGCCACTTTGATTATAAAGTATGTGAAGTAAAGAGTTGAAAATTGTATGTCCTAATCAATAAGCTTTGTCATCATGAAATCCTTTCTGTTCAACAAATTTTTTTTTTTTAAGTAATGCCTACTAATTGGGTGTTTAATTTTCAAAAGTACATGATCTTACGTATTTCAACCTTTATTAACCTTCAAACTATTTTTAAGCATAAAAAGTTGAAAACAATAGTGACTTTGACAGAGTCATTGACATCTGATTAATTTTGTATCTTGACTATCGCAGGTATATCAAATTGAGCGCCAAATGACTGTCAGCTCCATTGGATACTATTAAGAGATGGAACTATATAGTTTACTTCAAGTTGTTTTAATAAATGGTACCAACCACAGTTGTAATCTCATAAACCAATCGGGTTAGTACAGGGATTCAGTTTCAATTACGAATATGGATTGGATCCAAAAAGTAGCAGAGAGTTGTGATAAAAACAACTACTTCTGATCATTCAAAATCAATGTCTAAGCAAAACGATCTAAGGTGACAATGGAACATCATGAATTTGCATTATTGTCAGCAACAATGACAGAAGTGACAACAATGTCAAAGTTCACCTGCCAATAAGTGGATTGAATTTTTTACCAAATAAAAATGGCTGCCAGAGGAATCTAGTAAAAGTGAGTAAATTTTCACTCAGCCATAGTCTTTAGCTTTCCTTGTATGCTGCAGCTACTATTCATATAAGTGCCCGGAGTTCGCCTGTAAGCAGTGCACATTTCCGATGCTGTGACAATATGGAAGGAATTCTAACAGCTTGAATTATTGATTCCAAGTCACTGCTAGATCCTGTGTGTTTCTTAGCTGCATTGAGTATTGTTTGCAGGATTTGCAGAGGATCACCGTGGCTGACAACCAAGATTGTGCAACTGCAAAATAATATGTATATCTCACAAACATTAATGATACTTGAGGATGCAAAGCTAATGCTCAATTAGTTCCAAAGGGACTCAGAAGAAGATGACTAGCAAAGCAGGAAAATTCTCAGCATCATTGAAATTATAATGCTGGAGTACTATGTCCATCAGTTGACATATAAAATGCTAAGATGGATAAGCATTTGGATGGCACATAAAGTCATAATTTACCATTTAGATTATTAACTAAATTAAAAAACTTTTGAATCTTTTAGTATCGAATTTGAGCTTTAAGCACTTCAGATGAATTTTCCTTTTTTCTGATTCACATGCTCTAAGGAAAAAGGCTTTTCAGAATCACATCAACAACATATATATCTCCCATTTCTCTGCCCCTGAATTTTTACATTGAACATACAACACAAACATGATGAATTGATCTAATTATACTGGGTTTTCAAATAACTCCATTAGTAAAAAGGGGATTCTCATCATATCGAATGCCTGTATACTTATAAATGATACGATTTACTGCAAACTTAGCTAGAGTGTATAATAAAGAATTACGAATAACATTACCCCCGAAATTGCGACTCCATAGTAGTCATAGCTCTTACAAGTCTAGACACAACATCATTGACGCATTCTCCACCTTCTGGCCTCATGAATGGGTCTTTCTCATCAAGATCCCATATCTCCGTATACTGTGGATAAAGCCAAAAGGTAATTGACATCAAGAAGATTACAAATTAAATCCAATCTTAAAGAGAGGGAAATTGCTGTAAACTTTATCCAAATTTTGATGACAGTCGAGCATTCTTTCATTTCACACACACAAATATAGAAGGTCTTCATCAGTAAAAATAAACTAGATTAATCTACTAGCACTTACTTTGTCATGTGACATAAGTTCAAACGTCGGACCAAAGTATCGTTCTTTTAGATCTTCTATTACCTGTCACCAAAATGTAGTTCATGATTAAAGCAAATAACAAATATACTCTTTAAATAACACATAGAATTTTTAAACTAAATTGATTATCTGAGTAAAGGGGATCAACTAGAAAATGAGATTACAATGTCAAAATTAGTAAACATCAATTGAACCCCTAGAAAATGAAATTTCATCAATCCAACCCCGATAAAACAAAAATTTATTTGGTGGAGCTATTCACCTTACATTGAGCGCCTTCAAATGGGATGTTCAGGACAGAAGCAACAACTTTCGCAGTGTGAGCAGTTCTTGAAAATGGAGAGTAACAAATTCTAACATTTTCAAGTGGAATGTTATTTTCCTTCAGCTCCTGCACATATAGCACATAAAGGTCACAAAAGGAATGCATAAAAATTCTTTCAATCTATACACTAAAATCAGTAAATGAAAGCCATATATATAGAGTCTAAGCTACATGAACCCTAGTAGATCACTAAATTCACCGACCAAAAATAGCTACTCAACAAGCTCTAAACCATTTCCTCTTCCAGCCTCTACTTATTTACATTGCATACATTGTCAGTGACGTCTAAAATCCTTGTAACCAAGGAAAAAAATAAATCTTATGCAAATCTCATTCATTATAAAAGGTCAGCTAGCATTACCCATAAAACCCCACAAGCATTACCCAGTTTAAAAATTATTAAAAAAAAAAAAATTCACATTGGTCAAAAAAATAAAAAAGTGTAAAAAATATAAAAAAGTAACAATATCCAGCTCTTTTCCGTGTGTGGGGTACGTATGCTATTACTTATACAAATAATAAACCCATAAATGAAATCATCTTCCTGAAGAAAGACAGTACCTTTTGGAACAATTCTCCAGCCAACTGTGCCTGATTTACACCTTCTGACGCCAATTCATATTCTGGGTTAGTACCATTTTCCTGCAAGGACGATAATCAACCCGTTACGTTAATCATGAAAATCATCAATTACTAATTACATGGTAATAAATATAAAACCCAAAAAAAAAAAAAAAAAACCATGGATGAAACAATGAGGCCTCTTTCATTTGGAATGCTCTTGCCGTGCCTCAAAACCCAGTATTTGTTACGTAAAAACGACGCCGTTGCTTCCATTTCCAATACTCTTCAAACCTCCTCTCCTCGCATACACACAGTGAGAAACAGAGCTTGCCTGCACAGAGTGGCAAAGAAAAATCCTTGTGTCTCGTTGGTAGGATTTTGCGGCTTTTGTACTTGTGGTTGGCCAATCATATTCCTCCAAAATAACCCACGGATACTGGTCAGCTCATTATATAAGTCAAACACCTTTCTTTTCTGACATGGCACAATTCTATTAGATGTTGAGTGTACAATTTAAGAAACCTGCCGCAGTAGATAGTAAACATTATTATTATTATTATTATTATTATTATTATTTTTAATATTCGTTTCGTTTCGTTTCGGGTTCGACGCTTAGAGGACCCTCCAACCCCCAAAAATTTGCAGAGCTCTCGAAGAGACAAGCTTTAACCTCCTAGTGGAACCAAAGATTACTGCTGCGCTTCCAATAGCACTGTTTTTTGCAAGCTATGGCTCTCAATCTTCGTCAAAGACAAACAGGTTTCTTTCTTTCTCTCTTTCTATGAATTTTTTTTTTTGCTTTAGATCTTCGCTCCAACAAAGAAATTAGAGAAATTAAACCAAAACCCAATTCTTTTCTCGTTTATTTTTGCCAATTGAATGGAACCCAGGTGAAATTTTTTGCGATTCGAATGAAGGGGATCTTTTAAATTATTAGTCCATTGTGAATTGGTTGTTGGATTTGATCTGTAGTGTGCTCAAGATGTAGTTTTAATTAAGGTACTGAAATGTGATTGGATCAATGAAAATGAAAACCCATTTCTTCTTTGGTTCCATGCATATATAAAATTGTCTATTTGATTCATTTGACCCATAGAGTTTTTACTCTGAATTTATTGAAAGAGTGTGTGTAAGAACCTTTAGGCCATTCTGATTGAAAATGTTTTCTTTTGTTCTAGAATTCGTGTGTATAAGATGTTGATTTTATTTTTGTAATCTGTGGATTCAGAATGTTTTACCCGTATGTTGAATTTGAACCAACCTGTGAACGCAACGGGTACAGCAAATGAGGAGGTCTACAAGATCTTGATCTTTGATAAATTTTGCCAAAACATCCTATCTCCTTTGATCCATGTTAAAGACCTTCGTAAACATGGTGTGACCCTCTACTTTCTCATTGATAAGGATCGAAAACCCGTCCATGATGTTCCTGCTGTCTACTTTGTCCAACCCAACCAAACCAACATCCAACGTATCATTGCTGATGCCTCCCGCTCACTCTATGATAGCTTCCACCTCAATTTCTCCTCGTCGATCCCTCGCCCACTTCTTGAGGATCTTGCATCTGGGACATTGAATTCTGATTCGATTCATCGGATTTTGAAGGTGCATGATCAGTATTTGGAGTTTGTGTCACTGGAAGATAATTTGTTCTCATTGGCACAGAAGTCTAGTTATGTCCAGCTGAATGATCCCTCTGCAGGTGACCGTGAAATTGAGGAGATCATTGAAAAAATTGTTGGTGGGTTGTTCTGTGTTTTGGCTACACTTGCTGTGGTGCCAATCATTAGATGTCCACGTGGAGGACCAGCTGAGATGGTTGCATCAGCATTGGACCAGAGATTGCGTGACCATTTGTTGTCCAAGAACAATTTGTTCACTGAAGGTGGAAATTTTGTGAGCTCTTTCCAGCGTCC
This sequence comes from Ziziphus jujuba, assembly GCF_031755915.1. Taxonomy (NCBI): domain Eukaryota; kingdom Viridiplantae; phylum Streptophyta; class Magnoliopsida; order Rosales; family Rhamnaceae; genus Ziziphus; species Ziziphus jujuba. The sequence continues at coordinate 20,228,517 of NC_083387.1, forward strand.
AATTCTGTGTATATTTGATCGAAATTTTGAGTTATCTGTTGGTATACAGCATGATTTTAGGTACCGACCTTTGGTTCATGATATCCTTGGATTGAAGCTAAATAGATTGAGCGTACAAGGTGAAAAAGGTGGGATGAAATCATATGAATTAGATAGCTCAGACCCGTTTTGGGTAACAAATGGATCTCTAGAATTTCCTGAAGTGGCACTAGAGATTGAGAACCAATTGAACAAGTATAAGAGGGATGTTGATGAGGTTAATAAAAGGACTGGTGGGACTGGTGGGACTGAATTTGATGGCACTGACTTGATTGGGAACACTAAACATTTGATGAATGCAGTGAACTCGCTGCCAGAGTTGACTGAGCGGAAGCAAGTGATTGATAAGCACACAAATATTGCAACTGTGTTGTTGGGTGAGATCAAGGACAGGTCGCTTGATTCTTATGCCAAAAAGGAGGATGAAATGATGGTTAGAGGCGGCATTGATCGAAATGAACTTTTAGGTGTACTTAGAGGAAAAGGGTCTAAGATTGATAAGCTGCGTTTTGCTATCATTTATCTCATTTCTTCAGAAACAATTAATCAGGCGGAAGTGGAAGCAGTGGAAGCAGCCCTCAGGGAATCTGAAGTTGAAACCAGTGCATTTCAGTATGTGAAGAAGATCAAGTCACTGAATGTCTCATTGGCTTCTGCTAATTCTTCTAGTAGAAGCAACATTGTTGATTGGGCTGAGAAACTCTATGGGCAGTCACTTAATGCTGTAACAGCGGGTGTGAAGAACCTTTTATCTAACGATAGGCAGCTGGCATTGACAAGGACAGTGGATGCCATGATGGAGGGGAAGCCAAATCCAGAAGTTGATTCTTTCCTTGTGTTTGATCCTCGTGCTCCTAAATCAAGCTCAGGAACTGGTAGCAGCCACTTAAAAGGGCCTTTTAAGGAAGCTATTGTGTTCATGATTGGCGGTGGTAATTATGTGGAATATGGGAGCCTGCAGGAGCTTTCACAACAGCAGCAGCCTATCAAGCATGTAATATATGGATCTACGGAAATACTAACTGGAGCAGAGTTTGTGGATCAGCTTGCATTGTTGGGCCAGAAAATGGGATTGGGCGGTGCCCCTACTGCTTCAAGTTCAACAAATTAGTACATGTAAATGTCCTATATGATTTATAAACCTGGCAATACCGTGGTTAACACGTGAAGGAGAAGGGATATGTGAAGTTAAGAGACAGCATGGGGAAATCTCTATTGATTTTATGGCAGTTGTTGGTAAGAAATGCAGGGATGGTTATGCTAGGTGTTCCATTTTTTGTTTCTAAGAACCTGCATGATAGTTTTCAGATTTGACTTAAATATTGTCTCTGAGGTGAAAACGAATTCCTGTTAATTTTTTTTTTTCTTTTAAAATTGCATCGAATTAGTAGTTTCAGATCCTTTTTATATTCATCAGAATCTATGGTTGGAAATTTACTAAGTACATCGTTCTTTGATACCTTTGAAATCTTTAGCTATAGTGTTAGTTTCTGCAACATTTATATGAGTGTCAACACATTTGTTAATCCATTCTATTGTTTAAAATTGATAGCTGCTGTTCTCTGATTATTTTTTACTGTTTGTTGGTCATTACTTGCATTGATGCTAGCAGCAATATTTGTATGTGGCCTCCAGTTAATAAGGTTTCAAATATAGGGGGAGAATGTTTGGCAGCTCTCCTGTCTAATGTCTTATTTTTATTTGGATTTATCTTTCAAATTACACTTTGATTGGTGGATGGGAGAGGCAGTCATAATTAGTATTTTGGAACATATGGAAATACTTGTTCTAATAGAGAACCATCGTCAAATGCCAATAGCAAGTTTCTACCTAGAAAAAGTTAATAGGCTTGTTTCTCTAGAAACCCAAGTGAATGTAGAATTGGTGAAAATTTTTGCCATATATCTTGCATCTTCCAGATGCCCGTAACGTTCTCAAGTTCAACATGAAATATTATATAATAATTTAAATGGAAAAATCAATACATCAGCAGCCCTCCTCCAAAATCGGAAAAAAAAAAAAATACACCTATGTTTCTGAAACTTTAAAAATTATCACTTAGGATCCTCTATAATTAACCATTGTTGCTAAAAATAAAATGTTAATGACTTAATAGTGTATTTTGACTTTATATATCAAAATAAATATTAAATAATTAAATATTTATTATATTAATCATTAATAATTTTAAAACATATATTCTTATATGAAGCAAAAGATGAAATATGATTTAATATATATATATATATATATATATATTATATTTAATGGTATAAAATAGATCATTTAAAAGGCAATTAAATGTAAAAGCTAAATTTTTCTAGCAAAGTGCTAAGTGATCATTTTAAAAATTTGAACGCTGAGTGATAATTTTTCAAACTTTGGAATCGTTAGTGTATGGTTGTCAAATTTGTAAGAGGCTAATGGTATTTTTCACCTCATTCAACCTATGAAATATATTGATAAACATAGGCTATTATTATTATTTTTTTTAATGAAGAAGAAAATGCCCTAAACTATTTCCTTCCAAAATCAAAGGAAAAAAAAAAAAAAAACCTTTGCTATATTTTAGATCTTATAAACTGATATTGTTTGATACAAAATCTTATATTTGTGTATTGTCTTTACCTTTAGGCCATGTTTATTTCACCAAACTAGCTAGGTCAAAATTGGCCACAATCCTACGTTTACATTTAGAAAGCCATGAGAAAAACTAAAAATTCCACTCAAATCTGAAATATTTATGACTCGGCTTTCATCTCTTGTTTTTATTTTTTTTTTATTTTTTTATTTTTTTGGTATGGCTTTCGTCTCAAGTCTTACGTAGAAATAGGCGAGCAATAGGCCTTTGTTTGACCAAAAGATTTTACAATTTGAATGATAGAATAAATAGTTTTTTTTTTCCTTAGTAAATTAAAAAATTTAAAGGCAATATCTATGATTATTAAAAAATAAAGGACACAGGAAAAAAAAAAAAAAGACTAGAGCTTCTTTTTGTATAAATTATTCTACGTCATATCAAATATATAATAAAGGAAATATTAGATGTCAAACATTAAAAAAAAAAAATTTAAAATACAAAAATATTGCGTTGTTCCATATTAAGATGGCAAACCAATTTATGGCCAAGACTCGAGACATTTCCTAGCAGTGGATTTATGAGAATGTCTTATGCTTTTTTATAGGCAAGATCCTCATAATAAGGCAGACCTAGAGTATTTTAGCATTTAAAACACATTTGGTATCATAATAAGGGTATAGGTTTTCAGGAAGTAAAAGAAATTTAAAAACTCATGTTTTAGACAAAAGGCTGAAAAATCTGTTGGTTAAAAACAAAGGAAAACCTCTACTTATAAAAACAAAGGAAGAGGAAAGTGACAAACCAACCTAAAGCAGAGGAATCTGTTTTTACAACTCGTACACACAATACTAAGCAGAGGAATCTGCTTTAAGCATAAATATATAAAACATTTGTACAAGAGGACGAGTATTATCTTAACCAAAGCTATTTTGAGATAGGGATAAGTTTTAATTGGTGTAATCTTCAGAATCAATGGAGGAATCATATAGATTGGCCCATCAAGGGTTGATAGGTGATTCTTGCATTTGAGGAAGTGGGTCTATCTTTATGTCATGAAGGTGAGTTACTTGGATCTATTCATATTCATATGGATCCCAAGACTCTTGGTTAGCATATAGAAAACCTTGTTCCATGGAGATATGGAATTGTTAAAAGACTTGGAATCCTTAGAACAGCCCTTTCATCTTACATGTCATTAGTTTAAGTTATGATTCTATCATCATAAGAAGAATGACTATAGTTGTTAAGTTCGTAAACAAACCTAACTAATGCTGTCCTGATTGTAAATGAAGGCGTTTTAAAAGTTGTGGTCCATTGAAAGGCAATATTTTAAGACTAAAATAGGTTGGCAATGTGGTTATATAAATATGACATGTTTACATTAAAATGGACGCGACATTTTGAGCATATCTTGTAAACATTTTCTAGAGTTTATTTTCTTCTATTATATTTTTGACTGTTTCTATCCAACAGGAAATGGGTTGAAACCGTTCTAGAAAGGTTTAAACTAGGGAATTAGCCTTAATGTCATCCTATAGATGTTTAAGGAAATCGATAAGGTTGAAGAACAGAGGTATGATGTATAGAACAGCGGCACACTATAAAACCCATATATTATCTTCATTGAAAATGGCCTTTGGGTTAAGATTGTAAGGTATGAGAAAATATAAAGCAAGGTTAAAAACCAAGTCTGTGGTGTTGAATCTTTGTAGGATTCTTGTAAAAAAATAAAAATATGGTCTCTAGCAAAATGCTTGATATGCTTGAGAGCTGAAGGGTTGGTGGGACTTGGAGGAAAAAGCTTTTAAGTTGAAGCTTTTGGAGGAGAAGTGGATGATTGAGCCAAGAGGATCAATGGAAATGCAGCCAAGTTAGATATAATAGTAATGGACTTAGGTTTTCTAGATAGCATATCTACCAAGATGTTATGATGCCCTTTTATATGCGATACTTTAAAATCATACTTTGCAAACTAATATTTTAATCTTAACAATTACGGATTGGGCTGAGCTTTATTTCTGAATTCCATAATCCTTGAGAATGATAAATTGTCCATCTATATAAAAAATCTATATCCAATCAAGTAGAATTTGAACTTTTAGATTTCATACTTTACAGCTATGGTTTCTTTGTAAATTATATGGTAATGTTTCTCAGATGACTTAAATTGTCCATTAGCATGGCCGATAATGAGATGTCCTTCAATCTTTTTTATCAGAATAACATCCAAATATAGATCGTTGACATCTGACTGCAGAATTCTTTCCCATGTGCTTGGAATCTTGAGAGGAAGAGGTTGTTGTGCTATCTGTTTGAGGTTTCTGACTGCCTGACTATGGTGCTTTATCTATGGTGGAGGATTTTTTTTCAAAAGTTTGGATAGGTGGCTAATATGGATGGAAACTTTTGGGATAAATTTTTTGACAAATTTTATTATTCCAAGGAACCGTTGAATTTGTTTTACTCATACATTGGAGTCAAAAAAGGACAATAATTCTTGAGTGATGTGTGGTCTTGGCTCAAAGGTTCCTTGGTTGAAATGCATTCGTAGAAAGTCGGTCCTGGACTGGGCTAATTTTTATATTATTATTATTTTTTTTTCAGATAACATGGTCCCATGCTTTTGGGTCAACTCATAAAATTAGGCTAATAATGTTGTATGGGCTTTATGGGATTTCGAAAAAAGTAGAATATCATTTATGTAGATAAAAATACTGTTTATGTAGATGAAAGCACTGTGGAGAATAAGTTTAAATATTCTAATTATATCCTTTTAAACTAAGGAAGAGGCGACTTTTATCCCAAAAAGGAGGACAATCCATTGGTATTGGGCATTGAAAATGCAGAACGCCATTTTATGTTTGTCTGAGGGATGAATACTTATTTGCCAGACACCTGGCTTTAGGCCAAATTTAAAAATACATGGGTCTAATAGAGATGGAAAAATAAAAAATTAATTTTGGGTAGGGGGAATTTGTCATCTTTAAAGAATTAATTCAATGGTTTGTAATCGATCACTAGTTTTTTCTGCCCCATTTAACTTTTTAGCTTTTTTTTTTTTTTAATTTTTTTCTTTCCACATAGAAAGTATGGAAAGCCTAATTCGATTTTGTTGGATTGATTTATCCCTATGTTGAGTAGTGCAAAGCATTCCTCTTTGATGGAAGGCTTTTGTAGGGTTGGCATCGACACTGAGCTTGAAAGTTAGATGAATGAATAACATCTCATTTCTGATATGAACCTAGGACGACCTGCTCTTAAACCCATAACAAAGGTTGATTTAGACTGTCTAATTATAAGTTATCAATGGAAGACCTCTATCCGTTACCTATATTTGAGGTAAGAACCTTGGTATGGTGAAGACGCCACAATACGATGCGGAATAACCTATTGATAAGTCGAATTTGAACTCCACAAACAAAGCTTGAAAAAGTTCGATATAGTTCTTAGAGAACCAAGAGAATCATTCTTACTCTGAATCAAAATTGTAATCTAAATTTTATTCATGACTTGTGTACCTTTAAATAGGCAAAATAATTTACAAAGCTTTCCTAAATTTGTTAAAAATAATTATAGATGAAAATTAGGTTTAGGAAATCTAATTTTGATAGGTTTAGGAAACCTAATGTGGTTAGGTTTAGGAAACCTAATGTGATTAGGTTTAGGAAACCTAATTTGGTTAGGTTTAGGAAACCTAACTTATCTCCTAATTTCCTAATAAAAATAGAAAAATAATTTAAAAACCTGATAAAACTAAATTGGAAAAATAAAATAGGCAACATGCCAAAATTCAATCAAGACATAAAATAAAAACTAATATTTCCTAATTATTAAATTAAGCCAATGCCATTAGGCGCATATCACTCTCCACATGGCAAAAGTGCCATGTCACCATATGATGCCACATCACCATCCATATCATCAAATCGTGCCACATCACCATATTGTTGGATTCCATGCGTTAGGCTTTCTTTCATGTTGGCATCCTCTGTTCCAATCATATGGACCAATTTTTGTTCATCTTCAATAACAAACTTGCTTCCTTGGGATGTGAACACCTCTTGGATTAAACCATTTAGTGCTTCTTTAAACTTCTTTGTTCTTGCCCTGGTTATTGGTCCCGTAGAGATTTAAAATGGCTTTGGACTCCATCTTGGCTTCGGACTCCATCTGGGGGTGCTCCTGATCATGTTCTCATCATTCCCCTCCTCTTGAAAATGATTTTTCCTCAAATCATCACCTGCACAAAAAGGAGATAAATTAGCAACATTAAAGGTAGCACTTACATTATACTCACTTGGAAGATCTGATTTGTAAGCGTTGTCATTAATCTGCTCTAGAACTTGAAAAGGTCTATCCCCACGTGACATAAACTTTAAATTTTGTAGCTTCGGAAACCTCTCATTTCTTAAGTGTAACAAAGCCCAATCTCCTAGGTCAAACACTATCACAACAAGTCCTAGACATATAAGCTCATTTCGACAAAAATCACACTTTTTAATATTTGCACATAATCTTTCTTTCCTAAGCACATCTAAAACTAATCTAAGATGCCCTACATGCTCTTCTAAACTCCTACTATATACAAGGATATCAAAGTACACAACCACAAACTTTCCAATGTAAGCACGCAAAACATGATTTATAAGTCTCATAAAAGTACTAAGGGCATTAGTTAACCCAAGTGGCATAACCAACCACTCATACAAACCATGCTTTGTTTTAAATGCTGTTTTACATTCATCACCTTCCTTCATGCGAATTTGATGATAACCACTCTTAAGATAAATTTTTGAAAACATGCATGCACCATACAATTCATCAAGCATACCATCTAACCTAGGAGTAGGATGACGATACTTGACAGTTATATTGTTAATAGCCCTACAATCTACACACATTCTCCATGTTCCATATTTCTTAGGGACTAATAACACAGGTACAGCACATGGACTCATGCTTTCTCTAACATATCCCTCCTCAAACAATTCACTTACTTGCTTTTGAAGTTCCTTTGTCTCCTAGGGATTACTCCTATAAGCCACTTGGTTTGGAATTGTTAATCCTGGAACAAAATCAATTTGATGTTCGATTTCTCTAATCGGTGGTAACCCACTTGGAATCTTCTCGGGAAAGATATCATCGAACTCCTGCAAAAGAGAAACAATGGAACTAGGCAAAACAGATTCATCAGGGTTGGTTAAATGATTCATATATGCTTCTTTGTACATCATTATAATCATAGGCTTTCTACAACAAAAAAGCTTCTTCATCTCACTCTGTTTTGCATAAAAACTTTCTTTTTTCTTTCCATTCTTTTTTTTTTCTTTTTCACTCACACTCTCATCCTCACCACTCTTTTTCTTCTCTTGGTGGTTGAATACAGTTTGAATTTGTTATTGTTCAGCTTCTCTCCTCCTTTGTAAAGCCAATTGATCATCAAAGACCTATTTAGGAGTCATTGGCATAAGCACCACTCATTTACACTTGAAATTGAAGACAATATTATTAGTACGACCATGATAATTAGTATCTCTATCAAATTACCATGGACGTCCCAAAAGCAAATGAGCAGCTTGCATTGGTACCACATCACAAATAACCTCATCTTCATAATCAACAATAGAAAATGCAATCTTCACTTGCCTATTCACCTTCAATTTTCCATAATCATTAAGTCATTGTAGCTTATATGGTTCTGGATGCTTCATAGTAGGTAAACCTAGCTTTTCAATCATAGTAACACTAGCAACATTAGTACAACTCCCACCATCAATAATCATACGATATACCTTATCCATGACTTTGCACCTAGCATGAAGGATGTTCTCTTGTTGTGCTTCCCTCTCATCTTTGTATACAGTTAGAGCTCTTCTAGTAACCAATGACAAGTCCCCACCAACTGGATACTTGTAATCTTCTTCATCTTCATCACCAACATCCTCCAATGGTGGCATGGATTCATTGTCCGACTCTTCCTCTTCAATTTCAACGTCTCCACTTTCCTGAATCACCATGACCCTCTTATTTGGACATTGACTTGCAATATGACCCCTGCCTTGACATATAAAGCACATGATATATTGATATCTAGTTGAAGATGAATCGGATTTACTTACTTGCTTGGATGAGGATGGTTCGGCCTTAACTTCGGATTTAGGCCGTGTGGTGGCTTTATCTTCAAACCTAGGCTAATTGGGTTTCCATGTGGATGGGCTTGCTTTCCAAGTATTTTGAGCAATACTAGGTCTTGTGGTGCCCCTCCTCTTGAGTTGTTGCTCTACTTTGATGGCTATGTGTAATATCTTCTCAATCTCCATATAATGATGCAAGTCCAATTGATTTGCTATTTTCCTATTCAAACAAGCCAAGAAACGTGCCATTGTAGCCTCCTTATCCTCCTTAACATTGGCCCTCATCATAAGGATTTCCATCTCCTTATAATAGTCCTCCACACTCCTATTTCCTTAAGACAAGCTTTGTAGTTTCTGAAAAATGCTTCATAGTAATGGCTAGGTACGAAATGCTTCCTCATCAAAGCCTTCATCTCCTCCCATGTATCTATAGGTCTTTCACTCGCTCGCCTCCTAGAAAGTGTTTCTTTGTCCCACCATCCAATAGCATAGTCCATGAATTCAACAGCGGCTAATTTAACCTTTTTAGCCTCGGAGTAGTTCTGACAATCAAATACCATCTCTCAATTCTCTTCTCCCACTCGAGATATGCTTCTGGATCACTTTTACCTTGGAATGATGGTATTTTCAACTTAATTCCTCCATAGTCATTGCCTCGGTCTAACCTCTCTCTCCCATGGAATTGATCGGTTTCCGAACCAATGTCTTCTTCTTCTTCCTCATACTCATCTCCCACTTGTTCCCAATCTCCCTTTCTTGGAATATCTCTTCCTCTACTACGTCCATGAGCAAACCTTTGTGGAGGTCGTTGCTATGGCATTTTAGATTGATGATTCCATCCTATCCAACCTATCATGGATTTGCCCCATCTCCAATCTTAGTGCTCTTCGTAGTTCTCCCACCATGGCTTGAATGTATAACTTCGGATCAGCCACACCTGAAGTTTCATCCATGCTTTCTTTGCTTTTGTCTTGTGACATGATTTTTCTGCAAAATTTGTTAGTAAAAAGGACCTCACAATACTCCCTCACATGTTTCGCTCAAATTCAAGGTCTCAATTCACTCGTGTTTGCACTCTAGTTATAGTTTGGCTTTTACCCTCTATAATTCTCACCTCTCTTGCCTTTTACCACTCTAGTAATTCTGTTTGGTTCTTTGCAAACTAATTTCAAACTAAAACAAACTAGCAAGTAACAATCCAAATAGACCTACCAAACAGTTATGAAAATAAGGCTACAAGACAAATAGAATGAAAGTAACAAGAAAAAGGCAACAATGAAAGCTCAATAAGAAATTTGGCACAAACAAAAGAAATTAGAATGTGAGGAACAAATTGGAATGAGATTTGCAAAGCGGAATTAGTGAATATTCAACAAACCTTATTTTCGGTATTGAATTTGGCTTGTTTTTGGTGCTCCTCAAATCAATCGAAAAAAAATTTCACTACCTGGGTTCTCTTGAAATCTCAATAATTCAATGCCATAAACCACAAGAACAAGGAAAAAAAAAAAAAAAGGAAAATTTAAGAACGAATTTTTGTTTTTTGTTTCAAATACGATATGATCGGAATGAATCAAGAAGAACACAAAAACAAAATGCAAAGAAAAATGCAGCAACCCAAACGCAAAGAACAACGAAAGAAATCAAAGATGCAATTTCTAACCTAATGCTAAAAATTGCCCAAAAAAATAAAAAAACCAAGAAAAACAATGAAATAGAAGAAAAGAAATAGATAGATCAAACCTGTAATTAGAAACTAGCTCTGATACCAAATTGATACGAACCTAGGACGACCTGCTCCTAAACCCATGTCAAAGGCTGATTTAGACCGTCTAATTACAAGTTATCAATGGAAGACCTCGACTCGTTACCTGTATTTCAGCTAAGAACCCTCGTATGGTGAAGATGCCACAGTGCAAAATAACCTATTGATAAGTCGAATTTGAACTTCACAAGCAAAGCTCGAAAAAGTTCGATATAGTTCTTAGAGAACCAAGAGAATCACTCTCACTTTGAATCAAAATTGTAATCTGAATTTTATTCATGACTTGTATACCTTTAAATAGGCAAAATAAATTATAAAGCTTTCCTAAATTTGCTAAAAATAATTATGGAATAATTATGGACGAAAATTAGGTTTAGAAAATCTAATTTTGATAGGTTTAGAAAACCTAATGTGGTTGGGTTTAGAAAACCTAATTTATTTCCTAGTTTCCTAATAAAAATAGGAAAGTAATTTAAAAACCTAATAAAACTAAATTGGGAAAATAAAATAGGCAACATGCCAAAATCCAATGAAGACATAAAATAAAAACTAATATTTCCTAATTATTAAATTCAGCCAATGCCATGTAGGCGCATATCACTCTCCACGTGGCAAAAGTGCCATGTCACCATATGATGCCACATCACCATCCATATCATCAAATCATGCCACATCACCATATTGTTGGATTCCATGCATTAGGCTTTCTTTCATGTTGGCATCTTCTGTTCCAATCATATGGACTAAATTTTGTTCATCTTCAGTAACGAACTTCCTTCCTTGGGATGTGAACACCTCTTGGATTAAATCATTTAGTGCTTCTTTAAACCTCTTTGCTCTTGTCCTGATTATTTGTCTCGTAGAAATTTGAAGTAGCTTTGGACTCCATCTTGGCTCTGGACTCCATCTTGTGGTGCTCCTGATCATGTCCTCATCAATTTCTCCATAAGGGAATGGGAATGTTTGAAGGAAGAATGATCTTCAGGACAAATGTAGAGGAGTTTTTATTGGATTTCCCTTTAGTCTAAAGGTACTTTTTGAGATAATGAATATAATTTTGGCATTTATACAAATGATTTGAACTTGTTATGGAACTTAAGTCCTCTGGGAAGGATTCATTGCTTTCTTGCTTGGGAATATACATCTATCCCAATGAAGGTGTATATAATACAATCAATAAAGAACTTGATTCTAATTGGGTGTTTAGTAATCAAGCCTATGGTGAAGAGCTTATCATATGTAGCTTTAAATCATTCCTTGTGAAGAACTGAGAATTGTTTTGAAAGGATGTATGGATTTATTGTGGTTTTGTAGGCTTCTTTTGTCCATATAAGCAATGGCTTCAATTGTTGTTGCATATATTTCTATAAGAACTTGTACTTCGACATTTGGTGTAGGTATTATACTCATGCTAAGTGCTTTCTTAACAAGCCTTTCTTTTATTAGTGTAGCCATGAATGTAACAAACTCTTCTTCTTCACTATCTATGTCCAAGCCCAAGGAAAATAATTTTACAAACAGATGCCAATGATCTACTTAGGGTGCTATTCTAATTGAAAAGATCGAAGGACATTGTCATTATTATGGCTATGCTAATGGACAATTTAAGCCAACTAAGCATCACTACCACACAGTTTACAAAGAAATCTTACCTGTGAAGTATGGAATCCAAAAGTTTGAATTTCACTTGATTGGATATAGATTTTATATAAAGATGGACAACTCATCAGTCCTAAGAGTTTTGGAATTTAGAAATAAAGTCATTCTGGAATTCAAAAATAAGGTCCTTCTCAAGCCTTCACTTGTTGAGATTGAATGATTGGTTTATAAAGTATGATTTTGAAGTATCGCATATAAAAAGACATCATAACATTTTGGTAGATATGCTATCTAGAAAACCTAAGTCCATTGATATTGTATCCAACTTCGCTGTATTTTTTTTGTTGCTCATGGCTTAATCATCCACTTCTCTTCCATAACCTTTAACTTAAAAGCTTTGTCCTTGAAGTCTCACCAATCCTTTAGCTTTTAAGCATATCAAGCATTTTGCTAAAGATCATTTGTTTTTTTCCTTACAAGAATCTTACAAGATCCAAAACCACAGACTTAGTCTTTGATCCAATTTTACATTTTTTCCTACCCTACAATTTTAACCTAAAAACTATTTTTAATAAAGATGATTTATGGTTTTTATTATGTGACACTGTTTTGCACACCGTATCTCTATTTTTCAACCCTATTGATTTCCTTAAACATCAACAAGATGACTCTAAGGCTGAATCCCTAATTTGGACCTTTCTAGAATGATTCCAACCCATTTCCTATTAAATAAAACAAGTCAAAAAGATAATGGGAGAAAATAACCTTTGGAAAATATCTACAAAAGATGCTTAAAAGGTCATGTCCATTTTCACGATAAATAGGCCATATTTCTATAACCACATTGCCAACCCGTTTTAATTTCAAAATATCGCCTTTGAATGGACTACAACTTTTGAGATACCTTAATCTACAATCAAAGCATCATTAGTTAAGTTTATTTGTGAACTTAAGAGCTATGATCCTCTTTCTCAAGATGATATAATCATAACACAAGTTGGCGACGTGCTAGATGAAGTGGCTGTTCCAAGGATTCCAAGTCTTTTGACAATTCCATAATCAGATCTCATACCAATAGAGATATCCATGGAACAATATTTTTTGTATGCTATTCAAGATTCTCAGATGAACATGAATAGATCTAAGTGACTCACCCTTATGATATAGAGATAGACCGCTTCCTTATATGCAAAAATCATCTACCGACCTTTGGTAGGCTAATCTGTATGATTCCTTCATCAACTTTAAAGATTACATCAATTAAAACTTATCCTCATCACAAAATAGCTTAGGTTAAGATAGTATTGATCGTCTTCTACAAATATTTTATGTGTTCACGTATAAAGCAGGTTCCTCTTCTTATTACTATATGTATGAGTTATAAAAGCATATTCCTCTCCTTTAGGTTGGGTTGTTACTTTCTTCTTCCTTAGTCTTTATAAGGAGAAGTTTTCCTTTGTTTTCAAACATCAGAAAATCAATAATATTTTTGTTAAAACATGAGTTTTTAAATTTCTTCTTCTTTCTTAAAAGCCTGTACCCTTATCATAATACCAAATGTGCTTTGAATGCCAGTATACTCTAAGATTACCTTATTATGAGGATTTTGCCTATCTGTAAACATAAGATGCTCTCATAAATATGTTATTACCCTATTATAATTTAAATGACTAACCATAAGGGAGGCTTTGAGACTAGGAAATATCTTTTAAGTCTTGGCTATAAATTGGTTCGTCATTTCAATCTAGAAAGAAAGCAAGGGTGGTAGTACAAAAATTTTAAACAAATATAGAATACATTTTGGAGATTTTAAATCATGATATAATTCGATAAGATGAATTTCAAATATATAAGACTATCGATGACCTTAAAACAAAAATATAATCAAATTAATCATTTTTTTCAAATTGAGGATCATTGTTGGAGAAAATAAATTCAACTAAATTTATATCGGAGAAATAGAAAATGATCTAAAAATTTAGAAGGATGTATTCAATTTAGAATTTGGAGGAGTTTAAAAGTGTTTAAAAGTTTAGAAATATTTGATTTAGATTTTAAAGCTTGCATATAAGTCTAATGATATTAAATTTAGATTTTAATGTATTTTATAAAAGTTCATTAAACTCTATGTGTATTCAGTTAGAAATTTGTACAATTATGTAAAATCTACAGATATTTAAAAAATTATTAATTTTAAAATATTTCAAAAAATAATGGATTTTAATAGATTTGAAAAAATTTTAAAAGTAAAATTATAAAGAAAATTATTAATATAAATTCAATCTTAACCTCAAGGATTTTATTGAATTCTTATAAATTTTTTATTGAGTTTATAAAATTTTATATTAATCTATCAAATATTTTAAATTTTATAATTCATTTTAAATCTATTAAATTCTAAATTAAATATAGATTCTATAATTTACTTTAAATCTATTAAACTATAATTGAATACACATTCTTTATATTTCTTGCATGCTTTTTCAATTAGACTCTTTAATTTATAACATTTTTGGGATCATAATTCAAAAAGCTATAAGGGTAGAACCTCAAGGGACAAAACTAGGTCCATAAGATAGAAAGGCTGTAAACAAGTTTGCAAATGAGCCCCTCCAATTCATCATTTTTCTAATTCCCTCCCCAAAAGAATAATCAAATCACTGTTTCTTCCATTTTCCATGTCGACTTTTCTGTAACCCCGACCTCCTTCTTCTGCTTCTTCTTCTTCTTCTTCTTCTCCTCCTCCTCAGCCTCTCTAAACCCCTCACAACTAATCTCACCCCAGGTTGCACCAATACTCCCTACACCCGAATGGCCCGTCGAGCCCTTCCGATCTTCAAACAACTCACTTGCCGTTCCTCACCGACGTCCTTCGCTGTAAAACCGGACCCGAACACCCGATTCGTCACGTACATGCCTCGGCCCGGGGACGGAGCTCCACGCCCCGTGACCCTAATCCCTGGAGACGGAATCGGGCCGCTGGTGACCAACGCGGTGGAGCAAGTGATGGAGGCGATGCACGCGCCGGTTTACTTCGAGCGGTACGATGTCCATGGCGATATGCAGCGGGTCCCGCCGGAGGTCCTGGAT
Organism: Ziziphus jujuba; assembly: GCF_031755915.1. NCBI lineage: Eukaryota > Viridiplantae > Streptophyta > Magnoliopsida > Rosales > Rhamnaceae > Ziziphus > Ziziphus jujuba. The sequence continues at coordinate 20,243,725 of NC_083387.1, forward strand.
TCGATCCGGAAGAACAAGGTGTGCCTGAAGGGAGGGCTGAGGACTCCGGTGGGCGGTGGTGTGAACTCGCTCAACGTGCAGCTGAGGAAGGAGCTCGACTTGTACGCTTCGCTGGTCAATTGTTTCAACCTTCCCGGTTTGCCCACGCGCCATGAGAACGTGGATATCGTGGTGATCAGGGAGAACACTGAGGGAGAGTATTCGGGACTCGAGCACGAGGTCGTTCCCGGCGTCGTTGAGAGCCTTAAGGTAATGATTATGAGCTTTCCTCCGAAAATGTTGCATTTGTTTTTGTTCTTTGATTGCTTTTTCTGTGCTTTTTTTTTTTTTTAATATATTTTTTGGAGGGGTTGGTTAATTGAAACTTTTAGGGATTGAGTTTGCTGTAATGGAAATGCTATTGATGGGCTATTGGTATTTCTGTTTGTTTATGTGCAACAGTGAAGCTTTTGATGTTAGATTGGTTAATGGTATTGGGTGATGAAAAATGAAACTAATCTTTGGGGGAATTTATCAGTTAGGAAGTATGTTAAGCTATATATCTTAGAGGAGAAGTAATGACATGATAGAATAGTTTAATTTCTGGAGCTCCGAGCTACGAGTTCCATAGTTATGTTTCGTGAGTGGGCTGTTCCAACTTCTGTAAAGCCTGCTTATTGCAGCTTAATTGGCAATCCCTTAACCAATCCAATTCAGTTTCTCTAAACTACATTTTAAATTATGGGATTATCCTGATCATTGATATATTTTAGTTTATCTAAAAATAATAAACTAAATTTACTTTATGCTGGTGAAGTCACTTCGTCATTATTTGTTGATTGCTATACCTATTGGTGAAAAATGCTTCTGAGAATTATGGGGCTTTTAGTTTTATATGATGTAAAATTTGTAAAGTTCATAGGCAGTAACAGAGCACAATGATTGAAGCCATGTTCTTAAGATTGTCATGTATATGGTAATTACTCTTTGTAGAAATTACATCTTTTCCTAAATCTTGCTGTTGGATTGGGATTGCTTGCTTTATTACTAGTGGCTGAGACCTTTTCGTTACCTGTAAAACCTTTCTATGCCTTAGGATGTTTTGGTTTGGGTCCTGCTGCCATCCATGTGGTTTGAGCACCCACATGACATTGGAATTGAGCCTTCTTTTTCATGAATCTACAGGAGAATGCTTTCCACATTTCTAGGGGAGATGTTGTCAATAACTCTTGAATAGTAGATATTAATTTGTTTACTCTGTAACACTAAACAGTTATTGGTGGTGTTGATATAATCTAGTTTGTGTACCTCCACTGGTTCCATGTATCTTTCCCATGGTACTTATGGCATCGTTCTTTCCTACATTTTAGTCCTATATTATTTATATCTCAAACTTTTGATAGAGAGCTTCTCATTCCACTATTACTATATCATGGTATATCATTGAAAGGTTTTAATTAGGTGCCAAATTCATACTAATTGTATTTTCTGTAAACTTTATACATGCCTAAAGTATGTTTTAATGCTGGGAGCAAGGAAGCTTTTTCATATGGATGCATTCCTTTATGCAACCAACCTTCCCTATGCCGTGATGGATATATGAAGGTCCATTTTTTTTTAATTCCATCACAGATCAAACCTGGTTGAGTGGTTAGGTTCTAATATTACTTTGTTGTGATATAGCTTTATTTATATTGTTAAAGCTATAGAATATGGCATATATTAGTCCAGAAAGTCAAATGATAAAATGGAAAGCAAAAACCCCTAAATTTATAACATTTATGTCTTAAGCAAAACAGAAAGCAGAAATTTTTACCAAACAGAAAGCATCCTTCATCTAGCATATTTATTTGTTGACCTATTGGAAGTTTTCTAGGCCTTTTGTGGCTGACAAGAGATGGCTGAACTATTTCATTAAGATGCTGAATGTTGCTTCAATATATTTTTAGAATTTAAGCATGCAAGATGTAGAAAACAGGAATTGTGCAGGCTCGAGGAAAGAGAATGAGGGGAAGGAAGAGAGAGGGGGGAAGAGAGAAAAAGTGACGACAATTAGAAGGTGATGATAAGTAGTGAGAAAACAAGGAGGAGGAATCATGTGCTTTATTTATTTTGTCTATTGTCTGAAAGAACACTATTTTATGCATAATACACCCAAGAGGAAACCAAATAAACTAAAACCTCCACTTAATATAAACTCTATAAAATCCTGTATTGATGAAAATTCTCATAATACATAATGATTTAATAAGGTAAATCATTGTTCCACATCATTCTCCCCGGTTTGAATAGCTCAATTTGGCAAGTTAAAAGCTTGTGGAATGGCTGGAATTTTTGGTGCGATGAACTTAAAGGATATCTTCATTCATAATGAATGAAACTGACATCCAACATGCAACATGATTTGATTGGGATTGTTATTTTACTCATAAAGAGCATAATATGAAAATATGTCACTGGAGAGGATAAAAATCTGATTGATAAACTCAACATAAGGATTTGTCAAGTTACACAGATAGCGGTAGCAAATGAACAGATTTGTGAGATGTTGTTGTACCTCTAAAAGGAACCTTTCTAAGCACCAAAGTAGGCTTCCAGAGTCCTTATTGTCTTCTATAAAGAATGATGACATAATATTCTAATTTTAGCAAGCCAAATAGGTATGCAATAGGTTTAATATGAAAGCTTGGACAAGATAACCCAAAAGATTTGAACAAATAATTTCCAATTAGATAATTAGGTGATATATATATGTGTAGAAATTCTATGGTGTGGATATCTGCATCATAAAAATATGCGGATACAGTTGAAAATAAAAACTATGGAAATCAAAGACTATTGTCGACAATAGTCTTTTGTGTTTGTATCGTGTCTATATCCACACGATTTTGTAGTGCAGACATCCGCACCATAGAAACACATGATTTTATTGTGCGCATGTCTGCACCATATAAGCACTAATATATATATATATATATATGTAAAATAAACTCTTGTACAACACTTAACTAAAATTGAACTCCATAGGCTGGGATGGAAGGAAGAATTAATTGAAGAGGGCTTTTTGGATCACCTGATTCAGTGAGAACAAGTATGAGATCACCTTTGACTGTAGTAGGAGTGGTTGGGTCATCACTCTTTGAAATTAGGATTAGGCTTGGGTGACTTAAACATGTCAAACTTCTTATATTCAAATTTCTTTGATAATGGGAGTTAACTCAGCTTAACCAATTCTTCTTCTTGGTTGATTGACTATACAAATTCATGTGTTTGGTAGCTTGACTCTGTGGATTGAATCCTTTATTTGTGGTTTGACAAATGATCATTCATAAAGAGGTAAATGTCACTTGGTTGAGCATCCATAGGAATATAACAACCTTTGGTTTTTTTGGCGTCACAAAAATTCATTGTTGACTGTAGTTATTCTTCATAGCTTGAGTTCATTTTCTGCAATCTTCAGAGTTCTCTTCATAAGCTTCCGATAGTGCTTCAGGAAAATTTAACACGACTCATTCTCATGAATCCATTCAATTGATGAATCGAAATATAACAAGGGGGTGGTTTTCTCCGAGGTCACATTTCTTCATAGGACCATTAGAATAGAAGAAAAGATCAGTAACACCTAAAAGGTTGTTGAACCAAATCCATCCAATGACTTAAAAAATAGTGTGCATAAGAGAATGAGTGATACTTCACTTTAAGGATGTACCACATTTCACTCCAAGAGGTAATGAGTATTTTACCTATTTTTAGAGTAAAACACAAAACTTCATAAATAATTGCATGTTGAATTAATTAGTTTTAAACTTCATAAAAATAATTGCATGTTGAATTAATTAGTCTTCTTTGCATGGCATATAAATTGGCTATTGGGCAAATTATGTTGGGCCCCACCATCTCTGGAAATAAAAATAGCAAAAAGAGGAGATCAAAGAGAAAAATGGGATGAGTTATAGAAAAACATTATCAGAGAGAAGACATCGAGAGAGGAATCATGTGTCTTATTCAGTAATCAAGTTTTTTTATCTGGGGGTTAGGAAGAATGCTATTATTGAAGTAAAGAAATCTAATATAATACGAAAACTAAATAAGACCAAATCATTTAAAATCCCCAAATTAATATGAACTCTAAAATCATAAATGATAGCTATCATAAACATTGAATTATTTACATCATAAATGATAGCTATCATAAACATTGAATTATTTACATTTTACCTCCACAAACTATACAGAGCGTCTCATTTTTTCCCCAAAAATTACAAAGGCCATCATGTATTGCCCTTGTGCTAGGGTTTTTTTTATTAGATTAGTAGTATCTTGCAATCTTGTGAGATCAATCTGATGAAACAGTTATGTGCATCACATAAGAATGAAATAGAAATAGAAGAGGTTCTTATAAATAATTACATGAAAGTGTGCATAGTGAATTTCATTAAATTTGATTGATGGAATTTCATGATTGGACCAGTTTGATATAAATATTGTGTAGGGGACAATCTGAGGCACTTGTGAGTTAGGGATCAAAGTGAAAAATATGTTATAGTTTGAGGTAGTTAATAGTGATTAACCCTTAACTAAACTAAACTACTAGTCTGCATCAGGGAAAGTGACTTAAGAACAAGAAATGATACAGGTGTTGTTTGTCTGTTTTGCAGTGTGCTTGATACACGGCCTATATTTGTCCATGATATTTTGTACGAACTGTTTCATAATATTTTTAACTGCTCATATAACATGTTGAAGGCCTAGGTAGATACTCATTGCTTTTAGATGTCAACATTATAGTATTTATGAAGTAATTCTAAATGGGGGTTTAGTATGAGCTCATGAGTTCGGCTAGTGAGGATCCATTCGTTCTCTAGATATGCATGTTAATAGTGTACCTAACAAAATGATAACTTGGAGTGGGCAGTCTAGTTTTTGGGAAACCATTAAAATTGTTATTTGGGGTAATATTATATAATAAAGCTACCATTATCCAAGTAAGGTTGGGGTCAAACCCATGCCCAGGTGGATGGTAATGGGTGTAATACTTCAAGTCACCTATTGCATATATATATATATATATATACTGATGCTGTATTTATAGTTTCCAATGTATATTTCATGTCAATTCAGGTTCTTTTGTATTACTTATGATACGTCCATTCTGCTAAATGTTATATTTCTTGTACTTTATTTATTTACTTTTTTGAGTTTTAGATTATATTTAATCTATCCCGCTAAAAGTGGCTATAAATTCTTGGTTCAACTCATCTGATGGCATCTACATGATTGAGCTCTGTGCACTATATTGATTCTTCTGCATGTATTTTCTTTTATCCCTCATACTTACCTTCACTTACATTTGCAAATAGTTAATGAGTAAATTTATTAATGATCCTTCTCCTAATTCTTTTTGGTTCAAGTGGTGTTTCCGTTTCTCATTTAGTCGTTTTGCTAGGTGATTACAAAGTTCTGCTCAGAGCGTATAGCAAAATATGCCTTTGAGTATGCCTACCTTAATAACAGGAAAAAGGTTACGGCTGTGCACAAAGCCAACATTATGAAACTTGCAGATGGTTTGTTTTTAGAATCTTGCCGGGAGGTTGCAACAAAATATCCCAGTATCAAGTACAACGAGATTATTGTAGACAATTGTTGCATGCAACTTGTATCGAAGCCTGAGCAATTTGACGTCATGGTATGTGAATTTAGTGTATGCTTTTAGCTTGACTATTTGATAACCCAGAAACTCTTTGGTTCCTAGGTAGAAAAGTCTAGCTGTTAGTTCTACCAACCAAAAAAAAAAAAAAAAAAAAAAAACACCAAGCTCAAAATAAAAAATAGAAAAAAAAAGAAAAGGAAAAAAAGAAGAAGAAATCTTAAGAGGCTGTACGGCTTGGCATGTTGTGCTGCAGCTGAAGCTTTTAGTTTCAGGTTATTCATATTTGTGAGGATTGGGTCTTCGCTTTGTTTCTTGTGAGATCCTCTGCTCTGGTTACATACCTTTTAAACTCAATATCACTGATGGAGGAGAAGTTATTTTTTTTTTTTTATTTGTTGAAATATGTGTAATTTTTCCATGAGTGTATAATAAGAAATGAACCATTGTCTTATTGACTCATAAGTTTTTCAGCTCTTAATAGAGCTTTGTGGGTGCTCAGTAGTTACATTACAAACTCCTATATTAAATGATTAACCACAAGGACCTCTCAATGTGCCAGCAAAAACTTCTAAAGGAATTCATTTTTCAATTTAAATGTTTGTGTGAATTCAATGTTATGGTTAGTGCTTCCACCTCTTTCCCTACCAATTGATGGAGGCTGCTTTATGTTTTCAGGTGACTCCTAACCTTTATGGCAATCTAGTTGCAAATACAGCAGCCGGTATTGCTGGAGGAACTGGTGTCATGCCAGGAGGTACCAAATTGCCATCAAGCATCCAATAAGTCCTAATATTATATGAAATTTGATTGTTATTTTAGTGGACAAAGAAAAATGCTGTTTCCATAAAATCCCTTAGAAATTCCAGTTTACAAATTCCACATGTTTGCTAAATTGGTATGCCATCCTTATCACTCTATTCCAAGCACTTATAAATTAGCATAAGGAGCATGATGCCCGGTCTCCATATATAGGTACAGCTTCCGCATAATTTCATAAACTAGTTTTTGTAAAATCCTTTGCATGTCTGCCGTTTGTCTAAAGAAATTTCTGCCTTGTGTTTTTACTGGATATGATGATAAAGTTGTACTGTCGATATTATAATAGTAATACTTGATCTCTTCACAAAATGAATTTGATTGTGAAGGAGAAAAGTTGCTCAACGTGACTGATCAAGTCTTGTTTGCCGTCAGTCCCTTTTGAGTGTTCCTCACAAAGTGTGTGGTAACTACAGGTAATGTGGGAGCTGATCATGCTGTGTTTGAGCAAGGTGCTTCTGCAGGAAATGTGGGAAACGAAAAGATAACAGATCAAAAGAAGGCAAATCCTGTGGCTTTACTCCTCTCTTCAGCCATGATGCTACGGCATCTCCAGTTTCCTTCATTTGCTGATCGACTTGAAACAGCGGTAAAACGTGTGATCTCCGAGGGCAAACACCGGACAAAGGATCTTGGTGGTGGCAGCACTACCCAAGAGGTTGTTGATGCTGTGATTGCTAATCTCGACTGATCGACTGGGAAATTGTCCATTGTTTTTATCTTGGCTATGGCTTTCAGCTATTCATTTCAAGCACAACGGGGTTTCTTCTATATCAATTTCAAATGATCAACTGCCTTGTCAGAAAGCCTAATATTTTTGCATTTTTGGAAATAATCTTTTTGATTTGATCTTACTGTCAGTGTTGTAATAAAATTTCGGCGTAAGAATCTAATTTTTAGAAAAAATTTAATTGGATGAAGGCGTTTGTTGTTTTTCTGCCAAAAGAAGAAGGTAGTCCTTTTCTGTCAATTTCTTCCATGTTTTGTATGCATCCTTTAATTTTCATTGAGCAATACAAATAAATGGAAACTAAAATGGTTGGCTCTTCTCACTTCTTTTGCTAAGATTGCTTTTAGTCTGCTACTGACTTAAGAATTGCTTTTAAATGTGAGGCTCATTCGGATTGAACAAATCCAGGGATCTGGGCTTCGAATCAGATAGAAGACATGAGGGTGAAGGTACGTGTATATAAAGTGCTGTCTTACACAGCGCCTTTTTTTTTTTTTTTACTACTTCTTTATACATCTTTTTTACATGAACTTTTGAAAATACTTAAGACAAAATACTTAGTTTTATATTATCAAATATTGTTTATATGTCCGGTAGATACCAACTTTTTCCTTTGTTTTGCCAGGAGATAGATCCAACTGAACAATATTAAAATTTTCAGTACACATCTACCGAGCCATATAGATGTCTTCGGTGAACTATAACGGAACATATTTTTGACATAGAATTAGGAAACTCTAATAAACTCAAATATAATATAATATATCCATAAACTTCATTTACTTATTTTAAATATAAATATATTCTATATATGAAGTTTAAAAATTCTCCAACCTTAAAACATATTTTTTGGAAAAGAAAAAAAAAAAAGATTTCTTCCGTTGTGCTACCGACGATCCTATAGCAATATTCTACCGTTAAACCCTTTTATTTTCTTTTCTTTTTTTAAAAATAAATTTGTTTAACATTAAAAGATTTTTGTTGATTTAACTTTTTCCATTTGCGGAGGTTTTCATATAAAGTTTTTTGACAAAGGTATTTAACAAATAATTTAGTCTTTTCAATTTATTTAATCCAAAGGTTCATATTTTCCATTTTAAAAGTCCTTAAATATCTTATATTGTATCCAAACAACATTTATTCTTTACTTATTAAATTATTTATTGCTTCCAAAATAAATTTTCACTTTTGTCAATCTCAATCATTTATCACTCCTTAATCTCCAATTCTTCAATATTTTTTTTCCCTTTTTATATGTTTTATTATTATTATTATTATTATTATTTTTTAAATAAATCCTTGTATTCTTAAAACCTCTCTACCATATACTACTTAAATAATTAAATGAAGTTGAAGAATCCTTTACAAGATCAACAAAAGACACACTTCTTTTATATATACAATAAACTTTTTTTTAGAAAAAAATTACATATAGTTTTTGGTGCCAAAAATCATTAAAGCTATGAAACTCTTCTTCATATATATACATATGTATTTGTTCTGGTGTGAAGAAAAAGAAATATTTATGTGTTAAAATTAGAGATTATAAATAATATAAGAGAGAAAAAAACAGTACTTAATTAGGAGAGAATGAAAAGTGATTTTAGCAGTAGCAAATAATTTAGGTAAACGATAAATGATGTTTAAGTATGGATATAAAACATTTAAATATTTTAAAAAGATAAATATGAACCTTAGATTAAATAAATCAAAAAACTTAGATTATTTGTTAAATATCTTTATCAAAAACTTTGTATAAGGAATGTTCTATATATATATATATAAATATATATATATTACAAAATTTGAACTGAAAATTAATGATCATAAGACAACTAGCAGTATGCATCTATTTTAGCCAATAAATAACAGATTTATTGATTCATCTCAGGGAAGACATTTCATGGAGTGTCTTTTACACAAATTTGTTTGGTAATGCTTTTCTAAAAGTGATTTTACTTTGTCGCACTTTCTAAATAAACAAGAATGTTACGTTTGGTTTAAAAAATGACTATTTCTAAAAATTAAGGATTAGTAATTTTTAGAAATAAAAAATATGGAATAAAATATTTATTTATAATTATTTAGTTTGGTAGAAAAATGACAAAAAAGTTAATATGAAACTAAAAAATTATCAGAGCTTAAAAAAAAAAGAACTTAAAATAGTATGTTTTGTATTCTTTTATTTTAAAAAATACTGAGCCTTTTAGAAGAAATAACAATTTCTTATTTTAAGGAATTAAGATTCCATAGGAATAGATAAAGCAAATTTTAAAAATTCAACAAAATAAAAAAATATCAAAATTTTAAAAATTATTATTCTATTCCACTATCTATTCCATAAACTAAATATATCCTAAGTTTTTGGTTAAAAACCATTAAAAGAAAATTTTATTGATAAAGTAACACTTCAAGAAGCACCTAAGAAGCACTTATACCACTCAAACAGACACTATTATTTCCTCTATCTAGGGCTGATCATAAGATATTAAGCGACCAATATAAAATTTAAAAAAGTGCTCCTTTTTCATTTCTTTTTCTTTTTTATTATAAACTACTTTCTTCTATTTAGAAACATGAATATAGAACAAATATTAATAAATTTAGTCTAAATCTTGTAATTCTTTAACAATGACTCTATCAAGAGCACATGCGAATGTATTAAGCTCTTCAATTTTTATCTTTTTCTTTCGCTTTTCATATCCAGGCAATCGTTCTTTAGGATAAATTTTAAGTTTTTATGGCCCCAAAAAAAAAAAAAAAAAAACAAATTTTAAGTTTTTATAAACTAATTTTATCTATTTAGAAATGTGAACATAGAACAAATAATAATAAATTTAGTCTAAATTTTGTGAATCTTTAACAATCAATCTATGAAGAGCAAATGAGAATGTATTGAAGTCTTCAATTTTTATCTTTTTCTTTCGTTTTTCATAACCAGGTAATCATTCTTTAGGATAAATTTTAAGTTTTTATGGCAAAAAATAAAAAATAAAGAAAATAATGAAGTAATGAAACACAACGGTTGCGTATGTATAAATTTTTCCCCACAGTAAAAGGGTGGTGTTGCCTCACATATATGGGTTCGGTTAGAGCTAATGTGGTAGACAAATGACAAGCTATAATAAATAATAATAAGTGACAAATTGAAAATAAAAAGCTATCACTTAGCCTTAGGGTTGGCTTTAATCAAAAGCATCTCTAACAGATTTTTTAGAAGTTTTTATTTCTCTATTTTAAAGAGGCACACCAGTTTTTTATAACTCAATAGGCTAGTGGGGCTTGGCTTTCCAAACGTGGAAAATCAAATTCACTTTCTACTTTCTATACGAAGTTTTAAATAAATTTATTTACTGTTCCTATAAAGTTTAATGCACAATTAATATTTTTATTTAATTATATATATATATATATATATAAGAACACTTTGTTGTAATTGGATGTTGTAATAAAAAAAAGTAATTATTTTATTAGAAAATAAAAAATGAAGAGTAATGATAAAGAGTTGTGTTGGAGTTGGATTCAAAAAAAGGAGAAACTTTTTATATTGTTAGCTTTTCTAAAATACTCTTTATTTTTAAGATTATGCTTTTTAAAAGCATTATGAGATGACCCAAAAAAAAAAGAAAAGGAGGGAAGAAATGTGAAAGACGACAAGGGTTTGGTTATGAGGTTGAAATAAAAATGACTAAAACCACGTCATGTTGATAAAAAAAGTTTACTAGCGCCAAATCCTTTCGTCCCAATTGATATAATAGCAGCACTGCTAGCGGTTACTAAAGATAAAACTATATATATATTTTTTCATCTCAAACTAACAAAGGTGGGAATGCTCCGACCAATCTCTCATCTACATAGATGTGACAAGCATTATTTTTCATTGTTATTTATATTCAATGATGTATTTCTGATAATTTATTTGTTCGTCACTAGCTATCACCTACCATAAATGAAATTGTATCATCGCTGTTGTTTTGTATGAGTCACAACAAACATTTTATGATGCATTCCTATTTGTTGCCAATATATCCATATTTCGCTAGTTGCAATGATTGGTTTTGTCACAAAAAACATTACATTTTGCTAGTTGTTGCTATTAGGCCATTTTGCACCAATAAAATTTTTAGCTAGAGATTTTCATCGCTTGTCTTTGCTATCTTCACAAACAGTGGTTTATTGAGACAAAATAAAAATTCGCTAAAAACTTATTGTAAAAGTACAATTTTATTGTAGTTCCATCTAGATTTAAAAAATGACTGATTTAACACCTTCAAAGTTAATTATAGTCAGAAAATTAATGTTTATTATTGATTATTGTCTAAGTTGACTTATAAAATGTCCCTTTTTACTTTTATGTAGATTTGACAACGTATCGTGTTGAATTTTATTAGTCCAAATACTATTCGTTAAGCTTTCGTGTGGAAATAGGTAAATTCAAATCCATTCGTTAAATTATTGTGTAACCCGTTACCCAACCCATTAACCCATGAAAAATATATTGAAAATTTAAATTTGACATAGTTTTCGAATAAATTTTTAGAAAAAACTTACAAAGAGACTTATTTGTTTTTCGATTTTTTTAAAAATTAAATTGAAAAAGAACAAATTATTACATGTTTAACAATAAATTAAGTAATTTTAATATTATGAAACTTGTTTAGTTACAAAAATACCCATTTTTAATGAGTCTAGTGGGTTTATTATGTATTATCATGTTTTATCCGTTAAAACCTATTAATTTATTGGGTTTTATTGGATGACATTGATATGAATCCGACATGATATCGTCAACCCAAACCCATAAATTATCGTGTGGGTATTGTGTTATCTTGTGGTGTGAGATTTTACCAAGATTACTCTTATGTGTTGAACCTTTATTTTATTTTATTTTTTACTTTATTTTATATAACACTATATATTAAAAAAATATTATTTTTGGTAGTTTTTCTATTGAAGACATCACATATATACAATATCTAGTAAATCATTTACATTTTAAATACATTGTTATAAAGTAAACTATAAAATTTAATATTTACTTTTATACATACGTAAAATAGATTTTTAATACCACCCAAAAACCAAAAAAAAAAAAAAGAAAAAAAAAAGAGAAGATTTTTAATAAGTAAATAAGATCCCAAAAACAAATTAGTAAAGTAAATAATTTTTTTTAACTATAGTTAATTTAAGATTAAAAAAAACTGTTAATTAATTTCATGGATGCTAGAGTCCTTAAATTGTTCTTTCATTTCTTGTCCTAACACTCTGTTCGGTTCTTTTCTCTCTATGCTCAGGTAGGGTTTTTCTCTCGTGTTCTACGAGTTTTGAAATTATTTCTTGCTGTTTCTTTCTGCCTTACAAGAAAATGAAATTATGTTTAGTAAATGATTGCAACTTACATAAGAGGAAAGTGACTAAGATCTTGGTAGGTAAATACATGAAGAACTGCCTTCTTGCACAAGTTTTCATGAAAAATTGATTGAATAATAAATGATTCTATGGATTTGATGAAGTCTCATTGGAAACTTCAAGTCATGTATTGTTTAAAGAAATTCGTGATGACCTCCTTGAGTGTCAATTTTCTTCTGTTAAGTATAAGCAATTGGTTATTGAAGGATTTCCATGGCACTTTGATAAATCTTTGGTGTTATTGAGGAAAGTTGATCACAAAACTTTGCCACATCAAATTTTGCTTTTACATCCTTATTTTGGGTAAAGTTCATAATCATCCACTTACTGGGATGAATATAGATGTTGGAATATCGATCCGTAAGAAACTGATCACTTTGGTTAGTGTGGATTCCAATGAAGACGGCACATGCAGGGGGTAAGATTTTACATTTAAGGGTGTCTATTGATATCCTTAAGCCATTAAGAAGGGGTATGAAGATCCAATTGGAAGATGGTGATGGTGATGTTTTTTGGGTTAAATTTTAATATGAAAGGTTGCCAGGAAGTTTTTTTTGTTTTTTTTTTTTTTGGGGAAAACTGGGGCATATTCAGAAAGATTTTAATCTTGAAGATGCTTTATTTGATAAATAATACGGTCCATGGTCGCATGTAGGAAGTTCTATTTCTGGCAATTTGAAATCGACACTTGTGTTTAGTAGTACGAAAAATTCTGAACTGTTAGACGTGGCTCTGAAGGTTCCTAATAATTCTAAGGTAGCATTGAAAGTTCAAAGTGATAAGGAAAATATTGATGGTGCTATTCCGGTTGCAAATGTGACAACTAAGGTTAAGCATTAAGGAATTGAAGAGGAGGTTAATACAGGGGACCTTGAGAAATTTGGTGCTGATACTGTTGTTATGGATATCAGCTTTTCTTCCTTGACTAGTGATGGTTCTGAGAGATTAGATGGTGTGAATTGTAGTTTACTTCTAAATGGTGGTGTTGGTTATGTGCTTATTGATAAAACTGATAGTTTTATGCGTACAAAACCTTTGGATGTTCGTGATAAAGGTAAGGAGGTTATATAGTTTAATGACTCTGCTAGACCTTCTGAACATATTGGAAACGACTAGCTTGAAATTCAAATAAGAGTAATGTTGTGGAATTCAGAGAACTAAGAACAACAACAGTAAAGAACACACAACACCATTTAACGAGGTTCGGCCAAAGAATGCCTACGTCCTCGTGCTCAGGTTCTCTGAGCTTCTGCTATTTTATTATCTGTTGAGGAAATTACAAGCTTGCAGGTTCTACAATGGTGATTCACACAGAGAACACCCAAAAACCAACCTGTTAGCCCTTTGTACACCCTTTCTCAGATTATTCACAAAGAAACTTCAATTACCCTTACAGAACTCTTTTAGGAATTGAAACAACAAAGAAAGAACAGATCTTTCTCTCACAAACCCAGAAAATCAACTCACAAAGAAGGTTCTACAACTTTGAATTTTTCTACTCTCCACGAAGAAGAAGAAGTAGTTAAAATCTGGTGTGTATTAAATAGCCTTTTAACCCCCTGTTATAACCAACCTAACCACTGTACCTGCATTGCACGTGTTTCAGTTAATTAAAACAAACTTCAAAACGTTGTCGTTCCCTTTTGAAGTACTTAGGCCCATCAAAGAAACGCTGTCGTTCCATCCTCTTCTTTCTTTATCTGAGAACACAGGTTCAATCTCTGAAGCATAGCTGGAATTTATTTCCTCAGCTCTTGAGGATTAATTCCTCACAAGTAATAGTAGTTCACAAGGAGCTTCTAAGCAATCAAGCAAACAAGGTTCTAATAAGGGAGATGGTAATGGCAAGATGAGTTCTAAATGGGTGAGGATGGATATTGAGAGTTTTAATTTGCCTCAAGAACACATGGTGGGAAGTGCTTGTCATCCCTACCGCGGGCAATGAAAATTCTTAGTTGGAATGTTCATGGGCTTGGGAATCCATGAACATATAGAGCATTGGTTAAAATGCTCAAAGAAGAAGCAAATGTTGTGTATTTGATGGAGAGGCCGATGGCTAATAAATTGGAAAATTTGAAAGTTCGTACAAAAATGGAAGGTTGTTTTGGGGTTGATAGGATTGGCTAGGGGAGTGGCCTCATTTTATTATGGAATGTTATAATTGATTTAAAAATTATTAATCTTATTTATATATTATACGAAGAAATATTTTACTGAAAGACTAAGTCTAAGTTGTTTTTAACGTTGTAATTCAGTTTTTTAGTTGAATTGGATTTTGTTAGTATATTAATTCCTACAAGACAGTACTTTTTAACATATATATTAAATAAAAGTCAGTTTTCTATTTTATCTACTAGTAATGTATGTGTTAGTTTATATATCTATTAACGTAAAAAAAAAAAAAATTGGTTTCTAACGTTAATTTTTCTTGTTATTAAATTACAAAAAATTATTAATTTTATTCTTAAAAATCATCCAATCCATAACAATCTTTTACTCAAGCTCTATAAATGGGAGCTGTCTTTCCCATTTGGAAACACATAATAATAGAAAGTCAATTATTCTCTCTTCTTCTCTCTAAATACTCCTCTCAAATCCTTCATATTATCTTATTATTATTATAAAAATTATTTTACTACTACCAAATATATTTTAGTATATATATGTGTATATTTTGAGCATTAAAGGTGTTCTAGGAGTTCGTGGGAATTTTTAGCTGCACACAAGATTTTTGAAGGATCGTTGTATCTTGGAAGAGGAATGTTAGAAAACCCAGTGCAGAAGTGGGCGTATCTTCCCTAAGGATAGTGTATTTGTACGCCTCGATCCAAATAAACAGGCTATCCTAAATCTGAATAATTGTTTATTATTTTATTATTGTTGTTTGGTATTTGGTACTTGTAATTGTGATTCAATTTTACTACTTGTTTTATTTCCAACATTCTTAGAGAAATAGTCTAATAGGAATTTTGTTTTCATAGCATTTTATTTTACTATGGCATCTATTGATTCTGTTTTTTGCAAACCTAAGCTATTTTCTAGTCAAAATTTCAAATGTTGGCAACAACATATGAAATTTTGGCTCATTACTGTGGGTCTTTATTCTGTTATTTTTAAATCTTCAAATGGAAAAAAATTTTTTTTTTTAAAACTATTGGTTCTTCTAAACCTGTTTGATCTTTAGATACTGATAAGGATTCTAGTAAAGATTCTTAAATTGTTTCTGCTGATGATGATTTTGATGAAAAAGATATGCTATGCCATGGTAGAATTTTGAGTGCTTTGTTTGAAAATATTTATCGTATTTTTTGTTCTACTAAATCTGCTTTTGAATTGTGGGATGCTTTCAAACAAAAATATGGGGATAGGGAATTTGGTTTTAAAAGATATTCTGTTGAAAAATGGCTTGTCTTTCATATGGTTGATGGTAAATCTGTTTCTGATCAAATTTATGATTTTGAAAATATTGTTTTTGATATGAAAATGAAATGCATTGTTTTGGATAATACTTTACTTGTTGCTTCTTTGATTAAAAAATTGCCTTCTTCTTGGATTGGTTTTCAAAGAATTTTGAAACAAAAACCCGAAGATTTTTCTTTTGATGAATTGCTTGTTTGCCTTAGGATAGAAGACAAACACCATAAGACTTTAAAATCTTCCAAATATGATTTTCAAGCCAAAGCCCATATTGTTGAAAATTTGCATAAACCAAAAACCAAAGGTTTTTAAGAAATTTAGTTTTAACAAAAACTAGAATGCCAACAATTCTAATAAAAAGGATAAACCTATTATTTAGAAAAGTTCTTGTTGGGTTTGTGGAAAAACAAATCATAAGGCCAAAAATTGTTTTTCTCGAAAAAAGAGTTATAAAAAAATACTCATGGATCTTTTCGCATTAAACCACAAGCAAATGTCCTCGAGACAAATTCTTCCTCTCATGCTAATGGGTATTTTATTTCTAGCCTAGAAACAAATTTTATTTTTGAATCAAATAATTGGTGGATTGATCTAGGGGCTAATGTTTATGTTTGTTCTGATAAAACAAATATTTTCTTCATATCAGGAATCAAACATAAAAACCGTAAGCATGGGAAATGGGAATTTGGCTTGAATAATTGAAGAATGAGAAGTGAAATTGAACTTTTCTTCTGGCAATTCTATTGTTATAGATGGTGTTAAGCATGTCTTCGATATTAGGAAAAATTTAGGTACTACTTCTTTATTGGTTTAAAATGGTTACAAAGTTATATTTGAGTCAAATAGAGTTGTATTTACGAAGAATGATTGTTTAATTGACAAAGGTTATTTGTATGATGGTTTGTTTAAACTTAATATTATTAATTCCAATATGCATGATTTGTCTACTTCTTAACTTCCGTTGCGAATGTTGAATGTTTTAATTTTTGGCATGGTAAAGCTTAATTTCAATTCTATTACAAGAATGATGAATTTAGATCTTATTCCAAAGTCTTCTTTTATTTATGAAAAATGTGATGTTTGCTTCAAGCAAAACGGCCTAGAAAACCTTTTAAATCCATTGAAAAAAAAAAAAAACTACTTTGTTACAATTAATTCATAGTGATATATGTGATTGCAAAAATATTTTGACTCGTGGTGGTAAATATTATTTTATTACTTGTTTTGATGATTTCTCTGAATATTGTTATGTTCATTTAATTTGTTCTGAAAGTGAATTATTTGATATGTTCAAGGTTTATAAGGCTGAAGTAGAAAATTAGCTTGGAAAGAAAATAAAGATTTTGAGATCTGACATAGGTGGTGAGTATACTTCTGATGAGATGAATGAATTTTGTGAATCACATGCCATTATTCATCAGGTAACTTGATGCGAACCCGCCCGAGCTCGCACCACCGACAACTCACTGGGGTACTGATCCGATACAGATGAAGATTGGACCGATCACTAGGGCTCAAGCTAAGAGGTTTAAGGACAACCTTGCTGCCTTTATCCAGAGAGTAATTCATTCTCAAAAGAGCTTGTCCATACCTGAAGATAAAAGACCTGTTTTAAGTATCCAAGTGGTGGAGGCTGATACATCGGATACTCATATATCGGACATTTTATGTCGGACACCCTTGCTTCGGACATCGGAGCCTTGCCTCGGACATCTGATCTTGGACTCGGACATCGGATGTAACTTAGCTCAGACAGACATCAGTTAGCTCGACCAGACACAACTTAGCTCGGACAAACATCAGTTAGCTCGGTCAGAGACAAGTTAGCTCAGACAGACATCAGTTAGCTCGGATAGGCCATAAGTTAGCTCGGACATCAGGTAGACATAAGTTAGCTCGGTTGAAGACATAATTCAGTCTAGATGTCAAAGTCAACTCGTTACCTAATTTACGATTGACTTTCTTTATTTTTGGGTTATTTATTTATTTATTTTTTGGACAAATAACTTTAGGAAGGTTTTTATTTTATTCTTTCCATTGTAAATTAATTAATTTCTAATTTAATATAAAGGAATTAATTAATCAAACTTAGATTAGGAAAGGAAGTATAGTTTCGGCCAACTAGGTTTTCTTATGTGTGTGGTTGGTTTTTCCTAGGGTTTTTAGGGTTTATTTTGTTTCTTTTAAAGCCTATTTAAAGGCTTATTTTTCAATAAGAATACAACTTTGATTTGATAAAGAAAATACTTGTGAGATTTATTATCTCTTTGTTCTTTGAGAACACCTAAAACACCATTAGAGAATTGGTTGTTTTAGCTTGACTTATCAATAGGTTTTCCATCTCCTATTGTGGCGTCTACATTATACCAAAGTTTCTAACCACAGGTTGGTTAGGGGTTGAGGTCAATTCCATTAGAACTTGAACTTAATTAAGATCCAGGCTAATATAATACGGTTTTAGGAGCAGGTCGTCCTAGGTTCGTATCATTTGGTATCAGAGCTAAATTTTGTTCAGGTTTAATCTATCTTTATTTGCTTTATTTGTTGTTGTGTTATTCAGCAATTTTAGCATTAGGTTAAGGTTGCATCCATCCTATAAACGTTCTGCATTTAAAAAAATAAAATAAAATTCATTCCTAGTTGAATGAGGATTTCCTAGTTTTATCGTATTTTTGTTTCCTAGTTTGTTGGTTGTTTTTCATCATTGTTCTTGTTGATTTTGGGTTTTGTTGATTTTTCTTTGCTGTTTTAGTCTTAAATATTTGCATTCATATATTCAAAAAAAAAAAAAAGTTTGCGGCAACATTTAAAAAAAAAAAAAAAAACTACACATTTGTGTTTATTTGGAGATTACAGGTTTGGTGTTTGTTTTGGAGTTGGAATTGCAATTTTGGTAATTATTCTTGTTACTGCAGTTTTTTATGTTCTGTGAGTGGAAAAAAAAAAAAAAAAAGAGGAGGTAAAGTCGAATAAAAAAAAAAAAATTAATTCGGTTTGTTGGAGTTTGATTTGTTTGCTGGAAATTTGTTGGAGCTGCTGGGTTTTGTTTTGATTATTTATTTGAGTTGCTGGAAAATTATTTATTGCTGCTGGATATTTGGATTTTGGGTGCTTAAATCATTTGGATTAAAATCAGTTAAAGGATTTGATACAAAACTTAAATTACAAAGAACAACAACCAACAACTATTCTATATTTTTGTTCAATTTGATTCTTGTTCGTATTTGAATTTCTTTTTCTGGAATTTTATTCTTGAACTCATAATCTACTATCATCTGGTGCAGTTTTCAAAAATTCCAACGTTTTCCTATTATTTTGTGTTTTCTTGTCTAGAAAGCCGAAAAATTAGGATTTGTTGGATTCTTTCGGTATTGCCTACTTTTTGCTTACTGTTTGTTGATAAGTTTAATTAAAACATACTAGTGATCTAATTGCTGTTTTTTGGGTGTTTAATTAGAACTTTGAGATAATTCATTGAGTGGAAAAAAGGCAAGAGTGTGTGAGCTTAAAAGAGGGTAAAAATCCAAAACAAGTGTGCAAACACGAGTGTCGAGTCCTCAATTGAGTGAAACACGTAAGGGAGTGAAATTGTAAGGTCCTATTTTATTTCTATTGCATTATTATACTAACATGACAGAATCAAGAATGAGGAGAGGAGAGCCACCTTTAAGGATCAATGAGGAGGAGTCCATAGCATTCCATGGCGATGCCCGAGCTACCGGGAGTGGATACCAAGTGGACATGAGAGCTGTTTCGGAGTCAATACAGCGGGTTAGTGCTCAAGTTGAGCATGTGAATCAAAGAGTGGGAAGACTAGAAGCCTCACAAGGAAGGCCGAATACAAGAAATAGGCAAGAATTCCATGGAGGGCGAGGCCGAGGATGAGGAGGTCACGAGAGACCGAGAGAGGAATTTGATGAGGAGCCATTCGATGGAGACTTTGAGGAAGGTATGGACGAAACTTTTGCTGTTCAAGATAGAGCTGGCCGTGGAAGATATAGGAGGGAAGATACAGATGATGATTTGGGAAATATCAAGGTTAATATCCCACCTTTTCTGGGTAAAAGTGATCCCAAAGCTTATTTGGAGTGGGAAGGAAAAATGGAGATGATTTTTGACTGCCATAACTATTCGGAAGGTAAGAAGGTGAAATTGGCAGCAATGGAGTTTGGCCATTATGCACTCCAATGGTAGACAAATGAGCAAAGCACCTGAAGGAGAGTTGGTGATGACTTGATTACAACATGGCGTCAAATGAAAGGAGCCATGAGGAAACGGTTTGTGCCATCCCATTACCATAGGTTGCTGCATCAACGGCTTCAATCTTTGTCTCAAGGAAGTAGGTCTGTGGAGGATTATTACAAAGAGATGGAGATGCTAATGATGAGGCTGAATATGAATGAGGATAGGGAGGCAACAATGGCGAGATTTCTTGGTGGTTTGAACCGTGACATTGCCAACCAACTTGAGTTACAACAATACTTGGAATTGGAGGAGATGTTGCATGTAGCAATTAAGCTTGAGAACCAATTCAAGAGGAGGGGTGTTAGTACACGGTTTGGAGGAGTTTCTAGCAGTGGAAGGACAGGTTCAAGTGGCTGGAAAAACAATTCCACTTATGAAAGCAAGCTGAAGCCGAAACTTGGTGAAGAAGCTACCAACCGACTGAGAAGAGAATTTAAAACCGAATCTGCCCAAGCCATTAAAGGTGAGGTAAAATCTGAACCTAAACCTCAAAAATCCAGAGAAATAATTTGTTTTAAGTGCCAAGGAAGAGGACACATAGCCAGCCAATGCCCAAATAGAAGAATCATGGTATTAAAGGGTAATGGAGAGGTGGAATCCGAGAGTGAGGCTAGTGAGGCTGAAATCGAACAAGAAGATGAAGCACTTGATGATGAGGCCGAACCATCAAACACATAAAATGTTGAGCTAAATTTGGTCTCAAGGAGGGTACTTGCTGTCTACAAAGATGAAGAGCAGATACAAAGAGAAAACATCTTCCACACTCGCTGCGAAATACAAGGTAAAATTTGTAGCATGATTATAGATAGTGGGAGTTGTACCAATGTGATAAGTAATCTTGTAGTTGATAAATTAGGCTTGAAAACAGTTAAACATCCAGAACCCTATAGGTTACAATGGTTAAATGATAGTGGTGAGATGAGGGTAAATAAACAAGCCAAAGTAAAATTTAGTATAGGTAGATATGAGGATGTAGTCTTATGTGATATTGTTCACATGATTGCTGGACATATACTATTAGGTAGACCATGGCAATTTGATAAAGATGCTACTCATTTTGGTCGAGAAAATAGTATTGTTTTCAGGTTTAAAGGGAAGAAGGTCAAGCTGGAACCATTATCTCCTAAAGAGGTTTACAAAGACCAATTACAAATGCAACAAAGGAGAAAAGCCGAAAAGCTCAAGGAAAAAGCAAGTATGGCACCAACGACTTCACCACCTTTTCAAGGAGGTAAGATTGAGGTTACTGACCAAGGTAAGGTTTCTAAGACTCATATTGAGTGGAAAGATCAAGGAAAAGCCGAAAGAGAGGGGAAAGAAAGTGGCAAACCCGAGAGCTTGGAGAAGGAAGAGAAATCCGAAGGTTTGCGCCAATCCAAGGGAAAAAAAGAAAAAGAAAGAAAAGAAAGGTTAAGTAGCAACTTTTATTTGAGTTTAGGGGATATTAATAAGGTTATTGAGTGTAAGAAACCTTTGCTGGTCATGATTTATAAAGAAAATTATTTTAATGATCAAACTAACTTTGAAAAACTTGAATTGCCAAGTTCAATGAATTTTCTTGTGAAGGAATTTGGAGATGTCTTCCTAAATGAAATTCCAAGTGGACTACCACCTATTCGAGGGATGGAACATTAAATTGACTTTGTTCCAGGAGCTGCCATACCAATTAGACCAGCTTATAGGAGCAATCCCGAAGAAACAAAGGAGCTGCAAAAACAGGTAAGTGATTTGCTTGATAAAGGATACATTCGTGAGAGTTTAAGTCCATGTGCTGTTCCTGTTTTGTTGGTACCTAAAAAGGATGGTTCTTAGAGAACGTGTGTTGATTGTAGGGCTATAAATAACATTACCATCAAATATAGGCATCCCATTCCTAAATTAGATAATATGCTTGATGAGTTGCATGGTGCTTGCATGTTTACAAAAATTGATCTTAGGAGTGGTTATCACTAAATTAGGATGAAAGAAGGTGATGAATGGAAAATCGCACTCAAAACTAAATATCGGCTGTATGACTGGTTAGTTATGCCTTTTGGATTATCCAATGGACCTAGTACTTTCATGAGGCTTATGAATCATGTAGTGCGTCCATTTATTGGTAAATTCGTGGTTGTTTATTTTGATGACATTCTAATATATAGTCGAAATTTGGATGACCATGTGGATCAACTTAGGCAAGTTTTGCAAGTTCTTAGAAAGGAAAGATTGTTTGCTAACATTAAAAAATGTGAATTTTGCAAAGAAGAGCTTGTGTTTCTAGGATTTGTAGTAAGTGCTGCAGGAATCAAAGTTGACCAAGCTAAGGTGAAAGCAATTCAAGAGTGGCCGGTTCCTACTTCTATCACTCAAGTAAGGAGCTTTCATGGCTTGGCAAGCTTTTATAGAAGATTTGTCAAGGATTTTAGTACCATAGCAGCACCATTGAATGAAGTTTTCAAGAAGAATGTCGGCTTCAAATAGGGGGAAGTACAAGAAAAATCTTTTAATTTGTTGAAAGAAAAATTATGTAATGCACCTTTGTTAGTTTTGCCAAAATTTTCTAAGATTTTTTAAATTGAGTGTGATGCTTTGGGTGTAGGTATTGGAGCTGTCTTAATGCAAGAAGGAAGACCCATAGCCTACTTTAGTGAAAAATTAAATGGAGTTGCCCTAAACCCGACTTATGACAAGGAGATGTATGCTTTGGTGAGGGCTTTGGAGACATGGCAGCATTATCTCATGCCAAAGGAGTTTGTGATTCATAAGGATCATGAGTCTTCGAAGCATATCAAGGGTCAAAGAAAGCTCAACCGAAGGCATGCCAAGTGGATTGAATTTATTGAAACCTTTCCCTATGTGATCCGCTACAAAAAAGGTAAAGAAAATGTGGTTGCTGATTATTATCCCGGAGGTATGTACTCTTTTCTACCTTAGATGCTAGATTGCTTGGATTTGAACAATTGAAAGAACTTTATGAACATGATAGTGACTTTGGAGAAATTTTTAAAACCTGTTTGAAACATGGATTTAATAAATTTTACATATTTGAGGGATATTTGTTTAAGGAAAACAAACTTTGTGTGCCTAATTGTAGTATTAGGGAATTATTGGTTCGGGAAGGACATGGGGGTGGTTTGATGGGTCATTTTGGTGTTTTAAAAACTTTATCCTTGCTGCAAGAACATTTTTATTGGCCTAATATGAGGAGAGATGTTGAGAGAATTTGTGAAAGATGTTTGAAGCGCCGAAAAACAAAATCAACATTGAAGCCACATGGATTGTATAAGCCTTTGCCAATTCTTACCTATCCTTGGGTAGATTTGTCTATGGGTTTTATTCTTGGGTTGCCTAGGTCAAGGACAGGTAAGGATTCAATATTTGTTGTAGTGGATAGGTTTTCTAAGATGGCACATTTTATTGCATGTAACAAAACTGATGAGTCATCCAATATTGCTAATTTATTTTTCAAGGAAATTGTGAGATTGCATGGATTGTGAGATTGCACATTTTATTGTTTCGGATAGGGATGCTAAGTTCTTAAGCTATTTTTGGAAAACTTTGTGGGCTAAATTAGGTGCTAAGCTTTTATTTTCAACTACTTGTCATCCACAAACTGATGGACAAACCGAAGTAGTAAATAGAACCTTGTCTGCATTGTTGAGAGCATTAATTAGTAGAAATTTAAGAACTTGGGAAGAATGTTTGCCACATGTTGAGTTTGCATATAATAGGTCTTTACATTCAGCAACTAAATTTACTCCATTTGAAATTGTTTATGGTTTTAATCCTTTGACTCCATTAGATCTAACACCTTTACCTTTAAGCGAGCGTGCTAATCTAGATGGAAAATAAAAAGCTGAATTTGTAAAGCAGATTCATGAGAAGACACGAGCAAACATTGAGAGAAGGACCGAGCAATATGCAAAGGTGGCTAATCAAGGCCGAAAATCAATGGTGTTTAAACCTGGAGATTGGGCGTGGCTGCATTTAAGGAAAGAAAGGTTTCCTAAACAAAGGAAATCCAAACTCATGCCAAGGGGCGATCGACGTTTTCAAGTTTTGGAGAGGATAAACGACAATGCCTACAAACTTGATTTACCGGGTGAGTATAGTGTTAGTGCCACCTTTAATGTTGCTGATTTATCTCCTTTTGCTGCAGGTGATGACTTCGATTTGAGGACAAATCCTTTTCAAAAGGAGGGGAATAATGCGAACCCGCCCGAGCTCGCACCATCGACAACTCACTGGGGTATTGATCCGATACAGATGAGGACTGGACCGATCACTAGGGCTCAAGCTAAGAGGTTTAAGGACAACCTTGCTGCCTTTATCCAGAGAGTAATTCATTCTCAAAAGGGCTTCTCCATACCTGAAGATAAAAGACATGTTTTAAGTATCCAAGTGGTGGAGGCTTATACATCGGATACTCATATATCGGACATTTTATATCGGACACCCTTGCCTCGGACATCGGAGCCTTGCCTCGGACATCTGATCTCGAACTCGGACATCGGATGTAACTTAGCTCGGACAGACATCAGTTAGCTCGACCAGACACAACTTAGCTCGGACAGACATCAGTTAGCTCGGCCAGATACAAGTTAGCTCGAACAGACATCAGTTAGCTCGGATAGGACATAAGGTAGCTCGGACATCAGGCAGACATAAGTTAGCTCGATTGAAGACATAATTCAGCCTAGATGTCAAAGTAAACTCATTACCTAATTTGCGATTGACTTTCTTTATTTTTGGGTTTTTTATTTATTTATTTTCTGGACAAATAACTTTAGGAAGGTTTTTATTTTATTCTTTCCATTGTAAATTAATTAATTCCTAATTTAATATAAAGGAATTAATTAATCAAACTTAGATTAGGAAAGGAAGTATAGTTTCGACCAACTAGGTTTCCTTATGTGTGTGGCCGGTTTTTCCTAGGGTTTTTAGGGTTTATTTTGTTTCTTTCAAAGCCTATTTAAAGGCTTATTTTTTAATAAGAATACAATTTTGATTTGATAAAGAAAATACTTGTGAGATTAATTATCTTTTTGTTCTTTGAGAACACCTAAAACACCATTAGAGAATTGGTTGTTTTAGCTTGACTTATCAATAGGTTTTCCATCCCCTATTGTGGTGTCTACATTATACCAAGGTTTCTAACCATAGGTTGGTTAGGGGTTGTGGTCAATTCCATTAGAACTTGAACTTAATTAAGATCCGGGCTAATATAATACGGGTTTAGGAGTAGGTCGTCTAGGTTCGTATCATAACTGCACCTTATTCACTACAATCAAATGGTGCAGCTGAAAGGAAAAATAGAACACTAATTGATATGGTAAATTCTATGCTTATTAGTTCTGGTTTGCCAAATAATCTATGGGCTAAAGTTTTATATTCTACATGTTTAATACTTAATAAAATTCTTTATAAAAATTTTGATAAAATTCCTTATGAGCTTTGGAAAAATAGGAAACCTAATTTGAAATTTCTCAAAGTGTGGGGGTATTTTACAAAGGTAAGTATTTTTGTAAATGAAAAAAGAAAGTTGGGTTCTAAAACCATTGACTGTGTTTTTATTGGTTACTCTTTGAATAGTATTACTTACAGATTTTTGATATTAAAATTTGATATTTCTGATTTTTCTATGAATACTATTGTAGAATCTCATGATGCTACTTTCTTTAAAAATATTTTAAAACAAATTAATGAAAACTGAACTTTTAATTTTATTCCTTTCGAAGATCAAATTGAACTTAGAAGGAGTAAAGGAAATAAAGTTGAGAAAAAATTGGAAATGATTTTTTAACCTTTTTAATCAAAATGATCCTAAAACTTTCAATGAAGCTATGAGTTCTCTAGATGCTCATTTTTGAAAAGAAGCTATTAATGGTGAAATAGATTCAATAATGAGCAATTGTACATAAATTTTAACTGAGCTTCCTCATGGTTGTAAAACAATTGGGTGCCAAATGGATTTTTAGAAAAAAATTGAGAACTAATGTGTCCATTGAAAAATCTAAAGCTAGACTTGCTGCAAAAGATTTTACACAAAAAGAAGGTGTTAATTTCTTTGATGCTTATTCTCCTATTACTAAAATCACTACTATTAGAGTTTTAATTGCTTTGGCTGCCATTTATAAATTAGAAATTCACCAAATGGATATAAAAATTGCTTTTTTGAACAGTGAATTAGATGAAGAGATTTATATGGATCAGCCTGAAGGTTTTATTAGTCCTGGTCAAGAAAAGAAAGATGGTAAATTAGTTAAATCTCTTTATGGTTTAAAACAAGCACCAAGGCAATGGTATGCAAAGTTTGATTGTGTGATTCTTTCTAATGGTTTTGTTATTAGTGATGCTGATAAATGTGTTTATATTAAATTGTTAGAAAAATGCATGCGTAATTTTTTGTTTATATGTAGATGATATTCTTATTTTCGATACAAGTTTGAATGTCATTAATGATACAAAATTATTTTGTCTAAGAAATTTGATATAAAGAATCTTGGCATTGCTAATGTTATTTTTCGCATGAAAAGTGTGATGCAGGTATTACTTTGACACAAGGACATTATGTTGAAAATTTATTTAAAAAGTTTAACTTTTTTGATGTGAAGCTTGTGTAGTAGACCTTTTGATCCTAATTCAAAGCTAACCAAAAATAAAGGTGATGCAGTATTGCAGCTTTTATATTCTCAAATTATTAGTTCCTTTATGTATTTATTTAACTGCATCAGACTTGATATTTTTTATTCTATTAATAGATTAAGCAGATATACTAGTAATCCTAGTAGTAATTATTGGTCTGCTATAGAAAGGATCTTTAAATATCTTAAAGGTAGTAATCCTAGTAGTAATTATTGGGTTGCTATAGAAAGGATCATTAAATATCTTAAAGGTACAATTGATTATGGTATTAAATATATTGGTTTTCCTGCAGTCTTGGAAGGTTTTTGTCAAGCTAACTAGATTTCAGATTCTAATGAAACTAAAGCCACAAATGGTTATGTTTTTACTTTGGATGGTGGTGCAATCGTATGGAAGTAAACAAAGCAGATTATAATTTCTAGGTCAACCATGGAAGTTGAATTCATTGATCTAGACCTTGCCCGTAATGAAGTTGAATGGTTAAGAAGTCTTCTAGCAGACATACCAACTCTACCTCATCCAATTCCTGCTGTACCTTTGCATTGAGATAGTCAAGTAATTATTACAAAGGCAAAGAGTAAAAATGATAATGAGAAAAGGAGACATATAAGGATTAGACATAAAACTATTAAACAATTACTAATACATTGTGTTGTTTCTCTTGATTTTCTCAGATTTGAAAAGAATATTGCAGACCCATTTACAAAAGGCTTAGCACGTGGGTGAGTTATTGAATTATTGAAGGGAATGGAATTGAAGTCTATAAATATAGTCACCACAGTGGACACCTAACATTTGTGATTGGAGATCCCATGAAGAATGTTCAATGGGTAAGAATGAAATAGGAGTTTGACTATGAAGCACTATCTTATAATTGAAGAGAATTTATGGTTCCATTCCTATGGTGATAGTGCTTAAAAATTGTGATGGTATAGGAAGAATATAACTCTGAATGAAACCAAGGCATGTATATTTGCAGGGAGTTGGTCACATACTTCCTTTGAAGCTTATGCCTAAGTGAGTATTAGAGTATGGTCGTTACCATGGGAAATTAGGCTACTTCCTAAAAATACTCATGATACAAGATACGTGTGCATGACCGTTAAAGTGCAAACTAGAATGGAACTTAAGAAGAATTACCTATACTGTGTGTATTGTAAGAGAAAATCTGGTTTAAAAAGCCTAGTTCAAGACTTAGTTCACTATGGTTCTTTCAAACTTATAAATACTAAGTGTTGGTTCAAATCTAGAAGGTACCTACACCCAGTGCACAGTAAAAATTGCTCAATAATATATTTATTTAATAAAGTTATATTTTCATAATTTTTAAATCATGTGGGGGATTGTTATAATTGATTTAAAAATTATTAACCTTATTTTGTATATCATATGAAGAAGGATTTTACTGAAAGACTAAGTCTAAGTTGTTTTTTACATTGTAATTCAATTTTTCAGTTGAATTGGACTTTGTTAGTATACTAATTCCTAAAAGATAGTACTTTTTTAATGTATATATTTAGTAAAAGTCAGTTTCTTATTTTATCTACTAGTAACGTATGTTAGTTTATATACGTATTAACGTTAAAAAAAAGTCAGTTTCTAATATTAATTTTTCTTGTTATTAAGTTACAAAAAGTTAGTAGTTTTATTCCTAAAAATCATCCAACCCATAACAATCTCTTACTCCAAGCTCTACAAATAGGAGCTTTCTTTCCCATTTGAAAACACACAGCAATAGAAAGTCAATTATTCTCTTTTCTTCTCTCTAAATACTCCTCTCAAATCCACGTATTTTCTTATTGTTATTAAAAAAAAACTATTTTGCTACTACCAAATATATTCTAGTATATACATATATATATATATATATAAATATTTTGAGCATTACATGTGTTCTAGGAGTTCGTGGGAATTCTTAGTTGCACACAAGATTCCTGAAGAATCATTGTATCTTGGGAGAGGAATGTTAGATAACCCAGTGTAGAAGGGGGTGTATCTTCTTTAAGGATAGTGCATTTGTATGCCTTGATCCAACTAAACAGGCTATCCTAAGTTCTGAATAATTATTTATTATTTTATTATTGTTGTTTGGTGTTTGGTACTTGTAATTGTGATTCAGTTTTACTACTTGTTTTATTTCCAATATAGAAATCTACAATTATCTTCAAAATATGTTCTTTTTCTTCAGGACATATGGATATGGTGATTACTCATTCTTCAAATGGTAACTTTCTTTTGGCGGGTTGTATGGTAAGCAGAGGCTAATATGCGATAACATCATGGGCATTATTGAGAAGATTATCTTATATTAATAATATGGGTTGGTTTTTGCGTAGAGATGTTAATGAAATTTTGGATCAATGTGAAAAATTGGGTGGCTGAGAGAGATTGTAGGATCAAATAAATCATTTTTGAGATGTTTTGGATGATTGTTTCTTGCGAAAAGTTCATTTTACTGGTTATAAATACACGTGGATTAATAAGAGAGGGGATTCTTTTAATGTTCAAAAGCATATTAATAAAGGTTTTGCAAATGTGGAGGGGTTTATTTTATTCCCACAAGCTTATACAAGGCATGTCCTTATTATGCATCTAATCATTAGGCTTTAATTCTTTATTTGGATGGCTAAGCAATGAATGGTAGGTCTGTTAAGTATGGGTATCAATTTCATTTTAAAATTGCTTAGGGAAAGGAGTTTGACTACGACATTATAATTTAATCTATGTGGAATTTGAATTATGCATCCATTGTTAGTTTTTTGGATGTGAATTGAATTTTGCATAAATGTGCTGGGAAATATTTGGCCTTGAAAAAAAATTGACCTTTAGTTCTGTTCATTGTTAGTTGCAAGATCAATGAGGTATTCTAGCTCATTTACATTCTTCTTTTCCTACTAGAGGAATATTCTAGCTCATTTACATTCTTCTTTTCCTACTAGAGGAATTTTACAAAGGTTTAGAGAATCTGAGAGTCAAAATGATCATCTACTTGAAAAGTGATACGAACTTAGGTCGATTTGCTTTTAAACTCGTATTATATTAGTCAAGATCACAATTAAGTTTAGGTTCTAATGGTTACCTTAACCCCTAATCAACTTGTAATTAGAAACCTTGGTATATGATGAAGATGCCACAATAGATGATTGATATCCTATTGATAAGTAAAACTAAAACACTTGATTTCTATTAAGTGTTTTAGGTGTTCAAAGAGAACACAAAGAATTCTTTCTCACAAATAATTTTTTGTATGAATAATGTACTAAATTTTTATTGAAAAAATAAGGCTTTAAATAGGCTAAGGTTTGCCAGAAAAACCCTAAAACACTAGGTTAAAACCGGCCATAGAAATTAGGAAACAATGGTGTTGGCTAAATTTCAATCATTTCCTAATGTAATTTGGATTAACTAATTCCTATATTTGAAATAGGAATTAATTAATTTTACAATTAAAATAATAATATCAACTTTCCTAAACTAATTTTTCCAGCAAATAAATAAATAAAAACCAAAATAAAGACTATTTTCTAAAACAAAAGTCAAATGTTCAAACTAGGAAACTAGTTGACTAGTTTGTCAAATAAGCTATCTTTAACCAATCACCAGCTAGATTAGGCTCCAATTCAGCTCCTATATGCTATGTAGGATGTCAAATAGGATTAATATTGATTCTCATATGTTGTCCCTTGATTGGAATAAGTCAAACTTGCTCGATCAACAAAAGAAGTCAAAATCAACATCAAAATGAGCATTTTCAGCCAAAAAGATTAGTTATGCGGACAATTGGAATTTAAATGCTTTTGACTCTGCCTTGATATGATTCCATGGCCTTTTGGTGATATCAATTGAGCCTCTTGGTGACATCAATTAAGTTCATAAAGTATTGAATCCATGCCTTGCTGCCCGGGATCCAAAATGTACCAAAATAGTTTGTCAGGTCCATTTTCGCCTTCATAATTTGGATACACAAGACGGGCTTTGGATTTTCGGGTATTGTCATGCCTTCTTGAGATTGAATCACTCCTTGGATGAAACTAACCAGATTTTCCTTGAATTTTCTAGCTTGTGCCCTAGTGATTGGTCCCGTCTTCATTTGTAAAGGATCAGCACCCCAGCGGGTAGTTGATTGTATCGGTATGGGCGAATTCTCATCAAGAAGGAGGAAACTATGTGGCTTCATAGATCTCTATTAAGTTGGTTAAGAGATGATGATTGTAATATTTTTTTTTTCCTTTCTTATGCAAGTATCAGACACCAAGGCAATACTATTAAAGACATTCAAAATGAACATGGGGTTGAGTTATATGGGGAATAGTTCAGACATATTATTTTAATAATTTGTTTACAAGTGTAGACTCTATTTTAACTGATGAAATTTTCTATGGTATCCAAGGATGAGTTAGCAATCAAATGAATTAAGCATTATGTAGGACGTTTACTACTAAGGAGGTTCGTCAAAGTGTTTTTCAAATAAATCCTTCAAAAGGTCTTGGTTTTGATGGGATGCCAAAATTTTTCTTTCATCATTATTGGTTGATTATTGGTGAAAGGTTACTCGAGCTTGTCGATGTGTTTTGAACAATAATGGTGAGCTACATGACATCAACTATATGTTATTTCTTAGATCCCTAAGGTTAAAAATCTTGTTAAAGTGGTTGAATTTTGCCCCATCAATTTGTGTATAGTTCTTTATAAAATTATTGCAAAAACAGTTGTCAATTGTTTTAAAGGTTATCTTTCCCAATTAATTTCAATTGACCAAAGTGTTTTTGTTCCTGGCTAACAAATTATGGTTGTATTTGAGATAATGCACATTATTAGGAGATGCAAAAGTGGTGATGAATCTTTGTTTGTTATTAAATTGGATACGAGTAAAGCATATGATAGGGAGGAGTGGTTTCTCTTAAAAAGGTTGATGCAAGAGTAGGGTTTTTACAGAACCATGGATAGATCTTATATGAAGGTGTATTTCTTCAGTTTCATATTTTGTTCTTATTAATGGGACAACTTACGATAAGATTTTCTAAATTAAGGGTTTAAGATAAGGGGATCCATTAGCTCTTTATCTTTTTCTTATATGTACGGAGGGTTAGTCCTCTCATTAAGAAAGTTGAGTCCAATGGCTATATTTAGCGAATTCGAATGGCTCCAGGTGCTCCTAGGGTCTCTCATCTTTTTTTTGCTAATGATAGTATTTTATTTTTTAGAGTTAGAATGCTTGATTGTCGAACTATCTTGGGTGTTTTTAAGAGTTACAAATTGGCCTTTGGTCAACAAGTGAATATGGGTAAGTGACATTGATTTTTATTCCTAATATTAGCCAGAAACCTTGTCATGTGGTTAGAGATTTGTTTAAGATACAGAGTGGTGGAGGACATGATAAAATCTTGGTTTTACCTACTCTAATTAGAAGAAATAAATTAAAGCATTTTCAAAGTATAAAGGATAGAGTTTGTACTAAATTGAAAGGATGGAAAGAAACACTTATTTCTAAAGTAGGGATGGAGATATTAAATTTGTGGCTCAAGCTACTCCTAATTACTCCAAGAGTTGTTTCAAACTTTCTAAAAGTTTGGTTAAAAGTTTAAATAGCTTAATGGCTCTGTGTCAATGGGGATTTTTGGATGATGAAAAAAGGTATTTATTATGAAGTTTAGAAGGCTCTTTGTCAACCAAAGGTTTTGGGAGGTTTAGAATTTTGTTTTTTAGAAGATTTGGATAAATCACTTCTTGCAAAGCAGAGTTGGAAAATTATAAATCAACAAGGGCTTTCACATTCTTAAATTTCATTATTTTCCAAATACTTCTTTCATGATGGCAGGAAGAGGTTCAAGGCTTTCTCTTTTATGGCGTAGTCTATAGTTGGGGAGAGAGATTTTGAAAAATGGGTGTGAGTGGAGAGTTGGTAATGAATAAACTATTAAGATTTAAGAGGATCCTTGGTTACCAAGTATGTAAAGTTGATGAGTGTTTGATATTACTATTTGAAGCTTAGGAAGTCTAGTTTAAGAAGAAGAGTATTGGAGCAGGATTAGAGCAAGAGTGACAATAGAGCCTCCAGCACAATCTTTGTGTTTGTTTAATCTCTTCAACTCTTACCTCTTTGTATTTTTTATTTTCCTAGTATTGTGGATTTCGTTCACAAGCATATATTTCAGATATTCCATCCAATTGATATTCTTTTTATGTGATTTGATTTAGTTTTTAATAATATTTTTGTTTTTTATTTTGAGTTGATATTATAATTGGTTTTTACAATAACGATCAATTTAATATAATGTTGGATCTAAATTACGGAAAGGCAAATTGTATCAACAGCGTATATGCCTAACTCTTGTCTTTTCTCTCTTTCTTGAGCAAAAGTGGTGTGTACACTAATGGAATTTTAATGGCGCATTTCCATTTTTTCATTTCTAAAGAGCCTTAGCTTCAATTTGTGTCTTGACTTC
The DNA here is from genome assembly GCF_031755915.1 of Ziziphus jujuba. NCBI lineage: Eukaryota > Viridiplantae > Streptophyta > Magnoliopsida > Rosales > Rhamnaceae > Ziziphus > Ziziphus jujuba. The sequence continues at coordinate 20,277,041 of NC_083387.1, forward strand.
CAATGAAAGCTCTAATTTGTACCAAAATTCCAACTTGGATTATTTATTCTTCAAAAAACCTAATATTAAGCTTTCCTACAAAAATAACACAAAACACATAAAAAATGATAAGAAGCTTGAGAATTTAAACAAATAATTAAGTTAGAATAATCTAGATGAGTGAGTAAAATGCTTACTAATCACACTTTCAAATTTAACCATTTGCTCGTTCTCAAGTAAAAACACTTACTCCACAAAAGAACTGTTAACAACTAAAATAAGCATTTCAAAATAAATCATTAAAACCAGATAACTGAAAGCAAACAACCCTAATTTGAAACACACACTAGACACATAAAGACTCAAGCATTAACACTAAAAAATAAGGTAATTCAAAATATAGAATTAAGACAAACTTAAAGTTTAACATAGCAACTTAGAGCATTAAAACAACCACTTAAACCATCAAAAATCTTGATATGAGTAGTAAGTAATATAATTTTGGGTGCCTTAGAGAATTCAATAATGATTATGAAATAGTTCCATAGTAGATATGTAATCCCTTGTCTCATTTTCCATTGGACAAGCTATTATTCCTAAAATGCTTGAGTGTAAAACCAATCTTAACCATCAAAATCATGCTATTCGATGGATTCACATTAATTAGGGCATAAAAATTAAGTAAAAAGCTTCCTAAGCTTGTCATGACCTTCAACTCTCCACTAATGTAGATTAAAAGCCAAGCTTGAGATCAGTAGGTCCTTACCGACTTAAAATGATTATGCTAGAAGGGAAAAGCTCAATGAAAGAAAAAGAACGGTAAATAGAAATTATAAGAAAACTTTGCACTAAAGATCAATGATTATATGCTCAAGTAACTAGTATTTCCTTAAAAGGACAAACCATTCAAAGCAAAATGCACCCACTGAAACTTATTTGTCCTTTTTCTTTGCAATGAACTTATCCACTAATCTGAAATCTAACCATTACCTAAAATACCAAACTCCAACTCATTTAGGAATAAGGCTTTGTCTCTTTATGACAAAACACTTGATCATCATTTATGTTGTTCAAATTAAAAAGAAGTGATGCCGAAAGACTTATGAGAATTGTAATTCTCTTTAACCACAAAATATATTTATATTTTTTGCTCCTTTTTTTTTTTTTTTGTTTTTCTTTTAGCCACACCCCCCAAACTTATTCTCTTTGGATAATTTTGGGAAAAAGGCATCAACTGATATATTTTTTTCCTTTCTCTTATTTTATTTTGTTATTATTATTATTTTTAATAATATATCACAATCAAGCAGAAAAAACTTATTTGCTTTATTTATTCTTTCCACGTGTTTAAGGACAAAATTTGGGACTTAAATAAGCAACATAAAGTCATGATTCCCTCAAATATCATTAGCACCCCCGCCTGATGTGATTTTGCCTGAGCCCGCTCTACCGATAACTCGCTGGGGTGCTGACTCGACACGGATGTAGACTAGGCCAATCACAAGAGCTCAAATTAAGAGATATAAGGGAAACCTGGGAGTATTTATACAGAGGGTAATCAATCTCAACAGAGGTTGTCCATACTTGAAGATACAAAGCCTATTCGAAGCATCCAAGTGGTGGAAGCCGATACGGACCCGAGTGACGGTTTTGGTACGTTTTTGGAGTCCGAGAAGCATGAAATGGTTCCAATGCTTTATAGGTTCAATACATATGCCTAAGAGGTCATGGAATCAAGTTAAAGAAGCCTCAAATGCAATCAAAAAGGGCTTGTACGGACAGCATCAACAATTTGGCCGAATTTGCTGTATTGCTTGCTGGTTTTACTGTATTTTACTGTATTAGCCTTTTCTTATTTTTTAAAGCATGGGAAAAGTGTGGGACTTCATATTCAGATTATTTTACATCCTAAAAAGCATCTAAAAGCTGATTTGGGATTCAAAGAGGTCAAAGATTGATCAAAGTCAACTTGATCAAAAGGCTAGCATTTTTAGTTTCCTAATTTGTTTTTACTTTTTGTTTTAGGAAACTACCATTACTTTTTGGCTTTTATTTATTTATTTTCTGGACAAATAAATTTAGGAAGGTTTTTATTTTATTCTTTCCATTGTAAATTAATTAATTCCTAATTTAATATAAAGGAATTAATTAATCAAACTTAGATTAGGAAAGGAAGTATAGTTTCGGCCAACTAGGTTTCTTTATGTGTGGTGGCCGGTTTTCTTTATGTTCTAGGGTTTTATTTCGTGGCTTTGTAGCCTATTTAAAGGCTTAGTGATCAATAACAATACAACTTTGATTTGATTAAGAAAATACTTGTGAGATTAATTATCTCTTTGTTCTTTGAGAATACCTGAAACACCATTAGAGAATTGGCTGTTTTAGCTTGATTTATCAATAGGTTTTCCATCCCCTATTGTGGCGTCTATATTATACCAAGGTTTCTAACCACATGTTGGTTAGGGGTTGAGGTTCATTCCATTAGAACTTGAACTTAATTAAGATCCGAGCTAATATAATACGGGTTTAGGAGCAGGTCGTCCTAGGTTCGTATCATCGCCCCCCCTTTTGTGAATATTGTGCTCATTTCATTTCATAAAGCTCACAAAAGTACCAAATAGAACCAATCTTCATCAACAACCAACATATCTCCCTCAATTAGTCTATTATCCTATTTATAAGTTACAACTAGCAAATTTTCATAAATATTTAATTACAAGTTTCTCAATCATAATTAAGGTAGGATAATAATTAAATTTAAAGGCTCATAATGGGAAGGTAAACAAGATTAAGATGAAAAAAAGAGGTTCTAATTATGCACTAATGCATCCTAACATGACTTAAATGGGTACTAACAATAAATTGATTTCATTGAGAGACTTCACGAAAGACTCAAACTTGTAATAAGAATGGCCTAAATCACTTCCCAAGCTTAGCAATTTTCTATTATTTTGCCTCAAGCTAAGTTCATGCAAGTTCTATAGTTACACCAAACATACCCTAATCAATGAAAATCCTCCATAGGAAGTGATCTAAATTAAGATAAAAATTGATTTTAGTGCTCAAAATATTTAGAAACAATAACTAGCAAATGTACTTAGGACAAAGAAGCCAACACACCACTAATTCACTATTTCAAAAACTCACAAGATCCTCCAATCTCATTATTAGCAAATTATACTACAACCTACAAAAAACAATAACAAAAAGCTACATTAAACTAAATTAAATACTTGTTTTTTGGTTTTTTATTTTTAGATAAACCAAAACTTCCTAAAAGTCAAATAAAAAAAAAAAAACCTTCAACATTAACCAGCACCAATTCATTTCCAACAAGGCAAATCAATTTGATACTTAAATCAAGCAACACAGCATCGAGCAAAGAAAAGAAAGGAATGAACCAACTAATAGAATCCATCATAAAAAGATCTTTTAACTAGACAACCTTTGTACTAGACTAAGCAAATTCTCCTCCAAATTTAAAATGAACATTGTTCCCAATGTTTTTTTTTTTATAATAACCTATATAATATATAAAAATTGAATAGTCAGTATATAAAATTGCCACGCATTTTGTGAGGTTTTGTTAGATTCCCTTCAAAATCATCCCCCCCCCCCCCCCCCCCACAAAAAAAAAAAAAACACTTATATTCTATTTTCCTTATTATTTATGACTATTCATATGGTTAAATAATATTCTAAAAAACTCATCCATGAAACAATTCTGTTTTTTTCTTTTAATTATTAAAGATATTTTACACAAAAATTCCATACACTAATGCATATCCATATATAGATATGTAATAACTAAAATTTCAATATCATTAATATATAGATTTCATTGATGTGATTGATCTCCTTATTTAATTTTCTTCAAATGTATGTAATCATAAATAAATAACCTTACAAGATAAAACATGGTTATAAGGTAAATAATAATAAAGGTAATTACATTATATTATGAGAATTTAATATAAAAAATTAATTACTTGTAAAGATTAAAAAAAAAAGATAATTAGAATAAAAACATAAAAAAGATTTTAATATCTTTTTTGGTTTGTTACATTTATTTTATTGTTAAATAATAAACTTTTATGTATAGTAATTAATAATGAAATTGATTTCCTTACTTATATAATCTATGCATTAATAATATTTTTACTATTTTGTTATATTTATTCTATTGTAAAATAATAAATTATTTTATAAGGTAAAAATGTGTTTATAGGATAAATAATAATAATAATAATAATGATAATAATAATAATAATAATAATAATAATAATAATAATAAAGATAATTAAACTATATTATGAGGATTTAATATAGAAAAATTAATTATTTGCTAGGAATAAAAAATATTAAAAAAAGATTTTATAATCTATATATTAATATTTGAATTGGTTTGTTATATTTATTTTATTGTAAAGTAATAAGATTTTGTTTATGATAACTAATAATGAGATATAACGTAAAAAACATATATGATATAAGATATTCTTATTATTAAAGATATTTCACACAAAAATTCTATACACTAATATATATTTAGTATATGGATATGTAATATATGAAATTTCATTATAAAATAATAGGATTAATCTATAGTAATTAACAATAAAATTGATTTTCTTATCAAGAAATTTTAAGGTGGATAATGTTTTTTTTAATATTTTTAAAAAGTACTTAATATATATATATATCTATATATGTTAACAAATGACAAAACGTTTAAATAGGACATTCATATACATATACATACATACATATATATATATATATATATTTAAAGTTGCCTTTAAAAGGTAATTTTAAGATTATGATAATATATATAAATTTATATATATATATATATATATATATATATATATGGTTAGCTATATTTGATTTTTGGGTATTTTATTGTTATTTTTCATATTTGATTTTTGGGTATTTTATTTTTATTTTTCATTAAGTATAAATTTGATAATTTTAATTTTAATTTATCATGTAAGGGAGAAGAACTCATGTAAATAAAAAAATAGATTTAGCCCTTTTTCTTAATTATCAACCCACTGTTGTGTATAATATAAAATGGAAACTCCAAAATTTTTACATTTTAGATTTAGAAATACCTTAAATCATTTGCATTTTTGAAATTTAGATGTTCTATTTAATAAAATATTTTGAAATTGTTTGCACTTTTTGGTAGATTGATTACTTCGCATTGATAAGAATTGAAGAAATTTATTCTCTATTTAATTGCCAACGATATTGCAAATTATGAATTATTTATTTATAAGATAATTTAATAAATCACTTTAGAATTTATATTCATATTTATTTATATCTATATTATATTATCTATATTATATATAAAACAAAGATAGTTAGTACAAAAATTTTTCATGTGTCATTATTAGATTTATTTGGTTTTTTTTACTTTTTATATATTAATTAATTACCATTTATGTAAATATGTCATTACTTTTAATAATGAAAAATAAGATAACAAATTATGAAAAACACTTTTTATATAAGAAAATAAAATATTAATAAATTATGAAAAAAACTACACAAATCTGCCCTTTAATAGACAAGGAGAATTACATCATACAATTCATCAAGCAAACTACTTTATACATGATATTTACATTACACACAAGTCAATAAATTATTAATTTGAAATTTTTATTTCCATAAAATATGAAATTAATTGTCTATATTGAATACCCATTAATTAAAAATTTTAAAATTTCAATATGACGCTCTTTAAATTTTAAACTTTAAAATTTAAAATTTAAAATTTAAAAATTTGGCTCACATAAATTATTTATGAATATTATTTGCCAATAATTTATAGCCCATTAATTTAAAATGGACAGTTTCAATATAACATGATTCAAATTTGAAATTGTACATATTATCATAATCAGTAATTAATATAGACAAGTAAAGAAGATCATATTGAAATATCAATTATAATATTGAGATGTTAAAATTTAAAATTTGAAAATTTTCTCCTGTAAGATGAATATTATTAAACATAGAGTTTTAAATATGATCTTCTTAACCAAATAAAAATTAGGATAATAAATTATGGACAAGCACTCTCCAATTAATAAATCAAAATTTTTTTCAATTACTTCATAAATATTAATTAAATGTCATTTATGTATAGTTAATATTACAAATGGTAATCAGGCTATATTTAATTTCATTTGTATTTTTAAATTTGAAAAAAATATATATAAAAGTAGCCAATTATTTAAGGCATATTAGTTCAAAACACCAAAACTATATCTTTTTTTTTTTCCATTTAAACATTTAAATTACCTTTTTAATTAATAATAATAATAAATTTGAAAATTTATTATGGACTTAAAGGAGCTTGAATAAAGTTATTTTTATTTTTTAAAATGTAATAAATGAATTTAAATAAGGCAAATAATACCCTTTTGAAATAATAATTATTTTCTGGAGCAAATGAAGCTTATATAATATAATTATTTATTTTGGAAATTAATAATTTTTTTCCTTAAATCAATGATGGCATAAATAAGGCTAGGTTCATAATATTCAGATTGATAAGGGTGATGATCATACATAGCTATTTTTCAAATGAATTCAAATAATGAAGGAATATCTTTAATTTAGAACAATTACTTGATTTTAGGAATTTGAAAAAAATTACATTTATCATTAAAAATAATATTTATATCTTTATCAAGTTTTGAAGGTTTTCACCTATAAATATGCAATGAAACAAGTGATTTTTCAACTTCCAATTAATTAGATATACAACTATTGAACAATGTTTTCTCCTTAATGTCAATTTTTGTTATAATATTTTTTATTTCTTAAAAAAATTATTGTTATTTTTTTGTTGTCTCACTTAGTTGACTAAATTATATTTAAAGTCCTTTTTGTTACAAGTATTTAATAATCTTAATTTGTTTGTTCTTTACAAATTAGTACAATCACCTGCTTTTTATCAAATTTATTTTGCATACTTTTTAGTATTTTATTATCATATTTTCTTTATTTTTCTAATTAAAGTTAGAGTGGCACTCCTGCACCCATTAATAGAGACACTCAAATTAATTGATTTTTGCAAAGCCACCAAACAATATCAATGAAAATTATAAAATTAATAACAAATTATCAATAGTCTTTAGTCTTTACTCATCAAAAATAATATTATTAATCAATTTGATTTGACTCTAATTAATTTTTAAATTCATATATTATGGTTACACGTGCCATGCATCGTACATGATTGATACTAGTAGAGCCTTAAAATAAATAAGAGGAAATGTTTACCCAGGATGAGATGTTCCTTGCTCCATTTGTTCAACTTAATGGCGGCTAAAATGCAGAAGCAAGTTGAAACTTGCATCGTTGTCTTCTTCCATCCATTCATCATTGGGATCCTCACTTGGATCTTCACTTGGATCCTCACTTGGATCCTCTTCTTCTTCATTTCCATATCTTTTATATTTGCTATGGTTCCTTCTTCTTTTGGGTCTCCACTCATATTTCCTTTGGTACTTTCTTGGAAATTTTGTAGAAGATGCTTTGGATAAGCTGGAAAAGCATGTTAACCTAATTTATACTTAAAGTTCATGGATAAATATTCTGTTCATTGGTTGAGAAGATAATTAATATTTGCTTCATAATTTGAATGGACTACTTGCCACTTTTGAATATCCATGGTCTGTGGATCTAAAGTAGACAAAACATTCCCAAGATGAGAAATTTTCAATTGCATGCCTTCCATCATTTTTTGAATATGATCAAGTTGAGACAAAGAAACTTGATCATCCACTTCAAGTTGCTCTTCACTTTGGTAAGGAGAATGTGACAGTGATTGGTTGGTACAACTCAAGTCGGGATTGTCGGTAAAACTCATGTCTGAATCTTTAGATAAAAATGAAGATGATGCTTGACCTCCTTCAATCACTTTGAATCCTAGTCCTAATGCTTTGGGTTTTCCTCCATTGCAAGTTAAGAATTTTTCAATTAATTTTTTTGTTATGAAAGGATCAGGTTTAAGAAATATCATATTCGTGGAGATGGGTATTCTAACTCTTCTACATGATCTCGTTATAAAGCATGGATGGTGGAGACTGTTAGACCTTTTTCCTTCAATGACTTGAATTAAATACTTTATAATGATATATCCAACATCATTTTTCAATCTTGAGCAAATCCATTAAGTTCTCCTTTGTTTAATACACTTTGTTGAAAACAAAATACTTCACTCTCCTCAATTGTTTCTTCAAGTTGTTTTGGGAACACACATTTTCTCTACGATCTTCAAGTGGGTTGGTCCACTATAAGCCATAAAATCATCTCCTCGGGAATAGTCAAACCATAATACTCATTAATGGCTTCACTTGAAATAGTAATGAGTGTCCCCTTTAGCATAAATAAATTATTATCTCTCTCATCATAGGCATTAAAATATAATTCTTTTACAAGCTCTAACATTGCTTGCTTTGGTTGGTGTCTTAAATTTTCCCATTTCCTTTCTAAAATTTGCCTTTCGATTGGCACATTGGGATTTAAAGGCATGGTCAGTCTAGGTCGTAATCCTTTTTCCATTGCAACATTTTTTTTTTCAATCTCCAAATACCTTGCATAAACTTCCACTGTCAGGATCCGTCCATAATTCTTTACCAGAACCCTAGACAAGCTCTGATCCCAGGGAAACCCTATCGAATCTTCCAGTGGAAAATCCGACACAATCTCCCTTAAGGGTTGGATTTACCTTAACATTCTCTACATAGAAAACACACTCCTATAAGCACCACCTTACTACAATTTGATTCCACAGTTTCCAGCACTTTAAAGAACAAACAGGGAATAAGTGCAATATCAATTAAATAAATCTAGTACAGTTTATAGAGTATCTCATTATCTACAATTGAAAATAGAATTTCTTACAACATAAGATAGAAAATTTACAAGATGGAAGGAAAAGAAAGAAAAGCTTCTTGGAGTGCAACAATGAACGAAGACGTCAAACTCGTCCCGGACGATCAACTTTTACTAACTTGGGTCTAGAGCAATGAATTTAAAAACATGAGATATTAATCATCTCAGTGATTGACCCGATCCACCACAATAATAATAGTAGTCATGTAATAATATAATAAAATTGACTACTTAATAAATAGATAATTAATAAATATTAGGAAATAGCATTTTCCACAAAATCGTTACAATTCACTCAGTTGGAAATGTTCCCCTTTTTAAAAAAAACCTTTCACAAAACCCAACATTTATATACCCCACAACTCAAGGAAGTAAATAATAAATAAAATTAAAAATGGTTAAAATCTTACAATATAACCTTGAGAATAAATTTAACAACAAATAATTGAATCTATAATAAAATATCATGAAATAAAATAAGTTCACAAATAAATGGTAGAATTCATACTAGAAGAAATTAGCACAAATAAAACTAACCAAACAACTTTAACTCAATATTTAATTATAAAATTTATTAATCAATCCATGAAATAATCAAAGAATTAATATAAATAAAATGCAATTTAATAAGCAACAAATCGATTTAATAATAACAAACGTTAATGTAAGGCCAGATTGATTCCAATAAACAAATTATAATAGTTGCTCAATAAATAAATAAAGCAATGAGAGACACCAAAGACAGATTTTGATAAATCTCAATTTTACGTAAGTTCAAAAATATGATAAAATATATTATTGGGCACAAATTTAAATAAATAATAAAATCACAATTAAATACTTTTAATTTCAAATACCATTTTGAAAACATTTAATTTTGATAATCGAGTCGGGAAAATAACTTGACGCACACAATATATACTAGTGATGCCTGATGGTATTCAGCATTCCAAAGAATCGCTTGACGAGGAGGTTATAGAGGAAAACCTGCATCCAGGCTGCCCGAAAATAAATTTAATACCCGAAAATAAATTTGAAGGTGAATCACTCACTTTAAGCACATTTATCAATCTAGATCCTTAACGGGAGCGGTCCCACGACACACACATGCTCTTAAAATATCACCAATACACAAAACTGATTAAAATATTATTTTAATTGGATACACTACACATAGGTACTGGGGAGCTAACACAAACGGTATCCAAAATTCACAAATAATTTACCGAATCGAAGCTTACAACATGAGGATTAAGAATCAGGTCTTACCTTCCGGAGATCGGACCTGTGGTGGCTGGAATCTCGTCACAAAGCTCTCGGATTCAATGTCCTTAGATCTCACAAATTGTCATGAATTGAGGGAAACCGACCTTAGATTCAGATTTAGGGGGGTCGAATTAGTGGGAAAGGATAGGTGGAGTGATAAAAAACTCACCAAAACTAGGTTTTCTGGTAAGTCGCTATGGTCACTAAAATCCATTAGCGCCGGCGACGCATCCAACGGCCACTCACCGTGAAAATTGGTGGAGAGGTAGATTGGAGGATGGGTAAGCTAATGGGACCAGTGGTGTGGAAAAAAGAGGTCTGGTTTGGGAGAAATTGGCCGGAGAAGGACTTGGCACCGCCGTCTAAAATCACCTCCATCCCAGCGCATCGGTGGTCAGTTGGCCATGATTTTTGGCTGGCCAGCCGGAAATGAGGTGGGCTACAACCTGGTCAGGTGCATGTACTGTTCTAGTGGCCGAAAAAAGGTGAACGGTGGTTGGTTGGTTTCCTCCTCTATACTCTTTCTCTCTCTTCTTTTTCCTATCTCTTCTTTCTCTCTCTCACCCCCTTCTTGCCCAATCAAAAAGCCTCCCATGGGTGCCATTGTGCACTCATGGGTTGCCTGGATTTTTGACATGTGGTGACACTGTTCACACACACTTACAGATGATGAATAGTAACTATTGTACTCTAAAAACTTCACGGGTCTGTAACTTTCAAACCACATGTCCAAATTAGGCGTGCTGCTAGTCTATGAACTCGTATCGATGAGTACTTCAAACCATATATGAGTCAAAGAACAATTTTACGAAAATAAAAAAGTCAACCCCGACACCCTCAGACAGTTCGGATTGCTTCTTGTTTTGCTCATATCTTTCAAACCGTAGCTCTATTTTTTATGTGCTACTAGTCTACGATCTTGGGTTGACACGTACTTTGCAATGATGCCTCGGTCAATGCAGAATTCTATTCGAATCAAAAATTCAAAATTTAACCCCTCTCGGTCAATGGCGGTCAAATCCGATCAATATGAGAAAATTCCAACGTACTTCAGGGCGGGTTGTTACATCCACACTAATAACGATGTTACGATCATAACGAGATGAACTGGGTTTGGCTCTAGCTTTAGTCATTCTTCTAACGCTTGGTTCACAAAATCATTCTTAGCTTTCTTTTTAAACATGTTACAAGATCAAGACCTATACTATCCTCTAAACGAAGCTTCCAAAAATGTTTACCAACCAAAACATAATAATAATCTAACAAGCTTAATTCATCTTAAAATCAATTTAATTTATTGTAGTTAACCCATGAAAATAAAAGAAAATTTCTTCTCAACATACTTCAAAGAGCAAAACCCAAAGTACAACTTTAACAAATTCAACAAAAAATTTCCAACCCACTCAACATAAATCCAAAGAAAAATTCCTTCTGCAAAAATTTCTTCAAGGAAAAAAATGAAATAAGGGACATACTTGAGTGAAAATTCTTTAATGTAACCTTGAACTTAGTTGGAAAGATTTCACCATTACTAGATATAAAAATGTTCTTTTTGCTTCCAAATTTGTAGCTCTAAAGATCTATTGTTGGGTCTTTCATTTTTAAGAAGAAATCATCAAGATTTTTACATAGAAAGTGGTTTTGGAGTTTGAGAGCTTGATTTTGGGTATTTAGGGCTGATAAACTTTGAGCTAAGAGAATGAAAAAGATCAAAGAAATAAGACAAGAATGAAGAAGGCACATGTAGAATAAGGTTTAGAGCATGGGATTCTTATCTTTGGTGAGTGAGGTGTGAAAGATGATGTGTGCACTCATTTTTAAGTGATGTATGCCACTTTGCATGTACCAAATCTAATGGTAAAGATTTTGGGCATGTACACTCATTTTTGAACGGTGTACATGGATAGCTTGACATGAAGTTGAAATTAACTGGGCATGCAAACTGATTTTTATTCAATGTACAACTCAAACTATAAGTGCTCACTTCCATAGCATAAGTGAGCATGCCCTAATACCAATCCATGCATCCCTTAGCTTCAAAACCAAGCGTTTCATCCTATTCCATGACCAAAACTTGACCCCACTTCATTTTTATGACTTCTTGCTTCCATCTTGCAAATTTGCTTCCAAGCTTGTATGACCACTCTTAATTGATGAAATTTCCTATTCTACAAGCCTTTAAGTGATGCATATTCCACATGGTTAATTTCCTTTCTTGTAGTGCCTACAACTGCAACAAATTAATATTACTTATCAAACTAGAAATATGTAAAATTCAATAGGATCATGAAATTCCTTTTACTAAAAGAAACAAATAAACTAAAAACTAATCCTCAAAATTTAGAAAAGGAGTTAGAAACTTGGATTGCTTGTTAAGAAGTGCTTGATTTGATGTCTCTAGCTAAACATAACCAATTTTTCATTCATGGAGGATCTTTTGGCTTCAATCTTGCAAACCCATTTTTTATTTTTTGCCCATAAATCATGAAAACTCCTCCATATTTTCCTTGAACTTCAATTGCTCCACAATTAAACACTTAGTTTATGTAGAGAGGCCACACTTTTTGATTGCCACCTTCCTTGAATAAGGATTGGTTGTTTTCTTGCACAAATGAATTGATGTTTGAAGTTGCAAATTGCTCTTATTACTCTTCTTCTTTGTACACTTTTTCTTTGGAATTTGCTTCTTTGAAAATAAGCTTCCACCTTTCATGTCTTGTATGTGTAAATTTTCAATTGATCAAGATTAAAAATGAGCTTATTCACTTGCTGCAATTGCCTATCTGCTTCACCAAAATAATGCTTAGCCCTTTGTTGATTAAATTAAAAGTAGTTCCATTTTTAGGTTGAACTTTAACAACTCCATATGCAAATACTTGATAAATTCTAAAAGGCCTTAATTATCTTGTTTTCAATTTTCTAGGAAACAATTTCAATCTTGAATGGAAGAGAACTTATTGACCCAAATAAAATTCACGATCAAAGATCTTTTTATCATGCCATTTATTGATATGATCTTTAAAAATTCTTGCACTTTCATATGCATAATTCTAGAATTCTTCTAACTCATTGAGCTCAAACATTCTTCTTTCCCTCGATGCTTTGAGAACAAAATTTAGCTTCTTTATTGCCTAATAAGCTTTATGGACAACTCAATCAGTAGATGACAAGCTTTTCCAAAAATAAGATGATATGGACTCATTGCAATACATGTTTTGAATGCTATCCTATATGCCCACAAAGCATCATTAAACTTGAGTGAGCAATCCTCCTGATTAGTATTAAACTATTTCTTTAAAACGTGCTTGATTATTCTATTAGCAACTTGAGCTTGACCATTGGCTTAAGAATCATAATCAAGAGACATTTTGCACCTAATTTCATAAGCTTTATGGACAAGCTCAATCAGTAGATGACAAGCTTTTCAAAAAATAAGACGATATGCACCCATTGCAATACGTGGTTTGAATGCTGTCCTATATGCCCACAAAGCATCATTAAGCTTGAGTAAGCAATCCTCTTGATTAGTATTCACCTATTTCTTTAAAATCTTCTTGATTTTTCTATTAACAACTTCAGCTTGACCATTGGCTTAAGGATGATAAGCAAGAGATATTTTGCACCTAATTTCATATTTTCTTAAAAGAGAGTTAAATAGCTTATTGCAAACATGTGAATAAGTCATCAGTAATGTTAGCTTTAGGAATACCAAATCTAGAAAAAAAAAAAAAAAACTCTTTTGAAGAAATTTGAAGACCACCTTGGCATCAATAGTTGGTGTTCTAATAGCTTCAACCTTTCTTGAAACATAATCCACTGCATGAAAAATATATTGATTTTCACTCGAGGATGTGAATGGTTCCATGAAATCAATCCCTAAACATAAAAAATTTCAATTCCAAAATCCCTTACAATGGTTCTTCATCTTCTTGGATATATTCCCTACTCTTTGACATCGATCACAAGTCTTCACATAAGTGTAGATATCCTTAAAGAGAGTTGGCCACTAAAATCTCGATTATAGAATTTTAGAAGTCATCCTTGAAGCTACAAAATGACCACCATAAAAAGTTAAATGATAATGATAGAGAATATTTGACACTTCATCCTCCAAATTACAGCTTCTAATAATTTGATCAAAAAACTCTTTACACATGGAAGAACTTCTTCTTTTGTTGAAAAGGTAAATTCGGTAGTGTGACTCCACAAGCATGACAATTCACTAAGTTTACAAACTTTGGCATCTTTATATCAACACAAAAAGCTGCTCATTTGGAAAGAATTCTTTAATATTCTCACCAAATTTTACTACCTTTTGTAACATTTATTTCAAGATCAAATTCTTGTAAGAGAAAAATCCACCTAATCAAATGGGGCTTAGCATCTTTCTTTTGAAAAAGATATGTAATAGTTGCATGATCAATATGAAAAATCACTTTAGAACAAAGGATATGTGATCTGAACTTTTCATAAGCAAATACTACCGCAAGCATCACTTTTTTGGTAGTAGTATAATTCAATTTAAAGCCTTACTTGAGTTATAAATGGTTCAAAAATTTATCCTTGCTTTGTCCAAGCACCATTCCAATAGCATAATCACTTGAATCACATATGATCTTAAGTGGTTAACAATCTGATGTAACCACAATAGGTGTCGAAATTAACTTCTATTTAATGATTTACCAAAAACTGAAAAGTCATCCATAAATATCTTTATAATCTTTTCTACTATGTCTGAGAAAATAACTATCATACATCTTTAAAGTAGGTGCATTACATAACCTAAATGGCATCCTTTGGAAACTAGAAGTTCCATAATGACATGTAAAAGTTGTCTTCTCTTGATCCATTAGAGCAATAGCAATTTGATTATAGCTTAAATAAACATCCAAGAAACAATAATACTCATATTCAGTCAACCTATCAAGCATTTAATCAAGAAAAGGAAGTGGAAAATGATCTTCCCTTGCTGCTTTGTTAAGTTTACATTAATGTATTCAAAATCTCCACCCAATTACCACTCATAGAGGAATAATCTCATTATTTTCATTCTTGATAATAGTCATTCCACATTTCTTTGGTATCACTTAAACTGTATTTACCTGTGAACTATCCGATATTGCATAAATAATCACCACACTCCACAATTTAAGAACCTTCTTCTTAACAATCTCTTGCATAGCCACATTAAGTGTTCTTTGATGTTAAATGGTGGGTTTGTGAGTTCGTCAAAATCTTATGCTTGCAAACTGATAACTAATTCCTTTGATGTCCGCAATGGATCATCATATGGCCTATTTTTGTTTTCTCAAAACATTTATAAGCTTCTCTTTCTTTTCTTCGGAAAGAAGAAATGACCATCGGATAAGTAAAATTTTCTCCTAGAAAAACATATTTCAAATGATTCGAAAGAGGTTTTACTTCTAGCTCCTTTTTGGGATTTTTTCTCTTTATCCACTACTTTTAAATTTTCTTTAGTGAAGGTAACAACTTCATTATCAAGATTACTAGTTTCACAATGCTTCTCATCTTCCAACAAATCAAACCAAGAATCAACCTTATCATAAGAAACCATGCAGTTTGTTTTGTCAATATTTTCACAAAATTTATAATCTAGAGGAAACTTTTCAAACTAAGAGTCAATACCATCATCGACATTTCTACAATCAACATGTGCAAGATTGCTCTTAATATCATGTGAATAAACCAAACACATTCTTAAAGAATCTTCTTTATTAATATGTGGAATCTTCAATTTTATCACATCAGAGCATATCTTCCAGAAATTTCATAGTATAAAGGATATTAAATTTATTAAATTGCACTTCCTCATTGTTTATTCTCAATTTAAGACAACCATTTTAGACATTGATAATTAGGACTTCTTTATCCACTTCTATGTTAAGAATAGCAAAATCCACAAGAAATATGAATTTAACCACTTTTACATGGAAATCTTCTATAGTTCCATAAGGGTATTTGAAGATCATCTTGGTAGTTTTCACCTCTCTAAGCCTAAGCTTTTTAAATATGGAAGTTGACATAAGATTAATGATTTCTCCAAGCTTACATAAAAGCTTTGTCAATCATCATATCTTAAATGACACAATGAATGGTGAATGACCCTGGATCTTTGAGTTTTTGAGGTAGATTTTATTGAAGAATTGTACTACACTTTCAAAAACATAATTGTATCATGATCCTCAAATGTCCTCTTGTTTGACATGATATCCTTAATGAAATTTGCATAGCTTAGATTTTGTTGCAAAACCTCAATCAAAGGTATATGAATTTATAATTTTTTGAAAATCTTTAAAAATTTAGAGAATTAAGTGTCATTACTCTTTTTCTTCCTTTAGAATCTTTGTCGGTAGCACAATGGTGGCGTAACCAACGGTGAATTACCTAGAAATGTAGTCTTATCCGACCAAATCCTAGAGCTTTCTTTCTCTTCCATAGCCACATTAGAATGACCTTTACCAAAACTTTTATCAACCAAAATCGATTCTTCAACTTGAAGATCTTTATCAACAACAATAAAATCCTCTTTACTAACATCAATATGCTCATTAGTTCTCTGTCCCTTCAAAGACTCACCTTGCTTTGTTTTTGGTGCATCATATTGCTTTTCACTCTTCAAGGTGATTGAGTTACAATTCTTTAAAGTCAAAGGCCTAGAACATCTTTCTTGTAAATTCTTTTTGGCTCACGAGCAATTTCTCCGAAGCATTGCTCAATAGCTTTAATTGATGTACCCAAATCAACACATTACTTCTCAGTGATTTCTAACTTTGTTTCATCTTAACAGAACATTTTTCTAGTCCCACTTATAAAAGAGGTAATCAAATTCCCAAGTCAATCATCATCCTTTTTTGGTTTGAAGACATAGAAATATGAGAATTTAAAGAACGTATTGTCTTTTTCAACTTTAAGGACTAAATTATAAAAGAAATTAAGCTCCTTAAAATTCATCATGTTTTTCTTCTTTTTGTTCTCGATAAGCCAATTATAAGAATTGAAAGCCAACTCATCCAAAAACTCAAAAGCCTCTTCAACCATTTTCTTCAAAAATAATCTTCCATTTAAACTATCAATCCAAGTCTTGGTAAAACTATCAGGACCCACCAAGATTCCTTATTGGAAGATTAAATGATCCTCGAATGAGAAAAACCTACTGGACCATCCTGTGGAAAATCTGGCAGCATCTTCGCTAAGATTTGAGCATGCCCTAAAAATTTTCTGCACAGAAAATGCATACCACTATCATACTACCTTATTCCTCCCACCTTACTACAAGATTTTCTACAAAGCATAGCACTTCAATAATAAATGCATAAGAACACAGGTATTGAAAATAATTTAATGGAGACGAATACCTTTATGACTCATGTCTACCCACACCATTTACTTAGTACAGTCCTATATTTTTATATTACTTTATAAACATATCATATTCATAAATGTGGATAGAAGGGTGATAAAATAACAATAATAATAGTACTAGTAGTAGTAATACTAAGAATAACAATAATAATAGTAATACTTGCTCAAGGACTACTATATCTGTTTGAATGCTATCACACTTGCCTAAAGGCTATTATGCTTCCCCAAAGGCTACCACACTTGCTTGAAGGCTATCATACTTGCCTGAAGGCTACCACACTTGCTTGAAGGCTATCATACTTGTCCGAAGGCTACCACACTTGTCCAAAGGCTATCATACTTACTTGAAGGTTACTACACTTACTCTAAAGCTATCATACTTGCCTGATGAGATAAATACAATGAGTATGCAATTGATAATAATGATGATAATAGCAACAGTAATTCACAAGTAGTAATAATAATAATAATAATAATAATAATAATAATTAACAACAATAACAATGATAAATAGTAATAGTAATAATAATAATAAGTCATTAAGAACAATTAATAAAAATTTCCATAACAATAATACCAAATAATAATAATAATAATAATAATAATCATACCAATAACATAATAATAATAATAATAATAATTATTATTATTACACCAACAAGTAATTATAATAATATAAAATCATAATTATTAATAGATAAAATAAAATAAAGTAAAACAAAAATTTAAAATTTATAAATAGACTATGAAATTTGCACATTTGTAATGGAGGTATATCTGATGTACCATATAGCATGATGATGCATGGTTCCACGATATCAATCGTCCCAAGTATATTGCTACTAATAAGGTTTTAGATGATTGCCTATAGTGGCTGTCCAACTAACTAGCCTATTAAGCAGCAGAGTTACGAGACGAAGTTATTCATAGGTCGAATTGTATTGTTGTCCTAGTACTGTGTAGTACATATGGACATAATATAATATATATATATATATATATACTTGAAAAATACACTTGATACATCATACGATATACCAGTGGGGTCAAATAGTACTTGGAGTCCAAAGCACTATTTTGATGGGGAGGTTAAAGAGAGAAACCTACAATTGATCACCTTGGCATCCTGCAACGCTAATTGTTAATCACTTGTCATGGGTAAACTGGTCATCCTTCGACCGAGGTAGGGTAGCTGGTGCACATTGAGCAAATGTACTTGCGAATTCTCGTGGCCATAGCTCCCATAGGATGGTTATATATACGTATGTGTTAACCTAGAATAACAAACCATCCTGCGGTCGGGGGGAAGGCTGATTGTCAAGACTCATCCATGATCCTTTCCCAAAATCCTAAACAAGTCCTGATCCCAAGGAGACCCTACTGGACCGTCCTATGGAAAATCTGGCAACATTTCCCCTAAAGGTAGTACATGCCTTAAAATTCACCTGCACGAAAACGCACTCCTCTATTGTACCACCTTATTCCTCCCACCTTACTACAAAAATTTCCACAATTTACAGCACTTCGATATCAAACTATCTATAGATACCTGTATCAGGAATAGTTTAAAACACGAAACACCTTTTATTATTCACGTTCGCTCACACCACCCACTTAGTGCCGTACTATATGTTAATATCGTTTTACAACATTCCAAATACATAACGTAAACAGGAGAGAATAGGACAATATTAATAATAGTAATATCAATAACAATAACACCATAACTCGTCCATAGGCTTCCACACTTGTTCTTAAGCTTATCCATTTGACCGAAGGCTTATATACTTGCTCGAAAGGCTTACACACTTGCCTGAGGCTTTTGTATAATGCCAATAATAATAATAATAATAATAATAATAATAATAATAATAATAAAGATAATAATAAATGATAATAATACCAATAAAAATAATCATAAGAATAATAATAATAATAATGATAATAAGAATAATAATAATAATCACAAAGTACCAATAATATAAGATAGTAGCAACAATGATAATTAATGGTAATAATAATAATAATAAATAATGAAATTAATACTAACAATAATCATAATAAATAATAATAACAATTACAGTAACAACAACCACAACAACAATAATAATAATAATGAAAATAATTGTAACGAAATCATGATAAATAATAATAACAATAATAATATTAATAATAAGAATAATATTAACAGTTGTGATGGCAGTAAAACAATTAAATATAATGTTAAAAAAATCAGATTATGAATAGTTAAGATAATATAAGTAAAATAGTATTTTAAAATTAAAGACATATAATAAAATATACACTCACATCAAAGGTACAAACGATACTCTCTAATATGCTGTGTAATCAATGAATCCAGCTGTCACCGATACCTTGCTACCAATATAGTCCGAGATGGTTGCCTAGATTGGCTGTCCGATCTCCTGAACTTGTAGGCAACATAGTTACGAGGCTAGCTCTTTATGGACCACATCGGATAAAAAAATCAGATTATGAATAGTTAAGATAATATAAGTAAAATAGTATTTTAAAATTAAAGACATATAATAAAATATACACTCGCATCGGAGGTACAAACGATACTCTCCAATATGCTGTGTAATCGATGAATCCAGCTGTCGCCGGTACCATGCTACTAATACAGTCTGGGATGGTTGTCTAGATTGGCCATCCGGTCCTCTGAACTTGTAAGCAACATAGTTACGAGGCTAGCTCTTTATGGACCACATCGGATCATCGCCCTGTGAGGTATAATACATACAAACATAACATATATATATATATATATATATAAAGATATTTGATGCACATACTATATACCATTGGTGCTTGACAGTGCCCAGCATCCCAAAGCACCGCTGACGGGGAGGTTAAAGAGAAAAACTTACATATGGTCGCTTGGTGTACCAACAGCGCCACTGCTTATAACCATCATCCTGGCTATGAAGGGGGCGACTTATGTGCATTATATAAAACTTGTCTGGCTTAAGGTCCATAGCATCACATGGGAGAGTATAAACTTGCACGCTCATAACAATCCGCCTGCACGCTTATCACATCCACAACTACAGAATACCAGTACATGTATGGTGCATCAAAAATAGATAAAATTATATGTTTTCCAAATCTCAAAATCTCATAATTACCACAAGGTTAAATACTTTTTTTTATTTTTAAAATCCATATAATCCACATTTCTTTAAACCATCATTGTAAATCAATCACGTTAAAATCCATTCTCATAATCTCATTGATGCAAATATAGCAAATTCCCAGTGGCATAAAATTAATCCATAATATTTAAATATATAAAGACTATTTTTGAAGCATAATGATTTAAAACAACATTTTTCTCAAATCCCCAAAATCAAGTTAAATCAATATATAAATAATTCGTAATTAAATCCAACAATAATTTAACAAAATTAATTTCACAATTTCTTAAAAATCAAGAAATATTATTTCAATGCACATATAATTATTTCACCCCAAATTTGATATCTACATTCTCAAATAGAAATTTATTAAATATCCAATAAATAATATGTACATATACATATCTAATTACAACCCAATATACATTCACGCACATACATACACATGTATACACATACCTATGTTCACATGTATAAATTCATATATTTAAAGATATACACACAAACCTTTAACAAATATACACACAAACCTTTAACAAATATATATACCATATCTATATAGATATTTATCTAAACACATGTACAACCATATACTTTCACATACACATATATGTGACCACATATTTTCACACACACATATAGTGGAGTACCAAAGATTGGTATCTCAGTTGATTACAATGCACTTAGTTTACTCACAAAACTAAATACAAAGTGTTTGACTATAAAGTGAATATGAGAAGAAGAGAGGAAATCTACCAAGAAACTCTTTCAATTGCTGTTGCAATTACACGTCCTTGAATGAGATGGAAAGGCTCCTTTATATAGGCAAAGGAGGGCTTGGTTGAATGATTGCTTTTCCTGTTAATGTTGTGATTATGTCGGTGAACAGTGTCCGTGAACAACATCTGCTTTTCGGTGCCTTTTCTTGTTCATGAATAGTGATTGTGAACAGTAATTCTCGTGATTTGCTTTTTATGAGTGGAATACTGAAAGTAACTTTATACTGTTAGAGATTCTGGATGTTGATTGTGACTCAGTCTTCCATCATGTTGGTGAGATTGAATGCTTCTTCATCTCCAAACTGATAGACATCATCTTCGCCTTGATCAAAGTCTAAATCTTTTTCTGATTCGTGATTATCTCCAAGATTAACAGTTCTGTGCTTTTTGAGCATCTTGTGGTATGCACCAACAAGGTCTGGATATAATGTTTTATAGTGGAATAAGGTGTAAATATTATCCCAGACATGAGTGATGTTGTTGTGGATGTAAATCTTGGTATATTGATTTTCTTTAGCCAAGAAGTACTTTTTAGAGATTCCTTCAAGACCAAAATTATCTCTATAGATAGTTGATCTCCAATGTCGTAATTGTTTGGTGAAGGAGGTAGAACATCTGCGGACTTCGTCATCAATTCAGAGGTGATTGTTGGCATGTTTTGATTTTTCAAAGGTAATGACATGCCGTGCTGGTTCCCAACCGTGAATCCATTCAGGGGGGGGGTGTTGAAGTGATGTGAACAGCAACATTCCCTTGTTTTTAAAGGGCTGTAATGATGGGGTAGGAAGAGGCAGGTGACACCCATTTTAAATGATTTAGGACATGCTTGGGTTTGATCTGTGTGGGAAAAGATGATGGTACCAATTAGACCCCAGTCAATAGCTTTTCCCATGTGATTAGTTGTTCTTTAAATTCAAAAGTATGAAATGACTCAGTACATAATCCAACTCAGTGGATAGTAAAGCCAATCTCATGAGGACATCCCACGTGATCAAGAGGAATGGTGGTAGGGTCACATTTGTCGCACTTTTTGTGGGAAGGTAATAGAGCGGCCTCAGCATATACGTATATGCCTCGGGGATAAGTGTTTAGTTTATATATAAACGAGATGAGCATTCTTTGGAGAAACTTCTCGTAGAACTATATCTTTTTTATTTGCAAAGTTTTAGAAATAATTTCACTGGGCAGGCTAGCTTGTTGTAACCATTGATTAGGATAGAAAAAGATACGAGCATGATACCAAGATAAGGTGTGAGATTTGGTTTGAACTATTGGATAACAAAGATTACTACTGTTTATGGAACGAGTAAATCCTTGGTCATGATTGGGTCTGGATTTGGTTTGTTTTGTGGCTAGATGAGTCCAATAATCTAATTCCTTGTGGAGGTAATTAGATTGGACACCTAAGACATCGTTTCGATGCATGAGAATTTGGACTTGGTGTTCTAGACATTCTTTTTCATGCTTAAGTTGATTGATTTGGGCTTCTAAGGGGTGAGCTAAATATGGGTTGCCATTAATCAGGTCAAATGGGCTCTGTTGTGGGGCAACATGACCATATTGATTATGTGGATCAATAAAAACAGTGATTGGAGGAATGTTAGGTTGTTGCATCCTATGAGTTGTTCTAGAAGTGGAAGGTTGATTAGGGTTATTTCTTTGGACAGAACGAAATGTTTTTGAGAAGTCTAGATCCATTCGTACCCAAGAGTGAATAAGGTTGTGGGCTTAATTCATGGAAAGTAACTTCTAAGGCTTCTCTTAAACTATAGTATCCTCTATATTGGACATTGATTTGGCTAGGAATTTCATGGGTGACTTGGGACCAAGTTTTATAAAGGCCGGGGTTTAGACTATTAAATAGGACATAATGAGAAAAATACTGACTATCAGGTTTTTGTCAAATTGATTGTAAATAGAAACATAGGTTGTCTAAAGCATTGGAAAATTCATATTATTCTTCAATATTGTTGAAATATGTGGCATTCCAGACAGAATTGATTAAAGCTCTTTGCGGAGTATCTAACTCAAATTGAGTTGGGAAATTTCTTTCCTCAACTTCGCCACTCCAAAAGGGAATAGAATTGTTGTTGATTATCATGTAACCAATTGGTTGAGACATTCTGTAATGAAAATGATTGCAGAAAAGATATTTTGAAAATGTGAAAAAACATACATATAATAGGAAATAAAATTTTAATTGTTTGAAAACATGATTGGAATGGGAAAAATTTGAGAAGAGACAAGGAAGATGATTGGTTTGGATTTGATTAATTGTTTTCGAAATTGATTGGTCTTGGACGATGTGAATATTATTTGAGTGTTGCAAGAATTCGAATGTAATGGGTTCTCCTAATGGATAATTAATTATTCCATCAGTCTTGATGGTGAATTGATATAATAAAGAGAGAAATGGAATTCCTAAAATTACTTGATCTGTTATGTTTCTAACAAGGACAAACGATGTTTTGAAACAAATTTTATTACGATAAATATGTGCTTGATTAATTTTGTCTTGTAAATCCATTCTACTGCCATTAGCAAAGTTTAATCTTTCTTTAGTTTTTGTATAGTATTTACTAGGTATAAGACCTTCTTAAACATAATTTAAATAAGCACCTGAATCTAAAAGTACGATTGTTGTGAATTGAAAATCTTTAATGATTATGGTGATCTTTGTATGCCATTTTCTAAGTTTGATTTTTTGAATTGAAGCTAAATAATTTTCATGAGAAGATCCTTCTTCTTGTTCTGCAATTTGATTATGGATAAGTTTTTGAGGTTGTTCTTGGATAAATTGTAATTGGTGTTTGATTAAGTGGTTTTCTAATTTTAATTCTTTAATCTCAGACTTGATTGTTTAGATTTCCAATTGTAAATCTTGGATAGTTGTCTATTTATTTTTTGATTTATTAAATCTTTGTAAGGTCTCTGTTAAAAAGATTCTTTGAGTACTTTTATTAAGTTGGTTTGTTTCTTTGTTATTATCAGTGATGATCTTTTTGTATTTTTTCATATATTCTATCCTTTCATCAGTGCTACGTAATTCTAATATTATATCTTCATCTTCAGTAGAATTAGTTAAGAAATTAATTTATTTATTGCAACAATTATCTAGTCAACATGCATCTAAACATCCTAAAGTGATAATAGGGTTATCTGTGTCACTAGTTGATATAGAATGATCACTTGATTCGTCAGAACTTGATTCAATGTAAATGTTGTTTTCACTATATTCACTATCCATGTTGTGAATTCTTAAGACATTAATTAAGTTTTGTTTTTGATCTTATGGAATTCTAATTGTTTGATTGTTTGCTTAACTTGACACTCGTTAGCAAAATGACCAAATTCATTACATTTAAAACATTTTGATTTTAGTTTTATTTTTTGAATCTTCAATATCTTCTATATAATATATTTTATATAATTCTTTTATATATTTTATTTAATCATTAATTGTTCTTGGCTGGCTTTGCCGCCTCTTCTATTTACTTCCATTTACTTCTGCTCATATTCTTTGCTCTTAAATATTATTGAACACTCTTCCCCCTGTTGGTCTATATATATATATGAATATGTATTCTCACTCATCTATATATATATATATACACAAAACCTTCTAACGAATATACATATATGTATTTATAGGTTCACCATGTATATATATATATATAAATCTACACACACACGAGCTCTAAATTTCATACAATAATCTCAATCAAACCTAATAAATAATCTTACACAAATAATAAACACAACACACATGCTACCTTGGTATTGGATATCTAAAATATTATAAAAATATTTCTTGGGCTTCCGTAAAAACAAGTGACCACACAACTAAGATTCTAAAGTCCAAATTTTATGCCGTGACTCATGAATTACCACTGTTGTCAACCCAATTGAACATAATACAAAATGAACCTGATTGGCCTAAACTTAAAATTTGGAGTTTTTCAACATCTTGACAATTAACTTAAATTAATCCTCCTTTAGTCTCTAATAATCATTAGGAGTCTAACTGTAATGACAAGTGACTAAAAAATTGTCCAATTTTGTCCAATTTCAACATAAACACAACCTAGCTCCATCAATGGCATCTTCCTAAATACTCAATTACAATTCATATTCTAGCCACCGATTTGAAGCTTATTATGAGAGCATCAAGAAGATACCTTCAATTTGTCTAACCACTGCCCGAGGTCGTCGGAATCCAACCGGGAAGTTGCTTCTAAAAGGGGTTTTGTCATATCTCGTAAATGAGCAAGATTTTAGCCAATCCGAGCTTGGAAACCGACTTAGGGGGCCCAAATTCATGGGAAAGGACCCATCATATGGTCGGTAACCATTGAAAAATCGGTCAACAGGGAGGATGCTGGTCGCCACCGTTGGGGGCCGATCTCGGTGCGTTTCTTGGCCAACCGGCCAAAGATTTGATGGTCGGGCTCACCTAGCCTTGGGCCATCACATCATTTGACGCATATGGCTGTCCGCTGCCGACAAGGCTGCAATTGAGGTGGCACTGAGAGGGAGGAGAAGAGGAGGATAAAAAGAGAGGAAGAGAGGAAGAAGAAGGAAGGGAGAAGGGTGGGTGTTTTTTTTTTTCCCACGTGCCCAAAAAGAAAAGAAAAGAAAAAGGAAAATAAAAAATGAAAAGGAAAATAAAATAAAATAATAATATAATAATATAATAATATTTTAATAAGATGACATGTGGCACATATCAATTGGTGACACATGGCGTAATTTAAAGGCTCCTTTGAGTACTTTACTGCTCAGAAAATTAGTTCTAGGAAAAATAAATATGATTTTATAGATTCGTAACTTTTCAACTGTAGGTCCAAATTAAGTGTGCTACCAGTCTACGGACTCGTATCGACGAACACTTTACCATGGTACCTCGATCAATATGACATTCCATCCATACTAAAAAGTCAACCGTGGGACCATTTGGTCAATCGCGGTCAACCTTGGTCAAACTGGGGCATTTTCAGACTGGGTGGGGGTGTTACACTGATGCTGACTCTGCATTATACTTGTCTACCCCCTCTCACCGTAGCTTACAAAGAACGACCATGAATATAACTTGTACGCTGATCCATAACATAATAACCAGTCATCTTGTAGCCAAGGAAAGAGGCGACTATTGCTCATTGTGTAAATATACTTGCCAACCTTTATGTCCACTCCCACAAGATGACCATACATACTTACACGCTAATCAACAATATAGTACAAAACACCAGTACTGTATGGTGCATCTAAAACTGTAAAAAAATTTACAATATCTATATGGTTTGATACACTTTTGCTAAACTTATAAAATTCCATGTATCCTGATGTGATTCCGCCCCAGCCTGCTTAACCGATAACCCGCTGGGGTGATGACCCAACACAGATAAAAACCGGGCCAATCATAAGAGCTCAAATTAAGAGATTTAAGGACAACCTGGGAGCATTTATACAGGGGGTAATCAATTCTCAATAGAGCTTGTCCATACTAGAAGATTCAAAGCCTACTCTAAGCATCCAAGTGGTGGAAGCTGATACAGACCCGGGTAGCGATTTAGGTGCAAATATGGACACCGAGCAGCATGAAATGGTTCCAACTCTTTAGGGAGTCAATACATATGTCTAAGAGGATATGGAATCAAGTCAATCCAGCTTCAAAGGCATTCAAAAAGGGGTTGTACGGACAGCTTCAAATTTGGCCTTTTTTTACTGTATTTTATGCTGGCTTTACTGTATTTTGCTGAGTTGGTTTTTTCTCTTTCTTCCAAGCAAGGGAAACGTGTGGGAGTTCATGGTGAGCTTATTTGGCTCCTAAAAAGCATATTGAAGTTGATTTGGAGCTCAAATTGGTCAAAGAATGGTCAAAGTCAACTTAGTCAAAAAGCTAGTATTTTAGTTTCCTAATTTTATTCTACTTTTTGTTTTAGGAAATTACCTTTACTTTTTGATTTTTATTTATTTATTTTCTGGAAAAATAAGCTTAGGAAAGTTATTATTTATTATTTTCATTGTAAATTAATTATTTCCTAATCCAAAATAAAGGAATTAATTAATTAGAATTTAGATTTAGGAAAGTAGGAAATTCGGCCACTTTAGGAAAGGTTATTGTATGGCCGGTTTTCCTTATGTCTTCTAGGGTTTATTGTGTGACTTTTCCAGCCTATTTAAAGGCTTGTTTTATCAATAACAATCAGTACATTATTCATACAGAAAATTATTTGTAAGATTGAATTCTCTTTATTCTTTTGAACACCTAAAACATCATTAGTGAATGAGTGTTTTAGTTTTGACTTATCAATAGGACATCCATCACCTATTTTGGCATCTTCATTATATACTAAGGTTTCTAATCACAGGTTGGTTAGGGGTCAAGGTGATCATTAGAACTAGAACATAATTAGATCCGGGCTAATATAATACGGGTTTAGAGCAGGTCGTCCTAGGTTCGTATCATATCCCTTTTTAAATAACCACATAACTTCAATAATTTTATAAAATTAATTATTACTATAGTAATGACTTGAAATCATAAATATAGCTTTTATGTAACAAATATATTTAAATCATATAAGTTTACATAACAAAATTAAATGACAATTTTTTAAAATTTTAAAACATACACAATACCTTTCGAAATTTTATATAACACAAAATATATATACACATCTATGTTTACACAAGTATAAATACTCATCTATATGCATTCATATATATTCACACACACACACACACACACACACACACACACATATATATATATATATACAACCTTCTAGCACGTATGATGCGAACTCGCCCGAGCTCGCACAATCGACGACTCACTGAGGTACTGATTCGATACGGATGAAGACTAGACCGATCACTAGGGCTCAAGTTAAGCGGTTTAAGGACAACCTTGCTGCCTTTATCCAGAAAGTAATTCATTCTCAAAAGGGCTTGTCCATACCTGAAGATAAAAGACTTGTTTTTAAGTATCTAAGTGGTGGAGGCTGATACATCAGATACCCATACATCGGACATTTTATATTGGACACCCTTACCTCGGACATCTGATCTCGGACTTCGGACATCAGAGCCTTGCCTCGGACATCTAATCTCGGACTTCGGACATCAGATGTAACTTAGCTCAGACAGACATCAGTTAGCTCGGACAGACATCAGTTAGCTCGGACAGACATAAGTTAGCTTGGACAGACATAAGTTAGCTCGGACATCAGGTAGACATAAGTTAGCTCGGACATCAGACATAAGTCAGCTTAGTTGTCAAACTAGTCAACTCGTTTTCTGATTTGTGTTTGACTTTTCTTTTTGGGGTTTTTGTTTATTTATTTTCTGGACAAATAACTTTAGGAAGGTTTTTATTTTATTCTTTCCATTGTAAATTAATTAATTTCTAATTTAATATAAAGGAATTAATTAATCAATCAAACTTAGATTAGGAAAGGAAGTATAGTTTCGGCCAACTAGGTTTCTTTATATGTGGTGGCCAGTTTTCTTAATGTTCTAGGGTTTTTAAGTTGTCGTTTCAAAGCCTATTTAAAGGCTTAAGAAAATAACTTGTGAGATTAATTATCTCTTTGTTCTTTGAGAACGCCTAAAACACCATTAGAGAATTGGTTGTTTTAGCTTGACGTATCAATTGGTTTTCCATCCCCTATTGTGGCGTCTACATTATACCAAGATTTCTAACCACAGGTTGATTAGGGGTGGAGGTCAATTCCATTAGAACTTGAACTTAATTAGGATCCGGGCTAATATAATACGGGTTTAGGAGCAGGTCGTCCTAGGTTCGTATCATTTGGTATCAAAGCTAAATTTTGTTCTGCTTTATTTATTTTTGTGTTAATCTGCAATTTTAGCATTAGGTTAAGGTTGCTTCTATCATCATACATGTTCTGCATCATTAAAAAAAAATAAAAAAATTCATTCCTAGTTGAATTAGGATTTCCTAGTTTTATCGTATTTTTGTTTCCTAGTTTGTTGGTTGTTTTTTTTTTCATCATTGTTCTTGTTAATTTTGGTTTTTGTTGATTTTTATTTGCTGTTTTAGTCTTAAATATTTGCATTCATCTATTAAAAAAAAAAAAAAAGGAGTTTGCGGCAACATTTAAAAAAAAAAAAAACTGCACATTTGTGTTTATTTGGAGGTCATGGGTTTGGTGAATTTTGGGAGTTGGAATTGCAAGTTTGTTGTTTATTCTTGCTACTGCAGTTGTGTCTGATATTCACTGAGTGAAAAAAAAGAAAAGAAAAGAAGAAAGCCGAATATTAAAAATATATATATATATATATCGGTTTGTTAAAAATTGGTGTTGAAATTTGTTGCTGGAAATTTCTTGTAACCGCTGCTGTGTTGATTATTTATTCCATATTTGGAGTTTTTGGAGAGTTATTTTTGCTGCTGCATATTTGAGTTTGAGTGCTAAATTATTTGGATTAAAATTAGTTAAAAGGATTTGATACAAAACTTGAATTACAAGAACAACAACCAACACTTTTCTATATTTTTGTTCTCTTTGATTCTTGTTCGTATTTGAATTTCTTTTTCTAGAATTTTATTCTTGAATTCATAATATATTACCATCTGGTCCAGTTCTTCAAAATTCCAAAGTTTTCTCATTAATTTGCTTTATTTTGTCTAGAAAAACTGAAAATAGGTATTTTCATTCCGTTCGGTATTTGTTCATTTTTGCTTACTGTTTTGTTGATAAGTTTAATTAAAACATACTAGTGATCTAATTGCTGTTTTGTGGGTGTTTTAATTAGAACTTTGAGATAATTCATTGAGTGGGAAAAGGCAAGAGTGTGTGAGCTTAAAAGAGGGTAAAAACCGAAACTAGTGTGCAAACATGAGTGTCGAGACCTTGTTTGAGTGAAACATGTAAGGGAGTGAAATTGTAAGGTCCTATTTTATTTCTATTGTATTATTATACTAACATGACAGAATCAAGAATGGGGAGAGGAGAGCCACCCTTGAGGATCAATGAGGAGGAGTCCGTAGCATTCCACGGCGATGCCCAAGCTACCGGGAGTAGAGACCAAGTGGACATGAGAGTTGTTTTGGAGTCAATACAGCGGGTTAGTGCTCAAGTTGAGCATCTGAATCAAAGAGTGGGAAGACTAGAAGCCTCACAAGGAATGCTGAATACAAGAAATAGGCAAGAATTCCATGGAGGACGAGGCTGAGGACGAGGAGGTCGCGAGAGACCGAGAGAGGAATTTGATGAGGAGCCATTCGGTGGAGACTTTGAGGAAGGCATGGACGAAACTTTTGCTGTCCAAGATAGAGCTGGCCGTGGAAAATATAGGAGGGAAGATACAGATGATGATTTGGGAAATATCAAGGTTAACATCCCACCTTTTATGGGTAAAAGTGATCTCGAAGCTTATTTGGAGTGGGAAGAAAAAATGGAGATGATTTTTGACTGCCACAACTATTCGGAAGGTAAGAAGGTGAAGTTGGCAGCAATGTTTGGACATTATGCACTCCAATGGTGGACCAATGAGCAAAATACCAGAAGGAGAGTTGGTGATGATTTAATCTCGACATGGCATCAAATGAAAGGAGCTATGAGGAAACGGTTTGTGCCATCCCATTACCATAGGTTGCGGCATCAAAGGCTTCAATATTTAT
Organism: Ziziphus jujuba; assembly: GCF_031755915.1. NCBI lineage: Eukaryota > Viridiplantae > Streptophyta > Magnoliopsida > Rosales > Rhamnaceae > Ziziphus > Ziziphus jujuba. Next base: position 20,308,174 of record NC_083387.1, read on the forward strand.
CTCAAGGAACTAGGTCCGTGGAGGATTATTACAAAGAGATAGAGATGCTCATGATGAGGTTAAACATGAGGGAGGATAGGGAGGCAACAATGGCAATATTCCTTGGAGGGTTAAACCGTGACATTGCCAACCAGCTAGAATTACAACAATACTTGGAATTGGAGGAGATGTTGCATGTAGCAATTAAGCTCGAGAACCAATTCAAGAGGAGGGGTGTTAGCACACGGTTTGGAGGATTTTCTAGTAGTGGAAGGACAAGTTCAACTGGCTAGAAAAACAATTCCACTTATGAAAGCAAGATGAAGCCGAAACTTGGTGAAGAAGCTACCAACCGGCCGAGAAGAAAATTTAAAACCGAATCTGCCCAAGCCATTAAAGGTGAGGTAAAATCTGAACCTAAACCTCAAAAGTCAAGAGAAATTATTTGTTTCAAGTGCCAAGGGAGAGGACATATAGCTAGCCAATGCCCGAATAGAAGGATAATGGTAAATGTTGAAATCGAACAAGAAGATGGAGGACTTGATGATGAGGCCGAACCATTAAACACATCAAATGTTGAGCTAAATTTGGTCCCAAGGAGGGTACTTGCTATTTACAAGGATGAAGAACAAATTCAACGAGAGAACATCTTCCACACTCGTTGTGAAATACAAGGTAAAATTTGTAGCATGATTATAGATAGTGGGAGTTGTACTAATGTAATAAGTAACCTTGTATTTGATAAATTGGGCTTAAAAACAATAAAACATCCTTAACCATATAGATTACAATGGCTTAATGATAGTGGTGAGATGAAAGTAAACAAACAAGCCAAAGTAAAATTTAATATAAGTAGATATGAGGATGTAGTTTTATGTGATATTGTACCCATGATTGCTGGACATATACTATTAGGTAGACCATGGCAATTTGATAAAGATGCTACTCATTTTGGTCGAGAAAATAGTATTGTTTTCAGGTTTAAAGGGAAGAAGGTCAAGCTGGAACCATTATCTCCTAAAGAGGTTTACAAAAACCAATTACAAATGCAACAAAGGAGAGAAGTTGAAAAACTCAAGGAAAAAGCAAGAACGGCACCAACAGCTTCACCATCCTTTCAAGAAGGTAAGAATGAGGTTGCTGATCAAGGTAAGGTTTCTAAGACTCATATTGAGTGGAAAGAACAAGGAAAAGCCGAAAGAGAGGGGAAAGAAAGTGACAAACCCGAGAGCTTGGAGAAGGAAGAGAAATCCAAAGGTTTGCGCCAATCCAAGGGAAAAGAAAGAAAAGAAAGGTTAAGTAGCAACTTTTATTTGAGTTTAGGGGATATTAATAAGGTTATTGAGTGTAAGAAACCTTTGCTGGTCATGATTTATAATGAAAATTATTTTAATGATCAAACTAACTTTGAAGAACTTGAATTGCCAAGTTCAATGATTTCTCTTTTGAAGGAATTTGGAGATGTCTTCCCAAATGAAATTCCAAGTGGACTACCACCTATTCGAGGGATAGAACATCAAATTGACTTTGTTCCAGGGGCTACCAAACCAAATAGACCAGCTTATAGGAGCAATCCCGAAGAAACAAAGGAGCTGCAAAAACAGGTAAGTGATTTGCTTGATAAAGGATACATTCGTGAGGGTTTAAGTCCATGTGCTGTGCCTGTTTTGTTAGTGCCAAAAAAAGATGGTACATGGAGAATGTGTGTTGATTGTAGGGCTATAAATAACATTAGCATTAAATATAGACACCCCATTCCTAGATTAGATGATATGCTTGATGAGTTGCATGGTGCTTGCATGTTTACAAAAATTGATCTTAGGAGTGGTTATAACCAAATTAGGATGAAAGAAGGTGATGAATGGAAAACCGCATTCAAAACTAAATATGGGCTGTATGAATGGTTAGTTATGCCTTTTGGATTATCCAATGCACCTAGTACTTTCATGAGGCTTATGAATCATGTAATGCGTCCATTTATTGGTAAATTTATGGTTGTTTATTTTGATGACATTCTAATATATAGCCGAAATTTGGATGACCATGTGGATCAACTTACGCAAGTTTTGCAAGTTCTTAGAAAAGAAAGATTGTTTGCTAACATTAAAAAATGTGAATTTTGCAAAGATGAGCTTATGTTTCTAGGATTTGTAGTAAGTGCTGCAGGAATCAAAGTTGACCAAGCTAAGGTGAAAGCAATTCAAGAGTGGCCGGTTCCTACTTCTATCACTCAAGTGAGGAGCTTTCATGGCTTGGCAAGCTTTTATAGAAGATTTTTTAAGGATTTTAGTACCATAGCAGCACCATTGAATGAAGTTGTCAAGAAGAATGTCGGCTTTAAATGGGGGGAAGTACAAGAAAAATCTTTTAATTTGTTGAAAGAAAAATTGTGTAATGCACCTTTGTTAGTTTTGCCAAATTTTTCTAAGACTTTTGAAATTGAGTGTGATGCTTCGGGTGTAGGTATTGGAGTTGTCTTAATGTAAGAAGGAAGACCCATAGCCTACTTTATTGAAAAATTAAATGGAGCTGCCCTAAACTACCCGAGTTATGACAAGGAGATGTATGCTTTGGTGAAGGCTTTGGAGACGTGGCAGCATTATCTCATGCCAAAGGAGTTTATGATTCATATGGATCATGAGTCTTTGAAGCATATCAAGGGTCAAGGAAAGCTCAACCAAAGGCATGCCAAGTGGATTGAATTTATTGAAACATTTCCATATGTGATCCGCTACAAAAAAGGTAACGAAAATGTGGTTGCCGATGTACTCTTTTCTACTTTAGATGCTAGATTGCTTGGATTTGAACAATTGAAAGAACTTTATGAGCATGATAGTGACTTTGGAGAAATTTTTAGAACCTGTTTAAAACATGGATTTAATAAATTTTACATATTTGAGGGTTATTTGTTTAAGGAAAACAAACTTTGTGTGCCTAATTATAGTATTAGGGAATTATTGGTTCGGGAAGGACATGAGGGTGGTTTAATGGGTCATTTTGGTGTTTTAAAAACTTTATCCTTTTTATTGGCCTAACATGAGGAGAGATGTTGAGAGAATTTGTGAAAGATGTTTGAAGTACTGAAAAACAAAATCAACATTGCAGCCGCATGGATTGTATAAGCCTTTACCGATTCCTACCTATCCTTGGGTAGATTTGTCTATGGATTTTATTCTTGGGTTGCCTAGGTCAATGACAGGTAAGGATTCAATATTTGTTGTAGTGGAAAGATTTTCTAAGATGGCACATTTTATTGCATGTAACAAAACTGATGATGCATCCAATATTGCTAATTTATTTTTCAAGAAAATTGTGAGATTGCATGGAATGCTAAGTTCTTAAGCTATTTTTGGAAAACTTTGTGGGCTAAATTAGGTACTAAGCTTTTATTTTCAACTACTTGTCATCCACAAACTGATGGACAAACCGAAGTAGTAAATAGAACCTTGTCTGCATTGTTGAGAGCATTAATTAGTAGAAATTTAAGAACTTGGAAAGAATGTTTGCCACATGTTGAATTTGCATATAATAGGTCTTTACGTTGAATAACTAAAGTTACCCCATTTGAAATTGTTTATGGTTTTAATCCTTTGACTCCATTAGATTTAACACCTTTACCTTTAAGTGAGTGTGCTAATCTAGATGGAAAACAAAAAGCTGATTTTGTAAAGTAGATTCATGAGAAGACACGAGCAAATATTGAGAGGAGGACCGAGCAATATGCAAAGGTGGCTAATCAATGCCGAAAATCAATGGTGTTTGAACCTGGAGATTGGGTGTGGCTGCATTTAAGGAAAGAAAGGTTTCCTGAACAAAGGAAATCTAAACTCATTCCGAGCGGCGATGGACCTTTTCAAGTTTTGGAGAGGATAAACGAAAATGCCTACAAACTTGATTTACCGGGTGAGTACAGTGTTAGTGCCACCTTTAATGTTGCTGATTTATCTCCTTTTGCTGCAGGTGATGACTTCGATTTGAGGACAAATCCTTTTCAAGAGGAGGGGAATGATGCGAACCCGCCCGAGCTCGCACAACCGACGACTCACTAGGGTACTGACTCGATATAGATGAAGACTGGACCGATCACTAGGGCTCAAGCTAAGAGGCTTAAGGACAACCTTGCTACCTTTATCCAGAAAGTAATTCATTCTCAAAAGGGCTTGTCCATACCTGAAGATAAAAGACCTGTTTTAAGTATCCAAGTGGTGGAGGCTGATACATCGGATACCCATACATCGGACATTTTATATCGGACGCCCTTGCCTCGGACATCTGATCTCGGACTTCGGACATCGGAGCCTTGTCTCGGACATCAGATCCCGAACTTCGGACATCGGATGTAACTTAGCTCAGACAGACATCAGTTAGCTTAGACAGACATCAGTTAGCTCGGACAGACATAAGCTAGCTCGGACAGACATAAGTTAGCTCGGACATCAGACATAAGTCAGCTTAGTTGTCAAACTAGTCAACTCATTTTCTGATTTGCATTTGACTTTTCTTTTTGGGGTTTTTATTTATTTATTTTATGGACAAATAACTTTAGGAAGGTTTTTATTTTATTCTTTCCATTGTAAATTAATTAATTCCTAATTTAATATAAAGGAATTAATTAATCAATCAAACTTAGATTAGGAAAGGAAGTATAGTTTTGGCCAACTAGGTTTCTTTATGTGTGGTGGCCGGTTTTCTTTATGTTCTAGGGTTTTTAAGTTGTCTTTTCAAAGCCTATTTAAAGGCTTAGTTATCAATAAGAATACAACTTTGATTTGATTAAGAAAATACTTGTGAGATTAATTATCTTTTTGTTATTTGAGAACACCTAAAACACCATTAGAGAATTGGTTGTTTTAGCTTGACTTATCAATAGGTTTTCTATCCCCTATTGTGGCATCTACATTATACCGAGGTTTCTAACCATAGGTTGGTTAGGGGTTGAGGTCAATTCCATTAGTACTTGAACTTAATTAAGATCCGGGCTAATATAATATGGGTTTAGGAGTAGATCGTCCTAGGTTCGTATCAAAGTATACACACATTCATATACGTACATACACTTACATATATATATATATATACACACACACAAGTATACATAGATACATACACATATATATATATGTCGAAATGCTAACAAACAGATTACTTGGTTTTATTTTATCCATACAATTTTTACCTTCATTGGTTTTTTTCCTTCTTTCAATGGATATCGGGATTCATATTAAAAATAAATTATATGTTCACCGATAGATATACATATTCGTGTGTATATATATATATATAAATGGTGAGGGTGGTGTGACCTGGGCATGCCGGAGCATGGCAAATTCATCAAAGAAAGAGGAGCAATCACCCCCTACTTGCAATCCCGCTGTGTGCGTCTTAGGTCAGCCGACTGCCAAATTTGGCCACTGAGCTCATCGATGATTGGGTTGTGCTGGTGGTCGGCATGTGTCATTGATGGGTGGTCCGAGGTTAATCAATTTTGGCCAACCCAAGGGGGGAAAGAGTGAGAGAAAGAGAGAGAAGGTGTTTTTTTCTCATGAGGGAAAAGAGAGAGAGACATAGAAAGGCAAAAGAAAAAAAAAATTTGTTAAGGATGATATGTGTCCTGCTCTGATCATAACATGTGGCATCTTTCTAAATGTGACTTGTGGCACCTTTCCATTACCCAATAAAGTAAGTCCCGGGGGAAAGATAAGCACAATTTTTTATTAAGGATGATATATGTCCTTCTCTGATCATGACATGTGGCATCTTTCTAAATGTGACACATGGCGCCTTTCCATTACCCAATAAAGTAAGTCCTGGGGGAAAGATAAGTACGACCTTACAGACCAGTAACTTTTCAACTATAGATCCAAATTAAACATGTTGCCAGTCTATGGATTTGTATTGACGAGCATTATCACATGGTGTATGGATCAATATCAAAATCCGTATAGATAAAAATTCAAGTTTAAACTCATTGATTAGTTTGGGTCACATTTTGTTTTGACCATAACTTTCTAATCTTAGCTCCGATTTTAGTGTAATACTAGTCTACGAACTTGTGTCAATAAGTACTTCACCATGGTACCTTGATCAATGTAAAATTCCTCTCACAGTAAAAAGTCAATTATGGAACCCACTTGGTCAACCCCGATCAATCTTGTTCAAACGTGGTCAGAAATTCAAACTCAAAGAATTTTCTTGGATCGGGGTGTTACCAAAACCATTTAGCCCATTGTTGAAATATCCACCAGTACCCAATCATTTGGACATCTCCTTAACAAATCTTTGAGTCTTGCCTAAGCGTCATGCAAAGGTTCAAACTTTTGTTGCAATAATTGACTTATCTATCCTCTCAATTATGAGGACTTTGAATGTGGGAAAAATTTATTCAAAAATTTCCCATCATGTCCTCCCATGTAAAGATATTAATTGGTTTGCTAGGAACGTAACCATGTCAAAGCATTTCCCTTTGGTGAGAATGAAAATAGCTTTAACCTCAAGGTATCTTCACCAACACCCTCCATCTTGGTTGTATTGGCCACTTGCAAGAACATTGATAGATGAGTATTAGGTTCTTAACTATGAAGACCTCCATATTGATTTTGTTTTACTATTTGAGTCAACCTTGGCTTCAACTCAAAGTTAGTTGTATGAATGAGATTCTTTTGAATGCCTAAAAGATAATTTCGAAAAAGTTCGACATAAATGATTCCTTATAGATTTCGGTTGATTATTGCTTTCTATGACTACCTATGAATAAAACACAAGACAAATTAAACAAAGAAAGAAAAGCTAAAAATAAACTTAAACAAACGAAATAATAAAGCCCCAAATTAAAATTATCTAGCTTAGCCTCAATATCAGCTAAAACACACCAAAAACTTGATTGAATTTTTTATCACAATATAAAACCTTGTAAAAATATAACAGAAATCCATGGTAACATAGATAAAAATTGACTCGATTGTGATAAAATCTGCAAGTGTACGGATCGTTCAAGTGATAAAGAAAGTGAATTGAGTATCATTCATACTAGGATTGTTGCTTAAGAAATAATGTGCTCTAGCCAAATACCAAATATTGTCACTAACTATTTTTATTTAGGAAATTAATTTTATAAAAATTAAAAAATAATAAAATCCATAAAAATAAAACTCTGCACTAAACTAGTTTCTAAAATTGCCAAATTTAAAAAGAATCATAATGTCAAAAAATGAAAAATTGCTAATTCAAGAATTAAGTCTCTAGGACCTTGATTTGACCTAAATTTCTACATAAAATCCCTTCATTGGTAATAAAAACTGCCTTCCTTTTCAATTATTAAACAAGGGTTTCTAAAGGTTGAGACTAATACAAACCTAGGACGACCTGCTCCTAAGCCCGTATTATATTAGCCCGGATCTAATTATGTTCAAGTTCTAATGGTCACCTCAACCCCTAACCAACCTGTGATTAGAAACCTTGGTATATAATGAAGACGCCACAATAGGTGATGGATGTCCTATTGATAAGTTAAAACTAAAACACTCATTCATTAATGGTGTTTTAGGTGTTCAAAAGTACAAAGAGAGATTCAATCTCACAAATAATTTCTGTATATAATTCAAGCTTCCTCCTTATTGAAAAATAAGCCTTTAAATAGGTTACAAAGCCACAAAATAAAACCTTAAAAATAAAGGGAAAACCAGCCATACAAAGTAGTTTCCTATGGTGGCCGAAATTTTCACTCCTTTCCTAATCTAATTTCGATTAATTAATTTACAATGAAAATAATAAAATAATAACTTTCCTAAACTTATTGTTCCAGAAAATAAATAAATAAAAACTAAAAAGTAATGGTAATTTCCTAAAAGAAAAAGTAGAATCAAATTAGAAAACTATAATACTAGCTTTTTGACTAAGTTGACTTTAACCAATCTTTGACCAAAATTGAGCTCCAAATCAGCTTCAATATGATTTTTAGGATGCCAAATAAGCTGAATATGAATTCCCACACATTGCCCATGCTTGGAAGAGGAAGAAAAAGCCAACTCAGCAAAATACAGTAAAGCCAGCACAAAATACAGTAAAAAAAGGCCAAATTTGAAGCTGTCCGTACAACCCCTTTTTGAATGCCTTTAAAGCTTCCTTGACTTGATTCCATATCGTCTTAGACATATGTATTGAATCCATAAATATCTGGAACATTTCATGTTGCTTGTTGTCCATATTTGCACCAAAACTGCTACTCGGGTCCATATCGGCTTCCACCACTTGGATGCTTAAACTAGGCTTTGTACCTTCAAGTATGGACAAGCTCTATTGAGATTGATTACCCCCTGTATAAATGCTCCCAGGTTGTCCTTAAATCTCTTAATTTAAGCTCTTGTGATTGGCCTAGTCTTCATCTGTGTCGGGTTAGCACCCCAGCGGGTTACCAGTTGAGCGGGCTCGGGCAGAATCACATCAGAAACAGAATTTAAGATAATCACTAACAATTTGGAATCTCTTCCTAATTTGCCTAATTATTTTACTACTTTAGCTATTGTTAGTTCTCAAGTCTAAAATAATTTGCCTAATTACTTTACTACTTTAGCGACCATTAGTTCTCAAGTCTAAAATGATTTTCTCAAACATTATTAAGGCCTTGTTTAGGTCAGCCACTACCAAAAAACTCTCTCAAGTTCAATTGGAGATGTGGTTGCATTTACCTAGTGTCCAATTCTTCAATTATCCTTTCTCAAGGTTATAATTTAAGAATCTAGACCATACCCAATTAGATTCTCATTTTATATATTGCTTAATTTCAATAAGAATAAGGTAACACAAATAAAAGGAAAGGAAAGAAAATCACGTTTAAATAAACTAATTAAGTCATTCCATTACTAATTTAGGCTACATCAAGGTTCTAGATCAAAAGATCTAGCCACAGATTTTCTTAAGAAAAACAAACATAAAAATCAAATAGAATTTCATTGTCTTCAGTATCATCCAAAATAAACTACAAAAAGAAAGCCTATTACAATTTAAAATTAGGAAAAGAAAAGATAAAGAGAAGAAAGAATGTCTTAGGAAATTGGTGACTCCTCCATCTTTAACTCAAAGCCTTAAGCTTTGCAAGATTTCCCAACTCCATAGAACACCTCCCTTTAAAGATCATTTCTGTCTTTACCTCCTTCCTCCTCTCCTATCTACTTTTCCTCTTAGAGATATAAAAGTGCCATATAGATTGATGAAATTTTAGTGTACACTTCCACTTTGTGACTTCTAAAGAGCATTGGCTTCAATCTTTATCTTTGGTGCTCTTTATTCTTTGAAATCCTACTATGAAGCTATCCTACAAAAAGAACACAAAACACATAACAAATAACAAGAAGCTTGAGAATTCAAACCAAATAAATAAGCTAGAATAGTGAGTAAAATGCACACTAATAATGTAGAAAATCAAGCGAGAATAGACCCAAGTTAATTAAGGAACATGCTACTCAAGGAGAGATACATATATGTTTTGCATCAAGCGGTTACCCATGAACACTAATTTTGGGATTAGACTGGTGACAATGCAAATGTTAAAAAACATTAAATTTCTAGGCCATCAATATGAGGACCTACATTAGCATCTTATTAATTTCTTGCAAGTGTATGATTTGGCTAAGTATAGTGGAGTGGATGAAGAAGTGATGAAATTAAAGTTATTTTCATATTCTTTGAAAGATAGAGCTAAATCCTTTACATGACATATAATTTCTACATGATGTTATCTTGAGGATAAGTTCTTAAATAAGTATTTTCCACCATCTAAATTGGCCAAGCGTAGGAATGATATCAATACCTTTAGCCAAAAGAGTGCAGAACTTTTGCATGGGCATGGAAAAGGTTAAACGAATTACTTAGGAATTGTCTAAATCATAAGATGCCAGTATGGCGTCAAATTCAAACTTTTTATGATGGACTAGATAAATTGACTAAAAGTATTGTTGATGCCACTGCAAGTGGAGTTCTTCTCAACCTTATGGAACATCAAACTTTTGAATGGTTAGAATAAATATCAATGAATGATTCGCAATAGGTGAACAAGAGACTACAAGTACCAAAAAGAGCCATGGTAATTCAAGAAAGTGAGGTAATATATAAATTTAACGAAAGATTTGACTTACTATCTAAATAACTTGGTGCTTGAGCAAGCAAGACTAATTTTAATAATTCTAATGTTTCAAATTATGAAAATTTTTGCAATACATTGTGGAAGTGAGCATGATAGTGTAAATTGTCAATAAGGTAATCCTTTTGCTCAATCTACCACTTCAAATGAGGTAAGTTATATTAATAACTATTCTCAGTCACAAAACATTCTCTATTCGAGTACTTATACTCTAGGGTAGTGAAAATCATCATAATTTTTCATGGAAGGATAATAGCAATCACAAAGGGCAACAACAACAATCTAGAGGACAATATAATGCACCATAAGCTCAACAATTTTGAAAGAGTTCATAATTTTCTGATTCTACATCTTTTACTTCTCATAATGATAGATTGAAACACTTGATGCTTTTTGACAGGACATATAAAATACATTTTCAGTTTTTTTTTTTTTTTTTTTGGTAAAATAAACTACATTAAGCACAAAAGGGAAACAGGGAACCAGAAACCAAACAAACTGGTTACCCCAAAATACACATAGAGAACTCCTCAAAGATAACTTGGTCTACGATAATTGGTGGGCAGTTACAAAAATCTGCACTAGTGTTAAACAAAGTTAAACCATCTTTTCAGGCAACCTTGGTTGCTAAGTCAGCACTTTTGTTGGCTTGCCTGGGAGTTGAAGAGATAGACCAATTGTTCTTTTTCAGTTTACCTTTAATAGCCTTGACTAAACTTTAAGATTCCCATCCGTAGGGCTCAGAAGAGTCTTTTAGCTGATTAACTACTGACTGAGCATCACAAAGCCAATCCATATCCTTCCATTCGTATTCTTTCGCAATGATAGTTGCCCAGTTAAGGGCTTTAATAGCCTTGACTAAACTCTAAGATTCCTCAAACAGCTTGTCATTTCATAATTCCCATACGATGAAAAGAAAGGTGGCTAGAATCAATGTGGTGTATTCTTTGCCTTCTAAATATGAGTATAGTTGATGGGAAAGGTTCATGCACCACCTAACCAGGTCCTCATGCACCACCTAACCAGGTCCTGGGCATTGTTGAAAGCTAAAGAGCCCAGCCTAAGACCCCATCTACTGCTGAACACCATTACTCTAGCTACAGGAAATTCAGTAAAAAGATGGGATGGAGTTTCTAGAAAGGCACCACAAAGATGACAGCTAGGGTTTCCCTTGCTAGTTCTTTCAAACATGGTGTTGTTCAAAGGCAGCACATTTGTCGCAAGCCTCCAAAGAAATATTTCAAGTCTCTCGTGAACTTTGGCAAACCAAATATCCTTCCAAAGATTGTCACTGGGATCTCCTTCACTAGTGAGGGTGTAAAAATAGCTTTTAACAGAAAAGATCCCATTGTTGGAGCTTGCCCAGAATAGCTTATCTTCGATATGGTCTCCATACAGCTGCACACTATGGATGGCTTCTAAGTCTTCCTGATTGTAGAAAACATGTAACTTTTCTTCATCCCAGCTAAGAGAGCCTGGTTTAAAAAGATAAACTATTCTCCTTGCTTAAGATTCGTCAGCTCCTTCCTTGATTTTAGGCACTTTGTCTCTGAATTCTAGAATCCAAGGATCCTTCCAAGGGTTAACTGTCCATCCGTTGCCAATTTTGTAGCAAAAGCCTTTTCTAATGACTTTTTTTGAACTCATAATACTCTTCTAGACATAGGAGTTTGTAATTTTGAACTTGCAATCAAAGAAAGAGTGATTATTTAGGTACTTAGCTTTTAAAAGAGGGTCCATAAGCTGGCTTCTCCCTTGGCAAGTTTCCATCCTAATTTCAGCAGGAGAGTGGTGTTGAAATCTTTGAACTTCCTGAAACCTAAGCCTCCTGTGGCTTTTGGCTTGTATAACCTACCCCACTTCTTTAGAGCTAAGAAATGGCTTTTCCTTTCCTTAGCTCCCCACCAGTATCTTCGAATCAAAGCATCCATTTCGTTACAAACCTTGCTTGGCACTTTGAAAGTTGACATAGTGTAAACGGGGACAGCCTGTGCTATAGACTTAATCATTGTTGCCTTGCCCGCTTTTAAGAGGATTTTGCTTTTCCATCCTTCAAGAATGTTCTGCAACCTATCTTTGAGTTTAGTGAACTCTTTGCTTTTGTTTCTTCCAAAAATCAGAGAATTTCCAAGGTAAAGGCATCCCGCATTTAGATCCTTGAATCCAAGCCTCTCTTTTATCAACCATTTAGTCTTTCCAGAAGTGTTCTTTGAGAAGTAAATTTGGGACTTGTCAGAGTTTGGAGCTTGACCTGACTAGCTACTATAAGAGTTCAGCACCTCCCGAATACCCTCTGCATTTTGAGAGTTGGCTTTACATGTAATCAGAATATCATCCGCGTAGAGAAGATGAGATATTACAGGGGCTCCCCTGTAAATCTTGACTCCTTGAATTTTTTCATTTTTTTCCACCAGTCTCAAGAAAATTTCATAACAAAGGATGAAAATAAAGGGGGACATAGGGTCTCTTTGTCGAGTCCCTCTTTCTAGGCTTATCGTGCTCATTTTGCTGCCATTGATAAGCAGGTCAAATTCAACCTAACTGATACAACTAAAAATCCTCAGAGAAACCCCAGAGCTTCAGAGCTTTAGTAATGAACACCCATTCCAGCCTGTCATAGGCTTTTCTCATGTCAATCTTGACTAGCGTCATCCCGTTTTTCCCTCTGTGTTTTCGGATTTTGTGAACTACTTATTGGGCGATAACTGTATTCTCTGCTATCCATCTTCCCTCAATGAAAGCCCCCTAGCATGGAGAGATAAGATTGGACAGCAGTGGCCTTAATCTTGAAGCAATGATTTTGGCAACTATTTTGTAGCTGAAGTTGCAGAGATCGATAGGACGAAAATGGTTGATATCTATTGCATTTTTAGTCTTTGGGATAAAACCAGCATGGTCTTGTTAATGCCTCTGGAGATAATTTTGGTTCTAAAACTTTCCTAAACCATTTTGATGACCTGGAATTTCACTGTTTCCTAATAAGCCTTGTAGAAAACTCCTGAGAAACCATCTGGCTTGGGGGCTTTTAAAGGAAGGAGCTCCCACACTGTTTTTCTTATCTCTTCCTCCATAGGGATTTCCAAAAGCCTGGAATTATCTTTATTTGTGATTAGCCTTTCTCTCAACTCCACAAGCTCCCTCATGAAAATCAAGTTAGAGGAGGTGAATAAATCTGTAGGTCCCTCCTTGAAGTAGAAACCTATTTGTTCCTTGTCTTACAGCCAAATATCACCATTCTTAATGCAGTCTATTTCGTTTCTTATTCGTTTAATTAAGATGCTGGAGTGGAAGAACTTGGTATTTCTGTCTCCTTCTAACAGCCAGGTTTCATGAGATTTCTGCCTCTAAATGCTCTCTAATCTACCTCTTTGTTCACTTAGCTCCTTTTCCATGCTAACCTGAGCAACTTTGTCAACCGTCTTACCACCCTAAATTTCTTCCAATTCTTTCTCAAGGGCTTTGATTTTCTTTTAGATGAAACCAAAGTGAGTTCTGTTCCAACTTTTGAGGGCCAAGGCAGTGTTTTTCAGCCTTTGCAGCAGCTTATGAGCCTTCATTCCGTTTCTCATGACCTCTTCCCAAGCCTTCTTCACTGTATCTCTACTAGTGATGTCATTGTTCCAAGCTTTCAGGACCTTGAAAGATGACCTTTTTGATACTCATCTTCATGAGTGCATAGGAGGATTGGGGGGGGGGGGGGGGGTGATCCAATTGCTCCATGAGAAGATACTGGATTTTGGCTTCACTGAATAAGGAAATCCATTCTCGGGTCGCCAGGCCTCTATCTAACCTTTCCTTGATGTGTGCTCTTCCTTCTTTCTTATTATCCTAAGTGAACTCTTTTCCAGTGAAACCAAGGTTTATGGCTCCTACATTCTAGACAAAAGATTTCAAGAAAGAATTGGATCTTTGCAAGGTCTTGCCTCCAAACTTTTTTGAATCCTCAAGAATTTCGTTTAGGTCCCCAATAAGTAGCAAGGGATGATTGCAGTTAACGAGTGTTTCTTCCAAGTGCTTCTAGAAACTAGCTTTTTCTTTTCGGTATGGAATGCCATGACAGCCAAGAAAACACCAATTGCTTTCGCCATTCATACTTTTGAAAACACCATTTATCAAACGATCTGAGCTCCTGTTAACTTCAAAATCAACATCTTTCTTCCATAGGAACGCTAGGCCTCCAGCTAGACCTTTAGCTTCCACAATTTTAGAGTTACAAAAATCCAGAAGGTTACAAATTTTCGACATTTTGGATTTGCTAGCTTTGGTTTCCACAAGAAAAAGGCAATGGGGGTTATGTTTTTTAACCAAACTGCAGAGGACTCTGAGCGTGTCTCTACTTCCTATTCCCCTGCAATTCCAAGAAATAATTTTCAGTGGCAAGGGAGGGGGGGCACGGTTCGGCCCGCCTCCTCGGCCAATTGAAAAACCTAGTGGGATGAGGAAGGTTGTCCTCTCTCAGAGTGCTGAGAAGACCTTCCTTCATGGAGAGATTTCTTTCTGGCTTCTTTCTTCCAATTCCTTGATCTCCACGAGCCTACTTCAAAGGATCCTTGATTGAAAGAGGCTTTTGAATTGAGGTCAAACATGGTTCAAACTTCTGGCGATCCTGGGGACTCTTCTAGTGAGTTTTGAGTCCTGGTTTCAATTGTTCCTCCGTGGTTTTGGGTAGCCCCTATGAGGACATGTCCAGCTATGGTGGGCTCTTCAATGACTCTTGGGCTCTTCCTAAAATGCTTGCCCAGTAGAGCTTGGGCCGCCCTATTTAGCATAATAGGATGAAAATCCTTTCTTGCATTTCTTGATCCACTAGGCTTAGAAAGATGGCCCGAATCTGGTACCGGCCCAGTACTTCCCTGTTTATTTAGAAATGAAGAGTTGTTTATCAAGTCAGAAGCCCATTTACCAAGAATTTGGGGGTCATAGTTAGGGATTATTGCTTGGTGAAGCATCGCTGGGTAGAGCTCCTTCATATCTCCCTCGTATCCTAGAGCCGCAATCTGGTTTAGGGAGTTGAGTTTTGGGCATCTTTCCAAGGCTGTTTGTGAGTCTCCCAAGGGTCTGCTCTCATTATTTCCCTCAAGCGCCGTCATTTGTTTCCTTTTTTCAATCTTCTAACAATTGATACACTGCTACTCTGATAGAGCATTAATTCTTTTTGCCTTTTCCCTATGCTGAAGTTGAAAGGCTTCGTTGTCCGGCAAGGAAGAGAAGAGGAGGCTACCGCTGTGCTTAGCGCTAATCCATGGGCCATACAGTTTGGCTATGGTACCATTTTCCAAGGTGATGGCTGCTGGGTATTCGAGTTTGTAGGCTCTGATCACATGATTAATCTTCCCGCATTTGTAGCAGAAGTCTGAGAGCTTCTCATACTTGAATTGGATCCATCTTTCCCCTCCTTCTTCTTTATCCTAAAAGAAACCTGGCAGTAGTGGGTTGAGGATGAGGAGATCAACCCTTAACTTGAGGAAACGATGGCCCACGACACACTTTTGTGAGATTGAGTCTTTGTGTATCATACCCAAAGTATTTCCTATCTATTCTGCTGTCTCTTCGTGAAGGTATTGGGGTGGAAGCCCATGTACGTGAATCGTAAAAGTGGTGTAGTCGAAGGGTATCTCATTTTTAGTGATCTGTTAGGAGGCCATTCTTTCAGTGACAGATGTGCCCCAACTATGGACCAAGGCCTGTTTCTGAAGGTAGTTTCCTTTTCTTCATTTGACTAGAAAAGGAAAGTGAATAAATTTTCCTCAGCCTTCTCCATTTTGACCTTCTTATTTACTCTGCATACTATATCCGTAACTTCTGCAAGGTTGAATCTTTTGAATGTTCTCGTGGTGAAAAGTTTTCCCACAAGAGTTCTTTCCGTTCTGATGGCTTCATTGTCCAATTTGGGGTTTAGGTTAAGGCCTCTAAGGGAATGTTGCAGTTCATATAGATTTCTTTGGTGGTTGTCCATGGTTCTGTATCACTATGTCTATAACAACCTGGACTGGGGAAAACTTAGGTGTTTCCGGATGGTGGCTAACACTGGATCAGTTGGTTTACGTTCCTAAAACAACCATTGAAAATAATTTCTATGTTTTTGTATGTTTCAGAAGCATTAGGAACTCTACATAATATCTTGTGGCCTAGCATAATCCATGTGGCATTGTTTTGTCGTGTCAATTTTGGACGTAGCCAAATGGTGATATACTATTGGTTAGGCCAAATGCAATAAGCTAGTGAAGTTAATTCATGATGTGGAAGCCAAAAGCTAGAGATAAATTTTTTCATGCTGTGAAACAAAAGAAGGAAAAAAAGGACGATGGGATTTTAAATAAATTTTTAGGTTTGAGAAAGCAATTTGGACATGATGTGATTCTGCCCGAGCTCGCTCAATGGATAACCCGCTGGGGTGCTGACCCGACACGGATGAAGACTAGGCCAATCACAAGAGCTCAAATTAAGAGATTTAAAGACAACCTGGAAGTATTTATACAGGGAGTAATTAATCTCAATAGAGCTTGTCCATACTTGAAGATAAAAAGCCTATTCTAAGCATCCAAGTGGTGGAAGCCGATACGGACCCAGGTAATAGTTTTGGTGCAAATATGGACAACGGACAGCATGAAATGGTTCCAACTCTTTATGGATTCAATACATATGTATAAGAGGATATGTAATCAAGTCAAGGCAGCTTCAAAGGCATTTATAAAGGGATTGTACGGACAGCTTCAAATTTGGCCTGTTTTTTACTGTATTTTGTGCTGGCTTTACTATATTTTGCTGAGGTGGCTTTTTCTTCCTCTTCCAAGCATGGGCAACGTGTGGGACTTCATATTCAGCTTATTTTACATCCTACAAAGCATATTGAAGCTGATTTGGAGCTCAATTTGGTCAAAGATTGGTCAAAGTCAACTTAGTCAAAAAGCTAGTATTATAGTTTTCTAATTTGATTTTACTTTTTGTTTTTGGAAATTACCATTATTTTTTAGTTTTTATTTATTTATTTATTTTCTGGAACAATAAGTTTAGGAAAGTTATTATTTTATTATTTTCATTGTAAATTAATTAATTCCTAATTCAAAATAAAGGAATTAATTAATCCAAATTAGATTAGGAAAGGAGTGAGAATTTCGGCCACCATAGGAAACTACTTTGTATGGCCGGTTTTCCCTTTGTTTTTAGGGTTTTATTTTGTGGCTTTGTAGCCTATTTAAAGGCTTATTTTTCAATAAGAATGAAGCTTGAATTTTATACAGAAAATTATATGTGAGATTGAATTCTCTTTATTCTTTTGAACACCTAAAACACCATTAGTGAATGAGTGTTTTAGTTTGACTTATCGATAGGCCTGCCATCACCTATTGTAGAGTCTTCATTATATACCAAGGTTTCTAATCACAGGTTGGTTAGGGGTTGAGGTGACCATTAGAACTTGAACATAATTAGATCCGGGCTAATATAATATGGGTTTAGGAGCAGGACGTCCTAGGTTCATATCAGGACAATTCATGATGAACCAAGCTTAAATGCAACAAGGACATTTACCAAGCCAACCGGTGATAAACCCAAAAGAGAAGGTAATGATGATGGTCAGTGATTATCAAAGTACAACAAATGAAGTTAAATTTTTTGATGGACTAGATGAACATGAAGACTATGATGAGGAGGAGCTAGAAAGTGAAGAACCATTAATTTTGGAGACCAAAGAGATCCTTGCAGCACGTATAGAAGAAAAACAGCCTAAAGAAGACAAAGCAATGGACAACTAAGATCTATGTGAACAAATGAAAGCTAAAATTAATTTAGATGATATAAAATTTCGATGTATGTTCCCCCACATATAAGAAAGACTAATTCTGAAGGTACAAATGATATATTGCACAATTTTAGTGAGAAAGAGCCCCAAAACTGAGCCTATATGATGTGGAAGTCAAAAAGTACAGTAATTTTAGACAGCAGTAAGAAGAACAAATGGTTGACTAGGAAAATGATGTCAGGAAGATCTGAAATTTTATGGCGAAGTTTCCAACATGTGAAGGAAGTATCTGTAAATTTTCAGCTCTAAATTCAATCTGTAGCCCGAGTTATAAACCCAAATCTGATAGCAAAGGTAGAGAATATGACAGTAACAGTTGTGCTAATTGGGATTTTTATGAGTTGAAGGCAAAGCCTTTCATGAGTTTTGTTGAGTTTGTGGAGAAATTGGAGAAGATTTTTGAAACTTTTAAAAAGAAATTCCACGAGTAAAAGTCATTGAAGAAAAAAGGGAGCTTTACTTTACTTTGAAATTTCGTATTGGTTTCTGTGATTTAGGGTGTTTTGCAAACATTATGCCAATTTATGTTTGTAGGGACCTCGGAATGGAAAAAAAACTTTGACCCTCCAACAAAGAATATAATGTTGGTTTTCTTATATTTTAGACTTTATAGTTATTGATACAGTTGGAAATAATGGGCTATTAATCTTAGATAAACCTTTTCTTGCCCATATATTGGAGTGCTAAAGAGGAATTGTTTTATATGTATGAGAATAATAAAGATCCTTCTTTATTAGGAGCTAATTTGGTAAAGTATGAGGGTTTGGGACAAGAAGTTAATATGGTTGAAATAAATAATGATAATGACTATAAGAATAAGTTATGGTAAAGGAAAAAAAGAAGTGATAAAGAGGATTTAGTCACAATTATAAGAAAAGAATTAAAAGAGGATTTGAAACTTAAAAAGTTAGAGGAAAAAAAAACTCTACAGTTAAAGCATACAGGAAAATATTACCTTTTGTCTTATGAATTTGTCTTAGGTGATTATATTAGAAAATCAATGAGAAAAGGTAGAATTTTAACCAAGGTAGAAGACATAGAGTTAATAAAAATTAGAGCTAATATTAGAAGTGCTAGTGATGAATATAGGGAAAAAGAAGAACAACATGAAAGAGAACATATAAAAATGACTAATGAGGAAGAATATAAGTTAAATAGGAAGTTTCAATTGGAAAGAGAAATTGAGGCCTTAAGAGAAAAAGAAATAAATGCTAACTTACGAAAGAAGTTTGATGATTTAGGAGCCTTTAATATGTCTTTTGTTAAGGATGAATATGTTTTTAATAATGTGCTTATTGATTCTGGTGTTTCGGATAACATCATGACATATATATGATAGTGTCCTTCTGCCTTCCTATTAAGGATACGGATAAAATTGAGAAAGTGGATTTCAAATTAACATGCTTTGATGGAAAATATCATCAAAACATGCTAATTCTTATGGAATTATAAGACACTTAAAGATTAATTTGGGAGGTTTTTATTATGACATTGATTTGTTGTTTTAAAGGAAAAACATGACAAAAGAGAAAAATTTATTTAAGGAAGACCATTTTTAGTCACTAGTAAGGTTAAGACTAATTTTTATGAAGGAGTTATGGAAATTAGCTGTAATGATGAGATAATGTTTATTCCAATGTATGATCTCCAAAAGGTACACTAGTAAATTTGAAGAAAAAGTTTTTAGTCGATAAGCTAGGATAATAAAATAACGATTGATCAATGGTTAAAACCCTTCTTGGGAGGCAATCCAAGATAATTTTATTTATTTGTTTATATTTTAAGTTTGTCTGTTGGTTTTGGAAGATTTTTGAATACTATATTTGCTGGAAAATTTTCAGTTTTACAGCTTTGAATTGAAACAGATTGGAAAATATAATAAATAAACTTTGTTTTGCTTGAAATTTTGTGGAGTGTTAATTCAATATGTGTAGAAGCTATGATAAAAATTTCAGCTCAAGAACCAATTTCTAAGACAGTACATAATATCGAATTTGCAGCTTTAACCTGACAAATTTTTTCTCTTTTTCAAATAATGTCAAGTGTTTCACGTTTCAAGGGAGAATTTCTAAGCTTTCATTTCTTTTATTTCAGTTTTTTGGTATTTTAAACTAATTAGAAATCTTGCGAATTTAGCTATTTTTGATTTTTTTTTTTTTTTTAGTTGAGTTTGATTTGTTTTATCTTTTGAAGGATTTAATTAGTTATTTGTATGTAAGAAATATGAAGAAAAGCACTTTCAATTTTTATAAGGTTTTGTGCCTATTTGATAAAACTTTTTTTGGGGTCAAAAGCTCTACTTAAAGGCCAAAAGTTATTTTGTTAACAAATAAAAGTGTTTGGCAAAAGTCAACAAGCACTTGTTGACAAGAAAAAATAGTTTTTTAAGCTGTTTTATAGAAGTCCAAATATTATGCTTTTTTAAAAAAACACTTTTTTTTAAGCTTATATGGAAATTTAATGAGCATTTAATATAGCTATTTTAGCTTATATGGAAACTCATTAAGCATTTAATACAGTCTTTTTATTTACAACCAAACACTTATTAACTTTTAATAATAGTTCTTTTTCAAAAATATCTATTATACAAAGCTTTATTTTTATCAGCTATACCAAACAGAACCTTTGTGTGTTGGATAGAGCATTTGAAGGAGTATTAAAATCATCAAAAAATTTTCAAACCCACTACCTTATACATTGAAGCTGCACCTATTGAAGTTTGGTAGTTGGTGATGGTTTTTCAAGATTTTTAATGGACTTTCTTGCAATTTCAAGCTAATTTTCAATCTAAGAAAGTATTCTAAACTCTTATCTTTTATTTTCCTAAACTTCTTATATATTTCTAACATTGAGGACAATGTTCATCTAAAGTTAGGGGTGCATTTCAATGTTTTGAGATGATTTCTTTAAAGCATGAAGGAATATATTAAGCTTCAGTATGTTAGGTTTAGTTTTTATTTGCTTTGATTAAATAAAAAAATCCAAAAAAATATATTTATTTATTTGCTTTGTTTTATTTTTGGAATACATTTCTTTGTCAAGGATTCTTGGTGAAAATTTTTCAAAATTTTTGCCTTTTTTTGTTAAGTAATATGAGTAGCTGATGATAACCTTATGATTGACATAAATTTGATTCTTAAGTCATTAAATTGTTTCTATGTATGCTTTATGCCTAAGGTATAATCAATGAGTTATTACTTCTAAAAATTTATTGAGCACATAATAAGTTAAGCATGATTTAAATTATATTTTGAAAAAGATTTGCATGAAGTTGAAGTCTTTAATTAAGTTCTAGAACTTGCATAATCAATGCTCAAGGAAAAATCTTAGGGTATTGCACCATTGAGAAAATGGTTTAGGCCATTTTTGTTATGGGTTTGAGTGTTTCTAGCCTACCTATATTTGCACCATTGAGAAAGTGATTTTGGCCATCTATATCCACTAATGACATAGGTAGGTGAGAAAGGCTCAATCTCATGACAAAAATGTAACACCACAACCCGAGAAAACACTTCGAAGTTGAATTTTGATCAAATTTGATCAGGGTTGACTAGAGTTGACCAAGTGGATCCCACGGTTAACTTTTTACTATAAGAGAAATTTTATGTTGACCGAGGTACCATGACAAAGTATTCATCGATACGCATTTGTAGATTAGTAGTGCGCCAAAATCATAGCTAAGAATAGAAAGCTATGGTCAAAACAAAATGCAACCCAGACTAATCGGTGAGTCTAGAGTTGACTTTCTATCTATATGGATTTTGATATTGACTCATATACTATGTGATAGTGCTCATCGATATGAGTCGATAGACTGGTGGGTGCTTAATTTGGACCTACAGTTGAAAAGTTATGGGTTTGTAAAATCATGCCTATATTTTCCAAGACTGACTTTACCAAGTAGTGGAATATTTAATGGAATCTCTTATTTGTGCCACGTGTCACGTTTAGAAAGATTCCATATGTCATGATAAAAGAGTGCCACATGTCATCCTTAACAAAAAATTATTTTCTCCTTTCTTTTCTTCTTTTTCTTTCTTTTTTCTTCCCCCCTCCCCCCCCCCCCCCCCCCAACCACATGTGTAGAAACAACCCTCTCTCTCTTCTATTGATTGGCTATTGGTCACGTTCCAGTTGTCGGACGACAACAAGCGCCTGCCAGTGTGGTGGCCCATGGCATGGCAACCTTGGCCATCCAATTTTTGACATTTTAGCAGCTGGACATCCTGGGATCTTAGGTCCTATGACAGTGGCCAACGTTTCTCTTGTTGGCTAGTTTTTCGATGGTCTCTAGCCATGAGATCAGTCCCTTCCCCTAGTTTTAGACCTCCTAACCTAAAAAATGGATTCCATTCGTCCAAATTCCAAACCGTTTGTGAGATACATTGAAGGGGAATTCGGTCGAAACTTTCCATCTGTTTTCTGGATAACGTTAACGTTCTTGTATATATATACATGCATAAGTATATGTGGGTACTCCCTTGGCATTTGTGCAGATGCATATATATATATATATATATATATGAGTGTGTGAATATATATATATATATATATGTATGTATATGCTTGTTAAAAGAATGGTATGTATATAAATACCTATGTATGTGTATTAACATATGTGATTATGTATATGTGTATGTATATCTAAGAGTATATGGATATACATTATTTATATATTTATATATACATATATATATATTTGTATAAATATGTATATGGGCAAGTATATTGCTAAAAGATTGTATTTATATGTATATGATTATATATATTCACGTGTGAGTATGTATGAATGTATGCAAATAAATATATATTCCTGTGTCAGTATAGATGTGTGTATATATATATATATATATATTTGTGTTATTGGAAATTTTGAAAACTTATTATATATGTTTTAAAATTTAAGAAAATTGTTATTTAAGTTTCCTGTGTAGGACTTTATGTAACTTAAATGTATTTGTTGCATAAAATTATATTTATAGTTTTAGAGAAATTATTATGCTAAATTATGATGAGATTTATTATTACCTCTTATTATTAAATTATTATGCAAAATAAAATATATTTATGTGTGTTTATTTTTGTGTGAAAATTCATGTGATTTAATATGATTTTTTATAAATTAATTTTAAGGATTTAAAAAAAAAATTTGTAGCATATAAAAGTATATTTGTTTATTTGAATAATTGTGAAATTGAAATTATTATAAAAGTAATTAAATTTATAAAATGGTTGGATTTATTCACTTGTTTAAAAGGAAATATGGAATTTTATTGATTTAGTAAAAGTGTATAAACTCGGTTTCATTTTATTAAATTTTGATTTATAATATTATAAATTTTTGTAGTTTTTAGATGCATCATATAGTATTGGTATTCTATACTATATTTTTTATTAGTGTGCAAATATGTATGGTCCTACTGTGGGAGCCGTGGATCTGAGGGTAGACAAGTATAATGCAGAGTAAGCATCAGTTGTGCCCTTCATTGGCTGTAGGATGGTTGGTTATTATATTATTATCATTCTATGGGAGTCATGGATCTGACGGTTGGCAAGTATATTTGCACAGTGAGCATCAACTGCCTTCTCTCCTTAGCTATAGGATGGTTGGTTATTATATTATGGATCAGCGTGTAAGTTATACTCTTGGCCTTCCTTTGTGAGTTATGGTGAGAGAAGGTAGGCAAATATAATGTAGAGTGAGCACCAGCAATCTCCACCCTGGCCACAGGATGGTTGGTTATTATGGGTTAGCACATATGTACATATGGCCATCCTGCAGAAGCTATGTGCCTAAGGATTGGCAAGTATAGTGTATAGTGAGCATACCCTTCCCTCGGTTGAAGGACGATCGTAGCCATAGCAAGCTTTTAGCAATAGCCACCACAAGACACTAAGGTGACCGTTTACTGATTTCTCTTTTGAACCTTCCTGTCACATAGTGCTTAGGACATCGAGTACTATCTAACACCACTGGTATATCATATGGTGTATCATGTATCTTTTTCGTGTATATATATATATATATATATATAATGTTATGTCTGTATGTACTACATATGTACGATACCAAATCTGCTCCCTACGAGAATAATGGGTCAGATGACCATTATAGAAAACCACCTCGGACTGTATTGGTAGAAGTGTACTGGCAACAGTTGATATAACGTGATCGTGTATTAGCATATTATATGGTATCACATATATCTCTGCTATGAGTGTGCACATTTCGTATTATATTTATAAATTTTAAATTTTTATTTTATTTTATTTTATCTCTTCATGATTATGATTTTTGATTATTATCATTATTTGTTATTGTAGTTATTTTTGTTGTTATTATTAATTATTATTGGTATTGTTGTTATTATTATTATTATTTGTTACTGTTTTTATTATTATTATTATTATTATTTACCATTGGTAATGTTGTTAATTATTATTGTAGTTATTATTATTTATTGTGATTATGATTATTATTGTTGTTGTTATTATTATTGTTGTTGTTATTAATATCGTTATTATTATTATTATTGTTACAACTGTTGTTGTTGTTGTTATTATTATTATTATTATTATTTGTGAACACTATTATGGTTATTGTTATTACCAATATTAATATTATTATTTATTATTGTTATTATTATTATCATTAGTGTCAACTGCATACCCATCGTACTTATCTAAATGGACAAGTACCACAGTCTTCGGGTAAGTATTGAAACATTCAGGAAAGTAATATAGCTTTTAGACGAGCATCGAAGCCTTCGATCAGATTACCTAAACTTTTGAGATGTTATTATTATTATTACTATTATTATGGATGTTTTTATAATCCTTCTATCTACATTTGTTTAGGTGTGTTTATAAAATGGTACAAAAATGTAGAATTTTATTAAGTGGGTGGGATGGGCAGACAAATATCTAAAGATATTCTTTATTTATTAGATTATTTCTAGTATATATATTTTTATATTTTGTTATTGAAGTGTTATCTTTTGTAGAAAATCTTGTAGTAAGGTGGAAAGAATAAGGTGGTATGATATTGGAGTGTGTTTTCTGCACATGGAATTTTTCAGGCATGCTCAACCCTTATTGAAGATGTTAATGGATTTTTTGTAGGATGGTCTGGTAAAGTTTTCCTTGGGATCAGAGTTTATCTATGATTCCGATAAAGGATTCTGGATGGATCTTGACAAAAAATGACCTAAATCACTTTCAACTTCATGCAAATCTTCTTCAAACTACAATCTAAATCATGATAAGTTGATTATGTGCTTAATAAATTTTTGGAAGTAATATTACATTGAATATTCCTTAGGCATAAAGCATACATAAAACAAATCAACAACTTCTGTTAACATATAATTTACACAAAAACACAAAACTTTTGAAAATTTTTCGCTAAGAATCCTCCATAGAGAAATTTATTCTACAAACAAAGCAAAACAAAACAAAGTAAATAAATAAACATATATTTTTTTATTTAATCAAAACAAATAAAAACTAAACCTTAAATGTAAAATAAAAATTAAAACCTAACATACTCAAGCTTAACATATTTATTCATAGTTAAAAGAAATCATTTCAAAACATTGAAATGCATCTTCCACTAAGATGAACATTATCCTCAATGTTAGAAACACATAATAATACAAAGAAAATAAATGATAAGAGTTTAAAATATTTCCACAGATTGAAAATTAACTAGAAATTGCAAGAAATCCATTCAAAGGCTTGAAAAACCATCAACAACTACTAAACTTCAATAGGTGCGGCTTCAATGTTATGATTTTAGTACTCCTTCAAATGCTTTATCTAATGCATAAAATCTTTTTGAAAATCAAAGCTGCTCTTCTTTGTATTGCTTACAATACAAGCAACGAATAAAATCCTACAAAACATGTACAAACAAATCAAACTCAACTAAAACAAACAAAAATAACTCAATTTCTCATTAGATCAAAGTTCCAACAAACTAAAATTAAAGAAATTAAAGATTAAAATACTCCTTTGAAACTCGAAACACTTGAAATTACTTGAAAAACAACAAAAAATTTTAAGGATAAAGGAGCAAATTTTGGTAGCATTGGGTACTTTAGTAGAAATTGATTCTTGACCTTAAATTTTTACCATAGCATAACACTTCACAAAAGTTCAAGCAAAACAAATATTATTTACTATTTTTCCCATTTGTTTCAACTACAAAGCTGTAAACTGAAAAACTTCCCCTAGTATTTCAAAATCTTGCAAAACCAACAACAAGTTAAACAAAAATTAAAAAAAAATAAAAATAAAAACAAAACATAAAAATTACCTTGGCTTGTCTTCCAAGAAGTGTTCGTTTAAAATCATTTAGCTTGATTTTAACAATTAATCAATCATTATTCTTCCAATTGAAACTTCCTTTTTAAATCATATTCTTCCTCATTAGTCATTTTTCAGTGTTCTCCTTCACATTGTTCTTCTTTGTCCCCATACTCATCACTAGCATTTCTAATATTAGCTCTAATTTTTATTAACTCTTTTTCCTCTTCCTTGGTTAACTTTCTAGCTTTCCTGATTGTTTTTTCAATATACTTATCTAAGACAAATTCGTAAGGTAAAAGATAATCTTTTCCTTTATGCTTTAATTCTTGAGCTTTTTCTTCCTCTAAATTTTTAAGTCTCAAATCCTCCTTTAAATCTTTCCTTATAACTTTTACAAAATCCTCTTCATCACTTATTTTCTTCCTTTTCCTTAATGGATTCTTATAGTCATTAGCATTATGTATTTCAACCATAGTACCTTCTTGTTCCCAGTTATCATATTTTACCAAACTAGCTTCTAATAAAGAAGGATCTTTATTATTCTCATACATATAAAACACTTCCTCTTTAGTACCAGAATTTCGTAAAATCATTAATTCTCTAAGGGCAACATCAGTTTTAGCTCTACACTGGGAAAGAAAAGGTCTACCTAAGATTAATTTTCCACTACTCCAATTGTATTAATAACTATAAAGTCTAAAATATAAGAAAACTTACCTATTTTCATAGTTATATCTTTAAGAGGCCCAAATGATTGAATTGTGTAATGATTTGCTAGCATTATATTCTTCATCAAAGGTTAATGATTATTTTCCATTATGATCTCCCGACAAACATAAATTAGCATAATGTTAGCGAAGACCCTAAATCACAAAAACCAATACAAAATTTCAAATTATTAACTAAACAAGGCAAAGTAAAGCTTCCTTTATCTTCTGCAACTTTTTTCTTTTTGAAACTTTGAAAAAATCTCCTCTAATTTTACTGCTGGTTCCATATATTTCCTCCACAAACTCAATAAAACTCATGAAAAGCTTTGCCTCAACTCATAAAAATCCCGATCGGTGGAAGTATCAGGTTTGGGTCTTTAACTCAGGCTACAATTTGAATTAAGAGCTGCAAATTTACAGGTTCTTTCCCTGACTTGTTGAGAAGGTGCCCCTAAAATTTTAGGTCTGTCCGATGTCATTTTCCTAGTAAACTACTTTTTGTTCTTACTGCTCTCTGAAATTACTGCACTTTTCGGCTTCCAGATTTGTATACGCTTTGGTTTGGGGCTTTTTCTTACTAAAATTGTGCAATATATCATTTGTACCTTCAGCATATTGTTCTTCTTGTGGTGCGTTGTATTGTCCTCTAGGTTATTATCCATGAAAAGTTAGGATGATTTCTCAACCTTGGATTATAAGTATTCGAATAGGGGTTCTTTGGTGACTTAGAATAATTATTAATATAACTTACCTCATTTGTAGTGGATTGAGCAAGAGGATTACCTTTTTGACAATCTATACTATCATGATCACCACCACAATGCTTGCAGTAGTTATCATAATTTGAAATGTTAGAATTATTACAATTAGACTTGCTTGCCAAAGCACCAAGATGTTTAGACAGTATGTAAAATCTTTCATTAAATTTATATAATACCTCAATTTCTTGAATTACCGTTGATCTTTTTGGTGCTTGTGCTCTCTCATTCACCCATTCTGAATCATTCATTGACATTTCTTCTAACAATTCAAGAGATTGATCTTCCATAAAGTTGGGAAGAACTCCATCTGCAGCGGCATCAATAATACTTTTAGTCAATCTATCTATTCCATTTTTAAAGGATTGAACTTGACTCCATATTGAAGTCCCATGATTTGGACACTACCTAAGTAATTCCTTAATCCTTTCCATGCCTTATGCAAAGGTTCTTCACTCCATTGGCTAAATGTATTGGTATCATTCCTAAGCTTGACCAATTTAGATGGTGGAAAATACTTATTTAAGTACTTTTCCTCAAAATTACTCTGTGTAGAAATTATATGTGGTGGTACAAAATTTAACCATGCCTTAGCTCTATCCTTCGAAGAATATGGAAATAACCTTAAATTACACCACTTCTTCATTTACTCCACTATACTTAACCGAATCACACACTCTTAAGAAATTAGTAGGATGCTCATGTGGGCCCTCATATGGATAGCCTTCAAATTGAATGTTTGCCAACATTTGCACTGTCACCGATCTAATCTCAAAATTAGTGTCATTGGGTAGCCACCTAATGAATGTTGAGGACTCAGTTGATTTTCTACTCGCCTTGTATTTGGTGTGCATCCATCATTGTTTCCTAGCTCAAGGTAATTGTTTTTCTTTAATCTCGTTCATTCTTTGAGCTCTAAGTTCTCTTTCCGTGAATTATTCCACTTTTTTCCTAACACTCACAAAACAAAATCAAATTCTTAAAGCACAAAGAAAGTATAAATTAGAAAAAAGACTTCAACTAATGATAAGCAAATTAATGAAACTAAAATTAAAATCCTCATAAACTAATAAATCCTCGAACAAATTACTTAGAACTTAAGGCAAACAAAAATCTAAAACCTAATCTATATGCAAAACTAAAAATCTGTAACAATAAATTTTTTTTTATTTTTTTACTTTTCTTCTTGTAATATGTAGCAATGGAGACAAATCAAGACAAAAATTCTTTAAGAGATCTAAATGCCAAATTTCCACTCTAAGTGCAAGTAAACTAATGTGCAAACTATTAAAATCAAAACTAAACTCAAACTCACATTGTATTTTGGCACCAACACTTCAATTCAAGTGAATTTAGCAAAAATTCAATCTCAACAGTATACATAGGTGTGCCAAACACAATAAGCAGAGGAAAAATATAAATTTGATAGAACACAAATAAAAACTCAATCATAGATGAACTAAGACCTAAAAGCAAACTAGCAAAATCAAAAACTGTGCAAAACTAGTATGAACATGCATCAAACACTCTAGATATGCAAATCTAGTTTTTTTTTTTTTTTTTAATGCTTTTCAAGGTACTAAGGTACTGCAAAAATAAATTAAACCTCACAAAAATAAGATTAAAAGTACCCAACACAAATATTAAAACTAGATTGATTCTAAAACACAAAATAAGCAAACAAACAAAAATGCAAAATAGGTTGTGGCAAATGAATCAAGTAAAACAAAAAATCATAAATATAAATGGTCAAGTTTTTAATGACTTTATAGCCAGATTGTTCCTACCCATTCGCCTTTGGTACTTCAGTAGATCTTCAAAAAAAAAAAAAAAAAAAAAAAAAAACCACGGATTGGCAAAACAGCTCTCTCCGCATGCTAAGTGCAAAATGGAATTCGATTTAACTCTAAATCAAATAAAAATTAAAAATTTTTGACAATCTAATTTCTATTAACATGCAACAACACTAAAAAGACTCAAACAAAAATCAAAATTCATGCAATACTCCTGCAAAACTGATAATTGAATCACAAAGTCAAAATATTTCACCAAACGCATTATAGCTTGTGGCAACTATTTAGAACACAAGATAATTCTGCAACTTTGATCTCCAACTAATTATATGGTGGGGCAAGAATCGAATATGGAAAGAAAATTTAATTTTTGCAAAAACAAATATGCAAACCCAATTCTATATGAACCTAAACCACAATTTTTTTAACTAGAATGATGAATTCAACAATTTTGTCCAAATTTCCAGCAACTAAAATGATCAATAATAAAATTGAAAACTCAACCAAACTAAATTAAAATATGCAGAAATTATATTCAAATCAATGAAAAATTCAAAACTTAAAACAATAAATTTCCAAACTTACCCGAATCAAATCTTACTATCCAAAATCATAAACCAAAAACAAAAACTCTTCCAGTATCACTAGCTATGGACAGCATAGAGAGAAGAAAATTGTGAGGACTGAAAATTTTCCAGCAACTAATTCATGCAATGGGAAAAAATAGGGTTATATAAAGAAAATTTGGAAACTAAGAATATAACCTAGCTACTTGTTGAAAAGGTGGAAATCTTGCCACCTTATGCAAGCCAAAGTCCACCAACGTTTTCACCTTTTTTCTTTCTTCACAAGAAATTTTTTGTTGAATTTCTTATAAAAATATTTATGTCTATGATTTATGCTCTTTTTAATGTCTTTTGAATGCCTAATTTTTGTTGGATTTAGCTAAGGAATTGTCTCTTGTTGGGTATTAATTTTGTTTTTGTAAAATGGCTATGTGATGGAAATTATGTTTCCAGCAACATAGGTCCATTTTAGGGGCTGGCATGTTCTGTGTTATTTGAACCAAATTATGAATTTTTGATATGTTGTAATAGACTTGAAGAGGAAAATATATGAAAAAGAATGACTCAAAAAGGACTTAGAAAGCCCAAGATATGCTGGTTGCAAGTTGGCATAACTGCTAAGATTTCCAGCAGTTATGGTCCAAGGGTTTAAGATGAATTGGAGGCCCTACCCAATTCCTTTAAACCCGATCTTCTCCAGATTTCATCCTCAATATTTCATCATGCCACATGTTAATATTCAAGTAGTTTGGATGAAGATATCCCAGCCTTCCATCAGGTAAAAGAAACTTTGCCCAATTTGGAAGGAGACAGCTTTTGAAATTTAAAATCTCACCAACATTTACCATCTTTGTACACTTACATGTGCAGCTGGTATTTGAACGTTTTGGTATCAAATTATTGGGCGGGAAATTTGTATATTTTAATTTAAAGAATTTATTTGGTCTCACACATACTTCACATGTGTAAATCAAGTTTTGTACCAATATAATACAGCAATGAAATGAAAAATAATATTATTGAGCTGTCTAGCGTATGTGGCCAAACCTACCATCTTCTCTTCTTCTTCTTCTTCTTCTTCTTCTTCCTTCCTTCCTTCCAAACAAAAGTCCTAACAAATCTCAATATCATCATACCAAAAACAAACACAAAAATCACCTAAACACCAAACCAAAAATTGGATTAAAGGTTGTGCACAAGACTAACACCTTGTGTACAACACTCTTGGCCAAGTGAACCCAAATCCACACTAAACTTCAACACTACTTTCCTAATCCTAACGTGACTAAAAATGCAAAAACAAAAATTAAAATTAAAATTATGCAAAAAGGAAACCAAATTATCATAAACTATATGGAAATTAGAATAAAAATTTTGCAACAAAATTTCCTATTCCAAATCCCACAATCAAACAAAATAACCCAAAAACCATAAAAAAAATATTTATTTATTTATTTATTTTTTTTTTTTTTGTGTGACAACTGTTAAAAAAAAAAAAGAAAATAATACATATTTATACACATGTATATATAATATTTTAGAAGATGAATTGGCAACCCAACCCTAGGAAACATTAATGGAGAAAAAATTCAACACCAATTTTTTTTGTTTTTGTTTTTAAGATAGTCCAAATATAAGAAACAGAAGAGAAAATTGAAAATAAAAAAGAAAAAGAAAGCAAAGAAATAAACTAGAACAAATTAGAATTAATTTTCAAACAAGGTGATCAAGCCAGTTTGAATAATAAACCTTAACATGCAATTTAATTCAATTTCAAAGCAAGAGAAGAGATGATAACTAATATAATAATTGAATCCAAAGACAAAATAGTCAAAACATGCACCTTCATTGGCAACAATGCCACAAACTTGTTATGATATTTCCACTTCCAAGTGTATGAATAATTAAGATGGTTATGAGAGTAACCAAGTATTGAACTCATAGGAATGTTGATTGAATTAATTTGCCTTTTTTGTTTAGATCTAATGGTTATAGTAAAAGATCATTGTTGTAAAAATATATTGTCATATCACTTCAATGACGGGACCTGCACTGGGAACTCTCCCAGTATCTCCTGGATGGCCTTGCCAAGTTAAATCCCACCGAGCGATTCCTAGAGAAATGCTCAATGGAACCTCACTTAAATCGTAGACAAACAACACATGGCATATTAAATAATACCTCAATATAAAGATAGAACCACAATAGCACATAAAGATAGAACCACAACACATGTCCACTATTATAGCCTGTCATACTACAGGCTATAACTACACATACATAACATCATTACTACCATGTCCAAAAAGTATATCAAAGTAATCTAAAAGTACTTGTAAAATTTAGAAATACACCTTATACAAATAAGTCTAGAAAAATAAAGATAAATAAGGATAGATAGGTACTGCCATTGTGAGAAATACGAAATAATAGACGATGCGTTAGGTAGCCTATCAGCTAATTGCCTGGGCCTAGGGGAACGAATTTAAAAACAAATAAAATATGATACAAAGATATCTCAGTAAGTGGTATAGTACAATCGCAAAATAATATTTTCCTTTTATAAAGCTTTCTCTCAGGATCTTTCATTTTACTCCTTTAAAAAGTTCCCTGTTTTAAATTATTTTACAAAATCCAAACTTGTTCTCTAAATCAATATCATAAAACTGACAAATAGTATAAAGTCAATGATCATTGAAATACTATAACTGGATTAATCATGATATAAATATTGAGCATAAAATAATAATATAATTTTACAAAATAATTATGAAAGTACAGTAAAACCATAAATATCAGAAAACCAATCATATACCCAAAAATATAAATAATGTACCATACGATATAACTAGCGTTGTCAAGTGGTGCACATTATTCCAGAACACCACCGACTAGTAAAACAAATAAAACCTATGGGATAAACTCACCTCATGACCCTTAGCATTCTAAAGGCATCATGGCAATATAAACTTATGGGGTGAATCAAACCTCACGATCCTTAATGTACGAAGGTATCATGGCAATAATTAACTTGTGGAATGGATCCAACCTCATAACCTTTAGCGTACTACAGGTATTGTGGCAAATTCATGTGCTATAATATAATACTAATCCAAAACATTGGTACTATATGGTAAACTAATTAAAACTAAACAGTACAATATTCATCAAACAATCTTTATAAGATTATACATTTTTAAACAATACTATAATATAAAACATTTAAATATTCTATAGATTCCAAAATCATCATTTCATACCAAAACTATAAACACCACAATCGAATATATATCACCATAAATCATTTTTGAGCACATAAAATTGTAAAACACTTAAACATGCTTAAAAACATATAATTTTCAGTTCTCTTTCCCAAAATCAATTATTTTCCAAAATCATTAAAACCACAATTCAAATTCCAAGATATTTAAATATCATGATGCACAAGTTCACTATGAAATCATCAGAATTTGAAATCATTTAACATCTTATCAAAAATCATATAAAACAATAATACATATATTTAAATGTTGATATTCATATATGCATAAAATAATAATTTAAATCAAATAATATATACAAAAATAACCAAACCATATATATTTTACTAGCATGCCCAAAACTATTTAAAAATATAACCACTCATAAATATTGCTGAGTGTTACTCCAACTCCTCCGCAAGGTCGCCTCCAAGCTCAATATAAATGATTGTAATATAAAAAAATATTTCTCAAACTCCAACAACTAAACTAATGATGTTAGTGTGTACCAACTGCCCTGGAATAATTTATACAACTATATAATTACATAAATTGGTCTCAAGCAGTCTAATTATACTATGAACCTTCAGAGCCTCGTACTTAAAATTGGAGTTTTTCACCTGAAGATCAATTTTATAAAATAGAACATTTCAATGGATCTTATTGATTTCTAATTACACTAATCCAATCTCAATTTGTCCAATTTAAATAATTTTTTTCCAAATAAAGTCCAAATTTACTTGGTATTTAACTAATTAATCAAAAAAGTCAAAAATTATCAAAGATGTCCAAAATTTACAAACTTTATATCAATGGAAAGCCCAAGAGATAAGAAAAATAATGGTGTGCTCACCTTGGTTCAAACATATCCCCAATCATTGGAAAACTCATCGAAAAACTTGGCAAAACTCCATGTTGATAGATCTCTTAAACCATAAGGAATTTTGGCAAACGAAGCACAAGAATGGATTCAGAGTGTTCAAAAATAGAGGGAAGGTGTGTGGATTGGCCTAGAACGGCTGGAAAATGGCCAATCGATCGAAAAACTCCAAATCCCTGCTGCCAGCTTCATACAGTCGATCCAAGCTTGTCAGCTGACGGTTCACCGTGAAACTTCATAGTTTAGGTCATCGTTGAGTGGTCTTCCTTCTTGTGTGGCATGTGTAAATAGATGGTTTCTTGATTTGGGCAAAATAGCAGTGATCCGGTTGGGTGATAAACGTGTTCGGCTGACTTGATGGGGACCCATGGGTCTAGAGAGAGGTTTCCCAAGTTTAGGGGACAAATGGGTATTTTGAGATTTGTTCACTATTGGACATGCTTTTCAATGTCTATATAGAGCCTTGGATCACTAAAAGATAAAAATTTAAGACTGATTTGAACACTGATATAAAATTGATATTTGAAAATTCATAGAACCATAACTTTTTATCTATAATTCGGAATTTGGCGTGACACCAGTCTATGAACTCATATCAATGTGCTCTACGCAACAGTACATGGTCAAGCTAAAATATTAACCATATAAAAAGTCAAACCTACAGCCTACAAACTGTCCAATAGGTCAAACTTGGTAAATGTTTCAAAATTTCAGGCATTTTTCGAGACGGGGTGTTACACTCAAAATAAAAAATACAAATTGAATAGAATATTTGGAAGCTATGCCTAAGAAAAAAATCCACAATACTAAGTAAATCAATGATACAAAGAGATAGGAATTGAAGAGATTATATAAACACAAAGATTGTGTCAGAGGCTCTGTTGTCACTCTCTCCCTAATCCTACTTCAATGCCTTCTTGTTAAACTAGACTTCCTAAGCTTCAAATAAACTTCTTTAATGGTGGAGGAATGGTGAGAATGGCATGCGAATAAGAATGGTGGTGGCTGGAAATGTTGACTATTGCTTCTTCATTAGGGAGGAGAAGACTTGAATTTTACATGAAACACATAACCCTTATATAGAACTAGGTTTCCACCCTTTTTCTAATTTTTTAAATTATAAAATAATAATTATATCTCATAATATCTCCAGCTTCTATAAATTAGAATGCAAACTAATATTCTAAAAATAAATAATTACAAAAATAAAAAATAATAATATAATTTACTTGGCTATCAAAAAATTATGCTGCTTGGCTTTAAACACCAATTATGGTTTGGGTTTTAAATGGATAAGAAAAGGAATTTGGGTTTGGGTTATAAATGGATAAAAAAAGGAATTGCTTTTGGTCCCCCACTCTTTAAGGTGTGTTCTTCATTGATTGCCAAATTGTGGGCTTTAAAAGGTGTTTGTTTTGCTGTCCAATCTGATTTTACTTACGGGGTGGTTGAGAGTGATTCGTTGCTTGCAGTTCAGGTGATAATGAATGAAAGCAATAGTTTAGGTGTTCAATGTTATTTAATAGAGGATATTCGTAATTTATTAGCTAGTTTTGCTAATATATCTTGTTATTATGTTCCTAGAGATGCTAATCGAGTAGCTCATGTTGTTGTTTGTCATGCTTTGTCTAATGATTCTTATTTTACTTGGTTGGAGAAGGGGCTAGATTGGCTTCTTGCTGAAGTCCAGTTGGATTTATGTAAGTTTGTTAGTTCTTAATAAAATTTAATTTTTATTTTAAAAAAAAATTCATCGATGTTATGGTTTTCAACGTGGAAGGACTAATTGATCCAAAAGAAAATACATCTATTTAATTTAGTCAAGGTATTTGATTATTTTGATAATTAATTAATTACCAAGTCAATTAATTAGTGCTACACTCTATATGGTTAGCATGTCAAACCTGACTTTTGGAGTTCATATTTTTATTATAACTCTAGTTTTACTATGGAATATTCCATCAGTCGCTTTACCATTGTTTCAGTAGAAATTTTGCGTTGACTTTAAAGCCATACCATATTAAATTATTGAGTAGTTTAAAAAGCTTAATTTTTTTTTATTTTTTATTTTTTATAAATTGGGGTGGGGGATTTTAATACTAGGCTTTGAATACAACATTTGGGGGTTATTATCATCATTATTGGCAATTGCTGCAATGGAAATTTTTTACAACTTAACAAATTTAAGCTGTTAGGATGTAAACCAATTATGGATATCATTAGTATAACATCTCTTATATTTTAGAACTTTTATAATGAGTTAAATTATGTTTAGTTATAAGTTTTTGTTAGTTGTGGGTGTTTGTTATATATCTAAATATATATATATATATATATGAGTATATATGTTATGCTTTGTACAATGTTGATTGGTTATGTGTATGAATTTTGTTTCGATTATTTCTCATTCTTGAAAGTTTTTTTGTTCCTTTATTTTAGAATTTGGAGAAAATGAACAGAAGGAACATGAACAATCAAAATCTGGATTTATATTTAATGTGAATCTGCAACTAAGTTTAAAAATTGATTTTCCCTAATTACTCTCATTAGAAGAGACATGCTATGTAGATGATCAAATTTCTATTAAAAATTTGGATGTCCCTTATTAATGGGAGGAAAGTGAGGAAAATATATATATACATATATATAAAGAAATTCTATTTACAAGACCAAAAAATTTCAATATAGTCCCTAATTTTTTATTTCCTAAACTACCCTTTTATCTGACTTTTTTTTGAAAAAAATATCCCCTATACAACCTCTTTTCTCCTTTGCCTCTTCACCATATAGCATAATCGACGAAAAGTTGCCAGCCATGTGAGACTCCTGCTGCTCCATTGATGTGATTTCTATTTTTTTTATTTTTTTTTTAAGTTTTCAAACTATTTTTTTATTAGATGCTCTGCCACCACCATCTCCTGCTTCTTCTCCTCTCTCTATTCCCTCTATTTCGGCAACCTTCAATAATAATCTTGATCAATTTGAAATGGTTTGAGGAGATTTTGAAGGGAGATTCTAAAGGACTTGTTGATGGATAAATGGAAACCCAATATCATATATCTAAATGACTAATCTAAAAGTGAAATTTTTCCTGAGAGCAAGTTGTCCTGCAGGTAAAGTATGTACAAACTGCAAAGCTACCAAAAATACAGTGGTGGTAGAAAGCTATCGAAAATACGGTGGTGATAGAGCAACTAATAAATAAAAGGATCCTAATCCTAAAATAAATTAAAAATATATAAAAACTAAAAAGAAGTAAAATGATATGGGCTTTTAGGTAAATTTAATATTTATGAGACTTTATATAGTTAATTTAGAAATGTGAAAAGAACCTCTCATATATATATGTATATATATATATTAGGATGCAACATTTATTTATTTATTTATTACTATTTTCACAAAAGCAATTCGATGGTTTTCAAAGTGAGAGACAAGACAAAGTTATGGGGGCTTAGTGATACTAACCCTTAAAATTTTTTACATTTAAAAAAAAAAAAAAAAAAAAAAAAAAAACCTAAAAATGAACAGTTATAAGTAGGCTTGATTATTAAGGGCCAATCTAGTACAAGTAATCTCATGGATTTACGATTTAATCTCCAAACACAAAATCTGTGTGGGATTCATATGGATTCTAAACATATTTTGTGTCTAAGGATATGGATTCCATGCAAATTTTGTATCTAGGAACTTTGTAGTATGAAGACTATGCAATTTTTGTATCCCATGTAGTAAAAATGAAAAATTGAATTTTAGATTTTTAAAATTTAGAAACATGTATGATAATATATTTTAAAACAATAAATTTATAAGATTGAAAATTGTAAAACTATGTTTAGTAAATGTTTGATATTATAGAAAAAGAAATTATTTGAAATTATAAACATTAGCCATATATATTTATTTATTAGAAGGGGCCAAAAACCCAAGAAGACTATAATTAAGTCTCATGGGAAGATAATCTTCCCAAACAATCCAAATACACTAGCTGATCTATCCCTTTAGAAGCCTCAACTAACAAATGAAATCCAAGCTCAAAATTAAAATTAAAAATGGCTAGACCATCAGTCACGTAGTTACATTCTCCAAAAACATGGCTAATCTTGAATTTAGAATTCTGACTGGAAAGATCCTTGCAACTCTATACAATGCCAAAATAAGGATGAGAACTTAGCATAACAGTTTTAATCCATGAGACAATAACTGTGGAATCCATCTCAAGAAACATTTCTGAAGTTTTTATTGATAGCAAGATTTAAACCAAAATAGGATCCACAAATTTCAGCTAGAATACAACTAGCTCTTGCCGAATTTACCACAAAACCAACAAACCAATTGCCAAGACCATCTCTATTAACATCAGCTGCATCAACACCCAATTAGAAACAAGTTTGAAACTTGCATCAGCATTTAATTAACTCGACATTCATAACCTTCATAAGGAGCAACCCATTTTAACTAGTAAGGCTGCTTAATCTTGTCTTTTATGGGCTTTGTCATAACACTGAATACATCAAAAGTTCAAAGTTTGGTAACTTCTCCATGATTTATAGGCCAACAAAAGTTAGCCTCAAAATGGAATTTACAGCGCCATTTCAAAATCATCCAGTAGTTCACAACAAAAATAGCACTCCAAATCAGATTAACAAAAAAAAAATATATATATATATATATATATCCTTGCAACTTTAACTTTAGAATTTAGATTAACACAAAGCCAATCTATCCAGTTATATTGGAAAAAACTTTGATCCATGTCGATCACAGCTAAAGCAAGCCAAACACCTTGCACCATTCTACAATCACGAAGCACATGTAAAATATCTTCATCACAGCTGCTGCAAATAGAACAAGTAGCGAAATTGCATAATCCCATATTTTATCTGCTAGCAATAGTCAATAATCTCCCATAAACCATAAAGTAGTAGAAATAATGCACTCGGGGAATCACCTCAATTTGCCAAATATAATTCTAGCTCCAAGAATTATTGTGTTTCAAAATATTACCTAAAAAACAATACCTAGATTTGACACAGTACATGCCATTATAAGCAGAAGGCCATACTATAGCATTAACAATATCACTGTTAGCTGAAATAGGAACACTTATCATATCCTGTTTTATAGAGAGACGCCTATACAGGATTCCTGGATTTTATTAACATCTAGGATTCTAACATTAATCACTGGAGTTTACAACAGTCAAGATGTAGTTGGGCTTTAAAATATCACGTGAATTTTGTTTCCCTTTCCTCGCACTGCACCTTAACTTTTTCATCGTTTTGTTCCTCTTTTTGTGTGAAAATATCTGGTGGCTTTCTCTCTCCTATCTTGTCCGTTAAAACTTCTTAGAGTTGCATTGTAGAGAGAAACCAAAGACAAATTCTGTGTCTTTCTTATTTTTTTACATCATTTTACAGTAGGTGAAAAATAGGATTGATTAAGTTGAGGGTTCATTATTGATTGGTCCTCTTGGTATATGTCATGTATCTTCGGTCTAGTGGATGATTGAGGAAAACCAATACCTTTACTGTTATGCTTTTAAATGTTTTCTTGATTTAGAAAACAAAAAAATTATTCCAACTCAAATAGGTTTATTCATTTATTATTGGAGGTACATATTCTTGCTCTTAATTCTTTTATTTGCAAAAAGAATAAATTCTTCGACTGATTTGCTTCCGCCATTAAGGGAAGATAGAGAATTTATGTTTATGCAAAATAGGGAAGACTAAGAATTTGTCTTTGGATTCTGCCTACATCCCAAATCTATGAAGTTTTAACGGACAAGGTTAGAAGGAAGAAGCCACTTGATGCTCTTATTCAAGAAAAGGAAAACGGAAAGATGTAAAGGGCTAAGGTGGACTGAGGGGAATGGAAAATAAACCTCATCTGATATTTTAAAGCCCAGTAAGATCTTAACCATTGATAAGATCTAACAGTTAATATTAGAATCCTAAATAAATGTAAATAAAACTTAGGAATGCTGGATGGGAGCCTCTCTATCCTGTTTTGAATCATAAGGTACCAAAAGATCTAATAAATTTAATTGCCACATACCATCATGTAAAAGATCTGCAACTTTTAATGTCCAATCTATATCTAAATTTTCACAAATTATATATTTTAAGTAGATGCCATTTAACCATTTATTCTTCCAAAAAAGAACTCTCTCTCGATTCCCAATTCTCTAAGAGAGCCCCTCCTTTAAAGTAGAAAAACCCCATTGCAATTCTAATGACCTGTCCCAAACCCAACCAAAAGAAAAAAAAAAAAAAAAAAAAAATCCTTCAATTTGAATTTTTGAACGGTTTCACAAGGTTTGATCAAGTTTGACTTTTAAGTGGGACCAAGTTTAACATTTTTTAAATTTAGAATTTGGTTTTTATTCTTATACCATTGCATAAAGTTCATTGATACAAGTTTATGGACATGTGGGACACTAAAATGAAACTATGGTTTAAAAGTTATAGTTAAAACAAATTAATGGCACTTTTATAATTATGGGGTATGAAAATTAGGTTACAATATGTCATCTTCTTTTTCGCCAAGCCCCAAAATGGTAACCACCATTATTGTCTCTCTTTTAAGCTTTCTCTCTCTAAATTTACAAATTTTCAACCTCATAACTTACCCAACCGACTTTTGCTTGCTTTGTCGTTTGTGGCATTGAAAAGCATGCACGATGAGGAACATTTTTCCATAACATTCTAATTACATAGTCACTGGAATCTTACTAGAATATTGACAAAATATTCATGAATTCCAATTTTCAATCTCTAAAATCTCAACACTTTTGGTGGTGGAAAAAATTCCTTTCCACATGTTTTCGACCTTCTAAGCTCATTTTTGGCATTCTCCAAGTGCAAAAGTATCTTTATTTTTCTCTGGCAACCTATGGTCACCATTAGTTTCATTTAAGATAAATTCTCACTCTACATCCCTCAAGCTTCATTTTGATATATAGATTGTGTACTTGTATTAATTTTTGAGAAAATTGAATTTTGAGGGTTTCAGATCAAATAGGTTTAACCAAACTTCAATCACCATGGTAGTTTCCAATGACTTAGCTTGACCATTTTACGTTTCAAGTGTTTCCTGGATACATTTGAAAGGTTTAATTGATTGGAATTACGAAAATAATGAAAAAAAAAAATCCAATTTTGAAGTTCATGGTTTTAGGTATCTTTGTCGAATTAGATTGATCAATGCTTGATATTAGGATTTTCGAGCTTATGAGAGTGAAAAGTTTAGAATGCATTTGTGGAGTTTTATATCTTTTTAGAGACCGATTTAGTATCTTAGTATTATTTTAGGATTCTATGGTAATATTGAAAGTGATCCTACTATGGATCGGGTTTGAGCAAAAATACGTGAGTAAACTTTTATTTTTGAAAATGATTTAGTGAATTATATGCTTAATTATATATTACTTTATTATTATTTCTGGACTTATTTAAATCATATATATATATTTTTTAATATACTATGAAAGAATTATCTAATTACCATTTCCTGGTATAATAAATGAATGGGTTGGCAACAATATATTTTCGGTATATATATATATATATTAGTACTTGTGGAAATATTTTCTTGTGAAGTTATGGATAATATTGATAAGTTTTATATATATTGTTATAACTTGAAACTAATTTATTGATTATTTTGACCATACCATTCCATGGTTATGGATTTGATGGATTCTAGTAACATGTGCTTTATTGATTATCTTTTGTTTGATCACGTGATTCTTGAGATTGGATGGGAGGTCCCAGTTATGATGCCTCTAGGATGTCAATGGTCATGTTGATAGTTTTCTCCTCCCTCTGTAATCTGTGGCACCATATGACAAGTTTAATATCGATTATGATACATAAGGATATTACGTGGTATACTAAGATATTTTATATACATATAGAGATATGAATTTTATTTGGATTATATTATATGGAAATATGAATTTACTTATGGAATTATGGCAACTTCTGATACTTTTTATTATATCTATTGCGATATGGGAACTATTATATTTATGAGAATAATTATGGGTTGTGACAAACTATTTGTCAAAACAGAATAACTTTCAAATAGTCAAAGTATGGTCTTGAGAGAAATGATTTTTAAAAATAATATTTAATTTCATAATATTTTACTAGTTCACTCATTAAGCTCATCTTATAGTTTTGTATTTTTAAATTGTTCTCCTAGGCCTCAACTAAAAGTTGGTGAATACTACATTTGGGCACCGTTAACCATCATTATCTTCATATATTTTGTCATTATCGTATCTTCACATTGGACAGTTTTTAGCTGCTGATATATTATCTCTTTTCTACTTTCTTATGAGATTATTATATATTTTGTTTTATTTATTTTTAAACTCCTTTATTCTCTTTAGTATGTTTTGATGGATTGACCTAATATGTATAATTGTTATATTATCTTTCTTTATCTTGGATCTTAGGTTTGGAACCTTTGAAGTTATGTTGATGATTTTGTGTGAATTCTATTAAAAGTGTCTGTGATATTTTATTTATACTATAGGCTATATCTAAAATTATGGGGAGGTTATATTGGATTTTC
This sequence comes from Ziziphus jujuba, assembly GCF_031755915.1. Classification (NCBI taxonomy): domain Eukaryota; kingdom Viridiplantae; phylum Streptophyta; class Magnoliopsida; order Rosales; family Rhamnaceae; genus Ziziphus; species Ziziphus jujuba. The sequence goes on from NC_083387.1 coordinate 20,350,949, forward strand.
AAAAGAGAATTCGATAGGTCTTTCTTAGGTTGGACTATTTTGAGTGTCCAGGAAAGACCCTTACCTTCACATTAACTTAAAATCGAAGGTTTCATCGTTGAAATCATATTCAAACTTCAATATAACAACTTAAAGGTTCTTAGAATATATTCATATGAAAAGCTTTCTTCACACCTCGACATCCAAATTTCCTTAGCTTACGGATTATATTCTATTCAATTTAATGGATTTTCCTTTCAAAACTGAATCCTTGCCATATGAAATCATAATAACTCTATCAATTTCCTTATACACAAATTTAGAAAATTTCAAACTCTACAATGGATAAATAGGAATGGCATGCAAAACTAATTTGACTAGAGTTATTCTGCCATCAAAAGATAGAAATTTACCTTTCCAAGCACTTAATTTATTCTTCATTTTTCAAGAGTATGCTTGAAATTAGTGTTTTCCCTTCCATACATAAAGAGGTGAATCCCAAGGTATTTACTAGAATCCTTAAAGCCTGGGATAATGGTCAAATTACAAACAGCCCTTCAAGCAACATAGAAAATATGCTTAGAAAAGAATAGTTTAGATTTTTGACAATTATCTTTTTGACTAAAAATCAAACAAAAATCTTCAAGGAATTTAAGATTCAATTTAACTTGAGAAAGATTAGCTTTAAAAAAGATTAAAAGATCATAAGTAAACATAAGATGAGACACACTCGAACCATTCTTAGATAATTTTAAAAGGTTCCATTTCCCAAGCATAGTTTGATTCATAATAGTATAAGCCTATTTATCAATAAAGAGGACAAAAAGATAAGGGAATAATGGATCCCTTTGTCTAATTCCTCTACTTGGAGTAAAACTTTTAGTCAATTCATCATTCTACACAAGTTGATTATTTTCCACTTTCACAACTTCTTCAAATTAATCTTCCACATTGCTATCCCTTTTTTAGATTTAGATTTATTGAAATAATAAATTCACCAATATGCTTTTAAGGGATGAAACTAGCTTGATTAGGATAATTTAACTCTTCCATAATGGGTCTAACTCTTTGTATAATTACCTAGATGATAATATTCTAAAAAGTGGTACAAAGACTTATAGGCCTAAAATTAGTCATATCCTAAGGTCTTTCAATTTTAGGAATCCTTAATGTTATGGTATCATTTAGCCCCTTAGGAAGTAAACCAAGCTCAAAGAAATCTTTCACATATTTTTAGATACTATCTTTCAATTACAATATTTTCTCTCCTCACCATAGTATCTTGAACCCTTAACTTCTCAGTCATAAATGTAAATGGCTTACTAACTAAATCAACATCACTTGACAAATTATCTTTCAACATAGATCAAAATTCTAAGAGAAGGCAATAGGAAAGCAATCAATGCCAAGGGCTTCCAAAGGACCTACATTGTATAGAGCCTCATTTATTTCCCATACCTCAATAACATAATCCATCTTAACTAAATCAACATTCCTTATTTTGGGAAACAAACTAATCAGAAAGCAACCAATTAAAATTCTACTTCTAGAGAATAAATCTTTTCAAAGTATATTTATAGCCATACTTTTCAACAAAGACTTGTAAGAAATTCAATTTCCATCTTCATCTTTCAATAAATCAACTTGGTTCCTCCTCCTTCTGATTAAAGTAGACAAATGAGAATATTTTGTATTTTTATCTCCATGTTGAAGCCAGTTACAATAGGACTTCTGTTTCTACAAATACTCTTCTTATTTAAAAACCTCATTAAGCTCCAAAGTCTATTGAGATTCCAAGTGAGAAAGAAAAGGATTATCTCATTGCACAACTTCCTTTGAATACCATTCAATCTTACAAGAATTCTTCTTTTTGAAAAAATATATATATATATATATATATATTTCCTAACACCTTTTTATTTCATACTTTTAGATTTTGTCTGAATAAATTAATTTTTCCTAATAGCTTCCCATTAAACTTTAGCCATTCAAAATTAACAAAACTATTAAATTGCTAATGTTTCATCTAGGCCATTTCAGACGTAAAAGGTTTTAGATTAAGATCAACTATAGCCCACTTCTCCATATTAAGGAGAATAGGATGATAATCACAGCATTAGAAAACATACTTTTACAAGTCACACAACAAAAAACCTTATCATATCTTTCTATGATAACATTTTAACCAAATATACTATTGCTCCATGCATCTTTTGGACCAACAACACCAAGGTCAATTAAACAACGCTCCTCTATAAGGTTATTAATCCTACTATCCATAGAGATATTGAAATCCACTCCACCAATCTTTTCTTGTTTATTGAAGAATTCATTAAAGTCCCCAGCAATTAGTCGAGGAAACTAGTTGATAAAATTGATCTCCTTAATAGCTTCCTATAACTTTTTTCCTAATACTCACAATAGGATTGGCATAAATGACTATGAATAACCATCTACCTTTCCTTTTATCATTTCTAATAATATTGACCATCTAAATAAAAATAGAAATGATTTGGATATTTAACTCCTCTTTATTCCAGATTACCTAAATACCTCAAGACAAACCAGTAAGATCAATTTTAACTAACTTATGGCACTTTTGTCAACCTATACACCTCTAACTTTGGTTTCCATGATGACCAAAATATTTACATTCAAGTGACTAATTATTCTTTATACATCTAGTAAATTTATAACTACCAGCACTCCTGGCATTCCACAAAAACAAATTCATGATCATATATGTAAAAGAATCAGAAAAGAGCATACCAGTAGGTTAACCACCATAAACAACAATAGCCTTCCCATGCTCCACTTAACAATCATGATGGACATCCATCGCAATTTCAATTTGAGCTCCATCATTAATTATGTCGTGTGGTTTTGAGTCAATGTATTGACGAACCCTAACATTTCTTTTCGACACATGTTCTTTTCATAGTGGAATTTTATGTGCAAAGCAATATTTTTCATATTTTCCTTAACATCCTTAAAGTTCATAATCCTCATAGAATGTTGCAATCTAGTGATCCCCTAAGTTTTCGTACTGCTTCCTTTCTTTTTTCCTTTTCAAGCTTATAGTCACATGACTTCAGCTTACACCCTACATTTTATTATCACCACCAGATTTCCCTTTACCAGAATTAGGATCAACAATTATTCTAAATGAATGAACAAAATTGGTCACATCATGAAACACCTTTTTGCTAGCATTAGCCTCATCTTCCATAACACCAAAAGTATTAGATAGCACATAAGCATTATTTAGCAAATTATCACCTTTCTCACCAACATGGTTGTCATCAATAACCTCACTAATTCAAGCACATCAAAAGCATTCATATTCAACCTTTGAAAATTCCCATCTTTGGGAAAACCCTTCGCCATTTATCTATTAAATTTCATTTTTTTATTTTGATCCAAAATTCATGGTTCAAAAGGACCATCATTATTTTCCTTTCCAATATTATGCTTACCATTATCACTAGTAGAAGTATTCCAAATATCATCATCCTTGACTCCCTCATTTTCGACCTTATCACATTTAATATCTTTGTGACCAATACATAGTGAAAGAAAATTGTGCCCAAACCCTCATATTCTACACTATGAACTCTTCCCCTAATTACAATTTTCAGTACCAAGGGCTTGGAAACATCCATTTCAACACACAACATTGCAAATATACCCCGATTAGCCATTTTTGAAATCTTATCAATTTTCAAAGTCCTTTTTAACATGTTCCCAATATGAACTTGCGTAATATTCAAAAGGAAGGTAAAGCAATCTTATCCAAATCGCCATACGCTTAATTTGATTAATAAAAGGATCAAATTTTGGCTTCCAAAGTTGGACTGATAGGTAATCACTACTAGAATCGCATTGATAAATGACGCAATTAATGCGTCGCACAAAATAAAAGACCGACGTATTACGCTGCATCGCCTAATGTCCTGTCGCTAAATCCATAAGACAACACGCGATGCATTAATAGAGTCGCCTATTTTAAAGTTTTTAGCGATGCATTTATCAAATGGGCCAGATTTTCGATTAGATTTTTAGCAATGCACTTTTAGTGATGCATTTGTCAAATGCATCAAATTTTCAATAACATTTTTAGCGACGCATTTATAAAACGCATCAAATTTTTCTTCAGATTTTTAGTGATGCTTTCAACTATGCATCAAATGACTATTTTTTAAAGCATCACTAAATATATGTGTTGCTAAAAATAGCTAATGAAAGGAGACTCTTCGTGAAACGTCGCTAAATGTTGAAAAACAACGTCGCTAAATATATTAGGCGACGTTGTTTGTTTTAATGCGTTGCTCTTTGTTTTTGTTCTTTTAAATTGGCTTTTTTTAATTTTGGTGAAAATTGATTAAAATAGTAAAAATATAAAAATAATTCAAATACAAAAAAACTATAACTAGCTTAATCCAAAATAATTAGAATACAATAATTTAAAATAAATATTTTTTCATAACAAAATAATTATCAAATAAATTAAATATTTTCTCATTGACATATTTTTACATAATTTGGTAAACTATTGTATGTGCAAAAGCAAATTCAATATTGATTAAACTTCCATGCACTCATTGAGATGGAAGTTGACATCCTCTTGCTGACGATATTACACCCTCATAGTGTATATGGAAAAATTAAAAAATTTATTAACACTTATGCAAAATAAATAAATATTAATCAGTATTATATTTGTAATTTAGTAAATGAAAATTAAAAGAATATTACCATTATTCTTAAGATTCGGTGAGACACATTTCTTCTAATTAAAAGTGGAAAACATATAATGAAGGGGATCAAAAAAATAATTAAATGAATAATAATAAATGTCATAAATATTACTTGAAACATAAGTTAATAAATATACGTACTAATTTATTTAGAAGATATTGTTTATCCATATCCTCTCACAGTCATTACAAATATAGCCACTCTCACATTCATCCTCATTATCATTTTCATCGACACTTAGCAACTATATGACGAATGGATAGTGAGCCATCATAGTATCTCCCAGGACATCTTCTTCAACAAAAGTACGATGTTATAGTGAAGTTAAAACAACAGACCATCTCGAATCAAGTTGATCTTCAACATAAAATACTTGTTGAACTTTAGTAAAACAATGTCAAGTAATATCACAAACAAAATATCTACAAAAGCAAGATTAAGAAAACCCAACAAACCTAACCTGCGGTTAAAATGAAAAAAAAAAAAAAAATCCAACCCACCACATGTCTCCACCAACCACAAATAAAAAAGAAACTCACATAAATGATGGAGACAAAAAGAAGAAACCCAGCTAATCACAAGGGCAACACAGAGAAACCCAGCTTTCCGACGGCAATATAGGCAAATGAAAAATGAAACCCGAAATATCCCACTCTTTAAGTCTCTCTTAGATTGCTTCCAAATCGAATATCTATTAGATAGTGTACTTGATGTAGTTTTACAAAAGAAAATGGATTCAAAGGCACGCATAAAAATTTTAAAACGCACCAAAAATTTTCAGAAAATGGCAAAAAGGCGACCCTTTTGAAGATTCTTTTTTTTAAATTAAGAGAACAGGCAACACATTTACGTCTTAAAATGTCTTCTGTTCCATCAATGTCATTTATTTATTTTAATTAGTTTTTTATTCTTCATCTAAAAATAAATACTTAAAATATTTCTTATATATGTGGAACAAAATTACCAAAGTAGGAGTTTAATTATTTTGCTTTCCACGTACAATTTATTTACTTTAAAATCTTGTAAATTTCATTTTTTTTAAAAAAAGGGAATAAGCGACGCATTTACAACAAACAGCGTCACCTATTTTAAGTTTGATGAAACAGGCGACCCATAAAAAGCAAAAAGAGTCAGCAGATACTTTTCATTTTTTCCTTTTTTAATAGTTATTAATTTGTTTTTGAAGTACAGTTTATTTGCTTTTAAAATTGTAAGTATTAAAATATTTTTTTTAATTGAGAGAACAAGCGATGCATTTTCTTCAAGAAGGGTCGCCTGTTCTTGAATTGTTAGATCAAGCAACACATTATGGTCAAAAAGCGTCGCCTATTTCAATTTTTAAATTTCTTTATAATCTTTAAATAGTTTTTTAATTGTTCATCTATAAATATATTCATGTAGCAATCCAATGAGCATAAATTCCATTGATCTGAAAATAGAAAATAGTTTTGTCAATGCTTTTCTCAATTTTTCACATATATGTGTATAGACGAAACACAAAATATCTCAAGACCTATTTTGAGATAGGGTACCAAATATAGAATTCTAATTTAACAACCATTTATTGACCAAATTATCTACATAAGTATGTTAAATGAGCTTAACTTTCATGTGTTTGTATTCAATGATAGCTTACTTGTTTTTAAAAATTGAAAGTCTAATAAATTGTTTTTTTTTTTAAATTAAAAAACTTAAAGGAACAGGCGATGCAATTCCATGTTTTATTTTATTTTTTTATCTTTAACTAGTTTTTTTGATTGCTCATCTACAAATTAAAAAAAAGAAAAGCATATTTGCAAAATTAAAAAGATGACTAAAAACAACTTTCAAATTAAAAAAAAGGTAAAATTTGGTTGTGTGAAAAGGCAACGTATTTGTTGGAAAATGCATCACCTTTTCATCTATTTGGCGACTCTTTGTTAAAATAATGTGTAACACCCCGTCCCAAATCGCACCGGAATCCGTGCACGTTGACCGAGGTTGACCGTTGACCGAAGGGGGTTAAAAGTTGACTTTTTGACTCGGTGAGAATTTTGAGTTGACTAGGGTACCGTGGCGAAGTGCACGATGCCACGAGTTCGTAGACTGGTAGCACGTCGAAAATGGAGCTACGGTTTGAAAGTTATGGACGAAACAAGTTGCGGTCCAAACTGTCCAAGGGGTGCCGGAGTTGACTTTTTGTTTATGGGGAATTGAGCTTTGACTCATGCATGGTTGTGAAGTGCTCGTCGATACGAGTTCATAGACTAGCGGCACGCTTAAATCGGACATCCGGTTAAAAAGTTATGGACGTTTGAAGTTTACCGGATACCGTATTATTTTAATGTTTTTGGGTCGTGAACAGTGAAATGCCACGTGTCAGCTTCTGAGTGGTCCACGTGGCATGAACAGTGTCACGCAGGGTTTTAATTTTGAAAAACTCTCGGGGAAGAGAGAGAAAGAGAGAGAAGAGAGAGAAAGAGAGAGAGAGGACCCGCCGGCCGCCGGTCATTTTCACGTTTTTCCGGCCTAGTTACTGTACACACGCCGGCCAGCCAGATTGCCCACCTCATTTCCGGCAAAACCTCCAAATTTCACGGCGAACGGCCGCCGGACGCGCCCGGATCGGACGTTCGAAGTTTGGCGGCGATTTTTCCCCCTCCACCGCCGGCCACCGCGAATCGGCACTATTCCGGCCGATATACAGTACACGCGCCATACACCCATCATCCTCTCCTCAAGTCCGGCCTACCCACCAAAAATCACGGCCATCGGACCACCGACGCGCCGGGATCGGAGCGTTTTCCGGCGAGGGGTCGAAAATCTTCAAACGGTGATTTCTCCGCCGTCCAACCTCCGTTTTGCTCACCGTCGGTCCCGTTGGATTGCTCTCCTCACGATCTACAAATCTGCAAAATTTCACAGCAAACGGCCACCGTCGGAAATTACTGTTCCGGCGACGGTTGCCGGTGACGTGGCGGCCCGCCGGAAATTACTGTTCCGGCGAGTACCCCGAAAATTCCGGCCAGCTCCAGTCTGCAGTGTTCGACCTCCTGAACCCAAATCCGACTTCCGTTTCCACCAATTCGCGACGGTTTGGGAGAATTGCGGAGCCGAAACCCGAAAAGCTTCCCGATAAAATTCCGACCCCGTCGGGTACGATCATCGGAAATTAAGACCGGATCTGTGATTAGCATCACTCGAGCTTCGATTCGGTATATAACTCGTAAATTCTAGATATCGTTTGTGTTTTGACCCCCCGGGTACCGGGTATTATTTACCCGATTAAAATATTAATTTATTTGACTGTCTGTGAATTTTGTTCTAGGAGCACTGGTGAGTCGTAGAATTGATCCCGTAGTGGATCATGGGTTAATTGCGTGCTCCAGGTGAGTGACCCACCTTCAAATTAATTTTGGGGAATTTAATTGATGAATATATTATGTGTGAATTAAATATTTGGAATTTAATTTCTATGTGCCAAATATTTATTGGATTTATTGTAGAATTATTTATGAATTTATTGGATTTAAGAAAATGCGAATTCTACAAATTTATGCCGTGTGGAATTATTTTATGGTTTTGAGGATTTTGAAATTGGTGTGGTTTTAATAGTAAATTGGGCACGATTTGATTTTCAAATATTTCAAGGAAAATATTTGGTTATGTTGGTGATTTCAATTTTTATAAAATATGCCCATGGAATATTATGAGATTTGATTTTGATATTTCGAGAAATTATTTATGCTTGGAAAAAATGTGGATATTTGAATTGATGGATTTGGGAGTTGGTGGATTTGAAAATCATGGAATTTATGGTATGGATTATAAGGAAATTGTGGAGAATTTCCCGGTTCAAGCGGATGGATTATGCCCGCTATGCTTATGAAAAATGTGAAATTTGTTTTATGATTTAAATTTATGGATTTTATAATTTTTAGATGCACCGTGCACGTACTGGTGTTCTGATTATGTGATATGGTATATGTGATATGGTTAGTGTGCACACGGTTGTGATTAGCGCGCAGGTGGGTGTGAGTAGCGCGCGGTTGATATTATGAGGGTGTCCTGTGGATGCCATCGGAGAGGGCGGCCACCCCCCATTGGCCGGGACACCAGGTTAGCAGCGGCGCAGTGGGACGCCACGCGACCGTATGCCGGTTTCTTTCTATAACCTCCTGTCTGGCGGTACCTTGGGACGCTGGGTACTGTTGGCGCCACTGGTATATAGTGGGTGCATCAAATGATTTTCAGAACTGTGTTTTAAAAATAAAATGTTTGGAAACTGAATTGGAATTAAAAATATAATTGTTACCGCTTCTGGTATTTAATTGATGTCTTGGTTTTCGGGGAATATGGATAAAGGGTTTTGTGAAATTGTTTTAAAAGGGGAACCTTTCCAACTGAGAGAATTGTAAGGGTTTTGAGAGAAAATATTATTTCCAAATAATTATTATTTATACTTATTACTGTGATATTATATGGTATAGTAGTAGGGTCGCTCACTGAGATGATTAGCATCTCACACTCTTAAATTCCGTTCCTCTAGGTACCAGGTTGTCGGTGTTCACTCGGAGCAGACTTGATCTTCCTCGCTGTTTTAGTTCGGCAGTACCCTGTTATTCTTTTATTGCAGTTGTAATATTTCTTTCACTCTTGTTGTATTTATTTTGCACTGGATTACTGTATTTATTTTTTTTTTAGTGCTGCAATTTGTGGAATCGATTTGTAGTACTGTGGGAGGAATAAGGGGATAATTTTAGAAGTGTGTTTTCAGTGCAGGGAATTTTGTGGTAAGTAAATCCCTTAGGGGAGGCTCTGCCGGATTTTCCGTTGGAAGGTTCGGTAGGGTTTCCCTGGGATCAGGGCTGTTTAGGGTTCCGGGGAAGGAATTCTGGACGGGTCCTGACATAATGCGTCGCCTAAAACTATATTAGCTGGTTCTTGTTATATTATTACATCCAAATCATTTGTTCTGGTGGTGTGGTGATTCATTGAGAGTGTAAGAGGTTTTGGGTTCAATTCTTGGCATGACCCTATCTAATTTTATTTTTTTTATGGGTTTGTACATGAGTAAATAAAAACATTGAAAAATAAAAAAGAGAAAAGGCGATGCATTTGTTGGAAAATGTGTTGCCTTTTCATCTATTTGGCGGCTCTTTGTTAAAACAATGCATCACCTAAAATCATATTAGCTAGTTCTTGTTGTATTATTACATCCAAGTCATTTGGTCTGGTGGTGTGGTGATTCTTTGAGTGCAAGAGATTTTGGGTTCAATTCTTGGCATGGCCTAATATGATTTTATCTTTTTATGGGTTTGTACACAAGTAAATAAAAAAATTGAAAAAAAAAAAAAAGAAAAGGTGACGCAATTGTTGGAAAATGTGTTGCCTTTTCCTCTATTTGGCGACTCTTTGTTAAAACAATGCGTCACCTAAAACTATATTAGCTAATTCTTGTCGTATTATTACATCCAAGTCATTTGGTTTGGTGGTATGGTGATTCTTTGAGAGTGTAAGAGGTTTTGGGTGAAATTCTTGAAAAGGCCTTTATCTGATTTTTTTATTTTTTTATGGGTTTGTACATGTGTAAATAAAAAAAATTGAGAAAAAAAAAAGGCGACTCAGTTGTTGCAATATGCATCGCCTTTTCCTCTATTTGGTGATCCTTTGTTAAAACAATACATCGCCTAAAACTATATTAGCTAGTTCTTGTTGTATTATTACATCCAAGTCATTTTGGTCTGGTGGTATGGTGATTCCTTGAGAGTGTAAGAGGTTCTAGGTCCAATTCTTGTCATGGCCTTATTTGATTTTTTTTTTTTAATGAGTTTGTACATGTGTAAATAAAAAAATTGAAAAAAAAAATAAAGGTGATGCAGTTGTTGAAAAATCTGTCACCTTTGCTCCTATTTGGTGACTCTTTGTTAACAATGCATCGCCTAAAACTATATTAACTAGTTCTTGTTGGATCATCCAAGTTATTTGGTGGGCTCAATTCTTGGTATGGCCTTATCTGATTTTATTTTATTTTATAGGTTTGTACACATACGTTTAAATAAAAAAATTGAAAAAAAAAAAGGTGATGCATTTGTTGAAAGATGCATCACCTTTTCCTCTATTTGGTGACTCTTTTTAAAAATAATGTGTCGCCTGTTTTCTTTATCTTTAAAAAAAGAATACAATTTAAGAGATTTGTAAGTTTAATTAACAGAGAATAAACTATACATGAAAAATAAAATAATTGTACAACCACCTCAGTTATATTGCTTAAATATTTTCACTGGTTTTTTGAAGTTGAAAGAAAATCACATTAATTATTAAAAAAAAAAAAAGAGGGGGGGGGGGGGGGGGGGAGGGGAACAGGCGATGTGTAATGAAGAAGTTACGTCTCCTATTCCCTTTATCATAAAAATAAAAATTAAAAATTTAAAAAATAAAAAAAAAACAAAAACAAAAACCCACCTCAGTTATATTGCTTAAATATTTTCACTGGTTATTTAAAGATGAAAGAAAGTCAGATTGATTTAAAAAAAATATATATGTAAACAGTGACATGGAATGAAGCAGTTGCGTCGCCTATTCCCTTCTTCTTAAAAAAAAAAACAAAAAACAAAAAACAAAAAACAAAAAAAAAATACAATTTAAGAGATTTGTAAGTTTAATTAACAGAAAATAAACTGTACATAAAAAACAAAATAATTGTACAACCATCTCAGTTATATTACTTAAATTTTTTCATTGGTTATTTAAATTTGAAAGAAAATTAGATTGATTAAAAGAAAAAAAGGGAAACAGGTGATGCGGAATGAAACAGTTGCGTCGCCTGTTCCCTTTATCTTTAAAAAAAAAAAAAAACAAAAACAAAAAATCACTTCTGTTATATTGCTTAAACATTTTCACTAGTTAATTGAAATTGGAAGAAAATCAGATTGATTAAAAAAAAAAAAAAAAAAAAAAGAGAACAGGCGACACGGAATGAAGTAGTTGTGTTGCCTGTTCCCTATATATATTTAAAAAAAAAAAAAAAAAAAGGCAAAAACCACTTCAGTGATATTGCTTGAATATTTTCACTGGTTGTTTAAAGTTGAAAGAAAATCAGATTGATTAAAAAAAAAAAACACACACACACAAAAAGGGAACAGGCGATGTGGAATGAAGCAATTGCACGCCTGTTCCCCTTATCTTCTAAAAAAAAAAAAAAAAAATTACCACCTCAGTTATATTGCTTAAATATTTTCATTGGTTATTTGAAGTTGAAAGAAAATCATATTGATTAAAAAAAAAAAAAGACAAAAAGGGAACAGGCGATGTACAATGAAGCAATTGCATCGCTTGTTCCCCTTATCTTATATAAAAAAAAAAAAAATACTACCTCAGTTATATTGCTTAAATATTTTCATTGGTTATTTAAAGTTGAAAGAAAATCACATTGATTTGAAGGAAAAAAAAAAAAAAAAAAAAAAAAAAGGAGAACAGATGATGAGGAATGAATCTGTTGCGTCGCTTGTTCACTTACTCTTAAAAAAAAACAAATACAAGAGATGTGCAAGTTTAATTAATACAAAATAAACTGTACATGAAAAATTAAATAATTAAACAACAACCTCAGTTATATTGCTTAAATATTTTCACTGGTTATTTGAAGTTGAAAAAAAATCTCATTGCTAAAAAAAAAAAAAAAAAAAAAAGAACAGATGACGTGGAATGAAGTAGCTGCATCGCCTGTTTCCTTTGTCTTAAAAAAAATTATAATTTAAGAAATTTGCAAGTTTAATTAACTGAAAATAACTATACATGAAAAATTAAATAATTGAATAACAACCTCAATTATATTGCTTTTTTGCAAGTTTAAGCGATTTTCTGTTTTTTATCATACCAAATATTAAGCGATGCATTTTATATTATAAAGGTCGCCTATTTGCATCTATTTTTAAGTACTCATATAATTAAATTTTGTTATTATATAAATATAAATAAGTGGTTGGTTAATTATTTTGCATGAGTCTAGCATTTAAACAACGCAATTCAGAAAAAAAATATATGTGCACACTATTAAAGGCGACTCTGTTCAGTCAAATATTCAGCGATGCTGAACGGCAACATTGCATATTGTTGTTTTTAGTGACCGTTTAACTTCGACAGTTTATTGCAGTTTTATTTTTTCAGACTCATTTATTTTGTAGCGTTGCTAAGTTAGTGTCGTTAGATCTCAATTTTCGTGTAGTGAATTCCCAACAATAATCAAAGGACCCTCAGAAAGCTCCTTCGAACAATCCTCCCAAGATAGAATCTTAACAAAGTAATAGCCATTCCCCATATCTATAACTTGCATCTCACCTTGAATTTTCCATCTTGAATGTAAACGTTAAACCAAGAAATTATGGTAAGAATTTCCTAATCACCTTAATGATCATTTATCGCACCCAATGTTTCCACAACTCTTTTGATTCGTTCTTTAAAAGATGAAGTCATCGAATCCTAGAATCAGTAGGAAGAGCAACTTTTCCATTTCAAACGCCAATAGATCAGCATCATGCTCTCTCCAATTGCCATCCATCTACTCAAATTGACCTTCCAATCCTTTATCCTCCATAAATCCTTGCAACCCCACACCTGGTCCTCTGTGGATTCAGCTTCCATGGTTGAATGTGAAAAGTTGCAAGCTGAGATGTCTCAAAACTTTCAAAGAAACAAAAAGAACTCACATTATCCATATTTTGTTATACATGTATTTCCAAACTTTTCCATATAAAATACCTAGGAACTTTATTAAAAAAAATATATCTTTTAGGAACATTTTCAAAATTTATCTATATTTTTTTAAAAGTATATCATTTATACATATATATATATATATATATTCATATCTTATATCTCAAATACAATTATTTAACACATTTGTTATCGTTGATCTCATAATAATCACTAGTGATAACTCCTATATGCACGTTGTATATACCTAAGAATTTCTTCAGGTTCTGGTTCAAATTTTGGTGCTAAAATCCCCCTACATAATTTATCCAAAAAACCAAAAAAAAAAAAAAAAAAACCACATTTTTGGCCCTTTCTTAATTTGTAAAATAAAATCATTTTGTAAAATGGTACGTCACATGTCCTAAGTCTTCTAAATATATTAATCAATATATACATATATATATATATATATATATATATATATTAATATTGAGGTGATGGATTTGAATTCAAATCATTGTTTTGTTCCAGAAAATAGTAACTTTTACTACTAGATTGTCCCATAAGAACTATAGGTGAATCTAGTGTAAGATGAATCTAGTGTAGAACCAAAGGGGACAAATGCCCTCCTCAATTATTTTTTCTTTTATAAAAATATATACATATTTATTTTTTAAAAACAATTTTGTAAAAATAATAGGTGGTGCTTCCTCTCAAAAATAGAATAGTGTACATTCCGTTTTGTCTAGAAATATGTATTATTTTTTTTTTACATTTATAAAGTGTTTTTTTGAAAATTATTATCTTTTTCTTAGGAGCGACTTTTCCATGTGAATAAGTGAAATTAATTTATATCATTACTCATCCTAAATCTTTATATATTTTCTAATTACTATTGATGTCTACGTGATTAAAGCATCTTCTTCAAAAAAAAAAAAAAAAAATCCCCCTCTTTTATCAATTCAATTAGTTTTTTTTTTTCTTTAACTTTTCTTTGACATTAAAGGTTCTTGTATGCTGAAAAGAAAAAAACAAAAAGTTCATTTCAGTGTACTTCATTTAGATGAAAGTATTTTTTTTTATAATTATTAAGCTAATGAAATAACTTACAATATCATCGCTTTAAAAAATATTTTTCATCGTACAATGGTGAGCATCCTAAATTAAATTTCTAGATTTGATAAAGATAATTAACATATATATAAAGTAATTATTGAGTCTGACAATTATGATCCGGTTTAATTATCAAAATATCAAAGTTTAATTATTTTTTTCTGAACAAAAATTCAATTACTTGAAAGTGATGTTTGGATAATACGATCCAAATGCCTTGATCCAGAATATATCGTAGGTGATTCGCTGCGCTAAACTTTGTGAAATTGGAGATGACCCTAGCGAGAGAAGGATAGAATGGATAGAAAAAACCAAAATAATAATAATAATAATAACAACAATAATGGAGGAGAGAGGAGAGAGAATGTGCAGGCATAATTGTAAGTCCTGTTCCAATTTAATTCTTAGATTTTAAAATGTTTGGCGTGCCTGTAAAATGACCCAGTGAAACAATAATGATCCAGCTGAACAAAGTACAAACAATAATTTTTTTTTTTTTTTTCCTCTCTTTTGGGTTTAATCATACCTAAACAGATCTACGCCAAACCCCGCTCAATCCAAACCTATGGGCGAAGGGCATAGACGTGGGACTGAAGTGTATAGCTATCCTACTTCCTTAAAGTACGAACAATATTTGAGTGAGAAGGTGCAATTAACTAAGTTGTTAAAAGGTCATGTTTCTTTATAAAAAAACAATATTTAGGTGAGGTTCATAGACGCTTCCCATAATATGCCTCTTGTAGTATTTTTCTATATATATAAGTAAAATGGACCGGTTCTATATTGCCAGATATTTAATCAACAGCTTTTATAAATAATACTTTATCTATTTAATAAATTAATTTAACAGTAAAAAAATTATGGACAAAATACCTACAACTTTTCTATACTTAAAACATTTTTAAATTTACCAAATCAAAAATCAAGATAATTTATCAACGTATATTTATCAAATGTGTTAGCCCATTGAGTACTCCCATTATATATTATGGTCATGAATCTGCAATATGGACTCAGCAAATTAAATAAGGAAAAAAGAAGAAGGTATCTGCAATAAGTAGGTTATGATTCAAAGCACGAAACTGCTGACGTTCGTAGGATATGTATGACTTTTGTAGCTCTGGTTGGATACTATTAAATTCCATTAGGGGTCTTATCACCACGAAACTTGGCTTAAGCACTTATTTGACCGGAAAACTTGGAAAATGTGGGCATATAAAAATTTTAGAAAATTGGAGGGACAGTGTGGTTCTTTTAAAATAGATTTCATTCTCAAAGTTTATTTATTTATTTTTATTTTCATTTATTTGATAATGAAAGTGAGGGATTTAAATTTAGATTATTATTAGACCAAATAGTAGTTAAATCACTAAAATGTCTTCATATAACATCCTAAAAGGTAAATTACACAAAATGCCTTTGAATTATTCGATACCTAGAAACATCCTCATGATAATATAGAAAATTTCTTCGTACTATTACAAACTTACAAGTCAAAGGAATAATATAAATCAAGACAAAATTATCCTTAAAAAGAATAATAAATTTAAAAATTTAAAACTGCTTAACTGCTCATAATTAATGAAAAATTCATTTAATTAATATCAATATTTTTGAGGGAAAATTTATTTTTAATATTTAGATAATTAAAAAAAGTTTCCATGAAATTATTTGGAAAATGATATAATGGATATGCCAAAGCGAATTTTTGTCAAATTAAAATACTTTTTAGTATCCAATTGGGATAAAGGGTTAATATGTTATAAATAATCATAGTTGAGATGTTTATTTGTTATTTTAACATAGAGTTAGAAAAGGTTATTTGTAAGTGTCAAACATTTCTGGGGGTTTCATGTAATTGCCCTATTTATTTTATAACAAACTTTAACTATAACATAATGTGTTAATTATATTTTAAATACTAATTCCTTTTTATTACTAACGAAACACTAAGGGAAAAATAATCATAATAAAAGCCCAAAAACTAACTTCATGGCATTTGGTAATGGTGTCTAGAATTATTCTATTAATTGTGTGTGTGTATATATATATATATATGTATATTCAATTTTTCATTATAATATGTTAATAGATTTTTCATCAGAACTATCACTTATATGCCTTTATATCTATTCAAATATTGTTATTTAAATATGTATTTAAAATTTATAAGTTCTGATAAAGTTTATTTTGCCCTCTTCAATTTTAGTATTTTACTCAATTTATTTAAAATTCAAGAATATTTTTAAATTTTAACTTTTAAAGAATTTAAAAGTTGATAAATGAGGATTATATATATATTTATTTATTTTTTGGATAGGACTTGTATATAATTTGGTTAATTCAAAAGTTTAATTGTGTTCTTAGTGAATGTCAAAGTTTGTGAGATATCTCAAATTTAAATGAAAATGCTATTTATCACTATTGGTGTACAATCACCAATAAAACCTATATGTTAAATGATAATTTAAATATTTATTATTAAAATATTCACTTTTAGAGTTTTACTATAAAAAACAATAAAATTAAATACTTCAAATTAAAATTTACTACATAAAATAGTGATTGCGACAAATAGTTAAACTCAATTTAAAAAAGAAAAAAAAGTGCGTATGTACTTAAGGATTTCTCTAGGTTCCGTTTCAAAATTTGATGCTAAAATCCCCATACCTAATTTATTAAAAAAAAACACATTTTTTGCCTTTTCCTAATTTGTGGAATAAAAAATCATTTTGGAAAATGCTACATTACATGTCCTAAGCTTTTAGATTACTTAACCATTATATATAATGATATTGAAGTGATGGATTTGAATCCAATTTATTGTTCGAGAAAATATTACAACTAGATTGTCCCATAAGAACTATAGTACTAAAGGGTTCAAATGCCCCGCTCAATTTATTTTTTTCTTTTATAAATATATAGACATATTTATTTTTTTTAAACAATTTTGTAAAAATAATAGGTGGTGCTCCCTTTCAAAAAATTAAATAGTGTACATTTTGTTTTCTTTTTAGAAATATGCATTATTTTCCTTACATTTATAAATTGTTTTTTGGAAAATTATTTTTGAAGCAACTTTTTGATTTGAAATAAGTGAAATTAACTTATATCATTACTCATCCTATATTTTTATATATATTTTTTTATGTTATTATTGATGTCTATGTGATCAGAGCATCTTTTTCTAAGATAAAAAAAAGAAAAAAATTTATCCCTCTCTTTTATCAATTCAATTAGCTCTTCTTTTTTTTCCTTTAACTTTTCTTTAAAATTAAAGGTTCTTATATGTCAAAAAGAAAAAACCAAAAAGTTTTCAACGTAATTCTAAATTATAGCAAATAAATCATAAATTAAAATTTAAGATTCATTTAGATGAAAATAATTTTTTTATAATTATTAAGCCAATGCAACAACTTACAATACTATCGCTTTAAAAGATATTTTTCACCGTACAATGGGCCTCTTCCTGAATTAAATTTCTAGATCTGATAAAGACAATTAACATATATCTAAGGTAACTATTGAGTCTGACAATTACGACTCGGTTTAATTATAAAATAAATAATAACAACAATAATAGGAGAGAGTAGAGAGAAAGTGCAGGCATAATTGAAAGATAATAATAATAATAAGAATAATAATAGTAATACTTGAGTGAGGTTCATAAATGATAATAATAATAATAATAATACTTAAATGAGGTTCATAGACGCTTCCCATGGTGTGCATCTTATAGGATTTTTCTATATATATATATATATATATTTATTTATTTATATAAGTATAATGGGCCAGTCGGTGTAGACAGATATTTAGTAAACATTTTTTATAAATAATATTTTTTCTGTTGAATAAATAAATTTAATAGTATAAAAAATAAGACAATTGATCAACGTATAGTTATCAAATATGTTAGCCCATTGACTACTCCCCATTATATATTATGGTCATGAATCTGCAATATTTACTCAGCATACAAAAAAAGAAAAAGGTCTATGCAATATGTAGATAGCAGGTAGGCATTATTATACAAAGCACGAAACTGGTGACTTTCGTAGGACACGTATGACTTTTTTGGCTTAAAACGTCATGAATGACTTTTGTAGCTCTGATTTGATGCTATTAAATTTCATTAGGGTAGTTATCACCACCAAACTTGGCTTAAGCAGTTATTTGACCGGAAAACTTGGAAAATGTGGGCGTATAAAATATTTAGAAAATTTGTGGGAGAGTGTGGTTCTTTTAAAATAGATATCATTCTCAAGTTTTATTTTTTTTAAATTTTTTATTTATCTATTTATTTGATAATGAAAGTGAGAGATTTTAATTTAGATTATTATTAAAGCAAATAGTGATTAAATCATTAAATTGTCTTCGCATGGACATCCTAAAAGGTAAATTAGTACTATACATGTTTAAGGTGAAATATACAAAATGCCTTTGAATTATTTGATACCTAGAAATAACCTCATGATAATATAGAAAATTTCTTCATACTATTACAAACTTACAAATCAAAGGAATATTATAAATCGAAACAAAATTATCCTTAAAAGAATAATAAAGTTTTAAAATTTAAAACTACTTAAGTTCTTGTCATTAATGAAAAATTCATTTAATCAATATTAATATTGTCGAAGGAAAGATTATTTTTAATATTTAGATAATTAAAAAAAAGTTTCCATCAAACTATTTGGAAAATGATATAATCAATATGCCAAAAGCGACCTTTTGTCAAACTAAAATAGTTGTTAGTATCCAATTGGGATAAAGGGGTTAATGTGTTATAAATAATCATAGTTGAGAAGCTTATTTGTTATTTTAATATAGAGTTAGACAAGGTTATTTGCAAGTGTCAAACATTTATGGTTTTTATTTTGTCAACAAACTTTAACATAATGTGTTAATTATATTTAAATATTAAATCCTTTTTATTACTAACAAAAACGGTAATCTAGTGTTATTGTATTAATTGTATATATAAATTTCCGTTTTTCATTATGATATTTTGATAGATTTTTTTTTTTTTTTTTTATCGCAGGACTATTACTTATTTGCTTTTGAATCTATTTAAAGGTCGATATTTAAAGATGTATTTAAAATTTATATACGTTCTGATAAAGTTTATTTTACCTTCTTAGATTTTAGTATTTTATTAAATTTATGTAAAATTCAAGAACATTTTTAAATCTAATCTTTAAAATAATGTAAAAGCTCATAAATGATATCCTTATAACAGATTGACTATATATATATATATATTGGATAGGACTTGTATATAATTTGGTTATTTCAAATGTTTAGTCATGCTCTAAGTAAATGTTAAAGTTTGTTAGGTATCTCAAATTTAAAAGAAAATGCTATTTATTACTATTGGTACACGATCACTAAAGATATATATATATATATATATATATATATATATGTATATATATGTTAAATGACAATTTAAATATTTATTATTAAAATATTCATTTTAGAGTTTTAATATAAAAATAATAAAATTAAATATTTTCAATTAAAATTTACCATAAACTAGTGATTATGACAAATAGCTAACCTCAATTGAAAAAAAGAAAAAAAAAAGTTCAAATTATGTTCAATTATATATATATATATTTTTTTTGTTATTTTTTTCCCTTCAAGTTTTTGGTTAATATTAATTGCTATTAATTTAGACCTTTGGCCAACCTTATCTATCATTAACTAATACTAAAAAACATTTAAAGTAAATAAATTACTTATAACAAAGTTGAAAAACCCAAAACCAATGATACCAAACGACGTCAAAAAAATTCTTCCAAGTTTTACCAGGATCCAAACAGGCCTTAAGGTCAGTGTTATATCATATATGATCTACCTGTCATTCGATCTTCTTTTCCGACTCATAATTTTCCCTTTTCCACGACTTTGTTAGTCCACTTAAGCTTGCTTTGGTTGTTTGGTTCAACGTACACAAGGTGAAGATTATGTGGACGATCGGGTTGTATATTCTAGTTGCAGTTCTGGTCATTTTCATTAGCCAGTACTGGAGGAATAATGCAAGATACAGCAATGGAGTTGTTCTCCCTCCAGGTTCCATGGGCTTACCTTTCATTGGTGAGACTCTTCATCTCATCTTTCCCAGTTATTCTCTTGATCTCCACCCATTCATAAAGAAGAGAATTCAAAGGTGAGAGAGTTTCAAATTCCAATAGCACGTACATGTATAATTTTTGTTTGTTGTCCTCCTCGTTCATGTCAAACTTGCAGTAAAATAGATATATCACAAAAATAAATGGATATAAAAACACAAGAATTTATGTCGTTCTAGAGTACTGTGTTAAAAGATTATCAAATTCAATTTATAGTTTACAATCTTCAGATCTCTTATAACAAAGGCCTCAATCACACTCTCAATCACAAATATCATGCAAACTATAGAGATTTTAATTGGTAAAAAGCCCTTTTAATTTAATCTTATAGACTTATTTTATTGGTTTTGAGTTATTGGGAGGTACATATATTATCATCATATTTATAAAGTTTAACATTTTCTGCACATGTAAACCCAATAATCTTTTGGATTCAATTTTATTTGGTTTTAATACTAAATTGAATTATTAAAAACTCAAACCATATTATTTTTAACGGGACACCCATTTTATTGTTTGACTTATTTTTTATGTTTTATTTTTTATTGTTTGTTTTCGCAGATATGGACCTATATTTCGAACAAATTTGGCAGGTCGGCCAGTGGTGATATCAGTTGATCCAGAGTTCAACAACTATGTTTTCGCTGAAGAAGGAAGAACAGTTGAACTTTACTACATGGACACATTTTCCAACATCTTTAAGCATGAAGGTGAAAGTCGAACCAATGCACATGGTAGTCTCCACAAGTACATCAGAGGCATATTTCTTACTCATTTTGGTGCTCAGAGTCTGAAGAATAAATTGATCCCTCTGATTGAACAATTCGTGGACACAAATCTTCGTGCATGGTCAAATCAATCATCTATTGAAGTCAAACATGAAGCTTCTGCGGTAAAATTTCAGAAAAAAAGAAAAAGGATTTTCTGTTTGTTTTTATTTATTTATTACTATTTCCATTTTGTCTCATTAGTGAAGAATTCGGTTGCTTTCTGTTTGCTTAGTTTATTGTTATTTTGATATTTTTTGTTTTTTCTTTTTTTTTTTAAATAATTAAGGTGAGAAATTCTATCCCTCATTCAACAAGAATGAGAATGGAAAAAATGGAACACGAGATCCATATCCTACCAAACTCTTTAATTACATTTTGTCAATATGGCATAGACATCTCATTAATGAGAATCATCTCAAAAATCAATCTCCAACAATTTTGTCTAATACACGATTAATATTGATACGTTTATTTATTTTTTCCTTTTTTTTTAAAAAAAAAATTTATATTCTTGATAATGATTCTTTTTAAGTTTTGCTTAAGTCACATTATCTAACATATCTTCAAAAAATTGACAGTCTACCCACAATGTCTATTTTATTTTATTTTATTATTTGTTTGCTATAACAACTTACGATAGTTCCATTGGAGAGTTGTTCTTTTATTATTATTATTTTTTAATGGCTATTGATATTTTTTTATGTGATAAAATTTTAGCAATCTACAATGTCATTGAAGATACTTCACAATATTGATATCTAAATAGCATAAATGTCTAATATATTGATATCCAATTTAAAATTTGTTCTGAAAGGTACAATGTATAGTAGAGCATCTAGAAATAGACATTCATATTAACAATATCAATAGCACCAGTCATATTAACTTAACATTCATTCTATACATTATTATTAAAGAACAATTTTTTAATTTGCTTATTCGATATGTGAGTCTCCACAATCTACCTTCTTATTGGAAATGCTGTTAGTTGGCTCCATTCACACATGACAATGTATGAATATGGGACTGAAGCCAGCTAGCGCATCTGTGAAGTTCATGGAGTTCAAGCCGAATAGGCTATAGCATTTCATGAAATTTCAATGTTCAATTGAGTTGTTCATTTTTTTATTTAATTATTTGGAGATTAATTAATTTCTGCTTTTCATTTTTCTCAGAATTAATGTATAGTTTCTTTTATTCTTGGCCGGAAAATTACAGATGGTCCTAAACTTTTGTGCGAAGCAAATATTCGGTCATGATCCAGAAAAATCATCAGAAGACTTAAGTGAAATGTATAGCAGAATACTAGACGGTCTAATGTCTTTCCCCTTGAACATTCCTGGTACAGCATATCATAGATGTTCCAAGGTAAGCAAATAATTAAATAAAAATCAGCAAAAAATCCATAGAAGCTTTTAGTTTGTTTGATTTATGCCTAGTCTTAAACTATATTCTAGATAGAGTGAGTCTCTTATTATGGATCTTTGATTTAGTTAAATTAGGCAAGTTTACATGGCTAATGTTTAGCATAGTATTTGAATTTTAATCTAAAAGTTTAATAATGATGTGGCAACCTTCAACACTTACTACATAAAATATTCCTTATATAATAAAATTATAGATTTTCTTGTTAAAGAATATTGCAATAATAATAATAATATTATATATATATATATATACACATATAAGTAATTGTAAGATGTCGATATTTGTAAGTTAATAACTTGTAGATGCATGCATGTTATACCAATTTTTGTGTAATACAATATTTTGGTATGAATCACTGTATCAAAGTTGGTATGAGATGCATCCACACCATAAAGAACATCTGTATATATATATTATTATCTGATCATAATATATCCTGACTTTATAAAATTAAGGAATAATGCAAATAAATCAAGATAAAGTGAAAACAACCAATTTACGTTAATTCATAACACTATATTTTGACTTTATATAGTTAGAATATCCTAATAGATTAGGGTTGTATATATATATATATATATATATATGGACAATTAGCATGTTTCCCCCTTGAACTGAACATGTTTTGGCACAATCAAATTTTGCTTATACAAATGGTCCTTAAATTGAATTTCGCTTGTACAAATAGTCCTTAAACTGATCATGTTTTGGCACTCTAAGGACAAAATCTTTAAAGGAAATTTGACTTTGAGGACTAAAGCGCAAAATAAAAGTTCAGGGATAAAAGTGCAAAAACATATTCCATTCAAGGTGGAAACACATCAACTACCACATATATATATATATATATATATATACAAATTTGCTATAGTAGGCAAGCATGGCCACCATATGGTAGGTGAGTAATTTTTTGACAATGTAAGACTATCCTATGGTGGGCGTTCATGCTCACTGTAGCACAAGACTATGTATATATATATATATATATATATTAAGGCCATTCTTTTAACCTATTTTTATTATTTCTAAAAAATATTACCTATATTTTGTTTTTTGTTTGCCATTTTCAATCATTCAAATTAAATTAGATGGTTATGATGCTTAGTAGCAGTTGTAAGTGGTTAATGTTCATGGAGGATATATTGTTGCTTTGAGACTTTTATTTTATTAAAATGTTGATCCTTATTAGTTGATAATTGCACATTATTATTTATCGAAAAGTTACATAATTTTTTTATGTGATATTGCAATATTAAGTTTGTAGAAGCATTTTTTCATACCATCCTTTTTCATGGGATAGTTGATATAAAACCTAATACGAATTCGCAAAATAGAAGGAACATGAAGATCTTTGGGGTACCAAAGTAGGACCGCATAATAATACTTTGATGTTCCATTCACTGAGATTGTTTTGGATGCCAAAGTAACATTAGGGTTTTAATATGTGGATTCCATTGATGTATACCATAATGGAATATATATATATATTTCATTAGCATAAGGTTTCCTTGAAGGACAAGAAAATAGACTCATCAAACCCTAATGAGTTGAACCACAAAGTCTTATTTTAAGAAGTGGGGTTTCCTCTGGAAACATTAAATGAAAACTAACATTGTGTGTTCTAAATGATATAAAGAAGATCCAGCTAAATTCCATTTTCATATTACTTTCAGAATGTAGCCTCGATCAAATACCTAAGATATTTTGAGACAAAGCCACTTTGAGTATGAGTACATTACAATTTGGTTACTCCATAGGCTCAAGATAGAGGCTCGACCATTCCAAGTATAACCTAGAAAAAAGCATAGCCTCAACCATGATCTAGATCCACAATTAAGCATAAAAAACTCCTAGTGACCTAAGCTTACTCATTGGAATGATGATTCATTTGACGAAGTGAATTATGCCCACACAGTTAGCCCCCCCCCCCCCCCCCCCCCCCAAAAAAAAAAAAACTTTATGAAGTGAATAGTTTAGCAATGGAGTGTATCAAGTTTCGAGACAAAGGAGTATTTAGTATCGAATTTTGAGATATTTAGCATCAAATTTTGAGATACAATCGAGTTAGGTCCCCATTTCATCATTTCTAGCTTGAAATGTTAAGCACAAAACAATTGACACATGGCAAATCATTACACTTTCCGAAATCCTATACTCTGTCATGCCTTTTGCACCTAAGGTTCCTTAATCTCAAATGTTGGATCGAATCCTTATCTCTAAATCTCATCCATCCAAGAGAACTTTAATAAACCCACAAAATGTTATCTTCTTCTTTTAGTTTGCTATCAAATCCTCTAAACTCCCCTAAATCGCTAAAAACTAGAAAACACTTTATGCAAACTTTCATTTCCAGCATTAAGTTAGGTTCAAATTGATCTAAAATCATCATAAAAACAATATAAAGTCCTTTTCTTTCCTTAGCAATACTATCTACATCTTTCTCAAGTCTCATTTCGATGCATCTTTAGGATTTTTATGCTTGTCCTAGAAATAACATCCTTAAGTTCATCATTATTCTTCAATCATTTACGAGTTAACCCTTTTTTAATATTGAATTCTATTTAAATTTCAATAGCTTCCTATTTTTCTTTGTAAGTTCCACCTTAGAAATTAAGTGATCAAGAAAAACTAAAGTTTTTTATTAAGCATTTTATCTTGGGCATTATATT
Source organism: Ziziphus jujuba (assembly GCF_031755915.1). NCBI lineage: Eukaryota > Viridiplantae > Streptophyta > Magnoliopsida > Rosales > Rhamnaceae > Ziziphus > Ziziphus jujuba. The sequence goes on from NC_083387.1 coordinate 20,376,479, forward strand.
TGGTAATCATATCTTGTAAAACTTCCTAGAGTAGACCAAGATTCCTTAGGGCCTTGTATAAAAAGATAGATGGCTATGAACCAACATGAATGCCTCTGCAGATATTATTTATTCTTACAAAACTACTCACTTTACTGCTAAGAATTCCACTAGGGGAGCCTCGGCTTTACTAATCATTATGGCTTATGATACGAACCTAGGACTACCTGCTCCTAAACCCGTATTATATTAGCCCGGATCTAATTATGTTCAAGTTCTAATGGTCACCTTGACCCCTAACCAACCTGTGATTAGAAACCTTGGTATATAATGAAGACGCCACAATAGGTGATGGAAGACCTATTGATAAGTCAAACTAAAACACTCATTCACTAATGGTGTTTTAGGTGTTCAAAAGAACAAAGAGAATTCAATCTCACAAATAATTTTTTGTATAAAATTCAAGCTTGATTTCTCATTGAAAATAAGCCTTTAAATAGGCTAAGATTACAAAGAAAAAACCCTAAAAAAATTAATTCAAAACTGGACTCAAAAGTGTGGAGAAAAATAAAGTAGAGAAAAGGAAAGTAGAGAAAAGGAGAGTGGCTAATTTTTCCTAGTTTCTTAAACTAATTTGGATTAATTAATTCCTTTATTTTGAATTAGGAATTAATTAATTTACAATTGAAATACTAAAATAATAACCTTCCTAAACTTATTTTTCCAGAAAATAAATAAATAAAAATCAAAATAAAAAACTAATTTTCTAAAACAAAAAGTCATAATCAAATTAGGAAACCAAAATACTAGCTTTTTGACTAAGTTGACTTTGACCAATCTTTGACCAATTTGAACTCCAAATCAGCTTCAATATGCTTTATAGGATGCCAAATAAGCTGAATATGAAGTCTCACACGTTGCCCATGCTTGGAAGAGGAAGAAAAAGCCAACTCAGCAAAATACAGTAAAGCCAACACAAAATACAGTAAAAAGCAGGCCAAATTTGAAGCTGTCCGTACAACCTCTTTTTGAATGCCTTTGAAGCTGCCTTGACTTGATTACATATCCTCTTAGACATATGTATTGAATCCATAAAGAGTTGGAACCATTTCATGCTGTCCATTGTTCATATTTGCACCAAAACTGCTCAGCTTCACCACTTGGATGCTTAGAATATGCTTTGTATCCTCAATTATGAACAAGCTCTATTGAGAATTGATTACCCCCTGTATAAATACTCCAGGTTGTCCTTAAACCTCTTAATTTGAGCTCTTGTGATTAGCCTGGTCTTCATCCGTGTCGGGTTAGCACCCCAGCGGGTTATCGGTTGAACGGGCTCGGGCGGAATCACATTAGCTTAGATAGTACAACTCAAAAGGGCAAGCTTCTACTTAATCCAAATCTAGTTCCAAGCAACATTCTAAGGGTGAGGCTAAATCAGCCTCCTTATTTGATGTTTAGTGTAGCCAATTGTTTCTTGATGCCATAGGAAAGGGAAGAGAAAAAGAACCCTACAATATATATAAGTGAAAAATAAACTCTCCTACTTTTTTAGCCAAAATCGAGAATAAATATTGCATTTGCAATGTCTCCATTGTTCATGCAAGAAATGATAAATTTGCTCTTTCCTTCCGTGACAATTTCACATGCTTCCATGAGATCCTAAACTTGGTTTTTGTTCCCTGTTCATTCAGTCATTCGTTCATTCCTTTCTTGATTTGAATTAGCATTAACCTAAATCATGCCCAATTACTAGAGGATTCTACTTAGGCTATCAATTTTTTTGGAGCTTCATGATCTTTCCATCACCCCTAGGTACTATTTAGATACTATACTGTTTAAGAAAATAATGATGAGAAGTATTTTTTCCAACTAAGTGCGTGATGTACTATGAAGTTACTATTAAACATATTCACGAGTGATGGCAAACACTTAATAATCTAGAGGTGGCAAACAATTTTTTTATTCATTGTGTCTTGAGCTTGGTTTCAAACTTGTTAGAACCACCTGGAACTTGAACTTTATTAAGATACAATTAATTTCATACTAAGCTTTATTACTTAGATTATATTCTCACCTCTATTTTCTTATGTCATCCAAATCACCGTTTTAACAAAGAACCGCCTTCATTTATTGAGGATGAGCTGACAGTTATAGCACAAATAAAGTCAATTCCCAACTAAGCTTGAAAAACATTTTCATGGAGAAAAATTTCATTGCCCAAAACTTCAAATTGATCTTGCCAAAATCCTGATATGTTTCGTTGTTGCCCAAAGTGCTGGTTTTTCTAATTTCAAATTAAATTTCACACATGCACTAGACTAAAATACTGTATTTATATTATTTTTGGACCATTTCCTAACTTCAGAAGTACTTTGTGGCTGAATCTCACAAGTGAAAAGCTCCAAGTAATGGAAAACAAAACTGTCAAAGCCTCAAATCTAACTATGTCATAAATCATGTGCAATGTCCATAAGAACCCAAAAAAAAAAAAAAAGGGGAAGAAGAAAACTTAAAAAACCAACAAACCAAGGCAAAAATCAACAACTCCACCAGTTATTATTGATCCCAATCAACAAAAAATAACTTTGCTATATAAAAGGAAACAACCTTTGGATAAGGCAGTGGCTTTATGGTCAAATATATCATTTACTGAAGAAGGCAATGAGGCGGACTGGCAAGGCCAAGAAGTTGAAGTCATAGATCATATGGTTGAGGTTGGAAGAACCAAGCTTAACATAGTGCTTGGTGACTTTGATATAAAAATTGACCTCAAAATGTCAAGGAGTTAAATGTAGATGTTCTCTTTGTAATAGACCTACAATTGAGACCCATTCTATAGCAAACAAGCTAATCAACTAACTTTATTTCAAGTGTTGTTTTTTATTTATGTCAAATGGTTACGTAATAAACTTTTTCTTTTAAATGAAAATTACCTACTGCCAATAATCGAGTACCTATTATGATTTTTTTTGGCCTTTGCTTCATTACTTTTTGAATAAATAAACTAAGAGAATAATCAACTGTGAGATTCAGTATTCAATTTCATAGTTATGTTCATCTTTACTACCACAAGTTAAACTAGCTTGAGACTGGTTTGTTGATTTGTTTCCACCATCTACCCACTTAAATTAATGGCCAATCAAGGTCAAGAGCCAAATGAACATAGGTGAGCCCCATAGTGCATATGGTTTAAAGCTTCATTATTATGAGACGAGGATGTAGTATTACTAGCTAGAAAGGCTTACACCAATCTCCCTAGCTTGTAGTACTTCTAGTTCAAGATTGAGCTATAGCCTTTCTAGTTAAAGATTCGCTTATAGCATTACAGTAATGCATAAGAATTTTAGCCTTTTTTGAAATTGAAAATGGACTAGACAATGCAATACCAAGTCATTTTTGTAAGAAAGTTTAATAAGGCATACATACAAGAGTAGAATAATGAAAAACTTTATTATTAAAAATAACAAAAATGATTCAATGACATCATTTATTTTATTTGAAATAGAAAATAGAATATATTAAAAAGAAAATAGAATGATATGCTAAAACATTAAATGAAAGAGTTGGTATGATATGTCCAAAGTTGTTTAGAGTTTCAATTTCATGGAACATCCTTTCCTTCAATGTCTTGTAACTTGTAGGCATCAGGTCTGGGAATCGTGGTGACCTGACAAAGGCTTTCCATTTTGGCCTAAGCTTCTCAGTATAAGCTGCTAAGTATTTTGGAAAGCCTTCTTGAGAATGGGATCATCGAGCCAAAGTTATCTAGTCTTAACCGTAATATTAAAATATGACACTACAAGTTGCTAATCTTGTATGAGACAAATAGTTACTAATTCATTTTTATTTTCCACCTCATCCACTGATTGTCTCATTAACTAGTCATTTAGTTGATTTAACATGCCACTTACCCTTAAAGTTCTCTCTATAGTATCATTGCTTCTCTTCCATTGAGTAGAGAAAAGGGGTTTGAATTTCAGGGAGTAAAAATTGTTATTTTGTAAGACAATAGTATTCCAAGATGTTCCTCGACCCACTTCCCCTTAGCTTACGTAAGGCATTTCTTCAATGTATTGAGTATTGATTTGTTAGTTAGTTTAACTTATGCATTGCCTTGTGGGTGTCTTAAGGTTGAATACTAAACTCCAATCTTCGATTTTACATAAAACTCCTTGGACTTTGAGATGATAAATTATGAGCCATTATTAATTATAATTATTCTTGGGAGCTTAAACTTTTATATAATGTGCTTCCAAATGAATTGAACCATATCTGATTCCTTGACATTGGCATAAGCTTTAGCGTCTACCCATTTTTAAAAGTAGTTTGTTACTGATACGAATCTAAAGTAATAACAAAGATTGATTTGGACTGTATAAGTATAAGTTATCAATGGAAGACCTCGACCCTTTACCTATATTTGAAGTAAGAACCTTGGTATGGTGAAGATTCCTTAATAGGATGCGGAATAATCTATTGATAAGTCAAATTTGAACTCCACAAACAAAACTTGAAAAGTTTGATCTAGTTCCTAGAGAACCAAGAAATTTACTCTCATTTTTAATCAAAATTGTAATCTACCTTTATTCATGACTTATGAGCTTTTAAATAGGCAAAATAAATTACAAAGTTTTCCTAAATATGCTAAAAACCATTACAGCCAAAATTTAAGCTTAGGAAACCTAATTTGGTTAGGTTTAGGAAGTCTAATTTGGTTAGGTTTATTTGACCAGTCAACTTTCACTAAAATAAGAAAGTAATTTAAAAACCTAATAAAACTAAATTAGAAAAGTAAAATTGGTAACATGCCAAAATCCAATCAAGACATAAATAAAAATTTTATGTTTCCTGATGATAAGATTCGGCCAAGCTTAGTTGAATGCCATGTAGGGGCATATCATCCTCCCCACAACAAAAATTCCATGTCACCATATGATGCCACATCACCATCCATGTCATCAAAACTTGCCCTATCACCATGCTGTAGAAATTCCATGTGTTAAGCTCTCTTTCATGTTGGCATCATATGGACCAATTTTAGTTCATCTTCAGTAATGAACTTGCTTCCTTGAGATGTGAACACCTGGATTAAACCATTTAGTGCTTGTTTAAACCTCCTTGCTGTAGCCCTGGATATTGGTCCCGTAGAGATTTGAAATGGCTCAGGATTCCATTTCGAGGTGCTCCAAGTCATGTCCTCATCAATTACTACCAGAACAAACCTTCTTTACCTTGGTGCAATAGTCAATAGTCCTATAATATCCAAACCCCATTGACTGAAAAGGAAGGGTTTAAGATAGAAGTAAGTTCATCTGAGGGCACATGATTGACCAAAGGAAATCTCAAACATTTTTCATAACCATTGGCATATGCTTCATAATCATTTAGTAATATTGACCAATAAAAACTTTATGGTGTTATCCTCCTTGCATAACTTTAATGCCTTTCATACATCTTTGCTATGATTTTTAAAGCATTTTTTAAACCTAGCCATTTAAGTAGCAGTCCCAAATAAGACCTTTTAAACAGCTTGCCTCGAAATATATATATTTAGCTACTCTCATCTTTAATTTATGCTATTCAAACTTGTTTGGAGGCTACTCCCCATTTAAGATATACATAATAATTAATGGGTCTAGGATTCTACTTCCTTTTCTGTAGTTAGAACCTTCACCTCCTTGGAGATGCTCCTCTTAAACAATAATTCAACAAGAATTATGCATTTTTTGTCCAATGGTGCTACCAAGACAACAATGGCTATTTGAAGCTTTGAATTTGAACTTTAATGAATGTTCTACCAAATCTCCCTTTGGGCTTTTCAACAAGATTTTGGTTCTGTAGCCTATAGCATTAGATGAACCATTAACATATTGTGCCTATTTATCTTTATATATCCTTGCTTATTTGTCGGCTTAACCTAAAAGATAGTAAATTCTATTATAAAATCAGCTAGAACCTTAAACTTAATTGAGGTTTAAGAAATGTACCTCCCATCAAATGCACCTAACTAAATAGCCCATAATGCCATTCTCCCCACCAAATTAAGTTTATGGATTGTTGCTTCTAGAGGATACGTCGTAACTACCTTTATTATGTGGCATTGAAAATATATTTGAATCTTCATGGCATCACAATGAAGGTGGAGATATGCTATTTGATTAAAATGCATCTTTTCTTAGCATCTAATAATACCTTAGTTACATAGAACATTGATCTTTATTATGTCAATTTTGATCTTATTAGCATGGAACTCATTGCTTTGTCAAAGATTGCTAGGTAGAATTCTAAAACATCCCTCTCTTTAGGTTTTATTAAGAATGGTGGGGAGTTAAAATACCTTTTTAATTCCTGAGATGCTACTTCACATTCTTTAGTCCTTTGGAAATCCTTGCATCCTTTCAACATAGTGAAAAACTTATGGAATTTATCAAATGATCAAGAGATCGATTTGCTAAGTGTTACCACTTATCCATTTAGTTGGTGTACATCCTTTTTAGTTTTAAGTTAAAGCATATCAATGATTGCCTTGATTTGCTTTGACTTGCTGTGTCTTTTACTCTTCACTTTTGTTCTTTCTTGTTTTGAACATACTGATTCAAAGTTCTTTTTTCTTTGATTAGAATTACCCATTTCACATTTCTTGTCTGATCGTTCCCCAAGTTTTCTTGATTTAGCATGAACTCTTTAATATACCCCATTTTTATTAAATGCTCAATCTCCCATTTGAATTGCCAGCAATCCTTGGTTAAATGTCCATAGTCATTGTGAAAGGCGCAATGTTTGGAGTTATCTACAATCTTGGATCAATGAACATTCATCTTAACCATTTGACATAGTGCTTGTCCCTTAAATGCTTGACAATTCGATTAGGCATTATGGTTAGGGAGCAGTATTTAAAAAGATACAAAAATCTACTCATTTATATTGGTCCTTAAAGTACGCTTATCTTTCTCGAGGAATTGGAAGCTAGGTAGGATGCAATGCTCAAACACATTTACTATTATTGCTTCTTTTCTATTTTGTCTCCCTTATTCTTTCCTATCTTCCATCCTATCCTCTTCCAATTTGATGTAGCAATTTTCATATTCCAATGCATCTATATGAGTTTTCTAAGTCAGAGAAACATTAAATGGACAATCATGTGGCACACATTTCCAAAATGCTTCAACCGTAATTGATTCATTGTAATTTGTGATTTCAATATTTTCTTTATTAAACATTTATTTGAAGGACTTGAGAGTCTCTCTCCTCTTCTATCTAATTATAAATAAATGGTTTGCTTTTTTTTTTTTTTCCCCTCCTCAATCTTAAGCTTGGGGTAAATTTTGAATTAAACATCTTTAAATACTCTTTGAAAGAATTTATTAATTATGGTTGAAAGCATCTTGCACATGATTGCATCTCACTTGTCATCTAGTATACAAGCTGAAGATTCACATTGTAACACTATTGAATGTGCTTCTTAGGATAAAATGTACCATTAAAAACATCAAATTTAAGTGTAACAAACTGATCTTGGCTAATATCTTTTCTTGTTTCTCTTTCAAAGTCGCTTGGAGAGTATTATTCACTTTCCAAGAGTGGTTGAATTAGATGGTTATTCTATGTTGCTTGTTAGCATGATGATGGGGAATCATGCTCAAAACAATTGAACCTAAACGAGGTTCTTTTGAAGGTACAAATCATGCTAGTGTTTGTTAAAGTACCCTTACTTAGCATGCCAAACTATTAATGTAAAAATTAACTGTTCAAAAATTGTCCTCCTTCTTCTCTATTAAGCAACCTGTGGATTTGTAAAATAGAAAACATTGTTAAAATGCTTGGTAAAGACTCTATGATAATCAAGTCAGAAGAGGGAATTTGAATGAGTAATATTAGGGTTTCTAATCTATGCATACCTTTGATGTAGATCATAATGGAATATATATTTCTGTGGCATGAGGTTTCCTTGGAGAACAAGAAAATTGGTTCACCACACTCTAATGGTTTAGACCCCAAAGACTTATTTTAGGAAAGTAGGGTTTCCTAAGGAAAAATTAGACTAAAAATAATGTCATGTGCTCCAAATGATAAAAAGAAGATCTAGCTAATTCCATCTTCATATTGCCCTTAGGATGTAGTCTTAGTCAAATACATCAAACATTCTAAGACAAAGGCCACTTCAAGTATTATAGTACATTAGGTAGGTCTTCGTTAGCTGGTCACTCCATAGACCTTAGATATAGACTCGGCCATTCCAAATATATACCTAGAAGAGATTATAGCCTCAAGCATGACCCAAATCCATAATCAAGCCTAAGTAAACTTCTAGTGACTGAGCTAACTCATAGCTTGATCATTAAATTGATATCAGTTGAGTATCCTCAGAAATGAGGATTCATTTGTCAGAGTGAATCAATTATACCCACAAAATGTTGTAATAGCTTTTTAATCACATAATGCATGTTAATAATTACTTCTTAATTTTTATAATTTTGAATTATCATTTATTTTTTCCGCCCATAACTTAAAGATCCTGGCTCTGTCCTTGTATATAGCATGAGAGAATTCATATAGTACCTATATATAGATATAAGATAAAATGAGAGAATTTCTATATACCTATGTATAAATTTAGATGACAGGTTTAACTTGGAATTTACTTAATTATTTCAGAGCCACGAAAAAGCAACAAACATGTTGAGGAATATGCTAAAGGATAAAGTCAATAATTCAGCAGAGCAGAAAAGTGGAGGAGATTTAGTCGATCAGATGATCAGAGACATGGATAAAGAAAAGTATTTGTCAGAGGAACTGGTTGTCCAGATGCTCTATTCGGCATTATTTGCTACATTTGAGTCTGTTTCAGCAGTCATAGCTTTAGCTTTTCAACTCCTTTCGGACCATCCTTCTGTATTACAAGAATTAACTGTATGTACTTATCTGTTTGATCCTCAATGATATCTTTAATTTTTTCTTAGAATGCACTAATGTTGAATTATACTGCTTTTATTATTTGTTTATTTATTTTTCCAATTTTCAGGCTGAGCAAGATGCGGTCTTTAGAAGGAAAAAGGATCCAAATTCACCACTCACATGGGATGACTATAAATCAATGACCTTTACTCTTCAAGTTAGTTGGCTCACTATTTTTTATTTTTTATTTTTTTAAATTTACACTCTAATTAAGCTCCTTTTGATGATTATGTTTCAATTTCCTTTTAATATATACTACAAAAACACAAAAATGCATTCGACAACAGATTTTTAAAGTTTTAAAAAAATTTTTTTTGGTTACCTTATATTAAAAAAAAAAAATTGAGTTCTTGATGTTGTTTATTTGCAAAATATATGTAGGTTATCAATGAAACTCTAAGGCTAGGAAATGTGGCGCCAGGATTATTAAGGAAAGTACTCAAAGACATTGAAGTAAAAGGAAAAGGTATGTATTTTCTCATTTTGCCACTATTTATTTTACTTTTTATTAGAGAAATGCCTTTTGATGCTTATTTACAATCAAATTCTTGAGTTGTAACGCTAATTTTGAATACAGGATTTACAATTCCAGCAGGTTGGACAATTATGGTTGTCACTTCGGCTCTTCAGATGAATCCTGACACCTATAAGAATCCTCTTGAGTTCAATCCATGGCGTTGGAAGGTTGATTTTGATTGCCAACATTTTTCTCGGATGCCATTTCGCTTAAATATTTACCAACTTTAATTTTATGCATTAGAGGTGAACTTTTTCATATTTTGATGGAAAAATATAGGAAATGGATTCAGATGTTATATCGAAGAATTTCTCGCCCTTCGGTGGAGGAACAAGACAATGTGCAGGAGCTGAATTTAGTAGAGCGTTCATGTGCATTTTCTTCCATGTCTTGCTCACCAAATATAGGTCAGTTTCTTTAGTACTTTTCTTTCTGCTGTAAATAGTCAATTTCATCGCAAAAACTTTAATCTGAGTTTTCTGGTCACTTTTTTTTATATTTAACATCAATTGTTTTTGGGGTAAAAGTATACGACATAAATTGTTACTTTTGCTGCATAAAATTAATCACTTTTTTCTTTTTGTTTTGTTAATTACTTTTGATATGTTTCACAGGTGGACAAAGATCAAAGGGGCAACAATTTCTCGAAATCCTATTTTAGGATTTGGAAAAGGCATTCACATTAGGTTCGCGCAGCAATACGTAAATTAAAGCAAATAAGAGATGCATATTAATTTCCTATATTAATTAATATACTATATAGAAACAATTAAGTAATAAGGATTATATGGATGCACTGGGACATAATAATTTTGAATATATATTCATCGCATGTGTGGAACATACATTTGTATTTTAATAAAATCAGGATATTCTGATTGTTGATATATGTGTTTGAGAATTGTATGTGCCTAAATCTGCACGTACAATGATGAAGCCCTTCTTTGTCAATAGTTATGCAAAAGAGAAAGAGAGTGAGAGCAGGAAGCTTGACATCAGTGTGATGCCTTCTCTAGTAACATATTTCTTGAGTTCACCTCTTCTCAAACTTTATTGATCCAGCAAATTTGTCTTATTATGAAATTATCAATATTAATGCTTTATTACATTTTATGTCATAAGATGAATCATATATTACATTCTATGTTGAAAGATTAATCTTAGACCTTTTATTAGAATCGTATGTTATTGGTGTTTTTTTTTTTCATCCGTCAATTTAGCTACATACTTTTATTTCTTCACAACTTAGATCCAGAATAATTTTTCATTGTTGTTGGTTGTTTATGCTCAAATTAGTATTGACTTACAAAGGCCTATGATAGAATGAGATATACACTTGAATATGGTGGTGGGAAATGGTATTTATATGTAACATTTTTGACCTTTTTCATTCGATTAAATTATGTTGGGTTTTATAGTGGAATAAATTATATTGTATTAAGAATAAAGTATTAAATAGTTTCCTGGATTATTTTTTATATTATAACTGCAACTGACAATGAAGTTTGAAGAAAAATGAGTAATATGGCTATATTTCCGTCTAATTATTCTATCAAGGGTTTGAATTTGAGAATGAAATTTTAGCGATAATTAACGAGGAAAGTCTTTAGATCTACTACTCGAAGATTGGCTTGTTCACATGTATTTCCAAGAAGTGACTCTGCATCTATATCTGTATGACTAACCAAATAGAATGCTAATTAGGGATTGACACCCAGACATAAATTATTTTTATTTATAGTTTAAAAAATTGGTAAGTAGAAGAAATAACTACAAATACATAAATCATTTTATTTCAGTCCTAATGTATTGTATTCTATTTATTATATGGTGTTAAAAATAACAAATTGCAAAAAGTAAAATTAAAATAAACTATTAAGGGACCCTTTAGGATAGCAATCAAATGTAACCAGATCAAAAAGGGTTAACTATATTTTTGGGCTTTTAGTTTGCCTCAAATTTTGATTGAATGTTCCAAATTCCATTTTTTTTTAATGTCTCATTTTTCATTTTGTATCAATTTAGGCTCTCCATTTTCGGTTTTTTCATTTAACTAACATTTTCATTATCTTTTTATCCATATTGAAAGTAAAACTAAAATTGTGAGTAAAAGTTGAAAATAAGTGTTAAAATTTTTATTTTTGTGACTTAGGTGAATTGGTGAAAGGAACAATGATTGTTAAGGTTGAGAGAAGATTTATATTATAATTGAAAGTACTAAAAGAATGTGTCAAGAGGCAAAAAATCAAAAATAAAATAAAATACAATCTTAGTTTTGACTTATGCCACTGGTATTTTGTTTGGGGAAACTAGACTTAAATTCCAATTTTTTTCTTTGCTTAATGAATAGATTAATAGATTAGTGGAGTTAGCTACACTTTGGGAGTATCCATATTGGTGATTACAAGATGACTTTGGAATTGACCTTGGAATATCTGTTCTTTTGTAATTTTGTTTGTGGGAGTTTTTCTTACAATTTCTTGTATCTATTAACCTCCTTTTTTATTTTTATTTTTTTATTTTTTTTATTTCTTCTTTTCAGTGGAATCTAGAAGTGTTATTCCTTGTAGGATTGGAATGTGAATGTTTAGTGGTTTTTATTCAATAGCATTAATTTCTCTTAGTTCAATTTACGGTTCGGATATTATTAGTTGAGGACTAGAGAGTCAAATATTCCCAAGACAACATACAGAATCAGGTTTGGGAATTATGAATCTTTGGTGATATCTTTTAGACTCATCACTAACCCTGTAACAAATATTGACTAATGAGCCAATTCTCTATCATTTCTTTTATCACCTGTTGTTGTTTTTTTAAGTAGCATATTAGGATACTCAAGGAGGGAAACATTAGGGACCCTAAGACAACATTAATATATGTCAAGATCAACAATTGTAAGTTTTTGGTGGATCAAATTGGATCTTTCAAGTAGTTGTTTTTAATCAACAATGCTCATGTGGATCCTCAAGAAGTGAAGTGGCGTTTAAATTGGGAATGACTTGCTACAATGATTGAAGTGCTAATTTTTCTAAACTTAGCAATGTACTATCATCGGCTTGTAGAAGAGTTCTCTGAAGTTGTGGAACTCTTTCTTGAATCATATAGTAAGCTTGCATAGGTTCTTGACATTGCTTGTATCAGATAAAAATCCGTTTTTCACTTCAAGGTTATATAAGGAGAAACCTAAGCAACGAACTACGTAGCCAGTTAGATCTCAACACCACTTTCCACCTCTAGCTAGATGGACAATCTAAATAGACTATTCAAACGTTGAAGGCCATGTTGAGGTCTTGTGTGCTAAAATTTGATGGCAACTAAAATGAATACTTACCAATTGCAAAGTTCACATACAACAACATCTATCATTTGAGCATGAAGACGTCGCCTTTTAAAGCATTGTATGGGAAACAATGTAGAACTCCCTCATACTGGAATGAAGTAGGTGAAAGAAATCTTCTAGGTCCTTATAGTATATAATTGATAATGAATAATGTTAACATCACTCGAGATAGGTGGTAGGTAGCATAGGACAAATAGGAACGTCATGTGGATGTGCAGAAAAAGGATCTCAAGTTCAAAGAAAGTGATTGGGTGTTCTTGAAACTCTCCCCGTAGAAATGCATGGTCTACTTCAAGAAGCAAAGAAAGTTGAGTCCTCACTACACTTGACCATACGATATTGTTGAGAGGATAGATCTAGTAGTTTGCAGACTACTTTTCTAGGTTTATGGTGTGTTCCATGTCTCCATGTTTCACAAGTATCAAACAAATCTATCACATATGTAAAAGGCATAAGAGATTGAGTTGAAAAATAACTTGTTTTATGAATAGTAGCTAGTGCAGATTCTGGATTGGGAAGATAAAAAGCTTTGCGACATGACATTTCTTTGAGTGAATGCCTTTTGGTAAAATCATAAAGTGAAAGAGATAATCTAGAAATGTGTGAACCATATGCAGAGTCAGCATCCCCAACTTTTTCAAAACCAAGGTGTAAAATTTGAGGATGAAATTTTCATAAAATGGGTAGGTTATAACATCCTTTACAACAAATTCCCCAAATTTCTATCAACTTAGGCTAAGTTTGACCATGTCTAACCAAATAGATCGTACGTGGGTTTAGGATTGACCTTTTGGTTTGGACCAGTTTTAATTTAAATGTATATACCATTGTGTAGAGCTCATCAACACGGGTTTATAAATTGGCAACACTCTTAATTTGATTTATTATTAAAAAATTATGGATCTATGAAATTTTGGATATCAATATTTTACTTGTGTTCAAACCAATATTAATTTTTATCTTTTTTGGACCCAAGTCTCTATAAATGTATTGGAACCTATGCCATGGAATTATGAAACTTAAAAATTCCAAAAGTAGCCCCAAAATCCCCCTAAAACTTGTGAGATGCATCATTGTCAGGACTCACCCAAGATTTCTTATTGGAACCTTAGATAAGCCTCGATCCCAAGGAAACCCTATTGGACCATCCTACGGAAATCTGACAGTATCTCCTTAAAGGTTTAACATGCCCTAGAAATACCCTGTACAAAAAATACTCCAATATCATATTATTTTATTCCTCCCACCTTATTACAAAGATTTCTACAAGAGGCAACACTTCCATAACAAAAATATAAGATTACATACACCAGAAATACTTTAATAAATAGAAAATACCTTTACATTTCATATCCACCCAGACCATCCATTTGTTACAATTATACATTATTGTAACGTCTCATGAATGTTTCAAACTCGTAAATAGAAATAGAAGACAATAAAAACAACAATAATAATAGTGATAATAGCAACACCAATAACAATGCAACCTCCCGAGAAATTTGCTAACTTAATATTTGCCCAACAGCTACAATACTTGCTCGAAGGCTACCATATTTTCCCTAAGAGTACAATATTTGCCCCAAGGCTTTGATATTTACCTGATTAGATGAATATGATGAGTACACTGTTGACACTAATAATGATAATGATAACAGTGACAAATTTACATGTAGTAGTAGTAATAATAATAATAATAATAAAAAAATAATAATAATAATAATAATAACAATAGTGGTAATAATAACAACAACAACAACAACAAATAATAATAATAATAATAATAATACTTAATAATAATAATAGTAATAATAAGAATAATAATTATGATAACAAATAATGATAATAATAGAAAATCATAATTATTAGTAGACAAAATAAAATAAAATAAAGTAAAATAAAATTTTAAAATTTATAAATATAGTATGGAATTCGCACACTCATAACGAAGGTATGTCCGATATATCATATAGCAGGCTAATGAACTGTCCCATAACATCAACCGCCACAAGTACACTGCTACTAATAAGGTATTGGGTGGTTGCCTATAGTGGCTATCCGATCCACTCGGCCTAATAGGTAGTAGAGTTACAAGAAAAAACTATTCATGGACCGAATTGAGTTATTGTCTTCGTATGGTGTGATACACATGGACATAACATAATAATAATATATATATGTATATATATATATATATATATGTATTCATGAAAAATACACTTGATACACCATAAGATATACTAGTGGTGTTAGACAATACTCGACGTTCCAGGTACTATTTTGACGGGGAGGTTAAAGAGAAAAACCTGCAATCAATCAGCTCGACGTTCTGTGACACCAATTGCTAATAACTTCTCATGGCAAAATTGGTCATCCTTCGACCGAGAGGAGCGTGGCTGATGCTCACAGTGCATTACATTTGTCAATCCTCAAGCTCATAGATCTCACAGGATGATCATATATATGTATGCACTAATCCACGATAACCAACCATCATGTGACCAAGGGGGGGATGACTGATGCTTACGCTACATTATACTTACCTACCCTCTCTCACCACAGCTCACAAAGGACAAACATGTATATAAATTGTATGTTAATCCTTTTTTTTTTGGGGGGGAGGGGGGGGGGGGGCGGGAGATCGATGCTTACTCTGCAAATATTCTTGCCAACCCTCAGATCCATAGCTCCCATAGGATGACTATAATATAATAACCAACCATTATGTAGGCAAGCAAAAGGGACGTCTGATAGTCTCTGTGCAAATATACTTACCAACCCTTAGATCCATAGCTCCCATAGGATGATCATATATACTTGCGTGCTAATAAACAATGTAGTAGAGGACACCAGTACTGTACGATGCCTCTAAAACAATACAAATTTACAATATCATAAATACTGAAATTTGATAAAATACCATCGCATTTGATATACTATTCCTAAACTCATAAAATTCCATATATCCCTTTTAGATAACCATGTAAATTCAACAATTTTATAAAATTAATTATCACCATAATAATTTCATTATAATCATAAGTATAACTTTTATGTAACAAATATATTCAAATCACATAAGTTGATGCAATAAAATGAAATGACAATTTTCTTAAATTTTAAAAACACAAAATACATATACACATCTATGTGTACACTAGTCTATATACTCATCTCTATGCATTCATATATATTTACACACACACACACACACACACACACATATATATATAACCTTCCAGCAAGTACAAACACAGTAATATATGTACATACACTTACATATACATATATACACACACACATAAGTACATATATGTACATACATAATTATATTTATGTTCACCCACACATATACATATACATATACATATATATATATATATATATGTATGTATATTTGTGTGTCTATATATATACAGTCCGTCTATGGTGCGGACGGTCCTCATGCGGACCACAATATTGGTGACGGTTTTTCATAGTATTGATGACGATTTTCTAAGAAACCGTCGTTAATACTATGAAAAATCGTCACTAATACTGCGGTCCTCATGCGGACCGTCCTCACTGTAGAATTTTCGTATATATATATATATATATATACAGTCCGTCTATGGTGCGGACGGTCCTCATGCGGACCATAGTATTGGTGACGGTTTTTCATAGTATTGATGACGATTTTCTAAGAAACCGTCATTAATACTATGAAAAACCGTCACTAATACTGCAGTCCTCATGCGGACCGTCCTCACCGTAGAATTTCCGTATATATATATATATATATGCAAATTTATATGTATATATATATACAGTCCGTCTATGGTGCGGACGGTTCTCATGCGGACCGTCCTCACCGTAGAATTTCCGTATATATATATATATATATGCAAATTTATATGTATATATATATACAGTCCGTCTATGGTGCGGACGGTTCTCATGCGGACCACAATATTGGTGACGGTTTTTCATAGTATTGGTGACGATTTTCTAAGAAACCGTCATTAATACTATGAAAAACCGTTACTAATACAGTGGTCCTCATGCGGACCGTCCTCACCATAGAATTTCCGTATATATATATATATATCTGAATATACATATATATAAATATTCATGTATACATACAACCCTTTAACGAGAACATATATTAACCCACACATGTATATATATATATACATATTTCATACGTGTATACAACATCTTTCAATGAATATATATATGTATATATATACATTTACACCAATCTATATATACATATATATATATATGTATGTATATATATATGCATTTACACCAATCTATAAATACATATATATATATATATATAAAACTATCTCTATATACACATATACACAAGTATATATGTATGTTCACATATATTCATATATATATATATAGGGTGAGGCTACGGTGTGGACGGTTGGCATGTGGATCAGCACCAAAGCCGATGTTTTTTAAAAAAAAGTGTCGACTTTGTTGTTACATATACATAGCAAAGCCGATGTTTTTTGTGTTTTTTTACACATCGGCTTTGGTGCTGGTCCGCATGCGGACCGTATGCACCATAGCCTTACTCTCTATATATATACACATATGTATATATATATATATATTCATATATCCCCAATATATATACATTCTACATTCATGCCAAAAGTATACACACACACACACACACACACACACACACATATATATGTATATATATACATTTACAAATGTACAAGTTTAATGCAAGTGTCATATTCACATGCAAATTACTAACAATGTCAACCATCAAACGACTGACAATTTTTAAAATTCACTTTTTGATAGTAATTAAATTTGATGAAATCCACCACACCAGCCTTACTACGTCAACATACAACATGGCATGCCACATCCACACATACTGCCACATTACCAACCTTGCTTTGTCATCATTTTCTCCATATTTTGATCTAGATATCTAAGGGACACGACTGCTTTTCTTGCTTTATATACATCTTTTCTATTGGATACATATATATATATATATATATATAATATTATTTAGGAAATAGTTTATATATATATAAAATATTATTTAGGAAATAGTTTTTTAAATATCAAATAGATACATATGATCATGATAAAGAAGTGAATTATTCTTGAAGAAAACCAAAAACAAAACCGTACAACATCATGCATTGAATACTACCATATATATAGCAATATCCTTGAATCAAACCTTCCACTCTACTTCCAAGAAAACCACTGTTCAAAAATGGCAAAATCTTAAAATAGTCAATAATACTGGACAAATTATATGCCAAAGTGAAGCATGTAAAGAGATTAACAAGTTTGTGAGCTTACTTTGCTTAATAGTGGCCGTTGATGACCGTAAACTTCTCCAGAAAGTGTCAAAGAGGGTTCCTTTGTACTTTGCAAATGAGCAAATTTTGAGCCAATCTAAGCTTGGATTTGAGCTAAAGAGGTCCATTAATGGTGGAAAAGACTGGCCCTAAGGCAAGTGAACCGATGATTTTTGGTGATTAGATTGTAATAGTGATTGCCAAAATTCAACCCCCCCTCCTCTTCTTTTTCATTTCATTAAAATAAAAATAAAATAATAATTAAATTAATAAAATACTATCCATATATATATGTATATTTATATACCTTAGAATCTGTGCACCATTATATACATAGTAAAGTAATAAAATAATATATATGTATATATACACACACATTTCCTTGTTTTGAAACAAATTTTTAATAAATCTACCCATTTAAATGAAATTACCAAAATGCCCTCAATCATTAATTGACTATAACTTTCAAATCTCAGCTTCGATTTTGACTTACTAGATGAGTACTTCACCATAGCACCTCAGTTAATGAAAATTCTTCTTGTAGTAAAAAGTCAACTAGGGAACCCATTGATCAACCTCGGTCAGCTATGGCCAAACTTGATCAAAAATTCAAATCCGAGGTATTTTCTTAGGTTGAGGTGTTACAATGTACCTCCTCTAAATTTTTGTCCTCTAAATTTAGCATTCCTAACTAAGAGCAAAGTCAAGAATGACTTGCACTCACTCCTCAAACTATTTGGTCAAGTTATCCCCTAACTAGCGATAGAGGACATGCACCACCTCCAAGAGTAACTATACGACAAACGGCAACCATTTGGGGCACACTGCATTATATACTAGACTCCTATGATTAACGGAACCTAAAGCTCTTATACCACCCAAGATTCTTTACTAGAATCCTACATGAGCCTTGATCCTAGGAAAACCCTATCAGACCATCCTATGGAAATCTGATGGCATCTCCCTAAGGGTTGAACATGCCCCAAAAATACTCTGTACAGAAAACACTCGAATATCATACCTCCTTATTCCTCCCACTTAGTACAAAAGATTTCTAAAAGAGATAATACTTCTATAATAAAAACATAACGCAACACTTCCATAACAAAAACATAAGATTGCATGCATTAGAAATACTTTAATGAACAAAAAATACCTTTATAGAAATACTTTAATAAACAAAAAATACCTTTAAACTTTATGTCCACCCCAACCATCCATTTCTTACAATTATACATTTTTATAACATCTTGTGAGTATTTCGAACCCGTAAATACAAATAAAAGACAATAAGAACAATAGTAATAATAATGATAATAACCAAACAATAATGATACAAACTCCCGAGAAATTGGGTAACTCAATACTTGCCCGAAGGCTACAATATTTTCCTGAAGGCAATCATACTTGTCCAAAGACTACAATACTTACCCAAATGCTATGTTCCTTGGCTGATTGAATGAATATGATGAGTATACAGTTGATACTAATGATGATAATAATAACAACAACAAATTTACAAGTAGTAATAGCAGTAATAATAATAATAATTATAATAATAACAATAATAATAATAACAATAATAACAATAATAATACTGGTAGGAATGATAATAGTAATAATAATAATAATAATAATAATAACAACAACAACAAATAATAATAATAATAATAATACCAATAATAATTAATAATAATAATAGTAATAACAACAATAATAATTAAATAACAAATAATGATAATAATAGAAAATCATAATTATTAACAGATAAAATAAAATAAAATAAAATTTTAAATTTTATAAATATACTATGGAATTCGTACACCCGTAGCAGAGCTACGTCTGATGTACCATATGGCACACTAATGACGGTCCCATGACATCAACCATTGCAAGTACATTACTACCAATACTGTCCAGGATGGTTGCTTATAGTGGCCGTCCAATGAACTTGACTCATAAGGAGCAAAGTTACAAGATAAAACTATTCATGGGCTAAATCGTGTCATTGTCCCTATACATTGTGATACATTTGAACATAATAATAATAATATATATATATATATATATGTATTCATGAAAAATATACTTAATGCACTATATGATATACCAGTGGTGCCTGATAGTACTCGACGTCCCAAGTACTATTCTGATGGGGAGGTTAAAGAGAGAAACTTGCAAACAGTCACCTTATCATCTCATGACATCAATTGCTAATAACTTGCTATGGATAAACCAGTCATCCTTCGACTGAGGGGATAGTGGCTAATGCTCACAGTGCATTATATTTGCCAATCCTCAAGCTCATAGCTCCCATAGCATGGCCATGCATATATATGCACTAGTCCATAATAACCAACCATCCCACGTCTAATGGGAGGATGACTGATGCTCACTCTGCATTATACTTGCTTACCTTCTCTCACCATAGCTCATAAAGGACGAACATGTATATAACTTGCTTGCTAATCCATAACACAAAAACCAACCATCTTGCGGCTAAGGAGGGGGATATTAATGCTTACTGTACAAATATACTTGCCAACCCTCAAGTTTGTGGCTCTCACAAAATGACAATAATACAATAACCAACTATTATATGGTCAACGACGGCCAGTTGATGCTAACTGTGGAAATATACTTGCAACCCTTAGGTCCATGGCATCCATAGAATGACTATATATACTTACGTACTAATCAACAACACAATACAGAGCATCAGAATTGTATGGTACATATAAAATTATAAAATTTTACGATATTATAAATACTGAAGTTTGATAAAATATCATCAGGTTTGATATACTATTGCTAAACTCATAAATTTCCATATATCCCTTTTAAATAACCACATAAATTCAACAATTTTATAAAATTAATTATTACCATAATAATTTCTTTAAAGTCGTAAGTATAACTTTTATGTAACAAATAGTTAAACCACATAAGTTGACACAATAAAACTAAATGGCAATTTTCTTAAATTTTAAAGCATACAATACTTTTCCAAATTTTAAATAACACAAAATATATATACACATCTATACCTCCATAAATCTATGTACTCATCTATATGCATTCATATATATTTACCCATATATATAGAACCTTCTAGCAAGTGTAAACACATTCATAAATGTAAATACACTTACACACACACACACACACACACATATATATATATATTCATGTATACATACATGTACACATACAACCCTTTAACAAGTACATATATATTAACCCACACACACATATGTATATATATGTATTTCATATGTGTATACAAAAATTCTTTCAACGAATATACGTGTATCTATATATATACATTTACACCTATCTGTATATACACACACACACACACACATATATATATATATCATATATACATATGTATATAAACACAAGTATATATGTATGTTAATATATATTCAGATATATATACATACTCATATGCATAAACACAATCTTTTCATAAGTGTATATATATATATATATATGTATATATATTTACAAATGTACAAGTTTAATACTAGGTGTCATATTCACATGCAAATTACCAAAAATGTCAACCATCTAGCCATTCACAATTTTTAAAATTCACATTTTGATAGTATGTAAATTTGACAAAATCCACTTCACCAGCCTTACCATGTTAACATACCACACGGCATGCCACATCCACACCTACTGCCACATTACCAACCTTGCCCTGTCATCATTTTTTCCATAGTTTGATCTAATGCAACTGATCATATATATATATATATATATATCTAAAGGATACAGTTGCTTTCTTGCTTTATATAAATCTTTTCTATTGGATATATATATATATATATATAATATTTTACTTAGAAAATAGCTTTCAAAATATCAAATATATACATATAGTCATGATAAAGAAATGAATTATGCTTGAAGACAACCAAAAACAAAAATGTACAACATCATGCATTGAATAATATCATATATAATTAGCAATATCCTTGGATCAAAACTTCATTATATATGATTAGCAATATCCTTGAATCAAAACTTCCATTCGATGTCGAAGAAGAACCACAGCTTAAAAATCATAAAATCCTAAATAACCAAAAATAACGGACAAATTATATGCTAAAGTGAAGCTTGTGAAGATAATAACATGTTTGTGAGCTTACTTTGCTTAACGATGGTCGCCGGTGGCATAAATTTTGGCAGAAAGTTGCTATCAAAGTAGCTTCCTTTGTACTTTGCAAATGAGCAAATTTCGTCCTTCCTAATTATTGAAATAAAATAATAATTAAATTAATAAAATACTATACATATATATAGATATACATATATATATATATATATATATATATGTATATTTATATACCTTAGAATCCGTGCACCTTTATATTCATATTAAATTAATAAAGTTTTGGTAAATCTACTCATTTAAATCAAATTACCAAAATACTCTCAATCATTAATTGACTATAACTTTCAAATCTCATTTCCAATTTTGACGTACTATTAGTCTATGAACTCGTGTTGTTGAGGACTTAACCATGGTATCTCGATTAATGCAAAAATTCCTTTCACACTAAAAAATCAACCGTGAGATCCATTGGTCAACCTCGATCAACCTTGGTCAAAGGTTAAAAATTCAAGCTCGGGGCAGTTACTCGGGCTGGGGTGTTACAATCAACCCCTCCCCCCCTCAACACACCAAAATTTAAACTTGAAATTGATCCTAAAATCCTCCCGATAAAGCTCCACATACCATACCTCTGGATTACTCATGAAATTTTCGATTAACCACTAAAAAATGGTGTTGGAATGCTCACCGACATGCTGGGGTTTAAGCTTTATCTAGCTTGGCATGAATTTTCCATTCTTGAGAATTTAGGCCAATTTTCGATCGTTTCAAGTTATGACTCAGGTCTTTCCCCTCTGTTTTGGACACTTTAAGTTCAAAGTTTGACCTTTTTTGGCTCAATTCCACACCATTAATGGTATCTAACAACCTTAAATTTGATTGAATTTTTGTTGAGTGTTCTAGTCCCCTATGGTAAAGTTGGACCAAAGTAAGCATGCCAATTATTACTCATTTTATGGGCTTTCCATTGGTATATGATTTTTTAATTTTGGATAACATTTGTCTAAGTTTCCAATTTTCAGTTAATTGATTTAATACCAGCTAAAATTGGATTATGTTTAGACAATTTAGAACTAAATTGATGTTGGAATTGTGTTCCTAAATCTTATTAGGACTCATTGGAAGGCTTAATTTTACAATTGGTCTTCAGGTGAAATATCCCAATTTTGGATGCTAGATCCTAAGTGTTTGCAATGTATCTGGACCATTTGGTATCAATTTATTTAATTTTTGAGTTGCATAAAATACTTTAATATATTTGGTATGCACCAATGTCTTTGTTTTAATTTTTGTAGCTTAAGAAATATGTCATTAAATTTTAGGCATCCATTTTGTGCCTGGATATGATCTTACAGAGAAGTAGAAGTGATCATCTATAATATTTGTGAGTGGTTTAATTTTTAAATAAATTTTAGGAATATTAGTATAACATATATATAGTTTGAATACTTTATACATCATTTGATTTCTAGATGCTTAAGTTATGCATATACGGATTTCTACTTTTATATACATGTATTATCATTTTATATGACTTTTCGTAGTATTTTAAATGGTTTCAAATTCTAATGAATTCATTGTGAACTTGTGAATTTTTTTTACTTGATATCTTGGTATCTGAAATTATGTTTAAGTCCATTTGGAAAATAATTGGTTTTGGGGAAGTGGATTGGAAATTATAAATTTTTAAGCATGTTTAATTGTTTGAAATTTCAAAATGCTTAAGAATGGTTTTAAGGTGATATATGTTTTACTGTTGATTTTTATGTTGTATACATATATAGATGGTTTTGGCAAAAATATATTTTCAATATATGGTCATATATATGTTGGTATTTATGGGTTTATTCATATGATGGATTTGTGGAAAAATTATGTTTTATATCATAGATATGGATTTTGAGATTATGGATTATGGATTTGTAGGTGCGGCTGGTACACAAGATAGATCTAGTTCGGACAAAACAAGTTAAGATTAGACTGGACCGAATAGGATTGGATAGGGATGATATAGTCCAATATTATATTTGGTACAATCCTAGACTAAATTCTGAAATAGTTATCCTGTGTTCGATATAGTCTCAGCTAGACTAGACTATATTGTAATTATATAAAATAAATACTCCTAAAATAAGAAAACTCAATTATATAATCAATATTATGTTGGATTTTGTTTGAATAATTTACTTATATAACCAATAAGTAGATACACCCATCAATAACTCCAATTACACGACCTAATAAGAAACCATTAATATGTTCATTATTCAAGTGAACATGTGCATGTGTGGTGGTATTTCTTACAAACTCAATAGAGTTCCTCATCAATCATTTCAACATACTTAACAAATGTTATTTCATTTTTTTCAATTGTATGATATGCTTGATATAAATTATCTTCAAATAATTTTACTTACTGATGACATTCAAGTCAAGAATTATATATCTCTGATTGTCTACCTTTAAATACAATATAAACTCTTTTCTTTGCAACATAATATTCCTGCATGTAATGATAAATGATAATATACTATATAGTAACATGATAATATAATTGAAAAAGAAAACATGTAATATCTCACTCATTCAAACCCTTGATAATATAATAAACCATGATATATAATCATAAATATGTCTCCAAATACATAATAATAAACCAGCATCCACTAAAATATAATGTATGTCCATAAGTTTAAAATAAAATGTTCATAAATGTCATCCTCTCAAACACAAATATGTAGTCCACAACATGACTCATTTAATAATCTAAAAATCTAGTAGCAAATTCAATATTCTCCCATATCAGTGTTAATATTCTTAAAGACCTCGACATTTGATGGGGATGATCTTATTACTTTGAGATTTTAAGATTATCAATAATAGAGAACCCCAGTCCTTTAAGATTCATAGCTAAATATTTGAAACAACTGGCATCAGATTTATCAAACTTCTCTGACAATTGATTGAATAATTGAGATGCTACATTGTCAAAACCTTTTACAATGCCATCGTCTTTTTATTTGGATTTCCACCTACTTCTTGATTGGGATTGTGTAAAAGGTTCACTATGTATGGTCTGATTTACTAGCATTGGAGAAGTTGCATCATTAAAGTATTCATTTGGATCCTCTTTAATGATATCATCAACCATATTAGTTGAAGTTTGTTCTCCAGTCCAACTGCATGATCTTTCTTAAACACGTTAACAAGTTTCTCATACATAAAAAAAGGTTACCTTTCTAACCTTTTGCATTTGGATTGTTCTAAAATAAAGAAAAAAAAGTTATGGAACAAATGTTCTTATATTATTGAAAAAAAAAAAAAAACAGTATGAAAACAATCAAAAAGAATAATTAAAAGTAAATGTCATAAGAATTGAAAACTTGCACATAAGATTTCCAAGCTTCATCGCTATCAACCTCCACACATTTAAGTGAGTCATTTCATCCAAATCCACTTTTATTCAACATATCATATATTATTACCATATTTTTTCTTCCACTTTTTCATCTTTGACTCAATATGTGGATTAGCTCTCAGACTCGATTGAGGATACATCTCAAACAGTCATCACTCAATCATATCAAATGTTCCATTCTAAATGAATTTGTGTCATAGAATTGCCCATGAGCTATAACATCCTTTCAAATAATTAATAAAAATTCTTTTTCAATCTTACTTCATGTGTGCCTAAATTCATACCCTCTATTATCATTACTGTTACCTCCAACTTCCATTGCTATTCAAGTATACCAATGGAAATGTCATGATATCAACAACACCATAACAACAAATAAAACATAACAGAAACCTTAATTATTGCATGCAAAGATAACATTATATTTCATAACAATGATCTAAAAGCTTTAAAAGAGAGAAAAAAAAAAAAGTTGTTACAACATAATATTCTGCAAAGCAATCAACTACTGACCATGACAGCCTCTCCACTCATCAAATATTTATTTTGCTAACACATCTCTCCAAGTAGTCCATTGATTTGAGGAAACAATTGGTCTAATAATGTTATCATCTATATCCATTTTAGCACCTTCACTCATATCAAACTCAATTTTCTCAAGATCAAGTGACATCTTCTAATTAGATTACGTATGAGACAACATGTTGTAATAATCTTAATTTATATTTTATTAAGATAGAAAAATGGACTTCTTAAAATTGATTAATGTATTTTAAGAACTCCAAAGCATTATTCAATGACATTTCTAGTAGATGCATGTTTCATATTGAAATATGCTTCATAATTTAGGGGTATACAACCATCTTTCCATTTGGAAAAGTGATATCTTTTTCTTTTATATGATGGAAGAAATCCTTAACAATTAGTGTAACCAACATCCACTAAGTAATAACAATCTCCCAAAACAAAAAAAAAAGCTTGTATTAGTTTATGCAAGGTTCAAGCACTGCAAAGAACAATTTTAGGATTAGTTTTACTAGGTGGTACATTTAATTCATTTGGCCTACTTATTGCATCTGGGAGTATTTTTGAGTCCGATGCGGAATCTTCCCAACCAAGTAATAAGAATATTAATTCCATATTATGGTTACATGCACCTAGCACAGTTATGGCTATCTCACCTTTTCTCGTCCGATATCTTGGCATATCAATTTTGATACATTCACTTTATCTAAGTTCCATCTAATGTCCTAAACAATTCTATGTCACAAACAAAATTATCCAAGTAAGATAATGTTGCAAATAATTTAAGTATACTATTACTAACTAAACTAATCCATAAACACATCTTAAACATTTTTCATCTATCATTCATATATTTATCAAGCATTGAATCTGAATGCCTTAATGAAGCCTTATGTAAGTGTCAAACTCCATTCAATATTAAATTAAAGTACCTACTACTTGTCTCCCCCGATATAAAGAATCTAGTTATAATTGTATGGTTTCTTGCATGATGAGCAATTATGTGCAAAAGTATGTATCCTTGCTCTTCCAATGTAATCATTCCATCTATTTTAATATATCCATCAAGATGTAATAACTCACATAACATAACAAATAGCTGGATAACAACAATTACCTTGTAAAGGTAGCTATAGGTTACTTTTAGAAAATGATATACATATGTAATGTAAACATGTGAAAGTTTAAAACATAGTAAATATTAATTTTACTTATTGTTAAGATACTTTGCTTGCTAGAGTTGAAGCAGAGAAAAGGTTGGCATTTATTAAAGCATGGGAAGAAAGTGAAAAGACCAAAGCAGAGAGCAAGTAAGGGTCATCTAAAATTTTCTAAGTGGTTTTACCATCATTTAGCATAATACTTTGCTACTCAGTTTTTGTGGAGGCATAGCTCAATTAGCTTCCATAACATTGAAAAAGTAGTGGTATTGAATGGGACATTAAGGTAGTCTAAGTAACAAACTGATACGAACCTAGGACGACCTGCTCCTAAACCCGTATTATATTGGCCCGGATCTAATTATGTTTAAGTTCTAATGGTCACCTTGACCCCTAACTAACCTGTGATTAGAAACCTTGGTATATAATGAAGACACCACAATAGGTGATGGATGTCCTATTGATAAGTCAAACTAAAACACTCATTCACTAATAGTGTTTTAGGTGTTCAAAGAGAACAAAGATAATTCACTCTCACAATTAATTTTCTGTATAAATAATGTATTGATTATTATTGATAAAACAGGCCTTTAAATAGGCTGAAAAAGTCATTCAATAAACCCTAGAAGACATAAGCAAAATACAATAACCTTTCCTAAAGTGGTCGAATTTCCTACTTTCCTAAATCTAAATTCTAATTAATTAATTACTTTATTTTGAATTAGGAAATAATTAATTTACAATGAAAATGATAAAATAAGATCTTTCCTAAACTTATTTTTCCAGAAAATATATAAATAAAAACCAAAAAGTAATGGTAATTTCCTAAAACAAAAGGTAGAATCAAATTAGAAAACTAAAATACTAGCTTTTTGACTAAGTTGACTTTGACCATTCTTTGACCAATTTGAGCTCCAAATCAACTTTAATATGATTTTTAGGATGAAAAATAAGCTGACCATGAAGTCCCACACGTTTTCCTTGCTTGGAAGAAAGAGAAAAAGCCAACTCAGCAAAATAGAGTAAAGCCAGCACAAAATACAGTAAAAAATAGGCCAAATTTGAAGCTGTCCATACAACCCCTTTTTGAATACCTTTGAAGCTGTCTTGAATTGATTCCATATCCTCTTATACATATGTATTGAATCCATAAAGAGTTGGAACCATTTCATGCTGGCCGTTGTCCATATTTGCACCAAAACTGCTACCCGGATCAGTATCGGCTTCCACCACTTGGATGCTTAGAATAGGCTTTGTATCTTCAAATATAGACAATCTCTATTGAGAATTGATTACCCATTGTATAAATGCTCCCAGGTTGTTCTTAAATCTCTTAATTTGAGCTCTTGTGATTGGCGTGGTCTTCATCCGTGTCGGATTAGCACCCCAGAGGGTTATCGGTTGAGCGGGCTCGGGCGAAATCACATCATTCCCCTCCTTTTGAAAAGGATTTTTCCTCAAAACAAGATCATCACCTGCAGCAAAAGGAGTTAAATCAGGAACATTAAATGAAGCACTCATGTTATACTCACCCAGTAAATCAAGCTTGTAGGAATTCTTGTTATTCGGCTCCAAAACTTGAAAAGATTCTTCCACATGCGGTATAGGCTTGGACTATTTTTGTTCGAGGAACCTCTTCCTTCTTGAGTGCAGCCAAACCAAATCTCCTGGGTCAAACACTATCACAACAAATACTTCTTGGATGGATGGTGAAGCCGTTAATGCCATATTAGCCTTCTCCTTGAGTGTTTCGGCCTCCCTCCTTTGTTGGATTAGTAATTGGTCTCTATATACTTCCTTTGGAGTTAATGGCTCCAGCTTGCCCTTCTTGCCTTTGAATCTAAAAACAATACAATTCTCTCGACCAAAATGAGTATCATCTTTATCAAATTGTCATGGTCTACCTAATAGAATATGTCCGGCATGCATAGGCACAACATCACACAAAACAACATCCACATATTTATCTATGTTAAATTCTACCTTGGCTTGTTTATTCACTTTTATATCACCACTATCATTAAGCCATTGTAATCTATAAGGTTTGGGATGTTTAATAGTGGTTAAACCTAATTTATCAACTACAAGATTACTAATTACATTTGTACAACTTTCATTATCAATAATCATACTACAAATCTTACCTTGAATTTGACATCGAGTGTGGAAGATGTTTTCTCTTTGAACATGATCCTCATCCTTGTATACAGCAAGTACTCTTCTAGAAACCAAGTTTAATTCGGCATTGGATGCATTCAAAGTTTCGGCCTTATCCTCTAAGTCCTTCTCCTCTTGCTCGGCTTCATCTTCACTTTCCTCACTTTCCGATTCTAGCTCACCATTGCCTTTCAACACCATGATCTTTCTATTCGGGCATTGGCTAGCAATGTGTCCTTGTCCCTGGCACTTAAAACAAATAATTTCTCTAGATCTTAAAGGTTTAGGATAAGATTTTACCTCATGTTTAGGTGCTTGGACAGATTCGGCTTTGGATTCCCTACTTGGCTGAATGGAGCTTTCTTCTTCTAGTTTCGGTTTTTCTCTTGCTTCAAAGGTGGGATTACTTCTCCAAGCACTTGGATTTGATCTTCCTTTGTTAGAAACTCCTCCAAACCATGAGTCTACACCCCTCCTCTTGAATTGATGCTCTAATTTAATAGGCAAATGCAACATCTCCTCTAATTCCACATATTGTTGCAATTCTAGTTGATTGGCTATTTCATGATTCAAACCATCAAGAAACCTTGCCATGGTTGCTTCCCTATCTTCATTTAAGTTCAATCTCATCATAAGAATCTCCAGCTCCTTGTAATAATCCTCCACAGATCCATGTCCTTGAGATAAAGATTGAAGTCTTTGATGCAGCAACCTATAATAGTGTGATGGTACGAATCGCTTCCACATGGCTCCTTTCATTTGTCGCCATGTAGTAATCAAGTCATCATCCACTCTCTTTCGGGTGTTTTGCTCATTGGTCCACCATTGGATTGCATAATGGTCAAACTCCATTGCTGCCAAATTCACCTTCTTAGCCTCCGAATAATTATGACAATCAAAGATCATCTCCATTCGTTCCTCCCACACCAAGTAAACTTCCGGATCACTTTTACCCATGAATGGTGGAATGTGTATCTTAATGTTGCCAAGATCATCACCTACATCCTCTCTCCTATGCCTCCTATGGCCTAGCCTCTCTTTGACAGCAAGTTTTTCAGCCATTCCTTCTTCAAAATCATCTCCAACATTTTCCTCCTCAAACTCCTTTCTTGGCCCCCCACGGCCTTCTCGACCTCGACCTCGGCTTCCATGAGCATCTAACCTTATATTGGGCACTCCTTGGGTTGTTTCTAACTTGTCCATCTTTTGATTTAAATGGTCAAATCGGGCATTCATCCGCTGTAATTGCTCCAATATAGCCCTCATGTCCATTTGCTCACCACCCTCGTAGCTCGGGAATCACCTTTAAATCCTACGGACTCCTCCTCATTAATTCTCAAATTGGATCTCCTCTTATCACCCTTGAATCTGCCATGTTAGTATGAATAATACAAAAATAAAATAAATTCTCACCAAATTCACTCCCTTACGTGTTTCATTCAATATAAGAACTCGACACTCGTGTTTGCACACTAATTTTGGCTTTTAACCCTCTTTTGTGCTCACACTCTCTTGCATTTTTTTTCTCAATGAATTATCTCAAAGTTCTAATTAAAATACCCACAAAACAGCAATTAGATTACAAGTATGTTTTAATTAAACTTATCAACAAAACAGTTGCTAAAAGTAGGCAATACCGAAGAATTCAACAAAACCTAGTTTTCGATTTTTCTAGGGAAAATAAAGCAAATTAATGAGAATACTTTGGAATTTTGAAGATTTGGACCAGATGGTAATAGATTATGAGTTCAAGAGTAAAATTCTAAGAAAAGAAATTCAAATACGAACAAGAATCAAAGAGAACAAAATTATAGAAAGGTGTTGGTTGTTGTTCTTGTAATTCAAGTTTTGTATCAAATCCTTTAATTAATTTTAATCCAAATAATTTAAGCACCCAAAATTCAAAAATCCAACAAAATAATTCTCCAAAAACTTGAAATATCACAAATCTAATCTCCAAATCAAACAAGTTCCCAATCTCAAATTTCAACACCAAATTCAACAAACCAGAAATTTTGTTTTTTCTTTTTTATTCGGCTTTACCTCTTTTTTTTTTTTTTTTTTTAACTCACAGAACATAAATCAACTGCAGTAGCAAAGATCAACACCAAAAATTGCAAATTCCACACCAAAAATCCACCAAACCCGTGGCCTCCAACAAAAACAAAAGTGCAGTTTTTTTTTTTTTTATTTTTTATATGTTACCGCAAACCCTTTTTTTTTTTTTTTGGAATAAATGAATGCAAATATTTAAGACTAAAACAGCAAAGAAAAATCAACAAAAACCAAAATTAACAAGAACAATGATGAAAAACAACCAACAAATTAGGAAACAAAAATACGATAAAACTAGAAAATCCTAATTCAACTAGGAATGATTTTTTTTTTCTTTTAAGATGCAGAACGTGTATGGGATGGATGCAACCTTAACCTAATGCTAAAATTGCAGAATAACACAAAAAGCAAATAAAGCAAATAAAGATAGATCAAACCTGAACAAAATTTGGCTCTGATACCAAATGATACGAACCTAGGACGACCTACTCCTAAACCCGTATCATATTGGCCCGGATCTAATTATGTTCAAGTTCTAATGGTCACCTTGACCCCTAACCAACCTGTGATTAGAAACCTTAGTATATAATGAAGATGCCACAATAGGTGATGGATGTCCTATTGATAAGTCAAACTAAAACACTCATTCACTAATGGTGTTTTAGGTGTTTAAAAAGAACAAAGTTATGCAAACCCACCCAAGCATGCACCACCGACAACTCGCTGGGATACTGATCCGATACGAATGAAGACTGGACCGATCACTAGGGCTCAAGCTAAGAGGTTTAAGGACAACCTTGCTGCCTTTATCCAGAGAGTAATTCATTCGCAAAAGGGCTTGTCCATACCTGAAGATAAAAGACCTATTTTAAGTATCCAAGTGGTGGAAGCTGATACATCGGATACCCATACATCGGACATTTTATATCGGACATCCTTGTCTCGAACATCGGAGCCTTGCCTCGGACATCTAATCTCAGACTTCGGACATCGGAAGTAACTTAGCTTGGATAGACATCAGTTAGCTCGGCCAAACATAACTTAGCTCAGACAGATATCAGTTAGCTTGGCCAGACACAAGTTAGCTTGGACAGACATCAGTTAGCTCGGATAGTGATGTGATTCCGCCCGAGCCCGCTCAACCCATAACCCGCTGGGGTGCTGACTCGACACGGATGAAGACTAGGCCAATCACAAGAGCTCAAATTAAGAGATTTAAGGACAAACTGGGAGTATTTATACAGGGGGTAATCAATCTCAACAGAGCTTGTCCATACTTGAAGATACAAAGCCTATTCTAAGCATCCAAGTGGTGGAAGCCGATACGGACCCGGGTGACGGTTTTGGTACATTTTTGGAGTCCGAGAAGCATGAAATGGTTACAATGCTTTATGGGTTCAATACATATGCCTAAGAGGTCATGGAATCAAGTTAAATCAGCCTCAAATGCAACCAAAAAGGGCTTGTACGGACAGCTTCAACAATTTGGCCGAATTTGCTGTATTGCTTGCTGGCTTTACTGTATTTTACTGTATTAGCCTTTTCTTATTTTTCCAAGCATGGGAAACGTGTGGGCCTTCATATTAAGTTTATTTGGCATCCTAAAAAGCATCTAGAAGCTTATTTGGAGCTCAATTTGGTCAAAGATTGGTCAAAGTCAACTTAGTCAAAAAGCTAGTATTATAGTTTCCTAATTTGATTCTACTTTTTGTTTTAGGAAATTACCATTACTTTTTAGTTTTTATTTATTTACTTTCTGGAAAAATAAATTTAGGAAAGTTATTATTTTATTATTTTCATTGTAAATTAATTAATTCCTAATTCAAAATAAAGGAATTAATTAATCCAAATTAGATTAGGAAAGGAGTGAGAATTTCGGCCACCATAGAACTCTTTATTGTGTGGCCTGTTTTACCTAGGGTTTTTAGGGTTTACTTTGTTTCTTTCAAAGCCTATTTAAAGGCTTATTTTTCAATATGAATAAAACTTTGATTTGATTAAGAAAATACTTGTGAGATTAATTATCTCTTTGTTCTTTGATAACACCTAAAACACCATTAGAGAATTGGTTGTTTTAGCTTGACTTATCAATAGGTTTTCCATCCCCTATTGTGGCGTCTACATTATACCAAGGTTTCTAACCACAGGTTGGTTAGGGGTTGAGGTCAATTCCATTAGAACTTGAACTTAATTAAAGATCCGGGCTAATATAATACGGGTTTAGGAGCAGGTCGTCCTAGGTTCGTATCATTTGGTATCAAAGCTAAATTTTGTTCAGGTTTGATCTATCTTTATTTGCTTTATTTGTTTTTGTGCTATTCTGCAATTTTAACATTAGGTTAAGGTTGCATCCATCCTATACACGTTCAGCATCTTAAAAAAAAAAAAAAAAAATTCATTCCTAGTTGAATTAGGATTTCCTAGTTTTACCGTATTTTTTGTTTCCTAGTTTGTTGGTTGTCTTTCATCATTGTTCTTGTTAATTTTTGTTTTTTGTTGATTTTCCTTTTCTGTTTTAGTCTTAAATATTTGCATTCATATATTCAAAAAAAAAAAAAAAAAAAAAAAAGAAGTTTGCAGCAACATTAAAAAAATAATAATAAATAAAAAAAAATAAAAAAAACTGCACATTTTGTTTATTTGGAGGTCACGGGTTTGGTGTTTGTTTTGGAGTTGGAATTGCAATTTTGGTAATTATTCTTGCTACTGCAGTTGTTTGAGTTCTGTGAGTGAAAAAAAAAAA
The DNA here is from genome assembly GCF_031755915.1 of Ziziphus jujuba. Taxonomy (NCBI): domain Eukaryota; kingdom Viridiplantae; phylum Streptophyta; class Magnoliopsida; order Rosales; family Rhamnaceae; genus Ziziphus; species Ziziphus jujuba. The sequence continues at coordinate 20,410,790 of NC_083387.1, forward strand.
AAGAAAAAAAAAAGAAAAAAAAAAAAAAGAAAGAAGAGGTAAAGTCGAATAAAAAAAAAAAAAATTTCAGTTTGTTGGAGTTTGATTTGTTTACTGGAAATTTGTTGGAGCTGCTGGTTTTTGATTATTTATTCAATATTTGAGTTGCTGGGAAATTATTCTTGCTGCTGGATATTTGGATTTTGGGTGATTAAATTTTTTGGATTAAAATTAGTTAAAGGAATTGATACAAAACTTGAATTACAAGAACAACAACCAACACTTTTCTATATTTTTGTTCTCTTTGATTCTTGATCATATTTGAATTTTTTTTTCCTTGAATTTTATTCTTGAACTCATAATCTACTACCATCTGTGTTTATTCTCCAACGTTTTACCATTATTTTGTGTTTTCTTGTCTAGAAAGCCGAAAAATTAGGATTTGTTGGATTCTTTCGGTATTGTCTACTTTTTGCTACTGTTTTGTTGGTAAGTTTAATTAAAACATACTAGTGATCTAATTGCTGTTTTGTGGGTGTTTTAATTAGAACTTTGAGATAATTCATTGAGTGGAAAAAAAGCAAGAGTGTGTGAGTTTAAAAGAGGATAAAAGCCGAAACTAGTGTGCAAACACGAGTGTCGAGACCTTGTTTGAGTGAAACACGTGAGGGAGTGAATATTGTGAGGATTTATTTTATTTTTTTGCAGTATTTTTTTACTAACATGGCAGATTCTAGAATAAGAAGAGGGGATCCACCCTTGAGGATCAATGAGGAAGAGTCCGTAGCATTTCATGGCGATGACCGAGCTACCGGAAGTGGAGACCAAGTGGACTTGAGAACTATTTTGGAATCAATACAGCGGATGAGTGCTCAATTTGAGCATGTAAATCAAAGAGTGGGAAGATTAGAAGCCTCACAAGGAAGGCCGAATACAAGAAATAGGCAAGAATTCCATGGAGGACGAGGCCGAGGACGAGGAGGTCGCGAGAGACCGAGAGAGGAATTTAATGAGGAGCCATTCGGTGGAGACCTTGAGGAAGGTATGAACAAAACTTTTGCTGTCCAAGATAGAGCTGGCCATGGAAGATATAGGAGGGAAGAAACAGATGACAATCTTAGCAATATCAAGATCAACATCCCACCATTCATGGGAAAAAGTGACCCTGAAGCATATTTGGAGTGGGAAGAAAAGATGGAGATGATATTTGACCGCCATAATTATTCAGAGGCTAAGAAGGTGAAATTGGCAGCAATGGAGTTTGGCCATTATGCACTCCAATGGTGGACCAATGAGCAAAATACCCGAAGGAGAGTTGGTGATGACTTGATTACTACATGGCGACAAATGAAAGGAGCCATGCGGAAGCGATTCGTACCATTACACTATCATAGGTTGCTGCATCAAAGACTTCAATCTTTATCTCAAGGACATGGATCCGTGGAGGATTATTACAAGGAGATGGAGATGCTTATGATGAGATTGAACTTGAATGAAGATAGGGAAGCAACTATGGCAAGGTTTCTTGGTGGTTTGAATCGTGAAATAGCCAATCAACTAGAATTGCAACAATATGTGGAATTGGAGGAGCTGTTGCATGTGGCTATTAAATTAGAGCATCAATTCAAGAGGAGGGGTGTAAGATCATGGTTTGGAGGTGTTTCCAACAGTGGAAGGTCCAATTCAAGTGGCTGGAGGAACAATCCCATCTATGAGAGCAAGCCAAAGCTGAAAGTCAAAGAAGAAAGCTCAAATTGGCCAAGGAAGGAGACTAGAACCGAATCTGTCCAAGCACCAAAGAATGAGGTAAAATTAGATCCTAAACCTTCTAGAACTCATGATGTTGTGTGTTTTAAGTGCCAGGGAGGAGGACACATTGCTAGCCAATGCCCGAATAGAAGAATCATGGTGTTAAAGGGCAATGACGAGCTAGAATCGAAAAGTGAAGAAAGTGAGGATGAAGCCAAGCAAGAGGAGGAGGACTTGGAGGATGAACCCGAAACCTTGCAAGCATCCAATGCTGAATTAAACTTTCTTTCTAGGAGAGTACTTGCTGCATACAAAGATGAGGATGAAATTCAAAGAGAGAACATCTTCCACACTCGATGTGAAATTCAAGGTAAGATTTGTAGTATGATTATTGATAGTGGAAGTTGTACAAACGTAATTAGTAACATTGTAGTTGATAAATTAGGCTTAATAACTATTAAACATCCAGAACCTTATAGATTACAATGGCTTAATGATGGTGTTGAAATAAAAGTGAATAAACAAGCCAAAGTAAAATTTAATATAGGTAGATATGAGGATGTAGTTTTATGTGATATTGTACCCATGATTGCTGGACCTATACTATTAGGTAGACCATGGCAATTTGATAAAGATGCTACTCATTTTGGTCGAGAAAATAGTATTGTTTTCAGGTTTAAAGGGAAGAAGGTCAAGCTGGAACCATTATCTCCTAAAGAGGTTTACAAAGACCAATTACAAATGCAACAAAGGAGAGAAGCCGAAAAGCTTAAGGAAAAAGCAAGTATGGCACCAACGACTTCACCATCCTTTCAAGAAGGTGAGATTGAGGTTGCTGATCAAGGTAAGCTTTCTAAAACCCAAATTGAGTTGAAGAACCAAGAAAAATCTGAGAGAGGGGTGATAAAAGAGAGCAAACCCGAGAGCACAAAAAATCTGGAAATTTCCGCCAATGAGAGCCAAACCGAGGAAAGAAAAAGAAAAGAAATAAAAGAGAGGAAAAACCAGAATTTTTTTTTGAGTTTAGGGGATATTAATAAGGTTATTGAGTGTAAGAAACCTTTGATGGTCATGATTTATAAAGAAAATTATTTTAATGATCAAACTAACTTTGAAGAACTTGAATTGCCAAGTTCAATGATTTCTTTTTTGAAGGAATTTGGAGACGTCTTCCCAAATGAAATTCCAAGTGGAATACCATCCAATCAAGAGGGAAAAGGTGAGCTTGCTGTCCAAGGTAAGTCTTCTAATACTCAGGTTATGTGGGGAGAGTTTAATAAAATCAAAAGTGAGAAATTTGGTGCTAAATCCAAGAGCGAGGAAGGTGAGATGACTGTGAGTGAGAAAGGAAAAGGAAGACAAGAAAGGAAAAATATAACATTCTATCTTAGCTTTGGTGATGTTAATAAAGTAATTATGAATAAGAAATCATTGCTGACCATGAATTTTAAAGATAATTATTTAAAGATGTCTTTATTGCATAGAACTTTATCTGCATTGTTTAGAGCTTTACTTAGTGGCAATTTGAAAATTTGGGAAATATTGTTTGCTAACTTTAAAAAGTGTAATTTTTACCATAATGAGCATGTATTTCTAGATTTTGTTGTAATAGTGTTTGACCCAGGAGAATTGGTTTGGTTTCACTTACAAAAGGAAAGGTTTCCTAAACAAAGAAAGTCAAAGCTCATACCGCCTATGGATGGACTTTTTCAAGTTTTGGAGCCGAATAACAAGAATTCCTACAAGCTTGATTTACCGGGTGAGTATAACATGAGTGCTGCATTTAATGTTGCTGATTTAACTCCTTTTGCTGCAGGTGATGATCTTGATTTGAGGACAAATCCTTTTCAAGAGGAGGGGAATGATGTGATTCCGCCCGAGCCCGCTCAACCCATAACCCGCTGGGGTGCTGACTCGACACGGATGAAGACTAGGCCAATCACAAGAGCTCAAATTAAGAGATTTAAGGACAAACTGGGAGTATTTATACAGGGGGTAATCAATCTCAACAGAGCTTGTCCATACTTGAAGATACAAAGCCTATTCTAAGCATCCAAGTGGTGGAAGCCGATACGGACCCGGGTGACGGTTTTGGTACATTTTTGGAGTCCGAGAAGCATGAAATGGTTACAATGCTTTATGGGTTCAATACATATGCCTAAGAGGTCATGGAATCAAGTTAAAGCAGCCTCAAATGCAACCAAAAAGGGCTTGTACGGACAGCTTCAACAATTTGGCCGAATTTGCTGTATTGCTTGCTGGCTTTACTGTATTTTACTGTAGTAGCCTTTTCTTATTTTTCCAAGCATGGGAAACGTGTGGGCCTTCATATTCAGTTTATTTGGCATCCTACAAAGCATCTAGAAGCTTATTTGGAGCTCAATTTGGTCAAAGATTGGTCAAAGTCAACTTAGTCAAAAAGCTAGTATTATAGTTTCCTAATTTGATTCTACTTTTTGTTTTAGGAAATTACCATTACTTTTTAGTTTTTATTTATTTACTTTCTGGAAAAATAATTTTAGGAAAGTTATTATTTTATTATTTTCATTGTAAATTAATTAATTCCTAATTCAAAATAAAGGAATTAATTAATCCAAATTAGATTAGGAAAGGAGTGAGAATTTCGGCCACCATAGAACTCTTTATTGTGTGGCCTGTTTTACCTAGGGTTTTTAGGGTTTACTTTGTTTCTTTCAAAGCCTATTTAAAGGCTTATTTTTCAATATGAATACAACTTTGATTTGATTAAGAAAATACTTGTGAGATTAATTATCTCTTTGTTCTTTGAGAACACCTAAAACACCATTAGAGAATTGGTTGTTTTAGCTTGACTTATCAATAGGTTTTCCATCCCCTATTGTGGCGTCTACATTATACCAAGGTTTCTAACCACAGGTTGGTTAGGGGTTGAGGTCAATTCCATTAGAACTTGAACTTAATTAAAGATCCGGGCTAATATAATACGGGTTTAGGAGCAGGTCGTCCTAGGTTCGTATCAGATAGGCCATAAGTTAGCTCAGACATCAGGCAGACATAAGTTATCTCGGTTGAAGACATAATTTAGCCTAGATGTCAAAGTCAACTCGTTACCTAATTTGCGATTGACTTTATTTCTTTTTGGGTTTTTTATTTATTTATTTTCTAGATAGATAACTTTAGGAAGGTTTTTATTTTATTCTTTCCATTGTAAATTAATTAATTTCTAATTTAATATAAAGGAATTAATTAATCAAACTTAGATTAGGAAAGGAAGTAAAGTTTCGGCCAACTAGGTTTCTTTATGTGTGTGGCCGGTCTTTCCTAGGGTTTTTAGGGTTTATTTTGTTTCTTTCAAAGCCTATTTAAAGGTTTATTTTTCAAGATGAAGACATCTTTGATTTGATTAAGAAAATACTTGTGAGATTAATTATCTCTTTGTTCTTTGAGAACACCTAAAACACCATTAGAGAATTGGTTGTTTTAGCTTGACTTATCAATAGGTTTTCCATTCCCTATTGTGGCAACTACATTATACCAAGGTTTCTAACCACAGGTTGGTTAGGGGTTGAGGTCCATTCCATTATAACTTGAACTTAATTAAGATCCAGGCTAATATAATACGGGTTTAGGAGCAGGTCGTCCTAGGTTCGTATCATTTGGTATCAGAGGTAAATTTTGTTCAGGTTTGATCTATCTTTATTTACTTTATTTGTTTTTGTGTTATTCTGCAATTTTAGCATTGGGTTAAGGTTGCATCCATCCCATACACGTTCTGCATCTTTAAAAAAAAAAATAAAAAATTCATTCCTAGTTGAATTAGGTTTCCTAGTTTTATCGTATTTTTGTTTCTTAGTTTGTTGGTTGTTTTTCATCATTGTTCTTGTTAATTTTGGTTTTTGTTGATTTTTCTTTGTTTTTTAAATATTTGCATTCATATATTCAAAAAAAAAAAAGGAAAAAAAAAAAGAGTTTGCGGCAATATTTAAAAAAAAAAAAAAAACTGCCTATCTATGATTATTTAGACGTCACGGGTTTGGTGTTTTTTTTTGGAGTTGGAATTGCAATTTTGGTAATTATTCTTACTACTGCAGTTGATTTATGTTCTGTGAGTAAAAAAAAAAAAAAAAAAGAAGAGGTAAAGCCAAATATAAAAAAAAATAAAAAATAAAAAATTTCGGTTTGTTGGAGGTTGATTTGTTTGCTGGAAAATTGTTGGAGCTGCTAGGTTTTTTTTGATTATTTATTTGAGTTGCTGGGAAATTATTTTTGCTGCTGAGTATTTGGATTTTGGGTGCTTAAATTATTTGGATTAAAATCAGTTAAAGGATTTGATACAAAACTTGAATTACAAAGAACAACAACCAACAACTATTCTATATTTTTGTTCAATTTGATTCTTGTTCGTATTTGAATTTCTTTTTTTGGAATTTTATTCTCGAACTCATAATCTACTACCATTTGGTGCAGTTTTCAACTATTCCGACGTTTTCCCATTATTTTGTGTTTTCTTGTCTAGAAAGCCGAAAAAGTAGGAATTGTTGGAATTCTTTCTATATTGCCTACTTTTTGCTACTGTTTTGTTGTTAAATTTAATTAAAACATACTAGTGATCTAATTGGTGTTTTGTGGGTGTTTTAATTAGAACTTTGAGATAATTCATTGAGTGGAAAAAGGCAAGAATGTGTGAGCTTAAAAGAGGGTAAAAAGCCGAAACAAGTGTGCAAACACGAGTGTCGAGTCCTCATTTGAGTGAAACATGGAAGGGAGTGAAATTGTAAGGTCCTATTTTATTTCTATTGCATTATTATACTAACATGACAGAATCAAGAATGAGGAGAGGAGAGCCACCTTGAGGATTAATGAGGAGGAGTCTGTAGCATTCCATGGCGATGCTCGAGCTACCGGGAGTGGAGACCAAGTGGACACGAGAGCTGTTTTGGAGTCAATACAGCGGGTTAGTGCTCAAGTTGAGCATATGAATCAAAGAATGGGAAGGAAGGCTAGAAGCCTCACAAGGAATGCCGAATACAAGAAATAGGCAAGAATTCCATGGAGGGCGAGGCCGAGGATGAGGAGGTCGCGAGAGACCGAGAGAGGAATTTGATGAAGAGCCATTCGGTGGAGACTTTAAGGAAGGTATGGATGAAACTTTTGCTGTCCAAGATAGAGCTTGCAAGATATAGGAGGGAAGATACAGATGATGATTTGGGAAATATCAAGGTTAACATCCCACCTTTTATGGGTAAAAGTGATCCCGAAGCTTATTTGGAGTGGGAAGAAAAAATGGAGATGATTTTTTATTGCCACAACTATTCGGAAGGTAAGAAGGTGAAGTTGGCAGCAATGGAGTTTGGACATTATGCACTCCAATGGTGGACCAATGAGCAAAATACCAGAAGGAGAGTTGGTGATGATTTAATCACAACATGGCGGCAAATGAAAGGAGCCATGAGGAAGCGATTTGTGCCATCACATTACCATAGGTTGCTGCATCAAAGGCTTCAATCCTTGTCTCAAGGAAGTAGGTCCGTGGAGGATTATTACAAAGAGATGGAGATGCTCATGATGAGGCTGAATATGAATGAGGATAGAGAGGCAACAATGGCGAGATTTCTTGGTGGTTTGAACTATGACATTGCCAACCAGCTTGAATTGCAACAATACTTGGAGTTGGAGGAGATGTTGCATGTTGCCATTAAGCTTGAGCACCAATTCAAGAGGAGGGGAGCAGGATCACGGCTTAGAGGTGTTTCCAGCAGTGGGAGATTCAATTCAAGTGGCTGGAGAAACAATTCAACTAGTGAAATTAAACCAAAGTTGAAGGTGGGGGAAGAGAGCTCCAATCGACCAAAAAAGGAGCATAAAACCGAATCTATCCAAGTCCATAAAAATGCGGTAAAATCTGATCCTAAACCTTCAAAATCCAGAGAAATAATTTATTTTAAGTGCCAAGGAAGAGGACACATGGCCAGCCAATGCCCAAATAGAAGAATCATGGTATTAAAGGGTGATGGTGAGCTGGAATCTGCAAGTGAAGAAAGTGAAGCTGAAACCGAGCAAGAGGAGGATTGCAATGATGATGAAGCCAAACCAGTAGACACATCTAATGTCGAGTTGAGCTTGGTTTCAAGGAGGGTACTTGTTGTCTACAAAGATGAAGAGCAGATACAAAGGGAAAACATCTTCCACACTCGCTGCGAAATACAAGGTAAAATTTGTAGCATGATTATAGATAGTGGGAGTTGTACTAATGTAATAAGTAACTTTGTAGTTGATAAATTGGGCTTAAAAACAATAAAACATCCTGAACCATATAGATTATAATGGCTTAATGACAGTGGTGAGATGAAAGTAAGCAAACAAGCCAAAGTAAAATTTAGTATAGGTAGATATGAGGATGTAGTTTTATGTGATATTGTACCCATGATTGCTGGACATATACTATTAGGTAGGCCGTGGCAATTTGATAAATATGCTACTCATTTTGGTCGAGAAAATAGTATTGTTTTCAGGTTTAAAGGAAAGAAGGTCAAGCTGGAACCATTATCTCCTAAAGAGGTTTACAAAGACCAATTACAAATACAACAAAGGAGAGAAGCCGAAAAGCTCAAGGAAAAAGCAAGTATGGCACCAACGGCTTCACCAACCTTTCAAGAAGGTAAGAATGAGGTTGTTGATCAAGGTAAGGTTTATAAGGCTCATATTGAGTGGAAAGATCAAGAAAAAGTCCAAAGAGAGGGGAAAGAAAGCGGCAAACCCGAGAGCTTGGAGAAGGAAGGAAAATCCAAAGGTTTGCGCCAATCCAAGGGAAAAAGAGAAAAAGAAAGAAAAGAAAGGTTAAGTAGCAATTTTTATTTGAGTTTAGGGGATATTAATAAGGTTATTGAGTGTAAGAAACCTTTGCTTGTCATGATTTATAAAGAAAATTATTTTAATGATCAAACTAAGTTTGAAGAACTTGAATTACCAAGTTCAATGATTTCTCTTTTGAAGGAATTTGGAGATATCTTCCCAAATGAAATTCCAAGTGAACTACCACCTATTCGAGGGATAGAACATTAAATTGACTTTGTTCCAGGGGCTGCCATACCAAATAGACCAGCTTATAGGAGCAATCCCGAAGAAACAAAGGAGCTGCAAAAACAGGTAAGTGATTTGCTTGATAAAGGATACATTCGTGAGAGTTTAAGTCCATGTGCTGTTCCTGTTTTGTTGGTACCTAAAAAGGATGGTTCTTGGAGAATGTGTGTTGATTGTAGGGCTATAAATAACATTACCATCAAATATAGGCATCCCATTCCTAGATTAGATGATATGCTTGATGAGTTGCATGGTGCTTGCATGTTTACAAAAATTGATCTTAGGAGTGGTTATCATCAAATTAGGATGAAAGAAGGTGATGAATGGAAAACCACATTCAAAACTAAATATGGGCTGTATGAATGGTTAGTTATGCCTTTTGGATTATCCAATGCACCTAGTACTTTCATGAGACTTATGAATCATGTAATGCGTCCATTTATTGGTAAATTTGTTGTTGTTTATTTTGATGACGTTCTAATATATAGCCGAAATTTGGATGACCATGTGGATCAACTCAGGTAAGTTTTGCAAGTTCTTAGAAAGGAAAGATTGTTTGCTAACATTAAAAAATGTGAATTTTGCAAAGATGAGCTTGTGTTTCTAGGATTTATAGTAAGTGCTGCAGGAATCAAAGTTGAGTAAGCTAAGGTGAAAGCAATTCAAGAGTGGCCGGTTCCTACTTCTATCACCCAAGTGAGGAGCTTTCATGGCTTGGCAAGCTTTTATAGAAGATTTGTCAAGGATTTTAGTACCATAGCAGCACCATTGAATGAATTTGTCAAGAAGAATGTCGGCTTTAAATGGAGGGAAGTACAAGAAAAATCTTTTAATTTGTTGAAAGAAAAATTGTGTAATGCACCTTTGTTAGTTTTGCCAAATTTTTCTAAGACTTTTGAAATTGAGGGTGATGCTTCGGGTGTAGGTATTGAAGCTGTCTTAATGCAAGAAGGAAGACCCATAGCCTACTTTAGTGAAAAATTAAATGGAGCTGCTCTAAACTACTAGACTTATGACAAGGAGATGTATGCTTTGGTGACGGCTTTGTAGACATGGTAGCATTATCTCATGCCAAAGGAGTTTGTGATTCATACGGATCATGAGTCTTTGAAGCATATCAAGGGTCAAGGAAAGCTCAACCGAAGGCATGTCAAGTGGATTGAATTTATTGAAACTTTTCTCTAGGTGATCAGCTACAAAAAAGGTAAAGAAAATGTGGTTGCCGATGCATTATCCCAAAGGTATGTACTCTTTTCTACCTTAGATGCTAGATTGCTTAGATTTGAACAATTGAAAGAACTTTATGAGCATGAAAGTGACTTTGGAGAAATTTTTAAAACCTGTTTGAAACATGGATTTAATAAATTTTACATATTTGAGGGATATTTGTTTAAGGAAAACAAACTTTGTGTGCCTAATTGTAGTATTAGGGAATTATTGGTTCGGGAAGGACATGGAGGTGGTTTAATGGGTCATTTTGGTGTTTTGAAAACTTTATCCTTGCTGCAAGAACATTTTTATTGGCCTAACATGAGGAGAGATGTTGAGAGAATTTGTGAAAGATGTTTGAAGTGCCGAAAAACAAAATCAACATTGAAGCCGCATAGATTGTATAAGCCTTTGTCGATTCATGCCTATCCTTGGGTAGATTTGTCTATGGATTTTATTCTTAGGTTGCCTAGGTCAAGGACAGGTAAGGATTCAATATTTGTTGTAGTAGATAGGTTTTCTAAGATGGCACATTTTATTGCATGTAACAAAACTGATGATGCATCCAATATTGCTAATTTATTTTTTAAAGAAATTGTGAGATTGCATGGAATGCCAAGAACTATTGTTTCGGATAGGGATGCTAAGTTCTTAAGCTATTTTTGGAAAACTTTGTGGGTTAAATTAGGTACTAAGCTTTTATTTTCAACTACTTGTCATCCACAAACTGATGGACAAACCGAAGTAGTAAATAGAACCTTGTCTACATTGTTGAGAGCATTAATTAGTAGAAATTTAAGAACTTGGGAAGAATGTTTGCCACATGTTGAATTTGCATATAATATGTCTTTACATTCAGCAACTAAATTTACTCCATTTGAAATTGTTTATGGTTTTAATCCTTTGACTCATTAGATTTAACACCTTTACCTTTAAGTGAGCGTGCTAATCTAGATGGAAAACAAAAAGCTGAATTTGTAAAGCAGATTCATGAGAAGACACGAGCAAATATTGAGAGGAGGACAGAGCAATATGCAAAGGTGGCTAATCAAGGTCGAATATCAATGGTGTTTGAACCTGGAGATTGGGTGTGACTGCATTTAAGGAAAGAAAGGTTTCCTGAACAAAGGAAATCCAAACTCATGCCGAGGGGCGATGGACCTTTTCAAGTTTTGGAAAGGATAAACAACAATGCCTACAAACTTGATTTACCGGGTGAGTATAGTGTTAGTGCCACCTTTAATGTTGCTGATTTATCTCCTTTTGCTGCAGGTGATGATTTCGATTTGAGGACAAATCCTTTTCAAGAGGAGGGGAATGATGCAAACTCGCCTGAGCTCGCACCACCGACAACTTGCTGGGGTACTGATCCAATTCGTATAAAGACTGGACCGATCACTAGGGCTCAAGCTAAGAGGTTTAAGGACAACCTTGCTGTCTTTATCCAGAGAGTAATTCATTCTCAAAAGGGCTTGTCCAAACCTGAAGATAAAAGACCTGTTTTAAGTATCAAAGTGGTGGAAGCTGATACATCGGATACCCATACATCAGACATTTTATATCGGACACACTTGCCTCGGACATCTGATCTCGGACTTCGGACATCAGAAATAACTTAGCTCGGACAGACATCAGTTAGCTCGGCCAGACACAAGTTAGCTCGGACAGACATCAGTTAGCTCAGATAGGCCATAAGTTAGCTCGGACATCAGGCAGACATAAGTTATCTCATTTGAAGACATAATTCAGCCTAGATGTCAAAGTCAACTCATTACCTAATTTGTGATTGACTTTATTTCTTTTTGGGTTATTTATTTATTTATTTTATGTATAAATAACTTTAGGAAGGTTTTTATTTTATTCTTTCCATTGTAAATTAATTAATTCCTAATTTAATATAAAGGAATTAATTAATCAAAACTTAGATTAGGAAAGGAAGTATAGTTTCGGCCAACTAGGTTTCTTTATGTGTGTGGCCAGTCTTTCCTCGGGTTTTTAGGGTTTATTTTGTTTCTTTCAAAGCCTATTTAATGGCTTATTTTTTAAGATGAAGACAACTTTGATTTGATTAAGAAAATACTTGTGAGATTAATTATCTCTTTGTTCTTTGAGAACACCTAAAACACCATTAGAGAATTGGTTGTTTTAGCTTGACTTATCAATAGGTTTTCCATCCCCTATTGTGATGTCTACATTATACCAAGGTTTCTAACCATAGGTTGGTTAGGGGTTGAGGTCCATTCCATTAGAACTTGAACTTAATTAAGATCCGGACTAATATAATACGGGTTTAGGACAGGTCGTCCTAGGTTCATATCACAAAGAGAATTCACTCTTACAATTAATTTTCTGTATGAATAATGTACTGATTAATGTTGATAAAACAAGCCTTTAAATAGGCTGAAAAAGTCACACAATAAACCCTAGGAGACATAAGGAAAACCGGCCATACAATAACCTTTCCTAAAGTGGCCGAATTTCTTACTTTCCTAAATCTAAATTCTAATTAATTAATTACTTTAGTTTGGATTAGGAAATAATTAATTTACAATGAAAATAATAAAATAAGATCTTTCCTCAAATTATTTTTCTAGAAAATAAATAAATAAAAACCAAAAAGTAATGGTAATTTCCTAAAACAAAAAGTAGAATCAAATTAGAAAACTAAAATACTAGCTATTTGACTAAGTTGACTTTGACCTTTTTTGACCAATTTGAGCTCCAAATCAACTTCAATATGCTTTTTAGGATCCAAAATAAGCTGAGCATGAAGTCCCACACGTTGCCCTTGCTTGGAAGAAAGAGAAAAAGCCAACTCAGCAAAATACAGTAAAGCCAGCACAAAATACAGTAAAAAATAGGCCAAATTTGGAGCTGTCAGTACAACCCCTTTTTGAATACCGAATTAAACTTGGTTTCTAGGAGAGTGCTGGCTGTATATAAGGATGAGGATCAAGTTCAAAGGGAAAACATCTTCCACACCCGATGTGAAATCCAAGGTAAGATTTGTAGTTTGATAATTGATAGTGGAAGTTGTACAAATATAATTAGTAACATAGAAGTTGATAAATTAGGCTTAGTAACAATTAAACATCCCGAACCATATAAATTACAATAGCTTAATGATAGTGGTGAGATGAAAGTGAATAAACAAGCTAAAGTGAAATTTAGCATAAATAAATATGTGGATGTTGTTTTGTGTGATGTTGTACCTATGAATGCCGGACATATTCTATTAGGTAGGCCATGGCAATTTGATAAAGATTCTATTCACTATAGTCGAAAAAATTCTATTATTTTTATATAGAGATCAATTACAAATAGAACAAAGGAGGGAGACCGTAAAGCTCAAAGAGAAAGCTAATATGGCACCTATGGCTTCACCATACATCCAAGAAGGTAAGTCCAAGGTTGTTCAAGGTAAGCATTCTAAGACTCAAATTGAATGGAAAAACCATGAAAAGGCTAAGAGTGGAGTGGGAGAGGAAGAGAAGCCCGAAAGTGTGAGTAAGGCTGAAAAAGCCGAGAGTGAGGGCCAAACTGAGAGTAAGAAAGAAAAAGTAAGGAAAGAGACGAAAAATAAAAATTTTCATATTAGTCTTGGTTATGTAAATAAAGCTATTTTAACTAAGAAACCATTGTTGGTTATAATTTTTAAAGAAGCTTATTTAAATGATCAAGCTAACTTTGAAGAACTTGAATTGCCAAATTCAATTTTTTCTGTTTTGCAAGATTTTAAGTATGTCTTTCCGGAGGAGATTCCAAATCGATTACCACCTATTAGAGGGATTGAGCATCAAATTGACTTTGTTCTAGGGGCTGCCATACCAAATAGACCTGCACATAGAAGTAATCCCAAGGAAACAAGGGAGTTACAAAGGTAGGTAAGTGAGTTGCTTGATAAAGGACACATTAGTGAGAGTATGAGTCCATGTGCTGTCCCTGTTTTGCTTGTAACTAAGAAAGATGGTTCATGGTGTATGTGTATAGATTATAAAGCTATAAATAATATTACCATTAAATATAGGCATCCAATTGGTAGGTTAGATGATATGTTAAATGAATTACATGGTGCATGGATTTTTACTAAAATTGATCTTAAGAGTGGGTATCATCAAATTAGAATGAAAGAGGATGATGAATGGAAAACCGCATTTAAAACTAAGTATGGATTGTATGAGTGGTTAGTAATGGTTTTTGGTTTAACTAATGCACCTAGTACCTTCATGAGATTAATGAATCATGTTATGCGACCATTCAATGGAAAATTTGTTGTTGTTTATTTTGATGATATTCTTGTATATAGTAGGCATCTAGATGAATGTATAGAACATATTAGGCAAGTTTTAAATATTCTTAGAAAAGAAAGGTTGTTTGCTAACATGAAAAAGTGTGATTTTTGTAAAGATGAGTTGGTTTTTCTAGAATTTGTAGTAAGTGCTGTAGGTATAAAAGTTGATTAATCAAAGGTGCAAACAATCCAAGAATGGCTGAAAGCCACATCCATTATCCAATTGAGGAGCTTTCATAGTTTAGCTAGTTTCTACCATCCATTTGTCAAGGATTTTAACACCATCGCAGTGCCTTTAACGGAAGTTGTGAAGAAGAATGTTGGCTTTAGATGGGGAGAAGCATAAGATAAATCTTTTAATTTGTTGAAAGAAAAATTGCCTAATGCACCTTTACTAGTTTTGCCTAACATTGACAAAATTTTTGAAATTGAATGTGATACTTCAGGTGTAGGTATTGGAGCTGTCCTAATGCAAGAAGGATGACCTATAGCATACTTTAGTAAGAAATTAAATGGAGCTGCACTAAATTATCCGACTTATGACAAAGAGAAGTACACTTTGGTGAGGGCTTTGGAAATGTGGTAGTATTAGCTCGTGCCAAAAGAATTTGTGATTCATACGGATCATGAATCTTTGAAGCACATTTAGGGCCAATGAAAGCTTAACCGAAGGCATGCTAAGTGGATTGGACTCATTGAAACATTTCCTTATGTCATCTGCTATAAAAAAGGTAAGGAAAATGTGGTCGCCGATGTACTATCCCGAAGGTATGTACTCTTTTCTACTTGAGATGCTAGATTGCTTGGATTTGAACAATTAAAAGAACTTTATGAGCATGACAGTGATTTTAGAGAAATATTTAGGACCTATTCAAAACATGGTTTTAATAAATTTTACATCTTTGAGGGGTATTTGTTTAGGGAAAACAAATTTTGTGTGCCTAATTGTAGCATTATGGAGTTACTAGTTCGGGAAGTTCATGGGAATGGTTTAATGCGACATTTTGGTGTTTTAAAGACTTTATCCTTGCTGCAAGAACATTTTTATTGGCCTAACATGAAAGGAGATGTAGGGAGAATATGGGAAAGATGCTTGAAATGCTGAAAAGCCAAATCTAAATTGATGCCGCATGGTCTTTACATGCCATTGGCTATTCCTTCCTTTTCTTGGTTGGATTTGTGTATGGATTTTTTCTTTGTTTACCTAGGTCAAGGACAAGTAAGGATTCAATCATTGTTGTGGATAGGTTTTCTAAGATGACACATTTTATTGCATAGAATAAAACCTGTATTATATTAGTCCAGATCTAATTATGTTCAAGTTCTAATGGCCATCTCAACCCCTAGCCAACTTGTGATAAAAAATCTTAGTATAATGAAGATGCCACAATAGGTGATGGATATCTTATTGATAAGTCAAACTAAAACACTTATTCACTAATGGTGTTTTAGGTGTTCAAAGAGAACAGTAAGAGTTCAATCTCACAAAAACTTTTCTATATGAATAATGTACTGAATATTATTGTTCAGACAAGCCCTTAAATAGGCTAAAAAAGTTACAGAATAAAACCCTAATTAACTAGGTAAAACCGGCCGCATAGAATAGGAAACCTAATGATGGCCAAAAATCGCCTCTTTTCCTAATCTAATTTGGATTAATTAATTTACAATGAAAATAATAAAATAATAACTTTCCTAAGTTGATTTGTCCAGAAAATAAATAAAATAGAAGCCAAATAAAAGAATAATTTCCTAAAACAAAATGTTAAAATCAAATTAGGAAACAAATTGACTATCTTTCTAAGTAAGCTAACTTTGACTAATTCCCAGCTTGTTTAGACTCCAAATCAGCTTCCATATGCCATGTAGGATGATAAATATGATTAATAATGATTCTCACATGTCTCCTCTTGATTGGAGTAGGTCAAACTTACTTGAACAAGAAGAACAGTCAAAGCCAGCTACTAAATGGGCACATTTTTGGCTAAATTTACTTGCTGTCCGTACAAGCCAATTTTAGATGCTTTCAATTCTACCTTAGCTAGATTCCATGTCCTTTTAATGATATTCTAACATTGATACTTTTTCAGAGTGGTTAGCTTCAGGGTTTAAAAGAACCTAAAGTTAAGCATACTTAGGCAAGAGAAATCCAAATATGGTTTACCTTATGGGAGGATCTTAAAAAAAAAAACTCATACTGAGTGAAGTGACTAAATTTGGGACAATATTGACAAAGTGATAGGTCTACTAGTTGAGGCAGAATGTGATGAGAATCCGTCCGAACCTGCATAATCGACAACCCGCTACGGTGCTAACACGATATGGATAAAGACCGAGCTGATCACTAGTGTTCAAGCTAAAAGGTTTAAGGACAACCTTGCTGCCTTTATATAGATAGTAATTCATTCTCGAAAAGGGCTTGTCCATATCCAAAGATATAGGTCTGCTTTAAGCATACAAGTGGTGGAGATTGATATGGACCCGGGTAGCTATTTTCTTGCAAATATGGACTCCAGGCAACACGAATTTCTTCATTGATTCAATACATATCTCTAAGAGGTCATGGAATCAAGTCAAGGCAGCTTCAAAGGAAAACAAAAATGCGTTGTGCGCACAAGGGAGAAAGATGGCCGATTTTGTTGTATTGCTTGCTGGTTTTACTGTATTTTGCTGAGTTGACATTTTCTCTTTGATCCATGCAAGGGCAACGTGTGGGACTCCATGATAATCCTATTTGGCATCCTACAAAGCAAATGGAGGCTGATTTGGAGCTTAGATTTGTCAAAGACAGCTTAGTGAAAAAGATAGTATTTTAGTTTCCTAATTTGATTTCTAATTTTTGTTTTAAGCTATTAGTCTTTTATTTGGTTTTTATTTATTTATTTTCTAAACAAATCAACTTAGGAAAGTTATTATTTTATTATTTTCATTGTAAATTAATTAATTTCTAATTCAAATAAGAGAATTAATTAATCAAAATTAGATTAGGAAAGGAGAGAGAAAATTTGGCCTTGCTAATCATATTGGCTGGTTTTGTCCTATCTTTTTAGGATTTTTCGTTTAAGAGTACTACAGCATCATTTTTAGAACTCTCTTGTTTAAAATTTTTTCTTTAATTTTTTTCCTTCATTTTTTGTAGATTTAATGTAGTTTAAACAAAATTTTCATTGCACGCACTCAATCTGTTTTCAAAAACTTGTAAAGAGCCTATCAACTTTGTTATTGAAAGTTGAGAAATATCTTTTGGCTATTCAATAGCAGTCACTGTTGCATCATTTTTTTAAGCAATACTAATCAATATTTCTTAGCAATTTTCTTATCAAAATATCTTCCTCATATGCTTTTATATGATTGACCAACTTTTTGATTTTAGAGTGGTAAACCTTAGCATATTCTTATTATTTCATCTTCAAATTCCAAACTCTCTTCTAAGAATTTATAATTTAGAAGTGCATACTTTTTCATTGCCATGGAAATCCTGCTGTAAGATATCCTACGCATACTTGGCACTTGTTTCAATTGTGATCCTGGATAAAATTTCATTTGTTACAGGTTGGTACAGGATATATAATGCCAACGAGTCTTTTTATGAGATCTCTTTTACTAAAATCTCATTAGAACCAAATGATTTTGAGCTATTGATTAGATATTTAATACCAATCTTGACAATCTCTCACAAATCTTAAGATTTATAAAAAGTCTTTATTTTAATGCACCGAAAATCGTACTTCTCACCTATATATATTGGTATAGAAATTGATAGAGAAGTTGATTCAACCATGACAAAAATATATGTCAAAGAATATCTCTATGTCCAACAACAATCAAACAAAGCTCTGATACCACCATTAGAAATTGAGAAGGAAAATATTTTTGGAAATTGATAGAAATTATTGTATTAAAATATTTCAAATATGAGTAAGAAAAGATGGTGGGAGTTGTAAGAATGTGAAACTTTCAACACCTCATTGTAAGAAATTTGTTCTTTTTTTTTTTTTTTTTTTTTTTTTGGTTTCTTGTTGTTGTTGTTGTTGTACATTGAAAATGGACAAATCCCTATATATAGATTGAGAAAAATATCATGTATGTTGACGGATAGCAACTTAAGTGTCAACTAATTAAACTAATAGCACATGAATGAAGACATGTAGCTACCTTAGATGTCATCAAATAACATGCATGTAGACACCTAATGAAACATGTGCTGCTTCTATGTTTAAATCAGTTGCCAGATGTCAAATGTGCATTATAGATTGGCAATAGTTGATAACTGTTTTTGGGGAGCTTGCATGTTGTTATGACTTCATATATATAATTATTTTGTGTGCAGGTGTTTACTTTCCTTGTTTTTGTGAGGTTCCATCAAGCTTTTCATAAAAATTCCTCAGTGGGATTTTCCTGGACGGGAACCTTGAGATTTCTGGGAAAGCTTCTAGGGTTGGTATTGTCATGTATATAAAATAGTATATATAAAGATGGACAAAACATTATAAATTAAAATACAATATAATAATGACAAAACATGAAATATGTATATTTATTTGTAGATCAATATAAGCTCGTGAATAAATCATATAATATATGAAATAGCGATATTTTAGACTTTAGGCTGTTGTGAATTATTTTATAAAATAATTTTGTACTTGTAATGACCCACTTTTCTAATTTAATAAAATAATACATTACTTTCCAATGTCTCCAATAGAACATAAGAATTACAAGTCCAAAACTAAAGCGATTAAAAATTAAATTAAGAAACATAAATAGAAGTCCAAATAATTTTGAATTCAATTTAAACTTCAACCCTTGATTTTGTTGAAGTGTGGCAATTTTGCCACTTGATGGTGCATGTCACCGGCTAGCATGTACACCTTGGTATCAAATCATTTCCTTTTATGAGTTTATATATTTTTTTTGTATGTTTTAATTTATGCAAGGTATATTTTGATAATGTTTTGTGCCTAAGTTATGTATGCAAATGTATAGGCAAAATTATGCACAAAAGAGTAGGAATGTTATGCTTGAAATGCCTATGGTGCTGGATTCATAATTTCCAGCAACATAGTTCTACTATTTATCTTATATCTCAGGTTGTAAATGGAGTTTTGGGCTGAAATTTTGAGGGATGTCTACAGACATATATAGAAGACTATGGTTCAAATTTCAGGTCCAAATGACATGGGAAAGTCCATTTTCTATTTCAAACAGATTGCTGTATCTGATGGGCCCAGTATGCAGAGTATGGGTCAGTTTTGGAGCTGTTTGGCCCATGATCTGGTTCCAGAACATTCCTAGCTCTTGGAACAATATTTATTGATGACCAAGGATGCTTCAAACCAAGTTTCATAGGCAGATACAAAGGGAAACTAAGTAGGTGAAGCTAGTTTGGTTGTTTACCCAAACTAGTTAAACAATTGGAACTTAGTTCAAACCATGTGCCACTTTTTACTATATTTGGAATAGACATGTTGCAGCTGTTTTTGACCTCTTTTGTGTATGAAAAGTTAGGTGTTGACCATTTTACTTTTTAAATTTCAAATACTTTACTCATTTTGTAAGCTCACATGCTTGGCATGTGTGAACTAGTTGTAATTTCAAGCTTATATTGCAAAATGAATGAAATGGCTATAGATCCAAGCCTCATTTTTCAAAAGCAACGTGGTCCCCTTCTTCTTATCTCTTCTTCAACACCTTAGAACACTCTAGGAACCCTAAAAACCAGAAAACACCATAACCAAAACCTAAAAACACAACTCACACACAACCATTCCCAAGAGCATCACCAAAAGCTTGCTTGTTGCTAACACTTCAAGCTAGCTTGCTCTTGGTCATAACCTTCTCACCCCAACAAAGTGGTATCAGAGCAAGGCACTTTTTTGTGAGATTTGTGAGGTTTTTAGGCTGGTTCGTTCCTTGAGAGTGAAGAGATACTTGAAAGCACAAATATATTTTCATATTCCTTCATACTAGAAAGCAACATTCACATGGCTTCTTCAAGTTTTTCAACTCCTTCTCCTCCTATCTTCAATGGGGAGAACTACAACATTTGGAGTATCAAGATGCAAGCCTACTTGAAGGCTTATGGTCTTTGGGAGGTCACCATAAATCCCCAAGAACCCGAGCCTTTGAGACAAGGGGCAACGGTCAACCAAATCAAGCACCATGAGGAGGAATTGGCTAAAGGTTTCAAGGCTCTCACCGCCATTCATTCTTGTATTAGTGATACCATTTTCACAAGGATAATGGCATGTGAGAGTGCCAAAGAAGCTTGGGAAAAACTTCAAGATGAGTTCCAAGGGAGTGCAAGGACAAGGCAAATGCAAATCCTTAACCTAAGGAGGGAGTTTGAGACCATCAAGATGAAAGACAAAGAAACGGTTAAGGAGTTCACCACAAGGCTTCTTAATGTGGTGAATCAAATTAGGGTGCTAAGTGAAAGATTAAGTGACCAAAGGATTGTGGAGAAGGTGTTGGTCTCCTTGCCCGAGAGGTTTGAAGCTAAGATATCTTCATTGGAGGAGTCAAGGAACCTAAATGAAATTTCCTTAACCGAGTTGGTGAATGCCTTGCAAGCTACGGAGCAAAGGAGGAGGATTAGACATGAAGAATCAATGGAGGCTGCATTTGTGTCTAAACAACATCAAAAGACATAAAATCAAAAGAAGAACAAGCTTAAGGTCATAAAGGAGAAAGGTGAAACTAGCAAACCCGAGAGGAAGTCCTATGAACCTTGTCACCATTGCAAGAAGAAAGGTCATCATCCAAGAAGGTGTTGGTGGAGGCCGGATGCATTTTGCCATAAATGCCAACAAAAGGGTCATGTGGAGAGAGTATGCAAGGCAACCAAGAAAAATAAGCAACAAGCAAATGTTGCTAAAGATAATGCAAGTGATAGTGAATCCGAAGAGTTGTTTGTTGCTACTTGTTTTAGTAGCATCAAGAATGATGAAGGATGGATCATTGATAGTGGAGCAACACACCATATGTCTCACAAGCATGAGTGGTTCACAAACTTGGATAGGAGCAGCCACAACAAAGTCAAAATTGGAAATGGAGCCTTGATGGAAGTGAAAGGCAAAGGAGATGTGGTGATACACACCACCAAAGGTATCAAAACTATCCATGATGTTCTCTATGTACCTTCTTTATGTGAGAACTTACTTAGTGTAGGTCAAATGCTTGAGAACAAATATGCATTACACTTCTCAAACATGACATGCACTATAGTTGATCCACATAGAAATGAATTAATGTGTATTGGAATGAAGAACAAGAATTTTAGGTTGAATATGGATGAAAATGGTGCATCGGTTGCATTGAACACCAAAGTTGAGAACACCTCTCAACTTTGGCGTAAAAGACTAGGCCATGCTAGCTTTAAGTCATTGGTAGGCACACATGAACTTGTTAGAGACATGCCATTGGTGGAGAAGCAAGAACATGTGTGTGAAGTGTGTCAAAAAGAAAAGCAGACTAGGCTAGCATTTTAATCTTGTTCTTGGAGATCAAAGGAGAAGTTAGGACTTATACATTCGGATATTTGTGGTCCTATGAGTGTTCCATCCTTAAATGGCAGCAAGTATTTCATAACTTTCATTGATGATTACTCAAGAATGTGTTGGGTGTATTTCCTTGAAAGAAAATCACAAGCTTTGGAGAAATTTGTAGAATTTATGAAGTTAGTGCAAAATCAATCCGGTTGCACTATAAAGGTATTAAGGACGGACAATGGTGGGGAATACACAAGTGAGGCTTTCAAACAACTTTGTAAGGATCATGGTATAGTTCATCAATTCACTACACCATACACACCACAACAAAATGGTGTATGTGAAAGGAAAAACCGTACCATCATGGAGATGGCTAGATGTTTGTTGTTTGAAAGTGGCTTGCCAAAGAAGTTTTGGGCCGAAGGAGTTAATACATCCATCTACATCCAAAATAGGCTTTACTCCAAGTCTTTGAGGAGTAAAACCCCATTTGAGCTTTGGTTTGGATATAAGCCTTCTCTTGATCATCTAAGGGTATTTGGAAGCATTTGTTACATCCTAGTACCACAAGAGAAGAGAGGAAAGCTTGATGAAAGGTCACAAGTTGGTGTCTTGGTTGGCTATAGTGATGTGACCAAGGGATATAGAGTGTATAACTTGGAAACCAAGAAACTTGTGATAAGTAGAGATGTGAAATTTGATGAGGAAGCTAAATGGGTTTGTAGTAAGGAGGAGTTGGCTAGTATGGATGAAGACAATCGGCTTGAAGCTCATGATAATGATGAGGAACAAGGAAATGATGAAGGTGCTTCCCATGATGATGAATATGATGAGAATGAGCTAGAAATTTCCATAGGGGCTGATTTGGAGATTGGTGATGGTGTGAGAGGCACAAGACCTCTTAATAAGATTTATGAAAGGTGTAATGTGGCATTGAGTGATCCAATCAATGTCCATGAGGCTATGGCAAGAAAAGAGTGGAGACAAGCCATGCAAGATGAAATTGATGTGATAAACAAGAATGACACTTGGAGCTTGGTAACAAAACCGAAGGGAAAGAATGCTATTGGGGTGAAGTGGATCTTTAGGACCAAGTACAATCCGGATGGGTCCATAAATAAGCACAAGGCAAGGCTTGTTGTCAAAGGATATGCACAACAAGCCGGTGTGGATTATGGAGAGACTTTTGCACCGGTTGCAAGGATGGAAACCATAAGACTTCTCTTTGCAATTTCGGCACAAAAGTCTTGGAAAGTATATCACCTTGATGTGAAGTCAGCCTTCTTGAATGGAATATTGAAGGAAGAGGTCTATGTTATGCAACCCAAAGGTTTTGTGAAGAAAGGAAGTGAAGAGAAGGTATACAAGCTACACAAGGCCTTGTATGGCCTTAAACAAGCTCCTAGGGCATGGTATGCCAAGACAGATGGTTTTTTGACAAAGCATGGATTTAGAAGGAGTCCTAATGAGCCTACATTGTATATTAGGACTCATGGTTGCATGGTGTTGGTGTCTCTTTATGTTGATGACCTCCTAGTGACCGGTGGTAATGAGAAAGAAGTGAGCAATTTCAAAAGTGAGCTAGAATTGAACTTTGAGATGTCTAGCCTTGGAGAGATGAAATACTTTCTTGGAATTGAAGTTGTCTAATCATCCAAGGGCATCTTCATATCTCAAGAAAGCTATGTGAAGGAGTTGCTCAAGAAGTTTGACATGGAGGATTGTAATAGCGTTGCCACACCTATGAATGAAGGCACCAAGTTGGTGAAGGATGATGATTCTCCAAAGGTAAATCCTTCCATCTATAGAAGTTTAATTGGTAGCCTTTTATATGTATGCTCTACTAGACCAGATATCATGTTTAGTGTGGCTGTTTTGTCAAGATTTATGCATAGTCCATCACAAAATCATCTTAGTTGTGCAAAAAGAATCCTAAGGTATTTGAAAGGTACTAGTGATTTTGGTATATGGTACAAGGATGGCATGAATGAAGCTTTGCTTGGTTATATTGATAGTGATTGGGATGGTTCTTTGGATGATAGCAAGAGCACATCGGGCTACATTTACACTCTTGGAAATGGTCCTTTCTCATGGAATTCCAAGAAGCAACTAACCGTTGCACAAAGCACCGCAGAAGCCGAGTATATTGCTTGCTCAAGTTGTGCTAATCAAGGTGTTTGGCTTAGGAAATTATTGGAGGACTTGAGCTTGAAGCAAGAGGAAGCCACGGTAATATTGTGTGACAATACTTCAGCAATAGCAATTGCTCAAAATCCAGTCCAACATGGGAGGACTAAGCACATACAGGTCAAGTATCATTCCTTAAGGGAATTTGAAGCAAATGGTGAAGTGAAGTTGGAGTATGTGACTTCCGAGGAGAACTTGGCGGATATCTTCACCAAGCCATTGGGAAAGAAGAGATTTGAGATATTGAGAGGACTTCTCAATGTCTCATACAAAATTTCCAAGGAGGAGTGTTGAAGTGTGGCAATTTTGCCACTTGATGGTGCATGTCACCGGCTAGCATGCACACCTTGGTATCAAATCATTTCCTTTTATGAGTTTATATTTTTTTTTTGTATGTTTTAATTTATGCAAGGTATATTTTGATAATGTTTTGTGCCTAAGTTATGTATGCAAAAGTATAGGCAAAATTATGCACAAAAGAGTAGGAATGTTATGCTTGAAATGCCTATGGTGCTGGATTCATAATTTCCAGCAACATAGTTCTACTATTTATCTTATATCTCAGGTTGCAAATGGAGTTTTGGGCTGAAATTTTGAGGGATGTCTACAGACATATATAGAAGACTATGGTTCAAATTTCAGGTCCAAATGACATGGGAAAGTCCATTTTCTATTCCAAACAGATTCCTGTATCTGATGGGCCCAGTATGCAGAGTATGGGTCAGTTTTGGAGCTGTTTGGCCCATGATCCGGTTCCAGAACATTCCTAGCTCTTGGAACAATATTTATTGATGACCAAGGATGCTTCAAACCAAGTTTCATAGGCAGATACAAAGGGAAACTAAGTAGGTGAAGCTAGTTTGGTTGTTTACCCAAACTAGTTAAACAATTGGAACTTAGTTCAAACCATGTGCCACTTTTTACTATATTTAGAATAGACATGTTGCAGCTGTTTTTGACCTCTTTTGTATATGAAAAGTTAGGTGTTGACCATTTTACTTTTTAAATTTCAAATACTTTACTCATTTTGTAAGCTCACATGCTTGGCATGTGTGAACTAGTTGTAATTTCAAGCTTATATTGCAAAATGAATGAAATGGCTATAGATCCAAGCCTCATTTTTCAAAAGCAACGTGGTCCCCTTCTTCTTATCTCTTCTTCAACACCTTAGAACACTCTAGGAACCCTAAAAACCTGAAAACACCATAACCAAAACCTAAAAACACAACTCACACACAACCATTCCCAAGAGCATCACCAAAAGCTTGCTTGTTGCTAACACTTCAAGCTAGCTTGCTCTTGGTCATAACCTTCTCACCCCAACAGATTTGTAACATCATTCCAAACTCAACCACCTAACTAATTCTTGACTAAAATTATGTAGAAAGATTGGGAAAGGAAGGGTAACTATAAGTACTAAGTGAGGGGTTTTAATGCTCATGTCAAAAATAATAATAGTCATATCATATCAAAATAAAATACAAACGTATATATAACCATAATATGAATGCAATGCATATGCCACAGGGTTTAGGATTTTGGTAAAAAGAGTTTCTAATTACTTGTAGCTTTTTAGTAAAAACATATTTTAACTAATTGGCATATAACACATACAAAGAACAAATCAATATATGTTGGTTCTCAACGACTCATTTACCCAACACATATGCTAAAAACAAATCATGATATGATAGGAGAAAACTTGCCACTACACACACAAAGAACCAATGAAAGTATCTGAGTATGTAAACAATCAGACTTCAACTCAAATACTTGGGAAAGATACTGAACACCAAGTAGGAGGAAAAATACAATAATCAACCTTATTATAGTTTCATCAATATATCCAAATTCATCATCATACCATAACCTCTGACTCTGGTCTTTGGTGACCAAACTAAATCCAAAAGCTACACTTTTCTATCTCCAGGCGGTAATCAACCCCGCCGTCACATAATAGCTCTACCTGTCTCCTTAAATGACCAAGTTGGAGTCACGTGATAGCCTTTTCTTTAGTTATTATGTTGGTCAAACTAAGTTTAGAGATTAGAACTAAATCCATATAACATAATTGAGTCATATTCATAATCATATCCATATTCACTTGTCATTAATCCTATTATAGAGTTTATGGTCTTGTTTATAATCAGTTTTCAAAATCAAGCCAATATATTTTATTAAATCAATTTAGAAATCACTTTTATAAATAGGCTCATATGATATGATTAATCCATGCTTATGCATTATGCAATATGCTTACACAAATTCTATGCCTTTATATACGTATACAATACACAGAATATCCAATATATCATTTCCAAAATGTTAGTAAAATTAATGATAATAACACAAATTGCAAAATTAGAAAGCTTATGAATGCAATACACATCATAATAGACATGTACTTTGGAAAATAATAGAGTTCAGAAAGTTCTATTCACAGTACAATCCCTGCAACCTTAGCTCTTGGACAGTCCTCTGTACTTGTTCTTAGCCAAAGCCATAACTTGTTTAATATTCAACTGAAGAACTCAAACCATTTTATCCAATTACTTTTAGTCACCCTCAAAACAAGTCATAATTGATAGTCAATTTTCAATCTCTACAACTTTACAAACCAAGTTTAATAATTCAAATCCAATCTCCACAATTCGCCAATCAAATACGTGAATTTAGCCAACAATTCAAATTTATCTACACAATTCAATTAAAATTAAGTCTAATAAATTGACAATAATTCATCTCATCATCAAGTATCAAACAATAAAATAAATTTCTGTTTAAATTCGAAATAAACATAACCTCATGAATTAATTATCAAAGTCCAATTGCAAGACCAAATAAAATAAGTTTGTAAGATCCAATTATCTTCCAATTCAAGAAAAATCCTTTTCTTAACCTCGTTAGTCATTTTCCAAAAGTCTTTTAATATTTTAAAAAATCAACTTAACCTTATAAAAATTAAATAATTTCAATTTTAGAATGTGCTCCAAGTAATTTAGTGAAATCAATACTTAACCTTAAAATACATTAGATTCCCAAAAATCTTCTAATATCCAAACAAAAATTAAACTCAACGTTTAAAACACAATAAAAAATATTTCCAAAAATCTCTCGAACTTTAGAAATTAAACTTAACCTTAAGGTGCATAAGAAAATTCAATCAAACCTGAAACCACAAAAAACAATCTTTTTAATATTATCGAAAACCATATGGCCAACTTAAGCCCAAATTCAACTTTACTTCCAAAAATTTCAATAACTCAAAAATAATGATTTTAACCTCAAAATACTTTTTTTAAAAAATTTTCCAAAAATGTAAATACGAAACCTTAACCTCAAAATATACATAAATAAATTAAGTCCAAATTCCATAAGCAAGCTTAACCTCAAAATTAGTAAATCCAAGTCCATATACAAAATCAAATAAAATTAATACTTATAAAATGGCTAGTATACATGTATATCATCCTCTACTACAAAGAGTGATTATAAGAACCACCACAATAACTTGGGATGATAAAGAACACATGGTAGTACTTGGTATATAATATGGTATACAAAGTTGTATATATTCATGGATTGGTAATTATGAAGATGATTTATTTATGAAATTAATTTATGTTTTTGAATAAATAAATTTGGTGGTATAATTATATTATTAGGTTACTTTTCTTAGTGATACTTACATGGTTTGTGCTTGAGCATGATATTCTTTGTACATGGTAAATTATGTTTCTGGCCTATCCAAATTGTTTATATTAAAGTAATCTTAAATGCTAATTTATTCATCGAGTATCGAAATTCAATGAACATCTAGGGTTATTAATATGGATTTTGTAAAAGAATTTTCAAAATGGGAAATATTTTTTAAAGATTGAAAATGTAAGGATTTGAGAGAAAGGAATTTCAAAAAGTTAATGGCTATCTTTTTATATTAAATAATTGACTCACTTAGATATTTTTATTTCTTGTTTTATTATTTTAATTTGTTCCATTAGGTCATAACTATTAGCTAGCAACTCTCCCCCATGCATCACACATCCTTGTGGTGAGTCACAGCAATAGCATTTTGTATTTCTCTTGTCCATTTTATCCAATTTTTACTATTCATTTCATTTGTATTTATTTAATTCTATAAAATCTCGTAAATTGTTTTGATATACATCGAACATTATTGTTGTAAGATTTGGTAGTAGTATAATTGTATCTGGTTATGGATTTCTATGGTGGATGCTAATTAATGACTAGTAATTTGGCATTTTGATTTTTTATATGGATTTGTATTATATTGGGTTATTATTTTATTAATATGTGTTTGGTGGGTCATCGTTTGAGTGAGGGTTTATGAGGCTTTCCATAAGGATTACTCTGTAGGATTTCCTTAAGCTAGGCCAACCAGGACTTTTGAAAGGGTTCCTATGGTAGGTCCTATCAGAAGAAAAGGAAAAGTTATCAAGTTGAGTAAAAACGAACAAGAAAAATGGTCCCAAAATATATGATGACATCTTTTTCTACACCATGTGCAAGAATGGAAAAATTGTAATTACTCTAAAATTAGATACAGAAAGACAAAATTAACCCTTTAAGCTTTATATATAGGTAAACAAGATATGGTTATAATAGCAATTTTAAAGGGTTTTAAAAGTCCAAATACGAACATATTCTTGTAAAACAATTTAACCACACACACTTGGATTCTTTCCATGACTTTTGTGTTCCAAAAATATCCTTAGATAAAACAATTAATACCCCATTACTATATCATATATACACACACATGCCACATGGCATTTCTATGCTTTTAAAATAAGAAAAAAAAGAAATTTTTTATTTTTTTCAAATAAAGCAGTTTGGCATATGTGCATGTGTACACACTTACACACACACACATATAGAATTATTAGTATAGTTACCCCTCAATATTTATCCTCACTTGCACTTCGTCCACACCACAACCCACCTCCCATCCCCCCCGGCACCCTTTTTTTTTGCTTTTTTTTTTTTTGGGGGGGGGGGGGGGGGGGGTAGCACCTTACCTTGCAATCTCACATTCCATTTGCATTGCCAAGACAACACCTATTTTCCATCAATCAGTTGTTAAAAAATGCACATGCGTGGCACATACTTGTATTTTAAACCTTATTCAAATCTTCTTCAACCTTGATTTCCTTTGGAAATACCTTCCATAGTGATCAACCTGGGATTTGAATTCCTATTTTTGTGGAAATTTAAGTTATAAAGTATGTTTAAGCTAAATTCTTTAAGGATTAACATAACAAATTGCAATCAAAACACAATTAGTTGATTTTTTTAATTGGAAAAAAACAAAATTCCTCTATTGAAGAAACAAAATTAATGTTTATTTGACATTGTGCTTGTAAAGTGAACGTGGATGTGGATTTTTCTTTTGGCTTGATCCACTTACGTGTCACTATTCTAAACAATTTATTCCTAAGTTGCTAAGAAAAATTAAAAGGTTGGAGGACCAAAATGAGATGCTATAATTCAAAAACCGAGTCTTATGGATTGATTTATGGCTTGCATATTTTGTATGTGGTTAATGGTGAAAAAATGAAGCTGTTATGGATTTCTTTACTATTTTACATGATATGTGTTATGAATCTAGGTTGACTTGCTCATAAACCCATATTATACTAGCCTAGATCGAAATTAAGTTTAGATTCTTATGATCACTTTGACCCCTAATCAAATTGTGACTAGAAACCTTAGTATATGATGAAGACACCACAATAAATGATGGATGTCCTATTGATAAGTCAAACCAAAACACGCGATCTCTATTCGATGTTTTAGGTGTTCAAAGAGAACAAAGAAAATTCTTCTTCTCACAAATAATTTTTGAATAATAATGTAAGCTGCTTTTCCATTGAAAAATAAGCCTTTAAATAGGCTAAAGTTATAAGAAACCAAACCCTAAAGACATTAGGAAAATTCAGCCAATATTGAGAAAAGATTAGGAAAGTGACGAATTTTCTCTAGTTTCCTTACTAATTTTGTATTAATTAACTCCTTAATTTTGAAATAAGAATTAATTAATTTACAATCAAAATAATAAAATATCAACCTTCCTAAATTAATTTCTCTAGCAAATAATAAAACAAAACCAAAATAAAATACTATTTCCTAAAACAAAAGTCAAAATTTCAGATTTGGAAACTAGTTAACTAGATTGCCAAACAAGCTGTTTTTGTCTATTTACCAGCTATTTTAAGCTCTAAATTAGCTCTAATATGCCATGTAGGATGTTAAATAGATTATAATTGATTCCCATACTAAGCAAAGCTTTCTTGGAATGCAATAGAGGACCCTCTCAGCACCAGAATGGTGATTTTAGGCCAAACTGAAGGCTTGTGCACAAATGATGAACTTGGATGCTTTTGCTTCTGCCTCAACATGATTCCATGGCCTATTAGAGATCTTAATTACATTCATAGGCTAACAAACTAGTCCTTTCCTGCCCAGAGTCCATAATTGTGCCAAAACAACATACTAGGTCCATTTCTGCCTTCATAACTTAGATGCATAGCACGCATTTTGAATCTTCAGGTATTATCATGCCTTCTTCAGATTTATCAACACCTTGCATGAAGCTAACCAGATTGTCCTTAAATCTCTTAGCTTGTGCCCTAGTAATTGGTTCCGTCTTCTATAGTATAGGATCTACACCCCAGCAGGTTGTAGGTTGTACGGGTATAGGTGGATTCTCATCATTTCCCTCTTATTGAAAAGGATTTTCCATCAAATCAAAATCATCACCTGTAGCAAGTAGAGATGAGTCAGTAACATTAAAGGTAATTGATGTGATTTCGCCCGAGCTTGCTTAACCAACAACCCACTGGGGTGCCGACTCGATACGGATGAAGACCGGGCCGATCACTAGTGCTCAAGTTAAGAAGTTTAAGGACAATCTTGCTGCCTTTATTAAGTGAGTAATTTATATTCAAAAGGGCTTGTCCATACCCAAAGATCCAAGAACTATCTTGAGCATACAAGTGGTGGAAGCCGGTACGGACCCAGGTAGCAGTTTTGGTGCAATTATGGAGGTTGGAAAGCATGAAATGGTTCCGATGTTTCATGAATTCAATACATATGTCTAATAGGACATTCAATCAAGCCAAAGCAGCTTCAAATTCATCCAAAAATGGGTTGTACAGATAGTTAGTAAATTTGGCTTGTTTTTGCTATATTTTGTGTTGGCTTTTTCTCTTTCTTCCAAGCAAGGACAATGTGTGGGACTTCATGATCAGCTTATTTGGCATCCTAAAAAGCATATTGGAGCTGATTTGGAGCTCAAATTGGTCAAAAATGGTCAAAGTCAACTTAGTCAAAAAGCTAGTATTTTAGTTTCCTAATTTGATTCTACTTTTTGTTTTAGGAAATTACCATTCCTTTTTGGTTTTTATTTATTTATTTGCTGGAAAAATAAGTTTAGGAAAGTTATTATTTTATTATTTTCATTGTAAATTAATTAATTTCTAATTAAAAATAAAAGAATTAATTAATCCAAATTAGATTAGGAAAGGAGTGAGAATTTTGGCCACCATAGGAAACTACTTTGTATGGCCGGTTTTCCCTTTGTTTTTAGGGTTTTATTTCATGATTTTGGAGCCTATTTAAAGGTTTATTTTTCAATAAGAATTAAGTTCTCCTTGTTCTTTTGAACACCTTAAACACCATTAGTGAATAAGCGTTTTAGTTCGACTTACCAATAGGCCTTCCATCATCTATTGTGGCGTCTTCATTACATACCAAGGTTTCTAATCACAGGTTGGTTAGGGGTCAAGGTGACCATTGGAACTTGAACACAATTAGATCCGAGCTAATATAATACTGGTTTAGGAGCAGATCGTCCTAGGTTCGTATCATTTGGTATCAGAGCCAAATTTTGTTCAGGTTTGATCTATCTTTATTTGCTTTATTTGTTTTTGTGTTAGTCTACAATTTTAGCATTAGGTTAAGGTTGCATCTATCATCATACACGTTCTGTATTTAAAAAAAAAAAATTCATTCCTAGTCAAATTAGGTTTTCCTTGTCATACCGTATTTTTGTTTCCTAGCTTGTTGGTTGTCTTTCATTATTGTTTTTGTTAACTTTAGTTTTTGTTGATTTTTCTTTACTGTTTTACCCTTAAATATTTTCATTCATATATTCAAAAGAAAAAAAAAGAAAAAGAAAGAAAAGCCGAACAGATAAAAAAAAATACACTTTTGTATTTTGTTGGAGGTCGCGGGTTTGGTGATTATTTGGTATTGGAATTGCAATTTACATTTTGATTCTTGCTACTGCAGTTCTTTTATGTTCTATGAGTGAAAAAAAAAAAGAAAGAAAAGAGAAGAAGAAAAAGCCGAATAAAAAAAAAATTTGGTTTGTTGAATTTGGTGTTTGCTGGAAATTTCTTTGAACTGCTGCATTGTTGACTATTTGTTACATATTTGGAGTTGCTGGAGAATTATTTTTGCTGCTGGATATTTGGAATTTTGGGTGATTAAATTATTTGGATTAAAATTAGATAAAGGAATTGATACAAAACTTGAATTACAAGAACAACAACCAACATTATTCTATATTTTTGTTCAATTTGATTCTTGTTTGTGTTTGAAATTCTTTTTCCTAAATTTTATTCTTGAATCCTTAAACTCTTATCATCTGGTCCAGTTCTTAAAAATTCCAAATTTTTCTCATTGATTTGCCCTATTTTGCCTAGAAAAGCCAAAAATTAGGATTTGTTAATTCGTTCGGTATTGCTTACTTTTTGCTACTGTTTTGTTGATAAGTTTAATTAAAATATACTTGTGATCTAATTGCTGTTTTGTGGGTTTTTTTAATTAAAACTTTGAGATAATTCATTTAGTGGAAAAAGGCAAGAGTGTGTGAGCTTAAAAGAGGGAAAAAGCCAAAACTAGTGTGAAAACATGAGTGTCAAGACCTTGTTAAGTAAAACACGTGAGGAAGTGATATTTGGTGAGAATTTATTTGATTTTGTATTATTTATACTAACATGGCAGATTCAAGGGTGAGAAGAGGAGATCCACCTTTAAGAATTAATGAAGAAGAGTCCGTAGGATTCCATGGCGGTTCCCAAGCTTCGGGGAGTGGTGAGCAAATGGACATGAGGGCTTTCTTGGAGAAACTATAGCAGATGAATACTCAATTTGGACATTTAAATCAAAGGATGGACAAGTTAGAAACATCCCAAGGAGTGCCAAATATAAGGCAAGATGCTCATGGAGGAGAAGGACGAGGTCGAGGAGGCCGAGGGCAAACAGGAGAGGAATTCAGGGGAAGTAACTATGGAGATGACTTGGAGGAGGGGTTTGATGAAATTTATGAACCTCAAGAAAGGCCAATCCTTGGGAGACTAGTAAGGAATGAAGATGATGATCTTGGGAACATCAAGGTAAACATTCCACCTTTCGTGGGAAAAAGTGATCCGGAAGCTTATTTGGAATGGGAGGAAAGAATGGAGATGATTTTTTATTGTCATAATTATTTGGAGGCCAAGAAGGTGAAGTTGGCAGCAATGGAGTTTGGTCATTGTGCATTCCAATGGTGGACCAATGAGCAAAACACCCGAAAGAGAGTTGGTGATGACTTTGATACGAACCTAGGACAACCTACTCCTAAACCCGTATTATATTAGCCCGGATCTTTAATTAAGTTCAAGTTCTAATGGAATGGACCTCAACCCCTAACCAACCTGTGGTAGAAACATTGGTATAATGTAGACACCACAATAGGGGATGGAAAACCTATTGATAAGTCAAGCTAAAACAGCCAATTCTCTAATGGTGTTTTAGGTGTTCTCAAATAACAAAGAGATAATTAATCTCACAAGTATTTTCTTAATCAAATCAAAGTTGTATTCTTATTGAAAAATAAGCCTTTAAATAGGCTACAAAGCCATGAAATAAAACCCTAGAACATAAAGAAAACCGGCCACCACACATAAAGAAACCTAGTTGGCCGAAACTATACTTCCTTTCAAAATCTAAGTTTGATTAATTAATTCCTTTATATTAAATTAGGAATTTATTAATTTACAATGGAAAGAATAAAATAAAAACCTTCCTAAAGTTATTTTTCCAGAAAATAAATAAATAAAAACCTAAAAGTAATGGTAGTTTCCTAAAACAAAAAGTAAAAATAAATTAGGAAACTAAAAATGCTAGCTTTTTTATCAAGTTGAATTTGATCAATCTTTGACCTCTTTGAGCTTCAAATCAGCTTCTAGATGCTTTTTAGGATGAAAAATAAGCTGAATATGAAGTCCCACACGTTGCCCATGCTTGGAAAAATAAGAAAAGGCTAATACAGTAAAATACAGTAAAGCCAGCAAGCAATACAGCAAATTCGGCCAAATTGTTGATGCTGTCCATACAAGCCCTTTTTGATTGCATTTGAGGCTGATTTAACTTGATTCCATGACCTATTAGGCATATGTATTGAATCCATAAATCATTGGAACCATTTCATGCTTCCCGGACTCCAAAAATGTACCAAAACCATCACCCGGGTCCGTATCGGCTTCTATTGCTTGTATGAGTAAAACAGGCCTTGGTTCTTTAGATATGGCCAACCCCTCTTGACTATGACTTATTCCTTGTATGAAGACAGCAAGATTGTCCTTGAACTTCTTGGTTTAGGCCCTAGTGATCGGTCCCACCTTCATTTGTATTGGGTAAGCACCCCAGCGGGTTGTCGGTCGAACAGTCTCGGGTGGATTCGCATCATTCCCCTCCTCTTGAAAAGGATTTGTCCTCAAATTGAAGTCATCACCTGCAGCAAAAGGAGATAAATCAGCAACATTAAAGGTGGCACTAACACTATACTCACCTGGTAGATCAAGTTTGTAGGCATTGTCGTTTATCCTCTCCAAAACTTGAAAAGGTCCATCACCCCTCGGCATGAGTTTTGATTTCCTTTGTTCGGGAAATCTTTCTTTCCTTAAATGTAGCCACACCCAATCTCCAGGTTCAAACACCATTGATTTTCAGCCTTGATTAGCCACCCTTGCATATTGCTTGGTGCTCCTCTCAATGGTTGCGCGTGTCTTCTCATGAATCTGCTTAACAAAATCAGCTTTTTGTTTTCCATCTAGATTAGCACGCTCACTTAAAGGCAAAGGTGTTAAATCTAATGGATTCAAAGGATTAAAACCATAAACAATTTCAAATGGAGTAAATTTTGTTGCTGAATGTAAAGACCTATTATATGCAAATTCAACATGTGGCAAACATTCTTCCCAAGTCCTTAAATTTCTACTAATTAATGCTCTCAACAATGCAGACAAGGTTCTATTTACTACTTCGGTTTGTCCATCAGTTTGTGGATGACAAGTAGTTGAAAATAAAAGCTTAGTACCTAATTTAGCCCACAATGTTTTCCAAAAATAGCTTAAGAACTTAGCATCCCTATCCGACACAATAGTTCTTGGCATTCCATGCAATCTCACAATTTCCTTGAAAAATAAATTAGCAATATTGGATGCATCATCAGTTTTGTTACATGCAATAAAATGTGCCATCTTAAAAAACCTATCTACTACAACAAATATTGAATCCTTACCTGTCCTTGACCTAGGCAACCCAAGAATAAAATCCATATACAAATCTACCTAAGGATAGGTAGGGATCGGCAAAGGCTTATACAATCCATGCGGTTTCAATGTTGATTTTGTTTTTCGGTACTTCAAACATCTTTCACAAATTCTCTCAACATCTCTCCCCATGTTAGGCCAATAAAAATGTTCTTGCAGCAAGGATAAAGTTTTTAAAACACCAAAATGGCCCATTAAACCACCCCCATGTCCTTCCCGAACCAATAATTCCCTAATACTACAATTAGGCACACAAAGTTTGTTTTCCTTAAACAAATATCCCTCAAATATGTAAAATTTATTAAATCCATGTTTCAAACAGGTTCTAAAAATTTCTCCAAAGTCACTATCATGCTCATAAAGTTCTTTCAATTGTTCAAATCCAAGCAATCTAGCATCTAAAGTAGAAAAGAGCACATACCTTCGAGATAATGCATCGGCAACCACATTTTCCTTACCTTTTTTGTAGCGGATCACATATGAAAATGTTTCAATAAATTCAATCCACTTAGCATGCCTTCGGTTGAGCTTTCCTTGACCCTTTATATGCTTCAAAGACTCATGATCCGTATGAATCACAAACTCCTTTGGCATGAGATAATGCTGCCACGTCTCCAAAGCCCTCACCAAAGCATACATCTCCTTGTCATAAGTCGGGTAGTTTAGGATAGCTCCACTTAATTTTTCACTAAAGTAGGCTATGGGTCTTCCTTCTTGCATTAAGACAGCTCCAATACCTGTTTTTGCAGCTCCTTTATTTCTTCGGGATTGCTCCAATAAGCTGGTCTATTTGGTATGGCAGCCCCTAGAACAAAGTCAATTTGATGTTCTATCCCTCGAATAGGTGGTAGTCCACTTGGAATCTCATTTGGGAAGACATCTCCAAATTCCTTCAAAAGAGAAATCATTGAAGTTGGCAATTCAAGTTCTTCAAAGTTCGTTTGATCATTAAAATAATTTTCTTTGTAAAGCATGACCAGCAAAGGTTTCTTACACTCAATAACCTTATTAATATCCCCTAAACTCAAATAAAAATTGCTACTTAACCTTTCCTTTCTTTCTTTTTCTTTTTTTCCCTTGGATTGGCGCAAACCTTCAGATTCCTCTTCCTTCTCCAAGCTCACGGGTTTGCCACTTCCTTTTCCCTCTCTTTCGGTTTTCCCTTGATCTTTCCACTCAATATGAACCTTAGAAACCTTACCTTGCTCAGCAACCTCAATCTTACCTTCTTAAAAGGACGGTGAAGCCGTTGGTGCCATACTTACTTTTTCCTTGAGCTTTTCGGCTTCTCTCCTTTGTTGCATTTGTAATTGGTCTTTGTAAACCTCTTTAGGAGATAATGGTTCCAGCTTGACCTTCTTCCCTTTAAACCTGAAAACAATACTATTTTTTCGACCAAAATGAGTAGCATCTTTATCAAATTGCCATGGTCTACCTAATAGTATATGTCCAGCAATCATGGGTACAATATCACATAAAACTACATCCTCATATCTACCTATATTAAATTTTACTTTGGCTTGTTTATTCACTTTTATTTCACCACTATCATTAAGCCATTGTAATCTATAAGGTTCTGGATGTTTAATAGTTATTAAGCCTAATTTATCAACTACAATGTTACTAATTACATTTGTACAACTTCCACTATCAATAATCATACTACAAATCTTACCTTGAATTTCACATCGGGTGTGGAAGATGTTCTCTCTTTGAATTTCATCCTCATCTTTGTATGTAGCAAGTACTCTCCTAGAAAGCAAGTTTAATTCAGCATTGGATGCTTGCAAGGTTTCGGGTTCATCCTCCAAGTCCTCCTCCTCTTGCTTGGCTTCATCCTCACTTTCTTCACTTTCCGATTCTAGCTCGTCATTGCCCTTTAACACCATGATTCTTCTATTCGGGCATTGGCTATCAATGTGTCCTCCTCCCTGGCACTTAAAACACACAACATCATGAGTTCGAGAAAGTTTAGGATCTAATTTTACCTCATTCTTTGGTGCTTGGACAGATTCGGTTCTAGTCTCCTTCCTTAGCCAATTTGAACTTTCTTCTTTGACTTTTGGCTTCAACTTGTTTTCATAGGTGGAATTGTTTTTCCAGTCACTTGAACTTGTCCTCCCACTGCTAGAAACTCCTCCAAACTGTGTACTAACACCCCTCCTCTTGAATTGGTTCTCAAGCTTAATGGCTACATGCAACATCTCCTCCAATTCCAAATATTATTGTAATTCAAGTTGGTTGGCAATGTCACGGTTCAAACCACCAAGAAATCTCGCCATCGTTGCCTCTCTATCCTCATTCATATTCAGCCTCATCATTAACATCTCCATCTCTTTGTAATAATCCTCCACGGACCTACTTCCTTGAGATAAAGATTGAAGCCTTTGATGCAGCAACCTATGGTAATGAGATGGCACAAACCGCTTTTTCATGGCTCCTTTCATTTGACGCCATGTTGTAATCAAGTCATCACCAACCCTCCTTCGGGTGCTTTGCTCATTTGTCCACCATTAGAGTGCATAATGGCCAAACTCCATTGCTGCCAACTTCACCTTCTTACCTTCTGAATAGTTGTTGCAATAAAAAATCATCTCCATTTTTTCTTCCCACTCCAAATAAGCTTCGGGATCACTTTTACCCATAAAAGGTGGGATGTTAACCTTGATATTTCCCAAATCATCATCTGTATCTTCCCTCCTATATCTCCCATGACCAGCTCTATCTTGGACAGCAAAAGTTTCATCCATACCTTCCTCAAAGTCTCCACCGAATGGCTCCTCATCAAATTCCTCTCTCGGTCTCTCGCGACCTCCTCGTCCTCGGCGTCATCCTCCATGAAATTCTTGCCTATTTCTTATGTTTGGAATTCCTTGTGAGGCTTCTAGTCTTTCCACTCTTTGATTCACATGCTCAACTTGAGCACTAACCCGCTGTATTGATTCCAAAACAGCTCTCATGTCCACTTGGTCTCCACTCCCGGTAGCTTGAGCATCGCCATGGAATGCTACGGACTCTTCCTCATTGATCCTCAAAGGTGGATCTCCTCTTCTTATTCTAGAATCTGCCATGTTAGTAAAATACTGCAAAAATAAAATGAATCCTCACAATATTCACTCCCTTACGTGTTTCACTCAGACAAGGTCTCGACACACGTGTTTGCACACTAGTTTCGGCTTTTACCCTCTTTTAAGCTCACACACTCTTGCCTTTTTCCACTCAATGAATTATCTCAAAGTTCTAATTAAAACACCCACAAACAAAAATTAGATCACTAGTATGTTTTAATTAAACTTATCAACAAAACAGTAGCAAAAAGTAGGCAATACCGAAAGAATCCAACAAATCCTAATTTTTTGGCTTTCTAGACAAGAAAACACAAAATAATGGGAAAACATTGGAATTTTTGAAAACGGCACCAGATGGTAGTAGATTATGAGTTCAAGAATAAAATTCCAGAAAAAGAAATTCAAATACGAACAAGAATCAAAGAGAACAAAAATATAGAAAAGTGTTGGATGTTGTTCTTGTAATTCAAGTTTTGTATCAATTCCTTTAACTAATTTTAATCCAAAAAATTTAAACACCCAAAATCCAAATATCCAGCAGCAAAACTAATTTCCCAGCAACTCAAATATTGAATAAATAATCAAAAAAACCAGCAGCTCCAACAAATTTCCAGCAAACAAATCAAACTCCAACAAACTGAAATATTTTTTTTTTTATTCGGCTTTCTTTTTTTTTTTTTTTCTTCTCTCTTTTTTTTTTTTTTTTCACTCACTGAATATTAAATACAACTGCAGTATCAAGAATAAACAACAAATTTGCAATTCCAACTCCAAAGCAAACACCAAACCCGTGACCTCCAAATAAACACAAATGTGCAGGTTTTTTTTTTTTTTTAATGTTGCCGCAAACTCTTTTTTTTTATTAATTTTTTTTTTTGAATATATGAATACAAATTTCTAAGACTAAAACAGCAAAGGAAAGTCAAAAAAAACCAAAATTATCAAGAACAATGATAAAAGACAACCAACAAATTAGAAAACAAAAATACGATAAAACTAGGAAACCTAATTCAACTAGGAATGAATTTTTTTTTTTTTCTTAAGATGCAGAACGTGCATGGGATGGATGCAACCTTAACCTAATGCTAAAATTGCAGAGTAACATAAAAACAAATAAAGCAAATAAAGATTGATCAAACCTGAACAAAACTTAGCTCTGATACCAAATGATACGAACCTAGGACGACCTGCTCCTAAACCCGTATTATATTAGCCCGGATCTTTAATTAAGTTCAAGTTCTAATGGAATGGACCTCAACTCCTAACCAACCTATGGTTAGAAACCTTGGTATAATGTAGATGCCACAATAGGGGATGGAAAACCTATTGATAAGTCAAGCTAAAACAACCAATTCTCTAATGCTGTTTTAGGTGTTCTCAAAGAACAAAGAGATAATTAATCTCACAAGTATTTTCTTAATCAAATCAAAGTTGTATTCCTATTGAAAAATAAGCCTTTAAATAGGCTACAAATCCATGAAATAAAACCCTAGAACATAAAGAAAGCCGGCCACCACACATAAAGAAACCTAGTTGGCCGAAACTATACTTCCTTTCCTAATCTAAGTTTGATTAATTAATTCCTTTATATTAAATTAGGAATTTATTAATTTACGATGGAAAGAATAAAATAAAAACCTTCCTAAAGTTATTTTTTCGGAAAATAAATAAATAAAAACCTAAAAGTAATGGTAGTTTCCTAAAACAAAAAGTAAAAACAAATTAGGAAACTAAAAATGCTAGCTTTTTTATCAATTTGAATTTGATCAATCTTTGACTCTTTGAGCTTCAAATCAGCTTCTAGATGCTTTTTAGGATGCCAAATAAGTTGAATATGAAGTCCCACACGTTGCCCATGCTTGGAAAAATAAGAAAAGGCTAATACAGTAAAATACAGTAAAGCCAGCAAGCAATACAGCAAATTCGGCCAAATTGTTGATGCTGTCCGTACAAGCCCTTTTTGATTGCATTTGAGGCTGCTTTAACTTGATTCCATGACCTCTTAGGCATATGTATTGAACCCATAAATCATTGGAACCATTTCATGCTTCCCGGACTCCAAAAATGTACCAAAACCGTCACCCGGGTCCGTATCGGCTTCTATTGCTTGTATGAGTAAAACAGGCCTTGGTTCTTTAGATATGGCCAACCCCTCTTGACTATGACTTATTCCTTGTATGAAGACATCAAGATTGTCCTTGAACTTCTTGGCTTGGGCCCTAGTGATCGGTCCCACCTTCATTTGTATTGGGTCAGCACCCCAGCGGGTTGTCGGTCGAACAGTCTCGGGTGGATTCGCATCAAACTTGATCACTACATGGCGACAAATGAAAGGAGCCATGAGGAAGCGGTTCGTACCATCACATTATCATAGGTTGCTGCATCAAAGGCTTCAATCCTTATCTCAAGGAAGTAGGTCCATGGAGGATTATTACAAGGAGATGGAGATACTCATGATGAGGTTGAGCATGAATGAAGATAGAAAAGTAACCATGGCAAGATTCCTTGGTGGTTTGAATCAAAAGATAGCTAACGAACTTGAATTGCAACAATATGTGGAATTGGAGGAGATATTGCATGTGGCTATTAAGCATCAATTCAAGAGGAGGGGTGTAGGCTCATGATTTGGAGGAGTTTCCAACAGCGGAAGATCAATTCCAAGTGGCTGGAGAAACCATCCAACCTATGAAAGCAAGCCAAAGCTAAAGGTGGGAGAAGAAAGCACCAATTAGCCAAGAAAGGAGCTTAAAGCTGAATCTGTCCAAGCACATAAAAATGAGGTAAAATCTGATCCTAAACCTTCAAGATCAAGAGAAATTATTTTTTTTAAGTGCCAAGGATGAGGACAGATCACTAGTCAATTCCCGAATAGAAGAATCATGATGTTAAAAGGTAACGGTGAGGTAGAATCGAAAAGTGAGGAAAGTGGTGTTGAAACCGAGCAAGAAAAGGAGGAAGAGCTTGAAGGTGAGGCCGAAATTTTGAATGCTTCCCATGTTGAATTAAGCTTGGTTCCTAAGAGAGTGCTGGCTTCCTACAAAGATGAGGATGAAATTCAAAGAGAGAACATATTCCACACCTGATGTAAAATTCAAGGTAAGATTTGTAGCATGATTATTGATAGTGGAAGTTGTACTAATGTAATTAGTAACATTGTGGTTAATAAATTAGGCTTAACAACTATTAAACATCCAGAACCATATAGATTACAATGGCTAAATGATAGTGGTGAGATGAAAGTAAATAAACAAGCCAAAGTAAAATTCAGCATTGATAAATATGTGGATGTGGTTTTCTGTGATGTTGTGTCTGTGCATGCGGGACATATTTTACTTGGTAGGCCTTGGTAATTTGATAGAGATGCTATTCATTATGGTAGAGAGAATAGCATTTTTTTTAGATTTAAAGGTAAAAAGGTCAAGATGGAGGCATTAACTCCTAAAGAGGTGTACAAAGATCGAATTCAAATACAACAAAGGAGGATGGCCGAACAACTCAAGGAAAGGACTAGTATGGCCCCCACGACAACAACACCCATGCGAGGAGTCCAAGCCATGCAAGACCAACCAAGTAAGTGTTGTAAAACCCAATTTAATTGGAAAAACCAAGAAAAGGCCGAAATTGGAGCCAAGAGCTATAGCAAGAAACCTGTGAGTGAGGAAAAGTGTGTTATGGCCAAGAAAGAGAGAGAGGGAAAGAAAGGAATGAAGGAAAGAATAAAAATATTCATTTGAGTTTTGGAGATGTAAATGAAGCTA
Organism: Ziziphus jujuba; assembly: GCF_031755915.1. Classification (NCBI taxonomy): domain Eukaryota; kingdom Viridiplantae; phylum Streptophyta; class Magnoliopsida; order Rosales; family Rhamnaceae; genus Ziziphus; species Ziziphus jujuba. Next base: position 20,453,201 of record NC_083387.1, read on the forward strand.
TCTTGAGTAAGAAACCATTGCTGGACATGAATTTTAAAGATACTTATTTAAAGATGTTTTTGTTGCATAGAACTTTATCTGCATTATTAAAAGCTTTACTTAGTGGAAATTTAAAAATTTGGGAGAGATTATTTGCTAATATTAAAAAGTGTGATGAACTTCTATTTCTAGTATTTTTTGTGATAGTGTTTGACCCAGGAGATTGGTTTTGGTTTTAATCAAGGAAGAAGAGGTTTCCCGAACAAAGAAAGTCCAAGCTTATGCAGCGAGGAGATGGATCTTTTCAAGTTTTGGAAAGGATCAATGAAATCGCCTACAAACTTGATTTAATAGGTGAGTATAGTGTTAGTACCACATTTAATATTGCTATTTTATCTCCTCTTGCTGCAGTTGATGATCTAGATTTGAGGACAAATCCTTTTCAAGAGGAAGGGAATGATGTGATTCCTCTCGAGCCTGCTCAACCGACAACCCACTAGGGTGCCGACCTGATACGGATGAAGACCGGGCCGATCACTAGTGCTCAAGCCAAGAATTTTAAGGAAAATCTTGCTGCCTTTATCCAGGAAGTAATTTATATTTAAAAAGGCTTGTCCGTACCTGAAGATCCAAGACCTATCTTAAGCATACAAGTGGTGAAAGCTAGTACGGACCCGGGTATCAGTTTTGGTGCAATTATGGAGGCCGGGAAGCATGAAATGGTTTCAATGTTTTATGGATTCAATACATATGTCTAAGAGGACATGCAATCAATTCAAATCAACTTCAAAGTCGTCCAAAAAGGGGTTGTACGGACAGTTAATAAATTTGGCTTGTTTTTGCTGTATTTTGTGCTGGCTTTACTGTATTGTGCTGAGTTGACTTTTTCTCTTTCTTCCAAGTAAGGAAATGTGTGGGACTTCATGATTAGATTATTTGGCAGCCTAAAAAGCACATTGAAGCTGATTTGGAGCTTAAATTGGTCAAAGAATGGTCAAAGTCAACTTATTCAAAAAGCTAGTGTTTTAGTTTCCTAATTTGATTCTACTTTTTGTTTTAGAAAATTACCATTCCTTTTTGGTTTTATTTATTTATTTTCTGGAGAAATAAGTTTAGGAAAGCTATTATTTTATTATTAGATTAGGAAAGGAGTGAGAATTTCGGCCACCATAGGAAACTACTTAGTATGGCCGGTTTTCCCTTTGTTTTTAGGGTTTTATTTCATGACTTTGTAGCCTATTTAAAGGCTTATTTTTCAATAAGAATTAAGCTTGAATTTTATACAAAAAACTATTTGTGAGATTGAATTCTCCTTATTCTTTTGAACACTTAAAACACCATTAGTGAATGAGTGTTTTAGTTTAACTTATCAATAGGCCTTCCATCACCTATTGTGGAGTCTTCATTATATACCAAGGTTTCTAATCACAGGTTGATTAGGGGTCAACGTGACCATTAGAACTTGAATATAATTAGGTCCGGGCTAATATAATACGGATTTAGAAGCAGATCATCCTAGGTTCGTTTCAGTAACACTCACATTAGACTCATCTGGTAAGTTAAGTTTGTAGGCATTTTCACTGACCCTCTATAAAACTTGGAAATGTCCATCCCCTTAAGGCATAAGCTTTGGCTTTTGTTGTTCTGAAAACCTCTCCTTCCTTAGGAACAACTAAACCTAATTTCTAGGTTCAAACACTACCTTTGTTTGGCTTAGGTTACCAATCTTGGCATATTGCTCAATCCTCCTCTCAATGTTTGCTTTGTCTTCTCATGAATCTGCTTAACAAATTCAACTTTCTGTTTTCCATCTAGAGTAGCACATACATTTAAAGGTAAAGGTGTTAAATCTAATGGCGTCAAAGGATCTCCTCCAGAAAGACATCATCAAATTCATGTACAAGAGAAGATATAGAACTTGGCAATTCAAACTATTCAAGGTTAGCTTGATGATTTAAATAAGCATCATTATATATCATGACCAGAATAGGTTTCTTTCTAAAAAATGATTTATTAATATCACTTAAACTAAGATAAAAATTCTTAATTTTCTTCTCTTTCCTCTCTTTTTCTTTACTTCTCTCGAAATTTTCTTCTCTCCTAGTACTCTCATCTTTCTCTCTCTTTCCCCCTCATTCCCAGGTTTAGAATACTTACCTTGATGTGGATGTTCGGTCTTGTCCTTTTGGATAAGTGGTGAAGCTGTGGGTGACATGCTTGACTTCTCCTTGAGCCGTTCGGTCTTCCTGCTTTGTTGCATTTGTAATTGGACTCTAAACACCTCATTTGGACTTAATGGCTCAAGCTTAATCTTCTTACCTTTGTATCGGAATAAATGGCATTCTCTCTACCATAGTGTATGGTGTCTTTATCAAATTGCCATAGCCTTCCCAACAAAATATGACCAGTGTGCATAGGCACAACATCACGTAATATAATATCCACATATTTATCAATGCTAAACTTTACCTTGGCTTGGTTACTTACTTTCATCTCACCACTAATATTAAGCAATTGTATTCTATAAGGTTCGAGATGTTTAATGGTGTTAATCCTAATTTCTCAACCACCACATTAATGACATTAGCACAGCTTCGACTATCAATTATCATACTACAGATATCACCTTGAATTTTACATAGGGTATGGATCATGTTTTCTCTTTAAATTTGATCTTCATCGTTGTACATGGTTAAAACCCTCCTTGCCACTAACCTAAGTTAGGCCTTTAAAGCTTTAAGAGTCTCGGCTTCATCTTGTTCTCCATCCTCAATTACTTCATCTACAAATTCAGTTTCAGCTTTCGATTCCTCACTTTCGGGCTCCAACTCTCCATTGCCTTTCAGCACCATAATTCTTCGGTTTGGATATTGATTGGTAATACATCCTCATCCTTGGCACTTAAAACAAACAATATCTTAAGTTCTTGAGGGTTTAGGATCAGATTTACCTTCCAACTTAGGTGCTTGAGTGAAATCCAGCCTTGTATCCTTCATTGGCCGATTGAAGCTTTCCTGCTCTAGCTTCAGTTTTGGCCATGTGTCATATTAGGGCTACTTTTCCAGACACTTGAATTAGACCTTCCGCTATGGGAAACTCCTCCAAACTATGAGCTTGTACCCCTCCTCTTGAATTGGTTCTCAATTTTAATAGCCACATGTAACTCCACTTGGTTAGCTATTTCTCAATTCAAACCACCTAAAAATCATGCCATGGTTGCCTCATGCTCCTCATTCATGCTCAACCTCATCATAAGCATCTCCATCTCTTTGTAGTAGTCCTCCATGGTCTTACTTCCTTGTGATAATGATTGAAGCTTTTGATGCGGCAACCTATAGTAATGAGTTGGCATAAATATCTTTCTCATGACTCCTTTCATTTGTCGTCAAGTGGTAATTAATTCATTGCCAACTCTCCTTTGAGTACCTTGTTCATTGATCCACCGTTGGAGTGCATAATGACCAAATTCCAGAGCAGCCAATTTAACCTTCTTTGCCTCATAATAGCTATGACAATCAAATATCATCTACATGCACTCCTCCCACTCTAGGTAAACCTCCAGATCACTCTTTCCCATAAAAGATGGTATATTAACCTTAATATTTCCAAGGTCATCATCTTCCTCCCTGGCTTGCCTCCCACAGATTTTCCTTCCTTGAAGTGCAAAAATATCTTCAAACTCCTCCTATAGGTTATCTCCGTAATTACCTCCTCCGAATTCCTCCATATAACATCCACAGACTCCTCGACCTCCTTAGTATTTATGTGTTGGATTCAGCCAACCTTGGAAATTCTCAATTCTATCCATTCTTTGATCTAGGTGATCAAACCGAGCATTCATCCTTTGAAGTTGTTCTAAAACTGTCATCAGGTTCACCTCCAAGTCCCGTTGCTCTGATTCGCCTTTGTATACCACGGATTCCTCTTCAAGATTTCTTAATGAACCATCTCCTCTTCTCATCCTTGGATCTATCATGTTAATAAAAATAATGCAAAAATCCTTACCGCATTCACTTCCTCACGTGTTTCACTCAAACAAGGTCTCAACACTCTTGTTTGCACACTAGTTTAAGCTTTTGACCCTCTTTTAAGCTCACACTCTCTCACCTTTTTCTACTCACAAGAATATCTCAAAGTTCTATTAAAACATACACAAAATAGAAACTAGATCATAAGTATGCTCTAATTAAACTTATCAGCAAAACAGCAACTAAAACAAGCAAATACCAAGTGAATTGGTTAAACCTAATCTCAACCTTAAGAACCAAAAGCAAGGTAAATCAACAAGCAATTTTTTTTTCAAAATTAACAAGAAATAAATCAGAATATTAAGGATAAAGAACTTAAGGATAAAATCTAGAAAAGATATTCAAACAACGAACAAGAAACCATTGGATCAAAATATAGAATAGTTATTGGTTGTAGTTCTTGTAATTCAAGTTTTTGTCTCAATTCCTTTAACCAATTTTAATCCAAACAATTTTAGCGCTCAAAATTCAACTATCCCGCAGCCAAATACATTGAATAAATAATCAGCAATTGAACAATTACAATTGTGTTGCCCGAAAACAAACAATTCCTAATATTATTATACCAAAACCTGCCTCTCTGCAGAATTTTTTTTTTTTTTATATCTTCGGTTTTCTTTTATTTTTTTTAAATCACTCATAGATTATAAACACCAACTCAAGTAGCAAGAAACAACACCAAAATTGCAATTCCAATGCCAAAAATTCAACAAACCTTATCCAAACTCTGACAAAAACAAATTGCAAAAATTTTTAGGTTTTATGCACTATGTTATCAAATATCTCGTTCTTTTCTTTTTTATGAATATATGAATGCAACTAATTAAGATTAAAACAGCAAATAAAAATCAACAATAAACCAAATTAATAAGAACTAATATGCAAAACAACCAACAAACTTGGAAGCAAAAATTTGGCTAAAAGAAATAAAAAATTCGGCTATGAAGAAACTTCTGTGGTTTTTTTTTTTTTTTTAAATATGCAGAACATGGATAGATATGAAACAACCTTAACCTAATGTTAAAATTCTATAATAATACAAAACAAAATAAAGCAAATAAGATAGATCAAACCTGAACAATATTCATCTCTAATACCAAATGACACGAACCTAGGTGGACTCGCTCCTAAACCCGTATTAAATTAGCTTGGATAAAAAATTAGATCACCTTAACCCCTAATAACCCTGTGATTATAAACCTTGGTATATAATGAAGAGGTCACACTAGGTGATGTATAGCCTATTGATAAGTCAAACTAAAATACTCAATCTCTATTCGATGTTTTAGGTATTCAAAGAGAGCACAGAGAATTCTTCTCACAAATAATTTTTGAATAATAATCTAAGTTGCTTTTTCATTGAAAAATAAGCCTATAAATAGGCTAAAGTCACAAAAAGAAAACTCTAGAAACATTAGGGTAAAATTTAGCCAACATAGAATAAAACTGGGAAAGGCCGAATTTTTTATGTTTCCTAAACTAATTTGGATTAATTAATTCCTTAATTTTAAATTAGGAATTAATTAATTTACAATCAAAATAATAAATTAAAACCTTCCTAAATTGATTTTTCCAGCAAATAAATAAATAAAAATTAAAATAAAATACGATTTCCTAAAACAAAAGTCAAAGTTTCAAATTAGAAAACTAGTTGACTAGTTTGTCAAACAAGCTGTCTTTGTCTAGTCACCAACTAATTTAGTCTCGGAATCAGCTCCAATATGCCATGTGGGATGCCAAATAGGATTAATATTAGTTCCCATATGTTGTCCTTGATTGGAACAAAAAGAACTTGCTTGACCAATAAGAAAGATCAAAATCAGTACAAAATGAAGCAATTTGGCCAACATGAGGTCTTGTGGGCCAACATGATTAATGAATAGCTTTGCTTCTACCTTTTATGATTTTATGGTCCCTTGAAGTGCTCAATCATGTTCATAAGTTAACAAATACATTCCTTGTTGCCCAGGATCCTCAAATGTACCAAAATAGCTTTCTGGATTCATTTCAACCTTTATAACTTGGATGCAAAAAAGGGGCTTTGAACCTTCGGATATTGTCTTGCCCTCTTGAGATTTAATAACATCTTGTATAATGCTAGCTAGGTTGTCCTTAAATCTTAGCTTGTGCCCTTGTAATTGGCCCCATCTTTAATTGTACAGAATCAGCACCCCAGTGAGTTGTTAGTTGTACGGGTACAAGTGGATTCTCATCACCTACTGCCCGAAGTGTGTAAATGTACCAAAACAGCATCTCACATTCATTTTTACATTAATAACTTAGATGCACAGTACAGGCTTTGAATATTTGGGTACTACCATGCCTTCTTGAGATTTAATAACACCTTGTATGAAGCTAACCAGATTGTCCTTAAATCTCTTAGCTTGTGCCTTCGTAAATGGTCCCGCCTTTAGTTGCACAAGATCAGCACCCCAACGGGTTGTGGGTTGTATGGGTATAGGCTGATTCTCATCATTATATGTCATGCTTTATTATGTTAGGTGTCTTTGTTTGTAAAATATGATATGTAAATTAGCAAACACATGTCATTTTAATTTTATGTTTCTTTTTGAATGATACGTAAAGAATGGTGAATGAAATTTAGAAGTAATGCTAGTAAGATCATTTATGCCAATGACATTGTTATGATTGTTCTATTGAAGAAGAAAAGCTTATGTGTAGAAAAAGAGAAAAAATAATGAGAACACACTTTTGGTTCCAAAAGTGCTCCTATATACATTAAAGTGCAAATGTTGATGGTCCATAAATTTTAAAAGCAGAAACTATAAAATTGTATATAGAATCAAAGACCACTTAAAAACACTAATTATTATCATAAGAAAAAAAAAGAGTAATCATATACGATATCAAACATCTTTCGTTGAACACACTTCATTTAATATCAAAGGAGAATGATGTCATACATGTATAAACATGAAAAAGAAAAGAAAGATATTTGTTGTTTTCTAACTATCCGTCTATCTAAGTTTTGCATTAAATTTTTTGCATAACTATTGTTCCAAAATCTAAATTTAGAATAACACTGCACCAAAAAGTTCCTATCACTTACAATAAGATATGCTAATATTTTAGGCCATAGTGACTATTAACCAGTGTTCTAAAAGGCAGGAAAAAGCGCCGCCTAGGCACGCCTAGGTGTGATACTTTTAAATAATGCATTGCATAGTAGCAAGGCTTAGGAAAAGGCGGTCAACGTTGTATTGACCGCCTAATGCGTGCCTAGGCACCAAAAGGCGGGAGCATTTTTATTCAAAGTTGTTTTTTTTTTTTTTAATGTTATTTTTTAAAAAATGTTAAAAAATGATTCATAAGAAATTAAAAAATAAAAATAAAAAAATAAAAAATATTGTTAACAAATGGAAACATTTTTAAGATTAATGGAAACATTTATTAACCAAAAAAATAAATAAATAAATAAATAAAATAATATACTTTCCATTAAAGTGGGCACCACACAATTTTGAATTTTTTCATGTAGAGAATAAAAAAACAACGCAAAGGAAACATAAGAAAGAATCGGGCAGCACATGTATACACAAATCTAAAAAAGACAAAATTTCCTTTTTGCATGGTCCCCTTTTCCAAGCATCATAAAAATCCATGGTATTTATTTTCTGCCTTTCTATTTCTTCTTCTTCTTATTATTATTTTTCTTCTTTCTTTTTCTCTTGTTCTTTCTTTTTTCTTTTTTCTATCTTCTTTTATTCTTTTTTAGATATGACAATTGTATCTATTTTTTGGCCATTTGATGGAAAGATTAAATAACAATTTGTCTTATGTATTATTTGAATGTATAAGTGTTTCAAAGGTTAATGGTACATCTTTTTTTTTTTTTTTTAGTTTGTGTTATTGCCTTCTATGTGTTTGATAAAATGTGTAAAAGAGACAATTTATGTACTTTAAATCTTTTATTCATTGCTTAGTTTTAAAAAACACTTGTGAGTTGTGAATATATTATTTCAATGTATAAGTGTTTCAAAGGTTAATGGTACTTTTTTTTTTTTTTTTTAGTTTGTGTTATTGCCTTCTAGGTGTTCGATAAAATGTGTAAAAGAGGTCATTTATGTACTTTAAATCTTTTAATCATTGTTTAGTTTTAAAAAACACTTGTGAGTTGTGAAATGATAATTAGTTACTTTTTCATATGCATGTTTTACACTTGTATTTTATTTAGTAATGTTAGTTTGTTTTATTGAATTAAATTTTTAAATTGCACATATTATTCAATTTTACAGGAATCAAGGGAACAAACTAATTCTTCCATTGCATCCAATTCTTGTGGAAATGAACTAAAAAAGACTCCGGAGACGTTGGATGGGAAACCGCGGTTATTGTAGATCCTAGTAATGCTAATGATGTAAAATGCATATTAAGTGGTCAAGTTACAAAGCCGGGAATTAATAGGCACAAAGTCCACATAGCCGGTATCAAGGGGAAGGGTGTGAAACCATGCCTTAGAGCAAGTGAGGATCAAAAACCCAAATGTCGTGAGGCACTTAAGGAAAAAAGGTCTAAAAAGGTAGAGAAGCTATTGAATGTTGCTAGATTAAAAGGTGATGTGATTATGTCTTTGTCTACACATGAGGAAAAAGAAGAAGAAGAAGAAGAAATTTCTATTATTGAAGGAAGGACAAGGAAAAGACATATTAATGTGGGTACCATGGATCAATTTGCAAGGCCAATCAAAGTTGATTATGCTTCTATGAGTGCAAGTAAGAAAATGAAACAACAAAATGTTAAAGATGTAATTTTCAAGAAAAGATTGCTTGAAGTTCATCAATATTTAGCAAGATGTGTATATGAAGCCGGGATTCCTTTTAATGCCATTGACAATGATAGCTTCAAAAGATTTGTTGAAGCTCTTGGTCAATATGGCCCGGATTATACTCCTCCTTCTCAATATCAACTAAGAGAGCCACTTTTGAAGGGAGAGGTGGAGAGAACAAAAGAAATACTCAAGAAGCAAGAAGAAGAGTGGAAAAATAGTGGGTGTTCTATCATGACCAATGCTTGGAGTGATAGAAAAAGAAAAAGCATCATGAATTTATGTGTGAATTGGAAACTAGGAACCACATTTGTTTCTTTAAAGGAAGCTTTGGATGATGCTCACACTGGTCAATACATATTTAACTACGTCAACAAATGTATTAAAGATATTGGGTATGAAAATGTGGTTCAAATTGTGACCGACAATGCTTCCAATAATATGGCCACTGCAAATTTGTTAGCATTAGAATGGTCTAACATCTTCTGGATATCATGTGCTAGTCATACCATAAACCTTATGCTTGAAGGAATCTCTAAACTTCCTAGCTTCAAAGGAGTGATTGATAAGGCCAAATCCTTCACTATTTTCATCTATGCACATCATAAGACTTTGGCATTGATGAGAAAGTTAACCAAAAAAGAGATTGTTCGTCTGGGAGTCACTAGGTTTTCAACTTCTTTCCTAACATTGCAAAGTTTGCTTTATAAAAAACGAGAATTGAGAAATATGATGACAAGCAATGAATGGGATAGTACCAAATGGTTAAGGAGCAAAAAGGAAAAAGAAGCATTTGATATTGTTGTTCTAATAATTTTTGGAACTCAATAGAATTATGTTTGAGGTATTCACTCCATTAGTGAAAGTGCTTAGACTTGTTGATGGAGAGGAGAAGCCTTCAATGGGCTTTGTTTTTGGAGAACTACTAAAGGCAAAGGATGACATTAAAAAGATGTTGAAGAAGGAAGGTGACTATATGCCGATCTTCAACATTATTGATGCTAAAAGCAAGGATCGTCTCAATAGTCTACTCCTTAGCTTGTAAGGCATTCACCAACTCGGTCAAGGAAATTTCATTTAGGTTCCTTGACTCCTCCAATGAAGATATCTTAGCTTCAAACCTCTCGGGCAAGGAGACCAACACCTTCTCCACAATCCTTTGGTCACTTAATCTTTCACCTAGCACCCTAATTTGATTCACCACATTAAGAATCCTTGTGGTGAACTCTTTAACCGTTTCTTTGTCTTTCATCTTGATAGTCTCAAACTCCCTCCTTAGGTTAAGGATTTGCATTTGCCTTATCCTTGCACTCCCTTGGAACTCATCTTGAAGTTTGTCCTAAGCTTCTTTGGCACTCTCACATGCCATTATCCTTGTGAAAATGGTATCACTAATACAAGAATGAATGGCGGTGAGAGCCTTGAAACCTTTAGCCAATTCCTCCTCATGGTGCTTGATTTGGTTGACCGTTGCCCCTTATCTCAAAGGCTCAGGTTCTTGGGGATTTATGGTGACCTCCCAAAGACCATAAGCCTTCAAGTAGGCTTGCATCTTGATACTCCAAATGTTGAAGTTCTCCCCATTGAAGATAGGAGGAGAAGGAGTTGAAAAACTTGAAGAAGCCATGTGAATGTTGCTTTCGAGTATGAAGGAATAAGAAAATATATTTGTACTTTCAAGTATCTCTTCACTCTTAAGGAATGAACCAGCCCAAAAATCTCATAAATCTCACAAAAATGTGCCTTGCTCTGATACCACTTTGTTGGGGTGAGAATGTTATGACCAAGAGCAAGCTAGCTTGAAGTGTTAGCAACAAGCAAGCTTTTGGTGATGCTCTTGGGAATAGTTGTGTGTGAGTTGTGTTTTTAGGTTTTGGCTATGGTGTTTTTTGGTTTTTAGGGTTCCTAAAGTGTTCTAAGTGTTGAATAAGAGATAAGAAGAAGGGGACCACGTTAGTTTTTGAAAATGAGGCTTGGATATGTAGCCATTTCATTCATTTTACAATATAAGCTTGAAATTACAACTAGTTCACACATGCCAAGCATGCGAGCTTACAAAATGAGTAAAGTATTTGAAATTTAAAAAGTAAAATGGTCAACACCTAAATTTTCATACACAAAAGAGGTAAAAACCAGCCGCAACATGTCTATTCCAAATGTAGTAAAAAGTGGCACATGGTTTGAACTAAGTTCCTATTGTTTAACTAGTTTGGGTAAACAACCAAACTAGCTTTACCTACTTAGTTCCCCTTTGTATCTGCTTATTAAACTTGGTTTGAAGCATCCTTGTTCATCAATGAATATTGTTCCAAGAGCTAGGAAAGTTCTGGAACCGGATCATGGGCCAAACAGCTCCAAAACTGACCCATACTCTGCATACTGGGCCCATCAGATACAGCAATCTGTTTGGAATATAAAATGGTCTTTCCCATGTCATTTTGACCTGAAATTTGAACCATAGTCTTCTATATATGTCTGTAGATATCCCTCAAAATTTCAGCCCAAAACTCCATTTTCAACCTGAGATATAAGATAAATAGTGGAACTATGTGGATGGAAATTATGAATCCAGCACCATAGGCATTTCGAGCATAACATTCCTACTCTTTTGTGCATAATTTTGCCTACACTTTTGCATACATAACTTAGGCACAAAACATTATCAAAATATATCTTGCATCAATTAAAAACATACAAAAAATATAAACTCATAAAAGGAAAGGATTTGATACTAAGGTGTGCATGCTAGCCGGTGACATGCACCATCAAGTGGCAAAATTGCCACATTCAACAGCAATAAGTGGATGTGAGAACAATGATGCAAATTATAATCTGGGTACGTTGATATTATTCTATTTTTTTTCTTTTATGTTAATATATTACAAACACACACCCCACACATATATATCATATTACATATAACAATTTTCTCACTTTCTTTCTTATATATATAAAATATACTAGTTAACTGGTGGGACTTATATGGAAATGAAACACCAAATTTGAAAATAATGGCAAAAAGGATCCTTGGTTTAACTACTAGTTCATTGGGGTGTGAAAGAAATTGGAGTGTCTTTGAAAGGGTAAGTACTAATTACATTGTTATATACTAAATTATTACTTTACTAGTGGTTATGAGGTATTAGTTTAATCATTTATAAAGTATACTAAATTTTTCTAACTTCTTCTTATGTAGGTGCACACCAAGAAGAGAAATAGACTAGACACCACAAGGATGAACAATTTAGCCTATGTTCAATTTAATGCAAGGTTGATGAATAAGAAAAAAAAAAGAGTAATAAATTAGAGACTCTACTAGCAAATGATGCTAGTAATACACAATCATGGATTGCCGAAGGTTGTGATGACGATGAAAATGATGATGAGATGGAGAATGATATTTTACCACCTAAAAAAGATTCTAGAAATGTTCAAGTTGAAATGAAAGAGCCCGAGGAAAATGATTTTGTATCGAATGACACGGAAAATGAGTTGGATGAAGATGTAGATGTTGAATTAAAGTCTGACAAAAAGTTAGACAAAAGTTAGTTATGGCAATAGCTAAAATATGTATTAATCTAGGAATGATTAGGTACTTGTAGGTTTGTCATATATTTATATTTTGAAACTAATATGTTATTGGAAACTTGGAAAACATGAATCTTCATAAATCTGTTATGATCAATTACGTACTAATTTATGTTTATTGCACATACAAAAGTAATATAGACTTATACATATTTTGACATTTAAAATATAAGTTATTTTTTCATTTAATAGCCTTATAATAATTAAAATAATAATATAATTATGAAACGCCTTTTCATGCCTAGGCTCATAAGGCTTAAGGCTTGATCTTGTTGCCTTGCGACGCCTTACGCCTTTTAGAACATTGCTATTAACTACATAAAATATATATAGTAAATGAAAAGGTAAAAGTTTAACAAAAGATTATTTTTATCAAACTTCGACAACATCTTCTTCTTCCTCTTATCTTTTCCATCTTTCTTCACGTTTAACCTTGCTTGTGGTGGTGGTGGTGATGATGCTCCGCTAATTGAAATAGATTATGCTTGCTTCCAATGATTCATAAGTGATCTTCTAAGTGTTTATGTGGGTGTTTAGCTGGCCGAAATGGATTCTTGAGCTTGTTATGTTTTCTAGGTGATCATCTAATTGGCTACGTGGATTCTTTCTACTTGTTAGATGATTTTGCAAATGGCTATGAGGGTTTTAGATTTCCTTGCATTGAATCTTGTAGGTTGAGTGGCTTGGATTGATAGATTAATGGTTTACTACTCATTGGCTAACTGGTTTTTGGCCTTCGAATTGGAATTTTAAGCCTAAATTCTTTCCAATTTGAACATACATTCAAAAAAAAAAAAAATTTGAACAATCACAATCACAAAAAAAAAAAAAAATTGTACAAACGTAATTTGTAATTAACAAATAAAATAAACAAAACAAGTTATTCTATATGTGATGAGCCTTAATGTTGTCCATTAAGATAAATAGGTCCCATTGATAATCTATTAAGACCAGTTGCTACTACATGGAGACCAATAGCTCCCATTGATGGCCCACTTAAACTAGTAAACCAAGGCCTTCAACATGTACAAGTGTTAGCAATTCCACTTTTAATAGCCCATTACTAAAAAAAGCTCCAATATTTGATGCATCATGTGATGATGCTCTAGTAAAATTAGTTGTTGTCATTCCTCATTTAGACTAATAGCTCCCAAAGTTACTGCCTCATTTACATCAGTAATTCCTATACTTGATATATTACTGAGGCCATCATATCCCATATTGGCTGCCTCATTTGGAACTTCATCCTCCATATCTACTTCTTCATCGTTATTCTTTTTTTTTTTTTTTTTTTTGTTGGTAACACAATAATACACAATAAAAAAGTTGTATAAGTTAGTTTTTTTAATGTACAAATGTTAAAAAGTAATTTCATCTAAATGAACAAGTTCTAAAAATTCGAATCTAAACTTTTTGTTAGGATTTGGTGGCGATGGGCACTGCCTACTATTATGTGTAGCTTGTTCATAGTTCCGACATGTCATCACCACACAAACTCTCTTGATTTTGGTTGTTGAAGGCTTCTCATCAGACTCTTTACTGCTAAGTTTCTTAGGTTTTCTTGGTTGTTTGTGAAGCTTCAACCCTTATAGAGATGGCATGCCTATTTTTCCCCATAATTAAGTCTATTCATTAAGTATACAATTGAAGCATATGCTTCATATAGGTTACTGAGAAGCATGTCACATTTAGGCATGGTTCTAATGATACGAATTTAGGTTGACTTGCTCCTAAATCCGTACTAAATAAGCTCATATCAAAATTAAGTTTAGATTCTAATAACCACCTTGAACTCTCATCAATCTGTGATTAGAAACCTTGGTATATCGAAGATGCCACAATAGGTTATGGAATGTTGTATTGATAAGTCAAGCTAGAACACTCATTCTTTATTTGGTGTTCTAGGTGTTATAAAAGAACGAAGAGAAATCTTTCTCATAACTATTTTTCTCAATGAATGATGATGTATCTATTATTAAGAAATAAAGCCTTTAAATAGGATAAAGTTTCAAAAATAAAATCCCTAAAACATTAGATAAAAACTGGCCAATAAGACTAAACAATGTAGTTGCCGATTTTCCTAGGACTTTTCTAATCTAATTTGCATTAACTGATTCCTTAATTTTGAAAGAGGAATCAATTAATTTACAATCATAAATATTAAAATTCAACCTTTAAATTAATTTTTCTAGTAAATAATTAAAAAAAACAAAAAATAAAAGGTTATTTCCTAATATAAAAAGTCAAATTCCAGATTTGGAAAGTAGTTGACTAGTTTTCCAAATAAGTTATCGTTGTCCAGTTCTTAGCTAATTTAGCCTCCAAATCTGAACCAATATGCCATGTAAGATGCCTAAAAGAATTAGAATTTTTGCCCACACGTTGCCATTCAGAATGATCAAGTTTGCTCGGAATACAAGAAAAACCACTTCCTAGTACCAATTATGCAAAATAGGCCAATGTTGGAAACTTGGATGCCATTAGGCATGCTCAGGCACCCTTGATTCTATGTTGACATGATTTCATGACCTCTTGATGAGTTCAAACATGCTCATAAGCAAAAAAACTTGCCCCTTGCTGCCTGTAGTCCTCAAACACATCGAAACAGCTTTCCGGATCCATTTCTACTTTCAAAACCTGGATGCTCAACACGAGTTTAGAATCTTTTGGTATTATCATGCCTTACTGAGAATTAATTACTCTTTGTATGAAACTAATAAGGTTGTCCTTAAACCTCTTAGCTTATGCCCTAGTAATTGGTCCCATCTTCAGGTGTACAGGATCAACACCCCAACAAGTAGATGTCTGTGCTTGTGGTATCTCATCATCTAAGGTGTGACCTAAGCCAATGATTAGGTGGCTTCTTATTTATCTAATTGAAGGCTTCTACACTTACCTCCTTGATCTTACTCATCTCTACCTCAATTATGGGTACCATTGAAGCTTTAGTAGTAGCTCGTAATCTTTGTTTTGGCCACAATCCTTTAAATTGAAGCTTAAAATAATTGTACATATACCTAAGACACTGTCTATACTCCTCATTAGGCACTACCTCATCCAAAGCATTTATAAATCCCTTTTGCTTGTTAGACATGAAAGTCTAGCCTTCTGAATTCAGAGTTCCTACATCTTTGGTGAGCAATTCCAAAAACCATGACCAAGTTTCTTTAATAGCAACTATTAAGAGTAATTGCCTCAATTTTGTCCTTTGATGTGACAACTATCAAATCCAACTGTTGGCCTATACCCTTGCATAAACCTTTTCTTCAGTGCCTTTAAACAAATGTAAATTCTCTAAAATTAAGAAAGTTCCCCTTGCAACTCACTCTTGATTACCATTGTACTACATCCATTAGTTTTTGTCAATCAAATAATCAAATAACATTTAATACTATACTTCAGCAGATCCTTCAATAGCTTTCATTAGTTTCTTCTTAATCTTGTAATACTACCATTCAAAAAATTTACAAATGTAATCCTCTCTCATAATGTCAACAAACAGCTTGTTTTTTTCACTTAGGATCATATATGAACTTGTTCAGGTATTTGTTAGCCAACCAAGTTGAATTAATATTGTTATTTTTGAAAATCTTATCACATTTATACTCACGTACTTATATCATGACTTAAATAGTTCTTTTATCATGATGCATCCTACCATAAATAACCTACTCATATAGTGGAATGGACAAAACCTTAATATTGTACTTATCATTCTTTGTGAACTTGAAACATCTGTTATTCTTGATAGCATGTTTCATTATTGTCTATCTAAACTCAGTTGCATACCTAAAGAACATCCTTAACTTAAATTTAGGGTCACTTACGTCAGTTTCAGAATCAAACTTTGGAAATTTCGTTCTATTATGGATATATTATCTTTTTCATCATCATTATTAGCCTCACTTTTAGATTTTGCATTATTTTCCTTTCTTACATTTAAATGACCCTATTCCATGGTTTGATCGATGGACCTTTCAAAAGCAATATCATCCTCATCTTACTCATAGTTTGTATCACAACAATCAATATCATCTGCATCATTATCACCATTATTGTTATTATCTTCCTCCGCAACATCACATACCATAACCCCTTCAATACACTCTTGAACACCCGCTTCAATACCTCTTTAACTTCCATTAATTTAGGGGTAGTGTTTCGCTTTGGATAGGTAAACTCAAGTAATTTTAAGTCTTTAAGGTTTAGATCAAAATTTGAATCCTCAAAGACAATTTCCCCAAGTCTAGTTTTAATATGGATCTAGGAGTTTATGTTTGGTTAAGGATATTAGCTTGGACATCGAAATCAATTTGGATTTGGGACTCTATTGGCGGTTGTAATTCAAATAATGTATATGCATTTGGGTTGGTTTGAGAAACTGGTTCACTTTTAAAATATACCTCAGTAATTCTATTTTCAAGTAAGGAAAATGTCACTTTCATAGCATCATTATCAGTCAAAATTACTATGCCCCCTTTAGTCATCCCATTTTATGCAAATTAAAGTACATCTTAATTTGTAGGTTGTATCCTAAAGCCTCAGCCATACCATGCAACTCAAGCAATGACATGCAATAAGCATAATAGTAATAAAAAAAATCAACTCTACCTTCTAATTACACAGTCTTCCCATACTTATCATAAAATTTACCAATATGATACACTTTGCAGTAAACAACTAAGATCCAATAGATATGGAAATGAAAAAAAAATATATATATATATATATATTTATATGTATAATAACTAACCAAACACAATAATATAACAACATCACCATGATAATGTATCATATTTTATTATAGCACTTTAGCATAATTATCTTAGACCAAAGAAAAAAAAAATATATATATATATATGCATTTAGTGGACCAAACATGTTAACCATATTTTATTAGACCAGAACAACGTTAAAAGATTATTCATACACTTTCAATTGAAAAAAATAGGTAAGCAAAACTGATCAAGGAATTACAATATTCAATGTATTGTCCAATAGTCATTGTCTAATTGGTTTAGTGGACTGCACATTTACCAACTTTTTCAAAATTAACTAAATGACATCAAGGGAACAAAGAAAGGAACTAGATGGTAATGGACCACACATAGCACCATAAATGACCCTTTTTTTTTTTTAAACATAAAAAGGCACAACCCACATAGCCGTTCTCGCCACTTTTATCATTGTATTAGTTAAAACACATTACAGACATAACTACTTAATACATGTAATGAGATTTTTCTTTACATTACGCTAACCATATACAATCCCAACATGTTTTATACAAATTACTGCTTATAATACACCCAAACTACAACATAATCACTAAGACTTTCAGTGATAAACACTTATTGTATTTGAATGCCAACTTTTTAAACTTCCTTAGCCACCGAATATCTCCCATCTTTAATTCAATTACTTAACTCCCTTGATTTAATCCTTCATTTGCATTGATTTTCTTTTCAAAATCAAAAATCAAATTGCTCAAATGCTTGATCAAATGGTAATGTTTAATCAATAATCAATATGTTTGCCTAAAGTTTTCCCAATTCTAAGATATTTGTGATTATGATGCAAAATGAAGTAAATATGTCCAAATTTCAACCACGTAACATGCACATGAGCAAGGAATTGGACATATTTAACAAGGATGTGTCGTAGACGTGCCTTTTTAACGGCTAATGGATGGAAAATTCATTATATCTCAATGGTGTAAAAGTAATGTGAGGTTGGTGGATAAAATAGCAATTAGAGAAGCAAAGTGCAAGGGTAAAGGTTAAAAGGCAACCATGCCAATAACCCATATATGTATATATATATATATATTAAATCATAAAAGCACATTTTCCCCCAAAATAAATTTTTAATCTCAAAAATAATAAAATTGAAAATTTTCACTACCATTTTTCCTTGGAAACTTTTCTAAAAGGATTAAAAATATTCTAGCACTATAAAAAAATGTCTTGGATAAAAAGAAAAAGAAATTTGAAAACTTGGGGTGTTATAGTACTTAACATCTTTAAGAAAAGGTACTTTATAGTTTAAAATAGATAAAATACAAAGTAGGAAAATAATATGTTTAGAAAAAAAATAATATTGTAATTAGAAGTACAAAACAAGCTTGGATTGGAAAAGCACATCCAAAGACACTGCTCTAAAGCCTTTCTAACCTCCTTTTGTGTGTGTAATCACGGTCCATAAAGGCTCTAAGATACAACTTCAAAGCTCATAGCCAAATCCATTGTGAGCACAATCACAGTTGGATAATCCATCAAGTTATAATATCATGTTGTCCAATGTAGCACGCTCATCCGAGAAAATGCTCTAAATTTAAAATTTTTGACCAAGTTTGACCAAAATCGATCAGGTTGATCAAGTGGATCCCATAGTTAACTTTTTTTCTATGAGAAAAATTTCATCTTGGCCAAGGCACTATGACAAAGTATACGTCGTCTGGAGTTTATACACTAGTAGAACATCAAAATTAAAACTGAGATTAGAAAGTTATAGTCAAAAAATGTACAGTTTGAACAAATAAAACAAGCTAAGGTTGACTATTATATGTATAAATTATGGCTTTTACTACTATATCATCATATTGTACTCGTTGATACAAGTTCGTAGACTAGTGGCATACTTAATTAGGACCTACGACTGAAAATTTATGGATTTGTAAAAGGGATGTAAAGGGATTTTTGGAAAAACATCCCTAATGGGCGCTATGTGTCACCAACCTACAAGTAACATGTGGCATTTATTTTTCCTTTTTATTTGTCTTTTTCTTTTCCCTCCCCCCCCCCCCAACATATGCGACGGAGCCTCTGCCTTCTCTTTCCTTCTTCCTCAGCTCTAGTAAGATTGGAAAGCCCACCTAATGGCAACACCGGTGGCCAAATTTCACAGCGAGCAGCTGTTGTACACGCCCAGAGTGAGCTAACGAAGTTAGCAGCAACCGTTCTCCAATTTCTGGCTATTCCTCCATTTTATGGCGAACCTAGCCTCAACTATGCCATTATCCCCCCTGTCTTACACCCCATATTCCAAATATGGCTTTTATTCTTCCAAATTACAAGTCATTTAGGAGATGTGATGATTTGAATTTTTGTTGAAATTTCCTGGCCAATTTTTTATCACTAATGACAACTTTGGTTCGTTTAAACTAAGTATTCTTAATCCTGGTCTTCCAAGCTTTCATTTCGTTTATAATTTGCTAATTTTGATCGAGTATTTGAAATTTTACCATTTTTTAGGTAATTTAGATATTGCTGTAAAAATTTGTCTGCGTTGGATGTTCCTCCTAAGAAAAATTTTACATATAGGTTCACAGTGGCTCATAAGGGTTAATAGAATGCTCAATTTCATAAAATTGGGCGTAATTAGGAGAAACCACAAATTTAGAGCAATAGGCCAATTGGGATTACTGTATAGTTGGACTCCCTCAAAGTTCAACTTTGTGAACGGAAGTGGTGAAAGTGAATTTGAAAATATTTACTATATTTTGGTATTTTTGGAGAATGTATAGGTTATCTAAATAATATACTTGGTGTATGTTAGGCACCCGATGAGATTTGCGGTGAACTCTATAGTAGAGTAAGGGTGGACAATGTCATTACTGTGAGTGACATATTTTTCTAAGTTTTATTTTGCAGTAAATAAATACTTGTCTTTATATATATTTAATTAATTTTTTATTTATTTATTTTCAAGTTTGGATTTAAATGTGCTATTTAATAAATAATTATTAATTGGGTATTTTATAAAATTCCAAAAAGGGCTTTGATGCTTATGTTTAATCAAAATAATTTCATTATTTGATTTATTGTTTTAATTGTCAACCTAAGTTTTTTGTGGACTTTAAATTATTGGGTTGGTTGTAAAATTTTTTAAAATATATATATATATATATTTAAATTTGCTTTCATGCTTTATTTTAATTATAACTTATGTGTGGATTGCAAAATTATTTATCATTAATTTTAGTTTTAGTAAAATGATTATATTAATAAAACATGCCTATATTTGTGTATATATATATATATATGTGTGTATATATGTGCTTGTGTGTACATAACTAAGTAAATGTATATGACCTTAAATGTTGTTTATTTATTTGTTTATTTGTTTATTTATTTACTTATATAATTATATATTTATTTGCCAACTTAAATGTTGATTCTAAATAGTTAAAAGTTATAAAAATACTTCATATCAAGGTGATTTAATGTGGTCTATTTTTTTCTTAAGAAAGTTATATTTAGGTTTTCAAAAGAATTTATTATTGGTTATTAATTTTTAGATAATTAGAATTATGTTTGATTTTATGGAGATTATAAGATTATAAGTTAATTATGTTTAAATCTTATTATTTTTCTTATTTTTATTTGTTTATTATTTATTTATTTATCTATTTATTTAAAACATTTAATTATGGTTTTGAAATGTAATTATAAGGGGTTGATCTTTTCATAATTATATATTTATATGTGACAAGTTAGTCTATAGATGCATCATATAGTACCGATGTTCTCGATATGCATGAGATTGACATATAGTACCCGTGTTCTCGATATCCATGAGATTGATTTCGATGCACAAGTTATATTCAGTCATCCTTTATAAGCCAAGGTGAGTGAGAGTAGGTAGGAAATTTATAGTGATAATATTAGCCACCCTCCCTTTGGTTTTAGGATGACATATTTAGTGATTCCTATAAGTGTTAAGGTGAGAGAGAGTAGGCATAGCTACCCCCTTAGCCATAAGATTGTAGGTTATTTAACAAGGGCACCATTGGGATGCTAATGGGGCTGTGTGTAAGTTCTTTCCTCTTCTCTCTTTTATAAAGTGGTGACTAGGACACCAAACATCACTTATGGCAATATTGATATGTAATATGGTGCATTAGGTGTTTTTTTGACATATATATATATATATTATGCTATGCTTTGTGTAAGATTTACCACATCATATCAAGGCAACAACCTGGTTCGACCCATTAATGGCTTAGCATTGTATTTCTATTATCTACAAGACTAGCGGGTTGGATGGCCATTGTAGGAAAACTTCTTTGATCGTATTGATAGCAATATACCTATATATAGTTGATATCATGGGACCATGCATTGGTGTACCATATGCTACATCAGGTGTATCTTCGCTATTAGTGTGTGATTTTTGTAATGCATTATCATTCTTAGTTCTATTTTACCTAACTATGAATATGAATATGAATATGATTATTATTATTATTGTTGGTGTTGTTGTTGTTGTTGTTGTTGGGTATGTATGTAACATTGTACAGTAGTAGGAAGGTTCATACAATACCGATAATAGAAATTTGGGTCAGCCTTCGGGCAGGTACTTCAACCTTCATGCAGGTATCGTGGCCTTCAGATATGTGTATTAGCTTTTGGGTAGGTATTACGACTTTCGATAAGGAGTACTAGTTTTAAAGCAGATACTTCAGCCTACGAATAGATGTCGTAGCCTTTGGGCAAGTATATTAACCTTCATATAGGTATTGTAGTCTTTGATCAGGTGTATTAACATTCAAGAAGGTATTACAGCCTTTGGGTAGATACTTCAGCCTTCGAGCATGTCTTGTAGCCTTTAAGTAGGTGTGTTGGTCTTCCGGCATGTGTGTTAAGGTTCAAGCAGGTATTGTATTCTCGGGACATGTATTCCAACCTTCAAACAGGAGTGTTAGCCTTTTGACATTTGTATTAGCCTACGAGCAGGTTATTTAAATCCTTTAAGAGGCTATATACATATTTATATTTGTGTGAAAAACATATATAACTTACATTGGTTCTGGTTAGTGGTGATGTTATTGGAGTTATAGTTAATAGCTCAACTATTCAATTTAAAGCATTGTTTCCATATGTACATTTTAAATGTAATTTATTTTATTAAAAGTTTTTTTACAATTTATTGGTTGTTAGCAATACAACTTGTATTTGTATGTTTCCTAGATATTAAAAGATAAACTTAATGACTTAGGATTTAGGACCCAGGTTGTCATTATCTCTTATTATTATTATCTTTCTATATGCATTTGTGCATTTGGTATATTTATGAACTGTTGAAAAGATGTGAGATTGTAGTAAGTAGGAGTTGTAGGCGGCCATAAGTTTATAGAAATACGTATTTTCTATGTTGAGTAAAAATTTGAGGAGAGTTAGGGCCATCTTGGTGTTTAAGTAGGAAACTTCGAAAGGGGTCCTGGCACATAAAAGGTACTTATGATTTATTATTTACCACTTATATTTATATTCCCAAGCTATTTTATCGAGATCTTGCAAGTTGTGGAAACTATTAATAAATGGGAGGAATAAAGCGGATGTATATTTTCGAAGAGAGTATCCGTGTTGAAAATATTTGGGGAAGTCAATTTGATAAAGGAGATGCTAGCAGATTTTTTGTAAAAATTTCGATGGAGTTTTCCATAGTCAGGGTTATAGCAGAATTCTGATCGGAAAATCTAGGAGGTCTTGATATAAAAACTCAAAAACAAAACAAAAAATTTGAAAGTAGAGAATTGATTTTTAAATCTAAGAAATGTTGTTGATGAAATGCTAGAATACATGGCCGTTTATGTGCTTACTAATTTGTAACTCATACAAAAGAATTAAATGGGTATATTAAAACCAAAATAAAAACACCCTAGTTAATATAATAATAAATCTTTACTTATAAATTTTATTCTTAATTTTAGAAATCTTTTAATTCCTACAAAGATAACTTCTACTAGTTGGATTGGACACGCAGAAGCAATAATGCTAGAATTACCAAAATGTATATCAAATTTATTTATAGATCATGTGATAATATTTTATTAGTTTATTTTTATAATGCACATATCCATTTAAAGGTTTATTTTTTCCATATTTAGTTTATATAAATATGCTAACAAATAATATTTTAATACTTGTAATTTGATAAATAAATTTGATAAATATCTTGGTATCTATTGTATTATTTATATAGAAGTACTCGGTACAAAAATGTAGGTTAAAATATTAAACTTTTTTTTATAGATAAATTGTGTAAAGATGATTGACCAAATTGTTATATATTTATTAATGTTACCAAACCTACAAAACTATTCCTTGTTTCTTACTTTGTCCAATTTTTCAAAACCATCATATTGGACGCTAAACTTTGATTATTTTTTTATTTTTATTTTTTGGTCCCTTTAACATACATCCATATGCTTGGAAGGGAAATTGATTATATGGAAACCTGTGATTTATTATGAGGTTATTTAATAAAATTATGGAAATCCAATTCTTATTTATTTGTTTATTTTCAAAATTCAACCCAAAACAAATGGAACTGTCAAGAAAGATGACACAAGCAAAATATGCATTCAATGAAAAAAAAAATAAAGTAAGCAAACAAACAAATTAGTAGATGCCAAGAGATATATATTCACAATCCAATCTTTTTCTTTTTTCTTTTTTTCTAATAGATCAACCCAAAATGAAATGGAAACCAAGGTACCATTTGCTAATGTGAGTGATTTTTATTTTTATTTTTTCTGCTTAACTGTGCTTAATTTTTCTACTTCATGTATGCTGGTTAATAATAGTTAAAATTCGTTAGACATCCCAATCAATTACAAAGTTTATGTAGGAAAAAAAAAAACAAAAAAAAAACAAAAATATTGAGAACCATTTCAAATTGTGTTGGTTTTTGTTTTTGTTTTTTTTTCTTTCCTTTAAGATATTTTATAGGTATTTAGGATGTCTAAACAATTTTAATTACCACCAATTAACACTAATAAATACGTTTAAGTAAGTTACACAAAATTAAGTAGAAAAAACAAAAACTCTAAACCAACTTGTTATCAAATAACACCATATCCTATTTTAATTAGTGATAATAATTATTTTCCTTAAATACCTTCATTAAAAATCATGTGATTAGCAGATTATACATTTTCCATCTAAAATTTGGATCGTCTGTTATCTATTGGAATGAAGTGGGGAAAAAAAAAATAAAATGCATAGTGCAATGTGAGAAAAAAAAAAAGGATAATATGTTTGAGGGGTTAAGTGAGATTAACCATTCATTTTATGAAGATCATATCACTACTAGTTTTTAGCTGTCATTAATTGTACTTGTTTTATTCATTTAAGTCTCACAAAAGTATAAACCTAATATTGTTTCTTGCAAGCAACTCACCATAGAGAGGTGGGTGTAGCTTATTAAGATGGGCCTTATTTGTTCTAGAAGTTGCTTAGCTTAAGCGACCAAGAAACTAAACTAATAAATCAACAGCTCAGCATTAATTCTTTGACTACGTATCTACCTGCCAAATTTTGCGTATTTAACACTTCCAATTTGATTTGATTTCATGTCTCTGAATCTTCCTACAACACAAGATTTTGAGGAAATTTTTCAAAATTAATTCCGTCAAAGTTGACTTCCGGATTGTCCATCTTGTGGGATATTTTGACTTCATTGCACAAAAGAGAAAAAAAAAATAATAATAATAAATTGTTAATTATTTATTAAATTTGACCCAAAAAAAAAAATCTTCGTTGTTAAGGTATTACACTTTGTGTAAGATAACGTACAGCTCGGCATTAATTGTGTGTAAAGCCTAATTTGATATTTGGAGTTATGTCTGTGTTCTTTTAATATTGGTTCCAGTCATTTTTGGGTCAAAAAGCTGCAGTTTCCCTGAAATGACAGTTTACCCCCACTGCCCCACTGTGACTATCGAAGGTACACTCATCTCTAAGTTTTAACTTTGAGAATAAATGTCATAACATGTTTTACAATATGAGCTACATTATTTTACCAAAATATTATATATATATATATAAAGTGAATCTTTTTTTAAAACATCCTCATAGATTTTGGTGTAAATTTACGTTATGTGACATGTTGTAAAATATTTTTGTAGCAGTATATTACATAATCCAAATTTATACCAAATTCAATTAAATATTTTGATAAAAAAATGGATTAAATATATAATAATTATCCAATTAAAGTATTTTAATTTTATAAAACCACAAGACATTATAAAAAATTCAAAATGTAAGAATAATCTATTTATCATGATTGATTTTAACTACGTCATAATTCGATCAAAACATTAAAAAAATAACTCGATTTATAATTTGATAAATTAACATTGGATATCATTTTAGAATGATCAATTATGTTCAAAAGTGATTAGCTCCGCTTTATCAGCATGTTGTGTAACAAAATGACTATTTTAAAAGAGAGTTAATCCTTTCAAAATTATATCTTGTGTTAAATTATCAAACTATAAAGTTAATCAAGGTTTTTTCTATGACAAAGTTCTCTCTACCTATATATACATAAATAAATATATGTATTGGATATTATGAGACAGTATACTTGATAGAGAAGTCTTTTTTAGTAGTTTGCTTTTATTTATTTTTTATAAGGTATCGATCTATAGTTACATTTATAATAAACGAGAGAGTTTGGTCTCAATTTTGTAGTTGAACATGGCATTTTTGTAATAAACCAAGCTACGAAAGGAATATATGGGTTAAGGCATTTGGATAACGTGGATTTGAGGAGAAATTATTCAGTGCTCAACGTGTACCAACTAGCAACTGATCTGATATACATTAAAAGGAGGCCATATGCTTCATTAACAATGCAGTATCCATCATCTTACGGTGTCAAATTACCATCTGACACAATTCTCAACTTTGTTTTCTACGTCAAACTCTATGCATATAGTTAGGTTTATATTAATCAATTTGATAGTTTTATTATTAGTTCTTTCATTATAAACTTCTACATAACTTTAATGATTAAGATTTAAAAATAATAAATTACATAATATAAATTTAATTACATATTAAAATTTTAAATAAAAAAAATGAATGCATAGAAATTTAATAAATCATAAATAAAATTTAAATTTCAACTTTTAAATCGATTTAGAAATTAAAAAAGAAAATTCAAATAATAAAACCGTTAGATTTATATATATATAGATCAAAAACTTATCATTTTGGAGTTTCATAAAACTCTTTTTAAAATTTGAGTTTATAAATATACCGCAAATATAAGCATCTGCTCAAGCAAACCTTACTTAGCAATTTTTTATTTTTTATTTTGAATGGTTCTATCATATCCTTTTTCGTTTTCCCTCTTTTTTTTTTTTTTTTTTTTTCTTGGTCAATATTGGTTTCATCCATCCACAACAACTAATCACTATTTATTTTTACTTTTGGGGCAAAACATAATATTAATTATGATAGAGAACTTCTACATCAAACATGTTGCTAATCAGGAGATGGAATCAACCTTATCAAAAAGAAAAATTATTATAGTAACTATCGAATAGGGAAAACCATTTCTAGGTGACCAAAATTTTAAAAAGGAAAAACAAGATTCAGCAACGGTAGCTAAAACATATTTTAATATATCAAAGAATTTCAAGTACTTCCGGATTACCTACAACTCCTTTAAATCATTTGATGCCATGTAGAATTACTTCCATCTCAGATAACACATCAACCATCTCTCCTTTCTTTCTCTCTCCTGTTCTCTTCTTCTCTTTCGGCAATAAACAAATTTGTGGAAAACGATTTTTTTTTTTTTTCATTTTTTCCTGAAACCACCAACTCCCTTCATCACCAAAACTATATTTACCTTATGTTTCAATTAGTTGCAGTTCTGAATAAAAATGACTGATAGGAGTTTTTAGTAACGATATATCATATATGGCTTTAAAAATTCAATATCTTTTGTTCATATACGTTTTGTATAAATACTTAATTCTATTATATCTTCTCAAAAAAAAAAAAAAGGAAATATTTAGTCATAACAAATTAAAATTTGGTAAACATTAAATTAAAAATCTTAAATTCAAGTTTATCTTCCTTCTAAAACCTGTAAAATATAATGGATACCCTATTATTAAAAATTTAGAAATCAACGTTTACTAAAGTCTCGTGTGCAAGACACGTATTCTTTTGTTTCTCTTGTTTTTGTCGGGTTTCTTCACTCGTCATCCACATAGAAATCAACGCTTAAAAACAGAAAAAAGCAGTTGGCATTAATTGAAAAACTTGAACAACCGATGACCGCGTACAAGGACATATAAGATCTCATATATTTTTTCTGAAACTTTCAAATAAAATTTATTTTTATAATTTTACAGAAGAGTATGAATCAGTTCATGACACAAATCAATAGAACAATTGGATCCATCTGCACTTAGAAGATACATTCAGTTAAAGAAAAGTATATCATTTTTTTTTTTTTTTTTTTGGTTATAACCTTACCACTACCTACATATCAGAGAACAAAAACCCAAAAATAAAATAATAAAAAATTAAAAAAAAAAAAATAGAAACCCAATCTTCTGTTGCTTCTCATACCTCATGATCTGGGGAAATCCAATTAAACCATATTTTTTGAAAAAGAAAATTAGGGGAAAAAAAAAAAAATCAAAACTTCCCATTGAAATTAAAAAGGGTTTATACTCGTTTGAAGATCTATGGGTTCACTCAAAACTTCTCCTCATTTTTCAAACTTTGATTTCTTTGGATGAATAGCGAAGAAACTCGGACAAAAACAAAAGAAACTGAAAAACACTTGTGTTCACATGAAATTTTAGTATGCGCTATATTAATTATGTATCATTTCTTTTAGGCATTTGATTATATGATTTTTAAATAAAAGACTGTGATAAAAAACTAATATAAGCAAGCATGGAAAAAGTCTAACAAAGGATCCAAGTCCGAGTTAGTTCGTTACCTAGTAAAAACTTTACCTATATATTACGTATTTAGCCATCATGCATCTCTCAAAAAATAACTACTTTCTTTTGGGCATTGATATATCGGGACATAAATAGATTACCAAACAAATATATAATTAGAAAATGAGGTTGCTTCATGTTCGTCTATAAAATCTAATTAGAAAATAAGGTTGATTCATGTTCATCTATAAAATCTACTTTAATAAAAGTTTTGTTTCAAAGCACCCCTACAAGTTAAACTTTCCTTCCTGCCCCCATATTCCACATTAAAAAAAAAAAAAAAAAAAAAAATTAAAAAAAAAATAAAAAAGACTTTTTTCTGGTGATGACTTTTCTAGACAATTTGTGTTGAAATATAAATATTTTTCCAATTTATTCAATAAATTAAACTGCTATTGATTTTCATAGATTTGACTTGAATGTAAAAAAGTTTCAAAAAAGTAAACAAACCGAATATGTCCCTTCTGTCTTTGTTCAGCTATGCACGTCTGCTGGGTTTGGTTGGCTTAGTTTTTTTATAAGATGCAACGTTCAACGCTACTCTCTATCTCACTTTTTCACCATTTTGAGACATCCGTTGTGAGAGGGACAAAGAGATAAAAGGAGTTCAACTTAGACAACAAGCTACTAACTAAACATGTCAACATTAATCGGAATAATGTGCATAGTAGCATTGCTTGCAATATGCATTAGCCATTACTGGATTATGATCAGGTGGAGAAATCCAAAATTCAATAACAAAAATAAGAAGATTCTCCCACCAGGCTCCATGGGCTGGCCTTTCATCGGAGAGACTCTCCATCTCATCATTCCAAGTTACTCTCTTGATCTTCACCCCTTCATCAAAACCAGAATTCTAAGGTAAAATCCATCCTTACATACAAAAATATTGTTGAATTAATTTTTATTTCATGGAAAAAAGATATATTTAGAAGTATAATTTCTTATCTAAGATAAACCCCTTTTTTTTTTTATAAATTATAATTACATAATTTTGGTTGAATGGAAAAAATATATATAGTTGTAAGTCTAGCTTTTCATATTTTATTATTAACTCTTTTTCTTATAGATATGGGACTATATTTCGAACAAGTTTAGTAGGTCGGCCTGTGGTAATCTCAGCTGATCCGGAGTTCAACAACTACATTCTTCTTCAAGAAGGGAAGCTGGTTGAGCTCTACTATTTGGACACATTTTCCAACATCTTTAAGCAAACTGGTGATGATCAATTCCGACCAAATGCTGCTGGTCTCGTCCACAAGTACGTTAGGAGTATTTTTCTTAGTCACTTTGGTGCTGAGATCCTCAAGACAAAATTGCTAAATCAGATTGAAGAATTTGTGGAGAGAACTCTGTTTTCATGGTCGAATCAGGCATCCGTTGAAGTAAAACGTGCAGCTTCTGAGGTAAAATTTCAATTTTCACTTTGTTCGATATACTTATTTTGATGTCTATAATACGTTATTATTAATTTATTTTACTATAAAATCACAGATGGTACTAAATTTTAGTGCAAAGCAAATATTCAGCTACGACGCAGAAAAGGCACCGTTTGATTTAAGTGAGAAATATATGAAAATCATAGATGGTCTAATGTCTTTTCCCTTGAACGTCCCAGGTACAGCATACCATAAATGTTCAAAGGTAAAAAAACCAGCAAAATCTTGGAAGAAAAGTTTGTTGACTAATACTATATCTTTATACAATTGTATGAGATATAAGAAATATATGATTAATATATATAAAGTTTTGGTTACACTCAGGACAAAGAAAAGGTGACAAACATGATTAGGGATATGCTAAAGCATAGACAAAATTCGCCCCGGAAAGGTCATGAAGGAGATTTTCTTGATCAGATCATCAGTGACATGGATAAAGAAGAGTTTTTAACAGAGGATTTTATAGTCCAGCTGGTGTTTGGTGTCTTATTTGCTACCTTTGAGTCCGTTTCGGTAATAGTGGCATTAGCTTTCCAGTTACTCTCTGAGCATCCTTCTGCATTGCAAGAATTGACTGTATGTATATAAAATTTCAGCATCAAGATTCAAGTTCTTTTAAATTTGAATAATCAATAATAAATTTGATAAAAATAATTTCCATTTAATTATTAGGCCGAGCACGAAGCAATTCTTGAAAAGAGAGAGAACACAAATTCATTTCTTACTTGGGATGAATATAAATCAATGACTTTTACTCTTCAGGTTAGTTTACTCAGACTTGGTCGTTATTTATATATTCAGGTTATGTACAATATTTATTATGATAGTTTTAAAGTAAAATCTTCTTTCATAGTCTTTATATTCACTTTTAAAATATGAGGTCCAGCTCACTTGAGCGAATCTAAGAACCATGAAAAAGTCTTTATTCTAACAATTCTCAAAAAACTTATTGATCATGTAGATATTTTTGCATTTTATCCCTTCTAGTATATACTAAATTAGTTCCAATGCCCCTAAAATTATAGTGAAAATTCTTTTCTGGTTCATATAATTTAATAGTTAATTAAAAAGTCACACTATTATTTATAAACTTTTGAGGGGCATGTTTGTTGAAAATCTTTTTGAAATATTAAAAAATATACAACACTTTATTTTGGTGCTGGTCGCTGTTCAAAAAACACATACAGGTTATCAATGAAACTCTAAGGCTAGGAAATGTGGCACCTGGATTATTGCGTAGAGCACTGAAAGATATTCCGGTTAAAGGAAAAGGTATATATATGTCTTTCTCATTTTGGCATATTTGTTTGAGGTCTTTAATTTGTTTATTTCTCACATATATATTATGCTACTTATTTGACAACAAATAAATATTTGAGGTGTGTGCTTTGTAGGATTTACAATTCCAGCAGATTGGACAATTATGGTTGTCACCTCCGCTCTTCACATGAGTCCCAACGCATTTGAGGATCCTCTCGCGTTCAATCCATGGCGATGGAAGGTCCAGTTTCGACACTATTTTCCAAATGATTCCTTGTTAACTTCAGCAACATCTTGTAAATAAATGTGTGAGCTAAAGCTGAACTTTTTTATGTATAATGGAAACCTGCAGGACCTTGAGCAACATGTTATAACGAAGAATTTCACGCCTTTCGGAGGAGGAATGAGACAATGTGCAGGTGCTGAATATAGTAGAGTTTTCTTGTCAACTTTTTTCCATGTTTTGCTCACCAAATATAGGTATGTTTTCTACTTTTCTTCATTGGAAGGAGCATTTTACATGTAAAGAGAGGTTTGATTTAGGGATCTTAATCAACAATTTTGGAAATCTTTTTTATAGGTGGACAAAAATTAAAGGGGGAGAAATTGCTCGGAGTCCTATTTTGGGATTTGGGAAAGGCATCCACATTAAGTTCACGAACAAGCATAAAATTATGGTTCATTAAGAAGAGATGCCTATTTCAATAGACTAACGTTCCAGGAGTCTCGTTTACTTGTATAATGATAGTAAATGTTTTAGTCAAAGTCAATATATGTACCTTGTAATCGACCCTTCTCTGTGATCTATAAAAAAGACAGAGTGAGCCGAGGTGGCTTGACATCAGTATAGCGTCTTGTTGAAAGACACTCCAATACTTAAGTCAGTTTTAGATATGCTTTGACAGAATATGGAGGTTGAGACACGATGACTTATATTAAATAAGAGTTTCATTCAAGGATATGTTTGTATTTATAATTCGCCTTGACGACCTTGTTATATTTTTGGATTTAGTCATTTACCTTGGACCTAGATGGGCTTGGTTTCTCATAGCCTAGTCAGTTACCTTGGGCTTCGTTTTCTTAAACCAAGGGTTTTCTAAAGGGGACTGCGAATTAGTATATATGTAATGTCGAGTTTTAATACATTCT
Organism: Ziziphus jujuba; assembly: GCF_031755915.1. Lineage (NCBI taxonomy): Eukaryota > Viridiplantae > Streptophyta > Magnoliopsida > Rosales > Rhamnaceae > Ziziphus > Ziziphus jujuba. The sequence continues at coordinate 20,485,196 of NC_083387.1, forward strand.
TATTAGCTTCTCTTCGTTTGTATGCAACATTTTTCTAGCTATTCTATCAAACGCTAAAATCATTCCTATGTTCTTTCTATTAACGGGTTACTTAAATTAGGACATGTTTTTCATCTCCCCATCCACCCCACCCCCACCACCACCCACCCACCCCCCCCAACTATAAATTTATTCATATTATTGTCTGCCATAAATAAAATAAAAACATGACAAAATTATCCAACAATGGAAATTTCTATAATGAATTTGGTCAAGTTAGGCAGACATGTACACATGTACACTACCGAAAATTAGAATAACTAAAGTATATTAAAATTGTTTCAACAACCAAAGTTACCTAAGTTGTGTACGTCTAAAATACTCGATTGGACTGAAATTGCAAAAAAACATTTGTTGGGAGACAATGTGACAACATTTAGCATTTGTAAGGCAACGTGAAAAGAAAAATATTACTTAGCATCATTAGTGATTGATGACTAGTGAAACTTAGCTACATAGTAGATAACAATTTAAATGTTATCATTAAAATGCTCACTTTTAGGATTCCAATATAAAAAAATAATAGATTAAATATCCCAAACTAAAATTTATCATATAAACTAATGATTATCACTAATTATGACAAATAGCAAGACTCAAGTGAAAAATATGTACTCATAACTTAAAGAGATAAAAAGATATTAACCCTAAAAAGCAACTTTTGTTTAAATCTAGGGCAAAGCCTATCTATAAATTGAAAAAGTTTCAGGTGGACTAATAAGGTATATAAAGAATAAAGAGAACTCAGCCAAGTCACTATTAAGAATTTTTTTTTTTTTCTTGGGACAAATAACTCTAGATTGACTCTTTCTTTTTTCACACACGTTTACAATACGTATTGCTTTCTATATTGTATCAATTCATCTAATTCTAAAAATATTATAATTTTTTATGTTCTAACATTGAACCTCTAAATGGTGATAAATTAAATAACTAAATTATGTATGATAAGAATCCATCCGTGCTTGCACAACCGACTACTCGCTGGGATGCCATTCCGATACGGATGAAGATCGGGCCAATCACTAGAGCTCAAGTTAAGAAGTTTAAGAACAATCTGGCTGCTTTTATACAGGGAGTAATTAATTCTCAAAAGGGCTTTCAATATCCAAAGATACAGGATCTGTTTTAAGCATCCAATTGATAGAACCCGTTACGGACTCAGATAGCTGTTTTAGTGCAAATATGGACTCAGGGCAATAACAAATGGATCCAACACTTATTGGATTCAATGGATATCACCAAGAGACCATGAAATCATGTTAAGGCAGAATCAAAAGTATGAAAACCAGCTTGTATGGACCACATCTCAATTTGGTCGAAACTATGCTGTATAGCCACTAACTTTGACTTTTCTTCTTGTTTAAGCATGTTTGACTTATTCCAATCAAGGGGCAACGTGTAATAATCATTAGTAATCATATTTGACATCCTTCATGGCATATGGAAGATGATTTGGAGCTCAAAAAAGTTGGACATTTGTCAAAGATACCTTAGTAGTCAAACTAGTCAACTAGTTTCCTAATTTGATTTTGACTTTATGTTTTAGGAAATTAATCTTATATTTGGTTTCTATTTATTTATTTGCTGGACAAATCAACTTTGAAAAATTATTAATTTAGTATTTTCATTGTAAATTAATTAATTCCTAATTCAAAATAAAAGAACTAGTGAATCCAAATTAATTTAGGAAAATAGGTGAATTTCGGCCAACATGTTTCCTTTTCTCTTTGGTGGCCAATTTTAATCTAAATTTTTAGGGTTTATTGTTTTATGAATCTATCCTATTTAAGGGCTTAATTTCAAAAAAGAACATACGTTTAATAATATTTAGAATTTATTTTGTAAGATAGAATTCTCCTTATTCTCTTTGAACACCTAAAACACCATTAGAGAGTGTGTGTTTTAGTTTTGACTTACCAATAGGGCATCCATAACCTATTGTGACATCTTTATTATACCAAGGTTTCTAATCTCATATTGGTTAGGGGTTAAGATGACCATAAGAACTTGAACTTAATTGAGATCCAGGCTAATATAATATGGGTTTAGGAGCAGGTCATCCTAAGTTCGTATCATTTGGTATCAGAGCCAAAATTTTGTTCAAGTTTGATCTATCTTTATTTGCTTTTTTTTTTTGTGTTAATTTTCAATTTTAGCATTATGTTAAGGTTGATTCTATCATCACACACGTTCTGCATATTTTAAAAAAAAAAAAAAAAAAAAAAACTCATTTCTAGTTAAATTAGGTTTTCTTTGTTTTACCATATTTTTGCTTCCTAGTTTGTTGGTTGCTTTTCATCATTGTTCTTGTTAATTTAGTTTATTGTTGATTTTTCTTTGCTATTTTTGATCTTAAATACTTGCACTCATTTATTCAAAAAAAAAAAAAGAGAGGAATTGCGGCATCATATATAAATTTACAAAAAATAAAAAATAAAAATGGCATATTTGTATTGTTGTTGTTGGAGGCCACGGGTTTGGTGAGTTTTTGTTCCTGGAATTGCAATTTAGTTGTTAATTATTTCTACTGCATTGAGATTATATTTTGTGAGTTAAAAAATAAAATAAAATAAAATAAGAAGAAGAAGGAAAGCCGATAAAAAAAGGGTCGGTTTTGTTGAATTTGGTGTTGAAATTTGTTTGCTAGAAATTTCTTTGAACTGCTGAGTTGTTGACTATTTATTCAATATTTGGAGTGACTGGAGATTTATTTTTGCTGCTGCATATTTGAATTTTGGATGCTAAATTAATTGGATTAAAAATTAGTTAAAGGATTTTATACAAAAACTTGAATTAAAAAGAACAACAACCAACAACTATCCTATATTTTTGTTTGATTTGATTCTTGTTCGTGCTTGAATTTATTTTTCTAAATATTATTCTTGAACTCTTAATTTCTTACCATTTGGTCCAGCTCTTATTGATTCTGAAATTTCCTTTGTTAAATTGCTTTATTTTTGCTTAGAAAAGTCGAGAACTAGGTGTTTAAAAATTCACTCCGTTATTGTTTGCTTTTTTGCTACTGTTTTGTTGATAAGTTTAATTAAAATGTACTTGTGATCTAATTAATGTTAGTGGGTGTTTTAATTAGAACTTTGAGTTAATTCGTAGAGTTGAAAAAGGCAAGAATGTGTGAGCTTAAAAAAGGGGTCAAAAGCCGAAACTAGTGTACAAACACGAGTGTTGAGACCTTGTAAGAGATGAACTTGGTGAGGTCCTATTTTATTTTTATGTTATTCATACTACCATGGTAGATTCAAGGGTAAGAAGAGGAGATCCACCATTGAGGATTAATGAAGAAGAATCTGTAAGATTCAAAGGTGATTCCCGAGCTATTGGGAGTGGAGATGAGCACACGGATATGAGTGCCATCTTGGAACAACTCCAGCGGATGAATGCTCACTTTGATAATCTAGATCAAAGTTTGGATAAAGTTAGGAACTCAAATGGAGGACCATATCCCAGCTTTAATGTGCATGGAGGCCGTGGACGACCTAGAGAAGAGTTCTAAGAGGGAAATTTGGGAGATGATTTTGAGGAAGGAATGGATGAAACGTACGCTGTCCAAAAGAGGCTAGGTCATGGGAGGCATGGGAGAGATGAGGCAGATGATGATCTTGGAAATATCAAGGTCAACATCCCACCATTTATGGGAAAAAGTGACCCGAAGGCATACTAGGAATGGGAAAAGTGTATGGAGATGATCTTTGATTGTCACAACTATTTGGAGGCTAAGAAGGTGAAATTGGCAGCTTTAGAGTTTGGCCATTATACACTCCAATGGTAGACCAATGAGGGGAAAGTACCCAAAGAAGAGTTGGTGATAACTTGGTCATTACTTGGCACCAAATGAAGGGAGCCATGAAAAAGCGATTCATATCGGCACATTACCTTAAGTTGCTACATCAAAGTCTCTAATCTTTAACACAAGGAAGTAGGTTCATGGAAGATTTTTACAAGGAGATGGAGATGCTCATGATGAGGTTGAGCATGAATGAAGATAGAGAAGCAACCATGGCACGGTTTCTTGATGGGTTGAATCGTGAGATAGCCAATCAACTGGAATTGCAACAATATGTGGAATTGAAAGAGATGTTGCATATGGCTATCAAACTTGAGAATCAATTCAAGAGGAAGGGCACAAGTACACAGCTTGGAGCAGTATCCAACAGAGGGAGTTCAAATACAAGTACTTGGAGAAGCAATCCCACATATGATTACAAGTCTAAACCAAAACTAGGTGAAGAAAGTTCTAATCAGCCAAAAAGGGAAGCCAAGGCCGAATCTATTCAAGCACCAAGGAATGAACGTAAATTTGATCCTAAAACTTCTAGACCTTGTGACATTATTTGTTCTAAGTGCCAGGGACGAGGACACATTGCCAATCAATGCCTAAATAAAAAAATCATGATGCTGAAAGGTAATGGTGAGTTAGAATCTGAAAGTGAAGGAAGTGAGGGTGAATCTGATCAAGAAGAGGAAGAAATTGAAGAAGAAGTCGAGACCCTAAATGCTTCCAATGCCGAATTGAACTTGGTTACTAGGAGAGTCTTGACCATGTAAAACGCTGAGACTCAAATTCAAAGAGAGAACATCTTCCACACTCGTTATGAAATCTAAGGTAAGGTTTGTAGTATGATAATTGACAGTGGGAGTTGTGCAAATGTAATTAGTAATGTTGTGGTTGAAAAATTTGGCTTAGTAACAATTAAACATCCTAAACCATATAGATTACAATCACTTAATGATAGTGGTTACATGAAAGTAAACAAACAAACCAAAGTAAAATTCAGCATTGATAAATATGTGGATGTTGTTTTGTGTAATGTTGTGCTTATTCATGCTAGATATATTTTATTGGGTAAACCATGGCAATCTGATAAAAATACTATACATTATGGTCGAGAGAATGCTATTGTTTTTATATTTAAAGGTAAAAAGTTTGATATGGATTCATTAACTCCCAAGAAGGTATTTAGAGACCAACTTCAAATACAACAAAGGAAGGAGGCCGAAAAGCTCAAAAAAAGAACTAGTGTGGCACCCACGGCTTCAACTCCTATCCAAGGGGGCATGACCGAAAAAGACTAACCAGGTAAGTATCTTAAACTCAAACTTGGGGAGAAAGAAAGAGAGAAAGCCAAGAGGGTGAAAAGCTTGGAAAAACCTAAGAGTGTGAGGAAATTGGAAAAAGCCGAGAGTGAGGATAAAAAAAATGTGTCCATGAGTGAGAAAGAAGAGAGAAAGAAGAATTTTTATCTTAGCCAAAGTGATATTAATAAATCACTTTTGAATAAGAAACCAATGCTAATCATGATGTATAAAGATGCCTATTTAAATCATTTAACTAATTCCGATGAGCTTGTATTGCCAAATTCTATATTTTTTCTTTTGCAGAAATTTGATGAACTTGATTTTTGCCAAAATAAACTTGTATTTCTAGGATTTTTTATGATAGTGTTTGATCTAGGAGATTAGGTTTGGTTGAACCTAAGAAAGGAGAAGTTTCCTGAGCAACGAAAGTAAAAGCTTATGCCTCAACAGGATGGACCTTTTCAAGTTTGGGAGAGGATCAATGAAAATGCTTATAAGCTTGACTTATCGGGTGAGTATAATGTTAATGGTACATTCAATGTTGCTGATTTATCTCCTTTGGCTACATGTGATGATTTAGATTTGAGGACAACTCATTTTCAAGCAGAGGGGAATAATGAGAATTTGCCCATGCTTGCACAACCGACTACCCGCTAAGGTGCCGATCTGATACGGATGAAGACCTGGCCAATCACTAGAGCTCAAGCCAAGAGGTTTAAGGACAACCTGATTGCTTTTATATAGGGAGTAATTAATTCTCAAAAGGACTTGTCAATACCCGATCATGCAAAGCCTGTTTTAAGCATCCAAGTGGTGGAAGACATTACGGACCCATGTAACTGTTTTAGTGCAAATATGGACTCCGAGAAGCAACGAATGGATCCAACAATTATTGGATTCAATGGATATCACAAGAGACCATGGAATCATGTCAAGGCAGAATCAAAAGCATCTAAAACCAGAAAATATGCTATTTAACCATTGACTTTGACTTTTCTTATTGTTCAAACAAGTTTGACTTATTCCAATCAAGAGGTAACGTGTGGGAATTATTATTAATCATATTTCGCATCCTAAATGGCATATGAAAGCTGATTTGGAGCTCAAACAAGCTAGACATTGGTCAAAGATACCTTAGTAGTCAAACTAGTCAACTAGTTTCCTAATTTGATTTTGACTTTTTGTTTTAAGAAATTATTCTTATATTTGGTTTCTATTTATTTATTTGCTGGAAACATCAACTGAGAAAAGTTACTATTTTATTATTTTCATTGTAAATTAATTAATTCTTAATTCAAAATAAAGGAATTAATTAATCCAAATTAGTTTAGGAAAGTAGGTGAATTTCGGCCAACATGTTTCCTTTTCTTTTTAGTGACCAATTTTAACCTAAATTTTTAGGGTTTATTGTTTTGTGACTCTAGCCTATTTAAGGACTTACTTTTGAGGAAGAACACACCTTTAATAATATTCAAAATTTATTTTGTGAGATAGAATTATCCTTGTTCTCTTTGAACACCTAAAACACCATTAGAGAGTGTGTGTTTTAGTTTTGACTTATCAATAGGGCATCCATAACCTAGCATTTTCATTATACCAAGGCTTCTAATCACAGATTGGTTAGGGGTTGAGGTGACTATAAGAACTTGAACTTAATTAAGATCCAGGCTAATATAATACGGGTTTAGGAGCAGGTCGTCCTAGGTTCGTATCAGTATAGGTGTATTTTATCCTGAGGCTCATAGCTAAGCATAGGGCAGAAACACATGGCATGGAAGGGCAGTTGATGATTAGGATTAAATCTTTAAATTGATAAGTCTCAAGCTTAATGGCTCTTAAGGCTGATTTGATCTAACTTGGTATTATTTATGTAGTCTAACTTATAAGGTTTGGAATCACCATAAATTGGTTAAGAAAGATCTGATGTTCATATTCATATTAAGGATTCTATTTGAACATGACTATATATATATATATATATCATCTAGTCAATAAAGATGTCTGCGGTATTTCTTTTTAGTTATTTAAAATCTATCAAGGTATCGGAGCTACACTTGCTTTAACCAACAAGTTCTTCTTCTATTGCCCTAGACATATTCATTAATATTGTTCCGTGGCAGTCCTTTTTTTTCCTTTTTTTTCTTTTTTTGTCACTTATGGTCGCTCCTACCTCTTTTGATAATGCCTTGGATCCTCAACTATCATTACTTCTTTTCTCTTGGAACCAACCTTCGTCTTCATCAACTTTGCTTCCTGAGCTTCATTGAAACTATTGAAAATGACACATGTTGGCACACCTAATTTATCCTTTGGTCATCGGTTATGATCTTATAGGCAATGCGGAAGACACTCTCCATTCTCCATTGCTAAAAACTTATAATTCCTCTCATCCTTAGCACTTTCTTTTTCTTTTTCTTTTTTTTATTCACCAGGATCATTTGCTTCATAGTGCCTTCCTTGCATTACCCTCACCAAATGTGGTTATCTCCGTTGCATCTACCATATTGTATTGTGAGGCATGGACTAAGCTTAACACATATGGCAGAGTCATCGGACTACATGAATCTCTTAGATAAGTAACCAAAGAAATTAAATACAGAGTATTATTAACAATAGGCAAACCATACTGGCACTGGATGATTCATTGATTGATGAAAATAAACCTTTGTATATTAACAAACTAATCTTCTGTGTTCTCAATGGCCCATTTGTTGAATACAAATAGATTACTTCTGCTATTCATCCATGATATCTCAATTAGATTTGTCAAATTGGATGATAAGCTCGCTAACTATGAAGCATCCCTGAAACGAGTCAGTCCCTCATTTAACTATGCCAGTTACTGCTAATGCCACTTAAAAGAGTGGTCAAGGTTCCAACTTTAGTAGTCAGCACCTTCAAACTAAAGGTTATTAATGTGGTTCTCCTTCCTCTTACTAAAACATATCTAATAGGCACTATTTGCCAATTTTGTGAAATTCATGGGCATGGTATCAAAGCAAGCCGCAAGTTGTTTCCTTATATCCTTTGGATTTTCAAGTCCTCATCATTATAGTAGTATGTTGCCCCTTTATGCTACTTTGCTCCTCCATAGCTTGCTTTACCTTTTCCATGAACTCACTTCATCATTAGGCTTTAATTGGCTTGTTGGTTTTAGAGCCGGACACCATGTGACATTGGATATTCATAAACCCATAATGATGGTGAATTCATTAAGTTAAGGGATTTCTTTGTTATCAATGGTGTCTCTCATTTTCTCACTCCTCCAAAAACCCCTAAACATAAGGCTTACTTAGCCTCGCCATAGTCAAATATTCAAACTTGTCTCAGTCTATTAAGTCAAGCTTATTTACCGCTGCAGTTTTAGTCTCAAGCCTTTCTCAAAGCCACTTATCTTAACTGACTTCGGATGGTATTCTTTCATATGAAATCTCCTTATGAGGTCTTATTTTAGTCCCTACCTAATCAGGACAAACTAGTCAGGGTCTTTTGGTGTCTTTATTACCTATTGCTAAAGCTATATACTCATAAATAAGATGGAAACCAATCTGTCCCATTTGTTTGTTTCGACTATTTTACATCTCAAGTGTTTATCATTGTTCTAAGTACTCCACAAGTTGTGTCCATGTGTTTGCTCTATGTGGATTTGTAGAATTAATGTTCCCTCACAATTCTTTTCACATTGTTCTTCTTCGCACATCTTCTAATTCAATATCCTTGAAGACACTTTGTTTCTACTTCTCACTTTTTAATTCTAATCTCATATCCTCCATGCCCCACATTTGCCTACGGGAAAATATGTAAGCCTTCGGAAAAGTATATAAATCCTTTGGGCAAATGGGTAAGCTTATGAGCAAGTGTGGAAGCCTACGGGCAAGTTATGGTGTTATTGTTATTAATATTACTATTATTATTATTTTCCTACTTTCTCTTGTTTATGTTATGCATTGGAACATTGTAAAATGATATTAACATGTAGTATGATATTAAGTGGATGGTGTGGGCGGACGTGAATGTTTAAAAGTATTTTTTTTTTCTTTACTTATTAGTTCATTTCTATCATATATATGTTTTTATATAGTTCGATATCGAAGTGCTGTAAATTGTGGAAATTATTATAGTAAGGTGGGAGGGATAAGGCGGAACCATATAGGAGTGCATTTTCGTGCAGGTAATTTTTGGGGCATGTTCTACCTTTAGGGGAGATGTTGCTGAATTTTTCATAAGACTATCCGGTATGGTTTTTTCTGAGATCAGAATTTGTCTAGGGTTTCAGAAAAAGGATCCTGGACGGGCTCTGACAATATAACTAGGCTCTATACGAAAAAATTTAAATTCAACTCAAGTTAACAAAAGAGCCTAGGTTAAAAAACTTCCCATAAATTAATTTCCAAAAAATAAATTTAAGGAAAACCTTAGTTTTATTTGGTCCTTAAACAACATAAACTTGATTTTGTCTAGATTTTAACTACAAAAGTGCTACTCTTACTGCACATAAACCAAAAACCCTTATATAAACATTCCCATAAGAAGATGAGCACTAAACAAAAAATAAAATTAGGAAAATATAAAAAATTTCCAATAAAACATTTTTAGCTATATATAACCCACGATTTTCAGATCAATCAAGGATTTAATCCTACATCCGGTCCTTGCTAGAATGAATATGTGTTAAGATTGTTAGAAATATTATAACAAAAATCTAGTATGCAAAAATACAACAAGGATAGGAGCATAAAGATATTAAAAAAAATTAAGCTTGAATTTACAACAAGCTTGTAAAAAGTAATGATAACGTACAAAATACATATTTTACAAAATATAATATGGAGAAGTAAAATAATAATAAACAAGTATATATACATATATATATATATATATTAATAAAAATATATTGGTATAAAAATCTATTAAAATGTAGGAACTTAACATTAGGGTCCTAGGCATCTGTTCTACACAGTGTTCTTAAAACAAATTTGCTCCTCATCAATTCTAGTGTATCCAAATGCGTCTATTTTCCAGGATACAACAATCTACAAAAGTTTCAAATGTAGCACTTTTGTGCATCTCTCTATAAACTTGAAATCTCCTTTCCTTTAACACATTGAAGGACTGTAGACAAATTTAAGGAAATTTCAAAAGGATATGTAAAGAGAGCTTCAGAGCTTCATATCCTGTAATCCTTATGTTCTATCACTTTTCCACTTGAATATTGAAGGGAAGGGTTAGGCTGTATGTAGGTCTCAACCAAGTAAGAGATCAAGTAAGGTTTTTAATATGTTTAATAACATTCCCAACAAATTCTCCTATTTAGTCGACCATTACAAATGTTTTGCAATAAAACTGCTGTAATTTATTTAACCATTAAGAATTCATTCAAAACTTGTATCTCCCATATTAAACAACCAATTAACAAGCCATCAAAATGGCCATTATAATCATTAAATTGGTTTCTAATATCAAAATTTTCCAACAATGCTTGGTAGTTTAACTTTGCAAGTAAGGCTCATGAGGTTGTAGGTGTAAATTTTTCTTATTTCCTCACTCTCTCAAAACCAGGTTTGGTACTTCTCATATTTGTTGAATTTTCTTGTTCTTTTTTTAGTGATTTCGTTAAAATTTTGTCTTTTCCATGAGTCCTTCAACTTTTAAGATGTTTTTGCTTGTTCTTCATTATTGTCCATTGAAACTTTTGTTAAATAAAAGTTTTAGGTTTCTTAATTTTTGCCAAATTAAGAAGATGGCCTACATATTTGAATGATTTTTGGTCCTTTAAAATCTTTTGGTTTTATTATAGTTTAATGTATGTGTTAAGTACCTAAATTTTTACTTTGAGTACTAAGGAGTTCATGTTGTAAGTTTGTTGACAATTAATAGAATGGTTGGCCTTTTATTAGTTTGAAGCCGATAGCACAATAAGAAAATTTTCTTCAAGTTTTTCTTGTAAATTTTGTTAAACTTGGACTTTGAATTTTAATTTTGTTTGGATACCTAAGCATTTAATTGGATGATAGTTTTTTTGTCGAGAATCATGGAGAATTAAGGTAAGTTAAGCTTAGACTCCTAATGTTGAGTAATTGATAATAGTGTTTAGGTTTAAATTTGAATTTCACATTCAACTTATGGTTTGAATGGTTAATAATGTAAACATGATAAAGACTTTGAACCTAAAAATTTTAATGTAGACTATAAATGTTAAGATCTTTGGTTCATGGAAATGAAGCTTTTGGACCTAAATTTGTTGCTTCACTAAGAGGTTTGATCGATTTTATCAAGTAAAAGTTTTCATGGTTTTGTTTTACTCATGTTGCAAAGAAAATTGGATTTTTGAGGTTAAGTTTAACATTTGAATTCATAGGAAGAATTTTGGTTAATTAAATTTTGTGTTTGAAGTAATAAGGTTGAGTTTAATTATCTTTTATTTCGGAAGACTATTGGTAATAAATTACTTTAATTTTGAGGTAAAGAATTGGATTTTTCTTAATTAATGACAAGTTGACTTATATTTTATTATATGGAACTTGTAAATTATTTTGGACACAGATCTTGGTTTTAAGGTTGAGCTTTTGATAAGGCTTGTTTATAATTTGGACTTAAATATTTTTCTTGTAGGCTAAGACTTGTTACTTAAGTCGTAAGTTAATTAATTTTGTTTTCCAAGTGTTGGATATTGTGATTCAATTTGAGTTTGTTTGGACCTGATTAGTATTGAATGGTTGGTCAATGATTGGCGATGAATAGTAATGGTTACAAGGTAACAAACTTATTAGTTTGGAAACTTTAGTAGAAAAAGAAACTATAGTAGAATGTTGTAGTGTTTGGATTAAGACTTAGTAATTTGTAGTAGAAAAAATGACTTTTATGGTTTACCCTTTTGTTTACAAGTGTGTGTTTTGGAATGAGAAATCTTGAATTGGACACTAACTAAAGTGTTAGTTTTAATATAGACAAGGAAGCACTGACTTTGAATTGGATAGGAGATCTTTTTATTACAGAAAAGTCCCTGGAAATGTAATGTAAGTGGTATCTTTTCTAAACCCCAATTATTTTCCAAAGTATCTGTATATGTTAAAGCATATTGCATTCATACATTTATAAGCATGGCATCTAGAATTGTATGTGAATCTTGTCGAATGTGATATATGCTATTTAATTTACAATTTGTACTATTATTGTTATTATTATTATTATTTCAGAAATGTTAAGTTTATATTATGTGTGTGAACATAGCATGCATTGAACGTATCATAATAACCTGTTTTATGGAAATTGTTTTATAAACTTGATTTTGGAAAAATATGCATTGGCCTTGATTTTCAATGTGTGCTTTTAAATGGTTCTTGATATATGGGTGGACTTGGTGAATTCGTGATTGGACTGTGATTTGATATGATTTGGTTATATATGGATTAATTATGTTTTATGGGTTGATTTTGATGTCTAGACTTAATTTGACCAACATAAGGACTAGAAACAAGATTGTCCTATTTTCCAAGATTGCTTACCTAAGGAAATGGTTAGGGTTGTTCTGTGACCTTAGATTTGATTATCCATCAGAACCAGATAAAGTTGACACATGGATTTAGTTTCATCACCAAAATTGGAGTTAGGATTAAGGGTATGGACTTGAATACGAATTTGATTATGGTTGTTTACCCACCCTACATACTTTGATATGTTCCCTATATATATAGTGGCATAAGGTTTTCCCTAACATGCCTTATTTACTCTTGGCATATTTTAGTTAAATGATTTATAGATAGTCAGATTACACTAATTTGTTTTTGTATGTGCTAACTGCATATTATCTAGTATATAAATGATGATTTCATGGAACTCAGGATCCTTTATCATATGCATTGCATTACGTGTTGCATTTACATTTATAAATTATTTCATTATCTCAAAATTATTATTATTTTGGTAACGAGTGCATTAAACCCACTTATCAAGTACCAATACTCTTTCCTCGATTTCCAACCTCCATAGGCATTTAGTGGATCATAATGGGTGTCAAAATTAAGAATGGTGGAAAAGCCTGGAGTACCATTATATGATCCAGTTGGTATATGCTAAGGAAGTTAATTAGGTTTGTGTTTTTTATAAATTTTATGGAGTTATTATTTTTGGAGTTGGGACTTGGTAATTTATTTTTAGTACTAATGAGGTTAAATATGACTTGTACTAGCAATATGATTGACTTCAATTTAATTTTATGTTAAGGTTAAAATGTATTATATGGAGATTAATGACTTAAATAAAAAAATTATTTGGAATTAGTATGTTTGTGATGTTGTATTGAGATTAACTTTTTCTATTTTTAAGTTACATGATCTTTGAAGCTGTTAAGGCTATTACTCTTGGTAGTTTGACAAAGTCCTCTCTAAGATATGGGAACAAATGATGACTTAATGAACAATACTAAAAAGAAATTTTGGATGGTGTTGATTGCTTAATAAGTTTAGGATAGTTAATGTCATCGCCGCAGAACCTTATAAAGGCTCGAATATAGATTATCGAAATCTACAAGAGGTTATTGCATTTATCTTGGTGATTCTTTGGATTGATGCTAGTAAAACATGGTGGCTCCGTCTAATATTGAGTCAGAATACTGAGCCTTAATGTATGGAGTTGCTGAGATTTCATGGATGCAGTAACTTATGGCAGAGTAAAAGATTATTGCCCGATAATTCTAGTTATTTGATACGATAACATGGGCATTGACTCCCTTGCAACAAATTTGATTTTCCATCAATGGATGAAGCATATTGAAGTAGATGTTCACTTCATTCATGACAAAGTAGTTCAACAATCTTTGGATGTCTACTACATACTTATAACAAATCAAATTGCTAATACTGTTACAAAAATTCATCTAACCACACAGATACAATAGCTTCAAACCAAGCTTAATGGATGCCACACCCATTTTGTTTAAGGGGGATGATATTTTAAGTACATCAAGTGATAAGGTGTTCAAAAATATGGCTTAGATAGACGTCATAAAAGTTAGTAGATCTTGTTTATTGCAATCATAGACGATAGGTGTATTTAGCTATATCAACAATAGTGATAGCGTTGTAAATATCGAATAGGCATACATGGCATATAATAATACCAATGTTATGCATTTATATCTCTAATTAAAATATATAATACATGATTTTAACAAAACATACAAACATCCAAAAGGAACATAAAGTTAGTTCATCATTTGTCAAACATGTTCAAATCTTTAGGCTACAAATAAAGCCAAAAAAGTTTTTTACATTCCTCACTTTACAAAGACAAATGTGTATGCATATTTATTTAATGACAAGTAATATTGTTTGATGCTTGGAAGCCTTGAAGTGAACATGGGTATATTGTTTGTTTTGTTGAAGCAAGTCAAGTTGCTTACCTGATAAGCAACTGTTTGCTAATATTGAATTGCGCACATCACAATTTTGTAGCTACAAATTTGAATTTAACAACAAAATAATAATTAATAATTGAGGAGATACAATAATAAATAAACCAAATAAATCTGAACATAAAATTAAAAAGAAACTTTGAGAAATATTTATTGATTGAGGTTCGGAAAGTTCTAACATGCTATGGCCGGTATCAACTAGATGAAGTAAGTGTGCAAGTGTATAATTTGCATTTTCCTCAAAATGTCTCTTTCTTCAGGGCATGGAATATTAGATAACCTTTTTTTTTTTTTCTTGAGGTAAAAGCTATCTCTTAGTAGTTCTTAATTCTTCACCTTTCTCAAGATGTATCTTTCTTATCTAGTCCTTTTGATTTAACAATATTTGTATAACACCCTATCTCCACTGGCGAATTTGTCGTTCTCTACCGATATCGTCTCCAATTTAGCCATGATACTCAGTATGGGATTTTTCGTTCAGAGTTTTCCAAGAGGTCACCCATCCTAGGATTATTCTGACCTGAGCATGCTTAACTTCAGAGTTCTTTTGAATCTTGAAGCTAACTGTTCTGAAAAGGCTCGATGTTATGAAAGTGACTATCATTACATTTAAATCCTCTCCTGATCCACACTTGGACGATGTGGGATTGGACACCAGATAGCTTGTCAGTGCCCTACATCCACCCTAAATTTGTCCTCGCTATTATATTTCTGATTAGGTATAGGCTATGATACCATTTCTAACACCATGCCACCATTAGCGACTTGTCACTTTTTGTTTATATTGTCCTCAGTTTAGTCACCACATTCAGTGTAACATTTTTTGTTCAAAGTTTCCTAAGAAATCACATATCCTAAGATTGCCCTCATCTGAGCATGCTCAACTTCAGAGTTCTTTCGAATCCTAAAGGCAACTGCTCAGAAAAAAGCTTGGCATTATGATAGTAACAATCATTATATTTAAATCATCCCCTGATTTACAACCAACTACCCATTGGGGTGCTGATCTTATAGAAATTAAGATGGGACGAATCACTAGGGCACAATCTAGGAAATTCAAAGACAATCTGGTTAGTTTCATCCAAAGAGTGATTCACAATCTAGGAAATTCAAAGACAATCTGGTTAGTTTCATCCAAAGAGTGATTCAATCTCAAGAGGGCATGACAATACCAAAAATCCGAAGCTCGACTTATGCATCCAAGTTATGAAGGTCGAAATGGACCTGCCAAGCTGTTTTAGTGCTTCGATGGACTCCGGGTAGCAAAGAGTGAATTTTTGGTTTATGAATGTGATTGAGCACTCCATGGGACCATGGAATCATTCTAAGACAAAATCAAAAGCATTCAAATAGCACATATGCACATGAAGCTTCATGTTGGTCGAAAATGCTTGTTTTGGAGCTGACTTTAACTTCTTTTGCTGATCAAGCAAATTTGACTTATTCCAATCAAAGAACAACATATGGGAATCAATATTAATCCTGTTTAGCATCCTACATGTCATATTGGAGCTAATTTGGAGCCTAAACTAGCTGGTGATTGGATAAAGATATCTTAGTTGTAAAACTAGTAAACTGATTGCCTAATCTGAAATTTGACTTTTATTTCAGGAAATTAGTCTTTGATTTTTATTTTTATTTATTTATTTATTAGACAAATTAATTTAGGAAGGTTAGTATTTTATTATGTTGATTATAAACTAATTAATTCCTATTTCAAAATTAAGGAATTAATTAATCCAAATTAGATTAAAAACGTGAGAATTTCGGCCACACCTTGTTGTTTCCTTATTGTTGGCTGAATTTTACCTTGCTAAATCAAGGATTTTTTTTTTTTTTACTTTATCCTATTTAAAGGCTTATTTTTCAATGGAATGACAATTTAGATTATTAGTCAAAAATTATTTGTGAGAAAAATTCTTTTTGTTCTCTTTGAACACCTAAAACACTTAATAGAAATCAAGTGTTTTAGTTTGACTTATCAACAGGACATCCATCACCTATTGTGGTGTCTTCATCATATACCAAGGTTTCTAATCATAAATTGATTAGAGGTTAAGGTGACCATAAGAATCTGAACTTAATTTTCGATCCAGACTAATTTAATACGGATTTAGGAACAAGTTGACCTAGGTTTGTATCACACAAGGTAGCTTGTTGTCACATTTGCATCTTGAGAATGGTCTTTATTTCCTTTATTGAAGCAGATTCATTGAAGTTTTCTTGTATATCACCATTCACATAGAGACCCAAAATATGTTCAATCAATTTTGCTATATTACATGCTTGAGCAGTTACTAGATTAAATGTCATTTCACTTTTAGAAGCCCTACTTGATATCCTTGTGAAGATAGAACATAAATATACATATTGATAAGTTTGTTGCAACTTAGGATATGCTTGAACTTCATGCCCATTCATATTTTGGACACATTCTACTCTAACTTTGTCCACCTTTTCAACATACAATGATTAGGAATATCCTTGATATGAAAGGCTTCTATAATAATCTTAATTACATAACTTTATAAAAACTTCTTCCACCTTAAACATCCTACAACTACAATGTAATATATTGTCACCACCCATTTCCACATATCGCTTTTTGGAGTTATCATCCATCATAAATTTATAATGAAAATTGTCACCCGGATGCAATTTGTTATAGGCAATTCCATATCGTCTTTAAATTGATCTTGAAATTGAGTTTGGATAGTCTTTTAACTGGCATTAAAACTTTCATTCAACTAGATACTCGTTATTCAAGCAAACCATGGTTGCCTAACATATGGATAAGCTCATTTCTCTTTTAGCTCGAGTATGCTTTTTGATAAATTATTATCATGCATCTCATACTGATCAAGCATATCATTCCAAGCAATTAAAAATTCATCTTCCTCTTTGATGTAATTCGTGCACCAAGATAAAACACTTTTCACACCACCATGACCCTTAAACATGCTATATGCATGTTTCAAAGCATTTTACATCATATCCTATGTAAGATGTTTATGGTACGTGTCTCAAAATACATGTAAAACAGCCTTGGCCATTACCATATCCTGATCTGTGAATATGGTTTTTGGAGCCTTATTAGACATTGTTTTTAAAAATGTTTCAAGCAACCATATACAAAAATCAATAGTTTCATCATACATTAAAGCTACACCAAATACAAAAGTCTCTCCATGATGATTAAGCCCAACAAAAATTGCAAATGGCCTATTTGCTTTGTTAATCTTATAAGTTGCATCAAAACTTACAACAATCTCAAACTAATCATAATCATTTATCATTCTAGAAATTGCCCAAAATACATTAGTGATTTGTTCATTGCTATCTAATTGCATAGAATAGGAAGAAAAAAATTATGGCTTTTATAGTGTTTGGTTAAAAAAAGCACCTTAACACACATCCTACTTTTTCATATGCCAAATCACTTTTCCTTTTCTATTGAATGTAGGCTTTTTTATCTAGCCTTGTATAGCCAAGAGACTTATTTCCACCTATTTGTTCCTATTAACTTAAATGCAAATTTAAGTGGATGCCAAATTTACTTCAGTTGCCTGTGATGTAGCTATATATATATATATATATTGTGAAGGTAACATATGAGTACACTCTTGTGAAACAAAAGGATGATTTTTCATATCTACAAAATAAGTAACGTAATAAACGTTTTTTTCCTATTCAACTTAATAGACATTTAAGCATCACAACCGATCCTTGTTTTTGTTGTTGGTTTTATGGTTAAAATATCTTGCTTATCCTTTGTTGAAAAACATGCTCACAACATACAAACAATCTTGAATAATGTCACGTGTAGGCTTGTTTTTTCCAAGAGACTCTCTTCTAATACTAAGCCTCAATCTTAACCTATATGTGTTATATAAAAGTCATATGCCGCTTGTCTGAATCAAGCTCCATATCAAATCTAGGTTTCGAATACAATTCATTGCAACATTCTAAATCAATATTATCATAAACCATTGTAGAGAATTAAGTATCTTTGAAGGATTTAAACAATTTATTTATAAGCAACCAAATCGTATATTAAAACAACATAAAAAATATAAAAAAAAAAATACATAGCAAAATAAATATATGAACGTGAAAGGAAACTGAGTTTCACTAGTACATATGGAAAACTAGCAATAACTCAATTCCACGAGAAGAATACAACATATCTTTTTATTGATTTGTTACAAAAAAAAAAAAAAAACACGAAATCAGAGATTAACCATAGGACTTTACAACAAGTGAACGAAAGGTTTTGAGAGAAATGTTATTATTAAATATAAATATTTTCCAAAGTTTATTTTTATTTACTTATGTAACCTGTTTAATAATTTGATGTTTTTAAACTATTCCCTTAGGTCTCGGTTGAAAAGTAATGGATGCTACGTTTGGGCATTCTTCATTGTCATCTTCTTGTTTTCATCAGTATCTCATCTTCATCTTCATTGTACTTCCATTGAATATTATTTATGCTATTTTCTTTAGCTTTAAACTCCTCTAATTCTTTTAGATTGCTCTAGTAGTATAACCTAATATGTATAACTCTTATTTATCTTTCTTTTTCATGGGTCTTGGATTTGGAACCCTTGATGTTTATGTAAATGATTTTGTAGGAATTCTATTAAAAGTATTTATGATATTTATTTATACTATTGGATTATATTCACAAAGAGATTTTATTGGATTTTCGATAAATAGTTCAATAAGGGTTTCCCTAGATGGGACCACTTCGGATTCTTGAAAAGGACCCTAGAGGCAGTCCTGACAATGCATAGAAAAGAAATTTTAGTTGACTATTATCATGCGGATATGGATTTAAATGCTCATAAGAATGTTCATATGCAGTAACATTCATTATACCGATGCTTTTCCTAAAATGGCCTTTTTAAGATATGGTCATTGGTGAATATCTCATTAATCTTAATGCTAGAGATAATTTGATAATGCAATAAAGTGCTATATTTTTTCTTTCTTCTTTATACTGGGTATTAGAAAATTTTTTAGAGGCCATGGATATTTATTGGTTAAGGTTATTCTACTGTCAAAAGTTGTACAAAAAGAAAGGTAGGACAAATTGGAGAAAATATTCCATTGATCATTTATTTTATATTTGATAATAAATGCCACTGTAAATAAATAGTTATCCTATGTTCGAGGAAAAGAAAAAACATAGACACTAAATGAAACACAAATTGAAATTGAGTTGATTGTAAATAAAAGATATTATATTATGAACTAGGCTCTTTCATGTATGTTTGATGATATAAATGGAGCAAGAAGAAGTCGCAAGTCAACATTTGGTATCGGAATCATTAATGAAATTAATAGTATGTGTAAGTATATTTGTTTTAATTCCTTTTAAAAAATTTCATGTTTTCACTTTCTTTTAATTCTTTGCATTTAATGTTATAGCAGCAATTGGTATCAGAATCACTAATGAAATTAATTGTTTTAAGGTGAGGATATTGGTTTAATATGCATTTGCTAATGGGGAAAAATAGTGCATTATGAGAGAGTGAGCAACAATTGATACGAACCTAAGTCGACTTACTCTTAAACTCATATTATATTAGCCCGAATCACAATTAAATTCAGGTTCTAATGGCCACCTTAACCCTTAATCAACTTGTGATTAGAAACCTTGGTATATGATGAAGACGCCACAATAGGTGATGGATGTCCTATTGATAAGTCAAACTAAAACACTTGATTTCTATTAAGTATTTTAGGTGTTCAAAGAGAACAAAAAAAATTCTTTCTCATAATTATTTTACTGTATTCCTAGTGTGGCCGAATTTCAACTTTCTTTCCTAATTTAATTTGGATTAATTAATTCTTTTATTTTAGAATATGAATTAATTAATTAACAACAAAAATAATAAAATTCTAACTTTCCTAAGTTAATTTTGTCCAAAAAATAATTAAATAAAAACCAAAATAAAAGATAGTTTTCTAAAATAAAAAGTCAAACTCAAATTAGGAAACTAATTGACCAGTTGACAACTAAGTTATTTTTATCCAATCACCATCTATTTGAGGCTTCAAATCAGCTCCAATATACCATGTAGGATGCTAAATGGGATTAATATTGATTCCCATATGTTGCCCCTTGATTGGAATAAGTCAAACTTGCTTGATCAACAAAAGAAGTCAAAGTCAGCACCAAAACAAACATTTTCGGCCAACATGAAGCTTCATGCACAAGTGTGCTATTTCAATGCTTTTTCTTTTGTCTTAGCATGATTTCATGGTCCCTTAGGTGCTCATTCATTTTCATAAACCAACAGATTCATTTTTTGCTGCCCGGAGTCTATAGAAGCACCAAAATAGCTTGTCGGGTCCATTTCGGCCTTCATAACTTGGATGCATAAGACAGGCTTCGGATTTTCTGGTATTGTCATGGCCTCTTAAAATTGAATCACTCCTTTGATGAAGGTAACCAGATTCTTCTTGAATTTCCTAGATTGTGCTCTAGTGATTGGTCCCATCTTCATTTGTACAGGATCAGCACACTAGTGAGTAGTTGGTTGTACGTGTACAGGCAGATTCTCATCAACAATTCTACAAACAGTTAAGGGAATGGTGCATTGAGTGTATATCTAGATTTTGATTTGATATAGCTTCATGATAGGTAGATTTCAACAAGAAAGGAAAATTTCTTGGTGTTACATTATATGGGGAAAATTACTAGGTGCAAAAAAGTTGTCTGTGATTCTTCCTACTTGCCCAACAAGACAATTAATATGAGACTTTTATTTTTATTCTTACTTATTAAGATGAGGATGCTTTTAGTTCCTATATTGTCTTATGCATTTCAAGTGTATATATTTTTTTATAATCATAGACTGTTATAGTTTTTGAGCTTTTTAAATTGCCTAAGGAAAAGGCCAAAAATTTTCTTTTGATTTCTTTATGTCAATAATGAATAGTGATAAAAATGATGAAGATTCATTTCTATTGAAAGTTTAACACATTTTAGCATGTGAGGAAGGTTGGTAAGGTTGCAATGGTGCTTACCATATGAGTAACCAAGCTTAATCATAAATGAAACTTGTCATAAATGGCATAACACCCCAACAAGAGAAAATGCCCCGAATTTGAATTTTTTAACAATTTTAACTAAGGTTGATCGGGATCGACCAAGTGGTTTCCACAATTGACTTTTTACTGTGGGAGAATTTCATATTGGCCGAGGTACCATGGTAAAGTACTTATCGATACGAGTTCATAGACTGGTAGTATGCCAAAATCGAAACTAAGAATAGAAAGTTATGATCAAAATAAAATGCGATCCGAACTAATCAACAAGTCTGAGTTGACTTTTAATTAACATAGATTTTGGCATTGACCATGTGTTATATGAAAGTGCTCATTGATACAAGTTCGTAAACTGGTAGCACACTAAATTTGGACCTGCGATTGAAAAGTTATGGATGTATAAATTTGTGTCAGTGTGTTTCAAGACTGACTTTTACTATAAACTAAAATAATTAAGGGAGTCCTTAATTTACACCATGTGTCAATACTTGGAAGGTGCCACATGTCATGATGGAAGAGAGCCATATGTCATGATGCAAAAGTGCCACATGTTACCATAAATTAAAAATAAAAATATTAATAAAATATTTATATATATATTATATTTTATATTTTATTTCCTCTCTCTCTCTCTCTCTCTCTCTCTCTCTCTCTCTCTCTCTTTCTCTTTTTCTTTTTCTTTTTCTTTTTCTTTTTCTTTTCCTTTTCCTTTCTTTTTCCCTCTCTCTCGCTCTCTTTCTCACATGATACTCTTCTCCCATCTCCCAAAATAATTTCTTTCTTTTCTCCCTCTCTCTCTCCTTCTCTCTCTTCCTCTCTCTCTCTTTCTCCTCCTCTCTCCCTCTCACTCGAGTCCCATGATAAGGGAATCTCTCACCATTGGATAGCCACACATGTCGGTATGGTGGCCCACGGTTGGATGACCTCAACCATCAAATCTCTTGTCGTTTTACTGGCGGACTCACCGAGATCAATGCTCAACGCCGGCAGTCAACATTCATTCAGTTAGCTAGCTTTTCGATGAATTTTTCCATGTGATCAATCCGTCCCCCCTATTTTGTATCTTTTGATCTAAAAAATGGCCTCCATTCATCTCAATTCTAAATCTTTTGTGATGAAAATCAGCCTATACCCATACAACTGACTACCTATTGAGGTGCTGATCCTATATAAATGAAGACGAGGCCAATCACAAGGCACAAGCTAAAAGATTCAAGAACAACCTGGTTAGCTTCATATAAGGGTGATTAAATCTTAAAAGGGCATGACAATACCCAAAGATCTGGGCATGGACACAAACCAATCTTGTGCATCTAAGTTATGAATGTGGAAATGGACTCCGCAAGCTGTTTTAGTGCTTCTATGGACTCTGGGCAACAAGGAATGAATTTCTTGGTTTATGAATATGAATGAGCACTCCAAGGGACCATGAAATCATGCCAAGGTGGAAGAAAAAGCATTCAAACACCACATTTGCGCATGAAGCATCATGTTGGCTGAAAATGCTTGTTTTGGCGCTGACTTTGACTATTTTTATTGATCAAGCAAGTTTGACTTATTCCAATTAACGAGAAACGTATGGAAATCAATATTAATCCTATTTCCTAAAACAAAAGTCAAATTCCAGATTAGGAAACTAATTGACTAGGTTTACTAGAAACCTACATGTCATCTATATGTATGACCATCATATAGATGGTTGTTTGTTATGGCTATCTTGTGGGTGCCAAGGACCTAAAGGCTGGTAAATATATTTGCATAGTGAGCATTAGGGAGCCCCCTCTTTGGCCGCAGGTGATTGTTATGGATCGGCATCCAAGTTACATTCATGGTCGTCCTTGTGAGGGTAGGTGGGTCTAATATAGAGTAAGCACCAACTATATCCCCTTTTGGCCGTAGAATGGCTATCATTACGGATTAGCATGCATATATGTATGGTCATCCTGTGGGAGCTAGGGGCTCGAAGTATGGCAAATATAGTGCACAATGAGAATCAGCCGCCCTCATAATTGAAGGATGACTGTTTAGCCATGGTATGTTATAGGCAATTGGAGTCGTGGGATGCCAAGGTGACCAACTGCAGGTTTTTCTCTTTAACCTCCCCATCAGGTAATACTCGGGACGCAGGGTATTATTTGGCACCACCGGTATATTGTATGATACATCAAGTATCTTTTCATATATACATATATACATGTTATGTTATATTATGTTTGTATGTACCACACCATGGCTTAGCCTCATAAATGTGTTGTCTATGATTCCAGGGGGTCAGACAACCAATGTGGGCAACCACTGATGGAATTTGGTGTAGGTTTATGTTGTTGTACCCTAGAGCACAATCATTCAAGGTGTTAGTCAAGAATGATTGTTGTTGGTTCTTGGTTCTTGATTTTGTTTTTTTTTTTGGGTTTGTTAAGGTTTTGTTTCTGGTTTTAATGGAGGTTTAGGGTTCTTGAGAAGGTTGTTAGCTTTTGGGAAGAAGAAGAAAACAAATGTAGTAGCTGAGAGAGAGAGAGCCAAAATTGTTGTTTTTCAAAAATTTTTTTTAATATTGCTTGCTTAACATTTCTAGTTTATTATATCCAAAATTCAGATCCAAATCCCAAACCTTCTTCAAACGGCATCCAAGGAAGTGGACTTATGTTGCTGGAAATACAATTCCAGCAACTACACAAAAAGGCCCTAAGCTTTAGTTAATTGAGCTTAGGGCATTACAAAAAGGATATTGTTCTTAAACATTACAAGATAAAATAAAATGCATAAACATAAATAATGTTTGGTCTTTGATGTTGCAAAATAAAGAGTGCAAGTGTAACCGAACTACCTTGTACATTGTAGCAAGATCACCACATTTCAACACTCCTCCTTGGTGTTCTTACTTGAAATTTTGAGAAGCTTCCTCAAGGTCTCAAATCTTGCTTTTAGAAGTGGCTTGGTGAAGAAATCTGTAAGGTTATCTTCGATCTTGATATATTCCAAGCTTACTTCTCCGTTTTCTTCAAACTCCCTCAAAGAGTGATACTTCACCTGTATGTGTTTTGTCCTTCCATGTTGAACGGGGTTCTTGGCTATTGATATGGCTGAAGTGTTGTCACATTTGATGATGATTAAACCCTCTTAAGGATAACCAAGGTCCTCCAATAATTTCCTAGGCCAAATGCATTGATTTGCACATGAAGAGCAAGCAATGTACTCGGCTTCGGCAGTGCTTTGAGCGGTTGTTGCTTGCTTCTTTGCATTCCATGAGAATGGTCCACTACCAAGTGAGAAAAGATACCCCAAAGTGCTCTTCATATCATCCAAGCATCCAGCCCAATCACTATCCGAGTAGGCCATTAATCTCATCACATCTTGCCTATCATACCAAACTCCAAAGTCTTGTGTTCCTTTTAAGTATCTAAGAATTCTTTTGGCACCTACAAAATGATTTTGGGATGGTGCTTGCATATATCTAGACAAAACACATGTGGCATGCATAATATCTGGTCTTGATGAACATACATAGAGCAAACTTCCTATCATGCTTCTATATAGGGTCGGGTTTACCTTTGGTGTGCCATCCTCCTTCTTGTATTTGTCTCCTTGGCTCATTGGTGTTGACATTGGCTTGCATTCATCAAGGTTGAACTTTTTCAAAATATCTTTGATGTATTTCTCTTGAGATATGAAGATACCCCTAGAGCATTGCATCACTTCCACTCCAAGGAAGTAATTCATTTCACCAAGGCTTGACATGTCAAATTCCTTTTCAAGTTCATTTTTCAAAACTTCCACATTCTTTTCATTTTCACCCGTGACCAACAAATCATCCACATAGAGTGAGATAACAATCATTCCTTCTTCATTCCTTATGTATAGTGTTGGCTCATTTGAACTCCTCCTAAAGCCTTGGTAGATCAAGTAACCATCAATCTTGCCATACCAAGCCCTAGGTGCTTGCTTTAACCCGTAAAGTGCCTTGTGTAGATGGTAGACTTTGTCCTCATGTCCTTGAACAATGAAGCTCTCGGGTTACTTGACATAAACCTCCTCTTAAAGCACACCATTCAAGAAAGCCGACTTTACATCAAGGTGGTACACCTTCCATGACATTGAGGCCGAGATGGATACGATGAGCCTTATGGTCTCCATTCTTGCAACCGGTGCAAACGTCTCTCCATAATCTACACCCGCTTGTTGTGCATAGCCTTTTGCCACAAGCCTTGCCTTATGCTTGCATATTGTTCCATCCGGATTGAACTTGGTCCTAAAGATCCACTTTACACTAATTGGTTTCTTGTTTTTAGGTTTAGAAACCAAAGATCAAGTTTCATTCTTTTCTATCATATCCATTTTGGTTTGCATGACCTCCATCCACTCTTTCTTTTGCATAGCTTCTTGAACATTGGTAGGATCACTCAAGGCAACATTGCACCTTTCATATATTTCAGACAATGGCCTTTCTCCTCTAACACCATCTCCAATCTCCAATTCGGCTCCAATGGTCTCAAGTGCATCCTCCTTATCATCTTCATTTTCTTCATTGTCATTGTCATTGGTTTCTTCTTCTTCATCATCCAACCGAGCATTATCTTCATGGACAAGAAGCTTCTCCTTTGTCCAATCCCAAACAGCATCTTCATCAATCCTCACATCCCTTGTTACCACAAGTTTCTTGGTTTCCAAGTTGAAAACCCTAAAACCTTTGGTAACCTCACTAAAGCCGACCAAGATGCCCACATTTGCCCTTTTTTCAAGCTTTTCTCTCATGTGTGGATGAACATGGAGAAAACAAACACTTCCAAAGATTTTTATGTTGTCCAAAGATGGTTTTTCTCCATACCATATCTCATAGGGTGTCTTGGACTCATTGGCTTTGGTGTATGCTCAGTTTTGGATGTAGCTAGCCGTGTATATGGCTTTGGCCCAAAACTTCTTTGGCATGTTCTTCTCATGTATCATGCACCTTGCCATCTCCATCAAGGTCCTATTTTTCCTCTCACAAACACTATTTTGTTGTGGTGTGTATGATGTTGTGAATTGATGCACCATTCCATTTTCTTTGCAAAAATCCTCCATAGCCAAGCTTGTATATTCTCCACCATTGTCGGTTCTCAAGCACTTCATCTTTGCATTGCTTTGGGTTTCCACCATCTTCTTGAATTCCATGAACTTCTCAAGCACTTGTGACTTGGTTGTTAGAAAATATACCCAACACATCCTTGAGTAGTCATCAATGAAGGTTAGGAAGTACTTACAACCTCCAAGTGATGACAAACTCATCGGTCTACACACATCTGAATGGACTAGCTCAAGCTTCTCCTTAGCTCTCCATGAACCGGCTTTAGGGAATGGAAGCCGTGTGGATTTCCCTAGTTGGCATACATCACATAGGCTTCTCATCTCCTCAATCTTTGGCATGTCCTTCACAATGGCATTGGTGTTTTTCATGGCACCATAGCTAGAATGCCTAAGCCTTTTATGCCAAAGTTGAGAAATGGACTCCACTTTGGTTTTTAAGGCTTGTTCATTCTTAACTAGGTCCAATCTATAGCTTTTTTCCTTCAATGGTACCTTAAACAGCTCATTACCATAAGCATCATATATAATACATCCATCTTTTGCAAAGTTTAAAGCAAAGCCTCTTCCTACCAATTGTGCTACACGAAGCAAGTTTTCACACAAACTAGGAACATATAGCACATCTTTTATAATTTTGGTACCTTCCTTGGTGTTCAAGCACACAATCTTCACTTTGGTTTTGAAGTTTCGGTCAAGCTCCATAAAACCATCCTTTTGGAAACTCATGTGGTGTGAGCAACCACTATCCACAAGCCAACAGAGACCACTACTTGTGGCCTTAAGGGATGTGGCCACAAATAGGTTCTCAGCTTCTTCATTAACCACATTGGCTTGTTGTCTCCTTTGCTTGCATACTTTGGAAATGTGGCCTTTTCCTCCACATCTTTCACAAGATGCATTCGGCCTCCAAAAACACTTGGATGGTGGATGTCCAAGCTTCTTGCAATGAGGGCAAGGTGGATGCCCTCCTCGGTTTTGATGGCTTTTTGTTGTTATTGTTGATTCCATCCACTTTTGTTGTTGTTTGTGTTGTTGTTGGTTGTAAAACCGGTTTGGTTGGTGTTGTTGCTCTTCCTTCCTTTATTTTTTTTTGTTGCCGTGGCCACCATAGAATGCACTCTCTATGGTCTTCTCCTTTCTAATGGCTCTCCTTTGTTCGATTGCTTGAAGAGCATTGATGAGCTCACTCAAGGTTATTTCACTAAGATTTCTAGATTCTTCAAGGGAGGAAATCTTAACTTCAAACCTTTCGGGTAAGCTCACCAATATTTTCTCTACTACCCTTTGATCGGTCAATTGCTCACCAAGGACCCGAATTTGATTTACCACTTTGAGCATCCTTTCTGTGAAATCCTTGACAAGTTCATTCTCTTTCATCTTCAAGGTCTCAAACTCTCTTCTTAGGTTTAAAACTTGCATTTGCCGAGTTCTAGTATTTCCATGGAACTCCTCTTGAAGCTTTATCCAAACCTCTCTAGCACTTGTGCATGACATTATCCTTGTAAAACTGGAATCACTCACGGAGGAGTGCAAGGCAGTGAGGGCCTTGAACCCCTTGGCAACTTCGGCCTCTTGTGCATTTCTTTGTGCTTGGGTTGCATTAGCTTTCAACTCTTCCACTACATAACCTTTTTCTATGACTTCCCATAAACCAAAGGCTTGAAGGTAGGCTTTCATTTTTATACTCCAAATGGAATAGTTTTGGCCTTCAAACTTAGGTGGTGTTGGGGTTGCAAAGGATTGTGAGGCCATTTGAAAAAATGGTTTTTGAAAAGTTTTGAAAAATGGACACAAGAACAAGCTCTCGGGTGGTGGTGTTTTGGTGAGTTTCAACTAGCCTTTTTGGGAGGTTTTGGTTTCGGTTGGAAGGCTTTAGGTGGGGGATCCTCTCACAAATAAAATGGTCTAGGTTGAAAGCTCACAAGGTCCTAAGAAATTATACTATGCTCTGATACCATGATGGAATTTGGTGTAGGTATATGTTGTTGTACCCTAGAACACAATCATTCAAGGTGTTAGTCAAGAATGATTGTTGTTGGTTCTTGGTTCTTGATTTTGTTTTTTTTTTTTTTTGGTTTGTTAAGGTTTTGTTTCTGGTTTTAAT
This sequence comes from Ziziphus jujuba, assembly GCF_031755915.1. NCBI lineage: Eukaryota > Viridiplantae > Streptophyta > Magnoliopsida > Rosales > Rhamnaceae > Ziziphus > Ziziphus jujuba. The sequence goes on from NC_083387.1 coordinate 20,513,968, forward strand.
GGAGGTTTAGGGTTCTTGAGAAGGTTGTTAGCTTTTGGGAAGAAGAAGAAAACAAATGTAGTAGCTGAGAGAGAGAGAGAGAGAGAGACAAAATTGTTGTTTTTCAAAATTTTTTTTTAATATTGCTTCCTCAACGTTTCTAGTTTATTATATCCAAAATTCATATCCAAATCCCAAACCTTCTTGAAACGGCATCCAAGGAAGTGGACTTATGTTGCTGGAAATACAATTCCAGCAACTAGACAAAAAGGCCCTAAGCTTTAGTTAATTGAGCTTAGGGCATTACAAAAAGGATATTGTTCTTAAACATTACAAGATAAAATAAAATGCATAAACATAAATAATGTTTGGTCTTTAATGTTGCAAAATAAAGAGTGCAAGTGTAACCGAACTACCTTACACATTGTAGCAAGATCACCACATTTCAACAACCACCACCAGGCTATATTAGTAGCAGAGTACCAGCGACATCTGATATCATAGATAACGTAGCATGTTATATGGTATCGTATGTACCTCCGATATGTGTGCATATTTCATATTATGTTTATGAATTTTTAAAATATTATTTTATCTTATGTTACCTTATATATTCATGATTTGATTTCCTAATATTATTCTTATTTGCCTTTATTGTTATTACTATTATTACTATTATTGTTGTTATTAATATTGTTATTATTATTTATATATCTATTATTTATTATTATCATTGTTAGCAGTTATAATTATTATCATTATTATTGTTGTTGTTACTATAACTATTATCATCACCATCATTAATAGTGTTAATGTTTTTATTATTATTGTTGGTGTATTTGTTATTATTATTTATTATTATTATTATTATTGTTATTGTTATACGATAAATATCACAGCCTACGGGCAAGAACGATAGCTATCGGGCAAATGTGAAAGCCTTCGGGCAAGCATATAGCCTTCGGACAAGTGTGGTAGCCTTCGGGCAAATTGTGCTGTTATTGTTATTAATACTACTATTATCCATGTTGTTTTATTACTTTTTTATCTACATTTTGCATGGGGATGTTTATAAAATGATATTGAAATATAGCACAACACTAAGTGGGCAGAGTGGGTGGTGTGGGAGGACATGAATATTTAAAGGTATTTCTTGTTTATAAAATTATTTTTAATATATATGTTTTTATGCTTTTATTGAAGTGCTACCAATTTTGGAATTATCTATAATAAGGAGAAAAGGATAAGGTGGTACTGTATAAAAGTGTGTTTTCATGCAGCTAATTTTTAGGTATGCTCTACCTTTAGGGGAGATACTGCTAGATTTTCCATATAACGGCCCGATAGGATTTTCCCTAGAATCAGGATTTTTTTAGAGTTTCGGTAAGAGATCCTGGATGGGTCCCGATACAAGGTTTCTTAGATTCTGATTGGGCCAGTGATCGTGACGATAGCCAATCATCTAGTGGATATGGAACTTTTGTTGGATGCAATCTGGTTTCTTGGAATTCTAAAAAACAAGCAATGGTGGCTTGCTGAAGCACTAAGGCTAAGTATAAAGCTTTGGCTCACATAACATTAGAGTGATGTTGGTTATGGAATTTGATCATAGAGTTACAACTAACATTCTTGAAACCAATGGTCTGGATTGGTAGTTTTGGTTCTGCAACTTTAGCAGTGAATCCTATTTTGCATTAAAGAACCAAACCTATTGAGATCAATATTCATTTTATCAGGGATAAAGTCTTGTAGGGAACAACGGAAATTCATTATTTGCCTACCAAAGAACAAGTAGCTGATGTGTTCATAGAGGTGTTGACAACTTCCAAATTTTTGTATTTGAAATTCAAGTTAAAAGTTGTGAATACTATTTGAAGTATTTATGCTGGCTATTGCTTGTAAAGGGAGTCCTTTTTATGTTGGCTGATGCTTGTAAAGGGTGTCTTTTTCAAACTCTTATTTTGACTAATTAACATACTCGGTTCACAATGAGTTTGAAAGGGAATGTTAGTAACGCTTACCATGTCAAATTATTACTTGTTCTATTAACTAAGTTGGTTGTAACTAAGCTAATGTGACACTCTTAGTTAGTAGTCCCCAACTATTTAGTTAGTAGTTGGTGTAAAGAGGTGCATAGGTTTACAATGTATAAAAGTATTTTTTTCTCTATATTCTAGATTGTACAGAAATCAATAATAGATCATAGGTTTTTCTCATTCTTTTTTGAGTTAATTTTATCCACCTTCCCTTAAATTTGACTTAAATACAATTTAGTCTCTCTAATTTCAAAATTATCAATAAACTTCCCTTATGTTTCAAAAGCTTATCATCTTTCCCTCTATTATTTTATTCACCCACTTTTAAATAATATTATCCACATCCCTTAAGATTGTTAGTTGTAATTTTCAAAACTTGAAGGATTTAAGCCAAACCTCAAAGGATCCTAATGTAATATTCCTTTCTTTGTTTCTCTTTAGATCTAGGTTTTCTTTTATTTACATGCTTTCCAAACAATTGCAATCAAACATATGAGTTCTCATTATACTCTGATCTTTCTGGCAAGTCTTTTTTTGTCAACTCCATTATTACCGTTAAGTTGCAGAAGAAAATTCTACAAAATATTTTGGAATTTACCTTTTAGAAGTTAATATGAACAATACATAGTTAACTTTACATGTGTAAAGTGTTGTCCTTTTGTTTCTTTATATCCATCTTCGTGAACAATGTGTGGAAAAGTAACTTCAAGCACGCCAACAATATAGTCATGTCAAAGTGGACTTGAAAGGACCCCGGAACAAAAATGACATGAAAGCAGCATGATGCACCATGTCCATGATTTTTCAACTTTCTTCAAACTTAATCACGTTTTTTAAGAAAATGATTGAGCAGCACTAAATGAGATAAATCAACAAAACATAATATTATATTTGAAAATAACAAAAAATAAAATTAAAGTCTTTTTGATAATCAATGTAATAAATATAATACTTTATTTTCTCACAAATTAATACTTTTTTTCATATATATGTTAAATTTTTATTTTTCAAAAAAAAAGGGAAAAGAAAAGGAAAAAAAAATTATAAATTTCGTTCCCACAGATCATTAAACTCTTAAAATTCTCTTAAAAGAAAAAAAAAAAAGATTACTTATTCAGATTAAAAATACATGAAATCAATATGATATGTATTTGTATACCAAACACACTCTTTTTTTTTTCTTTTTTGGAGTAAATAAAAAAAAGTAGAGAGTGCAAAATGCAAAAAATTTCAAATAAAAAATTAATTAAAATACAAAATATATATATATATATATATATTAAATAATTCTATTATATTTTTAAAAAGTTTGTACAAAAAATAAAAATATAAAAATCTGTAGTTAAATAGATATACAAAAAAGTACAAAAAAAAAAGGACCAATAAAATAATGTGAACATGCATTAAGAAATATTTTATTTCGAAAAGTAAAATTTTTTTAGTAAAAAAAAATACATTAAAAATTATCATAAGTATCTTTTTCCTAAATAATAAATATAAATATAGAAAATGCATGTAATAAATAAAAATTATATAAATTTTATAATAATAATTTTCCATTTTTTTTAGATTTTTTAAATAGCTTATGTTTCTTTTTTGTGGGTCTTTATGTGTTTTTTTTTTTTTAATTTAGAATTCTTAATTAATATGTACAAATTATTATTTAAATTTTTTCATTTTGCACCTAAACTATATAGAATTGTACTTTACACATATATTTTCTGCATCATGTGCCAGCTATATATGTGCCATCTATATGATAAATCTATTAAAAAAGGGAGGATGGTATAACGATACAAGAAAAAAGTGAAAGTTTAGGGTATAAAATATCACAAAAAATTAAGGTGCAAAATGTTAAAACGTGTATAATTTATATTGCATTAATATCAATATCTCATATATAAACCAAAAGATGGTACATAAGATACATAGTATATTAAAGTGAAATTTCAAAAATAATAACTAATAAGTAATAAATAAATCAAATCGAAAGATAGTATGTAAGATACATGGTATATAAATGTAAATTTTCAAAAATAAAAACTAATAAGCAATAAATATATCAAAATATGCACAAACATGCAATGAGTCCTATTCTAGTATTACACGTAAACAAAGAAAGATGGTAGTGAAACATGAAAATCCATCAAAACAAAAAACAATACCAGCCATTACAAGGCAATACCATGAGACAAAAAGGACAGAATAAACAGTAATTATGGTCTTTTCATATAAAAAGCAAAAAGATCATCATTTGGTGGCAGTATTTGTCAAACCGACACGAAGCTAAGAGGATATTAACCGAGGACAAAAAGATGTATATAAAAACGATCTATCCCACTTTCACAAGCAGACACCAACATATATTGGAGAAAGAATTAAACTCTTTGTTCAAGTTTGAAACGCAATTACACAATATGGAGAGGAAAGTAGCCATTATCGGAGCTGGTGTTAGTGGCCTCCTTGTCTGCAAATACACACTTCAAACGGTTTCAAACCGATTGTTTTCGCACCCCGAGGGGGCATCGGAGGAGTATATGGATCAAAACTGTGGAGACCACCAAGCTCCAGACTCCAAAACCAGTCTATCAATTCTCAGATTTTCCTAACCAACATCAAGTTTTCGATTACATCGAATCGTATGCTCGCCATTTCGATCTGCTCAAGCATATCAAGTTCAATACCAAAGTGTTAGAGTATGAAGGACCTTCTGAGGAAGAGATACAATATTGGATTCTTTGGGGTGGCAATGGAGAGCCTTTCAGCTCTAATGGAAAGTGGAAAATCCAAGTAAAAGATACCCAGCTTACTTCAACTGATGATCAGGTATGTAATCTAGTTATATCCTCATATGAGATTCAATATATCTATTTATATATGGTGAGTGATCTATGTATAGCACGTATGTATTTGACCAAGATATTTAACAAACCATCCAAATCATTAATTTTTTAATCCAATTTTGATAAAGACTTTCATCTATAATTAAGCGGTTAGTAAAATTAATCAGTATAAAAAAGGTTATATCTCGTTCAAACTTAAAACAATTATATGCCTTTAGATTAAACTTATCAAACAACTAGGATGATTTGTCAAAAATTATTATCAAATACCTTTTAACAAAGGAAGGGCCCTATCTGTATCATTGTTTTTTTTTTTTTTTTCCATCGAAAACTGTCTTCTGTCTTCTAAATTATAAGAGTATTTTCAATGGTTTTGTGAAATTTATATATTTGTTGCCACATAAGAAACACATATAGAGATTTAAAAAAAAAAACAAAAAACAAAAAACCCATTGACTCTTTTTATGAACCATGTCAAACTAATGTGTCAAAAAAAAAATATACTGTCAATAAAACTATTTAGATGCTCGTCATCAAAACATTTCTTATCATGATTTAAAAAAATAAATAAATCATTTTTAATTATTAATATTTTTTTAAATATATATATATATAGATATTATTAATTAATTAAGATATAGACAGAATTATTAAAGAATAATTTTTGAATTGAATGCCTATCAAGTGGATATTTATGCCACAAAAACTAGAAGTTATTTCAACTTATATGCCACATAGAAAACAATTCATAAAGTCATTAGAGATGTAATAGTGGAAAACATTCATCGGTACATACTCAATCTACAAGTGTTGTTGGTGACACTTTTATAAGTTTTAAAAATTAAAAATTTATTTTGAAAAATAAAAATTATTAGCACTTGTCACATTACCATATGTCTTTCGTTATAAGTTAAAAGATAGAACAAACAAAGTATTTAAAAAAATAAAAAAATAAAAAAATAAAAAAAAAGAAGCAAAACTAAGTATATATGTATATTAATTCTGGGCAACTCATATATATACATGTACAATTCTAATTTGTTGGTGTATATTAATTATGGGCGACTCATATATATACATGTATAATTCTAGTAATCTAGATTCTACCTTATGTCGAAAATTTAGGACATGGCAAATACTAAAAACACTTCTACAACAAAGTTTATAAATTTAAATCACTAGTCAAGGTTAACCCCTTTGTAATATTTGTCACATCATATATTTTTAACTTATTTATGTTGGAAGTATGTTACCATGACATAACGGTACTGTATATACACACATATGAGCCAAAATCTTTATCATTTACTAATGCATTGGAAAAGTAGATGAAAGTAAGCATACCGATCGGGTGACAAGTGCCAAGCTTAAGAGAATATTGTCGTTTAACTACAATAAAATTTCACTAATTTATTAGCAGAGATATGTAATAGCAACGTCCCTAAAAAGGGCCACCTTACACTAAAAGACGGACTTGGAAGAGTAAACTTTTTTTAAACAGTAAGTTCGGTAGAGAGGAACCATCTTGGTGTCTATCTTTTTTCGTAAACTTTGAATGGTGTGCTTGAACTTGTCCAAAAAAAGTGCTGCATGATTAATAATTTAACATATATATGTATATGTATGTTTGTGTATATCGAAAACAGCCGTTGGTACATTAACTATGATATCCACGTATTAATAATCTCATTACCACTAAAATGCCCTTCTTTTTATTTTATGTAATCAAACAAATTTCTATGGAATAGTTTTTTCTCTTGTTTTTTCTTTTTTTTTTTGGGGGGGGGGGGGAGTATGGAAAATAGTTGCTTATAAAAAGGTACTGCCAAACATAAATTCTAATTATGATAATTTCAGGGCAAGAAATAAGCTAAAAGGAGAATTTGTAGGATAAAGAATTGTTTGTTATCGCTATTGTATCTTTATTCTTATCCACAAATAATGTAATATTATTTTATTTAAAAAATTAGATAAAATGAACTCACCAGAAAAATCTTATTTTATAAATGAAATGAAACCATATATTGTCGATAGAATAGAAAAATGAAAATAAAAGATTATGATCCAACTTTGTAAATTCAAAGCAGAAGTAAAGCTTTGACCAAAAAATAAAAATAAAAATGTTGAAGTAAAACAGCCTTATAACTTGGTTTCTGGTGGAATAGTCCAGATTGTATCTAATAGTTTCTTATTGGGCCTACCACCTTATCAGCCTCCCTATCCAATTATTTTTTCTTTTGATGACCACAATGGAAGTTCTAGACATTTTTCAACACCGGTACTGATACTTCACGATGGTTATATTAAATTACCAGATTCATTGATTTTTTTTTTTTTTTCCCCTTCCAATTGCCCCCTTTTTTCTTTTTTTTTATAAATTTTTGCTTGGTTGACTTAAAGAAGGCTCCTCTGCTCCTTTATTTTTATATTCATGGAAACATGGAAAAGTTAATTTTCAAATATAAAAACTAATAAATAACAAAAAAATCAAAATGTACACATGCAAGGAGTCGTATTCTAGAATTACACGTAAAAAACAGAAAGATGGTGAAACATGAAAACCATCAAAACACAAAACACAATACCACCCATTAAAAGAAAATACCATATGACAAAAACGACAAGATAAATAGTAATTATGGTCTTTTCATATAAAAAGCAAAACGATCATCATTTGGTGGCGGTATTTGTCAAATCGATGCGAAACTGAGAGGAAATTAACCAAGGACAAAAGGATGTTTATCAAACCGACCTATCCCGCTTTCACAAGCAGACACCAATATATATCGGAGAAATAATTAAACTCTCTGTTCAAGTTTGAAACGCAATTACACAATATGGAGAGGAAAGTAGCCATTGTCGGAGCTGGTACTAGTGGCCTCCTTGCCTGCAAATACGCTCTCTCAAGAGGTTTCAAACCAATTGTTTTCGAATCCCGAGGCGGCATCGGAGGAGTATGGATCAAAACTGTGGAGACCACCAAGCTCCAGACTCCAAAACCAGTCTATCAGTTCTCAGATTTTCCATGGCCAGCTTCAGTGACCGAGGATTTTCCTAACCAACATCAAGTTTTCGATTACATCGAATCGTATGCGCGCCATTTCGATTTGCTCAAGCATATCAAGTTCAATACCAAAGTGTTAGGGATAGAGTATGAAGGACCTTCTGAGGAAGAGATGCAATGTTGGAGTCTTTGGGGTGGCAATGGAGAGCCTTTCAGCTCTAATGGAAAGTGGAGAATCCAAGTACAAGACACCCAGCTTACTTCAACTGATGATCAGGTATGTAATCTAGTTATATCCTCATATGAGATTCAATATATATATTTTTATATATGTATATATGGTGAGTGATCTATGTATAGCACCTATGTATTTGATATTTAACAAACCAACTAATCATTAATTTTGTTGTCCAACTTTGATAAAGACTCGTATCTATAAAGTTGTTAGTAAAATTAGTTAGTTTAAAAAAAAAAAAAAAAAGAGAGGTTATATTTCATTCAAACTTAAAACACTTATCTGCCTCTAGTTTAAATTTATCTAACAAATAAGATGATTTATCAAAAAACTATGATCAAATATCTTTGTATGAAGATCGGTCCCTATTTGAATAATTGGTTTTTTTTTTTTTTCCCTGAAAACTGTCTTCTAAATTATAAAAATATCTTCAATGGTTTTGTAAATTTTATATTTTTGTTGTCACATAAAACATATAGATAGAAATTTTTTATAAAAAAAAAAATCTCCAATGACTTTGTTTATGAATTCTAACAAGTTGATATGTCAAAAAATAAAATAGACAAAACTGTTTAGATGGTCATCATAAAACATTCCTTATCATGAATTTTTTTTTTTTTAAATTAGATAAATAAATCATTGTTAATTATTACTTTTTTTAAGGAAAAAATATAAAGAAATATCATTAATTGATTAAGATTTAAACAGAATTATTAAAAAATGATTTTTAGATTGAATATCTATCAAGTAAATATTTATGCCACATGCATTAAAAGCTCTTTCAACCTATATGCCACATAGAAAATAATTTACAAAGCCATTGAAAATACTACCATAGGAAACATTCATGAGGACATAATCAACTTATAAGTGCTGTTGGTGACACTTTTATAAATTTTTTAAGATTAAAAATCTGATTTGAAAAATAAAAATCATTCGCACTTGTCACACGACCGTATATCTTTCATTATAAGTCAACAGATGGAACAAAACATGGTATTTTAACCCCAAAAAAAAAAAAAAAAAAAACTAAGTATATATGTATATTAATTATGGGCAATTCATATATATACATGCACAGTATAGGTTCTACCTTATGTCGAAATTTTAGGACATGGCGGATAGTAAAAACAATTCTACAACTAGGTTTATAAAGTTAAATCACTAATCAAAGGTGTTACCCTTTGTAATATTTGTTACATCATATATTTTTAACTTATATATGTTGGAGGTATGTTACCATGACATAACAGTACTGTATATGCATATATATGATCTAAAATCTCTACATTAACTAATGCATCAGAAAAGCAAATGAAACTAAGCATACCGATTGGGTGATAAGTGCCAAGCTTAAGACAATATTATTGTTTAGCTACAATTAAATTTCCTAATTTATTAACAGAGATATGTAATAGCAACGTCCATAAAAACGGCCACCTTTACACTGAAAGTTGCAAGAGTAGACTTTTTTTAAACAGTAATTAAGTTCGGTAGAGAGGAACCACCTTGGTGCCTATCTTTTTCGTTAATTTTGAATGGTGTGATTGGACTTTGTATTTGTTCTCCAAAGTTGTTTGGTATTTGTCCAAAAAAAGTGCTGCATGATTAATAATTTAACATAAATATCTTTATATATGTATGTATGTATGTATAGATGTATGTATGTATGTATGTATGTATAAAAAACACCGGTTGGTACATTAACTCTAATACCCACGTATTAATAATCTCATTACTTTTAAAAAGGCTTTTTTAATTGTCTATAATCTAACAAAGTTCTATGGAAAATAGTTTTTTGTTTTTTTTTCTTTTTTTTCTTGTGTAAAGTATGGAAAATATTTGCTAATAAAAAGGCCCTGCCAAACGTATATCCCAGTTATGATAGTTTCAGGGAAAGAAATAAGCTAAAAGGAGAAATTGTAGGATAAAGAATTGTTGGTTATCGTTATTGTATCTTTATTCTTGTCCACAAATAATGTAATATTATATTATTTAAAAAAATTAATAGAAAAATCATTATTTTCTAAATGAAATGAAATCATATATTTTTGATAGAATAGAAAAATGAAAATATTGTATTAGAGTGGGGTTTGTAAAATTTTGGATCAACCAAAATTGTTACTTTTTTTGTTTTATGCAATAACCAAAATTATTAACCAATAAATTTTATGTGAAAAATACCTAAAACAGGTGTACCATGTGGACTTTGTGATCCTATGCATTGGTCGATTTAGTGACGTACCAAATATTCCAGAATTCCCTCAAAACAAAGGCCCTCAAGCATTTCATGCCAAAGTCATTCATTCCATGGATTACTCTGCCATGGATTACAAAAGTGCTGCTGAATTTGTCAAAGGCAAGCAAGTCACTGTTGTTGGTTTTCAGAAATCCGCACTGGACATTGCAATGGAATGCTCCAATGCAAATGGTAAATTTTGGTGCAAATTATTCATTAGATCCATGCTACTGTAGACCCTGTCACAAATCCATGGCATTTCATATGTGAATTTCATATATGTTTATGAGGAGAAAGTATGGTAAACCTGGCCAAGAGAAAGTATGGTAAACCTGGCCAATTAAGTAAACTTTTTTTCAATTTGAATTATAGTAAATTAAACTCTAATTGTAGCTTTTATTTATAGATCACCAAAGAAAGAAAATCATCATTATAACCTTGGATACATTGGTGTTGTTTGGTAACGCATTAACTTTTCTTTTTTTATTTTTACTTAGTAATGTATAGTTTGCTTACCATAAATTTTAATCAACGTTAGTTAAATTTAATAGGTATCTCACTGATGAATTTAAAAAAAAAAAAAAAAATTGAAACGATATTTTCTTTTTTTTCTTCCCTTCAAGCTTATAGTTATTTTATATGCTTAACAAACTCGATAATCTACCCCTCCTTAGTATTAACAAACATTTAACTCAAGGAGAATACATACAATTCAAGTATAAAAAATCAAAAACCAACAGATTAGCAAAGGGCAAATTAATTAACAGCAGCTAATCCTTTGAATTTGATATGCAGGGGTTGAGAAACCATGCACAGTTATATACAAGACTGAACATTGGAATGTTCCAGATTACCTTCCATGGGGTTTCCCTCTGGCTTTTCTTTATCTGAATCGCTTTTCAGAACTACTAGTTCATAAGCCTGGTGAAGGCATTCTTCTTAGCCTCCTCGCAACCATGCTTTCACCCTTGGTATATATCTTTAATGTCCTTCTTCATAATATGGTTTTTTTTTTTTTTTATTATTATTTAAGTTAATATAAGGTTTTCCATACAATTTGATAGAGATGGGCAATTTCGAAATTTGTGGAAAGCCACATAAAGAAGAAGCTGCGGTTGGCCAAGTATGGAATGGTACCGAAGCATAGTTTTCTTCAAGAAATAAGTTCTTGTTTGATATCAACTATGCCTGAGAAATTCTACGACAGAGTCGAAGAAGGAAGCATCGTTTTGAAAAAATCTGCAAACTTGAGCATTTGCCAAGATGGAGTTCTTGTTGATGGGGAGGTAAATCCAAGAAAGACAGATTTGGTGATATTGGCTACTGGATTCAGAGGTGACAAGAAGCTCAAAGATATATTTTTGTCCTCCATTTTTAAGGACATTGTATTTGGATCACCTAATGCAGCAATGCCCCTCTACAGGTTAGCTTTCAATTTCCCAACCACAAAAAATATTTATGAATTTCTAAAAATAAAAAATAAAAATAAAATAGAAAGAGAAAGTTGAATAAAATTATCATTTATTGAGATGTTTTACATGTCAATTGTTTGATACACATAATTTGGTCCATTTCCTAGTCAGTTTAAGACCATATTTGGTACATTTTCTGAAAATTTGTTTCTTGAAACGTTTGAACACTTTTTTCGTAAAGTTAATAGGCACTCAAAGGAGATTCTAACCAAAATCAGTAAAATGTAACTTTTTAGAAAACTCTTTAGGAGAAACTGATGCTCTAGAGAGGCAGAAGCGCAGAAGTTATCATAAATAGGCTTTAAATTTTTGCAAGATGATAATATAATATGGCATAAGAGCTCTCGTGATGTTCAAATCTTGTAAGGATTATTTTCAGGTCTGTCAATGCTATTTTCAGGTGTAAGGATTCATTAGCATAGACGGATTTACACACGTGAAGGAAAATATTAATATGGTTGATGTTTAATCTTAATATGCATTGTTGGACTCACCTGAGGAGAACCTGTGTTTTATAATTCAGTTTCCTAACTTAGTATCTATACCAAATAAATATTAATTACAACAAATAAGAAACAAAAAAAAAAAAAAAAAAAAAAAAACCACATATTTTCATTGTAGACTTGTGGAAGTTTCTTAGATTTAACAAGGTGCTGCTATTTTGATGTAGGGAATGCATACATCCGAGAATTCCACAGCTGGCAATAATTGGATTCTCAGAGAGTGTATCAAACTTGTACACCTCAGAGATGAGATGCAGGTGGCTATCAGAGCTTCTTGATGGAACATTTAAGCTACCAAGTATTAAAGAAATGGAGAAGGACGTGAGAAAGTGGGACAATTACATGAAAGAATACTCAGGCCAATACTATAGAAGATCATGTATTGGTGCCCTTCATATTTGGTATAATGATCAACTCTGCAAGGACATGGGTTGGAAACCGAAAAGAAAGAAGAGCTTCTTTGCTGAACTATTTGAGCCTTATGGCCCTATGGATTATGCAGTTCTCAATTAAACTAACTGGTGTTAGATTTTATGATACGATATAATATGGTTACATACATTTTAAACTATTTATTTTTTCTTAAATGAAAAAAAATTAATTATAAATTTCATTATATTATTTTTATTTATTAATTTTGATTATTATTTATAGTTAAGAATAAGTAAAAGAAATTTATCAATTAAAAGGTAAGTAAGTCAAATTTTGATTGAAATATCAAAAGCTTTAGAAAATAATGCTACATTGAAAGGAAAATGAAATGTATACTAATATTTTTCATAATAAAACTATACTATTAAAGTAATAGTAAATAGAAAAAGCTGTAGTGATATTTACCTAATAATAATAAATGTGCACTAAATTTTGATGGTGAATGATTATAAAAGTACCAAGGAATATTTTATAACTTTGTTTTTATTTTTACTTTTTTTTTTAATAGAGAAGATGTATAAAAAAATAAAAATTATAATCCATCTGCTATTAACCTTGTATAACTTAAGCATGGAAGAAATGGTAATGATAATTCAACTTAATTTAAAAAGAAGCTAAAAAAAGCGGCCTTACATTAAAAAAAAAAAAAAATGTATTAGAGAAAAAGTGTAAAAGAAATAATGATCTATCTCTAATCAGCTTTTTTCTTTTTTTTTTCCTTTTTCTCTTTTCTTTTTTTTTTTTTCAGCAAAGTGGTAATTCAATAGTTTTTGTTATTTGAATTCTTCTGTCCCTGTTTCAACAATAACAACAACAAAAGAAACAAAAAAGGAAAAAAATAAAAACTTCTGTCCCATTTTACAAGTTTTCATCCATCTTAATAAAGAAATAAAGCATAAAATTTTTAGGGGGATAAAATATCATCTTTAAGACAAAAATACAGGACACATGGATGGCAACAGCCGTGTGTCATTATCCACTTTATATCTTCATGATACGTATCAAATCCACACACACAAACAATACATGAAGCTCTCCACAGGCACAGCTCCGTATCAAAGACTTAAACAATGGAAAAGAGAGTGGCCATAGTTGGAGCTGGTGCAAGTGGCCTCCTTTCCTGCAAATACACAGTCTCAAAGGGTTTCCATCCAATTGTGTTTGAATCTCAGAGCACCATTGGAGGATTATGGACAACGACCATTGAGACCACAGCTCTTCAGACTCCCAAAGTCCTCTACCAGTTCTCAGATTTTCCATGGCCACCTTCTGTGGAACAAGAATTTCCATCCCAGAATCAGGTTCTGGACTATCTGAACTCTTACGCCCACCATTTTCAGTTGCTTCCATATATCAAATTCAATGCCAGAGTTGTCAGTATAAGCTATGACGGACCATCAGAGGAAGAGATTGAATCTTGGGATTTGTGGGGTGGAACTGGGGAGCCCTTCAATTCTAGAGGGATATGGAATGTTGTGGTGGAAGACACTCTTAGCCTTTCCATTGAGGTAAGGGATTAGAGTGCTCTGCTTGTTTTTGTCTGTGATTGTTTATGCTAAAATATGCACATTATGTATATGTTAAAAAGACAAGCATAAACAAGAAAACAAACAGAGGTCTATCAGATCAAATCTCAATTGGAAGTTGGAACCCCAGAAACGTGTTGTTTGATAATAATACTTAAATATTTTGTCTCAATTTGATTTCTAAAAATTTTTATTTTATTCCAAGGTTTAATGAAAACACAGGTATACCAAGTGGAGTTTGTGATTCTTGGTCTTGGACGGTTCAGTGGCGTTCCAAACATACCAGACTTTCCTCCAGAAAAGGGTCCAAAGGCATTTCATGGAGATGTGATACACTCCATGGATTACGCTGCCATGGACAATGAAAGTGCTGCTCAATTCATCAAAGGAAAGCGAGTGATTGTGGTTGGCTTCCAGAAATCTGCACTAGATATTGCAGTAGAGTGCTCAACCGCTAATGGTACAAAACATATATACATTTCTGACCAATTATATAGTTGCTTTCTGTGGTTTAGAGCTTGTTTTTTTCCTGTAATATTAAACTGTTAAAAATTTTCAAAAACAAAAAATTGTTTTTAGTTCTTAAAACATAAAACAATTTTTTTAGTACTTATTCAAATAAACAAAATTAGCTTTGCATATGTGCAGGGGTGGAAACTCCATGCACTGTGTTATACAGGAATGAACATTGGACGATACCCAATTTCCATCCATGGGGTGTGCCTATAGCTCTTCTGTACCTTAACCGCTTCTCTGAACTTTTGATTCATAAGCCTGGTGAAGGCCTCCTATACAGTCTTTTAGCAACATTTCTTTCCCCTCTGGTATTTTCTCTTATTTAGCAGCTTATACATTTATAGCTAGATATACGAATTTAGATCATTTGTCTCTTTTTCTGCCTCGTTATTGTTTTTTTTGACATTAAAACTCGTCCATGTGAAAGTAAAAAAGAATAGCATGAGATATGCTCTGAGACGAGTTATCCAAATTCATAGCTAGGACATCTATTGTATCTTATCGATTAAATCTTTTGGAGCTTAATGGTAATGACAGAGGTGGGCATTCTCCAAATTCGTCGAAAGCTACCTAAGATGGAAGCTTCCCTTGGCAAAATTTGGTATGGTACCCAAGAAAAGTTTTCTACAACAAATCAATTCTTGTTTGATATCAGTAGTACCAGAGAAATTCTACGAAGGAGTTGAAGAAGGAAGCATCATTCTGAAGAAATCTGATAGAATTAGTTTCTGTGAAGAAGGAGTTTTGTTGGGTGATGATGATGTAGAACCCCTAAAGACTGAATTGGTAATATTGGCCACTGGATTCAATGGTGAGAAGAAGCTCAGGGACATTTTTGTGTCACCTACATTTCAGAACTACATTTCAGGGTCGCCAAGTTCTGCAGTTCCTTTGTACAGGTTGATCTTTTACATTCCCTTTAGCTTTTACAAGCAGAGCATGATTATGTTTAATACACTAGAGAGAGAGTTAGATCACAAAGTTTGGTCTTCATAATCCAAGTAGCCAAAAAATAAGCAAAAATTAGTAACTATAAATATTAATACATAAGATAACAATATAATTCTATTATCGACATCCCATTGACCTTTTGATGTGCCAACCATGTCCATTACTTTCATTCACTTGTATATTTTCCATTATTTCTTAAATTTAAATTGATAAATAGTAATAAAAAAAAGAAATTGTAAATCTGAAGAGAATATAAAACTGATAGTTGATATGCATATGATTCGAAAACTTTGTTATTTGTATATTTAAATATTAATTATTATTATTATTTTGCACACATAAGTCCATTAACTATCTGGCCTTTCCAGGGAATGCATTCACCCAAGAATTCCAAAGCTAGCAATTATTGGATTTTCAGAAAGTTTTGCAAACTTGCACACATCAGAGATGAGGTGTAGATGGGTAGCCGAGCTTCTTGATGGAAGATTCAAACTACCAAGCATCAAAGAAATGGCGGAAGATATACGTAAATGGGATGAATACAAGAAGCAAAATGCAGGGCAATACTACAGGAGATCATGTATAGGAGGCCTTCATATTTGGTACAATGACCAACTCTGCATCGATATGGGATTGAAGCCCAGAAGAAAAAAGGGTTTCTTTGCTGAACTCTTTGAACCTTATTTCCCCACGGATTATGCTTCTGACCCCTCAAACTAAGGGGAATTGAATTGTTTCTTAAAAGTGGTGAAACAAAGTTGATTCCTGCAGATCTTTTACTCTGCTCCTTAATCGATTTTCTTTTCTTGTCCAAAAACAATACTCTGCTTTTTTAGAAATATCAATGTTGTAGCCAAAATACAGAGCAATATCAATGACACGTGGCAGGATGTTCGAACAAAATTGAAATAACAATATAGATCCATCACTCATCGCTCATGGAATGACACGTGACAGACTTTGTTTGAACAAAGCATATACAGTATTCAAATATCATCTAAAAATTAGTTGAATTATATATGATGACTTTTATAAATTTTGTAAATTCATATCAAAACAAAATCAAAATACCTAAGGTACAAAAATTGGTAAAAATATAAAGATAAGTGAAAGACAAAAATGGTGTTTACATGTGTGTCTAACCATCTAAATATAACCATAGGATTTCTGAATCATTTACTATACCTAATTAGAGTTTGATCTTTTGCTCCGATACTGATTCAAATAGGCACTTTACAACTCAGTATTTTAATTTATATAAATTTATCAAAATAAAAAAAAAACTAACTCAACAAATCTGATCCAAATTAAATACAACTACACAAAACTTAAATTGTGAATTATAAATTGTAAAACTGACAATAAAATTCATAAAAATCTATTGAAATTCTCAAACACCATAATTAAATCAAATTTATAGAAATAAAACATATGTTAAATCCAAATAAGGCTAATTTAATACTAAACACCATTAGGAATGGACTCTTTGCACTTCCTTTTTTTTTTTTTTTTTTTTTTTTTTTTTTTTTTTTTTTTTGGTTTCCTTTGTGTTATATGAACTATATGTACAAGGAGAAAAGGCCATAAGAGAGAACTCCCTACTTTATCGGTCTTAGCTAAATTTGTAGAGTTTATTTTTTCTTTCTCCATACATATTAAAACCAAGAAGAAATATCCTCCAAACTAATATCCCTTTTAATCAAGATGGATCTGAACATGGGGAGTTTTTAGTTACTTTTTGAATCAATCAAATCATGGCATATCATGCAAACATATCCAATGGTTAAATAAGCAATGATAGTTAGTAATATATTTTCTCAAACTATTTAGTGTCACTTATAACTAATGTCACAATTAAAATGAATTTATTTATTTTTTAATTAAATTAGTCATAAAATATTTAGTGTCATTTATAAAGGGAATATTCATTTACACCATTAGGTTTGAGATAAATACAAAAACGAATCATTCATACCCCCTTATGGCAATATAAATTTCCCTTATATCCTTTGTTCATTCATATTACCTTTAAATGTTTTATTCTTCTTTTTCTTTTTGTAAAAATTAATTTTTTGATGACTTTACAAAAGTTAATTTGAAAACTTAAAAATTTTATTAATCTATATTTTTCAACTAGTTTTATTTAAATTATGTGATAGTTTTTCAGTTAAAAGAAAAAAAAAAAAACTATGCGATGATTTTAATGTGAGCATTTTTAAATAAGTGATCATTTATCAAATATATTTAACTGAATGTATTATAATTTATCAAATGTATTTAAATAAATATATTATAATTTTTCAAATATATTTGTCAAATATATAACTTACTTAAAAAAAGCTTATATAATTAAAATAGTTTTTTTCCTAAATAAAAAAGAAATTATCACATATATAGTATACATAAAATTTAATTAAAAAATATAAAACAAAAAAACTTTAAAGTTTTCGAATCAATTATTGCAAAAAGGAAAAAGAAGAATAAAGCTTTAACTATAATTTAATTAAGCTAAGGATATAAGGATAATTTACATTGTCATTAAGAGGTGCGAGTGATTCATTAAAAAATGCTTTTGTAATTACTCTAAACCTCAAAGTTTGTAAATGAAATATAAACTCATTTATAAATGTCATCAGTTATTTTACAAAAATCAAAAATTCATTTAATTCCCAATTCATTAGTGACATTTGATTAAAATGTTACCCGTACTTTTCATATATAAAAGTGATTTATTGACACTCCAAACAAGTGTAACTATATTATATTTTAATAACATCTTTAAAAACAGAATATGCCTTTAAAAAAGTGACATTTTTTAACATAGGAAACTAATTGCATGGTTTATGAAAATTTGCTTAAAATTGAAATTGTAAAAAAATGTCACTAAATTAGCTTTTCATTGCAGTGAAATCCTAAGTCATACATATATATAAAAAGAAAATCAAAAAGTGGTAAGATATACGGTATAAAAGTGAAATTTCAAAATAAATACATAAATCAAAAGATACAAACAAGCGATTAGTCCTATTCTAGTATTACACGTAAAAAGGAAAGATGGTCAAACATGATCTAAAAAATACAAACCATTACGATACAAGTACCATAAGACAAAAAGAACAAAAATAGCGATTACGGTCTTTTTCATATAAAAAGTAAAAAGATCATCATGTGATGGTGGTGTTTGTCGAACCGATATAAGGCTTAGAGGAAATTAATCGACCACATAAAATTGTATATTAATATAAACCCACCTATCCCACTCTCACAAGTAGACTCCAAATATATATTGGATAAATAATAATAAAACTTCTAGAAGTGCTACTTGCACAGTAGAAAATTTTTTATACAGTTCCATAATTTTTAAATTCCAATAATACCTTTATTAAATGTTTTTCATTTTTTATTTTTTTGGACGAATTTTATCGAAATTTGTCTCTCTACTTCGTCTTCCTCTTCTATGCTTCATCGTCAGAATTTCAACAAATGGCATTGTCAGCGAGCCATGGTGGACCTTCTATGGTAGGGCTGTTAAATAAATAAATATTTATGGACTTAATATAATCAATTATTTATTTATAGGACATATTTATGCTATTAACGGGATTGATTTGTTTATTATTTTATAGTAGGATCTTTGGTTACACACTCTTTATAAAACTCCAGTTTGACCATTAGATTTGAGGACCAACTCTTTTTATAAGGCTATTTGACTTACCTATATTTTTATTATTAAATTATTATTATTACTATTTTTGTGTGCGTTAAAATTAATAGGTTAATCTGACTTGCAGAGACTATAAAAGATCTACGATAAGTAAACATCAGATACAAACCATATTTTGTGATACGGATTTTTAGAGATCAATTTGAGAGTGGTTTGAGAGTAGTGTATACATAGGCACTACTATTATACTATTTTCTATTTTGTATAATTAAAAATTTAATTTATCAATAACTGCATTTGGAAGTTAGTATTTTATGTTTTAATGGAATTTATTATGTATATTTTAGATTCGCATATTTTAAGATAAATTCTTTCAATTGGTATCAGCGCATGGTTAATATGCATAATAAATTTCCTTGTGATTTGTCATTACATCAATTATGTTCAGATTGTTACTATGTATGCAGTGATCTATGTGATCCAAATATATATTTCTTTATTTTATTTTGCTTCTCGCATGGAACTGTGAGTTTTTGAGGTTACATGCTGTCTGTGAAACATATATACATGTATAAGTCCTACATTTATTTTCTTTGAATAAATTGGATTGTGCTTTACATTAAAAAAAATAAATAAAGAAATTTGTTTCTCTTAAGTTGCTGGCCTGGATATTGTGGGATCCTATTTATTATGTTGAATGGAATATTTTCTAAGTCCTAATTTTGATCTGAAATACATAATTTTGTGAAAATCCAATAAAAATCCATTAAAAACCCGCGTATGTTCATCATGTTAAATCTTTAACTTTGAGTTAAAATTGACCAAAATTGAGGCCAAATTCTGCTTGCCCATCACTGGACGGTTGCACCGCCGCTTGACTGACCAAAAACGGTGGCCAGAATGGTATTTTCTAGTCAGGTCGCAAACCGGGTCCTGTGACCTGTTCCTTGAAACCGGGTCAACCCATTGACCCGACTGGTGAGGAAGAAGCATGCCACAACACGTCATTTAGCATGCTGACTTCATCACATTGACGTCAAATGATGTGGAATGGTGGCACTGATATCATCGATGATGTCAGCGTGACATGCTCTATTGACATCATCGTGATGTCAGATGACACGTCATGCGTGGTGCTGATGTCAGCATGGTGTGAGAGTTGACGTCAGCATGATAACGTCAACATAGCGTGTGGGTCTCTGTGATGACATCATCATGCTGCGTCAGTAGCCCAAGAAAAAAATTTATTGTTTATTTATTTCTTTAGTTATTTGTTTGTTTGATTATTTATTTATCTGTTTATTTATTCATTTATTGTTTATTTATTTATTTGTTTATTTATTCCATTCCAAATTTTTTGAATTAAATTAAATATATATGTTCAGAATTGGATTGTATTAGATTTCTCTTAAAAGGCTTTATGCCTAGTTAGTATAATAGTGTGGGATTTTAAGTACTGATTTGTCGTGAAACTTATTTTGTCTTCATTAGGTGTACTAATGCAATGTATGTTGGAATAGTGGATGGGATGTTTTATATTTGCCTATTTCATGAAACTGCCAATATATTGATTTTCTCCCATTTATTAACCCGAGTCTATATGGATAAATGGGCTACCCTGTCTGTGGTTTTAGTTACTTTGTATGATGTCTGGAATGACAATAGAAGTTGATTGAATGCCATTAGGATTGTTCTCACCTGAAAAGGCTCCGGCGTTATGAGAGTAACTATTATTTCATTTGAATCATCCCATAATCTATATCCTAGCGATGTGAAATTGAACAACAGGTAACCTACCAGTGTCCTGTACCCGCCCACACCGGTAGTCACACCAATTTAACCACCACACTCGACATGGGATTTTTTGTTTAAAGCTTCACAGGAAATCACCCATCCTAGGATTGCGCTTGCTTAAAAAGGCTTCAACGTTATGAGAGTGACTATTTTTACATTTGAATCATCCCATAATCTATACCTTAGCAATGTGGAAATGGACAATATGTAACTTGCCAGTGCCCTGTACCCGACCACACTGGTTGTCACAATCTACCCCGCTTGGGGCTCACTGTCCTCCCTGGCACATTTATGATTGTGTACAGGTTCTGATACCATTTATAAACACCTCAAGTCCATAGGTAGAGTAGAGGCAAATCTGTGACTCTCCGCCAATATTATCCTCAATTTAGCCACAACACTTAGTATGAGATTTTTTGTTCAGAGCCTTCCCTGGAGGTCACCCATCCTAGGATTGTTCTTGCTTGAGCACGCTAAACTTCGGAATTCTTTCGAACCCTGAAGCCAACCAGTCTGAAAAAGCCTTAGCATTATAGGAGTAACTATTATTACATTTGAATATCTCTTGATCTACACCCGAGCGATGTGGAATTGGATACTACATAGTCTACCAATCTCTGTCAAGACCTACCATAGTTACCTATTGGAAATCCAGCATCTCCCCTATAAATGGGACTCTTTAAATGCACCATGCACAGAAAACTCACTCCCAAAATACACATTCATCTTATTCCTCCCACCTTATTATATGTTTCTACAATTTTACATGACTTCGATAACAAAAGCATATAAATACAAATATAAGAAATAATTAGTAAACCATGAATACTTTTATAGGTATTGGGACCCCTTCCGAAGTTTACTACTTAAATCCCAAATAACCTCGATTAATCCTAAGTCCTTACTCAACATGAGGCATACATACTCTCATAGCTCATGGCTACCCATATCACCCACTTATTACAATCATATGTTTTTACAGTAACTCGTGAATATACCAAACACGTAAATACATATAGAAGATAATAAATAAATAAATAAATGCTACTAATAATAATAATAATAGTAGTACAACCTGTCAAAAAATTTGAATGACCCGTCTAAAGGCTACGATACCTATCCGAAGGCTACCATATTTGTCTAAAGACCATGATGTTTGCCCATAGGCTACAATACTTGTCCAAAGACTATCACAATCCCAAATCATTTAGCTCATTTGCTTAGGCAAATATGATAATTGTGCAGTTCACAATAATAATAGCAATATCAATAATAATAATAATAATCATAATCATAATCATAATAATAATAATAATATAATAATAATAATGGCAATAACAACAACAAAATAATAATAATAATGATAATGATAACAATAATAAAAAATAATATTGATGAAGATAATATTAATAATGATAATAATATAATCATAATCATAATCATAATCATAATAATAATAATAATATAATAATAATAATGGCAATAACAACAACAAAATAATAATAATAATAATGATAATGATAACAATAATAAAAAATAATATTGATGAAGATAATATTAATAATAATAATAATAATAATAATAATATTATTATTATTATTATTATTATTATTATTATAATAGAAAGTCACAATCATGAATAGATAAAATAGAACTAAAATGTATAAATACATTATATAATCTGCACGCTCATCAGAGACACACCCGATATATCATATGCTATACTAATGCACGGTCATATGATATCAGCCGTCGTAGGTGCACTGCTATCAATACAGCTAGAGGTGGTTGCCTATAATAACCGTCTAACCTGCTGGTCTCATAGGTAGCAGAAATACAAGACTAGGTTGTTCATAAGCTGAATCGAGTTGTTCCCTCGTATGGTGTGGTACACACTAACATAGTATAATATATATACGGTATATATACATCAAAAAGATACCTAATATACCATACGATATACTAATGCTGCCAAGTGATGCTTAGCATGCCAAACACCACTCAACAAATAAAGGAGGAAAAAGAGAACTTGCAAGCAGTTTCATTAACGTCTCAATGGTTTCGGTACGAAATAACCTGCTATCCTACGGCCAAGGGAAGCCGCTGATGCTCACTATGCAAAATATCTACTAACCTTCTCGCCCTTAGCTCTCGTAGGAATGGTTAAATTTGTTATCTTTCGGCTATGGAATGGATGGCTGATGCTATCACTATAAAATACCGGCCTACCCTTGCTCGCCATAGCTCAGAAAGAACGACTAAATATAACTTGTGTGCGAATTCATAATATAATAGTATAGAACATCAGTACTATATGATACATCTACAAAATAACTAGTCACATTAAATATATAATTTCAATAACATTAACTCTTCATAATTACATTTAAAAACCTGATTTAATTATTTTAAACAAACAAATAAATAAATAAATACATAAAAACTTATGAAACCAAACTTTACTTTCTTAACGAAATATACCACGGTAATTTATTTTAATATTAAGTATTTTTACGACTTTTAATTCTCTTAGATCAGTATAGATAAATAAATAAGTAAATAAATAAATAATATTTCTCATAAAACATCCACCACCAAAATTCATATACCCAAAATATAAATTATTTTTGAAATAAATACATAAGATTAGCTAAAATCAAATACAACATATTAGACACCTTGGCATAATTTAATAACATAATGTAAATAACATGTTAAATCTAAATTCAGCAAATAATCGAAATTAAACATTACAAATATACCCATAAAAATCCATAAGAAATTGTTTACACATTCCATCATAAGTATACACAGATATGTGCACATACATACTTATATATATATATATATATAGAAGTATGTATGTGCATATATATGTGTATATATGTAAGTATATATAAACATAAAATCAAAAACAACATATATCTCATAAAATCCAAAGTAGATAATGAATATTTGATGGTACGTCTAAATTTAGACAATCATAATTAAATAAATCAATCAATCAATTAATCAATAAATAAACAAACAAACGACTAAATAAATAAGTCAACTAAAAATATTATTTTATTTTTAATTCAACTAAGCATGTAATCTCTTTTTTTTTTAATTTTATAAAATACTCAATTAACAATAATTGGTTAAATAAATAACTCCTTTAAATCCAACATTTAATAATAACAAATTAAACATACAAATTTAATTATACCCGCGCACGCGCACACACACACACACATATGTATATATTTACATATATAAATATATATACAATCTTTTAACAAGTATATACACATTCATATATATATATATATATATACACACACAAATATATAATATATTCATATATTCACATATACATAAGCACAATCTTTTAACGAGTATATACATATTTATATATATGCACAAGTATATATATATATTCAATATTCATATATATATATATATATACATGAATATTCACATATGCACAAGTATATACATATTCGCAACTATATATTCATATATATATAAACACAATCTTTTAACATATAAATATATATATTTATATATATATATATATATTCATCTACACACATACCAAGGTGTACATACCTATATACATATATGAATATACGACATGCATATACACATCTATACATAGACATGTATATATACAATTTAACATAATTTTCACATTAAAAACAAAAATTTACTCAAAAATGATAATTTTTTAAATATGTCATCATAATTCACAAATAAGATGTTAATGGAAAGCTAAAAGAATGAGGAATGGTAAATTAATCTCTGTTAAGGTCAACGTTGCCGACGGTGGTTAAATTTTACTTCAAAAGCTGCTATTTAACTCACTATCTTCGTACACCAAAAACGAGTTTGAATTGAGCTAAATCAAGATCACGATCAACTTCGAGAGGTCAGAATTAGGGGGGAAAAAGGCAGAAAACTTGGTCGGAATCGGCCAAAATCCAGCGATTGATAATGAGGCCACCACCGACTTCTCCAATTTAATAATAATTTATAAATAAATAAATAAAGAAGAAGAAGAAGAAGAAGAAGAATATTGACACAAATAGAAACGGCAACAAACATGATAATTATTAATTGACATAATGCTATCATTTTTCACTTTTTCTCATATAAGTCTTTTGCTCTAAAAAATCTATAATAGCAGTTGTCGTTACTTATAATGCTTATCATTATAGATGACAAATAAATAAATCAAAATTAGCCTTCCAGTTAAACAACCCTTTTTGATGTGTCAATCATGTCCATTATTTGGTTGACTTTATACAAATTTCAATTATTATTACAACGAAATTGACAAATATCTTGCATTACTAATCTAAACCAAACATAATAAATATATATTTACTGTTGATTATAAGAGTATAATTTTAATTTTAAATAACAAAAAATATTTTTACGATTCTATTTATTTAAGCATAACTTAGTCAAATTAAAATACTGTCACTGACAATACTAATATATCTCTACTTTCCACATTCAGCCTAATTTGTCAAATGCAAATCCGGAGACTTTTAATCAAGTTATTTTAGGATATCTAATGCCTTTGGCTATTTGGTCTTCACTTGGGAATGCATTCACCCAAGAATCCCACAACAAACAATGATACAATTTTCAGAGTGTTGCATTCCATTTTTTTTTTTTTTTTTTTTTGGGTGAACAGGGTGTTGCAAGCTTGTACACATCAGTGACGAGGAGTAGATGGATAACAGAGCTCCTTGATGGAGCATTCAGAACTGCCAAGCATCAA
The DNA here is from genome assembly GCF_031755915.1 of Ziziphus jujuba. NCBI lineage: Eukaryota > Viridiplantae > Streptophyta > Magnoliopsida > Rosales > Rhamnaceae > Ziziphus > Ziziphus jujuba. The sequence goes on from NC_083387.1 coordinate 20,539,933, forward strand.
GAGATGGAGGAAGATATAGGACAATAGTATAAATACATAAAGCAGCATGCAGGCCAATACCACGGAAGATCATGTATAATGACCAACTCTACAAGGAGGACATAGGATGGAACCCAAGAATAGAGTAGAATAGGGATAGCAACGATACGGGGAAGACCGGGCAACCTCTCATTTACCCAGCCTCACCCCCTAAAAATACTCCTATACTCGTAACTCGATTTTTTAAATTATAAAAAAATATATAAATTATAAATATAAAATATATTTTATCAATAATATATATATATAAACGGGGCAAATAAACCTTTTCTACCATCATCTACCTTTTTGACCAGAAGTTCAAAACCTCCATTTTCATGTTTCTAGTGTAATGCTAAGACCGTTCATAATGTACCAACATGAAATGGAAAATGCAGCTTTTTGGATGTTTTCTGTTGGTGTTGATATAAATAGAAAACGGAATATAAAATCAATAAATAAAAAAATAATAACAATATGAATGTCACTGAGGTCTCCGAGTTTGCTGTTTTATCAATATGAATGTCACTGAGGTCTCCGAGTTTGCTGTTTTATCTGATGAAATGATACCCGATTATACTTTAATGTTTTCCGTTGGTGTTGATATAAATGAAAAACAAGACATAAAAAATAAAAAATAATAACAATTATGAAGGTAAAATCAATAATAAAAAAATAATAACAATTATGAAGGTAAAATTAATAAATAAAAAATAATAACAATTATGAAGGCCACAGAGGATTCTGAGTTTGCCCTTTTATCTGATGAAATGATAACACCCGATGATACCAATTGAAAGTATCAAACGGGAAAAGGAAAACCAAAAGCCAAAATTACAACTGACAACTTCTCGAGGATGTTATTTCGTCGTTGAAATCTTTCAACAACCTCCGGATTTTGCCTATCTCAACCGGCCAGCTGAACAAAAGAAGTGGGTTTAATGTATTCTAAAAAAAATTTCTAGAGAAGAAAATGAAAGGTGAGATAAACAAGAAAAACGATCAAGTCAATGAAGATTCAACAGCATATTTCATCAAAGAAATAAAAAAAAGAATTCACCAGCATCATTTGAAGAAATACTTTCCAATGAAAGCAGCTGCTATTGGAAAATATAAACACAAATGATGAGACAATAAGATTCAGATATAATGCCAATAGAATCCAGAATATAATTTTGCACCCATTATTCATGAAAGTCAACATCGAATTGTTATGCACATTTTAAATCACCTCCCTTCCAAAGCTGACTGTTTATGATACTTCACCTAAGTTACTTGTTAACAAGTGTACTTCTGGGAGCTACAAGAAATATTTCTCACATATATCTGAATTTCGAAAAGACTAGACAATGTTGCTTGCCATCTGGGGTTTAACTGCATAAGAATCAAACGAATTTGACTCCGCTAGCACCATTCAGAGGCATCCCTAAATTAAATGACCTACTATATAGACTTTCACTAGCTCCAGCAAACTCCTCATCTGGTTAATGAAAATGCATCCTGATACAAATAAAGGTTGACATAAAAGCATACCATCCTTTAGAAGTTCCATTTTTCCTTCTTCTTAGATGCTTTTTAAAGAAAATATAACATCGTTTGGCAGAATGATAGAAAGGTAATATGAAATCCCATAAAACTATAAATAATGGAACCTCAATGAGTGGAATGCATTCCTAGACAGGGTAGAAATTAACATTAATACAGTTGAAAAAGTTGAGCAAACAATCATCAAGCTAAACACAATACCATGATTTGACAACTTAGCAAACTAGCAAAGTCCAAACCACAGTCAAGAAAATTATAAACATACACTAACCTCTGCTCTCTGTAAGTCTGTGTGTAAGAACCACCATGGCCCCGTTCTTGATCGCAATCTGAAAATAATAGTTACAATAATAATAAGGATAGTAAACAGTAGTAATATTGTCAACATGAACAATATATGTGAGTAAGCATGCATGCTGAATGGTATTCTATGAGAAGAGCAAAACCATTTTCAAATTTCCAGTGGCATGAATGCCAATATAAGATTTTATATGTCCTTTTTTACTCAAAAAATAAGCAAAATGGTAACACATCTAGCTAGATTACATGTAAAAAAAACTGCCATATCAGTGACAGACAGTACTGCTCAATAGCTTAGTGAAAAGCAATGAGGCTCCAATAAGGACATCCTTAATTATTTAAGTCGAGAATAAGTGGATCCAAGCATTTAGAGCCCCTGGATTTGATAAGTTGTAATATGTCACATCAAATCAAAGGGCTCTAAATGATCGAATCCACTTATTCAAGTTGAGGATATCCTCATTAAAGCCTTATTGTAGTAAAAAGTAAGTATTTTATTATCATTTTTCCAAGCACACTGACTAGAACACATATGGAAATCTCCAATAGAACAGACAGTAATTAGCAGCAGCCTTATGATTTATTCAACTTGAGTCAACCCTTAGCAACAGTTAGGATGGTTATTTAAAAACAATACTCATAATTTAAAACCAACACTTAATGGACATTTATTCAGAAAATAACAGAACACTTTTAATATATTTATGCTTTTACCTTAAATATCCCGCCACCATACGCAAGCCCATAAAGATGGTCAAGCCCAACCAAACCCCAGTAAGACCCATAGCTTTAGGAGCAAATAGCAAAATTGCGGAAGATATTGCCCCCACGATCATCTAAACATCAATAAACAATCATCCAGATAAGCTACGTATGCAACCTTCACACCTTAAATAACAACGTATTTGAAAAGTCAAAACTGTACAATGACTCAGCTTACCATTGCACGAGCAGCATATGCAAAATCCGAAACACCATAGTGGAGACCATCATAGATATAAGCTAAAGCATTAAGAGGTTGGCTTGCACTGACAAACTGTTACAGTTTAGAAGAAGTCAATATAAAGACTGAAGACACAACTCTGTATAAAAGTATATTGACACCAAATAAATTTACAAACAAAAGATATCTACCAATATTCCACTTCTAACAATTCCTAGTACTGCAGCATCTGTTGTGAACAAGGTAGCTAGTGAACCAAAAGACACACCCAGAATTGCAGCCAAGGAAACACCTGTAAACAATCCTATCTGAAAAACATTTGGAATAAGTCCATATAGAAAATACAGAGCATGCAAAACCAACACAAAGTAATAAACAAATCTCAGAGCATCTCTTTAACTAAATGGTGAAGCATTAAAAGAAAAACAAAGAATAAAAATAAAGGAGCTTACCTTTAATGAAAAATCAGTAATTTCTTTAACAGTTTCGTATTGACCTTTTGACAAATAACTTGCAATCAGGGCCTACAGGCATATAACAGTTATAATTTAGAAGTCAACATGAGTTAGTAAGTTATTGTGCAGATTTTGTGACCCCAATAAAAATAATAATATAATGAAAATGGCAACTCTGCAGTGAAAAATATTCCAATTCTTACTCAAAATATTTCAGAGTTTGGCAGAAAACAGCATAGAAAACTTTTTTTTACAAATTTTCTTTTTTTCTTTTTTAGAGCTTAATCTAACAATGTTGAAAACTAGAGTCATACTTCCCCCCATTTTCACTTTTATTCTCGGACACTTCACATTTTGTTGATTGTAATTTTATATCAACCTGCAACCCTTCACCCCAGCACTAATAATTCAAATCAAACATAAATTGAATAGGCTCACAGCATCAGAAAAATAGAGAATTATATAAATCAAAGAAAGAGATATTACCTGACAAGCCGCAGCCATAGCATCTGTTAGAAGGGATACAGCCAACCATACTTGTATGCATACCTGATGACCAGCCATAGCAACTGGACCTTGTCGAGCGGCCATTGATGTCCCTAATGTTAATGTCGTAAGAACAGCTAGAGTTCTTCCAAGAAGAAAACCACCTAACACAGAATTCCCAAATTGGTAAATGAAGCAAGTAGGTGGGGGGAGAGAGAGACAGAGACAGAGACAGAGACAGACAGACAGAGCAGCCACAAGTGTCCAAAGCAGAGAAAGAGATTTGAAAATGCATGAAAGATTATTACAATAACATACAAAAATAAATACAGCTTCTATAGAGATATAAAGGTTCCTGGGTAGAATCAAGTCAAATTACCACGACAAAAAGAAATCAACCATCATGCATATAGCCGAACAGAAATCAACCATCACAATTGCATTTTTAAACCATATGAAAAGAACAGAAAGAAAGAAATTAAAACTTACCAGATTTTATGTATCCACCAAATTGCAATGAACCCAATTTTGGGGGCATTAGTATTGCTCTCTTGTTTAGAAACCACAGCATTAGAAAGGTGACAATGTATCTGAAAGATACAATCTTAATTAAATAAGCATGATCATTTACTAAGTTTGGAAGAACAAAATCCATTCAAAGAGCACATACTGAGAAACAACAGTGGAAATGGCTGCACCAGTAACACCCAATCGGAAAGAATACATAAGTACGGGAAACAAAACCACAGCTAAGAGATTACCAATTCCTGCATAGAGAATAGCACCATTAGTTAGCTGAATGGATGACTAGTATATCAAATATAGCATTTTATAACGAGTACAAATCGTAGACATATTTTAAAGACAATAAGGCAAAAATAATATTGATGTAACATTCTCTTCAAATATAATTCAAGAGTGCTGCAACAATTAAGTTCCAAAATCAATACCACTGAGGTCTACCAAAGTTATGGAAAATGACCTTCTCTATGCTTATACATGCCAATATGCTATTAAGGCCTTTTTTTTTTTTTTTTTTTTTTTTTTTTTTAGTAGTACAATAAGGTTGCATGCAAACAGCCAGAAAGACACCCAATGACAGGATCACTAAAAAATAACCAACCTGGAATTAATGGTACTAACTTAAAGCTTTAAAAACTCTTTATCATGTTTCATGTTTACTTTTCACATCTAACTATGGAAACAACGTTTCCCACTGCCAAATCTAACTAAGAATCAATCTCCCACCCCCTCCAACCACCCTCACACACACCTCTTCGCCTCTTTCCCCATGTGAAATGACATAAGATTCAGGATACTAAATGACATTAAATTAGAATTCAGTTAGGCAGTGCCACGGTGGTATCAGCATATAAAGCAAGTTTTTCATTCTATTGTATCCACAACAACAGAAAGCATCAAAATATTATTTTAAAAGGTATGGCTACCATATGAGAGTTCAATAGAAATACAGAAGGCGCAAATAATTTAGTACAGATAACATGACATGTCAAGTACCATGGCATCTGAATATGCATTTATAAATGTCTCATTGAGTACTGCTTTTATACATGTTTTTCTCACTTAGAAAAATATCAAATACTTGCCTAGACATAAAACAGGAGTTTTTGTATCCTTAAACCCACGAAAAACTCCTTGGAGTGCCAAAGACGCTACAACTGCAGGAGCACCAAATGCTCTAAGTGAAAGAAATCGCTGAGCTGGAATACGCATGGGTGAATCCTGTTAAGTAAAATTGTCAGAAAAGTATCTTCCTTAAATGTACAAGTTATGTGCCCGCAAGGGTGAAAAAATTTAAGAATAATAATTTAACTGGAATATGCATCTTCAGAAGGTAATTAGGTAGAGAAACAAAATTATGTCAATTCATAATATCAATGGCATTACCCAGCTTAGAAAAGTATATACACTATGCCTAAAAAATGCATAACAAGTATCAAGATGCATGCTTAAATAACATGTACAATAAGACATACATGCATGCATTCATGCAAGTAAAATGAGTATATGTAACCTACTGATGATATGCCCATCATGTTTAGAAACAATCCAGATCCCAAAGACAAGGCTAAGGCCTCAAAAATGCCAATTGCAAGAGCTAACACTAAAGCAGTAGACACCGAAGGTAGTTGCTGTCTCTCAGATACTCCATCAAAAGGTTTCCCATTGGTACTCTCTTCTGGAAGTCCATTTTCTGCACAACAAACAATTAGGACAAATAAGACATAATTTTATAAATGTTCAGCACCATTTCTCAATTAAACCTTGAACCTCAAATAAATTTATGTCCAACTGAGATGACCAGAGAATTAAATATCAGTTCAACTTAACCTGATGCAGAAGCCTTAATTTCATTCTTTGAAATATCTTCAGCAACAAATGAAGTAGCCACACTGAGAAGAGGAATGTTAAATAGCTTTGAAATATAGTTAAAAATGTTTACCGAAACACCAGCTGAACCCAACTCCAAAGAGCCTACAGTAAAATAAAAAGAATAAAATAAGAACTCCTACAAAATATAGAATATGATCTTTAGTCCACAAATCTAACATTTATATTTTTAAGACACAACAAACGAAAGAGAAATTAGATTCAGCTAACTATTTTTTCTTTCAATCTATTAGTTGCAGGAGACATCAAGGGTTCTCAACTGACTAAATTCCAGACAAATTGAAATGAATTTTTAAACAATAATTTCACTATAAAAAAATATATAATAAAAAAAAAGAAAAAAAAAAAAGAAGGAAAGAAAAGTAAAAGTAATATCAACATGCAAACGTAGTGTGCCTTTTAGTTATCAACCACTAAAGTTTGGTCAATACATTAATTTTAATTTATAAATAAATTAAAGCTCTTTCTATGCTAACAATTAGCTATCAAATTAAAAACAGTCAAGATGTCAAGGCAAACAATAGGCACGAAACTTACTATAAAATGAAGCCTAATTTTAATTGTAGAAGTGACTTGCAAAAATTACTTAATACTGAAGCACGTATAAAAAGTGCTGCATCGTGTATATAGGGATACCCAACTTGGGAACAGTGTATCCTCAAAGACTGAATCCATAAACATAGTCTGCGTGGCAGACTTGTTAGCAACAAAACTGACTAAATCTACAAAATAGCAAGCCTTATACTTCATTATTAAATCAGTTCAGCCTTTGGGCTTTAACATCATGAAATATTAAACGACAATAGCACACACTAAAAAATACAAGTCAAAAGGTGTAACCAGTTTCAAGCAAGAAGCTACTAAGAAAGAAACATGAAAAATAAATAAATAAACAAACAAACATACAGACAAACAAGGATAAGCAGCATCTAAATTAAAAGAGATGGATGGGGAGAGAAAGAAAGCATGGAATTTTATGAAAATGAATGAATCATACCCAATCTACCAATATAAGCAGTCTCCATGAGCTGTGCTAAGGGATCAAGAGCCTGCCCTGCAATTGCAGGTATAGAAAGCTTTAAAAGCTCTGCTTTTACATTTGGAGAATGTGACTTACTGAAAGGAACTTCTGTCAACCCACTATAACAGAGAGAGTGTGAGTGAGTGAGATAGAAATGAAAATATTGGAGCATAAGAATTTGAGTGAAAACAAAACCACAAACTGTATACAGGGGAAGGAGAAATTTAGTGAAGTGTTCACAGAATAGTACTGGATAGAACCAATAGCACAGAGAACCAACTAGGAGTTACATTTTCATAGTACTTAAAAGTGGAAGTACAGATATTAAAAATTTACAAGAAATAATGTGAAAATAATAAGTACCAGGAAGTTCAAGAAAACACATTCAACTAAGAAAATTTGAGACATAAAAGAAACGGACAGAAAAAAATAAATAAATAAATAACAAGGATTATAGCCTTATAGGCCAGAAGTCTTACGGAGCTCCGTTCCCTGCACTGTCAGGCACATGCTCCTCCTGTAAAGCGATTCGTTCCTCAACCTCAGAGGAACCTAACTGATCACCAACCACCGGAAACCGGATTTTTCTCCGATTGGTCACCAACGGCGTGGTGAAATTTCTGTGCCTGAAACTGCAGCCCCCCACAACAGCTGCGTGGTTTAAGTCCTTCTTATCAGTAAATGCTACAAATTGACGAGCTTCATCTCTTCGTAATGAAGAAAACAGCCTGAACTTCTCCTTTCTGAGGTTGTATTTACCAACTCCACTACTTAATCTATTAGAAAGTGCTTCACTACTGAATTGGGTGCCCGCCATTTTCAGCAATATTTTGGTATTGCTTCAAAATCAGAAAGAAATTCCTACAAGTATGACAAAAAGCCCCAGAAAGAAATTCCTACAAGTATGACAAAAAGCCCCAAAAAAAAAAAAAATTATACGACTTCAAAAGGCCTAATGCTTTCACTACACAGAATTCAAACATCAGTCGTATATTCGGTTTTTAGTACAAGAATTATCTTTCAGACAACATATGGGAAAAACGGCTTCGTCGCTAAATGCATATCTAAACTCAAATATCCCAACCCCACACATATTTCCGATACATAATGAAACAGAATTTCCACTTCTGAGAAAAGAGTAATAACATACATGAAAAACAGAGCATGAAACAGCAAAATTATCAATTACGATAAATTAAGGAAGAAATACTGAAAACGCGTAAATACCCAGAAGGGAAGGGACTAAATGTCATCGAAAAAAAAAAAAAGAGGTTGACCGACAGAATAAGAACCATGTTTGGTTCCCTTGAAAAAGAATGAGTCGGAAACTACGAAGTAAAAAAAAAATATCAGAGACGGAAGTTAGTGTACCTGAGAGAGAGAGACAGAGAGAGAGAGAGTAGGATGTCGGTTATCAAGGTAAAGAAGGAGAGCGTACGATCGTATAAAATGATTTCCAGTTGTTGTAGGCGGTTAATGCGTTTGGGAGTTGGAAAAACCAGAGCTGGGTCCGATGAAAGCTTTTTTGCCCAACAATTTTGTAACATGAAAAAGAAAGACGAGACAAGACAGTGGCTTGTTTTCAATGTTGGGGTGGGTTACTGTGTTTCAGTAATTGAATTTGGGATTTTGGGCTTTCGTCCTCCTCCTAGCGAACCTTTCAAGCTTCTGCCAGGTCGCTATCCCTCTCAAGTCTCAACCATGCTATCATTTGGATGCTTCCCTCTGTTTCGCACACTTTTTTATTGTATGTATACTATTACCTAATTAAATTATTATTGTTATTATTATCATTATTATTATTATTATTATTATTATTATTATTATTATTTCTTTCTGTTTCTCACACTTTTTATTGTATCTATAATATTAACTAATTAAATTATCATCATTATCATCGTAACTTAATCTTTATGCTCCAGGCTTTTTAAAAAAAAAAAAAATTATTTAGATTTCATTTGTTAGATTTTTAACTTTTAATTTTAATAATTAAAAATTATAATTATATTTTTATAATATTATTCAACATAAATTTTAACCGTTTGATCTTTTAACTGTAAAAAATAATTAAAAAAAATAACAAATGAATTTGTTTTAATAAATATAAAAAATTAAAAAAATATTAATAATAATTTTTAAAAAATATAAAATCTAAATATAATTATAATAAATGAAATGTGCCTCAAATTTAACTATATACTTGCATTTAATTTAGTATTAACAATTTTATAGAATCAGAATCTAATTTGAATTTTTTTATAATAAACTATTACAAGAAACCAATGCTAAAGTTATATGTGACAACATACTGATATTTGTATTATATTATGTTATGTTTATATTAATAATTTTTCATGTAAACTTGACCAATTAAACTTTCTATTTAAATATATAAATTCACACTTGTTCATTAATTATCATGTAATTAGTAACGATCCGTTAATACATTAAACTTATTTATATAATTTTTATTTAAAAAATAAAATTATATTCTAAGAAAAATATTTAAATAAATATAATCAAATACAATATTATACTTAATTCATGATTAGCAATACAAAAAATAACTATATTTACATATAAACAAATAATACTGAATAATATTAACAAATAATAAATATTACTCTTCAAAAAAAAATATAATAAATATTCAAATATACATATATAGGAGTGTGCTACAGTGCTATCTGTCCGTATGCAGATCCATGTTAAAATCAACGTTTTTGAAAAAAAAACATTGGATTTGTTGTGTATGTGTACACACAGTTATATACAGTAAAATTAATAATTTTTTTTTTCAAAAATATCAATTTTTATACGAATCTGCATGCGAATAGACCACAGTGCAGTATTTTATATATATATATATATTGACAAATATACTTTTTATAATGTTACCTGATCGTGTTTTATTGTTAAAAACCTCCAGCATGTTGTGTTATTAAGTTGAATAGGATTTTGTGAAGTCTAGCCTAAATATACTAAAGTGCAGGTGCCTCATGGGATATGAGATGCCCAATAAAAATTTGTAGGATCCACTCCATACCTATGAGAATATGATCCGATAAATATAACTAAACAGGCCAAATACAAAAATGCACTCTAATATCTGATTTTGGATGGTTGAAAGGGCTTTATTATGCCCCTTCAACTTCCAACAATTACAAAGTTTTGCAAAAATATTGCACTATTCATATATTTTAGTTTTTTTATATAAAATATAACTTAGCATATTAAATTTAATTATAATTTCTGAACTTATAATTATCATACATTGGCTAAACACTTTGAAAAGCTAACTTTTAATCAAATAATTAATCAATATGTACTTTCCTTTTTTTTTTTTTTTTGTTGGGTAATATAATCAACCTGTAATTTTATTTAGAAAGAAATGTTTTTATGTTCAACATTTGTCTCACCGTATGTTATATAATTATATAAATATTCTATCTTATAATTGTAATTAAATTATGCAGTGATAGATTTATATAATTATATAAATATTCTATCTTATAATTGTGATTAAATTGTGCAGTGACAGATTTTAATTCACTTTTTATATTTAGATGAGATTTCTCCAAAGAGTTTCAATTGAGTTATTTTATTTTTAAAACTAATTTTATGATAAAGAAAAGACAATGGAACCAATAATTTGATGAAAGTGACACCAATTCAATTAATGTACAGCATAAATAATTTCATCTCCATGCAGTTGGGTGGCTGGTAACTTATATGCATAATTGAAACATAGAAAGAAAAGGAGATCATACATTATTTATGTCGTAATTTAACTATATATTTGTTGTTTAATAATAATTGTTTTGATCAAAATAATAAGTAGGATTCATTTAGGTCAAGGTTTTGATCCCTACACCTACAGGTGTATTCTAACCCATCCTACCAGTTCAATTTCTATAAAAATTATTTGATCATATGATTCGCACTTAAAGATATTGAAGTCTTATTGGTCTCTATATATATATATAGTTAGCTGCAATAATTTAATGTGACGAATTGTTAGCTAAAAAGCCAATTTGTCTTATCGAGCTAATTATAAGGTAGCCAAAAAAAAAAAAATTAAAAGGTCCTCATCTGTCTGTCCACTACTATTAGAAAATGTGTGAAAGCTAATGACATTTGAGAGTTGAGGCTGAAAGGGATAGGATATGTTGATGAATGGTCATGCTAGAAAGCAAACTTTTGACCAAACGTAACCTCCTTGTTCAATTAAGATCCAAGTGTCTTTGTGGCAAGGATACCAAAATGTTGATACATATAGTTTGTTAGCTTGATATATATTAGGTTTGTTGCTTGAGGGGAGGATTTTGTTGTTGATACTATTGGATTTATGCTTCACAAGCAATTTAAACCATTGATCAAGAGCCTTAATTAATAATAGCCGTAACATCCCCAAACTAGCTCATTAAATGACAGAACTCATTTAACTGATTATTAAAATACAAAAAGAAACCCATTAAATGGGCCCAAGGTGTTATGAAATCTTAAAGGATTAGGGCTAGCAATCTATAAACATACTGCTTACTAGCCTCTAAAAATATAAGGTTTTACGTATTATTTTCTAGAGATTAAGAATTTCAGTAGAAAAAAAAAATACCTTAAGAGAAAAATAGAAACTGTGAGTTTCAGAGTGTTTTTTAGATTAACATTCTTGTTTCTTTTGTGATTAGGTACGCCCACATGCAGATTAGTCACTTAGAGAATAGTTTAGAAGATCCTGCCTTAACGGTTAGTTAAGTTTAATGGATAATGATATATTTTATCACATGCTTTATTTAATCTCAATCAGTCTTCTGTTGTATGCATGATTTGAACAATCGGTATCAGAGCTTTAATTGAATTGGTGTGTGATAAATCAAATCCATTGCTTTATTTTTCATGTTTATATGATGTATATTAGATATATGGCACCTAGGATTCTATTATTCATGTTATTTATAATTTTTATATTATGAATAAATGATTTAGTTTTGACCTTAATCCATGATAAATTTTTGCTTGTATTTTTTTGAAATATAACAATGAGGCTAATCAAAAGATTAGGTTTCCTTCTTAATTGATTTATTTATTTATTTTTCCAGCAATTTTATTTGAATTGTTTAATGTAAATTCAGATTTATTGAAAAAATATATAAAAGTATCCAAGAAAAACTATATACATGTTGTTGTTCATCGTTTTTCATGCCGATTGAAGCCATTTTTTGACAAACCAACACCAGCAGTAGATGTAGGACACGAAGGAGGATCGATGGGAGGAGGACCACCGCCAAAGGCTACTGCACGTGCCTACATACGCCACCCAAAGTGGTTGCGAGTGGGATTGACAAGCTTGACTTGTGCCAGTGCACGGGGGCACATGCAATGTCAGAATTCGATGATTTTTGGTTGGATTGTTCCTTTGACAGCGATCTACCTCCCTGTAAAATTTCATAATGATCCGAGTTTTGTGTGGTTGCTAGCGGTGGCTTTAGTGCTTGGGATCAATGAGGGACATGTTAGGATTTTATGTTTTTTGGGCTAAAAATCCTAAAAACCAATTCTAACTTGGCCTACACCCTATAGACTTACAAGACCTGAAGAAAAGAAAAAGTACAGATCAGATATCAAGTTAGGCTTCTAGGCCCTTTTGGACTTGTAATTTTCTTTTCTAGGAAACCATGGATTAGGGCCTATTAATTATTCTATGTTTATAATTGTTTAAATTATATGGATATTACATGTGATATGTGCTTAACATGCCAGTCAAAATAGGTGGTGCCATATAATTGCATCATTTGATATATACATGTGCATAATAATATTTATTTTATATAAATATTATTATTATGGAAAATCCTAATTAATTAATGCAAAATATTGAATGGGTGAAGGTTAAAAATTAATTCAATTAATTTGAAATCTGTGAGCTCCATTAAGGGTCCAAAAATAAAATGGTTATGTGATGCCTTAAGAGATAAGCATGATCAAATTTTATTGGATTGGATCTAAAATAATTTCAAAATTTTAATGAGGTTATACGGTCCAACGTTGACAATGCTTAGAGATTAAAGATGATTTTGAAATTAAATTAATGGTTATTACATTCAATCTTAATAACATTAAAAATCTTCCTAACGAGGCTATGCTAGTGTTATTAAAAGCTCAAAGATTATTGAAACGATGTTTATTTCTAAAATTAATTTTGAATGATGTGCATTTGTATTATCTAAGAAGGCTCTGTCTAAACTGATAGGTTTTTAAGGAGTCTTTGACCCACGTCACCTTTCCTGGGAGCTGACTTGGTAGGACACTATACGTATCGGGTTCAAAAAGTTTTAATTTTTAAATCAATTTTGGTTGGTATGTTTTTGTGTTATCTGAGAAAGCTTTGTCTAAGAATATAGGTTTTTAAAGAGTCTCTGACCCACCTCACATTTCCTAGTAGTTAACTTGGTAGGACACTTTGCATATCATGTTCAAAATTTAGTTTATTATAAATGTTTTGCCCAACGTAAGTATTTATAATGGAAATTAAATTATTGTTACAATAAACATTAATAATAAGTAGTTTAAGGGATCTACATATTTGTATGTTTGTTATATTGATTACGTGTAAATATGTGTACATTTTAATTTTCAGAAAATGGCATCCTTTAATTCTCTAGCTACAATTTTGAGTCAAAAACCATTGGAAAGAAATAACTACGACCTATGGAAAATCAATTTTTACATTGTCTTTGATTTTGAGAGAGTAAAATTCATTACAATAACTCCGAAACCTCAAGAGCCCTTAGCTAATGCTTCAGAGGAAACTAAGAAGCAATTTGTAGATTGGAAACGAGCAAATACGACAGCTCATTGTTATATTCTTACCAGCATTGCTGAACATTCGCAAAAGCAACTTAATAATCTAGAGTGTGTATCAGAAATAACTTAGACTTTAGATGAGATGTTTGCTAAAAGTAGTAATACTACTAGACAAGCAGCCATAGGGGCATTAATGAACACTCGCATGACTAGAGAAAATGTACAGGACCATTGTCTAAAGATGATGGGGCACATCAGTACTGTGGAAGTGATGGAGGCTAACCTAAAACAAGAGATTATGATTGACATGATCTTGGAATCTCTACCGGATAGCTTCAATCAGTTCAAAATGAACTATAATATGAACAAACTAAAGCTTATTCCTGTTGAATTGATGCATGAGCTTGAGAGTACTGAAAGGTCTTTCGGGAAGCAAGAAAGTGTTTATCATCCTGAAAGTTCCTCAAAAACTAAAGAGAAACTTAAAGGTGGAAAGAAGAACACGAAGCATTAGGGAACAGGTCCAGCTTTCAAGCCAGCTGCTACAATGAAGAAGTCGAAAGACAAGTACTTCAAGTGCAGACAAAAAGGTCACTGGAAGAAGAATTGTCCTAAATCAGGTATGGATAGCCTAAATATTATTAAGGCTTTTTTAGTGGAGAATCACAATGATAAATGGATCATTGATTTAGGAGCCACTAACCATATTTTTTACTCTTTACAATGGTTCAAACAAAGCAGTCCACTCAGTAAAGGACAAAAAAATTTGAAGCTGGGAAACGAAAAATATGTCTCCATAATGGCAGTAGGACTAGTGAAGCTATGTTTTGATAATAAAACTTTATGTTTATCAAACTATTTGTTTGTTCCGGATTTTAAGAGAAATTTGGTTTCTGTTAGTTGTTTAGTTGAATACGGTTTAACAATGCAGTTTAATTCTTTAATTTCAATAAAGAGTAATAATACTTTTATTTGCTCTGGATTATTGATGTATGGTCTATATTTTTTAACTCCTTTATCTTAAAATATGCCATTAAAAATACTGATGATGAGCAACTTTCTTTATCTATGGCATTTGGGATTGGGCCATATTAATTCTAGCATAATTCATGGTTTGGTTAAAAGTGAAATTTTAAATTCCTTAATCTTTGAATCTATACCAGTATGTGAATCATGTTTAGAAGGTAAAATTACAGAGGCATTTCAAGGCCAAAGGAAATCATGCCATCATACCATTAGAATTGGTATATACTGATGTATGTGATCCAAGGAGCGTTCAAGCCAAAGGCCTGTATAAGTATTTTATCATATTTACTGATGACTACTCAAGATATGGTTATGTTTACCTAATGCATCATAAGTCTTAAGCTTTTGATAAATTTTAAGAGTATAAGGCTAAAATAGAAAAGCAATTAGGTGCCATATCAAGCAATTAGGTGCCACATCAAGCACCTTTGGTCTGACCGAGACGGTGAATATTTGTCTAGAGAGTTCAAGTCTCACTTGGCTAAAGAGGGGATCATTTCTTAATTATAATCTCCTGGAACACCCCAGCAAAATGGAGTCTCTAAAAGGAGAAATAGAACCTTTTTAGATAAAATGAGGTCGATGCTAAGGGATATACCTTAAAAACAGCTATATACATGCTAAATTTGGTTCCATCTAAATCTGTTTCAAAAACACCCACAGAATTATGCAAAGGGCACAAACTCAATTTAAACTATATTCGAAATTGGGGTATCCCGCTACATGCCTTAGCATAGAAATTTCAAAAATTGGAATCTCGTACAGAAACATGTATGTTTATTGGCTATCCTAAGGAGAAAAAAAGTGGAATATTTTATAATCTAAAGGAAAAAAGAATGATAGTGAGTACTCATGCCATTTTCTTAGAAGATGATTATATAAACAATTTTAAACCTAAAAGTAAAATGGTTCTTGAAGAGCTTGAGAACAAGAATATAATGAAAAGATTGAGGATCCACCTGAACCATAAAACTTGAATCCTCCTGTACATATATAACAACTAGTGCAATAAACTCGTAGTGGGAGAATGATACGTAAACCTGCAAGGTATACCTTGTTAGGAAAGACTTATCAAATCGTTTTAGATAATCCTGATGACAACCCTACCACATATGACGAAGCATTGGAGGATGTTGATGTGCAAGAGTGGAAAAAGTTCATGGATTGTGAGATAAAATCTATTTATTCTAACTCAGTTTGGTCCCTTATAGAAGTACCTAAAGGGGTAAAACTCATCAGGTGCAAGTAGATTTACAAGAGAAATAAAGGACCAGATGAGAAGGTTGAAACCTTAAAAACTAGATTGGTGACAAAAGGTTATACTCAGAAAGAGGGCATAGATTATGATGAAACATTTTCGCCAGTAGCCATGCTTAAATCTGTTCGGATTCTCTTAGCTATAGTAGCAGCTCTCGATCATGAGATTTGGCAAATGGATGTAAAAATAGCTTTTCTAAATGGAGAGCTGGAAGGGGACATCTATATGCAACAACCGAAAAAGTTTATAGAAAAATGTCAAGAACGCATGGTTTGCAAGTTGTATAAGTCTATTTATGAACTTAAGCAAGCATCCAGGTCATGGAACATCAGATTTGATTAAGTTATCAAATCATATGGTTTTGAGAAAAGCCCTGATGAGCCATGTGTGTATAAAAAGATTTAAGATATAATGGTAGTTTTTCTGGTTCTCTACATAGATAATATTATGTTAATTGGAAATAGTGTGAAAGTATAGATAACATTATGTTAATTGGAAACAATGTGAAAGTATAGATAACATTATGTTAATTGGAAACAATGTGAAAGTATTGTCAGACGTAAATGATTACCTGAAAGAGCAGTTTAATATACAGGACTTGGGTGAAGCTTAACTATATTCTAGGAATCAAACTTTTACGAGACCAGAAAAATAAGATGTTAGCTTTATCCCAAACTTCCTATATTAACAAAATAATGATCAGGTTCGACATGAAAAAATCCAAAAGAGGACTTCTACCCTTTAGGTATGGAATTCATCTTTCTAAAGAGCAATCACCAAAACCTTCTGAAGAGAAGAACTCATGAGTAAGGAACCTTATGCTTCAGCTGTTGGTAGTCTCATGTATACCATGTTATGTACCAGGCCAGATATCTGCTACACGATGGAAGTAGTAAGCTTGTACCAATCAGATCTCGGAGTAACACTAGACTGCAGTGAAGTATATACTCAAGAATCTAAAGAAAACGAGAGATTATATGTTGGTATATTCCAGTGGGAGTCTTGAAACCCTTGGTTATACGAACTTTAATTTTTAAGAGGATATTGACTCTAGCAAATCAACATCAGGATACGTGTTTACCCTAAATGGAGGAGTGTTAAATAGATTTGTGTTGCTGACTCCACAACTGAAGCTGAATATGTGGCTGCAAAGGAAGTTGTATGGCTTAAGAAATTCCTTTTGGATCTTCATGTGATACCAAATGCAAATCGACCTATTACTTTTTACTGTGATAACAGTAAGGCAGTAGCACGGTCCAAAGAACCCAGGTCTCACAAAAAGCAGAAACACATATTAAGAAAGTATTTCATTGAAAGAGGAGATACAGTGATTATTAAAATAGCATCTAAGGAGAACCTAGCATATCCTTTTAGTAAGACTCTTCCAGAACGTGTGTTTGAAAAGCATGTAAATTGTATAGGTCTTAAGAGAGTCCCAAGCTTACTTTAGAATAAGTGGGAGTTAATTACATTTGTATTTTAAGAGCAAGACAAGTGGTAATTTCATTTTCTAATTCAATAATATTAAGTTATTTTTTCACATAATATTTTACGTATAAGATCCAAATTAATTATATAGTATATAATCATATGGATAACTTCATAGACGACATGATCATCGGTTCTCACAATTAATGAATTATCTCACAGTTAACAATAAAGCTGGACACTTTATTTAGACTGTAATATTTATGAAATAATCGGTCTCGGTTATTATAAAATATTGGATTGAATTATGGTCATTATGAAAGGCTCGAAAAAGATATAATTAAGAATAAATTTCTGTGAAAGGAATTAAATCTCAGGTAATATTGGATATATTATTTTTCCTTAATCCTGAGTATATTATAAATAGGAAATTAAGTGACTATGGTTCTTTAAATTATCAATAAGTGCGGTCTATTTTGAATGGCCAATATCTTGATGATTTGGGAAATATGATCTTTTGATTACTAAGTATTTATGAAATATACAAAAATAGAATTTATATGAAATATCCTCTTGACATGTTTCGGTACTCAGATATTGAAAGTCACTGGCCAATGCATCGGATCCGTAAGAAAAATTGATAAGAGAATAAATAATTAATTAATTAGCAGAAATTATTATCAATTAATTATTGATATTTTACAAAAGAAAAATACATTTAATATCAACATTATTAATTTTGCAGTTCACATTTGGGCTTTTAATGGAGTAGCACCAGATAAGATCACGATCCTACACTTGCTCCTAAGCAAGTGGGAGATTGTTGGATTTATGCTCCAGAAGCAATCTAAACAGTTGATCAAGAGCCTTAATTAATAATAGTTGTAGGATCTCCAAATTAGCTCATTAAATGACATAGCTCATTTAACTGATTATTAAAATATACAAAGGAGCCCATTAAATGGGCCTAAAGTGTTATGAAACCCTAAAAGGATTAGGGTTAGCAGATTATAAATATACTGTTTATTAGCTTTCAGAAATATAAGGTTTTATATATTATTTTCTAAAGATTGAGAATCTCATTAGAAGAAAAAAATACCTTGAGAGAAAAACTAAAACTATGAGTTTCCGAATGTGAGTTTCAGAGTGTTTTTCAAATTAAACAGATTATTTAAATTTAATGGATAATGATATATTTTATCACATGCTTTATTCAATTTCGATCAGGCTTCTGCTATATGCATGATTCTAACAGTTATATGTAGATAGAAAGCAATTCAAAGATGGGCGGTCAATTAACATGGATTCCAGACATGTTACTTTAGAATCATTTTCAGCTTTTTACCTTTGTATATTGGTTCAAAAGGTCAAGGCCAAGTTAGAGTTGAGATAGACAGCGTCATTTTGTATGTTCTCTAGAAAGTACAGACAAAGTGGCTCGTGAGCTTGCACTCTTTGCCGTGCTGGTTTTGAGAGAGGAAGGCCCCTTGTGGACAAGACTTGAAAGTCGAAAGTGTTTCCTTTTTATTGATTACCCCAAAAAATTTATAACATATTTATTACTTTTCCTCTTTTTTTTTTTTTTTTTTTTCATTTGATAATATGTAGAGACAAATGTACAAGTATCTGATAGTATAGAATTTAACCACTAAAAATGCACAATATTCACTATATCAACATTAAAAGTCCAACTCTAGTTTCATAAAGTTAATTATTGGATGGAGGATTTTTCCAATGTCACAATGAGATGTATCATTAGCATAAAGAAGTCTTTTATTTTTTTTATTTTTTTTTCTAGGATATTGATGAAATTGAGAGATGAGAATTTTAAACCCAAGCCTAAACAAATCTAAAATCTGTTTTTGCTAATATATGGTAATTGTCACATGAATTGTCTAAATTCATAAACTAGGAACATGGTCAACCAACACAGATATCATGGTATAGTATCTCAGAACTGTCAAGGTGTATATAAGACCATCTTCCACTCTTTTTTCTTGGATGGACGGGTGAGCTAAAGCCCATCTCAGAACAACTAAGCTATATTTCCATGACTAGAGATTGCAGGTGGGGAGAGAGAGAGAGAGAGAGAGAGAGAGAGAGAGAGAGAGAGAGAGACAGAGTTGAGTAACGCTATTCAACAATGGAAAAAAGCTACGCATATTATAAGGATAGTGGTAAATTTTCAATGTAAAATATTGATGACCAATAAGGAACAATGGTAAAAAGCAACTTTACCAACAAACTCTGTTGCTCACCAAAATGAGTCTGTTCTTATACATCAAATCCAACAATATACAAATTAATGAGACAATTCATTTGTAGTTCAACCGCTAGCAACTGTCCTCATACAACAAGCAAAAACCAGATGATCTCGCCGAAAATTACCAACATCTCATTGCGAAAGGCAAAGACAGAGAAAAACCAAGTGAACTGTGACGAAAAGGAAGTTCCAACTCAAGATTTGCAAACCCATCTTTGAACCAGCTTTATTGTTGGGAGATGGAGATGGAGCTGTTTTCCAATAACCAGAAAGAAATTAGTAATCGTGCTCATAATAATCTTCACCAAGATCACTATTCAAATCAAAGTCAAAAATCATTCTACTAAATACGTAGAGATTGATAAGTTCCGGATAATGCCTGCGTAGTATCCACGAAAAGGTTTTGACAGGAATCATATCAAAAAAATGATATTGATTTGGTCTCAAAAGGGACTTAAAAAGTCTTCAACTTCATCATTTTTCCAATTCCTTCAAAGCGAAGTGAAGACTAAAATAGACCTAAAGTAATTTTAGTTACTTTTAGATCAAATTTATGCTCTGTAAGTAGATTTTTAATTCCTTGATTGACAATGAAGATATTCTTCACATGATTCTGGGATACAAATGTATCATATTTATGGACGAGATGTTATTCTGAACAATGTTTGAGGGAATTAATTCTAAACATCTAAGTCATTGCTACTCTACACCACTCATTTCTTGCAAATGTTTTCCATTCCATTTTTAACGATTCCATTTTTTCCCCTTTGATTAAACGAAGAAGATCATGCTGGAACCCCCATTATTTCCAAAGTTTTTTTTTTTTTTTTTTTTTTAACTAACATATGTATCCTTCCCAAATGATTGAGTAATTCCCAGGTTAACCATGAAAAGCCCTTGGTTCATTAGATAGGCAGAATTTGAATGTAGGAGTTGTTAAGGGGAAAAATGCACAGCTAACACATGAACAAGTCGCGCTTCATAAGACAACAAAAACTAGTACTCAAAATACCTGGACAAGTAGAACTGTTTGCAAGGACTGTGAAGATGGTTGAATTATTGTAACCAGCATAGGCACAGGTGGTTTTGAGCTCACACGTGGAAGACCCACCTGTGGTATTGCCAAGGACTAAACTCGAGTCCTCGCATTGTGTGGAAGGACATACTTTCCAATGAGTGGAGTTAAGCTGGGATGGCTCACATTGCAATCTAATTACCACGACCAAAAAAAAAACAAAGACAATTAAGTTAGACAACACTAAAAAAGACCTGCCGCCAACCCTGCAAATATTTTGTGAATAGCAAGAAAACTCAACATGAAAAAATAAAAATTAAAAAACAAAAGAGCAAAGCCATACTGTGTACAAGTGATGAACTTACGTGAAATTGTTTGCAGCATCGCACTTGCACTTCACGCATTGGTAAGCCGTCAAGGCATAGGTACCATTGGAAAGAAGCAAAGAGGTATCCAAAGATTCATTCTTTATCGAAGATGAACAGGCTGCCAGTTTTCATCGTCAGTTTTATTCATATATCAAAATGAGTGAATGATACAAATACTGGAAGAAAAAGATGAAATATAATGTTTTGGCCTCGGGGGAACTTAATTTTTGCTCATTGGCAGCAATGCTTAAATTCCAAGATCTAATGTAGGGTACTCTCCTAGACATTTTCAATACCATCATCACCGTTGATGGTGATCAACAGTGGGATCCACAACTCACATTTATCAGCCATGAAAAAGTGAATTTATAATAATAGCCAATTAAACTGACATGTAGGCATATGGGTCCCATCCCATTGGTGATGGTCACCGGATGACAAATAACATTTTGTTTTTTTCTAAAACAGGATTTTGCTATGGTATAATTCCTCATAGGTTCTAGGTTTGCTCCTCAGCAGGATGATTCAAACACACCAGACCAATTTGGAGAAAGCAGCAAAATGGCAACCATGACCATGAATGTAGCATATCATAAACATCATGAAATTATACAGAATTATACAATAAAGTGTTATAGAATGTAGAATTATCAATTATCATCACTGTGACCAAAAAAAAGAAAAAAAAAAATGAAAGTCCAATGAAAAGATGCACCTATTAATAATGGAGCCACATGCCACTGGCAAACAAATGGCTAAGGCTCCAAGCACTTGAATGTGGGTTGGGTTGGTACCAACATTAATGAAATATATAACAAGACTAGTTGCACTCACACCCACTCTTATGGTGGACACTAATATGTCAAACTTATATTTCATTAAAGAAAGCAAGTCAAATAGACTAGAAGAAAACGCTCTAGGAAAAATATTACATATATATATATATATATATATATGCATATATTTTCCTTCTTCTGACTGGATGATGAGTCATCATCCTTTATCCTCAGGATTTTATGTGTAGAACTCGAAGCTTTTTTTTTCTTTTTCTTTTTTTTCCAATTAAGTACCTATATTTTAATTTTGATTTCAATTTTAGGCCCTACATTTAAAATTTTTTCAATTAAGACATTCAATTTTGCTTTTTGTTTTTATATGTATGTTGCATAATTAATCCTTAAAGGGTGGTAAACTTTATTTTTTAAAATTTTTCAAAGAATTTTTACTCAAGTTTCATAATGAGATATCCATTTTGACTAAAACTTTAATATTGAAATAAAAATTAAAATTGAAGATATTAATTGAAAATATGTGGTAAGTTTGAAATTGGGCACAAAATAGAGGCCCCAAATGTAGTTACCAGTTAACCCCCTTTTTTTTGTCTTTTTTTTTTTTTTTGGTCCTTAACCACAAAATGCATGATTAGTACATACGAATGAATAAGATAAAAAATAAAAATAAAAAGTATCTAGCAAAAAAAAAATGTAATCTGAATAATCAAGCTAATAAATCTCAACCTCCCTTATTTCAAAAATAAAATAACCTCGCCTTCCCCAAAAACCAAAAAAAAAAAAAAAAAAAAAAAAAAAAAGACTTATAAATAGTCCTTAATATTTTTAAAATTATAGATATCGCTAATTCCTTACTTAATTATACAGTAATTACAATAAATAAAAAAAGAAGCTGCCGACCTACGGATAAAGATAAGACCATTCTAAACCCCAAAAAAAAAAAAAAAAAAAAAAAAAAAACGACAAAAGAATTCGGCAGCCATTTGGCTTTATTAATTTTTGTGTCATTATTTATTTCTTAAAATTAAGAAGAAAAAAAATTGTGTCATTATGATAGCGATGCAACTCAAATTTTATTTTATTTTATCATTTTTATTTTTATGTTTTTTTTTGGTGAATGGTAAATAAAAAGTAAGGAAGAGAAAAAGACCTTGGAGAGGAACATCAAGGATTTGATCGGCCAAAAGCTCACTGGAATTGGTCATGCCGTTGAGCCTGAGCAGGGTGTTCTCGGTGGTACCGTACCTCCGAGCGATAATCTCAAGCGTGCTCCCTTTCTCGACCTTGTGTCCGTAGTGGACGACTTTAACCCCGTCCACCAAATCACAGCTACAGGGAAGCGGAATCCACAGATGCTGGCCCGGCTGGATTATATACGCCGGCGCCGCTATATTATTCACCCTCGCGATTTCCTCGTACGTCGTCAACGCCGAGAATATATCTCTCGCTATGTGGTCCAGACTGTCACCGGCCTTCACCGAGTATTTCGGAACATTGTCCGAAACCCCAGTGCCGTTGGCGCACAGGCACATGAAGGGTATCAAAATCGTCTGATTCTCGGCCACCGTCGTGTTCGGTGGGGTCGAGATTCCGAGGTTGTTGGCTCCAAGTAGGTTGTAGAATTTCTTTACGCCGAAGAGGGTTTTGATGGCGCCCAGCGTGGTTTTGTTTGGAGCTTGGTAATCTATCAGGGCCGAGCACTTGCTCTGTGAGCTGCAGTTGAATTGTGCTTCCGTTGAGGCTAGTGCACAGAGTAGACACAGGCCGACAAACACCGTAGCATAACCCATTTTCTGTGTTTTTGGATTGTAATGTATTTTGCGCTCTCTCTCTCTCTCTCTTTCTCTATCTCACTCTGAGCTTTTTCCTATGGCTGGCTTTTTAAAACGGAGTAGCATGAAAGGTGGGTGGAAAACGCACCGTTTTAGCTGTATTTGTCAAAGGTGTGAAAACAAGAAGAAGAAGAAGAAGAAAGGGACAGAAAGAAATTAGAGGCTGTAGGACTATTAGCTTTGGAGGTGCAGAATGGAAACAGCAATGGAAAAGGAGATAATGGACTTTTCGGAGTGAGTGGGACAGAGGAAGACTTACTTAGAAAAAGACCATTTTACTCTGCCTTGAGGCTGACTTACTATGTTGTTGTTTGTTTAATCGGTAAAATATGCAGCCCTTTTCTCGCTCACCTCACGTGTAAGTGTTCTGCTCTTGGTTTTTTTTTTTTTTAATATTTTGCTTCACTTTTTATTCCAAAGACCAATGGTATATCACAAATCTATGCAACGTATTCTATACTTTTTAAAACATTTTTAAATTTGTATTATGAAAAAGTTTTCCATTTTCCTTTTTTTTAAATATATTTTTTCTTTTTCTAAGACCCATCACGGTTTGCTTTGGCGGGCTGTGGTCCCGTGGAACCTGCTATGAAGTTTTTGACAACTTCGGTGACTTATATTTTAGAAAAGTCAAAACAATGACCAAAAGAAAATGCCTTCCCTACAGGAAGCATCGTTTTGATTCTTTTCCAAGACTTTTCAACAACCATAAATTTATTTTGTCCATTTTATTTCTAAAAATATGTATATCCATGATACATGAGGAATAAATAGAAAATCAATTTTTCATATATATTAATTTTTCACATTATGTTTTGATTAAATGTCATTAGGAAGACATTCCATAAAATCTCAAAATCTTCTATGACAATGAACCAGAGTTTGGTATGAATCTTCGTAAGTCCAAACATCAAAATGTATTACGTGCTTGACCCGAAAGGGTTTACAGTTGGGACATTAATTGCGCAAGCACTGGGGTGAAAGCTCCTTTCCTTACCGGATTTCACATGCAGAATCACTCCGATCATCCTCCGTGAAAAGGATTATGTAAGTGCTAAAGATAAAACACAATCAATCTCTGCATTATTAGTGGCGGAAGGCATCAAAGACCGTCAGCAACAAAATAAGAAAATATCCTGTAAAAAATTAAATAAATAATCCCCAATTGAACCGGTTACTTTTCTAGTAAAAATTTCAAACAATGGCGAAAGTGCGACCAAGGCAAGACCTCTGGGGTCCTACTTCCTTCTGGTAATTGCTTGTTTGCAGGGTCAAGTTGCTATTTATTATATAAATGACACAGCTATCTCCCTCTTTCAGACAGGTTTGGAAGTCTCATCACTATGGAAAATCAATGCTCTCTTTCCATGTGATTCCTTTCTTCTCACAAGAAATTAAGAGTACCGTCTTGTCTGGGTCACATTTTGTTTTATACGACCACCATAACAATCATGGTTTAAGATTTAGAAATTATAATACCTAAGAAAACAGTATACCAAAAAAACTGCTAATTATGGTCCATTGTAATTCATGAAAATCCTCCTTCTATGTCATAACCGAAAACAGTTGGAATAGAAAAATAAAACAATGCATCTACAAAATCATTTTCGGATTAACATTTCATTCACACTGAAAAGACCTGTTCACTTATCAAAAATTAAACTGAGTCTACTGAACCGCGCTTTGAAAAGTCACTGTATGATAACAACTTACTACAAAATCTAGAGCAGACACCAATCGGAACCGACCTTGGGACAGCATTAGTGGGTTTCAAGACGAAACAGCTGGGACCGAGATTCTCAATTGGGTTTTCCTTCTTTCTCTAAGACGTGTTCCTATCAGGCTCCATGACCAAAATCCCCAAGTGTTATTGAGATAGAAGTATGTACTTGAACGACAAGGTAACTCTGGATTTCAATAGATGTACTTGAACGACAAGGTAACTCTGGATTTCAATAGATACAACCAGACTCGGAACATAATTTAAAAAAAAAAAAAAAAAAAAAGTGATCATATCACTTTTCCTCCAGGTGCCAGAGTACTGACTCAGCAAAGCTTTGTTGCCTGCGAACAGAAACAATGAATAAGCCACAGAATTGCAAACTGAATGTCCATAAGCTGATAAACTGTTGGCAGCAGCACGGTTTAAATTTTAAAGAAAACTATTGAATTACTTCCGCTCTCTGTGCTTTGGACTGGGGCGAGAATGCTTCAGGTATCCATCCCAAGGAACCTTCTTAAGACCTGCTCGAGCAGATATTATGTCCCTCACCCTGTAGAGTAACATGCAATTTGAGGGGAAAATTAGGATCATCTAATATGTAACTCTAATTTAGAAACACTTTTTCTCTCAGAAAGGTCACTAACCCTAGCAACGTTAAAGAAGAATTTTACCTTTCTGCAAACTCAATGGGGGTCTCACCAGGCTTCAGATTTTGGGGTTCCAAATACCATACATCACAGACAACAGCCCATGATGTCATAAGTTGCAGCAGATGCATTGTGAAGGACTGCCTGCCACAAAGAAATGCAATGTAAAACTTGCTCAAACAGTTAAGCACCTAATGCACATACGAAATATTCAATTACCATGATCAAGCCTCACATAGAACTACATGCTCAAATTGTATCCTATAAGAGACCATAAACTAGATGGTTTTGCATTTATAAAGTCCTTGCATTCGATGCAACTAAAAATTTTCAAGGACAGGCTTCCATTTATTAGCAGCCCCCACCAGACCTTGTAGAACAGTCAACCAAATCATGGATCACAAGACGGATAACAGCAGATTCCCAAGATATCGAAACAAAACACCACACTCATCTTAAGGGAACATCACATTAGCTTACTTCCTATCGGAAGATGTTTTACTTTTCAGACAGTGAGGTTATGAAATTGAACACAAGAATATCAATGAAACAAGGAATCCATTTTATAATAATAAAAGAAGAAGAAGAAGAAGACGAAGAAGAAAATAAATAAATAAATAAATAAAATCAGTACAAAAATCAGCTCCTTACTTCCGGCTGTTCCAAAAAGCGTCAACAAAAATTTTATTGTACTTGATAGCAACCGGGCAAACTGAGCATCCGAGCTCAAATGCACCCTAAACATCAATAACAAAATAGAAGTTAGAGGAAATCGCCATTGCCAAGTACATATTGGAAAATTTCAATAAAATTGCCACAAAGTTAGCCCTGATTATTAAACTTAAACTTGTCTGATACTAAAAGTCAAATATGCTTACCTTTTTGAACATAACAGTATAGTGGTTGTTTACACAAGTTCCTTCAGGAAATATAAGAAGAGGATTACTGTCATTCCCCAGCACGTGATCCCTTAATCTGAAACAGAACAGGTTTATATTACAAAGATGTGGACAATGTTCACATACAAATATCTTACACCTTTTTGTAGTGTTTTTTCAGTCTTTTTAAGTATTTTTTACATACTTCTTTGCCACAACTTCACGATCCTTCGACTCATTACGATTAAACCAGATACAGCCAACACTCTCCAAAATAGTGCTTTGCAACAGTCCTTCATGGAAAAAAAATGAGGTGAAATATGATAAGACTTTATTACATTGAAATTAATCTATTCCATATCATCTGAAATTACAAAAGCAAAATGTAGCTTTTAGTAACTCTAGGCTGTTTATTTTGGTAACAGAATAAGACAGCACTTGCAAAAATAAAATAACCACCAAAAATGTAACCAGGTTTTTAAACTTCCATGACTGATTTCCACCTCCAAACTGAACAAGTTTGCAAGTCAAATGCAAACCTTCTTAAAACATTTATTAATCAAATATAAGCTGCTGTTACTTGGTTCAGTATACTGCTGCCATCAAAGTTATCCAACATTATCACTGTTGAGCAACATCCAAATACTCAACAACAATAGACAGATCTCATCATCCAAGCCGTGACATCATAACATAACTATTCATTGGAATCCCAAACCCTAAGAAAAATAAAAAAAACAAAAATAAATAAAAACTTTTTATCCAAAATCACATGACTATTCATTGGATTGCCCAGAAATACCAACAGTATCGTACACTTAAAGCCAGAAAAGTTCTATGTGATCAACAGTTGAATCACCTTATACAGTTCAATGGAATAGCTTCAGACAGGTACAACAGAAATTGATAAAAGTTTAGCCACATGTCAATTCTCATAACAATCTAAATATATAGGCACAAGCTACTAATTAAATTTAATTGGCATATCTGCAACACAGAAGCTAGAAACATCTACGGGGAAAGGTTCTTCTACACCAATTTAGAATCAAGCTGTATCAATAATTGTACTGGTGTATTTGGCCTTAAGACTTACCAACCCATCCAGGATGCTTCTGCATAATTACAGCAAATGCAGTCATCTGCTCTAAGATGATGAAATCAATCATGGAAGTATGATTAGCCACAAAAACCTGTTTAAACCATAAACAGGAAGGTCTTGATGAATATTCTAAAACATAAATTTAATCTGTAGATAAGGTATTTCAGCTTATATGTAAAAGAAAAACATCATAGTTCAATACCTGCTTAGGCCGCATGCTAGGCCTTGGTCCATGGTATTTGACAACACCAGTCCATGATGCAACAAAGAAGCTACACATTAACTCCACCAAAACCCTCTGAAGAAAAAATTTTAAAACATAAGTTTAAAACAAAAGTGACTGCTCATTCAGTGTTAATACTAAAATGGAATTGCCCCAACTCAATTCGTTCTGCCAAAGTCATACTTATCAGTCAAATTAATATAGCATACAAGTACTAAAATGGTATTTGGCAATAAATACCCAGAGAAGAGGACAATGACCATCCTCTTGTTTCCACTTGATGCTCCAAATTTTTGGGTTCAGTTATTTGAGAAACTACAAATACATAGCGTGTGTCAACTAAAAGAACTTCCTGTTTTTGTATTCCATGGTTTATTTACAAGAAAAGGAAACACTACTTGCAGCAAGCAAGGAGGTTTAAAACATAAGTTTAAAACCAAAATGACAGCTCATTCAGTGTTAATCCCAAAATGGAATTAACCCAACCCAATTCGTTCTGCCGAAGTAATACTTTTCAGTCAAACAAATTAATATGGTATAAAAATACTAAAATGGTATTTGGCAATAAATACCCAGAGAACCCCTGATGCTCCAAATTTTTGGGTTCACTTATCTGAGAAACTACAAATACAGAGCATGTCTCAATAAAGGAACTTCCTGTTTTTGTATTCCAATGTTTATTTACAAGAAAAGGAAATTAGGGGATATTTTCAAGAAAATTGAGTCCCTGGTGAAAATTGTTGATAGAACTACAAGAATTTGGCATCCTTCGTGTGATAGAATATAAAGGACACGTAAAGGCCCTAATGTAGTTTTCACATGGCATTGCTGTCATTGTTTCACAACCTAGCAATGGTTTATGCATCTTTTCACATTGGAAAAATAAATCTTGGCATTATAGCTTTCAACTAACGGAAGAATGAAGAGTGCCTTTATCCAATGTTTTATACCCAAAATCCAAACATTCAATCCTTCAAACGATTAAACAAAACAGTTTAGGAACTCATCATATTCAGGAACTCTTTTAGACTTTGTTGCCTATTTTCATATGAGTATATTTCACCATTGAATTTTAAGAAAGACCAAATTCCAAACTGTTCAAAGTTGGCCATAATATTATTAGCTAAGTCATAATAGGAGGACATGAATGGTTAGATTCCATTAGTCTGCAGAATATTAAAAATGAAGCAGTACTTAGAATATTATACTGAACAACAGGCATTAAGCAGAAAGCAGTGCAAAAAAATAATAGCTAAAATAGGAAACAAGGAAAATTATATTAAGAATTTGCACCTCTAATTTCCTCCTTAACTTATCATGGCCTTTCAATAGAAAGTGAACCGGAATGAAGGACGAAAGGAAAATTATCCATCCTATCGCCAGCACCAGAACCCTGCACAGTAATTTGACACAGACTAAATCGCTAGGAGAAGCTGTTAACATTATGAAAGCTTAAAAAATTGAAAACCAAACTAATTGTATACCTTTAAGATCACTGCATATGCTACTTAAGACTAGAATTTCTAACTATACTTTAAACAATAAATATGCATAACTTCGTATATGTATCTTTGTGGACTCAGGGAGCGAAAACTTTCAAGTAACAAGTAAATCTTCCATGTTGAAATCAATGCACGAAATCATTGAATTTCCCCAATAAAAAGAAGAAAAATCTGACCTCAAAGGGAAAAGAACGAAATATCGTATCACAACTCCGAAACACCATAAAGGAAACAAATACACATTCCAGTTCCAAGGCTCGGGAGGATTCGATTTGAAGCATCGCGTAAACGAGTCCTGTTAGATTCACATTCATCGTGCAAAATTAAATATAGCTCAAATTTTGCGAACTTTGTTTTTTTTTTTTTTCCTCCCCTATGATACAACTTATTGTTGACTATTAACCGTAATCAATTTTAATCATTCACTCAGATTCAGCTCACTGAGAACAGAAAGAGAACTACTCACATCGACAATGGCACCAGCAGCCTCCGTTAGGGTAGGCGAAATATCAAGCAAATCACGCCTGAAAGAACACACACAAAAAATAAATAAATAAATAACAGTACGCCAGAGCATAAGAAATAAAATTTTTTTCCAGGAAATGAAAAAATAAAAATGAACATGATTTTCTCGGCAACCAAACAGAAAAATAAAACATAGAATTGTAGAAAAAATGGAGGGAAAAATTTACAGGTGAAGCTTGCCGTGGGGTTCTTGTTGGATGGAGACTCCGGAAGGGAGATAATCTTCGATATTTGGGCGATCCAAGTCCAATTCGGAGCTTGAGGACTTGAGCTTCGCAGCATCACTACTTCTACCACTACTGCTACTACCACTCATCTCCTTCGGCTGCTGCTGCTCTGCTGCGTCTTCTTCAAGTTTTTGTGGGATTTTATTAATTTCTTTATGATCTTGTGGTGAATTTTTATCTGTGTGGCCGCATTTATACGTTGAGTTTCCGTCACGCAAAACAAAGCACCTTGGCCATCCTCCCATCTGCTTTTTAGTTTCCCCCTTCGGCATTTGCTTTTCTTTTTTTTCTTTTTTTTCCAATTCAATGCAATCCCTAATTTCATTTTTCATTCATTAATTCCATAATTTTTTCTTTTTTTAATCTTACTAATGTTTTTTTATTGTTTTCTTGAATGATATATTTTAATTAGTACAATAATTAATATATTGCTAAAATATGTTTGTAATAAATCATTATCTAATATATATATATATAAGCTAAACATATAAATAGAACTCAAATAGGAAAAACAAATTATGAAAATTATTTACTATATTATTTAATAATATTATAATAAATATTTGAGAAATAATTTAATAATTATAGCTTTATTGAGTCAATGACCTTGTTAGATCTGTTTAAAGGTTTGTCAAAAATCTATATAGAATATTTTATAATTTGTTTTAATAAGAATAAAATTGGTAGTAGTTTAGAATTTGTAGTCACATTCTTCTATACATAGCATGGGTTGGTAAGAACTGGTAAAATTGAGTTAGACATATTATATTATTGATTTACTGATTTTTTGTTTTTTTATTAGTTTGGTTTGATTTGGTTGGGTTGAAGGACATATTTACAGTATCTGAGTTTTGAAAAAGTTTTCAGATTCATATGTACGTCTTTATTTGGTTGGTGGCCGTCTTCATCCACTTTCAAAACAGTTTTAATAAATTTATAATATCTTATACACTAATCCTTCTGGATGAAATTAAATTTACAATAAAAGAAAAAAAAAAATCTCTCGCATATATCGTCTAAAAAAATCCATTAAAAAACAAAAAGTTATTGTTGTTTTTGTTTTGCAGTCGGTAGATGTGTTTTTATTTTTTATGGCTTTGGGTTTTTTTGTAAGGGCTACAAGCCTGCAAGAAGCATCTCTCTATTGTTGTTTCGCATGTATTTGAAATGTATTTTCAGTTAAAATTAAATTTAATCAAACCATTCATGATAGAACATTTATTATATATTAAAATTAATTATAATAAAAAAAATTTTAACACGTTAAATTCAATATTTACTATAAATTTTTCATAAAAAATTTCACAATAAATTCACTAAAAAGTTATATTTACATCAATATCTAACCCATTACAAAAATCTTTTTTTCCTTTTTTTGCACAAATTTAATTTATGGTTCATCTTTAGCTCTTTTTCTTTTTTCTTGTAATTATATGTTAAGATTGGACTAAATTGACCACACACAAAAAAAAAAAGTTTCAAATAGCAATAAAAATGATTTTATGGTTTTAGGAGCAAAACAAAAAAAAGTATAAGAGAGAATATAAAACGTCGTAACCCTTTTTGGAGGTAAAATTAATAAACTTGAGAAGGTTGAAATTTTTTCCATGCTTAATTAAGTATTATTATTTATCATGGTTAATGTTTATTACCAATGAAATTTATGCTAATACGTTAATTCTTTTTACATTTTAAAATTAAAAATCTCTAAGAAAAAATGAATTCATAGCATAAAACAATTAATGCTTGACACATTAGTATAAATTATATTGATGATGATTAGAAGACAAATAATATTATTCAATTAAGTTAAAAATATTGGTAAATGTTATAATGCTTCTTTGGAATTTGTTGATTTGCTTAATAGTAATAAAGGTATCAAATTTGTTTATCAAACTTACTTAATGATACAGCAATATATTCGAAATAAAATATTTTTAATTTTAAGGTTTTCTTTCAAGTTTTGACATTGGGTTGATATATCTCTCTTTAGAATTTGTAATGTTGCAATGTCACTTTTGAATTATGATGTAATTTTCTCTTACAAAAAATATATTATTATATAATGTTAAATTGACTCATAGAAGAAGAAAAAGAAGAAGAGGTAGTTATCATTTCTATTTTCTCTATTTTTTAAACAAAAAGTGAAAAAATAAATAAATAAATAAAGCAGTGATATTAATAATCATAAATAATATTTCGATTGCCACACGTGTACAAAAGGAACACATGACAAGTAGGTGTCGACAAGGACAATGTGATAGCACAGACCCCAACACTAATAAAGAGCAAGGATCTTGTAAAAACATGCACGGAATGGGACTTTCAACTTCAATTGACAATAATATATATCATTAATAATCATCATCAATATCATTAATAATACTATTTATACTGGTACTAATGATATATATTATCGATCAAATTCACGTAAAAACTAGTTGATGGTTTTACAATCGAATTTTTTATTATTAATTTTTAAATTACTTTAACAAATAAGATTTAAACTTTTTTTTTTTGCTGCTAATAAAATGCAAGAAAAACTAAGTGCATTACAGTGTAGTGCTTAATGGTTAATACCAATTTGATGCAAATTTTGGTGCCCACGGTGGAATGCCATCACTGAGAGATTTTTATGTTCAATGGGATAGTCTATAGCTACCGATAAAACAAGTATTTCCTCTAACAACCATCTAAACTTCAACGTCCAAATACTCAAACATCTAAATTGAATCCTCAATCTTCATTTTTTTTAAATAATAATAATAATAAATAGTCTATAACAATATACGCTAAAAAAAATGAATGTAACAAATAGTCCATAAAAATTATTAACCTTCTTAAAATAGGGAGAATATCAATGTCTCCCATAAAAATTTGCTAAAACACCATATAGCCATTTGAAGTTTTAAAACTCATCACTTACCACTTAACAATTAATTTATGTTATAAAATGTTATTCTTTAACTAAGTTAACTAGTAAAAGGGTTTACCTTTATATGGATAGAAAAATTGTAATTTAGTATTTTTATCATTTTTTTATTGTGTTTTAAAAGATAAAATAAAGCAACACAAAACAAAACAAAAAAAAAAAAAGCAAATTGCAAACCAATATAAATCTTAAATATTTATTAATTAATAATTTATTTTTTATTGTGTGTTAAAAATTGAAATTGAAGGGAAAAAAAAAAAACAAGTAAAATGAAAACCAATAAACTTCAAACATTTCCATTTATTAGAGTTCAAGTTCAAATGATTGTGATTTCCAAAAAGATATTTCATAATGTCCAAATTGGTTAGCCCAATTTATATATTATGGGCCTCTGAAACATATACATATGACTGGAAAGGCATAGACACCCTCCCTCCTCTCTTTGTTTCTTTTTTTACCTTCTCCCACTTTTTATTATTTATTTATTTATTTTTAATTTTATGGGAGGTATATTATCCATTGGTGGGTTTGACTAGCATTTTTGTTGTCAGCATGGTGGTGTAAATGGGAAACATTTACGGCTGAGTTCACATGTAGGCTCTGCCTTATCTTTAACATTACTTTAGAGATGAGGGTGTTTGGGGTTGATGACTAATGCTTTTTGCCCAATAAAAACAACCATATCCTGACAACTTGTATTATACATGATTGCCTTTATGCTAAGCTTCTAGCACATCCCGCTTACCATCATTAAGAATCTAGTGGCAAAATCTTCAAAAAGACCTCGCTTTTTCACAGTAATATACGAAGTCTTGTCTATTGCCCAATATTTTTATTTATTTATTTTTAGATTTTTGAACTTTTTAAGAAAGTGTAACATGGTGCAAATGTAGTTATATATATAGATCTCCGCCATAATCATATGAAAATATGGCCAATCACATGGAATGGCAAATTCCCATTTCCTTGTGTTGAAATAACTTGGAGTTTTTGATTTTGGTTTACTTCCAAAATAAATTTTGTAAAAGTAGGACCAATTGGATTGTCCAAGAATACAAGCATCAAAAACTAGCATATCTTGCTGCCATACTATCATTGTTATTATTATTTGTCATCGTGATAATATGAATGTGTGTTGGCCTTGTGATCCTTCTAGAGTTCAGAATCAAAACAATTTTAATATTCCATTTTTCCAAGTAAATTAGAAACTACAGCCAACAATAAATTTAAATATTTTTTGATCTAGCTGATGAACAATTCAAACTCATAATCAATATCATCGGTCTTAAACAATATATATATATATATATATATATTACACCATGTTTTGTGTTTTTTTTTTATTTTTATTTTTAGAAATCCATGGTTTTCAAAATAAAAAGGGTAACGCTACAAATTTTATAATGTAAAGAGAAGAAAATGTATATCAAAAATCTACAACTTCATGTTTGAATTTGAATATAAAATGTATATTAATTGAGTCAATTATGTTGCAAGATATTTTACTTTATAAATTACGCAAACACACATTTTTTGTTTTAAATTTTTTTTTTAAAGAAGATCTAATTGTGCTGTTAAAATAACTCTATCCAGTACAAGTTAAATTATTTTATTAAAATGCCCTTCTTCCTCATAAATCTTAATTTTTCAACTTTGGTTAATGATAAAAGGTCTGTGTTCGTAAAGCTTTGTGTGGGGTGGAGAAGGCTAACATATTAATTATAAAAAAAAAATAAAACTGTATATAGTTAGTTTAGAATTGGTAAAAAAAAAAAAAAAATACTATATATTTTTTTAAATTTGTACATACTACCTTATAGTTTCAACATTTTTTTAAGCCAAACTTTAAAATTTGGTGTCAATATGTTTTAATTTTTTAATAATAAAAATATTTTCAATGTAAAATATTAAAAATACAGATTAGTTATCCCGTCTCGAAGTTATTTTCTAAGTAAGTCTATTTATTAAAAAATGAAACTAAAATATCAAATGCACCCCTTTAATAAAAACTATTTAAATATGTGTTTTTGATTTTGTTAGTTTAAGGGACACAAATTCCCATTGTATTTTCACTTTAATATTTTACATTGAAGGTATTTTTAATATTATAAAAAACTAAACATTTTTCTTTTATCATAACTAAACATGGTTGACCACTAAATTTTAAAGCTGGACTGAGGAAATTGAATTATATGAAAAGAAAAATTGAAACTATGAAAATATGTAATTAAAAAAAGAAAAGTGTATACAAAAAAAATTTGAAACTTAACAGGAGTTTGTGTAATTTACCCTTATAAATTGTTAAAAAAAAAAATCAATATAAAATATAAGTAAACCTTTAAAAATATAAATGAGACTCAATAAAACTTAATAAAATAATAGCACATTATTTTTTAATATTCAAAACAAAAATAAAACCAATAAGCATTTCACATGTAACTTCTTTCTTAAAGGGGAAAAAAAAAGAAAAAAAAAGAAAATTAATGCAGACCTAAAAAAAAAATTGGAAAAATTATGAGAATTCTGTCGGGTAGGATGTGATCCATGTGGATATTTGATATTCAACGCAGGGAGAGAAGCGCCTCCATATTAACAAATTATTCTTTCATATTCTTCAAAGCTTTGGAGTGGTTTTCTCTTTTTTGCTTTTGAAAATTATTTTTAAAAAATCTCGGCCAGATTCTTTATATAAGAGAACAATTTTTCTGTTTATGATTTCTATATTTACATGGCCAAACAGGCTATAACAATGTTGCTAGTTGTATTAGACTTTCCCAAAGAGATACTAGTAAATAACTAAAAATAGTTTACCATTTTCTGTAAATTTTATTTTACTAGGGACTATTCATTAAAATAATGATAATAATAAAAAAAATTTATTAGGGAACTTTCAGCCGTTTCATATGAATCCTATCAATGATATTATTTTGAGTGGAAATTCATAAACCCAAAAATTTAAGAAGGCAAAAAGTCGTTTTAGGGAGGGTGGACCTGACCTTATAATTAAGGGAAATATTCTTTATAGTGCTTGCTAACCAAGAGATGTTATTTTTTATAATTTTTTTTATTATTTTTCTTAATTGTTAGCATGTCAATTTTCTCTAACACTATCAAAATTGCCATATTTCTTTAGGAATTTAAAATGAACAGAAAATTTCCCCATAAATTTTCATTCTTTCAATTTCAGTGATGTAGATTGATTAGTCTCTTACTTCCTTTTTGACATTTTACATATTTTATGATTCTCTGTTCAACTGCCCAATATTTTATCCAAATGTTAGGTGAAGAGAAAATTATATTAAATTATTATTATTATTATTTTCAGCTAAACCCCATCTGATCAGTCTATATCACCCTTCACCGGTTACGTAACTAAAATTCATTATTTGTATTTTACCCCAAAAAAAAAAAAAATGGTTTAGTTATCCGTATATCTTTGCTTAGTTTAGTTGGCACCGTTAGCTAAGTGGTTATCAGATATTTATATGATATATGTCTAATCCAATAATTAATTAAAGAAAAATAATAAAATAAATTGGAATTTTGACCTTCTTGCTGATCGTTGGATGAAGATCCAATGGTTCGGAATTTGGTCTTTTTTATATTTTCTTAACCGATGGAAGGGCAACAGAAACTTTTTAATTTACTAAAATACCCTTCATTTAGTGAGATAATCACGTTTGAAGACGCGGATCCATTTCCATTCTGTGGAAGCAAAACAAAAGCTCTGAATTTTTGAAAACGTCTAAAGACAATACGAGACAAAAACAGCACGCACTTAAATCACATCGTTGCTTCGGGAAAAAAAAAAAAAAAAATCACATCCTTGAGCGTTATTAACGAGAACAAAACGACAACGGATTATGGTTAATGGGTGGAAAACCCTTCACCACGCGCTGCTAATAGCGTGGAATTAAGGCTCGGTACAAAGGTTTTGTTTTTTTTGAAAATCGGTACAGAGGTTTATACAGTCCCTTTTTTTCTTGGCCAAAAAATAATAAAAGTAATGATAAAGCATCGGTTTTTATCCAAAATAGTCTCCATCGCTTTAGATGAAAGAAAAAAAAAAAATGTGATAGTTATGTAGGGTTGTGTCATATATAACAAAGTGTTTGACAATAATCTTTTAATAAATAATTTTGGTCCTTGAATGTATTTATACAACATTGCATAGTACATTGAGAAATTATAGATAATTAAGTTTGAGACTTGTACAACAACATGATATTTGTTAAATAGCTGGGTATATGGAGTTGGCCTCTTAATATATATACATATATATATATATATATATAGTTACTAACAGATATTTTTAAAGTATGTTGTCATTTTATTTTTAAATCATAAGTTGTTTTTCATTTTGTCCCCATATTATACATTTTCTGATAATTTAAAGGTTAATTTTAAATTTTTTGAAAAACTTAAAGATTACGGTTTTTATATCGTTTAATCTAATTAAGTATTTTTGAAAAATAAATTTGATGAAATTAATTGTGCATATCAATTTTATTATGTTTTTATTTTGTTCTTGTATGGCTAATTCGGCGAAATTCATATGAGAAAATTTGCATAGCTAGATCAAAATGGTACAAAACTAATAGTAGAGAAAACAATGTAAAAATTTTTTTAGTTTAGAGGCACAATGAAGAACATATCTTAGTTGGGGGACAAAACGATATTAACAAATATTTATATTACTTTTATATAATCATATCATATGCTAAGCAAAATTTCTAACTGGTTAGAATTTTTTTGGATTGCTAATAGTTATTGATACTAATTTTGCATATTAACCAATTTTGGTTTATTTTCAAGATTTTGAACTGAATTTAAATAATAAAAAAGTATAAGTTTGACATTCTAGAAAACAAATTAGTGAAATGTATCAATAAAATTATACATGTACATGATTAAGAAATATATAAAAATTTTCATAATCTTTGATTCATTACATTTTATAGTCTTTTATATAAAAAAATAGATTTTATTTGGTAACGTAGTTATTAATTTCTCTATTTTGTTTTTTTTTTAATAATACGAACAAACAAAGTATTAATTTTAGCTTTGAATTGACAACAATAAAGTGGTCATTACCAGTTGAGAAACAAAATCCAAATATGAAAAAAATGAAAAAAAAAATAAATTTGATTATTAGAGAAAATCTTATCCCTTTTTAACAGGAAACAAAACAAATCTCTTTGCAGTCTGCGTAAGCACACGCAAAAGAAACCCACCCCAATAAGATTATTACGCGCGCGCGATTGGTTCGAGGAACCAGTAGAGCTAGAGAGCTTACATATATATTTGGTTTATTATTATTATTATTACTTTAAATTTGTTTGAAAAATAAATAAAAAAATGGTGTCGTTGTTATAGCAAAGCGAGAGTGCGCGAGACCTCTTCTTCGTTGCCTTCGCCGTACTTAGTTTTTTCTTCAATTTCTCATTCGAAAAAATACTGAGTCTCTCACACTCACATTTTGCTTTGCCAAAACGTTTTCCGATTTCTCTCTCTCTCTCTGTCTATACATATATACGATGAAGAAGAAGAAGAGAGATAACAGCAACGTCATCGCCGGAATATTCCTCGGCGCAACTTTCATTCGCCGGCAACGGAGTTTCCATGGCCACATGTGGCCGTTGATATCGGCTTTCTTCGGTTTTCTTCTCCTCCTCCTCGTTTCCTTTTCTCTGCTTGTTCCTTCTCCGATACTCCATAGCCAGAATCATCACCTCTCGCTTCTTCGTCAGCCTCGCCACCACTCTTCAGTACGTACAAAGCTCTTCTCTCTCTTTTTGTTCTTCTCATTCGTTGTCTCTGTATCTGATTCTTAATTTCTTAATGTTTTGTTTCTTTTTTGTTTTTCTGTTATTCGAGTTCAGCATGACGAAGTTGCCGCGGAGCTCCGATCGAATTTGGATCCGGATACGGTGTTTCGTGTTCCGGTTTGAAAAATCTTCGTTGTTTTTCTATACGAGTTTTGGACCGTAGTTGTGATTTTTTCTGGTTTTTGATTTTTGAATGCTTTTTTTTTTTTTGGTTTTTTTTTAAGGCTGGTGGAGGGAGTTTTGGCCGTGATTTATGGAGAACGACGCAATCGGAATTGTACTGTGGTTGCAGTAATGCCAGCCGAAATTTCGCAAGTAAAGTGTATCGGATTCTTCATTCCATTTTTTGAAAATGAATGTTCAATAGCGTTTGATAATAATGGAAAAAATAATGGCCCAAAAAAAAAAAAAAAGGAAATTCCCATTTAAATTTTGAATATTGAAACTGCAAATTTTAGCTTCTTTTTTGTACGAATTTTGGTATTTGTTATTCGATTTTCAACTCGTAGTTTTGTTTTGTCCGTTTGTGTTGCACCAATATTCTGATTCCATTATAGCTGTCCTTACAATGTCTTGTTTGTTTTCTACGAGTTATAAATTATTGAATTTGGTTATTTGAATTTGATATGAGCTCGTTTGGGTATTTTTACCAGGTGCTAATGTGAAAACGCATCCCAATCGTTACCTTTTGATTGCTACTAGTGGTGGCCTAAATCAACAAAGAACAGGGGTAGGCTTCCTCCACCTGACCAACTTCGTTTCACTTTCTGTAATTGAATGCTTAAATTAGTTTGAACGCAATTATTGTTTATACTTTATGGTTTAATATGGGTGTTTGAGATATAAAATGTTATATATGAAATTTAAGTTTATATGCGAGGAAGATAAATTTAAGTTTATCCTTTCTGTTTTTTATTTCTTCTGAAAACAGATTGTGGCCTTGCAGCTAAACATTTTAGTTAGTTTTTGACTCATAATTATTATCAGTAATACAGAAAAAAAGTTGCAACCGTGAATCATCATTCTTATAGTTCTCTGATTTCAGTTCACTGATGTAACTCTGTGAAGAATGTTTTATGTAAGGAGGGGAAAAAAAAAAAAAAAAATTTAGTATGTATCTAATCACTTGTTTTTTTTGTGGTGTCATGTGAATTTTAACTACTCCTCTTCATGACATTCTGTCTGCATTTGTTAGATATATTCTGTTGCAGTGGTTAGAATATTTTTCTCTTTTATCCACAGTGAAAGTTTCTATTACAATCTTTAAATGATTTGGAGAAAATCCCTTCTTGATTTCACAACGGGGATTTGTTCTCAAAGGCTGATATTTATCTATTTTGGCGCTATATGGTTGACAAATAAGCGAAGTTCTTTCATGG
The DNA here is from genome assembly GCF_031755915.1 of Ziziphus jujuba. Classification (NCBI taxonomy): domain Eukaryota; kingdom Viridiplantae; phylum Streptophyta; class Magnoliopsida; order Rosales; family Rhamnaceae; genus Ziziphus; species Ziziphus jujuba. Next base: position 20,580,861 of record NC_083387.1, read on the forward strand.
TGTATTAACTTATGTGATGTGGTTTCTAATTAATGGATCTCAGCACAGCTCTGGTTTGCAATTGTAATATGTAATACGTTGCTGTCACTTGTTTCTTCATTAATTGCTGCTCGCACACACTTAAAATTTTACCAAAATTCCCCTCTACTGAAAAGGAAAAAAAAAAGAAGAAAAAGTTTTCTATAATATATGTGTCCATTCTCAGTTGTAATTCTAATTGAAATTAATACGTGGGAAAGAGTAATGTTTTGGCCTTGATGAACGATCACAAATAGTGGTTAACCTGTAACGCGAACATGATATGGTGTTATAAAGATTATGTTTCTGATGCTTCATGTACTTATTATCGTTGCAGATAACAGATGCTGTGGTTGCGGCTTATATTTTAAATGCTACTCTTGTTGTTCCCAAGTTGGACCAGAAATCTTTTTGGAAGGATACTAGGTCTGTTGTTGAATATCATGATTAACTTACAACTCGCTTGTCTGATTGCTAGATACAAGTAAATGTTGTGTATTTAAAATGTGATTTGGACTGTTTGGTTTTGGATACAGTAATTTTGCTGATATCTTTGATGTGGACCGTTTCATATCATTCCTCTCCAAAGATGTTGAAATCATTAAGCAGCTTCCGGACAAAGGAGGGAAACCTTTGACTCCACGTTCTATGCGTGTTCCAAGGAAGTGCACTCCAAAATGCTACCAGAATCGTGTTTTACCTGTTCTTATCAAAAAGCATGTAAGTGATCATTTCAACAAAAGTTGAGCATGGGCAGTGGTATTCACAAAAATAATAAAATCCTACTTCATTAACCTATGTTATGAAATATATATATATATATATATACACCAAGTTTCTTAAACTATATGTGAACTTAGATCATTCCAGCATTAAATTGAGGTTTTCCTTTCTTCCTGTTCAGGTGGTTCAGCTCTCTAAGTTTGATTACAGGCTTTCAAATAAGCTGGATAAAGATTTACAAAAGTTGAGATGTAGGGTTAACTATCATGCTTTGAAATTTACTGATTCCATTCTTGAAATGGGGAAAAAGTTAGTTGAAAGGATGAGGATGAGAAGCAAGCATTTCATTGCCCTCCATTTAAGGTAAAAAATGATTAATTTTTTATCGTTCTTGTAATAATTGTACATTTTTACACAAGATTTTTTTTTTTTTTGGTGACAACAGCATCATGTCAGTTACCTTTTCAAATAGTGCATTCTGTATTTCAGAAGTAACAGCTATATGATACGTGATGCGTAAAAAATGTGTCTCTGGTGATGCTTTAACTTTCTGAAAACATAGATTGCATAATTTAATGGCATTTAAGGGATTTATAAATTTATTGTTTTTCTTGCAATTTGTAGTTTTTGAAAATTTTCTGAGTGCGATGGCAAAAGTTTGTTGATACATATGGGTTTGTCCTATGATAGATTTGAACCTGATATGCTTGCATTCTCTGGATGTGATTATGGTGGTGGAGAAAAAGAAAGGCAAGAACTTGGCGCAATTCGGTCAAGATGGAAAAGTTTACATGTGAGGCTTCACTGGTATCTTATAAATTTTCATTCAACTATTATCATGTATTGCTTGCAGTATGATTGAGATCTCTGTTTTGGGGTATGCAGGCAAGTAACCCCGACAAAGTACGAAGAAATGGTAGATGCCCTCTCACTCCAGAGGAAGTTGGCCTTATGCTTAGAGCGTTGGGTTTTGGAAGTGATGTTCACTTGTATGTGGCATCAGGTGAAGTATACGGAGGTGAAGAGACATTGGCACCGCTCAAAGAGCTTTTCCCGAACTACCATTCTAAAGATACATTAGCAAGTAAAGAGGAGTTGGCACCATTCTCATCTTTCTCTTCTCGCATGGCTGCACTGGACTTTATTGTTTCCGATGAAAGTGATGTTTTTGTCACCAACAACAATGGCAATATGGCTAGAATGTTAGCTGGAAGAAGGTATCAATACTCTAGCAATAATTCTTTTCTAGTTCATATTTAGCTGAACAGTATGGGAAAAAAATAAAAATTAAATAGTAAAGCAGTATAGTCAGTCTGAATCAAGTACTGCAAGTCTTCTTGTAATGGGGGCAATGTTGGGTTTTAGCAAAATGTAGGTAGTAGAAATTGGTGAGCCTCCACCATTTATTTTACATTACTTTATTTTTGAAAGGACATCTGAAATCTGAATGTTCTACTAAGGGTCAGTGTTAGTTGTATGTGGTAGCTTGGAAAATATTTCCTACTCTTGCTATTTCAATATGATATTAGTATGTAACTCTTATATGAAAACTGACTATTTGTAAATATGACAACTAACATTTTGCAGGAGATACTTTGGGCACAAACCAACAATCCGTCCAAATGCTAAAAAGCTATACAAATTGTTCATGAATAGAAATAACATGACATGGGAAGAATTTGCTTCGAGGATTCGTACTAATCAGATTGGATTCATGGGAGCTCCAAATGAGGTCAAGCCAGGAAGGGGTGAGTTTCATGAAAATCCATCATCCTGCATATGTGAACTATCAGCTGCAAAGGCTAAGGAAATTGCAAATCCTGAAAACCAGAATCATGACAGCCATAAGATAGACAAAGACGACATCACAGATAAAGATACCAGTGATTCAACAGATGGACATATATCTGATGACGAGCAAGATTGGTCTGAGATGGATTACATGGACAATGCAAGTAGGCTTCAAGGGAAAGGACAACCTAATGCAACAGATTCAGATTCTGGTTTCGTACTTAAATCTGAACTATCGGAGTTGGACGAGTTCTTTTCAGACTGAATAAGGGAATCATTTTTTACCTATTGACAAGTAATATGCTCTCTCTAACCAGATTCTTTGGGTCTAATTATAACTCCATATGCCAGCTCGCTTCTAATTAAGAATCTTGCATTCCTTTTGCTGAACTAGCAGTGACACTGATGAAAGCACTTTCACTTTGTATATATATAAAGACATTGGGCGTCGAGCAGTGAAATTTTACTAGACACCTGCATACGTCAAAATGGGAGCTCACACAGATCAGATATTGAAGATTATTGTACAGTATAAAACTCAGCCTTTTGGTGAGGATAAAAAAAATTTCTCTTTTATTATTATTATTTTTTTTTAGTTTTACTTGTCGATTCATGATTCTTGCCGTAAGGCAGGAATGTTTTTATACAACAGGGTAAATGGGAAAGAGGGTTGGAATTGTTTGGAATTTTAGAACTAGAACCTTTTATATTCGTCTTTGTTGTCCTTTATATATATATATATATATATATTGTTTTTGTCTCTCAATTTTTTTTTGCCTCCTTGGAGCTGGAATTTGAAGAATTGAACAGAATGATTAAATAGATTTTTATTTTTTTATTGCTTCATTGATTAAATCGAATTTTATATATATTTTTCTTTTGTTTTTTGATGGAAGATCATAGGTGTTACGAGGATAAGTTTGACATGCAAAAGGATATGGATTAGGTTGAAATATTTTCATCAAATTGTACTATTTTAAATATAAAGTTAATTTTGTTTTAGTATTTTACAAAATAAATGTTTGAATTTAATACGATCTAAATTAAGTTTTCAATTTACAATTTATTTTACATTAATTTAATTCAATTGATTTCCAAATTTAAGTAACAAAATGTTCAAAAATTGACTAGTTTGTTGATAAAATTGTACTATTTTAAATCTAGCATCAATTGAATCTTAGTGTATGTAATGTTCTAGTGTGTACATTGAATTTTCAATTTAAAATGTCCCACCTTAAGATTTTAAATTATAATTTATTTTATATTAGTGCAATCATCAAATTAGATTTCAAATTGAATAAAAAAAATTTAAAAATTTAAAAATAATTAGTTTAGTTAATTCTTATATTTTAAACTTTCTATTAACTAATTTGAAAATAAACTAATATAAAATAAATTAAAAATTCCATATATAACATTCTAAATTTTAGATTATATCGTGCAATTTATCAAAATACAAAATACTTATATATTAGTCACTCATGAACCAACTTAACGATAAAATCCATTATTTTCTCTTTAAATAATTTCAAATTTGGAATATCATATCTTTAATATAAAAGAAAAGAAGACAAAAAAAATAATAATAATTTATAAATGGAAAATGCTAAGATTTTTCATGCTACCAACATAAGGATGTCAATTTGCCCCGTCCATCCCCGAAACTGCGGTGCACCACCCCTAACGGGGTGGTTTTTCTCCGAAAATTCGGGAATGCGGGGCAGGCTCGGGGCAAATACCTAAAAACCGAGTCGGGGACGGGCCGGGAACGGGAAATAATAATTCCGCCCCGATCCCGCCCCGATATATATATATATATATATATATATATATATATATTTATTATTTTTTTTATAAAATTTTATTTATGTAAAATCATTTTCTTCTTTTTTATTTTTATTTTTCTAAATATGTATTTTATTATAATTGTAAATTTGTTTCTTGATGTATTTTATTATATTTTTATTGCATTGTAGTCATTTTCTTTATATTTTAATCATAAAATAATTTTTTTATATACATTTTTTTAAAAAAATATCAATTAAAAAACAAAATGGAAAAAACCGTCCTGCCTCGTCCCTGCCCCGTAAAATCCCCGATCCCACCCCGCACCTAAAAAAAAGAGAAAAATCATGAAAATGGGATGTAAAATTCCCCACAGAGATGGGGACGGGATTTTAAAAACCGACCCCGTCCCACCCCGTTGACATCCCTACACCAGCAAGTGGTAACTGCTGTTACGTCATGATTATAAAAAACAAAAAAAATATTTTTATATTTTTTTAACAATTTATTTAAATAAATTATAATCTATTTAAAATTTTTTTTATAATTTAAATTTATATTTTTATAAATATAAATAAAAATACTTAACTATTAAAATTAATTTTTTATATTATTAAAAAAATAAAATTATTACGTACCTATTCTGTAATTTTAAAATCTAAAAGAATAAGTTGTGAAAAAATGGGTAAAAAATTAAAGTTATTTTCGCGGGTCCAAACACAAATCGAGTATATATGCAATTATCGATCAGAACGAAGAAGAGAATGAAACGAAAGCATGATGACACGTGGCATAAATGGTAATCCACTTTTGAGAACGACGTGGCAAGATTGAGGTCCATTGTTCATCTTCATCCTCTTTCTCTTTCTGTCAGACACGGAGAGAAAGAGAGAGAAACAAAAAAGCTGCTTCAAATGGCCATGGCGTGGAGGCTTCCTACACAGTTCGCCATACCCGGAAAACTGTACTATAACCATAACCATCTTCACCCCAAAACATCCACTTCCCATGTAGCCTTTTCATGGCAGCGTACTTTGGCACCCAACTCTCCCCTCTCTACACTTTCCTCTCCTCCTCCTTCTCCTTGCTCTTTAATCTCAGTCTCCGGTTAGTCATTTTCACTGCTTTTACCCTCCATTTTTTTTTTTTTAAATTCCAACTGTTTTCGGTAAAATTGATGTTCTGGGTTCAATGGGTATGATTCAACTAGCGTTTTTTAATTGTTTGGGGACATGGGTTTTATATACTAATTTTGTTCATTGTTTTTTCTTTTTTTCTTTTTTTTGTTTTTGGCAGAGAGGTCTTGTGAGAGATCTTCAATAACATGTACAGCACAGGCTGGTGGGGCCGTGAATCTTGCTCCGGGAACACCAGTTAGGCCGACCAGTATACTTGTGGTTGGAGCTACAGGAACTCTTGGGAGGCAGATTGTGAGGAGGGCATTAGACGAAGGCTACGATGTGAGATGCCTCGTTAGGCCTAGACCAGCTCCTGCTGATTTCCTCCGGGATTGGGGTGCCATTGTGGTTAATGTGGGTTCCAAATCTCTTTTCTTTTATTTATTTCTTATGTTTTTGTTGATATTGATGCTAATTTACAGTTCTAATTCTAATATAGTTGTTTATTCTTGGTAGTTGGTATAGTGTCAAATAATTCAGGTTTTGAAGTAAATTATAATATGGGGTATGATAAATTTTGTCGTTCTTAATTAGTGTATGCTCGTCTAATAACTTGTTATCTGAGATTATTATAGCTCGCTTCATAATATTTGTGTTTTTTGTTTTTCTTTCTAGTATAAGGGATCAAGCATACACGAAAGTTAAATGTATATTATGATTAGTCATTTGTAATGACAAAAGAATAAACTTTAGTTAAAATGAGTCGAATTTCATAAATAGTTTGAAATGACTATGAATAATTCTTTTACCCTCTAAGCTTAATTAGCACTAAGCTATTAAAGGACTGATTATGTTATTTGATCCAATGTTTGTATTTATTTATTTATTTTTTTCCGAAAGATTATTTGTTCCAAAATTTGCATACTTATTAAGTTTGTAAGTTGGTTGCAGCGTCTGGATTACTGGTAAACAGAATTGTGTTACTGTTTTTGGCTTGCTTGAATTTAATTAATGAATTTAATGTATTTTGGAGCAGGCAGATCTTAGCAAACCAGAGACCATACCTGCAACATTAGTTGGCATTCACACAGTTATTGATTGTGCCACAGGGCGTCCAGAGGAGCCTATAAAAACGGTAGGATTTATTGATGATATGATTTTGATATTTGTTTATGGAAAGATTTTGATTGGCCTAGAAATCTCCAAAGCATAAATGAACTGTGTACTGGATCTTTTGGTAGCTAATAGCCAGTTTAAAGTGAGTTATGAGAGGATTTTTTGGTAGCTAATAGCCAGTTTAAAGTGAGATATGAGGTGTTGTTTGTCAAACATTTACATATATATGTGCATAAATATAAGATAGTAATCCAAAATGAAAGAGAAATAGTATGTGCTGTTTACTTTCTTAGCTCTAAAGAACTTAAAACGAGTAATAAAAACCAAAAAGTTTGTATATGAATGTCATAGAATGTGCAAATAGTGTTTTATTGTAGATTCCCATCCTTAATCTGATCTGTTATTTCTGTTTAGGTAGATTGGGAAGGAAAAGTAGCTCTCATACAATGTGCGAAAGCAATGGGAATCCAGAAATATGTTTTCTTTTCCATACACAATTGTGATAAACATCCTGAAGTTCCACTGATGGAGATAAAGTATTGCACTGAAAAGTTTCTCCAGGACTCAGGCCTAACTCATATCACAATAAGGTTATGTGGTTTTATGCAAGTGAGTTGCTCAAACTGAAAGCACCAACTCCATTTTTATGATCTTGTGATGAGAATAATTTATTTTCAGTTTGCCTATCAAGCTTGATGTTTCAGATTAGACTATTTACCTTCCCAGTCCACTCCATATGGAGGGGGAAGAACTATAGAATTGGAAATAAGTTCACTACTAAAGGACATATATTGAGAAAGAAGACGACTTCTCGAAAAAGGAAGAAAAGTACTCCAACAGAGGCCTAATATGTATATGTGTGTAAATTTTGTTTCTATGCTCTAAAATGTACATTTAGTCGGGTTCTCATTTCATGATCAAATTGGTGCTGGCAACATTTAAATTGCATGTATCTATGCTTATTCACAGTTTGTCATGCTTGCCTATGGATATCTCTTTTGATATTAGCAATAAGAGCAAATGCTTCTTATCAATTTTTCAGGGACTTATTGGGCAGTATGCAGTACCTATACTAGAAGAAAAATCAGTTTGGGGAACAGATGCTCCCACTCGAATTGCTTATATGGACACCCAGGTAGCTTAGGCATAAATTGCTTCATCAATTCCATTTGTAAACATCAACATGTATAATTTTTATGATATATAAGTATTTGTTCATTTTTATGAATGTAACATTTTTTCATTTTATAACAGGATATAGCTCGGCTGACATTTATAGCTTTACGTAATGAGAAGATTAATGGGAAGCTTCTCACATTTGCTGGTCCGCGTGCCTGGACGACCCAAGAGGTGATTAAACATTTAGCCTCTCCTCACCGACTTTTTTTGTACTATGCAGTTTTATATAGAAGCTACCTTTTTTTTTGTCAAAGCCTTGAAGTTTCATAATTTATTAGATTTTTGCAATCTGCATAAGTGTTCAGTTCATAGAGCATGCATATGATGAGCTATACAGCAAAGTTGACTAGTGCCACCTAACACAAAAACTTGCAAGATATTTGTTCAAAACTTGTGATGCGTATAATGTTGCTTGATAATCTGTAAATGAGCAAATTCTTACATTTAATTGCCACTTTTAGTATTTTTGCTGACCGTCCATTCTTATGTTTGATTGTTGCTACAAGATTTATAGATTTTAAATTGGACATTTCTTGGAATCAAAAATAAACTTTTTAGTAATTTATTCTCTTCCACAGTAACTTTGTTAGGGAGAGAGTGATTGGTGTCATAGACTTGTGATTTGTGTTACAAACATGCATAATCATATTGATGTAGGACAGATAGGGAAAGAAAAAAAAACAGAAAAATAGATAGGGTTCTAGTATCACACTAGATTGATTTTAGGAATCACTCCCAAAACCCTAGGCATCACACCTAAGTTTGTTTTTGATACCAAACTGATGTAGGACAGATAGGGAAAGAAAAAAAAACAGAAAAATAGATAGGGTTCTAGTATCACACTAGATTGATTTTAGGAATCACTCCCAAAACCCTAGGCATCACACCTAAGTTTGTTTTGCATCACACAAAACCAGAGAAAATAATCTCATAAAATTCTTGTAATAATAATTCACTGCTCCCAGAATTACAAAGAATCCTATTTATATTAAAATCATCTAATAATATTAGGAAACTAAAATAATAGGAAACCTAGTTAAATAAGGAAACTAATAACATTAAGAAACTGAAAACAATAGGAAACCTAATTAAATAATAAAATGCTCTAATTAAAAATAGGAAACTAAATTAATCTACTAAAATCCTTGAAGATCCCAAATAAGCCCATCCTGTCCTAGATCATGCCAAATTAATGTTTGGGCCTTAGAATCTGTTTTTCCTCTTCTCTGATAAGTTTTCAGAGGTTGTTTCCATCTTGCATCAATTCCCCTTGGCTTAGAAAAATTCGACCCCGGCGAGTTGATGGCATGAAATTGATCATAGAGGTCTTGATTGAGTTTCTGAAATTCTTGGTCAGTGATCCATGTGCAATCTGAAAGTGGTCGGTCCTTCCACTTGATAAGATACCGTTGATATCCTCCACCTCTAGTTGATACTATTTGATGATCAACAACATCTTCAATTTCCTCTTTTAATCGAAACGTAGATGGTAGACTTGCTGCCTTGCTACCTCTTGCTGTATCATTTTCATGTCCCTCATAAGAACTTAGATCCTCAATATTGAAGACATTACTTATACCCATATCCTTTGGTAGATCAAGGACATAGGCATTTGAGCTGATTTTCTTTAAAATCTTATATGGACCAACATTCCTTGAATGTAGCTTCTTATAAGTGCCCCTAGGAAAACGCTCAGGTCTTATCCGAACCATTACCATATCCCCTTCATTAAATTCAGCAAATTTTCTCTTCAAATCAGCATGTGCCTTGTAGCTTTCATTACTTAGAGCAATTTTTCTGCGAATATCATCATGAATTTCTTGAATGTGTCTTCCAAAAGTTTCAGCTTCAGCACTTGGTCTTGCTGCCAAAGGTAAAGGAACCAAGTCAATAGGCTTCCTAGGGAGCATCCCAGTTACAATTTCAAATGGGCTGCGACCTGTGCTCCTATTTATGGAACTATTATATGCAAATTCTGCCATAGGAAGTATCTGATCCCAACTAGATGTGTGATCTCCAACTAAACAGCGAAGTAAATCTCCCAAGCTTCGATTTACAACTTCTGTTTGACCATCTGATTGTGGATGAAAAGCAGAAGAGAACTTCAATTTAGTATTCATTGTCTTCCATAAGGTTCTCCAAAAATAACTCATGAACTTTACATCCCGATCTGAAACTGTTGTCATAGGTAGTCCATGAAGACGAACTATTTCTTTGAAAAATAGTTTAGCTACATGAACAGCATCCATGGTTTTTGAACAGGCAATAAAGTGTGCCATTTTTGAAAATCTATCAACCACAACCATTATGCAATCATGCCCCCTTATTGTTTTAGGTAATCCTAAAACAAAATCCATGCTTAACTCTTTCCATGGCTCATGAGGTATGGGAAGAGGCATATACAAACCTGTATTCTTCTTTCTTCCTTTTGATAATTGACATATCCGACATCGAGAAATTGTTTTGATAACATCCCTCTTCAAAGTTGGCCAATAGAATCGATCTTCAACCATGGCTATGGTTTTATCTCTTCCAAAATGACCAGCTGCCCCTCCACCATGTAATTCCCAAATCATTTGCTCACGTAATGATGTATTAGGCAAACAAAGTTTGGTTTCTTTAAAAAGATAACCATCATGTAGTGAAAAATTAGGGTATTCACCTAGCTGTCCTCTTGTTAAAGCTGCATGTATAAGGCTGAAATCCTTACAAGAAGGATAATCCCTTTTAAGAGATTCAAACCCCACAACTTGAATTGCCATAGAAGCTAAGATATACACAACTCTACTCAATGCATCAGCAACCTTGTTTTCTGCACCAGATTTGTGTTTGATAAGGAATGAGTATTCTTGCAAGAAAGAAATCCATTTCCCATGCTGATAATTCATCTTCTTTTGTGAGTTGATGTACTTGAGGGCTTCATGATCTGAAAATAGAATAAACTCCTTTGATATGAGATAATGACGCCAATATCGCAAAGCTTGAACCACCGCATAAAATTCTTTGTCATAAGTAGAATACTTTTGCTTAGCTTCATTGAATTTCTCACTGAAAAATGCAATTGGATGCCCTTCTTGACTAAGTATGCCACCAATTGCCACATTAGATGCATCACATGCTACCTCAAAAACCTTTGAAAAATCTGGGAGTCGAAGAATTGGTGCTTCAGTCAATCTTTTCTTAACCTCTTCCAAAGCTTTTGTTGCTGTCTTGGTCCAAAGAAATTGATTTTTCTTCATACAATCAGTTATTGGAGCCATAATTGAGCTGAAATTCCGAATAAATCTTCGATAAAATGTAGCTAATCCATGAAAGCTTCGTACCTCTTGCAATGAGCTAGGAATTGGCCACTCTAGGATAGCTTTAATCTTCAAAGGATCCATTTCCAGCCCTCTTGATGAAACAACATAACCTAAGAATACCACTGATGATGTCATAAAACAACATTTCTTCAAATTTATGTAGAGCTTCTCTTGTCGAAGAACTCTCATAACTTGCTGCAAATGTGAAAGATGGTCTTCCCTGCTCTTGCTATATATCAATATATCATCAAAATATACCACCAAAAATTTACCAAAAAATGGCTGTAGAATTTGATTCATAAACCTCATAAATGTACTTGGAGCATTTGAAAGACCAAATGGCATTACCAGCCATTCATAAAGACCATCCTTTGTTTTGAAAGCTGTTTTCCACTCATCTCCGGGCCTTAGACGAATTTGGTGATATCCACTTTTTAGATCCAATTTTGAAAATATACACGAACCAGCCATCATGTCCAACATGTCATCAAATCGAGGGATAGGGAAGCGATATTGGATTGTAATCTTGTTAATCGCACGACTATCAACACACATTCGCCAACTCCCATCTTTCTTAGGTGTAAGCAAAGCAGGAACAGCACAAGGACTTAAACTCTCACGGATGAATCCCTTGGACAGCAACTCCTCCACTTGCCTCTTAAGCTCCGCATGCTCGCTAGGATTCATACGATATGCTGGAAGATTAGGTAATTGAGCTCCTGGTACAAAGTCTATGGCATGCTGAATGTTACGTAAAGGAGGTAATTCACTTGGAATTTCTTCCGGAACCAAATCTGAAAAATCAGACAACAACTTCTGAATCTCTACTGGAAACGCTTGCTTGCTGGTTACTGTTTCCTTCTTTATTTCCTTTGCTAGAACAGCATATATAACTCCATTTTTTTTACTTTCTCGCTCAAAATTCTTCTTAGTGAGAATATGTAGAGACTTTTGTGGATTGTTAGAAACCTTACTTGGTTTTTCCACCTTATATTTATCCATCTCAGCTACCGTCATAGGCTTCAACACAACCTTCCTACCTTTGAACATGAAAGAGTAGGTATTTTCTCTCCCACAGTGAAACACATCTCTATCATACAGCCAAGGACGACCCAGAAGAAGATGTGTTACTTTCATCGGAATCACATCACACCAAATTGAGTCATTGTAAACCCCACATGAAAAAGAAACTAGACAGCGTTGGGTTACCGGAATTGAAGTACTGTCAATCCATGCTACTTTATATGGATGTGGATGCGGTTCAATAGGAAGTTTTAATCGTCCTACCATAGATGCCGACACAACATTCATACTACTCCCACCATCAATGATAAGTTTTTGTGCTTGATTTTCACAACGAACCAACATTTGAAAAATAGAGGTGCGTTTCCAATCTTCCTTCTCATCTTTCGGAATTGAAAGGATACGTCTAACAACAGCACTTAATGAAGTATCTACTTCATCTTCTTCCAAGTCATCAGGATTATAAACTCCATAGTTGAAATTGTCTTCATCTTCCTCTCTTTGTTGATCAGGTTCTTCATGATGTTCTACATCAAGATGTAGGTTTCTTTTAGGACAATTATATGCCATATGACCAGGCTGTCCACATTTGAAACATTGGTTGCCTTTTCCTCTAAGTTCAGAAGCATTAGGAACAGGTACCTTGGCCTTCATAGGTTGTTTTGAAGGCTGATTTGTTACAACTCTGATGCTGCGATTTATATCCAGTCTTTTGAAACTTCCAAGATACTCCTCCAAATCCAAAGAAACTTGAAAAGCTTGCTCTAAGCCGTAGATAGGTTGTCTTAGTAGCTCCCTCCTAATGTCGGACCTCAAACCAGATTTAAATCTTGCTAATGTTTGCCTTGGATCTTCAAGTAGTTGGCTTCGAGTCTTCAACTCATCAAACTTCTGCATATACTCAGCAACTGATAAATTACCTTGCTTCAAGTTGATTGCTTGCTCACATAATTTATCATAGTAATTGGTAGGCATGTATTTTTCCCTAAGCTTGGCTTTCATCTCTTGCCAAGTACCAATGGGTGGTGATCCCATTCTCCTTAAATCTCCTTCAACACCCATCCACCAAATTTTGGCAAGACCTACTAGCTTCATCTTAGCGAACCTTACTCTCCGATCATCATCCATATCATACCAATCAAAATATTCTTCAATGGAAGAAAGCCAATTAGCAAACTCAGTTGGATTTACTTTACCTTCAAAATCTGGTACTTCAATCTTTACCCTCTTTGTGATGTCATCAAAAGTATTGTGACGTCCTTGTGTTGATTGCAATATATCTCTCACCCAATTAGGTGTCTGTTGGGCTGTAGGGAAAGGCACTGGAGCAATTGTCTTTGCTGGCAGCTTCTCTTGACTTTTATCCTCATTGGCTTCAGGATTCTCATCTTGTTCATTGTTAGTTGAAGAACTGCTAGGTTGAGATATTTGGGCTTCAATATTACTAACCCGAACATTAAGAGACTCCACTTGTTCAACCATACGAATAAATAATTCTTCAAATTGATTGTCAGTTATTCTACCTCTAAAACTCTTTCCAGATCTTGTAGTCATGATTCCTTAATCCAAAGAAACAATCTGATCACCGACACTGTTCACGTCGGATTACTGTTCACGCTATGGGTTACTGTTCACGCCGAAGAGTTACTGTTGACGGAACTGTTTACGCGGATAGGGTTGGAATCTGGCTCTGATACCAAACTGATGTAGGACAGATAGGGAAAGAAAAAAAAACAGAAAAATAGATAGGGTTCTAGTATCACACTAGATTGATTTTAGGAATCACTCCCAAAACCCTAGGCATCACACCTAAGTTTGTTTTTGATACCAAACTGATGTAGGACAGATAGGGAAAGAAAAAAAAACAGAAAAATAGATAGGGTTCTAGTATCACACTAGATTGATTTTAGGAATCACTCCCAAAACCCTAGGCATCACACCTAAGTTTGTTTTGCATCACACAAAACCAGAGAAAATAATCTCATAAAATTCTTGTAATAATAATTCACTGCTCCCAGAATTACAAAGAATCCTATTTATATTAAAATCATCTAATAATATTAGGAAACTAAAATAATAGGAAACCTAGTTAAATAAGGAAACTAATAACATTAAGAAACTGAAAACAATAGGAAACCTAATTAAATAATAAAATGCTCTAATTAAAAATAGGAAACTAAATTAATCTACTAAAATCCTTGAAGATCCCAAATAAGCCCATCCTGTCCTAGATCATGCCAAATTAATGTTTGGGCCTTAGAATCTGTTTTTCCTCTTCTCTGATAAGTTTTCAGAGGTTGTTTCCATCTTGCATCACATATTTATTCTTTTTGATTTCTATTGTTTTAATTCTTTAAATTGAAGTTAAGATTGAAACCTGGATTTAGTGTAATACGACCCTTTATTATCCTTGGAACCAAGCACCAGGTTCTACCACGCTAACAGTGCTCCCTTTTGTTTCTAGGTGATAACATTGTGTGAGAGGCTTGCTGGGCAGGATGCAAATGTTACTACTGTTCCAGTCTCCATTTTAAGATTTACTAGACAACTAACACGCTTATTTGAGTGGACAAATGATGTTGCTGATAGATTGGCATTTTCAGAGGTAAATTCTTATTTCCCTTTTGATTGTTAGTTTACATGGACCAAACTGTTTTTATTTGTCATTTTCTCTACATATGAGTTGGTCGGGAGATGAAAAGACTCACATTGGTCCGTGCAATTTCATTTTGGCACATTTGACTGTTTAAGCAATTTGATTTACTTTTGGAAGGTGATCCCTTTACTAATATGTTGAACCTTAATGATTAGTTTCTCCTTGTTGGATTGTGCATTCACTGCTCATCCCCAGTTATTGCTCACATGCAAGAACAAAAGAATTGTACAAGGGAATACAAGTAATAGTCAACTGCCAGTTGATGTAGGACAGCAGGGAAGAGAAGAGAAAGAGGGAAGAATTAGAGAGTCTGATGGAAGGGAAGAGAGAATTTGATGAAAGGGAAGAAAATAGAAGAAGGGCATAGAATTAGATGGATAGGGAGAGAGTTACATGGATAATTTGAGAGAAAAGTATAAGGAAACCCAAGAGTGAAGGTAACTTTATCCATTGATTTATAATCTCGATAATCTGTCTAATATGGTTCTAGTGAAACCTATTTATGATGAAAACAACCTACTTCTAATATTAGAAAAATAAATATATTAGTTGCAAAGCCACTACAAAAGGAAGGTCCAAAATTTGAATCCCCCAACCAACTTCAATATCATAAAAAGAATGAAACCTAATTTACTAGGAAACTAAGTTCAGAATACCTAATAAAACATCATCACATTATAATCATAAAATTCTAATAAATTGTAATTATTCTATTCTTATTCTCCATCAAAAGTAGGTCTAATACGTGTAGCTACTGCAGTACACTAATTTACGTTACATTTTGGTTGCTGAAACTTCAACAGCTAATTATAAATAGAATGTTTATTACTACATATTACATTAATTGAGTGGGCTAATGCCCTGAACTTGGGTGGTGTAGGTCCTTACAAGTGACGCAGTTTTCTCTGTTCCGATGAATGAGACATATACGCAGCTCGGCGTGGATTCAAAAGATATAATTACCCTCGAGAAATATTTACAGGATTACTTCACAAACATTTTGAAGAAACTGAAAGATCTCAAAGCACAATCGAAACAGACCGACATTTTCTTGTGATAGAAGACTATTCCTTAATTTTGTAAATGAAGCCATGTATCTGTCGATGAGTCCAATACCAGATAACTCTCAGACATAGGTATTTGACTTGCATACCTATTTTTGTTCCTTCTCTTTTGCATTTTCGTTGTAAGCATCTCAATGTTATAGAGCCGCTGAGTCAGAGACAGGATTGTTCATTGTTCCATTCCAGCCATACTGTAAGAAACATGCATGTTCATCCATATATTGCAGATAATACATATTCACTGTGTATCTTATTTCCAGCATCCATATATTGCAGATAATACATATTCACTGTGTATCTTATTTCCAGCTAATACTATTGCTACTACTGCTAGTGGAAACTGTGACACTAACTTGTATACTTGGACCTGATAATGCAGCAATATCAACATTGCCATGGTTGGGACCTCTACAAATATATATATATATATATACACAAATATAATTAGGTTCACGTAACATCAGATAGATCAACCTGAGAATTTAATAATAAGACTTGTACTACAGTTTTTGGAATTGCTATATAATTTCCAACTCAATTGAGCAAATCTACAGGTTGTGATATAAGCTGCTGCAGTTGTTGTTGTTGTTGTTGGGTTTCTTTTTTTTTTTTTTTTTTTTTTTTTTTTTTTTTTTTTGTAAAATAAATTATGAGGTGGACCTAATGCAAGTGGAAATCAATTTACTTAAATATGATATATGGGTAAAGGATGGAATCATTAACAAGTTTGACATCGCTTATTTTCATCAGTGAATTAGTAGTTGATTTAAGTGTTAATTCTATTCGAATGGATGCCCTTCAGACGTAAAAAAAAAATAAAAAAAAGTAAAAATCCTGAGTATTGTGTGTGTGTGTGTGTATTTTGTTTTTCCCTATCTGTGTAGCCTGTGTAAGTGGATACACTCAAATAGATCCAAAAAACAAAAACAAAAAAAACAACCAAAAAATAAAAATAAAAAATCAAACTTTTTGTTTTTTGGTAAAGATATAATTATTATATTCTAGCATTTTAGCTTCCTTCTTTTTTTTTTTTTTTGGGGTATAATTCTAGCATTTTAGGCTTCGCATAGGCAGGAAGAGGATAAAGATTAGAAAACTCAGGAGGTCCTATTTTTGAAGCCTTTGAACAAAGATGAGATCCAAGGCTTTAATATAAGGGTTTTTCCCATAAATAACCACCTTACAACTCCATTTTAGAAAAATAGCAAAATTTTTTTTTTTTTTAAAAACTAGCCATCTTGGGACAAAAATACCCTTGATAAAATTGAAAATTACACAAAAGCTTTCCTTTCTTCTACACAGCCGTTCGTTCGTGGGGGTAGGGTTTATACAAAACTGTTCGTGGGGTTTCTCTAAACTCTTTGCATCTCATCGCCTCTCACTCTCAATTTTTTGTATTTTCTCAGATCTCAAACTAAAATCAGGTAAAAATTTTATCTTTTTTCTTATTAGATGAAAGTAAGGAAATATGTATTTTTTTTGTTTTTTCTCTTTCTATTTTTTCTTGTAAGTTTTATTAGTTTAGGGTTTTTTAAGCTTTTTATTTGATATGGGTATGCAAGAAATTGATTTATGAGATGTTCTATGTGATTTTAAAGATACTTTAGGTGGCATATGGTTTGAAAATGGGAGAAATTTTGTGTAAAACTGAAAAATCGCGAAAAACAGTAAAAACGGAGGAAATTTGGCGAAAAAGATGAATTTCCGCCAATTTCCTCCAGTTTGTCAGTTTTCGCAAATTTCCGCCAATTTTCCGCCAGTTTTCCGCCAGTTTTCCGCCATTTTTCCGCCAGTTTTCCGTCAGTTTTCCGCCAGTTTTCCGCCAATTTTCCGCCAATTTTCCCCCAGTTTTCCGCCAGTAGGAAAAAGCTATATTTGGCCCGAAAAAAAAAAACAGAATCAACTTTTTTAATACAGTTAATATGTTTGTTTAATATTATTCAAATTTTATATATTTATTGATTTAGTTTAACGTTATTCATTTAATTTTGTAGTCAAATGGAAGATGATGACATTGTAATTGCGGTTATATACAATGGAACATTGGTACAAAATGATAGTGGTGATTGGGAATATCGAAATGGTAAAAATGTAATGGTTTCCGTTGGCAAGAGATGTACAAAATCAGAGTTAGAGGATGAGATTTTCAATTCTATTGAGATAGATCGAAATGAATATTTGCTAAAGCTAAAATGGATATATGGACGATGTGCAAAAAAGTTGGATCCTACAGAAATACGATGTGATAGGGATGTGAAATGCTTTCTTCAAGAAGTGAGGAATGGAGGGATGACAATGATGCGGCCTCCATTGTATGTTGAGGTGATTTCAAAAGTTGAACATGTATGTAGAAATGTTCATCAAACAGCATTTGCTTCGGATAGTGGGAGTAATCTTCATTCTTTTTCTTGTCCTCCAATTGGCGGTCGTCTACCACAAGCTTCCGGTACTGAACCAATTCAGGCTACATCTCAGGAAATTATGGTTCAAGAAACTCAGTTTAGAGATCAAGTTGATGTTCGTGGGGGGGCCTGGACATCATTTAACATTCACGAAGGAGTTGATGTTGGAGGTGACTATGCTGAACGGTTTCCTAACGACGAGGAGTATGAGCAGTTGCATCATATTGATCATGATGAGAATTACAATGCAGCAGGGGATGATGTTGTTCATAATGATGTAGATTTTGATCATGAGTTGCTGGATAATGATAATGATATGCATCCTGAAATGAACAATGAAGGAGTTGATGATGTTAGGGTTCATCGTGCTACAAGTGACCACATATCATCGAGCAACAGAAGTGGTTCTATGGCCATATTTTCGTCAAAGTTCACTGGCTGTGAGAGCATAGTAGTTGGACAATTATTTCGCAACAAACGTGACCTACAGAATAAACTGAGTATCTATTGCATGCGAGAAAATAAGGAGTTCAAGGTGACACGATCAACTACACAACGGTATGAGGTTGTATGCTTGGAAAATACTTGTAAATGGCGACTACATGCAACCACATTTAAAAATGGAGAAATATTTGTTGTGAGAATTTTTGATAATGTACACAGTTGCTCGTTAGATATCGTGCATCGAGAACACAAGCAAGCCAGTAGCCGGGTTATCGGGCAATGTATCAAATCTAAATATGAAGGTATTGCACGTGTTTACAAACCCAAAGAAATTCAACATGATTTTTTGCAGAAATATGGGGTGAATATAAGCTACAACAAAGCATGGAGAGGTAAAGAGTATGCGCTTAATAATGTTAGGGGATCTCCAGAGGAGAATTTTGCTAAGTTACCTGCCTACTGTTTTGAGTTAGTGTCGAAGAACCCTGGGACTGTTACACGTATCAAAACAGACGATAATAACAATTTTGTATATTTCTTTATGGCGATTGGAGCAAGCATTAGGGGATTTAAATCCCACATAAGATCCGTATTGGCTGTTGATGCAACTACATTAAAAGGGAAATACAAAGGGTACATGTATATTGCATCGGGCATGGATGGCAATAAGCAAATATATCCTTTGGCTTTCGGCATTGGAGAAGGAGAGAACGAGCAAGCATATACATGGTTTTTCCAAAACCTGAAGGATGCCATCGGAGATTTTCCAGATTTGGTGTTTGTGAGTGATAGACACCCCGCTATTGAAAGGGCATTACGCAAAGTTTTTCCCAATGCATATCATGCATTGTGCACGTACCATATAAGCAGAAATATTAAAGCAAATGGACATGCGAAAGATGAATCAATAATACAATGTTTCATGCTCGCAGCTAGTGCATATTTGGTTGAAGATTTTGAGTTTTATATGGGGCAAATTGAGGCAAAAAACATTAGGGCTGCCCAGTACATTCGATCATGTGACCCTACAAGGTGGGCACGTTCTCTTTATCCATGTAGAAGGTACACTATCATGACCACCAATATTGCAGAAAGCTTGAATGGCATTCTGCTAGATGCTAGAGAGATGCCAATAGTAGCATTAATAGAGCACATACGGGATTTACTGCAAAGGTGGTTTTATGAGCGACGTACTGCAGGTGCAAAATTGACAAAGCCTGTGACTGACCATATGGAAGAGCAACTCAAACTACGAAATTTGGAGTCCATCGGACTACGTGTGAAAGCCATTAATATGCATGAATTTCTTGTGGAAGGTGGGAGTTTGAGGGGTACAGTTAATCTCCAATCAAAAACATGCTCATGCAAAGTCTTCGATCTTGATCAATATCCTTGTGATCATTGTATTGCCGCTTGCAGAGACCGAAAAATTGCTCCTTATGGCATGTGTTCTCATTACTACACCGCGGATGCATATCGTGCAGCTTATGCTGAGTCCATTTATCCTTTGTTAGATGAAAAACAGTGGCATGTCCCGGATGACGTGGCAAGTCGCATTGTTCTTCCACCAAGATGGACACGTAGGCGAGCCGGTAGACCAAGGATGCAACGCATACCATCCGAAGGTGAAGATGTTATTGGACGTAGATGTAGCCGATGCGGTGGTGTTGGACATTATAGGCAGAGATGTACGAATCCATTGTCTTATGCTTCGAATTAGAAAGTTTTAATTTAGTGTTATGGTTTAATATGTTTTGATAATTATTTCATATCTTTTTTTTTTTGAATTTAATCCTAAATGAAAAGATGCTTTTTGGAATTGATTTTCAATCTTTAGTTTACATATCATTTTATGAAATGTCCAAATGATTTTGAAAATAAAAACAAACATATATCAATTTTATTTTTATTTAAAATGGTTATTGATTTTAAATGTCACTACATTTTTTGTTAATTCCATCTTCATCTTATATAATATTTGTCTCCACTCCCAATTTTTTTTATCCTACTATTAACTTATATAATCTATTAGAAATTGATTTTCTAAGTGGAGGAAATTAGTTTCTAATAGGAGTAAAAATTATTCAACAATTTCAGCTTGGAGGAAATGTTTTCCAACAGGAGGAAAACTATTTCCGCTTGGAGGAAAATTTTTCCACCTGGCGGAAATTTATCAAGAGGCTTCAATTTTTCTTCATATGGGATTTCCGACTGGAGGAACGTTTTTCCTCCATTTTTCCTCCAGTAGGAAAATTTTTCGGCTTATAGGAAATATTTCCGACAAGCGGAAAATTTTTTAAAATTTGCAATTGAGCTCTTAAGGCATTTGTGCATAACGGAATTCTAATAAATAAACATGGCACATTTCCTATAAGGTCAATTACTTATCATTACATCAATACCACATTGTTATCTTTGTTAAATGAACATTATAAGCCACCATTATATTTACAATTAAAAGTCAAATATAATAAATAATATGCATCTATAAACATGAAAAAAGGAAAGAAAAGCATCACCACGCAGCTCATATGCTAAGTTCTTTGTTGTAAACCTCATATGCATACTTCTTCCTAAAGAACTCCATGTTATCTTGTGTGAATGTCAATGGTAATCTAGCATGTAAGAATTTGATGGTCTTGAGTGTAAATATGCCACAGTCCTCTAACTCTGATTTTGTGCATCTCTTGCCGATGGAAACCATTACATTTTTACCATTTCGATATTCCCAATCACCACTATCATTTTGTACCAATGTTCCATTGTATAAAACCGCAATTACAATGTCATCATCTTCCATTTGACTACAAAATTAAATGAATAACGTTAAACTAAATCAATAAATATATAAAATTTTGAATAATATTAAACAAACATATTAACTGTATTAAAAAAGTTGATTATGTTTTTTTTTTTCAGGCCAAATATAGCTTTTTCCTACTGGCGGAAAACCGGCGGAAAATTGGCGGAAAACTGGCGGAAAACTGGCAGAAAATTGGCGGAAAATTGGCGGAAATTTGCGAAAACTGACAAACTGGAGGAAATTGGCGGAAATTCATCTTTTTCGCCAAATTTCCTCCGTTTTTACTGTTTTTCGCGATTTTTCAGTTTTACACAAAATTTCTCCCATTTTCAAACCATATGCCACCTAAAGTATCTTTAAAATCACATAGAACATCTCATAAATCAATTTCTTGCATACCCATATCAAATAAAAAGCTTAAAAAACCATAAACTAATAAAACTTACAAGAAAAAATAGAAAGAGAAAAAACAAAAAAAATACATATTTCCTTACTTTCATCTAATAAGAAAAAAGATAAAATTTTTACCTGATTTTAGTTTGAGATCTGAGAAAATACAAAAAAATAAGAGTGAGAGGCGATGAGATGCAAAGAGTTTAGAGAAACCCCACGAACAGTTTTGTATAAACCCCACCCCCACGAACGAACGGCTGTGTAGAAGAAAGGAAAGCTTTTGTAGATAAGGGTACTTTAGTCCAAACGGGTAAAATATTGGTTAGTTTTTAAAAAAATAAAAAAATTTGCTATTTTTCTAAAATGCAATTGTAAAGTGGCTAGTTATCGAAAAAACCCTTAATATAATTTGATTGAACTTGCATACCCTTTCAGCCCAATGGTTTTGTTGTTCACTTCGTGTTGCGATTTTTCAGTGTTATGTTTGAAATTCGAAGTCAAACAAAAAAACAAAAGTAATTAGAAATTTTAAATATATTGACAAAAGGCAAAAAAAAAACTTTTAAAAAACATTTATATAATAAAAATATCTAAACATTGAAATTTGATTATTTGATCATTATTTTTCTATATTTTTTTAAATATCCCAAATTATATAATGCGACACTATTTGCTACAGGGATATACTTCAATGAATAATTTAAAAATAAAAAAATCTAGTAGGCTCACTTTTTTTTTTTTTTTTTGGGATAAATAAAAATGGACCTCTTTGTGAGTATCCTTAGTCCAAGTGGTAAGAAATTGTGGACCATTAGCAACTTCATCTTTATAACTTGACCGTCCCCATCCTCTCCCATAGTGTGCAGTGCATGAAACACACTTCAAGGTTTAGATAGGGCTTACCAGGAATCAAACTCACAACTTTTCCAAACAGATGTGATGGATCTATTGGTTTTCTACTATTTGATCCATCCCTTGAGTTGGCTCACTTGCTATGCCTTTATATATTGTATTATAATTTTTTTTTATTCCTCAAGGAATATAAGGTTTTCATGAGATTGATTTTGAGCTGCTATCCAAGCATCAATACATTTATTTAAGATAACATTTTTGGTGTAGAAAATATCAAATTCAAGATTTTCTGTTGCACGGATTTTCTGAAAAACGAAGTCATAGGCACATAGATTCAGGACTAGACCGATTGATATGATGGATCTGTCGGTTTCCTACTATCTGATCTATTCTTTGGGTTGGCTCACTTGCTACGCCCTTATATATATTATTATAATTTTTTTATTTTTGAATATGCTATCTTATCAGAAGTTGAAATATATTTTTTAGAAGATTAAATATTAAATTAACGACGTTGTAGCCAAGTTGATAACTACCACTAATAATTTTACAAAATCTGGCGCTAAAATCTCACTTCCCAATTCACCTATCAAATCAACCCTTTGAAAACATTTGTATATGACTATTATAGGTGTAATGGCCTACAGCATATTCGATCAAACAAGAAACTAAGAGGCTGAAAAGCCCGTAGTTGCACCATTGGCATGAGCATTAAAACTTTTATGAAATTAACCATGTTTTTCTGTTGGATTTTTTCCTCAACCACCAAAAACTTTATAATATGGTGGAAAAATGTGAAGCTGACTGTGGGGAGACTTTGGCTTACCAGTTTATCCATATAATGATGCAAAGTAAGACTTGAAGCTTAAAATGGCAATTGGATGGTGGTTGAGGAATCTCTTACCCTCTACATCATAACCTCTCTATATGGCGCTCACAGTTGAAGCTACAATAATGATAGTTAGGTGGGCCAACTCAGACAACCTATATGAATCAAGGTGGCCTATCTGGGGATAATTGAATTTGGCCCTTTTAAGTTTTGATTGTAGAAATAATTGCATTTCAAATTTGGCCCTTTTAAGTTTTGATTGTAGAAATAATTACATTTCACATGTTATTTTTTTAATATTTTCCTCCTATCTATAAATGTAGTTGTTCTACCTACAAGATTCTTTCAAGAAAAAACCAAAAATCTAAATTTGAGGGTGAAAACAAATGATTAATGAAATACAGAAGAAACAATTGTTGTGTCATTTTAAAACAGTTTCAAAATGACCCTAAAAAGAGAAAAAAGAAAAAAAGGATTAATAGTCATAAAACAAAAGTCCAAAAACAGAGCACAAACTGAAAATTACATAGGATTCTTATTCTCTTCTTCTCTATATATACTTTTTCTTTTAGCCTTAAAAATCAAATTTCAGTACATGTTTCAGATATATTTTAAAACTTTTCCTAATAGCTTAGAAAGACCTTCTGTTTTTTTTTTGAACAAAAGCTTTGAAATATTTTTCAAATGTCTGCAACAGATACATTGCCATGTAATATCACGCACCAATTAATTACTAATATATAGTTTATTTAATATTAAAAGAGCAATGTGGAAAAGTAAATCTGTCTTACATATTAATAACTAATTAGTAAATGAAACAGCATGAAATATGTAGCATATACTTTATTTATTTATTTTTTTCAAAAGGTGAGGGCAAAATCAGTTGAGTGTCGATTACTATTATTTTCAGGTTTTTTTTTTTTTCTTGGTAATTAATATTATTTTCAGGTTGAATATAAAGACAAAAAAACCATAATAAAAAAATGAAAATTAAAGGTGGTGGCTTGGTTTATCAAGGGTACTACTAGTAAAGGGCAATGGAACTAGGGCTGACCTTTAAGAGTAGCCAGAATCTGTCAAGCAAATTCAATGTAGCATGTGCAAGCGCATAAATACATACCCTATGTTTGTGATAAAGACACAGTACTACAAATTAATGTTTACATTTTATAATTCACTTTTCCTTAATTGTGCACTTTTCCTCTGCCTTTCAAATTATTTGGGCTGTCTCTTCCTCTTTTGCATTTGGGCTTGAGTATTTATTTTTTCATTTATTTTTTCATCTAAACCAACGTTTCAATCAAATAACTAAATAAGGATGAAGAGCCATATACACCTTATTATGATCTAGAATTAAAAACGATGAATATATATGTATATATATATATATATATAAATGACCAAATCTTGGCCAGAAAGAACTTTCTGTGTAGTTGATTTGTCATTTACAATGTCCTGTCATCTTACATCATGTCTCTGTTTTAGCTGTGAAATTTATTATCAATATTCTCTTTTTCCCAATTCTTTTACTTCACACAATTTTCTGTTTCAGTAATTAATTCATTGAGGTCCCAGTGGATATCATAGAGGAGGAGGACAGACAACCATACGGCTTCGGTAGGGCTTCGGTCATTTTCTTTTGTCTGTCTTATCCTCATTTTTATCTTATCCCTTTTGGAGTTTTCATATTGGATAATAATAGCATGATAGTTTTATCTCCTAGTCCATATTATTGTCTCTTTTTCTCCATTTGACAGCCCCAAACAAATCTCAATAATTATTCTTATAATTTGATTTGAGGATGACATACCTACACATTAATAATTGAGTTCATGAAAAAGGGAAAATTGTTTGACTCAAAGGTTTAAATGAAAAATGCCCGTGCTAGCTAGCAAGCATAGTATCACAAATGATTTTTGTCATCTGTATTAGTACGGGTGAACAATTTAATTGACAAAATACTATGTGAAAACTTTATTTATTTTAAATTTTGTTTCGAAAATTAAATTTTTAAATCTTTTTGGCTCTAATTATTATCACGTTGAATCATCATATTTTTTGTCAAAAGCTCACCTCCATCATTTTGGATCCTACATATATATATATATATATATATATATTTTTTTTTAATGGAGTGCTATTTTGAATTAAAATTTCGATGACTTTGGTTTTGATAACATATTAAACTATTACTGTTTTCAAAAACCTTAAACCAATGAAGAATGGTTATTATTTAATTTCTATGTAGAGTAGTTTTTATGACACAACCACTAAAGAATGATTATTATTTCATTTCTATGTACAGTAGTTTTTATGACAAAATTAACCATCTAATATAACCCATCTATATGAAAAAATAACCGTATATATATATATATATATATATTGCACATTCATGTTATTATAGGTGTCACCCATTTATTTCGGAATATAACTGATAAAAAATTTAGTTTCATTCAAATATAAATGAGTGTAGCCATAATAACATACGTATACAGGTTTATTATAGTAAAATTTTATATAAAAACCCACTATAAGAGACTTGCATATGTATGTTATCATGAGCAACAATTTAGTTATATCAAGATATATATGGACGAAACTTACTATAACATATGTGTGAAAACCCACTATAATATTATCTGTATATATTATGAATAAATGCATTCAATACATTTTCTGTTAAATAAAATCAATAAAAGGAATACCAAAGAAAATAGGTAAATAATTATTATTTTTTTTTTCAGAAGTTATGACATAAAAGCTATAATTTAATTAGCATATGAATTAAGATGTTTATTCGAATGTAAGTGATTAAAAATTTCAAGCTTTAAGACTAAAAGACCTTGTAAATTAAATTGATGAACTATACATACGATGTCAAAGAATTTTATTTTCAAAAAAACCTCTTCCAAGAAAATAATAAAGTATACATGAAAGAGTATTATGGGTTGACATTTTACAATCTAGCTAGCTATGTTTTTAATTTTTGGATTAATATCATCTTCAAACTCAACTATGGAGAAAAAATTACATGTAAGAGTTGTACATTTTTTACTTTGAAAATGGGTAGTAGGCCATACAAATGTGTAATGACCAATAATTTAGGTGTCATGCATACCAAACAACTTTATAACTTTGTGCGATACCAAAATAAAGCATATAAACCCTACAAAATGATTGTTAAAGTGATTATTTATGAGTAACTTATTATATCATTTCACTCATTTATCAGTTACGTACAATTTTTTCCTTCAAACTACAACACATTCTATACTTTATCTATTATACTACAAAATCTTTCACTTTATCCCTGAACTATATTATTTCTTTATAATTAGTTTAAACTAAACATATAGAAGTAATACAACTATGTTTCATATTGTTCGCTTGTTTTACTTTATTTTTGTACAGTATATGTATGACTAATTTTGTCAAATTCATTAAAGAAAATTGCATAATTGGAGTTAACTAATGAAAAAAAAAATAGTAGTTTAGGAGGATAATGTTAGGATTTTTATAATTTAGGAAGCAAATTGCAAAAAATACCAAAATGTATTATAGTTGGTTATAGTTGAATAGATTGAAATCTTTCACTATTTAAAAAACTCAAGTTTTGAGAAAAGAAAAATTAAAATAAAAGGTAATCATGCCTGGAATCAGAAAAGTAGATAACATAAAACAAGTTTAATTAAAGTGACACAGAAATTAATCAAATTGAATTTTTTGAATATGACCTTATGGAATGAAAAAAAAAAGATTTTATTATGGTACATCTATAAGGAAGTGGAAAAACGCTTTAAAGATTGGTCAAATTTGATAACTTCAAGTAAGGACATTTGATTGCCCTCCAAACCTTGTCATTTTGTCTAGCTCTTCCAGCTTTAGCATATGAAAAAAAAAGTCTACTACCAATCATCCACATGGCTTGCTCCAACTTTTATATGTTACGGGAGATATACATCGATCACAAAATAAGAATCCGAAACATCAATATATATATATATATATATGGATATTAAGAAGCTTTTATATAAGATCTTTGACGAAAACTGAACTAAAAAAAATAATGCTAGAAGTATCTAATAAATCTACAAAGGTGTATATTTAGTATCATATAGTATTATTTTATTGATTAACATATTAATATAACTTATGGATAAATTTTTTTTAATAAATATAACTAAATATAAACTAAAAGTATCAATACATGATACTTAGAATATATCTTCATAGATTTATTTATTATATATAACATTATTTTCTATAACTTCTAATAAACGGATAAATCTTTGGATGATTAAGTGAATCTAACAATGATTCTGTATATTGATTCTGTTCATTTAAAAATCCTTTGTCATATCAGATAAATAGATAGGGTTTTAAAAAAACCATCTCCAATAGTTTTGTGCATTAGTTATATCAAGCTGGCAACAAAAGAAATAGAAACTGTGAAGGATACTGTCTACTTCTAGAAGTTTTGTTAAACAGGCTGAGTCAGTATTTTATTTATTTTTATTGACTTTTGTTAAAAAAAAAAAAACTCCTGTGCAGGTTTTTGATTTTTTTAGTTAGATGTAATTTTAAAATAAAAAATTACACATTAGCATTTCATGATATTTTAAACAAAATTTATTGGAAAGAAATTATCCAAAATATTATTTATTAAATAAAGAGAATGCCACATAAACATGCACACTTTTCAAAATCAATGCCACATAGACTCTAATAGAAAGAATCATTGGAGATACTCTTATAGAAGTGATATAAATCTATTACTGCTAATTTAGAGGATGTTTTCATATATCAATATATCCAAAAATATCTCAAATCTTAATATAGAATTAAGATTCTTTCCTAATTTAAACTTAAATTAAACTTTTAAATATTCTATGACATATTGCAATTTAAATTTCAGGTGTCATGATTCATGATTCATTTACTTTTCTCCTTTGTTTTCATTTAAATCTTTTTCTAATCTAGTGAAAATATGTTTATTTAATATTTTTATTAAAAAAATGCCTTTTTCATTTTTAAATTTTTTTTCCATTTTTAATTTTTTTTTTTTTGGTCACTTATTGCTTGCTGACAGCAACAAATAGTTTACATTTTCCATATTTAGAGAGTTTCCATCATTTATGTTTTTTTGTTCCCCTCTATAGTTTCTTTTTCTTTTTAAATAATATCTTAATGGTTTTTGGTAAAATGATTTCAAGTATAAAAAGAAAAAAAATAATAAAACACTAAAAATGCTAAGAGAAAGTGGAACAAATGGAAACACAACAAACAAAAAAAGAAAAAAACCGATGCGTGAAAAAAAAATTAAAAAGGAAGAAACAAAGAAAAAAATATATGAAAAAGGCACTTTATATTTAAGAAAAAAAAATTAAAGTAAAAGGATGAATCATGGCCCTTGATATTTAGGTTGTCATGTATCACTTGGATTAGACAAAATTTTAAATGAAAGAAAGAGAAAAATAAATGCATGATGAATCATGACTCTTGATATTTAAATTGTTATGTGTTACAGGATCTTTAAAGTTTAGGTAATATTTAGACTAGGAGATCCACCAACCCATATATTCATATACAAATTAATCTTCATTGAATTATTTTTCAATTTATTCTAGAAGATATGATGATAGAACAATAAAAATGGATCAAGTATGCATTTATGTTAATTTAATTAGCTACATTTAAAGGTTGATGTCCTGTATTAGATTTTTACTTTATTAAATAAAAAATGAATTTAAAAAATTATCATCTAAAAAAAATTGATTATCAATTTTTATTGTCAACATTAACATATTTTTTTATCGCTCAGTGTATCAGTCCTCTGAGGAAGTCCACAATTTAAATAACTTGTAGACCCATTTTTAGCCTAAAAAACAATGACTTGCTTAACATGCTAGTTGATTGCTTCTTTAATTCAAGCTACTGCATTGCTAATGGATATTTTAAGTTTCATCTCTTTAGAAGTTACATATATATATATATATATATATATATATATATATATATATAGTCCGTCTATGGTGTGGATGGTCCGCATGACCATAAAATTTCCGTATATATATATATACTTAGTCAAATATATCCACACTTAGTGTTGATTTTCAACAGAAAATAAAAAAATAAAAAAAATTGCCTCCAAATACTCAAATTTATACAGTAAAAAGTAGTTTTTGGATGTAGAATTAGTTATAAATCATAACCATTGCCTTCGATCATTGTCTACAAAGCTAAAAATATTTGGTCCACAACTTAATTAGGCCGTTGATGTCCTCGCTGCAAAGGGATTGTATATGTCCACAATCCTTCTGCATCTATATGTATTAATTTGAAAAAATAAAAATTATATAATATTTTATTAAAAAATGATAGAGGTGTGATGAAACTTTCCCATATTTCTAAACGAACATTATGATTATATGTACTTCTTTTACTAACTGTAATAGTGGATGCAAAGTTCAAAAGACGATCCTCAATCAGGGATCTGCATAAAGTTCCCTATACTTTTGGCTTTAAAAGATATTGGTAGGGTCGTATGTATATTCCCATTTAATTCCCTTGATTTTTTTTTTTTTTTTTTTTTTTTTTTCATGTGGGAGAGATTTGACTTTAGAAGACTAAGGGACATTTAATTCTCCTTTGTTTGATTTTAATTGGGCTTTTGGCAATGTTACGGGTCAAATATATTAATCAAATTTATTTAATAGATCATTATATTACCGATTAATATATTCATATAATTTACATATATAATATTAAATTTTAAATAAATAAATCAATTAAAAATTGTTATATCATCGATGATAAATATTTTGATAATTTAGATTATTGTTATCCTTTTTAGATAATTTACTTGATAACAATGATTAATAATATATTAGGTTTATGATTTGATGCTAAAATCTCTCCTACCCAATTTATAAAGAAAGAAATATTTTAATAACTTTATTTTTTTTTTCTCCCTTTTAATTATGTTAAATTTTGAATCTAGGTCAAATTTTAATTTAATTTTTTGCTTGAATATCCAATTTGAATTAATAATTGTTGCATAAAAAAAAAATAGTAACTTTATTGTTATACTAGGCTATCTTTTATTTTTTATTTTTTTATTTAAAGCAACATATTATGTTCAATAACACTTATTGAATTGTAAAATAGTAGCTTTGTCATTCTATATATGTAAGGTAAATATCATTGACCTTCTTTAAGATTTGCTATAATTATAAGTCATCTCCAATAAATTTCAGAATTGTTATTCATGCATTTTAATTTAGGTAAAATTTAAAAAGTATATTTATCATATTTTAATAAATTTAAATTTGAATAAATTATCATAGAGTAGTAAAATTACATAAATAAATGAAAAATAAACTTTTAATTAATTTCTGAAACCAAAAATATTTTAAAAAATCTAAGTGTGATTCTTATATCATATTTTTAATAAACATATAAACATAAGAATAACTATTCATTTTTTATTTTTTTATTTTAATAAATTGTTATTCCTATTTTATAGAAATAACTATTTTATATACTAAACGTACTTTTACTTTCTCTACTATCTCTTAATATTGGTCAAAAGTGATGGTTAAAAGGTATATTAGACATTTTTACTTTGGATTAATATTGTTGTTCTCTCGTGAGATTTCCAATAAATATATATAGATCTTAGCAAGATTGTTTTTCATCACCTACTTCCCCTGCACAAATTTTATCTTAGCAAGATTGCTCTCCATCACTTACTTCCCCTGTACAAATTCTTCAAGTGTATTTAAGAGTATAAGAATTTTATTTTATTTTATTTTTTTTATGATGGATTTGTCTATTGCATAAACTCCAATCCCTTTTTGACTGCTGCTAAATTTCCTTTCAATGAGAAATTTTTTTTTTCTATAAATGTTGGAAAGTAATTAAAGATCATAAACTTCTATTTCAAGCAAAATTGTTACCTGAAAAAAATAAATAAATAGAGGATTGCATCCAAGGAAATTTTCTCATTCATATTATTCAAGTATTGACTTTTAAATTAGAGTCAAATTTATTTTAGTTATACATGTTTATTAATGAAGATGCTCAAACTTTGACGCTACAATCTTCCATGATGTGGAAGTCATGTATATATATGCATCCTAAGGGATACCGAAACAAAATAAAACGAAGTAAAACGTCTTTTATGTCTTTTAAAGGTGTATTTGACTAACTAGGACAAATGACAATAGAGGTAAATGATGAAAAACAATCTTATGGAGGAGGTGAACGATATAACTTGAATTGACATGTCTGTTGTATCTTTAACCATCACTTTTATAAGAAAGGATTGTATGCAATAAATATGATTCCACATCAACATACCATTGTGGTATTAAGATCCTTTTATATGCTGGCAAAAAAATTACATCTATTAAAATATTATGTTTTTTAATTCTTAAAGAGTTATTTTTTTTATTTTAATTTTCTAGGTTTTTTTTCTCTCTTTCTCGATTTTCAAGTTTTTTTTAATATTTTTTTCTTTTTCAAACTTGGTTATGAAGAACTTCCATTGCCATCAAGATCCATTTATATGCTATACGTACAGCTATGCAAAAAAAAAAAATTGATATAATCCTCCAAATTATATTTTTAATAAAAAATGAAAGATCCAAATACACTACACCAACATATAAACTAACGATATTAATTATGCGACGATACACAAAAACTGCATTTGCTAAAATAAAGTTGTAACGTTGAGCATAAAGTGTAGGCTATAATGCTAAAATCAAACAACATTTTTATAATACACACATCACTTAATAAAAAACAGTACCCAATGTTTTCTTTTGGCACCGTCTATTTTTTAAATAAAAACATTAACCAAAACTTTTATAAACAAAACATCGGTTAAATATTAATATTGAGCGACACTTTTGTGAAGAAAGCATCAGTTATTATATTTTTTTTTTTAAATTTCTTTTAATAAAATCAATAAAATATTATAATTTTATTTTATTTTTAATTTTGAATGGGTTCAAACGACGTTTTTTGATTAAAAAGAGTTGGATTTTGTCTAAATTTTTGAAATTTTAATAAATTTTATATTTTATTTATATGTATATAAATAGTAAATATATTAATAAGAATGTGAAGTAGATTAATTAATCTATATATTTAATTTATTTGTATTTTATTTTTAAATTAATTATTTTTTAAACCAATAAAATATTATAAGGCTTTTGTATAAATTTTTAAAATTTTAATAAATTTTATTTATTTATATGGATATAAATACTAAATATATTAAATAGTAATTTCAAGAAAAATAATTAATCTATTAAAAAAATTTATACATTTTCAATTTTAAATTAATAAAATATGATAAATTTAATTATTTTAAATTTAAATGATTTTAGATAATGCTTTTATGATAAAAAAGTATCAGCTTTGATATGAAATTTTGAAATTTTAATACATTTTATATTTCATTTATATTTGTATAAATATTAGATATATTTATAAGCAATATAAAACAAAATAATTAATTTTTTCATTTAATTTATTAGTGTTTTAATTTTAAATTTATTATTTTTTATATCAATAAAATATTATAATTTTATTTTTTAAAATTTTAAATGGGTTTAGGCAATGCTTTTTGGTTCAAAAGCATTGGATTTTGTATAAATTTTTGAAATTTTAATAAATTTCATGTTTTATTTATATATATAAAAATAGTAAATATATTAATTAGCACTATAAAGCAAAATGATTAATCTTTTCATTTAATTTATTTGCATTTCATTTTTAAATTAATAAAATATAATACTTTAATTATTTTAAATTTTGAAAGATTTAAGTGATGCTTTTTTTTTTTTTTTTAATCAAAAGTGTCCCTAATTTCATAAGAAAAGCTAGATAAGAGAATAGACGACATTGTTTTGAAAAATTTCGCGACGATACTTTTTTACATAAAAGCGTTGCTAGATATAGAAAAAGCAATATTTTTATTTAAAAAAGCATCACTAAATACAAAAAATGCAACTTTTTTTTAGAAAAAGTAGCTAGATAACACTTCTCTATATTTAATTTATATGTTTTCAATTTTAAATTAATAAAATATGATAAATTTAATTATTTTAAATTTAAAAGGTTTTAGACGACACTTTTGTGATAAAAAGCGTTGACTTTGGTATGAATTTTTGAAATTTTAATATATATATATATATAAATAGTAAATATATTAAGAATTAATATGAATCAAAATAATTAATCTATTCAACTAATTTATTTGTGTTTTAATTTTAAATTAATTTTTTATATCAATAAAATATTATAATTTTATTTTTGAAAATTTTGAATTGGTTTGGGTAATGCTTTTTGGTTCAAATGCATCAGCTTTTGTATAATTTTTTTAAATTTTAATAAATTTTATATTTTATTTATATGTATGTAAATCGTAAATATATTAATAAACAATATGAAGTAAAATAATTAATTTATTTATTTAGTCTATTTTTGTTTTAATTTTAAATTAATAATTTTTTAAATCAATAAAACATTATAATTTTAGTTTTTTAAATTTTGAGTGGGTTTAGGTGACACTCTTTGGTTAAAAAACATCGGTTTTTGTATAAATTTTTGAAATTTTAATAAATTTTATATTTTTTATATGTATATGAAAAGCAAATATATTAATAAATAATGTGAAGCAAAACTAATTAACTTATTCATTTAATTTATTTGTATTTTAATTTTAAACTAATTATATTTTAAATCAATAAAATATTATAATTTAATTATTTTAAATTTCAAATGGGTTTAGACGATGCTTTTTTGATAAAAAATGTCAGCTTTGATATGAATTTTTGAAATTTTAATACATTTTATATTTGTATAAATAGTAAATATATTAATAAGTAATGTGAAGCAAAATAATTAATCTATTCATTTAGTTCATTTTTGTATCAATTTTAAATTAATTATTTGTTAAATTAATAAAAATATGATAAAGTAAAACAATTAATCTATTCATTTAATTTATTCATGTTTCAATTTTAAAATACATATTTTAAATTTAATTATTTTAAATTTTATAATTTAACAGATAGTTAACGCATATAATTAATAGGTAGTTGATAAAAATATGATAAATTTTATTATTTAAAAAAGATTTGTGTGATACCTTTTATGATAAAAACGTCGCCTATTTGTTTGAATTTTTTTTTATTTCCTTTATTTTTTACTCATTAAATATACCATGTAGAATATTCATCATATTTAATAAAATGTTAAAAACAAGTATCAATATAAATGAAAATGAATAAAATATTAAGTAAATTAATTTTTGTTTCAAATTTTAAAATCATTTGTATTAGCCTCCAATTTTTTCAAACCTCACCGTTTCATCTTTAATATTTTAAATAAATATATTGGGCATGTTTTTCAATTCCCATTTATTTCAGCAACGTACAAGCCCTAAGTGTTTGCCATACTCTAAGTCTTGAACAATCGAGTTTCCTTTGCTTGGATTTTGGATTTCTTCTTTCCTTTTTATTTTATGGCCTCGACAAACACATTTTCTCTAGTTTTTCATCCATTTTTTAATGGTGTCACTGCTGGTTCTCTCATTGTTAATATTTTTTGACCATCTTTCCTCTTTTTTCTTTTTCCTTTCTTGGTAGGTTGCCGGGTTTCTTACTGGATTGAACGATGGAAGCTGCTGGATTATTGAGTTGCTATGTTGCTGCATTGTTTGCTGGGTTGCTAGGTTGCTATGTTGCTGTATTATTTGCTAGGTTGCTGTGTTGCATGGCTTATAGGTGAAAAAAAAACCTTAGGTTGTCAATTTGTGTTGCATGCGTTATAGGTGAAAAAAAACCTTAGGTTATCGATTTTTCTTCAAATATATCCAATAGGTTTTTTAATCTTGTATGAGTTGATATTTTGTTGTGATTTTGCCTGGGATTGGATTTTTATCGAGATTTTGCTGAGGATTAGGGTTTTGTTCTTGATTTTGCATCGGGTTGAGGTTTTCCTTTTAATGTTGGTCGCTTATCGCGTAACGGTTTGGGTTAGCATGACAATTGGAGTTTTCTCAATTTGGTCACCAGCTTGGCCTCAAGTTTTCTATTGTGTTTAGGTTTAGTTACTGGGATTGCGTCAGATTTGACATCTTTGAAAAATGTATGCTTAATTTTGTTTTATTGGTTGATAATATGAAGTTGAATTGTTATATGATTTTGAATTGAATGTATATTTTTATTGTATATTTATAATTTTAACACAAATTTAATTATTATATTTAAGTGAGCATTATTAGCTGTTAACTTACATACTTTTTATCTTACACACTTCTTATCTAATATTATATTTATATTAATATTTGCACATTTCGACTCTTAAGCAGCCTGCAAATACTAAACGTGGTTATTATACCATGATGATAATGAGGACATCAAAAAATGTACCCCGTCAAAACTTACAAACAATGGTATTTTTAACATTTTAATAATTATTTACTTTATATTAGTTAATTTTTAGTTATTTTGTATATGTTTTAATAATTTTTTAACATAATTTTTTCATACGTAGTATAAATGTAACTTGGTTTTAAGATTATATTAACCAATTTAGAGCCGAATAGGCAGTAATTATGATCTCGAACCTTTTATCTCAATGAGTATAGTAATTTAATTGCTTTTGTATGTATATAACTATATAAAATAGTTGATCAAATAATAAAATTATTATATGAGTTAATATTTAATTTATTTGAAATATTTTTTTATTATGCAAACTTTTATTTGAATTCTATTGTCTACTATTTATTTCACATGAAACTAGTTATTAAACAATCCTAATTTGATAAAATTAAAAGCATCATTCAAAATATAAAAAAAGAAAACAAAAGAAAGACGAGCTTTTATGTTAAACGTCACTATATATAAGATAATAGCCGATGCTTTATTTCATAAAAGTGTTGCTATATATAGTAATAGCTGACGTTTTTCGAAAAAAATCGGGGTATTTCTATATATTTAGGGATGTTTTTTTAAAAAAATCGGTTATTCCCACACATTAACAACATTTTTCAAAAGTAAAAAGCGTCGATAGATACCTAATTAGGTGAAGCATTGTAAAGCGTCTTTTTATTTTTCTTTATAATTTTAGCGACATCATATCGAACGACGCTTTGTTAGGCATCAATTTTTATTTTACACGACGCATTAATTACTTTTCTATCATTTTATTTCAATAGTGATAAAAGAAAACGGAATTCATCGAAACAAATTAGAGCATTAGAGACTTAAATTTTCTCAGCAAACAAAGAGCTCAAACAAAGGGAAAAAGTGATTCTTCTTCAGGTCAAACAAAGGAAAAAAAGTGATTCTTCTTAGTGGCAGCAGGGCTTGGTTATTCTCCACGGCGGCACAGCCTACTTTTTTTGCATCAGCACGGCTTAAGCTCTTCTAGGGGTTGAACTAGCTTTGACTAGGTCCTTCTCAACAATAATGCTTCCCTTCTCCATAGCCAACTATAAAGGGGGGGAAAAAAAAGAAAAAAAAAATCAAGAGGGAGAAAATTTGTGAGCGAGAAAGAAAACCTAGAAAATTAAAAAATAGCTTATTAAAACGTGTAATTTTTTACTAAGCTGCACACACATGGCACCATATAAATGGATCTTGACACCATAATGGGTATGCTAATGTAGAGTCATTGTTGCATACAATACTTTCTCCACTTTTGATCAGCATGAATAGATAATGGGGGAAATAAGTGATAAAAAATAGTTTTGTTAAACTTTATGCATAAATATAGTAAAATTCAGGGAGGTTAATAAGTTTTCGGTCATATATATACAGTTCTACTATAGTGTTTAAATGAGAATATTTTTAACTTAATATTTATATAATATATAAAATTAAAATAATCAGTGTCATATGTCATCATTATATTTTTATAAATTTCCTCCAAAATCATCAATAAAAAAAAATCATCTCCCCTTCTTTTTGTTATTTATGATCCCATCAAAATATTAATTAATACTAAATTGAGCAGTTATTTAAAAATATGAGATTTTTTTGCCTTTTATTGGTTGTAATAAAAAATATTTTTTTATTATTAGAATACCATATATGACAGAAAGTGCATCTCCATATATGGTTCCGGATTGGAATATATGACATAATTTTAGGTTTTAGAGTCCTAAATCTTAAACCTAAAATTACATAAATAATATAATTTTATTTTATTAGGGAAAAAAATTGAAATATCCTTTTTTAAACATGGTAAAGTAGGATTTATATTCAAAACAATTTTTTTGATTTTATTTGATATATTCTTATATTGGTTGTATTGTACCAAAAAATATATATTTTTATTATTATAATATTATATATGATGTTTGATTAAGGCAACCTTGATTAGGATAAAAATGTTAAAGTGTGTAATTAGAACAAAAATATAATATTATATTTGTAAAATAATAAATTAAAATATATCTCCATATATAACATATTTTAAACATTTTTACATATAAAAATGTGATTATATGGAAAATAATAAAGACATCTCCTTATTTGAATATATAAAAATTATATAAATAATATAATCTTATTTTATTAATGAAAAAAATTTGAGATATGCTTTTCAAAATATAATTTTTAAATATGGTAAAGTAGGATTTATATTCAAAACAAATTTTTTGATTTTATTTTATTTATCAAATAAGTCAAATAGGTTTGGCTTTTCACTAATACAGAGAAATTAATTACTTGTAAAGAATAAAAAAGAGAAAAGATAGCCAGAATAAAAAAACATTAAAAAAAATTCATAATCTATATATTAATAATTTTGTTGGTTTGTTATATTTATTTTATTGTAAAATAAAAAAAAATATTATATACAGTAATTAATAATTAGATTCTATATACTAATACATATACATACATGGATATGTAATAAATTAAATTTCAATATCAAAATATATAGATTTTAATAATAAAATTGATCTTCTTAAAATATATATAACCATAAATAAATTATTTTATAACATAAAAATGTGTTCATATAGCAAATAATAATAATACTAATAATAATAAATATAATTAAATTATATAATGAGAATTTAATATAGGAAAATTAAGGGTTAATTACACTTAGCACCCTCGAGGTTTCCCTTGATTACAACGAGATACCTTCCATGTTTTCGTAATTACATTGCACACCCTCGAGATTTTCCTTAATTATAACTGAATACCTTTATATTTACATAATTACATTGCACACCCTCGAAGTTTTTCCCTTAATTACATCCGAGTACCTTTATGTTTCCATAATTACATCCGTCTCCCCTCTGACAAAGTTTCATCCATAAAATGTACTCTCTTTCTTATGTGGCAGTTATAATTTTATTCATTATCCTTTGTATACATTAATTAAACATGGATTTTGATTGATTTGAAAAATAAAGTTTTTTTTTATTTGAAAAATAAATTTTTTTTTTTAATTTGAAAAGGTTGAAACCCAACAGATAGTAACTTGTTTGGCCGTTCATTTTCAAAAATAATTTTTGAAAACAATTTTAAAAAGAAAATATAAATTAGAAAATATAAAAATTATGTTTTAAACATTGCAGAGGGTATCGTTAAAAATTGGAGTTATTCTTGTACTTACTATCCGTTGGATTTCAACTTTTCAAATTAAAAAAATTTTATTTTTGAAATCAATCAAAATTCACGTTTAATTAATATATACAACGGACAATTAATAAAATTTTAATTGGCACATAGAAAAAGAGTATATTTTTATGAATGAAGTTTTATCAGAAATGAGCTGGACGTAATTCTAGAAACATGAAGGTACCTAGTTATAATTAAGGAAAAAAATCTTGAGGGTGTGCAATATAATTATGGAAACATAAAGGTATCCGATTGTAATTAAGAAAAATCTCGAGGATGTGCAATATAATTATGGAAACATGGAAAGTTCTCGATTGTAATTAAAGAAAATCTCGAAAGTGCTTAGTATAATTAATCTGAAAATTAATTATTGTAATGAATAAAAAAATATATTTGAATTTGAATTTGAATTCTATAGATTGAAAATATTATATAAATACATTTAAATTTGAATTTTATAATTAAATAATATTACATATATAGGCTAAACTTTTAATTCCTAATAAACTTTTACAATATGAATTGAAAAAAAAAATTAAGATCCAAATATACTAAGTAATAATAAAACTTTTAAATAATTTTTCAAATATGACAGGGCAGGTTAATTTTATCAACCAGTATATGCTCAAAATTCGAGTTCTAAGGCTTTAAGAGATCCCAGGTTTTGATGATAAATCAAAAAGTAATAATGTTGAAATGGTTTTAATAAATGAATAGGTTTTTTTTTTTTTTTTAATTTCGTTACATATGATTACTATTATTACTATTGTTTCAATATATCTAATTTTTATTTATCTTTAATTTGCTGTTTCAGATTATTTTAAATTATTTTTTTATAACAAATAACACATATAATATAATTTAAAATTCTGTATGTAAACTGCATGTAATATATAATGACATTAAAGCTTAAATATTATTATTTATGATATTGTATATATTATCTATATAATATAGAAAAATAAGATAGTTAGTAAAAACAATTTTCCATATTTATTGTCAGATTTGAATATAATTAATTATTAGAGATTATTTTTTAAATCATTTATTCTAGTTACACATATCATACATTGCATAGGGATCAATGCTACTATAAATTTAAAGTTGATGATAAGTAACTCAACTATTTAGAGCAGTCAAATTAAATGTATGTGATGTAACAAACTTGATATGATATGTAATCAAATGGTTTTATATGATGAATTCTACTTATTTTTAACTTAAAAAGTTGAGTATATTCTCACTTAAGCAAGACTAAAATTTTAATATAGTAAAGATGTGATACCTTATGGTAAGGATATTCTATTCGGTAAAACCTATCATTAAATATATTTTGATTTTTTTTTTCACGAATTATAGAAATAACAACTCTTCAAATTTGTATAAGATTCACTTTTAATCTTTACAAAAGATTGACTGGGTACTTTTAAATTTGATTGTAATTTATTTTGGATGTGCCTACCAATATAACTAACATGGTTTACTACATAAGATATCCTTAAAATATACATGTATATATATATATATATTATCCCAAAATAGTATTGGCAGGTATCAATTAAAGCCTTTTTTTGAATGTCAAACTTAACAGAAATTTAAAATTTTCTATGAAAATGAATTTTTTTTTTTAATTAGATAGTTTTCAAAATGTAAAAATTGCGGGCCATATAAAAAATTAATTCTCAAATTTTGGAAATAGGGTGAAAATAGGGTGAAAAATGATTTCTTCCTAAAAGGTATCATTATAACAATTTTTGAAAAATTGCTTCTATATATATATATATAAATAGAGAGAGAGAAAGGGGGGAGAGAGAGAGAGAGAGAGAGAGAGAGAGAGAGAGAGAGAGAGAGAGAGAGAGAGAGAAGGTGAAATGCTCTTTTAGAAATGTATTGACATGTCAAATATTAAAAATGTCATATCAGTTAATAATTTGATATTAAAACCTTAATTGAACAAGTACCAATCTTTGACACTTAACACATCACTAAATGTCCAACATATAAAATTGGAAAAAAAATTATATATATGTATAGTCAGACTTACATCAGATCGATCTGATAGTTTTAGCATCAAATCATTCATTATTAACTTTTAAATTACATTAAGAATTAGAATATAGAATTCAATTATCGACTTAATATATTTTTAGTGACATACTAAAACCAATTTGGGTAAAGTGAAGCCTCTATGGGTCTAGATAACCATAAAAATAATTTTAAATCTCAACTTTAAAGCAGACAAAGGGTTAAAAAAGTCATTAGCTCGATTTGGTAGCATTTTGTTTGTGTGTCTATATATATATATATGGATATAGTAGATTTTATTAAAGGCAATTGCACTGTTAGTTTTAAAACACTAATTAAGTTAACCACTCACAAGTCTTACATCTTCCAAAACTAACTAAACGCGAAAAAATAATTCTCATAAACTAATTATTGGGAAACCCATTCTCAAAAATCTTCTAACATGGATCTATGCAAAAAGTTCATTGATAGAATCTACATGGGGGTAACCCATTGGCTTTTTTCAAATAATAATTCCGAGTTAGAATAATAATTTTAAAACACCAATTAAGTTAATTACTTATAAATTCTAAATCTTTCAGTACTAATCACATATAGAATAATAATTTTCAGGAAACCAATTATTGATAAACTCATTTTTGAAAGTCTATTTGCCTAAAAATTTTGACACTTCTACAAAAAAGGTTCATTGGTAAAGTCTATACGAGGACAACCCATTGGCTTTTTTCAAATAATAATTCTGAGTTAAAATTCCAATAAATAGTTTTGAATTTGAATCCTCATATATATGGTATGAAAATATATGTATAGTCCATCTATTTCCTGGGAATCTTTGATTTAATTAA
Organism: Ziziphus jujuba; assembly: GCF_031755915.1. NCBI lineage: Eukaryota > Viridiplantae > Streptophyta > Magnoliopsida > Rosales > Rhamnaceae > Ziziphus > Ziziphus jujuba. The sequence continues at coordinate 20,622,894 of NC_083387.1, forward strand.
ATCTAAGATGATTATATAGCAAATATTTATTAGTTGGTTAACTATATGTTATTATTTGAATTTTAAAAGGGTGTATTCAATTTAAAGTTAATGGATTTAAAATAGTTATAGATTTAAAGGATTTGATGGATTATTATAGAATTTCATAGGAATCCAATGAAATCTTTGGGATTAATGCTAGATTTTATATTGACAATTTTCTTCATAATTTTACTATTCAAATTTATTAAAATCCATTATTTTTTAAAATCTTTTAAAATCAATGACTTTTTAAATACCACTAGATTTTAAAAGGATTCTACAAAATCCTAATTGAATACACTTAGATTTTAATAAACTTTATAAAATCTATTAAAATCTGAATTGAATATCATTAAACTTGTATAGATTCTTTTAGAATCTAAATCGAATATCTCTAAACTTGTAAGTACTTTTAAAATCCTTCAAACTCTAAATTGACTACACCTCCTTTAAGTCTAAAACGTTAAAATGGTTTGTGATCTAAAATACTAAAATGGGATGTGATAACTCTAAGCATTTGCCATGTATGAATTTCTAATTTAGTAAAGTTAGAGATTTTTACTAAAAAATTCTTCTATATGCATATATACAAAGAAAGTTAGAATCACATCAAGAGACTAATGGTTTAAGAGCTTACAATCCACCCCTTTAAGGTCTAGAGACTTTGAGTCCACAACCTAAATTTACTAATATAATATTGTCCACTTAGATCTAGTTCACATAGTTTTATGATATTTTCCGTTTTAGGCACAGTATGCTGACACACTTTCAATCGAGTTCTAGCTCTAATATCCTTCTGTCATGACTCTGAGTCCATGACTTAACTTTACTAATATGATAGTAATCATTTTGGGCCCATTCCATATAATTTTATGATATTGTCTTTTTTAGGCCTAGTTCACATAGTTTTGTTTTGGAGAAATTATAGTTTCATTGAACAAACTTTATACAGTCTCACTATAAATTTATATTTTTACCTTTATTTAAAATTATTATTAAGGATATTTACTAATTAAACATATTTATGTTCAGAAATACAGGATCAAACATTTCAAATATGTTTATAAATATGTGATTGAATAACTTAAATATATTTATAAGAATACGATTAAATGTTTTTACATATGAATATCTTAGATGTATTTAGAAGTATACGATTGAATATCTTAAATACATTAAGAAGTATGCGACTAAATATCTTCGTATATGAATATCTCAAATATGTTCAAAAGTATATGATTGAACATCTCAAATATAGAAGTATATAACCGAACTTCTTTAGAGATGTTCATAATTTTGAGACTGAACATTCCAACGAATGTATCTTTCTATTGTGCAAAAGTGTTCTAACTAGAAAGAAAAATTTATGGAATTTTCATAACTACCAGTTTCATCAAAATACATTATGAAGAGTTTTTGTAGAGTGGTGTTTGATTTGTAAGCAATTTCTGAAAAAGAAAATTTATTTTTTGGCTTAATTAAAACTCTATTATTTCTGGATATTTTAGGTATTAGAAATATTGTATGAAGTTAATTTATATTTTTTTATATATTTAAATGGTAGTGTGCAAAGAAAGATATTGTATAGAGTTCTTTTAAAATTGTAAAAAGAACTTCTCTTTGTTTTGGTTTAAGGTCCAATGGCTTGCTTAAAATGCCTTATACTAGTGGGAGAAGTATCCAAACTTATATGAAAGTTTACCAATTCTTTTCTAAGCAATATGAGAATGTTCACTAGTTTTTTTGTTTTTTAGCCTTACATCCTTTACAGCTCACAAATTTTACCAAAACATCATGATGTTTTGATAGAAGAATTTCTATATATGTAAATATATATATAAGGAAATTCTACAGTAGGGACGGTTCACATGATAAAAACGTGTGGATGTTCGCATCATAGACAGATGATATATATATATATATTAACTTTTTTTTTATTGTTATTTTCTCATAAAGTTATTATTCCTATATTAGATGATAAACATCTTTAAGTGAAATTGAATTTCCATATCCAACAAAAAAAGAAATAAAACCAAATTATATATAATAATGATCTAAATTTAACATATATAATTCGTGTTATATATATCTATTTTTTTTTATTCTATTATATATTCTAAGGTTAGGATTGTTAAGATTGAAACCATAAAGATTTATATTATCATTCAATTGTTTTAAAAGTTCAAATTAATATATATATATATATATATATATATATATATATATATATATATATATATATATGGAGAGAGGGAGAGAGGATGATTCTCCTATAAGGATGTTCTAATAGTTTTTCCATAATCTTTACTTTTTACGGCATGTTTAGACAGAGGTAAAGTTAGTGAGAATCTATTTTCCTTAGGAAAGCAATAACTTTTTTTGTTTGGATATTTATTGTAAAGTGGAAAAGTGTAGGTCCAGAAAATTAGATTCCCACAAATGTAGGAAACTATGTGGGAAAAAAATTCTCACATATATATGTGTCATTTTGAGAATCTCAGATAAATTAGTTTTGAAATTTTTTAAAATACATATTTATAATTAATTTATTATATAATATTAAATTTAATTACTTATAAATCCCAACTTCTCTATTACTTACCAAACAAACTAAGAAAAAAATTAATACTCAGAAAACTGAATCCTAGTAAACTAAATGCGGAGAATAATTTTCCCTCTCAACTTTGACGCTTCCCAAACGGACCCTTAGTTCTTAAATTGTTTCAAGAGTTGAAATATAGAATTCTTGGAACGCTTTAAATGAGCTTGTATAGGATTCACTTTGCCCTACCAAAGTTTTAATACATTACCCAACTTATTTAAACCACTAAAATATTTTTAAATCTTATCTATTGAAAAAATTTGAAAGTGGAAAATTGAGGTCCTGGTTGAAAAAAAAAAAAAAAAATCAAAACGTCTTGATATTGAGTGTATATTTATACATACTAGATTTATCTGAATTTACATGAAGTCATATACAAATAAGTTTTTAACTCTTAACACATTAAAGAATCTAATATTGATAATAAAAGTACTAATGATAGGAGAATAACAACTATTCTATCATAGACGATTTATTTATTTATTTTGGCTAGAAACATATATGCTATTTTAACAAAAGATAACTTTCAAATATATCTTTTAAGATTTTACACCTCTCAAAAGGGGGGAAAATACTAATTAAACTTATATGAGAACCTAGAATAAATAAGATTATTTTATTATTAAATTGTTTGTGCGACCTGTTCAAAGAATCTAAAATAAAATGAGTGATATATATACAAATGTGTTGGATATTAATAAATAAACTACTCTTGATTTTGATGCTTATGTTAATTAATATGATCTTTCAACGTTGATTTTATAAAATTGACTCATTGTTTGGAAATTTTGTTTCAGAAAAATGAAAACAAAGTAAAATATTGAAGAAAGTGATCGTTCATAATATTACTCATAGCTGTTAACAATATAAATGATAAAAAATCATTATAAATTTTTCCACGTACCTCTGAATTAGGATATATAAGAATCTACTCGATTGGACTATATTAAAAATGTTTCAATATGGTTGAATTGAACTTTTGATTAAAAATAAATAAATTAATTAATGTAAAATAGTTTAGTTAAAGACTGCATAAATCTAGTACTGTTTAATGTTAAAATATATATCTCTAAAATATGTTCTTTCTATTGGTCCCTCTTCTTAGTTTTTTTTTTTTTTTTTTCAGAATTCATATAAAAGTCGTAATATATATATATATATATATATATATATATATGTATATATAGATAGATAGTCAATTTGACAATATTGTCAAAAAATTAAGAATCAAATTGACGATATTCAAAGTTTAAGGGGAAGATACCTTATAATTGTGATTAGCCCAAATAGTAGTCTAAATTTCCACATCCCATCTTTGGACTTAATATTTGAGTTTTCATGACTTGATCCGACTTGATTAATAATATGATTTGTGTATGATTAATACTATTGATAATAAAATCTTGTTAATTAAATTTTGATTATCAAGTGAGGGGTAATAACTTTTGCAAGTTGTTAAACAATGAAAATAAATAAATGAGATAGACATAGAGAAACAAGTAGGGCGTAAAAGCATTCAAACAGAAAAGTGACATTCATTTTTTATTTTTTATTTTTTTAAAGAAAGTGACATCCACTTACCATTCTTTTGTATAAATAAACATTTAATTTTCTAACCACTACAATAATTTCTCTCCTTCTTTTATTTTTTTATTTAATCAAATATAGAAGGGAGGCTTTTCGCCTAAAGCAAGGTTGGAACTTGGACCTTGAGATGCATTTTTAGTGGATCTACCGTCGAGCCAAACCTATGAGTACTCTCTCCTCTTAGTTAAGTTTGGACTTTGTCAATTATTTCTTCTTCTTTTTTTATAAATTTTTTTTTCCCCCATTGGACACATATTTGCTAAAAATAGTTCTAGTTTAGGGTAAAAAAGAAAAAAAGAACCAAAAACTTTTTCTTTGCTTCATTCATCTCTTTATTTTAAGTAGTCAGTTTTTGAAAATTATATTTTTCAATTTTTTTATTTTAAAAGTCAAGAATTTTTTTAAAAAAAATAACAAAAAATAGGTTTGACCATTTAATTGAAGTGAGTCAAACCCATTTTCTATTTAAATTTATGATTTTGGCACTAATGCATAAGTAGTTTTAATAATTTTGTACTTTACCTTATGTAATACCAAAATTAGCATCAATATCTCTTAAAATTGTAAATACAACATTAATATTTTCACATTGTAACTTTCTTAACTATTAAAGTACATGTCCACTGTTTTCTCAACCAAAAAAAAAAAGGTTCATGTCCACTTTATTTAAGGAGATTCTTCTTTTCTAAGCAACATTATAATCGGAATGAAAATTTTATTTTGGTTAATATAACTTAGTAGTTTAAAAAATCATTATGTGAAGGTTTTAAATCAATATTGCACTATTTACAAATTTAAAAGGGCGTGGATACTAATTCATAACTATAATTGATAAATTGTAAAATTTTTGAAACTACCAGAGTATTGTTGTCAAAAAGTCCTTAATCTAATTAGTGTTACTTTCATCTAATAGTGTGCAAGTTCTTATTCTCCCTTTAACAAGAATAATCCATACTTTGATATCTGTATATATAGAAGAGAGAGAGAGAGAGAGAAAGAGGGAATGGGGAAAAATATTTATTAATTTATAGAACTATACAAAATAAAATTAAAGAGTGCTGTTAAACTATTAAAAAAGAAAAAAAGAAAAAAAGAGCGATTGTTAGTCCTATGTAAAATGTTCCTTTCTTTATTTTAAGAATTTGTAAAGACGGTTTTTATTGCAGGAAATTTACTCTGTAATATTGTTAAATAGGATTTTTGAAGATGCTTCTACTATAATGTGTAAAATATAGTGTCTATCACACCGGTTAGCTAGCTACTCTTCCATCTAGATAAAAATAAATAAATAAATAAACCCCCAAAAAAAAAAGGAATAGTGGAATGAAAACCTTAAAAAAAGTTGCAAGGACCTAATTATAAACATTGTTTGGAACAAGTTTTTATGGCATTTTGAAACCCCTACTTGAATACGAGACCAGAGAAAATTGATAAGAAAAGCAAAAAGTGATTGTTTTAAGGCTCTCAATCTGACTGACTTATGCACAAAATTGATAGCTTTTTTTTTTTTTTTTTTTTTGGGGGGGGGTAAATAAAATTGATAGCTTTTTGCTGAAAAAATGAGTACATTTTTTTAATACTTTGTCACATGCTCACAAGCCCCTGATGATGGACTGCCCTTTGTCCTGCAATGTACCACTGCCACTGCAAAAACCATCTTTCCTTGACCAGCGCACTTACTAAGGCTCAACTTATATAAAAAAATTAGATTCAGATGCACCTTTACACGTACATATACACGAGTAAATTTCATGTACTCCCGGATACAAACAAGTACATTTTTTATGCACAAATTTCAATAAAATTTTATCAAAAATTAAATTATATCCTGCAACAAGCCAATTTATTATTGGATATAACTGATTATAAGTGAATATAACTTCAAAAAAAAAAATTTGATAAAAAAAATCACTATATGTAATTTGCTATTATGTAAGTTTGTAAAACAATATATATATACACACAATTAATCTCAAATAAAATTTATTTTATTTTATTAAATTAAAATTTATTATTGAATCATATTAAATATTAAATTTTAAAATTTTAAAAATAATCATATTTTAATAATATATTAAAATTTTATTTAAAAAAATAAATATTATTGGAATTCGATAATAATAAATATAATTTTAAATTTTAATTTTTAATATGATTTAAAAATTGAAAAAAAAAATTATGTTAATTCTCATATTAAATATCTTATTTGAGCTTGATTAATAAGATAATTAACATAACATCTTCTCTTTTTGGTCTTTAGATTACATTAAATAAATATTGAAGTATTAAAAATTTATTTATTAATTACCAAATATGATATATTCATTTTTTTTGAAATAGCACCATTAAAATTTTATTTTATCATATTTTAAATTTTAATATGATTAAATGATTATTAAAGATGAGCCTTAGTTTACTACAATAACATGGAGATATATATATATATATATATATACATATACTTACATCAAACATGCCAAGCTTAAAACATGTAAATTCCATGCAAAGAACATAATAAATGCTTAAAATAAAAAATGCATGCCATTCACATGAATTAAACCAAGATTTTTTTTGGTAATGAATTAAACCTTGAGATTGTTGAAAGATATCAGGTTTCAATTTTCCCAAAAAAATAAAAAGGAAAAAAATATTATAATAGAGAAAAATGGTGGGGGTCTAAGATTGGGAAGCTAAACCAATATTTTAATGACTCTAGAGGTTGATTATGTTTTATGTCAAAGAAAATGCGCTAAGCATTTGAATAATAGATACTTTGGAAAGTCTCGATTTTTTGATTGAATATTTGAATACTTTTTCCAAGTGTCGATGCCACGTGCTATGTACAATCAATCTAAGCTCCTCTGATGAAGGGGGGTTTTGAGAATGAATTGGGAAGAGAACCCTACTGAGAAAAACTTTTCCACATTGCTCACATGCGCATGAAAAGGAACAGTATAAAATTATTTGTAATGTACTATATAAACAATAATATTAATTATTTATTGGGAACAATTAATTTAGGCGGTTTTGTTCTTCTGTGTGACTGACTGCCACTGTTGCATGAAATCATATGAATAAAAAGTAAAAATAATATCAAACAAAATCATCATATAAGATTGATTTATAACTAATTTTTTCAATGGAGTAGTCATATGATTAGACGGATCTTGAGGAGGAAATAATTACATAACAAATTGTTTGTAATTAGTACCCTATATAATATAATATATATTTATTTATGTATATATGTTTACTGTTTATCATGCGGGTGATCACCCAATAATTCAAAAAGGTTAAAGGTTAGGCACATTGGATTCTTTTACAGGAAAAAGAGAGAGGGGGTAGTTTTTATGTTTAAAAAAAAAAATTTAAAAATTAATATTTTATAATTGAATAATATTATAAAAATATACTTATCATCGATAACATTAACTTATAAATAATAATTAAGTATGAAAACAAAGTTGAAAATGTTTAAATGAAATTTTTTTTTTCCTTTTATATAATTATGGCTTTGTCAGCACCAAATGAAGAGGTCAAAATTTCTTAAACATATCATATACATCCATCATTCAAGATCAAAAGTCCCTAGATTTTTATTTTTTATTTTTTTAGCAACAATAAGTCCTATTCAAAACTTAAAACCAGTTGGAATGTGTTATGGTTATCAAATAGTTTGTTTTTTTGATCATTTATAAAAATTTTCTCTTTTAGTATTCTGAATACATAACTTCCTAAATATGAATATAAAAAATATATTAACTGAGTTAACATCATTTGATAAAAAAATTGTACATTCAAAACATGACAACTAATGTAATGGGTGAATTCTTTTTGTTAGAACTAACCCCTGCTTAAAACAAGCGAAATATGATATGACAATTAACACTATGTTTAGATTAATGGATAGGAAGGAATATGAAGGAAAATATTTAAATTTTTTATTTGGATGGTTAAAATAAAGTGAAAAGCAAAAAAAAAAAAAAAAAAAAGAAATCTTGAAAGAATTTATTTTTTTACTTTAATCAAGTTTATTTTCCATCTAAACTTGACAAAAAATGGATGGAAAAGAAGAAAGTTTTAATGTTTTTTTTAATATTATCAAATTGCCTTTAATAGATAATTCTGTTTACACTATAAAATTTGCTAAACACATTATATTTGTAATAATTTTAATCTCCAAAAATACCAATTAATGAAAGATAAAAAATATCTATAAGCATTTAAAAAAATATATGCATAATTATGTGTACTAGATATATCAATGTCGTATAAATTATGCATATTGTGCTCTTAACAATAAATGAAAATATAAATTTATATTATATAAATTGGAGGAATAAATGCATTTCGGTGTACATATATATCAAACAACTCAATATTGTTTAGATTATAAATACCAACTTCTTAACAATAGATGAGAACATAAGCTTGAATTATATAAATTGGAGAAATATATATGCACTATGTATACTTGTTTTAGACAAACATATATCATCTAATTTACATACATCACACTCTCAAAAGTAAAATTGACATATTTTATTAGTATATAAAGCAAAAACAAATTTTAGTATAGGTGTTTGTAGAATTTAATATGCCTAATAACTTCTATAGTTCGAATAAAATTGTTTTATTATTATTATTATTATATGAAAATATTTGTTGTCTTTCACATTAAAACCTTTTCACTTAATCATCTATATAATAATTATAATAGAGTATCACTTATATGTCATCAGTGATAATTGTCATCATTTTATATGGCAATAAATCCAATATTAATATGATTTTTATATATACATATGACCCACTGATTTGTAGGCTTTTTTTACTTATTATATATATAGAATTCACTATCATATAAGATGGTAATAATCAAATAATCACCACTGGTGATAAATATCATTTTTTTATAAATAAATTCTTTTCTTTTCTTATTTTTACTCATCAAACTTAATTTTTATTTTTATTTTTTCTTTTCAATCCAAATATAGGATAAATTAATAAAAACGACAACTTAATTATAGCGAATTTTGAACAAAAAACTATTGGTGTTAAATAAAAACCAAGCCAAAATGCTAGCTCATCATCGATCTCTATTATTAGGAATGGCAAAATGCTCCAATCGTCCTATTCTCTCGTGGAAATCTATCTCTAATGGATTAAGCTGAGGGTTGCCTCAGGACAGAGATGGGAATGTGCTCCCTACCCCTACCCACCATGCGCATATATTTTTTAAATAAATATATACTATTTCAATATATATATATATATATATATATTATTATAGTTTTTTTCCTATTATAAAAAAAAAAATTACTGGTAAGAATATTTTTATGATGTTAGTAAAAATATATTTGTGCATGCAAATCCTGTATTGTTTTTTTTTAAAAAAAATATTAAATATAATTTTAAAAGTGGGGAAATAAGTTTCCCGGTAAAGCCATATTTTAAATTAAATAGGATACCGAAGGAGGATCAGGAAAAGATGGAGGGGCAAGATATGAGTGACGGGATGTTTGTTTTTACTATTGTAGTTGTAGATAGTTTTATTTGAGTGACTTGTTGAAAAGTTAGTATTTCGTAACAGAAGGCTTCTACATATTGAGATTTTCTTTTAATTCTTTAAGGTAATGAAAATTTTAAATATTTATCATATAATCATCTTTTCTATTATAAGTTAATCAGAACAAAATATCAAATCTGTATAAAAATAAGAGTGTATAAGAAAATATAGCTATATCAATTTTTATGTCATTTCATAACTAAATTTGTACAAATTGGGATAACTTTCACATTATCAATATTATTAAGTAATTTTTTTCCACTTGTTATTGAAAAATAAAGAGTTTTATAATGTCATTTAGACAATAAAATTATGATAAATAATTATTTATAAGGAAACATGAATAGATATGGATAAATAATAAATTGCTTGTATTTGTTTTAACAATTGTTATTTAAGACAACTCAGTTAATAATTATCACTTTAATAATTTTCAAATTATAAATTCAAATATGGTGTTGAAATCGTCTTCTCCAATATATATATATTTTTTTAAAACAAAATTTTGTTTGATTTAATTATATGATAAAAAAATTTACATAATTGTACAATAAAGTACTATGAAAACTAGATCTTTTTTTTATATGTCTCACCACAACAATTTTTTTTTCATTTTTCTAAATCTTAGAAAGGAAATTGAGACAAATATTTGCTTGTATATTAATTCTATTGCATATTACTTTCTTTGCTTGAATACATATGACACTTTTTTTTTATGGTCTTTCTCAGTGTTTGCATTTAAACATTGAAACCCATGGCAATATATGTCTTGAAAACCACTTTTGATATTATAACATCTAGAAAATATTATACTTTAGTTAATTTTGATTTATAGCAAGTTTTTTGTTCTGAAATATCAATATGACATTTACACTTAGAAAAAATGTATATATATATATATATTAATCAATTTCCCATTTTTCTTTTCTGTAAGTAAATATGAAAACTAAAAATTATGTTTTTGTCAAAAAAACAAATTTTTAAAATTATTTTTGTCACCTTTAAAGGCTTTTTTAAGAACAAAACAAAATGACTATGCCCTAGAAGACCATTGAGCCTTGTCTTACTCCACATACAAAATTGTATAGCAACACTTTACGGAGAAAATAACCCGATCACACCTATCAAAAAGAAAGAGGGTAAAATAATAATAATAATAATAATAATAATGATAAATAAAAAAATCAGAGAAACATAGTTGTAAAATGACCATAATTATTGAAAATTTGTGGGGTTTCATTGCTTTTAATTGAGACTTTTAGGGGTTTCATTGAAAAAGAATGTTGTGGAATATTATTGCTATTTGACACTTTAAAGTACTATCCGCACACTGCCTAAGATGTCTTCGTGTTGTCTTTTAAACTTAGAAATTGTACAAAAACGCTTCTTCCCACTCATATATTTGCCATTGAAAGGAGCCAATCATGGAATCCCTTTAACTTAGAGTTTGCAGTGAATGATGGGGTCAGAATACAAGTAGGAAATAAATTTGTGCAAAAGTATTAACTATCAGCGTTACCTTTTTATTTATCAAAATTCGTGCAGCTATGCTAACTGGCTGGTTTGATTTATAAGTTTGGAAATCTGCATTCAAATAGCACTTTCGCAACCCAAAAAAAAAAAAAAAAAGTACTGGATCCATAGCGATCCTGAATTCCAATTCTAATTTTTTAAATAATATGATAGTGATAAAGATTTTTAGCTTTGTTAGTCGTGAATTATGCTCATAATCACATTTTAGACCTTGAATTTTTATTTTTATTTTAAATCACTTGAGTCTTTATATTTTAATTTTGAAAATATTTTATTTACACTTTCTGAAATTCAGTGTAAATACAAAACCATTGTTCAAATTTTAAATAAATCATTTATATCCCATCTATTAGTCTAAGTTTACTTTTATGATTTTACTAAAGTTAAATTATTTTTAAATTCATTTTTTGCAATAATTAGTTTAAAGGTTTCAAAGTTTTTTTAAATTTTTAATTAAATTTCATATAAACTATATGATAATTTTAACTACATAACCTTTGTTAAGTAATTTATATATTTGTCAAATACATTTACTTAAATATATTTGAAAAATTATAATATATTTGAAAAATTATCACTTAGTTAAAAAAGCTCATATGATTTAAACTAAAAACCTGTCACATAGTTCAAATAAATTTAATTAAAAATATAGATTAACAAAATTTTCAAGTCTTCAAATTAATTTTTGCAAGATCATCAGAAAAATATATTTTTTGCAAAAGGAACCCCAAAAAAAAAGGCATTTAAAGGTAATTTGAATTTATTAAGTGTATAATGGTAATTTAGTTTACACCAAGGGTGTGAATAATTTATTAAAAATCTAAAGGATGTTTTTGTAGTCATCTTAAACCTCACGGTGTAAGTGAAATATTTCTTTTATTTCTTTGTACATTTTGGTCTTTAAACCATTTTTTAATATAATTTTCAGTAGTTTTGATATGTACAATTTACTTATTATAACAATGAAATAGTAAAATCACAAAATTAGACAATTCTACGAAACTTTAGATGTTGCATTAAGTAAATTATATATTTTAAAATTGCTAAAAAGTAGATAAAAAATTATTAAAATTATTTAAGGAACAAAAAGTGCATCCAAAACTAAAATTGAAGGATTAAAGTGCCCCCAAAAAAAAAAAAATTAGAATCAAAATTCAACCATAGATATAGCTTAAGGACATTCAGAACAAAAGCAACAACAATACGAGGAAAGCATTATGAATTTCATTTTTCGATGATGCAACTTTTTTTGTTTTTTGTTTTTTTCTTTTCTTTTTTGTGTGTATATATGTGTTTGGTAATTAAAAATTTAAAAAATTTATTTACTGAATGATATGATAGATAATGTAATAATTTTTAATTTATTTATTTATCAATATTTGAGTATATGAATATATCAATGAAAAATATTTTAGTACGTTTTATTTAATAAGTACATTTGATAAATATTTTAGCATCTGTAGAGAATATGGAAAAGAAATATGAAAATTACATCTCTTTTAAGTAACCACTTTCCACCTCACTGTTTTCAACATTGGAAAATTGATTTTTCATATATACACTTTTTTATTGTTCCTTGACAAAAAATTACACAAATACTAGGAGAAATTTACTTTTTTGAAAAATCTCGGATTCCCGCTATGGAAGGTGTATTCAATTTAGAATTTAATGGATTTAAAATGAGTTATAGATTTTAAAAGATTTGATGGATTGTTATGAAATTCGATAGATTTCATAAAGAATTTATAAAAATCCAACAAAATCTTTGAGATTAATACTGGATTTCATATTAATAATTTTTTTCATAATTTCACTATTAAAATTTTTTCAAATTCATTAAAATTTATCATTTTTAAAAATCTTTTAAAATCAATAACTTTTTAAATATTACTAAATTTTAAAAGAATTCTATAAAATCGTAATTAAATATACCTAGATTTTAATAGATTTTTATAAAATCTATTAAAATACGAATTGAATATCATTGGACTTATATAGTTTATTTTAAAATACAAATCAAATACCTTTAAATTTCTGAATACTTTTAAAATTTTTCAAACACTAAATTTTATACGAAAAATATAATAGAGTCTAAAAATTCTAGCTCCTTTCCAGATCTGGATGCTACATAGTGGTTTATCTAAATTTTATGAGCATGAAAAAAATTGTTCAATTTCCTGGTTAATAAAAGTAGTAGGAAAAAGAAAGTATTGAGCAAACCTAACAAGTTGTACAATTGGTCGCCCTATTTATCAACTTGAAAATGTGAGCTGGTTAAAACTTGTAAGCAAGTCATAGAGACGTAAAGCTAAGAAATAATGCAAAAGAAAGCGAAAACGACGTGGTATTACGGCATTAAATTCTTGGCTGGTACAAATATGCAAATTACGGAATTAAATTCTTGGCTGGTACAAATATGCAATCATAGTCTTTGACCCTCTCTGTTTCTCACTTTAACTTGAGGTGGGGGACCAAAACAAATTCAATCACATAAGCTACAAGGTAAAGTCTGAATCAAAATGACCCCCTTCACCAAATCCCTTTACTTGGTTTTTACACTTTGCTTCTCATTCTTGCTTTTTAAAGTAAATCACCACAAAAGTCAAAAAAAGAAAATTTTCCTAAACTTCGTACATTGAATTCATTTATCTTTAATGCTTAGTACTATCAATGAGATAATTCATCTCGGTAAATATTTTGTTGGAAACAATCCAGATAATGAATATTTGCGTTTAACTTTTAGATTTTGATTCAATGAGGTGTGGAGCTACAAAAAGAATAAATAAATAAATAAATAAATTTCCTCTTTTCTAATTAAACATGTGTAAAAAAAATTTAGGGCAAACTTAAAAATTGGAAACAGGCAAATAATGAAATTTCATATAGTATGGATGACATTCCATGAATAAAGACGATAAGAATAAAGTAAAAACTTGAAAAAAAAAATTGGTGCAATCATTTGGCACCAGATCCAAGAAAAACAGTGGAAAATAATTTTGCTGTTCTTTTTTTTTTTTTTTTTGGGGGGGGGGGAATAGAGAAAAATAATATATATATATATACACTATTTTTTGGACATTAATGTGGGTCTTGAAATTTGGTGATGAATTTATTATGCTGATAGTTTTTAAAAAATGATAATATAAGAGGTGTCAATTTGTTGATCAATTTAAGGATATGAAATACTAAAATTGAGAACATATCTAAATATACTATCACATATATTTTATATTTAAATTTTGATAAAATAAATTGATAATATTATCGTACAAGCCATTGTGAAAATGAAGAACCAAAGAAATAAAAAGAAAGTTTTTTACGTGAGGAAATGCATAAATTGATTACTTTTGGAAACTACAAAGCAGATGCTGTGACTGCTAAAATTGGATAAAAGCTAAAGAAATCGATAAAATTACAACAATCACATCAAAACCAAGAAAATTGAATTCTTTTTCTTCATTTTATTCAGTGTCCTCTAACACAAAGCTGGTAGTTATTGCATTAGTCTTAGGTACCAAATTGTCCTAATTTGGTTTAGCTTTTTGGAATTTGGAAATTCAATAAATAATAAAAAGAAAGTGAACTCCCACAAGTTGATAAACTACTACCATTAAATGGCCTTGCTTGTCCTCGTAAATTGCTGTGTTTTCTAAAAACCCTTTTATGTTCAACCACTATTGAATGTATTGGGCATTTTCTTTTTCTTTCTTTCTTTCTTTCTTTTTTTTTTTCCCCCTTTGGTTTAATGAACAACAAACCCCAAATTGAGTTATACTAATTAACTTTTATTTGTCAATAATATACATGATTAATATTTTCTGTTTTCAGATTTTTTTTAAAAAAAGATTTTATGAAATTGTGTATAAATTGAGGCTTATTTTGATAAATACCTTTCTTTTTTGCCATTATAAATAACTATTTTAGTAAACATTTATTATTCATGTATGCTAAATCTTAAAAAAAAGAAAAAAAAATACTATAAACATTATCAAACCAATTCTAGACAAAAGATTTAGTTTCTGTGAGAATCTAATCTAACATTCTCAATCCCCCCCACATAGGATTTGCATAGATTTTGCATTATCATTTTATCCCTCAAATTTGCTACACATCACATGAAAATTTTAGGCAAATTCACCACCCTATATGCTGCCGAATTGATACTTAGCAAATGGGCAATCCTTGGATAAGGTTGAAAGCACAATGACTTGTTTCCTCCCATTCAATTATTTAAGGGGCAAAAAAAAAGAAAAATTGCCATTTGGCATTTTTTTTTTCCAATTAAGTACCTTTGTTTCAAAGTTCCATCAATCATAAAGTTGAAAATGAAAACTAAATAATTGAAAAGTTCGGATCTTCCAATGAGTTAAGAACTTAAGAAAGATTAATAAACGAGTATTTCTAACAGCAACTTCCATTTGTGACAACTTCTAATAGGGCTACAAAGTAGACTATGAAATATATGATTAAATTACTAAAATGATAGCACTAAATGTCAAGGTTGCATGTATTTTAAGTAATGGTATAGATCAAGAAGAGTATTTTAAAGATGAATGACGATTCATAAGAGGAGGACAGGTCATTTGGACCTAAAAGAAAATGCTATGCATTTGGTGTCTTATTAGAAAATTTTTTTTTCTTTCTATTTCAAATATTTTGAATTGGTTAAATGGAATCGCTTTTTGAAATAAAATATTTGAATAATAAAAGTATTGGAATTTTAATTACACATGATGACATAACATTCCAAAATTGGGACTGTTTATGCATAGTTGGACTGGAACCCCCTTCTTTTTTTTTTTTTTTTACTTCCTTCCTCAGATCAACTCTTCCCCACGTGCACTTTTTTTTTTTTCACTTAATGTGTTGGAATTTTGAATATTCCAAAATCAAAGAAAGTGAAAGTAATAAAAAGAAAAAAATAAAGGTCTAGGATTTGTTTTATAAAATTAATTTACTATTATCTTTGAATGTTCTTGGGACAGGGCTTGCTTGCCATCATGTCCCTCTTACTGTTGTCTAGGGTTCTTCTGGTCAAGACCAAGGAATATTTTTGGCATTCTTGCCATGCCGCAGCCTTGTTAAAAGCAAAAAAAGAAAAGGTAAAGTTATAATTTTAAAAAGATTGAAAAAAGTACACAAAAATTATTACGGATTCACAATTGTAACTGTTTGTAACATAAAAATTATTAAGGATTCACTGCTATATAATTGTTATATCACCGTTTTATTTATTTATTTTTTAACAATAACAAAAGGTAAAAAGGACAACTACATGATAATGCATTACAATCATAGTTTTGCTTTATACACTAATGGAAAATATTTATTTTACTTTTAGGGACAACAGAGAAAAAGATGGACCCGATTTGTTAAATCTAAAACCCAATTTTCAATCAATATTTTGTTTTTACTAAATCTGTTGAAACGTTCGAATTTTTGTATATCAAATAAGGAGAAGGGAGTACGATTTGTGATATATTCATTTATCAGATTTATTCCAAGCTTTCAACGATCCTAATACTTCTTATGGATTACAAGTACCGGAATTCAGCAATTGACCCAAAAAAGTATCAGAATTTTGCACATTTTCTAGTATATGAAGACCGTATTTATTTATTTATTTTTATCCCTTTGGTGTCTATATACCTCATGTCTTTTTTAATTTATGATTTTCTAGATTATGAAACTTTGTCTTATTTAGTGGCTGCAATGATATTATGCTATAAGTATAGGGTTAGCAATTTTATTACAGTGTGGTTACAACCACTTTAATACATCATTATTCTGTTTGGATACTTTTTTATTTAGATATCACTTAAGTAGTCCCTTTTTGTTATGGAACCAATGACCCAAAAAAAAAAACAAAAAAAAAAAAAAAATAGTGATTGAACACACACACACACACGCACAAAAAAAATAAAATAAAATAAAAAAATCTATAGTGAGTGAGTTCAATAACATACGATATGAAATTGATAATCATAAACTTATGAAAACGATTCTAAACTAAAATCCCTATACCATTAATATAAAAATAAAAAAATAAAAAATAAAAAATAAAAACAGTTTACTATATTTTTTAAAAATATATATTTGAATGTTCTCTAAAAGAGTAAAAAATTGTTTGTTACTGGACACTAATTTAAAGAAAGAACTTTGTTTTTATTTTGTCTTCTTGATGAGAACAATACAAGAGTGAATTCATTACCAATATATATATATATAAGAGTGCATGAATCAAATTTAGATAATATAAACCATTTTCAGTCTTCCAAACAAGTGACATAAACCATCTTTAAATTTAGAAGACAACCAAATTCAATTTATTAAGTAAAATACCTCTCCTAATTTAGCATATGCTCAAAATATAGAAAAATAGAGATCATAAAAAAATCAGAAAAATAGAGATCATAAAAAATCATTCTTGGGCTACAAGACCAAGTCTAAGATTTTCTATGAACACTTGTTAACTTGTTGAGCACAAATGGTGGGGATGGAGACCGAAAAGGAAAATGATGGAGTAGAGGTCTGTGGCCTCTAGGTATTTCATTTTTAAAATATGAAAGCAATTTTAGGAAACATTGCCGTCTAACAAGTTATCTCTATGTGGTGGACCGGGTGGCAAAGGAAGACGCCAATACAGAATGGTTCAGAAACCAAAGATCCAGTCGAACACGCTAGTTGGGACTATAGATAATTACTTTATTACTATTATTATATACATATTTATATATTTTATGAAAGTTATTATCATTTTATTTTTAAAAATATAAGTAAATGAGAAAAAAAAGAAAAAAAAAAAGAAAAAGAAAAGAAAGTTGCGGTGAAGGTGGTCAATGGCTGATTGTGACTTTTGACATGTTTTGACATTCATCTCTGATCCATTCCCATAATTCTACACACCGACCCATTTGCCCAAAAATGCCCTTCTCATATATTCCTGTGTTTGAAAATAATAATATAATTATAAAAATCAGATTCTTTTATTTAGGAAATTTATTATTTTCTTTTTGAAAATTTAAATGTTATTCATTGGTTAGCAAGCTTTACATGGATTATGCTTATGCAACAAATTATAAGAGCAATAATAAAAAAGAAAAATAAAAAAGAAAGAAGAAAATAACTTTTATGAGTGAGTTTCTTCTTTTCTTTTCAAGAGAGAAGAAAATAGGGAAAATTCATAGAAACATCGCTGCCATTGCTAGGCAATTCCTTGGTAAATTCCATGCATATGTGGTCTGGAAGTTTTATTTACTTATTTATTTATTTTTTTTTCAAAAAAATTGATTTTAAATTTTGATTCAAGCATAGTGTTGAAAACGTACTTAATGGATTGGAATTCTCTGTTATATGGACCCAATGCTCTTTTTTTATTCACCTTTAATTTTGATTTTATTGTACATTGTGTTATGCTGTATGAATATGTAAAATGTCAATTCTCTACATTTTCCATCTACTATCCCCTTTACTTTTCCCATTTTTGGCCATATAATATTTGGAGTTGAAATTTAGACAAAATTTCTCTGAAGCCCACTACAAAAATACTTTTTTAGATTCATTAATAATGCAGTTATAGATATAAAATCATATACTTTATTGTATCAAGTATTTTCCTGTTTATTTTCAGCAAAAAAAAAAAAAAAAAAAAAAGAAAGCATTTTCTTGTTAATATAAATTTACAAATATGTAGTTAATAAAAAAGAAGAAGAAATAAATGACTGATTTTTAATGATTGAGTTGAAACGCAACTAATGTCAAAAGATTTTTAGTCATGCACCTTTTATGCATATTGATCATGCATAATAAATGGGCAATAAAATCAAGACTTCAAAAAATAAAAATAAAATAAAATCATATATTTGAATTTTTGTGATTAATAATTTCATATTATATATATCGAAGATCTTATACATTGCTTGTGATTGATGACAAAAATTATTACCTTTTAATGATGAATAATTATAAACGGAAACACTTGGAAACACTAGCTTTTTAGTAACCCAATCCATCCAAATAAATTTTGATGACACTTTTAAATGAAATAATTATTTTAATGATTTACGATATTATTGTTCTTTCTTTCTTTTTTTTTTTTTTTTTTCAATTTCATTGTTTGTTTGAAATACATCAGAGGACATTCAAATGAGATAAAAAAAAAAAAGTGAATTTCCATCAACAATCTATAAAAATGTCTCATTTCAATCCAAATCCAATCAAACCTAATCCATGTTAAAATCCCAATACATACATGAAAAAAAAAATTATTCAATAAAAAAAGAAACATATTTTAAATTTCCAAAAAGTGAAATTCCAAAAAAAGAACGAGGGCTACAATTAAATAATCAACCAAAATGAAAAAAAGAAGAAGAAGAAAATAATACATAGCCCACCCAAGAAAAGGAAAAGGAGGAGAAAAATCTTGTGAAAACACAAAGGGGCAATCTTGGAAAAAAATAGAGGAATTTAGACCAAGAAAATTTGATGGCGGCAAGAGGCGTCAAACTTTCTGTCATACCAAACAACCCTCCCGGAGTCATTTCATTCTATCTTGGGTCCAAGTCTAACATCACGAAACCCCTCAAATTAGTAATATTTTCAAAAGGGGCCCCCCAAAAATCCCACGCTAACTAACCGCAACAAATTCGAAACCCTTCCCAATCTCATTCTTTTCCTTTTCCTTGCCCATCCAGTTCTTACCTAAATTTTCAAAAAGAGAAAAATAAAATAAAAATTAAAAATTGCAAACACAAACCGACGTAGGCTACTCTCTCTCTCATTCTAAACATACTTCTCTCGCTTCTCTCTCTTTCTTGTTTCTCTCTCTTCTTTTCTGTGTCTCTCTGCTACAAGCCGACGACAAACTCCGCGCTGGCAAAGATTCCCTCTCTGCCTCCTCCCCCGTGTCTTTTTTTTTTTTTTTTAAATTTTTTTTTTATCTTCCACTTACTAAACCAAACCCTAATAAAAGAAAACATTTTTCTCGAGAAACAAACGTTACTTACAGTGTTACAGTCACAATCACAAGCACCACCATGCTTTTTCTCGATCCCCGAATAAACCCCACTTCAGAATTCCAAAAACCCACTTCTAATAATACTTTATTTTACTCTCATCGTTGTTTTAGAAAAGCTTATCTGAGGTGAGTTGGGTGGGGCGGAGCTCAGGTTTTTATTTTTATTTTTTATTTTTTTATTTTTTTTAATTCCATGGGCTGTGCGAGCTCCAAACTTGATGATCTCCCGGCGGTTATGCTTTGCCGGGAGCGTTGTGCGTTCTTGGACGAAGCTATTAAAAAGCGTGACGAGCTCGCCGAAGCTCATATGGCTTACATTCACTCCCTCAAAGTTATTGGTTCCTCTTTGAAAAGTTTTGTCGGTCAGGATTTGGGCAATTCCTCTGGTTCACCTCCTTCTCCGAAGCTCAATCTTCCTCCTAAGAGAAAAGGAGATCCTGTTGTTTCTGCGAGTATTCAAGCTGGGAAATCGCCGCCTCATCATCTTTCTCGCTCTAATTCCGGTTCCCATCTTAACTTTCATTCCAATTCCGACGACGAGGATGACGATTCCGGTGGTTCCCTCCACCATTCCGATCATTCCTCGCCTCTGTACGTTCCCGTCGATCATATTGAATATATGGATGCGGATCAACAAGGACAGGGTGCCTACCCAGGTGGGTTTATGCATATGAATTACATGAAGAACAAAGCGACGCCGTCTGTGGTGTACGAGGAGAGGGCCGTCAGTTCAATGACTGTACACCGTATGGATATGGGTGAATCTTCTTCTTCTACTTCGTATTATTCCTATCCTGGTTATTCAAACAGCGTAAATCCTAATCCTTCTCCATATTATGAATATCCCAATTACGGTGGTGGAATTGGTGGGTATTATGGCGGTGGTTCTTCGCCTCCTCGTTATGGGGCTATGCCGGGGCAGTCGTCTCCGGCAGCGGCTGCGTCGTCGTCGAAGCAGCCTCCACCACCGCCGTCTCCGCCAAAAGCTTCGCCTTGGGAATTCTTGAACCCGTTTGAGAACTACGATAAGTACTATTCGCAGTACACGCCGAGCAGGGACTCGAAGGAGGTGAGGGAAGAGGAAGGGATACCTGATTTGGAAGACGAGGATTACCAGCATGAGGTGGTGAAGGAAGTTCATGGGGATCAGAAATTCACTGCTGATGGTGGTGGGAAGCACTCGAAAGCTGCTGTGGTAGACGACGAGGTTGGTGACACCGAGGGGTTGCTTTACAAGACTAGGCCGAGTGTTTCCACGGAATATGAAGCTCATGTGGTGGACAAAAAGGTTGTTGACGATGAAGAGAGGTCCGATGAACGACCAGCATATAAGGCTAGAGCAGGTCCTCGGAATCCTTTTGAAGCGGCCATGGAAATTGAGTTTGAGTTTCAGAGAGCTTCTGAGTGTGGAAATGAAATTTCCAGGTTGCTTGAAGTGGGTTCGCTTCGATATAACCGGAAACATGGTATTAAAAAAAAAAAAAAAATATCATTTATTTTTTGCTACTCTTATTTGCGTGCTTGATCTGTGGGAATTCATTATGTTTCTGGGCTTGGTGCCTAAATTAGTATCCAAATCATTTCTATTTTTGATGGATCGTGTATAGAAATACTCTCTTTCACTTCCAGTTTATTTGAATTCGACTTCATTTGAAGTGGTTTAACTTTGAATTTTTTGGATCAGTTTCTTCCAAGATGTTGCATATGGTCACTCCATCTTTGTCGGTAGTATCCTCACAGCCTTCCACTTCTAAGCATGGTGAGTCGTCGTCCTCTGCTGACAAGGCTGCCCCTGCTCAGTTGGACTTTGATGAAGATATGGCTTTGAGGTCCAGAAAACTTTCTTCTACCTTACGTAAGCTGTATCTTTGGGAGAAGAAACTTTATAATGAAGTTAAGGTATGCTTTGTGGTTCCTGTTATTAGCTTGGTATCACTACGTTCTTGCTGTCTCTTGACCAATTTGAGGTGTCCTTTTATTGTTACTTGGAGTAGGGTTGTTAGTGTACACTTTCCCAAGAATTCATAAGATCCAACTAGTGCTAGGATGGCTACTTCTATTGATGCTTTTGGATTTTCTTATTTGGCTAGATCAAAACTCACTTTTTGACCAATATGATTTGATCTTCTATTGCCACTTGGAGTGGGTTGGTTAATGAACTATTCCTGAGAGATCTGTCCACTGCCATTATGGCGGTTCTTGTTGGTGCCTTGTGATTTTCTTATTAGGCAAGATCAAAACTCACCCGTCTAATTACGTTATCTTGGGCAGAACATGGGTCTTTTTAATAGATAAATAACACTACACATTTTCTTCTGTATCTAAGCATTCCATGTGACAAGTTGGATATGTCTTGATTATGTCTATCTGTTATTTTTATCATCTAGGTTTAGAACGTTGAGATGGTGGCTGCGTACCATAATCTTATCCCTGATTTCATGACGGTTAATGGGTGGTTTCCATTGTTGTACTTTTTCAGGCTGAGGAAAAGATGAGGGTAATTCATGACAGGAAGTGCCGTAAGCTGAAGCGTTTAGATGAAAGGGGTGCTGAGGCGCACAAAGTTGATTCAACTCGAACTTTAATAAGGAGTCTCTCCACAAAGATAAGAATTGCCATTCAAGTTGTGGACAAGGTATCTGTGACTATAAATAAGATCAGGGATGAAGAATTATGGCCACAACTAGATGAATTAATTCAAGGGTATGTGAACTTACTAGTCCTCTCCCTGTCTCGGTTCGTTATTTTTAATTTCTATTACTCTGTACACCAATATACATTTGTTTCTAATCTGGTGTGTATGGATGATTGTCTTAGATCAGAAATTGGCCTTAATAGTCTTGATATGAGATCCTTTGTGCAATTCCTTGTCTGTTATCGTATATTAGAATGTATAATTTTGTTTTGATATCTTTATCAATTTATTTTTAATTAAATACTGTATCTGGTATAATTCGATTTTGTATTGATATTTATCGTCAAAGTGAATATATTTCAATCAAATCTTAATATACACATAATCAGACACACAGACACAGACACACAGATACACACACACACAGAGACACACACACACACACAATGGATGTTACACAAAATGTAAGTCTTTCACTTAGGTTGGCAAGATATAAAGTCTTTCACTTAGCTTGGATATTTTATGAAATTTTCTTTGTTACCCAAAATGTTAAAATTGCTGTTAATATAGATGTGTACGAGAAGTCATTTATGTTTTTCTTCTTATTTATTTATTTTTATCATGTGAAAACGATGTTAGTATTACTGATGTCAGGATTTTGTTTAAGGGCTAGACAAGTTGCTTTTGGAGATACTTTGTAGATGTTAAGATGTATATAATACTTTCGATATGATATTTCTTCAAATTAGCTTAATACATGTAATAAACTTAGCTTATATGTATATTTTAAAAAAGAATTATATTAATTTTGTGATTGATTCAAAACTCTTACTTTACTTGCATATGGCACTCTATGAACCCTTTTGACAAGTGTAGTTCTTTTTTAGGCTTGTAAAAAATATGAACAAGTTAGGGCAAATTGTTTTATTAACAGTATTATTAAATTCATTATTCATGTACCAGTTTAATAAGAATCTTAATATAAGGTTCTCAGTTATAATTTTAGTGCTTAGATTATCAGTGAACTGTTGTCATCTTCTTGATGGTTAAGATTCATGTACCTAGTTTATTGTGTTATTACACTTCAGATGTTAATTTGTGGGGTCCATATGCCATATCTGAAGGACACAAGATGTATGTGGTTTGTGTTACTTCATTTAATTTCTATGCTGTAGCAGAATCGATTTTAGGCAAAGCAGCCTTGGAATTTTTCCAAAGTGTATTTGCCCTGTTTTTGTAATTGGGATCCCACTAACAGAGGCAAAAACAAAAAGAAAATAAATTCGTAAATATTCCCAATGAATACATGGAATGTAGATTTTTTGCTAGCTTTGTGTAACATGTTTGTTTTCTTCTTGTTTTGTATAATATTTTTGTTTTCTTCATAGTTTTATTTTATATGAAGGCTGAACCGGCCGCCCCCCCCCACCCCCCCTTTTTCCCTCATATACTTCAATCTCAAAACGTAGCCTTAAGATATTATCTTCCTAAAGTTTCGTCTGGAAGAGCCCAAGCTTTATACTCCATTGTACTTTAAACAGAATGGGTTGCTATTAGGAACCTAGTGTGCTTTTCTTGGCCAAAAAAATGGTTCCTTATCATAAAATATTTTTACCTTTAACCATTCAAATCCATGGTATTCTTAACCTATTATTGCTGGTTAAGATTTCTGGCAATCAGTTTCTTCAATGCCATCTTTCTACCTTATGCTGTCTGTAAATTTCCTCATCTACAAGCTGTAGACAGCTTCCTCTGCCATCCTGATGTAGATCTCCTTTTTATGTCCTTTATCCAAGAATAACAAAATGAAATCTTAGATCTATTTCTAAAGCAGTCCGTTGTAAATTACTTTCTGATACATCGCAACATCTGTCAATTTGACCTCATTATGGGTAGCAAGGGCTGGCCAATGCTTTACTTTTGATGGGAAAATTTATGATAATAATATGTGGTGCAGGTAGTGGGGATCTCACTCACTACTAGCGTAGAAGTACGCTTTTAGGAATCCGGAAACATGGCATTGGTTGGTCAAAATCAGGGTAAACTATCGTGGATGATAAATTACTTGTTAATAACTTGAAGGGGGGAAAAGAAAGAGTTTGTGGATCCTTGTGTGGTGACATTGGCATTTGTGATTACCATATGGTTGCTTTGCACTTTTTATGAGGGAGTTGTACATGCCGAGGGTAGGTATGTGTTTTTTTTTTGTGTGTGTGTGTGTGTTTGCGAGAGAAAGAGAGACAGAGAGAGTAGTCCGAACGGTGGCATTGGAAAACGAGGGTGCAATCTTCTATAGGTCAATATGGATATATTACCTTTTTATCTCAAGGAGCAGATACTGTTGAAAAGGGCCGTAAATTAATTAGAGATCGTCATAGTTATAAATATGAAACTAGGGTAAATAATAATGCCGTTCTGATTCTGCTATGACACTGTATGCTGGTCGGCTCTGCTTATATTTGATTAGAAAGTGTGTTCTCTGTGTTTCTTGATTTGATTGCTAAGTTTTAGACTTATGTTTATAGATTATTAATGCTTTGATGCATGCACTTTAGATCCTAATTAATGGTTGATTTTGTGAATTCTCAGGTTAACAAGGATGTGGAAGTCTATGCTCGAATGTCATCATAACCAGTGCCTAGCCGCCAGAGGTTTAGGTACTATTGGATCTGGGAAAAAACTTGATGAAGCTCATCTTGATGCCACTTGGCAGCTAGAGCATGAGCTTTTTAGCTGGACTTCCAGATTCCATACTTGGATAAGTTTGCAGAAGGCATATGTGAAAGCCTTAAATAATTGGCTTCAGAAATGCCTTCTGTATGAACCAGAAGAAACAGCAGATGGAATAGTTCCCTTTTCACCTGGTAGATTAGGTGCACCTCCTGTTTTTGTTATTTGTAACCAATGGTCACAAGCAATGGACAGGATATCCGAAAGAGAAGTATTTGAGTCTATGCGTAAATTGACCATGAATGTGCTTCATAAATGGGAGAATGAGAAGCAAGAAATGGCCAACAAGGATCCGGAGAGAAAAGCTAGAAGCTGGGATAGAGAGGGCCAAAAGATACAGAAGGGAATTCAGGCATTAGACAAGGAAATGGTGTTGGTCTCAGGGGATGGTAATAGTCTCTCAGTTGCTGGACAGATTGTCTATCAGAGTGACACTAGCAACGATAGCCTACAGGCTAGTTTGCAACGCACTTTTGAGACCATGGAAAGGTTCACTGCTAACTCCATGAAAGCTTATGAGGAGCTTTTACAACGTAGTGAAGAAGAAAAGCATGCTAGAGATCATGAAGGGGTTTCGTAGTTCTTTGTGGTTTGATGGGTCCATAATCAACTCTTTCACATTGGTATTTGGTTAATTGGAGGCTCAAGATCTCTGGTGGTTTTATTATTTGGAGTTAAGTTGCTTCATTGCTTGCTAGAAATCTCGCTGCATTTGGAGATGGAATAATAAGTTGAAGCATGATGGATGATGACTCAGCAGCAACATATTTAGAGGACAACGGTTCCTTTGTTGAGAGATGACTGTGTTGGTTGATACACAGTGCAGTTCTAATTGGAAGCAGGCAGAAATGGGACTTATACAGCAAGAAAAGTTTTTTGTTCAAGTGCAAGCGGACTTGAAGCCTGCTGAGCCATTTTTGGATATAATGAGCTAAGTCTTGTGGCATTTTTGCTTTCGTGGAATTGTGGTTCTCATTTCTTCACATCAAATTTCAATTTTCGGTGCATTGTGCGGAAAAGGAGACAGGAATTGCCTTGGCTAATGAGGAGTTGGAAGGATGCACAACTGGTTTAAGTTATTTCCAGTAAAGGGGATTTCCTTTTCAGTTTTGAATTGATAAAATTGAGTTTCACTGTAGGCTTATTGGGCTTTCTTGGAGTGACGCAAGCCACTTAAACTGCCCAGAAACTGTTAAATTGTGTAGAATATGTTGTCAAAATTTGTTTTTGCTCCGTCTTATTAGGTATTTCATTTAATATTTTATATTATTGTACAGAAAGAGTTTTGGCATTAATCAAATTGAGCATTTCCAATAGACATTGGTGTCCAATAAAACCAGATGATTAATGTTTTCTTTTACAGTGGTTATATTTTGAGATTGAAATGTGAAAATTTTGGCTGCTTTTTGTTTAGGCTACCCCAGTTGTGGAAAAAGTAAATGCTAGATGAAAGTGGATGATGACTCTCTCCAACCAATGATTTGAGGTTTCCTTTCTACGGTGAAAGAAAGGAAATTAGTTCCGTGTTTTACCTGACAACTGCGTTTATATAAACTTATATGATGAGCAAAATTCTGGTGCTTTGGTATGTAGGCCCTACCTCTTTTGTGAAAGCGCATATTGTAAATTTTTTCAGTTATGGTTGATTGGCTGCAATTTAAGAAACAATATTAGAAATAAAATAGAAAGAAGGTTAAATACCAAATCCACTTGACATATTCCTGTTTTTTTCACTTCATGCCAATCTTTGTACTACTGATTTGCATATAACAAGTGACTCATATGATGATTATCAAAACATGTTTTAATATTGTTTTGAAGAGTAATTACTTTGTATTTTGATTTTGAATCTAACTCACGGGTGGTTAGATTTATATTCTAGATAGAGGTGTCAAATGGATTGCGTCAGCGCCTTTTGAACGTTGGTCCACCTGTGCTCATGTCATGTTTGTGTCAGTACATTTATTTGTCGTATTGTCTTGTACTCTGTGCTAGTGCGTTTATTTATCGTGCTGTGGTCTTGGCCTGTTTATATTTGTACCAACATTTTATTTATTTATTTATTGATTAAAATAAATACCATTATATAAAATCTATATAACAAATAACTTAAATTGACTGCGTTAAACTTATTTTATGATTTATTAGTTAATTAATATTTATATAAAAGAGAAAAATTACATGATTAATTAATTTGCATAACTACTAAGCAAAAAAAAAAAGAAAAGAAATTCTCTAAATAAGTAAAAGTATGACGATAAAAACAATTAAAAAATTTGCATAGTGAATAAAGATTAATTTAATAAAAAAATTATATTGATTAATTTGAAAAAAAAATAACAAAATAATGGAAAATATAAGTTAAATAATATAATATATTATTTGTGTTATTATGACTTATGAGCTTCGTGCTCTACGTGGTACAGTCTGTCTCGTGTAGTGCCATGTTGTGCTCCATTTTAACTTGCCGTATTTTTGCTGTGCGTCCCATTTTGACACGTTTTTTTTTTTTTTTTTTTTTTCCTCTTCAATATGGTATGCCACACATTGATTCACTTAGCTGTTCTCACAAAGATATGATATCATGTTTTGACATCCTTACAAACTAGTGTTTACCCTTTGTGTTATTATCTTCAATTTCTCCATCTAATTCTAATATAATTTAAACAATAAATAAAAGGGCCTCTAACTCTCAAGAAAAAGATTTTGATGTGATCATGAAAAATTTAGAGATATATCCATAAGTTTCATCTCTTATATGATATTGGAACCTTTAGTTTTTAAAATTTGTGCTTCTTGACTTTGGCAAGTTTTTTGAGTGAAATTGAGGTTGATAATTCAAAAGTGGCCAAAATTCTTGAGATACCCTAAAAGTACAATAAATAATAATAATAATAATAATAATAAAAAGGAAACAATGAAGAAGCAAATTTCTGATAGGAAAATCAAGATCTCCTTTATTAATATAAAATTGGTTCCCAAAAGGAATCCATCAGCATTTCCTTCATATATACCGATTAGACGTACATCACATTATATATTAATGGTGCCATTCATTCATTCATTCATTCAATAATCTTAAAAAAAAAAAAAAATTACAAACAAACTCCTTTCCTTTTACCTATTTTTATTCACTGTTTTGCTACCGCCACTCTCTTTCCCTATTTAATTGCATAAATTTGGTATCTAATTCGTTTTAATCGGTCAGTCATTCATCTAGGTTCTGCATACCAATTCGTCTTAATCGGCCAGCCATTTAGTTAGGGTTCTGAATATACATATACATACATATATATAGTGGCTAAACCCCTTTATTATCATGGACTCGGAGGATGACTTCGATATGCACAGCGGTTGCGATGATGAAGAAGATGACTACAAGTTGTACTACGACGAAGATGCGGATGCCACTGTGGACTCCGATAAAGAAGCCGATTATTTGGACGATCACAAGGATTTGCATAGTCCACAGCAGCAAAGTTATACCATTTTGACGGAAGCAGATATTCGCCAACATCAAGAGGACAATATCATGACACTATCTAGTGTGCTTTCCATATCAAAAGTTGAAGCTACATTACTCCTCGGCCACTATAATTGGAACGTCACTAAAGTTCATGAAGAGTGGTTTGCAGACGAAGAGAAGGTGCGCAGATTTGTTGGCTTACCTAAGAAACGGGATGCTGCTGTTGTTGGAAGTAGAAAACTTGTTACTTGTGGGATCTGTTTTGATGACTATTGTCGTGGTAGAATGTATGCTGCAGCTTGTGGTCATCTTTTTTGTAAAACATGCTGGAGAGGTTATATCGGCACAGCCATTAATGATGGCCCTGGATGTTTGATGTTGCGATGTCCCGAACCATCTTGTTCAGTTGCTGTAGGTTAAGACATAATCAGCAGTTTTGCTTCTGCGGAAGAGAATGAGAGATATTCTCGTTATTTGATTAGATCATATGTTGAAGACAATAAGAAGACCAAGAATGGTGTCCTGCTCCGGACTGTGGGTATGCTGTGGATTTTGTTGTTGGTGGTAGTAATGATGTTACATGTCACTGCTTGTACAGCTTCTGCTGGAATTGCATCGAGGACGCACACAGTCCAGTTGATTGCGACACAGTTGCCAAATGGATATTGCAAAATAGTAATGAGTCGGAAAATACCAGTTGGTTATTGGTTAACTCCAAACCCTGTCCAAAGTGCAAACGTCCCATTGAGAAAAACCAAGGCTGTATGCATATGACTTGCAGTGCGCCTTGTGGATTTCAGTTCTGCTGGCTTTGCCTTGGTTCCTGGTCAGAACACAGTTCGAGCACGGGTGGTAATTATGGATGCAATCGTTATGCAAAAGCGAAGAGAGAGGGAGTGTATGAAGAGAAAGAAAAACGAAGAAAGATGGTTAGAATATCTCTGGATAAGTATACTCATTACTATGAGAGATGGGCAAACAATCAATCATCTAGGGAAAAGGCAATGGCAGACCTGCAGCGAATGCAGACTGCGAATCTTGAGTGGCTAAGTGGCATACTGTGCATGCCTATGTCAGAGTTTAATTTCGTAATAGAGGCCTGGCTTCAAATAATTGAATGTAGGCGTGTGATGAAATGGACATATGCCTATGGCTATCATCTACGGAGCATGAAGACGCCAAGAAACGGTTTTTTGAGTACTTACAAGATTAGGCGGAGTCTTGGTTGGAACGGCTTCATCGGTGTGCAGAAAAGGAGCTAGAAGAATACCTCGATGCTGAGAAAGCAGTGGAAGGCTTCATTGAGTTCCGCAGCAAACTTGCTAAGCTGACCAGTGTGACAAGAAACTACTTTGAGAATTTAATTCGAACTCTTAAGAAGGGTCTATCTGATGTGAACTCACATGGTGCGTGTAGCAAGGCAGCGAGCTTAAAGAATTTGGGAAGTACAAGCAGTAAGGAAAGAGGATGGAAGGTCAGTAGAGATATTAATGATTCGGGCTATTGGTCATGTGAGCATTGCACCTTTGCTAATGTCACGACAGCTTCCGTCTGTGAGATGTGCCTTCAACGTCCCTAGTTCAATGAAACAAGCAGTGTAGATGTACATACTAATAATTTATTTTGTTATGAAAAAGAGGTAGCACTAGCACCAGTAAAAGAAGTTTAAAAACAAGTTTCTTCAAGTTCAGCATGTTAAGCTCAAATTATTGTAATCAAATTTTTTTTCTTTCTAAGTGTTAGATAACATATGAATTATATACTAGAGTTTTATAGTTTTTATTTTCAATCAAATAGCTGTCCATCTCTCTTATTTGCTATTAACAGTGTCAGCTAACTCCGTTAACGCAAACTGACAATTAATACCACCACTTCTCGAATACGTTTCGACAATACTTTCCAATTATTGCTTTGACATTTTATTTATTTATTTATTTTTTTTGTGGGAAATTGCTTGGATATTTGAATATTACCTTTTCTAGCTTTTCTAATAAGAAACCAAATTTTCCTAAAAAAAATAAAATAAAATAAAATAAATCAATAACTCAACTTTAAAGCCAAAAAATTTTAACTTTCCACCAAGCAATGTTCTGTTCATAGATACTATTCACTGACATAATAAAAAAGAATCACAAGATTACAGGACACGCAATCATTCACCCAGTCTTCTTGTGCCTATATAAAAAAGCCTCTCCACCTCAATCAGGAGGAGCAAGTAAGAGCTAGAAGAGAGTTCTTTTCTTGGCAGTTCATGAATAGTGATTTTGAACAGTGATTTTCGTGATCTACTTTTCATGAGTGGAACACCAAAAGTAACTCAGCAGTGTTAGAGATTCCAAATTTGATTGTTTGATTGATTGTGACTTAGCCTTCCATCATGTTGGTGATGTTGATAGCTTTTTCATCTCCAAATTGAAAATAAATTGCAGAGGAAGATCAATTATCAGATGATTCAGACACATCCGATGATGCTTCTAGTCACCTAAAAGAAGAATCAAGCAGTAAATCAAAGAATATTGCTGAATCATCCACTAGATGGGTAGATTCCATCTACCAAGGCAGTCAAGATCCTTATGATTTAGGATCTAACTAAACAAGCAATCAAATTTGGAATCTCTGATAGTGCTGAGTTACTTTCGGTATTCCACTCATGAAAAGCAGATCACGAGAATTATATGAACAGTAAAAGCACCAAAAAGTAGATATTGTTCACAGATACTATTCACCAACATAATCAAAAGGAATCACAAGATCAACATGACATGTAATCATTCAACCAGCTTTCCTTTGCCTATATAAAAGGGCCTCTCCATCTCATTCAGGGTGGAGCTAGCAAGAGCTAGAAGAGAGTTCTTTTCTTGGCGGATTTCAGAACTTCTCCCCTTCTCATATTTAGCTTGTAATCAAATATTTTGTAATCAAGAGAGTTAAACACTTGAGCGAAACAAGTGCCTCTCATATTTCATTGTTCTTCATAATCATTGTATTTTAAATTATTTATTTTCAAATCAATGTATTTTCAGTTTATATAATCAAAATATTTTCAATATTTTTTTTATATTGCTTGGCTGGTTCTACCGCCTTCAATAATTTATTTCATTGTTAATTGTTAAGCGGATATAACAATCTACAGGCGCTAAAGAAAGTAGCAAGATATAAATCGAACACTTATGGTTCTGATACCAACAAGGGGGAGAAGTGTATGAAGAGGCGGCAACGCCAAGCAAGGAACAATTAGTAATTAAATAAATTATTGAAGGAGGTAGAACCAGCCAAGCAATATAAAGAAAATATTGAAAATATTTTGATTATATAAACTGAAAATACATTGATTTGAAAATAAATAATTTAAAATACAATGATTATGAAGAACAATGAAATATGAGAGGCACTTGTTTCGCTCAAGTGTTTAACTCTCTTGATTACAAAATATTTGATTACAAGCTAAATATGAGAAGGGGAGAATTTCTGAAATCTGCCAAGAAAAGAACTTTATTCTAGCTCTTGCTAGCTCCTCCTTGAATGAGATGGAGAGGCTCCTTTATATAGGCAAAGGAGGGCTGGTTGAATGATTGCGTGTCCTATTGATCTTGTGATTCTTTTTGATTAGGTAGGTGAATAGTATTTGTGAACAGTATCTGCTTTTTGGTGCTTTTTACTATTTATAAATAGTGATTCTTGTGATCTGCTTTTCATAAGTGGAACACTGAAAATAACTCAGCACTGTCAGAGATTCCAAATTTGATTGCTTGTTTAGTCAGACATTTGGCATTTGACCAAGATAACGATGATATTTATCCACTTGAAGATGAAGAAGCCCTCAACATCACCAACATGATGGAAGGCTGACAGATAATCAACAAAAATTTGGAATCTTTAACAGTGTTAAGTTACTTTCGGTGTTCCATTCATACAAAGCCTATCACGAGAATTACCGTTCAAAAATACTGTTCATGAATAATAAAAAGCATAAAAAGCATATACTGTTCATAGATACTATTCACCGACATAATAAAAAAAAAATCACAAGATCAATAGGACACGCAATCATTTAGCTAGTCTTCCTTTGCCTATATAAAGGAGCCTCTCCGCCTTAATCAGGAAGAGTTAGCAAGAGCTAGAAGAGAGTTATTTTCTTGGCAGATTTCAGAACTTCTTCCCTTCTCATATTCCAAATTTTTTTTGATTATCTGTCAACCTTCCATCATATTGGTGATGTTAAGGACTTCTTTTGTTTGAATTGGATTGGCAAAGTGTTCAGATTTAATTTTTTTTTTAATATTTTTCCCTTGTTTTTATTTACGAAGTACAACGAAAACTATTAAACTAAACTAAATTTTTTAGAAAGAAAAAAAAAATCAATTAAATGTAATTTACTCCGTAAAGTTATATGACACTATCGTGTAACAGCCATGTGCAGTCACATCTAGCAGACCTGTTAACCAAATCTAGTATTTAACCAATTTGCATCAATTTTAAAATTTTAGGATTCAAACCGCATAAACCCAAAACTTCTTAGTATGAAAGTGCAATTAACCTTTTTTTAAATAACTGATTTAATGAAGATAAATTATTGACCATTGGATAAGAAAGAAAAAATCAAGGGCTAAGATAATTTATCAAAAAGATCGGTTAAATCCCTTTGTATAAAGAACACCTGTACTTTCAATTTTTTTAGTTATGCTTATCAATATATATTAATCTAATTACTTAAACATGGCAAGTCTTTTCAAATATTGGTCTCTCTCAACTTCTTCAAAAGTATTTTTTCATTTCTAATAAAAGGATGTATAAAGAAATAGGTTATGCAAAAGCTAATTTTGACTATTAGTCTTGCATGAACCTTTAATACTTCGATGAGTTTTGTTAACTTTTGAAGTTCTTTAGGCAAACAGAGACAGAAATAAAGATGACGTAAAGACCAAAAAAAAGAAAATATTGAAAATATTTTGATTATATAAACTGAAAATACATTGATTTGAAAATAAATAATTTAAAATACAATGCTTACTTGATTATGAAGAACAATGAAATATGAGAGGCATTTATTTTGCTCAAGTGTTTAACTCTCTTGATTACAAAATATTTGATTACAAGCTAAATATGAGAAGGGGAGAAGTTCTGAAATCTGTCAAGAAAAGAACTCTCTTCTAGCTCGTCCTAGCTCCTCCTGATTGAGGTGGAGAGGCTCCTTTATATAGGCAAAGGAGGGCTGGGTGAATGATTGCGTGTCCTGTTGGTCTGGTGATTCTTTTTGATTATGTCAATGAATAGTATCTATGAATAGAATATGCTTTTTGATACTTTTTACTATTCATGAACAGTGATTCTTGTGATAGGCTTTTCATGAGTGGAACATCGAAAGTAACTCAGCACTGTCAGAGATTCCAAATTTGATTGCTTGATTGATTGTGACTTAGCCTTCCATCATGTTGGTGATGTTGATGGCCTCTTCATCTCCAAACAAATAGACATCATCTTCATCTTGGTCAAAATCTAGATCTTCATCTGATTCCTGATTATCTTCAAGATTGACAGTCTTATGCTTTTTGAGTATCCTATGGTATGCATCAACAAGGTCTGGATATAATGTTTTCTTTGAAACCATCGTTTCCATTACCATCCCAAATCTAAGATCCGTAATCCATCAAATTTGAATTTTGTAATCCTAATTTGGAAATCCCTAAGCCTAAATTGTAGAACAACCATTCCATTTTCTTGGAACATTTGAAATGAGTTTAAGATTTTTGAGAGAAAGAATTTCTATCGGTTTGAATTTTCATCGGTTTAGGTTTTCATATGAAAGAAAGAAAGAAAAGGTCTGAGAGGCAGAAAGGGTTTCTTTGATGAGTTTGGCAAGGTTTTCATCAATTCAAAGAAGAAATAGTTGCAAAGAAAAAAAAAGCTTTTCTATAAAAGAAAGAGTTTCTGATAATAATTTGGCAAATTTATGGGAAGAAATGGGATAAAAGGGTAGTTAGTTTAACTTTAGGATCTAGGTAGGGCATTTGTTTATTTAGTGGGTCAGGTTGCATGACTTTAATAAGGTGGTTTTCTTGAATTGAGCAAGTAAATGCATTTATGGCTTAATAAATATAATTTTTATTAGGTTGTATTACTCTATCACTGTTTTGCCAGTTTGAATTAATTTAATTGTTTAATAGATGAAATTATTAATTGTAGTAGTTTTATTGTTTCATATTTATTTTATAGTATTTTATATGTCTTTTGAATTATAATATTTATTAGTGTGGGTCATGTGTAGTATTGATAAAATAAAAGTGTGTATGTCAAAAATCACTATCTAAATGTATAATGGAGGTCAATTTATAAGCAATCCTTTTCTGGAATATGTAGCGGGACGGTTGTACACTTTGATAATTGTGATGTGGATAGATTAATATTCCAAAGTTTAACTCTATGGTATATAGAGGAATTAGGATATAGTGAGTGGAAAGCTCTTTGGTTCATACCTCTTATGATAGGTGAGGCATTTAAAGATAGATTTGGACATGTTAGGCTTTGTTGCAGGAAATAGTATTTGTAATGTATTGGATTCTATGTAGAAGGTGGACAAACAAAACTTGTGTTACCTGTAATATTTGATCTGGATTTAGATGACGCAATAATGGAAAATGCTAATGTACTTGACGGTGAAGTGGAAAATATTAAGCGAAGTGCTGAATATGCTAAGGTAGCTAATGAAGTAGAAGATGCTGAGTTTGGATTGGATGGTGGGGGAGGGGGGTTGATGATGATGGATTTGATGATGCTATTGTGAATGAGGATTCAATTGCTGGTGTAGCCATTGAGGATAATTTATTTGATGAATTGGATGATACAACTTTATATCTGAAGAGGTAAACAGAGATATTGGAGATGATAGACACTCTATGATAGAAGATTCTAGTGAGTTGAATAGTTTGAGAGGATTTGTGGATGAGAATGATGATGGTGATGTATTTCCCATTGCAGCACTAAATATTTGGTATATGTTGGAATGAAGTTTCCTAGGCATGTAGAGTGAAGAGAACATTTGGTTAACTACTTTGTAACAAATGGCTATAACTTGAGGTTTATAAAGAATGCTTCATAGAGGATCGCATTAGAGTATTATGAAGGATGTGAATGGAGGTTGCATGGACGATTGTCAAAAAATTATTTTGATGACTTGAAAATGAATCTACATGTGAGGTTAAACCAATTTCAAGAGAAAGTGCAAAAAAATTTAATTATTAACATATCAAAGTATCAAGCATATATACAGGGCCAAGCATAAGATATTGGATATCGTGAAAGTGAATGTGGTTGAGCAATATGCCACATGATGGGCTACTTTTAGGGACAGTAAAGACAGATAATAGTAGCATATGCAGAATGAGATTAAACAAATGATAGTGGAAAGACAGTTTTCAATAGGATTTACATCTGTTTAAATGCTTGCAACTAGAGGTTTAAGTGACCGGAACCATTTATTGGATTAGTTGGATGTCATAAAAGGTCCATTTCAAGGACATTTATTATTTTCTGTAGGACGAGATCCCAACAAATAAATATACCCTATTGCATATACTTTGGTGGAGTCCAAGAATAAGGATTTATGAACTTAATTCCTTCTAAATCTGTTTAGTCATATCAGTTTTGCAAGAGATGGTAGAGATATCACTAACAAAATATATTTTACTTTATTATCATTTTACGTTTTTATATGGTAGTTAATTTAATTGTCTTTACCTTATTGGTTTTTCTTGGTTGTTTTCTAAAATAACATATTTTCTTCTCAATTTTTATATTCTTTTTTCTCCGTGGTTTGAAGTTTCATGGTTAATGTTTTAAAAAAAAAGGATATGTTTTATTTATTATTATTATTTTTTTTGTGTTATTGTTGATAGGGTAGAGATATGTAGTGGAGTTGTAGAGTTATTTGTTAGAACAAAAGAGATTGGTGAAGTATAAATGGGTGGTGATGTAAACCTATAGGAGAGAGAGAGAGAGAGATAGTTGAATTTTTTGGCTGAGAATATGTATGCCTTATTGTCTTATGTATATCATTTTACTTTCTTGTATGGTGCAATTTAATTGGCTTTACTTTACTGTGTGTTTTTGTCATTTCATTTTATTGAAAACATGTACTTTATTGTAATGCTGTCGATTTAATTTGCTTTACTTCACTTAGGATGCTAAACAGCTCTAAAGTCCAAAACACAATCAAACCAGCCCGAAAAGCATGGCCTAAATTCAACTGAGACTGATACGGCCCAATTTCTATTTGGGTTGGCCTTGAGCTTTACATTTTTCGTATAGATCCAATTTAAAGCCACATCCATTGGACTACCTATTGAGCTGGCTTGAAGCCTAACCCAATATAATTTTATAATTATTTTATATTCTTATTCAATATACTATAAATATTTATTATATGTTAAATTGTATTTATTATATTGTTTGTTACAAGATAAGTTATTAAGAGTAATTTTAGATTCACCAAATTTATTAACAAAATATTTGACATCCAATGACTTTGCGTTATTGATTGTACTTACTTTCCATAATTTTAAGACATTTATTAATATATAAATTATTAAAAAAATAATTATATTATTTGATATAAAAAATTTAGTTAATAAATTTAATACATGTAGCATTGTCCATTTATTAAGCTATTATTTTTATATTATTATTATAAAGATATTTTAAGCAAGAAAAATATATTTGAATCAAATTTTAAGACTATAAGAAAAATAGAAATTAAATTTTGGATTCTAAATTTGTGCTTAAGCTTTAAACCCGAAATCCAAGCTTGATACCTATAGGTGGCGTTTGGTATGCATGATAGGTTTGGATCGAACTGCATCGGATATGATGGGATGATAGACTAATTATTTCATGTTTAGTGGAAAATTGGACTGGATTGGATTATTTTGTAATTATAGTTTTGATTTTTTAAAAATAAAAAAATTTAAAAATTAAATTTATATTTACAGAACAAAATGTTATATTTAATTAAAGTTGTAAATTTATTTATTTATATTTACATGCAAATTAATTTTTTTTAACAACCACAAATTATATTAATATATAATTTTAGAAATAAATCAAAATTAAATTATAACATTTTGTAGATTTAGGTTCCACTTTAGAACCCAAATAAACTAAAGCAAAAATTTTTTGTCCATATGAATGAAGGCGTATGATTAACGACTTTGCAACCATGAAAGCTCAAAATATAATTTATTCCTTCTATATTTTCATCAAGATAAATGAACGCCCACCAACCAGCCACATTACAAAATTTTCATAATTTGAAATTTGAGATTTTCCTGATACCATAAAACCAGCTACACAAAACCAAGGATATAAAACCATTGCAGAAAATTTTTACTCCATAATTACAAATCACCCAGCAGCCTTTATCTTCTCTATCATGTCATTTGGTTCTTCTTTGGTAACTTCTTGTTTAAACAAAACAGGTGCCTTCTCAACCAGCACTTTAGCTTCCTTCAATCCTAGATTGGTAAAGGCCCTTACTTCTTTAATCACCTTGATTTTTGCAGCATTTTCAAACTTCTCCAACTTCACTTCAAAAGCTGTCTCCTCTACCTTCTTCTCTTCAGCCTTTGAACCGGCAGTGCAATAATCCTCATCGTTTTGTGTATCAGTGGAGATATAGACTGCTAGAAACGTTGTTATCTGCCTTTAAACAAAACAGTTGCAGCATGTGGCTATTATTTACTACAACTTGAACTACATGGACTATGGACTCTGTTATATGGAAAATTTAAAACAAATATATCAAATGTGTAATTAAAATATGTCACTTCAGAGAGGCTATGATGATCGCAAAGTGTGCTACAATATATAGAAGAATTATCCCAATCAAAAGAGAGTGATAAAACATAGATCAGAAGCATACCATTGTGACCAATGGGTTCCACATCGACCTTACAGCTTTAATATAGCATTTGATAAATGCAACAGAAATCCTAGGATAGATGCAAAACTAGTTTGAATTCAATTATCCTCTACATCTTAATTGCCAACATCACATCCTCAAAAGAACTCATTATCAACAGTTCCAGTTCTTGGTCATCAGGAACTTGGCATATTGGAACCTCGAATACAAAATGCAGTAATACAAATGGAAATCTCACATGTTAAAACATTTTGTTCCAAATTTCTCCATTTTAAACACAGCATGGCATTGATTTTTCAACTGAGCATTCACACCAACAGTTTGTGAGACAATGGTCATAACTTTAGGTGGAATGAGAATCAATAAAAAAATTAAAGGGTTAAGATTTACTGGATCAGAGATCTTAATCTTTGCACAACTAAAAAACCGAATTCACCCATTATCAATACCCATAACTCTTAATGAATATCCATTTTATCAAATCCCATTATTCGTTTTAGAAGAAAATGATTAAAAAGAACAGAGCTTAAACTAGTTTTAGTAATTTTCTTATTAAAAACGTAGTGATAAAGAAATTTTGTGATATATTTTCATACATTAACATAATCAAAATTAACACAGTAGTAGAAAAATCATTCATTTTTCAAACTCATCTTTCTTTATCTTCCTCTTCAAAATATTCACCAAATGCATTCTAGCAATAAACTTGTCCTAGCTACCATATTATCAAGTATAAAAATCCAAAAAATAAAAATAAAAAATAATAATAATACTAATTGCAAAGAAAAAGGTAACCAAAGAATCCAACAAAATCACATTACAAAGTAAGCAACCACCATAATTATCACAAATTAAAACCTTAATCATATGAACCACCACATCTAAGTAATGATAAAAAATATATATATGTATATACCTACATGACCACATCCGGTGCTCTTTTTTCCCCTTTATTTTTTGCATTAAATATGAATGGATAGTTATATAGAGAATCCACACTCTTAAATAAACAAAATAACTTGTCAGAAGCATTTTGTCAAACACATAGCAATCATAGATGACAAAAATTGACTATAACGGCAAATCGAAGCCCTAATTTGTGCAGATAAAGAAATCAAATGAAAAACGACGAAGAAGAAGAAGAAGATGGCAGATCGAAGAAGAAGAAGAAGATGGCAGATCGAAGAAGAAGAAAAAGAAGAATGCAAATGAAGAAGAAGAACATCGAAGAAGAAGAAGAAGAAGAAGAAGAAGAAGAAGAAGAATAGTACTCACCGAGGGTTTGAAATCAGAGAGAGGCGGAGAACGGTCTGTTGAGAAATCGTAGAGAGGCGGTGAAGGGTTCGGCAAGAGACACATTCGAGTGGGAGGACGAGAGCTTCTTCGAGAGAGGAGGACAAAAGTGATCCAAGTGTTTCGATGGATCAGGTCAGTCCTCTTCGAAGGGGATAAGTTGATCAACATGATAAGTTTGTCCCATTCTCCATTTTGCTTCCCAAAAACCATACTAGAACTGTGACTTGGCCAGTCCAATGCAACAAACATGGTCATAGGGTCGTGTAGTGGAATTTACATTTGGCATATTGACTTGGCTTAGCCCGGCCCAAATTTTCTCTTTAGCTTGAAAAAAATTCAGCTTAACCATGCCCGAGCCCTAATTTTTGAGCTTAGGTCGGGTTGGGCAACCTTTAACTTCATTGTTTTGTTATCATTTTACTTTATTGCCGGTCATCTAATACTAGAAACATATTATTTATGGTTTGGTACATGGAATGGAGGAATTTAATCCTAATCATAGATTTTGTAACACTCCAATCTGAGAAAACGTTCAGAATTTGAACTTTCAACCAACTTTAACCAAGGTTGACTAAGTGAGTCCTATGGTTGACTTTTTACTACGAGGAGAATTTCTCTTTGACCAAGGCATCTTAGTGAAGTACTCATTGATTCAAGTTTGTGGACTATTAGTACACTAAAATCGGAGCTAAGATTAGAAAGTTATTCTCATAATAAAGCGCTCTTTGGACTAATCGGCAAGCCTAGGTTTGACTTTTTATTTGTATGGATTTTGATTTGATTTATATACAAAGCATTTTAAAGTTACAACTAAGTATGAAATTTAATACAATAAAAGATAAAAAGAAAAATTACAAGATAAGAAAGAAAAGAAAGAAAGAACTCCTCAGAAGATGGCAATGAACTAAGAAGTCAAGCTCACCCTGGACGGTCACGTTTACTAACTTAGACCTAGGGGAACAAATTTAAAAACGTGATATCCTAACCATCTCAGTGAATGACCCAATATATTTTATAATATTAGTAATAACAATAATAATAATATAATAACCTTAATTAATTAATAATAGATAAATAATTAATAATTAATTGAAAATAACATTTTCCCTCAAAACCCTCACAATTCACTTAGTTGGAAATGTTTCCCTTTTAAAACATTTCCACAAAACTCAATATTTGTATATCCCAAAAATTAAGGAAATATTAAATAATTAAAGTACAGATAAAATACAAATAATGTAAAACTTAAATTTACGTTGGAAATACTTTAAGAACAAATTATTAAATTTAGAATAAAATATCATAAGGTAAAATAAAATTATAATTAAACTTGTACTAGAGAAATTCGACATAAAAAAAAAAATTAAACTCGATATATATATAATTTATAAAATTTATTAATTAAATCAATGAAATAATAAATAATAAGGGAATTATTATAATTAGTTTTAAATACCTCAACTTGCATAGGCAATAAAAAATGTTAGAATCCCACATTGAAATAATAATGAAAATATGAATAAATGCATTTAAATAATCAATTTAAATAAGTAGAATAAATCAATTAAATAATAAAAGAAATATTTAAATTAATTTAACATAGCCATTTGAAATAAATGGTAAAAATATAATAGAATTTATTTTAAAATACCAAATCAATTTAAATAGTAAAATCATGGTAAAATCCATTTTAAAACATTAATTTGAAATAAATGATAAAACACCATCAAATACATTTTAATTTTTAAATACTCTTTTAAAACAATATTTTAATTTTAAATACTCTTTCAAAACATTATTATTTTGGAAATTGTGTCAAAAAAACAACTTGATGCACCAAACTATATACCAGTTGTGTCTGATGGTACCCAGCATCTCGAGAATCGGCTAACGGGGAGGTTAAAGAGAGAAGCCGATATATGATCACTTGACGTCCTACAGCGCCGCTACTATCAGTCATCCTGGCTATGGAGGGGAAACTGATGCTCACTGTACATTATACCCTTCCAGCTTTCTAGTCGAATGGCATCCACATGACATTCCTATAAACTTGCACGCTAATCATATTCATAAATACAGTACAGAATACCAGTTGCTGCATGGTACGTCTAAAAATTATAAAATCATATATTTTTCAAGCACCGAAATCTCATCATTGCCATTGGATTAAATATCAAAATCTATATAATCCACATTTCTTTAAACCATCATCGTAAATCCATCACATTATAATCCATTCTCATAGACTCATTAATGCA
Source organism: Ziziphus jujuba (assembly GCF_031755915.1). NCBI lineage: Eukaryota > Viridiplantae > Streptophyta > Magnoliopsida > Rosales > Rhamnaceae > Ziziphus > Ziziphus jujuba. The sequence goes on from NC_083387.1 coordinate 20,665,520, forward strand.
AATATACCAAATTTCCTGTGGCATAAAACTAAACCCTTGATATTTAAATGCATAAAAATATTTTTGAAGCATAATATTTTAAAACAATATTTTTCTCAAATCCTCAAAATCAATTTAAATCAATATATCCTTAAAACCACGTAAAATTCATGCATAATTAAATTCCACAATTCCTCAATACCATAAAATAATTTCCATAATTATTTCAATGCATAATAAATTTAAATAATTATTTTCCTTCAAATCTGAAAAATCAATCCATTCCAAAAATAATATTAAAACCTAATGAAATTCATATATTTTTAAAATCATGTAAACACATTTATCATGCATCATAATTTCAACATTTACTCAACAATAATTTAATAAAAATTAAATTCATAATTTCTCAAAAATCAAAATATGATTTTTATGCACATATAATTTATTTCACCCCAAATTTAGAATCAAAATTTTCAAATAGAATTTATAAATTCTTCAATACATAAAATATCAAATCCAAATATTTAATTATCACAAAATATATATATATATATATATATAATTTAACACCTGAAAATAAATTTGAAGGTGAATCACTCACCTCGAGAATGTGTATCAATCAAGATCTTTAATGGGTTCGATCCCACAACTCACACATGCTCCTAAATATCAATGCCACACAAAATCGGTTAAATTAATATTTTAATTGGATAAATTATACATAGTTACCCGGGGGGCTAACAAAAACGTTAACCAAAATTCATAAATAATATACCGAAACGAAGCTTACGATGCGAGGATTACGGATTGAATCTTACCTCTCGAAGATCAGACTTGTGGTGGCTGGAATCTCGTCGGAAAGGTTTCAGATTTAATGCTCTCCTCAATTCATCGAGAACTAGGGAAGAAGGACCTCAGATATGGACTTAGGAGGGTCAATTTAGTGGGAAAGGGTAGGTGGGTTCAACGAGAACTTTTCGGAATCAGATTTCACGGTGAGCTGTCATGCCCACGGGGGAACGATTACCACTGACAGAGTGTCCAGTGGCCAATGGTCGTGATTTTTTATGGAGAGGTAGATCAAAGAATGGGTAAGCCAATGGGACCAGCGGTGTCAAAAACATGTGCCTAGTTTGGGAGAAATCGATGGTGGAATGAAATGGGACGGTCGCTGAAGAATGACTCGCTCTGGGCACATCGCCAACAATCTGGTCGTGAAATTTGGGTTGCAGCTAGTATTCAAGTGGGCTTAAGGGAGATCAGGCGCGTGTGGCTGGGTGGTGGTCGAAAAAGGGTGATCGGTGGCTGGCCGATTTCTCACTCTCTCTCCTCTCTCCTCTTTCTCTTTCTCTCTCTTCTCTCCCCTCCACCTCACTTATTTTTAGCCAATAAAATGCCACACGTGGTTGCCACTGTGCACTCATGGGATTGGCTGGATTTTTGAAATATGGCACAGTGTCATTGGATACTATGCTCACACACAAAGATCAGTGGACCTTAAACGCTATTTCGAAAAAACTTTATAGGTTTGTAACTTTCTAACCAAATGTTCAAATTAGGCATGCCGCTAGTCTATGAACTTGTATCGATGAGTATTTTACAATCATAGATGAGTACAAGCAAAATTTCACAAAAATAAAAAGTCAAATCTGGCACCCTTGGACATTTCGGACCGTAACTTATTTTGCTCATAAATTTCAAACTATAGCTTCATTTTTTGACGTGCTACTAGTCTATGAACTTGATTGATTTCTGCTTTGCAATGGTGCCTCGGTCAACATAAAATTTCATCCGAAGCAAAAAGTCAAAATTTGACCCCACTTGGTCAATAGCAGTCAAATCCGGTCAAACTCGATCAACGCGAGAAAAATTTCAGTGTACTTTAGGACGGGATTTTACACACAAACACACACACTCTCTCTCTCTCTCTCTCTCTCTCTCTCTCTTTCCTCCTTTCTCGATGGGCCATTGAAGCTTCCAACGTAAAATCACTGTAGCACCGGCTTACCCAAGCCTCATCGTCACCTCCAACATATGACCCATCATGCCGATGACACCATGTTGCTTTCAATTCACCGGTACAATTAGGCATGCATTGGAAAATGGCCATTGATGAGGACATGACTTGGAGCACCTTAAGATGGAGTCGAAAGCCACTTCAAATCTCTATGGGACTAATAACCAGAGCTAGAGCAAAGCGGTTTAAAGAATCACTAAATTGTTTAATCCAAGAGGTGTTCATATATCACAGAAGCATGTTCATTATTGAAGATGAACAAAAATTGGTCCATATGATTGGAACAGAGGATGCCAGCATGAAAGAAAGCCTAACGCATGGAATCCAACACTATGGTGATGTGGCAGGATTTGATGACATGGATGGTGATGTGGCATCATATGGTGACGTGGCATCATATGATGACATGGCACTTTTTCCACATGGAGGGTGATATGCACCTACATGGCTTTCAACTAAGCTTGGCTGAATTTTATAATTAGGAAAACATTATTTTTATTTATGTCTTGATTGGATTTTGGCATGTTGCCTATTTACTTTCCTAATTTAGTTTTTATTAGGATTTCAAATTATTTTCCTAATTTTATTAGAGTTGAATTGGTCAAAGAATTAAAGGCCATTCAAATTAGGAAACTAGGAACTAAATTAGGTTTCCTAAACTTAAGCACATTAGGTTTCCTAAACCTAACCAAATTAGGTTTTCTAAACCTAACCACATTAGGTTTCCTAAACCTATCAAAATTAGGTTTCCTAAACATAATTTTCTTCCATTATTATTCCATCATTATTTTTACCATCATTATTTTTAGCAAATTTATGAAAGCTTTGTAATTTATTTTGCCTATTTAAAGGCACATAAGTCATGAATAAAAATTAGATTACAATTTTGATTCAAAGTGAGAGTGATTCTCTTGGTTCTCTAAGAACTATGTCGAACTTTTCAAGCCTTGCTTGTGGAGTTCAAATTTGACTTATCAATAGGTTATTCCGTGCCCTACTGTGGCGTCTTCACCAACCAAGGTTCTTACCTCACATATAGGTAATGGATCGAGGTCTTCCATTGATAACTTGTAATTAGACAGTCTAATTCAATCTTTGTTACGGGTTTAGAGGTAGGTCGCTCTAAGTTCGTATCAGCCATGAGATTTGATGGTGAGCTCAGCATTTGTTTGTTCAATTCTGGCCGTTTTTGCTCAATTTTCAGTATTCTTTCCCTAATTCAAGCCTCTTGAAGCTGATGGTGGTCTTTGTTTGCCTTAATTCGAGCTCGTTTATGGTGTAAGAAGAGGACAAGATCATCAACAACTTTCAACAAGAATACCGGCCGCCATCGATGGTATTGGGCTCAACGGAGGTTAGTTTAGTATTCCACATCCTTTTAGCTTCCTATTGGTACTTTGTTTGCGAATTATGGTGGCGTATTTAGGAAGTTGCCATTTTTGTACCTAGAAGAATATAATCTAATTATTTTGTTCTAGGTGCTGAGTTCTTTTGGTTTGTCAATCCTTGAAATGTGTGTGTATATATATATATATATATTTTTACAGTTATATGTTAAATTTAAATGTGTTTAGATCCAACGATTGCTTGGCTTTCCTTTCCAATATAAGCTTTTCCATGATTTTTATTTGGTTTTAAATATAAAATATAAATATATATATATATATATATTTTTTTTTTGGGACTTGGTTAAATATTTATTATTATGGAATTTTGGAATTTCTATAGTACTTGATATCGTAACTTTATATACATATATATATATATATATATATATATGTGTGTGTGTGTGTGTGTGTATGTATGTGCTTGTGTTTATATATATATATATATATAGGGATATTGGCAGCCAAGCACCCTAAAATTTATCGAGGTTGACATATTTTACCTTAAACTTTTTTTTCCTGGAATTCTGCACCCTAAACTTCTTTTTTGCTTGCATCGTTGCTTTGTTTATTAAAAATGCATAACGGAATGATCACATGCCATGTATGTGCTTGTCATGCAAGTTTAAATCATGTAATTTTACAATTTTTAGGCTTTGTTTGGAACTTAGAAAATGTGGAGGAAAAAAATTGAGGGGAAAAGAAGGGGAAAAAAAAAGATGCAGGAAATGTTGTTTGATTGTTACTAAAAACATATGGGGAAAAAATGGGTAAATATGAAGTTCTTTGGAAAAACTCTATAGAAAGAAGCTCTTCCATTGCTAAAATGTAGTTTTGCTTTCCTAAAACATCAGTTAGAGAGAGAGGAGTACATAAAAAAGAAAAGAGGATAGAGACAGAGAAAGAGGAGAGAGAAAGAGAAAAAGATGTGATAATTACAAGTTAAATTTACATACATATACTGCCATGATTAGTGGATCATCAACAGACATTCTAAAGCTGGAACTTCATTATAGAAATCCCTTCTTCTTTTTCTTCTTCTTCTCTATCTTCTTCATCCTTCCTCATCCATATCTATTCTCTTCCATTCCTCACATTTTTCACTCCCATGTGCTTTCAAACCCAAAAACCCTTCTTTTTCTTTTTCTTCTAAACCAGCACTCTCAGTAACACCAACAATCCTAAAGCTGCGATGAAGAAATTCCTCGAATGGAACCCTAATTCTTAAATTGAGAATAGTAAAATTACTTGATCTGACCTTGTTTCATAAGCATGTGCATGCCACATGATCATTCTGTTATACATTTTCAATATACGAACCAATGGTGCAAGTAAAAAAGAAGTTTGGAATGTAGAATGCCAAAATTTTTTTTTAAGGTGCAATGTGTTAACCTCAATAAAGTTTGGGGTGTTTGGCTACCAATATCCCATATATATAAGCATATGTCTGTATGTGTATATATTGACACACACATATATAGTTTTTGTTAGAGAGTATTGCATTTATATGCTTACGTATAAATATATATATATAAATATATAATGAAAGTGGTTTGCAAATTTTGACTGATCATGGGTTTGCTTTTGTAAAGTTGTAGTGAGGGTTACAAAATATATGTCTGGCTTAATAAATCCTACTCTTGAGTTATAAATGAAAAAGAAGAATTAATAACATTTTGTTTACTTGTTTTTATTTATTTTATTTGTTTAGTTATTTATTTGTTTACTTAGTCAAAATGTTATTTATTTATTTATTTATTCATCTACCTATTCATTTACACTTTTTCTAAATATTTATTTATTTATTCTTGGTGGTCTGGATTTTAAAATATACTACCTAATAGGGATGTTTTTATATGCCTATTATCCATTTTAATGTAATATTTATATATGTGCGTACATGTATATATGAACATAGACATATATGTATATAGTGTCAAACTACGTTTAGTCACACACACACACACACACACACACACACACACACACACACATATATATATATATATATATATAATTACTCGTTTATTTAGTTATTATTAAAGATTAGGTTTAAAGGGGTTATTTAACAAATTAATATTAATTGAGTATTTAATAAAATTCTAAAAAAGGGTTTTAGATGTTTATGTTGATTTAAAAATAACTTCATTAGTTGATTTATGGGTTTAATTGCGAAATGAGTTATCATAAATTTAGTTCGGATAAAGTGTATATAATAAAATATGTTCATATATATCTATTTATATATAGATATATATTTTTATTTGTGTGAGTATAAATGAATATGGTCATAGGATATTTGTAAGGCTAATTGCTAGTAATTAGTAATTTATTTAATTATTTATTTATCTATGTTGATCCAAGAAATTAAAAGTAGTAAAAATACTAAATATTAAAATAATGTTACCATAGTATGTTTCCCTAAAATTATATTTTGGATTTTATAAATATTTATTTATTTATTTATTTAAAACATTTAATTAAGGTTTTTCAATTGTAATTTTAAAGAGTTAATGTTTTCGTAAATATATATTTTTTATGTGACTTTTAGTTTGTAAATGCATCATACAGTACTGGTATTCTGTACTGTTATGTTTATGGATTAGCACGCAAGTTATATGTAGTTGTCTTTTGTGAGCTATAATGAGTGAGGGTAGGTAGGCATTTTGCAGTGATAGCCGCCTTCTATGGCTGAAGGACAATAGGTTTTGCCTTTCCTATGAGCACTAAGGTGAGCGAGGGTAGGTAGTTATTTCCACGGTGACGATGTTAGCAGCAGGATGACATATTATTTTGCACTGGTACCATTGAAAAGCTAATGGGGTTGCGTACATGTTCTCTTCTTCCCTTCCATTTGTTAAGTGGTGTTTGGAATACTAAGCACCACTTGGCAGCACTAGTATATTGCATGGTGCATCAGATGTCTTTTCGATGAATATATATTATATATATATATGATGTTATGCTATAAAGTATGATATGGTATTGGGCAAAGATTTGGCTTTGCTCATGAACATCTTATTATAGTATTTCTACTATTTACGAGACCAGTAGGTTGGACAGTCATTGTAGGCAACCATGATTCCAGTACTGGTGGTAGTATATTTACTGATAGCTGATATCATGGGACCATGTATTAGTGTACTATATGATACATTGGATGTACATCCGCTACGAGTGTGCAGGTTATGTGATGTATGCTTAGCTACAAAATTGTCATATTTGTCTGAATGAATGTCTTAATGGATATGAAGGTATTGTAGCCTTTGGATAAGTATTGTAGCCTTTGGATAAGTGTATTATCCTTTAGACAGGTATTGTACTCTTTGAGTAGGTATATTGGCTTTCGGCAAGGTATTGTAGTCTTTAAGTAGATGTGTTAGCCTTTGGATATGTGTGCTAGCCTTCAATTGAGTATTACATTATTACTCGGATTATCCAAACTCTTCGAGAGGTTGTGTACAGATATGTAGAAAACATATGTATATATATATATATATATTTTGGTTCTAGGTAATGGTGATGCAATTGAAGTTATCGATAAGACCTCAATAGTACCATTTGAAATACTGTGCTGCTATGTGGATTTTTCTTGAGATAATTTATTTTATTAGAATTTGTCTTACAATTCATCACTTATGAGCAGCGCAAATTTTATCAATATATTTTCTAGATGTTAAAAGATAGATTGCTTGATTTAGGCCTAAAACCCAGATTTTCTTATCTATTAGTATTGTTACAATTATTATTATCATTATTATTATTATTTTTCTTTTTGCATTTATGTGTTTAATATATTCATGAAGTGTTGTAAAAGAAATGTAAGATTGTAGCAAGTGGGAGTTGTTGGCGGCTATGAGCTGTAGAAGTATGTATTTCCTATGCTAAGTAAAGACTTGGAAAAAGTCGAGCCTATTTGGGGTCCAGGTAGTAAACTTCAGAAGGGGTCCTAACACCTATAAAGGTATTTATGGGTTATTGGTTATTTTTTATATCTATATTCTTATGCTTTTATTATCAAAGTTGTGCAAATTTGTGGAACCTTGTTGTAAGGTGGAGGAATAAGGCGAATGTATATTGTACAGGACATATTTGAAAGAGTTCAGTTTACAGGGGAGATACTGGGGGATTTTCTGTAGAATTTCTGGTGTGGTTTTTCCTAGTTGGGACCATCCTAAAGTTTACAATAAGTAACTCTGGAAAGGTCCTGATAGATTTTGTATCAAGCATTTGCTTGCCAACTTTTATAAAGTTTACAAAGGGATGTTATTTAAACAATTGATTTGGAGCATGGCTAAAACTACAATGACTCTCTAATTTCCTGATGAGAATAAACAACTTAAAGCAGGTTGATGCATAAGCAGTGGATTGGCTTATGAAGTTACCCTCTCGGCATTGGAGCATGTATTGTTTTAAGGAAGATTTGAAGTGCGATCTACTGACTAACAAAGTAAGTGAATAGTTCAATGCTTAGGTGAGTTTAGGTGCTAGCCTATTATTACCATGTTGGAGAAGATTAGGAAAAAAAAAAAAATGACGGTGAGAATGAGAGAGAAAATGGAAAAGATGACAAGACACCAAAGAAAGATATGGTACAAATGTTGAAATAGTTGGAGCAATTGAAGGTTAATACTAGGTCTTGTTTTTTAACTTGGGCTGGAGAAGGGTGTAAAAGGTGAAATCATCAACTGATAGGTATGATGTTGATTTGAAGCCTAGTTCATGTACATATAGAAGGTGGCATACAAGTGGACTTCCATACATACATGATGTTTAAGAAGAAAAACACTAATGATTTTGCAGATGATTGCTACAAGATATAAGTGTACATGAAGGCCTATATGTCAGGACTCGTCCAATATCCCTTGTCAGAATCCTAGACAAGCCCTGATCCTAGGAAAACTTTATCGGATTTTCCATTGGAAAATCCGGCAACATCTCTCCTAAGGGTTGGACATATCACAAAATTCACTACACAAAAAACACACTTCTAAAACCACCACCTCATCCCTCCCACCATACTACAAATAATTTCCACAAATTTCAGCACTTCAAATAACATATAGGGAATAAGTGCAATATTAATTAAATAAATATCCAACACAGTATATAGAGCGGTTACAATTAAATATAAGAGTTAATTAAACATAGAATAAAAAGAAATATTACAATGTAGGAATAGGAGAAAGGAAAAGGCTTCTTGGACTTCAGAGATGAGCAAAGATGTCGAGCTCTCCCCCGAACGGTCAACGTTTACTAATTTGAACATAAGGGAACAGATTTAAAAATATAAGATGCTAATCATTCTAGTGAGTGACCCCAACTATTATATAAATAATAATATTGCATAAATATGATTTATAATAAATAAATAAATAAATATATAAAGTAGTAATTAAGTAAATTTTAAAGTTTTCTCTCAAAACCTTCACCATTTCACTCAACTGGAAATGTTCTCCTTTTTATACCCCAAAAATATAAAAAATAAATAAGTAAATAAAATACAAATAACTTAAATTGAAAATTAACATAGAAAATAATTAGCAACAATTTATTACACTTTAGATAACATATCATAAAATAAAATAAAATCACAATAAAATTTGTAATAGAAAAATCTGGTATTAATCAAAATTAAACTCAATATACATATAGATAAAATTTGGATTTAATAAATCAATTAAATAATAAAAGAATATTTTAATTAAATTAAAACATCCATTGAAATAAATGGTAGAAATATAATAAAATTTATTTTAAAAATCAAAGAAATTTAAATAATAAAGACTTGACTAAAATGCATTTTAAAACATTGACTTAAAATAATTGATAAAAGCATATAAATCATCTTAAAAACATTAATTGAAATAGTTGATAAAACACAATTAAATACATTTAAATTAATATACAATTTAAAAATATTTTTGCTTTGAAAGTTGTGTCGAGAAAATAACTTGACGCACCATATTATATACCGGTGGTGTCATGCGGTACGCAATATCCCAAATACCACTCTGATCAGAAGGTTAAAGAAAGAACCTGCGATTGTCGCCTTGGCATTCCAATTGCATCAATACTAACAACGGTCATTCTGGCCATGGAGGGGGTTGGCTGATACTCACTATGCATTATACCTGTCTACCTTCAGGTCTATGACTCCAACAGAAAAACCTTATATATTTGTGCGCTAACAACTATAATAGATACAGAAAAACCCTACATATTTGTGTGCTAACAACTATAATAGAGATAGTATAGAACACAAGTATTGTATGGTACATCTAAAATTATAAAATCTTAAATCACATAAATATCACCGGGTTTATTACATCTTTTAAACCCATTAAAATTCCACCTTTCTTTTAAATCATCGCCATAAATCCATCAGCTTAAATCCATCAACTTCATTCCATCAATTTTACCACAATGAAACCAAATCCATAGATATTTAAATGCATAAATATATTTTTGAGCATAATAATTTTAAGACAATATTTTTTTCAAATCCCTTAAAATCAATTTAAATAAAAAATAACACTAAAACCACATAAAGTTCATATATAATTAAATTCATATAAAAACATTTATTATGCATCATAATTTCAACAATAAACATAATAATTTAACAAAAATTAAAATAATAATTCCTTTAAAATGCCAAATATAAATTGGCAGCAACTCACATAGCAATTCATCATAAATTGGCATTATAATTTTTGAATAATTATTTCTCCTAAATATTAAATACATATTATTTTTCACAAATTCAAATAATACAAAATATATATATATTTTTAACAACCCAAGATAGCTATTGAAAGAGGATTACTCACCTTAAATGTATGAATCAATCAAGATCCTCCACCGGATCGATCTCACGACTCACATGTACACCTAAATCACCAACAATACAAACTATCGATTAAAATATTATTTTAATTTGGATATAATATATACGGGTACCCAAGGGAGCTAACACAAATGTGATCCAAAATACACAAATAATATATTAAAATGAAGCTTGTAACATGAGGATTACGGATTGGTCTTACCTCTTGGAGATCGAACCTGTGGTGATCAAAATCTAACCGAGAATGGTCCACACTAAACATCCTTAAATCTCCCAATCTGTTGAGATTTAGAGGAAAAGGACCTCAGATTTGGATTTAGGGAGGTCAAATTAATGAGAAAAGATAGGTGGTGTCGTCGGCAACTCACTAGAACTAAGATTTCCGATGAGCCACCATGGTCACTGGAAAGCGTAACCGGCGACGCATCATCCATAGGCCACTGGCCTTGAAAATTGGTTGGGAGGTAGGTCGGCGGTTGGGCAACTCAATGGTATCAGCGGTGTCAAAAATGGATGGCCGAGTTGGGAAAAATTGGCTAGCGAAACCGATTGCACTGTAGTAAAAAATCGTTCCGATCTAGGCACGTCGTCGGCCATCTAGTCATGATTTTTGGTCGGCTAACTGGTCTCAATGTGGGTCACACGATGGTCAGATTAGTGTGGGTTGGTGGTGGCCATAAACGGGTCAATGGCGTAAGGTCAATTTTCTCTCTTTTCTCTCCTCTTTCTCTCTCCTCTCTTTCTCACCCCACCTCACACGTACCACTAAAAAACACCACCCATGGATGTGACTGTGCCCTCATAGGTTGGTTAACACATGGAGCAATTGGTGGGAATTATGCATATGTTTTCCACACGGATACAATTTTGTACACGGTAACATAGTTTTGGAAAACTTTACAGGTCCATAATTTGTTAAACAAATTTCCAAATTTAAACATGCCGTTAGTTTATGAACTCCTATCAACGACTACTTTACAACCATACATGAGTTAAAATAAAATTTTACAAAAATAAAAAGACAAATATGGCACCACTTGGACAGTTTGGACCGCAACTTGTTTTGCTCATAACTTTCAAATCGTAGCTTCATTTTCGATGTGCTACTAGTCCTCGAACTTGGATCGATGTATACTTTGCTGGTGCCTCAGTCAATGCAAAATTCGATATGGAACAAAAAGTCAAAACGGACTCCAACTTGGTTAACATTGATCAATTCAGTCAAACTTGGTCAACATGAGAAAAATTTCGATGTATTGTTGGATAGGGAGTTACAATATTTAGAGTTGATACATCCATTAAGTGGCCACTTGTTGTGGGAGAATAGTTCTTGTGATATAGTATATCCATCTCCATTTACTAGGGAACCTAACAAACCTAAAAAACTAAAGAGAAAGGATCCATCAGAGAATGAACTTGCAAACAAGGTGAAACAAGTAGGATGAAATCTTCGATACACCAATTGTTGGGATGAGACCATATTGAGAGAGGTTATAGGAGGCCACTTGTAAATAGATCAAACTTAGCTCAAAAGAGTGAATAATTGCAACTTCAAGCATACCAAATCAGACACCGTAAACTCAAGCAACTCTAAAATCATATTGTGACATTTTGCCATCACCAAAATCATGTTGTTTATGTGATAAGTATTTAACCAATAAATAAAGTGATGATAATTAATATTTGAACTTTAATCTAATATTCTAGATGAGATGTGACAATTATTGTTAAGATTAGAGAATCTCTAATTAGAAAACTCTTACATATATATATATATATATATATACGTGAAAGAGAAAAAAGAAAATTAAATAACAAATTAATTCATTTTTGGTGCTTATCTCTCATCCTTTTTTACTTTTCTTAATTTTTTGGCTACGGGAATTTAAGGTAGGTAAGGTGCTTCTCATGTTAATGTTGTGTTGAATATTTCTAACCATATAAATTTAATATTTATCATATATATATGGTTGGAATATGATTGATTGTTCAAGTGGTAATGGATTAATTTCCAAATAGTTTGGGAGGAAAAAAATTAATCTTTGGCTGTCCATATATTAATAAGGACTGGGCGGTGTGAAAAAAATTCTTCAAAAAAGCAGGTGCCAGTTTGTCTATTCCTATTCACAATATAACAAGTTAGATTGGGCGGTAGACTATTTCTTCGAGGTTTTAGTTTCCTAATTAAATTATGATTAATAAATTCATATAATTTTAACTCGATCTAATCCTTTTTAAGATATTCATACTAATAACAAAAATTCTTTATTTATTTATTTTTATTTTTATTTTTTCCTCATCACGACACGATGATTCCCATTCCTTCTCTACCTCTCTTCCTTCTCCTTTTAACCCTTTCCTTTTTTCTTTACCTACTTTCAATTTACTTTTTTGCCACTGCCTCTCTCTTTTCTATTTAATTGCTTGAATTTGGTATCCAAATTCGTTTCGATAGACCACTCGGCTAGGGTTAGGGTTTTGGTATATATATATATATATATATTTTGGGTGTTTGGTGAAACCGCATTAGAGGAAAGAAGAATGATGGAATCAGAGGATGAGTTCGATATGCACGACCCGTGCGATGATGACTACTATGACGACGACATCTATTGCGGCGGTGACGATGACGACGATGTCGCCGCACCCGCCATGGATAACGATGATGAAGCTGATGGTGCCGATTACGATTTCAGCGATAACTACCCTGACGATTCGAACGAAATCGCTTCAAATTGCCGCCAGCGAAATTATACCATCTTGACAGAAGCAGATATTCATCAACGTCAAGAGGATAATATCATGGAGATATCCACCGTGCTTTCCTTATCAAAAGTCGAGGCTAGTATACTTCTTCGTCACTATAACTGGAGTGTCACTAAAGTCCATGATGAGTGGTTTGCGGATGAAGAAAAGGTGCGGAGGATTGTTGGCTTACCTGAGAAATTGCAACGGGAACAGATTGCTGCTGTTTTTGGTGGTTGTCGAATCAACAAAAGAAAACTTATCACTTGCGGGATCTGTTTCGAAGTCTATCGTCGTGACAAAATGTATTCTGCCGCTTGCGATCATCTTTTTTGTGGAACATGCTGGGGAGGTTATATCAGCACAGCCATTAATGATGGCCCTGGATGTTTGACGTTGCGATGTCCCGAACCATCTTGTTCAGCTGCCGTTAGTGAAGACATGATTGGCAGTATGGCTTCAGTGGAAAACAAGGAGAGATATTCCCGTTACTTGATTAGATCATATGTTGAAGGCAGTAGGAAGATCAAGTGGTGTCCTGCTCCAGAATGTAAGTATGCTGTGGATTTTGTTGTTGGAAGTGGTAATTATGATGTTATATGTCGCTGCTCCAATAACTTTTGCTGGAATTGTAGCGAGGACGCCCACCGTCCTGTTGATTGTGAAACAGTTGCCAAATGGAAATTGAAAAATAGTGCTGAATCGGAGAATACCAATTGGATATTGGTTAATTCTAAACCCTGTCCAAAGTGCAAACGTCCCATTGAGAAAAACCAAGGCTGTATGCATATGACCTGCAGTGCGCCTTGTAAATTTCAGTTCTGCTGGCTTTGCCTTGGCGCGTGGTCGGAACATGGTGGGAGGACTGGTGGTTTCTATTCATGTAACGGTTACGAAATGGAAAAGCAAGAGGGAAAGTATGATGAGGCCGAAAAACGAAGAGAGATGGCCAGGAAATCTCTGGAGAGGTACACTCATTATTATGAAAGATGGGCGGCCAACCAATCATCTAGGCAGAAAGCAATGGCAGACCTGGAGCAAATGCAGAATGTGAATCTTGAGAAGTTAAGTGGGATACATCGCGAACCTGTGACACGGTTGGAGTTCATAACGGAGGCCTGGCTTCAGGTAATTGAATGCAGGCGTGTTCTCAAATGGACATATGCGTATGGCTATTATTTACCTGAGAATGAAGAAGCCAAGAAAGAGTTGTTCGAGTACTTGCAAGGCGAGGCGGAGTTCGGTTTGGAACGACTTCATCAATGTGCAGAAAAGGAGCTACAAGAATTTCTCAATGCAGAGGAACCATCAGAAAAATTAAGTTCGTTCCGCACCAAACTTGTTGGATTGACTAGTGTGACAAGAAATTACTTTGAGAATTTAGTTCGAGCTCTAGAGAATGGTCTATCTGATGTGAACTCGCATGGTGCCTGTAGCAAGGCAGCTAGCTAAAAACAAATTGGGAAGTACAAAGGGCAAGAGGAGAGGTGAGAGGGGCGCTAGAAATACTGATGATTCGGATTGGTTCTGTGAGCATTGCACCTTCGCTAATGTCAAGACAGCTACCGTCTGTCAGATGTGCAATGAACGCCGTCATTGAATGAATGTATTTGGGGTGTGGAAGCAGTAAGGGGAGAGAGGTATGAGGGGTCATAGTTTTTTGTTTTCAAATAGATATTTGTTTAATTTTTATGTGTTTGTTTTTAAATTCACTAAATGCTTAAATAAAGTAAATAGCATGATTATTCTTTGAAAATAAACATTCTTTTTTTCTTTTTTGAAGTCAAGTCTTTTGTATTAAGGAGCAGGAGCATATACATCATCAAGCAAAAAGAGTATTGAGTCATATAATGTCGAGCGATAAATAGTTGTAGTGCATATGTTATAAAGAGGGAGAATAAATAAGATGGATCAGATGCACAACCCAAATGGGTATTGCAGAGCTCCTAATTAAGAATAATTATTTCAAATAATAAGTTTAAGAATACTTCAAATAATATTTTACTATAAATTATCCTATAGGCCTTTTCAATAAACAAGATAGACTTCTTGTAAATACTTATTTGGTCAAATATGGATATATAATATATTAGAGTTTTAAAGTTTTTGTTTTCAAATTAGATATTCTTATTCGTTTTTATATGTTAGTTATTAAATTTAATATTTTTTTAAAAATGCTGAAATAAGTAAATAACATGATTATTCTTCAAAAATAAACTTTTTTTTTTTTTTTTGAAATCAAGTCAACTTTATTAAGAAGCACGATCAGATACATCATCAAGCAAAACAGTACTGAGCCAACGGGCTCTCCTGAAGCCATACAGAACAAGAGTCACTAGATAGACCACGGTGAGCCAAAGACTACAAGAAAAATATATATTTAGTAACAATTTAAGTTACCACTAATATAGTAATTTTTGCCAATAAAGATTTTTAAGGACAAAAAACGTTTGGCACTAGATTCGACTACAGGGTTTCCATTAAAGGTAACTAGTTGCAAAATTCAAATTTTGCAACAATCTTATGACCATTAATGCTAGTGTCACCGTTTAGTATTGGTATTAACAGGTATACAAGAAATAGTGCCACTGAATGCTTGTGTCAATAATACAATTTTGCCAACTTTATGATAAAACATTTAGTGGCAATGCATGATTTTTACACTTTAGTTGTGACAATAATGAACCATTGCCACTTTACAATTTTTTATTTAGTGACAAGATTTGATGGCGCTAATAGACATGCAGGTGGTACTGTAGCTCCCTCTTTCCCTTTCTTTCATTTGCCTGAGTCGTACCGAATTTTTTTTTTTTTTTTTTAGTTTTAAATGTTCTTTTTTTTTTTAAAAAAAAAGTTATTTATTGTTTTTTTTTTTATGAGAAATATGGATCACTTGATTTGAACGAATTCAAAGAGAATAATTTCATGTACAAATCAAAATCAAAACATTTCAAATGTAAAACCCAAAATTAACATAAAGGTATTCAAAAGATATTGAATATCTAAAAAAATATTCCAAAATAAACCCAAAATTAACATAAAGGTATTCAAAAGATATTGAATATCTAAAGTTTAAAAAAAAAAAAAAAAGTACCAACATTTATAAGTTGTCGAAATAAGAAAAAGGACAATAACATTTTTGACAGGTAGGCATAAAAGGAGAGTTTGAAAGAGGCTTTCTTCTCCTCTGTGTCCTTTTGAATGAATCTAATAATAATCAACAAAATCTGCCAAAACAATATACAACAAAAAACAAGAAACGTAGTGTATTACGAGAATAATAATAATAATATAATAATAAAGAAAAGACAACAAACGTAGTCAATTAAAAAGTCAATTTCAGATCACCTTAGACAAGTGAATTAAAAGCACTGGACGCTTGCTCCAAGAGTTAAAATGATTCCTCCAATTAAAATGAGTCCTCCAATTAAAATGATTCCTCTAATTATCTTAATTAACTTATGAAAGTTAAACAAATATATTATATTCTTGTGTAAATATTTTCTTAATTAACTTATGAATACATATGATTTCTAGAAGAGGGCAGTTATAGGTGAAAAAAATCGGATCATTGATCTGTATATGAATAAGACATTTCTTGGAGTTTTGCAATTCAATCCTCTATGAATAATATATAGACAAGAAATAGGATTATTCAAAATTTCTAACTTCCTGACCAAAAATTGTTTGAGGCCTCAACATGCCAAGAGGTAACCGGCTCTTATTAATGTATGATCCTTCTGTCACACCCTGCCAGATGGATGAGATTTTAAATAAGATATAAAAAAGTCACAAAAAAATCATAGATATTTGATAATGCAATCACTAACAAGAGTAGGTATGTAGGAAAAAGAGGCCCTATAACATTTAATTGAAAACTAGATAAAAAAGCAGAATCAAGATAACAGAACACAGCAAATATGGAAAGCATAAATTTTGTAAACCTTACCAACTGAAAAGTGCTAAATCATACAATATGAGGGATCTTACAATGACTATAATAGACATATGATGAGAAAGCAGGTGTAACATATGACTAATAGACTCAAGTCTTAAGACAATTCAAGATTAAACAACAGAATATAAAATGGCATATAGTTTTAAGAGTAGAAATTTAGTTATTACTATAAGTTGAGGATATAGATTGCAAAGGTACCTGAGTTATGAAGGTATCAAGAGGAAAAGTATGAAGCTGCACAAACATAGGACAAAAACCCCCTGCAAAAAAACACCAGATATTTAACTGTCAATCCAATTTAGATTAACATTTTTCCCCGTTAATCCAACCTTATCAATCCTAATGGCATTTTTTTCCATTAGGAGTTGGACAAAGAAGTGAACCCCAAGGCTACTTTCGTGTCCGCGAGCTTGAATTTTGCAACGGCAATATTTGGGATACATTCTGCATGTAACACAAAAAACATATTAGACAGTGAACAGAGTATGGAAAAAATATGAGAAGTAGGAAAACACAAAATTTGAGAATATGCTAGCTCTATGAGATTGGTTAATATATTACCACTTAGTAGTTGTCACACAAAAACCAGATGTTTATCCATTGCAACGAAATAATGTCCGCTTATTCACCACCCCCCCCCCCCCCCCCCCCCCCCCCCCCCTTCTAAACTATTCATACATTCATATTCTAGCCTAAGGTGTTATTATGATGAATAAGATCTGTCCATCCAATTCAGAAACCTGAAATAGGGTAAAGTGGATAAGATGAAAAATCATATAAATTGTAGCAGTTTAATGATTGCTGTAAGTCCTTTCAATGAGTAGCAAATAGCAATTGATTGTATGTTTATCCAAGCAGTTATTATCAAGGTCAATTTTAAAGGCATAACTTAAATCAATATAAAAAGGCAAGAAGATATATGAAAACCCATTTCATGACAAGTCCCTTACTATCAAGGTAAATAAGCAAATGAAGGAATCTGGAGATGGCATAGCATCATTGCTGAAAAAAGGAGGGCAACAGAGCCAAGTACAGATGCATACAAAAAGAGTGAAACAGAGAGTAAAGAAAGACCTTCATAGTCAAAACCAGAGTTCGTCTAGGAATAATAGATGATCTGGGAGCGAAATAGCGAATGAATCCATATGATGCCTGCATTAAGCATAGAGAAAGATATCATAAATGATATAAAAACAAGTTGGAATAAGTAAAGAGCTACAAAGCTAATGAAGTTAAAAAAAAGTTTCATTTTTATCTTATTCTAAAAGAAAAAGGCAAGGAAACCAAATGATTCTAACCTAAATGCAGGAACTTTTAGTCTGAGAAACAATAATTATAACTTAAAAATAAATAAATAAATAAATACTATCGAGAATCCAATAAACCGGAAAATATGATAAAAATGACAACACAACAACTGATAGAACAATTATGAAAGTAGTGAGGAGCATAATTGACAGAAGACTCATGACAATCTATTATATATAACATCTAAACAAGCTCCCATGACATACTTAATATAAATATTTCTAGTCCCAAAATAGAGCTAGTGCTGTATTTTATCAGTCTATTACATGACACATTATATATCAAAAAGTAGAAAACTACATAGGAAAAATACCAAACACAAATTGTTCATACACGAGTATTTACCAAAGTAACCGCTTTTAGTTAAAGGGAAAAATTTTGGTAGAAAAAGAATTTAAGACAACCATTTACCTACCGTTCCTTTTAAAAGAGGGACTACAAACGAACAGATAGAAAAGACAAGATCAAATCTAAGCCATATAGGTGGAAATGGATAATTAGAGATTACAAAATGAATACCTAAGCTCCAAAGAATTTGATATTTACATATCATACCACAAAATCATGAATTCAACCAGATCCACATTGCCAAGCACCTTACTCTGTATTCTTAATACCATAACTGGTCACTAACTCAGCGCCGACAACAAATTTATGATTCAGACACAAAATCATTTTGTCCCTCACAGCTATTCATTTTATCACTATCGGCATTGGCCATAAATTGTTTAACTAAGACTTGTTTAGTTACAAGCATTTTTTCTGGGGTTTAGGCGGATTTCGTGTCAGGGATTTAGGCGCAGTCCATTGACAAATTATTATTATTATTTTTTTTTAATTCCTTTCTTTCTTTTCTTTTTCCTTCACTTATAATAATTATTAATTTAATTAAAATACTTTTTTTTTTCTAATTCAATAAAATTCATGATTACCAATGAATATAAGACAAAATTTTTAATTTTTAGAATGTTAAAAATGTTTAATTACCATTTTACCCTTATCTAGTTAAATCTAAAACTGATAAGAGTGTGTTTTGGAAATATTCAAACCTATTGATATAATTTGAAACAGGGGTAAACCTTGGATGGTATAAGTGATTTTAAATTTGTGGGCCTCTTCTTCTCTTTCTCACGCTTACTCGCTTACGCATATGTATTTTTAAATTTTCCATTTTGATTTTAAATTTGTTTTATTTGTAATTTATTTTCATCTTTTATTTATAAAAAATATTATTTGTCATAACGATGATGATTACTAATAACATCTATATGTCAGAAAATAATTTAATTAATTATCATTAAATAGATTATTTTTAGAATTTTAGTATAAAAATGATAAAATTAAATGTTTTGATTAAAATTTGCTACATAAATGAATGATCACTACCTTTGCCTTATTTTATTTATTTTTATTTTATCAAAATAAAAATTTTATTTATTTTCCCTTTTTCCTTAATGTATATGTTAAATTTTTAAATATATATTTGTAAACAATGTTTTTGTAAATTGTCAAATTATTTTTTCCAAAGCACTGAAAATCAATTTTATCCAAAAATAAATGGAGAAAAAAAACTCTGTTTAATTTAATGAATTTTCTAGTTAACTTGACCGCAACATAGCAAGAAATGTTGCCAGTTTTTTAAGCTTTACTAATAAAAACACCTAAGCTATTGTTAAAAGGACTAATATGATTATTTTAGATTATCACTAAGGAAAAACTAACATATTTTTTTGGTACGTATTCCATAATTTATAGGCAATTCATGGGTTTAAATGGCCATCTATACTAATGCTATGTTCATATTATGTTTAGTGTTGCATTATAATATATTATTTTATTTCTGTATTTTTACATATCGTAATATATTATCTTCAGTAATAATAATTATAATAATAAAATACTATTTCAAAATATACATATATATATATATATATATATATTAAAATAGTAATAGAAATAAAATAATGATACGTAATCATATTAAAATTATATTTTTGTTTTCATTGTGTTAATATTTAATAATTAATATTAACTGTTTCCATTAGCGTTGTTGTTATTATTAAAAATTATGATTATAATCTTCTATTAACCCAAAAAATAAATTATATTATTATTTGATTATTTAACTTTTATATTATTCAATAATTATATTTTATTAATAATAATAATTATTTTTTATTATTGGTATTGCAAAGCAGTTTAGAAATATTATTTTTTAACATATAAAATAATTGTTATTTAGAAAAATATATATTTTGATTTTTTATTATTAACTTTATTGTTTATATTAAGTATTAAAGTTTTTAATTTTAGTCTAGTAATAATTAATTTTGTCTAAAATTAATTTATGAGCGATGTCCTTGAGATTTATTTATCTTAGAAGTTGAACAGGGTAATTTTGTTATTTGAGATGTCATGTGGGAAAGAGAAAACGGTTAGATTCAATAATGATGAGGGCTTTTTTTTTTTTTTTTATTTACTCTTTTTTAATGTCATTGATAAGTCTAACATGAACGTTAGATTGGAATAAAAACCAATGTATATTGCCTAATATTTTAATAACTATTTACACTAACAAATGAACAAATTCTCTTCGTATATATATTATTTAATTCACCAATACTATATAGATTAAAAACTACATCAAAAATCTAAACCAAATGACTTGACATTTAATATGGTCATTTATTATGGGATGTAAATTAATAGCATTTTATTATTATAGAAAGTTAAAACCAATAAAATAATAACAACTCATTAATGATTAAAATTTAATTTATAAATTTAGTGAGGGTAAAATTATTTTATTTAACTAATTGGTCTCCTTTTTTGTGGAAAGAGGAAAATCAGTTATTTTTTTGTATTATTATTTAGAATATAAAATTTCTAAGCACATATCAAATTATCTCTTGATTTGCAGGAATTTTATTTAATTTAATAATTATGTGTAACTAAATTATGGACCCACGTAGAGAAATGTGGCTCGAACTCAACTTCTTGAAGTGGATTGAAGGGTTTACACCACCAACTTCACGTGAAATTATGTCATTGATTTATTTCTTAATTTCTTTCTTTTTTTTTATTTTTTATTTTTTTTTAAGTCATTGATTTATTTCTAAACAATCTAAAAATACCATTACAAATATTTCTTTGTTATTGATTATTTTAAAGCTAACATTCAAAAGGATATTATTATTTTTGAGTGTTCAAAATTCATATATTTATTTGCAGATTTTTAACTCTATCTTTTTTGAGTCATTTATTTAATTAAAAAAAAATTAAGAATACAGCTTTCTTTTTTTTTCTTTTTTTGGGGGTAATAAGCAGACACCTTTCCTTGTTTGGACACAAATCAGATCTCAATCTTTCTTAACCCTCTTCGTCTCGATTTAACCCTTTCCTTTTACCTACTTTTTATTTCCTCAACCCTCTTCTTCTCTATTTAACCTTTTTTTTTTTTTTTTTTTTAATTCCCCTCTGCTACCCACTCTCGCTCTCTATTTGCATAAATTTGGTATCCAATTTGTTTTAATCGGGCAGTCAGCTAGGGTTTTGATTTTATTTCATTTTGGGCGTTTGATGAAACAAATAAGAGGAAAGAATGATAGAATATTGTAACCAATATGCTTTAGACAGATATTTGTACATATCTCTTCCTTGCATCTAGGTGAGCATTTAGTTATAGTTTGAATTTAAATAGTTTTGAATTTAAATATAACTTATCTAATGTACCAATGTAGTTGTAGCTGCAATGTATATATATATATATATATATATCTGATTCTACATCAATACAAATTAAGCTTTTCCAATTATTTAATTTCTTATATGGTATCAGAGCATTCTTAGCTCACGCTAGTTCTTCAACGCTTCTTCCTTCAGTCCAATTCTTTGATTTTTTATCTCAATGGCTTCATCTCCACAATTCCACATCATGAGAAGCTTGGCAGAAATTAGCCTTTACCTTCGTTAAACCTTCTTGGAATCGTATTTTGAGAATTCGTGAACGTGTCATCTGCCCTCAAGGTTTACGATCTGTCTTGGAATATTTAATAGAAGTTAAGCATACAGCAGATGAACTTGCCCTTCTTGGTCATGCTGTTAGTAACGATGATTTGATTCTCTATATTTTGAATGGAATTTCTCATGACTATGAGAACATTGTAGTTGGCTTTCGATCTTGGGATACACCAATCTTGTATACAGAAATCTATGAAAAGCTCATTGAACATTCTATTTATAAGAAATGGATTAATCCTTAGTTTGAAGACATTGCCATCACCGCTCATGCCGTAACCAAATTTCCTGGAAGTAATTTGAAAGGGACAAATCCACGGGCTCAACAAACTCGCTCCTATGGTTCTGCTCATTGTCACATTCGCAAACTTCTGAACTCCTCTTCATTGCATCAATCTGCCCAGCACCAAGGCAATCGGTCTTTTACTCCAACTGGCAACTATAAAGGATGTTGCCAGCTTTGTTTAGTGCAAGGACACTCTGGGCGCTTCTGTTCCTTGTTACGTCAACAATGGATGTATACCCCTCAGGAGTAGCAATCATTCCCACGTGCACCAACACCACCACATGCCTTTCATTTTGGATCTGTTCTTGGACCTCCTCCTTAAACTTCTTGGCTTATGGATTTCGGAGCCTCTCATCATGTTGCACTTGATCTTCAAAACCTCTCATTGCATTCAGAATATGATGGTACAGAAGAAGTAGCAGTTGGTAATGGTACTCAGCTTTCCATCACCCATATTGGTTCAACTAATCTTCCAACTTCTTCTAAATCCTTTCTTCTAACTGATGTTCTCTATGTACGTCAAATGAAACATAATCTTTTATCTGTTTTCAAGTTTTGTCAAACAAATAATGCATCCATTGATTTCTTACCTTACTCTTTTCTTGTGAAGGATCTTCAGACAGGAATAGTTCTTCTTAAAGGACCACTTAATGGTGCTATTTACGAATGGCCAATGCATGCGGTTTGTCACCATCCTCTCCCTTTGCCCTAACCAGTGTCAAAATCGGTCTTCAGGAGTGGCATCATTGGCTCGGCCACCCCTCTTCTCATGTTCTTCATCACATTCTTTCTCATTTTAATCTTCTTGTTATGTCTAAAACAAAGTTTAATTGTGATCCGTGTCGATGTAATAAGTCTCATAGAGTTTCCGTTTGGTAACTCATTTATGACCAATACTCAACCTTTTCAACTTGTGTATTCGGATGTTTGGGGTCCTATATCTATAACACCCTATGATAATTATAATTTCTATGCTATTTTTGTAGATCACTTTTCCAAATATGTTTGGTTCTTTCCAATAAAACATAAGTCTGATGTTTCCTCAGTTTTTATTCATTTGAAACATGTTGTTGAAAAAATCTTTCAATTACCTATTATATCCTTCTATTATGATAACGGTGGAGAATTTCTTAAGCTTAAACAATTTTTCAACAGTATGGAATTGAACATTTTTTAACTACCCCATATACTCCTTAGTAAAATGGTTATGCTGAAAGGAGACACAGGCATATTGTTGAAATTGGTTTAGCTTTACTATCTCATGCCCAGATGCCTTTCAAGTTACGGACACCTTGAATAACATATCTCCATATGAAAAACTTTTTCAAAAATCTCCTAACAACAAGTCTTTATGAGTCTTTGGGTGTCTTTGCTATCCTTGGTTACGTCCTTACACTAGTCATAAACTAGAGTCTCCGTCTACTCCATGTGTATATATTGGTCCACTGCGTTCTCAAAGTGGCTTTCTTTGTCTTGATCGTAAATCTAGAAAATTGTATCATTCACGGCATGTAGAATTTGTTGAACATATTTTTCCTTTTCAATCTTTAGTCTCCCAGTCCTTATCTTCCTTTATTTTGCCTACTCATTTTGAGTTTCCAGTTCTTATGGACTCTCCTCATCAGTACATTCTTACTCCAAGACCAACACTTTCTTCCCCATCTCCAACCAATCTCAATCTTATCACCTGGCCTACATCTTTATCTTAAACACAATCTCAGGGTGTCCGTTCCTCATCACTATCTTTTTCCTCTGAATTACCGCATGCATCTAGTCTTTCACAAAGTCCATCAGGTACGATTATGCAAGACATGTATGTTTCTGTTCGTGACTCTCTTTCTTCAACTCCAAGTCTTCAACCACAATGCCTCATTCCTTCCCCACCAGTTCGCACTCATGCGACGCACACAAGAGCCTTAAACAACATCTATAAGCTCATGGTAATTTCAGATTTCTTTTCTTCTACTAAAGAATCTGCAAATACTTTAGATGAACCAAGAACAACATGTCAAGCGCTTAAAATTCCAGAATGGCAGCAAGCTATGCGGGCTAAATATGATGCATCAATGGTATCAGAGCCTGGTTCATTCATTAATTGGGCGTATCTAATCTTTAGTGGTGAAAACTACAATTTTTGGTCTATAAAAATGACCAATTATTTTAGAACCCAAAAATTATTGGGGGGCTACACTATTCCTATTGATATTACCATACTAGATAACAATCAAAAGAAGGAGCTAGATGAGAATCAACAAAAAGATTCCCAAGCTTTGTTCATTCTGCAACAAGTCGTGGCAGATGAAATCTTTGAGAGGATTATGGGAGGAGGCATGGGATACGCTATAGGAGGAGTTTCAAGGCAATGTTAAGGTATGTGCTATAAAACTATAGACTCTAAGAAGAGATTTTGAAAATTTAAAAATAAAGGATAATGAGATCGCTAAAGATTACTACTCAAGAATAAAAGAAGTAGTTAATCAAATGAGAGCCTATGGAGAAAATATTTTTGAAAAGAAAGTAGTAGAAAAAATTTTAATTAGTTGTACAGAAAAATATAATGCAATTATTACTACTATAGAAGACTCCAAGGATATTGAAAATTTAACAGCAACAGAATTAATGGGCTCACTAGAGGCATATGAGAAAAGACTGAGTAGGCGAAATGAAAATTCTTTGAAAAATGCATTTCAGTCTAAAATAAAATGAGGTCTCAAAATATTAAAGATGGATAGAAAAAACCAAGAAAATTCTAGAAATAATCAAAATAAAACTAGCAAATATCCTTCTTGTGATATTTACAAAAGAAAAATTCATTCAGAAATAAACTGTTTGTTTAAAGGAAAACCACAGTGTAGAGTCTGTAGAAAATTTTGGCATATAGAAAAGATCATGGCTTTAAAAACACACATCAGGCTAATTTTATTGAAAATAAGTATATAGAAAATCATCTATTCTATGTCTCACAAAGTGAAGATAAAAAGGACATGTGGTATTTAGATATTGGTTGCAGTAACCACATGATAAAAGATGAAAGTATTTTTTGTGGACTAAATAAAATACAAACAAAAGTCAAAATTGGAAATGAGGAATTTATAGAAGCTACAGGAAAAGAAACTATTGCTGTAGAAATAAAAAAGGGTAGACGGTACATTACTGATGTACTGTTAGTCCCTTCAATAAATCAAAATCTTCTTAGTGTTAGAAAAATGATAGAGAAACGATATTCTCTACACTTTGAAGGAGATTCATCTACAATATATGACAAGACAAATAAGACTATGGAGATTGCAAAAATCAAGATGAAAGGAAACAAATCTTTTCCAATGGAATGGAAATAAGCTAGTGAATCTGCCATGAATGCATAAGTTGACATCTCAAGGATTTGTCACAAAAGATTTGGTCACTTCCATTTCAGCGACCTCAAGATTCCTCGACAGAAAAACATGATGCATGACTTACCAACTATTGAAGATATCAATGGTACCTATGAAGCGTGTTTACAAGGCAAACAACATTGGCAACCTTTCCCAACAGGCATAGCCTGGAGAGCAAAGAAGCCAATATAGCTAATTCACACCGATGTTTGCAGACCAATGTGCACTCCATCACTAAACCAAAACAGGTACTTCATCTTATTTATTGATGACTTTACTCGAATGACTTGGGTATATTTTTTACAAGAAGATCACAGCTCTTTGAGATTTTCAAAAAATTTAAAAATTTAGTTGGAAAAATAAAGTAGCTACCAAATCAAAACTATTCGAAGTGATCGAGGAAAGGAATACATCTCCAAGAAATTCAAAGATTTATGTGAAGATGAAGGTATGGAGCACCAACTTACAGTCGAATACGCTCCACAGCAAAATGGTATATCTGAAAGTAAAAACACGACAATCATGGAGATGGCTAGAACAATCTGAAGGATTAAGGTCTCCCGAATAGTTTATTTAGGTAGAAGCTATCTCTATTGTAGCCTACCTATTAAACAGATGCCCAACCAAAGCAGTTCAAAACAAGATGCCAATTGAAGCTTGGAGTGGGAGAAAACCATCCTTAAAGCATCTCAAAGTTTTCGGGTGCATTTATTATGCCCACATTCCAAAGGAAAAGAGAAGCAAATTAGATGACAAGACAAAAAAAAAGGTATCTTTCTTGGCTATAGCTTGCAATCAAATCTACAACCTGGAAACAAACAAGTTAATCATCAAATGCAGCAACAACTCGAGCCAGAGAATTCATCGCTAGATTTAACTCCTTAAAGAACTCAATTATTAACAGAGATATATGAATCATGCAACTTGGCCATAATAGAGCTTGGGAGTTTTTAAGAAGCTTCAAAACATGAAGTTTGGGTTGAAGCAATGGAAGAAGATAAGAATGATTGAAAAAAACAAAACATGGGAGTTGGTGGATCTTCCTCCAAAGATGTCATTGAAGTAAAGTGGGTATATAAGACAAAGCTTAACTCTGATGGATCGATACAAAAATGTAAGGCTCGACTAGTGGCAAAAAAGTATTCATAGCAATTTAGAATCGACTACAATGAAGCATTTGCTCCAGTTGCTCGTCTCAACACTATAAGGGCCCTCCTAGCATTAGCTACTCAAAAGATGTGAACAATATATCAACCAGATGTGAAATCTGCATTCCTCAATGGCTATTTGGAGGAAGAAATTTACATTAAGCAGTCGCATGGGTTCATGGTACAAGGATAATAAAATAAAGTGCCAAGATCGAAGAAGGCCTTATACGGACTAAAACGAGCCCCGTGAGCCTGGTACAGTGTAATTGAAAACTATTTCATGAAGCAAGGATTCAGGAGGAGTTATAGTGAGCCAACACTATACATCAAGACCCAAGGTATGAACAATACTCTCATTGTTTCTTTATACATTAATGATCTCATATATACAGGAACCAATGAGAAAATGATTGAGGAATTTAAAAAAGAGATGACGAAGACATTTGAGATGTCGGACTTGGGCTTGATGCACTACTTTCTTGGAATAAAGACAAACCAATGTGATGCAGAATATTTGTTTCTCAAAAGAAATATACTGAAGGTATTATTAAAAAATTCAAGATGAGTGGTTGTAAAATTGTAGCAACACCATTTGACAATCGTCAGACAATGAAGAAAGAAGATGGATCACCACTAGCTAATAGCTCGACATTCCGAAGTCTCATTGGAAGTCTTCTATATTTAACAACTACTAGTCCGAAGTCTCATTGGAAGTCTTCTATATTTAACAACTACTAGATTAGACATCATGTAAGCAACAAGTTTGCTATCAAGGTTCATGCAAAATCCAACAAGAGTGTATTATGGAGCTGGAAAAAGAGTACTAAGATATCTACAAAGAATCAAAGAGTATGGTATATGGTATGGACCCACTTCTAATTCATAACTGCTTGGATTCACATATAGTGACTAGTCAGAATCAGCAGATGACATGAGAAGCACTTCTGGCTATGCGTTCTCTCTTGGTTCATGAATTTTCTCTTAGGCATCAAAGAAGCAAGCGACAGTTACACAGTCATTTGTAGAGGTAGAATATATTGCAGCTATATATGCCACAACTTAATCATTATGGCTCAAGTAAATATTTGAAGACTTTGGAGAACCACAAAAAGAAACAAAAATATACTGCGATAGCAAACCAGCAATAGCAATGGTGAAAATTCCATAACAAGGCCAATGTTCCATAATAGGGCCAAACACATTAAAAGAAAATATTACTTCATCTGTGAAGCTGAGGAAAACGAAGAATTGCAATCAAATACTGCAAGACTGAAGAGTAATTAGTGGACATCTTCATTAAGGCACTACTACAAAGCAAATTTAAATTACTAAGAAGCAAGATTAGAGTAATAGAAATATGCATCAAGAAGTGTAGCAATTAATGATGCACATTTTTCAAGAGAATTAAAAATAAATAAATACTTGTTTCTAGAATTACTTAGGTAGCAAGTATATTATATAAATAGATGAAGATATTTATGTAGATTACGGAAATTGATGAAGATATTTATGTAAATTTGACTTGACTTCCTAGAACATTCAAGAATAATTTTAGTTAGCTAATGAGCCGACTTTGCTTCTAGAACATATATAATAAGCACACTTAAAAAAGAAAGTTAGCTATAATTTATTTTTCCGTTCTCCAATGAGAGTATCCCACTTTTTATTCAAATAAATCAAATCATTTCTATTTTCTATTTTTACCTAAACCAAAATACCCTCCATTAAATTCCATAAAAAATAAGCCATTTTCTTTTCTTTCTTTTTTTTTTTTTTGAAAAATATAGGTAAATGTATTAAGAGGAGCAGATAACATCATCCAAGCAAAAGAGTATTGAGCCATAAACCCTCCTCAAGCCATACAGAAAAAAAAGATCACATTGAGCCAAATTATAAGCCACCCTATTAGTACATCTAGAGGCAAAAGAAAACATGAATTCTGGAAGACGTCCTACAGCATGCTGTACTGATTCTAGGACAAAATATTCATGCATCATTGATTCCTAAGTATCATTAATCAAAGAGATCACTTTAGCCACAAGCTATGGCATATTATTAGCTATGTTGCCACAGGTGAATATTGATTTCAGGCCTGGTTTGACATACCCCCCAACAACTTTGCCCATGCGAATACCCTATACTAGAAGAAGAATCATCATATCGAAATAGATTGCTTCTGGGCCGGTATTAGTGGTTCAAGCATATTCCTTCTAAACTTACTCCTTCGATCTTATATATATATATATATATATATATATAAGCAGTTATCAACTTTTTTCTTTGATTTCATATTTCACAAAATGAAAATAATATCAGAACGTGTTTTCAGTGGGGATATGTTGTATGCACTTGAAATGCAACCAACAAAGATTCTAAAATATTTGTAACAGGAAATAAACAAGAATTATGCAACAAATTGAATAAAGTTGTTTTTCCCATATAATGGCGGCTTACAGTCATCAAGTGTTTTCCCACACCTAAGGCATGGACCTGCTTTGTATTTTGATATTTCTCTCACTTAAATTGTTTACTTTGGCTCATATCAGATCTGAGATAATAATTTTAGCATCAAGATATATCTCCTTTATCAATTTTTTGGATCGCTTTAAGGGTGTGATTATGATGAAATACTATAATCCTAATTTAGGCAAAGCAAATCATATATGGACCCCGAAAAAGTCCTGATCATAAATAATTAGGTTGACTTTATATGAATTTCATTGTGTGTGTATATATATATATATTTACATGTTTGCTTTATGGTTAATATTGGAAAGCATATTGGTAATATCTACTTTAAAGTTGAATTGAATTCTCCTTTAATGGTGAATCTAATTGAACTTTTTTTTTTTTTGGTAGATTGTTAATGATTTTTTACTTGCTTGCTTTCTACCTAAATTAAATATGTAGGATCTAATTAAAAAGTTGGATGGTTTGGATCTAAATTCATGTGGTTCAGCTGAGTTCACTTTTTCCATGCTTATCTACTCGGTCTCGCTTTACTAGGACCCAAAAGAGGAACATTTACACTTCTTTTGAATTTTTTTCGTTTCTTGATCATTTGGGAGAAGGGTAAAATTTTTACAAAAAATATGCCAATTACAGATATACTTGAAGCCTCATTTTCCTGTTATTTTCTCTGGTAATGATTACTTAAATCAGTATTTGATAATGTATTGAGATTGATAAGGGAAAATTGATTTTTTTCTTTGTAGCTTTAATGTTATATCATGAGTCATGACAAAGTATGTCGGAATAGGAAATTTTCATGAGGCTATTAAGAAGTTTCATCCAAAATGTCTTAGATCATATTCGAGCTTCTTTCCTTACTTTTGTTGTTTTGTTTCTGTCTAACTGGATTTGTTGTGATTTGTTCCCTTCCTTGTTTTCCTTTAATATAGTCAACAATGTCTTCTGGTATATTTCTCGAAGTGAAAGTTGTAGGACCTGATTGATTTCTTTGCCATTTTTGGGCGTTAATTAACTATTGTTTAGTCATATATGCTTGTGACCTTAATTATATGCACATGAAATTGATGCAATTATTAGAGCAGTGCTGCCAGCTTTTAAAGAGTTTGAAATATCTGAAGTTACTAAGAATTAATAAAGGATTATATGGAAAATTGAACAAAATTATTCTAGCCTATAGTGGCGGCTTAGCACATCAGCTAATTACCAATGGCTAAGGTATGTCACCTGCTTTGCCGTGTAACAAATTTTCTCTTTTGCTTATATGTACACCTTTCACTTCATGTATTTTATTACTCTGAATGTACATACTTTCTTCTTGTTGATGCATGCTGCAACTTTATCATCATATTGTAATTTTTCTTCCTTTGTTGATTATCTATTTTATAAATTTGTCCCAATTGTTTCTCCTTTGAAGGGAGAGCTATGGTTGTGAAGTGGTTCTTCCAATGCTGATGTTGGTCAAATATGTTTTGAGTGGCATCTTGTTATTACTATTTTTTTTCTTCCCAAAAGCTGAAATTGAATTTATTTTTCCCATAACTTGTTGTTTAGACGATAATAAATTTTCTGACTTGCTTCATTGCACTATTAGAAATCATAGGGTATCAAGAAGCTCATTTTGTTCAAATATGTTTCACATGGCCCTCAAAAACTTGAAATTGAATTTATTTTGCTTGGAAATTGATGTTTAGATGATAACAATTGTTTTGACTTGCTTCATAGCACCTAATATTAGAACCCATACAAGATTCCTTATTGGAACCCTAGATGAGCCCCGACTAGGAAAATCTTATTGGACCTTTCTATAAAAAAAATCCGGTAGTATCTCTTCTAAGGGTTAGGCATGCCCCAAAAATTCCCTATACAGAAAACACGCTCCAATAATATATGACCTTAATCCTCCCGTCTTACTATGGGAGATTTTCATAAATTTACAGGACTTCAATAATAATAACACAAGGATATAGATGCAAGAAATAATTTAATAAATTTTATGACTTGTGTCTGCCCACACCACTCACTTACTACAATTATATGTTATTATAGCGTCTCGTAAATATTTCAAAACCACAAATACAAGTAGAAGATAATAAAAACAATGATAATAATAATATTAACAATAATGGTAAGGATACAACTTTTCGAGAATTTGAGTAAACTGTCTGAAGGCTACAATACTTATCCAAAGGCTTCTATATCTGCTCGAAGGTTACAATACCTTGTCTGAAAGCTACAATACTTGCCTGTAGGCTACAATACTTGCCTGTAGGCTACAATACCTGCTTGTAGGCTTCAATATCAACCTGAAGGCTATAATTTTTTCCCGTAGGCTATGATACTTGCACAAAAGCTACAATATTTATCCATTCGAAGAAATACAAAGAGTATGCAAGTACAATAATGATAATAATAATAATAGTAATAAACAATAATATTCGTATTGGTAATAAAAATAACAATAATAATGATAATGATAATAATAATAACAAAAATAATAATAATAATAATAATAATAATAATAAAACAACAATGGTAACAACAACAACAATAATAATAATAATAATAACAATAACAATCTCAATAACAATAATGATAATCATAATAAATAATAATAACAAATACAATAATAGTCAACAACAGTAATATTGATAAATAATAATAATAATAATAATCTTAATAACAATGATGATAATCATAATAAATAATAATAACAAATAGAATAATAGTTAACAACAGCAACAATGATAAATAATGATAATAATAACAAATAATAATAACAAGTAGTAGTAGTAATAATAATAATAATAATAATAATGACAACAATAAATAATGATAATAATAGAATATCATAATCATAAATATATAGAATAAAATAAAATAAAATAAAATTTCAAACTTATAAATACACTACGTAACCCGCACATTCATAGCAAAGATACACCCCATATGTACTATATAGCATGCTAATGCACGGTCCCATGATATCAGTTGTGATAAATATACTGCTACCAATATGGTCAGAGGTGGTTACCTATAGTGGTTGTCCAACCCACTGATCTCGTAGGCAGTAGAGATACAAAACTAAGCTATTCATGAGCCGAATCAGATTGTTGTCCATGTACGGTATGGTACACACAAACATAACATAATATATATGATGCACGATGCACCATGTACGGTGTATACATGTAAATGATATATGATGCGCCATACGATGTACCAGTAGTGTCAGATAGTACTCGGCATCCCAAGTACTACTTTGACGGGGAGGTAAGAGAGAGAAACTTACAATTGGTTACCTTGGCATCCCGAGATGCTGATTGCTTATAATTTTCCATGGCTAAACAAACCATCTTTTGGTTGAGAGGAAAATAGTTGATGCTATCACTGAAAAATACTTGCATACTCTCTTTCAGCATAACTCATAAAGGATGGCCATTTATATAACCTACATGTTAAACTATAATATAATAACCAGCAATGCTTTGGTCTGAGGGGACAACTAATGCTCACTGTGTAAAATACTTGTCAATTCACTGGTCCATAGCTCTCATAGAATGGCTATACATACTTGCGCGTTAATAAGGAATATAGTACAAAAAACCTGTACCTTATGATGTTTCTAAAAACTTTAAAAATTTACAATATTATAAAAACCAAAATTTGATAAAATACCATCGGATTTTATACACTTTTGTTAATTCCATA
This sequence comes from Ziziphus jujuba, assembly GCF_031755915.1. Classification (NCBI taxonomy): domain Eukaryota; kingdom Viridiplantae; phylum Streptophyta; class Magnoliopsida; order Rosales; family Rhamnaceae; genus Ziziphus; species Ziziphus jujuba. The sequence goes on from NC_083387.1 coordinate 20,698,770, forward strand.
AAATTTCATACTTCCTTTTTAAACAACTACAGAAATCCAACAATTTTATAAAACTAATTATTACCAAAATAATTTCAATTTCACAAATATTCAAATACACAAATATATTTTATACACTAATTGATGCAAGAATTATATTAAATCACATGAAATATAAGAATAAATTTTGCATAATAAATTTCACAAATAATTAAACACACGTAAGTATACTTTATATTGCATAATAAATTCAACAGTAAAATATAACAATAATTGAACACAATAATCTTTTTAAAACCATAAATATAAATTTTAGGCAATAAATATATTTAAGTCACATAAGTTCTACATAATAAAATTAAATAACAAATTTCTTAAATTTTAAACCACATAATATTTTTTGAGATTTTAAATAACATAATATATATACATATATATATACATCTATATGTATACAAGTATATATATTTATCTATATACATTCATATATGTTTATGTTCACACACACATATATAGTCATATACATATAAGCACAATATTTTTTAAGGAGTATATACATTCTCATATACATATCTATACACAAATAAATAAAAATATATATATATATATATATATATATATATGTACACATCTACACACATGCCAAAGGAGTTCACACATATACCTATACGTATGTATATATATTGACAAAAATATGCATTTGTAAACATACATGCGCACATCTATATATTAACATGTACATATATACATAATTTAACACAATTATCACATTAAATACAAAATTTGTTCAAAAATGGCAATTTTCCTAATACACGACCATAATTCACAAAGAAGGTACTAATGGAAAGCTAAAGGTATGAGGAATACGATACTAGCTTTCTTTTGTTTGATATTGTTGGCGATAGTTGGAAAATGGTTGGGAAGTTTTTGCCAACTTCATATCATTGTATCTCTTCAACCACTTAGAATTTGGAGAAATGGAGGCCATATTTGGACCTAGGGGATCGAAAACTAAGGGGAGGGACCGAGCTTGTGGTCAAAAGCCACCATAAAACAAATGAATGGGTGGTCGCTAGCCACCGACATCGGAGCATCAGAGAATTTTCCATCGGTGTCAACCAGCCGAAGGCTCCCACCTCGACCGACACGTGTCGCCACCCAATGCCTGAGACATGGCCAAACAACAGGTCAATGGAGAGAGAGAGAGAGAGAGAGAGAGAGAGGGGGGGGGAGAAAGAGAGATAAAGAGAGGTCTGTTTGTCGTGGGGAGAAGAGAGGGAAAATGAGATGGGGAGAGGGAAAAGAAAAAGAAAAGATAAAGATAGAAAAAAATATATTTTTTATTACTTTTTTATGGTGACACATGGCACCATCAGTGGGTGACACGTAGCACTACTAATGAGTGACATGTGGCACCTACTAATTGATGGTACATGACACCTATCAGGAATTCCTCTGAAAATTCCACTATTTGATAAAGTTAGTTCAGGAAAAATAGGCACGAATTTACAGATCCGTAAATTTTTAGCCGTAGATCTAAATCAAGTGTACCGCTAGTCTATGGATTTGTATTGATGAGCGCTATCATTGGGTACATGACTTAACATCAAAATCCATATAGAGAAAACTTTAGTCCTTAGCTCGCTGATTAGTCCAGATCGCACCTTGTTTTCTCCTCGTATCGATGAGTACTTCACCATAATATCTCTGTCAATGCAAAATTCATCTTTCAGTAAAAGTCAACTATGAGATCCATTTGGTCAATCTCGACCAAACTTGGTCAAAAATCCAAATTCATGGCATTTTCTCGGATCAGGATGTTACACCTAAATTTTGAAATTACTAGGTATCAAGGAGTTAGATGGTTTGGGAGAGAATGTTAGATATTTTATGTGGACTAGTCATAATTATGTAACTCACTTGTAGGGTTTGTTTATGCCAGTAATGAGATTGACCTGTTTATTAACTTTTTTCAATAAAGCCATTAGGCATACACTTTTTGTAATACTTCATTTGGCCTATTAAACTACAAGATTTTTTCTCTCTAAAAGCCCTATTAGTTTATTCTCTATTATTATTATTATATTCATTATATATTATATGATTATTATTACCATTATTTTATTTATTAATTATTTTGTATATATATATATATATATATAGAATTGGGGAATAAGTTACCAGTGAATTAGTATGATATATATGAAAAAGAAATTAGGGCTTGAGGTATCTATAAGTGCCTATTTAGTGAAAACCTGAGAGAAATGTTAGGGTGGAGTGTATCCATTGGCACTACTTTTATGTTCTGTTTTGCAAGTTAAAGGATCTGATGAATCAATAGCTCCAGTTAAAGGTTAGTATATCATACATTTAAAATAAGTATATACATGTGTGTAGATCCCAAATTTACAGTGCTGTGATTGATACATATTTAATTTAATTATTTTATGGTTAACGGTAACAGTTGGTAGCAGAGCCTTGCACACATATATTCATAAATCATATTTTATTTGTTTTATTTTGTGAGAGTGTTGGGTTATACGTACTGATATTTGGTTTGGTAAATTGTTGTTTAATTGGTCAATTTGAGTTTTATTAATTGATGTTCTTGGATTTGGATTCCATTTATGCTATATATCAGATTTGTCTAAAACTTGTGAAATTTTATTTTGATAGAAAGTGAGACTTGGGCATTGTTGGAAATTGAATTTCAATTAGAATGGAGATGTTTTGAACCTCTAATTTGGCATAAAAGAAAAAAAAGCCTAAAATTCGATTTTTACGAATCCTTGTGAAACTTTATGTTGGATGAGATTGAGATGTGGGCTATGTTGTGTTTTATTTTTATTTTTTTTAGATGGAATAAAATATTTTTGAACGTTTGATTTGGCCATGAAACCCTTTGAAATCTGATAAATATGGTAAAACCCATATGGACACCTATTTTAGGTGTTGATTTTGGGTATGGTTCTTGCCAAATTGATATTGAGATCAAGTTTTCCACAACAAGACAAGAAGATAGACACCAGAATTGAAGAAAATGGTTGCCGAAAACATCATTTTTAGGCAGGTCCAAGAAGCGGATTGCGTGGCCCATTTCTCTTCAAAACAGGTCAAACTGTGACCTGGTTGGGTGGAGAAGGTGATCCACATGACATTTCATACGGAAATTGGCCTGTGTCTTTTGCTGATGTCAGCATGACAACCTTTTTTTGAAAAAAACTTATTTGTTTATTTATTTACATTATTTACCTCATATACCTGGTTTTATTTAATTAAAAAAAATATTTATTTTTACTTATTTATCTTATATATGGTCTTATTTATTTATCGATTCATTTATTATATTTTATGGGAAATTATTTCAATTTCCAGCCTAAGGTCCAAATTAAATAATTTTTAGTTAAATTGTCCATTGAAAAGATTTATACTATGTTTGATATAATGGTGAGGATTAACTAAGTACTTGCTTGTCGCAAGATTTTGTGTGTCCTAACCATGAATTGTTATGAGACTTAATGCTAAGTTGGTTTAGTGGTATGGAATTTTATGTACTCACCTATGAGTTGGCATAGTGGTATGGAATTTTATGTACTCACCTATCGTAAGACTTAACTTGTCCATATCGTGAAATTGCTAATGTAATAGAAGTTGCATATTAAATATAATTAGGTTTAAATTGTTTAATTTATAGATGTCAACTTGGAGTTGGCATAGTGGATAGGGTGCTAAGAATATACTTGTCATAAAATTTAGCTAACCTATTTCATGAAATTGCCACTATAACTCATTCTCTCTCACTTATGAACCAGAGTCTATATGGGTGATTAGGCTACCCTATCGATAGTTTAATTACTTGGTAGGATGCTTGGAATGATATTGGAAGTTAGTTGAATAACATAAATCGCAGGTTCAAAGTTACCAGTAGGTGATTTAGTTTAATGCATTTGATTATGATGATTTGGTTGATTGTCTTTGGCCTGTATATGGGTATCCTTTATGCTACGAGGACCGTAGCAACATTATATGTTTAGATATGATTGAAGGGGGCATCAAAGATAGCATTTTCTCAATCCTTGTGATGTATTGCATTCTTATTATTTGCTATTTCACAGCTGGGAGCACCCCTAGTATTCTGCCTATGAATGTCATGATAAAATAGAATAAACTAATTATCAAAAGCTGTTAAAGATTCTGAAAAGTGTTTGACCCTTTTAAAACTATAGCTTTAGATTATGATCCACCGGAGATACCAAATAATTATAGTACTCTTGAGGTTAAATGTTGGACAAGGACTTCAAGCACTTGTATATATGTTGTATGATGGTTATGGAGAATCACATGCATGATTCTATATTTTTAGGTATTATGTTCTATGAATACGGTTCATAAGCTCTTTGAGATTAGCAGAAAATTTATTGATTTTGATAGATTGAAAAACACCACTATTTGAATTTATTGAACTCTATTGTGTATGATGAAGTTAACGGTGTGCATGAGCTTATCTTGAAGCCTTCCTCTTATTATATCAATATTATGATCCTTGATAAGAATTTTAGTAAGGAATATCTCTTACCATAATGAAGAACCTTTTGTCTCTTTTTTGACAATATTTGGTCAAGCATCATTATATTAGAAATTTTTTAATGTATTTTGAAGGAGTTAATTGCTATTCTTTTCAATGAGAAGGATGAAAACAAGCTGAATAAGTTCAAGCCTTTTGTTATGGTGACCAATTAAAAGGACAAATCCAAGAAGGTTTCTGTAATGATAGTGAAGATCTAAAGCCCAATGTGAATAAGGGCTTTGTTTACAAGATTTTATTTACACAAAAGCTAGTTTGTCATCAGTATGTGGAAAGAAAAATTTCCTGAATGGTGCAACCTTGGCTATAATTTGGTCAACTGTTGGAAAGTGATAGCTTAATAGGAGATGAAAAGGAATGGTAAGTCACTTTAGACTAGCTATTGTGAGATTTCATGTGGCATTTTGTGATAATTTGGCTTTATAAGTTGTTACTTATATTAATTCATTTGTCTTTTTGTTGTTACTCCTATAATTGCACAGTATGTGCCAGAATTTATACTAATTCTTTATGTTACGACATTAATGTATATGTATTTTGTACACCACATGCTTTGAAAGGCTATAGATACTTTATTACCTATATTCATAACTTCTCCTACTATGGATACATTGAGATTGTTGGTGAGAAAATGGTTACCTTAAAGTAGTTCAAGATGAAAATAAAGCTTTAGAAGAATAAGAAGTTGAAAGCTATGAGGTCTAACAGGGTGATGAATATTATGGTAGATATAATGAGATTTGATAGAATCTAATGTCATTCGTAATTTATTTGTTTGAATGTGGCAATGATGCTTCGTTTACGATACCTAAACCTCATTAGTAAATGGCATTGTTGAGAGGAAGGAAACACACATTGTGAATGTAGTGTGATGTGTGGTGGTAAATTTTAATTTGCATTTGTTTTCCCCTTTTGGGTAACAAAGTGTGCCTAATTTACACTTTTCTTGTGTATGAGGAAGTTTTAACATTGGTAAAGGTCCAAAAGAAGTTTGAATTCAAGGAGGAAAGTGTATTCATTCTCATTGTTGATGTTCCTGCCAGAAATATTGTTGATCTAATAGTCTTTGAACCAATAGTCATCCAAGAATGAACTCATTGAGATAGAATGAGATATTTTGATTGCAGCTGATGCTGATGTGTGCCTTTTAAAAAGGTCACAAATGATTCATAAATCTATAATACCTAACAATTATGAGGTTTACTTATAGGAATTGGCATAAGTCATTTGTTGGGTCTAGTCAATTATGAGGAAGCAATAAGGAGTTCAGTATCTAATTTTTCAATTAGATGTAATAGAAGATTAAATGAAATCCATGCATTAGATTATGTGTAGAATTCAATTACTGCCTAAAAGTAATAATGATACTGGATGCAACTAGATCTATAAGATGAAGAGAGACTACAATGATTAAGTGGAGATATTGATGCGAATCCAGGTCGATTTGCTCCTAAATCCCGCATTAAATTAGTCGGGATCGAAATTAAGTTTAGATTCTAATTGTCATCTTGACCCCTAATCAACCTGTGACTAGAAATCTTGGTATGTCAAAGATGCGACAATAGATTATGGGTTGTCCTATTGATAAATCAAACTAAACACTTATTCTTTATTTGGTATTTTAGGTGTTCTAAGAGAACAAAGAGAATTCTTTCTCACAAGTAATTTTCTGTATGAATAGTGATCTGAATATTATTGAGAAAATAAGCCTTTAAATAGGTTTGATTTACAAAAAAAAACCTAAAATCACTAGGTAAAAACTAGCCAATAAGGTGAAACCAGTTATGTGGCCGAATTTTACTTACTTCTAATCTAATTTGTATTAATTAATTCCTTAATTTTGAAAAAGGAATTAATTAATTTACAATCAAAATATTGAAATATCAACCTTCCTAAATAAATTTGTTCAGCAAATAATTAAATAAAAATCAAAATAAAAGACCATTTCCTAATTTAAAAGTCAAATTTCATATTTAAAAAGTTGTTGACTAGTTTTCCAAATAAGCTGTTTTTGTCCAATCACCAGCTAGTTTAGACTCCAAATTAATTTTGATATGCTTAGTAGGATTAGAAATGGTCCCCACACATTGCCATTGATTAGAATGATCAAAGCTTGCTTGGATGACAAGATAACTCCTTCTCAACGCCAAAATAGTGCAATTCGGCCATATTGGAAGCTTGAGTGCAAATGGTGTGCTTGGACACCTTTGTTTCTGCCTTGACATGATTCCCTAGCCTCTTGGTGAGCTCAATCATGTTCATAAGCTAACAAACCCTTCCCTTACTACACAAAGTCCTCAAATTCACCAAAACAGTTTTCCAGGTCCATTTCTGCCTTCGCAACTTGGATGCTCAATACGGGCTTTAAATCTTCTGATATTAATATACCTTCTTGAGATTTAATTACTCTTTGAAAGAAGCTAACCAGACTGTCCTAAAATTCTTAGCTTGAGCTCTAGTAATTGGCTCGGTCTTCAGTTGCACAGGATCAGTACCCCAGTGTGTTGTTGTTGGCATGGATACGGTCAGATTCTCATCAGATGTTTAGGGCTAGACTAGTTGCCAAAGATTTTAATCAAAAAGAGAGAACTGGTTACAGAGAAACCTTTTTTTTTTTCCTAATTTTCATAAAATGATTCTTTTAGAGCCATTATGGTGATTGTAGCTAATTGTTGCTTTAAATTGCACGTAATAGATTTTAGAATTACTTCTTTGAATGAAGATTTGTATTCGCATGTGTGTGTGTGTGTGTGTATATATATATATATATATATATATGTGGTCCAACCAGTTAGTTTCGAAGCAATGGGGAATGAAAATTTGCTTTGTAAGCTTAAGATGTCTATTTATGGTCTTAAATAAGCCTCGGGATAGTGCTATTTCAATTTTGATGAAGTTGTCATCTAGAATGATTTAAAGTGAATGCTGTTGATCTGTGTATATGTTTTGAGAGAGTGGGAGCAATTTAATATTTTTAGTATTGTATGTTGAAGACATACTTTTGGATTCCATTTATACTAACATGTTAACTGAGACGGAACTATTGTTGAGTAGACTTTTGATATGAAGGATCTTAAAGAAGCTCCTTTTGTATTGAAGTAAAGATTCTTCGAGACAAGGCTAATTGTTTATCATAGTTTTCTCAGTTAGAGCTTATGTTAGTAGGATTATGAGAGCCTTTATTGATAGGATTGTGAAAAGTTTTAATATGCATAATATTTTCCTAATATGGTATCGGTGATAAATTTTCTAAAGATCTATATCCTGAGAATGAGAGAGTGATAAAAAGGGACAAATAAGAATAATACAGTATTCTTTTGGCATTTAGAAGCTTGATGTTCACTCAAAATTCCACACCATTGGACATTCTTTATGTTGTTGGTGTGTTTTGGTAAATACTTGAGTAGTCTTGATTACGTGTGTTATGTGACAGCCATGTTTGCTTTCATATCAGTGCACCACTATTTTGTTATAGTGGGGTTTTATGAGTTGATTATAGTAGCTATATGGCCATGATTATTTGAAAATCAGTGCATTATTACTATGATGTTGTGGGTTTTGTGAGTTGATTATAATGGTTGTATAGATGGTTAAACATTAACTCCAAGAATGTTATTTATCATAGCGGTAGAAGCTATTTTTATGAATTAGTGTTGGGAAAACAATTATAATTTTATTGATTATAAAGGCAGAGTATATGTGGCATTTGTGAGATTTTGATATATGCTTTTTGGTGCACTTTTATTATATGGCCCATAATGTTTTTTTGTGGTAATTCCATAGCTGTATCATTTTGTTAAGAGTCTCATTTTATTGTGTATACGCCTATTACAACATGGTGGCAAACAACTAACAAAAGCTAGCCTATAGACTTGCTTGAAGAGGATGTATCCTGTATGGGATTGTAGAGCAGTTAATACTGCTATAACTCAATAGGAGCTTTGTAATCTACAATAATATCCATGTTATATGTTGTATATAATTGAGTATTACCTTATGAGCATTACATGTATGTATGTAGATCATTATAATGTGATGTTTATTGCACCTAGTGTTGCACCTTATGCTAGTAGGCCTGCTTGAGACTTAGTCTCTGTGTATATGTGTATGTTGATCCACAGGTGGCATGGTGAGTCTTACTACCTAGTTTGAGTATATTATTGCATCCTGTCGCTACACAATATGCTTGAATAACATGGTGTCGTGTGTTGAAGGATTACACATTGCAAGGTAAATCTTTACCTATACTGAGTTTATGACATGGAAAGTGCTTGGTTGAAATGGTATCTAGTTTTGCGAGATTTACTAAGAGAAACTTCACTACCTAGTTTGGTATATTGTAGTACCCTGTGAGCATGTTGTATGTTTTTAGATGAAATGACATTTTGACATGGGAAATTCTATAGTAAATGAGTCTATTGTTGCATGTGATAATTATGCAGTCCAAGTGAGAGATTGTTAGATATTTTATATGGATTAGTTATAATCATGTGACTCACTTAGAGGGCTTGTTTGTGCTAGTAATGGGATTGATTTGTTTATTGATCTTTTTTTTAGTAGAGCCCTTGGACACATACTATCTGAAATACTTCGGTAACCCAATGAATTGAATGACTTATTCTCTTTAAAAACTCAATTAACTTACTTCCTCTTATTATTATTATTATTATTATTATTATTATTATATTCATTATATATTATATTATTATTACTGCTATTATTCTATTTACTAATTATTTTGTATATATATATATATATATATAAATTGAGGAATAAGTTACTAGTGAATTAGTACAATACATACGATAAAGAAATTAGAGCTGGAGATATCTATGGGTGCCTATTTTGTAAAAACCTGATAGAGAAATATTGGAGTGGAGTGTGTCCATTAGGTACTGCTCATATGGTTTTGTTTTGTAGGTTAAAAGATCCAAAAGATCTGATGAATCAATGACTGCGTTTAAAGATTAGTACATCATATATTTAAAATACAGTATATACATATGTGTAGATCCTAAATTTACAGTGCTGTGATTGATACATGTTTAATTTATTTGTTTTATGGTTAACACTAATAGAGAAAGCCAAGGCTAGTGGACATTCATAGTTAGTAATGAAGGACCTAAATGGAGAATTTGTGAAAGCTTTTATATTCGCTTGTTGGTTAACTTTACTTTTATTTTTGGGAGTATCGTATCCCTTCCTCTTAGGTTTAAGGAAATAGAAAGTAAGTCTTGCAAGTATCTCCCATGTAGTTAGAAATCTATTCATAATCTGTTTTCTCTCTCTTATGTGTGGCATATTATATGACAAGTATATCCTTTAATATTTCCTATCTCATAGATGTCATATTCCTATAATAATATTTAATATATAATAAAATCATACAATAATATTTATTAATATAATAATATTTTTATGTGACAACTAGTATGGGCGGGTGCGGAACACTAGTAGACTACCTAGTGTCCAATTTCATATTGCTGGGTGTGAATCAAGAGATAATTCAAAAGTAACGATAATCTCTTTAATAATGCTGAGTCCTTTTCAGAGTTGTTAATTTCAAGATTCAAAAGAACTGCAAAGTTAAATATGCTCAAGCTAGAGAAATCCTAGGATTGTTGACCTCTTTGGAAGTTCTGAATAAAATATCTCATATCGAGTGCGGTGCTAAATTAGAGACAATATCGGTAGAAAATGATAAGTTCACTAGTGAAGGTAGGAAGAAAACCCCATACCAAATGTGGTGACTAAATTGAGGAGAATATCTGCAAATAGTGACAGGTTCGCTAATGAAGGTGAGGCATTACAAATGGTATCAGAGTCTGTCCACCAGTGAAGGCTAACATCATGTTACAGATAGTATTAAGGTCTATACCCAGCCAGAAGTATGCTAGCAAGGACTCTGGATCCCAAAAAGGGTGGCTTGTGACAAACAATGTGTGTAGGTGAGAAGCACTAACAGGTTACCTGGTATCAAATCCCACATCATCTGCGTTTTCCTTGCTTATCGGATCACGTAAAGTGTGGGCTTTCCTCTCCTCTGCTTCACTCTCATAATAACACCGAGACCTTTTCAGAGTGGTTGGCTCTAGGATTCGAAAAAACTTTGAAGTTAAGCGTGCTTAGGGCCGAGCAATCCTAAGATGGGTGACTTTTTATGAAGCTCTGAACAAAAAAATTTATATTGAGTGCGATGTCTAAATTATCATTCTGAAAAGCAATATTGTCAGATGACAAATCCATACCGAATGTGGTGGCTCGTTATAGAATGACAAAAAAATCCTTATTGAGTATGGTGGCTCATCAAAGAGTGACAAGCTGATACCGTGCAACGGCTAAATTGTCATTCTAGAAAGTGATATCGTCAGAGAATAACAAATCCATATCTAGTGTGGTGGCTCGTTAAAGAATGATAAACCCATATTGAGTACGGTGGCTCGTCAAAGAGTGACAAGCTGGTATCGATTCATCAAAGAGTGACAAACCTATATTGAGTACAATAAGTAAATTGAAGACAATATTATTAGAAAATGACAAATAAATTGTAGACAATATTTGAACCAGAGGTTGAATTGAAAACAATATCATTAAAAAGTGACAAACTCATATCGAATACTATGTCTAAATTGGAAACAATATCATCAGAGAATAATAAGTAAATTGCCAACAATATTAAAACGGAGGCTAATAGATCCGCCAAATAAAATGATATATTACATTTTAAATCCTTTATTAATTCAAATAGTATAATATATTTCCTTAAAAGATAGTATGATTTATAAATTATTTTTCTCACTCTTTCTAAAATAATATATGTCATTAAAAAAATTATATCATTTATAAATTAATTTTCTCACTCTTTCTTTCTCTGTCTCTCAAATCAATAAAAACATTTTTTGGGTGAAAACTAATAGCAGAATAAATAAAATAAAACGATTAAAAAAAAGATAAGAAAATACTAAAAAAAAAAAAAAAAAAAAAAAAGGGAGATTGTTCCCTTCTCCTTCCTCTTTCTTTTCCCAAAAAAGCGCTCTCAAACCAGAAACAGGTCCAATAGATCGGAAAGATACTTAAAAATAATAAAAACAGACAGATTGTTCCCTTCTCCTTCCCCTTTTCTTTTTCCAAAAGTACATTCAAAATCAAAGAGTGGTAGGTTCGCAGTGGAGACGGCACGTTACATTTTAAATCCTTCATTAATTTAGATAATATAATTTATTTCATTAAAATATATATATATAATTTATAAATTAATTTTCTCACTCTTTCTCTCTCCATCTCAAATCAGTAAAAGCACTTTCGGATAAAAAATAATAATAACATCATAGATAATATAAAAAGAAAAAATAAAGATAAGAAGAAAAAAAAAAGGCAGATTGTTCCGTTCCCCTCCCCCCCTTCTTTTCCTAACAGTGCACTCAAACTAGCAAAATAGATAATATAAAAAGAAAAAAAATAAAGATAAGGAAAAAAAAAAAAAGGCAGATTGTTCCGTTCCCCCCCCCCCCCCCCTCTTTTCCTAACAGTGCACTCAAACTAGCAAAATGACTCATTTCCAAGTTGTCAAAACACCACAAACAACTTTGGAAAACCAATGAAAGTTTCAATAAAACCCATAACAAACAAAAGCGAATTGAAATTTTAATGGGTTTGTGTTTGAAGTTTTCATACGGATTTGAATGGATTATGGATATATTTGTATGTTGCTTTCATAAAAAAACAAACAGAAAAAAAAAAAGAAATGGTCATGGTAATTTTGCCTTTGGTGTTGCGTTTGTCATGGTGGGTTTGGAATTATGGAGTTGAGGAGAGAAAAGATTAGAACAGCAAAGAAGAGAGAAATTTGCAAAAAGAAAGAGACAGATGGAAGGGGAGAGAGACGGCGAGAGTTTTTTTTTTTTTTTTTTTTTCCATAGTAATAAGAAAAATTAATAAAAAACACAATTACCAATAAAGTTATGTGGATGAGTGTGGGCCGGCTTTTTTAAAATTAATTTTTCCAAACTTGAGATACAATATGCATTTTGCTTTTTTATTTTTTTATCATTTACACTTTTCGGGCATTTCTACTGCTTTCCACTGTACTTTTATTATTATTATTAATTTTTTATTACCAAATTTTTTTTTTTTCCCTATTATCATTATTTGTGATTCGGTTGTGTTTCGATATTCGATAGCACTGTTGAAGTTATGAGTGTTTGGAAACAAAAATATACAGTTCCATATAAAAAGTTTAACATAAATTTTTATGCTTTATAAGTATATGTGATACGGGCTAAATTTGAACATGAGCTTCTCAATGGAGCCCTATCTAATTATTCATCATATACACTTGAATAAGGCCCCAACGGGTCTACCTGATTACCTCTATATATATATATATATATATTTGTTAAAATAAAATATTATTTTATTTTTATTTTTTTAAAAGTATTTTAGAATATATATATATATATTTATTTGTTAAAATAAAATATTATTTTATTTTTATTGTTTTAAAAGTATGTTACAAGATGTTTTCAGAAAAACTAGAAGTTATTTTCCATTACAACTTCCATCCTTATTTTTTCATGAAAAAGTATGAATTAACTTATAAACACATGATAGATTTTGTTCATTTTTTAATTATTATTTTTAATATACAATCTGCATAAAATAATGAAAAAGGAAAAATATCCTTGTTTCGGCATTGGGTTTGAGATTGAGTGCTGAATTCAAATATCTGATTATTTAAATATTTTTATTATAACATTGGATTTTGAATTGAATATTCAATTTCAAATATCTGATAGTTTAATATTGGAAGACAATCTTCTATAGAACTTCAAGCACAGAAAAGGAGAGAAATAATATCTTTAGGACATTGTTACAAGTAAAACTTCATCATCAACTCTTCAATACAGATTTTTCTAATTTAATTTATTTTGCTATACAGGTTGTCCTAACTGATTTTTATTTTCTTATATATCATTATTTTTTCTCTTTTTCTTTATTGTACATCATATTAAATATTTATGAAACAATTTGTGAATTTTCCAACAATAGCACTACGTAGACTTGTATTAAAATGGTGTAAATTATAATGTCAAAATTTGTTTTTGTACTTTGTACTCTCTTATTATGTATTAGACTTGTATTAAAATGATGTAAATTATAATGTCAAATTTTGTTTTTGTACTCTTTTATTATGTATTTCTTTTATAGTTTGTATTATTGTACAGAAAGACATCTGATATGTCAATCAAACTGAGCATTTCCAATAGACATTGGGGTCCAATACACCAGACAATTAATGTTTTCTTTTATAATATTTATATTTTGACTTTTAAATGTGGAAATTTTAGTTGCTTTTGTTTAGGCAGCATTCAAGGAAAAAAGAACGCTAAATGAAAGTGGAAGATGACCCCTTCCAACCAATAATTGAGGTTTGCTTTTTAAGTTGAAGGAGAGAAATCGCTTCGCAAATTCCAAAAGAGAGATCGGCAAATTCCACGCGAACGTATTCCTTTTTTTCTTTTTTCTCACTTCATCCTAATTTCTAAAATGAGGAAAAAAAAAAAAAAAAAGAGACAAGAAAAGAAAAAACTTGGTATACAATCTTTGTCTTATTGATTTGTACATAACAAATGACTCATACGATCATGTAAAACATATTTTAATATTATTTTGAAGAGTTTGCTTCTTTTTTTTTTTTTCTTATTTTATGTTATTTAATCATAGGTTATTAGATTTATATTATAGATGATTATTTTCCATTATAATAATGGATAACAATGTTGTAATTTAAAAAAAAAAAATTTCCCTAAATGGGGCTTCACTAGCACTAACTTGTCTCATACGATACAATATACAAATAGTTTTAAAGAAACCAAATTATGAGTTGAAACCTTGGAATTCCTGTTTATTACAATTTAAATTTTTAAAATTAATAGAAATTTAATATGATATAAAAATCTAACAATTTAAAAATTTAAATTCAAATTACATCACTATAATTTAAAAAAATAAACACTTATAAAGATAAAAATGACTAACAAATTTTAATATGCATATTAAATTCACAATCTAAAAGTTAAATTTTGATATACATATCAAATTCACGACTTAAGAGCTAAGAATTGATAATAAAATTAATAAGGATTGGAAGGTAGTCAACGAGTCAACTCAACCTTTTTAGTTTCATAAAAAAAAATAAAAAATAAAAAATAAAAAATAAAAAATAAAAAATCCATCTTTTCCTTTTCATCGTGAGAGGACTAAATCTTATTCCTCCTTTACTCAATATTCTCCGTTTAGCCTTTCCTTTTACCTACTTCTATTTACTTTCCTTTTTGCCACGGTTTCTGGCTCTCTCGCTCTCTATTTGCTTGAATTTGCTATCCAATTCCTTTTAACGGGCCAGTCAGGCAGGGATTTTGAATTTCTTTGGGTGTTTGATGAAACCCTATGGATTCGGAGGATGAGTTCGATATGCACGACGCAAACGTACGATGATGACTACCGATGTCGCAGCTGTAGCTGTCGCCTTCCATAACGCTCGAAAACAAAAATGATTTTGATATCATTATTAAACATTTAAAAATTTATCAGTAAGTTTCCATCTTTTGTATGATTTTGGAACCTTTTATTTATTTATTTAATTTTTTTTGAAAAAAAAAATTGCTTATTGAGTTGTCAAGTTCTGTGAGTGCAATTGAGGTTGATAATTGGACGGTGGCAATAATTCTTGAAGTATTTACGATGCTTCCAAAGTACTTTAGAAAACAAATGTCTTATATAGGAATCTAAGGAAATCTCCTACATATTATTTAGAGTAAGCTCACATTAGGAATTAAACCATCATGATCTTCTCTTTATATATAAAGTAGGATCACAGTAGGAAACCATTAACCTCTCCTCTTTGTATATAGAGTAGGCTTACATCAGATTACAGTATTTTTTACCCTTTCGGATGTGAATGTGCTTACGTGGCATTTTGTCATTCATTCATTTATTATTTTTATCGTAAAAAAATATACAAATTCATATATTTTTAACTCTAATACTTTTTTTTTTTTATTTCAAAAAAAATAATAATAATAAATAAAAACTCTGTTCTTTTTAAGTTATTGATTATAGAAAAATAAAATAAAATAAACTCTCATCTTTTCCGTTTCTTCGGGACACGATCAGGTTCAGATCTTATTATTCCTCCTCTAGCCATTTCTCTTCTCGGCTTAACGCTTTCCTTTTACTTGCTGCTATTTACTTTTTTGCCACCGCTTCTTTCTCTCTCTCTCTCTCTAATACATATTTGCATTGATTTTGCAGCCAGCAGCCAACTAGGGTTTTATTTTATTTTATTTTATTTTTGGGGGTGTTTGGCTGGAGAAGAAAGAAGAAGAAGATGGATTCGGAGGATGATTTCGGGTGCGATTATGATGACGATGACTTCTATTTCGCCGGAGACGACGACAACAACGATTCTGCAACCGCAGCCGCCGCCGCCGTAGATAGCGATGACGAAGAAGAAGCAGATGTTGCCGCCGATTACGAGTTCAGCGATAACTACCCGGACGATTCGAATGAAATCGCTTCGAATCGCCACCAGCAGAATTTTTCAATTTTGACCGAAGCAGATATTTATCAGCGCCAAGAAGATGATATCAATAGAGTATCCACTGTGCTTTCCATATCAAAAGCTGCCGCTACCATACTGCTCCGCCACTATAATTGGAACGTCAGTAAAGTTCACGATGAGTGGTTTGCAGACGAAGAAAGAGTGCGGAGGGTTGTTGGGTTAAGGGAGAAAGAGAAAGAGGAACAGCCGATTGCTGTTGTTGATCGTCCAAATAAGTTGTCTAAACTGACTTGTGGGATCTGTTTGGAAGCCTATCCCAGTGATAGGATATTGTATACTAGTGAAGCTAATTGTGGTCATCCATTTTGTAGTGAATGCTGGACTGGTTATATTAGCACAGCCATTAATGATGGCCCCGGATGTTTGGTGTTGCGATGTCCTGAACCATCTTGTGCTGCTGCTGTTGGTCTAGATATGATTGGTAGTTTGGCTTCCAATGGAGAAATAGGGAAGTATTCTCGTTACTTGATCAGATCATATGTTGAACACAGTCGGAAGATCAAGTGGTGTCCAGCTCCTGGATGTGAGTATGCTGTGGATTTTGTTTTTGGAAGTAGTGGAAATTATGATGTTACATGTCGTTGCTCGTTTAGCTTTTGCTGGAATTGTAGTGAGGATGCACACCGTCCGGTTGATTGCGAAACAGTTGCCAAATGGACAGCGAAAAACAGTTCCGAGTCTGAAAATACCACCTGGATATTGGCTAAAACCAAACCCTGTCCAAAGTGCAAACGTCCAATTGAGAAAAACCATGGATGTATGCATATGACTTGCCGTGAGCCTTGTAAATTTCAGTTCTGTTGGCTTTGCCTCAGTGCGTGGTCGGGCCATTCATGTAACCGTTATGAAAGAGCAAAGCATGACGAGGACGAAAAAAAAAGAGAGATGGCCAAAAAATATATAGAGAGGTATACTCATTATTATGAAAGATGGGCAACAAACGAATCGTCTAGGCAAAAAGCAATTGCAGACTTGCAGCAAATGCAGACTGTGAATCTTGAGAAGCTAAGTGGCATACAGTGCCAACCTGTGACACAGTTGAAGTTCATAACAGAAGCTTGGCTTCAGATAATTGAATGCAGGCGTGTTCTGAAATGGACATATGCGTATGGCTATTATTTACCTGACCATGAAAATGCCAAGAGACAGTTGTTTGAGTACTTGCAAGGTCAGGCCGAGTCCGGGTTGGAACGACTTCATCATTGTGCAGAAAAGGAGCTACAACAATACGTCAATGCAGAGGAACCATCAGAAGGCTTCATTGGGTTCCGCAGCAAACTTGCTGGACTGACCAGTGTGACAGGAAACTATTTTGAGAATTTGGTTCAAGCTCTAGAGAATGGTCTATCAGATGTGAAGGCGCATGGTTCCTGTAGCAGGGCAGCTAGCTCAAAGAATTTGGGAGAAACAAGCAGTAAGGTGAGAGGTAGTAGGGGCAGTAGAAATATTGATGAATGGGGCTATTGGTCATGTGAGCATTGCACCTTTGCTAATGTCAAGACAGCTACCATCTGTCATATGTGCTATCAACGCCGCTAGCTCAAAGAATTTGGGAGGTAAGCAGTAGGGGCAGAGGTGGGACTACTACAATATATATCTATATATCTATATGTATATATATTTTTATTGGGTAAAATATGAACTATATATACATATATTAGAGGTTTTATAGTTTTTGCTTTTGAATGAGATGTTTTTGTTTCCTTTTATATATGTTTGCTTCTAATTTTACTAATTTTTTAGAAATGCCTTAACTAATCCACCATCATTGCATATTCTTCCCAAAGTCCTCTAGCTGGTTCCATAGTCCATGACAATGATGAATGTATTTGAAGTTGGTAAAAATGCTGCAGTACAATGTCCATTGCTATGTTAATGAAGCGTTAGGTTCAACACCATGCATGATAAATGGTTTCTCAACTACACAGTATCTGAAATCTGATTCATTAAGTTCAATGACGAATAAAATTTTCAAGTAAATTACGCATCAGTGCAACAAGATCGACCAATCAGCTTAGTTTTAAACTCCTTAATGTCATGTTCAATGGCACTTCAAAGTTCCAAAGTGTAGCTCTCTGATTGCGTTCACACAGTGTACAAGAAATGTGTCAAAAAGAGTATATATAACCTCTGTTATGATATAGCGAGTGTCAGTACTATACCACTGCTAAAAGAGCATTGCTCAAATGTGAGGCACCGAGGCTCTGTGGCTAGAAAATTTAGTGCTACTAGGCAACTAATAAGCAAACGTGCCATCGCATTTGACCTATAACTTTTTAGTGGCAATGAAATTTAGATTATAACTACTTTAGTCTAAAATTTTCTACATTTGGCATGATTATTAACAAAATAAATTGCGGATTTGACTAATAATAAGCATGAATAGTAAACCAAAAGTCTAGATGATCATGATGACCAAAAGTACAAAATATGATACAAGCATAAGCAATTACTTTTAACTTACCAATCACTACCACAAAAGTTATTAGCTTAGCAAAACAAAACATATCGACCATCACAGGAGCAAGTGCGGGATTTGTGGTTGTAGTTTTGGAAAATCTCATTATTGTCTCAGATGGTTCCAGTATGCTACATGGTCTAAGGCTTTTAATTCTGGGTACATGATATTACCATTAAAAAAAAAAAAAAAAAAAAAAAGAAACTTACCAACCACTAAAGATGGTGATGAATTATTGAATTGTACCTCACAACTAGGTAGTTATGAAGGGATCCTTCACCTTGGTCAATCCCCCATGAAAGAATTTGGCCTCCCCACTATCTAACTTGGATAATATCACATAATCGGTTAATTTTGTTGGAGTTTGGTATGGTTTTGGATTCATTTGGCCAATATTGTTGTATACAAGGTGTTAGTTTTGTGCATAACCCTTAATCCGATTTTTGATTTAGTGTTTAGGTGATTTTTGTATTTATTTTTGGTATGGTGATATTGAGGTTTGTTAGGATTTTTGTTTGGAAGGAAGAAGAAGATGAAAAAGAAGAGAAGATGCTAAGAGTAGGCCACACAAACTAAACAGCACAATTCATCATTTCATTTCATTCATTTGTTGCATTATATAGATACAAAATTTGTCTCACACATGTGAAGTGTGTGGGAGATCAAATGTAAATCTTTAAAATTCAAAAATTACATATTTCCCACTCAACATTCTGGTACATAACCGTTCAACCACCAGCTCACATATGAGTGCACAAATGTGGCAAAGGTTGGTGAGATTTTGAACTTCAAAAGATTGTCTCCACCTAATCGGATAATGTTATTTTTATCTGATGGAAGGCTGGGATATCTTCATCCAAATTGCTTGAATTTTGACATGTGGCATGTTGAAATATTAAGGATGAAATCTGGAGAAGATCAGGTCCAAAAGAATTGGGTAATGCCTCCAATTCATCTCAGATCCATGGACCATAACTGCTGGAAATTTCAGCAGTCATGCCAACTTGCAGTCTGCATATCTTGGGCTTCTTAAGTCATTTTTTTAGTAATTTTGTTTGCTATATTTTCTTTTACATCCCTATTACAACATATCAAAAAACCATAATCTGGTTCAAATAATCCAAAATATGCCAGCCCCCACAATGGACCTATATTGCTGGAAACATAATTTCCAACACATGGTCATTTTACAAAACAAAATTAATATCCAACAAAGAGACAATTCCTAAGCTAAATACAACAAAACTTAGGCATTTAAAAAATATTAAAAGGAACATAAAACATAGATATAAATATTATTTTAAGACATTCAATAAAATATTTCTCGTGAAGAAAGAAAGACAGCGCAAACCTTGGTGAACTTTGGTTTGCACAAAGTGGTAAGATTACCACATTTTCAACACTTCTCTTTGGTAATCTTGTTAGAGACATTAAGGAGAGTTCTCAATGCCTCAAATATGGTTTTTCCAAGTGGCTTTGTGAACATATCCGCAAGGTTCTCCTCCGAATTCACATACTCCAAAAAAACCTTTCTAAGATTTTCAAACTCTTTCAAGGAATGATATTTTACCGGAATATGTTTTGTTCTTTCATATTGTACCGGGTTCTTGGCTATTGAAATTGCTGAATTGTTGTCACATTTGATGACGGTTGAACCTTCTTGAGTATGACCAAGATCTTCCATTAATTTCTTTAACCATATACATTGATTTGCATAAGTTGAGCAAGCAATGTATTCGGCTTCCGCGGTACTTTGAGCCGTTGTACTTTGCTTCTTTGCATTCTATGAGAAAGGACCACTCCTAAGTGAAAATAAGTAGCTCAAAGAACACCTCATATCATCAATGTAGCCCGCCCAATCACTATCCGAATAGCCAGTAAGCTTCAACTTATCCTTTGCTTTATATCGAACTCCATAAGCACTAGTGCCTTTAAGATACCTTAGAACTCTTTTAGCACATCTAAGATGAGTTTGGGTGGGTGCTTGCATGTATCTTGAAAGCACACATATGGCATACATAATATCCAGCCTAGATGAATACACATAAAGCAATTTACCAATCAATGATAGATAAAGAATAGGATTACCTTTGATGTGTCATCCTCTTCTTGGTACTTCTCTTCTTGGATCATTGGAGTGCTTATTGGATTGCATCCTTCAAGATTAAACTTCTTCAAGAGATCCTTGATGTACTTTTCTTGTGATATAAATATTCCTCTTTGGCATTGCATTACTTCCACACCAAGGAAGTAATTCATGAGACCTAAGTTAGACATCTTAAAACTCCTCCTCAAGTTCATCCTTAGCTTATCCACATTCTTTGGGTCCTCACCGGTGACCAATAAGTTATCTACATACAAAGAGACCACTATCATGCTTCCTTCAATCCTCACATACAAGGTAAGATCATTTTGACTCATCCTAAAGCCATGTCTAAATAAGTAGCCATCAATCCTTAAGCATTTCAAGATAGATCTACTTTTATTTTCAACCATTTTCTTGAATTCCATAAATTTTTCTAGAACTTGTGACTTGTGTGTGAGAAAATAAACCTAACATATTTTAGAGTAGTCATCAATAAAGGTGAAAAAGTATCTACAACCACTCAAGGAAGACACACTCATGGGACCACATACATCCGAATGAATAAGTTCTAAGTTCTCCTTGGCTCTTCATGTACCAGTTTTAGGAAATGGCAATTTAGTGGACTTTTCAAGTTAACAAACTTTACACAATTTTTAACTTCATCAATCAAAGGCATATCATTCATTAAAGCATTTATATTCTTCATTGCACCATAACTAGAGCGATCAAGCTTTTTATGCTAAAGTTGATAAATGAACTCAACTTTGCTTCTCAAAACTTGTTACTATATAGTAAATTCAACTTATAGCTTTTATCTTACAAGGCAACCTTAAACACCTCATTTCCAAAAGCATTTGATATCAAACAATCATCACAACCAATTGTGCAAACTCAACAAGTTTTCACAAATGAAGGCATATATAGAATATTTTGGATAAGTTTTGTACATTTATTGGTGTTCAATGAGACATTTTTCTTCTACATCCACAAAGCTTCTATTCCCAATCTTCATCCTTATCTTTTAGGATTGGTCAAGTTCCATAAAGTTGGATTCTTCAAAAGTCATGTGGTGTGAGTAATCACTATCTACCAACCAACCAAGACCACTACTTATAGATTTAAGGCATGTAGCCACAAATAAAGTATCAACCTCCTCATTTACCACATTTGCTTGTTATCTTCTTTGCTTGCATACTTTACCAACATGTCATCTTTGTCCACACTTATCATAAGTTGCATCCGATCTCCGAAAATACTTGTTTGATGCATGTCCATACTTCTTGCAATGGATGCATGGTGGATAACCCCTACGATTTTGTTGTTGTCTTCCTTGTTGTTGCCTTGCATTGTTGTTGTTGAAACCTCCATAACCGGTTTCTCTTTTGTTTTTGTTTTTGTTTTTTTGCTGTTCTTTTTGCCTTGACTAGACATAAAAGCTCTTTCCAAAGACTCCTCTTTTCTTATGGCTCTTCTTTGTTCGGTTGTTTGGAGGGCATTGATAAGCTCACTTAATATAATCTCACTAAGATTCCTTAATTTTTCAAGGGAAAAAATCTTAGCTTCAAATTTTTTGGATAAGCTCACCAATACCTTCTTAACAACCCTTTGGTCGATCAGTGGTTCTCCAAGGACTCTAATTTGGTTTATAACCTTTAGTAGTCTATCGTTAAGTTCTTAACCAACTCATTTTTTTTCATTCTAATTGTTTCAAACCCTTCTCAAGTTTAAAACTTGCATTTGTCTAGTCCTAGTGTTTACTTGAAATTTTTCTTACAACTTTAATCAAACTTCTCTAGCACTTGTACAAGACATGATTCTAGTGAAGATAGAGTCACTCACTGAAGAATGAAGGGTTGATAAAGCTTTGAATCCTTTGGCTATCTCGGTCTCATGTACAATTCTTTGTGCTTGTATGGCATTTATGTTAGAATTTGCGGATCTAAAATATACATATAAATTTCATAAATCATAAATTACTAACCTTCAAATGTAACCATTGATAAATTAAATCTTTAATCCTGCAAAATAGAAAACAACGTAAAGTAGTGCTTACGGACACACTACTCTTAAACCACTTTCAGATCTCTGAAAACTCTAATATCAAAATACTATATGGCATATGTTTGTTTGCTTGCCCTAGACCTTTATCGTCTCTGCAAGTCAAAATTACCCATTAGTTTTTTAACACACACAAAATAATACTAATTTAATAATACAATAATAATAAGAAAAATATGGTTAAGTTATTGGGTTTATAAAGAGAGTTAGTCCTCCAGACCAATAGATCAACTTGAGTCTTATAGAGAGTGTGTAACCAAGGGTCCTACTACAAAATAATAAAATAAATCAGTCCCATTAATGGGATAAATAGACCTTGTAAGTGAGTAATTGATTATGCTAAGTCCACAAATTATTTATTTATTTAACATTCTCCCATTTGGACTGCATAATTATTATCATATATAATCCAAACTCACTTGCTTTAGAATCTCCCGAACCATAATACCATTTCATCTAAATATACTAGAATATACTAGACTAGGTAGTAGAAATTCTCTCAGTAAATCTCCCAAAACAAAATATCATTTCAACTGAGCACTTTGCATGCCATAAACTTGGTCTAGGTAGTAGAGATTTTCCTAACCATGTACAATCCCTCGACACACAATACAATTTCATCCGAGCACATAGTGTATTGACGGGATACAACAATATACCCAAACTAGATAGTAGGGACTTACCATGGCACCTGTGGATCAACATACATATATACATAGACTCAAAGTCTCAACAGGCCTGTAAATATAAAGAGTTATAACATGTGTAATAAATAATCCCATAAATAAATAATGATCCACATACATCAATGTATCAAAATACTTAAAGAAATAAATAATGCTCAATATGGATATTACTGCAGAAAATATAACAAATTCCCACTGACCCACAGCAGTCTCAACTGCCTAACAATCTCACACAGGATACATGCTCCTCAAATATGCCTACTGGTAAGGCCTTAGTCAGTGGATCTGCCACCATGCTGTAAGTAGGCATGTGAACAACAGTAATGAGGTCCTCTTTAACTTTCTCCTTAAGCACAAAATACTTTATATCAATATACCTTGCACTATGAGTACCTTTTAAATTATTGGAGAAAGACACTGCTGCAGTATTGTCACAATACATTATAATAGACCTTTCAATGTTGTCAACTACTCCCAAATCACAAATAAAATTTCGAAGCCAAACTGCATGACGAGTACCCTCATAATGCGCCACATACTCTGCCTTCATAGTCTAGAATGCTGTCATTGACCGCTTGGCACTCCGCCAAGACACAACACCTCCTGCCATGATAAACATATATCCAGTGGTAGATTTCTTATCATCCACACGGCTTTTATAATCTGCATCACTATAACTAATACATCAAGAGAGTTAGTACGTCGATATGTCAACATATGATCTTTAGTACCCTGAAGATACCTAAAGACTTTCTTAACTGCTTGATAATGAATAGGATCAAGATTGCTCATATCTACCAAGCATACCCACAACAAAAGCTATATAAGATCATGTACAAACTTGAGCATACATTAAACTACCAACTATTGAAGAATAGCCAACATTTCTCATCGCCATCCTCTCTCTATTATTCTTGGAACATTATTCCTTTGAAACCTTTCATCCTTCGAGACCGGTACACTTCCAAGAGAATAATTATGCATATCAAACCTCCTAAGGATTCTATCAATATAGGCTCTTTGAGATAATTGCAACACATAGTCAGTCATATCTCGAACAATCTTAATCCCCAAAACAAAAGAAGCCTCACCAAGATCTTTCATATCAAAATGGTTGCACAATATCTGCTTTGTCTTAGCCAACAGGTCAGTGTCATTAGTGGCTAAAAGTATGTCATCAACATATAACACCAGAAATATAAAAATGTTCCTACTGATCTTCATATATATATGCATCTATCAATAACATTCTCCTTAAAGCCATTTTTTTGTGACAACCTCATCAAACTTAACATACCATTGCCTCGAAGCCTGCTTAAGATCATAAATTGACTTCTTAAGCTTACAAACTAAATTACCATTCCCTATTTGCTGGAAGTCTACTTTGAACCATATATATATCCTCAAATAAATCACCATTCAGAAAGGCAGTTCTGATATCCATCTGATGCAACTCTTGGTCATAATCTACCACAATCGCCATAATGATTCTAAAAGAATCCTTTGTAAATACAGGAGAGAATGTCTCTATATAATCAATTCCTTCCTTCTTGTTTAACCCTTTGGCTACAAGTCTAGCATTATACCTCTCCACCTGACCATTGGAGTCATTTTTAGTCTTAAAGACCCATTTGCACCCTATAGGCTTGCTACCCATTGGTAACTTAACCAAATCCCAAATATCATTTGATGCCATGAATTTCATTTCATCTTCCATTGCATCCTCATAAATAATTGGATCTGAATAATCATTTATGTCAAAAGCATTCTCCTGCAAGTAAAGCTCATGGTCATTAAGAATAGCTGACCTCCTAGTCCTTTGTGACCTTCTCAAAAGCACATCAGCATCTACAATAGTTGGAATATCTTGCTCTTCAATAATGGGTTTATCCTGACCAACTACTAGTTTATCAATTGCTGGATTAATAATATCTATATCAGGAACAACAACACTGGGGATGAATACATTTTTTTTTTCTCTAAATTGAGGCTTCCTTGGACCATTACTATCATCAAACCCAAAATCATCTTCAAAATAAATAGTCTTGTCTGATTCTACAATTCTGGTGGTGTGAGATGGACAAAAAAATCTTAAATCCCTAGATACTATACAATAGCTAACGAAATATCCACTTATAATTTTAGGATCCAACTTCTTAATTTGGGGATTATAAATCTTTACTTTAGCTTTATAACCCCATATTCGAAAATAGTGCAAATTAGGTTTTCTTCCTGACCACAACTTAAAAGGAGTCTTAGGAATGGATTTACTTGGAACTTAATTCAAAATATAAGCTGCCGTCATTAAAGCTTCTCCCCATAAATAATCTGGTAAACTAGAATTTGCCAACATTCATCGTACCACATCCAATAAAGTGCGATTCTTCCTCTCAGCTATGCTATTCTGTTGAGAAGTATCAGGCATTGTATATTGTGCATCAATGCCACATTTATGTAAATAAATTACGAATGGCCTTATGTTCCATCCACTCTCATCATATCTTTCATAAAATTTACCACCTTTGTCGGACTTCACAATCTTTATTTTCTTATTCTTTTGAAGCTTCATCTTGACCTTAAATTCCTTAAAAGCGACTAAAGAATCCAACTTCTCACGGATAAGCTCAATATGTCCATAACGAGAAAAATCATCAATTAAGGTAATAAAATACCTATAACCACCCAAAGTAGTTGGTGTAAAAGGTCCACATATATCAATATGGATTAATTTCAAAACATCTCTATACCTTGCTATCTTATCCTTTCTAACCTTAGAAGTTAATTTCTCTTTCACATATTCAACATAAGTCAACAAGTCGGAAAAATCAAGATTAGGAAGTATTCCATCCTTCACGAACCTTTCCATTCTGTGCCTAGAAATATGTCCCAAACGCTTATGCCATGACATTGAGGAATTATCATTAACTCTTGGACGTTTAGAAGCAACAATAGGGGCAACAATACAATTAACAGAATAATTTATACTATTATTAAATAAATCAAGTCTATATAAATTGCCACATAAATCTCCAAAACCAACAACTTTACTATCTGTATATATCTCAACTTTGTTATTTCCAAACAAAAAACTAAAATCTTGACTATTCAAAAGTGAAATAGATAATAAATTCTTTCTTATTGAAGGTACATAGGAAACTTCATGTAACTCTAAAATATATCCAATGGCAAGCTTCAACTTGATTATTCTCATGATATCTACCTTTACTCTTGAGCTATCTCCCATATAAACATGCTGCTCAAGATTGGTTGGCCCCTTTTGTTTTATCATCCCCTGCAATGAATTAGTAACATGAATTGTTGCTCCAGTATCTACCTACCAAGAATTCATAGGCACATCAATAATATTGGTCTCAATTATTAAAATATTATCTTTCTTCTCTTACTTTCCCTTTAAATTCCAACACTCTATCTTTTTGTGTCCAACTTTATTGCAGTAGTCACACCTTCCATTGAAGTACTCTTTCCTTTCTCCTATCTAATAAGTTCCATCATACTTAGTATTATTCAAAAGGTCCAAATAGTAATGCTTCTCAGTCATATCAAACTTGATAAATTTCTTTCCTATCTCTTTGAAAAATTCCTTTGATGTATCAACCTTAGGAATACTAGCATATATAGCTTCATCCATGTAATTCTCCATCATCATTATGCAGCACTTATTAGATACTTCAAATCCTCATAAAGTTTCCTATCTACTGCACTACTCTCATCAGTTGGTATCTCTGGTGGATCTATCTTCAAAGCCAAATCTAATTTCATAAAGGTCAAATTTATAACTAAAGTCTTCTTCCACTTCTGATAATTTGTCTCATCCAATTTCATCATGGCAGTCATAGGTAGAACATTTGGGGTGCTACTAACTGTGAAAATAGTAAACATAACAAAGCATTTACTATATATAACACAATAACTATTTTTCAGCCCCTTAAAACCAAGCATAAAATCCATATCACTAGGGTCTTTGTAGTACTAAAGATACCCTTTCACAAGCCAGGAACAATTAACCAAACAACCACAATCAAATGCATTAAACTAAATCACCGACAAGGTAAATTAGAATCTGCGATTATGGTATTTAATCAACTTCCACTGCTATTTTAGGCGTTAGACAAAGCAACTAAAATCACCAACAGGGTAGTCTAATTACCCGTATAAACCCTGGTTAATAAGTGGGAGAAAAACAATATATTGGCAATTTCATGAAATAGGCAAATTTAAAACATCTCATGCACTATGCCAACATACATTACATTGATATACATAATGCAGATAAAATAAGTCTCACAATAGGTGAGTATATAAAATTTCACACTACTATACCAACTAGGCACAAAGACTCTTTAGGGAAAGCTAACACAATCCAATTCACCAAGCATAGATATTTAATTTAATTCAAGAAAATTAGAATAGAATAATTAAACAAATAAATAAATAAATATATAACAATTTTTTTTTATTAATAATGAACAACAGATGAATAAACAAATAAATAATTGACAAATAAATAAATAAACAAACCAATTTTTTTTTTTTTTTGGTATTTCGGCTGCTGATGTCAGCAAACGACACACTGACGTCAGCAGAGTGCACCATACGACCTGTTGTTCATGTCTTCTTCTTCCCACAACCGGGTCACAGGTTGACCAGGTTTCCTGTTTAATGGGTCATGCCCCCCGTATCTCAACCTGCCTATAAATCACGATTCCGGCCACCTTTGTCTATGATTCTGGCGGCGTTGGGTTCGTCCGGTTACAGGCAATTGTTTCCCCAAGTCAATTTGAACCAAAACCCCAGAAAGTTTAACATACAAACAAGATGAAATTTGACCTTTAAACAAGGGTTCTCATATCCTATTTCGAATTGTTCCAGCCCAAATTAACTAAAAAATTATAACATTTAATCCAGAAAGGAAAATACCAAAAAACCCAGGTCTTAATTCGAACTAAAATAAAATTTACATTATTTGTGCATATGAACCCGATAACCAGTTTCGTAAAAGGAAAATTTTCAGTTTTTATTTTTTATTTTTTTTAATGAAATAGTAATCGGGCATGTATATACGGACTACATAATCTTGAATCTTATAATTTACACATGTATTTGAGTTCTGGAACCACATATTCATAAGGAGGAAAATAATTAAAAAATAATCATCATGTAATCAATTTACACAATCAAAGATCAATGGCCGAATAAAACATATAGTAGCAATCTAAGTATAATCAAAATACAACAAAGACAATTTGGAAGGAAAATTTATTATGCATATTAACCATGCTTTGATACCAATTGTTAAAATTTGCAGATCTAAAACGTATATAATAAATTTAATAAATCATAAATTACTAACCTCTAAATGCAACCATTGATAAATTAAATCTTTAATACTGCAAAATAGAAAATAATGTAAAGTAGTGCCTATGGACATAATACTCTCAAAGCACTCTCAGATATTTAAAAACTCTAATAACAAAATACTGTATGGCATATATTTTTTTGCTTGTCCTAGACTTTTATAGTCTCTGCAAGTCAGACTTACCCGTTAATATTTTAACACACAAAATAATACTAATTTAATAATACAATAATAATCAGAAAAATATGGATAAGTTATTGGGCATATAAAGAGAGTTGGTCTTCCAGTCCAATGGACCAACTGAAGTCTTATAGAGAGCGTGTAACCAAGGGCCCTATTATAAAATAATAAAATAAGACAGTGTCAGGACCCATCTAGGATGCTTTCCTAAAACCCTAAATAAGCCCTGATCTCAAGGGAAACCCTAAGAGTAAAGCATGCCCAAAAATTTATCTGCAAAAAAATGCACTCCTATATTGTACCATCTTATCCTTCCCACCTCACTATAATTAAATTTCACAAATGACAGCACTTCGATAACAAATCATATGAACACACACACACATATATACAATAGAAATAATTTACTGAATAACCAAAATATACTTTTTAAATATTTACGTCCGCCCGCACCACCCACTTAGTGCCATACATTTCCACATACACTTCAAATATTGTTTCACCAACATACCATTTTGTAATATAGAAAGGAAGGGAAAACAACATCACATTAACAATAATAAAATATAACAATCGTTTTAATGATGATAGTATTACTGTAACTTGCCCGAGGGCTACCATATTACCATATATGCCCGAAGGCTATCATACTCATCCGAAGGCGATCACATGTCCAAGGGTTATCACATAACCACACCTGCCCAAAGGCTACCACTTGCCCGAGGACTATTATACTTGTCCGATGGCTATCTTTCTTGCCCGTAGGCTGTGATACTTGTCCGAAGGTACCATATGATAATAATAATAATAATAATAATAATAAATAAAGGGATCAACAATTATAAATAATCATAATAAATAATAACAACAATCTTGATAACAGTGACAATAATGATTAAATAAATAGTTAAATACAATTAATAGTAACAAGAAAATAATAACATCAATTAAGAATATTAGTACGAAATTAAATCACAAATAAATAACATAACATAAATACATAAAATAATATCTTAAAATCCACAGCATATAATGAAATATGCACGCTTGTAACGGAGACACATACAATACCCTCTAACATGCTATGTGATCCATGATTCCAGCTGTCACCGGCACTCTGCTGTCAATACAGACTAGGGTGGTTGCCTATATTGGCCGTGTGATCCCCTGGACTCGTAGGCAGCATAGTTATGAGGCTAGTTATATATGGACCACATTGATTTGCCACCTCCGTATGGTACGGTATATACAATATAATATCAAATAATATAACATATAAATATATATACATACATATAAAAGATACTTGATGCACCATACTATATACCAGTGGTGTCCGAAGGTACCCAACGTTCTGAGCACCTACTGACGGGAGGTTAAAGAGAAAAACTTGCATACGGTCGCTTTGGCGTCCCGACAGCGCCGTTGCTTATAGCAGTCATCCCAGCTATGGAGGAGGGCGGCTTATGGCCACCATATCAAACTTGCCTCCCCTCAGGTCCATAGCAACTCACAGGAGACATTATAACTTGCGCGCTCATCACACTTCACCCGCGCGCTAATCACATCCACAACTACAGAACACCGGTACGTATATGGGTGCATCTAAAAAACTATAAATTTGTAATATTATAAAATAATTAATTTTGATAAAATATAGTTGAATAAATATGTTTTATCAAATATATAAAATTCCATGCTTAAATAAATAATTAAATACATAAATAAAATGTTGATCACAATAATTTAATATAGTAAATTCCTCAAACATTTAAATCAATTTATACCAAAATTATCATCAAGGCCACATACAATTTCACATATAATTAAAGATGTAGAAATACATTTTATTAGATGCCATCCATAGGTATCTATGCATATTCACATATCTATATGTTCATACATTTAGATATATATATATATACATGTAACCTTTAACAAACAATTCAACAAGCGCAATGTCCACATACGTATGTATACATACATTTTGGTATGCATAAACAAAGGCGTCAACAATATATATTTTAAACGGATATATATATATATATATAAAATGCATGTATTTACCAACATTCCCATATACATGTATATAAAAAAGCACACACACACATATATATATATACAATTTAATTTAAATGTCCATTTTTTTTTCAAATTTAATTTAATAATTTAATCAAAAATAACAACTTCTCAAATACACATCCACAATTTGCAAACAAGATATCAATGCGAAGTTAAAGATATGGAGAAGACAATTCTAACCTTTGATTGGCTTGAAACTACCGGTGGTGGCCGAAAATTTCATTGGAAGCCGCTGCCAACTTGCCCTTCCTTTGTATGCCATGACGGAGCTCGAATTGGAGCAAACGAAGGTCACCATTAGCTTCAGAGGATCCAAATTAAGTGGAAGGGATTGAGAACACAATCGGAAACGGCGGGAATCCGGTGACCAAACGGGGTGCTGCTGCCGGCTTCCATGGTTGTTTCCCGGCGCGTCAACGGCTTCCCCGGCGATCAGAGCACACTTCGATGAAGCTCACCTGATGGACTGCCAGGTGGTGTGGTCTGTGCAGCTTCGGTGCACCAGAACATGGCGGATTCGGCCGGAGAGAGACACGGTTGTCGCCGCTTCCACTGCCCAATCTGGGAGTGTCGCCAGCCGACCGGCCACCAAATTTGACAGGCAAGCTAGCCGGTGACTGAGCTATGCCGATGGCCTGCGCGTCTGAGCAGTGGGTGGCCGAAAATGATGAAAGCTTATGGACCCGAGGGAGAGAAGAAAGGAAGAAGAAGGGAAGGAAAGGAAGAAGGCCCGTGGGTGTGTTTTCCCCACGTGGGAAGAAGAAAAGCAAAAGAAAAGAAAAAGAAAAGAATAGAAAAATAAATATATAAAATAATTAATACGACACATGGCAGTTTTCCATCGTGACATGTGGTTCTCTTTAACTATGATACATGGAAACTTTCAAATGGTGACACATGGCGCAACTTTAAGAACTCCTTCAAGTATTTTGCTACCCAATAAAACCAGTCTTGGAAAACACGATCACAACTTTACAGACCCATAACTTTCCAACCATAGGTCCGAGTTAAGCGTGCTACCACTCTACAAACTCGTATTGACAAGCACTTTCATATAATCTATGGGCCAACATCGAAATCCATGTAAATAAAAAGTTAACTCCGAGCTCATTGACTAGTCCGGATAGTATATTGTTTCACTCATAACTTTCAAACCGCAGCTCCGTTTTCAATGTGCTACTAGTCTAGAGACTCGAGTTTATGCGTACTCCGCAATGGTACCTTGGTCAATGATAAATTCTCTTTGAATAGAAAAGTCAACATTTTGACCTACTTGGTCAACCCTCGATCAAAGTAAATTTCTGATGTATTTCGGGACGGGGTGTTACAACAGTCCCATTAGTGGCATAACTAGGCCTTGTAAGTGAGTAATTGATTATGCTAAGTTCATAAATTATTTATTTATTTAACAATTTACTCTCAACTCCTCAACTTCATAGCCCTCTTCCATCACATCTCAAAGTCTAAAGGCTTGTAAGCAAGCTTTTGTCTTTATGCTCCAAATGGAGTAGTTTTGGCCCTCAAATTTTAATGCAGTAGGTGGTGCAAAACTTTGAGAAGCGATGACATAAAATCGGATTTTGAAGAAATTAACTCTTAGATTAGATTTTTTGTGAGTTTTCTAGCTAGATTTTTTTACCGTTTCAAGCCATAAATGAAAAGAATGAAATGGGAGGTTCTTTCACAAGAAAGTAGGCTAGATAGAAAGCTCAAAAGGTCCCTCAGTAGTTTAAACAAATCTCTGATACCATGTTAGAGTTTGGTGTGGTTTTGGGTTCACTTGGCTAAGAGTGTTGTACACAAGATGTTAGTCTTGTGCATAACTCTTAATCCGATTTTTGGTTTAATGTTTAGGTGATTTTTGTGTTTGTTTTTTGTATGGTGATATTGAGGTATGTTTGGAAGGAAGAAGAAGCAAAGATGCTAAGAATAGGGCACACAAACTAGAAAGCACAATTCATCATTTTATTTCATTCATTTGTTGCATTATATAGATACAAAACGTATCTCACATATGTGAAATGTGACAGCCCAGACCACCCGCATGCAGATATTGTCCTATTTGGGCCTGGAGAATCCTCTTACAACCCAGCCCTCAAGGGTTTAAAATACGTCTGCAAGGGAAAGGTATCCACACGCTTATAAGCCATGCTTCGTTCCCCTTTCCAACCGATGTGGGACTTGACAATGCTCCCCCTTGGGGCCCAGCGTCCTCACTGGTACACCGATCCGGGTCCGGCTTTGATACCATCTGTGATAGCCCAGACCACCCGCATGCAGATATTGTCCTATTTGGGCTTGGAGAATCCTCTTACAACCCAGCCCTCAAGGGTTTAAAACGTGTCTGCAAGGGAAAGGTATCCACACACTTATAAGCCATGCTTCGTTCCCCTTTCCAACCGATGTGGGACTTGATATGAAGTATGTATGAGACCAAATGGAAGTTTTTAAAATTCAAAAATTACACATTTCCCTTCTAAAATTATAAGATATAACCGTTCAACTACCAGCTCACATGTGAGTGTACAAATATGGCAAAGATTGGTGAGATTTTGAATTTCAAAAGACTGTCTTCACAAAATCGGATAATGCTACTTTGACCTGATGGAAGGTTGAGATATCTTCATCCAAATTGTTTGAATTTTGACATGTGGCATGTTGAAATATTAAGGATGGAATCTAAAGAAGATCAAGTCCAAAAGAATTGGGTAAGGCCTCAAATTCATTTCAAACCCGTGGACCATAACTACTGGAAATCTCAACAGTTATGGGAACTTGCAACCTGCATATCTTGGGATTTCCAAGTACTTTTTTAGTCATTTTTTTGCTTTATTTTCTTTTATATGTCTATTACAACATATCAAAAAACCATAACCTGGTTCAAACAACCCAAAATATGTCAGCTCCACAATGGATCTATGTTACTGGAAACATAATTTCCAGCACATGGCCATTTTACAAAACAAAATCAATATCTAATAAAAGACAAATCCTAAGCTAAATACAAACAATTCCTAAGCTAAATACAACAAAACTTAGGCATTCAAGAGACATTAAAAGAAGCATAAAACATAGACATAAATATTGCTTTATGACATTCAAAATATATATTGTGAGAAAGAAAGAGGGTACAAACCTTGGTGAACTTTGGCTTGCACAAGGTGGGAAGATTACCACATTTTCAACAAATTTCTGCTCTTTATTATTATTTTATTATTATTATGAAAAGAATTAAGAATGCAACTCAACTAAGATTAGTTTATTGTTTAATCTAGCTTCTAAAGCAATTATTTGCAAAGATTGAAGCATGTTAAGTAAATCAGAGTATAGAATGCTATCATTATTAAGGAGAGAGCCGTTCTAAAGTATTCCAAATTAAGGAAAAAAGAAAGAAATATATGGCAGCCAAAACTTGACAACATAGTTCAAACATTCTTCACACGGGCAGTTATAGTAATAATAAATAAATAAATAAATAAAAGAAATTTAAATGTAGATACCTTCCACCATATGTGTCCACAACCCAATGCTCCTGCTGTAGCAGTTGGAACTAAAAGTATCGTTAAACTAGATGGAGTAAAATAATAATAATAATAATAATAAGAGAATGTACCACATGCAATGGAAAATATATATATATATATATATATATATTTTATGATTTGCAACCTAGATAAAAAATAAAGCATGACTATACATGGTTTCATCAGTTATAGTGGTTATAACCTGTAGGCAAGAAACGGATATTAGCTCTAATAATCTAATATCTACCATAGCCATTATTGTTATTCATGACATGTATTCATTGTGCCAAGGTGAAGTTGTTGAATTACGACTTCCAACCGATCAAAAAACAAGGGAGAGAATTGAAGTTATTCATAAATTGAGATAACCATAGTTTGAAGTTTGTTGTTTTAGAAAACAAAGGATCACCATTCTGACAATTGAATTCACCTTATAATTTGATGAGCACAATCCTAAGCTTGGCAATTTGTCAAACACCTTGTATGCATGAGGAAGCAACACTAGTAGATATTAAGAAAACTAGAAACCTCTACGCATGTCTCAAACAAATAAATATGTATTAATAAGATAAGGCAAACTGCTAGCAATCAAGCAATAATCAAAGATGAACAAGAAAGAAAACAAGAGAAGAGATATCTTTTATTAAACCAAAAGAATTACAAGCTTTTCTTCTAAAATACGCAAACCCTAGGAGAAGAGATACCCAAAAGCCTCATTATTCTTTCTTTCAAAACTCTCTAAAATTGACACCTTATGCACTTAAACTTATTATATAACAATCCCAAAAACTAATGCAAGGCAATGTTATAAAACAACAAGAAAATCATAAAAAAAAAATGTCGCATTACTGTGGCAACTATGGGACCAGCATTATGGCGTTGAAGTCTTGGCCAAAATTGTGTATCAAACCCTAATGGAGCGTTATATAGGAAATGCTATAGCTCTATCTCGAACACGATCTGGCACCATGGCGCCCAAGCCTCTGTCTACTTCCTTTGATGTCCAATGCTCATGCTTTCTTTAGCTTTCCTTCCTCTTCTCCTCCATTTGCCTCAAAGCTTTCCTCAAGCTTTTCAAAGCTTCAATAACTTCAAATTTAAAGTCACAGTCTCAACAATCTTTAACTCTATATTTATTTGCTAATTTTGCTGCCTTCTTTGGCTATAGTATTCCTCATCAATTATCATGCATATTACTTAGGCTCATAACTAGCCTAAGCACCCTGGGTGCAAGAAAACAACGATATCTTCTTCCATCACAAGACATCCCGTGAATCTCATTTATGTGTTGAAAATCTATACTAGTGCTTCCAAATATGGTACTTACAAAAAGCCTTATTGAGTACAACTCCTTCATGTTTGATGATAAGAACTCAATCTCAAAGTTAAGATCTCCAGTGCTTCCTTCATTCCCCTCAGATGTGAACTAATCCCATGATATTCAAGGTAATTCACATTCGAGGAAAACCGCATCTCTACCAATAATTCACTTCTTAGTATCATGATTCTAGAGTTTGAAAGCTTCACCTCCATCCAAACACCCTTAAGAAAATAGATTCCAACTGTCTAAATTGCAATCTTCTCTCTTTAACATGCACAACAAAGTACATTAAAAGGTTCTAAGATTACCTAAATATAAAGCTTGTCTAGACCACATCTCCATAGGAGTTTTGAGACATGTTGCAACAAAAATACACCTATTGACCAAATACATAGTAGTGCTCATGCTTCAGCCCTAAACTAAGTAGGTAACTTGGAGTATTTCAACATGCTTCTCACTCTCTCCACAATAGCTTTGCTCATCATATCACCTATACCATTCCTTTAAGGAGTCTCCATCACTGTCCTATGCCTAATAATCTCATACTCATTACAATAATCATCAAACAAATCATTGCAATGTTCAAGTCCATTCCTAGTTGTCAACCTCTTAATCTTCTTTCAAACTTGCTTTCACTCTTTGAACTTCTCAAACACCTCATCCTTAGTCTTTTAGAAACAAACTCATAATTTATCAAATATTATCCATAATCATCATATCAAAATATTTCCATAACTACCATCATATAATTTTATAGTCATATAAAGAAATGAATGTAACAATCAGTGTGGCAAGATGTATAGAAATGCATGTGACAACTAGTGTGGCAAGACACAAAAGGCACCGGTAGACTATTTGGTATCTAATTTTACATCATTGGGGTATGGTATGGGGGATGGTTCAAATATAATAATAATAACTCTTATAACGCCGAGGCCTTTTTAAAATGATTGGTTTTAGGATTTGTAAGAACTCTGAAGTTAAGCTTGTTCAAGCGAGGTAGTCCAAGACTGAGTGATCTTTTAGGAACCTTTAAGTAAAAAATCTCATACCAAATGTGGTAGCTAAATTAGGGATCATATTGGCAAAAAGTGATAGGTACGTCAATGGAGGCAAGGTGTCACTTGTATTTATGATAGACTATTCCTTTTAATATATTATAAAATGATAAATCAGATAATTTTTCATAGTATGTGATAAAGTATGACTTAAATTATTCAAAAAATAATAATAAAGTATCAAATAATCAAGCATTACTCATAGATCATAGTTTAAATCAGCTCCTCTATCAAATTGCTCCAGTATTAGTCACGATGCCCAAAACAATAATAAAATATTTTTTGCGGCCTCCAAAATTTTAAACCAAAGTCATTGTCGCATACCAATGTCCCAAAATAACTTTTACAACTCTAAAATTTTCTAAAATTGGATAATGAAAGTCTAATTATAATGTGTGCCTTAATTATCCGATATCCAAAATGGGGGTTTCTCATCAGAAGATCAATTTCATGAAATTTAAGCTTCCATTGAGTCCTATTAACACCTATTTACATAAGTTCAAATTCAATTTTGTCCAAGATTGTCCAAACATAGTCCAAGTTAAGTTGTTATTTAACTAATTGACTCAAAAATAGAGAAATTATCAAACAATGTTCAAAATTTACAAAAATTAATATAAATGGAAAGCTTGTCATATAGGTATTCAATGGTGCACTCTCCTTTATCCAAAAATATCAGTGGTAGCTGAAAAACCTCCTTAATATTTTAACTAAACTTGATGTTGATATATCTCTCAAACAATGAGGAATTTTCATAAAAAAAGGCCAAAAATGGATTCAAAGGGTCCAAATTAGGTAGGTCAGGGTTATGGGATGGCCTAAGATGGCTGCAAAAAGGCTAAACTCTAACTCGAAAACCATCATCGTCGACTACAAATAGCCGATCCCAGGGCTTTTGGCAGTGGCTGGCTATAGGCTTGTAGGGGTGGGTCGAACTTTGTGTAGGCACTCTCCCTTTTCAGCACATAGAGGTGAGAGATGGTCATAAAATGTTAAATGGCATTGACTCATTTCTGTGTCCAAACAGGTCTGATTTTGATCTGTTGGGTGGTTTGGAAGGGTTTTGGGATAAAATAGGTATTTTTCTAATTATTTAATGATGAACACATTTTCTCATGTATATATAGGCCTTGGATCCACTAAAAGATAAAAATTCAGCATTGGTTTAGACACATAAAATACTTAAGCTCAAAATTTTTCAGCTCAAAAATTTTCAAAATCATAACATTTTAACTGTAACTTAGAATTAGGTGTGGTACTAGTCTATAGACTTGTGTTGAAAAGCTCTATGCTATGGTATGTCAGTCAATTCAAAATTCTTGACCAGGAAAAAAGTCAAACCTAAAGCTCACTCATAATCCAACTAGTCAATCTTGCTTAAACCATTTAAAACTTAAATTCTAATATATATTATTTGGACAAGTCATCACATGCTGCATTTCTTAAACACATTGATTATTGGCCTAATGATTTGCCTATTACTCCCAATGTTGTAAATTTGCTTATCTTCAACGGCTCCTTCTTTCAACCAAAAGAACCAAAAATTCAAAAGTCTATATGTGGTAATTTTGATTAGATGGGTAACTTCGCAATGTAACATTTTTCTTCATCTTCAATGGCATCCACCAACAAAGACTGCTACCAACTCTGTTCAAGTGTTGGATACTTGGTGTAGTTTTGTCCATCTTTGTGGTAACAAAGGACATTAGTGCTACTCAACACCAGTAAAAGTCTAAACCGCATCCATGCTGCCTCTTTGTGTTTCTTATTCTAGCTCAATTCTAGGTCCTCCACCTTTACAAGAGACGTACCATGATCAATCACCTTGGCTTATGGGCTTGGACACTTCGCCTAATGTGTCCATGAATCTCCAAAAGTTATCTCCTCATTTTGAAGATAATGGAACTTGTGAGATATAATAGGTAATGGTAAAACTTTTCAAAATTCTTGAAAGTATCTTTTGGTTCCTATACTTCTCAACTAAATAACAGTGTATGTGTGCCAGATATGAAAAGAATTTGTTGACTGTTTTGAAATTTTATAGCACCAATGAAACTTCCATTGAGTTCTTACCCTTTTATTTATTTATTTATTTTTGTGAAGGACTTGGAGACAAAAGCAGTTCAGGGCTCTACAGAAAAGGGGCACATATTTATGGTTGTCTACTTCTATTGATTTATCTTTCTTGTCTTTCTATGTGTTCTCCTCAATTTTTACTTGGTTCAAGATTTGCATGTTTATTTAGGACATTTGCCTGATAGAGTTCTTCATCAAATGGTCTCTACACATTCACTTCCTATCTCATCTTTTCATAAATTTCTTTGTAATGCATGTAAATGCAACACATCTCATAAACTATTGTTTGGTGTTTCCCTAATGTCTTAATTTAAACCTTTTCAATTTATATATTTTGATGTTTGGGGCCTTATCCTATACATTGTTTGGATAATTACAAGCATTATGTTATCTTTGTGGATCATTTTAGCAAATATATTTGATTTTTATTATTAAAAATAAATTTGGTGTTATTTTTGTTTTTATTGAATTTAAATGCATCAAGGAAAAATTTTTCCAAACATAAATAATCTCATTTTATTCAGATAATAGTGGTGAGTTTCTTAAACTTGGACCTTTCTTCAAAACCCATGGGATTATGCATTTTGTACCTAAGCATAATGGTTTTGCTAAGAAGACACCAAAAATGGAAGAAATAGGAGGAAACCCTAGGTCTATTTAAGGGATTATTTTTCAAAGGTGCATACATCCATCTCCTCTTAGTTAAAACATGCCTACACACCTCCATCCCCTCTCCCCCATGCCATTCTCATCTTTCCTCTACCATTGAAGTAGTTTAGTTGAAATTTAGGAGACCTAGAATAAGAATAAGAGCATTAAAGTAGGACTAGAGACAAGGTGACAATGAGTCGCTAAATACTGAGTATTTAATTAATCTTTTCAATTCTTAAAGCTTAGTATTCTATATTCTACCTCATATTGTGAATTAATATTGACAAGCATAACTTTCTTCTAAGCTATTCAATTGGTATTTCTTCCATGATATTTGATTTTCTTTCTAATGATATTTAATTTCATTGATTTTGATTGCGTTCTTAATTTTGAAGTTTGAAAAATCAATTAGCTATTGCAATAGCGTCCTATTAATATAATAAATGAATCTAAATAAGATAAACTAATGAAACAGTGGAAATCTCACAATAGATCCATAAGATCATTTCACAATGAATAATCGGATTTCAATGTCCAATTTATGTAACTTTAAAGTTGTAAAAACTCTCTTAGGCAATTTAGCAATATATTTGGTTTAATTTTGGAATTTAAGAAATATTTTATTATATTATAAGTACTTGTACTATGTTTGAAGATGATGATGATTCTGCGGAGGAGTAGGAGAGAGAATCGGTGGAAATTGTGAGTCGAAATTACTTTTATATATGTTTTGGGGCATGTTAAAATTGATGATTTTATGATTTGGATTTTTTTTTTTTTTTTGGAAATTTTGATTATATATATATATATATGCTATTACTTCATGTGATTTTTGGTAAGATTTTAAATGGTTCCATATTTTAATTTATTCATAGTGAAATTATGAATCTTGGCATTTAACTGTTTTGGTGTTTGAATTGATGTTTTAGTCCAATTGGAATTTTTTGGCTTTATGATTGAGAAAATTGATTGCAAATTAAATTTTTAAGCATATTTAGATGTTTTAAATTTTAAAGTGCTTAAAAATAGTTTTATGATGATATACTTCACTGTTAGTATTTATGTTATATATTCATAAATATGATTTTGGTATAAAATATTTATTTGAACTCTTTGAAATAGTTATACAAGGTTTATGGTTAGTTCTTTGGTATTAAATTCCAATTTATGGTATAATATTTATTTGAAAATGGAAAAGTATGATTTTGGAAATATTTTTTATGAATACTATATTGTCAGGTTTTAATTAATGTACCATATAGTTATAGTGTCTTTGTTCTATTATTACTATTAGCGAGCATGCTTTAATCATCCTATGTATAGTTATGATATAATAGAGTAATGATTAAATTGTGTATTACTCCCTCGAGATCATAGGATGGTAGGTCTATCACGATGCTTTTAAGAAGCTAAGGATTGTGAGATGTGTTATTCCCATGGTTTCTTTCTCTCTCCTCATTGTCTAGTAGTATTCCTGGACGTCATCATACACTACCTAATAGCACAAGATATATAGTAGGATACATTTTATGTTTTTTTTTTTTTTTTGTGTGGGACCTATTGAGGTTTTACTGTGGTTTTATAATTATTTTTCATGAATATATTTATGTTTTTAAATGTTAATATTAAATTTATCTTAAGTTGATTGATAATATTTTAAATGGTTTATTATGAAATATCTATTTTATAACATTGATTTGGAGTACAAGTTAAATTTTATGAAATAGTTTTAAAAGACAAACTTTTTAAAAGAAAGATAATGGGTGGCTTTAAGAGAACATTTTACAAGAATAAATCATTATTTTTTAATAGTATTATAGCATTGAGATATCTTTATCTTATTTTTTCATTTGTTTTTAATTCGTTCGATTAAATTCAAGCAATAATGGATAAGCATCACTTGTCTAGCTACATATTTCATATATCACTATTAAAACACTCTTATCTAAATTATGGAAATAATAATGACTATAGTATATATATATATATATATATAGCATATACCATGTCTCGCCTACTTAGTTACATGATAATCAACAACAATTCTGTTCCAATTTGGAGTAGAGAAATTGAAGAAAAGAATTTCCCAACCCAATTTGAATTAGATATTTTCCAAAGAACCTTAATCAACTCTGTGTGGAATACCGTACAATTTGAATCCACAAATCAAAAATCAGATTTATTCATGCCTTAGATAACCTTTGCTTTTATTTATAATCAATTCGCCAAAAGCCCGATAGTCAATATTTCTCCCATTATATTCTATTCAACGGCCCAAACTCTGGCCTTTATAAAATCTAGTCCCAAATAGCCCATGAAATCGTTGGTCAAATCAATACCCAATATAGAAGTTATTATAGCCTCAGAGAAGCACTTGAAATCACATTCAGATAATTAGGTTCCAATCCTTTATTCATCCATGGGTCCATTCCATATATATATATATATATATATATATCTATGGTATTGTTCTATAGTATAACTGGTTGTAGTTGTTAACTATGATATAGGAATTTTGCATGATATTGTAGATTTATCTTATTATATCATAATGTTATTTTA
This sequence comes from Ziziphus jujuba, assembly GCF_031755915.1. NCBI lineage: Eukaryota > Viridiplantae > Streptophyta > Magnoliopsida > Rosales > Rhamnaceae > Ziziphus > Ziziphus jujuba. The sequence goes on from NC_083387.1 coordinate 20,741,076, forward strand.
TATGCATGTGTTTAATTTGTTTATGATTTAAGTGAGGTTCCATTAAAATTTTTGTGAGAATTACTTGGTGGAACTTTCCTCTGTAGGACCACTCGAAATATACTCTTGGAGAAATTCTCATCAGGTATTGTCATCTATACTATTATGGTACTATGGGTTGTTAGATTTAGACTGCAGATTATTTTTTATGGTTCTATTAAATATTTGGTTAATATAATGGTGGTATATAACAGGGTTTTTTATTTTTATTTTTATTTTCTACTTTTATCTATCCATTTAAAAATGTAGGTGCCATATATTTAATTTTAACCATACTTTTTGCATCCAAACTATTTTAGCCATTTTGTCTACACAAGAGAATATATATAAATATTTGTACAGATGGGAGATTTTAACATGGAATTGCTGCTTAAAAAAAAATAAAATAAAATTGACGACTGTCTTTATAGTCCATAGAGTTGTCATACCGCTGTCTTTTGAAAAATTTGTCATCATTTTTTTTATTTTTTTGTTTTTTTATTTCTTTTTTGCTCTATCTAAAAAGAAGGCTTCTAACTTTCTAGAAAATGATTTTTATATCTTGAAACATTTAAAGCTACAGTTTCATCTCTCTTATCTACCAAAAAAAAAAATAAAAAAATAAAAAACAAGTTTCATCTCTCTCGAACCTTTATTTTTTAAATTTGTGCTTCACGTTTTTTGTTTTCTTGTTTTTTTTTTTGTTTTTTTTTTTTTTTTTTTTTTGTGTGTGTAAATAGTAGGCTCTTGACTTGGCAGAAATTTTGTGAGTGCAATTGGATGAGATGATGAAGTTGATAATTCCAGTGCTCAAGACTCACAGACATATAAACACTATAGGTGGATTTTTCAAGTGTTTATGAGTTGGAAGTACGGTATTCCCAAAGCAAACCTGTAATCTAATTTGAGACTTTCACTTGTGCATACCCGCATATTAGGATGTGAAACATTGCCCGTTCACGATAGGAGGGAAAAAAAAAAAAAAAAAAAACACTAGAAATGGAAAAAGTAAATGGCAAATTCATTTCTAGAGCCTAACTCTTTAATAAAAGTCTTTGACTAGGGAATTTTAGGTGTTTAAGGTCCTTCTCATGTTAATTCTTTGTTGAATATTTCTTACCATCTAATTTAATATTCATCATGTGATTGATTAATCTATCGCCCAACATAATCTGCATTCTTCCTTCTATATGTGGTCTTGTAGTTTCAGAAATGCTCTCCCCATGCCTGGTCATTTTCCTCCTTGGAATTAATTCCCATTTTGTCTTCTTTTGTTCATGTTTTAAGTTGTATACTGACGCAAAAAAAAAATAAATAAATAAATTCTAAGTGGTGGTCGATTAGTTTCTAAATAGTTTGAAAGAAACGAAGTTACGAAGTTACGAATTGGAATCTTCAAACTTATGCCTATAAATCTTAAAATTTAATAAGATAACGTCCAAAAAACTCTTTAAAAAAAGTAGGTCCTGTTGTCTGTCCCTCCCTATTCATTCACTTCCTAATGTCTAATTAACAGCGTCTTCAGGAACACTTTAATTGCAAAATTGACTGCTTTCTCGTACGGAAGTTCTGAATTCCAAACTTTCAAGTTTCTATCGCACCAAACAAGAAAAGAAAAGTCCACTGTTTTCTTGTACCGCAAAGTTTTGAATTTCAATTAATCATCCTTGAGGTCTTGATGCAAAGAACAAAATGTTACGGACTGATTTACAATAAGATGGTCTTAAATTCAAAATTGTATAAAAAGTAATAATGGCATTCCCTGCATTTTGCACTTCTCCTTTTCAGATGTACTTTTGTATTTTATCAATTATGGGTACATTTTATTCAAATTATTGTACCCTCTACTTGTATTCACTCTATGTCAATCGGATTTTTTTTATAACTTTTATGAAGTATCAAATATCCAATTGATCAGTCCAAATAGAATGTTAGATTAGAAAATTATAACTGAAATGGAAATATCATAATTTAATGCATATTAGCCTATTTTGAATGGTAAATTTGAATTGCTGATTATAGCATATAAATTAATATTATTTAAATTTCTATGACATCAATACATCGTTTTGTAAAATTATTTTTTAATAATAATATCAATCAAAATTATTTATAATTATTAATTAATTAAATATTTTTTTAAAAAAATATTGACTTTTTAAATAAAATTTTGATTTTTAAAAAACTTCAAAATATCTAATAAACTGTCCAAAAGGTCTCCTTAAGAATGTATATATATATTTTTTAAATCAACTAAATAGGATGTTTAAACAAATTTATTAAAAATATTATTTTTAATGATTGTCTTTTTCTGATATAGAAAAACAAATAGCAATATAAAGAGAAATTATTTTCATATTATTAAAAAGGCTTCATTTTGTTACGAATAGAAAAGGGAAATTTGAATTGATTTTATTTATTTATTTTATTTAGAATCTAATTTGTAAGTGTTTTGAATAAGCAAGGAACAAGAAACTGTATATGAAATATTGTCTCCTAATTTGCATGTTATTTTTCTTTTTACATAATTTTTCAATTTTCTTAATTTATAAAATTTATATACTAAAGAATTATTATAATTTTTTTTAATATCTATTATGGAGATTTAAACTCAAAATTATAATTATCCAAGGAAAAGTGGCAAAAGATTCATCCACTATTAAGTTTTAACAATGTCGATAATTAATTTCAATTTAGCCATTTAAATTTTAAAAATTACAACTAGCACCTCTACAAGAGTGTAAATTATATTATTTTGAGAGATGTGAATAAAATAATAAGAGAAGAAAATGATGACTATTTAAAATCTAAGAAAAGAGTTATAATAACATTTTTTAAACCAGAGGCATTGAATTATATTTAAGCCTTTTCTGAGAAGTATCAAACTTTGAATGTAAATTGATTTTCAGGATTTAGTTTACCAACTATTAGTTTTTTGGAAACTTTTTTTTTTCTTATTATATTTGATAAGTAAATAAAAAGTTAAAACTTATAAGTACTTAAGTGAGTTTTGTATAATAAATTAAAAATAAATTTATAATTTAAAAAACATTAAAATTAATTTTTAAGAGAATAACATCTGCACAGGTGGAAATAATTTTTCCTCATATTTTCTAACATAGATGGGAATCTAATTACTAGACCCATACTTTCCTATTTCCAAATAAATATTCAATCACAAAAAAATTATCACTTTTCAACGAATTAGATTTTCATTAACTTTATTTTTTATTAAACAAATCCCTAAATAAAACTTCAAAGGAGGTTAATGAAATTAACCTAGGGGTGAGGATTGGTAGAATTTTCCCTTTTTGTAACTCTATATTCCTAAGAAAGCCCGGATAATGGATAGGATGTATTGAACCTTATTGTCAACTTAACAAACAAAAAATGAAAATTATTTCTTAATGACAAGAACTATCCTCTTTTTATGTGATTTGTTATACCTAACATCTCTTTACCCTTTATTACGTTTGGAAGTGTTTTAAAATGAAAATGTTAAAATTATCCAAAAAAAGAAAGAAAAAGAAAAACGATAAGCAAAATGGCTTGGATAATTTAGTTAATAATAATATTAGAGTAACCAAAATATTCAATATGACAAATGATGTGATAATATTTAATTAATTTATTTTTAATTTATTTATCAATTTATTTATATTTAGATTATATAAATATATCAATTAATATTATATTAATATATGTCTTTGGCAAATAAATTAAATAAATATTTGGTACATATATTATTATTATTTACTTTATAATAAATATTAAAATTGTTTCATTGACTTATAACTAGTAATAGTTTTTGTTAGATTATCAAGAAGCACACTATGTTATGCAGCAAAAAGGAGGATGATTGACTTTCTTCGTCTGGGTTTCCTGTAAACCTTTCTATGTCCGATCTAGTGGCAATTTGCTCGTTGTCTTGAGTAGGGGAGTAGCTCCTGTTGAGCACTCATGGAAGACATCAACTCATCTGGGTTGGTAAGGATCCCAGAACTAAATCTGGTGGCTGATGAACCCAGTGTAAGGCTAATCTCTCAATGCTATTTGGTTGGGAAAGTCATTTCTGACAAGATTATTAGTAGGAACAAAGTTCAAATGATTACTAGGTGAGTTTGGTTCACCCAGGACACTGTTGGTGTTGAATCATTAGAACCAAATATATTCTTATTCTCTTTCAAATCTGCAATAGATAGGAATAAAATATGGAAGAAAAGGTCGTGGTCCATAGATGGTTCTCACTTACTTATGAGAGAATGGAGAACTGATGTGGCAATGCAAGATATAGACTTTAGCTTTTCAAGTTTCTAGTTTCAAATACATGGATTGCCTTATAGTTTATGACCAGAGATAATGCATTGAAAATTAGGAGCCTCTTCAAAGAGGTCTTTCATTGTGAGTCCTCATCCCGTACAAACATAATAAGCACCAAATATATACAGATCCAAGTGGAACTCGACGTTAGGCAACTGATCCTGGTGGGTCTTCGTCAGATGATTGGAAATGGAGGAGCGTGGATTCAATTCGTCTATGAGAGAATGGTGAACTTATGTTACAACTGTGGATTGATTGGCCATGGGAAAAACTCTTGCAAATAGCCATTGTTGCATAATCAAATCATCAATGGGGATCTATATGGCCCTTGGATAAAGGCTAAAGTAGACATTTATATGGTGGTTTCAGAAAGGAGCTACCTGAGAAGGAGATTCCTCAATGGAAAATTTTTGATACATTTTTAGGGGATTGCAACACTGATGCTAGGGACGGGGAAGATGGGGATGAGACTGGAGCACAGGGATCTAAGAACGAATCAGATAGGCCAGAGAGGAGTGAGTTGACTCATCACCAAGTTAGGGTAGACGTGGAAGATAAGCTAGCTCAGTATGACAACCCAATTAATGTTAGACACATGGTTGAGAATGGCGATGTGATAGAGGGACATCAACCACTCCTTGACACAGATCTTTTTTCCAAAGCTTTTGAATTTCAAAAAGGTATAGGTTCTGTTCACGGGTCAAAGTTAAAGAGAAGTTGCAAGGGAGGCCCAAAGACTACAAAATGATTTTGGACTGTAAACGCAAGGCATACCGGATTGGGCCCAAGTTCTCAAAAACTAAGAAAGGTGTATATATTAAAGGAAATATGGAGCATCTAATAGGGGAGGCCTGCAGAGACGAGCTTGAATCTTTGGATGTTATAAATAAGAGTCCCTCATCATTAACAGTGGCATCCCTGAGTGAAACTGAAGGAACTTGCAAGGAAAAGAAACTCTAAAGATGATCAAACTAAGAGGCTTTTTGAAGCTCCACCAATTAACAAATTGGCTAAGAAGGCGAGCCTTATTATGCCCCCACTTTAACCATGAAATTGATGTCTTGGAACTGTCGGGGGCTAGGAAGACCCTCGACAATGCAAGCCTATGTGGTCTGATAAGAACATCTTTCCCCTCAAGTTTCTTCCTTATAGAGACTAAGGCAAATTCAAGCAGAATGGACAGAGTAGCTAAATCTCTAAGGTTTAACAATGTTCACATCATTGAAGGCTCTAACAACAGTGGAGGACTGACCCTCTTTCGGAATAATGATTGTAACTAGGAAATTGTTTTCAGTTCAAGCTGGCTAATAAGGGCAAAAGTCTCGGTTCAGGAGGGGATTTGCTGGAACCTTTGGTTTTGCTACTGCCCTGCAGAAAGGGTGTTAAGGAAGGACTTTTGGAACTTACTAGCTTCCTGTGCTTTGAATGGTCTAGAAACCTAAGCTTGTATCGAGGACTTTAACGACATGATGAACATGATGGATCAAAATGAAAAGATGGAAGGGAGAAAAGTGTCCTTTAAGTTCAATTTTCACTTAAGAAACTTTATGTGCCATCTGGGTGCTCTGATTTGGGATTCGTTGAGAATCCATTTACACGTTAAAACAAGGAAAGGGGAAGGTGAATATAAGGGAGAGATTAGATAGAGTCCTATTTAGCGTTGAATGGCAAATTCTATATGTCGAAGCAAGAGTTATTCATTTAATGGCCACCAGATCGAACCACACCCCTATACTCATTTGCTCTGATTTGGACCATGAGAAAGTGTTGAGACCATTCAGATTCTTAGAGATCTAAACTCGCAATCTATCCTGTGAGTTAGTTATCAATGAAGCGTGATGGGAGGCTTAAAGAAACGGTAAAAGGACTTCCCTAATTGCTAAACTCCAATGCATAATGAAGGCCTTAAAGAGATGGAATAAAGAAGTTTTTGGACACTATCAATCCAAAATCAGGATTTTAGAAAAGCAAATTGGTGACATCTAAACCTTGGAGCCTTCAGAGTTTAATTTGCAACAAGAGACCATATTACAAAGGGAACCAGATGAGTGGCAATATAGACTTGAGCTTATGTGGAGATAGAAATCGAGAGAGCTATGGCTACAGGCAGGAGATAGAAATACAAAGTTCTTTCACGCATTCACAGTGGCTAATCGTAGAAGATCGTTTATTGCAGTTTTAAAGAATGATAATGGAAATTGGTTATTAAGCAGAGAGGCCATAAGGAGGTTTCTAGTGGAGAAGTTTTCCAATCTGCTTAAAGAAGAGATAGTATTGCATTGCCAGCATTTGGACAGATTAATTCAGGCTGTTGTTTCAGGAGTTGAGAATGAAGCAATTACTGTCATTCTGACCGAAGAGGAGATTCTGAAAGTTATTAAATAGATGAATCCGATCAAAGTGCCCGAACCAGATGGAATGTCTACACTATTTTTTCAACGATATTGGGATATTTTGGGGAGTGAAGTAGTAAGAACTGTTCAGAATATATTTTCTTCCGGTTCAATCATGGCTGCCATAAATAGAACTTATATAGTGTTGGTTCCCAAAACCTTGCAAGCGTCTCATTTCAATCACTTTCGTCCGATAAGTTTTTGGCAACATTGTATACAAAGTCATCTCTAAAATCCTGGCCCTTCGGACCCCATACCTACCACCAAAGCTCATATCTCCCAACCAGACAGCATTCATTTTTGGAAGATGGATCGAGGAAAACTCTATCCTCATAAATGAAATTATCCACACGATGAAAAGAAGGCCTGTTGGTATTAAAATTGACTTGCATAAAGCTTATGATTGGGTTGACTAGGGAATACTTCATGAAGTGCTCATCAGAATTACTTCATAAATTGGAGATGGAAGGAAAAGTGCATAGGATTAAACTCGAGAGGAGCTGCCCGACCATAACTCATATTTTCTTTGCATATGATATCTTGCTTTACTATCTTGCCAACAGGGAGGAAGTTAAAGAAGTAGGGAATTACTTAAAACAATTTTGTAATTGGATTGGACAATCGGTTAACAGCTCCAAACTAGGATGTTTCCTCTCCAGGAATGTATCGAGGAAGATCAAAACTAGTATCAAAAGTAGTCTGAATTTTAAAGAGTTGTCTAGGATGCCAAATACCTAGGGAATCTCCTATTTTTTTGGGGAAAACAAGACGAAGGACTTTGAGGAGATCCACGAACAGGTTGCAACCAAACTCAGGGGGTGGTGAGCGAATCTCCTCTCTCAAGCAGGCATATTTGTGCTTGTTAAAATCGTAGTTACTGCAATTCCTAACTATACAATGTCTGCCAATAAACTCCCTAAGAGGTGGTGCTAGAATATTGGTAGTTTGGCCAGTAGCTTTTTATGGAAGGGGAAAAAGGTAAAGGGAAAGACTTTCTTTCCAATCTCCTGGAAGAGAGTCTGTAAACCTAAGATTAATGGAAGGTTGGGAATTAGGAAGATAGAAGATGTAAATAGTGTTCTATTGTGCAAAGTAGGTTGGTTCCTGGCAAAGAATTATGACCGGCCCTGGGTGAGGGCTTTAAAAACTAAATATTTTCCTTCATTTACTTTTATGAATTGTGAAAAGAAAAACTCAAGTTCATGGATGTGGAAAGGAATGCTCAGTACTAGACCTATATTGGTGAAGGGACTCTATTTCAAAGTTGGGAAAGGAACCTCCATCAACTACTGAAAGGATCATTGGGTTCCAAACAACTCGAATTTTCGGCCACAGCCAAACCAAAATTTAGAATGCAATCAATTTGGTATGGCAGACTTTTTTTAACTTCCAAATGGTGGATGGAACATTCCCTTTATGGAAAAGTTGTTCGATGTGGACACTGTTAGCAAAATTTCCAACATTTCCAACATTTTTAAGGCAAATGATCAACAAAAGGATGAACTAATCTGGACCGGCAACCATTTTGGCAACTTCAGTATGAGGTCAGTGTAGAGATTCTTAAATTCGGCTGAGGCAGAGAATAAGACTTGGTGGCAATTCCTTTGGAAGAGCAACATTCATGATAGACTGAAGTTCTTCATTCGGAGGTTGACCTCGAGGAGCTTGCATGTTCGTTTAGTATTTATCAGAAGAAAATGGTTGGTGGATGATCCCAATTGTCCTCATGGCTGCAACTAAAGCATTTTGGCTTGCATCCTCATGGAATATCAAATGGAATGAAGGAATAGCTGATAGTTTGGAATCTTATTTTAATGCACTTTCAAACCCGGAGGAAAGACTTCCAGTTCACCCTAACGACAAAAGTAACTTTTTCCTCTTTGCAGTCCTGTTTTTAAATGCAATATGAGAGGTGAGGAACAAACTTCTCTTTGAAGGGGTAAGATATTGCCTTAAGGGACAAGTCAAGCTACTGTACAACAAATTAATGAATTTTCATCTATTTCGGGTGGCCCAAAAGGATGTCCCAGAGCTGAGCAAGTGATTACCACCTCCTGGTGTGGACCATCGATGGGTACCATCAAAATGAACACTAATGCAGCCATAGGGAAAGGGTATGCAAGGATTGGGTTGGTAGCCAGGAACCACTCTGACAGAGTGCTAAGAATCCAAGCCCACCAGAAAAAAATTGATCACCCTGAAGCTGCGGAAGCGGCAGCTTTCTATAGGGCAATTACCCTTGCGCTTGAAGAGGGTTTCATGTGGTTATATTGCAAAAGTGATGCCAAATTAGTTATACAAAGTGTAAAAGACCGAGAAGGACTTTCTTACCACTAGACTGCATCTAGCTTCATTCAGAAAATCTGGGAACTAATCCCTTGTTTTGAATCAATTTCCTTTCACTGGGCACTAAGAAACAACAATAGATTGGCTCATTTGGTGACCTGATGGGGACTTGCAAATAATGGTTTAGGTTTCGTGTCTCCTTATAATATCTCCAATCTTTTTGTATCTATAATCTACTAGACGAGTGGTACGAATTATCACGACCTGACTCATTAGCTTTGTACTTTTCTATATGTTTGCTCCTTTTGGTTTTATAACACATCTTTTCTTCAGCTAAAAAGAAAAAAAAAAGATTTATAAGTAGTTATAAATAAATTAAAAGTTTTACGCTATATATTATATACATAAATGTTCTTTTCCGTACTATTTCCTAATTAATCCTAGAAAACATTTCACTCTAGAAATTAAAAATGGGATCAACATGATCCCGTTCAAAAAGTATATGCCTACTCTTAGGGATTCATTTTCCTTTTTTTATGTTTTTAGTATAATTTTTTTTAAAAAATTAAAATATAAAACAAAAAAAATTTACTATTTATCATCACTGATGATAATCACCAATGAGACAATTAGTGGCATTACAATTACTGATTAGCTATATTTGATTTTGTATTTATTTGTTTATATTAAAAACCTAATTTGGAAAAGTAAAGCTCTGTTTATAATTGATTTTAAAAAGTTCTTTTCACAATTTTAAACGAACTCTATACAGTATCATTCTTTACAAACTGCCATTTAAATATATAAAAAAATATAAATAACTTAATATAATATTTCTAACACCTAAAATATCCACAATTCATAAAGATTTAATTAAGTAAAAAAAAACATTTTTTTCCATAAATTTCTTACAAATCAAATATTGTATGAATAATCTTCATAATACTTTTGGATGAATCTGGTAGTCATGAATTCTACAAAGTTTTCGTTCCTGTTAAAACACTTTTAAGTAAGGAAAAGATGTATTTGTTGAAGTATTCGGTCTTAAAATTACGAATATCTCTAAACATGTTTGGTCATACACTTCTGAACATATTTGAGATGTTCATCTTTAAAAATGTTCAGTTGCATAATTCTGAATGCATTTGAGATATTCAGTCGCATGCTTCTAAATACATTTGTGATATTCATATATAAAAATGTTCGATTGCATAGTTCTAAATATATTTAAGATATTCAATCACATATTTTTAAATACAATTAAGGTGTTCAATCTTATATTTCTGAATACAAATATGTTTAATTAGTAAATATTCTTAATAGTAATTTTAAAGGGGATAAAAATATAAATTTATAATGGGACTATATAGAGTTCGTTTGGTAGTGCAACTTGAAATTCTCATTGATTTTGGAGCTCTAAAATTGATTATCAAAGAATCCAACATCGCTTCATGTATTTGTTAAAATTTAAAAATTTTGATTTTACAAAAATCTAGATTCTACAATGCTGTTTTTGAAAAGTAGCAAAACTTGAAAAGTAACAAAACACTCACTTTTGAGATTATGATTTTAGCTTCTTGAATTCTCTATAGTTAGTTTTTATCCCTTACTAAAAAAGTTTATATCATATTTGTCTTAAATCTATATTTTATTCTTCTAAACAAAGTCATAAATGTATTCTATTAGACTTGTTGATGCAGATGGATTCATGTTAAAAAATAATCTTTCACTTTTTTTTTGTTTTTTGGTTGGCCATTGGCAGATCACAAGCAATTGATATAATCTAACTTTTTTTTTTTTTTTTGTAATGTTCATTGACTACATATTTTTTGGATCATTATTTGTTATGGTTTAGATAAATGTTTAGTAGTATATGTTAATTTACTAATAAAATAATAATATTACAAGTAAAGAGATCAATAAACAATGTATTTTTTAGTCATTATATGCAATAACATCAATTAAATATTATTATCTACTAAATACTCAAATACTAATTGGAATCCTATAATAATAATGAAATAATTGTTTACCAAACATTTAACTTATTCTTTTTGTAGTTGATATTTCTACGGCAAAGCTAAAGTTGATTTTTTAAAAAGCTACAATAATACCAAACTAAGCTTAAATCTTATTAGTTAGCGATTTTAATTGTTAAATGACAAACGAGTCTTACTAGTAATGGTTATTAATAGTAACAAATAATATTTTCAAAATAAAATAGACTAACCAATATATATCTCTTTTTTGTTTTTCATATTATCATGTCTCTCAAAATAAATTGGGATTTTTTTTTTTAAGGAAATCAGTTTTGATTTTAAATAAATAAAAAATTAAGTTTTTATTTTGGAATATATTGGTAACCATTACCAATAAGACTCATCTATATTAATCTTATTAATCTTTTATAGATCATCTTTTATAAGTGAATGTTTTCTACATTGTAAAAAGAAGTTCTCATATACATATTAATCTTTTATAAGTGAATGGTCATTAACAGTCACAATAGTATTTTTCAAAATAAAATAAATAATCAATATAGATCATGTTTTTATTATTTATATTATTAGGTCTTCCAAAATAAAACTAGAAAATTTATTTTAGGAGTCAATTATGATATTATATAAACACACACACACACATATATATATATATATATACACACATATAAGTCTTTTATAAGTGAAAAAAACTATTAATAGCTTGTAGAAACATAAATAATTTTTTGAGAGAAAATATCAATTATGTCAAAAAAAAAAAATTCCACTAAATCATTTGGATAAAAAAAAAAAAAAGATTTGAGAGTTGTAAGCATTTACTTTTCTCTTTCTTTCATATTATTCGTTTTCGAACTTTAAAAATATTTCATTTATTTTATAGAAGTGCTTTTAGACCGAATCAGGGAGTTGGATTTACCTATTACAATCACCTGAATTTGAATGCTAATTTAATAGTATTTAATCAAAGGTTCCTTCTGTTGATTCAACTATAGAAGGTTCTTGCATATCTAGATTTATTATTATTATTATTATTCACAATTATTTTTTCTTTTTTGGGCATAGCATCATTTAAAATAGTGCCTACTATGGATCAAAACCAACACATTTAGGTGGCATATCATGATTTGTACCCACAAAAAAAAAAAAAAAAATTTAGAAGAATATATGCTTCCAATCAGATTTACACTCAAATATGTATTATTATAATAAATAACACATTCAATTTCAAACACCCCACACACACAAGAAGTTGTGGTATCTAAAATTAATAAAAGTATTAATAAATGAAAAATGAAAGAATGGGAAACAAAGGAGGACATCCAGTAGAAAGAAAAAACAAAATGATTCCTTTCTTTTACAACTGATCAATAATTCTGCCGCGTATAAAACAAACAGTTTTTTCAATTAATTTTTTTAAAAAAAAAAATACAAGAAAAGAGGAAAGATCAACAGGCAGTCAGATTCTGTGTTTGTCCTCCGAATATTATTTTATAATAAAGAAATAGAAAATGGCAAAGGAACCAAAAAAAAAAAAAAAAAAAAGAGTAGCTTCTCGGTTCCATATTTTGCCTGTTTCTGCCTCACAAATTGGACCAATAAACTGTCCTTTATTTCTCTTTAAAACTTAAAAAGTAATTTCTCATTGAAAACATGTTGACCTTATGGTATATTTACATATTAATAAACTAATAAAATATTAAAATGCTTTATATTTTGTTTTACCATTTGGAATAGGAGAGAAAAGAGTTGCCAATTCTTTGTTGTTTTTTTTTTTATATTTTTGCTTTTGTTTGCAAACTGATTGTCACTGTTAAATTTCAAAAAGAAATGGGTGGACCTCAAAAAGAAAGAAAAAAAGAAAAAAAAAAGAAAAAAGAAAAAAGCAAACAGAGGAAATGATCCAATCATACAATTCTCAAATACCTTTCACACTTCGTTTTGGTGACGTGGCAGATTTCAATTGGTTATAGAAGTTTCAAAATAAGATAGTTACTGAAAAAGTTGTCAGTAATTATCAAATGAAACAAAATTTGTTCAAATATAATAAAAAGTTATTTATTAACAAAATAAATTAAGAAAAAAAGAAAAAAAGAAAAAGGAAACTAATTAAATAAAGGGGTAAGAAAAAACTGTGAAAAACCTTTATTACCAAAGCGAACGAACTAAAAGCTTTTCAACATATAAGCTGCCGTAAGGGACCTCAGAAGAAGAAGAAGAAGAAGAAGAAGAAGAAGGAGGTATACAAAAATAAATAAATAAAATAGAAAAAGCAAAATTTCGCAGCTATTTCCATTCCTTTTCATTCTAATCTCCCTGAGCTTCTTCTTTGATTTCTCTAATTCTTAAAACCCCATTAGCTGACCACCCAGTTTCATGGTTTCAAATTTTCCATTGCTACGCTAACTCTAAGCAAAGTTTAAGTAGTTTTGAGGAAGAGAGTGATGGGTTGCTGTATATCATCATTTCTGAGGGAAACACACCCAGAAAAGGATCAAACCCGCCAAACCCACCACCAACATGCCCCTGTCCTTCACCCTCCACCCACCGTCGGAGTCGACCCGGCAACCGGTGGGGCTTCAACTTTCGCTGAGTTCTCTTTCTCCGACCTCAAAGCCGCTACTAACAACTTCAGTTCCGAGTTCATCGTCTCCGAGAGCGGTGAGAAAGCTCCTAACCTTGTGTACAAGGGCCGTCTGCAGAATCGCCGTTGGATCGCCGTCAAGAAGTTCACCAAGTTGGCTTGGCCGGATCCGAAGCAGTTCGCGGTGAGCTTTGTTTAGTTTGATTATTTTGTTTTCTGTTTTCTTAATTCGCTTTAAAAATTGATTCTTGATGTGGGTTTCTCTCTTTGTAAAATTTTGTGGGTTTTTGTAATTTAATTTTATTTGTTTATTTTTTTTCATTATTAGGAGGAGGCAAGAGGTGTGGGGAAGTTTAGGCATCGGAGGCTCGCTAACTTGATTGGGTATTGCTGTGATGGTGATGAGAGGCTACTAGTTGCTGAATACATGCCTAATGATACTCTTGCTAAGCATCTTTTCCACTGTATGCGTTTTTCTTTTCTATTTTGTTCCTTTTTTCTTTTCTCTCTTTAGCCTTGATTATTCCTAGGTTTTAACTGGTTTCAGCTGAAGTCATCATTTTTCTAAGCTTTACTTTTTCTTGAAGAACCTAAAAATGCACAAATTTTAGTGAATATATGTACGTTCTTCTAGATATGATGAGTCTGCACCGGGTTAATTTTATTGCTGCAGGTTGCTTCTAGATATTTTAACCTTAGGGTTGTTGAAAGGTGGTGCTTTGAAATGGTTTATAGTGGCTGTTATGAGGTGGCTTACAGAATTCTAGTTTGTAAGTGCTGATATGGATAGGAACAATTTAACTCTAAATGTGGTAATCAGTTTAATTGATTTCTATCCATATGTTAATATAGAACAACAAAACTCTACCTCTAAATGTATTGATTAGTCCAATTAATTTCTCCTCACTCTGTTTTAGTTTTAGAATTATCATGTTTTTGATAGTTAATTTTTACCACTTTATATGTCCTTTTGTATGTGGTAATCGCATTACTACCCCTTTTTCTCTCTGAAGCTTTAAATGAGGAGTCAATTTAAGTTCTTTTCTTATGCTTCCAAGTTATGGAAAGGTGATTGGAATTCTTTATGGGTCTACTTGTTCTTGTCAGGGGAGAATCAAACTATTGAGTGGGGGATGCGTCTAAGAGTAGCTATTTATATTGCTGAAGCGTTGGATTATTGCAGCACGGAGGGCCGTCCACTATACCATGATTTAAATGCTTACAGGGTTCTATTTGATGAGGTACTCTTTCAAAATTTATTATCGATTTGGTTTTATTTGCATGTAAAGTTAGTAGTACCTGCACAATATTCATTACCATATTGTGCCATTACCTGGTGTATGAATGGATTGTAGGATGGTGATCCGCGTCTTTCATGTTTTGGCTTGATGAAAAATAGTAGGGACGGGAAGAGTTACAGCACAAATCTTGCCTATACACCTCCTGAGTACCTTAAAAATGGTGACGACTTATCTATTTTGAACTTATGTCTCAGTTTTTTGATTATTATGTTGTTTGTTTTTTAGTTTATTATGTTGTCTCAGTTTTTTTAGGTTTTTTGGTCTTTTCTGCATTGATGCAGCACTGGAATAGATAAATCTGATAAGTTGCCTCCTGAGTATAATGTTTGGCATAATCAAGAAGGAATCTATTTTTCATTTACTATTTTTTATTGTCCCTCTGATTGAAAGGTTGTTTCTTATCAAAAAATAAATATGCCCCTCTAATTTGAAATATTTTTAGTTTTACTTAACGGTATTTTTTTATTCTTGTATGTGCACATTCTGTCTACCAAGTAACAAGTATCATTTTTGGTGTCTTTTTATTGAATTGGATGAATGTTTTTCTTCCGTTCATTTGACTTATTCTCATTTCCTATGTTTCTGATTCTATATTTTAGGAAGGGTCACTCCAGAAAGTGTGATCTATAGCTTTGGCACTGTCCTTCTGGATCTGCTAAGTGGAAAGCACATTCCTCCAAGTCATGTAAGTGGGTTATTGGTATGCATATTTGGCATCAAGTATCACTTCATTTCTCCACTTTGCTAAGCTAAAGCTGATGATGCTGGTGTATAGTATCAACTGAAAGTTACTTGAATATACAGAGGATTATGATATTCTGCAATTGTTTCCTTTTCATTCTTTAATGTATTTAAACTAGGCATTTATAAAAGTCTACCATTTTATTTGGGATCCTTCACTCTACATTTTGGAGTTGAGCATCAGTTTTAGTTCTTGACGCACCCAACTTATTATGAAAAACTTATTTTATACGCACTGTTTCCTTGATGCTTCGCTGCAAACATTTCCTTCATAGCTATATTTCACTTTATTCTCTTCATAATATACAATATGAATACTTCTAATGCAACCTAATTTGTAATATTAACTTCTATGACAAGCTAGGGTAATTGTGCAATGTGGAAAACAAGGAGCAAGTAGTGCTGTTGCTCTAGTTTAATTAACATGCTTCTAAGTTTCTTAAACTAGAGTTGACCATTGGATGGGATGGCATATGATGATCACCTAGCAAAATATTTCACATATCTGTTTCTGTGCTTGGAAATTCATATTTATTTTTCTGCAAGTCTTTGGTAAATGTTTGCATGAAAATGATGACATCAATCAGTGTCAGTTCCTATGTGATCACTATTTGCTCTGATGTTAAGATGATCTCATGTATTTAGGCTCTTGATATGATCAAGGAAAAAAATATCATGCTGTTAATGGATTCACATTTGGAGGGAAAGTTTTCTACAGAAGAAGCCACAGTGGTTGTAAATCTTGCCTCTCAGTGTTTGCAATATGAACCTAGGGAGCGGCCTAAAACAAAGGACCTTGTTGCAACACTTGCTCCGCTGCAAGCAAAACCCGATGTAAGAGACCTTTTTTATCTTTTAGATTTGATAGTGTCATTGTATATACCAATATTCTTCTCTAACCAGTATCTGTTTATGCCCCGGGAATAAACTTATGGACTTGTGGTTTCATTAAGTTAATTTTAATTTAAAATTTGCTTTCTAAATGATTTCCATGGTTCTTTTGATTGCTTAAGATATTTTCCATAATTGCTGTGTAGTTTTTGGTTTTGATGTTGTCCTTCAACTTTAGGCATCCACCAATATATTTGACCAATGGAATTCTAATATACTACAGTGAAATTTCAGAAGAATGTATTTAATATAAAGATATGCTAGGACTAAAATTCAATGATTGTTAAGTACTCTACATTATTTATTCTTATTGCATTACCGAATTAGGGAAGCCATTTTCCAAAACATAATTTCCTCTATGCTTTTGACGCTCATCTTTGCAACTTTCAACTTTCAACTATAAGAATAGTCAGTTGAAAACAGGAAGTTGCAAGTTAACTGAAATGGCAAAGAGAGAGAGAGAGAGAGAGAGAGAGAGAGAGAAGATATTCATACGCTAAAAGATGTCAAGGAAAAAAGTAGTTTGTAATAGGACGTTCCCATAAACAATGGCAAAATTGTGTGTTGAGATTTAGTTCATGATATAGTTTTCAAGACCATAAATTATCATTGCAATATATGCATTCCTTTCTTTCTTGGAAAATGTTTGAACTCCATGTCCTGCTCATAAGATTTTCTGAAGATCTCAGAGCAATAAAGAGTGTTCTGCGGATACCAGAATCTATTTTTCCTGGGTGAAGCAGGGAAGTAAATTGATAACGTTTCCTGTCTCATTAACTGCTGCTGTTAGCATATGGTATCTGCTAATTGTGTAGATCACTGACATAAGAGTATCTCATGCATACACCTAAACACAACAAAGATTATGCACAAGCTCTATGTGAAACTTGCTTTACCATTCATGCACCATATCATAATTTTTCTTTTAGCATGTGTCTTTCTGTAGTCTGTACCATTTTTGAATTGCAGATGAAATGTATTAAATATAGTAACATCTAATATTTACCAAGTCATAAATTTATGGTAGGATTTTTCAATATGACAGTTAAAAATTAAGCTCAATCCATTCTTCCTATTAGTTCTGTGTTATTCATCTATATTCTTATACTAAAATATAGGTTGATTTGTTCAATCTGTTTACTAGAACATTTCATTAATTTGGTACTTTGCAAATATAATCAATGTTATTGTTATAAAGTTCGATACAGAACTAAAATTCTTTGAAAATGCATTGAAGTGCTTGATTTTAGCATCCTTTGCCTTGCTGTTGCCATCAATCACAATGGTGCATTCTCTTGTGGGTGGCCATGATCTTAAGATGCAAAGGATCAAATTGTCTCATTTACTCATTACCATACTTCTGGATTATAGGTCCCATCTTATATCATGCTTGGAATTCCAAAGCATGAAGAGGCCCCATCAACCCCACAACGTCCACTTTCAGCAATGGGTGAGGCCTGTTCAAGGATGGACCTCACAGCAATCCATCAGATCTTGGTTATGGCACATTATAGAGATGATGAAGGAACCAACGAGGTAAGTTAAGTACAAGATAGTGTATATACCTGTTATAAAATTTTTGCTGATAGATTCATATGCTTTTAATGGATTCAGTTATCATTCCAAGAGTGGACACAACAAATGAGAGACATGCTTGAGGCGAGAAAGCGTGGGGACTATGCATTTCGGGATAAAGAATTTAAAACTGCCATTGACTGTTATTCCCAGGTAGAAATCTGTCACTTTTGCAGACAAAAGTCTCATGTACGAGTTGGAAATAAATATGTCATGAAATCATGTATCATGATTTTGTCAAGTTTTTTGATTAGATGTTATATGGGAATTATTTCGCTTCTAATAAGTTCAGATTGTTGTTTCTCCCCTTGCAGTCTTTTTGAATTGTTCAGTGTTGCTATAGCAATTAGTTTAGTGATTGGATCAACACGGTTCAATTGTTCTTTTCCTTATTTGTTTACTCTTTCATTTATCTGCAGTTTATAGACGTAGGAACCATGGTATCTCCTACTGTTTTTGCTCGACGCAGCCTATGCTATCTGTTATGCGAACAACCGGATCCTGCCCTTAGAGATGCAATGCAAGCTCAATGTGTTTATCCAGACTGGCCGACTGCATTTTACATGCAGTCAGTAGCTCTTGCAAAGTTGGACATGCACAAGGATGCTGCTGACATGTTAAATGAAGCAACTACACTTGAAGAGAAGAGGCAAAAAGGTGGGAGAGGATCATGATGAGAATGCTGAACTCTCCCAAATTCATTACCACTACCAAATTTGTTGGTTAGGCTACCCCACATTTGTGTAAAAATCTGAGATGGGATTCAAAAATTGCCTTCTCAATTGATTTGTCTATATAACATATGTAGAAAAGAAGGTCTCGTGTTCATCAATATCATTTTTTTTTTTTTTTGGTTTTTTCAAAATTCCTTTTTGGTTTTTTGGCCCCCCTCTTGTGTTGTCACTTTCTAGCCTTTTCTTGGCACTTTGGTTTTTTTCAATTCTGTCATACATTAGTCAGTATATTTCTCCACTATACCATTATTTTATTTTAGGTTTGTACAAACTTGTTTTAATAAAAAAATTAATAACTTCTCCCAATGTTTTTGTTTATTGGTTTTCTTTACATCTTTGTCCGATTTGAATTTTATCCCGTTGAGGCTGAACACAATTATTTCATGCCACAACGCCACTATAAAAAAATTGGGAGGTTCTCGCTGATTTTATTTTATTTTATTTTTTAAATTTTTCAAAAATATTTTTTTACAGCAATGCCCCACAATTCCCTTTGTTTTTGAAAAGTATGACCTCATAAATGAGTGATAGAACTACAAATTTATAGGAGTAGATTTATCATTTGAGCTAATTTCATTTAACACATATTATATATATAACCATAATATAGAGTCATTTACAATTGAAAACTTAAGAGTTATTTTCTTTTTTTTTTTACAGTATGTCGTTATATTGTGGAATAGACAAAATACTTTTGTTAATTATGTTCAAAATTGCACTAATTTGGTGTGTTAATTAAATTTCAAGGCTAAGATTATTAAGATTTTAAATATAAGTACTTTTTTAATAGAATTTTAATAAGTATCTCGAAATACGGATAAAGCTAGGAAAAAAAAAAAAAAAACAATGCTAAAATTATTAGTACGGGTTTGGTTACTAACACCAACTAACAAAATAAATATTGTGACGTTAGTTGGTATATGGAAAGTTGATTCATAAGTTGGTGTATAATTGATTAATGGTTTTGTCAAAAATCTAAATGTTGAATTGTTTTTTTTTTAGACAATATTTTGCTTTTTGCAAGCGGTACATAATTCAAATGTTGAAATCATTGTAAAAAGTGATAGTGTATTTTTTTTCTTTATTAGAAGTGCTTTGTCGTATAAAAAGCACTATGGTTGAGACTCGAGAGAGTATTTTTGTGAGAAAGATCATAACTGATAAGACCAGAATAGTACTTTTAAAGGGTAATATTGTGAGCATCAATTAGTTTACTACATATTTTCATACCAAATAATGTCTATTGTATTATTCTTTTAAAATTATGGTATATTTCATCATCTACCTGGTATGCCTCGCAAGCTCTTCGTGTACACGCTAGTTATACTAAAATCGTTGTGGTGAAGAGGGCTACAAAGGCTGTATATTATTGATTTAACTTTCATTGGTTTAAAAAGATAGATTAATAATCTGTTAACTTAAATAGTTTCTAGACCGATGATAGCCATTAGGAGGAGGTTCATTTTATTTAAAAAAAAAAAAAAAAACTACAAATACATATTTTATTTAAATCTTTTAAAATTTACACCACTTACAATTTAATCTTAAATATTTTAAAAATAACAACTAACATCTTTATGTGTAAAGGAATGATATTAAATGGAGAATATGAATGAAATAATAATAAAAGAAGATGATAATTTTTAAAAATTTAAAAGAGGTTGATGCTATTTTTAAAAACAGAAGAATGAAACTTTATTTAAATAAAAATAAAAATTTGATGAAATTAGCACTTCAAAATTACGCAATTTGGCTGCAAAAGACTTTATTGTTTTAATATTTTCAACTTAAGTTTTTAATGGAAGGGGAAAAAAAAAAAAAAAAACCTCTTTGGCTTAAATATCTCCTTTAATAAATAGAAAGTTACCCATTTTACATTTTAATTGGCAAGATATGTTGATGCCCTGGTATTATGTTTATCTTATTTTTCTTGTGTTATAAACTTGTCTGACAAATATTCTTTTAGTAGTTCTTTTTTTCAGATTTTTTGTTTTTTGTTTGTTTTTTTTTTTTTTTTGTTTTTTTCTTTTACTGCATAGCATTTTATCATCGCTCTGGCTTCGCTTGGTAAAATAATTATTTTTTTGGTAAATCTCTCTGTTGGTAAAAGAAACCTGTGTTAATAATTGCCGAATGTCAGGATGGATATTAAGAACTTGTATGGGAATTCTGCAATTACAGATATTGTTTTAAATGGCAAAAGCGCATGACAAGACGTTTCATGCAAGGTGTAACTTCCAAGGCATGGAAGGGTAAGTGTTTTGGATATTTAAATTTAATATAAATAAATTATATATACATTAAAACTTATTTAAATAAATATAAAACTAACAAATAAACAAAATTTACACAATCTTGTACTACAAATATAAACTAACAAATATGGAAATAATCTCTTATAATAACCTCAAATCCAGTTTATAAAATAATAATAATATAGCATTTAGTGCTTAAACATGTATGTATATATATATAATCTGTTTATAATGTATATATCTATACATTTTTATTATATAAATATTTACAAAAATGATAATTTTTATACGAACCATCGTAAATACCGTTATATAAAAATGATATTGACAATGATTTTTTCACTTCATTATATATATATATATATAATTATAATTCAATTAGGATATTCTAACTTTATAAAATAACATATAATTTATGAATATAAATCAATTGAAATAAATCTATCATTTTTATTGTAGTCTTATTTTTTCTACACTATATTATAATAAAATCAATATATGTGGATGAAATGGACACTTTCAATGGTTAAGCATCTTTATATATATATATATAAAAATATAGATTCAAATTATAAAAGGATAAAAAAATATGAGTTACTTGTAATGTTCAAAAAAAATAATCAAGATATGTGAATAATTATTTTATATTATATATATATATATAGATAACAAAATAAAATGCTATTACGAAATAGACATATATTCTTCTTACTTAAATTAAAAAAAATAAAAAATTAAAGGGAATAGGAATGGAGTAGATAAGCTAAATCAACATATTATAACAATTCTACCTAAATTATATATATTTAATTTTATTTTTTTTTCCTAAATCCATTAACAGTTACAGATTTTAACTCTCAAACATAATATCTCTTTTTTTTTTTTTTTTTTTTGTCTTTTTTCTTAAACCCATTCCCATGTTTTTATTCCGATCTAATGGTAGTACCGCCAAGATGATCAAGGGCAATTAGGGGACCTTTCGACATAGAAAACACACTTTTCAAAAGTCAAAATCTATTATTGAAAAATGTCTTGATCCTTGTCTTTGTTCTTATCTTCTTAAGACCCCCAGTATCTCAAAACAATTTGAACCCCCTTTTTTTTTTTTTTTTTTTTTTTTTTTTTTTTAAATCACGTTTTTCAATTTTCATGATTAAAAAAAAAATTAAAAAAAAATTGGGGCTTTCCAAGTTGTTGAAAAAGTTAACAAATGGAAGCCGTTGACAGGTGCACACATGACAGACCACACTAAAAAACCAGCGGCACCACCGATGGCGATTCAAGTAGGAGTTTGTTTTTTTCTTTATTTTTTTTTTTGGATCCATCAACCATAAACCTCACATGTTGAAGCGTTCAAAGGTTCGTTTTTCAGCCTTGGCGTGTGCGCTCATAGCCATGAGACGCACCCCTTTAAAGTGTGTCGCCTAAAAATAAATATATATAGACTCTACAGCATTTTAACGCCCTACCACGAGGCATCGTCCCAGAGCGTCTCAAAAACGCCCTTTAAAGCACAGCTACTTCTGCTAGACATAAGCTAGCAAAGATGTTTACATGTGCATACAAATATTGTCACAGGATTTAATCTACTTTTTTACTCTTTTGTTTTGTAATTAAGAACTTCCTAAAACTTTTTTCTTTTCCTTGTATTCCAAATATATATGTTTTTTTTTTTTAAAAACATTTTAATATATATATATATATATTTTGTTAAAAAGGAAGCGTTATTGCTTGTCCAGTTTGTTGCGCATTGTAAAGTAAAATCTCAAAACACTTATCAGAGCCCAATAATGACATAGCAAATGGACAACTTAAACCGAGTCCTCGTTGCATTTTGATTCCGTATCCAATTTGTTGAGTTTTACGGTTTGCATTGACGTCGAACAAAAACTATATATCTGCATGCGTGGCGTTTAGGAATTAGAGATTTTCTCTCATATTCGAACAAAAAAGATGAATAACGGGTATGGTAAAAAAATAAAAAATAAAAAATGTCTCATTTAAAATCTGACAGAATAAGAAGATAGTAAAAGTGTTTTACATCCTAGAAAAATAGAACAATAATTTTTAAATACATGCCAAGATATACTTTTAAATAGATCAATTATCATTTTATAAATTAGATCATGAAAGATAATAAATGTCAGATATATGTAATTCAATGCAAGTCATACAAGGAAAACAAATCCCCATTTTCTTCCGAAAAGCTAGGGAAAAAAAAAAAAATTTTCAAGTTTAAGGGAATCCCCTTGGATAGGCAAAAGTTCTATTATTTCTATTATTACAAAGATATGTATATAATTTAAATATCATTCCTTTTATATATTCCTAAAGTATAATTACGGAGGACACCTATAATAAGATTCTCTACTTTATATATTTTCGATATAAAAGAAAATTCTTATCCTATACACATATAATACAATTATTAAAAATACCTATTACTAAAGGTAAGTAAGATTCTTAATTTTTATGTAAGTACCCTTACATTTGTATTTTTTCAATGCTACATTTCTATTATGAAAAATATCATTACTGCACCTTTACATTTTGTTTTTGTTCAATGTAACATCATTTTTAAGACACTTACTCAGAGAATTATAATTTGACGCATTTACCCTTTTTTGATTTTTTTTCTCACTTTCATAAATATTTTTTTTTAAATTTCTAAGAACTCTGAGGGGAAAAAAAAAAAAAAACAATAACACAAATACATATATACTTCTAAAAGTGCTAAATCTATCCGTGCTAAAATCTTCCTTCTTTAATTTATTGAAAATTAAAAAATAATAAGTTATATATAACAATCATGATTGTTTTAAACAAAACTTCAAGAGTTTAGCTTAATACATTTAAATTTTTTGTCTAAAACAGAGAAGAATATTTCATCCAAACCCCCTGAAGTTACATTAATTTTAATTTAGTCCCACAGAATTAAAAATATCACTTATCTTCCTTCAAGCTTCAAACAGTTTTTATTTTTCTCATATATTATTTCATTCCCACCTCTTAAAATAATTTTATCTACATCCAATGTGAAAGTGCTTGTTGTAATTTTCAAAACCTTAAGAACTAAATTGAAATTAATGTAAATTTCAGGGGTTTAGATAAAATATTCCCTCAAAAAAAAAAAAAAGTTAACCATAAATTTGATTATATTATTTTTATTTGTTTAATTTTTGTTATTGTGTATCTTTAAGCATGGATAAAAAAAATTTCATTCAATGAAGGATAAATAGATCAAATTTTTACGTTATTATTAAAAGTTTTAAAAAATGAAGCTATATTGAAAAGAAAGTGAAATGTAAGAAGGTTATACTGATAATTTTCAAATCACAGACATAGCATTGAAAAAATAGTAAAACAGAAAGGGTTGTAATAATATTTACCAAAAAAAAAAAAAAAATGCTTCTCACATTTTCAAGGATAAATCTTTGCAATATGATGAGATATTGTACATGGTATGCAATGCTAGAGCTACGAATCTGTGATTACATTCACCAACTGTATATGAATTCTTATTAAAACAGAGGAGGAAAAAAAAAAAAAAGAGATCTATTATTATTATTATTATTATTATTATTATTATTATTATAAAAATGAAAAGACATCTTAAATACCTCAAAAGAATCACAAGGAAGCCAAAATATATATGATAAATTTTTGGAACATGTATAAATATGTATGCTTTGTGGTACGATTAACAAAAGAAAGAATATGATACCATAAATATCTATCAATTTCTTTATCAATAAGTATGATAATGTTTTATTGATCTGTATTAGTGGATTTATTCTTTTTTGTCTATGTGATATATATATTATTATATCAGCTGGTTCCAAAAAAGTTAATTCTAGTAGTTCTCCAAATAGAGATATAAATTAAAGGGTTAATATCAATTGCAGACTCTCAAATTTAATCTATAATTTTTTTGACATTTCAAATGTAGCATTTAACAACTGGTTGGATTTACCTTTTTATCCTTTATTATTAATTAAACTAGTTTTTAAAAAATATTATTAAACAATTATTCTTTTTTGGTAATATTAAATATTAAACAACTTTTATAAATAAACAAAATAATAATAATGATAATAATAAAATAATTAAAACAATTTTAGATGAACAAAATAATAATCATTAGTAAAATAAATTCTTTTCCCCTTCCTTTATTATCCCCAGATGTGTCCTCTTCCCTTCTCTTTTCTTTTTCTTTTGGAGAATTTGGTCCATTGCCCATATTGGATCCCTCTTAAGGATATATACCCACTCATTCAAGGATTTTTTTGTTTTGCCCTTTAATATCGATTTTACCATTAAAAAATTTCCAAAGGACGTGCATATCCTTTTATTTTACTTTTCCCTTCGTCCAAATTACACAAAAAAACCATGTATTTTTTTTGAAACTTTTCAACTCAAAAAAACAAAAGTCCACTTTCAAAGACTAGTATTCATCATTCCATTTTGATTCAATACAACCAAAAATCATTCATTTCTTCCCTCTGTTTTTACTCTTGGCATTCAGTCTTCTCCCTCAAAAGGCATCCTCAGGTAAGCTTTTTTTATTTTTTATTTGTTTACTGTGTGTATGTATATATATTGTAGAGTTGATATTTACATAATATACTTTTAATTTTCAGTATACATGACATTTTTTGAGTTCTTTGTAATACATTTAAGAGTTTGAATCGTTTGATTTGGGTTTAAAACCAGTTGAAAATTTGAAATTTTTTAAATTTATGTTAGATTAAGTTTTTTATATGAAAGTTATTATAAACTAGGATTTAAGATAGATTGATATTGGATAGCAATAGGAAATGAGGAGATGAAAAAAAGGGGACCGGTTTGGCCGGAAGTGAAAGTTACAACCGAGTCGAAATTTGGGTGGGAGACCCAGTCTGCTAGGTTCGGATCGATCTGATTGAAGGTTGAAGGAGGGCCATACGACATGTCGTCTGGCTCGTTCATGGCTTCTAGGCCAAACGACATGTCGTTTAGTCTTGAACAACATGTTGTCTAGGCTGGACGACACGTCGTTTGCTGACATCATCGATGACGTTAGCACTTTTTTTTTAAATTGTTTTTTTTTTTTGGGTTCAAAAAAGATTAAAATATGGAGTTTGTAAAAGTTTATAATTTCTTAAAAAATTATAGTTATGTTTTGTTATTACCAAACCTGTAGAAAAGCGTTAAAATCAAAACTAATATAAAATTTATTTTTTGGTCAATTGGGATCTCTCTTAATGAATATGGTACATTGATATGCATTGTTTTGATATTTTTTCATTCGCTTTATAAGATTTATGTAAAATTCATATATGTAATTAAAAAAAAAAAAGGTGGAATAGTTTGGATGAATATACATAAATAAATGTGTTTGATTATTATTATTATTTTTTTGGTTGTGTAAGTCATTCATACATAGTTATATACATACATACATACATACATATATATTTATATATATATATATATATATACACTTTAAATGTGGATGAAAAATGAGCAGCGTTGGCAATTTAAATTTATATGTTTATTTTGTATTGTTTTGAATTATATATATTTTTTATTCATAAATTAAGATTGTGGTTATTTATATATGTATACATAGTTGAATATGTGCTTAAAGGTAGATAAAAATTTATTGGTGTTGTCAATTTACATTTATAAACTGTAGTTTAGAATGGCATCAAAGAAGAACCTGCGATCTCGATTGAAGATGGGAGGTAAAAAGCTACAAACCAAGAGATACAATGGAAGCACATCACCACCTGCTTTAAAGCGTCGACGAACTTCTAGGCAACAATCCAAATTTGAGAAGGAAACACCAAGTTTCCAAGTGATGTTCCAATCTCATCTCGCCCATCTAACATGGTAAATTTTATATTCTTTTACATAGCTTGGTGCATTAAATGTGTGATTTGGTTTAAGTCCTAGCTCATTCATGTTTTACTATATTTATTATAATATGAAAAATTATGAGATTTTGTTGAATTGGTTGATGATATCGAGCTTTTCATGTTTGTTAAATTGCTTGATGATATCGAGCTTTTCAATTCGTAGGCTTTGAGTATTTTGAGATATAAGGAAACTGTAGAGTCGTTGCACAATCTATCACAGAGGAGATGGAGTAAAAAATAAATCACGCTCGTACAATCTAAAAGGTTTTCCATTGGTGTTTCAAGTACATTTTACCATCAAATATAAATTTAGGGTTTATTTAAATATTATATTTTAGGGAGTTTCTAGTTGCACTACCATTTGGACTCAATACAGTTCCATTATTAATTTACATTTTTATCCCCATTTAAAATTACTATTAAGGATATTTGTTAACTAAACGTGTTTAAATAATTTTTTATACCGTCTCATTCTTCTTTCGAACATATATCTATCTTATACTCCATTAAAAATTAGGGTTATAGAAACAACAATTATTCACAAAGTATGGAAGCTCAAAAATATGAAAAAGTAAGATATATTTAGTTTTTTTCTTTATATTTTTATATTGTGATGATTATTTTAGTTTAGATTTTTTTTTTCTACCGATTACGAACGACCAGGTTGGATATATTAAAATTTGTCTTTTATTTGGAAGTTTAAAACTGAATAGTTTTTAATTGTTCAGAAAAATCCATCCGAACATTATTGAAATGTTTAGTTTTTATATATCGAACATTTTATCTAGGTACAGATATTAAATACCGTACATTATGAAACATGCCTTTTTTTGGAATTGGTGATGGTTTACCAACGGCCATGAAGTTATATTTGATATGGTATATTAAAATTCATCTTTTATATAGAAGTTTAAAATCGAACTTTTTAATAGTTCAAAAGTATCTATCTGAACAACATTTTATTGTTTAGCTTTTATTTATCGAACATTGTATATATACACAGATATTAAATAACGTACTGTATGAAACATGCCATTTTTTGTTTTTAATCATTGATGGTTTATATATAATTGAATATAAAAAACATACAGGATGAAAAAGATATAGATAATGGAATTGTTGGATTAGAATGTGTTGTTGATTACACCAATACATTTACAACGGACAGGGTAATCATTTTTCTTTTTTGTTTTTTGCACATTTATATTTAATTTTCAATGTACATACAAGCTTTTCATTGTAAATTTTAATGCTTTTATGCTTTATATTCTATAGGTTTTTACAAGCAAAGATTCGCTCATTAACTGGGCAAGGGACACAGGAAAAAGAAATGGCATAGTGATTATGATTAAAACATGTACTAAGGGTGGTGATGGGAGAAATCCAAGATTATTTCTACTTGTGAGAAGTGGTTTTTATAGACATTTTGCAAAAGTTAAAGATCAACCAAAGTGAAAGAGATATAAGGTAAGTGGAACCAAGAAGTGCAATTGTCCATTTACTTTAAAAGGTTGTAAATTGGCTAGCAATGATGATTGAAGTTTGCAAGTTATTTGTGGGGTTCATAATCATCCAACAGCTCAACATCTTGAAGGACATTCATTTGCCAGAAAGCTTACTGAGCAAGAAACTAATATTTTGGTTGATATGATCAAAAGCCAAGTTAAACCAAAAGAGATATTGATTACATTAAAGAGGAGGGATGAAAATAATGTCAGTACAATGAAGACCATATATAATGCTCGACATAGGGGTAAGTTAATTGAGAAGGCTGGAAAATCACAAATGCAACAATTATTAAGCAAGTTGTGTAAGCTTGATTATGTTGAGTGGCATCGAAGTAATGAAGAAATAGGATCTGTTACAGACGTGTTTTGGGCGCATCCTTTAGGAATCACTTTGTTGCAAGTTTTTCCTCGAGTGCTGATAATGGATTGCACGTACAAAACAAATAGGCATCGTTTGCCTCTATTGGAAATAATTGGTGTTCCATCTACCGAGCTAACATTTTTTGTTATTTTTATATATCTTCAATCAGAACGTGAGGAAAACTACATATGGGCATTGGAAAAATTGAAAAGTACGGTGCATGAATGTGTTTTTCCAAATGTTATTGTAACAGATAGAGAAATAGCTTTAATGAATGCCATCCAAAATGTTTTTCCTACTGCAACTAATCTTCTTTGTAGATGATATATATCAAAAAATATATTGACTAAATGTAAGAAGACATTTGAAAAAGGACATTGGGAAGCATTCATTTCCAGTAGGATTGTGCTTGTGCTTTCTGCCACTGAAGAACAATATCAGCAACATTTGCATTATCTGGAAATAGATTTTTCTGAATATATGAAGGCAGTTGAATATGTTAAGAAAGCATGGTTGGAGAAGTACAAAGAAAAATTTGTGTCAGCATGGACCAACAAAGTTTTGCACTTGGGAAATGTGACAACTAACAGGTAAATTTTTTGTTGATGCATGTATATTAATATTATTATATTTATTGTACACTTACATTATTGTATTTGAATATTTATTAGAGTGGAGTCTGCTCATGCAAAACTAAAAAGACAACTAGGTTCGTCCCATGGAGAGTTTGAACAATCATGGAATAAGATTCATGTATTGCTAAAGCTTTAACATATAGTGATACGAACCTAGGACGACCTGCTCCTAAACCCGTATTATATTAGCCCGGATCTTTAATTAAGTTCAAGTTCTAATGGAATGGACCTCAACCCCTAACCAACCTGTGGTTAGAAACCTTGGTATAATGTAGACGCCACAATAGGGGATGGAAAACCTATTGATAAGTCAAGCTAAAACAACCAATTCTCTAATGGTGTTTTAGGTGTTCTCAAAGAACAAAGAGATAATTAATCTCACAAGTATTTTCTCAATCAAATCAAAGTTTAAAGTTTTTTTATTAATGAAAAATAAGCCTTTAAATAGGCTTTGAAAAAAACAAAATAAACCCTAAAAACCCTAGGAAAAACCGGCCACTCAATGAAGAAACCTTGGCCGAAACTTTCCTTTTCCTAATCTAATTTGGATTAATTAATTCCTTTATTTTGAATTAGGAATTAATTAATTTACAAAGAAAATAATAAAATAATAACTTTCCTAATCTTATTTGTCCAGAAAATAAATAAATAGAAACTAAAAATAATGGTAGTTTCCTAAAACAAAAAGTAGAATAAAATTAGGAAACTAAAATACTAGCTTTTTGACTACATTGACTTTGACCAATTCTTTGACCCAAGTGAGCTCCAAATCAGCTTCAATATGCTTTGTAGGATGCCAAATAAACTGAATATGAAGGCCCACACGTTGCCCATGCTTGGAAAAATAAGAAAAGGCTAATACAGTAAAATACAGTAAAGCCAGCAAGCAATACAGCAAATTCGGCCAAATTGTTGATGCTGTCCGTACAAGCCCTTTTTGATTGCATTTGAGGCTGCTTTAACTTGATTCCATGACCTCTTAGGCATATGTATTGAACCGATAAAGCATTGGAACCATTTCATGCTTCCCGGAATCCAAAAATGTACCAAAACCATCACCCGGGCCCGTTTTGGCTTCTATTGCTTGTATGAGTAAAACAGGCCTTGGTTCTTTAGATATGGCCAACCCCTCTTGACTATGACTTACTCCTTGTATAAAGACAGTAAGATTGTCCTTGAACTTCTTGGCTAGGGCTCTAGTGATCGGTCCCACCTTCATCCGTAACGGATTGGCACCCCAGCAGGTTCTCGGTTGTACGGGTTTGGGCGGATTCACATCATTCCCCTCCTCTTGAAAATGATTTGTCCTCAAATCAAGATCATCACCTGCAGCAAAAGGAGTTAAATCAGCAACATTAAATGCAGCATTCATGTTATACTCACCCAGTAAATCAAGCTTGTAGGCATTCTTGTTATTCGGCTCCAAAACTTGAAAAAGTCCATCCATAGGCAGCATGAGCTTTGACTTCCTTGGTTTAGGAAACCTTTCCTTTCGTAAGTGCAACCAAACCAATTCTCCTAGGTCAAACACTATTACAAAAAAATCTAGAAATACATGCTTATTATGGTAAAAATTACACTTTTTAAAGTTAGCA
Organism: Ziziphus jujuba; assembly: GCF_031755915.1. Taxonomy (NCBI): domain Eukaryota; kingdom Viridiplantae; phylum Streptophyta; class Magnoliopsida; order Rosales; family Rhamnaceae; genus Ziziphus; species Ziziphus jujuba. Next base: position 20,772,170 of record NC_083387.1, read on the forward strand.
AACAATATTTCCCAAATTTTCAAATTGCCACTAAGTAAAGCTCTCAACAATGCAGATAAAGTTCTATGCAATAAAGACATCTTTAAATAAGTATCTTTAAAATTCATGGTCAGCAATGATTTCTTATTCATAATTACTTTATTAACATCACCAAAGCTAAGATAAAAATTTATATTCATCCTTTCTTGTCTTCCTTTTCCTTTCTCACTCAACGCCATCTCACCTTCCTCACTCTCGGCTTTTGCACAAAATTTTTCACTCTTGGTTTTATTAAAACCTTTCCACACAACCTGAGTATTAGAAGACTTACCTTGGATAGCAAGCTTACCTTTTCCCTCTTGATTGGATGGTAGTCCACTTGGAATTTCATTTGGGAAGACATCTTCAAATTCCTTCAAAAGAGAAAACATTGAACTTGGCAATTCAAGTTCTTCAATGTTAGTTTGATCATTAAAATAATTTTCTTTATAAATCATGACCAGCAAAGGTTTCTTACACTCAATAACCTTATTAATATCCCTTAAACTCAAATAAAAGTTGCTACTTGACCTTTCTTTTCTTTCTTTTTCTTTTTCCCCCTTGGATTGGCGCAAACCTTCGGATTTCCCTTCCTTCTCCAAGCTCTCCGGTTTGCCACTTTCTTTCCCCTCTCTTTCAGTTTTTCCTTGATCTTTCCACTCAATATGAGTCTTAGAAACCTTACCTTGATCAACAACCTCATTCTTACTTTCTTGAAAGGATGGTGAAGCCGTTGGTGCCATACTTGCTTTTTCCTTGAGCTTTTCAGCTTCTCTCCTTTGTTGCATTTGTAATTGGTCTTTGTAAACCTCTTTAGGAGATAATGGTTCCAGCTTGACCTTCTTCCCTTTAAACCTAAAAATAATACTATTTTCTCGACCAAAATGAGTAGCATCTTTATCAAATTGCCATGGTCTACCTAATAGTATATGTCCAGCAATCATGGGTACAATATCACATAAAACTACATCCTCATATCTACCTATATTAAATTTTACTTTGGCTTGTTTATTTACTTTTATTTCACCACTATCATTAAGCCATTGTAATCTATATGGTTCAGGATGTTTTATTGTTTTTAAGCCCAATTTATCAACTACAAGGTTACTTATTACATTAGTACAACTTCTACTATCAATAATCATACTACAAATCTTACCTTGAATTTCACATCGGGTGTGGAAGATGTTCTCTCTTTGAATTTCATCCTCATCTTTGTATGCAGCAAGTACTCTCCTAGAAAGCAATTTTTATTCAGCATTGGATGCTTGCAAGGTTTCGGGTTCATCCTCCAAGTCCTCCTCCTCTTGCTTGGCTTCATCCTCACTTTCTTCACTTTTCGATTCTAGCTCGTCATTCCCCTTTAACACCATGATTCTTCTATTCGGGCATTGGCTAGAGATGTGTCCTCCTCCCTGGCAGTTAAAACACACAACATCATGAGTTCTAAAAGGTTTAGGATCTAATTTTACCTCATTCTTTGGTGCTTGGACAGATTCGGTTCTAGTCTCCTTCCTTGGCCAATTTGAACTTTCTTCTTTGACTTTCGGCTTTGGCTTGCTTTCATAGATGGGATTGTTCCTCCAGCCACTAGAATTGGACCTTCCACTGTTGGAAACACCTCCAAACCATGATCTTACACCCCTCCTCTTGAATTGGTGCTCTAATTTAATAGCCACATGCAACATCTCCTCCAATTCCACATATTGTTGCAATTCTAGTCGATTGGCTATTTCACGATTCAAACCACCAAGAAACCTTGCCATGGTTGCTTCCCTATCTTCATTCAAGTTCAATCTCTTCATAAACATCTCCATCTCCTTGTAATAATCCTCCACGGATCCATGTCCTTGAGATAAAGATTGAAGTCTTTGATGCAGCAACCTATGATAGTGTGATGGTACGAATCGCTTCCACATGGCTCCTTTCATTTGTCGCCATGTAGTAATCAAGTCATCACCAACTCTCCTTCGGGTGTTTTGCTCATTGGTCCACCATTGGAGTGCATAATGGCCAAACTCCATTGCTGCCAATTTCACCTTCTTAGCCTCCGAATAATTATGGCGGTCAAATATCATCTCCATTTTTTCTTCCCACTCCAAATATGCTTCGGGGTCACTTTTTCCCATGAATGGTGGGATGTTGATCTTGATATTGCTAAGATTGTCATCTGTTTCTTCCCTCCTATATCTTCCACGGCCAGCTCTATCTTGGACAGCAAAAGTTTCGTCCATACCTTCCTCAAAGTCTCCATCGAATGGCTCCTCATCAAATTCCTCTCTCGGTCTCTCGCGACCTCCTCGTCCTCGGCCTCGCCCTCCATGGAATTCTTGCCTATTTCTTGTATTCGGGATTCCTTGTGAGGCTTCTAGTCTTCCCACACTTTGATTCACATGCTCAACTTGAGCACTAACCCGCTGTATTGATTCCAAAACAGCCCTCATGTCCACTTGGTCTCCACTCCCAGTAGCTCGGGCATCGCCATGGAATGCTACGGACTCTTCCTCATTGATCCTCAAAGGTGGATCTCCTCTTCTTATTCTAGAATCTGCCATGTTAGTAAAATAATGCAAAAATAAAATAAATCCTCACAATATTCACTCCCTCACGTGTTTCACTCAAACAAGGTCTCGACACTCGTGTTTGCACACTAGTTTCGGCTTTTACCCTCCTTTAAGCTCTCACACTCTTGCCTTTTTCCACTCAATGAATTATCTCAAAGTTCTAATTAAAACACCCACAAAACAGCAATTAGATCACTAGTATGTTTTAATTAAACTTATCAACAAAGCAGTAGCAAAAAGTAGGCAATACCGAAAGAATCCAACAAATCCTAAATTTTCGGCTTTCTAGGCAAGAAAACACAAAATAATGGGAAAACGTTGGAATTTTTGAAAACTGCACCAGATGGTAGTAGATTATGAGTTCAAGAATAAAATTCCAGAAAAAGAAATTCAAATACGAACAAGAATCAAAGAGAACAAAATTATAGAAAAGTGTTGGTTGTTGTTCTTGTAATTCAAGTTTTGTATCAATTCCTTTAACTAATTTTAATCCAAAAAATTTAACACTCAAACTCAAATATCCAGCAGCAAAAATAACTCTCTAGAAACTCCAAATATGGAATAAATAATTAGCAAAGCAGCAGTTACAAAAAATTTCCAGCAACAAACTTCAACACCAATTTTCAACAAACCGATATATATAATTTTTTTTTTTTTTATATTCGGCTTTCTTTTTCTTTTTCTCTTTTTTTTTTTTTCTTCACTCACTGAATATCAGACACAACTGCAGTAGCAAGAATAAATAACAAATTTGCAATTCCAACTCCAAAAATTCACCAAACCCGTGACCACCAAATAATCATAAATGTGCAGCTCTTTTTTTTTTTTTTTTTTTTGAATATATGAATGCAAATTTCTAAGACTAAAACAGCAAAGAAAAATCAACAAAAAACCAAATTAACAAGAACAATGATAAAAGACAACCAACAAACTAGGAAACAAAAATATGATAAAACTAGGAAATCCTAATTCAACTAGGAATGAATTGTTTTTTTTTTTTTTTTTTTTTTTTTTTTTAAGATGCTGAACGTGTATAGGATGGATGCAACCTTAACCTAATGCTAAAATTGCAGAATAACACAAAAACAAATAAAGCAAATAAAGATAGATCAAACCTGAACAAAATTTAGCTCTGATACCAAATGATACGAACCTAGGACGACCTGCTCCTAAACCCGTATTATATTAGCCCGGATCTTTAATTAAGTTCAAGTTCTAATGGAATGGACCTCAACCCCTAACCAACCTGTGGTTAGAAACCTTGGTATAATGTAGACGCCACAATAGGGGATGGAAAACCTATTGATAAGTCAAGCTAAAACAACCAATTCTCTAATGGTGTTTTAGGTGTTCTCAAAGAACAAAGAGATAATTAATCTCACAAGTATTTTCTCAATCAAATCAAAGTTTAAAGTTTTTTTATTAATGAAAAATAAGCCTTTAAATAGGCTTTGAAAAAAACAAAATAAACCCTAAAAACCCTAGGAAAAACCGGCCACTCAATGAAGAAACCTTGGCCGAAACTTTCCTTTTCCTAATCTAATTTGGATTAATTAATTCCTTTATTTTGAATTAGGAATTAATTAATTTACAAAGAAAATAATAAAATAATAACTTTCCTAATCTTATTTGTCCAGAAAATAAATAAATAGAAACTAAAAATAATGGTAGTTTCCTAAAACAAAAAGTAGAATAAAATTAGGAAACTAAAATACTAGCTTTTTGACTACATTGACTTTGACCAATTCTTTGACCCAAGTGAGCTCCAAATCAGCTTCAATATGCTTTGTAGGATGCCAAATAAACTGAATATGAAGGCCCACACGTTGCCCATGCTTGGAAAAATAAGAAAAGGCTAATACAGTAAAATACAGTAAAGCCAGCAAGCAATACAGCAAATTCGGCCAAATTGTTGATGCTGTCCGTACAAGCCCTTTTTGATTGCATTTGAGGCTGCTTTAACTTGATTCCATGACCTCTTAGGCATATGTATTGAACCGATAAAGCATTGGAACCATTTCATGCTTCCCGGAATCCAAAAATGTACCAAAACCATCACCCGGGCCCGTTTTGGCTTCTATTGCTTGTATGAGTAAAACAGGCCTTGGTTCTTTAGATATGGCCAACCCCTCTTGACTATGACTTACTCCTTGTATAAAGACAGTAAGATTGTCCTTGAACTTCTTGGCTAGGGCTCTAGTGATCGGTCCCACCTTCATCCGTAACGGATTGGCACCCCAGCAGGTTCTCGGTTGTACGGGTTTGGGCGGATTCACATCATACAGCTATAAAAGCTTCTTTTGAGAAGAGTTTGAATGTTGTCCAACATCATTTCAAACCTACAATATTTAAAGAGTTAAGAGGATTGATTACAATGAGTGCGATGAATATAATCTTTGAAGAGTCTAATTGAGCAGATTCTATTGGTCCACATATATATCTATGTGGTTGTGTGTATTGCCACACATATGTGTTACCTTGTGCACATGAGATTACAAAATACAAACGTGAAAGTCAACCTATTCCTTTCTCATGTGTAGATCCTCATTGGAAGAAACTGGATTTGATGGTTCCTCCTAAAGATATGGCATCAAATGTGAGCTGTACAACTAAAGTAAACATGTTTGGTCATATGTTTAATGAAAATGATACCACTGAAAAATTGCATTTATTTAGAAAGTTGAAAAAAAATATTAAATCTAGCATGCACTTCTCTTAGTGAACCTGATGTTAAGATGACTTCACGAGGTCGACCTAAGGTGAAATTGGATATTTCAACTCGTCGTGATCCATCTGGCTTGAATAAGTAGAATCTTGACAAAGTAGTTATTCACTAGAATTTCAGAAAAGTGTCCTTTCTGTTAGGCCACTAAAAGCATCGAAAGCACCAAAAGCTCCAATAGAGAAAGTGCATCGAAAAATCATGGCCACATATCAATCATATATGGAATCATTTCCAAATGAGTTAAGACTTTACATTGCAGATGTGCAAGATGTTGCTGCTGATGGTAATTATGGCTTTAGAGCCATTGCTGGATTGATGAATATGGGTGACGATAAATGGGATCAGATAAAAAGAGACTTGATAGATGAGTTGAGGTCTAATGAAGATGAGTACACTACTTTATATGGAACCAGTGATAGAGTAGAAGAATTTGTTCACATTTTATCATATTTTGAAAGCAATCCAAGTTTCAATCATTGGATGACAATGCTAGACATGGGCCATTTGATAGCTTCCAAATATGATTTGGTCTTAATGCATATATCTACAACACCTTACCTTTCTTCCTCTTCGTTCAGAGCCACCATATGTGGGTTGTTGTAAAGTTATCTCCATTGGGTTTGTCAATGATAATCATTTTGTCAAGGTATTGAAATTTTTTTTAACAAAGTTTGTTTAATTTAATTATATTAATATTTATGTTGATAATATTTTTTTTTTACCTTTGTAACTTTGTTGTTGTTGTAATTGTTCATGGTACCAGGATGTCCTATGCCTCAAGTTGTTGATAAATGGTTTAAACATCATCAAATGTGTGTCCAAGGATGGGAAACACCATAAGCTCTCCAAATAAAAGCTTTCAAGGACTTAATTTTAGACGACATGGCCACTTAGGAGACAATAGATTTAGATAGTCCAGAGTTTCGAATAAATTAATTTGTAATTATGACACTAAATGCAATCTCAAAATGATTTTTTTGTACTTTTATTTTTGATGATTGATATAAAGCAAGTCCATTGTAGTTTTGCATTTATATGTCTAAATAAAATTAGGACATTCATTAATTTAGTTCACAATTGAATTATCTTTAAATTTAGTTCGAACATTTATAATTGAACATTTTCAACATCTTTAAAAGTATACAAATGAATATTTTAATGGCGTACAGAAGTTTACGACCGAACATCAAAAGAGGTACCCATGTGGAATTGCATGCACAGAAGTATACATCTAAACAAAACGAAAAACTCAAAAGTTTAAAAATGAACATTTTAAATATGTACAGAAGTCTATGACCGAATGCTCCAAAATAATAAGTTAAAAATTTGAAGATGCTCAAAAGCACACAACTGAACAACTTTACTATGTTCCGATGGCTACAACCAAACATCTTTTAAAAGTATACAACTGAATATTTTAATGCTGTATAAAAGTTTATGACCAAACATCTAAAAGTGCACCCATGTGGAATTGCATGTTTAGAAATATACATCTAAATGAAATGAAAATTTTCAGAAGTTCAAAATTTGACATTTGAAATTTGTATAGAAGTTTATACTCGAATGCTCCAAAAAATAAGTTATAAATTTGAAGATGTTAAAAAACACACAACTGAACAACGTTAATATGTTCAGATGCTTACAACTGAACACCCCATAAAGATATATTCACCGTAAGAAAATTGTTACAACCAATTTCAAAGCTACATCCAAAATACTTAAAATATATATTCGACTAAATACAAAGTGCTTAAATTATCCGCTTACATCATTCAAGCTAATCTTACCACATCAAAAGCTTAATTAAATTCAAAGTTATACTTAATATAACTAATCTTTTGTCCTCCTCCTACTACGATAATAGTTATTGGGAGGGGTTGAACTCTCTCTATGAGTATAGTTGGATTGCACTCCATTTGTAGTGCATTAGAAGCTTCACCAGTATGCTGACCTCGTAGCAAATCACCAATTTGTACTACTTTATCAAACAATACATTAGCTGGTTGTGAACGACCTTGTTGGATTATGGCATCAACCACAGATAATGCTCGTGAGATACGCTGCACAAAAATGTAAGTAATGAGTAACTTATAATATATGAAGTAATTTATAATTTTCAAAAATATTATTAACAAATGCAATTACCAAATGACTATCATCATGAGAATCATGTAGGATTCTTGAATTGTAGTTACATTTATGTTTTGGATTTTGTACCCTAACATGTGATATGCATTGAAACCAATCTATGTATTTTGGTACACAATCCCATGGATGTACTACTCTTGCACCACGTCGCTCAAAAGAAAGTACATGACTATCTCTCCCAATATTGATCAAGAAAGCTATATTGAACATTATATCGCCCTGCAATGCATCCTCAATTGGCATGAATTGGGAGAAGTGGTGTTAGAGGAATCGTTTGCACTTTGCCAAATTGTCGAAGTACCATTTCTGGGTTATATGGCTCAATGATGTTTATGCATTTCAAACAACCAGTATAATAAGAAAATTGAGGTGCAGAATGTGCATAAGGACTCCATATGACCTATTGAATAATCATAAACTAAATTTTAATTTAAAGAAAATATGTATAACTATGTACTTAATATAAAAATATAGTTAATAACTTCACCTCATTGCTGTTTAGCATATCAAGTGCCTCACGCATAACTTGCAAGTGATCCATAGAGGATCCAGAATCTCTACGAGGAATCCAACGAAGCACAAGAGCTTGACCTTCCTCAAAATTCAAATTGACAAAAGGTCTAGCAAATGGAACATGTTCATAAACCCATGCCTAAGTGGAACAAAATACAATTAATATGCTGCAAATAAAAATTTCTAAATACTAAATATGCAAAACATACATATTACCAAATTCAAATAAATAAGTAATTTATAAAATACCTCAAGTAGTGTCAAATATCTAGCAATTTTTGAACCTCATACCTACAAGCATAACTAAATTGGCGATATAAAAATGCTAAAGTTGCAGCTCCCCATGCATAAGAGTGGACATTATCAAAATAAATTAACAAACTAAGATATACAACCGGTACTCTTATTCCAATTTTGTCACTAAATATTGTGCATCCTAATAGATATAATAGATAAGCCCTAGCAGCAAATTGTATAAATTCTTCACTGTCTAAATCTGAAACCTTCATTAATTTCTCTTTCAACTAGTTTAGTTTAATCAATTGCCCTCGAAATTTTTGTAACTCTACATAAGCCTCATCTCTGTTAAATCCTAATCCATCAATTAAAAGTGTTTCTACCTCTCAAAATGATAATATAAGGCACGATACAAATTGACCAACAACAGGAATTTTAAGAATGGTACTAACATCATCTAATGTAATTGTCATCTCACCAAAAGGGAGATGGAAAATGTTAGTTTTAGGTTGCCATCTCTCAACAAAATTATATATAACAACTTGGTTAATGAAATGATATGATGATTTTATCAATGTTAATAAACCTGAGTGACTAACTATGTTTCTCCATTTAGTATTTGGAGCTGTCTCATCCCAAATCCATTCAGCAACCTTAAATGCATGATTCAAACATTTAAGGGGAGGACTTTCCTACATAAAAATATATAAATATGCAATCATTTCTATAAAATTTCAATAAAGAAAAAAAAATCAAATTAAATTGAACAAAACCTTACATTCTTTTCCCATATTGTTACAGCTATATGATTTTTAAAGCTCTTGAGAATTGATGGATCTTCTGGACCACCTAGGAACGGTTCATTCAAATCTGATTGTTCAAGATTTGTATTTTCCTCCTCTATATTTTCTGTCATCACATTTTTAGCATCAAAATTGTTAGAAACATCATTTTCAATATTTGTGTTTGGCGTCACAACAACCTATGGTATCACATCAATTTCAGCTTCAAGCTCTAGAGCACGGTGTCTCCTATTTGATACTGTGGGACGAATACGTGAAGTTGAAGTAGAGCTTTGCAAATTCCCTCCACGAGTTTTTGCCATATCTAAATAAAATTAATTGAAAAATGGTTTCATAAATTTTGATAAATTATATATAAATTAGGATGTTAAGCTAAAAGAGCTATAAAATATATACATATATATATATATATACAATTGAATTAGTCGAATACTATATTTCACTATTTATTATTTGTAACATGTGTCCGATGTGATTAAATATAAATCTAACAATCATAAAAATCAATAAAAACAATAAACATTGGAATAACAGAGTTTTTCTCAAGTATCTTTTACAAATCGATAGGATACTCTGTATATAGTACACATATAAATATGTATATATATAGATGTATTATATATATGTCTACTTCATCAATGGGCAACCCATAGCAAAAATAACTTTTCTTCTGAAGTAGAGAAAATTGATTCCCAGAAAAAAAAAACCACTATTTAAATGATTTGCATTACAAATGAACAAGATGATGTGCATGCATAGCTTACTATCTAGTGTCTAAAAAATTTATGTCACAATACAAATTTAAATGGAAAAACTTTTAAAATTACCTGGGGTTTGCCAAAATTGGGATGCTATTATTTTCCTCCGTCCAAATGCATTCTGCTCGAAATTGCAATCCTAACTATCAATTTTTGTTTCATCCTCTATATTTTTGTCCTCTAACAAAGAAGAAGATTGGACTGTGATAAAAATGAATGAAGAAGAAGATAGGACTGTGATAAAGATGATGAACAACGATTCAAGATTGATATTTTTCTAATCAAACTTTGCTACAACTTTCTCTACTAATCATGCTCTCCATTTCATTCAAAACCAAAAAAACTTAAATGTTAAACAAAGAAAGTGAGAGTGAAAGAGAATTTTTTGCTTTTTTCTGATGGTTTTGGAAGAAAAGAAACGAGAAAGTACTAAAATAATAATAAAACCTTTTTTTTGTCTTGAAAAGAGCAATTGTGTTGACATTTTAAACAGAGAGAATAAGAGTGAAAGAGACAATTTTTTGCTTTTCTAATGGTTTTGGAAGAAAAGAACGAAAAAGGGATTAAAATAATAATAAAACCATTTTTGTCTTTTCTTGAATTAATGAGATGGTAAAATAATAATAAAACTTTTTTTTTGTCTTGAAAAGAGTAATTGTTTTGAAAATTGAGATCGTCATGTCAATCCTAGTCACCATTACTGTGTTTGTTGATTTTTTCTTTCAAATAAATAATCAGGTGGATAAAAAAAAAAAAAAAACAATCCTAGTTCATAATGAAAAAGAAAAAAAAAATGAGTATTTTAAGTAAGAGATGGTATAAAGTTATTTTAGAATTGTAAAAAGAACTTTTATTAATAAAAGATATATAATGTTGGGATGATATGGATTAAGGATATTTTAGGGATAAATAATATTTTATTAAGTAATTTTACATTTATTATATATTTATGTAGTAGTGTATAAAGAATGAAACTGTAAAAAGTAATTTTGAAATTGTAAAAAAACCATTCTATATTTTATCACCTATATTTTACATTTTGTAAGTGCGGGGTTTTGAAGCCATTTCAAAATTCGGTAAACAATTTGGCGAGCATCATGAAACTACTTATCCTAGGATCGTTGGAAGGCATTTAACAAATCCACCGAGCCATAGAGCTGTGGATTCTTGGTTCACCTTAGATAACAATGTAAGGCAAACTTAATTCTACTACATGTTGTACCAAACTTAAGCTCGTCATACCAAGTTCAACTTGATTGCTATTTCATTCAAGTTACATTACATTTTTTTTATTCTGATATATAATATTTTATTTTTCGTTTTGCTTTGTTCGTTTTTTTTCTTTCTTAATTTCATGTAGTATGGTGTGCATTGGAGGTTAGATGCTACCGACGATGAAGAAAATATGGATTACTGGCGAACATTAACAGTTAACATACATGAGGTTCGTTACGCAAAACCACTACTTGTACAACCGCTAGCATCTGAGGCAACCATTGGTGGTCAAGATGCATCCAATATGAAAAGCATGCTAATGCCTCACGAAATGATAATGTAAGTCTATGCAACTGTTATGTTCAAAAAATGTATTACATATCTTGATGAATATTGTACTAATATATATTTACTTGTTTTCAAATACTAATATTAATTAGATTAATAGCGTGGAGGCAAAAGTGGAAGAAATAAAGAAATATGTGGTTGATAAATTTGATAAAGTCAAGTAGGAGATTACTTGCTTAAGGACAATGCTTGGTTTTGTTATTGACCAACTAAAGCATCAGTATCATTTGACACTAACCCATAGAATAAGGTTGTAAAACAACATGGGTGATTGTATATATTCATACATTATAATTTAGGATTACATTATTAATAAATTATATACTCTTATTCAGCGATGATTGTATTATACAAGTAAGATATATAACTTACTTTAGGATGGTTGACGTCTAATGTAAGTTATATATCTTACTTTTATATAAGTTCATTGTGTTCGCAATTCTAAAATGATGTATTATCATCACACACTTGTTTATTATTTTCTTTTATAGTGTTTATAACATGTGAATGCCATTTTATTTTTCATATGAAAAAGATGGTCTGACCATCGTAGCATGTTCCCCCAATACTGTGCCATATTGAATATCTTATTTTGGGTAAGATGATGGAAACTTACATCGTTGCTATATATATTATTGAAAACATTATTGATTGGAGTTAAAAGTTGTATCCATTTAATTTGTTAGCAATCATTAATGAAAGGATGTTATCCTACATTCAAGGCATCCTATAACATATATGTCTGTGATTCGACACTGCGAAGCTATGTGCATGGGACAGCACCAAAACATAGCATGCCATGGTAGATCTGCGATTATGTAAGTTTGTCTATACATATATTGGAAATTTATTAAATATTTTTTTCCCATTTGTGGATAATGAGGTAAATTTCATCATTTTAGTTGTACATCCCTATCTAGTTGTCCAAAACTTCTTCTTATTTGGTTAGTTCCTGCTTGAAATCCTTACCTATAGTTCTCAACTTCTTGTTATTTTATTCGTCTTAATTCCATATTTTTAGTCTCCAAATCAAACAGCCAGAACTTAAAGCATATAGATAAAATGGAAAGAATATGAAAGCAAAATATACCCCCACAATATGTTCATATATTTCATCTTCAATTTCGACAGTAGTAATTATTTCTTCAACGTCACCAAGAATCATATTCAAATGCTGATCATAAGCATGCAACGTCAGTTTGTCACCATGAACAAGAAAATCAACATCAGATATAAGACCAACAAAATAAAAGCTCAAGTGTCAAACAAGATGCCCTGTAACAATTATGCACAGCCAAATTACCAATAGAGATAGTGATACGTGGCATCATTTTCCTCTGTATTACATGGAACAGAAACAGAGGAGAAATGAAAACAGGAGAATAATTGGTGAACATTTTTGAAGATACTGAGTAAAACTGCTAAAAAAATTAAGATGCCTATGATACAGGTATCATTCTTAAACGTAATCAGAGTAGGCATTTTCATTGAACAAGAGCCAGATTATGGAAGAACAATAGAATGGGCTTTTTGGGGGAAATAATTACTTGAAATCAAAGTTAAATTGTATTTCTGATTAAGAATTTCTAAGTTGATCATCTATGGCATAGTTTCAAGTTAATTACTAATAAATTACTTGAATGAATTACCACGTCAACATTCAACTATTACTTTGAAAATGTTCATGACAAAAAAAGGCTAATAAGCTAAATCTAAAGCTTCCATTAACTACGATAGAGCTCCTAGTTTAGTTCTTTCTTGTCCATACCTTTTGCATCACATTTTAAAGACGTTTTTAGTAAAATTATTTTTCCAAATTATTATTATTTTCTTTTTGACATAATGTTGGGTATTAAATGAATATGCAGCTCTGGTGTACATTTTTAATGCTGTAATAAATTATAAATGGAAAATTTAAATAAGTAAATAAATAAATAAATAAGAAATCGGTGCCTTTAGTGAGGCTTCCAAGTCCTAGTTTCAATTTTGATTAGCTAATCCATTGCCAAAAATAATTACCACATAAACATTCGACCATCAAATTTCGCCCCTATAAGTTCATGACAAATAAAAAGGGCCAATCAACCATCAGCTTTTTGTACTTCCTTAAATCAGAGATTCCATCCACAACAAATAGAAAATGAATAGAGCTTTTTAGTACACATTTTCAGGCATAAAATTTTCAAAACCTTTCTTTCCAACTAAATTTATTTTTTATATACTACAGAGTGATATAAATAAGTCTCTATAGGGTCAAAATACATACAAGCTTTGCCAACCATATCACATAGCCAATCATATAGAAAACCCTACCTAATTTTGTTTATTTTATTTTTCATGAATTGCATTTTCTTTGAACCAAAAAGACAACATCCTAAAAAGTTGAGGAAGAAAAAAGTACATGAAGCTTGTCGTGGAGCTCACTGTCAGATCAGAGCTTGACATAGATGCGCTCATCAAGGCTAAGCCTTATCAAGTCCAACAGCTCCTTCACCGTGCTCTCTTCCTTGCTCGCCATTCCTTGGTACGCAGGACAAGTTCGGATCGGACAGGATAGATCCAGATTGGACAGGATCGGATCGGATAGAATAGTGCAGTACTGTGTTTGGCACAGTTATGGACTAAATGGTAGATAAGTTGTCCAACGTTTGGTGCAGGATCGGACTGGATTGGATTATTTTATAATTAAAGTTTTATTTTTATTTTAAATGAAAATTTTAAAAATTATTGTTATGTAAAAAAAAAAATCTTATTTATATTAACATGCAAAATTTATTTTTTGTTTTTACACCCATAAATTATGTTAATATTTTGTTTTGAACATCAATTAAAATAAAATTGACATATGGTAAATCATAAAAAATAATTAATCACCAATAAAAAAAAAGCTAACATTATGCCAAAGTTAGCATTTGGTTTTACTTGTAACAATTACTACATCCATATTGGCTTTTACAAGGATAATCTAGTTGTATAACGAATAAGTAAATACACACATTGATAGTACTCCAAATAAACAACCTAATATAAAACCATTACGCCACTCGTTGTTCAATTGAGCACGTGTATATGTGGTGGGATTTTGTATTAGATTTGCCTCATTACGATTTCTTATCATTTGTTCTACAAACTGAACATATGCTATTTCAGCTTCTTCAGTTGTATTATAGGCTTGATATAAATTTTCTTTAAATCTTTGCACTTGTTGATGACATTCAGGCCAAGAATTATATATCCCTGGTTGTCTACCTTTAAATACAACATAAACTATTTTCCTTGCCATTCAATATTCCTGCATATAATAATAAATAATAATATAAGATAGTAATATAATTAAATAAAATAAAATTAACTAAAGCAATCAAGTGTGTGTTAATATTCTAAAACATAACACATAATGATCAATTATCCTTACATGCATAATTAGAAACCAATATCCAATATCTTACAACATATGTCCATAAGTTTGAAATTGAATTATTCATAATTGTTATCCTCTCATACATAGATATAAATATATAATCCACAACAATACTAATTTAGTTATCTAAAAATTCATTAGCAAATTCAATCTTCTCCGCATCCGTTTTAATAATCTTGAAAACCTCTATGTTCGATGGATCCGATCTCATTGCCTTAGAGATTCTGAGATTGTCTCTAATAGGAAATCCTAACCTATCAAGCTCCATAGCTAAGTATTGTGGATAAGTGATATCGGATTTTTCTTGTTTTTCTAACGTTGCAGCCAATTTATCAAACCATTTATCCGCTACATTGTCCAACCCCTTTACGATGTCATCATCCTTCGCTTTATTTTTCCTCTTCCGTCTTGCTTGGGATTGTGTGGATGGTTCACTATGTGTTTGATTAACAGACATTGGAGAACAAATATCATCAAATTGTTCATTTGCAACCTCCATATTTATATCATTAACCAAATCAATTGGAGTTTGTGCTCCAACTTCTGTTGCCCGATCCTTTCCAAAAATATTAGCAAGCCTCTCATACACGGGAAAATGTTTACTTCTGCAACTTTTTGCACTTGGATTACACTAAAATAAAGAAAGATAATGTTTAGTCAAAAAAATAAAAAGATTAGTTTAGACATGCTAGAAATAAATTTTAGGATAGCAACCAAAAAATTCAATAAAACTATATTTCCTAAGAAAATTCAAAACCTGCACATATGCTTTCCAAGCATCGTCACTGTCAACTTCCACACATTTAAGAGAGTCATTCCATCGAAATCTACTTTTGTTGAGCATGTCGTATATTATACCATATTGCTTCTTCCATTTTTCATCTTTGACTCAATATGTGGACTTGCTCGCAATCCCGAATTAGGACACATCTCAGCTAGTTGCCTCTCAATCATATTCAGTGTGCTAGGTTTAAATGCTCTTGTGTCACAACGTTGCCCACTAGCTACAGCTTCATCTAAAATATTCAATAAAGCCTCTTCCTCACCTTTACTCCACATACGCCTAGCTTCATCTCCCTTGTTATTGTTACTGCAACCTCCAGCTTCCATTGCTATTCACGTATAAATTGCATTATTCCAACAACACCATAACAAGATGCAAGAAATATAACATGATTCTCAAATGTTGCACTTAATATAAATTGGACTTCATACAAATTATCCAAAAGATTAAACAAACAATAATATTTAAGCAGTTACAACAATCAACATAATATTATACAAAGCAATCAACTACTAACCATGATGACCTGTCCACTCATCAAACATTTGCTTAGCTAACTCATCTCTCCAGTTAGTCCATTGACTCGAGGAAGCAATTGATCCTATAATGTCCTCGTCTGCACTAATGTCCACATCTTCCACCCTATCATATTCAATTTCTCTAGGATCAAATGTCATTTCTCTTCTAATCAGATTATGTATAAGACAACATGCAGTAATTATCTTGATTTGTGTTGCAATTGAATAGAACGATGGACTTCTTAAAATTGCCCAACGCATTTTAAGAACCCTAAAACATCTTTCTATGATATTCCTAGCAGATGCATGCTTCATGTTGAAATACTCTTGATAAGTTGTGGGTGCACAACCATCTTTCCATTCGGAAAGGTGATATCTTTTTCCCCTATATGGTGCAAGAAATCCTTCACCATTAATGTAACCAGCATCTACTAAGTAATAACAACCTATATAAAAAAAAAATCTCCTATCAGTTTATGCACTGTTAGTCCATTACAATGAAAAAATTAATGATTGGTCTTACCTGTTGGTACTTTTAAGCCATTTGGTCTACTTAATGCATCTCGAAGTACTCTAGAATCCGAAGCGGAACCTTCCCAATCAGGTAATACAAATATGAATTTCATATTCGGATTACATACACCTAAAACATTTGTGGCTATCTCACCCTTCCTTGTTCGATATCTTGGCTTCTCGATTTCAGATACTTTCACCTTAATATAAGTTCCATCTAATGCTCCCAAACAATTCTATGTCACAAAGAAATTCATTCACATAAGATAATACTACAAATAATCTAACTGTAAGATTAGTAATCAAACTATTCCACAAACATACCTTAAACATTTTCCATCTATCATCCAAGCAATTATCTGACACAGATTCAGGTTGCTTCAACAAAATTCCATGTAAATGTAACACTCCATTCAATACTGAATTGAAATATCTACTAACTGTTTCCCCCGATCTATAGAATCTACGTATAATTGTACGGTTCTTTGCATGATAAGCAATTATGTGCAAAAATATGCACACTTGCTCTTCCAATGTAACAGTAACATCTCTTTTAACATAACCATCTTGACGTAATAACTCACATAAAACACTAAATGTTCTCCTATCCATCCTCATTTGACTAATACAATTGACATCATTATCTAACAAACTATTTAAAAATGATGTACGCAATTCAGTCCCCCTAGTTATTCGATTTCTAACTTCTCCATTATTTCTCCTTCGCCATGCTACATACATATACATAAGGAAGACAACCATAAAGCACGAACAAAAAGATTGTATTGTGAATAATTTTCTTCGATCCATATCTACAAAAAAAAAAAAAGGACAAAATAAACAACACATTAAATGGAATGTGATCAAGTGATAATTGATAAAAATTACATGAAAACACCTCTATCATTAAATGATAATTGATTAATTGCTAATTTATTCCCTCATTAAGTGATAATTGATTGACACAGTCTACACCTTTTCTACACACATTATAGTTGAAAGCTTAAAGTAAAAAGTGGATTATATATTTATTTATACTCATCTAACTAAATATATATATATATATATATATGTTAACATAAAAACAACATAGGGCAGTTTTCAATTTCAAAATATGGCACTTCACACTTCAAAATCAGTCTACTATTATTTAAAAGTGTATAAACGTTTACCAATTATTATATATATATAAATATTATACTAACTAGGAGGGGAAAGAAACCAATTATATTCACTTTCTTCACGCCAAAATATTGTTCAATTACAACCTCATACTTTTTATTGATTTTCATTATTTTCCCAAACTCATCAAAACATAATATTGATTATCCAACAGGTAAGTAGGCAACTGAAATATAAAATTCAGGTTGCCAAATACAGCCATTCAATCCAGGAAACTAAATAGATATCAAAATGTCAACTTTGCATCTTCCTGCAAAATCATGCAACCAAGTCCAAATCCATATGCAAATCCAGTTTTCTCACATTCTTGAGATTGCATCCGAGTTGCCAAAGGACAATCTAGCACTAATCTGACCAACATAACAGGTCTTTTAAAGTGAATAAAAGCATTCAGAAGTTTAATAAATAAAGCAAAAAAGCATTAACCCGCACTATTAACTTCCAATTTTAAAAAAATAAGTAACCTAAAATAAACAGTTCATGCATGCTTTTTTAAAGGTAATGTTCCTCAACTCACAAAAAAATATGAAAACATATAAAAAATTCTATATATAATTAGAGTATGGTAGTTGGAGATGACATATATTTTCATAAGGTCTTAGGCGACCATATTCAATTGGTTTGATTAGCTATCTAAGCTTTTTTGGGGATGTAATCTTCCACTACTCCGACAAAGAGCAGAGCATATACATATATATGATGGATTCAACTATACCAATCTCAAGCTTCTTTATTTTGGTTTTTTCCTCCTAGAGTTGGAACCACTTTTAGAGCACAAAATAGGTATCTAAGTTTTAAAGGCACCGAAAATGGTGGAACCTCAATGTCATCACTACCTTTTGCAATGTTTGAAGCATATTGTGCTAAAATACCAACAAAAAATTATTAATGATAACATGGACGATATCATTATTCTCACCATCTGGGTGAAGATTTAGCATTTGAACTGCAACAAAATTTACACAAAAACATGCATAAAAAGGAAATTTATACTGAAATAAATTCTCTGCATAATCAAATTAGGCAATGGTCTCTACTTGGCGTCAGTTCTTGAGAAACTCAATGCTCATAATGTGTAATTAGCTTTAGAAAATTGGAAATATGATCTGTGCTCATTATTATTTGTCCCATAACAGCTACCAAACTCCAAATAGAACTTTAAAATTCAAAATGTTGTCCTATTTAATTTATTCTACTACTTCTTGCTTGACCAATTGGGTAAGACTTCAAGGGCCTGATGGAAGATGGAGACATTGGACGTAGTAGGACAGAGTTGATCGAAGATCCAATTTCACTGGGTTTGATTTAACGAGTTTAATGATCCACTAGGTCCACCAACATAGCCTTGCAGTTTTAATTTTTATTTCCACTTGGATACCTTCCTTCTTTAAAGTCGTACATTAATTCAGAGTATATTAAAATAATATATATAAAAATAAAAATAAATTGCAATCTTTATACAAATTTGTTCGAAAACTAAGTTAAAATCTTTTATATTCACTTTTAAGTTTTCAATTTTTTCTTTTCCTTGGAACAAAGTTCTTTAAAAATTGTATTAGCATCTTTATTTTTCATGCGAGGTTTTCTGTAAATATGATGATAATGTAGCATATTTAATTTTAATTGAACTACATGCATGTGCAAAGTGCAAAAAGAAGCTAGTGATTTAAAAAAAGAAAAGAAAAAAAAACAGAAGACGAAGAAGCAAAAACAGTTGTTGGACTGTAAAAGAGACACCAGATTTACTAGTTGGTATGATGGAAGAAGAGATAATGATAAAGGAAGAAGCTGTCATAGACTCTATACTCTACCAATCTAGTACATCTAAGAAGCTTTTTGTGGAGGTACTCAAAGAGGAAATTCAACACTTAAATAAGGATAACCAAGGCTAACGATGGTCTTGCAAAGAGTATGTTTGCCGTGACCTTCTAATTAATAGAGGGAATCAGCATTTTGAGTCACATTCATCATTAACGTAGTCTTTTTCCTCTATGGTGAGCTTCCTTCTTCTATAGGAGACTTGACAAATCTAAGGTATGTAGGTTTCATGCTAAACCAAGTAGTGATTCAATTCCTACGGGAATGACTAATCTCACTAAGTTTAATAAATAAGCAACTGGGTACTAATAACTTTACTAGCCATTTGTACTGGTTCCAACATTTCTTTCATGATATATAATGACTGAGGTTGCGGAAATAGTCTAATGCTAATGAGAAATCCGATTTATTACTTTGACGATAAGCTAAACCAAGACTATACTAATAAGACCATCCTAAACGTCCTACATGAGCTTGTTCTATCTTAACAGCCTCCAACAATTCCTCAATTTTTTGTTGGGATACATTATTATCTCTGGCCTTAAATTCTCAAAAGAATTACCTACCTTCTTTGAAATATTCCATTTTTATATATGTTGGCTAACAGCTATGTATATGAAATAAAACAAAGTAGTTAAGTGTTTTTAAATCCTAATGAATGGCTAATTTTGTAGGAAAGAGTGAACAAATTTGAAGGAGGAGGGCAAGTCTAACTGCTGTTTTTCCTTGTGTTAAAGATGTTAAACTAAGAGCAGTAGATTCCTTGGACACTTACCGGCCAGATGAAGAAATCTACATCTTACGAAGTTACACTTGAACAGAGATGAGATAAGATTTTTGCATACATGCTATAATACAGAGATAATGAAGAACAAGTTGGTTTTTGTAACAGATGTTGCTGTTAGAAACGAAGAGGTCTTCATTGGTTGGGAAATGTGGATTTGTTGGGGATTGTGAAAATGTTATCTGCAATGGGGTTGATGTGGTTAAGTGATGGTGGAGGACAAAAGCAAAGAGTGGTCGAGCATGCTAGTTTTTGATAGAATGAAATAGGAGGGACGAAGAGTGGGATGGGAGGGTGGGGTTGAAGGACAAATGAGAATGGAGAGAGCAGAGGAGTGTGGAGGAATAGATGGATACTGGAGCAAATTTGGTTGCTTTGTGTTGGTGGAGAGATTTGTACTAAAGAGAATGGATGGAAAAACATTACAACACCCATGATTTCAGCCTACTTACTAGATCAGGTGCAAATGGGAATGAGAAACTTGTATTAAACTATTGTAATATATATATATATATGTATGTACATACACACACACACACACACACACCATACTATTCAGCTTTAATCTTTTCAAAACATCTACTCTAAGCTATAATTGTTGACATGGAACAATGGAAAGTGCTAAGGATCGTCACTTTCCCAAATAAGGTTTTTATATGTTTAAGCTTCATCAATAAGATTATATGTTTAAGGTCCATCAGTAACAAAATCTAATTTATTCAAAAGTTCTAACTGCCAACATTGGTAAAAGAATCAACGACTAATGAATGAGTCTCTTGACCCTTTGTTAATGAAGTAGTGACTGGTTGGCTTAAGTCATTAATGATATGTAATGTATTACCAGGCAATCAAGTGAACATATTTAAATCATTAACAAACAATTAAGTGAGGTTTTAGCTTCTAATTTCATTTCACCATATCTATAGGTTTCACCTCTCAATGGAATTTACCAAAGAGATAAAGAATTAAGCAATGAAGAAATCCTTCCAAAATAAAAGAGAACACAAATAAATAAGTTTTCTAGCTGTCTTGCATAAAAGTACTGTTCACTTGCAAACCAGCACCCTTTTGGTAAAATGGCCATATCTTCCTCTAGAAGACTCTAAATTGAACAACATTTGCTTTTAGGTGCCATAATTTCATAATTTTTAAGCTAAATAATGATGTACAAACCCGAAGAAGAATAATGAAATGATGATGATGGAAGATTGACAAAGCAACTGACATTTCCCAAAAAAATTTAATAAATTTTCAGCTAAAAAAATTAATGTAAAAAAACAAAGAAGAAGAACAAGATGGTGATGATGGCAGATCGATGAAACAGAGAAAGGATGCAGCAGAAGATAAACTCACCAGCAATCAACTGCTTCGAAGGGTAGTTTAAGCCTCCAAAATCAAGCTTTTTCCTTCTGAATATCAAATCAAGCCCTAACATAAATAGATCAAAGCTTATTTCGCAGATCAACAAAAGACATTTACCAAAAATATTTCACAATTTTTTAGCTAAAACTTAATGTAAAAAACAAAGAAAAATAACAAGATGATGATGATGGAAGATCGACAAAACAGAAGAAGAAGACATGCTCACTGGCCAGAGATGCTTCGAAGGGGATGGTGATGCGAGATCGAAGATGCTTCGAAGGGGGCAGCCAGAGATGCTTCGACGAGAGCTCAGTCGGACAAAAGTGACCCAGTCTCCAGATGGGTCAGATATATCCCCTTCATTTGGGATAAAATGATCAACGGGACCAACCTGTCCCCCTCCCATTTTAACTTTCCAAACACCGGACTGGGACTGGGTCCTGTCCTGACCTGCCCAGTCCTGCGTAACAAACATGCCTTATAGGGTCAAAATACATACAAGCTTTGCCAACCATATCACATAGCCAATCATATAGAAAACCCTACCTAATTTTGTTTATTTTATTTTTCATGAATTGCATTTTCTTTGAACCAAAAAGACAACACCCTAAAAAGTTGAGGAAGAAAGAAGTACATGAAGCTTGTCGTGGAGCTCACGGTCAGATCGGAGCTTGACGTAGATGCGCTCAATGAGGCTAAGCCTTATCAAGTCCAACAGCTCCTTCATCGTGCTCTCTTCCTTGCTCGCCATTACTTCATCGTTTCCTCTCTCTCTTTCTCTCTCTCTCTCTCTATATATATATATATATATCTTTTTTTATTTTGTTTGGGATCTGACCGCTTCAGTTTAGCATCTAATGCTCACACATTTGAATATTTAGACACCGCCATTGATTACTTTTGGGGGAAGGATGAGGAAGGAGAAGAGAAGAGCCTGCGAAAATATTTCATTTTTTAGTAATTTTATTATATTTAGGGATAATTTCGAAACATTTTCTAATATATATCAAACTATTCTAGGCGTTAATATTTGATAGAAATACCATTTTGTTATTTTATTTTAAAATTCATTTAGCTGTTTTATTAAGAAATTATAAAAATCATTTATTATTTATTAAATGAATATAACAGTTTTTTTTAAGAGAATTTTTATTTTTTTTAGTAATTTTATCATATTTATACATTATTTTAATATATATTTCATTTTTATTTTAATTTTTAAGATGTACAATTACTTTTCTACCTTTTAGGTGTTAACTTTAAGTCTTTAAGAGACTTTGATTAATGGTGAGCGTAGGCGAAAAAATCAGGATCCAAATTTGACATGAGTTAAATTTTAAAGGCTATAGTTAATACTAATCTTAAATAAAATTAGTAAAAAAAAAAAATGTGTTCAAGTTGATAAAAATCTTAAATAAAATTAGTTAAAAAAAATAATAAATGTGTTCATGAACTTTGCACAGAGAGCACATATACCACCGGATCTCAATCAATGTGTTTCTCAGAGCAGTTTAATGTACAAATATTAGACCAATATGCAAGCAGATTCTTTTCTCCCTGGAAAACACTTTACATTGCATCCTGCAATACTAAAGTTAACAGCAAAACCTAAGATACTGTTAATTCCACTGAAGAAATATGAGGAAAGATTAGTATTAGTGTAATTTGGAGGAAATGGATGGAGATTATCAGAGGGAGGAGAATTGGTGACATTGAGAATTAGTAAAAACACTATCAATCCCATAATCCAAATCATCAACAGCTTCACTCCTAAGCATGCTATAGAAAGTAATCAATACACAAAGAAATATAATTTATAGGCCTGATCAATCTTTCTTATCAAATCAATATTTTATAAATAATTTATTTACAAAAGAAAATAAAAAAGTATTTTGTTGTAAAATTTAATTTATTTTGGCCTCATACAAGTTGAAAATATATGTGCATATATCGATATATATATATATATATAAATATAGTTCGTAGCCAGTGTAGACATTTGCATTTTGTAAAAATGATGATATAGATTTAGATGATGGTTTTTAAAAACCGTCATATAAAGTATTATTATAGAAAATATTTTTTTCAAAAACCATTTTTCTAAAGTAACATCCACATTTTAATAAAATGGGGATGTCCACACTTGAAAAATCATATATCTATATATATATATATATATTAATAGTGTTAAAGGTACCAAAAAGTTCGCTAAGTAATTTATGAAATAATATGGCAAAATAACATAGCATTATTTTATTGGTTTTGAATATTTAATTATACTTGTTATATAAAAAAATTAACTTATCCATATTTAGGTTATATATATTTATCAATCAATAAAAAAAATGATACATCATCTTTGTTATATTATTTGGCAAACTATTTGGTAAACTTTTTGGCACCCATAGCACTACTGTATATATATATATATATATATTAATGTTCTATTGGAAACATGTTTCCAATATAGAATAAGAATGTTTTGATGTATTAAATATTAAAAATATTATTTTAATTAATAAATTAATAAGAAAACCTTAATTGAAAAAGTGGTGACCCCTTGGCACTTACTGCATCTCTAGGTATCCAACATAAGAGTTGAGTTTTTCTATAAAATTGTTCAACGTACCAATATATTTGATAAATCATCTTGGCTTTTGAATGGGTACATTAAAAAGTTATAAGTAGTTATGCCTATTATTATGTACCTTTAGATCTATATATCCAATGAATAAGATGATATTTACTAATTGCCAAAAAAAGTTGTAAAATATTTTGGTACATATAAAACCCACCCTTATATATATACAGTTTTAATATAGTAAAGACATTGTTAGGATCTTATAGTAAGGACGTTTTATGTGGCAATTTAAGTCATTTATCTTGGTTCGTTTCTAGTGGAAACATTCGCATTCCATAAAATCAAGATATGGCTTTAGATGGTGGTTTTTAGAAACTATTGTCTAAAGTTTTATTATTGATGATGGTCTTTCTAAAACTCATCATCTAAAGTGACGTTCACATTCTAACAAGATGTGGATATCCACGTTGGAAAATTCTCATATATGTATATATATATATATACATAAATAATGTTAAAGGTACTAAAAAGTTCATTAAATAATTTATCAAATAATGTGGCAAAATGACGTGTTGTTTTTGGGTATTTAGTTATAATTATCCTTTAAAGAATCCACTCATCAATACTTAGGTTATATATATTTGTCAACCAATAAAAAAATGACATATCATTTTTGCTACATGATTTGATAAACTATTTGGTGTGTATAGCACTACTGTATATATACATATATATAGTAATATTCTGTTGGAAATATATTTCCAATATAGAATGGGAATGTGTTGATATGCTAAATGTTGAATATGCCATTTCAATTAATAAATTAATACCAAAACTCTAATTATGAAAGTAGCAAACTCTTAGCACTTATTGCGTCACTAGGTGTCCAACATAAAAGCTTATATAAATGCATGTCTATATCTATATATAGTTTTGCTATATAAGTGTTAAGTGAACTAATATATTTGACAAATCATCTTGGTTATGATTTATACATTATTAAATCTATATATTAATGAACAAAATGATACTTACAACTGCTAAAAATAATATTTGTCTAATATTTTTGTACATAAAAAACCTGCCCTTATATATATAGTTTTGATATAGTAAGAATACTATTAGGATATTATGATAAGGACATTTTATATGGTAATTTAACTCATTCATCTCAGGTAGCAAGTGCTGAGAGTTGTTACATTTCATTTTAGGTTTTTAAATTTAACTTTACTTAATAACTGATAATGCAATTAACCAATAACATTTACCATGTAAGTATCATGAATTTTATTAAATTAGAGATTTCTTAATAAAAAAAGGCCTCATATATATAGATATGTATATACAGTTCATCTCTTATTAGGATATTCTGATGAAATTCATGCAAATTCTAATATCATACGATATATTTGTGGAAATATTTTTTTCTGTAATGTATTGCATAATGTTAGACTTTATACCAAATTCTATCAAAATATTTTGATGAGAGGTTAGCTATATATATATACATAAGTTCTATCTATCTCGTATGCAAAATGTCATAAAAAGAAAAAGTAATCGGTGCCAATATAACCTGCATACTCCTATGCTGATTTAACTTTAATTGGATCAAGTTCACTTTCTCATGTATTACGACGCTGATAACAGGGATCCACTATAATTATATATCTTTTGTATTATTATTGGGGAAAAATTATATACATTTCAAGATTAGCTGTCATGTATCTTGGATTTTTTGTGTTTTAACTTTTTCATAACATATAAAAATGCAAATTTCTTACATAATAAGATATATATGACTTATTCTAACCAAAAGGATAAAGGCTAAAGTCCTATCATTATATGGTGGAAATTCGATTATATCTACGAAAAAATTAATATAGATGTATGCAGATTACTTGATAGATTCATCTGGGTACATCCACCATTTGAGATTCTCAGATATACCAACTTCTACCCCTTTAACCTTTTTTATTCACCAAACATATATACACTCATATATGTTTGAATGCTCATATCATTGCACTCAAATAAAAATCCACATAATATATATATATATATATATTATGGATTTTGTAACTTGTACGTGGTAGCATAATACAATAGTAGCATAATATAGTTCTACTTGTATTAATAATTATTATTTCTATGTTGTCATTATCATAATAATTATTATTTTAATTTATAATTATAACAAATTATAAGTTTTGTACATATTATTTTTGTTTTGTTACTCGTTGTTTATTTAATTTGTCTTTCTTTAATAAATTGTGGGTTCTCCACAACCTTTTCTTATTTTATTAAAGTATTTTGTTATATATACACACACACACACATCTCTTTTATTTTATGAACTAAAAAAATGTAATTTACAAGCAAATAGTAAATAAAATTTTATTAAAAATTCATCGTATTATTATTTTTGTATAGAAAGTTACAAAATGAAAATGAGCAATGGAAAAGGAGAATTACTAGAAAAATGAAGAGGATTGAAAGCATAAACAAATTCTTTCTTAATATATACCAACCTTAATATAAGCATTCATATATACAGGAGATAAGTTTAAATAAAAAAACTTGAAAACCATATTACATTTAATTTATAACTACAAATATAAATGATACATATGCAAAAGCAACATTGATAAATTGTACAGCAACAATATAAAATTATCTAAAAACTACATCTATCCATTTAGAATCATAAATTTATAAAATTAATACAAATTAATTGGAAAACAAACAAGAAATTGTAACATTACAAGCTTAATAAAAACCACAAAAATTGAAAAGATTCCATAATTGCCATCCAACCATTTATCGAGACTTATAGTATTATATATATATATATATATATTCTTTTCTATTTTTCTCATGATAGCAAAAAGAAATGAAATTTTTGAATTTTAGCAGCTATCCCCTTAATTATTAAATTTTTATACTTTGGTCCCTAATTTTTTACTTTTTATATTTTACCATTTTTGTCCTTGAACTTTAAAATTTTTTAAATTTTAATTCTTGAACTATATATTTTTTTTATCTGCTTTTTAACAATTCTGAGACATCTAATGCGTTTACTTAAATAATAAAATAATAAAATTATGAAATTAGACAATTTCAAAAGATTGATACATTAAATGTTGTACGTTTCAAAATTATCAAAGAATAGATAAAAATTAAGAATAGATAAAAATTGGTTAAAGGATCAAAGTTTAATAAAAAGGAAGTTTAAGAATCAAAATATTAAAAAATGACTAAAGTACAAAAATAAAATGATCTAAATAGCCCAATTTTTTTTTTGGCATATTTGCACTGCTAGTCTCTAAAACTATATTAGTTATTGTATTTTAGTGCCAAACTTCCTTCTTTTTTTTTTTTTTTTTTTTTTTTGGTAATTTTGTTCCTAAACAGTTGGAAATATTGCATCAATGGTCCCTAAACTCTATCAGCCATTGCATTTTGGTCTCAAAGTTTTTATTTTTTAGGCAGTTTCGCTCCTCAACAAGCACGTGTGGGGCATTTAAGGGCGTTTGGAGTCTTCTGTAGTCTTTTCCTTCATCAAAATTTTCTTATTTAAAGAAAGTGTTAGCCATTCTTTTCAGTCTTCAATATCCCATTGTTTCTATTTCCCCGCAGATACACTATATGGAAGCTAGCCTCCAAATAAACGTTAATGTAGTTGGCCGATCCACGGCCGGAATTTATGAACTCCGGTGAGGAAAGGGTGAGGCTGATTTAGTTGAATTTCAAAGGTGATTTTAAGAGATCATTTTAGCCTAAAATAAGCTCACCATGGGATTCTAAAACTCAAAAAACCTTGTAAAGTTTTGGTTTAATCAGTTGGATAGCAAAGATTTTGAAAAAATTCTTGGTTCCACACTCACATGTGCCTCTAGCTTTTTGATTTTTTTTGAGTTTATCTATTATATTTTAAAAGATTAAGTTAAAATAACTAATTTGATTTATTTAGATGGATTATGTCCCCCCTAAGTTAACTTATCTACAAATGTTACTATTTGTTGTAAAATCATAATCTAAATTTGAGATTTAATTAATTTAAATATTTAATTATATATACTAATTCATATTTTTAGTTTAATTATGTATTTAAGCGACAACTATTCAAAAATGCCCCCAAAAAAAATAAATTTGACAACTGTTTCATTCTCAATATTTATTTTAATTAGTATTTTTACAAAAATTATGATGACGCAAAAGTAGGCTAAAAATTTCTAGGTGTTATACAAAGTGGAAAAATTTGACAAAGTTCATGAGAAAAAAGACTTAGAAAGCAAAAGAAAACGTATTTCAAAACCAAAAGAAATTTGCCAAAGTAGTAAAATTTACCTCAAAAATTAAATTAACAAAGGAAATAAAAAAATATACAAGCAAATACCCGATTTAGAGAAACAAAAATTCCGGGTGTTACAAATTAATAGAACAAAATTAATAAATATTATAAAAAATGTTTTGAGTTTTACAGAAGGAAAATTTTAAGTTCCTTACTAAAAGGGTTTTTAAAGAGGCCTCCTAAACCCTCTTCTTCTTCTCTTCCAAGCAGGTCCATCTCCTTCTTTCTCTGCAGTCCGGCGCGACCCCTCGGCAGCTGTAGGTGAAACATCTCGGTTTTTTCCCAACTGGGTAGCTCGGATTTTTATTCTTATTTATTTTTACTCTGTTTTGGGAATGTTATTTTCTTGGAGGTTTCAATCACAATACCAAAAGCTTCTTCGACTCCTCATAGCTCTGCCTATTTGAGCTCTGCCCTTCTTTCACTCAAGAAATCCACAATTTTTTTTTTCTTTTTTTGAAATGATTTTGGTTATGTGAGCAGGCAATTGCAACGGGGGTGTTATCGGCGTTCAGTAATTCTCAGAAGCTCAACTGGCATACAGAAACTTCAAGTCAGACGGCATTCTTCTGAAAGTGGTAGGTTCACTTCTGAATTGGTGATATTTTTGTCTGGTTACTATGAATACTGAACTGTTTCTTGCTTTGGTTGAACCAAATACCAAGCATAAGTAATGCAAATTTTTGTTCCTCATGATAGGTTATTTACTTCCATTATAAGTTGGGGCATTTTGTGGGTTAGCAATTAATTTCAATTGTTTTTCCTGTTGAATCATTGGACATAAGGTAAACATATTTAATAATGCTAGTTTATTCGAAAATACTCATTGTCCTGGCCAATATGAATAAGCTCAGTTCCGGTGGAAATTGGAAATGGATATGAGGATTTTTCATTTATCTCAGAATTGTGAAAGCTCAAATGGACAAGGAAAGCTGAGAAAATGTTGAAATAGCAATGATCACTTATTGCAATTTCATGCAATGCTTTTGTTTACATTAGAACCAATTCATTTGGAATTTACCAGATTTTGTTTAAAGCACATCATTATAGGCACACACCAACATCTACCTACATGTATGTTTTAAACTGATGAAATGGTTTTCAAAATATTCATTCATGTTAAGAAGCGGATACAGCATATAACCAAAAGAGTTCAAAATTTAAAAAGATAGTGTGTTTTTTTTTTTTTTTTTTTTTGGGCTTTAGTTTAGGTTTTGTTTTTGCCAGAATTCATACCTTGTCAGGTTCTGCCCTTGTTGAGTTGCTACAGAATTGTCCTGATTTCAATTTCTCAATGCTGCCCCTTTTTTTTATACTAGTTCATATTTTCACTTAGCTAATGTTACAAGAACTTCATCATCAGAAGTAAGTAAATAATAGGTAGGAATTCCTTTCGCATTTTTCATTTTGCATTTCATCACTTTTTTGGCTGCCTTCAAATGTATCATACAGTACTTTCTTATTCTGTTTTCATGTACTTTCTTTGCATAATAAGTATTTTGTGAACATGGTTAGTTGGAAAAAAATGCCCCACTGCTCCAACCTAAGATTCATGCCCTTAAACAGGGTTTTTGAGAAAAAGTTTGAATTGTGAAAACGACAAATCCTCAAGAGGTATTGCTGCAAAAAACCCCAAAATAGAAAGTAGGCGTCTTTGTTCATCCCCTTCCCTTGGGTCATGAGTCCAGTTCCACTACAGTAGCAACCAAACAGGGTTCTTCTTGTTATGTCCTGTTCATGCACCTCATGCCTCAGCTGATGGATTTTCCAATCTTCAGGCCGGTACTACTTTCTTTCCAAACCTCTCAACCTGCCCAATCCTGGCTTTTTACTAAAATTGAAATTTATTCTGTCATAATTAAATAAAATGTTTAAAAAGTACAAAAGATCACTTCTTTTATTATTATTCTTATTCTTATTCTTATTATTTTGGGTATTTTTGGCAGTGGATAGTGAGAGAAAAAAGGAAACCCTGGAAATTGTGAGCTGAGAACTCGGTGAGGGCTTTTTGGATTCAATGGCTCTATGGAGAGCAGGCGCTGCTTCGACAACCCTCTTCAACACCTTCGTCCGTCCATCTTACCTCTTCACCGCCTCTCGCCATCTTTCTACCGGTACTATTCTAACCTCTTTTTCTTTTCTATTCTTTACTATTACTTCTCTTTTTGTCCTTTTCTTTTTCTTTTTCTTCTTTGCTTTTATAATTTTTGGTTCTTTTCCAAAGGGGAGCTAGGCAAACTGGCAACTTTTACCAATATATTGCATTTTGAGCTCATTGAAGTGCAGCTGAGCTAACCTTAATTTCAGTGTATGCCCAACAATTAAGAAAAAGCGACAAAAGAAAAAAGAAACAAATATAAAGGCTAACGCTGTTGTTTTGTTTTGTTTTATATGCTATGTTTATTAGGGGAAGCAATCGAAAACTGTAATTTATTTGTCCAAATTACAATGTTATAAGCTCACCAGAACTCTTTGGTTGCTTGGTAAAAGAGATTTCAGCTTTTAAATAGTATATTATTGAGAAGATTATGCCTCAATTGCTTTACAAATATGAATTTGTTCTTTTATTTTTAGTGTGCAAAGTGTCTGATGAAGGGTAGTAGCATTAAATTTTCGATAGTTTGGATTTTGATTTATTTCCTTTATTCTCTTTGCTGGTCAGCCTGTGAATCAAGTCATGGAGATCTTTTCTTGTTCATTTCCCGCAGATGTAGCTGATGGTTCACTGCGTAATAGCATGAAGAACCAGTTGCTTCATGTGGATATCAATTCTCTAATAGGCAGTTGCATGCCTCTATCTTCTATGCGAATTGGAACCATCATCCACAACATTGAGGTGAACCCGGGTCAAGGTGCCAAGCTAGTTCGAGCGGCAGGAACTTGTGCAAAGATTCTGAAAGAGCCCTCCTCAACAAAGTGTCTTGTGATGCTGCCTTCTGGTGCTGAAAAGTGGATTGATTCTCAGTGCCGTGCCACAATTGGTACGGTGTCTAATGCAAGCCATGGAACGAAGAAGCTCAGGAAGGCTGGACAAAGCAGGTGGCTGGGACGAAGACCGGTGGTTCGTGGTGTGGCAATGAATCCAGTGGATCATCCCCACGGTGGAGGTGAGGGACGGAGCAAGAGTAGTGGGGCATGGGGGAAAGGTTCTCGAACACCTTGGGGCAAGCCAACCAAGTCTGGATTCAAGACTGGACCCCTGAAGCGCAGAAAGTAATGTCTGAGCCTTTTCTTTTTCAATGCTATTTTTGGAACTTACAATTTTTTTTTTTTTTAATGAACTAGATGACCTAATAATATGTGCACTTGAAATGTTGACCTTTTCAAAGAAATTTCTGAAGTTTGTATTTTTGAAGGTTGTAGTTCTTGTTGCTTTGGGTGGGTGGGTTGTGGGGGCCGACAGTTTGCTTCAGAAGTAAATTCTCCCCCTTTGCTGGGGGCTTGAGAAGTAATGTGCAGGCAAAACATATATCTTGAGATATTTGGTAATTACTGTATTGTGAGATGAAGATTTTCCCACCTTCTTATCTTGATTCTACTAACTATCAAACAACTTCAAATGTAATGGTTGAGGTCAGGAAAAGATTACAGTCCTCTATTATCTGGATCATAAAAAATCTTCTGCAGATAAAATCTTTAAGTCGATTATCATCTGCTTTCATGCCACAGTGAATTGTATACAGCTGAGATCATTCCCTGCTGTTTATATATTAACAGAGGGGTTTTAAGAAATTTGGTAGGTCATCAAATTACAGGAGACATCATGATTACCAATATGATGCTTACTTGTTTCACGACTTTGCTTTGGAGACGTTGCTGACTAGCTGTCTGAGCATGTTCCAGGTCTTAAGCCTGGGAGTGTTCCTTGCTTTTAACTTCTGCAACACGTTATTGAATATTTAGTTAAATTCATCTAAATTTCGGATTCCTCCAAAAGAAGGAGATGATTATTATCAGTAAAATTTGAGCTGTCATTCTCTCTCTCTCTCTCTCTCTCTCTCTATATATATATATATATATATATATATATATATCTAATGATCAGGGAATGATAATTGACTTAAAGCCTATCATCTAACTCTTAATTTCACAACCATCATCTGTAAAATTGTTTCACGATTTCGATTAGGAAATGTTTCTCAGCATGTTCGAACTCACGATTTCGATTAGGAAATATTGAATTCGTCAAAAAGACCAAGAATATCGGAACATGAACGTTTTCTGAGCAAACCAAAAGACAAGAGCAATCTCTTTAGCCAATAAATTTTAATATTATTGTTGACTTATTTGACAATTTTTATGTGTCAAATATGTCTCAGATATTAAAAGTGAAACACAATTCATATTTATTTCAGTAATTGTAAGGACAGAAAATAAAAGATAAAAGATGAGGTAATCATTCTCTAATAACAAGTACTAAATCAGACATTGGTATCGTTTCACATTAGCAAAACCACAAGACTAGTGGTTGAGTTTTTTTTCTTCCCATTTTGACAATATAAACTCAAGAGCTGTTACTAGCATAATTTACCTTTCCATGTTACTGTTATTGAACTCCGACTTGATATAGGCACAAACCAAAACCAGTCCTTTCATTGAAAGGAAAGTCCTGAATGTGGATCTCATAAATGAGCAATTTCCTCTGGCTGTCTATCGTGCTGACTTGTTTCACAATTTTTGATATGGAGATGTGTCTGAGAATGTTTTAAATCTTAAGCCTTTGGAGTGTTATTCGCTCAACTTCCGCAACATATCATTGAAAATTTAGTCAAATTCTCCAAATATGGATTCCTCCATAAAAGGAGTTGATGATATTGAATAAAACTGACATGTGATATGAAATGATCGAGGAATGATAATTGACTTACCCATCAAAACATATCAAAGCCGAACCAACCAAATAGCTATGAGTAATCTTCAGCCAATCATCCTATGTTCCGTTTTGCCTTTGGCTTTCTTTCATGGAGTGATGTAAATTTGTGGCATGCAGCACAACAAAGTTGTAGTTGTTAATATAGTTGTGTATCAAAAATATGCTCAAAGCTTATATATAATAAAAGAATTATGCGCAGAATTTTCTAACTGGGAAGCTAAAGTTTTGTGCTTGACCCTACATACAAAGTTTTGAATCTCCATACAAAGCAGGACATGCTTAAATTGCATCTGCAAAACATAACTAATTAGATCTGTCTCCAAATAGAAACCACTGAAAAGTGGACATAAGCATATTGTGGGAAGATTGCTAATAACTAATGCCAAAAACTCAAATAGCTATCTTGAACAGTGAAAATAACTTAAAAAATTTATGATGATTACCAATTCATCGTCACCATAAGGCATTCATTTTTTGAACAGTAAAGCACTTGAATTTTTTCAAATCAGGTGCTGCATACAACATTTGGAAAAATATCAGGAATCATTTGCAATTTCAAAAGCTCTGGAGTCATTCTAAATTTCAAATGAGATTTAAAGTAGGTAATAAGATATCTTTTGTACCTAAAGAAGAACTAGATGATCGTGAAAGATTTTTTTTTGGAAGTTATTGCAAGTCAAACACTGGGATGTGAGCAACTGTTGGCCAATCTTCTCATGGTTTTGATTTCTTTCCAATATGGTCCTGCATATATACAATCGGCTGGGGCTTCTGCCCGCAGTGTATTAACACAAAGCTTTGGTCAGCAGCTATGTTGTATTGTCAAATTTTATGAAACATGAAAACTACCAGTAATCCTGATGTTAAGAGACATTTAAGAGAATATTCTAACTTTTGAACCCTGAAGTATTCTAATAAGCTCAACTTTTAAAATGTACTATGGGAAAAAAATGATCATAATGATTGATGGAATTGACATTTGATTCTGTATATAAAATAGCCTGGTTTTGATAATTGACATATGTGCCTAAATGAAATAGAGAATTGGCCAATCTTCTCATGGTAGCATTCACATGTGATTAATTCTTTACAAACGACATTCCCTTTGTAAAGTAGGCCTTTTGATAAACTGAGTTTGAGCGAGCAAAAATCAAGCTGAGTTTGAGACGATATCTAACTGTTCCAGCCTATTTACAACCCTAATTATATTATTAAATTGCAGTAGGCAAGATCAATACCATTATGATACTGTTGACACGCACGATTTTTCATAAGAAAATTTCTCTCAGCATGTTCTAACTCTTAAGCCTTGGAGTGGTCTGTGCTCAACTAATCTGCATCACAATAGTATGTCTTTGTTAAATTCTCCAACAGTATTGGAATACCATTGACAAGTGATTGTTTATATATTTTGATTAGAAATTGACGTTAGAATTGCATAACTAAACAAATGAGATGAATATGAACATTCTCTGAGGAAAGCAACCGAAAAGCTAGGAGCAATCCTAAGCCAATCACCATCTGTTTACCTTGGCATTCTTCCATGGAATGATGAAATTTGGAGCATGCATCACATTAAATAAGCAAGTTTTTATAGTGATTTTTGGTTGCATATGAAAAACATGCTCAGAGCTTATATGTCAGAAAGAATTATGAGCAGAACGCAATAAAAGCTAATGAAAGCTGAGTGTGTATGGTTACCATCTACAAGCTTGAATCCACCATCATAACATTAGTTCGGTATCATTGAGTTTTGTTTTCTCTCCTTTTGTGCAATTTTTGATGTAGTAACAGGCTGGAAAACCTCACCAACCTGGTTTTAATTCAAAAGTACAAAAATATAAATTATTATATTGAAGAACACAATAACAAACAAAAACGAAATTTACACAAGAACAAGCAAGAAATGGGGGTAATGCTTGCCCTTATAATGCTTGAATTTGTTGCAAATTTGCAAAACCCATAGTTTTGAATAAGATCCAATCATTAATTCTCCATTACAGCTCAAGTTTGTCAATCTATTTGGGATCTGAAACATAAAACTAAATTTAGAAATATTGTTCTTGAAATTGCAGACTCTGAAAGAGGAAAATAAAAATCATCGGGAGAATTGTTAATTATTATCACCATTAGACATTAATTTATTGCTCAATTGCAGTAGCCCGAAACTCTTAAAATATTTTGCCTGCAAACAAAAGTGAAATATAAGAACAAGAAGAAGAAGAAAAAATTAAGGCACAAATAATCCTTAAAAAGTTTCAAAAAGAAGGCAATCATGCATGATGATAGTATTATTGAATGATCGATTTACGTACCATGAAGAAGTGGAGTGGAGGGGGCTGCGAATTTAAATCATCTAGATAAATGTGGGATGTGAGCAACCTTATGTCAATCCTCCCCTGTTTCCCTTTCACATCTATGCTTTAAAATAGGGCAATCCTCAATAGAGTGATTGCAAAGAGATGAGCTGACGCATTCCTTGAGGTAGTGATGTCAAATTGTCGCATCCAGAAATGGTAAGCGACTGAAGTGATTTGAGGTTGCCAATCCATTCTGGAACACCCACCAAACTCTTCTAGTAGTACAATTTTAAGTTCTTGGAGAGAGGTAAGTTGTTGTATCCCATCAGGGAGAGTTTCTAGTCGTGGAAAATCAATAAGCGAGAAAGAACGAAGGCTTTTAAGAGCTTGCCACATCTAAAAGTTCTCATCATGATCACCCTCGTGGTTGTGGAATATGTCAAGTGCCTCATAGCTGGTGCTAATCTTTAGCTCTTGAAGAGAGCTGAGATGTCGAATAGCAGTAGACAAGTACTTCAATCGTAGACACCCATGGATATAAAGAGTCTTGAGAGAAGTGAGGCCTGTTGGCTCATCTGGGAGAGATTGTAGATTCTCAATCAGAGAAATAAACAATTTAGACAAATTTGAGAGAGGAGAGATTGACGAAGACGAAGCTGTTGCTTTGTTCTTCATAATCATCATCTGTTGTGTTCGTTGGAAAGTCTTCAAGCTAGAATCTCGCAACTCAAGTTCTTTAAGGTAGGGGTAAAGTGGCATGGAAGTCAGTTTGGGGCAACTCCATATGGTTAAAAGACAGGTGAATGAAGGTAAACAACAACAATTTCTATCATCTTTTTCTTCTTCTTCTTCTTCTTCTTTAACATGATTATCCTTTCACCATCCCTTTAGGTTGGGCAAGTGTTGAAGCACAAGGGCTTTGTAAGGTTAAGAGCAGCGGTGTTGGGGTGGAGAATCTACATCAATTGAAATATACTGCAGAGAATGCATCCTAATCAACTGCAGTGATTTAAGACATGGGAGTTGATTCAGTGGCAATAAATTTTGGATTTTCTCTCATCCATCTAAGTACAATGTGGTGAGACTTGTAAGGTAGGGAAACCAATTTGGAAGTCTAACACCCCTGTAAGAATGTATAGTCAATCCTCTATGGTTTTGGTGTGGTTTGCTTGTTGAAAAGTTCATTATATGGTTTGAAGCAATCTCTAAGGTAGTGGTAAAAGAGATTTGACACTTATGTGTTAAGAGTTGGATTTAAGAGAAGTATATATGACAGTTGTTTATATTAGAAAGGTGAAAACTATCATGAGTCAGTCTACTTACTCTTATATGTAGATTATATGTTATTAACTAGTCAAAACATGAAAAATATCAAAATCATAAAGGATGTATTGAAGGCAGAATTTTATATGGACCAGTGAAAAAGATTTTAGGCATGAACATTGAAAGGGATAGATTGAAGAATCAACTTTTCTTAAATAAGAAGGGTTAAGTACAGAAAATATTATCTAAATTTTCAATGAGTACTGCAAATCCAGCAAATGTACCACTTGGGAAACACTACAACTTATTTGCTAGTTTGTGTTCTTAAACTGAAGAAGAAAAAGAAGCTATGAGTAATGTACCATATGTAAATGCAATAGGGTTTGTCATGCATACTATGATCTGTACAAGACCAGATCTTGCTCATGCAATCAGTGTTCTTAGTAGGCATATGGCAAATTCTGGAAGAAAGCATTGGAAAGCTTTTCAATGGCTTCTCAAATATCTTAAGGGAACTTTTAAAGTTGGTTTGATGTTTAATCACTGTAAAAAAGGTGTCGTTCTAAAAGGTTATGTAGATTTTGATTATGCAGGTGACAAAGATAGAAGAAGATCAACTAGTTTTTATATGTTTACACTTTGCAACAATTGTATCAATTAGAAGTCTCTACTGCAATCAAGAGTAACCTTATCTTTAACCGAAGCAAAATATATAGCAACTGCAGAAGCTATGAAAGAAGCTTTATGGTTAAAGGGTCTACTGCAAGAATTGAAGCTTTTAGAGGAAGAAGTTATAGTATATTCAGACAGTCGAACCTCAATTCACCTATGTAAAAATTGAGTATATCATGATCAAACAAAACATATTGATGTGAATTACCATTTCACAAGGGATGTTGTGAATGATGGAATTATTGGCTTGGAGAAGATTGCAACAGCATACAACCCAGTAGATATGGGAACCAAAGTTCTTCCAGTTAGCAAACTTGAAACTTCCAAATGTTTACTAAAAGTTGAACCTGGATAAAGGTAGTGAACTGAGAAGTCCAAGAAATCTTGCACAAAGTTTTTCCTCTCATTTGAATCAAGGTGGAGTATGCTACCACTGTGATTCAATTGAGAGGCTAAAGTCAAAGTCAATAGCTATTATATATAAGCTTTAGCCATTAAACAGTGTCGCTATACTTAAAGAGCTGGATATATGACTCAGAAAGAGTTAGTTTTTCGTTTTTGAAAGCTTATAAAAAAGGCATGACTACAAAAACAGAGGAGTAGAAACACAAGCTATCAGCTTTCGATCAAAGGTCATTGTTCTTCTTGTTCTTCTCTTTCTTCTTATAACCTCTTGCTCATTGTTTTGCTCTTTCTCTTGGTATTGATTAGGATCATTCTGGGTGAGTGATTTATGAAAAAGAGAGAGGTTGTAAAAGGGTTTTTGGGTTGGTTATTGGGTATAGCTAATCTGTATAAACCAAGAGAAGTTGCTACAATGGTGTATTTGATCTATGTTCATAGTGCAAGAATTTCTTGGATGGAGTTCACCGAAGATGTAGGTAATTTCAAGATCGAACCTCGTAAAATTTGGGTGTTCTTTTTTTTTTTTTTTATTGCTGCTGTGAGTTAGAATAGTATTGAATTAAGTTTCAATAAAGAGAGTACTAACTTTTAGGGAAACTTTCAAATGTAACCCCCAGAAATATTGATACCTTAATCTCTGACATTGAAAAAGGTTGTGTCCCAGATAGTCCAGTTTCCAATACATATGAACAAGTAGTTTCTAGCTCTGAAATGGAAAGGAAGAGAACTATTTCTAGGGATACTTTTAAATGAGTCACAAAGAAGAAATGCATAGTTGTTTCTCTATATTTGACCTTGAGGAAGGTTGTAACTATGATGAACAAGTTTTAGCACTCTAGTTTTTGAATGTGTGTCTCCATAGTTGTGGAAAGGATACTTCCGGGAAGAGGAAGGTACACATGAAAAAACATTAATTATTACAAAAAGGAAGATAAGAGAACTAATTCCTAGGATACTCGCAAAGGAGAGGTTACTAACAACTCTAAAAATACTAAGACCTCAATTTTTGACATTGAAAAAGGTTGTGTTTCAATTGGAAAAGTTTCCAACGACACTTAGAACAAGTAGCTTCCAATTCTGAAAGAGAAGAGGTAGAGAAGAATATGTACTACATCCAACATCCAGTGATACTTTCGAATGTAACGATGGTACTAACATTCCCAAAAATACTAATGCCTTAAATATATGAAATTGAAAAAGGTTATGCTCAAGATGGACAAGTTTCCAACACTTCTAAACAAGTAGCTTGTAGTTTTGGAACGGAACAGAAGAGAATTACTTCTAAGGATATTTCAAAAGTATTATAAAGAGAAAAGTGCGTGGTAGTGTCTCTACTTTTGACCTTAAGAAATATTGTTATTATGATGAACAAGTTTGAGCACTCTGGTTTTTGAATGTTTGCCTCCGCAGTTATGAAAATGATACTTCCAAAGGATAAAAGAGTACACATGAACAAGCAGGTAATTGTTCTATAAAAGAATATGAGTACTAATTTGCAAGATATTTGTAAAAGAGAGGGTACTAACATTCCCAAAAATACTAAGACCTCAATTCTAACATTGAAAAAGATTACGTTTTATGTGAACAAGTTTCCATCAACACATTTTAACATGCAAGTAACTTTCCATTCTTTAAAGTGAATAGCAAAATGAAAGTGCTACTTCCAAGGATACTTCCAAAAGTGTAGAGGTAACTAAAATTCCTTGAAATACCAAGACCTTAATTTCGAATAATGATAAAAAGTATTTATTTCATATGGACAAGTTCCTAACAATACGTTTGACAAAGTAGCTTCCAATTTTGAAATGGAATGGAAGAGGTGAGTATTACTTTCACAGACAGGTCCAAAAGTAAGGTGGTTATTGACATTTCTAGAAATAGTTGAACCTAAATTTCTAACATAGAAAAAGGTTGTGTTCCACAGTGACAACTTTCCAACACATCTGAACAAGTAGACGTAATAGAAGAGTACTACTTCTAGGGATACTTTCAAAAGTATCATGAAAAAGAAAGTTCATAGTTGTATCTCTACATTTGACCTTGAGAAAGGTTATGGCTATATTGAACAAGTTTGAGCACTCTGGTTTTTGAATGTCAGCCTCTATAATTTTGAAAATGATACTTCCAAAAGATAAGAGGGTACATTTAAATAAATACTTAGCAGTTTTATAAAGGAAGATGAGAGAACTAATCCCAGAATACTTGAAAGAAGAGGAT
Source organism: Ziziphus jujuba (assembly GCF_031755915.1). Lineage (NCBI taxonomy): Eukaryota > Viridiplantae > Streptophyta > Magnoliopsida > Rosales > Rhamnaceae > Ziziphus > Ziziphus jujuba. The sequence continues at coordinate 20,812,543 of NC_083387.1, forward strand.
GCTAACACTCCTATAAATACTAAGACCTTTATTTTTGACATGGAAGACTGTTGTGTTCCAATGGGACTAGTTTCCAGCAATACATCTGAACAAGTAGATTCCAATTGTGAAGGGAAGAGGAAGAGGAAAAGGAGAGAACCACTTCCAAGAATACTTGCAAAAGTAAAGAGGTTACTAATACTCTCAAAAATACCAAAACTTTAATTTCTAACAATGAAAAGAGGTTGCTTTTCAAATGGATAAATTTCTTGCAACACATCTAAGTAAGTAACTTATAATCTTAAAGGAAAGAGGAAGAGCAGATTATTACTTTCAGCGATACATCCAAAAGTAAGGTGGTTCCTGACAGTCCTAGACAATAATTACGTTGTTCATATTAAAATACTTGAAATATAGCTCATAAATTGTCCATTTCAAACATGCAAGGAAATGATGACTTGGGTTCAAATATTACACTGATATATTTTAGCACATCAAAGTTAAGCCTTTGCCACTCCAAAATATTAAATAAAATCACATCAATTGTCGATTGTAGTCTTTATCATTTGAAAAGTTGATTTGATAAGGTAAATGCACCCGAGACTAATTGTAAAATGACAAATTAGTAAATGAACGACAGCTCTATAAGAGTTTTCTTCCAAATTATGTGTCTTACATAATTATCAAGGCCAAGTTCTTACTGATTTTAACTGAACACCTTTTTTTTTTTTTTTTTTTATGTTAAAAGGGAATTGGATCCTTTTGAGATATCTTTTGTTTTTTAAGCTCATGGAGGTTATGTTTTGATGGATTAAGTATTCGAAATTTTGTAAGAGTAGAAATCGTGATAGAATTTCCAACAAGTTTTAATACCCAATCTCACTCCAATCCACATACAAAGGATTTAATAATTGGTTCGGAAATCCTTAGAGAGACTCAAGAATAAAATTAACTTTATTAATAATGGTTAAAATTTATATCTTAACTTTTGGTAATTAAAAAAGTGAAAATCGAAATTTGAACTGCTAGCATTTTACTACTTTTTAAATGAGCTTTTAGAGGACATAAATTATTGTATAATTAAAAATTTTAAATTTTACTGAACATCTAAATTGACTTTTGATTATTTGATAATCCATTTAGAAAATCAAAAGTCAATCCCAAAGTGGCTCTTAATCCTATCTAAAATAATAAGCATCCCGCTCAATAGTTAATATGCTCTTATCAACTACTTGATCATACATATCATTCATAACATAATTTCTATTTGAGCATGCAAGGAAATGGCCAATTAAGTACATATAGTCTATTCTAGTTTAACACATTAAAATTAAGCCTTTCTTACTGCAAATATTAAATAAAGGGAAAATTACTGTTGAGCCTAATGAGGTATTGGCTTAACCCATATATCCCTCCCAGTTTTGAAAATGCTAAACTTCCACATCCGGGCTAAGGTTACTTTATCTCCTATTTAACAAATTGAAAAGACAAATATACCCTTAACATTTATAGGAATAAGAAGTTCTATAAATTGAAATTATCATGTACTCATTCCTTTAAACCTTATAATTTTAAAATAATAAATATTAAAATATTACAATTTGATAGAACATATTTGATTTATTAAAGAAAAATTCTAAAAAATTTTAAAATAGAAGAATAATATAAAAGAGTAATAAAATATCTAATAAAATATTTTGGTTAAATAAAAATTTGTTGTATCAATTATATAACCAAATAAAATTTAAAATCTATTCATATAAAATATTTTATATTGTATAATGTCAGACTCGCATAATTTTAGTTGTACATGTATTAATATGTATACAATAAATTTCTTACACATTTTGTGCTTTTTTATTTTTATTTTTAATTATTTTTTCAATGTATATGGGATCTTAGATTTGATAATTAAATTACAATTTTTATATATAAAAAATGACTACACATTATATTATTTGAAATGTTTGAGAAAATATTCTAAATTATAAGTAATCATGATTTTACTTTATTAAAATTTCATTAAAAAGATTAAAAAACACTAAATTCCTCCAATCCCTTTTGACAGTAAGCCCCTTAAAAATTTTACCTTTAAATGAGTAACTTTTTCCCCTCTCCATTTCTCTATCCAAGGGCATATTTGAAATTTCATTCTGCAATTTTCTAAATATTTTCCACACTTATCCATTTTTTATTTTCATCTCGTACTTATCTTCACTCAAAATTGTTTTTAATTCAATATTTATCTATAATTTGATTCATTCAATACTTTTTTATTACAATTTTCAATATAATATTTCATTACAATTATAATTAGTTTAATACGTGTAATTAGTTAGTAACAGTTTAAATAAAAAATATGCTTATTATAATGTTTATTTATTTTATTTTGTTTTAACTAAAAAAATGTTGAGGTGTCACTTCTCTTACAATTCTTTTATTCCTTTTTTTTTTCTAATTTTCAATTTACTCTATTTATTATTTTTTTATTTTTAAGGAGTATGATATATATTTGAGTTTTTTTTTAATATATATATATATATATATATAAATTAGTAACTAGTCAATTATAATTACCTCATCATATTTAACTAAAGCGTTGGAAGCATATTTTTCCTTAAAAAATTTGAGAAAAAATAAAAAAAGAATTTTTTTAGTCTTTCTTTAGTTTAACAAATATTCTTATTACGTTAATTACATATAATGAAAATATTGCATTTTTTATATATAAAGTTTTGTATTGAAGAAAAAAAAAAAAAAAAAAAACCAACAAACTATATGCTATTTTTCTGGGTCAGCCACTGCATACACTCCTAGGGAATCATAAAAACCACAAGAATCGCAAAACGAGAAAAAACCTATTATTCTCATTAATTCAATAAATTAAAGTTGACCTCTGTACATCAAATATACAGATAATTCTCATGGTAAATTTCAAAATTAAAGCAGCCTAAACAACCAGCTAATCTACTAATCAGTTTACGAAAAAGAAGAAATTCCCAATTAATTCAAATCCAACAACCATCAATTCAAGAAAAAAAAAAAAACTGAGAGTTTAAATAACATGATTGATTTAGTGAAGAAAACTTTTAAAATATTCAATAAATTAAATACAACTTTTGAAAATATCTAATAAATAATTTGGATATACCTAATAAAAAATACTACGAGCAAATTTTCAGTGCTTTCGACAGTAGTAGGTTGATCGGCCCAACCTCTTTAGAAAAGAAGGTAATTTTTTTATTTTAAATTTTCAAAGATCAAAATTAAATTTAGTTTTTAAATGAAAATAGATAGAATTTTTATAATATTTATCAAAATTTTTGAAATTTTATTAAAATTTTCATAAAATATTTTATCAAAATATCTACATTAAATCCTTAACAATTTGGTTAAAAAATTCATAATATCTATGTAAATTTCTAAAAATTTCCATGGAAATTTTTAAAATATCTATAATTTTTTTAAATTTTTTAATAAAAAATTCAAAAATATTATTGATGTTTTAAGTTATTTTACCAAATTAACTTTAGTGATAGTTTTTTTAACCTTTTAATTATTTTTAAGTATTTAATGATATAAATAAAATAAAGTGAATTGAATTTAATAATCTTAATAAGTTTTATTCATTGATAAAATATATATACTTGCTATATATTTTGTATAAGATGGATTCATTATAATCTCATAATTACAAGTTAATAATTAATTATATAAGAATAAAAAATAATAACATAAAATACTAATATAGAAATATAATATTATGTAAAATTGATATTGATAACATTTAAATTAATAACATTAAGCAAATAAAAATGAAAAGACGATACAATATATTATATTAAATATCAAGTACAACTATATTTAATATAAGATTTTTATGGCTGACATATTAATAATTACATAAAAATTATTAAAAAAATATATATTTTAATAATTATTTTTTTCATTTCACATCTCAAAATGAAAACGAGAAAAATACTAATAATTTTCAAATATTTAAAAGTTTTATGAGTATTGAGATTATTTATTAAATATAATGTAATTGTAATAATTGTTTTATTTTAATTAATAAACAATTTATCAAATATATATATATATATATATATTTTTTTTTTTGCATATTTGTATCAATAATAATTTATTTATAATCGTTATCACTTATTATAAATCAAATTAATTAATAAAAATGTATTATATATTTAATATTTTTGTAATTTTTATAATCAATTTGATAATTGATTATTTAAATAAGTTCATGGTAAAATTTCAACAAAAAATTTTATTTTTTAAAATGAATTTCTATCATTTTTTTGAATTTTTATTGATATTCGATGTTTTGCAATATTTTCATAGAAATTTTCATATTTTAGATTTTCGATATTTTTATCAATATCGAAATTTTGAATCTTACTGCAGGAGTATTTGAATTTTTTTTAAAAACAACATATATTATGAAGGACCCACTATAATTGTTTTTAATTAATTAATTATAACTTTAAGTGTATAATTTTATTATTGCGATGCTTTATTTTAAGTTTAACTTTTGTGATATTAATTATTACACAAATGAGAAGATTTCTACAGAAAAGGTTTTGAAAATTGTGAAAGAAATATAATTGATGTAATCAGACACAATTTTTACTCCTTTTATTTTTTAAGAATTTAAGACACATCAAAATTTGCAAAAATAAAATAAAAATAATTATAATCTTACACAATAAGTGTAAATTTTGAGAGTTAGCAAACATATTATCACACTTTAAGGGGTGTTTCTGTCTAAAAAAAGTGTTTCTCTCTAAAAAAATTAAAAAAAAAAAGGAAGAAGAAAGAAATGGAAAATTTTAACTTGATAATATTATCTCATGTTTTAAAGGTCGGTTTGAAGTGATTCCTAATAATCACTTTTAAATAATCATCTAATTGATGTTTTTTGAAAATCATCAAATAGGTGATTTTTTTAAAACAAAATCACCAAAAGTGCTTTTATATTCCTCTTCCAAAACACTATAGGAAGTGTTTTTACCTTTTCTATAGTACTTTTACTTTTAGACTTTTAAAATTCACTCTCTAAAACAGGTTCTAAATTTGCAATTGCAGTTTTATTCCTTGTCAGTTAGAAATAATAGGAAAAAAAAAAAAAAAAGAAGAAGAGAAAATTGAAGGAAGCAACCTCATAGTGTGTGGCTGATTTTAACCGATTAAATAAAACCTCCATCAACTTTAATTCTTGGTAATTGTATTGAATTTTCAGGTTTTTGTTATATGATGCACAATATATGTTTCTATTTTCCTCTTCTACAATTAAGGTTAACTTAATATATAATATATTTTATTTTCAAAAAAATGTTTGTATGTGTTGTGGGCTGTGGCCATGCAAGTACACAAATGGGATGGAACTTCTCTGTCCATATGTTCAACCCAATTCCTTGATATCAAATTCAAAATTTTAGCTTGTTTGCTTTCCATTCATGATGGATGGGTTGACCCTTTTACACTGGGCGATAGGTTGGGCCCCGGAGGTTTGGGCCCTGTATACCCTGGCAAGAGATGGTAGGCGGGGGGGGGGGGGGGGGGGGGGGTGTGGGGCGTGGCGGCCGCCTTAACGAGGATACCAGGCAGAGTCAGAGAGGCCATCCACACAGATCTTGACACGCTCTCAAACACAGCCAAACATTTTATTGCCCTGCTTAGTTACAAGCCAACGCTAACTTGGCCCGACCATCACGGCTACTAAACTAGAGTTATATAAATAATATGCTTATTTGATAAAGAATGGATGTGGGAATATTACCCATTAAAATAGCTACGAGATTTCAACTTTACACATATATATAACGAGATTTCAACTTTACACATATATATATATATATATATATATTTGTGTATGTATAGAATAGAAAGCAAACTGTGTGCCTCAATGGCCATTACAAAGGCTTCAAGTGGCAATTTTTTCAAGGCGTAGCATAGGTGTTTGGTTCATTGTAATTAAAGATATGATAGTTGAAGATAATATCAAAATTTCCTGACAAATTTGTAATTTAATTTTGAATCCGGTCTCATAGAGAAGCAGGTGGGCCAAACATATTTTATACTTCCATGGTGCAAAGTATCATGGTGTCATCTAATATTGAAGGTAATCATTTAGTTTTTGTTACTGAAGTAGGTTTGATTTTGAGTTGCTGATCTGGTAGATGGGAGACATTACATAAAAATCACCATGGAAGTGTTTGGATCTAAATCCAAATCATGCTAGGAGGCATAATGTGCAAATCTGATTACAACATTCAAATTGAGAATGCTCAAACTTGGCTTGAAGAATTGCAGGAAGAAAATACTAGCTAGGCGCCTGATAAAAAACCAGAGTTTTCCTTTTGAACATATTCAACCACTGGCTAGCTTGACGACCTTTAATGGTTCTGTATAGCAGCATCCATTTTTTTACCTATGACTACATAAGGAAGAGGCCTTCAGATTAGCTATACAACTAATCAAACTTCTAATTAAATGCATAATTACATACTCTCTTGGAGAATATCCGTCTCCGTTGTTATGCTTTGCTCTTATCTACTTTGCAGTACATCAACTTAACATATTGACCTTTTTTTTTTTTTTTTTTTTTTAATTATCTCTTCCATAATCTGTTTCCATTCAATAAATCAATTATCGAAGAAATTTAAGGGAAGTTGGTCTGACTCAAGATGTAAAACCGTCTCATCTTCTTCTTCCATTGTTCTTTTATTTTTCATTTATGCTCTAGTCTCTAACAACTCACTCTCAGCAGGCTGGAATGGAGTTGAAATTAATTTGAACTTGATCTCTCAATTATCATACAATATCGTTGATGAAACACTGTTCCTCTTTTTTTTTTTTTTTTGGGATGAAAATTTCACTGCTTGCTCCAGCTGGAGAAGATGAATTAGATGTTGCAGATTGATGGTAGACTTTGAACCCTCTTATGCTTTATTATTGAAACAGTAGAAAAAGTACTCTGGCTCTCTTTTATTCTGGAGTTCTGGATCCATTAAGGAACATCTCTCTGTAACATATTAACAAAGTCGCATATATATATATATATATATAAAGATATGGTATGGATATACAATCGAAAATGATATGTTGCAGGACATGTTGCGGGATGTATATCATCATGATGTCTTTAACGAACGGGAATTGAACTCTGTGAGATCTAATCTGTTGTTCCTCAATAGCTCAGTGGTATATATGAAAGTACTCTACTTGGCTAGAGATTAGGAGAATGGGACTCTATATCTATACAGTTTGCAGATCTTGCCTGCCTCTATCACATCTAATTTCAGTGGTTTTCCATGGTTAATATAATGTTAATTTATAACATGTATTTGCATAGGCGTTAAGGGCATTTTATTTTAATTCTTATGATTATGATTATCATGGCTGTATAATTACACAGTTTTATATGCTCATACATACAAATTAAGTTTGAACAAATATAATTTTATGCAGAAAACAGTTAGTAGAATATTTATAAAATTATAAATATTGTTCAACTGCGCTAATTAAAAATTCTATTATTGGTTAAACTTGGAATCGTAAAAAGTATGTATTAGGCTTGAGACACTATTCCTGGATGGTTAAATTTTTAGAATGGAACATCAAGACAACAAGTTGGTCCGTCCTAACAATGCTCTAATGTTATTAGTTTTCCATCAGCCCCATCTCGCTAATTTGGAGCCATTGCATGTGGAGTAGGTCAGTTAATTAATATATACAATAAAATGGTTAATAACTCATTAGTATTTTGTATTGCACGAGAGGCACACATTGATACCCTGTCTCCAATTTGATGAATTTGAAATATTTTTTGCTCAACTTGATTATTATTTGATTGTATGCACGCAAAATTGTTCAATAAATTAATATTGCTCTCTCTCTCTCTCTCTCTCTCTCTCTATCTATATATATATATATATATAATATGTATATGGCATTGAGGGATATGTACCTCAATAGGGAGACAGACTGCAGTGCTTACATTGAAGGAATCATAACATCATATTTTCCTGAAAAACTTGAAATTTGAAACTGCTCTCTTAGGGAAGCAGGCAGTTGGAAGGACAATAGAGAAGATGGTGTTCAATGGCGCTCGTGCGCTACATATTTTATACTCTTCATGGTGCATTGTATCATATGCATGGTCTCACCTAATTTGAAGATAATCATTTAGTTTGTATGTAAAATAAGTTTGATTATGAGTTGGTGATATGGTGGATGGGAGACACTGCATAAACATCACCATCAAAGGGATTTTGATCCAAATCGAAATCATGCTGGTATTTACATAAATTGAGCAACGAAAAAGATAACGAATTGTTCTTGTCTCCATTGCCTTACAATATATATAGAGAGAAAGTATGCAAAGGCAAGGAAGGCAAACTCTTAGACTGCATTGAACATTCGGACTCAAGGCCTTTTCTTTTCAAGAAATGGCTCACTCACATTGTCATGCCCCGTCTAGCAGCTTACCTTCAAGATCACCCCCATTGGTTCCAGGATTTGACGAGCATTGGGACAGGTTAAAGTCTTCTGAAGCTTCATCAACTTCATCATCAATAAGGCACAGACTATCTTGCCTTAAGGATTGCATGATTGTGTTGATAATTTACTTCTGCTTCCATACAATCGGAAAGCCTTATCTCAAGACTGTGGGAATACATGTATTGATGAACTGTTTGATGGATCTCTGAGGCTTTTGGATGTGTGTGGCACAGCCAAGGATGCCCTGTAACAAATTAAGGAATCCGCACATGAACTTCAATCAATTATACATCGAACACGAGGAGGTGAAACTAGCTTTGCAAATGAGGTTAGGAAATACTTGGCCATAAGAAAGGAGGTCAAAAAGGCAATCCAAAAGGCCTTGAAGACTATTGGAAGTAGTCCGCCAACAAAAGCCGTGGAACTCCAACCATGGTTTGCTCCTTGAGAGAGGTGGAAGCAATCACCATGAATGTCTTTGAATCATTGCTATCTTTCACAGCCGGGCCACAGCTGCAATCAAAATCCTTGAATTGGTCTATAGTTTCCAAGCTTGTGCAGCATAAAAGAGTACCAAGTTTGGGTGAAGAAGCAGATATAAATCAGTTTGAGAGGGTTGATGCTGCATTAGTCTTTCTTCTTAGCCACAAAATGAGATATCTGATTACAACTTTCAATTTGAAAATGCACCAACTTGGATTGGTGAATTGGAATCAAACATTCAAGATCTTGAAGAGGGAATTGAGTTCCTGTCTAGGCGCCTCATAAAAAAACAGAGTTACGCTGTTGAACATATTTAATCACTAGCTAGCTTCACATATATACGATGCTGTAGCACTAGCATCCATAATTGTATCTATAATTACAAAAGGAAAATGGCCGTTTAGGTTAGCTATACACTTTGTATATGAATCTGTCAAATTTCCAATTCAATATTGATATATAATCTCTTACAGAATATCTATCATCTCCTTCTTATATTTTTCTCTTATCTATTGTCCTTGTTTAGCACTTTAATAATTTATTTCCAATGAATAAATAAATTATCATAGAAACTGAAGGAAAACTTTTCCATTTACTAACTAGTTTGGAATAATTTGTGTCATTCTGTCTATGTGCTGTATTGAAGGTAATTATCTCAAAGTTGGTACAACTCGTTCTAAAACCAACTCAGCTTCATCTTCCATTATTATTATTTCTCTATAGTTTCTAATAATTCAACTGTCAGGAGGCTGCAAATGCATTTGAAATTTGAACTGTTATATTACAGTTGTGAAAGATTCTAATTGTCTCAACTATAGAACAATATCACTGATTAAACACTACTCCATGTTTTTCTTGAAAATTTCACAGGTCGCTCCAGAAGGGTGAACAAAGCATTAAATGTTTCAGATGGTAGACTGAATCTTTTCACATGCTTCAACCTTGAAAGAATGGAAAAAGGTACTCTGGCTGTCCATCTTTCGGGGGTACAAGGAGGAACATCTATGTGTTCAGGTCACATATATTTGCAAATCTTGCCTGCCTCTGTCACAGCTGGTTTCAATATATAGTACAGTTACGTAGCTAATATACATAATGTTTATAATATGTGTTTGCATACGCATTTAGGGCATTTTATTTTAGTTCTTATTATTATGATTATCATGGCTACATGTTTGCACTGCATGCTCTTACATACTCATTAAGTTTAAGCAAATACAATTTTGTTTGTTACCTTGAAAGGGTACCATGCAGAGAACAAATTATAGAATATTTATTTATGCATATTGTTAGAGTGTGCCAACTGTGGTGGAACACATATTGGCTAACCTTGGGAATCCTAAAGATTATATTTGAGTTTTGAGCTACTTCTTCTAGAGGGTTAACTATGGTGGAAACCTTAGGACCGAGCAAGTTGTATCAGAGTTAGGACGCAAACAAAACAAAGTGATGTGTATGCACAATAGGGCTAGCCTTTTAGATTTACTAAATTTAGGCAGCATCTAAGGTTCATTTATCCATGCATTTGGGTAAATTAATTTGTTAGTATTAATATACTGTTCATCAATTACCATGCTATTTGGTGAATTTGTTTTTATGAACTAGCTATTTGGTGATAGTAGTAATACTCTTGTATATGTATATGTCCCAGAAGCTAACTTCGATTTTTTGTGTTTTAGTATTTTAGATGGGAATATCAAAGATAAAAAATATATAGTAATATGTAAATACAATTAAAAGCCAATAAAAATTATGATAACAAAAATAGCCAGTGAAAATTTTTCCATCCTAATTAGATGTACACCAAGAATGATTTGTGCAGTTGATGAACTTAATGCCATTTTTTAGTTAACAACTTCCTTTATATATTTCATGTGAAAAATATTACTAGTTGTTTTGAGCTGTATAATAGGTAGTTAGTACAAGAGTGTACAACTAGACTATTACTCTATAACTATAAATAAGAACATCTCCAAACAATAATAAAGATGCCTATATCAAAATATTTGAAATACAGGTCATAATATTTCTATTTCAAACATGCAAGGAAATGGCCAATTGGGTTTAAATATGTACTGTCTGTTCTATTTTAACACATTAAAATTGAGCCTCTGCCACTCCAAAATATTAAATAAAACCCCATCAATATCTTCTCTATATTTTGTTTAACTTTTAGGTATTTTGTGATATGACATAATTTTTTTTAATATAAAATTTGTGAAACTTTAACAATTTTTTTTTTTTTCACAAAAAGAAAACGAAAAAGAAGGGGGCTCGCTTGGGAATTCCAATTTTCCTGGACACCATAAAATTTATTGTTAACTGAAAAAGGACTTTAATTTAAGGAATGGATCATTGCCAGCTTGACCATATATATATATATAGTATAGCGGAGAGGCAGCGCATATACGTTACAAATATACAGTTTCAATGAAGACGAGCCATGGTGTCTTTTACTTGTATAAGTGTACATAGAAATTGAAGTTAAAAATTGTAAACATAATTGCTGCACACGAGTGGTCCAGGTCTCTGTGTCTCCTACAGATCCAAACCCTGCTTCTCTATTCATCTTTGTGTTGTTTTTTACAAGACAGCGTTTACAAACCAAGTTGCACACAGTTTAAAGTAGTTACTACTCTCTCTCACTTGTATTGCATCCCAATCATGCATGCCATATGAGACTTAAAATTTTATTATTAAAAAAGACTATAAAATATAACAAATATTATCAAATAGAGCCAATGGCGATTTTCTTAGATTATAGAAAGCAAAGTGCCAAAACCATTCATGTGTTTGCATGTGTTAGTTTATAGCAAATAGATCATGAAAAGAGGAGATACAATGAGATTTGCAAAATATAATAAAATAGGGAAATGAGTTGGAGATAATGGTGGGGAGGGAACATTGCATAAACATTGCTGATATTTAGCCTTTTGTTATATTTAGATCCAAATCTTGATCATGCTTCTTAAGAGATTCTTCTTGTCTCCTTCTTGATTCTACCCCATTATATATATGTTTAGCAGATGAAGGAAAAGCAAAGGCAAATCGGTAATCTTTAGCTTTCACATCCCAAAACTTCAAAATCATTTCTTCTTCTGAGAGAAGGAAAAGAAATAGCTAAAATGGCTGCTTCATCACCTTTTAACCCAAAATCCCAATACCATGTCAGATCCAATAGTTTGCCAACCAGACCACACCCACTTATTCAACTATGCAATACCCATTTGTGCAGATTGGGAGCTTCTGATGGTACTTCTTCAACATCATCATCATCTTCCTCTATTAGCCACAAGCTAAGTGGTCTTGAGGATTTGCATGATTGTGTTGATAAGTTGCTGCTTTTGCCCCTCACTCAGAAGGCCTTCGTCCAAGGGCGCAACGAGAAATGGGTGGACGAACTTTTGGATGGATCTCTTAGGCTTTTGGATGCGTGTAGTGCAGCCAAGGATGCTGTTCTACACACCAAGGAATGTGCTCGAGAAGTTCAATCCATTATTCGTACGAGACGGGGAGGTGAAGGTGGTCTTGTAAGTGAGGTGAGGAAATACTTAGCCTCAAGGAAGGTGATGAAGAAGGCTGTCTCTAAGGCCTTGGGGAATGTGAAGGGTGTTCGAACAAAATGCTCAGTTTCGAGCAAAGACAACGAAACTGTGGCGTTGGTTGGTGTTTTGAGAGAGGTAGAAGCTGTTACTCTTGCAGTGTTCGAGTCCTTGTTGTCCTTCACTTCTGGAACAAAGGCAGGATCTAAGCTGAGTGGATGGTCTTTGGTTTCCAACCTAGTGATGAACAGCAAGAAAGTTGGTTGCGACGAAGAAGAAACAGATGCAAATGAATTTGCAAAGGTTGATGCTGCATTGCAAAGCCTGTTATGTTATGATACAGAAAAATCTGAGCAGTACAACCCGCAAGTTGAGAATGTGAGAAGTGAGTTGCAGAAACTCGAGTTGTGTGTTCAAGATCTCGAAGGAAGATTAGAGTACATCTTCAGGCGTTTGATCAAAATCAGAGTTTCCCTTCTCAACATCCTCAACAACTAGGGGAGTTAGAAATTTTGATGTCCAAGAAAGTCGAGTTTTTTGTATTAGATTTCTTGTAAATGATGATCATGTACATGTATTTTCCCTTTAATGATGAATCTTTTATACTCTTTGGTGCAATTTAATTACATTATGTTTTTACTCTCTTTAAAAGCTTTTAGTTTCACAGCCCAGCATGATTTTAGTTATTTAATCATCCACATATCTAGAAATCTATTTATTCTGAAAACACCTGAGAAAAAGTTAGTTACTTGGTGAGTCAAAAGAAAGTTACTTGTTCAATTATGAAATATTCAAAAGGTAATAAAACTGATTGATTAGTTAGTTAATACAAGTGGATCTGCAAATAATAAACTGTGTCACATGGGATTATTTGAAATTGAATCTAATATCAAGGCTGTCAAGATTCCAATTGTCTCAATATAAGAGATAAGAAGAAAACTAGTCAGCAAAAATATCGTTGACTCCACTCTCACATGCTTGTTGTCGTTTTGTTGGGAGAAAAGAAGAATTATTTAGCATGTTGGCTTTTAATTAACCTGTTAGTACTTTTCAACATTGTTTTGAATTTCTCATTTCTTATAATACTTCAAGTCATTTTATACCACGTAAATGTGTTGAAGAAGATGTCAATCATTCTGGTCTTCTCATGCTACCTAATCATGCATGTCATTGACCAAACGCATTTGTGTGAGGAAGTGAATCATTACAACTTGATTAATTGGTTGCATATATTAATAAAAAAATTGAGAAATCAATTAATTGATCCACTTTGAATATGGAGAATGAGACTTGGAAGAGATAACAAAAACCCCTATTCTTCACCCTCTCCTCTAAAATTGGACAAAAGTATAATATTATTGCTATATATATATATATATATGTATATTTGTTGAATTATCATTGATTCCAAAAGTTTAAGTTTATGGAAGGTGAGTTTCTTTATTTATATTTTTCTCTAACACTCTCCTCACATGTAGGCCCACATCTTTTGGACTTTTACATATGTTTTTATTTTATTTTATTTTTTGTATGGAATTGTTGAGTTTTGAACTTAGGACCTCATAGATTTCTTATTCTGATACCATATTGAATCACCATTGATTCCAAAAGTTTAAGCTTATGGAAAATGGATTTTCATTTTATTCATATTTTTCTCTAACGTATTGAATTACCACTAATTCCAAAAGTTTAAGCTTATGGAATGTGAACTTTCATTTCATTTATATTTTTCTCTAACACTTCCCCTCACATGTAAGCTCGCCTCTTTTGAGTTTCTTTCTGAGTCCTTACAACAATTTGAAACAAGATCATTCCCCATGCTGTTTCATGGTTTCCAGGAAAGGCGGTTTAAAGAGATGAGTTTGGAGAGTTGGAAAATGAGGATGACAAAGATGAAGACATTGATGAGGATGAAGAAGAAGAAGAGGTAAGGATTTAAGGGAGATCGCATTTTAAAGGCTCTTTACCCCTTTTTCTCATCCTCCTCCTCCTCTCTCTAGAAGTTTGTGACAAAAAGCCGAAATAGAGGAAAGGAGAGGAAGCTATAGAAAGAGAAAAATGTCGGATGATGATCACCGTTTAGAATCAAAGGATGACGTTGGAGCCTCCAAGATCTTTCCTCGGCAAGCTGGTACCATCCGCAAGAATGGCTACATTGTCATCAAAGGCTGTCCCTGCAAGGTTGTTAAGGTTTCAACCTCCAAAATAGGCAAGCACAGACATCCTAAGTGCCACTTTGTGGCAATTGATATTTTCACTACCAAGAAACTTGAAGATATTGTTCCGTCGTCGGATAACTGCGATGTTAACACAGCTGATTGACATATCTGAAGATGGGTTGTGAGTATCTTGACTGACAGTGGTAACACCAAAGATAATTTAAAACTTCCCACCGATAAAGATTTGTTCACCCAGATTAAAGAAGGGTTTGCAGAAAGAAAAGACCTTGTTGTGTCAGTTATGTCAGCAGTGGGAGAGGAATAGTTGTGCCCTGAGAGTACTTCAAAACCTTTTTAAATGAACTTTGAGTACTGCCTGCCTTTTTTGATTTTTTTTTTTTAATCCTTATATGTGTTTTTAATTCTTTGGGTGAAGTTGTTGAGTTTTGAACATAGGACTTCTTAGATCTCTGGCTCTAATACCATATTAAATTACCACTATTTCTAAAAGCTTAAACTTATGGAAAATGGATTTTCATTTCATTTATATTTTTCTCTAATAATATTTATCATATTAGTGGGAAGGGTGGATATTAATTTTTAAAGCTCTTTGCTATTAGCTTATATAAACTTTATTTTCTCTCTCTGTTTTATTCATTAGCAATTGCAATAAGAAATCTAGTATTCTCAATATATTGAATATTAAAATAAAAAAGAAGCATCCTCATGGTTTAAACTTTGTTTTAACCAAAACTTTACAGTCAACAAGACTCTCATACCACGTTAAATCATTATCTATATTAAAAGCTGAAATGGATAGGATGTTTGTCCAACAATTTATATCAAACTCATTTTTGATTAAAAAATAATATAAATTACGTTGCTTAAGAACTTTTAACGGTGATGATGGACAATTGGACATGTGAAAATAGAACAAACCCATGTTAATGTGGACAAATGTGACACACAAATGATGACTTTTCTTTGCCTCCAAAACTCCTACCAGAAATGGCTGAATAAGAAACTTCGTGCTTAACTTCGTGCTTGCCTTCTATGTGGACTAATGAAGATCTATCCAGTTTAATGTACAACAACATTTAACATTACAATAAGATTAGTTTTCACGTGTGGACCCAATGGTACACAAATTATAATTATTAGATTAAGCAAGAAAAGGACGAAATGTATATATGCATGTGGGAAGGACAATAAGAAAATGATTATTGCTGTTTTTGATTTTTGTATCCATGGGAAAAACTTGTCAGAGATAGGCACTCGTGGTTTTGCTTTAATTTATGTGTGATTCTCAAAATATAATATTGCATTACGAAAAGACCATTCTTTTCTTTGTATCCGTGGGAAAAAAGAGGCCCTCGTGGTTTTGCTTTAATTTGTGTTTGATTTTCTAAATATAATTTTGCATTACCAAAAGACCATATAGGATTATAATATTTTTTTTTATATCATATGGTTCAGATACTTGGAGATTTGACAATCCAAAAAATATAAAAAAAAAAAAAATGTTGGATTAAGCAAGAAAAGGACAAAATGTATGTATATGCATATGGGAAGGACAATAAAGAATGATTATTGCCTTTTATTTATTTATTTTTTAATGTTTTATTATCTGTGGAAAAAAGTTGCAAGAGATAGGCACTCGTGGGGTTTGCCTTTTATTATGTTTGATTCTCAAAATACAATATATGGCATTATCAAAAGACCAGGATTATAATGTTTGTTTATATCATATGGTTGAGATACCTGGAGATTTGACAATCCAAAAAAAATATTTGGTTTAACTACAACGCTGTGGGGAAACATTACATAGACATTTGCTGAGTTAGCAATTGATTCTAAATCAAAACCATGTTATAAGTCAATCTATTCAAAATGTTTTCAAGACTGTCTTGTTCCTGACTTCCTGCATCCTCCAAATATTATGCAGATGCTCAGAGGAAACCCAAAATGGTTAACCTGTCTGTAAATCCAATTCTAGAGCGTTCTTGGAGATCTCTAAGTCTGGAAAAATGGCTATCTTTCGTGTAAACCCAAACTTCCATTGCCATGCTCGCACTCACAGCCTGCCTTCAATAACGCACCCTCTCATATTACAATTCGAAAAGCATTTATGCAGATTGAGATCTTCAGGCGCTACACATTGTTCAACAAATGGCAACAGGCGCTACACATTGTTCAACAAATGGCAATGCTTCTTTTGCCACTTATTCGACAAAAGTTGGCAAAAGAGCAACGTGAATGGATCGACAAGCAGCGGGATGGATCTCTTAGTTTCTTGGATGTCTGTGGCATGGCCAGGGAGGCCTTGTTTCAAACAAAAGAATGCATGCACGAACTTCAGTCGATTCTACGAAGAAGACGGGGAGTTGAAAGTGGACTTGCAAATGAGGTCAAGAAATGCATGACAATCAGAAATACGATAACAAAGACCATTCGCATGGCTTTAGGAAATTTGAAACATGCTCAAAATAGATATGACTTTTGTCCCTTGAACGACGAGCAGGATTCTTTAGCCATTGTTAGAAACATGAGGGAGCTAGAAGCATTGACTGCGGGAGTGTTTGAATCTTTGTTGTTCTTCATCTTGGGTCAGAAGCCAGAATCAAAGCCTCGGGTATGGTTGCTAGTCTCTAAGTTGATGCACCAGAAAGGAGTAGAACCCAAGGAATATGAAAGCTACGATAACGAATTTTCGAAGGTGGCTGCAGCATTGCAATTAATTGTTATCCCCAAAACGAGCAGTTGTAATGAGCTCTTGGTGAATACACAAAACCAACTAGAAAATTTGGAGATGTGCATAGAAGATCTAGAAGGAGGACTTGAAAAACTTTCTAGAATTCTGATCAAGAACAGAGTTTCCCTTCTCAACATTCTCAACCACTAGGTGATGAGAATGATAATGCAGCATATTATTAGGCATCCAAATTTTTGTCACAAAGAAAGGTCTAGGAAATTAAGTGTTCATAGCCGTGTACATGGATTATACTTGTATTTTGGCTTTGGATACTATATATAAAATTCTCCACAAAATTTCCAACATTTTATTTCTCTTTTTTTTCGCAATCACATATAGCTATTTAAGAATGAAAATGATACTTACTATGCCATGCCACCATTTTTGGCAGAACTAATTAGCACCCCGTATATACATGGAGAAAAATAAAAGAAACTTAAAGATCAAGAAAAATCAATAGATTGTAAAATTTACTAGAATTGGACTGCCTCAAGGGTACTGGTGCCAGAAAAAATCAAGTTATTTGGATGTTTGGAGAGATTATTAAATGAGAAGAGAAGGTCAATGATTGATAAGATAAAAATGAGTCATTTGATGAGTAAGAACCAAGTTCACCTATACGAGAGTGAGGAATAAAAACCAACAATAAACTTCCCACTTTTGATGTCCCACGATTCTGATAGTTTAGAAACTAAGGAGAAGGACAGGGGTCGCTATGATAAGATAAAAATGAGTCATTTGATGAGTAACTTGTGTCTTTGTTAACTGGTAAGGAATATCTTTATTATAATTTGCACATATGTTTTTAACTTGTGTTTTTGTCAACTGATAAGGAATATCGTGATTATAATTTGCACATACGTTTTACAGGGAAAATCATATTATCAACTAAATGTGAGATCTGTCAAGATTAATTTCCATAGTGGACTCAACTAGCACAAAGAAACTCCGATAATACACACGGTTGGATTAGCAAAATTAATCAACGCTGATCTAACTAACGAAACACACATGGTGGACTCAGCACAGATCATACACATGCCTTCAATTATGGAAGATGTGCTGCATTGATCACAGTCATATTCCTCTGGCCTTATGAATTTCTCTACTTCTTGGACACTTTCTCAGTATTTCATGCCAACATATGGGGAAGCAGGCTGCATAGTACAGAATGGCAATGCTTCTTCTTTGACTAGATCTTGATGCTGTCAATGCCACTTGTGCATTACAAAAATGATTAGATGCGGATATTATGGTGGGGAGACACAGCATAAACATCATAATAGTAGTGTTTAATTATATCTAAATAAGAACTATGTTACTCTCATTAAGTGTTGAAGAGGATGAGATTCCTCTTGTCTCCCTTGCCCGTAGTATATATAGAGTAAATGCCAGGGCAAATATAGCAAAATTCTAAACTCCATTGAATACTCACCAGCAATTACTTCTCCATCCTGCATAGGAAACAAAATGGCATCTTACCATGTTCGCTCCAACAGCTTGCCTTCCAGGCTACATCCAGTCATTCCTGAATTTGATCAGCTACTATGCAGACTGAGGGCTTCTGAAACTACCTCTTCATCTACATCAACCTCAATAAGATGCAAATTAAGTGAACTTGAAGATCTGCTTGATTATGTTGAAAGGTTGCTTTCACTACCAAACAACCAAAAAGCTTTTTCTCAAGAGCAGCATGAGAAACAGGTTGATCAAATCTTGGATGGATCTCTAAGAATCTTGGATGTATGCAACATAGCTAAAGATGCCTTGTTGCAAACAAAAGAATCCACACAAGAACTTCAATCAATTATCCGAAGGAAAAGAGGTGGCAACATTGAGTTGTCAAGCACGGTTAAGAAATGTTTGACCTCAAGGAAAGTGGTGAAGAAGGCTATTCACAAGGCTAATGAGCAATTGAAGGGTATCGAAAACAACACCTTTAACAAGGACAATGAGACTACTGCAATTGTTTGCATGTTGTGGGAGGTTCAAGGAGTCATTCTTGTCATATTTGAATCATTTTTGTCCTTCATCTCAGGAGCTAAGTCACGATCAAAGCTTGGTGGATGGTCATTTATTTCCAACATCATGCGCCACAATAAAGTAGAGGAAGAATCTCAATTGAATGATTTTGCAAGCATGGATGCAACTCTAAACCTTCTCATGAGTCCAAAAATGAAGAAATCTGATAGTTTGGCTGTAAGGAATGCACAAAACCAGCTTGAAAACTTGGAATTGTGCATTCAAGATCTTGAAGAAGGACTTGAGAGTCTGTTTAGGCATTTGATCAAAATCAGAGTTTCTCTTCTCAACATCCTCAACCACTAGATAGAAAAAACAAATTTTTGTAGATGTAGCTGTAAATACTTGTATACCATTGATATTTATTTTCAAATACCTAATAAAATTGCTTTTCACCATACAATTTCTGCAATTTTATTATTCTTCCTTTGCGTTCAAATTTTTTAGCTGAATCATCAATTAAAATTTTACAGTTACCTTTTATGTTTACCTTTTATGTTCTAAGTTTTGCCCATTCAAACCAATTGGATTGGTGGAAAGCAGAACAGCAAGTTTGGAAATTGGGAATGAACACTTGAATTATTAACCTCTGAAGATTTACCATTGGATGAGATAAAACTAATTTCTCCGTCTACAATTAAAGGAAAAATCAAATAATTAACTAAGCAAGTAGAGAAAAAGACTCCCAGATTAACAAAAGAGAAGTAAAAAATAAAAATAAAAATAGAGACAACAGAATGGAAACAAATGATACAAGCCTCAAGATTCAACTTTTTCTTATTAAATTATTAAAATACAAGAGATGGTGGTATATGCAAATCTTTCCTGTCCATCAACAACAATCATGCTAATTATTAAAAAGGGTTAATTGCACGATTGCTTGGAAAAAATTTAATCAATAATAATAATTGGTGGCCTAATAAATAATAGCGTACTGAACTCGGTTAACATAAATAAAATATTAATGTGGTTGATGCGTTGGTATGCTGGTGGAGAAGAGACATTACCATTGAAAGATTTAGATCCAAATACAATTGCGTTTAATTGAGTAATATAAAATGCTCTGTGCTTCTTACAGAACAGAATTCTGTTTGCAAGCATATGAACAACTGGTATGATATATAAATACATATATATATATATATATATTTGTGTCCTTGTATATTATGTTCAGGCAAGCAGATCTGGATTGAATTTCCATTTACTTCTGGCGTCAACGTCACTCGTGCACAGCAAGCAACCAAATTTTAATGGAAATAAGATGCATACCTGGTGTTGGGGAGACAAAAAATAAACATCATAATAGAAATGTTCATTTCCAAATCGAAAAGCATGTTACCCTCATTGAGTTTTGAAGTGGATGAGATTCTGCTTGTCTCCATTCTTCGGCAATATATATTCAGAGTAGATGATGTCAAACAAAGCAGACAAATTCTAGACTGAATTCAATATTCAACAAGCTTTCTCCTTCTTTCTATACCAAAATTAAACTAAAATGGCAGCTTACCATGTTCGGTCTAATAGCTTTCCCTCTAGGCCACATCCACTTGTTCCTGAATTCAATGAGCAATTATGCAGATTGAGAGCATCTGGATCTGCCTTTTCTTCTACGTCAACCTCAATGGCCTGCAAACTAAGCGGACTTCGAAATCTGCATGATTGCGTTGATAAGCTGCTTTTGCTACCACTCAACCAGCAAGCTTTATCTCTAGAGAAGCATGAGAAATGGGTTGATCAGATAGTAGATGGATCTCTCAAACTCTTGGATATATGCAGCATAGTTAAGGATGCCTTGTCACAAACAAAGGAATCCACACAAAAACTTCAATCAATCATTCGCAGAAGACGAGGTGGTGAAATGGTACTTTCGATTGAGGTTAATAAATTCTTATCCTCGAGGAAAGTGGTCAAGAAGGCAATTAACAAGGCCATCAAGAATCTCAAGGAAAAGGAAAACAAATGCACATTCAATCCCCTCAACAAGGACGTTGAGACAGTTGCGATTGTTAACCTGTTGAGAGAGGCTGAAGCAATCACTCTTGGTGTTCTTGAATCATTGGTGTTGTTTTTCTCCGAGCCAAAGTCAGGACCAAAGCATAGTGGTTGGTCATTTATTTCCAACATATTGCAGCCCAAAAGAATGGAGGAAGAATCTAAATCAAACGAATTTGCAAATGCAGAAGCTGCATTGCACTTGCTCATCTGTCAGAAGATGAAGAAATCTTCTGACAGCTTGAGTGTAGAGAATGCACAGAACCAGCTTGGAAAAATGGATCTATGCATTCAAGATCTTGAAGAAGGTGTCGAAAGTCTTTTCAGACGTATGTTAAAAAACAGAGTTTCACTTCTCAACATCCTCAACCATTAGCTAGTAGAAAAGAATGATACTGCCTGAGAATTAGATGTTTCATAGTTGTAAATGAACGAGATATACATGTATATGTTCTCACATACCAAATTAAAATACTTTTTTTTTTTTTTTTTTTTTTTTTTCGATCCATACGTTGTGCAATTTATCAATTACTTAGCTTCATTTCCATTAAATTTTAGAGCTGAAAGGTCTAGTACAAAATTTCAACATGAATGCAACTTGTATAGAGCCTCCAAATACTATAAAAATATTTTCTACACAATTTACACGAATAAGTGTCTGTCTTATCCTTTAGCAATAATATTTAAAAGTTACTCTTAATGCTTAACTGTGCTAGCTGCAAATTCGAGTCTGAATCTACATTCCATCTTTATTCAGTTGACAAGAGTACCAAGTAAGTTTTACCATGTAACTTTTACAGCGGAAGTGTTCAAATAATTGCTGTTCTTGATTTCAGGTGAGAAGCACTCAAAGACTCAGGGGTGGTCAGTAGTCTCTAAGTTGTTGCACCAGAAAGGAGTAAAATCCGAGGAAGATGAAAGAAAAAATAATGAGTTTTCAAAGGCCACTGCAGCATTACAATTAATTGTTGGGTAAAAAATAAGCAAGTGTAACAAGCACTTGGTGAATGCCCAAAACCTCCCAGAAAATTTGGAGATGTGCCTAGAAGATCTAGAAGGACATTAAAAACTTTTGAAAGTTTTGATCAAGAACAGAGTTTCCCTTCTCAACATTCCCAACTACTAGCAGTTGAGAATCATGATGCAGCATAATAGGAATCCAAAATTTTGTCACAGAAGAAAAACTTAGGAAATTAGCTGTCCATATTCATGCACGTGAATTACACTTGTATATTAATTTCGGATACTATATAATACTTCTCAACAAAATTTGCAACACTTTGTTTATCTTTTCCTTTAGCTGTCATACATAGACTAGATTTCTTAATGCTTAATTGTAATATGATACGCCATCAGTTTTGGCTTAAGAAGTTGTCGAACCAAAGAAGAAGAAAAAATGAAATTAACAGATGTCAAATTTTATAAAATTGGACTCCCTCACGAGTACCAAATTAGTTTTACCTTTGTTGAATTCTTAAAAACCGGGGGATTTTTTTAATTTTTAATTTTTATTTTTTTTCTTACTTTGTATTTTAAAAAAAAAAAAAATACTTTTATGGAGTTATAGTGATTGAGAAGATTATAAATGAGAGCTGAAGGTCTAACAGGTCAAATAGACTGAGCCATTTGATGAGAAAGTTACTTTTTTTTGTCAACTAGAATGGAAAACCAGTTTTGTAATATTTACAACATGTGTTTTACATGCACGGAAAATCATTAATATCAACTAGATGTGAGATCTGTCAAGACTAATTCCAATTGTGGACTCAGCAAACACAATGAAAATATGATCACACACACGGTTTATTAGCAACTTAACCAAATGCTGATCTAGATAATGAAATTCACATGGTGGACTCAGCACAGTTCACACATATGCCTTCAATTATGGAAAACGTGCTCCTCTTCTAACAGTCATATTCATCTGGTTTATAATTTTCTATACATTCTGGACACTTTCTTGATATTTCATCATCACCATATGGGGGGGCAGGCTGCATAATACAGAATGGCACTGCCTCTTCCTTGTTTGGATCTTGATGGTGTCAATGCCACTCGTGCATTATAAATTTTGATATCACCTTAAATGATGAGATCCGGATATTGTGGTGGGGAGACACAGCATAAACATCATAATACAAATGTTTAATTATATCTGAATAAGGACCATGTTACTCTCATTAAGTATTGAAGATGATGAGATTCCTCTTGTCTCCCTTACCTGTAATATATATAGAGTAGATGCAAGGGAAAATATAGGCAAATTGTAAACTCCATTGAAAACTCATCTGCAAGCACTCTTTTCCATCCTGTGGTAGTAAACAAAATGGCATCTTACCATGTTCGCTCCAACAGCTTACCTTCAAGGCCACATCCAGTCATTCCTGAATTCGATGAGCAACTATACAGGCTAAGGGCTTCTGATGCTAGCTCTTCATCAGCATCAACCTCAACAAGATGCAAACTAAATGGACTTGGAGATCTGCTTGAGTGTGTTGAAAGGTTGCTTTCACTACCAAACAACCAAAAGGCTTTATCCCAAGAGCAGCATGAGAAACAGGTTGATCAAATCTTGGATGGATCTCTGAGACTCTTGGATGCATGCAACATAGCTAAAGATGCCTTGTTGCAAACAAAGGAATCCACACAAGAACTTCAATCAATTATCCGAAGAAAAAGAGGTGGTAACATTGAGTTGTCAAGTGAGGTTAAGAAATTCTTAACATCAAGGAAAGTGGTGAAGAAGGCAATTCACAAGGCTATTGAGCAATTGAAGGGTATTGCAAACAATACCTTCAACAAGGACAATGAGACCATTGCAATCGTAAGCATGTTGAGGGAGGTTCAAGGA
This sequence comes from Ziziphus jujuba, assembly GCF_031755915.1. Classification (NCBI taxonomy): domain Eukaryota; kingdom Viridiplantae; phylum Streptophyta; class Magnoliopsida; order Rosales; family Rhamnaceae; genus Ziziphus; species Ziziphus jujuba. The sequence goes on from NC_083387.1 coordinate 20,836,840, forward strand.
ATCACTCTTGCCATATTCGAATCATTGTTGTCCTTCATTTCAGGAGCCAAGGCACGATCAAAGCTCGGTGGATGGTCATTTATTTCCAACATAATGTTCCATAATAGAGTCGGGGAAGAATCCCAATTGAATGATTTTGCTAAGGTTGACGTAGCATTAAACATTCTTGTGAGTCCAAAAATGAAGAAATCTGATAGCTTGGCCGTAGAGAATGCACAAAACCAGCTTGCAAATTTAGAGTTGTGCATTCAAGATCTTGAAGAAGGAGTTGAGAGTCTGTTTAGGCGTTTGATCAAAACCAGAGTTTCCCTTCTCAACATCCTCAACCACTAGATAGAAAATTTTTTGAGATGTATATGTTCATACTTGTATATCAAAGAGATATAAACATGTACTGATGTTTTTTTTTCACATACCAAATCAAATTACTTTTCACCATACGATTTATGCAATTTTATATATTATTTTTCCTTTACTGTTATCATTATGTTCTAAATTTTGTCTATCCACATCAACATGGATTGGTGGAAAGCATAACTGAGTTAAATTATCACTTATTCAAAAAGTTTAAGTTGATAAAATGTATGTTTTCATTTCATTTATATTTTATTCTAATAAATTAGAAGTTGAGGATAAAATTAATATCTCTGCCTACAATTAAAGGGAATATCCAATAATTAACTAAGCAAGTTGAGAAAAAATATTCAAATTGAAAAAAGTATTAAAAATAAAAATAGAGACAACTAAATGGTACCAAATAATTTAAGCCTCAAAATTCAACGTTTTCTTATTAAATTATTAAAATACAAGAGATGGTGGTTTATGCTGATCTTGCCTGCTCCATCAACAACGATCATGCTAATTATTTAAACTTGCCCGATTACCTGGAAAAAAATAATAATAATTAATAATAAATATTGTTATGAGCTTTAGGATTTCTCTTTTTGTCATTGATAGATGGTGCGTGGCCTAATAAATAATAGACTCAGTTAACATAATATATATATATATATATATATGGTTGATGAGTTGGTATGCTGGTGGAGGAGAGACATTGCCTTCATATTACAATTTAAAGATCTAGATTCAAATACATTTGCATTTAATTGAGTAATATAGAATATTATGTGCTTCTTACAAAACTGAATTCTTTCTGTGTGCATCTGAATATTATAAATAAATAAATATATATATATATATGTATAGATGTAGATATGTATGTATGTGTGTGTCGGTAAGTGGGTGTGTGTGTCTCATTGCTCAGGCAAAGTTATCTGGATTGAATTTTAATTTCATTTAATTCTTCTTTATTTCCATTTAATCACTAACAGTGCATCTGCTTAGTGATCGAATAGTTTCCTCCATGGCTTCAAAAGAATTGCGCATGTGAACAACACCTGACTATCCCTCTCACAGAGACAACATAATCCAACTAGCAAACTCGGCTCTCGTCCCCAGCAGAGAAAAAAAAAAAAGGTAAAATGAATTCACCCAATCAAAGTGGCGAAAAAGAAAGGAAACAAACATCTTGTCAGGAGGAGGTCGGTTAGACAATACTTTAAAGCTGAAAGTCTTAATGCCAAATTTCTACATGTATGTATGCTACTTGTATTTTGCATCCAAATACTATATTGTAACTATCTTCTACACCATTTACATAAAAAATAGAAAAATAAAATAAAAAATAAAAATGTCTCTTTTCATTTAGCAATCGTAGTTAGCTGTGCCAGCTGCAAATTTAAGTCTGAAGTTATATTTACAGTGATACATATATTCTATGTATCATCTTTATTTCATTTGCGACTTTACCTTTTTAAAGTCCTAAAAATAGAGGTAAAAGATTGAGCTGTGCAATAAGCAATTAAATTTCACTAGTTAAGCTGGATAAGAATGAGCTACTTAATGAATAATTGTTGTAGCAAAAGTGTGTTTGTGCAACATGTGTTTAAGATATAGATTGCAAGTTGTTAGTGCAATGACACTTTTGTTGTTGTCTTAGTTGCTTCCTGATGTATAGTTACTTTACATTCAACTTTTTGCTAAAATACTGTTGTATTAGGTAGGCAAAGTATGGCTTGTCTTTTGGCAGTATGAATACTGCAGTGTTAGGTGAAAATTAGGTGGTTTATTATTTCTGTAAGCTTGTGTTTATATGTTATGTCCATGAATGAATGCAGAAAAGTTTTCACACCAGTTCAAGCTTCCTTTTTCTTACCTTTTGTTTTGCCGCTTTTTTTGTCTAAAAATCCTACAAATGGTATCAGAGCTCTAATGATCTTAGTGGGGCTGTGAGTGAAATAGCAAAAAAAATACAGAAACCTTCCTTCTACCTTTCCTTCCTTTCTTAAATGGCTTCAACTCATTTTTCTGCTCCATCACCTCCTATATTTTTTGGAGAAAATCATGACATGTGTTCTATAAAGATGAAAGCTTACCTTCAAGCTTTTGACTTGTGAGGAGTTGTAGAGACCAATAGAAATCCTCCCCCTTTGACAACAAATCCCACTATTGCTCAAATAAAGCAACATAGTGAGGAAGTTGCTAAAAAGTTTAAGGCATTATCTGCCTTATATGCTGGTGTTTCAGATGTGATGTTCACTAGAATTATGGCCTGCACTATAGCTAAAGAGGTCTGGGACAAGCTAAAAGAAGAGTTCCAGGATAGTGCAAGAATAAGATAGATGCAAGTGTTGAACTTAAAGAGGGAGTTCAAAACTTTGAGAATGAAGCATTCCAGAGTTGGTGAAAGACTTCATTAATGGAGTCATGAAGGCAATAAACCATATCAGAATTCTTGGAGAGGAGCTGAGTGACAGATGAGTGGTGAAGAAATTGTTGGTTAGCTTACTGGAGAAGTTTGAAGCAAAGATCTCAACCTTGGAGGAGTCAAGAGACTTGAGTCAGATTTCTTTGTTAGAGTTGGTAAATGCTTTACAAGCAACTGAACAAAGAAAAAGAGGCTTCAAAAAGTGCTTTTCTAGCATTACAAAAAGGCAAGGCTCTAGCAAACAATAACCAAAGGAAGCAGCAAGGTTGAGGAAGTAATGACAAAGGAAGACATGGTGCTGGTACAAGTAGAAAGGGTGAAAGAAAGAAGTTTGTGAAGTGCTCTCATTGCAAAAAGGATAACCATTCTAAAAAATATTGCTAGTTTAGGCCTAATGTTCAATGTAGAGCTTGCAAACAACTTGGACATGTTGAAAAAGTTTTTAAAAACAAAGGAGGACCAATACAACAAGCACACCAGGTACAAGTTGCTGATGAAGCATAGCAACATGTGGAATGGCTATTTGTTGTCACATGTTATGTAGAGAACGCCAGCGAAGAAGCTTGGTTAGTGGATAGTGCTGCACTCAACATATGACACATGATGCTGATATCTTCAAAAGCTTGGACAGAAGCTTTGTTTCCAAAGTCCAAATTGGAAATGGAGACTTTATTCAAGTTCAAGGCAAAGGTGATGTGGCTGTGGAAACTTCAATAGGTACTTAACTCATTTTAAATGTGCTCTATGTGAGTGTGGGAAAAATGCTTGAAAATGGATATTCTTTGAATTTTCAAGATAAGTCTTGCACAATATATGATAAACATGGAAGTGAAATTCTAAATGTTGGAATGAAAGATAAAAGCTTTGTAGTAGAGTGGAACAAGAAGCAAAATAATGTTTTTTTATGCCAAAACTAGTGATGAATCTAAGTTGTGGCATAAAAAACTTGGTCATTTTAACTATGACTCCTTAAATCTAATGCATGAAAAGAAATTGATAGAGAATATGCTTACTGTTAGCAAAAATCAGGAAGTGCATGAAGTGTGTCAGCTTGGTATGCAACAAAGGCTGCCATTTCCTTCAAAAGGTGCTTAGAAAGCCTCTAAAAAGCTTCAGTTGATTCATAGTGATGTATGTGGACCTATGAGTGAGATTTCTATCAATGGTAGCAAGTACTTTTATACCTTCATAGACAATTTCTCTAGAATGTGTTGGGTGTACTTTCTGAAACAAAAATCTGAAGTTGCTGAGGTATTAACCAGCTTTAAAGCCATGGTTGAAAATCAAACAAAGTGTAGCATCAAGGTGATAAAATCAGATAATGGGACTGAATATACAGCTTAAAAGTTTGAGTTGCAATGAAAAAAAGCTGGAATTCAACATCAGCTGACTTTTCCACATACTCCTCAGCAAAATGGGATTAGTGAGAGGAAGAATAGGATTATTATGGAGATGTGTAGATGCTTGTTATTTGACAAGCCATTACCGAAGAAGTTTTGGGCTGAAACAGTGAATACCTCAGTATATTTGCTAAATAAACTACCAACAAAAGCATTGGAGTTCAAGACTCCATATGAGGTATGGTATGGAGTCAAGCCTACTATGAAGCATTTGAAGATATTTGGGAGCATTTGTTATACACATATTCCTGAAATTAAAAGAGACAAGTTGGATCAGAAAGCTGATGTGTGAATTTTTGTTGGTTATTAAGCAACATAAAATGGTACAAAGTATATCATTTGAAAACTAACAAGTTGATTGTGAGTAGGAATGTTAAAGTTGATGAAGCTACTGTTGGAATTGGGAAGAGAGTGAAGCTCAAGCCTCAGAAGAGAATTTTATCCAAGAACAAGATGAAATTTAGGAGGAGACTGATTTAAATATGAAAATGATATTGGCATCCGAGGTACAAGGCCATTGACCGATGTATATGAGAGATGCATTCGAGGTACAATACCCTTGACTGATGTATGAGAGATGCATTCGAGGTATAATAACCTTGATCGATGTATATGAGAGATGCATCCGAGGTACAAGACCATTGACAGATGCATATGAGAGATACAACATAGCATTGGGTGATCCAATTACCTTCTATGATGCAAATCAGTTTGAGACATGGAGAGAGGCCATGGAAACTAAAATTAGCATGATAAACAAAAACAAGACTTAGGAATTGGTGAACAAACCTCAAGGAAAAAAGGCAATTAGAGTGAAGTGGGTCTTTAAGATCAAGCTCAATGCAGATGGTACAATAAACAAGCATAAAGCAAGATTGGTAGTTAAGCGTTATGTACAACAACCAGGTATTGATTATGGAGATACATTTGCACCAGTTGCAAGGCATGAGACAATCAGATTTCTACTAGCTTTTGTTGCTAAAAAAGGTTGGAAAGTTTACCATTTAGATGTGAAATCTATATTTCTAAATGGTTACTTGCAAGAAAAAGTGTACGTTGAACAACTAGAAGGCTTTATTGTTCAAGGAAAGGAAGACAAAGTTTATAAGTTGCATAAAGCTCTTTGTGGCCTAAAATAAGCTCCTGGAGCTTGGTATAGCGGAATTGACTCACACTTTGTGAGAAGGGTTTTAAAAGGAGTGAGAATGAGCCTATATTGTACGTGAAGTCAGGTTCAATTGATGAAAAATTAATTGTTTCTCTATATGTTGATGACTTACTTATTACAGGAGGAGATTCACAAAGTGTGATGGAGTTTAAATCTGAAATGCAAAAAGTGTTTGAAATGTCAGATTTAGGAGTGATGAACTACTTTCTTGGCATGGAGATATATCAATCTATTCATTGCATTTTCTTATCCCAAAGGAAGTATGGTATGGAGCTACTTAAAAAATTTAACACGGAGAAGTGTAATCCAGTTGATACTTCAATGGTTTACAATCAGAAATTTGAACTCGAAGATGGTACTGCTAAGCCTTATAAGGAGTTTGCTGTATTTATGTGCATCCAGACTCAACATTATGTTTTTTGTGAGTTTACTTTCTAGATTTATGCATGCTCCATCACATATTCACTATTTTAGAGCTAAATATGGTACATTAGAGGCACTGTAGACTGAGTTGTTTGGTTTTTGAAGCAAGACGAAGGGAAGTTGATAGGTTATATTGATAGTGATTGGGATGGTAGCATGGAGGATTCAAAAAGTACTTCAGGGTACTTATGTTCTCTTGGTTTAGGTCCATTTCATGGAGCTCACAAAAACAAAGTTCAGTTGCTCAATCTACAGTTGAAGCTGAATATATTGCTGCTACAGCTGCTTCGAATCAAGCTTTATGGCTAAGGAAGTTGCTTGTTGATTTAAATGAGAGGCAAGAAGAAGCTACCATTATATATTATGACAACAAGTTTGCAATTTCCATTACTGAAAATCCAAGTCAGCATCAAAGAACAAGGCATATTCCAGTCAAATATCATATTGTGAGGGAAGCTAAAAAAAATGGTGAAGTGAAGTTGGTTCATTGCAGGTCTGAGGTCCAGCTTACTAATATTTTGACAAAAGCATTGCCAAGAAATACGTTTGAAACATTAAAAAATGATCTTAGTGCTTCCAGTAAAAATGTCAAGGAGAAGTGTTAGTGTAATGACACTTTTGTTGCTGTCTTAGTTGCTTTTTGATGTTTAGTTACTTTACATTCACCTTTTTTCTTAAAACACTGTTGTATTAGGTAGCCAAAGTATGACTTGTCTTTTGGCAGTATGATTACTGTAGTTAGTGAAAATTAGGTGGTTTAGTATTTCTATAAGCTTGTGTTTATATGTTCTATCCATGAATGAATGCAGAAAAGTTTTCATACCTGTTCACGCTTCCTTTTTCTTTCCTTTTCATTTTGCCGTGTTTTTTGTTTAAAAATCCTACATAGGTCTGTCAATATCCCAATTGTCTCAACAAAACTAATCAAAGTCTAATCTAAATAATAAAACTCACATGGTGGTCTTGGCTCCAATCTCACACACGCATTCAACAATGGAAAATGTGCAGCTTCTCTGGGGCTCAATAATTCGTCTAGCCTTGTATTTTTCTAAATAAAAAACAAATAAATAAACAAACAAAAAAATGAGCCTTGTAAACAGGGAAATCCTTCAAACTAATGTATTTAACCAAAATCCACTTATAGACAAAAAATAAGCAACAAAGTGAATGATTGGAATTAGCATTGGCATAGTCTTGCTTCTTGGTCACTTGATGATATATAAAATGCCTATTTTTCACTGAAGCTTTAAACTTATTATATAGATTTTATATCTTAAGAAACTTTTTTTTTCGTTTGATTAATAATAAACAAATATGCAATTAGAATAATTAATGATATATTTGGGGAATGTATAAAGGTTTACTAGAAGATAATTAAAGTGACTTTTTTTTTATGGTAAATAGGTTACTTAGATGGTAAGAAAATATTTTATCGTGGTTATATGAAATAGTAAAGAAGTTTCATATAAATACCTATGGGGAAACTAGCTCCAAGGTACAACTGGAACAAACATCAATTTAATTCTCTTTTTAACAAAAATTGGTCGAACAAAAATATTATAATGAATCAAACTACAAAATTAATGAATTAACAAACAATTATTACTATCTTCATACATCACCATCTCTTGTATAATTGTAATTTAATAAGGAAACTTGCATCATGTGGAGAACATAATGAAAATAATAAACTTTTAATTGTCAAGCAGAAAAATCTAAATACTAAGGAGGAATAATAAATTGCAGAATTGTATGGTGAAAAGTAATTTCATTTGGTATTTTAAAAAAACTACTAATACATGTTTTATATCTCTTTGATATACAAATATGAACAGCTGTATCTACAAAAAAATTTCTTTGTAACTAAAGGCTGAAGATGTTGAGAAGGGAAACTCTAGTTTTGATCAAACGCCTAAACAAACTCTCAACTCCATCTTGAAGATCTTGAATGCACAAGTCCAAATTTTCAAGCTGGTCTTATGCATTCTCTACAGCCAATCTATCAGATTTCTTCATTTTTGGACTCATGAGAAGGTTTAATATTGTTTCCACCCTTGGAAAATCATTCAATTGGGATTCTTCCTCGACTCTTTTATGGTGTATTATGTTGGAAATAAGTGACCATTCACTGAGCTTTGATAGTGACTTTTCTTCTGAAATGAAGGACAACAATGATTCAAATAAGGCAAAAGTGATTCCCTTAACCTCCCTCAACATGCTTACAATTGCAATGGTCTCATTGTTCTTGTTGAAGGTATTAGTTTCAACACCCTTTAGTCGCTCAGTAGCTTTGTGAATTGACTTCTTCACCTCTTTCCTTGATGCTAAGAATTTCTCAACCTCACTTGACAACTCGATATTGCGACCTCTTTTTCTTCGGATAATTGATTGAAGTTCTTGTGTAGATTCCTTCGTTTGCAACAATGCATGTTTAGCTATGTTGCATACTCCAAGGCTCTCAAAGATCCATCCAAGGTTTGATCAACCCATTTCTCATGCCACTTTTGAGAAAAAGCTTTTTGGTTATTTGGTAGTGAAAGCAACCTTTCAACACAATCAAGCATATCTTCAAGTCCACTTATTTTGCATTTTATTGAGGTTGATGTAGATGAAGAGGTAGCTTCAGAAGCCCTCAGTTTACATAGTTGCTCATCTAATTTTGGAATGATTGGATTTGGCCTAGAAGGTAAGCTTTTAGAGCAAACATGGTAACATACCATTTCTTTTTACTACTATGGCAAGAAGAATAGTGCCTGCAGATGTGTTTTTTATGGACTTTAGAATTTGCATATTTTTTCCCTGGCATCTACTCTATATGTATTACAGGTAAGGGAGACAAGAGGAATCTTATCATCTTTAATACTTATGAGAGTAACATGGTCCTTATTTAGATATAATTAAACACTGATGTTTATGTTGTATCTCGCCGCCACAGTATCTGCATCTTGTCATATTAAGACGATATCGAAATTTATGATGCACGTAGCATTGCCTCCATCAAGATCCAGACATATAAGAGGCAGTGCCATTCTGTACTATACAGCCTGCCTCCCCATATGGTGGCCTGAAATATTGAGAAAGTGTCCAAAATGTATAGAATGTTATAAGGGCAAATGACTATGATTGTGACCAGATTGAAGGCATGTGTTCGATCTGTGCTGAGTCCACCTTGTGCGTTTCATTATTTAGATCATAATTTGATTACTTTTGTTAATAAAATCGTGTGTATGATCATAGTTTTATTGTGCTAGCTGAACCACAATGAGAGTTAGTCTTGATAGATCTCACAACTTATTGATAATTATTATTTTCCGTGTAAAAGACATGTTTTATATGTTATAATAATGTTCCTTACCAGTTGACATAATACAAAAGTTGCTCATCAAATGACTCATTCTTATTAGCTAATCAATCATTAACATGAAGTTCTCATTAGTAATCCACCAATCAATCTACCTCTATCCATATGACTCAAACTTTTTTAAAATATAAAAACCTTTCCCTTGTTTTAAGAACTGAACAAAGGTAAAATAATTTTGCACTAGTACTCTTGAGACAGTCCAATTTTAGGAATTTTTAACTTTTGTTAATATTTATTGATTTTCGAGGATCTTTTATTCTCCTTTATGTAATAAATGGTGGCATACCATAGTAAATATCGGTTTTAGTTTCGCATTTGTTGCTTGTACTATTAAACATTATGAACTCCCAGTCTATGTGTGCTATAGCATTTTATAAAGAACTCTAGATAGATTAAATGTTGCAAATTTTTTAGAAAAAAAAGTACTTTATATAATTTATACCAAAACAAATTACAGGTATAATTCATGTACACAAGTATAAACAAAGCCGCCAATTTCCTGAGCCTTTGTTTTTTGAAGTAATTAAATAGTCGCACAATGTAATAGACTAAAAAAAAAAAAAAAGAAAGCATTTTAAATTCGGTATACGAATGCTTCAATTTGCATCTTCAATTGTATTGTCTAGTATGTGAACTCAAAATACAGGTAGCATTAATGTTGAACTTTTTATTAGACTTTTCAGCTTTTAAGTCTAATGAAAAACAACGAAGTAATCGAAGAAATTCAAAATTTATGGACAAAAAAAAAATAGAAGTATTTTAATTTGGTACATGGAAACAATATACATGTATATCTCATTCATTTACAACTATGAAACATCTAATTCTGAGGTTGTATAATTCTTTTTACTATATATCTAATGGTTGAGAATGTGAAGAAGTGAAACTCAGGTTTTTAGCATACATCTTAAAAGACTTTCAACACCTCTTTTAAGATCTTAAATGCATAACTCCAATTTTCCAAGCTGGTTCTATGCATTCTCAACCCTCAAGTTGTTATATGATTTCTTCATCTTTTGCCAGATGAGCAACTACAATGCAGCTTCTGCGTTCTTCCTCTGTTTTTTTTTTTTTTTTTTTGGTGCACTATGTTAGAAATAAATGACCAAGCACTAGGCTTTGATTATGACTTTGTCTCGGAGATGAACAGCAACAATGATTCAAGAACAACAAGAGTGATTTCTTGATCAATCTCTATCAGCAAGTTAACAATCGCAACTGTCTCATTGACTTTGTTGAGAGGATTGAAGGTGCATCAGTTTTTAATTTCCTTTAGATTCTTGATGACCTTGTGAATTGCCTTCTTAACCACTTTGTTTGAGGATAAGAATTTCTTAACCTCACTTGAAAGTACCATTTCACAACCTCATCTTTTGTGAATGATCGATTGAAGTTCTTATGTGGACTTCTATATTTATGATAAGGCTGATAAAGATTAGTTGACTTAAGGCTATCTATAATTATGAAATCTGTTATGGCATCTTGTTTCTCTATTGATATCTATTGTAAATAGTTCTTATCATTAATCTCTTGTATAGATATCCATACCAACTCTACGTATGTATAACTATTTGTTTATTCTCATTCAATAAAGTTAACTTTTTCTGATCAATTAACAACTCTTCATATGGTATCAGAGCATTTAAAACTCTAATAGAGTTCTTTGTTTTCCTGATCCAATATTTGCCCCCCCCCCCTTTTTTTTTCTCTCTCTCTCTCTTTGATATGGCTTTACAAACACCCATCTCCTCTGCTCCTTCTTTTTTAACCGATACTCAAAACTATGACTTTGCCAATCTAGTATTCATAAATGTTGCTACATAGGCACCGATTCGTCTAACTCTAATTAATTTCTTCACATGGAAAGCATAGTGGGATGCTATCCTTTATGGATATGCACTTACAAGTTATGTTAATGGTTTTCTACCTTGTCCATCTCCATCTACGAACCTGCCCTATTTATTTTGGACTCGACAAGATCAGCTTCTATTTGGATCTTTCCTTGCTTCATGTCTCCTGACCTTGCATCCATGGTAGCTTTAGCTAATACATCACGTGAGTTATGGAATAAACTATGTCTCACCTATGCCAAGCTCGATCATGCATTATTAGACTTTGAGAAAAGCTTGTTCGACCACAAGGATTGTGCAGTATCATAACTTATACATTCGAAATTAAAGCAGCAGTAGATGAGTTAGCCTTGCTTAATGAACCACTCAAAGATGAATAGGTAACAATTGATGTCCTCGATGGATTAAATCCTTATCTAAAAGAAATTTCTATTGCCTTGCGATCAAGGGATATTGAGATCTCATTTGAAGATCTTCATGAATGTTTGCTAGAATATAAAGCCTACATTCACAAGTATGATATTCACACTCTAGAAGACTCTCCCATGATTGCTCATGTTTCTAATAAAAACAATGGACACAACACCCTCCCTTGCAATCCTCAGAAAAATATTTGGTATCGAATTTCATTCCACTCGTAATCTTACTTCTTTTTCTTCTTCTGGTGGCTATCGTGGGTGCTATTAGTTATGTGGTCAATAGGTTCACTCTACTAGATTTTATCCACAATTAAAGCAACAGTGGACTTATAGCCCCTGACGCAGTCTTCTACCCACTCCTCAGATTAATAAAATGCCACAAGAATATTACTCAAGTCAATAGGATCACTCAATTCCTATCCAAAACTCATCTTAAACATCTTGGCTTCTTGACTCAGGTGCATATCACTATGTCACCAATGATCTCCACAACCTAACTGCTCATTCTGACTATGATGACACTGATACAATTATGGTTGGCAATGGTAATGCTCATATTGGTTTAGCTCATATTACTCATATTGGTTCAGCTCATATTCCTGCTGCTAATAAATCTTTTCTACTGTTAAATGTTCTCTGTGTGCCAAAAATGACTCAGAATCCAGTGTTTGTTTCTAAACTTGTCCATAATAATAATGCCACAATTGAATTCTCACCCACTGGTTTTATTGTGAAGGATATACCAATGGGAATGACTCTGCTTCGAGAACTAGATAAAGGAGGTATCTATGAGTGGCCTTCTCCTCCACATTCTAATGTTCCTCCATCATTTGTCTCTTTTTATAGTGTCAAGACTTCCTACAAGGATTGGCATCTTCACCTGGGGTCATCCATCAAATAAAGTTTTAGATCATTTAATTTCTTCATTTTCTTTACCTGTCTTATCAACAAAAAAATTTATTTGTAATCCATGCAAATGTAATAACGCTCACAAGCTTCCTTTTTATATTTCTTTTATGACTAGTTCTAAATCCTCACAATTATTATACTCTGATGCATGCTTAACTATACTGCATACATCCAATAACCTGAGATATCCATCTACAATTTGATCAGCCTATTTCTCATGCTTCTCTTGACATTAAGCTTGCTGGTTGTAGTCCGCTTAATTAGCAGGCTATTGAGGTTGAGGTAGAAGAAAAGGCAGATCCAGAAGCTCTAAGTCTGAACAATTCCTCATCAAATTTGGGAATAAATGGATGTGGCTTAGAGGGAAAGCTATTAGATTGAGCATGGTGAGATGTCATTTTAGTTTAATTTTTGTACAGAAAGAAGGAGAAAGCTTGTTGAATATTAAATTCAATCTAAAATTTGCCTACTTTCTTTGGCATCATCTACTCTGAATACATATTGCTGAAGAATGGAGACAAAAAGAATCTCATCCACTTCAAAACTCAAGAAGGCAACTTGCTTCTCAATTTGGAAATGAATATTTCTGTTATGATGTTATTTTTTGTGTCTCCAACACCTAGGTACGCATCTTATTTCCATTAAAAATATATGCTTGTTGTGCACTAATGTTGACACCACCTACATCAAAATAATGAAGAAGTAAAGGACATTTTAATCTATATCAGCTTGCTTAAACGTAATATACAAGGAAACACACACAGATATATATATATATAGATATATATATTTATATGTATGTATATATATGTATATCACTTGTTGATATGCATACAGACGAATTCTGTATTGTAAGAAGTAGAAAATATTTTGTATTACTCAATTAAATGCAATTATATTTGGATCTAAATCTTCCCTTGACAATATGAAGGCACTTGTCTCTCTTCCATCAGCATACCAACTCATCAACCATCTACATATATATATATATATATATTGTTTATTGTAACCAAGTTCAGTGAATAAATTATTAGGTGACAATTTATCAATGGCAAACAGATGCTTGCTTATTATTATTATTATTTTATTTTTACTTGTCCTATGTTTTTTAATGAATGTGATATGGGCATGGTGGCAGGGAGACAAAGCATAAATAGCATCAAAGTAATTTTTACTGTTTTAGCTATTTTATAAATAAAAAACATGTTACTGATTTAACTATTGAAGTTTGAAGAGGATGAGATTCCACTTATCTACCACATTTTCAATATAAACAAAGAAGATGCAAGCAGTATGCATAGCCAAGTTCTAAACAGGATTGAAAAAATAATCTTGAATGCAAGGAGTCCACATAAGAGCTATAATCGTAGAAGACGAGGTGGTCAAATTTTTATCCTAAATCAATGGTAAAAGAATGTGAAGGAAACGGAAAAAAGAAATAAATAAATAAGGATAATTAGGCAGTTGCAAATGTTAGCCTGTTGAGAGAGGATATTCCAAACATAATTCAGCCAACTAGAAAAGTAGAGGAAGAATCTAAATCTAAATGAATTTGCAACCACAAAGGATTCATTGCACTTGCTTCATCAATCAAAAGATAAAGAAATCTTAGGTTTAACTTGGTTGATTAGGTGTATACATGCTAAAGAATAGAGTTTCACTTCTCATGCGGTTGATTTGGGCTTAACTTTCTTATTGGGACCTATCACCTATCACCGCTACATCCATGGCATTAAAGTAGCAAAAGGTAATAGTAATTACAATAATAAACAAGAAAAGTTCTTAAAAAAGTATTTTAAAGTCAAATTGACTAATATTGGACTATCTCAAGATTGTACTATTATTTGACCTTTTGTAAAAAGCTAGAAGTCCAAAGAATAAATAAATTAATTAATTAAAATTGAGTCCTTTCAGTGGAACTATAGTGATTTTAAAAGGAGTTATTATTTGTTGGAGCAAATATTTACTTTTGTGTCATTAATTCAAATATATTTTTTTGATAAAATTAATTTAAATATTTAAATATTTAAATGTTCAAACAATAAAGATTCTCAAATGTCCCAAAGAAATCAATCAAAGGGTGATCTAAATAATGAGAAGAAAAATTTATTACAATTGGCATTAAATTGTCTTGCCTCTTGCTCACTGATTGGTAGACAGAATGACTAACTTTTACGGCAGGGTTCAAACATTTTATGACTTTTTATATTAACACTTTTTGGAGCAATGCATAACTCTAAATAGTGGTAGCATGCCTAAAATTTTGACTTAATAGAAGAAACAAGAAACACCATCAAGTTCATTTTGTTTACAAAATTGATTAGCACCATAAACTACAAATTCAAAAAACAGAAAAATGGAAATTAATCAGGAAGACAATGCAGAATGAACAGAGAGGCACTGCTTGTTTGTTTTTTGGACTGAGACATTGTCAATGCCACTCATCCGAAAATGGAGTGGGAAGGCATTGCATAAACATCATGACGATAGTGTTTAGTAACATATCAATTGAAAACATGTTACTTGTTGGATTTATGCTCTTGGAGCAAGCTAATTCATGATCAGGAAACTTGATTAATAATGGGCCATGGATCTCCAAACTAGTTCATTAAATGAGAGAGCCTATTTAACTAATTATTAAGATACAAGAAGGAACCCATTAATTGGGCCCAATGTGTTATGAAACCTTGGGGGGATTAGGGTTAGTAGCCTACAAATATACTGCTTACTAGCTTCTAGATAGAAGATTTTATGCATTATTTTCTAGAGAGTATGAATCTCAGAAGACGTTAAAGCACCTTGAGAGAAAAATAAAAATTGTGCGTTTCAGAGTGTAAAAACATTAACCTTCTTGTTTCTTTTGTGATCAAGTACGCTCACACTCAAATCTATCACTTGGAGAATAGTTTGGAAGGACCTGTGCAAAAGGCTAGTAAAATATAATGGATAGTGACATAATTTATCACATACTTTATTCAATCTCGATCAGGCTTCCACTATATATATGATTCCAACAATTGGTATTAGAGCCTTGATTGAATCGGTGTGTGATAAATCAAATCCATTGTTTTATTTTTCATGTATATGTGATGTATGTTAGATATATACCACCTAGAATTCTATTATTCATGTTATTTATAATTTTTGTATTATGAATGAATGCTTGGTTTTGGCCTTAATCCATGGTAGATTTTTGCTTGTATTTTTTTTAGGATGTAACAAGAAGGCTAATTATAATATTTGGATTTCCTCCTTCATTGATTTGTTTATTTATTTTTCCTACAATTTTAATTTTAATTTTTATATATATATTTGGATTTATTGGAAAAATATGTAAAACTACCTGAGAAAAATTGTATACATGTTGTTGTTCATCATTTTTCGTACCGATTAAAGCCGCTTTTTGATAAACCAACACCAGGATCAAATGTAGGATATGGAGGAGGATCGGTGGGATAAGGATCACTGCCGGAGACGGCTGCATGCTCTTACATGTGCCACTTAAAGTGGATGCGAGTGAGTTTCAGCGCCTCACTTCAGCCAGCTCGTGGAGGCATGTGCATTGATGAAATTTGATAATTTTTGGTGGGCTGGTTCCTCTGGCTGCTATCTACCTCCTTGTAAAATTTCGTGATGATCTGAGTTTTGTGTAGCAGCTGGAGACAGTTTTGGTGTTCGCGATCAATAGGGGACATGTGAGGGTTTTGTGTTTTTTGGGCTAAAAACCCTAGAAACCAATTCTAACTTGGCCCACACCCTATAGACTGCAAGACCTAAAGAAAAGTAGAAGTATGGACTAGATATCAAGTTGGGCTTGTTGGCTCTTTTGGGCTTGTAATTTTCTTTTCTAGGAACCATAGATTATGGCTTATTAATTATTCTATGTTTATAATTGTTTAAATTATATGGATATAACATGTGCTATGTACTTAACATGCCATTTTGGATAGGTGGTGCCATATAATTGCATCATTTGATATATACAAATGCATAATAATATTTGTTTTATCTAGATAATATTATCATGGAAAAGCCTAATTAATTAATTTAAAATATTGAATGGGTGAAGGTTAAAAATTAATTCAATTAATTTGAAACCTACGGGCTCCATTAAGGGTCCAATAATAAAATGATTATGTGATGCCCCAACGGATAAGCTTGACTAGATTTTATTGGATTGAATCTAAAATAATTTCAAAATTTTAATGAGGTTGTACGGCCCAACGTCGACAATGGTTAAATATTAAAGATAATTTTGAAATTAAATTAATGATTATTACATTCAATTTTAATAACATTAATAATCCTCCCAACGAGGCTCTGCTATTGTTATTAAAAGCCTAAAAATTATTGAAACAATGGTTGATTTCTAAAATTAATTTTAAATGATGTGTGTTTGTGTTATCTGAGAAGACTTTGTCTATGGAGATAAGTTTTTAAGTAGTCTTTGACCCACCTCACTTTTTCTTAGGAGCTGACTTGGTAAGACACTATACATATTGGGTATAAAAAGTTTTAATTTCAAGTGGTATGTGTTGATGTTATCTAAGAAGGCTCTGTCAAAAGAGGTCAGTTTTTAAGGAGTCTGAGACCTACCTTACCTTTCCTAGGAGCTAACTTAGTAGGACATTAAAACGTACCATGTTCAAAGTTTAATTTATTACAAATGTCTTGGCCAACGTAAGGATTTGTAATGGAAATTAAATTATAGTTGCAATAAACATTAATAATAAGTAGTTTAAGGTATCTACATATTTGTATGTTTGTTATGTTGATTACGTGTTAATATGTATGCATTTTAATTTTCAGAAAATGGCATCCTTTAATCCTCTAACTACAATTTTGAATCAAAAATTATTGGATGGAAATAACTACAATCTATAGAAAACCAATCTTTACATTGTCCTTGATTTTGAGAGAATAAAATTAATTACAACAACTCTGAAACCCCAGGAGCCCGCTACTAATGCTTTAGAGGAAACTAAGAAGCAATTTGCAAACTGGCAACGGACGAATACAACAGGTTGCTGTTATATTCTTGCCAACGTTGTAGAACATCTGCAGAATCAACTTGATAATCTAGAGTGTGTATCAGAAATAATTCAGACTCTAGATGGGATGTTTGCTAAAAGTAGCAGTACTATTAGACAAGCAACTATAGGGGCACTAATGGACACTCATATGACTAAAGGAAGTGTGCAGAACCATTGTCTAAAGATGATGACGCACATCAGTACTGCAAAAGTGATGAGGGCTAAGCTGGAACAAGAGATGAAGATAGACATGATCTTGAAATCTCTACCGGATAGTTTTAGTCATTTCAAAATGAACTATAATATGAACAAACTAAAGCTTACTCTTATTGAACTGATGCACGAGCTTGACAGTGCTGAAAGATCTCTCAAGAAGTAAGGAATTGCTTAGCATGCTGAAAGTTCCTCAAAACCTAAAGGGAAACTTAAGGGTGGAAAGAAGAACAAGAAGCAGAAGGGAACAAGTCCAGCTATCAAACTAGCTACAATGAAGAAGCTGAAAGGCAAGTGTTTCAAGTGCAGACAGAAAGGTCACTAGAAGAAGGATTGTCCTAAATCAGGTATGGATAATCTAAATGTTGTTGAGGCTTGTTTAGTGGAGAATTACAATGATAAATGGATCATTGATTGAGGAGCCACTAACCATGTTTGTTACTCTTTACAGTGGTTCAAACAAAGCAGCCCACTCAGTAAAGAACAAAGAAGCTTCAAGTTGGGAAACGGGGAATATGTCTCCGTAATGACAGTAGGGCTAATGGAGTTATATTTTAATAACAAAATTTTAAGTTCATTAGTCTGTTTGTTTGTTCCAGATTTTAAGAGGAATTTGGTTTCTGTTAGTTATTTAGTTGAACATGGTTTAACAGTATAGTTTAATTCCTCAGTTTTAATAAAAAGTAATAATACTTTTATTTGTTCCGGATTATTGATGAATGGTTTATATTTTTTAACTTCTTTGTCTTATAGTATAAATTCCATTGAAAATACTGATGATGAGAAAATTTCCTTATCTAAGAAAGGGAAGGTTTCAAATAAAACCTATCTATGGCATTTGCAGTTAGGTCATATTAATTTTAGCAGAATTCATGGTTTGGTTAAAGGTGGAATTTTAGATTCCTTGATCTTTGAACCTATACCCATATGTGAATCATGTTTAGAAGGTAAAATGATAATGAGGCTTTTCAAGACCAAAGGAAACCATGCCACCATACAATTAGAATTGGTACATACTGATATTTGTGGACCAATGAGCATTCAAGCCAGGGGTAGGTATGAATATTTCATCACATTTACTGATGACTACTTAAGATATGATTGTGTTTACCTAATGCGCCATTAGTCTAAAGTTTTCGATAAATTTTGAGAGTATAAGGCTGAGGCAGAAAAGCAATTGGGTGTCCAAATCAAGCAGCTTCGATCTGACTGAGTCGGTGAATACTTTTCTGGAGAGTTCAAGTTTTACTTGGCCAAAAAGGGGATAGTTTCTCAATTATCATCTCTTGGAATGCCCCAGCAAAATAGAGTCTCTTAAAGGAGAAATAGAACCCTTTTAGATATGTTGAGATCAATGCTTAGTTATTCATCATTACCTGAATTGTTCTAGGGCTATGCCTTAGAAATAGCTGTATACATACTAAACTTGATTCCATCTAAATCTGTTTCAAAGACACCTATAGAATTATGGAAAGGGCATAGACCCAGTTTAAACCATATTCGGATTTGGGGTGCCCCAGCATATGTCTTAGCACAGAAATCTCAAAAATTGGAATCTCATATAGAAATATGTATGTTTATTGGCTACATCAAGGGAATGAGAGGTGAAATATTTTATAATCTAAAGGAAAAGAAGGTGATTATAAGTACTCATGCCACTTTCTTAGAAGATGATTATATGAACAATTTAAACCTAAGAGTAAAGTGGTTCTTGAAGAGTTTGACTCAATTCGAGATCCATCAGAAACTCCTAGTTTTCCACCTCTATTTCCTGTTAATGTTCAAAGAGGAGAAAACGTATAAAATGTACCCACAAGTGAACAAACATAGGAAACAGCTCAGGACCAAATTCAAAAAACTCAAGAACAAGAACATAATAAAGAGATTGGTAATCCACCTGAACCACAAAACTTGGATCCTTCTGTACATGTAAAACAACCAGTGCAGCAAACTCCTAGTGGGAGAATGATGTGTAAACCTACAAGGTATGCCTTATTAGGAGCGACTTATGAAGTCATTTTGGATAATCTTGATGACGACCTTACCATATACAAAGAGGCACTGGAGGATATTGACGTGCAATAATAGAGAAAGGTCATGGAAAGTGAGATGGAATCTATGGATTCTAACTCAGTCTAATCTATTGTAGAAGCACCTAAAGGGATAAAACCAATTGGGTGTAAAAGGATCTACAACAGAAAGAGAGAAAGCTAGATTGGTGGTAAAAGATTATACCCACAAAGAGGGCATAGATTATGATGAAACCTTTTCGCCAATAGGTATGCTTAAATTTGTTCAGATTCTCTTAACTGTAGCAGCAGCTATTGATTATGAGATTTGGCAAATGAATGTCAAAACAGCTTTTCTAAATGGGGAGCTGAAAGAGGACATCTATATACAGCAACCGGAAGGGTTCATAACAAATGGTCAAGAAACCATGGTTTACAAGTTGCATAGGTCAATTTATGTACTTAAGCAAGCATCTAGGTCATGGAACATCAGGTTTGGTCAAGTTATCAAATCATACTATTTTGAGAAAAGCCTTGATGAACCATGTGTAACATTCAAGGTATAGTGGTAATCTTTCTGGTTCTTTACGTAAATGACATTCTGTTAATTGGAAACAGTGTGGATGTATTGTCAAACGTAAAGGGTTACTTGAAAGAGTAGTTTGATATGAAGGATTTAGGTGAAGCTAACTATATTTTAGGAATCAAACTTTTATGAAATCGGAAGAATAAGGTATTAGCTCTATCCCAAGCTTCCTACATTGATAAAATAATGACTAGGTTTGGCATGAACAATTTGAAAATTGACTTCTACCCTTCAGACATGGAATTCATCTTCTAAGGAGCAATCACCAAAAACTCCCAAAGAGAAAGAACTCATGAATAACAAACCTTATGCTTCAGCTATTGGTAGTCTCATATATGCCATGCTATGTACCAAGTCAGATATTTGCTATGTAGTGAGAGTCTTAAGCTGGTGTCAATCATATCCCAGAGTATAATACTAGACTACAGTGAAGTATATACTCAAGTATTTTAGGAGAATGAGGGACTATATGCTTGTATATTCCTCTGGGAGTCTAGAACAACACTTGGTTATATAGATTTAGATTTCCAAGGGGATACTAACTCTAAAAATTTAGCAGATCCTTTTATAAGACTCTTCTTGAATGTGTGTTTGAGAAGCATTTAAATTGTATGGGTCTTAAAAGGATCCTAGGCTTACTTTAGAGTAAGTGGGAGTTGGTTACATTTATACTCTGGGAGCAAGACTAATTGTAATTTCATTTTCTAATTTAATGGTATGAATTTTTTAAATTCTTATGCACACTTTGTTTTACATATAAGCTCCAGATTAATTATGTAGTATATGATCATATGGATACATTCATAGAAGACATGATCCTAGGTTCTCATATTAATGAATTGTCTCATAGTTATTAAATAAAGCTTGGCACTTTATTTAGATGCAATATTTTATGAAATAATCTATCGTGATTATTATAAAATATTGGAATAAATTATAGTTATTCTGAGAGGATCGAAAGAGATTTAATTAAGGATAATTTTTTGTAAAAGGAATTAAATCTCAAGAAATATTGGATATGTTATTTTTTCTTAATCCTGAGTATATTATAAATAGGTAATTAAGTGGCTATGATTCTTTGAGTTATCAATAAGTAAGGTCTATTTTGAACGGCCAATATCTTGGTGATTTAGGAATTATCATCCTTTGATTACTAAGTATTTATGAAATATATAAAGTGGAATTTGTATGAAATATACTCTTAACATGTTTTGGTACTCAGGTATTGAAAGTCATTGGCCAGTGCATTGGATCCCGTTAGCGAAACTGATAAGTTAAGAGAATAAATAATTAATTGATTGACAGAAATTATTATCAATTAATTATTGATATTTTACAAAGGAAAAATACATTTAATATAAACGTTATTAATCTTAGAGTTCACATCTGTGCCTTTAATGCAGTAGCACTATATGAGATCAAAGTTCCAGGCTTACTCAGAACAAGTGGGAGATTGTTGGATTTATGCTCTTAAAGCAAGCTAATCCATGATCAGGAGCCTTGATTAATAATAGGCCGTGAGATCCCCAAACTAGCTCATTAAATGACAAAGTCCATTTAACTGATTATTAAGATACAATAAGGAGCCCATTAATTTGGCCCAAGATGTTATGGAACCCTGGAAAGATTAGGGTTATCAGTTTATAAATACACTGCTTACGAGCCTCTAGATAAAAGTTTTTACATATTATTTTCTAGAGAGTGTGAATCTCAGTAGACGATAAAACACCTTGAAAGAAAAATAGAAACTGTGAGTTTCCGAGTGTTTTTCTCATTAACCTTCTTGTTTCTTTTGTGATCAAGTGCACCCAAACACAAATCTGTCACTTGGAGAATAGTTTGGAAGATCCCTGCACAAAAGGTTAGTAAAATATAATGGATAGTGACATAATTTATCACATGCTTTATTCAATCTTGATCAGGCTTACGTTGTATGTATGATTCCAACATTACTTTCATTGAGTTTTGAAAAGGATGAGATGCCTTTTTTCTACCTTTGCCTCCAATATATATCTATATAGTAGATTGCCAAAGGTAGGTTAGGGGAATTTTTAGAATCAATTCAAAAAATTTAAACATTCTAGAACTCTTTTCTACTTCCTGTGGAAAGAAACAAAAATGGCTTCTTACCATGTTTGTTCTAATAGCTTACCTTCCAGACTGCACCCATTCATTCCTGAATTCGACAAGAAGCTAAGTAGATTGAGATCTTTTGAAGCCACCTTTTCACAGACATCAACTTCAATTAGCTACAAATTAAGTGAATTTCAAGATCTGCATGATTGTGTTGATAGGTTGCTTTTGCTACCACTAAACCAGCAAGCCTTTTTCTCAAGAGAAGCATGAGAAATGTACTAATCATATTTTGGATGCATCTCTTAGGCTTTTCAACATATGCAACATAGCTAAAGATGCATTATTTCAAACGAAGGAATCTAAGTAAGAACTTCAATCAACTATTTGAAGAAAATGAGGTGGTGAAATTGAGTTGTCAAGTGAGGTTAGGAAATCTTAACATCAAGGAAAGTTGTGAAGAAGACAATGATCAAGGCTATTGGTGATCTGAAGGGAATTAAAAGTGGATGCACCTTCAACGAGAACAATGAAATAGTTGCAACATTAAGTGATGCTTAAGCAATCACTTTTATTGTATTTGAATCGTTGTTGTCCTTCATTTCGGAGCCAAAATCATGCTTGAAGCCTAATGGATGGTCATTCATTTCCAACATTGAAGTAGCTCATTAGACAAAAAATGAAGAAATTTGATAACTTGGTTTATTGAGAATGCACAAAACCAACTTGAAGAATTCGGTTGAGCATTCACGATCTTGAAGAAGGACTTGAGAATTTGTTTAGGCATTTGATCAAAACCAGAGTTTCCCTTCTAATATCCTCTGCCACTAGTTAGAAAGAAATTAAATGATGCAGCATATATGAAAAGGCATCCAAAGTTTATGTAGACCTAGATATCAATGATAAAGTTTAGAGTTTTGGTGGAACCTCTTTCTCATTGATGTATAAGTAATTTATACAAAAAAGAATAACAGTATAAAAGGAAATACAGATATACAAGGTAACTAATTGATGTCCATGATATACGACATCAATTGTATGAAGTAATTACAAATGACCAATTTGAATTGAATTATACGACTATAAAATTGGAATCTTCCTCTATATGGTAAGTTTCTTGAAATTTTAAAGGTTAAATAATATATTTCATTTAACATGCCCCTTAAAGTTGGAGTAGGAAGGCAATGAACTCCGAACTTGTTCTAAAGAAGATGAAAAAGCGTCTTAGGTAATGGTTTAGTCAAGATATCTGCTGGTTGAGAGAAAGAATGTATAAAATGAGTTATAAGACTACCATGTGCAACTTTTTCCCTTACAAAGTGATAGTCTATTTCTATATGTTAGTCCAGGCATCAAACATTGGATTAAAGACATGTAAATAACATTTATTTTATCACAAAATAATTGAGTGAGTTGAGGTAAAGTAATGCCAATATCTTTTAAAATTGATATCTAAGTCAATTCTGCAGTTGTAGAAAACATGGAATGATACTCAGCCTCTAAACTAGACCATGCCACTGTTGGTTGCTTCTCTGAACCAAAGAGATAGAATTGGCTCCAAGATAAATGCAAAAGTTAGTGGTACTTCGTCATGTAATAGGACACCTTGCCCAGTCTGCATCACAAAAACCATAAAGAGATCTAAGACTTTGAGTGAGAATCAAATACCAAAATTTTATGTACTATTGAGATATCGCAAAATGCGTTTGACGACCTTGAGATGAGCAAAAGTGAGATTATCAAAATGTTGCCAAAATTGATTAACATACTGAATGATATCAGGTCTAATGAAAGTCAAATATTGTAAGCCACCAATAAGACTTTGATATGTAAAAGCATCAACAAGATCCTGATCAAAACTACTAGGCTTTTCTTTAAGAATAGAAGGAGTTGAAATTGAGGAGCTATCCACCATACCAGTATGTATAAGCATGTCATTAATGTATTTGGATTGCAAGAGATAAAAACTACCTTTAAAAGTTTTGACTTCAATTCCCAAAAAGTAATGCAAAGCTCCCATATCTTTAATAACAAATTCTTGACTGAGATGCCGAATGATATTATTAATAAAAGTATTATTATTACCAGCCATAATAATATCATCAACATAGACAAGAAAAAGAGTAGTAATATCACCACTACGATAGATAAACAATGAAGAATCAGCTTTACTACAAAAGAAACCAAGATGAAGGAATAACTGAGAGAGATATCAAGCCAGGTTCTTGGAACTTCTTTAAGACGATATAAGGATTTATCCAGTAGACACACATGATCTATTGAGAAATAATCTATAAAACTCAGTGGCTGCTCCATGTATATGCTTTCGTTAAGGAGACCATGCAAGAAAGCATTCTTTACATCTAATTGTCTAAGAGTCCAATTCATTGTTAGAGATAAAGAGATGACAAGACGAATAGTGGTTGATTTAACAACCAGACTAAATGTTTCATCATAATCAAGACTAGAGATTTGGGAGAAGACTTTAGCTACAAGTCTGGCCTTGTAGCGATCCATAGAGCCATCCTCTTTGTATTTGACGTGAAATATCCATTTTGAACCAACAAAATTTGCATAAGATGGGTGAGGAACAACTGTCCAAGTTTTATTTTTGTGGAGAGCCGTGAGCTCTTCATTCATGGCATTAACCTAATTTGGATCCTTAAGAGTAGCATGAAGTATTTTTGGTTCCACAAGTGGTTTGTCAAGAATGGCAGTAAACAATTCAGTGGGTTTGAAGGATGGATCAACAGCGGCTTGTTGTCTTGTGACCATTATGCACTACAAAAAATTTGAGCAACCACTACAAAATTCTCACTGGCAAATATAAATTTGTCACTTAATATACATATTACATGACAAAAATAGTAATTGCCATCTATTTCGTTTTCATGTTCAAGTATGTGACAAATTCTTATTCGTCACGAAATTTTATCACAAATTTGGGCAATGGCTATGAAGATGCTAATGGTAAATGAAAATTTGTCACTTCAATAGGTGATTAGTGACAATTTTTTTTTTTTTGGTAACTAATTTACTAAAAATATATTAGTATTACATTATCCATTTTACGGTGACAAAGGTGCATGTGTCACATAATACTCTCACATTATTATTTAAAATAATGTTAACTTAAAACGGCGCCGTTTGAAAAATTGACCCAAACACACCATGCTGATTTTTAAAAAAAATACCCTAAATTTTCAAAAATTTCTCCATCTTCCTCTCGATCTCTTCTCTCACGATCGCATGACCATACAGACCGCCGTACTCATCAGAGCCCTCACCAAGGTCTGTTGTTGCACCTGTAAAATCTTCTCCGCCCAGGACTACACCATCGCCGCTAGCACCATCGAGCATGACTCTGTTGCCTTCTTTGCCTGGAAGATTGAGACCCTAGAGGAGTACCGGTGGTGTACCGAAAATGCCCTTGATTGAGGCCGAGGTGGTGGATCCAATTCGATAATCGATGATGGTGGTTATTACGACGCATCCTTAATCACGACATGAAGTCGTGCAACCGGGTGGCAGCAAATCAGTGGCCTCGTTCAATTTGGCACTCTCTTAAGCTTTTAACCCATCTTTTTAATCATTTATAAATATCTACTCAATAGCATGAAATTTCAAGATATAATTGCTTTTAGAATTCGATCCATATCTCAGTTTCAGCACTAGAACAAATCTAATCCTGTTTGGAAAATACTTATTAGTTTTCCCTCCTCAACTTAATAGCAATAAGTTGCCCAGTGTGCTTCAAGGTCTGATGCATGAAATAAATTCTTATATATATATATATAATTTTGTTTAAGTGGGCTTGCACACCTATTGCATTTAAATATTTAACATTCAATTGGTTTCCCTTTTTTTTCCTTTTAAAAAAAAAAAAAAAAGGTTGGTGTTATAGATTCTATGATCAATGCAGCTATACACATATAAGGACAAATAAATGCTTTTTTCATTCCTTTGTAGAAGCCGCAGGAGAAATTATAGTTTGGAAAGAGAGAATTATGGTATGACAAGAAACCATAACAATATATAATCAATACTTATATATAGATAGAAAATATAAATATTATGTTAATTATGCGATGCTTTACTAATTAATCTTTTTTGACTAATATACCAACATAGATGATTTAATTTACAAGAATCTGAATGTTGTGATTTAGAAAATCATTTTCACATATCTGACTCATCACTAACACCAAGATCAAATCGGCCCATATTTAAGTTTTAAAATCAAGCATCATCGATTTAGTATGAATTGTCACGCGCAATATGGATCAAGTAAGAAGATATTTTTAATGATAGATCCATAGTCTCAATAATATGCTCGAGATGCAAGATCAAGAAGAATAAGGTCACACTTTTAAATAATATATATTATATATATATATATTGAGCTCAACGAGCTTCAAGTGTAGTTATGGTAACGCTATTCAAAGAAACAGCTTCTCCTGATCTTGATGTTGAAGAGTTGGGATTGTGAGAGGTCTGCTGTTGGAAAATAAATGCAGGTGTGTTAGGTGGAGGAAGAGTGGTATCATTAGTCAGCATGGAAATAACCTCGGACATGGTTGGTCGGTCTGTTGCACCATCCTGCACACATAGTAGCCCAATGTGGATGCATTTTGAAACCTCCTCCTGAGCTGAAAATGGCTGACACAGTGTTGGATCAACTATATCCAACACTCTTCCTTCCTTCCATAACTCCCACATCTATATTACTCAAAAAGATCAACTTTGTTTTAGTATGAATCTCAAAATGATCAATTAATACTATGTTCATTTGTTTAAGTGACCAAGGTCTGCTAAAATGAGATTAACTTTCATAAATAGTTTGCAATGGTTTGCACATAATTTCTTTATGTGCACTTATTATTATTTTTTCTTTTAAGCTTTTCCCTAACTATAATTTGAAACAAAAGCTAGAAGTAAAAACTTCAAGAAAAGTACTTAAAGAACATAATCCCAAAATGAAAAACATAGATATCACAAAATGAACATTAAGAAAAACAAAACTTACATGTCCAATGAGATTCGGGAATGGGCTTCCATTGATATAATCAGTATTCTTTCTACCAGTAATGATCTCTATAAGTATTAATAGGGTTCACTTTGCTCTCCTAAGATTAATATTTCAGTAGACTTAAATAAAATTTTAAATACATATTTAAATCTCAATTTTTGAAAAGATTGCTGATAAGTAAAGTTCTAATAAATAATCTTTTAAATTGTCATTATATATATATATATATATATTCATATATTCAAGGTTCACTAGTTGAGGAGGCAATAATGTTTTGTTCTACTGGACTATCTAGTCCATCTTATGGGTGTTAGATATTAGTGATATTAATATGATATAAAAACAAATAGGGACAAAGAAGAAAACTGATATAGTTTTTAATTTTTTTTAAATAAAAATCCACATAAATTGAAAATTTAATTGATTTCAATTAAAGGATTCATTTTTCCTTACTAGGTTTTTAATTTAAAAAACAAAAATAAAGAAATATTAAACTAATATTATCATATATAATTTTCTAATTCTACTCATAAATAACCAATGATAAATGTGAACTAGAAAGCCTGTTAAATTATTATTGATAATATATATAATAAAGTATAATGCAAAGGAAAATAATAGCGAGGAAAGGGATGTTCTGACCATCATACCGTCCAAAATTAGACCAATTGAATTTGTCTATCCTGTTTGATAATTTTTAATAAAAAAAATAATAAATAATTTAACTAATATTAATAATTAATAATTTTTGGACGCTCAGAATATGAAGTAGACAACAAAAAAAGGATTGTCGACCTGTAACGTCAAGTTTTGGTGACAGCACAGCGACGTTACTAACGGTTTGAAATTGTCAATAAGAAGATGCAAAAGTAATATTCATGGACTCAGTTGAGTCATGACCTTTTCTTACATCTATGGCTCCCCTTAATTAAGCCTAATATAATATTAATGAAAGACAACTTTCGTATGCAAATATTTTCAGCAAAAAGCTCTCCAATCCATTTAAATCATATTGTTATGAATTATTTTACACATGCTATGATTCACTATGAGTTGCTTCTGTTCCTGATTTTCAGACTTTGCAATTGCTTAGACAAAATATCAATACAATACAATCCCATTAGAGACATAGACAAGACAGTTTTAGTCTCTAGCGGAGAAACTTTTGCACTTGGATTCTTCGGCAAACCAAATTATCGCTATGTTGGAATTTGGTATCACAAAATTCCAGGCCAAACAGTTGTCTGGGTTGCTAACAGAGATAATCCTATAACCGATTCCTCTGGTTTTCTCTCCATTGATACAACAAATGGAAACCTTGTACTCTACCACAACAGCAATATTAATCAAACAGATGAGGTTGTCTGGTCCACAAATGCTTCTTCTTCAGCGTGTTCACCAGCAAGTTGCTGTGTAGCTCAGCTATTGGATTCAAGCAACCTTGTTTTGCTCCATAACATCACAAAACAGGTTATATGGCAGAGTTTTGACTACCCAACAAACACAATCCTTCCAAACATGAAACTTGGGCTAGATCGAAGAACTGGACTGAACCGGTTCCTGACATCTTGGAAGTCTGAAGATGATCCAGGAATAGGAAATTACTCGTACAGTATTGACCCAAGTGGGTCCCCTCAACTGATCTTGTACAAAGGTCAGATTCCATGGTGGAGAGCTGGTCACTGGAATGGCATTATATGGAGTGGTCTGCCCGCCACGTCGGTTAAATTCCCCTTCAATGCGAGTTTTGTGAACGACAACAACGAGATTAGTTATATGTGGAATATGCTGGATTCCTCAATCTTGTCCCGAATTGTTGTAAATGAGTCTGGAATTGTTCAACTTTTTATATGGTACAAGGGAAGTCAGAGAGCATGGAATGAAATGTGGTCAGCACCAGCAGATCACTGTGACCCATATAGGCATTGCGGTGCATTTGGTCTTTGTGATACTGGCAATGCTGAACACTTTCAGTGCACTTGTTTGCCGGGATACGAACCCAGATTTCCTACTCAGTGGTATATGAGAGATGCAAACCATGGCTGTGCAAGGAAGCCAGGGTCATTGATTTGCAGGGGAGGTGAAGGGTTTGTGAACGTGGCAAATGTGAAAGTTCCTGATACGTCTAGAGTTGAAGTGATTAGCAGTGGTTTGAGCTTGAAAGCATGTGAGAAGGAGTGCTTGAGGAACTGCAATTGCACGGCTTATGCCAAAGCTAACATTAGTGAAAAAGGCAGTGGATGTATACTTTGGCATGGCAATTTAATTGATACCAGAAAGCTCCCAGCTGATGGTGGTCAAGATTTATACGTTCGTGTTGATGAGCATGATTTAGGTACTTTCGTCTGAGCATGCTAAATTTCCTTATATTTAATTGCATTCTTATTCTTAACTAATTATTATAGTTTTTATGCAGCCAAATATACAAAGAGATCTAAAGGTTTGCTTGCCACCATATTGGTAGTCTCTGGTGTCTCAATTTTGTTCAGCATCATCTTTTTTGCATATTGGTTTCTAAAGAGGAAAAGAAAAGGTATGTCAAACATTTTTGTTACACTTTCGTTTTATACCAAGATTGCAAACCTTTCTGTTTTTCACTTTCTAATTCATGCAACAACTGAGCAATAGGTCAAAAGTCATTGTATCCTAAACAATATTTAATTTGCTTACCCTTTTATGTTGGAAGATTATGTGTTTTATTTGCTCTATGGCCTTTGGTTCTTAGCCGGTGAAAATTACTGTAACGACACAAAGTAAATTCTAGGTTTCAATCTTCAAGTGAAAAAGGAAAGCCAGGACATATATATATGTATATATATATATATATTAAATTATCTAATCTATTATTTCTCTGTTATCACTTGTTCTGTTAAAAAAGGGCTGAAATGTGTGTGATAATTCTGTTTTTGTCTCAAGGACAACATAATTTGTTCCTCAATGATAACATTGCTTCTGGAGAATCCTCCAAGGAAAAGAATCTTGGGAAGAGTAAAAGTCATCTGGATTTACCATTTTTCGATCTAAGAACCTTAATTACTGCCACGGACAATTTCTCTACTACAAATAAGCTTGGACAGGGTGGATTTGGTTCAGTCTATAAGGTAATAGTTACTCTAGAATATTGAGAAGTATTTAAAAATCATATTACTTCTTTTCGTTTCTCTTGGCTTCCATTTAGTGCTCTTTGACTAATATTTAGTACCACATTTACAAGGGCAAATTGTGTCTAATGAGAACTGAAACAGTTTGATTAGCCAGAGTAAGAGAGCTAGGGAGAGAGGATTTTAATGACATATATATGTATATATATACATATAAATATATATAAACTGGCATGTGATTTTAGGGTCAACTAATTAGTGGACAAGATATAGCTGTGAAAAGATTATCAAAATATTCGGGACAAGGAATGGAAGAGTTTAAGAATGAAGTCACAGTGATAGCAAAGCTACAGCACAGAAATCTAGTGAGCCTTTTGGGTTGTTGCATCCATAAGGAAGAGAAGATGTTAATATATGAATACTTGCCAAACAAAAGCTTGGACTACTTCATATTTGGTAAGAATATTTTACAACAACTACCAGTTTACTAAAGGCCACGCAGATAAAAATCATGAACATTATCATTCCCATCATGCATGTACATTTTTAATTGAGCATTCCAGACTGAAGCTTTACTGTTATATGTTCCAGATGCAAGAAGAGGGTCAAATTTGGACTGGACAAAGCGGTTCGAAATTGTTATTGGAATTGCTCGAGGTATCTTATATCTTCACCAAGATTCCAGACTAAAAATCATCCACAGGGATCTAAAAGCTAGCAATGTTCTACTAGATTCTACAATGAATCCAAAAATTTCAGATTTTGGAATGGCTAGGATGTTTAGTGAAGACCAAATTCAAGCAAGAACAAAGAAAGTAGTCGGTACATAGTAAGTGATCAAATTCATTCATGATTCACCTACTTAGACAAAGGCTGAACTAAGATTATACGTTCTTTTTTTTTGTTTTTTGGGTCCTTATATTACTGCAGTGGTTACATGTCACCAGAGTATGCAATGCAAGGGCTATATTCAACTAAATCAGATGTATTCAGCTTCGGTGTTTTGCTACTATAAGTCTTAAATGTATTTTTAAATTTTAACTTTTAAAAAAATCTATAGACTGATAAAAGAAATTCATTAAGATATCCTGATGAAAGATTGGTTAATTATATACAAGGTTTTAAATATTCGTATCGACAGAAATATCGAATATTCAAAATACAAAAATATCTACGGAAATATAAGAGATTATAAAATATCGATAAAAACTTACAAAAAAAAAATAATGAAAAAGTGATGGAAACTTATGGAGAAAACAAAATAAAAAATTTTATTGAAACATAAGGATTAATTTATTTAATCAAATGATCAATTTGACTATAAAAATTGAAAAACAAAATTGAGTGTATATTATATTTTCTTAATTAATGGAATTATAGTAAGCACTAACAATATTGATATAATATTATTGATAAAAGAAATAAGCAAAAAAAAATACATATATGGTAAAATTATTTATTAATTAAAATATATAATATAGATGTCACTAATTACATTATGATATATGAATATCATCTCAAAAACAATACATAGAGTTCCTTAATAGTAGAAAAATACTGTTTTCTTCCTCTTTAGATGTGTAATATGGAAGAAATATTCAAAATATTATATCTTTTAATGATTAATTTAGGTTAAAATACAATATTCTTTCTTGTAAACTTAACTAAATATTAGTAATATTTTAAATTTTTTATCAAAAATTAAATTTAATAGATATTTTTAAAAAATTTAAAAAAATATATTTGATGAAAATTCTAGAAATACCGATATGTATTATAAAAATTTTAATCAAAATGTGAAAGAACTGATATTGATAAATATAAATTGAAAGTTTCATAGGAACATCAAAAATTTTAATGAAAATTACAGAAATTTCATATGTTTCATTTTGGCATTTATATTTTCTATTGACATGTCGGAAAAATAAAAATTTTGAAAAAGCATCGAAGAAATTATAGATATTTTCAACTATGATTATATATACATGGTTCATGTTTCATTGGCATTGATTTTTTTTTTTTAATAATTATTATTATTACTTTTCATTCGGTCCAATTTAACATATTGGTAATTGGATATCATTTTCTTGGAACTCATCCTTTCTTGCCATCCACTAATAAATGGGGAAAAAATGTAAGCTTAATTTGTTTATAAGATGGACTTTTAAGTTTTTTTTTGTTGAAAAAGATTTCCATAACTAATTGGAACACGTGTTGCTTAGGCTTTCCACCTTTGACTGAACCAATTAACCCGACAAGTCCATACTGGTTGTATCAATTTTGTGGAAAAATTGCTAATATTTGAAACCACCAATTTAGTGCTGCTTTTTTGGAATTTTGTTTGGGGGATTGATCCACCACACACCATAGATGCAAGTGTTTGACAAAATGACTTATCGCTATAGACGCATATACTTGAAAATCTGAAAACAAAAACTAAAAAGAAAAAGGGTCTAAATAGCTAGATACTAGACTTTTATGCTACTAGAAGCAAAAGATCTTTTCTTTTCTTTTTTTCTTTTTTTCTTTTTTTTTTTTTTTTTTTTTTTTTGGTTTTGTTTGGTGCTAAAAGCAAAAGGTCTTATATATAGAGTGTAAGAGTTATAGCATCGTTCTGTAATGTGGCCCACAAGCTCGTTACGAACAGGACCAACAATTGAGCGTCTCTAATAGCGGGAAACAAAATTATAGTATTGGCATTTCCAATGAAAGTTGCTAAAATATAAGGCACCTCCCCTGTTTAGCTCTGTTTCAGTATTAAAATTTTCAAGCAATTGTTTAGTTGTTCGGGTTAGATTACCTTAAAGAGCAATCTACATGATAAAAAATGTAAACTTGATGATATTAACATAACAATCCGGGTTGTGATTTAGCAAATCATTACACCTTTCCAAGCAGATCACCATGAGTGTTTTATTCTTTAACCAAATCCACCTATCCAATCTAGTCCAGTCAAATTTCATTAAATCAATCAAATATAATTTTTTTAGCATTGGACGATAATTGAGTTTCTAAACTTCTTATTTCATCCATCCAGTTGTGAATGACAACATCCAATCTAATAAAAATCATATATAATGTTTAATTAACACATTCCTTTTCATTAACTTATAATATAAACCCAGCCCATCTTACATGGCATTACACATTTTCTTATTCCACCATAAACCTCTGACCATATCAAGGAAAATGGTCTCGTACTATTATCTCAAGCAAATTTACCATCACTTTTCTGGACATATGTTTTTAAGGCAGTTGTTTACTTAATTAACCGGATGCTTACTCCCACGTCAAAAATGTCGTCTCCTTTTCAAAAGCTTTTTGGCAAACGTCTAAATTACTCTCACATCAAAACTTTTGGACGTTTATGTTTTCCTTGGATAAAACGATATGTCCATCACAAATTAGAATCATTTTCAATTTCATGTGTTTTCTTAGGATATTTTCAAAATCATAGTAGTTATATTTGCTTTGATCCTATCACATCTAAATTTTTTCAAACCTGACATGTAAAATTCATAGAACCCGTATTTCCTCATCAAACTCTTTCACAATCACACTCCAACACTACTTCTTCCACCGTGACACCACTTTCCTCTTCCGCTGGTCCCACACACACGTTTATTCCTTTCCTTCCCAAACCTGGTCAGCCTCTCTCATCTCCTCCACAACTCTTATCCAATGATCATTCTTCAGCATCTACAACACCAACTCTGGCCCCACCAGCTCACCAACTAAACACATCTTTTTCTTTGCCAACAAGTCCCAATTTGACCTAACAGCGTCAAGTGGATGGCTCTCATACTAAGTCACCCCCTGCACAACTAGAGAATAACTCTTCCTCAGTCAGTCTTCTTCTTCTCACTCTGAACCTGTCCATGAATTTGGTCGGCATCCTATGAGAACCCGATCTATGAATTTGATTGCCATTTTGCTAATATTTAAAACCAGCTGCGTTTTTGGAAATTTTTTTGGGGGATTGATTCACCACACACTATAGATACGAGTGTTTCACCACATGACCTAACGCTACAGACGCATATACTTGAAAATCTGAAAACAAAAGCAAAAACAAAAACAAAAACAGAAAAGCTGTCTAAATAGCTAGTTAAAAGTCTTTTAGGCGACTAAAAGCAAACGATCTTTTTCCTCTTTTTTTTTTTTTTTTTTGGGGTAAAAGCAAAATGTCTTATATATAGTGTGTAGTTATAGCATTGTTCTGTAATGTGGCCCACAAGCTCACGCTCATTGCGAACAGGGCCAACAATTATTTAGAGCGTCTCTAATAATGAGAAACAAAATTATAGTATTTGCATTTCCAATGAAAGTTGCTAAAATTTCAGGCAGCTCCCCTGTTTAGCTCTCTTTCAGTATTAAAACTTTCAAGCAATTTTTTAGTTGTTTGGGTTAGACTACGTTAATGAGCAATTTCCATGATAAAAAATGTAAACTAGATGATCTAATACATAAGAATCCGGGTTGTGATTCAGCAAATCGTTACACATTTCCAAGCAGATCACCATGCATGTTTTATTCTTTAACCAAATCCGCCTATCCAATCTAGTCCAGTCAAATTTCATTAAAGCAATCAAATATAATTTTTTTCGCATTGGAAGATAATTAAGTTTCTAAAATTCTAATTTCATCCAACCAGTTATGAATTGTCACGTCCGATCTAATAAAAATAATATATATTGTTTAATTAACACATTCCTTAATTTTTCATCAAGGCTTCATAAATTGCCACATCATCAAAAATTAACTTGGCATGTGACTTGGGAAGAAGAGCATGTGCTTTTGCTTTGAGAAAATCTGGACAACAATTGGGACTTGACACATAACAAGCTGGCTTGCTAAACCTTCTGACTTAAGCACGCCAAAAACGAGGGGAATTAGAACATGGCGAGTTTGAGTTGCGACGAAACTTGCTATGCTTACACGATAGGAGCTTAGAGTGCTAGTTGGACTTAGCATGAGTTGCTGGTGTGCTTGATGGCGAGTTGGAGTGTATTTGAGTGAGATTTAGCAAGCTTGGCTTGCTAGACAGCAAGTTGCATCAAATGGTAGTAAGTTGGCCATGATAGCTCACCAAGCTAGCAACTTGAGCACCCATAGAGTTGCTAATGAAGCCTCACTTCAAATACCCAACATTTCCACAAAAATTAGTCCTTCATTCCTCATTTTCACTTACCTACAACAAGAACATATAACCCATCAAAGCATCAAAAAGCCTGAGTTCCAAACCAAGAATTCAAGCATATAAGGACGAAGTAAGTGAGTTAAAAAAGAAAAGAAAAAGAGAAGCGCACTTGTCAATTGCGCTTGTAATTATTGGCACATAAGGGCACTTCCCCTGTCTTTGCACTGTTTCATTATAAAAAAATTGAAGCAATTTTTCATTTTTTGGCTTCCGCAATGAGAAATTTACAATAAGTAAATAACACTTGGCTCATTTCAAGACGTTTATGCTCTTATCAACCCAATCATATGTTCTTATTATAGCACCACAATAAATTTGTACAATCGTTACAAAATTACTACTGACAAATATAAATTTGTCACTTAACATATATATTACATGACAAAAATAGAAATTGCCATCTATTTTATTTTTATGTTCAAGTTTGTTTGTCACAAATTTGGGTAATGACTACGAAAATGCTAGTGGCAAATAAACAT
The DNA here is from genome assembly GCF_031755915.1 of Ziziphus jujuba. NCBI lineage: Eukaryota > Viridiplantae > Streptophyta > Magnoliopsida > Rosales > Rhamnaceae > Ziziphus > Ziziphus jujuba. The sequence goes on from NC_083387.1 coordinate 20,872,860, forward strand.
TTATCACTTTATATAGGCGATTAGTGACAAAAAAATTTTATGTAACTAATTTACTAAAAATATATTAGTATTACATTATTCATTTTACGTTGACAAAGGTACATGTGTCACATAATACTCCCACATTATTATTTAAAATAATGTCAACTTAAAACGGTGCCGTTTGGAAAATTGAGCCAAACCACACCATGCTGATTTTAAAAAAACACCCTAAAATTTTCAAAAATTTCTCCATCTTTCTCTCCTTATCCCTCTCCCTCCTGATCTCTTCTCTCATGATCACATGACCATCTAGACCGCTGTACTCATCAAGGCCTTCAACAAGGTTTGTTGTTGCACCTGCAAAATCTTCTCCTCTCAATACCAAACTGCTGCCGCCGGCAGCATCGAACATGACTTCGTTCCATGAGGAGTACCGATGGTGTACCGAAAATTCCCTTGATTGAGGCCCAGGTGGTGGATTCGATTCGATAATCAATGATGGTGGTGATGCTACTTTGCTTATGCATGAAGTTGTTACAGTGCATCCTCAATCACAACACGAAGTTGTGCAACCAAGTGGTGGCAAAGCAATGGCCCCATTCAATTTTAACAGAATGAGCCGACAAAGATTTGGACCAAATCGGCTTTTGAGAAGCTGGACTCCATTTATGGGTCGCTTGAGATGTAACAACCCGTACAAAAACTACACATATTTTAACAAGTTTGACCAAGTTTGACTAAATTTGACCAAGTGAACAATATATGGGTCATAGTTGACTTTTCAATGGCCAATATTTTTGGTTTAACTGAGGTACCATTGTGTAGATCTCATCGATACAAGTTCATAGGCTGGCGGCACGTCAAATTCTGAGTTATGGATAAAAAGTTATGGTTCAGAGAAATTTTAAGCATAAGTTTTATACCAGTGTCCAAACCAGTCCCCAATTTTTATCTATTAGTGACTGCTCTATATAAGCCTCAATAAGTGTGCCAAATAGAAAGAAAAACCCCAAATACCCATTTCATCCCCAAAACCCAAGAAATCCTCCCCCCAAACACACGGGTTCGAACTAGATCGTTTCGACCCGTTTAATGACGAACCGGGTCATTGTCGTTTTTGCCCGTTCCAGCCACCAACCTTGTACACATCCTAGCCAGGAAGGAATCCCACATTGAGGTGAGCTTGGCCGTAAAATTTCACAGCGAACGGCAGCCAGACCCACCCGGATCTAGTCTGAGAAGACAGCGGCAGCCGACGAGGTGGGTCACCAGATTTTGACATTTTTCGACCATTTCAGGCCAACCCATAGACCTTTCCTACAATTTTTGGACCCTATAAGCTCATTTCCATGGTTACGTTGCCCAGATTCCTCGCCGTTTGAGAGATACGACAATGGGGAGTTCGGCCGAAGCTTCAACTGAGTTTTTTGGCCACCAGAGGAACCTTTGGACTGAGGTGAGCATACTGATGGATTCTTTGTCTCTTAGGCTTACCGCTGATATAAAGTTTGTGAATTTTGGAGGTCATTTGATAATTTTTCCATTTTTAAGTCAGTTAGTTAATTATTGGATAAATTGGGACTGTGTTTGGACAAAATTGGTCAAATTAGTTAAAATTGAAGTTAGATTAGTGAAATTGGAAATTATTAAGACCCATTAGGAGGTTGAATTTCCAAATATTAGGCTTTAGGTGAAAATTCCCAATTTTGGGTACCGGATCCTAAAGATATACGGTAGAATTGGACAATTTGGTGTCCAATTTATGTAATTTTATAATAGTATAAATCAATTTAAGACATTTAGATCATACAAGTGTCTTTGATTTAGTTATTTGGAGCCTGAGGAATATTTTCTTCTATTACAGGCACTCAAGTTGAGCCTGGAAGCGATCCTGCAGAGGAGCAAAAGTGAGCATCTACAATACTGTGAGTGGTTATAACTTTTAAAATCTTTTGGGTATATAGAATAATATATATGTGTGTTTTGGATATTTTGCTTTATGCATATAAAAATATCTACTTTCACTTACACGAGTTATCATTTTATGAGGATTTTAATAAGATTTTTAATGATTTCTAATTTTAATGAGTTCATAGTGAACTTGAGAATTATGTTAATTAAATATTCTAGTATTTGAATTGAGAATTTAGATCATTTGGAAAATATTTTATCTAAGGAACAGATTGAAAATTTATATGATTTTAAGCATGTTTAAATATTTTATAATTTTTAAGTGCTTCAAATCAGTTTATGGTGAATATATTTCACTGTGGTATTTCTGGTTTTCATATGAAATGATGATTTGAAAATTTTGAAATATTTAAATAAACGGTGGAATTTAAATATTAAATTATGATTTATGATACAGTATCGTTTGGGAAAAGTATATATGATCTTACAAGAGTGTTTTAAGAATATTGTATTGGTTATTTTTAAAATTGATGTACCATGTAATGTCAATATCTAGGATCAGTATTATATTATATTATATTATAGTGCATGGGTTTTGCCACGGTACCATGACGTTGAGTTCAGCCCACAGGATATTATTATTACAGACCGTGAGGTTGGGTCCGTGAGGTTGGGTTTATCCCACAGGTTATTATTGCCATGGTACCATGAGGTTGGGTTCAGCCCACAGGTTATTATTGCCACGGACCATGAGGTTGCATTTATCCCACAAGTTATTATTGCCATGTTATTATAAGGTTGGGTTCAGCCCACAGGACATTTATTACCACGGATCATGAGGTTGGGTACATCCCAACGGTTTGCTATTTCCACAATACCTTTCGGAGATTAAGGATTGTGAGGTGGCTATATCTCACGGTTTACAAATTGGTACATCGAATGGTAAATGGTATACATTTGAATATATTGTTGGTTTCAAATATTGTGGTTATTTCTGAATTTTCATATTTATTTTGTGGAAATATATTTATAAGATTTTATGCTCAATATTTATATTTTGATTAATACATTTTATAATATTACAATGATCGTTCACTTTATACTTTTGAGCATCGGTTTTATGATATTAAATTGGGGTACAAGTTTGGATTTTATGAAATGATTTTTAAATAGAGAACTATTCAAACGAGTGGAATGAGAGATCTTGTGAGAAAGATTTTTACGGAAATAAATTAATATTTTTCTATTAGACTATTCCACTCATTGAGATTTCCTTATCTCATGTTTTATTATTTTAAATTCGTTCCCCTAGGCCCAGGCAGCTAGTTGCAGTCTACCTTGCGCACAGCTTGTCACTTTGCTTTTTCCACGACAGCAGCAGTACTTATCTTTTCTTTATCTTACCTTTATCTTTCTGGACTCTTTTATTACTTATTTATACTTCTAAACTTTGTTGACACTATTAGAATGCTCTAATTAAATTATGGGACTTAGTAGAGACCATAGTATTTATGTGTGTAGTTATAGCCTGTGGTACTATAGGCCGATTGTGGACTTGTGCTATTGTGGATTTATTTTATATTTATATATTGAGGTATTAGTGATATTGCTGGTGCTCATTGTCCATGTATTAAGGTGAAGTTCCATTGGATATTCTCTAGGGATTATCTGGTGGAAATCACTAGGTGAGACCACCCAAGAAATCCTGGGAGGGTTCCCAGGACGGGTCCTGTCAGCTTGGTATCAGAGCCTTAGGTTCTAAATTCCTTAGGGTTGTGCATTACTGTGTAACTTATCCTGTGTTTTGTATACTGACCTAACTATTTCTTGAAATTGATTCATTTTGTTTATTCTTGGAAATAATTCTTTTTTCCTGATGGCGCACAAAGGTAGACATAAATCTTAGTAGGCTTCAACCAAAAGTATAAATGCGCCCACTTATGAGGAGCATCTTGTCGAGCACCTGGCTCGATCACTCGAGAGGAGTTAGTTTACTGGATATATTGTCGATTAAGCTCGTAGAATTGGATCAGTGGGTTTTGATGGCTCCAAGGACCTTATTGTAGTCCTATCTTGACTAGATGACACAGAGAAGATTTTGAATGAGGATATGCAGTGTCCGGATGAGAACAGAGTCAGGATAGCTAGCTTTATGCTAGAGGGTAATGCAAGGAAGTGGTGGGCTTATGAGACAATTAGGAGACGTCACACTTGTGCATAGCTCAAGACTACTTTTCATACTGAGTTCTGCCCTCCAGCTTTTATTAAGACAAAGAGACTAGAGTTTGAGGCGTTCACTCATGGTAGCATGATAGTTTCTGAGCACGAGCGGAAGTTCAGAGAGCTATCGGAGTTTTACCCCCTTTTAGTTACGGATGAGGTCAGCAAGAAGAGGAGGTTTCTCGATAGATTGAGTGAGCCTATAGCATTGAGCATCTCAGGTGTCGTTCACCCCACGTATCAGTTGACGAGAGATGCTACCCTTGTGGTAGAAAGACAGACCTTGATGCGCAAGACTAAGCACCGATCATATGATGGCTTATCCTCAAGGAGCCCTAGTTAGGGATCCTCTAAGAGGGGTAGTTTCAATTTAGGGTCTTCGATTAGCAGGGGATCTAGAGGGGGTAGGCATGATGTCAGTGGCAGGAGGTTTCAAAGAGGTGGACACACCCAGGGTTCTGGATTTCGATCAGTGAGTAGTGGCAGCAGTCATTTTCATGGGTCCATAGGCAGAGACAATTTCCGTTCTACATGTAGCCTTTGTGGCAAGCTTTATGATGGACCATGCCAATGGGGTAAATCATGTTTTTAGTGTGGATAGTCAAGACATTTCAAGAAGGATTGCCCCTACGAGATCAAAGCTAGGCTAGAGCCTCAGGATTAGGTGCTCAGTTTCAGCAAACTGGTGGGTATGTAAGACAAGATACTCATACAGGCTAGAGTTCAGGAGGTTCCACCAGTACGGGACAGTAGTTTGCACCCACAGTTAGGGGCATAGGTCAGAGGGGACAACCACCAACTAGAAGCAAGGTGTATGCCATGACCAGACAGGAGGCACAGGCCACCTCTGACATTGTGACAGGTACTTTATCTATTTTTGGTGATAATGCACGTGTACTCATTGACTGAGGGGCTACACATTCTATTATTTCAGATGAGTATGTTGCACGAGTCGGGATGACTCCCGTCCCTTTGGGATGTAGTTTGGTGATTGCCACACCCATAGGAGAGTCCTTATGGCCTAGTCAGATGCTTAGAGGCAGTCTATTCTGCATTGAGGGCCTAGTTATTGAGGCAGATTTAATCTTGTTAGATCTCCAAGGGTTGGATGTGATACTTGGCATAGATTGGCTCGCTTCAAATTATGCTTCAGTGGACGGCTTCTGTGAGGAGGTGATATTTAGATGACCGGGTCTACCAGTAGTGGTTTTCTACAGAGAGCAAAGGAAAACATCTTCAGGTTTGATTTTTGCCATCTATGCTAAACGTTTACTTCAGAAAGGTTGTAAGGGGTATTTAGGTTACATAGTTAATACTTGAATTAGTAAGGTGAGGTTGGAGGATCTACCAGTGGTGAAGGATATTCCAGATGTGTTTCCTGATGACCTTCCACGTTTACCACTTGAGTGGGAGATAGATTTTCCTATTGAGTTAGTCCCTGGTACAGCTCCTATTTCTTTACCACCTTATCGGATGGCACTATCTGAGTTGAAAAAGTTAAAGACTCAGCTGCAAGAGTTAGTGGATAGAGGATTTATTAGGCCTAGCGTTTCATCTTAGGGTGCGCCGGTGCTATTTGTGAGGAAGAAAGATGGTACTTGGAGGTTGTGCGTAGATTTTAGGTAGTTGAATAAGGCCACCATCCAAAACAAATACCCTTTGCCTCGGATTGATGATCTATTTGATCAGCTACAGGGTGCTAAAGTATTCTCCAAGATTGACTTGAGGTCAGGATACCATCAGTTGAGGATCAAGGAATCGAATATTCCTAATATAGAATTCAGGACAAGATACGGGCATTATGAGTTTTTGATGATATCTTTTGGACTCACCAATGTCCCTACAGTTTTTATGGACTTGATGAATTGGGTTTTCCATCCATATTTAGATTGGTTCGTTATTGTTTTCATTGATGATATTTTGGTGTACTCGAGGAGCGAGTTAGAGCATGGGATGCATTTAAGTTTGGTGTTGTAGACCCTAAGGCAACACCAATTGTATGCTAAGTTCAGCAAATGTTAGTTTTGGTTAAGTCGAGTGGGATTTCTCGGACATGTAGTTTATACTAATGGCATTTATATGGATCCTCAAAAAGTAGAAGCAGTATTGAATTGGGAGCAACCTACTACGGTGATAGAAATACGGAGTTTTCTAGGTTTAGTACGATATTACTGCAGGTTCATCGAAAGATTCTCCAAGATAGCAGGACCACTTCACTATTTGACCAGGAAAGGAGTTAAGTTCGAGTGGACTGAAAAATGTGAGGAAAGCTTTAAAACATTAAAAGAAAAGTTTACTTCAGTTCCTGTTCTAACATTGCCAGAGGGCAATGAAGGTTTTGAGGTTTACAGTGATACTTCACATCAGGGATTGGATTGCATTTTGATGCAACGTAAGAAAGTTACTGCATATGCATCTAGGCAATTGAGGAAGCACGAGCTAAATTATCCTACTCATGACTTAGAGCTTGCTGCGATGATTTTCGCATTGAAGACTATAAGGCACTACTTATATGGAGCTAATTGTTAAATCTTTACCGACCAGCCTTAAGTATTTATTTACTCAGAAGGAGTTGAACTTAAGGCAAAGGAGATGAATGGAGTTTCTCAAGGACTATGATTGCACTATTGATTACCACCTAGGCAAGGCAAATGTAGTAGCCAATGCATTAAGTAGGAAGTCTACATGCTCACTAGCTTATATGCAGACAATACAGCTTCCTTTGATGGTTAAGTTGAGAGAGTTAGGTGTTAATTTGCAGATGCATAATTCTGGAGCACTTTTTACTAGCTTCCAACTATAACCGGTATTTATGGATCACGTTCTCGAGGCCTAGCTCAAAGATCCTTACTTGATGAGCATGAGGAAGGAAGTTAAAGAAGGGGGACAATCAGACTTCGCTATTAGAGGTGATGAAGCCTTGATGATTGGTACTAGGCTCTGTGTTCCCGCAAATGAAAAGTTGAAAAGGTAAATACTGGAAGAAGCCTATAGTTCTACCTATGCTATGCACCCAAGAAGCACCAAGATGTACCATACATTAAAAAAGTATTATTGGTAGGTAGGGATGAAAAGAGAAGTTGCTGAGTATGTATCCAAGTGTTTCATTTACTAGCAAGTGAAGGCGGAAAGACAAAAGCCTTCTGGACTTCTACAATCCTTACCCATCCCAGAATGGAATGGGAGTGCATCACGATGCATTTTGTATTCAAGCTTCCCCCCACAGTTTAGAGACATGACGGTATTTGGGTGATCATGGGTCGACTTACCAAGTCCTCACATTTTCTACCCGTCCGTGAGAGGTTTTCTCCTCAGAAGTTAGCGAAACTCTTTATGAATCACATATTGAGCTTACATGGTGTGCCTGTATCGATTATATCGGACAAAGATCCATGATTCATTTCGAGGTTTTGGCGAAGATTAATGAATGAACTTGGAGTCAAGTTAAATTTGAGTACCGCTTTTCACCCTCAGACTCATGGACAATCTGAGAGGACTATTCAGACCTTGGAAGACATATTGAGGTCATGTGTACTACAATTCAAGGGAAATTGGAATGAGTATCTACCTTTGGCAGAGTTCACCTACAACAATAGTTATCACTCGAGTGTTGAGATGTCACCTTATGAGGCATTGTATGGGAGACAATGTCAAACTCCATTATGTTGGAATGACACAGGTGAAAGGAAACTTCTAGGCCGTGAGATTGTATAGGCGACAGTGGACAAGGTCAATATTATATAGGCCAAATTGAAAGCAGCACAAGACAGGCGAAAGAGCTATGCGGACATGCGTAAGAAGGATCTCAAGTTTGAAGTTGGTGATCAAGTATTTTTTAAGCTCTCTCCTTGGAAAGGTGTAGTATGTTTCGGAAAACAAGGGATGCTAAGTCCTTGTTATATTGGACCATATGAGATAGTAGAGAGGATAGGTCTAGTGGCTTACAGGATCGACTTGTCAGGAAAGCTTTCTCGAGTCCATGATGTATTTCACATCTCTATGCTCCGAGAGTATATCTCAGACCCATCATACGTGTTGGTGACACTGGAGATTAAACTACAGGACAACTTGTCTTATGAGGAGCAGCCAGTGCAAATTTTAGGAAAGGAAGAGAAAAGGCTTCGCAACAATACTATACCTTTAGTGAAGGTTCTTTGGAGAAATCACTTTGTTGAGGAGGCAACTTGGGAGTGAGAGGATTAAATACGAAATCAATATCCTCACCTCTTCCAAAACTAAGGTACGAATTTCATGGACGAAATGTTTTTTTTAGGGGGGTAGGTTGTAACAACTCGTACAAAAAATACACAAATTTTAACAAGTTTGACCAAGTTTGACTAAGTTTGACCAAGTGAACAATATGTGGGTCCAAGTTGACTTTTTCAATGGTCAATATTTTTGGTTTGACTGAGGTACCATTGTGAAGATCTCGTCGATACAAGTTCATATACTTGCGGCACACCAAATTCTGAGTTACGGATCAAAAGTTATGGTTCTGAGAAATTTTAAGCATAAATTTTATATCAGTGTCCAAACCAGTCCCTAGTTTTTGTCTGTTAGTGACTCAAGGCTCTATATAAGCCTTAGTAAATGAGCCAAATAGAAAGAAAAATCTCAAATACCCATTTCATCCTCAAAACCCGAGAAATCCTCCCCCTAGACCCGTGGGTCCGAACTGGATCGTTTTGACCAGTTTAACGATGAATTGAGTCATTGCTGTTTTTGTTGTTCCAGCCACCAACCTTGTACTGTGCCATCCAGGGAGGAAGCCTACGTTGAGGCGAGCTTGGCCGTGAAATTTCACTGCGAATGGCGACTGTAAGCTCGAACCTGGCCCTAGAAGACGGCGGCTGCCGGTGGGATGGGTTGCCAGATTTTCATGCTTTTCGGCCATTTCAGGCCAACCCATAGACCTTTCCTACCATTTTGGGCCCTCTGAGCTCATTTTCTGGTTACTTTGCCCATATTCTTCACAGTTTAAAAGATACGACAACAAGGAGTTCGGTCGAAGCTTCAACTAAGTTTTTCGACCACCAGAGGAACCTTTGGACAAGGTGAGCATACTGATGGGCTTCTTGTCTCTTGGGCTTTTCCGTTGATATTAAGTTTATGAATTTTGGAGGTCGTTTGATAATTTTTCTATTTTTAGGTCAATTAGTTAATTATTGGATAAATTGTGACTATCCAATTCTACCGAGTCTTAAGGATATGCGGTAGTATTGGACAGTTCGGTGTCCAATTTATGTAATTTTATAGTAGTATAAATCAATTTAAGACATCGGGGTCATACAAATATCTTTGGTTTAGTTATTTGGAGCCTAAGGAATATTTTATTAGATTACAGGCACTCAAGTTGAGCCTAAAGGCGATCCTACAAAGGATCAAGAGTGAGCATCTGTACTACTGTGAGTGGTTATAATTTTTAAAATATTTTGGGTATATAGAATAATATATGTGTGTGTTTTGGATATTTTACGTATGTATAAATTGATTGAAATGGTTGCTTTATGCATATAAAAATCTCTACTTTCACTTACACGAGTTATCATTTTATGAGGATTTTAATAAGATTTTTAATGATTTCTAATTTTGATGAGTTCATAGTGAACTTGAGAATTATGTTAGTTAAATATTCTTGTATTTGAATTGAGATTTTAGATCATTTGGAAAATAGTTTATCTGAGGAGCAGATTGAAAATTTATATAATTTTAAGCATGTTTAAATATTTTATAATTTTTAAGTACTTCAAATCGGTTTATGGTGAACATATTCACTGTGATATTTCTGGTTTTCGTATGAAATGATCATTTGAAAATTTTAAAATATTTAAATAAGCGATGGAATTTAAATATTAAATTATGATTTATGATACAGTATCATTTGGGAAAAGTATATATCATCTTACAAAAGTGTTTTAAGGATACTGTATTGGTTATTTTTAAAATTGATGTACCATGTAATACTAATATCTGGGATCAGTATTATATTATAGTACACGGGTTTTGCCACAGTACCATGAGGTTGGGTTCAGCCCATAGGATATTATTGCCATGGACCGTGAGTTTTGATTCAGCCCACAGGATATTATTGCCATGGTACCGTGAGGTTGGATTCAGCCCATAGGATATTATTGCCACAAACCGTGAGGTTGGGTACGTTCCGACGGTTTACTATTTCCATGATACCTTTTGGATATTAAGGATCACGAGGTGCGTGTATCCCACTGTTTATAGATTGGTACGTCAAATGATACATGGTATGCATTTGAATATATTGTTCATTTTAAATATTGTGGTTATCTCTGCATTTTCTTATTTATTTCGTGGAAATATATTTATAAGATTTTATGCCCAATATTTATATCTTCATTAAGACATTTTATAATATTACAATGATTGTTCACTTTATACTTTTAATCATCGGTTTTATGATATTAAATTGGGGTACAAGTTCGGATTTTGTAAAATGATTTTTAAAAGGGAAACTATTCAAACGAGTGAAACGAGAGATCTTGAGAGAAAGATTTTTATGGAAATAAATTAATATTTTTCTATTATACTATTCCACTCATTGAGATTTTCTTATATCACGTTTTATTGTTTTAAATTCGTTCCCCTAGGCTCAGGCAGCTAGTAGCAGCTACCTCGTGTACAGCTTGTCACTTTGCTTCTTCCATGACAGCAGCAGTATTAATCTTTTGTTTATCTTTCCAGACTCGTTTATTACTTATTTGTGCTCCTAAACTTTGTTGACACTCTTAAAATGCTCTGATTTAATTATGAGACTTAGTAAAGATCATAGTATTGATGTGTGTAGTTATGGCCTGTGGTACTATAGGCTGGTTATGGACTTGTTCTGTTGTGGATTTATTTTATATTTATATATTGAGGTATTAGTGATATTGCTGGTATTCATTGTCTACGTATTAAGGTGAAGTTCTATTGGATATTCTCTAGGGATTGTCCGATGGAACTTCACTAGGAGAGACCACCCGGGAGATCCTGGGAGGGTTCCCGGGGTGGGTTCTATCATGAGAAGCCATTGGAGAAGAAGAATGGGTATGTTCTGCCTAGAGCTAAGGTGGTGAATGCTGATTTGGCCAGGATTATTAGCTACGATGAGGTTCAGTATGTTGGTTTTTGATTATTTGTGATGAAATTTGATTTTTATGGGATTTAACATTGATATTAGGCTTTTCCAGCTATTGATTTTGTGGGTTTTCTTGATTCCTTGTAGCTCTCTATTTTGCAACCTTATAGTTGATCTGGGTATTGAATTTTTGTTCCATGGTATACTTTTGTGAGTTGTTTCCGATTTATTATTTATTTGATGTAGCTCTCTATTTTTCTTTACTAAGCTTCTTTCATTTTGGCCATCCAATTTGCTTAAAGGGAAACCAAATGGGTAACCAAAGGGAAGGTTTGTTATCATCGATTTAGTTCTATTTTATTATTCCTGAGTATTGCACAAACGAGCATTCACATTTTATTATTTCTTGTTCGTGTATATATATTCTCATTTTTGGCCTCAAGGTTTTGCTGATAACGTCTACTAGTAGACAACAGTCATATTCTCACTTAGAACTTGTCTTCTATGATAATGAAGCTCTAAATAGGCTCTAAATTTGTTTATTAAAGAATACTCTTTTGTGGTCAAGAATTTGATATTATCTTTGCCTCTTGTTTGGTTCTTTATGTGCATAATGTTGTTAACTTGTCTTTTCCGATTATGTGTATTTATATATTAGTAATGTATTGGAGTGTTTGAGCTTTCCATCAATTTAGATGAAAGTCAGTTTCTAAAGGAAAATATGCAAACTATCACATAGTTAATATATCTTTATACAAAATTTTAATGTTTTTGTAGTGATAGTTAAGTTTTCTTCTATGTGTTTTGTTTACGAGAATGACTGCCAAATGCAATGCAATACCATTTTTTTTTTCAAGTGATTAGGTAAAATTACTTAAAGAATTTGGACCTTCACAAGTGCATAATAGGAAATACTAGAAATTTCTGACATAGTAGGCTGTGACAGTGACCAAAGATTAGAATGCCAATGTAAGAGGAGACATAATCTCTATCTGATGGTACTGTGACATAATCTCCTGGTTACCATACCAGAACATAGCATGCCATCTTTTCTAGTTTTTGTGTTAGTCCTTGAGATTCCAAAACCTTCCTTCATTGTTTCTTGATATTTAAGTTCTGCTTCTTCCAATGAATGAACTGCAGAAGTAGCTGCTACAATTGCTGTGGCAAAGTGTTCATCACTATATAACAGTCCAGACCACCTACATATGATATTGTCCGCTTTGGGCCTAGCCTGCACAGTTTTGTCAAAACACATCGTAAGGAAAAGATATCCACACCACCTTATAAGGTATGGTTTGTTCCCTTTTCCAACCAATGTGGGACTTTACAATCCTCCCCCCTTGGGGCCCAGCGTTCTCACTGGCACATCGATCCGGGTACTAGCTCTGATACCATCTGTGACAACCCAGACCACCCGCATGTGATATTATCCTCTTTGGGCCTAGAGAATCCTCTTATAACCCAACCCTTAAGGTTTTAAAAGGCCTTGTACAAGTAAGGGGTCCCACCAACTCAACAACTCGGGATATTATCCTCTTTGACTTGGCTTACCATAACCTCAAGGTTTTACGTTCCCACATGGAAAGGCTTCGTAAGAGAAAGGTATCCACACCCACTTATATAGAGTATTTCGTTCCCCTTTTCAACCAATGTGGGACTTCATGATCCCACATCGGTTGGAAAGGGAAAAGAAGCATGCTTTATAAAAGGGTGTGGATACCTTTCCCTTGAGAGGCCTTCCTGTGAGGAAGCAAAGCCGTGAGGTGGTAGGCCAAAGCGGACAACATCTTGGTTAAGCTTGGGAGGCCCAGGCCATTGGGACTGGCAAGTGAAGGGGTGGGACCCCTAATCATTGAGAGGCCTTTTAAAACCGTGTGTGCTGGGCCCAAAGCAGACAATATCTCATACGGATGGATTGGGCTATTACAATTAGTATCAGAGCCAGACCTAGATCAGTGTGCCAACGAGGACGCTGAGCCCCGAGGAAGGAGGATTGTGAAGTCCCACATCGGGTGAAAAGGGGAACGAAACATTCCATATAAGTGGGTGTGGACACATTTCCCTTGCAAGGCCTTCGCATGTGGGAATGTAAAACCTTGAGGTTATGGTGAGCCAAGCCAAAGAGGACAATATCCTGAGTTGTTGAGTAGGTGGGACCCCTAACTTGTGCGAGGCCTTTTAAAACCTTGAGGGTTGGGTTGTAAGAGGATTGCCCAGGCCCAAAGAGGTTAATATCACATGCGGGCGGTCTAGGCTGTCACCGGAACCCTTAATCACTGAGAGGCCTTTTAAAACCGTGTGGGCTGGGCCCAATCTCATGCGGGTGGACTGGCCTGTTATAACTATCTTCTTGTTTATCTCCTCCATGGACATATTATTTCGTTCTAATAAACCAAATGTTAATATTCCTGTAAACATTGGTTCATAATAGCATTAGCAGAAATAGAACAAATTTTAAAGAAACAAAGTTCAATAAGTATATTTATATATATGTACTATATTATATGTATGTATTTCCAAATTTTGTTTAATAAGTTCAACATAATTTTGTAGAAATGGATTTTAAGATGCATGAATGAATTAAAATATTGCCTCAGTTATCAGTTAGGGGTCACAAGATGTACACCTCTTCTGCTTAACTAAAGAATCCATTATCCACAAACTATTGCTGCAGATGATTTATTTGTCCAATTTCCTGTTTTTGTTTTTTGTTTTCCAATGGAAGTGTTTGCTTGTGAAACTACCAAATTTAGCAATGTTTTTATATCAGAATTTGGTGGTGAACAGGAAAGGGAAGCAAAGTTATATATGCTTTGAAGGGAGCTACAATAGGAAGCAAAGGATTTTCCCTTTTTTCCCACCGTTGTTCTTTTTTTATATTTTATTTTTTTCCTCAGACACCCACATGCACATTACTCATCCCTGAAATGAGATTTTTTTTTTGTTCATTTTTTTTCTCCTTTTTAGAATGTTCACCTTTTTCTCCATTAAAGAGAACTACAAAAATTTAGGCAATGGCTGCAAAAGTGTTGGTAAGTTGATTTGGATGATAGACTGATAAATTAAACTAGTAAACCAGAAACACAGTTTACTTTCCACACAAAATTTCTTGCCTATGTTTAAGACGGCTCAAATGGATTTTAATTTATTAGTTCCATTCATAAAAAGCTAGTTAGGATGGCATACTTGTATCATTTTAATAAAAATTGGTTTTATCATTGCTACTAAAGCTACCACCCTGACCTTTGATTAATTTTGATTAGATAGTATTATTGCACCATATCTAGATATATGGTAGCTTTTAGCTATTTGTTTGGTTTTCATTATTGATGAAAAGGAAGTGTCTTTTGTTTTCTGTTTTAAAATTTTTTTCCAGGTTTTTGAAAGCAAGTTATTCCTATTCATTTAAAATTTTGCAAAGACCTTATTTAAATATAAAAGACAAGGTAAATGCCTAAGCTAACTTTATCCTTCAGTTTTTTTTCCAAATGCCTTGAAAAGAGTAAGTTCAATGAAATATTTGTCCTCCTCTATTATGCTACTAGTTGCAGAAAAGAAGTTAAAAGTTTTCTTGTCCTGGCCTAGTTTTCAATTGGAGATTTTTCATCTAAGAATTGTTCTTATTGCTTTTGAAAGATTGTTCTCAATATTGATGGCATTTTATACTCTGATTAGTGGGATTATTACTGATTTTCATATGAGTATGATTGATAGATTTGGAATTAGTGGTTGGAAAGTTGGGGGAATTGAAGAAGAGGTAGGAATGCTTGACAAGTAAAGGATTGCCAACTTATAGGAACTTAAGAAGTCTTGAGCTTGTTCTTTACTCTTTGTTAATTAAATTAGTTTTCTATAAATAGTTCATTTTTTTTATTATACAGGATCCTTGGAGAATATATTAATGAACTGCATTGGAAGATGGAGATTGTAAAGATTTAGTGGGTATAGGTAACAATCTTGTATATCTTTTTATTTTTCCCTAGAATTATAAACTATTTTTGTTTATATTTTTCTTTTAATGTAATCTTACTGTATTTGGTACACATTATATGGTATTAGTTGTAGTACAAGATAACCATTTAATAAAGTATTATTCTTTTATATTAATTGCATTTCAAAAAAGTTGTTTACTTGTCACTGGAAGGGTTCAATGACAAATTAGATATGTCACTATTTTTTCAAGTGACAAATCAGATGTGCCACTGATGGTTTAAGTGACGAATAATATTTTGTCACCTAAATGTATATATTGTCACTGATGGATAAGTTTGACCAGCTCATACGTATGTATCAATGACAAAAATTGTATGAAAAAGGACAAAAAAAAATGCTTTACGTGACAAAAACTTACGTCACGGTAAAGCTCCAATCTATGCCGAAATATTTTTTTTTTTGTTGCAGTTACATGCTCATTTGTTACAAACTAAAATGTCCATCACGACCATGCTTTGTGATGGGTCTATCATGGATGAACTGATTTGTCACCTAAACTCAATAAGGCGACAAAAAATGGCCCTTGTGTGACAAAATAGGTGTGTAGCAATTGTTCAAATTTTTTGTAGTGATATGAGTATTGTTATTGATCACAGGTGGGTGATCATTAATCCTTGATCTAGGAGAGGATGTCACCGCATCATAAGCATTGTGGTCCAAGATAGGCAAATCAATGGACAAGTGACCATGTAAGCCATCAGGATCACAGAAATTAATTGGTGGGGCAGAAGCGAAAGGTGAGTTATTGGCAAATTGAGATGCTTCAACTTCAGTGGGAACCATATGGAAATGTTATGGCGTGGAGTAATCTGGAACTTGAATTGTTTGATTTGTAAAAGGAACTTCAAAATTTATGGGACCCATAGTTGATGCGAAAATTGAGGACTCATCAGTGATTGCACTTGTTTGGAGTGTGGGTCCTTTTGAATGAGTGATAGTTGAATTGTTTGAAGATTTCACGTTACCTGTATCAAAATCAAGATCAAATAAAGATGGAAAATAATTAATACCTTAGGATGGTGGCTTTCGAATCCGTGAATCATCTATCTTGCCATGTGTAGGATATATACCATGCGTGGATCTAGAGTTACCATGAATTGAAGGACACCATTCATCCATAGATGGAAATTCCGTTAAAGCTAAGTCTTTTTTATTTCAGCAATTTGAGATAAGTACAAAGGGAAGTGTATCTTCATCAAATACTATGTATCTTGAGATAAAAACCATTTTTGTTTGTGGTTCCAAACCACGGTACCCTTTGTGAATTGGATTATATCCAATAAAAATACAAAGGTATGACTTCTTTGTAATTTGTAATTTGTTTGATGCCTTTAGGATAGGTAACACCGACAGTCAAAAACATGTAGACCATTATAATCAGGAGATGTATTATAAATTTTGCAATCTAGGATATTATTTTGTAGTACTGACGATGGCAATATATTTATGATTTACATAGCAATTAAAAAGGATTCAACCCATAAATTAAGAGGTGCATTAGCATGAAAAAGCATGGCAAAACCTAGTTTCTACAATATGTTTATGCTTACATTCTACAACTCTATTTTGCTCAAGCGTTCCCTGGCATGATACCTGAAGTTGTATGCCATAATCATTTGTATGATTTAAAAAACTTGTAGAATCAAATTCACCTCCACCGTGACATTGAAAAATCTTAATTTTCCTGTCAAATTGATTTTCAACTGATTTTTGAAATTTAATAAAACATTCATAAAATTTAGATCTTCTATGTAAAAGATAAAATCATGTGAACTTTAAAAAATCGTCAACAAATATTAATAAGACAAAAATTGTTGGCTTGGAAGAGTGGGTGAAGGACCCCAAAAATCACAATGGATTTTTTTCAAGAGGAAAATTGTCTATTTTATTATTAGAATTAAAAGGTAAGTTTCGACTTTTTCCTAGTTGGCAACTAGAACAAATGGGTGGTTTCGTAGACCAATTTTAACCTCAAGAACTTTCTTTCCTTTTAATAAAGCCAATAGCCATGAGTTTAAATGCCACAAAGGTTGATGCCAAATAAAGAAAGTTATAGCACCATTTTTCCTTATTGCATTTAGAGTCTCTTGAAATTCTTCATCCAAAGGATATAATTGTCCATGTTTATGCCTCCTTGCTATTATCCTCTGTTTTGGATCCTTAAGGAGAAAGTTAGAAGATTTAAATTCAAAAGTACAATGATAATCAAAAGTTAATTTTCCCACATATAATAGATTCTTTTTCAAGTGTGGAGTTACCAACACATCTTTTGAAAACAATTTCCATTCTTTGTAGAAATATTTATATTTCCTGTATGAGATATGGGTAATTGGTTTCGTTGCCAACAAATATAATATCATTGTCATCATATGGTTTTGTAAATTCTAAGTTACCTAGGTTGTTTGTCATGTGAGTTGTGGCTCCAGAGTTAACATATAATGATGGATCAACAATCAAGAGCAGAATGATTATTGTTCCTGCATATTTGGCAACAAACGATACCTTGATTTTTATCAAATTGTTGTTGCTTGTTGGTGCCCCCTAACTTTTGGCCAGTTCCATTGTTTTGGATGTGAGGGTTGGCTTTTGTTTGAGTGGTGCCTCCTTGAGCGTTATGGTGTCCGACGGGTGCAAAACGCCGACCTCTTCAATTGAAGTATCCTTGACCTCCTCGATTGTTTCTACCACGTCCCTTTTGCCTAGTAGATGCTTGGTCATGATCCACAAGAATTTTTGCATGTTCTTGTTTAGAAATCATGGCCTATTCATGGCTTTGAAGAGAGAGTACAAATTGAGTATAGGATGGATATGGTGGTTTAGTAAGCATGGCCATAAGAAAGTCCTTATAAGCAGGTCTTAGTCCTCTTAAAAGTTGAAAGACCTTGTCAAGATCTTTCAATGGTTTATTAATGATAGCAAAGTTGTCAAAAATGGATTAGAATTTCTTAAGATAGTCTTCAAGAGACTGAGACCTATTAGAGAGAGTCATCAACATATCCTTCAAGTGAGCTTCCTTTTCAGCTGTGACTGGTAGAAGATGTTCTTCTAGTGTAGTCCATACTTCATAAGCAGTGTCGGGACCGATAATCATATTCATCACTTCCTCATTAATATTTTGGATTAGCCAAGAAGTGAGAAGGCCGTCATTATTTATCCACAATTCATATTGTGGATTAGCAATCAAAACCCCATTCTAATCCACTAATCATAAGATACATAACTGAACCTATAGCACTCGAATATGGTACAGTAATCATATCTTCTCTTTCTTGTTCATTACTTGGACATTGTTCTATTGACAACTTGTAATGTCTACCCAAGGGCACAGAAACAGGCTTAGCTCTACTCATGTTGAACTTGGAGAGTATCTTTTGAACATATGAAGTCTGTTGAAGTTTCATCTTCCTATTTCTTCTGTCTCTCATAATTGTCATGCCCAAAATCCTTTTTGCCTGACCAAGCTCGTTCATATCAAACTCTGAGCTTAGTAACTTCTTAACTGAATCAATAACTTTTGCATTTGGTCCTGATAACAGCATATCATCTACGTACAAAAGCAAAAATACAACATTTGAGCTTGCTGCCTCCTTGAACTACAAGCAACTGTCAAAGTTGATTCTCATAAAACCAGCTTTCACCACAAAGGTATCAAACCTCCTGTACCACTGCCTTATGACTGTTTTTGATACGAACCTAGGACGACCTGCTCCTAAACCCGTATTATATTAGTCTGGATCTCAATTAAGTTCAAGTTCTAATGTAATGGACCTCAACCCCTAACCAACCTGTGGTTAGAAACCTTGGTATAATGTAGACGTCACAATAGAGGATGGAAAACCTATTGACAAGTCAAGCTAAAACAACCAATTCTCTAATGGTGTTTTAGGTGTTCTCATAGAACAAAGAGATAATTAATCTCACAAGTATTTTCTTAATCAAATCAAAGTTGTATTCTTATTGAAAAATAAGCCTTTAAATAGGCTTTGAAAGAAACAACATAAACCCTAAAAATCCTAGGAAAAACCGACCACACACATAAAGAAACCTAGTTGGCCGCAACTATACTTCCTTTCCTAATCTAAGTTTGATTAATTAATTCCTTTATATTAAATTAGGAATTAATTAATATACAACAAAATAAAAACCTTCCTAAAGTTATTTGTCCAGAAAATAAATAAATAAAAACCCAAAAAAAAATAAAGTCAATCGCAAATTAAGTAACGAGTTGACTTTGACATCTAGGCTGAATTATGTCTTCAACCGAGCTAACTTATGTCCGCCTGATGTCTGAGCTAACTTATGGCCTATCCGAGCTAACTGATGTCTGCCCGAGCTAACTTGTGTCTGACCGAGCTAACTGATGTCTGTCCGAGCTAAGTTATATCTGGCCGAGCTCACTGATGTCTATCCGAGCTAAGTTGTGTCTGGCAGAGCTAAGTTACATCCGATGTCCGAAGTCCGAGATCAGATGTCCGAGGCAAGGGTGTCCGATATAAAATGTCCGATGTATGAGTATCCGATGTATCAGCCTCCACCACTTGAATACTTAAAACAGGTCTTTTATCTTCAGGTATGGACAAGCCCTTTTGAGAATGAATTACTCTCTAGATAAAGGTAGCAAGGTTATCCTTAAACCTCTTAGCTTGAGCCCTAGTGATGGGTCCAATCTTCATCCGTATCGGATCAGTACCCCAGCAAGTTGTTAGTGGTGTGAGCTCGGGTGGGTTCGCATCAGTTTTAGACCATAGAGAGACTTCTTTAGCAGACATACTAACTCTCCACCCTTTCTAGTCACTTCATATCCCTCTGGTTGCTTCATGTAAATAGTTTCTTCCAAATCCCCATGAAGAAAAGCAGTCTTTACATCCAATTGTTCTAATTCCCAATCAAAATGTGTAACCAAAGAGAGAATGATTTGAATGGTAGTATACTTGACCACAGGTGAGAAGATTTCATTGTAATCCACACCTTCAACCTGGGTAAACCCCTTTGCTACCAACCTTGCCTTGAATCTCACTAGATCTAACTTAGTCAACCCCTACTTGACTTTATAAATCCATTTACAATCAACAACTCTTTGTTTTGAAGGAGCCAACCCCAGATCCCATGTATGATTGTCATGAAGTGACTGCATTTCCTCATCCATTGCCTGCTTCCACTTTGCTAATTCTGAGGACTTCATAGCTTCTTTATAATTCTGAGGTTCATTATCAGAGAACTTTTGAAATCCAACTAAAGCATATGCAATAAAATCTGCATAGCTGTATTTCTTATTTGGAATAATCCTCCTTCTAGCTCTATCTCGAGTCAATAGGTATCCTGGTGATGCAATGGTTCTTGAAGGTGAAGAAAGCTGTTGTTTTTGCCTTTCTTCATCTAAACCTGATTCTGAACACTCAGGAGTTCCATGAACTTCAGCTTCTGGCATTGGTTCCTTCAATGCACTTTCTTCATTGTCTTGAAAATCAATTTCAGGCATTACTAAGCCCATTTGCCTTGACATTTTTTGTTGTTGTTCACTCTCAGTACCTACATTGTTAATGTTCTTACAAGGCATAATATTCTCATTAAAAATGACATCTCTACTAACCATGACCTTAAAACCACTTCTATCCTTAATCCAGAGCCTATAGCCCTTAACACTTTAAGGATATCTGAGAAAAACACATTTGATGCCTTTAAGTTCTAGCTTACCTTCTTACTGATGTGCATATGCTGCACATCCAAACACTCAAATTATCATAATTTGGCAACTTTCCAGACTAGACATACTCAGGTGTCTCAAAATTCAAAGCAGTTGATGGTGGCAAATTAACAAGATACATAGCAGTCATAACTGCTTCACCCCAAAACAACTTTGGCAAGCCAGATGACACTAGCATACATCTTACCTTATCAAGCAAGTTTCTATTCATCCTCTCAGCAATACCATTTTGCTAAGGGGTATGCTTGACAGTTCTGTATCTCACAATTCCTTGAGTCTTACAGAAATTATCAAACTCCCTATTACAGAACTCAAGACCATTGTCTGTTCTTAAAGCCTTTACTGTCCTGTTTACTTGTTTTTCAACAAGCAGTTTCCACTCCTTAAATTTATTGAAGGCCTCATCTTCAGACTTCAATAAAATGACCCACACTTTCCTAGAATGGTCATCTATAATAGACATGAAGTATCTGTTTTCACTTTGAGTAGAAACTCTAGCAGGACCCCAAAGATCAGCATGAACATAATCAAGCACAGCTTTGGCTCTATTTGAACTCAAGTTAAAACTGAGTCTATGTTGCTTACCTAAAATGCAATTTTCACAAAAGTCTAATTTGCTTATCTGATCCTTACCAAAAACATGTTGCTTATTCAGATAATACATGCCTTTTTCACTTATATGGCCTAATCTATTATGCATAGCAGAGTGTTATCCACAGAAGTGTGAATTGAAGCATTACAAGAATCAAAAATAGCCTCACCAAGCAAAATATACAGACCATTTTTCTTAATACCTTTAAAAGCAACAAAAAAGCCTATTGAAATCCTCATTTTTCCATTTTCAGTTTTAGTGGTATAACCAACATCATCAAGCATTCGAAGGGAAAATAAATTTCTCCTTAAACCAAGCACATATCTAACTGAATTTAGAGTCTTAATAGCACCATCATCAAGTTTAAATTGAACATTACCTATACCAACAACTTTACAGGAATGATCATCACCAAGAAGAACTTGTCCTCCTTCATATTCCTTATAAGACTGAAAAACATCAAGTATAGGACTCATATGAAATGAGCATCCTGAGTCTAAAACCCATTCAGTCTTATTTTGTTCAGCATCAGCCACAAGAACCTCACCAGAATCTTCACTCGAGGTGACAGCAGCAAAATCACCACTCTCCTGACTCTTACTTTTGTCATCTCTCTTCTTCTTGTAGCAGAATTTCATTATATGACCTTCCCTCTTATAGTAATAACACTTTCGACCTCTAGTTCTAGACTTAGATCTAGAATGGTCTCTACTTTTGGCTCTAAATTCAGAACTACCAAAGTTTCTTGTTTGGCTTCTTCCTCGAGCATTAAGCCCTTCACCCTTAGACTCAGATTTCATTTCTATGTCCCTAGATTTTAATGAACTTATCACCATATCTAAAGACAAGAAATCACGGCCATACTTTATGGCATTCTTGACTTCTCTATAAGATTCAGGTAAAGAATTTAACAAAATCACAGCATTGTGTTCATCACTAAAAGTGACTTTACAATTTGCAGGATCAAGTATTATTCGATTAAACATGTCAAGATTAGAGTCTAAATCTTTATTGGTGTCCATCTTAAAACCAAAGAACTACTCAAGCAAAAGAATACGATCAGGTAAAGACCTTACCAGATACAATTGTTCCAGTTTATGCCACATTTCAGAAGTGGTGGTTACCTCATCTACCTTTCTTAGCACACTGTCTGACAAGTGAAGAATGATCGTACTTAGAGCAATCTCATCCATCTCCAATTTCTTATTTTCTGAAAGATCTGCAGACAATGTTCCATCTATGGCTCTTGCTACCTTCATCTAGACAAGGACAGCCTTCATTTTCTTCCTCCAAAGCAAGAAATCCCCTTTGCCATTGAAGATCTCCACCTCAATCTTCGAGGCCATTTTTGATCAAATGAAGTTGCACAATTCTTGATAAAGAATCTTCACCAACTTTCCCAAAAGACTAAGAGCCAAGCTCTGATACCACTACAATTATTATTGGTAAGATAGTGATAAACCTCCAAACTTTGAACAAGAGGAAGAATTTGGGAGAGCCATAGAAGATAATTTGTCATCTTTAGTTCTATTGATACTAAACTTAAGCATTGAAAGATGGTTGGATACCAAATGTAGGTTCTATTGGAAACTACGAAGAGGGAGAAGACATGTTCGTGTTTGTGGTTGTAACGTTAAGCTCTGATACTATGATAAAGTTTAGAGTTTTGGTGGAACCTGTTTCTCATTCTCATTGATGTATAAGTAATTTATACAAACAAGAATTATAGTACAAAAGGATATAAAGATATACAAGATAACTGATTGACGTCCATGATATACGGCATCAATTGAATGGAATAATTACAAATGACCAATTTGAATTTAATAATCCCACTATAAGATAGGAATCTTCCCTCCATACGGTAAGTGTCTTGAAATATTAAAGGTTGAATAATATATTTCCTTTAACAATCCATACTTCTATATCAGAAAGATATAAACTTGTATTTACACATAGCAAATAAAGTTACTTTTGGTCCTACTTGTAATTCATTTTTAGCATTCCAATTTAGACCTCAATATTGTGACATGATGTTTCACCTTTGTCTTTTTTTTTTTCTTTTCATTATTTCAAATTTTCGTTTTTCATCCTATGCATCAATATACATGCTCTCACAAAATAACTAGTCAAATTGAATTTTTATTTTGTTCAGCTAGGTTTGTGAAAAAATAGGACACTAGTTTGGAAACTAAAATTGAGCATTGAAATAGTTAACCTCAGAAAAATAAACACTTAGATAAGATAAAAATTGATTTCTTAGCAAAAAAATTAAAGCAACAAATTATAATTGACTAAACAAAACAGAAAAACTTTAGGCTCTATTTGGTATGGCTTTTTTTTTTTTTTACTTAAACGCTCTACTGAAATGTCAAAAGTTCTTTTATCAAAAAATAGAGATATTTGGCAAAAGTTAATAAGTACTTATTGATCAAAAAATGAGCTTTTCTAAGTTTTTTTAGAGAAGCCTAAATTTTGAGCTTCTCTTCTTTTACCTTATATGAAAATTTAGTAAGTATTTAATACAGTTTAATGAGCATTTAAGCAGCTTTTTTATTTACAACCAAACATTTATTAGTTTTTAATAAAAATAATTTTTTAAAAAGATTTATTATACAAAGCTCTACAAACTAAAGTGCTATTTTCATCAGATATACCAAATGAATCCTTAATCAATTGAAAGAATATTAAATATTCCAAAACTAACCTCATGAGGCATGTTTTAAAAATATTATAAAGAATTCTCAACAAATGGTGGTGTACACAGATCTTGCCTTCTCCATCAACAACAATGGTGATAATTATTAGGACTTGAACAATTAATATAGTTTTGTCATATGTGCCACACTCGCAAATAATAAAAATATAATTAATCAAAATTAAAATTAAGGGGAAAAAAAACTTACCAATTAATCATAAAGACAAGGTCAACACTTTTTGGATCTTTCACCTCTTGGGGAGGCAGGCTGAAAAGGACAGACTGAAACTTCCTTCCTTTGTCTGGAACGATATTATCATTTCAATGCCACTCATGCATCATTAATTGTTGTGTTGCATGTGTTAAACTAAATAATGAGATGCGAAAATTGTGGTAGGGAGACATCACATAAACAACATGATATATACTATGACATTTAAATAATGTCTAAGTCAAAAACATTTTCATGTTAGTTTCATTGATTTTTGAAGAGGATGAGATTCCTATTGTCTCCCTTCCCTGTAATATATATAAAGAAGGTTGCCGATGGCAATTATAGGCAATAACTGGACTCCATTGAAAATTGAACTACAAGAATTCTCCCCCCTCCTTCTTGTGTTAGGAAACTAAAATGGCATCTTACCATGTTCGCTCTAACAGCTTGCCCTCCAGGCCACACCCAATCATCCCTGAATTCGAAAATAAATTGTGCAAATTGTGGGCTTCTGAAGCTGCTTCTTCATCAGCATCAACCTCAATTAGCTACAAATTGAGTGGACTTCAAGATCTGCATGATTGCGTTGATAGGTTGCTTTTGCTACCACTCGACCAACAAGCCTTATCTCAAGAGAATAATGAGAAATTGGTTAATAAGATCTTGGATGCATCTCTTAGACTCTTGGATGTGTGCAACATAACTAGGGATGCCTTGTTGCAAACAAAGGAATTTACACAGGAACTTCGATCAACTATCCGCAGACAGCGAGGTGGTAAAATTGAGTTGTCAAGTGAGGTTAAGAAATTCTTAACCTCTAAGAAAGTGGTGAAGAAGGCAATTCAAAAGGCTATTGTTGATCTAAAGGGAATTGAAAGTGGATGCACCTTCAGTCCCTTGAACAAGGACAATGAGACTATTGTAATGTTGAGGGAGGTTCAAGCAACCACTTTTGCTGTATTTGAAGCATTGTTGTCCTTCATTTCGAGGACAAAGTCACAACCGAAGCCTAGTGGATGGTCCTTCATTTCCAACATAATGCGCCACAATAGGATCGAGGAAGACTCTCAACTAAATGAATTTGCAGTGGCAGATGCTGCAGAAATCTATTAACTTGGTTGTTGAGAATGCACAAAACCAGCTTGAAGCATTGGAATTGTGCACTCAAGATCTTGAAGAAGGTCTGGAGAGTCCATTTAGGCATATGATCAAAACCAAAGTCTCCCTTCTGAACATCTTCAACCACTAGCTAGAAAAAAATGATTCAGTATCATGAGCATCCAAAATTTTGTAGATCGAGCTATTCATACTTGTATATTATGAACAAGATATAAACATGTATTGATATCTATTACAAATACCAAATAAATTTGCTTTTAGAACAAACATTTGTGCGATCATATAGTTTACTTCTCATCAAGAGCATTCAAATTTACAGCTCAAATGTCAAATTATATTTCACTTTCTTTCTTCACCTTGCCCTTTTTTGAGTTTAGAAATAACGTTAGTTGTTACACCCTGTGCATTAACATATAATTGTTTTCATTTAGATAATAGTCTAATACATTTTTTCTTTTTGGTTCAACTAGTTTGATTGAACACAGCACACGAGTTGGGAATTAAAAGTGAATCATTCAAATGTACTTGGATGAGATGAAAATTGATTCTTCTGTAAAAGTTAAAAGGAGTAGCTAATTCTAATTTACTAAGCCAAAACACAAAGACTTCATTCAGTTAAAGTGCAGATCTTGCCTGCTTCATTAATCATCAATTAGTATGGTTCATGAGTTGTTTAGCTGGTTGAGGAGAAGCATTTCCTGCATATCTCCATAAGTTTAGATCTAAGTCCATGCATTACTAATTATTTATTCAATATGAAGTGGATGAGATTCCTTATGTCTAGTTCCACATCATGATACTGATACGCCAATATTATTAATTGATGAAAGCAAGAAAAGGAAAAAAAAAAAATATATATATATATATAATATTGTATATATTTGCATATGGAAGGTCAATAAACATAAGCAATTGCCACTAGACCATTGGGAACTATATATAAATGCATAGTATAATATTTTAATCTGATAACCCAGGAATTTTACGATCTAATATGGGAAGCACATTGTGGGAAGACATAGCTTGGACAATTCTTAGTTAGCAATTGATTTTAAATCAAAATTATGCTAACAATCATTCTTATGAAAAGATTGCCAGAGATTTTCTTGTCCCCTGCACCGTTCGATTTTCTCTACAATTGCTTGTATTTGTTTTAACTCAAAGCCTTTATTTTCTATAGTCATAAAAAATAATGGTCTTGATCTATGACTCAATCAATATTTAATAGTAGTTACATATGTTACAAGAGAGTAAATATGAAGCTTTATGGTCTGTTCGATTAAAATTCATAACAAAACTTTATAATAACTTTATAATTGAAAGGATAGGTGCTGCAAATTTTTTTTAAAAAAAATAAATGGTAAAAACATAAAAAATAAATGAAAGAAAATAATAAAATTAAAAATAAAAGAAGTGCTTATCCCGAAATTCCACCCCTTTTTGGTTCCCACAAAAAGTAAAAAGAAAAAAGAAATTAAAAAAAAGCATATATTACAAATCAATAAATAAATCTATATAATATATAAAAGAAGAAGCGTATATGCTCCGTATTAGTATATCTTTTTTCCAAATTCCTTCAAAAAGCACTATTTTTATTTTTACTTTATTTTATTTATTATTTATTATTTATTATTTATTATTTATTATCTTATCTTTTATGAATATAACCAAATATATATAAAATTAATTTTGATATAAATATCCATAACCATCAAACAATTGTTAAAATTACATATGGTAATAATTTTGAAATAAATTGAAAATAAATAAAATATTTGACTTTGTCTTATTTATCAAATATATATTTATAGCCTAATTATGGCCTAATTAGTATGCATATATACTATAACATATATCATAACGAAATTATATGTATATGGCCTAATATATATATATATATATATATGTCTTAATATATATTATAACCGAATTATGGGCAAAGTATATACTTATATATTATAATGGAATTATGACCTAGTATATATTTTAATAATGCCTATTTAAAAATTTAAAAAATAAAATAAAGAAATTAACTACTAATAAAAAAAATATTGACATATTTAATTAACTCTAAAACTATTTAAATTTTAGAAAATGTTGATTTTTTTATTTTATTATATAATAAAAGATGTTCTTTTTATTAAATATATTTCAAATAGAAATGCCATATACTAATATATATTCATATATATATATATATATATGTGTGTGTGTGTGTGTGTGTGTAATAAATGGAATTTCAATATTCTAATATATAGATTTCAATTATAAAATTGATTTTTTTATTTAGTATCCTTAAAATATATATAATCATAAATAAATTAATAATAAAATTGATATCTTTATTTGGTTTCTTTTTTAAATTTTAAAAAATAAATTTAAAAACATGTACGTAAAAAAAGATTTTCTTATTATTAAAATATTTTACATAATAATTACATAAACTAATATATGTTCATATATAGATACGTAATAAATAGAATTTCATTATAAAAAAATAGTATTAAAATGTAGTAATTAATAATGAGATTGATTTTCTTACCAATAAAATTATGGTGAATAATGCATTTTTTTTTATATTTTCTAAAAAATGCTTAAGATGTATTTATATATATAAATATATATATATATATATTAACAATGGAAACAAACACTTAAAATTTTGATAATATTAATATATAATAATCTTAAATGATAATAATAATAATTAATTTATTAATTAAACTATATTATGAGTATTTAATATATGGAAATAAATTATTTGCAAGGAATCAAAATACGTTTGAATTTAAATTTAAATTTTATAGATGAAAAATATTATTTAAATACATTTGAATTTGAATTAAATTATATAAATGAATTTGAATTTAAATTACATAAATAGAAAAAATTAGATAGGAAAATTCCATATATGAAAAACATTATATCAGTAAATATTTTTTTAATTTGAATTTTATGATTATATAGTATTTTATGTAGATGTCAAATTTATAATTTTTAATAAACTTTTTATAGTATAGATTGAAAAAAAAATCAAATGTGCTTAATAACAATAAAATTTTAAAATAAGCTTTTAAATATAATTAATTATTATAAATTATTTTTAAAATTATCTATGATAATTAGATATAACATGCATCGCACGGGGATAAATGCTAATATATTTAAAAAGTGGGTTATAAAAGAAGATTCAAGTTCTATTTTTTATTTCAACATTCAGAAAGTGCAAAAAAATTTGAGATTTAAAAGCCAAAGTGCCAAAAAAGAAAACAATCAAAGATCAAAAATGTAAAAACTTTATAATTGGAAGGATAGATGCTAAAAACCGAAAAAAAAAATTACAATAAATAATAAATAAAAATAACACAAACGAAAAATAAAAGCTTCTTGTGGTATAGAAATGCTAAAAAAATCGTTGGAAAGCCTATTGAATATTATAGATTAATTGATCTGCCTCATCCCAAAAAAAAAAAAGGAGCAGGAAAAAAAATAAATTCACAAACTTGATGAACCCTATCAAGTTCATCAAAGATTTTTTTTTTTTTTATTTGTGCTCTAAGATGTTCTTTTGTCGTTGTTATTGTTGTGTTTTCGTCCTTTTGAATTTTGTTTAGATGCTGGATATGGTCAATATCTTATCCCTTCCACCTACCTTGAGCTAGTCTCATAATCTCCTTGGATATCAAGAATATCAAATTTATTTGTGCGCTGAAAGATAAAGGGTAAAAAAAATTTATAAAAAAAAGTAAAAAAAAATTAAAGAAAAAATAAAACGTGAGTATTAATTTGGATAGGATTATAACCATTAGGAAGATTAACGAGTAATTTGATTATTTGTTCCTCTAAACGTGTGTTTTTGTCACTTGGAACGGAAACAGAAATCAATAAGAATGACAATAAATATCAAATCTGTCAAGATTCCAATTGTCTCCATGAAATTATAAACAAACGCTGGTCATAATTATAACCAAACTAGTGGACTCACCTTTGATCACATAAGGAGCTTCACCAATAAAATATATGCTGCTTCATTAAGGAAACAAAAATTTTCCATATCAATTTTATAAAGAAAGAACGAATTGTTAGAGAAAAATATAAATAAAATGAAAATCTACCTTCTATTAGCTTACACTTTTAGAATCAGTAGTAATTTAACGGATCTTCCATTTCAAGGGAAGCTTGTTATCAACAGTATAGAATGGCATTCCATATTTCTTGTTTGGAACTAGACAGTGTCACTGCCACTCATGTAACACCCCATCCCGAAGTACGCTGAAAATTTCTCAAGTCCACCGAAGTTGATCGAGGTTGACCATTATTGACCAAGAAGGATCAAAATTTGACTTTTTGACTCGGCAAGAATTCTAGGTTGACCAAGGCACCATTGCGAAGTACGCATCGACCCAAGTTTGTAGACTAGTAGCACGTCGAAAACGAAGCTACGATTTAAAAGTTATGAGCAAAACAAATTGAGGTTTCGAACTGTCCGAGAGTGCTATAGTTGAATTTTTATTATTGTGAAATTGAGCATTGACTCATGCATGTTTATGAATTACTCATCAATACGAGTTTATAGACTAACGGCACACCTAATTTGGATATTTTGTTGAAAAGTTATGGACCTGCAAAGTTTTCCAAATATCATATTATTTTAACATTATTTTTAAATATGTGAACCGTGTATGCCACATGTCAGTGGCTGGCCAACTCGTGAGTGCACAATGGCACCCACGGGGGCTATTTTCACTAGATGAGAGAAAGGGGAGGAAAGGGAGGAGAGAGAAATAGGGGGAAGGACCGACCACCACCGGTTGGCCACCCTCCCGCCACCGTTAAGCGTCATTGCGCCGCCCCACCATGAAGCCAACCTGAAAACCAGTAGACTACTCAAAATCACGGCCAGATCGTAGGCGAAGCACCCAGATCTGGGTGTTTTTTGGCAAGTGGCCCATTTCCTTCTCCGATCGATTTATCCCAAACCAGATCTCCGTTTGCCTCACCATCGGTCCCATTGGTTCACCCATCCTTTGATTCCAGCGAGTTCCTGATCACACCACCTACCCTTCCCCACTAATTTAACCTCCATGAATCCAAATCCAAGGTCCTTTTCCCCCAATTCTTGACGATTTATGAGATCCGATGACATTAAGTCTGAGAACTTTTCCGCAAGATCTCGGCCACCACAGGTCCGATCTCTTGAAGGTAAGACCTGATCTGTAATCTTTACGTCGTAAGCTTTGATTCGGTATATTGTTTATGAATTTTGTATACCATTTGTGTTAATTCCCCAGGTATCTGTATTATTTACCTGAATAAAATATTAGTTTACTTGATCTTGTATAATATTGATATTTTAGGAGTACGTGTGGGTCGTGTGACTGATCATGTGAAGGATCTTGATTGAATTGTGTGCTCGATGTGAGTGACCCACCTTCAAAGTTATTTTGAGTTGGTAAATTATATATATTTTGTGTTGATTATATATTTGGAAATTATATTTCATGTGTTAAATGTTTAGTAAATTTCTATTTGAAATTTTGATGCCGAAATTGAATGAATTAAAAATAGTTGTGCATTAAGAAATGTTTTGATTTTTGAGAAATTATGAATTTAATTTTATTAAATTATTGCAGAAGTAAGTTGTGGATTAATTATATTTGATAAAAAATTTTTCTGTGGAATTATGCATTGCGAGTTTTATTACGATTTTAATGTAATTTTATTTAAATTGATTTCTTTGAGAAATTGAGGAAATATATTATTTGGAATTATTATGCTTTAAAAATATTTTATTTAAGTATTTGATTATTGATGGAGTGTCAATCACTGGTTTTAAGTGATGAATTTTTAAGGATGATTAAAAGAGAAATGTGAAAATGTTATGGGTTTAAAGGTGATGTGAACCAACGGATTTAAAAAGTGGAATTTAAGAGATTTCAATATTTAAAAATATAATGATTTAGGATTTTTAGACGCATTTATATAGTATTGATGTTCTGTACTATATTTACAGTACAAAACACTAGTACTGCATGATTAGTGCACATGATTAGGCCATTGGACCTAAGGACTGACCGGGTATAATGCATAGTGAGCATCAGCCACCCCCTCCATGGTCAGGATGATTATTGATAGCATCGACCCAGTGGACACCATGGTAACCGGATGCAAGTTCTCTTTTAACCTCCCCGTTAGGCGGTGTTTTGGGACACTGGGCTCCGTCGGGCATCACTGATATATAGTATGGTGCGTCAGAAAATTCTCGATATGATTTTCAAAACAAAATATTTTAAAATCGTATTTAAAATGTGTTAAATGGTGTTTTTATAATTTATTTCAATTGATGATTCAAAAATGCATTTTTACCTTGATTTTACTATTTAAATCGATTTGGTATTTTAAAACAAATTTTATTACATTTTACCACTTATTTCAAATAAATGTTTAAATTGATCTAAATATTTCTTTGATTATTTCATTGATTTAATTAGTAAATTTTATAATGAGTTTATTTTTGTTTTTATGCCAAATTCCCTTAATATAAGTTTAATTTTTTTGTAAATCTTTGATGCTCTGTATACTTTACTTCACTTATTCCCTGTTGTTATTTAAAGTGCTGGAAATTGTGGAATCAAATTGTAGTAAGGTGGGAGGAATAAGATGGTGCTTATAGAAGTGTGTTTTCTATGCAGGAAATTTTAAGATAAGTTCAACCCTTAGGGAAGATTCTGCTGAACTTTCCATAGGAAGGTTCGGTAGGGTTTCTCTGGGATCAGGGTTTATCTAAGGTTCCAATGAAGAATTTTGAATAAGTCCTGACAACTTGTGCTTCATAAATTTTAGTATTTGATGCATATTACTAAAAGTAAATAATGAGATGCATGAATAATAGTTGGGAGACACAGCATAGACAACATAATACTATAGTTTCATAGTATCTAAATTAGAGACATGTTACTTTCATTGAAAATTGAGCAGGATGAGATTCCTTTTTGTTCCTCTTACCTGCTATATATATATAAAGTAGATGCTAATACTAAGTATGGGCAAATCCTAGATTCAATTGAAAGAAATCCAATTGGGAATACTATTCTCCTTCCGGTGGTAGGAAGCAAAAATGGCATCGTACCATGTTCGCTCTAACAGCTTGCCATCCAGGCCACACCCTGTCATTCCCGAATTTTTATGAGAAATTGTGCAGATTGAGGGCTTCTGATGCTGCCTCATCATTGGCATAAACCACTGATTAAGCGGACGTCAAGGTCTGCATGATCGTGTTGATAGGTTGCTTATGCTACCACTCAACCAACGAGCATGAGAAATGTGTTGATCAAATCTTGGATGCTTCTCTTCTACTTTGGAGTTTTGCAGCACTGCCAAAAATCCACACAAGAACTTCAATCAACCATCCGCAAAAAACTTGGTGGTGAAATTAAGTTGTCAAGATCAATCAACTATCCGCAAAAAACTTGGTGGAAAAACTGAGTTGTCAAGTGAGATTAGAAAGTTTTTAACGTGGAGGAAGGTGGTGAAGGCCATTGGGGAGCTGAACTGTATTGAAAGATGCACCTTCAGTCCCTTCAACAAAGACAACAAGAGTGTTGCAATTTTAAGAGAGGTTCAAACAACCACTCTAGCAGTATCTGAATCATTGTGGTCCTTCATTTCAGGTCCAAAATCACATTCGAAGCCTAATGGATGGTCATTAATTTCCAACACAATCCGTGCCAACTAAAATGAAGAAGAATACCAACTAAATGAATTTGCAATGGCGAATGCTGCATTGAAGTGGTTCATCTGCCTATCGAGGAAGAAATCTAATAACTTGGTTGTGGAGAATGTAAAAAACCAGATTGAAGAATTGGAAATGTGCATCCAAGATCTTGAAGAAGGTATTGAGAGTCTGTTTAGGCGTATGATCAAAACCAGAGTTTCCCCCCTCAACATCCTCAACCACTAAGCTAGAATAAGGAAATGATGCAGTATCATAGAGCATCATAAATTCTATAGATTTAGCTTTTTATACTTGTATATCAAAGAGATATAAACATGTATTGATAGTTTTTACAAATATCTAATAAATTTAATTCAATAAACACATTTATGCAAGCACATTATTTCACTTTCTTTACATTATCTTCTAGCTTTTGAATAATTGTTTAGTACCTGCTTTTTTTTTTTTTTTTTTTTTTTTTACCATTTTGGTTCGATTGGTTTGGTAGAAGACAGAGTCAAGCTCAGGAATTGAGAATGAAGTTGAAATTAGTTGCAAACCTCAGAAGATTAACCATCTCGATTTGTATGAGATAAAATTAATTGCTGTCTGTAAAAAATTAAAGAAATACACATGCATGCACAAAGACATGATGCAATTAAATGTGTATATAATATCTATGAAGACAAAACTAATGAAAAA
The DNA here is from genome assembly GCF_031755915.1 of Ziziphus jujuba. Taxonomy (NCBI): domain Eukaryota; kingdom Viridiplantae; phylum Streptophyta; class Magnoliopsida; order Rosales; family Rhamnaceae; genus Ziziphus; species Ziziphus jujuba. The sequence goes on from NC_083387.1 coordinate 20,906,802, forward strand.
TATTTTCCAAATTCAATTATAAAATCATGAGAGGGTGGTGTAGGCAGATTTTGCCTGTACCATCCACACCAATCATGGTAATAATTAGGTCTTGCACTACTAAAAGATTGTAATTTTGTGATTAAACAACTACGAATCATGATCGTGCATCACTCAATTCTCCATTTCAATATATACAATAACATTTTAAAAATTCAATTATTAGTTAGATGTTGGGCAGTGGAGAGACATTGCGTAAACATTGCGTGCTAATTCCCAGCAAATGTTTCGATGCAGATCGAAATTATACATATAAATTTACACTACTCTTCCAAACTGAGTCTAGAGGTACCATGTGGAGGCAAGTTGATCTGGATATGTGTGGTTATTGCCTTTCTTGTCTCAAAAACTGAGTTGTCAACGCCCCTCGTGCATCATAAAAATTGTATTATATCATTGTGTAACATATCATTAATGTGACTTTCAATATGAATCAGATAAGCATGATCCGTTGGTGGGCAGACATAGCATAAACATCATCACCAACAGTGTTTGTTAATTTCCAAATCAAAAACATGTTACTTTCATTGGGGTTTGATGAGGATGGATTCCTTTTGTCTCCTTTAACCTTTAATATATATATATATATATATATAGAGAGAGAGAGAGAGAGAGAGAGAGTTTGCCAAGGGAAATTATAAGGCTGACTCTCAATTCAACATTCAACAAGCTTTTCTCCTTCCTTTGCTAGGAAAACAAAAATGGCAGGTCACCACACTCGCTCTAATAGCTTGCCCTTGAGGCCACACCCTCTCATTCCAGAATTCGATGAGCAATTGTGCAGATTGACTTCTGAAGCCGTCTCTTCATCTACATCAACATTGCTTGGCCGCAGATTAAGGGGACTTCAAGATCTCCATGATTGCATTGATAGGCTGCTTTTGCTTCCACTCAACCAAGAAGCCATATCTCAAGATCAGAAATGTGTTGATCAAATCTTGGATGGATCTCTCAGACTCTTGGGTGTGTGCAACATTGCTAAAGATGCCTTATTACAAACAAAGGAATCCACACAACAACTACAATCTGTTCTTCGTAGAAAACGGGGCGGTGCAACTGATCTTTCGAGCGAGGTTAAGAAATTTTTAAACTCAAGGAAAGTGATGAAGAAGACAAGTCACAAGGCTATTGCAAACCTGAAATGCATTTCATGCAAAGGCTACAAGGACCAAGCAGAGACACTTGAAATTGTTAAGATGTTGAGGGAAGTTGAAGCAGTCACTATTTGTGTATTCGAATCATTGCTGTCTTCCATTTCCGCACCAAAATCAGGTGGTTGGTCATTGATTTCCAACATGATGCAGCCAAAAAGAGTAGAGGAAAAATCCCAACTAAATGAATTTGCAATGGTGGATGCTGCCTTGGAGTACTTCCTCAACAAGTTGAAGAAATCTGACAACTTGCATGCTGGAAGTGCACAAAACCAGCTTACAAAATTGGAATTGTGCGTTGAAGATCTTGAAGAATGTACTGAGAGCCTTTTTAGGCGTATGTTGAAAACCAGAGTCTCCCTTCTCAATATCCTTAACCACTAGCCAAAGAGAGAAGAATTAGGAAGTACATGATAGGCATCCAATTTTCTTTTAGTAATTGGAAAGCCTGGGAATTAGATATGTGTCCCATTACTTGTACAGAAGAATGAGACTTATATACAAATATATAATATTGCTTTCATATACCAAATTCAAATAGTTTTGACAGTACATATTGCAATTTAACTATTCTTCTAGAGCAATCAAAATTGGGGCTGAAATGTTTATCGATATAATACAAAATTTCACGATTTTCCTTTCATTCTAGTTTTCAATTTTACATTCATTAATCACGTTGTAAGAAGATCAGAGCAAACAATTTTTTAACATTTTCTGAATGGTAAAGCCCAAAACAGATCAAGTTATATAGTAATATTTTTTTTCTCCTTAATTTTTATGAAAATATTGGAGATATAATAAATATATTTTCAACAAGTAAATATACATTATTTTTTAAGTATTCTTTTTTAACTATTTTATTCTCCTTAACTTTTTTTTTTTTTTAAATTAAATACTGTGGCAAAGGAGTTTACTAGCGTGGCTGTAAGCCATCCATATAAATTGCGGTAACTATACTAGCCGTGAAGCTCATGAAATAAATTTATACCAAATTGACATTGTAAATAACAAAAGGCATAGCAAAAAAAACAAAAAAAAAAAAAAAATGGTCGACTCAGATCTCATGGGGATTTGAAAATTAAAAAGCTTTGCTGGCTCACTTTCTGTTTGGGGACACACAGTCCAATACATTAATTCATCAAAACTCACCAGCCAGAGACTATCTTTTCTATTATGGAAACATAAGGCATCAAGATTCTAATCTTGCCTTCTCCATTCACTACATGCCACCCGTATTTAATTATAACATGTACGATTACATTACAAGTATATTCATTATTGTATATAATTATTATTAGTTTTTTTTTTTTTTTTGGTAAGTATATATAATTGCTTTTCTGTTCGTTGGTATGCAAAAGTGTGCAGAGCAATAAACGTTGTGTCCTCAAGGCATATTGTCTAATTCTTATCATGGATTCAAAATTTGTCAATGATACTCGTGCATTTGAGCTTAATGGTTGAAATTTTATGTTCTTAAAAGAAAATTGAAAAACAGAGGAGGTGTTAGATGGATATGGATCTTCTATTCCAAAATTATATTTTCAATTCTGTCCCATCAATAAAAAATAGATATTTCATTTAAAATACCAACTAATATATTCTCATACATACACTTTCATTTTCATGCTTTCATGTCCGTAATTTTCACTCTTCATTAAATATTCTAATGCAGCAAACTTTCCATATGAATGCAAAACAACAACCGGTCCACCTCATTAAAATTTTAAAAAAAACCATACGTCATTATTCTTTTTTTATTTCACGTGCAGTTCCTTTGCCCGTACTTCTCTCCTACAATCCATAACTTTTCTATTTTTTCTTTAATTATTATTATTTTTTCTTTCTACTGTGCGACACAGCTCAAAGCTTCTTCTCTATTTTTCTTTCTATGGCTATCATCCTACATATTATCTGAAAAAAAAAATAAAAAATAGTGCGTTCTCTATTTATTTTAACTTGGATACTTCACCACTACCTTTCATTTCAAGTGATTATTACTCTCTTCATCAACATTCTCGGCCACCTGTAGTGAGTATAGTTATGTAATTAGTATTTATTTAACTTTTATCCATTATGATATTCAATCATGATTTTAATTTGGTTTGTTGCCCTTTTTTTATGTTTTTATTTTTTTTAATTTTTTTTAATTTTTTTTAATTTTTTCTATCTGCACGAGAGAAAATTAATGGCCTAATTGATACCCATCATCACATCTAATCTCAAGATTTCACTATAACTATTGACTTGGTTTATTGCAGAAATTGCCAATGGAGATGGAAGTATTGGAGGTTTGGGTATCTGGAAGGGTTTTGGATGAGAAGGCTTTGATGGGTGGGTGGAGAAGAAAAAGGAAGAGAGACTTTCTATTATATGGGTTTTTGATGATTCTCTTTAGATTTCTTGTTTGGGAGATAGATGTAGAGCAATGTGATTTGGTGGGGTTTGGATTTTTGTCCATTTGAGGTTGCTCTGGTTCAGTGGTTTGAAAAGAAAGGAATTCAAAGTTGGATGACCAAAATTTTTTGGTCGTTAAAGGTGAACATTAGTGACCATATGCTAGTCATTAAAAATTTGATATCTCATTTTGGAAAAATAATAAGGTACCATTTTCAGCAACCAGGGATTGATCACTAAATCTTTATTTTTAGTGATCAATTAAATTTTAATTACTCAATGTGAGAGCGGAAAATCTTTCTCGCATCTTTTTTAGTGGGAAGAAGATTTTTCAGTGACCAAAAATATATTGGTCACTAAAATTAATTATTATCGATCAATATTTGGTTACTAATAGTCTAAATAATTAAAAATAAATATAAATATAAATGCATGAAATTAGTGATCTTTCTTTGGTCACCTAAAATTTGTGTTAGTGATCAATGAATTTGTCACTAATACTAATAATGAGTGAGTAGATGTAGTTTGGTTTTTTAAAAAGAGCAAAAGCAAGTTGCTTACTAGATGCAACTTTTGATGAGCACATAATTGTTATATATAGTTGTAATAATTAAAATAATGTAACAAAATTATGAATATAAGGCCTTTTTGTTTTTTTTGGTAGAATATAAATATAACATCTTAAGCCATCTAAAAGTTTTTATCGTTAAAATGTTGCATGAGTGATCAAATGGTTGATAGTTAAATTTTTTTTGAATTAAAAAAAAATGATGATATAGTATATCTTTGACTACTAAACATAAGCAACCAAGTGATAGCATAAATAATTAAAAAAAAATAAAAATAAAGGATAATACCTTTTAGTGATAACAACATTAGTCATTTGAGATTTTTTTTGTATTCTTTAGAATATAATATATAAAAACTAACTACTTGTCTCTCTCTCTCTCTCTCTCTCTATATATATATATATATATACATATTTGTAATTGGTACTTGTGTATTTGAATTCATATATATGTGTGTGTGTGTGTATGTGTGGAAATGTATTATCGTACATATATACATACATAAATTTATTTATACTTTAAATATAGCTATAGATATAGAAAATATTGTATGTAACTTTAATAAAATAGGAACTTTCCTCCACTTTATAATAAAAGCCATACTGATATTTAGATGCTATGAGTTACCAATTAACTATGTAGACTTAGTATTTAATCATTTGCTTAAATGCTCTTTTGGAATGGTTTAAACAACAATGAACATTGATGATAATCTTTAAATTTTAAATTCAATTACAATTAATATTAAAATATCCCCTTTTTTGGTTTATAAAAGAAAAAAAAAAAAAAAGATATCATCACGATGTATCCATACAAATAAAGATATACTATTTGCCACCACTAGTGATTAGTGGGACCTATGCTGACTTGGCAAATATTAATTGATTACATTTTTTTTTTTTTATATTATGGAAAAGTGAAATCTTATTAGTAACCTATTAACTTGCTATGTCAATATGTCACTAATGGTAGATAAGGATAAATTTAATAATCACATTTAATCAGTTTAGTTTTTAAAACTATAAATAATCATTTCGCTATAGAAAATATCAAATTTATTTTATAAGATGAAAAATCTAGTATCTAACATTATTTTGGGAGCAGCAATTTTGTGGCAAAGTATGTAGGCATGTTATCTTACAAAGTGTCCACTTTGACGCAAGAGACTGACCCTCTCAAAATTATGTTTAGTTTTAAATTTTTACTTTACGGTGTGCATTCAGCCCTCTTTATAACAAAACTAAATAGATTAAATATATATTATTATATTTAATAATTTTCGTAAAAACTATTATATATTGATAAGATTAAAACTAGAGTATTTAGGACAAATACCCTTTAAACTTTATAAGTTATTATATTTTAGTATAAATGTTTACAATTTTCTTTGAAATTTCTAATAAAAAAAGAAAAGAAAAATTGAAAGAGGCATGGGCCTTGTACGGATCCATCCATATAGATGGATGTATACTTTAAAATATAAATCAATAATAATATTATATATAAATTTGATTAAATTAAAAGGGTAATTAGTATGAATAGCTCGAACTTTATAGATTAATATATTTTGGGGCCTTAATTTATTAATTTTTTTAAGTTTCAATTTTCTATGCATTCCTTCACACACACCCAAAAAAAAAAAAGTACACATATGGATCCATCCATGTGGGTAAATAGATATACACTTTTAAAATATAGATAATTAATTTTTTAAATAAAGTCTATTATATAAAAATTTGATAAAATTAAAAGGGTAGACAAATACTTCCCGATCTTTACAAATTATTATATTTTGGTGTCTTAATGTTTTTATTTTTATTTTTTAGCATTTAGCTCACTAAACTTATAAATGTTTACAATGTTATGTGAAATTCTTGACAAAAAATTCATGTGCAAAGCTTATAGACGAATATTGATGGTCATTTTATTATATAAGCTTGCCAAAAGAGGACAAAATGCAAATTAGATATTACTTAGGGTCAATAACGTTAATATTTCAAAAATATTTATATATAATTTTTTTTATAAACATTAAAATTAAAAATATTGACTATTGGTACTTATAAACAAGCAAAATTATCTATTTAACAATTATAATAATTTAAAATATTTATTAGCAATGAGAAAATAGTTTATAATAAATCATTAAAGAATATAATTAGATTGAAAACTATATAGTTATTATGATTTTTTCTAAAAAATATAACATTTGCTTATTAAGAACGATATAAACATTTAAAAAACATTACACATACGTTTTCCAAAAATAATAAAAAATTATAACTATAAAATATTGGTTCTTGAATTTTATTTTTAATTATTTTTTTGATTTTAACTATTAAAGTATATGTAGGTCAACTTATGCACACCCAGACAACTAATCAAGCATTTTTAAGGGTGCACTCCCCTCCATTCACCCCCACAAAAATCTAACCCTGGTTTAGAATATATGCATGATTAAACTATTTATATGACTTTTTATAAATATTCTGGTCAAATCATTATTTTTTAATTTTTAATTATTGATTCATCTTTTTTCCCAATTCTTTATGAACAAGTAATTATTTATTTAATTATATTTTTATTTTTTAGTAAAATATATTTTTATATTTTTAAATTAAATATATTAATTATATTTTTAAATTATTTAGTAAAATATATTTTATATTTTTAAATTATCAAACATTTATCTATATAGTATTAATTAACTGTAAATAACATTCAAAAAAATAAATTAACACTTTCTATATATATACATATATATATATACATATATATTATTTTTGAAGTATAAAACTCCATATATAAAATTTTCATATGATTTTTGGTAAAGTGAAATTTTCATTTAGACAGGGAGGGAAGTTTTGCCGCTGCATCTTCATTTTCCTTTTCAAATGATGTTTGCTCTTTTGGAACACGCGGCCTCCAACCCAGTCTCCAATCCATTCGGTCCTTGACCCCAATAGATGTTGTGCCCCATATCAGAGTGTCCTCTCAGATCGTCGACGTTGTCCTTGCCGGTGTGCGCTCTCCCATCGGCAGCCCTTCTTGCTCTTTCTGTTTCTTTATTCCACTCTTTCCCTTTTACCTCTCTCTATTTCACCATCCCCTTTAATCCAGCCGATTGTTTTTGTTCTAATTTTTGGCAGAGGAGGAATTGTTATTTATCACTTTACCTCCCAAGTTTGGCCATGACGAGTACAATTCCAATGTTGATTTCAATCTTTGGGACTTGGAGAAGGTTGATTTGAGAAAATTTGATGTCGATTCGACTCTCAACAGGGTACTTTGAGAATTTTCGACTTCTTTTCTTTTTTTTTTTTTTTTTTTTTTTCTTTTGGTTGGTTGAATTGTATATTCATTGTGATAAAGTTTTGATTTTGACTTTTGGGTTTTTATATTTTGAGAAAGGTGGGTTTTGGGGTAGCTGATGAGGGAGAGTGGAGGTTCTGGAAGTATGCGGAGAAAGCAAGCTGAGTTTGGACTGCGACTGCCTATTCACATGGTGTGTGGGATCGAAAGCTACGAATCACAATTAGCAAGGTTTTTCTCTTTCCCTTCGTTACTTAGACAACCACCCCTGGGATATCTTATTTCCGAGACAACCACCCCTGGGTTCAACTTAAGATGGTGTATACTATTTCTAAAATCACTTTGAAATTCTGCGACGTTTCATATTTTCCTTTGCATATAACATTAATAATGTGCTTGTGAAGGTATCTTGACACAGCTGGTATGAAGGGATCTAGAGCTTATGTCATAAATGGGGTTGTAATATTCTTTTCTTGGCTGGTGGGTCTATATATGTTCATAACTTTCAGAGGCTCCCATACTCTTTTGCTTTGTATTCTATCATGGGATACCTTTAGTTGATATCAGCTTGTGGCTTAACTTTTGAGCATAATTCTTAAACATACTTTTAAAACTTTGTACAGGTTGCCAGAATACTCTTGTTCATGTACCTGTTTTATCATGTCTACCTGCATTACAATGAGGTAATAACATATGCCTGTGATTCTCTTTGTAAATTCTTACGAAACTCTGTATATATGAATGCTTAATAATTTTCCACAGAGTTATCTTTACACTTTAACATGTATTAAGTGCTCCACTTTTAAGGAACTTAAATAATATAGTATAGCCTCATACTTCAAGTACAAATGTATCAGTAAAAGAGTCAAGCTAAGTTTTAGAGCAACAATGGTCATTATTTACGGATATATTAGAAAATCAAATTATGTATGTGTGTTTAACATTATAATTGGAAGACAATGAATATGAAATGCTAGTAGCATAATAAATTTGTTGCGAGGATTATCAAATGAAAATTTTGATTTCTAGGAATTTTTTCCTGTTTTCTTGTGGAAATCATTACTTACTAAGTTACCACTAGATGACTTCTGTTCTTCTATCGCACAATAGGTTAAGCAGATGCACGCATATGGGTTACTGTTAGTATTTGTGGTTCCATTGCTACTATCTGTGATGAACTTTATGTGGTTTTGGAAGATCTTCAAGGGATTGAAACAGACATTAGCAAAGAGACAATGAAAGGACACGTCGGTAGAAAACCAAGAGTAAAAAGTAAATCTGCTCACCCACCTTTTTTTTCTTTTTAAATAAAGATCAGTTAATGTTTACATAAACATAATCTTTGATTTTACTGTGAATATTAAAAAACGAAACATATATGTATGTACATACAAATGTATAAGTACTTTTTTTTTTTTTTTTTTTTTAATCTCGATCTCCTTTTGTCGTTTCAACAAAATTTTCATTCCTAGTTATGTAGTTTTATATATGCACCTGAGACGTTGGCTTCCATTTTCTGAATTTAATTTTTTCTAGTATTTTTGGTTTCCATTGACACGGGAGAATATGATGGGGACCTATATTCCAGAAAGAAAGGGATAGATAATGGCTATTTTCTGGAAAAAATTGTATGTTATGTAATATGTCACTTCTATCTAGTGTTAAGCTAACTAGGTTTAACTTCATCTTAATTCTAAAACAGTTAATGCAAGTTTATAAGGACATATGGCAAAATATTATGACTTTCCTGAGATCTTGTCTTTATTTCTTTGTGAGTGTTTCCCTATATTCCATAAGTTTCAGGATCCATATCTGAGAGTATATGTCTCTGTTGATTTAAGGATTTTATCCCAGCTAAGTACCATGTTATTTATGAGCAATATTTTTGGAAACTAAAGACGGGACATATGGCATTCAGGATAAGCAGTTCCCTTTTGATCTTTTCTTTCAGTTATATATTTCTTTGGCTAGGGGTTTAAATTTTGTATTCTCATAATAATTAGTTACTGCTAAGAGAGCACAAGCCCAGGTTATGAGGCTTTTAAAGAAAACTGTAATTTCAGATACTTACATGGAGGTAAACCCAATTTTTACAAGAAAAATGTACCAGTTTTAGTAAGATATTTTATACTTTAGAAGTTGACATCTGGGATAAGTTGCGTACATTATGTGCACTTTCGAAGCACAATATTTATTTCCTTTGTGATTTATTTACTCTTCATGTGCATCAGAATCTGTTGACTTAAGTTTCCATTGCTATAGATTGAGTTACCAGAGTATGTGAAGACACAATATGTGTTATTCCTAAGAAGGGAGGGGCAGTATTGTGCTTTCTTTGTTATGATCAGTAGTTATGATATGGCCTCTAATTTTACTTCTTTGTAAGGTTGGCAAATTCCAAAGGGGCAGAACAGTGAAAGAAAAGAGGCAACCACCTAATGCAAAGAGGTACCAGTTACATATCAATGCTTGTTGTCGTTTTAATATTTAGATGTTTGTGGATTTTTAGGAGCAAAATGACCTTGTAAGCCAGTCTGCTGATATGTGTCCTTAGGTTTAAAATTTCATGTATTTTCATTGTCAATTAAGAAAATGATGGAGCTTTTTGTTCTGGAGACAAAATTGTGAGAAATCTGAAATAAGCTTTCAAAAGATAGGAGTAGTTCCGGCCATTTCTTCGAAGATCCTAATTTAGATGAACATGACGTAAACAATAATTCTAAGAAATCTCAATTTCTTATAGAAAAAAATAAATAAATAGAAAAGAACAGAAAATACTAGATTTGGAAATTGAGAGACGTATTTTTGAAAATCACCTTGGCTGGATAACCATAGTTTGGGTTCACTTGGTTCTTTAATTTACAGGGTAATGTTATTATAGAGGGACAAGTAATTGGATATGTGGAGCAATTTGGCACTGAACCTCCTGTGAAGGTGAAATTTATTTTTGAGTTCACTTCCAATTTAGTTGCAGGGGCATGATACATGCTTCTCATGATATGTTATTCCTGATTTGTTGAGCAGTCGGATGTTTGTGGCGAAGTTTTTAAGATCCTCTTCATCGTATGGCTTTATTACCAACTCGATAGCATTGGAATTGGTCATTATCTTTTTAGGAGGTCTTATAGTTAAACCATGAGACAATTTTTTAATTTTTATTTTTCTTTTCAAAAAACTATTGTTCTCTACCTTTTGCCATGTCTCTACCATCACTTCTTTAGAATAAAATAAATTATTGGAGCACTTAATCTTGAGTTTCTTTGACTAATGGATAATAGGATGTGGAACACTCACCTTCTTTGCTATATTGCTACTTATATGCCTAGTGGACCATAAAGTCTTATGAGTTATGACTGAGACATCGTAAGAAAGAAATAGACCTGTGGTAGCTTGGTTTTCATTGTTCTTAAGGCATACCAAAATTGCTTTTTTTATTTCAACCTTACATGAAAGATTTTTGTTCACATGTAGTATATGGTTGGTAGAAACTACTCGTTTTTGGCATTTGGTGGTTTTAAAATTCCATATAGATTAAGGTTAAGTTGCATTTAGAATTTTATCTTGAAGTTATTTTAGCCAATTGTTATAGTAGGTTTTTGTTTGATATTAGTTATTTCATTTTTTAGATTTCAAGTTTTTAAAGACCAAGACTGTGTTTAATGCAACAAGTTCAATTCGCCTCCCACTTACACCATTGCTCCCACCACCAGCATTATTACTGTTAGCTGCACGTGTTGATATATTTTATTTTCTTATGAGGTAATAATGTTTTTGTAAATATTATTTAAATATCTTGAATTATAAAAATTTAATAACTTGCTTTACATATTGCCTATTTTTACGTTATCACTACTTGATTAATTTAAGATTTATTAATATTAATTTTAAAATGATTAAACTAAAAAATTGGCTTCTATTGACCAAAATTTTGTTGCTGAAAGTCTTAGCAAAAGTTAAAATTTTATTAGCTAGTAATGTTTGGTTGCTAAATAAGAGTATCACTGATCAATTTTTTGTGGTTAACAATATTTTTAAATATGCAAAGTCATTAAGTGATTAACATGTTGGTTGCTTTAAGTGACCGTCAATGACCAAACAATTTGGTCTCAAAATGTTGTTTTTAGTGACTAATAATAGTCACTTAAAATGTGAAATTGGTCACTTAAAAAGTTTTATATTATCAAATTTGATCAAAATGTTACTTTTTTAGAGATCTTTAAAAATTAAAATTTGTCATCAAAACAACAAAAATCTAATTGTTAAAATTTTTTAGTTTTAATGATCAAATATTTGTTGGTGACTAAAACCAATTAGTTACAACGTTTAAGCAATCAGGCAGTAACGATGTTTTTTTGGTTAAAAACTTTTGATGACCAATATATGGCTTTTTACAACCAAAATTAATTGTCGTTGAAAGGATTTTTTTGAGTAGTGATTTGTTCTTCTATGAAAGAGATTGAAAGGAAGATGTAAAAGAACAAGTGGAATAGCATTATAAGAGAATGCTGTAGAAACATAAATTTGTCAATTTTTTTTTTTTTTTTTGGTGCAATGAATGATATTGTTTTTCTCATCAAATGCAATGAATAAATAATGCTTCACTCGTGATCAATTTGTCTTAGTTTTTCTTATATTGATATGTAATTTAATTTTGCCATTTGTTAGGCGATTATGGAGTAGTCATTTTTTAGTCTCTAAACCCTCCGTTAAAGAATGACTTTTCAAAAGTCCACCCAATGTGGTGTTTTTTGGGTTTAGTCACCCAAAACAACTCATGAAGAAACACTGCCATACCTTCCTCCATCTCTTGGAAAATTGCAAATTGACGGTTAAGTTCAGCTGAAACAACTACACTCTTTAATGATCTCTTCATCAATTACAAAAGATATTATTTCATTGAGCAGGCTCATGGATTTTTATGCTAATTCCAAGTCTGGAGACCTTTGCTATGCAAAGTTGGTCTTTTATTAATTTGATAAACTCAATGTGTATATTTGAAACTCCATAATGAAGGTCATTCCAACAGTACAATCCTTTTAAGGCTCTGTATATGTACAACGAAATGCACCACACAAACTTTTATGGTTTGTTACGAGTGGTGTAGTATATTATATATAATGAAACATTAATTTATAATTTCAACACAACACATCTATCACCAAATATAAAAGAATGCCTTTTTATCTTTTTATCTCTAAAGAAACATAAAAGATGTTCCTAAAAGTACATTAAATAGTAAAAACAAATTATATAAAACTTCTCAATGTTTCTATACCTTTGTGTCAAACTTCTATATATTCTTGTTATTATCAATGATATGATTGCCATTGAATCCAAATCCTTGATATTCGTGGGGATTGCACGCGCCTATAAAAGGAGAAAATCTTCAGTGCAACGGTGGTACCAGATCAGCTTGTACCACTTCAAGTCAATATTTGACACCTGTTAAAAATGCCACATCATCTCATCATTTTAACTCATTATTTTATTTTTTTTTCTTGAAAACATAAGAACTTTTGCAGGCAATTTTTCCTTTTTCAAAAGATTCTTTTTCTTCCCTTCCTTGGCGTAAATGAACGGTCCTTTTCTTTATCTGCAATTTTAGATCTTCAAAACTATAATTTTTTTTTCTTTTAAATTGATCCATCCACAGGACTCCTTCATTTTCAAATTGTTTTTGATTTATATTGGATGGATAGACAATGCATTCGAGCACTGTAACACATGAGATCTTGCATAAGTGAGTCTATTAGAATAATATATCTCTTTATCTCCATTCGTCAGTGCCCATTTGATTTGGATCTAAGATTTCCATGATGATTTTAACACACATACAAAAAACAAAAAAAGAAAAAAAAAGAAAGAGCTTTGGAGCTCTCTTTGAAGGCCAGCTTTCTCTCTCTAATGCTTCCGAATGAAGATTTTGGAGAGTTCTAATGCTTTTGGAATGTAGTTTTTGGAGAGTTATGTAGCTTTACATGGAGGATGCTTTTATTTATCTTTGTTTTAATTATTACGTTTTCATTTAAACCCTTAATCACAATGGTGATAGAGAAGGAATAAACCATAAACCCATCAATAAGGGGCCATGCTTTTCTCCTGTAAAAGGTTTTAAAACTTAAAAAAAAAAATTAAAAAAAATAATAATGAATATAATAAATTGGGAAGATAAACTGACATTGAATTTTAACAGGTGTCATGTACTGACTTGAAGTGGTACCAGCTGACCTGGTACCACCGTTGCACTGAAGATTTTTTCCTATAAAAGACATAGAAATACATGTCATTTCCTATAAAAATAGTGCAAACTTTAAAATAAAAAATAAAAAACAAATATATTTAATAATCTTTTGCAATACTTGTTCTAATATATTCAATATACTTGTATTCTGAATCAAATTTGTTGAAGCAACATGACTATGAACCTAGTAAATATAATTTTAATATATATATAAAGGGATAAAAATATATGGTAAGAAAATAAAATAATATTAATAATTTTTACCATCAAAGAAACATCAAATATGAATCATAAAGTTAAAATGCAATAAAAAATATAGTATTACTTGATCACCATGATATCCAGGTGCCATGTTGAATGGCAAGTTTAATAGATTTTATCTATTAAAATTAGATGAAACCTAAAAGTGAAAATATATGTGAATATTAAATACTAATGTTGTTAACACAGACAAAATTTTGGTTGATAATAATTATACCTGCATAGATTGGAATATTGAAATAATAAAGTTTGTTGAATTGAACTTCAATTCTTACATCATTTTGTTCTATTTCACTAGCACATGACTATTACGGAGATGGTTCTCCAAGTGCAACGTTTTTCTTCTTTCAAACTCTTTCAAGAGCATTTCTTGGCCTTGTATATTTTCCACGTACTCTTTCCCTATTTTAATTCCTTTAATTTTCTCACTAGTACTTGGTACGGTTGTAGCCTTTGTGATATTAGAAATGGATTTCCGAGTATAATTGTCTTTTAAAATATGCATCCACATCTTCTAAAATCTTACCAAGAGTAGTCCTTGCAATTTTATATGTTTCATCTATTTCTGCTAACTTTATTGTCAGGATCCGTTCAAGATCCTTCATCGAAACCCTAAACAAGCTTGATCCCAGAAGAACACCACTGAATCTTCCAATGGAAAATCCGACAGCATTGCCTCTAAGAGTAGGATTTACCACAAATTTTCCTGCACAGAAAGCACTCTTCTAACAATATCTCCTTATTCTTCACACCTTACTACAAATTATTTTCACAAATTGTAGCACTTCAAAATTTACAGGAAACTAGTGCAATATATAATAATAAAATGTCCAAAGCAGTATACTGAACAGTATAAAGATACAACTAAGTATGAAATTTGATACAACAAAAGATAAAAGAAATAATACGAGATAGAGAGGAAAAGAAGGGAAAGCTTCTTGGACTTCGACAGCAAACCAACACATTGAGCTCACCCCAGACGATCAACGTCTACTAATCTGGATCTGGGGGAACAGATTAAAAAAAAAAATGATATGCTAATCATTTCAATGAGTGACCCAATCTTCTATACAATAATAATAATAATAATAATAATAATATAATAATAATAAAATAAACTTGATTAATTAATAATAAATAATCAAATAAATAATAAGTAGTTGAAAATAATGTTTTCTCTCAAAACCCTCACAGTTTACTTATTTTGAAATGTTCTCCTTTCAAAAACATTTTCACAAAACGAATATTTGTAACTCCAAAATCGGGAGAATAATTAAATAGGTAATTAAATAAATAGTTAAGACACAAATAATATACAATAAAATAATTTAGAACATTTGCATTACAGACATGTGGTATAAAAGTGAAATTCAATACATAATTTGTAAAAAAAGAAACTTGCATACGATCGCCTGGCGTCCCAACAACGCTGCTGCTTATAACCATCATCCTAGTTATGAGGGAGGCGTCAGCTTATGTGTACTATATAAAATTTGTTTGCCTTCAGGTCCATAGCATCTTACAGGAGAGTATACCAACTTGCACACTTATCAACAAATATAGTACAGACCACCAATACTGTATGAGTGTGTCTAAAATCAAAATCATAATTTTCCAAATATAACAATCTCATAAATTACCATTTTTCAAATCCATTGGTCCACATCACCTTTAAACCATCATCATAATCTCATCACTTAAAATCCGTGATTGAAACTCCACCAATTTCACCATAGCAGATCAAATCCACCAATAATCAATGCATAAAATATTTTTGAACATAATAATTTAAAACAATATTTTCACAAATTCTCAAAAATCAATTTAAATAAAATTGCATTAAAATCGCAATAAAAATCATCAATGCATAAATCCATATAAATACATTTATTATGAATCATAAATTCAATAATAAACATAACAATAATTAATAAGAATTTAAAACCACAATTCCTTTAAATTCCCAAATATATATATATATATATATTTTTTTTTTTGGCCACCAAAACATATATTAAAAATTATCATAAATTGGCAATATAAATTTAGATAGCAAGTTTATTAAATCTCCAACACATAAAACATATTTTTCCAATTAATCAATTAAACTCATAATATATATAATTAATCACCCAAAATAATTTTTGAAGGTGGATTACTCACCTTGAGCATGCAATTAAATCAAGATCTTCCACAGGATCGATTCCACAATTCACATGTGCTCGTAAAATATCAATATTACACCAAAACTGATTAAATTAATATTTTAATAGGATAATTTATATAAGTGTACCGGGAGATTTAATACAAACGTTAACCAAAATTCACAAACGATATACCAAATCGAAGCTTATGACACAAGGATTAAGAATTGAGTCTTACCTTCTGGAGATCGGACCTGAGGTGATCGGAATCTCATCGGAAATGTTTTGAATTTAATATCCTCGGATCTCACAAACCATTGGGAGTTGGAGGAAAACGATCTCGGATTTGGATTCAGGGAGGTCAAATAAGTGGGGAAGGGTAAGTGGGAAAATCAGAAACTCATTCGAATTGGGTTTTCTAGTGAGCTGCTGTGGTCACCGGAATCCGCCATTGCCAGCGATGTGTCCAGCTACCATTGGCCGTAAAATTTGGTGGGGAGGTAGATCTAGTAATGGGTAAGCCAATGGGACCACCGGTGAAGCAAACAGAGGTCTAGTTTGGGAGAAATTGATCGGAGAAGAAAAATGGGCCGTTGCCAAAAAATGCCTCGATCCAGGTGTGTTGGCGTGATTTTTGGCTAGCCAGCTAGTTTTCAGGTCGGCATCACGGTGGCCCGGTGCGTGTACTGTTTTGGTGGCCAGAAAAGGGTTGTTCGGCAGTGGTCAGTTCTCTCTCCTCCTCTCTCTTCCTTCTCCTTCTCTCTCCTCTCTTCTCCTCCACCTTAGCCCCCCTTCACCCAATCAAAATGCCTCCTATGGTGCCACTGTGCACTCATGGGTTGGCTAGATTTTGACATGTGATGATACTGTTCACACACACTCACAGATCGATAAATAGTAACTACTATCTCAGAAAAACTTCACGGATTCGTAACTTTCAAACCAAATGTCCAAATCAGGCATGCCACTAGTCTATGAACTCGTATCGATGAATACTTTTCAACCATATAGAATTCAAACCCAAATTTCACAAGAATAAAAAGTCAACTCTGACACCCTTGGATAGTTAGGACCTCAACTTGTTTTGCTCATAACTCTCAAACCATAGCTCTGTTTATGATGTGCTACTAGTCTACGGACTCGAGTCAATCTGTGCTTCACAACGGTGCCTCGATCAACCTAGAATTCCATTCGGAACAAAAAGTCAAAGTTTGATACCTCTCGGTCAACGACTGTCAAACCTGATCAACTTGAGAAAATTTCGGTGTACTTCGGGATGGGGTGTTACAAATGCCGCTTGAGTCTGCAATCTACACAGATCCTTATAACATCTTGCCAAACTTGCATTAGGGTCTTCATTTATTGTATTCGGAAATACAAATTCAGAATTTCCTAACTTTGCAGATTTTGTCCATCGTTTCACTATATATTGTACATGAATTTTCTTTATATCCTTTGAAGAAAGAACTTTAAGAGCATGGGAGCACAAAATTCTTGTAGACTCAAATTTTCTACAATTGCAAATTACTATGTTATTAGAAAAATCATATTTAACAGTATGTGAAATTATTTTTTATGATTGGTAAGTTTGTACTTCATCACTGTCCCAATGTCACCAAAAATTTGCATGGCACAATCAAAAGCCTTACATAACTCATCTTGGAATACCTTAAATATTATTGGGGTGTAAATATTTGCTGCATCTTTTAGAATTTCAACTCAAAATGATAATGATGGAGTACTTTGAGTCGCTTTGAAATCAGCCTTTAATTCTTCATAATGACGATCTTCAATTAATCTCTAAAAATGCTCAAAGAACCTCAGTAAATTATGTTGATAGCCGACATAGTTTGTAATCACATTATTCATACTCTCACTTCGTTGAGTAGTAGACATATCTGCATAAAAGTTTCTCTCCCATAAACCAATGCCCATTTCTTTCTCAAATCAAAGATTCGTATAAGCTAATCATTATCTTTAAGATCATATTTCTCAAGCATTGCATTCCAAGATAGAAAAAATTCTTGTTCTTCTTCATAATCATATATGCAGCTATTGAAATCTTTGGCAAACTCTCAAAATTTCTCAAAAACTCTATTAAGATATTTTGCTGCATTTTGATACAAGTGCCATATACACAATCAGTGATATGTTTATGGCCATTGAGAAGTTAATGCTTTTGTCATTGCTGGATCTTGATCAGTAAGAGTAGTTTTTGGTTTTTTACCTAGCATTGCTTCTACAAAAGTATCAAACAACCAAATAAATGTCTCAACACTTTCATCATACAATATCGCAGCTCCAAATATAGTAGTTTGCTTATGGTGGATCACACCTAGAAACATAGCAAAAGGTTGACTACATTGATTTTTCCTATAATTTGTATCGAACCTAACTACATAACCAAAATGAGAGTAGGCAATCATCATTTTTGCATCTGCCCATAAAATATTACTTACCAAATTGTCTTGATCCACTTGTATTGCATAAAAAATAAAATAAAATTAGGCTATTCCAATTGCATAGATTGTAAATATTCCAAAACACCACCTGTCTCTCCTACCTTCATTTGAATTGTTCTTTTAGTTTTCAAGTAATTCTTGTAATCATCACGAATAAATCCAAGATTTTCATATCCGCCTACTCACTTAGCCATTAACTCCAAACTTGCTTTAGGAGCAGTTCCTAAGTATCAGCTATATCTATTTCAGCTTCTCGGACAAAAGTTAATTTTCTTTGAGGCCTATACAAATGACTTTTACTGGGAGTTGATTTTACATCTGTATGTTAGGCAATGAAATCAGTAATACGATATTTACTAGTCTGATCTAAATTTATTTTCATTCTAGCTAAACAACCAAATTTTGTTTCAAAATGATGAGATTTAGCATTAATATTTCATTTATCCTTTCCCCGAAAGCCTTCACAACAACAACAAAAAGTTCTAGTTTTCATCTTTCCAATTTGATCTTTATGTCCCTTACTCCTTCGAATGCCAAAACCGACCTTGTAAGCATAAGCATTATAAACCTTATAAGCTTCATCTTCACTTTCAAATTCCATTCCAAGTTTTGGTATCATTTCATCCAAAATTTTAGAATGAATCACTTCTATTTTTTCTTTACTAGTTATGTTTTCTTCATCTTTTTTATCTTCATCTTCCAATGACATATTAATATCTTTACCTACACAACTATTATTATCCATGATCTTCAGCACTATAATTAAATATTATAAAAAAAAAATAAAAATCATAAAAATTAAAGATAACTCTATACATATATATATATATATATTTTATATGACAAGCTTAATCATATTAAAAGAAAATATAATATCAAAGCAGAAGAAAAAAAAAGAATAATATTTTGAACCCTCATATATTTTAATTTATTATAAAATATTAGAATATAGCAAGAATGTAATACCATATTCTAAACCCTCTATTAATAGAAACAAAGCATATAAATGAAAAAGAATATAATTGTATTTTATATGTCTTTTCTACTGCAGAGATTGAATACTATATAAATAAAATTCATATCAAAACTTAATATAATAATTACATAAATTTACTTAGCACATGTGGCCAAGAATGTTGATGAAGAGAGTAATAATTACTTGAAATCAAAAGCTACTGATAAAGTATCGAAGTTATAATAAATAGAGAAGGCACTTTTTTTTTTTTGGGTAATAGATAGGATGATAGCAACTTGGCTAAACATAAGAGGAGAAAGGAGCTTTGATGGTTACTGCAATGCCGCACAGTAGAAAGATAAATAGAGAAGAAGCTTTGATGGTTGTTGTAGTACTGCCGCACAATAGAAAGAAAAATAATAATAATCAAAGAAAAAATAAAAAGTTATGGGTTGTAGGAGAGAAAAATGGCAAAGAAATTGCACAAGAAATTAAAAAAAAAAAAAAGAAGAAGAAGAGGAAGAAGAATGGCATAGGATTTTTTTTTAAAAAATTTAATGAGGTGGGGCTCCATTAGTATACTTAATGGAAAGTAACAGTTAAAGATGTAAAAACGTGAAAGAGAAAGTGTACGAAAATATATTAGTTGGCAGTTTAAATAAAATGTCTATTTTTTATTGATGGGACAGAATTAATAAAAAAATTTTAAGGATAGAAGATTCATATATGATGTTAGACTTAGAATAGTTAGTTGTCCCAGCCTTTTTTAAAAAAAAAAATAAATTAGAAAGAGAAATTTCATCACCAGACCCTTCAACTCAAAACTTGACGGGTTATTACTGGATGGTCAATATCAATTGGGCTGTTCTAAGGGACAGAGTTATCCGAAGATAATATCAATGTGCATATTATTACTAACTATATTTTCATTAATATATTGAAATTAATAATGAATATTCTATTGCATAAATTAGCTATTTAATTATAATTGAAGACATATTTACTTAGACACTTTAGATTAATGATGTCGGTAATTTAATACGGATTAAAACAAAAAATCTATATGGTGAAATGGAACTTAAACCACTTGTTACTTGTCTTCTAATATATATAGTATTTTGTTAATAATATAAATTTTATGTATACTGAAATCATCAATTGGCTTTATAGACAGTTTATTGGGTACTTAAAAATCGATTATCAATAATCATTACGGAGCCATTATTAGCTCTAGTTGACAGAGTGCGCCGAGTAGATAATATCTATATCCAAGCTCACTTGAATTCCCGAATTGCTTTACTATTTGAAATTTAAAAATGAATTAATGATTCTTAAATTCATATATATATATATATATACGCAGAGTTTTCTTTAACCAAAATAAGGTTTAGTATTTCACTGTGCCAGACCACTAATGCTAAAAGAAACTAATATTTGGAAAAAAATAAAATAAAATAAAAGTTTATGTGAACCAAGTGACTATTGTATATTTTTACATTTTAAACACTGAAGTGATTTGAAAAAACTAATACAGGAGATCCTAATACTAAGATGATGACATGCGAGTCCTACATACATAATGGGCGAGTCCTATATACATGATGGGCTAACTATAATTTTAGCCCTCTTTTTTGCCGCCCAATATCAAAGTGAGCCGTGCTGCCAATGCCTTTTTATTTTATTTTTTGGGCGTTAATGTGAGCCCTGCATTTTCAATTTGTTTAAGTCTATTTTAATTGTAATTTCAACATAGCACAGTAATAACCAAGACTATAATGGGAAAAATAACATGGCTTATTATTACTACTAAAAAAAGGTGTGTCATGAAAATTTAGTGGTTTCACACATTCACAAAATATACATGTTTTGTATTAACAAACTTAAAATTATCAAGTTTCACATCTAATTGCAAATTTTCAAGACAAGTTTCATGCAAATATTAGTCTATTCATTTTCGGAATTAAATTATATATATTTTTAGGCCCCGTATTTTGCCCCAAGTTTCTTAAGCAAAAAATAATATATATTCTTCCTTATTTCTGAAACATATGGAGTAGAATGAGTAATACGTTAATCATTCTACAGCCAAACAAATCTTTTGTATGTCAAATATCTTTTTTTTTTTTCCTTTTATTTATTTATTTATTTTTTTGTTTTTCTTGTTTTTGTTTTTGTTTTTTGTTTGTTCTTGGTGTCGATATATCATCTACACTTTAAGTAGATTATTTCGAGACGAGATTAATGATGTACTGTTAACATTTCCCAATATTATTCAAGAGAATAAGATTTGTATTAAATTAATGAAAAAAATAAATATATAAGCAATATCAAAGAACCTCGTTGTTTATATATATGCATCTAGTGTATGTAAAATGTGTTGGATGTTGTATGCTAAACAAAACCCAGAAATTTCTTTATGTAAACATACATGTGCAAATGAAAGAGTATCCCAGTACCATTCTTGTCTCATCCGAAGACAAGCCGATCTGGATTGCCTTCCTTGCTCCAATCTAGGTCCGTTAATTTAATGCCACTCGCGGGTTACAAAATTTCTATGTTTCTGTAATAAATATTTTATATGTTATGGCTTTGAGTGACTTAGATGATGGTACTTTGGTGGGGAGACAAACTATAAACATCGTTTTTATTTCTAAATCAAAATCATGTTACTCTCTTCGGATTTTGAAGAGGATGGGATTCCTTTTGTCTCCCTTACCAATATATATAGAGAGTACATCCCAACAGAGAGTAGGCAAATTCTAGATTCCCAATTCAGCATTCAAAAAGCTTTTCTCCTTCCTTTTTGTAGGAAATAAAACCAAAAATGGCAGCTTATTACACTCGTTCTAATAGCTTGCCCTCGAGGCCACAGCCTCTCATTCCCGAATTTGATGAGCAATTGTGCAGATTTGGGACTTCTGAAGCTGCCTCTTCATCAGCATCAACATCACTTGGCCGCAGATTAAGCGGACTTCAAGATCTACATGATTGTGTCGATAGGTTACTTTTGTTAACACTCAACCAACGAGCCATATCTCAACATCAGAAATGTGCTGATCAGATCTTGGATGGATCTCTCAGAATCTTGGATGTGTACAACATTGATAAAGATGTCCTCTTGCAAACAAAGGAATCCGCACAACAACTTCAATCTGTTCTCCGTAAAAGACGGGGTGCAAGTGATCTTTCAAGCGAGGTTAAGAAATTCTTAACATCCAGGAGAGCGGTAAAGAAAGCAATTCACAAGGCAATCGCCAATCTGAAATGCATTTCAAGCAAATGCAACAAAGATCAAGAGACCCTTGAAATTGTTAAGGTGATGAGGGAGGTTGAAGTAATCACTCTTGGCGTAATGGAACCATTGTTGTCTTTCATTTCAGGGCCAAAATCAAGTGGTTGGTCATTGATTTCTCTCATGATGCAGCCAAAGAGACTAGAGGAAGAATCCCAGTTGAATGAATTTGCAATGATAGATGCTGCTTTGGACTTTCTCATGGCTCACAAGACGAAGAAATATGATAACTTTCATTTAGGAAATGCACAAACCATTTTGAAAAATTGGAGTTGTGCGTTCAAGATCTTGAAGAATGTGTTGAGAGTTTGTTTAGGGGTATGCTAAAAACCAGAGTTTCCCTTCTCAATATCCTTAACCATTAGACAAGAATTCAAAAGTACTGTTACATGGCATCCAATTTTCTTTTAGTAATTGGAAAGCTTGAGATTTATTTGTATATATATGTTCATAATTGTAGACGAATGAGATGCATACATATATAAATATTAGTAGCAATTAAATCTTGGGCAGAAATGTGAGTTTTCCAATTTTCACGTGTATATATGAACCACTTTTATATAAAAAGATCAAATCAAGGTCCTTACTCATATGATGAAAATTGCTTACGGATAAGGTAACTTATTTAGAAAAGGAAAGCAAGGACAGAGGGATGCATGATTCAATTGATGAGGTTGCAAATATATCAAATAATATCTCTATCTCATATGTCACGGGTCAACTCAAATTCAACTAGGAAATAGCAATCAAGAGAAACAAAAGACCAAAATTAGAGGAATTATTTTAAAAATAAAAAAATTGTATTTAGTCAACTGCCATTGTTAAGGCTATATTATAGTATTCAGGATATATTGTTTCTTTCCTTGTAAACAACTTTCTGCTGCCTATTTATATATAGGACGTGTAGCTTGTAGACAGGATGTGTGATTTATCTTGAAAACATACAGTGAAATATATACAATATTATTATTCTTTTATTTTAATTCTTTATGGTATCAGAGCCTGGGTCTGCCAATTTTTTCACTCATCCAGTGGCTTCTCAAATTGATGCTGCTACACCAACAAAATTTAATCTAGCCATCAAATCTGAGACCATGCTAACCATTCAATCCTTTCATCAGTTGTCCAGTCTTGTTTCAATAAAATTAAATCCTACTAATTTTCTTTTATGGAGATCACAGGTACTGCCACTTGTGCGAAGCCTTGGAATTTTTCACCATCTCACTAATGCAGGTCCAGTCATTGCAACAGTAGAAGATGATAAAGAACAGATTCAAGCAAGAAACGAGATTTGGATCAACAATGATGGATTGCTCACCTCATGGTTCCTTAGTTTAATGACAGATGATGTAGTCAGCTTGAATGTTGGCATAGACAATGCTCATCAACTCTGGAAATCAGTTGAAAATCAACTACTTCCCATGATCAAAGAACAAGAACATATCCTTAAAGATAGGTTGGCCACATTGAAGAAGGGCACAATGACTGTAGACGAATACCCGCGGAGATTTAAGCTGATATGTGATAATCTTGCTGCCATAAATGAGCCAGTTTCAGACCTGGACAAAGTGTTTCAATTTGCACGGGGTCTTGGACCAAAATACAAACATTTCAGACTAGCCATGCTTACTAAGCCTCCTTACCCGACTTTTAATCAATTTATTATGGCTTTACATAATGCGGATCAACTTGATTTTGAACCCGAAACAGATAGAATGCAGACCGATCATAATCAAGTTTTTCTAAGTCAAAGAGGACGTGGTAGAGGAGGACGTGGTAGCGGAAGATTTAATTCAAGGGGCCGTGGTTTTGTTCCTGCAGGAAGAGCTAATCCTTCTAATGAACTAAGGGAATAAGGTTCAAAAAAATATTGCCGTCCAAAATCAAGGAACACCATCAAAAGCTCCTAATATTGCAGGAGAAGGTAAAATTTATTGTCAAATTTGTACAAAGCCTAATCACACCTCATTAGAGTGTTGGCACAGGTTTGATCATGCCTATATATCAGAAGAAGTCCCAAAGGCTTGGGCAGCTCTCACCTTGAATGAAGAAGTTGATCCAAGCTTTTAGGCAGACTCTGGTGCTACCATTCATATGACAAATAATCCAGCTAATATTAGAAATCCAATCCCTTACGAAGGATTTGATGGTGTTTTTATAGGTGATGGCAACTGCTTGAAAATTTTCTCATATTGGTGATGCTCATATTCCAATAAATAATGGAAATTTAATTTTAAAAAATACTATTGTTGTCCCAAAATTAAAGAAAAATCATTTATCACTTGGAAAAATAACTAAAGATTATGCTTGCACTTTTGAATTCTCATCATCTTTCTTTGTGCTAAAGGACCAGGATCAACAAGTGTTGGCAACAGGGCATAAACAAGGTCAATTGTATGCTCTAGATGCCGGAGAACATAAAGCTTTCAATTCAATAAAGGCTCCATCAAATATTTGGCACTTAAGAATGGGACACCCGAATTCTAGAATTTTAAATTTATTACATTCTAAAAATGTTATTGATATTCCCATTGGACATATAGAAATAGTATATGTTCTAGTTGCCAAATGGGAAAAAGTTGCAAACTTCCTTTTTCTAATTCAAATAAAATTTCAAAGATATTTTTGAAAAAAATTCATTGTGATCATTGGAGACTGGTTCCTATTATTTCTACTCAATCATTTTTTTATTATGTATTATTTGTAGATGATCACACTCGCTTTACATGGATATTTCCTTTATGAAAGAAATCAAAATTTTTTGAATGTTTTCTAAAATTTCAAAAATTAGTAGAAAACCAATTTAATCACAAAATTAAAATTTTTCAAAATGATGGTGGTGGAGAATTTTCTTCAAAATTATTTATTGATCATTTAAATTTATGTGGAATTATTCATCAACAATGTTATCCAAGAACTCCTCAACAAAATGAAATTACTGAAAGAAAACATATACATATTGTTGAAACAAGACTAACTCTAATCTTTAATGCCAGTCTTCCTTTTACTTTATGGGTAGAAGCTTTTTTAACAGCAGTATACCCAATCAACAGGTTGCCTTCTTTTTTTTTAAATTTTGAAATTCCATATGACCTAATTATAATCATTTACGAATTTTTGATTGTCGTTGTTTTTCTTATTTAAAGAATTATGTAGAAAATTAATTTGCAAAGAAAACATATAAACATATCCTTGTGTTTTTATTGTTGTTTTTCTTATTTAAAGAATTATGGAGAAAATTAATTTGCAAAGAAAACATATAAACATATCCTTGTGTTTTTATTGTATATAGTCCTCAACACAAGGGTATTGCTGTCTTTACCCACCTACATGTCGTGTTTACATTCCTCGTCATGTTGTATATGAATCTAATTTTCCTTTTGCTATTACTAATGCTTCTTCTTCACAGGTACCATTAGGACTTGTTAATTTTCCATCCATTAGCTAACCAGCTCACACGGCTACATGTCATCAAACAAGATCAAAGTCATCACCTACTCCCATTGACTCATTATTTAATTCACCAAAAAACAAAAACAGTAGCCACACCACCCATGCATATACTTCCATTAATTAGCTCACCAACCCCCATGGACGCATTACCTACTACACCACCAACCCATACGGTTTCAATTATGCGCTCACCTTTAAATATATATAAAACTACTTCACCATCATTACCATCACCATCTTTACATCATGGCCACGCGAATGCATCTACAGCCCCATCCATCAATAAGCCACGTATCTCACACCTCTCCACTCCAATTCAAGACACCTTTTCACGGTCTACACGTGCCTTAAATGACCAAACTTTAAGCTTGGATCCCTCATCTGTTGGCTCAGCAACGCCAGCAACGAGTTCTCATACCTTTTCTTCCACTAATGATATCACAAATAATTTATTTATTTATCTTCCACTCTCTGATTCTTTAATAGAAAATGCAGCAGCAATTAACACACATCCAATGGTGACCAGACGCAAATTGCAAAATGATCCTTGGCTTCTCAAATAGCATTGGTACCGACAGTTACTGAACCAAGATCTTTGAGAACAGCACTTAAAAATCCCCAGTGGCTTCATGCAATGCAAGAGGAATTTGATGCTTTTCAACAAAACAAAACATGTGTCCTTGTCCCTCGCCCATCTAATATCACCATCTAATATCAATACCATCAAATATCGATATAGTTGGTTCCAAGTGGGTTTTTCGCACTAAATAAGAGGAAGATGGGACTGTGGATCGTTTTCAGGCTTGGTTCGTTGCACAAGGATTTACATAGGTTCCTAGATATGATTTTGATGAAACATTTAGTCTAGTAATTCACCACATCACAGTCCGTTTTTGTAACATTCCGTCTCAAAATACATCGGAAATTTCTCAAGTTGATCTAAATTGACCGAGTTTGACCGAGAAGGGTCAAACTTTAACTTTTGATTTAGATAGAATTCTAGGTTGACTGAGGCATCATTGCAAAGTATACATCAATCCAAGTCCGTAGACTAGTAGCCCGTCAAAAACGAAGTTATGATTTGGAAGTTATGAGCAAAATAATTTGAGATCTAAACTGTCCGAGGGTGCCAGAGTTGATTTTTTATTCGTGTAAATTGAGCTTTGACTCATGTATAGTTGTGAAGTACTCATCGATGCGAGTTAATAACCAGTGGCACATTCGATCTGGACATGTGGTTTGAAAGTTACGGACCTGTGAAATTTTCTTAAGACATCATTTAACATGCACTAATGTGTGTGTGCATAGTGTCCAATGACATTGTGCCACATATCATTTGCTGGTCAACCCATGAGTGCATAGTGGCATTCACGGGATCTGTTTTTCATTGGGTGAGAAGGAGGGAGGAGAGACAAGGAGAGAGAAACCTATTTTTCATTGGTATTTACGTCGTTGACCCATCTCTAGCCACCATTAAGCCACATGTCCCACCTCATCATGTAGCCCACCTCATTTCAAGCCGTCCACCTAAATTTCACGGCCAGATCCCTGATGATGTGCCTGGATCGAGGTGTTTTTCGGCGAAGACCTATTTTTCTTCTCTGACTAATTTCTCCCAAACCAAACCTCCTTTTGTCTCACGGCTAGTCCCATTGGCTTATTCATCACTAGATCTACCTCTTCACAAATTTTCACGGCCATTGGCCGCTGGACGTACTGCCGGCGATGGCGGCTTCCCGTGGTCGTTGTGGCTCACCGGAAAACCCACCTTCGGTGACTTTCCGATGCCACCTCCTACTTTTTCCCACTAATTTGACCTCCCTGAATCCAAACCCGATGTTCTTTTCCCCCAATTCTTAATGATTTGTGAGATTTGAGGATATTAAGTCCGAGACCTTTCCAGCAAGATTCCAGCATCCACGGATCCAATCTTCAGAAGGTAAGACCCAATCCGTGATCCTTGCATCGTAAGTTTTGATTCAATATATTGTTTGTGAATTTTGGATATCGGTTGTGTCAACTTCTTCGGGTAACCGTACATAATTTGCATGATTAAAATATTAATTTAATTGATTTTGTGTATTGTGGATATTTTAGGAGCACATGTGAATCGTGGAATCGATCCCGTAAAGGATCTTGATTGAAGTGCATGCTCGAGGTGAGTGATCCACCTTCAATGTTATTTTCGGGTGTCAAATTATATATATTTTGTGATAATTAAATGTTTGGATTTAATATTTCATGTGTTAAATATTTAGTAAATTTATATTTGAAATTTTGATGCTAAATTGATTAAATTAAAAATATTTATGCATCAAGAAATATTTTGATTTTAAGAATTTTATAGATTTGGGGTTTTGTTAATAATTATTAAATTTTGTTGTTGGAATATTTCACAGTTAAATATTTGAAAAATATGTTTATGTATTTGATATTTAAGGGAGTTTTCCATCTAAAATTATATCCTCAATTTATGATAATTTTTAATATATGTTTTGGTGCCAAAAATATATTTGGGAATTTATGATAACTTTTAATATATGTTTTGGTGCCAAAAATATATTTGGAAATTTAAAGGAATTGTGGTTTTAAATTCTTTTAATCATTGTTATGTTATTATTAAATTTATTGTGCATAATTGTATGAATTTAATTATATATGGACTTTATGTGGTTTTAATGTTATTTTGGATTTAAATTGATTTTTATGGAATTGAGGAAAATAATGTTTTAAAGTTTTATGTTAAAAAAAATGAATTTGTGCATTAAATATTTATGGTTTTGGTTTCATTGTGCTAAAATTGATGGATTCAAACTGGTGGATTTAATGTGATGAATTTTTGATGAGAATTTAAAAAGGAATGTGGAAAATTATGGGTTTAAATGGATGGAATAAACCCGATAGTATTTTACATAAATATTAATTTTATGTTTTACTGTTTTTGATGCACCATACAGTATTAGTGTTTTGTATTGTATATATATATATATATGATTCGATTAGCGTGCATGTAGATATGGTTAGCACGCAGGTGGATGTGATTATCGCACAAGTTATTTATGGGGTTGTCCTGTGGTTGCCATCGAACCGAGGGTAGGTAAGTTTAATATTAGCCATAGCTGCCCCCCTCCGTGGCCAGGACGCTTGTTAGCGGTAGCGCTGTGCAACACCACGCGAGTACCGTCGGACGCTGCTGGTTTATAGTTTGGTGCATCAAGTGTTTTTGTGACGTGATTTTCAAAATAAATATCTTAAAATGGTATTTAAATTAAAATGTATTTAATGTTGTTTTTATTGTTTATTTCGATTTGAGATTTTAACATAATTGAAATTTTATTATGCTTTTAGTTACCTATTCATATTAATGTTTTGAAGTGCAATTTGCCTTGATTTTACTATTTAAATTGAATTGGTGTTTTAAAGTAAAACCTATCATATTTTATTGTATTTTATTATACTTTTACCATTTATTTTAAATGGATATTTTAAATTGATTTAAATACTTCTTTATTTATTCATTTAATTAATTGATTTATTTTATTTATTTAAATATTTTCTTGGATTATTTTAATATGAATTTTATTGTGATTTTTGTTTTATTTGTTTATGATATTTTAATTACCATTTAGTAATTGTTATAAAAATTATTTTTATTTACATTTTATTTTCATCATAAATTTTAGATCTTTTAAATTTATGGTATTTTATTGGCAATTTACTCAATTAATTATTCTTGATTTTGGGGTATGCAAATATAAAGTTTTGTGAAAATGTTTTAAAAAGAGGAAACATTTCCAACTGAGTGAACAGTGAAGGTTTTGAGAAAAATATTATTTTCAACTATTATTATTAAATTACTTATTTATTATTATTTCAACAAGTTTACTTTATTATTATTATCATTGTATAGTAGATTGGGTCACTCATGGAGATGATTAGCATCTCATGTTTTTAAATCTATTCTCCTAGACCCAGTTTAGTAGGTGTTGATCGTTCGGGATGAGCTCCACTTTTTGATTCGTTGCTGGAAGTTCAAGATGACCTTTCTTTATTTCCTATCTTGTATTATTTCTTTCCCTTCCCTGTTGTAATAATTTTTATATTAGTGTTTGTAATTCTAAATGCTTTGTATACTGTTTTGGACATTTATTTGATTGATATTGCATTTCTTCCCTATTTATTTTGAAGTGCTGTAAACTTATGGAAATAAATTGTAGTAAGGTGGGAGGAATAAGGAGATATTGTTAGAAGTGTGTTTTTTATATAAGGAATTTGTGGTAAGTCTTACCCTTAGGGGAGATGTTATCGGATTTTTCATTGGAATGTTCGGTGGTGTTTTTCTGGGATCAGGGGTTGTCTAGAGTGCCGGTTAGGGATAGGTCCTGATAGCCTCATTCTTACTCTTGCCGTTACTCCCCGTTGGTCCATTCGTTAGCTTGATATAAAAAATGCTTTTCTCCATGGTCATCTAAAGGAAACTATCTATATGGAACAATCACCCGGGTTTGTTGATCAAACCTCTCCCAATCATGTGTGTTTACTTAAAAAATCTTTCTATGGATTAAAACAGGCACCACGCATGGTTTGATCGTCTTTCTGACTCTCTTCTTTCTTTTAGTTTTTATTGTAGCAAACCCGATTCTTCCTTATTTGTTTTTACTCATCAATCCATTATCATTTTATTACTCATTTATGTTGATGATCTTATTCTAACAGGCAATGATAATGACACCATTCACAAATTAATCCATCACATGGGTACAAAGTTTATTGATGCCTACTAAAGATCTTGGCTCCTTGCATTACTTTCGTGGTGTGGAAGTACAATACTTTCCAGGGGGAATCTTTCTCTCACAAGGAAAATACATTCGTGATCTCCTTACTTGAGCCAAAATGTTGGAAGCCGCACATATGGCTACACCAACGGCAGTCAAAACTACTCCTCATGTTGGTGATACACAACCAATAGTGCCACTGAATATCGATGTCTCGTGCGTAGTCTCCAGTACTTAACCTTCACCTATCCAGATATCACTCATGCAGTCAATTGTGTGTCTTAACATTTCAACTCTTCTACAACATTTCATCTTCGCGAAGTTAAAAGAATTCTTCGATATTTATGTGGCACTATCATCTTTGGGCTTTGCTACCTTTCTCAAAGCTCACTTAACCTTACAAGCTTCTGTGATGCTGATTGGGCCGGATGTCCCACCACTCGCCATAGCACCACCGATTTTTGTGTCTTCTTAGATTCAAATTGCATCTCCTAGTCCTCCAAAAAGCAGCCAACAATGGCATATTCAAGTACGGAAGCTAAGTATCATGCCATGGCTTCCACTGCTGCTGAACTCAGATGGCTTTCATCTCTACTTCGTGACATTGGTGTCTTTCTTTCTTCTCATTCTCAGATTCTCTGTGATAATATGAGTGCTCTTCACATGACCATCAATCCCATTTTCCATAAACGAACCAAGCACATTGCAATAGGTTACCATTTTGTTTGTGAAAGAGTAGCCCTTAGTACTCTTACGACTCGGTTTATTCTCTCTTCTCTTTAGATTGCTGATGTGTTCACCAAACCTTTATTTAAAGATATGTTCATCCCATTTAGAACCAAGATTGGGGTTTATTCCATACCACCCTCAATCTTGAAGGGGCATGATAAGGTAACTTATTTAGAAAAGAAAAGCAAGCACAGAGGCATGCGCAATTCAATTGATGAGGTTGCAAATATATCAAATAATATCTCTATCTCACATGTCATGGGTCAACACAAATTCAAAAAAGAAATAGCAATCAAGAGAAACAAAAGACCAAAATGAAAGGAACTATTTTAAGAATAAAAAAATTGTATTTAGTCAACTGTTATTATTAAGGCTATATTGTAGTATTTAGGCTATATTGTTTCTTTCCTTGTAAACAATTTTCTGCTGCCTATTTATATACAGGACGTATAGCCTGTAGATAGGGTGTGTGATTTATCTTGAAAACATACAGTGAAATATATACAATATTATTCTTTAATTCTTTACTTACTTAATTTTGGAAGATATATTGGATACATTGAATTAATTAATTTCAAGAAGATAACATTTCTTAGTCAAATTATAAGAAGGTAACTAGCTTCAACCACAATAAATATTCTATGCATGCAATTCATAATGTATCCTAATTTTACTCATTTAAACCACTTAGACATTATAAAAACCAAAGTGCAAATCTCTTACGCTCTGAAAAGGAAAAGGATATTGCTAGTTACATCAAGGCATCAATAAAAGTTTACATCTAATATATAGCTTAAAATTTTTAAAAAATAGAATAAAAAAAATGGTGCTTAATTAACAGGGTATTAAAATTTTAGGTCTTAAAAATTATCAACCGCTACATGCTTTTATACATCATCTAAAATGCTCATAATAAAGTTGAACGATGAGCATTTACAATGACAGACAATTGTGTTTGTTTATTGTTTTAAATTATCATATTAAACGGTGACAATAATTATAAATGACCATTGCATTATAAATGATAGGTTTTTATGTTTTTGTTTGTCATCAATATTCTATCATGCACTTCAATACCTTTTGAGTTTTCTTAACCATGATTTTAAGTGGCTTTTTGTTTTGTAAATATTGAATATTTTTATCAGTAATATTTAGGAATGGCGATTTGCCCCGCACAAGTTGATCCCTGCGGTGCATTATCCCTAACGGGGTGGTTTTTTTATTTTTATTTTTTTCCAAAAAATCGGGATTATAGGGCGAGCTTAGGGCAAAGGCTTAAAACCCAAATCGGGGATGGGGAATAAACATTCCGCCCTGAACCCAGCTTGGTGTATATATATAGATATATATTTATTTATTTATTTTTTAAATTTTTTTCTAGTTTCATTTATGTAAAACATCATTTTCTTCTTTTCTTACAAGCTCCAACACTAAGCCCTCAACTTTGGCCACTGACATCGATATATTTTATTGTATTTTTATTATTTACATTTTATTCATAAATATATATATATATATAAATTTTTTTTAAAAAAATTATATGAATGATAAAAAAAAAAAAATGGAGAAAACCGCCCCGTCCCATCCCCAATTGGGGACTCTCCATCGCCACCGCCCCTATAAAGAAACGTAGAAAACCGCGGGGACGGGATAGAGAATTCCCCGCGGGGAAGGGGATGGAATTTTAAAAATTGATCTCGCCCCATCCCGCTGACATTACTAGTAATATTACGATTATCAAAGTACTTATTAAATTTATTTTTCAAATGATACGTACTAAAATATTATTAGTTAACATATTTATATAATCTAAATATAAAAAAGTGAATTATCAAATGAACAAATGAATTAAAAAAATAAATTAATTAAATATTACCATATCATTTGACAAAGAAAAAACTTAATAAACATTTTAATAACTCTTGCATTATTGTATTTTTAATATAGCATATAAATTAGTTTTGATATGGTTAAAATTTTATGAGCAATTTATTAAAAAGTAATTTCTATGTCGCAGTCCATTTTTTTTTTAAATAAATCTAAAATAGTAAAAGAAAAACTCATAAAAGTTTATATAGGATTTGTTTTTTTTTATAAAGCTGATTTGAAATTTTTATTATTATATGGCTACCGACTCAAGAGGTCCTTCGCCATAAGTAATTTTGAAAGAGTTCATATCATATCAAAACTAATATATATTTCATTTTTGTTTTGTTTTCTTTTCTTGGGTGAATATCAAAACTATATACATATGCACATGGCCATAGAATAGCATGATCAAAATAATAAGAATTATAGGGAAGGGGGTGGAAACCAATGGAACACGTCATGTCAAAACAAGCAAAAACAAATGGCCGCATCTTAATCCACTTCCATTTTAAGTATAAAAAATTCATTTTTAAGACTGCCGTAATACTATATAATGTTTAAAAATGACAAAAAAAAGAAAGGGAAAGATGTGAACAAATTAATGCTGAATCCCACTAAAAAGGCAAAATTATTATAGTATTTGGAGGAAAGGAAATGATCTCCATGCCATCAAGTTTGCATAGAAATATAATTGAGTGGATGGTTCTTCAATTATTGCACTTGGATCTAGGTATATATTATATAGCTGGTAATATCGGTCAAAGATGTCTAACAGTGATCCAAGTAGTGAAGTTCACTAAAACCTTATCTTTTTAACTTTGCGTACTACAACCCAAAATATGTAAATTTGGGGTTCTTTTAACTTTGGAAGAGAGGGAGAGAGTATAATCAAGAAAGGGAGCGTTGGATTTCTTTGCTTAAAAATAATTTTGGGAAAAAAAATTATGAAAATACGGTGAGACATTTTCTTATATGTACTTTAGCTTTTCCAATTAAGACAAGAAAAAAAATATAAAAATCTTAAATGAATCATTAAGTTTTATTTATTTATTTGAAAAAAATAATTGTTAAGTTGAAAAAAAAAAAAAACACACGAATATTAAACATGTCTTATCAGCTTAAAAATAAATCTTATTAAAATTGAAAACAAAAAACATAAATGTACCAAAACAAAACCGATATATATATTCTTTTATCTAAATATATTATTACATTTTATAAAAGTATAACGTATTGGTACTATATATATATGTATATATATATATATATATGCATATTATGTTAGAGCTAAAATTTCAAAAATATATTTTTAATATTTTTATACCGGAAAAACACATTTTGTTCATTTCTGCCTCATTTTTCTTTCTCATGGCTTCAAAACAGAACTGGAGGGAGAGAAAGGCCATCCTGGCAGAGACTTAACAACATGAGGGTTAGGTTGGGCCATAGCCCACCCAGCCCCAATTACGGAAAAGAAAATTGTAATATTAGTATACTATAAAAAAAGATTAAAAAAAAAAAAAAAGGGGGAGAGAAAGAGAAGAGGTGAAGACTGAAAAATCATAAATTTTATCTTAGCAACTTTTTTTTTTTCTTAATCTTTGTTTGAGAAAAAAAAAAGTTTGATATGGTTTATTTCAAGAGAGAAAATTAAAAAAAGTGGACAGAGGGATCATGAATCTTTATCCATGTTTAGGAAATTAAACGTAGTTTTATATTAAAGGATATAGATTAAAAAATTAAGGCTATGTTGGGTTTGGTATTCAGAATACATATTTTTTTAAAAATAGGAATAATTATTTGTAGGAATAGAAAATAAAAAAAAATTGATAATTCCTATTTATATGTTTGATAAAAACATTGACTTAAAATTAAGGTTTAAATTTTATAAATTTTTTTTTCTAAAAAATTCAAGTTTGGTAAAAATTAATTAAAAATTAAATTTTATATTTATTTATATATTTTTAGTATGTGATAATCAATTTAAATTTAAATGTGATAAGGATATTTTAAACTTTATCCAAATTAAAACATAGGAATAAAAATTCTGAAATTTTAATAAAAAATTGCTATTCCTTTAAATTAATATATATCTATTCCTATGGAATAATTAATTCCAAATTCAAAAATTTATCAAACATAAAAAAAACAAAATCTATGGAATATGAATTTTATTTCTAGATTTATTCCATAAACCAAACATGCTATAAGTATAGTTTTATATTAAAATTAGTAATACTGATGGGATCTATTTTTTTTTTTTTGGGTGAGATTAAAAATTGAGAGATGATTTAGATGATATTATTGTCTAAATTTGAAAATTTTGTATTATTATAATACTTATAAAATTGAGAGTTGGTTTGGGTGTTATTGTTATCGGCTAATTTGTTTTGCGGGTTTAATATTATAATAAATTGATTGGTTAATTTGATTTAATTTAATTATTGATTTTATAAAACGAATAATGTTATAGAATTATATTTCGTGGATACTTTTGTACAGAATTAATATTATGTTTTGAGTATACGACAAGTTTTGAAGAATAATGAATTACTTCTTAAGTATTGCTTTTTTGTAATTTAGTTGTCTGCTTTTTATTTTGTTTTTATTTTCTTTTTAAGTTGATTATTTTAATAATTCTATGCATACTGGTTAGACTCAATTAAATCTATTTTATTTTGCATTTGTTATTTAATATTATTTATTTATTTATTATTATTATTACTTTGTATTGTCAATTGATTAAGGCCTTTTTATACAAACCAATCCTAATATTGAATCATGGTCCGCATTTTAGCATCATCCCGCTGTCCCGTTGCAATTACTAGTTGGAAATGACACATGAATCATCATCACACTTGCTTCAAAACTGTAATTAGTGTTCCATTTGATTAATATCTAAAATTGTTGTGATAATCTTTCTTATTACCAAAAACAGCGGCCCCCTTGCTCTTTTTTTCACTGGTACTGATTCGAAACTGTTAAAGTTTTAAAGAAAACTAATTCTCATTAATCATTTTTTAGAAATTTAATTTTTTAGAAACTTGCAAAGAAAAGGAAAAAACAGAGAAACTTGCAAAGAAAATGAAATTCAAATAGAACTGGCTGAAAAATAAAAATAATAATAAAAATACAATGGCAATGACAAATATGTAAAATTTTCCAAAATAAAAAAATTACAAAGTTACAAAAGTTTTAAACCTCGCATTGGAAGTTTATGAAATTATCCCTTACGTAATTGTACAAGTTCAAAGGTTACCAAATTAATAATAATAATAATAGCAATAATATTAATTAACTAATTAATTAATTAACTATACTTTTACTTCCATCACCATCTATAAATACGCATCTTTACCTCTAAGCCATCTCAAACATCTCAACAATTAGTTGTTACAAACAAACATGACCAAAATGATGTTCTGGGGCTTGACAATAATTTCCCTGTTGTTTTCCATCCAAGGAAGCCTAGCAGAGCAATGTGGAAGTCGCGTTGGCGGTGCTACCTGCCCTGGGGGGCTTTGCTGCAGCCAGTATGGGTGGTGTGGCACTACACCTGAATATTGCACCAATGGTTGCCAAAGCCAATGCTCTGCTAGCGGTGGCATGGGCGGTGGCGGTGGCCGTGGCCGTGGCGGTGGCGGTAATATCCCGATCTCAAGGTCCACTTTTGATGAGATTCTTAAGCATCGGAATGACTGCCCCAGCAGGGGCTTTTATAGCTACGATGCTTTCATTGCTTCTGCCAGAGCCTTCCCTGGCTTTGGTACCACCGGTGATGAAGCCACCAGGAAAAGAGAGATCGCTGCTTTCTTAGGCCAAACTTCCCATGAAACTAGTGGTACTGTTTATATTCTTAAAGATTTATATATTCTCCTTAGTAATCCTTTTTTGGCATAGTTTTTGTTTTTGCTGTTCCCCAAGTGTCAGTACTTTTTGAAAAAATTACTTTTTATTGGTTTTGATTAGAAGCTCGTTTTGAAATCTAAAACATTTTCCGATATTATTCAATCAAATATTTTTAAAATTAGTTTTTAAATATAAATAATCAAAAGCTATGATAAATAAAACTTTACTATATAGGCTTTTAAGCATAAATAATCAAAAATAATATCAAATAAGATTTTACTATATAAGATTATTTATTTTTTTTAATAGAATTTTAAATTTCATAGATCATATATTAATAAGCAGTTCGAACATATCTTTTGTGATATGTGATATTTTATCGTTAATCACTAGTTGAATCCATTTTTTGATATTTGCATTTAGTTTAATTTAATTTATTAATTTATTGATATTTTAAAAGTAAAAAATATCTTATATGAGAAAATGAATCCATAAAAATATCCAATTAAATTTTTATGTTGATATGTGGTTCCGTTAGTTTTGATAAACCTAAATTTTTTTTTTTTTAGTTTTAATTACCAATTCATTATTTATTTCATTTGTTTTAAAATAAAATTTTGTTTATCATCATTGATAACATATATAACTAGAATTCACACGTTACATGACCATATAGGATGCACTTACTCATCATTAGATTTTTAGTATTAAGAAATTTAAAGGAAAAAAAAAAAATTAAGGGCCACCAATAAATAAACAAATCCCATCGCAAGTGATGACAAATTTGGATGATTTACGGACTTTTGGGGACTATAAATATATGCAGGAGGATGGGATTCTGCACCTGATGGCAGATACGCTTGGGGATACTGCTATGTTAGCGAGGTAAATGATGGAAGTGATTACTGTTCTACTGAGTCCAACTATCCATGTGCTTCCGGACGCAAATATTTTGGCCGTGGTCCTATTCAAGTTTCATGGTAATTAATTAAGCTACCAAAAAATGTTCTCCCCTACATTTCTTTTGCCGTTTTTATAATTTTTTATGAACTATTTCAACATATATGTGTATATAATATATATATATATCTATATAGGAACTACAACTATGGTGAGTGTGGAAGAGCCATTGGAGTAGATTTGTTGAACAACCCAGACCTTGTTGCTACCGACGCTGTCGTTTCATTCAAGACGGCAATCTGGTTCTGGATGACTCCACAATCGCCAAAACCCTCCCCCCACGATGTTATAACCCAGAGATGGACTCCCTCGAGATCTGACTCTGATGCGGGTCGAGTTCTGGGTTATGGTTTGATCACAAACATCATCAATGGTGGGCTTGAATGTGGCAAAGGTAGGAACGATGAGGTGGAGGACCGCATTGGATTCTATAAGAGATACTGCGATCAACTTGGTGTTGGATATGGAGATAACCTCGACTGCTACAACCAGAGGCCTTTTGGGTGATCAAATCTTAATTTATGGAGGAGTACCATAATAATACTTCAAGAGTACTGTAATAGTCAAAACCATGTAAAAGGAATAACCTAAACCACTTAAATAAATATGGTTTCGTCGAAAGTATTTTACTATGCTTGTGCTACTTTTGCTTTTCCTTTTAATTTATAAGTTTGGTTTTGGTTGCTTTCGTTGTGACTATCATGTTTTGACGATAGAGGCAGAGATATGCATTGATTCTAGGGCGCCTAAGCACTTTTGGAATGTTGGACAAGAGGGAATAGACAAACGGATTATTTCTTCTACCATCGTCTCAAAAAGTAAATCTGAATTTGGCATAATCTAAACGATAACAATATAATAAGGGTTTTGTGTAATATAATTTTTTTTTTGTTTTTTTAAATGGTTTTATAATTTGTAACAAAACAATGATTTTATTGTTTTGTTAAAAATCATATGGAAATACATTCTAATATTAAAATAAAAAAATGCTCCAAATGGCCTTCAGTTAGCAATGCTGGAGTCAGGACCAAACCAAATACCACAACAATGATCATACAATAAACTATGTCCAATTTAACATCCATGAGCAAAACTAGACAAACAACGTGGACACCCAATTTATAAGCGGTCTAATAATTGTCTTCTATGTAGAGAGTGGCTTCTTATTTTATTTTATTTTTATGAAATTAAGGGAAGGTAGCATTATTGCAAAATCTATAGTTTTAATCCGTGATAATATTAAAGTTATCAAATTTTGGGTATCAATTATGAAAATGTTTTATTTTGTTGGAATTTAGTTTTTATTTTCACTAATTACATTTAAATGTAATTAACAAATAATTATTTTGTAACAGAATATGTGAGAAATTTGAGTCTAAGATGGCAAGAAAATTCGAGAGAAACATTTTCTATACTTTTTTTTGATTCTATTCAATAATTAGAATTAGAAGCAAAACATATATTTATACACTGGTTACAAGGATGCACAGCCACTTGCTTTTCAAATAATTTGCAACTAGTTACAAAACTAATTCTTAACAAACAAGCTGTCACAATGCTTAGATGGACTATTGAACTTTTAATATCAGAACCTTCTAGAATCTCCACTAGAGGATCACTCTTGTCAGAAAATTTTGAGAATGTACGTGTGTCGAATTCTTTTGAGGAGTTGTTTACAAGACAGACAATAACTCTTTTTTTTTTTCTTTTTTTTTCTTCTCTTTTTTTGTTACATAAATTGGACAAATTAATTACTTTTTAAACAAATAACAATTACTTTTAATATAAATTTGACAGATTAAGTTATTTTTTCAACAAATAAGAACTAAAATTCTTTAAATAATGTGTTACAAACAAGAGTAGCATACACTTTGATTTCTTCATATTTCTTCATTTGAGGTTGTCACAAACACATTAGGTAGAACCTCCAGCCTCGTGCTTAGAAGCCTACATCTAAAACTCAAGTCATCATGAGCTCACATGTCAATCTTAGTTAGCAATGTGGCACTATCCAAGCCTAATAGCTATTGGGCTTCAAAGTTTTCTTCTGAATGGTGGGCCTGTGAGTTGGAAGTTCTTGGGTACCCTTCCTGGTTATGGGTTCTGGTAACCCATCGTCGATGGAACCTATCACAGTATAATATGCTAAATATTTTCAAAGCTTGACTTACTCCGATAAATTTTATTATTAAATATGTAGATAAGATCCAATTAATTATAATCTTGTCTTTATGGAGTTCATTAGTGATTATCATCAATGATGATAAATAAGGTTACTCTAGTTTTTAAGGGCAATTTTACTGGGTATAAGATTTGTTTTTTTTTTTTGGGTAACTTTGAAAATTTAAGATCATCTTTAGAGTTTTTTAGGTAAGGACTTAAATAATCATTCCATTTATGGCTTCGAATTCTTAAAACTAAATACTAGATTTCTTAATTAAAAAAATCATTAATGTTCATCATGATATTATGATGACATAGTAGGCTCTCGGCCCAAAAAAAAAAAAAAAGATTGACATTGAAAGCTATGCCTAAATAAAATAGATGTAATAGTTTGGTGTAACAAAGCAAATGTATATTGAATTAATTGTATTTTAATATCTTCTATTTTGAAAAGGTTACAGTGTTTGTTTTTGCTTTCAAATTTAAAATGTTTTAATATTTTAAACTTTTGAGTTTCAATTTTTGATCTAGTTGGATTTTTTAACTAACAATGACTAATTATTCTTATCATATTTAACCAATATTAATAAAATATAATTTGTTACAATTTAGATATTCCTTCAGTTATAGTTTGAGAAAATTTAAGTGCTCTATTTAAAATTCTTTTATTACCTTGAATATTAACTGCCCTTTGTCAAAAATCAAATTGGACAAAATTACATTAATAAAGCAAAACTTGAGAGTTTGAACTGAAATGTTTTAA
This sequence comes from Ziziphus jujuba, assembly GCF_031755915.1. Taxonomy (NCBI): domain Eukaryota; kingdom Viridiplantae; phylum Streptophyta; class Magnoliopsida; order Rosales; family Rhamnaceae; genus Ziziphus; species Ziziphus jujuba. The sequence goes on from NC_083387.1 coordinate 20,948,183, forward strand.
ATTTGAGGGCTGAAAAGCAACTTTTTCAAACTAGTGGATCTCACATCTTGGCCTCATTTCATGGTGCAAACAAATTTTGACAAGGATTTGAATATTTAAAACTTTAACCCTTATGAGTCAAATAATATTTTTTTTTGTTCGAGTACATGATTATTTAACAGCTCAACATACCGAAAAAAAAATTATAATATTTTTAATTTGAAAATCGAAAATACAACTTCTTCAAATTAGTAGATCTCACGTCATAGTCACATTTCTTAATATAAATAAAATTTAACAAGGATTTGAAGATTTAAAACTTAACCCTCATGGGCCACATAATATATTCTTTCTTATTCGGGTGTGTGACTATTTAACAGTTCAGCAGATGGAAAAAAGAAAATAATCCAACGGTACAATACAAAAACAAAATTGGATGGACGGCCAAAATAGTTAAAGTACTAGTAAAGTATGTATATATATATATATATATATTTTTTTTTTTTTTAAATTTGTTATTATAAAATACTTGAAGTTTACAGATACGTTTGCATTTCTTAGTGCTTCCCTTAATTTGGATTCTAAAATTGGTAAAGCTGTATATATCTTTTACAGAAAAGTTGGTAATATAGAATCTTTTGTAATGCTACAGCCGCATGTTTTGCGTTCATCAATAATGGAATGGGACGGATAAATATATATATATATATATGGCCCAAAAAAAAAAAAGTTTCAACTTTTGCTAATAGGAAAGTGATGCGTATGTACGAGAGTGGAAAAATGGAAAATATCTTAAACTTGATGTTGAAATGGGTGGGGATTTCCACCTCTCTTGATAAGGTAGATTTTCCGTGTTTTGGAAACCGTTGAAATGTGTTTAATACTACTATCAATAGATGACAAAAAAGGCTAAAATAACTTAATATTTATTTTCACACCTTTGGTGAAATAGATTCTTTTCAAGTCTATTTTTTAAACATTATTTTACTCTACCTGCTTCCTAACTAGTGTAATTCAATGGCAAAATGATTTTTTTTTCTTTTTTTTTTTTCTTTTTCAATAGTGATTCTAAACTCAAATCTTAGTCCAATATTTAATATTAAAAGGACAATAATAGATAAGTCCAAAGTGATAATAAGTGATAAATTTAGGTAATTTGGTAGGTTTTTAATTTTTTTAATTTTTTTTATTTAAATGTGTGTAATTTGCTTAAGTATTAGTTAGTAGTAGTTAAAATTTATTAGAGCATCTAAACTAGCTTCAAAGATAAGGGGATATATATATATATATATATATAAACACCAAATTGATCACAACGATTAAAATTGTGTTTGAATTTTTTTTTTTTTCTTCTTCAAGTTTATAATTGTTTAAAATATCTAACAAACTATTACTAACCATTAGACAACATTTAATATAAGCAAATTGTATTTAATTAGATAAAAAATAAAAAATAAAGAAAGAAACTAAAAACTAGCATGTTATCAAATAACATCCTAGTAAAATGCAAAAAGAAAAAAAGAATTGTAATGACTTATATTGCACATCACTAATTGAAAAACTAAAATTCATAGCCGTATTGCAAAAATGTTAATAAGAATGTTTTCAACAAATTTTTTTTTTCCCCTTTAGTTTCGTTTTTTGTAATTAAGCCGGTCTTCTATTTGAACACTTGTAAAAGGATCTAAGGTATAGTCAGAAATATTATTAGAGGTCAATGATCGATGTAGCTAGGGTGATCCAAGTGCAATTCACTACGAAACTTTAATCAGTCTAATTTTATGCCTACGACTCCTTTTTCATTCGGTGAGACCAGCCAACTCACCAACTTTCTTTTATTTATTTATTTATTTTTCATAATTGGGGTACTGGGACATAAATGTTCAGCTACTTTTGATATTGTAAGACTATATGTATATATATATATATATATACACAATAAGGCTCTTCTATAGATTTTTTGGAATGAAATAAAGTCTATAAATTTATTTTTCACCATTGAATTCACTAATAATGAATATTACAATCTATCAAAATGTCAGCACCTCCTATATTTATGTATCATAATCTTAGAATAGCCCTGACCTGGAGAAACCATACCAGAAATTCTACAAAAATTCCAGCTACATCTTCCTTGTAAAATTGACTTTTCCAAAATTTTCTTGTACGAAAACTCACCCAAAAAATATACATCTATTTTATTTTTTCCCTCCTTACTACAAATTTTTACAAATTTGCAAAACTTCCATAATAGCTACATAGGAATATAAATATAAATAATAAACAATAAAAGATAAATATTTTTTATATGTCAGGATCCCTTTCAGAGTCTCCTATCTAAATCCTAGGATTGTCTCAAATCTCCCCATATTTTTGCTCAGCATTGAAAATATGTAATTTTGTAAATTTATTGTCGCCCACACCTCCCACTTACTATATTTTCACAATTTTGCAACACTTCATAATTATATCAGCACATAAATGTAAATAAAATAAATAATGATAATAATAATAATTACAACATGGATCATTCTATGTCCATAACATATCTAGTAATAAAAGATACAACCATATCGGTACTCGTATTAATAATAATAATGAAAACAAATAAAGACAACATAGATCTTAGAACCTACGTCATACAACACACATCTCAACATCCAAGAAAATATATAGATATGAGTTTATATTGTTAACAAATAACAAATGATAAAATATCTCTAAATAAAATAAATTACATTAAATTACACATACAAAAATAATACTTTCAATTGAACAGATAAGGTCATGGCAATAATTTCAATTACATTATCACTCCTTCGAACATATTTTCTTTATGTATATATATGTATATATACTTAACTATTAATATGTATACGATCTCTTAAACGACTTAAGTAACCTGTCTGTAGGCTAACATGCATAGCCAAAGGTTGAAATACCTGCCCGGAGACTACAATACCTGTCCGAAAGCTATATTACACATATTCAAAGGCTAATACACTTACTAGAAGGCTGAAGTGCTTGTCTAAATGCTAGTACACATGCCGAAGGCTAATACATCTATTCGAAGACTAAAATACTTACCCTGAGGCACCACATCCAAATTTCTATTACTAGTGTTGTATGAACTCTTCCACTACTGTACCTCATCCAAATTTCTATTACCAGTGTTGTATGAACTCTTCCACTATTGTACCATGTAACACAAGTAACCCCAAATCTACAAAGTCATTAATTAAGACAAATACAACAATTGTGCATTTGACAACAACAACAACAACAAGAACAATAATAATAATAATTAGATAAAAGAGAACTAAAAATGAGAAACACCTTAACGAAACCACACAATCATAGCAAAAATATACCAAATGTACCATATGATACACCAATGCACAGTTCTATGATATCAACTGTTTGTAGGTATACTACTACCAGTACAGTCAAGTATGGTTGCCTGTAATGGCCATCCAAACTATTGATTTCGTAAGCAGCAGAAATACAATACTAAACCATCTAGGGTCCAAATCAGGTCATTACCTCCGTATGGTATGATATACCTGACACATAATATAATATATATATATATATATATATATATATCGAAAGGACATACGATATATCATATGATATGATAGTGCTACCAAGTTATGTTTGGTGTCCTAAAAACCACTTGATAGAAGAGAGAGAAGAAGAAAAGCTGCAAGCGGCCCCTTTAGTGTCCCAATGGTGCTACCAACCTATGGTGGCTAAGAGGGAGTAGCTAATGTCATCAATGTAAAAATACTTGTCTACCCTCTCTCACCTTAGCGTTTATAGGATGACTAAATATAACTTGTCATCTTTGGGCTATGGGGAGAGTGACTAATGCTATCAGTAGAGTATACATGCCTATCCTCGCTCATCACAGTACATAAAGGATGACTACATATAACCTACATGTTAAAATCGATGATATGTATATATCATGTCGAGAATACCGGTATTATATGGTGCATCTATAGACCAATTAGTCATGTATAAACATACAATTTTGAAAAATCTCAACTCCTCATAATTACATTTTAAAAACCATAAATAAATGTTTTAAATAATTAATTAAATGAATAAAAAAATATATAATCAAATGTATAAACAAATGAATAATAAACGAACAAAAGTTAGAAAAAAATGATAAGATTTAAACATAATGAATAATAATACAAATTCAATAAAATCAAACGTAAATCTAACCATTTAGATGTCAACCAAGAATCAATAATCAAAGATAATAAAAATAAAAATAAATAACTAATTTTTGAAACCCAAAATATAATTTTAAGAAAATATACCATGTTAACATCATTTTAATATTAAATGTTTTTGCAACTCTTAATTCTCTTAAATCAGCATAGATAAATAAATAAATAAATAAATAAGTAATTAAATAAATATTAACAACTAGCCTTACAAAATCATATACTTGTATTTATTTATATACTCACTCACACACACACACACACATATATATATATATATATATGCATGTATGAACATATTATCATAATATATTCACTTTATTAAAACTAAAATTTATGGCAATGATTTTTTTTTTTTTTAAGCTCAAATATACTTTTCAAAAATGGCAAATCACTCCCATTTATATGCATTACCCATATACACATCTTTATAATAAGAATTTAGGGATGAAGCATTTAAAAGTGAACTATATTAATAATACCTTTTTAATCTTACAAACGACCTAGATACGTAATTTAATACTCAATTATGTCCAAATCACTTTTCGAAGAAAACAAAAATCCATAATTGTTCGTTGTTATACATAATAAATATACTTGAAAGAATACATGAAATTATTTTAATTAAACATTTGTCTCAATTTATTACTAATTTGATAAATAAAATATTAAATCCAAAATTTAATAATAAATATGTATATACATATCTATATATATATATATATTATCTCTAAACATAATTTAAAGAGAAAAATATATCACTCACAGTGTTGATGTTTGCTCATCCATGCCCTATTGCAGAGTTTGTCATAAGTTTCATCGGATACTAAATGAAAGCTTATGAGACAAAGATTGAGAATACGAGAATACTTACCTGGAGAAAAAAAAAACCCAACTTGCCATCGGTGACTGGAAAATGATCGAAAAGTTTCAGCCAAACTTCAAATCAATGTAACTCTTAAACAACTTGGAATTTGGAGAAACAGAGGCCATATATGGAATTAAATGGTCCAAGATAGGGGGGATACAAGTATGGGTTCGACTGGGACAACCAAAAAATAGTGGAATTGCTAAAATTTGGAAACTGCCATCATTGTATTTAGATGCCTGTTTTAGGCGCATCATTGGTTGGCTAGCCGAAAAATTTCATGCCTCAGCTTGTAGGTAGCTAAGTTCTATTGAAAACCAATGCGTGTTAACATGGGTAGCTAGAAAATGATCAATTTTAGCCAACCCGAGAAAGAGAAAGAGAGACATAGAGAGAGGGGACTTCGTGGGAGATGGGAGATAGAGAGAGAGAGAAGAAAAAGAAAAAAAAAAAAGAAATCTGACACATGGGACCTTAGTGACATGTGGTGCCCATTTGGGATATTTTTCAAAAATTCCTTTACACGCTTTTTGATAAAAATTATGTGATAGAGTCAGTGCTAGAAAAATAAGTATAAATTTATAGATCCATCACTTTTCAACTGTAGGTACAAGTTAAGCATGTTAGTAGTCTATGAGATCGTATCAACGAGCATCATACGATACGATATATGATAGGATTTGTCCCGGGAACCCTTCCAGGATCTCCTTAGTGGTCCTGCCTGGTGAAGTCCCACTGGATAATCTCTAGAGGATATTCAATGGAACCCCACTTAAAATGTAGAAAAGTGAACACAAGTAATATCAATAATACCTCAATATAACGATAAAACCACAATAATATACATATCCACAACTAGTCCACAACTACAGCCCATCATACTATAGGCCATAACTACACATATAAATAATATGGTCAATACTGTGCCTAAAATCTAGATTAGAGCATTCTAAGAATATTAGTAAAATTTAGAAGAACAACTAATACAAATAAGTCTAGAAAGATAAAGATAAATATAAAAAGATAAGTATTACTGCTGCGGTGGGAAGCACGAAATAACAAGCAATAAGCGAGGTAGACTGCCAACTATCTGCTTGGACCTAAGAAAACGAATTTAAAACAAATAAAATGTAAGATAGAGAAATCTCAATGAGTGACATAGCAAAATAGGAAAATAATACTTTATTTCTGTAAAACTTTCTCTCAAGACCTCTCATTCCTCTCTTTTGAAAGGTTCCCCATTTAAAAATCATTTCACAAAATCCGAAGTTGTACTCGAAATGAAAATCATAAATTCGATACTTAAATATTATGAAGTCAATGTTCATTAAAATATTATAAACCGAATCAATCACAATATAAATACTAAGCATAGAATAAGATAAACATAATATCGCAAAACAATTATGAAGGTGCAGTAAAACCATATATATTAGAAACCCATAATATACTCATAAACATAAACAATGTATCATATGATATACCTACAGCTGCTAAGCGGTGCACAGCGTCCTGTAACATCGGAAGACAGTAAAAGAAATGAAAATCGTAAATCGTGGGATAAACTCATCTCACCACCCTTAATGTACAAAAGGAAACCGTGACAACAATAAATCGTTTGGATAAACCCAACCTCACGACCCTTAATGTATGAAAGATATCATGGTTTATTAATAATAAACTATTGGAATAAACCCAACCTCACGACCCTTAATGTATGAAAGGTATCGTGGCAATATTAAACTGTTGGGATGTACCCAACCTCACAACCCTTAACGTACTACAAGCATCATGGAAAATTCACGGGCTATAATATAATAGTGATCCGAAACACTGGTACTATATGGTACGCCAATAAAAAATAAACAATACAAGATCCGTAAAACAATATTTGTAAGATCATACCTTTCAAAACAAAACTGTATCATAAAATGTAATTTCATATTCAAATTCAACCATTTGCTTAAATATCCCAAATATTTCAATTCATCATTTCATGTCAAAACTATAAATAACATAGTGAAATATATATCACCATAAACCATTTTTAAGCACATAAAATTATAAAACATTTAAACGTGCTTGATAATATATAATTTTCAATCTGCTTTTTCAAAATCAATTATTTTCAAAAAATGATTTAAACTCTCAATTCAAATAGCAAGATATTTAAATACCACAAGTCCATTATGAACTCATTAGAGTTGGAAACCTATTAAAATATTGTCAAAAGTCACAGAAAATGATAACACATATATGTAAAAGCAGATATTCATATATGCATAAAATAAACATTTAAATCAAACAATATATATATGTATAATACTCAAACAACATATATATATATATATTATACTACGTGCCCAAAATATTTTAAAAATATAACCACTTACAGTACTGTATATGCTCACTCTAGCTCCCTTACAAGATCGTCTCTAAGTTTAACACAAGTACCTATAATATAATAAAAATATTTCTTAGGCTCCAACAACTAAACCAAAGACATTGGTGTGTACCAAATGTTTTAAAATGATTTGAATAACCATAAAATTACATAAGTTAGACAGCGATTGATCCAATTATACCGTGTACCCCTAGAATCCGGTACCTAACAATGTGGCTTTTCACCCGAAGGCCAATCTTTCAAAATTGAACTTTTTAATGGGTACTGTTAATATCCAATTACATAATCTAACCTAAAGTTTTCCCAATTTGACCAATTTCGTTCAAACACAGTCCCAATTTATTTGATATTTAACTAATTGACCTAAAAATAGAAAATTTATTAAACGACGTCCAAAATTTATAAATTTTATATCAACAAAAAGCCTAAGAGATAAGAAACACAATGGTGTACTTACCTCAGTCCAAAAGTGTTATCGGTGGCTTGGAAAACTTGTTACAAAACTCGATTGAACTCCCCATTGATGTATCTCTCAAACGGTGAGGAATCTTGACAAAAGGAGCATGGAAATGGGTTCAGAGGTCTAAAAAGGGGGAAAAGGTGTGTAGGTTGGCCTGAAATAGTGGAAAACACAAAAATCCGGTGGCCCACTTCGTCCGCCGCTGTCGAGTTCACCAGCCCGATCTTGGCACTACAGCTTGCCGTTCCCTGTGAAATTTCATGATCGAGCTTGCCGTCATATGGTCTTTCCCCCTATGTGGCACGTGTATAAGGTTGCTGGTTGGAATTATACAAAACGGCGATGACTCGGTTGGGCGTTAAGCAAGTTCGTGGAAATTCGGTTCGGACCCGTGGGTCTAGGGAGAAATTTCTCGGGTTTGGGGGACAAAATGAGTATTTGAGGATTTTTTTCCTATTTGTCATGCTTTCTAAGGCTTATATAGAGCCTTGGAACACTAACAGATAAAAACTTGGGGTTGTTTTGAGCATTGATATAAATTGATTTTTAAAACTTTTCAAAACCAGAACTTTTTATCCGTAACTCAGAATTTGGCGTACCACCAGTTTATGAACTAATATTGATGAGCTCTACACAATGGTACATCAATAAAATAGAAATCTTTGTACAACAGGAGTAATTTTGGTACGGAATGTTACAATATAAGTCAAAGCCATAATTTATTTGTATAAAAAGTCAAACATGGCCTCGCTTTATTAGTCCGAAGCATACATTGTTCATATCATAACATCCTAATCTCATATTCGATTTAGGTGTGCTACTAGTTTACAAACTTGAGTTAATGCGTATTTAACTATGATGCCTCAGTCAAAGCAACATTTCTCTCATAGAAAAAAGTTAGTCGTTGAGCCCACTTGGTCAGTTCCGATCAACTTTGATCAAACTTAGTCAAAAATTCAAAATTTAGAGAATTTTTTTGGATTGGGGTGTTACAGAAAATACCTCTTACCTAACTTTTTTCCTTTTCTCTTTCTTTTTATTTTTATTTTTTTCATTCTTTGTCACTTCCACTTCCAAAACCCAAACTTCACTCCACCTCTAAGAAGATAACTCCCATGTTCCCCTCCCAAAGTTCTATTCTAACAGGATTCACCCTGAGAACCCTCCCAAAATCTCCCAGGTGGTCCTGCCTAATGAAGTCCCACTAGACAATTCCTGAAGGATATTTAATGGAACTCCACTTAAAACATGGACAATGCATAGTAGGCATTAGCAATAATACCTCAATATATAAATATATATGTATATAAAAATAAAACCACAACAGTACAAAAGTCCACAACCGGCCTAAACTACACATGTATATAATATGGTCTCTACTGAGTCCAATATTTAGATCAGAGCATTCTAAGAGTGTTAATGAAGTTTAGAAGTACAAATAAATAATAAATGTGTCCGGAAAGATAAGGGTAAAATAAAAAAAATGATAAATACTGCTGCTGTGGTGGAAAGAACGAAGTGACAAGCGGTGCACTAGGTGCTAACTGCCTGAGCCTAGGGGAACGAATTAAAAAAAAAAAGAAATGTGAGATAAAGAAATCCCAATGAGTCGCATAACATAATAGAAAATTAATTATTTATTTCCATAAAACTTTCTCTCAAGACCTTTCGTTCCACTCGTTCGAAAAGTTTCCCGTTTAAAAATCTTTTTATAAAACCAAAACTTGTACCCCAATTTAATATCATAAAATCGATGCTCAAAGTTATAAAGTGAACAATCAATATAATATTGCAAAATATCTTAATCAAAATATAAATATTGAGCATAACATATTATAAATACAGTTTCATGAAATAATTATGAAAGTGTAGTAATAACCACCATATTTGAAAATCAACAATATACTTAAAACACATACAATGTACCATTCGAGGTACTAAACTGTAAACCGTGGGATATACCCACATCACGATCCTTAATATACGAAAGGTATCATAAAAATAGTAAACCGTCAGAACATACCCAACCTCACGACCCGTGGTAATAATAAACCGCTGGGATGAACCCCACCTCATAGCACCGTTGCAATAATAAACCATTGGGATGAACCCAATCTCACGGCCCATGGCAATAATAAACCATTGGAATGCACCCACCCTTACGACACCGTGGAAAATCCGTGCACAATAATATAATACTGATCTAAAACACTGGTACTGTATGGTACATCAATTAAAAATAAATGATACAGTATCCATAAAACAATCTTATGAGATTATACATTTCGAAATACTGTATCATAAATCATAATTTAATATTCAAACTCAACCGTTAGTTTAAATATTTCAAAATTTTTAAATTATCATTTCATGCTAAAACCATAAATACCACAGTGAAATATATTCACCATAAACCAATTTTAAGTACATAAAATTATAAATATTTAAACATTTGCTTTCTCAAATCAATTAATTTCCAAGATGATTTAAAACCTTAATTCAAATACTAGAATATTTAAATAACATGATCCATAAGTTCACTATGAACTCATCAAATTTAGAAACCATTTAAAATCTTATCAAGATCCACATAAAATAATAACACGTATATGTAAATGCTGATATTCATATCTAAATAAAGTAATCATTTAATTCAAATGATATATACGTAAAACAACAAAACCATATATATTATACTACATGCCCAAATTATTTTAAAAATATAACCAGTCACTGTATTATAGATACTCACTCCTGCTCCCTTGCAAGATCGCCTTCAAGCTCAACTCAAATGCATGTAATATAATAAAATATTTCTCAGGCTCTAATAACTAAACCAGAGACACTTGTGTGATCCAAATATCTTAAAATGATTTATACCACTATAAAATTACATAAATTAGACACCAAACGGTCCAATTATACTGCATACCCTTAAGATCCGATACCCAAAATTAGGACTTTTCGCCTGAAGGCTAATTTTTCAAAATTGAACCTTCTAATGGAAATTCTATATCAACGGAAAGCCCTAGAGATAGGAATACAATGGTTTACTCACCTCAGTCTAAACATCTCATCAGTGGTCGAAAAACTTATTGCAATACTAAGTCCAAGTTGATGTATCTCTCAAATGGTAGGGAATCTTGGCAAATGGACCACGAAAATGAGTTCAGAGGGTCCAAAAATGCTGGGATAAGTGTATGGATTGGCCTAAAATGGCCGAAAAATGGCTAAATGGTCGATCCCGATGCTCAGGCTGTGGTTTGGCTTGAAATTTGGCCAGTACGGTCGCTTAGGGGTATGTAACAATGGTGGCTGGGGCATACATATGGCAGGTGGCTAGAATTGGGCAAAACAGCGATGATTTGGTTAGGTGTATAATGAGTTCGAAACGACTTGGTTAGGATCCATGGGTCTGGAGTGAAATTTCTTAGGTTTTAAGGCCAAAATGGATATTTTGGAACTTGTTTCCGGCTGGTCACACTTTTCAACATTTATATAGAGCATTGGATCACTAACAGATGAAAATCTGGGACTGGTTTAGACACTGATATAAAATTAATATTTTAAACTTTATACAATCATAACTTTTTGTCCGTAACTCAGAATTTGGCGTGCCACTAGTCTATGACCTTGTGTCGACGAGCTCTATACAATGATGCATCATTCAAAATTGAAAATCTTAACCATAGAAAAAGTCACTTTGGACCCACATACCGTTCACCTCATTAAGCTTATATAACATGTGTATTTTGGTATGGGTTGTTATACCTTCCCCCCCCCCCCCCCCCCCCCCCCCCCCCCACAATTTATGCTAATCAATCCATTATCATTTTATTACTCATTTATGTTGATGATTTTATTCCAACAGGCAATGATGATGACACCATTCACAAATTAATCCATCACATGGGTACAGAGTTTGCTACTAAAGATCTTGGCTCTTTGCATTACTTTCTTGGTGTGGAAGTACAATACTTTCTAGGGGGCATCTTTCTCTCACAAGGAAAATACATTCGTGATCTCCTTGCTCGAGCGAAAATGTTGAAGCCGCACATATGTCTACACCAATGGCAGTCAAAACTACTCCTCATGTTGGTGATACACAACCAATAGATGCCACTGAATATCGACGTCTCGTGGGTAGTCTCCAGCACTTAACCTTCATCCGTCCAAATATCACTCATGCAGGAAATCGTGTGTCTCTACATTTCAAATCTCCTACAACATTTCATCTTCGCAAAGTCAAAAAGAATTCTTCAATATTTACGTGGCACTATCATCTTTGGTTTTTGCTACCTTTCTCAAAGCTTACTTAACTTTACAAGCTTCTATGATGTTGATTGGGCCAGATGTCCCACCACTTGCCTTAGCACCACCAATTTTTGTGTCTTCTTAGATGCAAATTGGATCTCCTAGTCCTCCAAAAAGCAGCCAACAGTGGCCTGTTCAAGTACGGAAGCTTAGTATAGCGCCATGGCTTCCACTGCTGTTGAGCTCACATGGCTTTCATCTCTACTTCCTGACATTGGTGTCATTCTTTCTTCTCCTTCTCAGATTCTCTGTTATACATCATCTGAAATGCTCATAATAAAGTTGAACGATGAGCATTTACAATGACAGACATAGGTTTTTATGTTTTTGTTTGTCATCAATATTCTATCATGTGCTTTAATCCCTTTTGAGTTTTCTTAACCATGATTTTAAGTGTTTTTTTTTTGTTGTAAATATTGAATATTTTTCTCAGTAATATTTAAGAATGGCAATTTGCCCCGCACGATCCGATCCCTGCAGTGTACTGCCCTTAACGGGGTGGTTTTTCTTTGAAAAATCGGGATTACGGGGTAGGCTCGGGACAATGGTTTAAAACCCAAACCGGGGATGAGAAATAAACATCCCGCCCCAAACCTGGCCCAGTATATATAGTTATTTTTTTTTAATTTTTTTTTTCTAATTTCATTTATATAAAACATCATTTTATTCTTTTTTTACAAGCTCTAACACTAAGCCCTCAACTTTAGCTGCGGACATCAATGTATTTTATTATATTTTTGTTGCATTTAGTCATTTTATTTACATTTTATTCATAAAAAAAATTATATAAATTTTTCGAAAAAAATTATATGAATGATAAAAAAAAAAGCAGAGAAAACTGCCGCACCGCGTCCCCGATTGGGAATCCCCATCCCCATCCTGCCGATAAAGAAATGGAAAAAACCACAGGGACGGCATTTTAAAAACCGGTCCCGTCCCTTCCCGTTGACATTCCTAATAATATTACAATTATCAAAATAATTATTAAATTTATTTTTCAAATGATACTTACTAAAATATTATTAGTTGACATATTTATATAACCTAAATATATAAAAAGAAACCATTAAATGAACAAATGAATTAAAAAAATAAATTATTTAAATAGTAACATATCATTTGATGAAAAAAAATTTGATAAACATTTTAATAACTCTTGTATTATTGTATTTATAATATAGCATATAAATTAGTTTTGATATGGTTAAAATTTTATGAGCAATTTATTAAAAAATAATTTCTATGTCGCAATCCAATTTTTTTAAAAAAATAAATCTGAAATAGTAAAAGAAAAACTCATAAAAGTTTATATAAGATTTGTTTTTTTGTTTTTTTGTAAGCTGATTCAAATTTGTTTTTTATTTTTTATTTTTTTATATGGCTACCGACTCAAGAGGTTCTCTCCATAAGTAATTTTGAAAGAGTTCATATCATATCAAAACTAATAAATATTTCATTTTTGTTTTCTTTTCTTTTCTTTGGTGAATATCAAAACTATATACATATGCACATGGCCATAGAATAGCATGATCATAATAATATTAATTATAGGGAAGAGGGTGGAAACCAATGGAACACGTCATATCAAAACAAGTAAAAACAGATGACCGCATTTTAATCCACTTCCATTTTAAGTATAAAAAATTCATTTTTAAGACTGCCGTTATACTATAATGTTTAAAAATGACAAAAAAAGAAAGGGAAAGATGTGAACAAGTTAATGCTGAATCCCACTAAAAAGGGAAAATTATTATAGTATTTGGAGGAAAGGAAATGGTCTCCGTGCCATCAAGTTTGCATAGAAATATAAATGAGTGGATGGTTCTTCAATTATTGCACTTGGATCTAGGTATATATTATATAGCTGGTAATATGGGTTAAAGATATCTAATGGTGATCCAAGTAGTGAAGTTCACTAAAACCTTATCTTTTTAACTTTGTGTACTACAACCAACCAGTGAAAAAAATATCGATATCGATGAAAATATTGAATATAAGAATTTACAAAAATATCGATGGAAATATCGATAAGGTTACGGAAATTGTAAATTTTTAATTTAGAATACAAATTTTGAAATATAAAATAATTAATATAATAAAATAATATAAAAATTCAATAATTAAAATACAATAATAATAAAATATAATAAAATACTCAATTAATTAAGCATATCTTTTTAACTTATCTTTTTAACTTTGTGTACTAATGGTGATCCAAGTAGTGAAGTTCGCTCAAATCTTATCTTTTTAACTTTGTGTGCTACAACCCAAAATATGTAAATTTGGGATCCTTTTAACTTTGGAAGAGAGGGAGAGAGTATAATCAAGAAAGGAAGCGTTGGATTTCTTTGCTTAAAAATAATTTTGGGGAAAAAAAATTATGAAAATACGGTGAGACATTTTCTTATATGTACTTTAGCTTTTCCAATTAAGACAAGAAAAAAAAAATATAAAAATAATTCTATGCATATTGAGATGTTAGACTCACTTAATTAAATCTATTTTATTTTCATTTGTTATTTAATATTGTTTATTTATCAATTATTATTATTACTTTGTATTGTCAATTGATTAAGGCCTTTTTATACAAACCAATCCAAATATTGAATCATGGTCCGCATTTTAGCATCATCCCGCTGTCCCGTTGCAATTACTAGTTGGAAATGACACATGAATCATCATCACACTTGCTTGAAAACTTAATTAGTGTTCCATTTGATTAATATATAAAATTGTTGTGATGATCTTTCTTATTACCATAAACAGCCGCCCCCTTGCTCTTTTTTTCACTGGTACTGATTCGGAACTGTTAAAGTTTTAAAGAAAACTAATTCTCATTAATCATTTTTTAGAAATTTAATTTTTTAGAAAATAATTACTAAAAATTTATTTAGTTAATGTTTGATTATTAATGAAAAATTTAGACATTAAAATAACTAAATTAATTTATGCTCTGAAATTGAAGATAAATATGTTTAAATAAAAAAATATAAAGTAAGATTTCAAGGAATCTGATTAATACATATATATATATATATATATATTTTTTTTGTGAAAATAACTTTCCTCTATTTCCAAACTTCCATGGCTCCATATATTCCCATTTTTTAAAATTATCCAAATACTAAAAATGTTTATATTTTAGAAATTTTCAAATTACCACTAACTTTAATACAATCCAAACAGAACTTTTAAATGGAAAACATGTCACATTTAAAGACAATTTTACAAACTTCCTTTATATATATTTTGAAATTTTTACAAATTTATTATTGTATTTCTCCATTTTTTTAGATACTTATTGATTGAAAATTTACCATTGTATTTTTATTTTATTTAAGAAACTTCCCTTTGATTTTTATTTTTACAGTTTTTAATTTGTTGGCATAAAATACAAAATTAAAATAAATTTTTATTGCAGAGACAAAAAAATTATCCAAGTAAGAATTTGCATATATAATTCACTTAATACAAAGTAGTTAGAAGCTTCAAATTTTATTTTTAAATACCAAATTAAATACTATCAATTGAAACTCTATTTGTTTTATTTTAAAATATTTGGTTTAGATTATTAGATCTTTCTACACATTAACTTTTTGGTTAAATTCATTAACTTTTTGGCTTAATTTTTGTATCCTATGCTAGTAAGAAGAAAAAACAGAGAAACTTGCAAAGAAAATGAAATTCAAATAGAACTGGCTGAAAAATAAAAATAACAATAAAAATACAATGTCAATGACAAATATGTAAAATTTTCCAAAATAAAAAAAATTACAAATTTACAAAAGTTTTAAACCTCGCATTGGAAGTTTATGAAATTATCCCTTACGTAATTGTACAAGTTCAAAGGTTACAAAATTAATAATAATAATAGCAATAATATTAATGAATGACTTAATTAATTAACTATACTTTTACTTCCATCGCCATCTATAAATACGCATCTTTACCTCTAAGCCATCTCAAACATCTCAACAATTAGTTGTTACAAACAAACATGACCAAAATGAAGTTCTGGGGCTTGACAATAATTTCCCTGTTGTTTTCCATCCACGGAAGCCTAGCAGAGCAATGTGGAAGTCACGTTGGAGGTGCTACGTGCCCTGGAGGGCTTTGCTGCAGCAAGTATGGGTGGTGTGGCACTACACCTGAATATTGCACCAATGGTTGCCAAAGCCAATGCTATGCTGGCGGTGGCAGTGGCAGTGGCGGTGGCGGTGGCGGTGGCGGTGGCCGTGGCCGCGGCGGTTTCGGTAATATCCCGATCTCAAGGTCCACTTTTGATGAGATTCTTAAGCATCGGAATGACTGCCCCAGCAGGGGCTTTTATACCTACGATGCTTTCATTGCTGCTGCCAGAGCCTTCCCTGGCTTTGGTACCACCGGTGATGAAGCCACCAGGAAAAGAGAGATCGCTGCTTTCTTAGGCCAAACTTCCCATGAAACTAGTGGTACTGTTCATATTCTTAAAGATTTATATATTCTCCCTGGTAGTCGTTTTTTGGCATAGTTTTTGTTTTTGCTGTTCCACAAGTATCAGTATTTCTTGAAAAAATTACTTTTTATTGGTTTTGATTTTAAGTTCCTTTTGAAATCTAAAACATTTTCCCATGTTATTCAATCAAATATTTCAAAAAGTAGTTTTTAAATATAAATAATCAAAATTATATCAAATAAAACTTTACTATATATGCTTTTAAGCATAAATAATCAAAAGTTATGCCAAATAAGATTTTACTATATAAAATTATTCACTTTCTCTATTAGAATTTTAAATTCTATAAATTACATATTAATAAGCAGCTTGAACATACTTTTTGTGGCATGAGATACTCATGAATAACTAGTCGAATTTTTTTTTTGATATTTGCATTTAGTTTAATTTAATTTATTAATTTATTGATATTTCAAAAGTAAAAAGTATCTTATATGAGAAAATAAATCCATAAAAATAACCAGTTAAATTTTTATGTCGATATGTGGTTGATATGTAGTTCGCTAGTTTTGATCAACTTGAGATTTTTTTTCAGTTTTAATTACCAATTCATTATTTATTTCATTTGTTTTAAAATAAAATTTTGTTTATCATCATTGATAACATATATAATTAGAATTTACACGTTACATGACCATTATAGGATGCACTTACTCATCGGGGAAAAAAAAATTAAGCGCTACCAACAAATAAACAAATCCCATCCCAAGTGATGACAAATTTGGATGATTTACGGACTTTTGGTGACTATAAATATATGCAGGAGGATGGGATTCTGCACCTGATGGCAGATACGCTTGGGGATACTGCTATGTTAGCGAGGCAAATGATGGAAGTGATTACTGTTCTACTGAGTCCAACTATCCATGTGCTTTCGGACGCAAATATTTTGGCCGTGGTCCTATTCAAGTTTCATGGTAATTAATTAAGCTACCAAAAAATGTTCTCCCCTACTTTTCTTTTGCCGTTTTAATAATTTTTTTTTGAACTATTTCAATATATATAGGAATTACAACTATGGTGAGTGTGGAAGAGCCATTGGAGTAGATTTATTGAACAACCCAGACCTTGTTGCTACCGACGCTGTCATTTCATTCAAGACGGCAATCTGGTTCTGGATGACTCCACAATGGCCAAAACCCTCCTCCCACGATGTTATAACAGAGAGATGGACTCCCTCGGGAGCTGACTCTGATGCGGGTCGAGTTCTGGGTTATGGTTTGATCACAAACATCATCAATGGTGGGTTTGAATGTGGAAAAGGTAGGAACGATGAGATGGAGGATCGCATTGGATTCTATAAGAGATACTGCGATCAACTTGGTGTTGGATATGGAGATAACCTCGACTGTTACAACCAGAGGCCTTTTGGGTGATCAAATCTTAATTTAGGGAGGAGTACCATAATAATACTTCAAGAGTACTGTAATAATCAAAACCATCTAAAAGGAAGAACCTAAACCACTTAAATAAATATGGTTTCGTCGAAAGTATTTTACTATGCCGGTGCTACTTTTGCTTTTCCTTTTAATTTATAAGTTTGGTTTTGGTTGCTTTCGTTGTGACTATCATATTTTGACGATAGAGGCAGAGATATGCATTGATTCTTAGGCGCCTAAGCGCCTTTGGAATGTTGGACAAGAGGGAATAGACAAACGGATTATTTCTTCTACCATCGTCCCAAAAAGTAAATCTGAATTTGGCATAATCTAAATCACAACAATATGATTAGGGTTTGTGTAATAGCACTTTTTTTTTTTTTTAAATCGTTTTATAATTTGTAACAAAACAATGATTTTAATGTTTTGTTAAAAATAATATGGAAATGCATTCTAATATTAAAATAAGAAAATGCTTCAGATGGCCTTCAGTTAGCAATGCTGGAGTCAAGACCAAAACAAATACCACAACAATGATCATACAATAAACTATGTCTAATTTAACATCCATGAGCGAAACTAGACAAACAACGTGGACACCCAATTTATAAGCGGAAGCTCTAGCCTTAATAATTGTCTTCTATGTAGAGAGTGGCTTCTTATTTTATTTTATTTTTATGAAATTAAGGGAAGGTAGCATTATTGCAAAATCTATAGATTTAATCATTGGTAATATTAAAATTGTCAAATTTTGGGTATCAATTATGAAAAGGTTTTATTTTGTTGGAATTTAGTTTTTATTTTCACTAATTACATTTAAATATAATCAACAAATAATTATCTTGTAATAGAATATGTGAGAAATCTGAGTCTAAGATGGCAAGAAAGTTCGGGAGAAATTTTTTCTATACTTTTTTTCTGATTCTATTGAATAATTGGAATTAGAAGCAGTACACATATTTATACACTGGTTAAAAGGATGCACAGCCACTTGCTTTTCAAATAATTTGCAACCAGTTACAAAACTAATTCTTAACAAACAAGCTGTTACAATGCTTAGATGGATTATTGAACTTTTAATATTAGAATCTTCTAGAATCTCCACTAGATGATCACTCTTGTCAGAAAATTTTGAGAATGTACGTGTGTCGAATTCTTTTGAGGAGGTGTTTACAAGACAGACAATAACTCTTTTTTTCTTTTTTTTCTCTTTTTTTGTTACATAAATTTGACAAATTAATTACTTTTTAAACAAATAAGAATTACTTTTAATATAAATTTGACACATTAAGTTATTTTTTCAACAAATAAGAACTAAAATTCTTTAAATAATGTGTTACAAACAAGAGTAGCATACACTTTGATTTCTTCATATTTCTTCATTTGAGGTTGTCACAAACACATTAGGTAGAACCTCCAGCCTCGTGCTTAGAAGCCAACATCTAAAACTCAAGTCATCATGAACTCACATGTCAATCTTAGTTAGCACTGTGGCACTATCCAAGCCTAATAGCTATTGACATTGACATAGTAGGCTCTCGGCCCAAAAAAAAAAAAAAATTGACATTGAAAGCTATGCCTAAATAAAATAGATGTAATAGTTTGGTGTAATAAAGTGAATGTATATTGGATTAATTGTATTTTAATATTTTCTATTTTGAAGAGGTTATAGTTTTTGTTTTTGCTTTCAATTTAAAATATTTTAATATTTTTGTAACACCCCGTCCCGAACCATGTCGGAATTTTTGCAGGTTGACCGAGGTTGACCGTTGACCGTTGACCGAAGGGGTCAAAAATTGACTTTTTGACCCGGTTGGAATTCTAGGTTGACTGAGATACCGTTACGAAGTACACGTTGGCACGAGTTCGTAGACTGGTAGCACGTTCAAAACGGAGCTACGGTTTGAAAGTTATGAGCAAAACAAGTTGAGGTCCAAACTGTCCAATGGGTGCCGGAGTTGACTTTTTATTCATGCAAGGTTGAGCTTTGACTCATGCATGGTTGTGAAGTGCTCGTCGATACGAGTCCGTAGACTAGCAGCACGTCCGATTGGGACATGTGGTTTGAAGTTATGGACCTGTAGAGTTTTTCAAATACCGTATTATTTTAATATTATTTTTTAAACGCGTAACGATGTGCCACGTGTGACTTAATGAAGGTGACCATGTGTCACCATGGTGAAATGCCACATGTCAACCATGTTTAAAATCAAATTATTTTAAATAATAATATTATTATTAATATTATTTAATTAATTTTCTTTTATTTTCCTTTATCTTTTCTTTTTCTTTTTCTTTTTCTTTTCTTTTCCCCACGTGGGAAAACACCTCCTTCTCTTCTCTTTTTCTTTTTTTTTTCTTTTTTTTCTTTTTTCTCCCTTCTTCTTCCCCGAGCCACCAAAAAAAACACACACACAGCTTTTTCTCCCACCGACCGTCTCTCTCTCTCTCCTTGCTGCACTTTTTCCGGCCACCGGAACCATGCACGTGCCGGCCAGTGACGAGCGGAGGAAGGAGGCGAGCTCAGCCGCCAATTTTCACGGACACCGGCTGCCGGACGCGCGCCGAAATTTCTCTCTCCTCTTTTCTTGTGTTTTCCGGCCAGCCCAGTCCGAATTAAGCCTCCTCTCCCCCTATTTTGGGTCCTCTGAGTTCAAAAATGGCCTCCAATCTCAAAAATTCGAAGCGGTTTGCGAGATACGAGGGATTGAAAATCGGCCGAAACTTTCCGACCAAATTCCGGCCACCTCCGGCGGAATTGGGGTCGATGGAGACCGGATTGGTAATCCTCGTTCCACGAGCTTCGATTCGGTATATCATTCGCCTATTTTGGTTAACGTTTGTGTTTTGACCCCCCGGGTACCGGGTATTATTTACCGATTAAAATATTAATTTATTTGACTGTCTGTGAATTGTGTTTTAGGAGCACGGGTGAGTCATGGAATTGATCCCATGGTGGATCGTGGGTCAATTGCGTGCTCCAGGTGAGTGACCCACCTTCAATTTAATTTTGGGAATTTAATTGGTGAATATATTATGTGTGATTTAAATATTTGGAATTTAATTTCTATGTGCTAAATATTTATTTGATTTATTGTGGATTTATTGGTGAATTTATTGGATTTAAGAAAATGTGCATTTTACAAATTTATGCCATATGAAATTATTTTATGGGTTTGAGGATTTTGAAATTCGTGTGGTTTTAATATTAAATCGGGCATGATTTGATTTTCAAATATTTCAAAGAAAATATTTGGTTATGTCGGTGATTTCAATTTTTATAAAATATGCCCATGGAATATTATGAGATTTGATTATTATATTTCGATAATTATTTATGCTATTGGAAAAATGTGGATATTTGAATTGATGGATTTGGGAGTTGGTGGATTTGAAAATCATGGAATTTATGGTGTTGATTTTAAAGAAATTGTGGAGAATTTTCGGGTTCAAGCGGATGGACTATACCCGCTGTGTTTATGAAAAATGTGAAATTGTTATATAAATTAAATTTGTGAGTTTTATGATTTTTAGATGCACCGTGCACGTACTGGTGTTCTGTTTATATGTGATATGGTTAGTGTGCACACGGTTGTGATTAGCGCGCAGGTGGGTGTGAGTAGCGCGCGGTTGATATTATGAGGTTGTCTTGTGGTTGCCATCGGATGAGGGTAGGCCACCCCCCATGGCCGGGACACGAGGTTAGCAGCGGCGCAGTGGGACGCCACGCGACCGTATGCCGGTTTCTTTCTATAACCTCCTGTCTGGCGGTACCTTGGGACGCTGGGTACTGTTGGCGCCACTGGTATATAGTGGGTGCATCAACTGGTTTTCGGTACTGTGTTTTAAAAATAAAATGTTTTAAAGCTGTATTGGAATTAAAATTAATTATTACTGTTTTTGGTACTTATTTGATGTCTTGGTTTTCGGGGATTACGAACAAGGGTTTTGTGAAAAAGTTTTAAAAGGGGAACTTTTCCAACTGAGAGAATTGTAAGGGTTTTGAGAGAAATTATTATTTCCAATTAATTATTATTTATATACTTATTACTGTGATATTATATCGTATAGTAGATAGGGTCGCTCACTGAGATGATTAGCATCTCACACTCTTAAATTCCATTCCCCTAAGTTCACGTTGGAGACGTTGATTGTCCGGGGCGAGCCCAACGTCTCAGTTCGTTGCCGAAGGTTCAAGAAGTTTTTCTTCCCTTTTTCCTCTCGAACTTGTATTGCTTTTTATCTGTCATTTTATAAATTCCGCATTTATCTGTATAATGCTCTGTATACTGTATTGGACGTGTAGTTGTTTTTATGCACTGGGTTGCCGCTGTTTCCTTTTGAAGTGCTGAAATTTGTGGAACCAATTTGTAGTATTGTGGGAGGAATAAGGGGATGTTTTTAGAAGTGTGTTTTCAGTGCAGGTAATTTTTGGTAAGTCCTACCCTTAGGGGAGGTGCTGCCGGATTTTCCGTTGGAAGGTTCGGTGGTATTTCCCTGGGATCAGGGCTTGTCTAGGGTTCCGGGGAAGGAATTCTGGACGGGTCCTGACATTTTAAACTCTGGAGTTTCAATTTTTGATCTAGTTGGATTTTTTTAACTAACTATGGCTAATTATTCTTATCATATTTAACCAATATTAATAAAATATAATTTGTTACAATTTAGATATTCCTCCAATTATAGTTTGAGGCAATTTAAGTGCTATATTTAAAATTCTTTTATTACCTTGAATATTAAGTGCCCTTTGTCAAAAATCAAATTGGACAAAATTACATTAATAAAGCAAAACTTGAGAGTTTGAACTGAAATGTTTTAAATTTTAGGGCTGAAAAGCAACTTTCTCAAACTAGTGGATCTCACATCTTGGCCTCATTTTATGGTGCAAACAAATTTTGACAAGGATTTGAATATTTAAAACTTAGACCCTCAAGAGTCAGATAATATTCTTTTTTGATCGAGTACATGACTATTAACAGTTCAACATACCAAAAAAGAATATTATAATATTTTAAATTTGAAAATCGAAAATACAACTTCTTCAAACTAGTAGATCTCACGTCATAGTCACATTTTTTAATATAAATAAATTTTAACAAAGATTTGAAGATTTAAAACTTGACCCTCATGGGCCACATAATATTCTTTCTTGTTCGAGTGTGTGACTATTTAACAGTTCAGCAGATGGAAAAAAGAAAATAATCCAACGGTACAATACAAAAACGAGGTTGGGTGGACGGGCAAAATAGTTAAAGTACTATTAACGTATGTATATATATATATATATATATTTTTTAAATTTATTATTATAAAATACTTGAAGTTTACAGATACGTTTGCATTTCTTAGTGCTTCCCTTAATTTGGATTCTAAAATTGGTAAAGCTGTATATATCTTTTACAGAAAAGTTGGTAATATAGAATCTTTTGTAATGCTACAGCCGCATGTTTTGCGTTCATCAATAATGGAATGGGACGGATAAATATATATATATATATATGGCCCAAAAAAAAAAAAGTTTCAACTTTTGCTAATAGGAAAGTGATGCGTATGTACGAGAGTGGAAAAATGGAAAATATCTTAAACTTGATGTTGAAATGGGTGGGGATTTCCACCTCTCTTGATAAGGTAGATTTTCCGTGTTTTGGAAACCGTTGAAATGTGTTTAATACTACTATCAATAGATGACAAAAAAGGCTAAAATAACTTAATATTTATTTTCACACCTTTGGTGAAATAGATTCTTTTCAAGTCTATTTTTTAAACATTATTTTACTCTACCTGCTTCCTAACTAGTGTAATTCAATGGCAAAATGATTTTTTTTTCTTTTTTTTTTTCTTTTTCAATAGTGATTCTAAACTCAAATCTTAGTCCAATATTTAATATTAAAAGGACAATAATAGATAAGTCCAAAGTGATAATAAGTGATAAATTTAGGTAATTTGGTAGGTTTTTAATTTTTTTAATTTTTTTTATTTAAATGTGTGTAATTTGCTTAAGTATTAGTTAGTAGTAGTTAAAATTTATTAGAGCATCTAAACTAGCTTCAAAGATAAGGGGATATATATATATATATATAAACACCAAATTGATCACAACGATTAAAATTGTGTTTGAATTTTTTTTTTTTCTTCTTCAAGTTTATAATTGTTTAAAATATCTAACAAACTATTACTAACCATTAGACAACATTTAATATAAGCAAATTGTATTTAATTAGATAAAAAATAAAAAATAAAGAAAGAAACTAAAAACTAGCATGTTATCAAATAACATCCTAGTAAAATGCAAAAAGAAAAAAAGAATTGTAATGACTTATATTGCACATCACTAATTGAAAAACTAAAATTCATAGCCGTATTGCAAAAATGTTAATAAGAATGTTTTCAACAATTTTTTTTTTCTCCTTTAGTTTCGTTTTTTGTAATTAAGCCGGTCTTCTATTTGAACACTTGTAAAAGGATCTAAGGTATAGTCAGAAATATTATTAGAGGTCAATGATCGATGTAGCTAGGGTGATCCAAGTGCAATTCACTACGAAACTTTAATCATTCTAATTTTATGCCTACGACTCCTTTTTCATTCGGTGAGACCAGCCAACTCACCAACTTTCTTTTATTTATTTATTTATTTATTTTTCATAATTGGGGTACTGGGACATAAATGTTCAGCTACTTTTGATATAGTAAGACTATATATATATATATATACACAATAAGGCTATTCTATAGATTTTTTGGAATGAAATAAAGTCTATAAATTTATTTTTCACCATTGAATTTCACTAATAATGAATATTACAATCTATCAAAATGTCAGCACCTCCTACATTTACCTATCATACTCTTAGAATAGCCCTGACCTAGATAAACCGTAGCAGAAATTCTACAAAAATTCCAGCTACATCTTCCTTGTAAAATTGGTTTTTTCAAAATTTTTTTTATGGAAAACTCACTCAAAAAATATACATCTACTTTATTTTTTCCCTCTTTACTACAAATTTTTACAAATTTGCAAGACTTCCATAATAGCTACATAGGAATATAAATATAAATAATAAACAATAAAAGGTAAATATTTTTTATATGTCAGGATCCCTTTCAGAGTCTCCTATCTAAATTCTAGGATTGTCTCGAATCTCCCCATGTTTTTACTTAGCATTGAAAATATGTAATTTTGTAAATTTATTGTCGCCCACACCTCTCACTTACTATATTTTCACAATTTTGCAGCACTTCATAATTATATCAGCACATAAATATAAATAAAATAAATAATGATAATAATGATAATAACAACATGGATCATTCTATGTCCATAACATATCTAGTAATAAAAGATACAACCATAGCTGTACTCGTATTAATAATAATAATGAAAACAAATAAAGACAACATTAATCTTAGAACCTACGTCATACAACACACATCTCAACATCCAAGAAAATATATAGATATGAGTTTATATTGTTAACAAATAACAAATGGTAAGATATCTTTAAATAAAATAAATTACATTAAATTACACATATAAAAATAGTACTTTCAATTGAACAGATAAGGTCATGGCAATAATTTCAATTACATTATCACTCCTTAGAACATATTTTCTTTATGTATATATATGTATATATACTTAACTATTAATATGTATACGATATCTTAAACGACTTAAGTAACCTGTTTGTAGGCTAACATGCATAGCCAAAGATTGAAATACCTACCCGGAGACTACAATACCTGTCCGAAAGCTATATTACACATGTTCAAAGGCTAATACACTTACTAGAAGGCTAAAGTGCTTGTCTAAATGCTAGTACACATGCAGAAGGCTAATACATCTATCCGAAGACTAAAATACTTTCCCTGAGGCATCGCATCCAAATTTCTATTACCAGTGTTGTATGAACTCTTCCACTACTGTACCATGTAACATAAGTAACCCAAAATCTACAAAGTCATTAATTAAGACAAATACAACAATTGTGCAGTTGTCAACAACAACAACAAGAGGAATAATAATAATAATTAGATAAAATAGAACTAAAAATGAGAAACACCTTAAAGAAACCACACAATCATAGCAAAAATATACCAAATGTACCATATGATACACCAATGCACAGTTCTATGATATCAACTGTTTGTAGGTATACTACTACCAGTACAGTCAAGTATGGTTGCCTATAATGGCCATCCAACCTGTTGATTTTGTAAGCAGCAAAAATACAATACTAAATCATCCAGGGTCCAAATCAGGTCATTACCTTTGTATGGTATGGTATACCTGACACATAGTATAATATATATATATATATATATAAAGGACATTAGATATATCATATGCCAGTGCTACCAAGTTATGTTTGGTTTCCTAAAAACCACTTGATAGAAGAGAGAGAAGAAGAAAACCTGCAAGCAGCCCCTTTAGTGTCCCAATGGTGCTACCAACCTATGGTGGCTAAGAGGGAGTAGCTAATGTCATCATTGTAAAAATACTTGCCTACCCTCTCTCACCTTAGCGTCTATAGGATGACTAAATATAACTTGTCATCTTTGGGCTATGGGGAGAGTGACTAATGCTATCACTAGAGTATACATTCCTATCCTCGCTCATCACAGCACATAAAAGATGACTACATATAACCTACATGTTAAAATCGATGATATGTATATCATGTCGAAAATGTCGGTACTATATGGTACATCTATAGACCAATTAGTCACGTATAAACATACAATTATGAAAAATATCAACTCCTCATAATTACATTTTAAAAAACCATAAATAAATGTTTTAAATAAATAATTAAATGAATAAACAAATATATAATCAAATGTATAAACAAATGAATAATAAACGAACAAAAGTTAGAAAACAAATAATAAGATTTAAACATAATGAATAATCATACAAATTCAATCAAATCAAACGTAAATCTAACCATTTAGATGTCACCCAAGAATCAATAATCAAAGTTAATAAAAATAAAAATAAATAACTAATTTTTGAAACTCAAAATATAATTTTAAGAAAATATACCATGTTAATATCATTTTAATATTAAATGTTTTTGCAACTCTTAATTCTCTTAAATCAGCGTAGACAAATAAATAAATAAATAAGTAATTAAATAAATATTAACAACTAGCCTTACAAAATGGGCCAAGATAAGGGGGATACAGGTATGGGTTCGACTGGGACAACCAAAAAATAGTAGAATTGCTAAAATTTGGAAATTGCCATTATTGTATTTAGATGCCTGCTTTAGGAGCATCACCGGTTGGCTAGCCGCAAAATTTCATGGCTGAGCTCGTAGGCAGCTAAGTTCTACTGAAAACCAATGCTTGTTAACATGGGTAGCTAGAAAATGATCAATTTCAGCCAACCCGAGAAAGAGAAAGAGAGACATAGAGAGAGGGGACTTTTGTGAGAGATGGGAGATAGAGAGAGAGAGAGAAGAAAAAGAAAAGGAAAAGAAATCTAACACATGGGACCTTAGTGACATGTGGTGCCCATTTAGGATATTTTTCAAAAATTCCTTTACACGCTTTTTGATAAAAACTATCTGATAGAGTCAGTGCTAGAAAAATAAGTATAAATTTATAGATCCATCACTTTTCAACTGTAGGTACAAGTTAAGCATGTTAATAGTCTATAAGATTGATAGGACTTGTCTCGGGAACCCTCCCAGGATCTCCTGAGTGGTCCCGCCTGGTGAAGTCCCACTGGACAATCTCTGGAGGATATTCAATGGAACCCCACTTAAAATGTAGAAAAGTGAACACAAGCAATATCAATAATACCTCAACATAACGATAAAACCACAACAATATATAGATCCACAAATAGTCCATAACTACAGCCCATCATACTATAGGCCATAACTATACATAAAAATAATATGGTCAATACTGTGCTTAAAATCTAGATCAGAGCATTCTAAGAATATTAGTAAAATTTAGAAGAACAAATAATACAAATAAGTCTAGAAAGATAAAGATAAATATAAAAAGACAAGTACTGCTACGGTGGGAAGCATGAAATAACAAGCAATAAGCGAGGTAGACTGCCAACTATCTGCTTGGACCTAAGAAAACGAATTTAAAAAAAATAAAACGTGAGATAGAGAAATCTCAATGAGTGGCATAGCATAATAGGAAAATAATACTTTATTTTTGTAAAACTTTCTCTCAAGACCTCTCATTCCTCTCTTTTGAAAGGTTCCTCATTTAAAAATCATTTCACAAAATCCGAAGTTGTACTCAAAATGAAAATCATAAAATCGATACTCAAATAATATGAAGTCAATGTTCATTAAAATATTATAAACCTAATCAATCACAATATAAATACTGAGCATAGAATAAGATAAACATAATATCGTAAAACAGCTATGAAGGTGCAGTAAAACCATATATATTAGAAACCCATAATATATTCATAAACATAAACAATGTATCATATGATATACCTGGCGCTGCCAAGTGGTGCACGGCGTTCTGTAACATCGGAAGACATTAAAAGAAATGAAAATCGTAAATCGTGGGATAAACCCATCTCACCACCCTTAATGTACGAAACGTTTTAAAATGATTTGTATAACCATAAAATTACATAAGTTAGACAGCGATTGATCCAATTATACCGCGCACCCTTAGAATCCGGTACCTAACATTGTGGCTTTTCACTCGGACGCCAATCTTTCAAAATTGAACCTTTTAATGGGTACTGTTAATATCCAATTACATAATCTAACTTCAATTTTTACCAATTTGACCAATTTCGTTCAAACATAGTCCCAATTTATTTGATATTGAACTGATCGACCTAAAAATAGAAAATTTATTAAACGACGTCCAAAATTTATAAATTTTATATCAATGAAAAACCCAAGAGATAAGAAACACAATGGTGTACTTACCTAAGTCCAAAAGTGTCATCGGTGGCTTGGAAAACTTGTTACAAAACTCGATTGAACTCCCCATTGATGTATCTCTCAAACGGTGAGGAATCTTGACAAAAGGAGCATGGAAATGGGTTCAGAGGTCTAAAAATGGGAGAAAAGGTGTTTAGGTCGGCCTGAAATAGTTGGAAAACACAAAAATCCAATGGCCCACTTCTTCGGCCGCTGTCGGCTTCACCAGCCCGATCCTGGCCCGACAGCCTGCCGTTCACTGTGAAATTTCATGATCGAGCTTGCCGTCATATGGTCTTTCCCCCTATGTGGCACGTGTATAAGGTTGCTGGCTGGAATTATACAAAACAACGATGACTCGGTTGGGCGTTAAATAGGTTCATGGAATTCGGTTCGGACTCGTGGGTATAGGAAAAGTCAACCTAGGACCCGCATATTAGTCTACTTGGTCAAACCTGGTCAAACTTGTACAACAGGAGTAATTGTGGTACGGGATGTTACAATAGAAGTCAAAGCCATAATTTATTTGTATAAAAAGTCAAAAATGGCCTCACTTGATTAGTCCAGAGCATACATTGTTCATATCATAACTTCCTAACTTATATTCGATTTAGGTGTGCTACTAGTTTACAAACTCGGGTTGATGCGTACTTAACTATGATGCCTCAGTCAAAGCAACATTTCTCTCATAGAAAAAAGTTAGTCGTCAAGCCCACTTGGTCAGTCTCGATCAACTCTGATCAAACTTAGTCAAAAATTCAAATTTTAGAGAATTTTTTTGGATTGGGGTGTTACAGAAAATACCTCTTACCTAACTTTTTTCCTTTTCTCTTTCTTTTTATTTTTATTTTTTTCATTCTTTGTCATTTCCACTTCCAAAACCCAAACTTCACTCCACCTCTAAGAAGATAACTCCCATGTTCCCCTCTCAAAGTCCTAATCTAACAGGACTCACCCCGGGAACCCTCCCAAAATCTCCCGGGTGGTCTCGCCTAATGAAGTCCCACTAGATAATCCCTAAAGGATATCTAATGGAACTCCACTTAAAACATGGATAATGCATAGCAAGGATTAGAAATAATACCTCAATATATAAATATATATGTATATATATATATGTATATAAAAATAAAACCACAACAGCACAAAAGTCCACAACCAGCCTAAACTACACATGTATATAATATGGTCTCTACTGAGTCCAATATTTAGATCAGAGCATTCTAAGAGTATTAATGAAGTTTAGAAGTACAAATAAATAATAAATGAGTCCAGAAAGGTAAGGGTAAAATAAAAAAAGGATAAATATTGCTGCTGTGGTGGAAAGAACGAAGTGACAAGCAGTGCACGAGGTGCTAACTGCCTGAGCCTAGGGGAACGAATTTAAAAAAAGATGAAATGTGAGATAAAGAAATCTCAATGAGTGGTATAATATAATAGAAAATTAATTATTTAATTCCATAAAAATTTCTCTCAAGATCTTTCGCTCCACTCGTTTGAAAAGTTCCCCGTTTAAAAATCTTTTCATAAAGTCAAAACTTGTGCCACAATTTAATATCATAAAATCGATGCTCAAAGGTATAAAGTGAACGATCAATATAATATTGCAAAATATCTTAATCAAAATATAAATATTGAGCATAAAATATTATAAATACAGTTTCATGAAATAATATGAAAGTGTAGTAATAACCACCATATTTGAAAATCAGCAATACACTCAAAACATATACAATGTACCATTCGATGTACTAAACTGTAAACCGTGGGATATACCCACCTCACGATCCTTAATATACGAAAGGTATCGTAAAAATAGTAAACCGTCAGAACATACCCAACCTCACGGCTCGTGGAAATAATAAACCGTTAGGATGAATCCCACCTCACGGCACCGTGGCAATAATAAATCATTGGGATGAACCCAATCTCATGGCCCATGGCAATAATAAACCATCGGGATGCACCCAACCTTACGACACCGTGGAAAATCCATGCACAATAATATAATACTGATCTAAAATACTGGTACTGTATGGTACATCAATTAAAAATAAATGATACAGTATCCGTAAAACAATCTTATGAGATCATACATTTCGAAACGATAATGTATCATAAATCATAATTTAATATTCAAACTCAATCGTTAGTTTAAATATTTCAAAATTTTTAAATTATCATTTCATGTTAAAACCATAAATACCACAGTGAAATATATTCACCATAAACCAATTTTAACTACATAAAATTATAAATATTTGAACATTTGCTTTCTCAAATCAATTAATTTCCAAGATGATTTAAAGCCTTAATTCAAATACTATAATATTCAAATAACATGATCCACAAGTTCACTATGAACTTATCAAATTTAGAAACCATTTAAAATCTTATCAAGATCCATATAAAATAATAACACATATATGTAAATGCTGATATTCATATATGAATAAAGTAATCATTTAATTCAAATGATATATACGTAAAAAAACAAAACCATATATATTATACTACATGCCCAAATTATTTTAAAAATATAACCACTCACTGTACTATAGATACTCACTCCTGCTCCCTTGCAAGATCGCCTTCAAGCTTAACTCGAATGCCTGTAATATAATAAAATATTTTTCAGGCTCCAATAACTAAACCAGAGACACTTTTGTGACCCAAATAACTTAAAATGATTTATACCACTATAAAATTATATAAATTGGACTCCGAACGGTCCAATTATACTGCATACCCTTAAGATCTGATACCCAAAATTAGGGCTTTTCACCTGAAGGCTAATTTTTCAAAATTGAACCTTCGAATGGATCCTAATAATATCTAATTTCATTAATCCAACTTCCAATTTTTCCAATTTAACCAATTTTGTACGAACACATTCTGAAATTTATTCGGTATTTAACTAATCAATCCAAAAATGAAAAAATTATCAAACGACTTTCAAAATTCAGAAATTTTGATATCAATGGAAAGCCCATGAGATAGGAATACAATGGTTTACTCACCTCAGTATAAACATCTCACTAGTGGTCGAAAAACTTATTGCAATACTTGGCCAAAGTCCAAGTTGATGTATCTCTCAAATGGTGAAGAATCCTGGCAAATGGACCACAGAAATGAATTCAGAGGGTCAAAAAATGCTGGATAAGTGTATGGATTGGCCTAAAATGGCCGAAAAATGGATAAACGGCCGATCCTGATGCTCAGGCTGTGGTTTGGCTTGAAATTTGGCCTGTACGGTCGCTTGGGGGTATGTAACAATGGTGGCTGGGGCGTACATATGGCGGGTGGCTAGAATTGGGCAAAACAGTGATGACCTGGTTAGGTGTAAAATGAGTTCGAAACAACCTATTTAGGATCCATGGGTCTGGAGAGAAATTTCTTAGGTTTGAAGGACAAAATGGATATTTTGGAATTTTTTTGCGGTTGGTCACACTTTTCAACATTTATATAGAGCATTGGATCACTAAAAGATGAAAATCTGGAACTGGTTTAGACACTGATATAAAATTAATATTTGAAACTTTATACAACCGTAACTCAGAATTTGGCATGCCACCAGTCTATGACCTTGTGTCGACAAGTTCTACACAATGATACATTATTCAAAATGAAAATCTTAACCATAGAAAAAGTCACTTTGGACCCACATACTGTTCACCTCATTAAGCTTATATAACATGTGTATTTTGGTATGGGTTGTTACACCTTCCCCTCCACAATTTATGCTATCAGATAAAATCTCACGATTGCAAAATTTTGTGCCTTTGTAAAAGCATACCATAGAATCTATAGATAGCAAAGGTTCCTCTTTTTCAGTCCTATGTTGTTCTTTCTTAATTATATTGCTTTTTTTTTTCTCTCTATATATATGGTATATGGATTCAAACCCTAGTACTTAAGTTCTAACATTTTCAATTTTCTTTTTCCAACATATGTTGTATGTATTGAGCAAACCCAATTTTTTTTATCTTCTTTCTGACTTTCTTCTTTCTTTTGGTTTTTACTGTAGGAAACCGAATTCTTCCTTATTTGTTTTTACTAATCAATCCATTATCATTTTATTACTCATTTATGTTGATGATCTTATTCTAACAGGCAATGATAATGACACCATTCACAAATTAATCCATCACATGGGTACAAAGTTTGCTACTAAAGATCTTGGCTCTTTGCATTACTTTCTTGGTGTGGAAGTACAATACTTTCTAGAGGGCATCTTTCTCTCACAAGGAAAATACATTCGTGATCTCCTTGCTCGAGCCAAAATCTGAAGCCGCACATATGGCTACATCAATGGCAGTCAAAACTACTCCTCATGTTGGTGATACACAACCAATAGATGCCACTGAATATCGACGTCTCGTGGGTAGTCTCTAGTACTTAACCTTCATCCATCCAGATATCACTCATGCGGTAAATCGTGTGTCTCGACATTTCAAATCTCCTACAACATTTCATCTTTGTGAAGTCAAAAAGAATTCTTCAATATTTACGTGGCACTATCATCTTTGGTTTTCGCTACCTTTCTCAAAGCTCACTCAACCATACAAGGTTCTGTGATGCTGATTAGGTCGGATGTCCCACCACTTGCCTTAGCACCATCAGTTTTTGTGTCTTCTTAGATGCAAATTGGATCTCCTAGTCCTCTAAAAAGCAGCCAACAGTGGCTCGTTCAAGTACGGAAGCTGAGTATAGCGCCATGGCTTCCACTGCTGCTGAACTCACATGGCTTTCATCTCTACTTCCTGACATTGGTGTCTTTCTTTCTTCTCGTTCTTAGATTCTCTGTGATAATATAAGTGCTCTTCACATGACCATCAATCCCATTTTTCATAAACGAACCAAGCACGTTGCAGTAGATTACCATTTTGTTTGTGAAAAAGTAGCCCTTGGTACTCTTACTACTCGGTTTGTTCCCTCTTCTCTTCAAGTTGCTGATGTGTTCACCAAACCTTTATCTAAAAGATATGTTCATTGTAACACCCCGTCCCGAATCGCACCGGAATCCGTGCACGTTGACCGAGGTTGACCGTTGACCGAAGGGGTCAAAGTTGACTTTTTGACTCGGTGGGAATTTCGAGTTGACCAGGGTACCGTGGCGAAGTGCATGACGCCCTGAGTTCGTAGACTAGTAGCACGTCGAAAACGGAGCTACGGTTTGAAAGTTATGGGCAAAACAAGTTGAAGTGTAAACTGTCTAAAAGGTGCCGGGAGTTGACTTTTTCTTGTGATGTAATTGTGAGTTGACTCTTGTATGGTTGTAAAGTACTCGTCGATACGAGTTCACAGACTAGCGGCACGCTCAAAACGGACATCCGGTTAAAAAGTTATGGACGTTTGAAGTTTACCGGATACCGTATTATTTTAATATTTTTTTTGGGTCGGTGAACAGTGAAACGCCACGTGTCAGTTTCTGATTGGTCCACGTGGCATGAACAGTGTCATGCAGGGGTTTTATTTGTTAAAACACTCGGGGAAGAGAGAGAAAGAGAGAGAAGAGAGAGAAAGAGAGAGAGGAGAGAGAAAGAGCCACCGCCGGCCACCGGATTTTGTCACTGTTCCGGCCGAGTTACTGTACACGCGCCGGACAGAAAGCTTGCCCACCTCATTTCCGGCAAAACCTCCAAATTTCACGGCGAACGGCCGCCGGACGCGCCCGGATCGGACGTCCGAAGTTTGGCGGCGATTTTTCCCCTCCACCGCCGGCCACCGCGAATCGGCACTATTCCGGCCTATAAACAGTACACGCGCCTGACAGCCTTGATCCTCTCCTCAAGTCCGGCCTACCCACCAAAAATCACGACCATCGGACCACCGACGCGCCGGGATCGGAGCGTTTTCCGGCGAGGGGTCGAAAATCTTCAAACGGTGATTTCTCCGCCGTCCGACCTCCGTTTTGCTCACCGTCGGTCCCGTTGGATTGCTCTCCTCACGATCTACAAATCTGCAAAATTTCACAGCAAACGGCCACCGTCGGAAATTACTGTTCCGGCGACGGTTGCCGGTGACGTGGCGGCCGCCGGAAAGTACTGTTCCGGCGAGTACCCTGAAAATTCCGGCCAGCTCCAGTCCGCAGTGTTCGACCTCCTGAACCCAAATCCGACTTCCGTTTCCACCAATTCGCGACGGTTTGGGAGAATTGCGGAGCCGAAACCCGAAAAGCTTCCCGATAAAATTCCGACCCCGTCGGGTACGATCATCAGAAATTAAGACCGGATCTGTGATTAGCATCACTCGAGCTTCGATTCGGTATATCATTCGTAAATTTTAGTTATCGTTTGGTGTTCGCTCATCGGGTACCCATTTGGGGATTACCCGAATAAAATATTAATATTTGTGGTTTTGGTACTGTGGATGTTTTAGGTGCACGTGCAAGTAGCGGAGTCGATCCTGCGGAGGATCTTGATTGAGATACGTGCACAAGGTGAGTGACCCACCTTCAAATTAATTTTGGGAATTTAATTGGTGAATATATAATGTGTGATTTAAATATTTGGAATTTAATTTCTATGTGCCAAATATTTATTTGAATTATTGTGGAATTATTTGTGAATTTATCGGATTTAAGAAAATGTGTATTTCACCAATTTATGCCATGTGGAATTATTTTATGGTTTTGAGGATTTTGAAATTGGTGTGGTTTTAATGGTAAATTGGGCACGATTTGATTTTCAAATATTTCAAGGAAAATATTTGGTTATGTTGGTGATTTCAATTTTTATGAAATATGCCCATAAAATATTATGGGATTTGATTATGATATTTCGAGAAATTATTTATGCTTGGAAAAAAAAAATGTGGATATTTGAATTGATGGATTTGGGAGTTGGTGGATTTGAAAATCATGGAATTTATGGTATGGATTATAAGGAAATTGTGGAGAATTTCCCGGTTCAAGCGGATGGATTATGCCCGCTATGCTTATGAAAAATGTGAAATTTGTTTTATGATTTAAATTTATGGATTTTATAATTTTTAGATGCACCGTGCACGTACTGGTGTTCTGATTATGTGATATGGTATATGTGATATGGTTAGTGTGCACACGGTTGTGATTAGCGCGCAGGTGGGTGTGAGTAGCGCGCGGTTGATATTATGAGGGTGTCCTGTGGATGCCATCGGAGAGGGCGGCCACCCCCCTTTGGCCGGGACACCAGGTTAGCAGCGGCGCAGTGGGACGCCACGCGACCGTATGCCGGTTTCTTTCTATAACCTCCTGTCTGGCGGTACCTTGGGACGCTGGGTACTGTTGGCGCCACTGGTATATAGTGGGTGCATCAAATGATTTTCAGAACTGTGTTTTAAAAATAAAATGTTTGGAAACTGTATTGGAATTAAAAATATAATATTACTGTTCTGGTATTTAATTGATGTCTTGGTTTTCGGGAAATATGAATAAAGGGTTTTGTGAAAATGTTTTAAAAGGGGAACCTTTCCAACTGAGAGAATTGTAAGGGTTTTGAGAGACATTATTATTTCCAAATAATTATTATTTATATACCTATTACCGTGGTATGATAGTGTAGAGTAGTAGGGTCGCTCACTGAGATGATTAGCATCTCACACTCTTAAATTCCGTTCCTCTAGGTACCAGGTTGTCGGTGTTCACTCGGAGCGGACTCGATCTTCCTCGCTGTATTTGTTCGTGCAGTACCTTGTTCTTCTTTTACTGCAGTTGTAATATTTCGTTCACTTTTGCTGTATTCTGTATTTTGTAGTACTTCATAAAGCTCTGTATACTGTATGGGACACTTATGTATTTGTATTGCACTGGATTACTGTATTTTTATTTTGGAGTGCTGAAATTTGTGGAACCAGTTCGTCGTACTGTGGGAGGAATAAGGGAACAATTATAGAAGTGTGTTTTCAGTGCAGGAAATTTTGTGGTAAGTCCATCCCTTAGGGGAGGTTCTGCCGGATCTTCCACAGAAGGGTCCGGTAGGGTTTCCCTGGGATCAGGGCTTGTCTAGGGTTCCGGTGGGGAACTTTGGACGGGTCCTGACATTCATCCCATTTAGAACCAAGATCGGGGTTCATTCCATACCACCCTCAATCTTGAATGGGCATGATAAGGTAACTTATTTAGAAAAGAAAAGCAAGGACAGAGGCAGGAGTGATTCAATTGATGAGGTTGCAAATATATCAAATAATATTTTTATCTCACATGTCACAGGTCAACACAAATTGAAAAAAGAAATAGCAATCAAGAGAAACAAAAGACCAAAATTAAAGGAACTATTTTAAGAATAAAAAAATTGTATTTAGTCAACTATCATTATTAAGGCTATATTGTAGTATTCAGGCTACATTGTTTCTTTCCTTGTAAACAACTTTCCGCTGCCTATTTATATACAGGACGTATAGCCTGTAGATGGGGTGTGTGATTTATCTTGAAAACATACAGTGAAATATATACAATATTATTCTTTTATTTTAATTCTTTACTTACTTAATATTGTAAGAAATATTGGATACATTGAATTAATTAATTTCAAGAAGATAACATTTCTTAGTCAAATTATAAGAAGTTAACTAGCTTCAACCACAATAAATATTCCATGCATGCAATTCATAATGTATCCTAATTTTACTCATTTAAACCACTTAGACATTATAAAAACCAAAGTGCAAATCTCTTATGCTCTGAAAAGGAAAAGGATATTGCTAGTTACATCAAGGCATCAATAAAAGTTTACATCTAACATATAGCTTAAACTTTTAAAAAAATAGAATAAAAAAAATGGTGCTTAATTAACAGGGTATTAAAACTGTAGGTCTTAAAAATTATCAACCGCTACATGCTTTTATACATCATCTAAAATGCTCATAATAAAGTTGAACGATGAGCATTTACAATGACAGACACTTATGTTTGTTTATTGTTTTAAATTATCATAATAAACAGTGATAATAATTATAAATGACCATTCCATTATAAATGATAGATTTTCATGCTTTTGTTTGTCATCAATATTTTATCATGCGCTTTAATCCCTTTTGAGTTTTCTTAACCATGATTTTAAGTGGTTTTTTGTTTTGTAAATATTGAATATTTTTCTTAGTAATATTTAGGAATGGCAATTTGCCCCGCACGACCCGATCCTTACAGTGCACTGCCCCTAACGGGGTGGTTTTTCTTTGAAAAATTGGGATTACGGGGCATGCTCGGGAGAATGGTTTAAAACCCAAACCGGGGACAGGGAATAAACACCTCGCCCCAAACCTGGCCCAGTATATATAGTTATTTATTTTTTAAAATTTTTTTTGTAGTTTCATTTATATAAAACATCATTTTCTTCTTTTCTTACAAGCTCCAAACTAAGCCCTCAACTTTGGCTGCAAACATCGATGTAATTTATTATATTTTTGTTGCATTTAGTCACTTTATTTACATTTTATTCATAAAAAAAAAATTATATAAATTTTTCGAAAAAAAATTATATGAATGATAAAAAAAAAAAAAAAAGCAGAGAAACTACCGTACCCCGTCTCCGATTGGGAAATCCCCATCCCCGTCCTGCCGATAAAGAAATGGAAAAAACCACAGGGACGAGATAGATAATTCCCCATAGAGATGGGAATGGGATTTTAAAAACCGGTCTCGTCCCATCCCGTTGACATTTCTAGTAATATTATAATTATGAAAATAATTATTAAATTTATTTTTCAAATGATACGTACTAAAATATTATTAGTTGACATATTTATATAACCTAAATATATAAAAAGGAACCATTAAATGAACAAATCAATTAAAAAAAATAAATTAATTAAATAGTAACATATCATTTGATGAAAAAAAAATTGATAAACTTTTTAATAACTCTTGTATTATTGTATTTATAATATAGCATATAAATTAATTTTGATATGGTTAAAATTTTATGAGCAATTTATTAAAAAATAATTTCTATGTTGCAATCCAATTTTTTTTTTTAAATAAATCTGAAATAGTAAAAGAAAAACTCATAAAAGTTTATATAAGATTTGTTTTTTTGTTTTTTTGTAAGCTGATTCAAATTTTTTTTTTTTTTTTTTTTTATATGGCTACTGACTCAAGAGGTCCTCTCCATAAGTAATTTTGAAAGAGTTCATATCATATCAAAACTAATACATATTTCATTTTTGTTTTGTTTTCTTTTCTTTGGTGAATATCAAAACTATATACATATGCACATGGCCATAGAATAGCATGATCAAAATTATAAGAATTATAGGGAAGAGGGTGGAAACCAATGGAACACGTGACATCAAAACAAGTAAAAACAAATGATGACCGCATTTTAATCCACTTCCATTTTAAGTATAAAAAATTCATTTTTAAGACTGCCGTAATAGTATATAATGTTTAAAAATGACAAAAAAAGAATGGGAAAGATGTGAACAAATTAATGCTGAATCCCACTAAAAAGGGAAAATTATTATAGTATTTGGAGGAAAGGAAATGATCTCCATGCCATCAAGTTTGCATAGAAATATAAATGAGTGGATGGTTCTTCAATTATTGCACTTGGATCTAGGTATATATTATATAGCTGGTAATATGGGTAAAGATGTCTAATGGTGATCCAAGTAGTGAAGTTCACTAAAACCTTATCTTTTTAACTTTGTGTACTATAACCCAAAATATGTAAATTTGGGGTCCTTTTAACTTTGGAAGAGAGGGAGAGAGTATAATCAAGAAAGGGAGCCTTGGATTTCTTTGCTTAAAAATAATTTTGGGGAAAAAAAAATATGAAAATACGGCGAGACATTTTCTTATATGTACTTTAGCTTTTCCAATTAAGACAGGAAATAAAATATAAAAATAATTCTATGCATATTGAGAGGTTAGACTCACTTAATTAAATCTATTTTATTTTCATTTGTTATTTAATATTGTTTATTTATTTATTATTATTATTACTTTGTATTGTCAATTGATTAAGGCCTTTTTATACAAACCAATCCTAATATTGAATCATGGTCCGCATTTTAGCATCATCCCGCTGTCCCGTTGCAATTACTAGCTGGAAATGACACATGAATCATCATCACACTTGCTTGAAAACTTTAATTAGTGTTCCATTTGATTAATATATAAAATTATTGTGATGATCTTTCTTATTACCATAAACAGCCGCCCCCTTGCTCTTTTTTTCACTGGTACTGATTCGGAACTGTTAAAGTTTTAAAGAAAACTAATTCTCATTAACCATTTTTTAGAAATTTAATTTCTTAGAAAATAATTACTAAAACTTTATTTAGTTAATGTTTGATTATTAATGAAAAATTTAGACATTAAAATAACTAAATTAATTTATGCTCTGAAATTGAAGATAAATATGTTTAAATAAAAAAATATAAAGTAAGATTTCAAGGAATCTGATTAATACATTTTTTTTTTGGTGAAAATAACTTTCCTCTATTTCCA
This sequence comes from Ziziphus jujuba, assembly GCF_031755915.1. Lineage (NCBI taxonomy): Eukaryota > Viridiplantae > Streptophyta > Magnoliopsida > Rosales > Rhamnaceae > Ziziphus > Ziziphus jujuba. The sequence continues at coordinate 20,988,673 of NC_083387.1, forward strand.
AGCTTCCATGGCCCCATATATTCCCATTTTTTAAAATTATCCAAATACTAAAAATATTTGTATTTTAGAAAATTTCAAATTACCACTAACTTTAATACAATCCAAACAGAACTTTTAAATGGAAAACATGTCACATTTAAAGACAATTTTACAAACTTCCTTTATATATATTTTGAATTTTTTACAAATTTATTATTGTATTTCTCCATTTTTTTAGAGACTTATTGATTGAAAATTTACCATTGTATTTTTATTTTATTTAAGAAACTTCCCTTTGATTTTTGTTTCTACAGTTTTTAATTTGTTGGCATAAAATACAAAATTAAAATAAAATTTTATTGCAGAGACAAAAAAATTATCCAAGTAAGAATTTGCCTATATAATTCACTTAATACAAATTAGTTAGAAGCTTCAAATTTTATTTTTAAATACCAAATTAAATACTATCAATTGAAACTCTATTTGTTTTATTTTAAAATATTTGGTTTAGATTATTCGATCTTTCTACACATTAACTTTTTGGTTAAATTCATTAACTTTTTGGCTTAATTTTTGTATTCTATGCTAGTAAAAAGAAAAAACAGAGAAACTTGCAAAGAAAATGAAATTCAAATAGAACTGGCTGAAAAATAAAAATAACAATAAAAATACAATGGCAATGACAAATATGTAAAATTTTCCAAAATAAAAAAAATTACAAATTTACAAAAGTTTTAAACCTCGCATTGGAAGTTTATGAAATTATCCCTTAAGTAATTGTACAAGTTCAAAGGTTACAAAATTAATAATAATAATAGCAATAATATATATTAATTAATTAATTAATTAACTATACTTTTACTTCCATCACCATCTATAAATACGCATCTTTACCTCTAAGCCATCTCAAACATCTCAACAATTAGTTGATACAAACAAACATGACCAAAATGATGTTCTGGGGCTTGACAATAATTTCCCTGTTGTTTTCCATCCAAGGAAGCCTAGCAGAGCAATGTGGAAGTCGCGTTGGCGGTGCTACCTGCCCTGGAGGGCTTTGCTGCAGCCAGTATGGGTGGTGTGGCACTACACCTGAATATTGCACCAATGGTTGCCAAAGCCAATGCTCTGCTAGCAGTGGCATGGGCGGTGGCGGTGGTGGTGGCAGTGGCCGTGGCCATGGCGGTGGCGGTAATATCCCGATCTCAAGGTCCACTTTTGATGAGATTCTTAAGCATCGGAATGACTGCCCCAGCAGGGGCTTTTATAGCTACGATGCTTTCATTGCTTCTGCCAGAGCCTTCCCTGGCTTTGGTACCACCGGTGATGAAGCCACCAGGAAAAGAGAGATCGCTGCTTTCTTAGGCCAAACTTCCCATGAAACTAGTGGTACTGTTTATATTCTTAAAGATTTATATATTCTCCTTAGTAATCCTTTTTTGGCATAGTTTTTGTTCCACAAGTGTAGTACTTCTTGAAAAAATTACTTTATATTGGTTTTGATTAGAAGCTCTTTTTGAAATCTAAAACATTTTCCAATATTATTCAATCAAATATTTTCAAAAACAGTTTTTAAATATAAATAATCAAAAGCTATATCAAATAAAACTTTACTATATAGGTTTTTTAGAATAAATAATCAGAAATTATGTCAAATAAGATTTTACTATATAAGATTATTCACTTTCTCTAATAGAATTTTAAATTTCATAGATCATATATTAATAAGCAGTCCGAACATATTTTTTGTGATATGGGATATTTTATCGTGAATCACTAGTTGAATCCATTTTTTAATATTTGCATTTAGTTTAATTTAATTTATTAATTTATTGATATTTTAAAATTAAAAAATATCTTATATGAGAAAATGAATCCATAAAATTATCCAATGATCATTGATAACATGTATAATTAGAATTTACACCTTACATGACCATTATAGGATGCACATACTCATCATTAGATTGTTAGTATTAAGAAATTTAAGGGGGAAAAAAAAAATTAAGGGCTACCAATAAATAAACAAATCCCATCCCAAGTGATGACAAATTTGGATGATTTACGGACTTTTGGGGACTATAAATATATGCAGGAGGATGGGATTCTGCACCTGATGGCAGATACGCTTGGGGATACTGCTATGTTAGCGAGGTAAATGATGGAAGTGATTACTGTTCTACTGAGTCCAACTATCCATGTGCTTCCGGACGCAAATATTTTGGCCGTGGTCCTATTCAAGTTTCATGGTAATTAATTAAGCTACCAAAAAATGTTCTCCCCTACTTTTCTTTTTCAGTTTTAATAATTTTTTATGAACTATTTCAATATATATGTGTATATAATATATATATATATATATAGGAACTACAACTATGGTGAGTGTGGAAGAGCCATTAGAGTAGATTTGTTGAACAACCCAGACCTTGTTGCTACCGACGCTGTCATTTCATTCAAGACGGCAATCTGGTTCTGGATGACTCCACAATCGCCAAAACCCTCCCCCCACGATGTTATAACCCAGAGATGGACTCCCTCGAGATCTGACTCTGATGCGGGTCGAGTTCTGGGTTATGGTTTGATCACAAACATCGTCAATGGTGGGCTTGAATGTGGCAAAGGTAGGAACGATGAGGTGGAGGATCGCATTGGATTCTATAAGAGATACTGCGATCAACTTGGTGTTGGATATGGAGATAACCTCGACTGCTACAACCAGAGGCCTTTTGGGTGATCAAATCTTAATTTATGGAGGAGTACCATAATAATACTTCAAGAGTACTCTAATAATCAAAACCATGTAAAAGGAATAACCTAAACCACTTAAATAAATATGGTTTCGTCCAAAGTATTTTACTATGCTTGTGCGACTTTCGCTTTTCCTTTTAATTTATAAGTTTTGTTTTGGTCGCTTTCGTTGTGACTATCATATTTTGACCATAGAGGTAGAGATATGCATTGATTCTAGGGCGCCTCAGCGCCTTTGGAATGTTGGACAAGAAGGAATAGACAAACGGATTATTTCTTCTACCGTCATCCCAAAAAGTAAATCTGAATTTAGCATAATCTAAACGGATTTTGTGTAATAGCATTTTTTTTAAAAATGGTTTTATAATTTGTAATAAAACAATGATTTTATTGTTTTGTTAAAAATCATATGGAAATACATTCTAATATTAAAATAAGAAAATGCTCCATATGGCTTTCAGTTAGCAATGCTGGAGTCAAGACCAAAACAAATACCACAACAACGATCATATAATAAACTATGTCCAATTTAACATCCAATTTATAAGCGGAAGCTCTAGCCTCTAATAATTGTCTTCTATGTAGAGAGTGGCTTGTTGTTTTATTTTATTTTTATGAAATTAAGGGAAGGTAGCATTATTCCAAAATCTATAGTTTTAATCAGTGATAATATTAAAATTGTCAAATTTTGGATGTCAATTATGAAAATGTTTTATTTTGATGGAATTTAGTTTTTATTTTCACTAATTACATTTAAATATAATTAACAAATAATTACCTTGTAACAGAATATGTGAGAAATCTGAGTCTAAGATGGCAAGAAAATTTAAGAGAAACTTTTTCTATACTTTTTTCTGATTCTATTCAATAATTGCAATTAGAAGCAAAACACATATTTATACACTTGCTTTTCAAATAATTTGCAACTAGTTACAAAACTAATTCTTAACAAACAAGCTGTCACAATGCTTAGATGGACTATTGAACTTTTAATATCAGAACCTTCTAAAATCTCCACTAGAGGATCACTCTTGTCAGAAAATTTTGAGAATGTACGTGTGTCGAATTCTTTTGAGGAGGTGTTTACAAGACAGACAATATCTCTTTTTTCTTTTTTCTTTTTTCTTTTTTTCTCTTTTTTTGTCACATAAATTTGACAAATTAATTACTTTTTAAACAAATAAGAATTACTTTTAATATAAATTTGACACATTAAGTTATTTTTTCAACAAATAAGAACTAAAATTCTTTAAATTATGTGTTACAAACAAGAGTAGCATACACTTTGATTTCTTCATATTTCTTCATTTGAGGTTGTCACAAACACGTTAGGTAGAACCTCCAGCCTCGTGGTTAGAAGCCTACATCTAAAACTCAAGTCATCATGAGCTCACATGTCAATCTTAGTTAGCAATGTGGCACTATCCAAGCCTAATAGCTATTGGGCTTCAAAGTTTTCTTCTGAATGGTGGGCTTGTGAGTTGCAAGTTCTTGGGCATCCTTTCTGGTTATGGGTTCTGGTAACCCATCGTCGATGGAACCTATCACAGTATAATATGCTAAATATTTTCAAAGCTTTACTTACTCCGATAAATTTTATTATTAAATATGTAGATAAGATCCAATTAATTATAATCTTGTCTTTATGGAGACCATTAGTGATTATCATCAATGATGATGATAAATAATGTTACTCTAGTTTTTAAGGGCAATTTTATTGGGTATATGAATTTTTTTTTTTTTTTTTTTTTGGTAATTTTGAAAATTTAAGTTCATCTTTAGAGTTTTTTAGGGAAGGACTTAAATAATCATTCAATTTATGGCTTCGAATTCTTAAAAATAAATACTAGATTTCTTAATTAAAAAAATCATTAATGTTCATCATGATATTATGATGACATAGTAGGCTCTCGGCCCAGAAAAAAAAAAAAAGGATTGACATTGAAAGCTTTGCCTAAATAAAATAGATGTAATAGTTTGGTGTAATAAAGGGAGTGTATATTGGATTAATTGTATTTTAATATCTTCTATTTTGAAGAGGTTATAGTTTTTGTTTTTGCTTTCAAATTTAAAATGTTTTAATATTTTAAACTTTCGAGTTTCAATTTTTGATCTAGTTGGATTTTTTTTAACTAACTATGACTAATTATTCTTATCATATTTAACAATATTAATAAAATATAATTTGTTACAATTTAGATACTCCTCCAATTATAGTTTGAGGCAATTTAAGTGCTCTATTTAAAATTCTTTTATTACCTTGAATATTAAGTGCCCTTTGTCAAAAATCAAATTGGACAAAATTGCATTAATAAAGCAAAACTTGAGAGTTTGAACTGAAATGTTTTAAATTTGAGGGCTGAAAAGCAACTTTCTCAAACTAGTGGATCTCACATCTTGGCCTCATTTTATGGTGCAAACAAATTTTGACAAGGATTTGAATATTTAAAACTTAGACCCTCATGAGTCAGATAATATTCTTTTTTGATCGAGTACATGACTATTTAACAATTCAACATACCGAAAAAGAAAATTATAATATTTTAAATTTGAAAATCGAAAATACAATTTCTTCAAACTAGTAGATCTCATTCATAGTCAAATTTCTTAATATAAATAAATTTTAACAAGGATTTGAAAATTTAAAACTTGACCCTCATGGGCCACATAATATTCTTTCTTGTTCGAGTGTGTGACTATTTAATAGTTCAGCAGATGGAAAAAATAAAATAATCCAACAGTACAATACAAAAACGAGGTTGGGTGGACAGGCAAAATAGTTAAACTACTATTAATGTATGTATATATATATATATATTTTAAATTTGTTATTATAAAATACTTGAAGTTTACAAATACTTTTGCATTTCTTAGTGCTTCCCTTAATTTGGATTCTAAAATTGGTAAAGCTGTATATATCTTTTACAGAAAAGTTGGTAATATAGAACCTTTCGTAATCTACAGCCGCATGTTTTGCGTTCATCAATAATGGAATGGGACGGATAAATATATATATATATATATGGCCAAAAAAAAAAAAGTTTCAATTTTTGCTAATAGGAAAATGATGCGTACGTACGTGAGTGGAAAAATGGAAAATATCTTAAACTTGATGTTGAAATAGGTGGGGATTTCCACCTCTCTTGATAAGGTAGATTTTCCGTGTTTTGGAAACCGTTGAAATGTGTTTAATACTACTATCAATAGATGACAAAAAAGGCTAAAATAACTTACTATTTATTTTCACACCTTTGGTGAAATAGATTCTTTTCAAGTCTATTTTTTAAACATTATTTTAGGCAAAATGATTTTTTATCTTTTTTTTTCAATAGTGATTCTAAACTCAAATCCTAGTCCAATATTTAATATTAAAAGGACAATAATAGATAAGTCCAAAGTGATAATAAGTGATAAATTTAGGTAATTTGGTAGGTTTTTAATTTTTTTAATTTTTTTTATTTAAATATGTGTAATTTGCTTAAGTATTAGTTAGTAGCAGTTTAAAATTTATTAGAGCATCTAAGCTAGCTCAAAAGATAAGGGGAAATATATATATATATATATATATATATGTATATAAACACCAAATTGATCACAACGATTAAAATTGTGTTTGATTCTTTTTTTTTTTCTTCTTCAAGTTTATAATTGTTTAAAATATCTAACAAACTATTACTAACCATTAGCTAACATTTAGTATAAGCAAATTGTATTTAATTAGACAAAAAATAAAAAATAAAGAAAGAAACTAAAAACTAGCATGTTATCAAATAACATCCTAGTAAAATGCAAAAAGAAAAAAAGAATTGTAATGACTTATATCGCACATCACTAATTGAAAAACTAAAATTCATAGCCGTATTGCAAAAATGTTAATAAGAAGGTTTTCCCCTATTTTTTTTTCTTCTTTTTTTTTTTTTTTTTTTTTTTTTTTTTTTACTTTTTTGCCCTTTAGTTTCGTTTTTGGTAATTAAGCCGGTCTTCTATTTGAACACTTGTAAAAGGATCTAAGGTATAGTCAGAAATATTATTAGAGGTCAATGATCGATGTAGCTAGGGTGATCCAAGTGCAATTCACTACGAAACTTTAATCATTCTAATTTTATGCCTACGACTCCTTTTGCATTCGGTGAGACCAGCCAACTCACCAACTTTCTTTTATTTATTTATTATTTTTCATAATTGGGGTACTGGGACATAAATGTTCAGCTACTTTTGATATAGTAAGACTATATGTATATATATATATATATATACACAAGAAGGCTCTTCTATAGATTTTTTGGAATGAAATAAAGTCTACAAATTTATTTTTCACCATTGAATTTCACTAATAATGAATATTACAATTTATCAAAATGTCAGCACCTCTTACATTTACGTATCATAATTTTAGAATAGCTCTGACCTGGAGAAACCATACCAGAAATTCTACAAAAATTCCAGCTACATCTTCCTTGTAAAATTGATTTTTCTAAATTTTTCTTGTACGGAAAACTCACCCAAAAAATATACATCTATTTTATTTTTTCCCTCCTTACTACAAATTTTTACAAATTTGCAAGACTTCCATAATAGCTACATAGGAATATAAATATAAATAATAAACAATAAAAGGTAAATATTTTTTATATGTCAGGATCCCTTTCAAAGTCTCCTATCTAAATCCTAGGATTGTCTCAAATCTCCCCATATTTTTGCTCGGCATTGAAAATATGTAATTTTGAAAATTTATTGTCGCCCACACCTCCCACTTACTATATTTTCACAATTTTCCAACACTTCATAATTATATCAGCACATAAATGTAAATAAAATAAATACTGATAATAATAATAATAACAACATGGATCATTCTATGTCCATAACATATCTAGTAATAAAAGATACAACCATAGCAATACTGATGTGATTCCGCCCGAGCCCGCTCCACCGATAACCCGCTGGGGTGCTGACTCGACACTGATGAAGACTAGGCCAATCACAAGAGCTCAAATTAAGAGATTTAAGGGAAACCTGAGAGTATTTATACAGAGGGTAATCAATCTCAACAGAGCTTGTCCATACTTGAAGATACAAAGCCTACTCAAAGCATCCAAGTGGTGGAAGCCGATACGGACCCGGGTGACGGTTTTGGTACATTTTTGGAGTCCGGGAAGCATGAAATGGTTCCAATGATTTATGGGTTCAGTACATATGCCTAAGAGGTCATGGAATCAATTTAAAGCAGCCTCAAAGGCAATCAAAAAGGGCTTATACGGACAGCATCAACAATTTGGCCGAATTTGCTGTATTGCTTGCTGGCTTTACTGTATTAGCCTTTTCTTATTTTTCCAAGCATGGGCAACGTGTGGGACTTTATATTCAGTTTATTTGGCATCCTAAAAAGCATCTAGAAGCTGATTTGAAGCTCAAAGAGGTCAAAGATTGGTCAAAGTCAAATTAGTCAAAAAGCTAGTATTATAGTTTTGTAATTTTATTCTACTTTTTGTTTTAGGAAACTACCATTACTTTTTAGTTTTTATTTATTTATTTTCTGGACAAATAAGTTTAGGAAAGTTATTATTTTATTATTTTCATTGTAAATTAATTAATTCCTAATTCAAAATAAAGGAATTAATTAATCAATTTTAGTTTAGGAAACTTAGTTTAGGACATATTAGAATTCGGTCAAGTTTCCAATTCCTATAGGAGTCCGGTTTTGAATTAATTTTTTAGGGTTTGTTTTTTTTCTTTCAAGCCTATTTAAAGGCTTATTTTTCAATGGTAAGAGTTTATATAGATATGAGTTTATATTGTTAACAAATAACAAATGGTAAGATATCCTTAAATAAAATAAATTACATTAAATAACACATATAAAAATAATACTTTCAATTGAACAGATAAGGTCATGGCAATAATTTCAATTACATTATCACTCCTTAGAACATATTTTCTTTATGTATATATATGTATATATACTTAACTATTAATATGTATACGATCTCTTAAACGACTTAAGTAACCTGTTTGTAGGCTAACATGCATAGCCAAAGGTTGAAATACTTGTTCGGAGACTACAATACCTGTCCGGAAGCTATATTATACATGTTCAAAGGCTAATACACTTACTAGAAGGCTGAAGTGCTTGTCTAAATGCTAGTACACATGCTGAAGGCTAATACATCTATCCGAAGATGAAAATACTTACCCTGAGGCGTCACATCCAAATTTCTATTACCAGTGTTGTATGAACTCTTTCACTACTGTACCATGTAACACAAGTAACCTCAAATCTACAAAGTCATTAATTAAGACAAATACAACAATTGTGTAGTTGACAACAATAACAACAGCAACAACAACAACAATAATAATAATAATTAGATAAAATAGAACTAAAAATGAGAAACACCCTAAAGAAACCATACAATCATAGCAAAAATATACCAAATGTACCATATGATACACCAATGCACAGTTCTATGATATCAACTGTTTGTAGGTATACTGCTACCAGTACAGTCAAGTATGGTTGCCTGTAATGGCCATCCAACCTGTTGATTTCGTAAGTAGCAGAAATACAATACTAAACCATCCAGGGTCCAAATCAGATCATTACCTCCGTATGGTATGGTATACCTGACACACAATATAATATATATATATATATATATCGAAAAGACATTTGATATATCATATGATATGCCAGTGCTACCAAGTTATGTTTGGTGTCCTAAAAACCACTTGATAGAAGAGAGAGAAGAAGAAAGCCTGCAAGCGGCCCCTTTAGTGTCCCAATGGTGCTACCAACCTATGGTGGCTAAGAAGGAGTAGCTAATGTCATCATTGTAAAAATACTTGCCTACGCTCTCTCACCTTAGCGTCTATAGGATGACTAAATATAACTTGTCATCTTTGGGCTATGGGGAGAGTGACTAATGCTATCACTAGAGTATACATGCCTATCCTCACTCATCACATCACATAAGGGATGACTACATATAACCTACATGTTAAAATCGATGATATGTATATCATGTCGAGAATGCCGGTACTATATGGTGCATCTATAGACCAATTAGTCACGTATAAACATACAATTATGAAAAATATCAACTCCTCATAATTACATTTTAAAAACCATAAATAAATGTTTTAAATAAATAATTAAATGAATAAACAAATATATAATCAAATGTATAAACAAATGAATAATAAACGAACAAAAGTTAGAAAAAAAAAAGATTTAAACATAATGAATAATCATACAAATTCAATAAAACAAACATAAATCAAACCATTTAGATGCCACCCAAGAATCAATAATCAAAGTTAATAAAAATAAAAATAAATAACTAATTTTTGAAACCCAAAATATAATTTTAAGAAAATATACCATGTTAACAGCATTTTAATATTAAATGTTTTTGCAACTTTTAATTCTCTTAAATCAGCATAGATAAATAAATAAATAAATAAGTAATTAAATAAATATTAACAACTAGCCTTACAAAATCATATACTTGTATTTATTTATTTACTCACACACACACACACACACACACACACACACACACACACATATATATATATATGAATGTATGAACATATTATCATAATATATTCACTTTATTAAAACTAAAATTTATGGCAATGATTTTTTTTTTTAACTCAAATATACTTTTCAAAAATGGCAAACCACTCCCATTTATATGCATTACCCATATACACATCTTTATAATAAGAATTTAGGGATGAAGCATTTAAAAGTGAACTATATTAATAATACCTTTTTAATCTTACAAACGACCTAGATACGGAATTTAATACTCAATTATGTCCAAATCACTTTTCAAAGAAAAACAAAAATCCATAATTGATTGTTGTTATACATAATAAATATACTTGAGAGAATACATGAAATTATTTTAATTAAACATTTGTCTCAATTTATTACTAATTTGATAAATAAAATATTAAATCCAAAATTTAATAATAAATATGTATATACATATATATATATATATATTATCTCTAAACATAATTTAAAGAGAAAAATATATCACTCACAGTGTTGATGTTTGCTCATCCTTGCCCTATTGCAGAGTTTGTCATAAGTTTCATTGGATACTAAATGAAAGCTTATGAGACAAAGATTGAGAATACTTACCTGGAGAAAAAAAAAAAAAAAAAAAAAAAACCTAACTTGCCATCGGTGACTGGAAAATGATCGAGAAGTTTCAGCCAAACTACAAATTAATGTAACTCTCAAACAACTTGAAATTTGGAGAAACAGAGGCCATATGTGGAATTAAATGGTCCAAGATAAGGGGGATACAGGTATGGGTTCGACTGGGACAACCAAAAAATAGTGGAATTGCTAAAATTTGAAAACTGCCATCATTGTATTTAGATGCCTGCTTTAGGTGCATCACCGGTTGGCTAGCCGCAAAATTTCATGGCTCAGCTCGTAGGTAGCTAAGGTCTACTGAAAACCAATGCTTGTTAACATGAGTAGCTAGAAAATGATCAATTTCAGCCAACCCGAGAAAGAGAAAAAGAGACATAGAGAGAGGGGACTTCGTGGGAGATGGGAGATAGAGAGAGAGAGAAGAAAAAGAAAAAGAAAAGAAATCTAACACATGGGACCTTAGTGACATGTGGTGCCCATTTGGGATATTTTTCACAAATTCCTTTATACTCTTTTTGATAAAAACTATCTAATAGAGTTAGTGCTAGAAAAATAAGTATAAATTTATAGATCCCTCAATTTTCAAGTATAGGTACAAGTTAACCATGTTAGTAGTCTATGAGATCGTATCAACGAATATCATACGATACTATCTATGATAGGACTTGTCCCAGGAACCCTCCCAGTATCTCTTGAGTGGTCCCGCCTGGTGAAGTCTCACTGGACATTCTCTAGAGGATATTCAATGGAACCCCACTTAAATTGTAGAAAAGTGAACACAAGCAATATCAATAATACCTCAATATAACGATAAAACCACAACAATATGCAGATCCACAACTAGTCCATAACTACATCCCATTATACTATAGGCCATAACTATACATATAAATAATATGGTCAATACTGTGCTTAAAATCTAGATAAGAGCATTCTAAGAATATTAGTAAACTTTAGAAGAACAACTGATACAAATAAGTCTGGAAAGATAAAGATAAATATAAAAAGACAAGTACTGCTGCTGCAGTGGGAAGCACGAAATAACAAGCAATAAGCGAGGTAAACTGCCAACTATCTGCTTGGACCTAAGAAAATGAATTTAAAACAAATAAAACGTGAGATAGAGAAATCTCAATGAGTGGCATAGCATAATAGAAAAATAATACTTTATTTCCGTAAAACTTTCTCCCAAGACCTCTCATTCCTCTCTTTTGAAAGGTTCCCCATTTAAAAATCATTTCACAAAATCCGAAGTTGTACTTGAAATGAAAATCATAAAATCGATACTTAAATAATATGAAGTCAATGTTCATTAAAATATTATAAACCGAATCAATCACAATATAAATACTAAGCATAGAATAAGATAAACATAATATCGCAAAACAATTATGAAGGTGCAGTAAAACCATATATATTAGAAACCCATAATATACTCATAAACATAAACAATGTATCATATGATATACCTAGCGCTGCCAAGCGGTGCATGGCATTCTGTAACATCGGAAGACAGTAAAAGAAATGAAAATCGTAAATCGTGGGATAAACCCATCTCACCACCCTTAATGTATGAAAGGAAACCGTGACAATAACAAATCGTTCGAATAAACCCAACCTCATGACCCTTAACGTACGAAATGTATCGTGGTTTATTAATAATAAACTATTGGAATAAACCCAACCTCACGACCCTTAATGTATGAAAGGTATCATGGCAATATTAAACTGTTGGGATGTACCCAACCTCACAACCCTTAGCGTACTACAAGCATCATGGCAAATTCACGGGCTATAATATAATATTGATCCGAAACACTGGTATTATATGGTATGCCAATAAAAAATAAACAATACAATATCCATAAAACAATATTTGTAAGATCATACCTTTCCAAACAAAACTGTATCATAAAATGTAATTTCATATTCAAATTCAACCATTTGTTTAAATATCCCAAATATTTGAATTCATCATTTCATGTCAAAACTATAAATACTATAGTGAAATATATATCACCATAAACCATTTTTAAACACATAAAATTATAAAACACTTAAACGTGCTTAAAAACATATAATTTTCAATCTGCTTTTTCAAAATCAATTATTTTCCAAAAATGATTTAGTCTCTCAATTCAAATAGCAAGATATTTAAATACCACAAGTCCATTATGAACTCATTAGAGTTGGAAACCTATTAAAATATTGTCAAAAGTCACAGAAAATGATAACACATATATGTATAAGCAGATATTCATATATGCATAAAATAAACATTTAAATCAAACAATATATATATGTATAATAATCAAACAACATATATATATATATATATATATTATACTACATGCCCAAAACATTTTAAAAATATAACCACTTATAGTACTGTATATGCTCACTCTAGCTCCCTTACAAGATCATCTCCAAGTTCAACACAAGTACCTATAATATAATAAAAATATTTCTCAGGCTCCTATAACTAAACCAAAGACGTTGGTGTGTACCAAATGTTTTAAAATGATTTGTATAACCATAAAATTACATAAGTTAGACTGTGATTGATCCAATTATACTGCGTACCCTTAGAATCCGATACCTAACATTGTGGCTTTCCACCCGAAGGCCAATCTTTCAAAATTGAACCTTTTAATGGGTACTGTTAATATCCAATTTCATAATCTAAAGTCAATTTTTACCAATTTGACCAATTTCGTTCAAACACAGTCCCAATTTATTTGATATTTAACTAATTGACCTAAAAATAGAAATTTATTAAACAACGTCCAAAATTTATAAATTTTATATCAACGAAAAGCCCAAGAGATAAGAAACACAATGGTGTACTTACCTCAGTCCAAAAGTGTCATCGGTGGCTTGGAAAACTTGTTACAAAACTCAGTTGAACTCCCCATTGATGTATCTCTCAAATGGTGAGGAATCTTGACAAAAGGAGAATGGAAATGGGTTCAGAGGTCTAAAAAGGGGGGGAAAGGTGTGTAGGTTGGCCTGAAATAGTTGGAAAACACAAAAATCCAGTGGCGCACTTCGTTGGCCGCTGTCGACTTCACCAGCCCGATCTTGGCACGACAGCCTATCGTTCACTGTGAAATTTCATGATCGAGCTTGCCGTCATATGGTCTTTCCCCCTGTGGGGCACGTGTATAAGGTTGCTGGCTTGAATTATACAAAACAGCGATGACTCGGTTGGGCGTTAAACAGGTTCGTGGAAATTCGGTTCGGACCCGTGGGTCTAGGGAGAAATTTCTTGGGTTTGGGGGACAAAATAAGTATTTGAGGATTTGTCTCCTATTTGACATGCTTTCTAAGGCTTACATAGAGCCTTGGAACACTAACAGATAAAAACTTGGGGTTGTTTTGAACACTGATATAAATTGATATTTAAAACTTTTCAGAACCATAACTTTTTATCCATAATTCAGAATTTGACGTGCCACCAGTTTATGAACTAATATTGACGAGCTCTACACAATGGTACATCAATCAAACCAAAATCTTACCTATAGGAAAAGTCAACCTAGGACCCGCATATAGTCCACTTGGTCAAACCTGGCCAAACTTGTACAACAGGAGTAATTTTGGTACGGGATGTTACAATAGAAGTCAAAGCCATACTTTATTTGTATAAAAAGTCAAACATGGCCTCGCTTGATTAGTCCGAAGCATACATTGTTCATATCATAACTTCCTAATCTCATATTCGATTTAGGTGTGCTACCAGTTTACAAACTCGGGTTGATGCATACTTAACTATGATGCCTCAGTCAAAGAAACATTTCTCTTATAGAAAAAAGTTAGTCATTGAGCCCAGTTGGTCAGTCTCGATCAACTCTGATCAAACTTAGTCAAAAATTCAAATTTTAGAGAATTTTTTTGGATTAGGGTGTTACAGAAAATACCTCTTACCTAACTTTTTTCCTTTTCTCTTTCTTTTTATTTTTATTTTTTTCATTCTTTGTCACTTCCACTTCCAAAACCCAAACTTCACTCCACCTCTAAGAAGATAACTCCCATGTTCCCCTCCCAAAGTCCTATTCTAGCAGGACTTACCTCGGGAACCCTCCGAAAATCTCCCGGGTGGTCCCGCCTAATGAAGTCCCGCTAGACAATCCCTAAAGGATATATAATGGAACTCCACTTAAAACATGGACAATGCATAGCAGGCATTAGCAATAATACCTTAATATATAAATATATATGTATATAAAAATAAAACCACAATAGGACAAAAGTTCACAACCGGCCTAAACTACACATGTATATAATATGGTCTCTACTGAGTCCAATATTTAGATCAAAGCATTCTAAGAGTGTTAGTGAAGTTTAGAAGTACAAATAAATAATAAACGAGTCCGGAAAGATAAGGCTAAAATGAGAAAAGGATAAATACTGCTGCTATGGTGGAAAGAATGAAGTGACAAGCGGTGCACGAGGGGCTAACTACCTGATCCTAGGGGAACGAATTTAAAAAAAAATGAAATCTGAGATAATGAAATCTCAATGAGTCGCCTAATATAATAGAAAATTAATTATTTATTTCCATAAAACTTTCTCTCAAGACCTTTCGTTCTAGTCATTTGAAAAGTTCCCCATTTAAAAATCTTTTCATAAAACCAAAACTTGTGCCCCAATTTAATATCATAAAATCGATGCTCAAAGGTATAAAGTGAACGATCAATATAATATTGCAAAATATCTTAATAAAAATATAAATATTGAGCATAAAATATTATAAATATAGTTTCATGAAATAATTATGAAAGTGTAGTAATAACCACCATATTTGAAAATCAACAATATACTCAAAACATATACAATGTACCATTCGATGTACTAAACTGTAAACCGTGGGATATACCCACCTCACGATCCTTAATATACAAAAGGTATCATAAAAATAGTAAGCCGTTAGAACATACCCAACCTCACAGCCCGTGGCAATAACAAACCGCTGGGATGAACCCCACCTCACGGTACCATGGCAATAATAAACCATCTGGATGAACCCAATCTCACGTCCCATGGCAATAATAAACCATCGGGATGCACCCAACCTTACGACACCGTGGAAAATCCGTGCAAACTAATATAATACTGATCCAAAACACTGGTACTGTATGATACATCACTTAAAAATAAATAATACAGTATCCGTACAACAATCTTATGAGATCATACATTTCAAAATGACACTGTATCATAAATCATAATTTAATATTCAAACTCAACCGTTAGTTTAAATATTTCAAAATTTTTAACTTAACATTTCATGCTAAAACCATAAATACCACAGTGAAATATATTCACCATAAACCAATTTTAAGTACATAAAATTATAAATATTTGAACATTTGCTTTGTCAAATCAATTAATTTCCAAGATGATTTAAAACCTTAATTCAAATACTAGAATATTCAAATAACATGATCCACAAGTTCACTATGAACTTATCAAATTTAGAAACCATTTAAAATCTTATCAAGATCCACATAAAATAATAACACATATATGTAAATGCTGATATTCATATATAAATAAAATAATCATTTAATTCAAATGATATATACATAAAATAACAAAACCATATATATTATACTCTATGCGTAAATTATTTTAGAAATATAACCACTCACTGTACTATAGATACTCACTCCTGCTCCCTTGCAAGATCGCCTTTAAGCTCAACTCGAATGCGTGTAATATAATAAAATATTTCTCAGGCTCCAATAACTAAAGCAGAGACACTTGTGTGACCCAAATATCTTAAAATGATTTATACCACTATAAAATTATATAAATTGGACACTGAACGGTCCAATTATACTGCATACCCTTAAGATCCGATACCCAAAATTGGGACTTTTCACCTGAAGGTTAATTTTTCAAAATTGAACCTTCGAATGGATCCTAATAATATCTAATTTCACTAATCCAACTTCCAATTTGTCCAATTTAACCAATTTTGTACGAACACAGTCAGAAATTTATCCGGTATTTAACTAATCGACCCAATAATGAAATAATTATCAAACGACCTTCAAAATTCAGAAATTTTATATCAATGGAAAGCCCAAGAGATAGGAATACAATGGTTTACTCACCTCTGTCTAAACATCTCATCAGTGGTAAAAAAACTTATTGCAATACTCGGCCAAAGTCCAAGTTGATGTATCTCTCAAATGGTGAGGAATCTTGGCAAATAGACCATTGAAATGAGTTCAGAGGGTCCAAAAATGCTCGGATAAGTGTATGGGTTGGCCTAAAATGGCCGAAAAATGGCCAAACGGCCGATCCTGATGCTCAGGCTGTGGTTTGGCTTGAAATTTGGCTGGTACGGTCACTTGGGGATATGTAACAATGGTGGCTGGGGTGTACATATGGCGGGTGGCTAGAATTGGGCAAAACAACGATGACCTGGTTTGGTGTAAAATGAGTTCGAAACGACTTGGTTAGGATCCATGGGTCTGGAGAGAAATTTCTTAGGTTTGAAGGACAAAATGGATATTTTGGAACTTATTTCCGGCTGGTCACACTTTTCATCATTTATATAGATCATTGGCTCACTAACAAATGAAAATCTGGGACTGATTTAGACACTGATATAAAATTAATATTTGAAACTTTATACAACCATAACTTTTTATCCGTAACTCAGAATTTGGCGTGCCACCAGTCTATGACCTCGTGTCGACGAGCTCTAAAATCTAAACCATAGAAAAAGTCACTTTGGACCCACATATTGTTCACCTTATCAAGCTTGTATAACATGTGTATTTTGGTATGGGTTGTTATACCTTCCCCCCCACAATTTATGCTGTCACATAAAATCTCACGATTGCAAAATTTTGTACCTTTGTAAAAGCATACCATAGAATCTATAGAAAGCAAAGGTTCCTCTTTTTCATTCCTCTGTTGTTCTTTCTTAATTATATTGCTTTTTTTTTTCTCTCTATATATATGGTATATGGATTCAAACCCTAGTACTTAAGTTTTAACATTTTCAATTTTGTTTTCCAACATATGTTGTAACACCCCGTCCCAAAGTACAACGGAAATTTTCCAACTTTGACCGTTGATTTTGACCGTTGACCATTGACCGAAGGGGTCAAAAGTTGACTTTTTGACTTGGATGGAATTCTAGGTTGACTGAGGTACCGTTACGAAGTACACATTGGCACGAGTTCGTAGACTAGTAGCACGTCGAAAACGGAGCTAGGTTTGAAAGTTATGGGAAAAACAAGTCGAGATTCAAACTGTCCAAAAGGTGCCCGGAGTTGACTTTTTATGGTTGTAGAATTTTGCTTTGACTCATGTATGGTTGTAAAGTGCTCATCGATACGAGTTCATAGACTAACGGCACGCTTAAATTGGACATCTGGTTAAGAAGTTATGGACATGTGAAGTTTTCCGAATACCGTAATATTTTAATATATCTGCCTTAAGTGAACAGTGACACCACATGTCGACATCTGAGAGGTCCATGTGGGTGAACAGTATCACCCACGGTGGCTTTTATTTTGGCAAAACAGGGGGGAGGAAAGAGAGAGAGAGAGAGGAGAGAGAGAGAGAGAGAGAGAGAGAGAGAGAGAGAGATAAAACCACCGGCCACCACCTGTTGGCCATCGTCCGGCCACCGGAGGGCCACACGCGCCACCCCACTGCCTTCGCCTCCTCAATTCCGATCGGCCACCCAAATTTCACGGCCAACCGACCGGCGATGCACCCGGATCGGAGCGTTTTTCGTCGACGGCGATTTTTCCCCTCCACCACCGGCCACTGCCGTTTGACCCATTTTTGGCAATTTTCAGGCCACACACGCCAACCACCCCTCACCACCTTCTCATTTCCGGCCTGCCCACCAAATTTCACTGCTATCGGACCTTCGACGCGCCGGGATCGGAGTATTTTCCGGCGAGGGGCCGAAAATCTTCAAACCCAGATCTCTTCGCCGTCCGGCCTCTGTTTGCCTCACCGCCAGTCCCGTTGGAACCCTCTCCCCTCGATCTAAAAAATCTTCAAAAATCTCAGCCATTGGCCACTGGACGCGTCGGCGGCTGCGACAGTTGCCGATGACCGGGGTGGCTCGCCGGAAAATCTAGTTCCGGCGAGTACCCAGTTGCACCGCCAGTCCCTCTCCACTAAATCCGACCCCCTGAATCCAAATCGGTGTCCTTTTCCTCCAATTCGCGACGGTTTGAGAGAATCGAAGAGTTGAATCCCGAAAGCTTTCCGGCGAGATTCTGGCCACCTCGGGTCCAATCTCCGGAAAGTAAGACCGGATTCGTAATCCTCATCACTCAAGCTTCAATTCGGTATATTACTCGTCAATTTTGGTTAACGTTTGTGTTTAACCCCCCCGGGTACCGGGTATTATTTACTCAAATAAAATATTAATTTATTTGAGCTGTGTAATATTATTGTTTTAGGAGCATGGATGCGTTATGAAATTGATCCCTTGGAGGATCTTGGTTTAATTGCGTGCTCCAGGTGAGTGACCCACCTTAAAAACTATTTTCGGGTGATGATTTATATTTATTTGGTGATATTTGAATATTTGGAAAATATATGTATGTGGTTTGAATTTTATAAAATTGGGTATTTATTTTATAATGTCAAATTTCGGATGTTTGGTTATATGCATACATATATATATTTTGATGCCATGATTGAATATTGGAGAAATTCAAAGAATTTATGATTTAAATTCTGGATTATTATTATTATTATTTTATCGAGAATTTTCATATACAATCAAGGGCTTATGAAGAGAAAATATATTTAATTATTTTTGTGAGCCTTATATATTATTTTGGAGGAAGAAATTGATTTAAAGGAATTGTGATTTTAATATTAATTGATTTATTGTGGAATTTATTTCTGAGTTTATTTTGATTAATAAAAAATGCATTTATATAAATTTATGCATTGTGGAAATTATTTTATGGTATGGAGGATTTGTGGAATTAAATTATATATGAAATTTATGTGGTTTTAATATTATTTTTGGGCATGATTTGATTTTAAATATTTCAAGAAAAATGTTGGTTTAAATTGGTGGTTTCAAATTTCATAATTATGCCCGTGGAATATTATTTGTTGGACTTTGTGATACGAGAAAAATTATTTGTATATTGTTATCGGTGGTTTTGTACCGGAAATGTTAAAGAAAAATGTGGGATGGTGAATTTTGGAAAATTGGTACTTTAATAATAAATTTAATAATTGGTTTTAGACGCACTCATACAGTACTGGTGTTCTGTACTGTATATGTCGTTAGCACGCAAGTTATTATGTCTCCCATGAGTTGCCATTGAACCGAGGGCAGGCAAGTTTGATATTGGCCATAGCCGCCCCCCTCCGTGGCCAGGATGACGGTTTCAGCAGCGGCGCTGTCCAGACACCGAAGCGCCATATGCAAGTTTCTCTTTTTAACCTCCCCACCAGTCAGTGCTCAAGACGCTAGGTATCGGAGGGCATCACTGGTATATGGTGTGGTGCGTCAAGTATAAAATTTCGGATAGAAATTTCAAACCCTAAAGTGTTCTAAAAATTTTTTTATTATATTTTATTACATTTTATTTATATTTGGATTATTTAATTATTAATTATTAAATTAATGATTCCTTGATTTTTGGGCATACGAACAATCGGGTTTTGCGAAAATGTTTTAAAAAGGGAAATCTTTCCAACGGAGTGAATAGTGAGGGTTTTAAGAGAAAGTATTACTTTCAAATGTTTATTATTTATTTAATTGTTTGGTATTGATTAATTAAATTCCTTTTATTGTTATATTATTAATATTAAAAGTGTACAGTAGATACGGTCACTCACTGAGATGATTAGCATCTCATATTTTTAAATTCCGTTCCCTTAGGTGCAAGGGGTGGTAGACGTTCTTCCGGAGCCAACCTAATCTCCGTCGCTGTCATAGTTCGAGAAGTTACCTTTGTCTTCATTTATTTCAATTGTAATATTTCTTTCATCCTTGTTGTATTCTATACTCAATAGTACTTCATGAAGCTCTGCATACTGTTTCGGACATTTATGTATTAATTATGCACTGGATTACTATTATTCATTTGGAGTGCTATAAATTTGTGGAATCAAATTGTAGTATTGTGGGAGGAATAAGGGGATGAATATAGAAGTGTGTTTTCAGTGCAGGAAATTTGTGGTAAGTCCAATCCTTAGGGGAGGTTCTGTCGGATTTTCCATTGGAGGGTTCGGTAGGGTTTCTCTGGGATCAGGGTTTGTCTAGGGGTTGGGTGAGGAATTTTAGAGGGGTCCTGACATATGTTGTATGTATTAAGCAGACCCAATTTTTTTTATTGTCTTTCTGACTTTCTTCTTTCTTTCGATTAACTGTAGCAAACCTAATTCTTCCTTATTTGTTTTTACTAATCAATCCATTATCATTTTATTACTCATTTATGTTGATGATCTTATTCTAACAGGCAATGATAATGACACCATTCACAAATTAATCCATCACATGGGTACAAAGTTCGCTACTAAAGATCTTGGCTCTTTGCATTACTTTCTTGGTGTGGAAGTACAATACTTTCTAGGGGGCGTCTTTCTCTCACAAGGAAAATACATTCATGATCTCCTTGCTCGAGCCAAAATGCTGAAGCGGCACATATGGCTACACCAATGGCAGTCAAAACTACTCCTCATGTTGGTGATAAACAACCAATAGATGCCACTGAATATCGACGTCTCGTGGGTAGTCTCCAGTACTTAACCTTCATCCATCCAGATATCACTCATGCAGTAAATCGTGTGTCTCGACATTTCAAATCTCCTACAACATTTCATCTTTGTGAAGTCAAAAAGAATTCTTCAATATTTACGTGGCACTATCATCTTTGGTTTTCGCTACCTTTCTCAAAGCTCACTCAACCATACAAGCTTCTGTGATGCTGATTGGGTCGGATGTCCCACAACTTGCCTTAGCACCACCGGTTTTTGTGTCTTCTTAGATGCAAATTAGATCTCCTAGTCCTCTAAAAAGCAGCCAATAATGGCCCGTTCAAGTACAGAAGCTGAGTATAGCGCCATGGCTTCCACTGCTGCTGAACTCACATGGCTTTCATCTCTACTTCCTGACATTGGTGTCTTTCTTTCTTCTCCTTCTCAAATTCTCTGTGATAATATGAGTGCTCTTCATATGACCATCAATCCCATTTTCCATAAACGAACCAAGCACATTGCAGTAGATTACCATTTTATTTGTGAAAAAGTAGCCCTTGGTACTCTTACTATTCGGTTGGTTCCCTCTTCTCTTTAGATTGCTGATGTGTTCACCAAACCTTTATCTAAAGATATGTTCATCCCATTTAGAACCAAGATCGGGGTTCATTCCATACCACCCTCAATCTTGAATGGGCATGATAAGGTAACTTATTTAGAAAAGAAAAGCAAGGACAGAGGCAAGCGTGATTCAATTGATCAGGTTGCAAATATATCAAATAATATCTTTATCTCACATGTCACAGGTCAACACAAATTCAAAAAAGAAATAGCAATCAAGAGAAACAAAAGACCAAAATTAAAGGAACTATTTTAAGAATAAAAAAATTGTATTTAGTCAACGATCATTATTAAGGCTATATTGGAGTATCCAGGCTACATTGTTTCTTTCCTTGTAAACAACTTTCAGATGCCTATTTATATACAGGACGTATAGCTTGTAGACAGGGTATGTGATTTATCTTGAAAACATATAGTGAAATATATACAATATTTTTCTTTTATTTTAATTCTTTACTTACCTAATTTTGTAAGAAATATTGGATACATTGAATTAATTAATTTCAAGAAGATAACATTTCTTAGTCAAATTATAAGAAGTTAACTAGCTTCAACCACAATAAATATTCCATGCATGCAATTCATAATGTATCCTAATTTTACTCATTTAAACCACTTAGACATTATAAGAACCAAAGTGCAAATCTCTTACGCTCTGAAAAGGAAAAGGATATTGCTAGTTACATCAAGGCATCAATAAAAGTTTACATCTAATATATAGCTTAAACTTTTAAAAAAATAGAATAAAAAAAATGGTGCTTAATTAATAGGGTATTAAAACTGTAGGTCTTAAAAATTATCAACCGCTACATGCTTTTATACATCATCTAAAATGCTCATAATAAAGTTGAACGATGAGCATTTACAATGACAGACATTTGTGTTTGTTTATTGTTTTAAATTATCATAATAAACAGTGACAATAATTATAAATGACCATTCCATTATAAATGATAGGTTTTTATGTTTTTGTTTGTCATCAATATTCTGTCATGTGCTTTAATCCCTTTTGAGTTTTCTTAACCATGATTTTAAGTGGTTTTTTGTTTTGTAAATATTGAATATTTTTCTCAGTAATAATTAGGAATTGAAATTTGTCCCGCACGACTCGATCCCTACAGTGCACTGCCCCTAACGGGGTGGTTTTTCTTTCAAAAATTGGGATTACGGGGCATGCTCGGGACAATGGTTTAAAACCCAAACCGAGGACGGGGAATAAACACCCGCCCCAAACCTCGCCCGGTATATATAGTTATTTATTTTTTTAATTTTGTTTTCTAATTTCATTTATATAAAACATCATTTTCTTCTTTTCTTACAAGCTCCAATACTAAGCCCTCAACTTTGGCTGCAGACATCGATGTATTTTATTATATTTTTGTTGCATTTAGTCACCTTATTTACATTTAATTCATAAAAAAAATTAAATAAATTTTTCGAAAAAAATTATATGAATGATAAAAAAAAAAAAAAAACAGTAGAGAAAACTGCCGCACCTCGTCTCCGATTAGGGAATCCCCATCCCTGTCTTGCTGATAAAGAAATGGGAAAAACCACAGGGACACAGGGTAGATAATTCCCCACAAAGATGGGAACAGGATTTTAAAAACCGATCCCGTCCTATCCCGTTGACATTCCTAGTAATATTACAATTATCAAAATAATTATTAAATTTATTTTTCAAATGATACGTACTAAAATATTATTAGTTGACATATTTATATAACCTAAATATAAAAAAAAAGAACCATTAAATGAATAAGTTAAAAAAATAAATTAATTAAATAGTAACATATCATTTGATGAAAAAAAATTTGATAAACATTTTAATAACTCTTGTATTATTGTATTTATAATATAGCATATAAATTAGTTTTGATATGGTTAAAATTTTATGAGCAATTTATTAAAAAATAATTTCTATGTTGCAATCCAATTTTTTTAAAAAAATAAATCTGAAATAGTAAAAGAAAAACTCATAAAAGTTTATATAAGATTTGTCTTTCTGTTTTTTTGTAAGCTGCTTCAAAATTTATTTATTTATTTTATATGGCTACTGACTCAAGAGGTCCTCTCCATAAATAATTTTGAAAGAGTTCATATCATATCAAAACTAATACATATTTCATTTTTGTTTTGTTTTCTTTACTTTGGTGAATATCAAAACTATATACGTATGCACATGGCCATAGAATAGCATGATCATAATAATAATAATTATAGGGAAGAGGGTGGAAACCAATGGAACACGTCATATCAAAACAAGTAAAAACAAATGACCGCATTTTAATCCACTTCCATTTTAAGTATAAAAAATCCATTTTTAAGACTGCCGTAATAGTATATAATGTTTAAAAATGACAAAAAAAGAATGGGAAAGATGTGAACAAATTAATGCTGCATCCCACTAAAAAGGGAAAATTATTATAGTATTTGGAGGAAAGGAAATGATCTCCATGCCATCAAGTTTGCATAGAAATATAAATGAGTGGATGGTTCTTCAATTATTGCACTTGGATCTAGGTATATATTATATAGCTGGTAATATGGGTAAAGATGTCTAATGGTGATCCAAGTAGTGAAGTTCACTAAAACCTTATCTTTTTAACTTTGTGTACTACAACCCAAAATATGTAAATTTGGGGTCCTTTTAACTTTGGAAGAGAGGGAGAGAGTATAATCAAGAAAGGAAGCGTTGGATTTCTTTGCTTAAAAATAATTTTGGGGAAAAAAATTATGAAAATACGGTGAGACATTTTCTTATATGTGCTTTAGCTTTTCCAATTAAGACAAGAAATAAAATATAAAAATAATTCTATGCATCTTGAGAGGTTAGACTCACTTAATTAAATCTATTTTATTTTCATTTGTTATTTAATATTGTTTATTTATTTATTATTATTATTACTTTGTATTGTCAATTGATTAAGGCCTTTTTATACAAACCAATCCTAATATTGAATCATGGTCCGCATTTTAGCATCATCCCGCTGTCCCGTTGCAATTACTAGCTGGAAATGACACACGAATCATCATCACACTTGCTTCAAAACTTTAATTAGTGTTCCATTTGATTAATATATAAAATTGTTGTGATGATCTTTCTTATTACCATAAACAGCCGCCCCCTTGCTCTTTTTTTCACTGGTACTGATTCGGAACTGTTAAAGTTTTAAAGAAAAGTAATTCTCATTAATCATTTTTTAGAAATTTAATTTTTTAGAAAATAATTACTAAAAATTTATTTAGTTAATGTTTGATTATTAATGAAAAATTTAGACATTAATAACTAAATTAATTTATGCTCTGAAATTGAAGATAAATATGTTTAAATAAAAAAATATAAAGTAAGATTTCAAGGAATCTCATTAATACATTTTTTTTTTTTTGTGAAAATAACTTTCCTCTATTTTCAAACTTCCATGGCCCCATATATTCGCATTTTAAAAAATTATCCAAATACTAAAAGTGTTTACATTTTAGAAATTTTCAAATTACCATTAACTTTAATACAATCCAAACAGAACTTTTAAATGGAAAACATGTCACATTTAAAGACAATTTTACAAACTTCCTTTATATATATTTTGAATTTTTTTACAAATTTATTATTGTATTCCTCCATTTTTTTAGAGACTTATTGATTGAAAATTTACCATTGTATTTTTATTTTATTTAGGAAACTTCCCTTTGATTTTTATTTTTACAGTTTTTAATTTGTTGGCATAAAATACAAAATTAAAATAAATTTTTATTGCAGAGACAAAAAAATTATCCAAGTAAGAATTTGCCTATATAATTCACTTACTAAAAATTAGTTAGAAGCTTCAAATTTTATTTTTAAATACCAAATTAAATACTATCAATTGAAACTCTATTTGTTTTATTTTAAAATATTTGGTTTAGATTATTGGATCTTTCTACACGTTAACTTTTTGGTTAAATTCATTAACTTTTTGGCTTAATTTTTGTATTCTATGCTAATAAAAAGAAAAAAACAGAGAAACTTGCAAAGAAAATGAAATTCAAATAGAACTGGCTGAAAAATAAAAATAACAATAAAAATACAATGGCAATGACAAATATGTAAAATTTTCCAAAATAAAAAAAATTACAAATTTACAAAAGTTTTAAACCTCGCATTGGAAGTTTATGAAATTATCCCTTACGTAATTGTACAAGTTCAAAGGTTACAAAATTAATAATAATAATAGCAATAATATTAATGAATGAATTAATTAATTAACTATACTTTTACTTCCATCGCCATCTATAAATACGCATCTTTACCTCTAAGCCATCTCAAACATCTCAACAATTAGTTGTTACAAACAAACATGACCAAAATGATGTTCTGGGGCTTTACAATAATTTCCCTGTTGTTTTCCATCCAAGGAAGCCTAGCAGAGCAATGTGGAAGTCACGTTGGAGGTGCTACCTGCCCTGGAGGGCTTTGCTGCAGCAAGTATGGATGGTGTGGCACTACACCTGAATATTGCACCAATGGTTGCCAAAGCCAATGCTCTGCTGGCGGTGGCAGTGGCGGTGGCGGTGGCGGTGGCCGTGGTGGTGGCGGTAATATCCCGATCTCAAGGTCCACTTTTGATGAGATTCTTAAGCATCGGAATGACTGCCCCAGCAGGGACTTTTATACCTACGATGCTTTCATTGCTGCTACCAGAGCCTTCCCTGGCTTTGGTACCACCGGTGATGAAGCCACCAGGAAAAGAGAGATCGCTGCTTTCTTAGGCCAAACTTCCCATGAAACTAGTGGTACTGTTCATATTCTTAAAGATTTATATATTCTCCCTTGTAGTCGTTTTTTGGCATAGTTTTTGTTTTTGCTGTTCCACAAGTATCAGTATTTCTTGAAAAAATTGCTTTTTATTGGCTTAGATTAGAAGCTCGTTTTGAAATCTAAAACATTTTTCCATATTATTCAATCAAATATTTCAAAAAGCAGTTTTTAAATATAAATAATCAAAAGTTATATCAAATAAAACTTTACTATATATATGCTTTTAAGCATAAATAATCAAAAATTATCCCAAATAAAATTTTACTATATATGCTTTTAAGCATAAATAATCAAAAATTATGCCAAATAAAACTTTACTATATAGGATTACTCACTTTCTCTAGTAGAATTTTAAATTTCATAGATCACATATTAATAAGCAGTTTGAACATACTTTTTGTGGCATGAGATACTCATGAATAACTAATCGAATCTATTTTTTGATATTTGCATTTAGTTTAATTTAATTTATTAATTTATTGATATTTCAAAAGTAAAAAGTATTTTATATGAGAAAACTAATCCATAAAAATAACCAGTTAAATTTTTATGTCGATATGTGGTTCAAATGTGGTTCCGCTAGTTTTGATCAACCTGAAATTTTTTTTTCAGTTTTAATTACCAATTCATTATTTATTTCATTTGTTTTAAAATAAAATTTTGTTTATCATCATTCATAACATATATAATTAGAATTTACACGTTATAGGACCATTATAGGATGCACTTACTCATCATTAGATTTTTAGTATTAAGAAATTTAAGGGGGAAAAAAAAAATTAAGGGCTACCAATAAATAAACAAATCCCATCACAAGAGATGACAAATTTGGATGATTTACGGACTTTTGGTGACTAAATATATGCAGGAGGATGGGATTCTGCACCTGATGGCAGATACGCTTGGGGATACTGCTATGTTAGCGAGGCAAATGATGGAATTGATTACTGTTCTACTGAGTCCAACTATCCATGTGCTTTCGGACGCAAATATTTTGGCCGTGGTCCTATTCAAGTTTCATGGTAATTAATTAAGCTACCAAAAAAATGTTCTCCCCTACTTTTCTTTTGCCGTTTTAATAATTTTTTTTGAACTATTTCAATATATATATGTATATAATATATATATATATATATCTATATAGGAACTACAACTATGGTGAGTGTGGAAGAGCCATTGGAGTAGATTTATTGAACAACCCAGACCTTGTTGCTACCGACGCTGTCATTTCATTCAAGACGGCAATCTGGTTCTGGATGACTCCACAATGGCCAAAACCCTCCTCCCACGATGTTATAACCGAGAGATGGACTCCCTCGGGAGCTGACTCTGATGCGGGTCGAGTTCTGGGTTATGGATTGATCACAAACATCATCAATGGTGGGCTTGAATGTGGAAAAGGTTGGAACGAGGTGGGGGAGTATCGCATTGGATTCTATAAGAGATACTGCGATCAACTTGGTGTTGGATATGGAGATAACCTCGACTGCTACAACCAGAGGCCTTTTGGGTGATCAAATCTTAATTTATGGAGGAGTACCATAATAATACTTCAAGAGTACTGTAATAATCAAAACCATGTAAAAGGAATAACCTAAACCACTTAAATAAATATGGTTTTGTCCAAAGTATTTTACTATGCCGGTGCTACTTTTGCTTTTCCTTTTAATTTATAAGTTTGGTTTTGGTTGTGTTCGTTGTGACTATCATATTTTGACGTCTAAGCGCTTTTAGAATGTTGGACAAGAGGGAATAGACAAACGAATTATTTCTTCTACCATCGTCCCAAAAGGTAAATCTCAATTTGGCATAATCTAAACTATAACAATATGATTAGGGTTTTATGTAATAGCACTTTTTTTTTCTTTTTTTAAATGGTTTTATAATTTGTAACAAAACAATGATTTTAATGTCTTGTTAAAAATTATATGGAAATACATTCTAATATTAAAATAAAAAAATACTCCAGATGGCCTTCAGTTAGCAATGCTGGAGTCAAGACCAAAACAAATACCACAACAATGATCATACAATAAACTATGTCCAATTTAACATCCATGAGCGAAACTAGACAAACAACGTGGACACCCAATTTATAAGCGGAAGCTCTAGCCTTTAATAATTGTCTTCTATATAGAGAGTGGCTTCTTATTTTATTTTATTTTTATGAAATTAAGGGAAGATAGCATTATTGCAAAATCTATAGTTTTAATCAGTGATAATATTAAAATTGTCAAATTTTGGGTATCGATTATGAAAAGGTTTTATTTTGTTGGAATTTAGTTTTTATTTTCACTAATTACATTTAAATGTAATTAACAAATAATTACCTTGTAACAGAATATGTGAAAAATCTGAGTCTAAGATGATAAGAAAATTCGAGAGAAACTTTTTCTATACTTTTTTCTGATTCTATTCAATAATTAGAATTAGAAGCAAAACACATATTTATACACTTGCTTTTCAAATAATTTGCAACTAGTTACAAAACTAATTCTTAACAAACAAGCTGTCACAATGCTTTGATGGATTGAACTTTTAATATCAAAACCTTCTAGAATCTCCACTAGAGGATCACTCTTGAGAATGTACGTGTGTCAAATTCTTTTGAGGAGGTCCTTTTTTTTTTTCTCTTTTTTTGTTACATAAATTTGACAAATTAATTACTTTTTAAACAAATAACAATTACTTTTAATATAAATTTGACAGATTAAGTTATTTTTTCAACAAATAAGAACTAAAATTCTTTAAATAATGTGTTACAAACAAGAGTAGCATACACTTTGATTTCTTCAGATTTCTTCATTTGAGGTTGTCACAAACACATTAGGTAGAACCTCCAGCCTCGTGCTTAGAAGCCTACATCTAAAACTCAAGTCAATGTGGCACTATCCAAGCCTAATAGCTATTGGGCTTCGAAGTTTTCTTCTGAATGGTGGCCTTGTGAGTTGCAAGTTCTTGGGCACCCTTCCTGGTTATGGGTTCTGGTAACCCATCGTCGATGGAACCTATCACAGTATAATATGCTAAATATTTTCAAAGCTTTACTTACTCCGATAAATTTTATTATTAAATATGTAGATAAGATCCAATTAATTATAATCTTGTTTTTATGGAGTTCATTAGTGATTATCATCAATGATGATAAATAATGTTACTCTAGTTTTTAAGGGCAATTTTACTGGGTATATGATTTTTATTTTTTTTTTTTGGTTTGGGTAATTTTGAAAATTTAAGTTCATCTTTAGAGTTTTTTAGGTAAGGACTTAAATAATCATTCCATTTATGGCTTCGAATTCTTAACACTAAATACTAGATTTCTCAATTAAAAAAATCATTAATGTTCATCATGATATTATGATGACATAGTAGGCTCTCGGCCCAAAAAAACAAAAAGGATTGACATTGAAAGCTATGCCTAAATAAAATAGATGTAATAGCTTGGTGTAATAAAGCAACTTTCTCAAACTAGTGGCTCTCACATCTTGGCCTCATTTCATGGTGCAATCAAATTTTGACAAGGATTTGAATATTTAAAACTTAGATCCTCATGAGTCATATAATATTCTTTTTTGTTCGAGTACATGACTATTTAACAGTTCAACAGATGTAAAAAAGAAAATAATCCAACAGTACAATACAAAAACGAGGTTGGGTGGACGGGCAAAATAGTTAAAGTACTATTAACATATGTATATATATATATATATATTTTTTTTTTAAATTTGTTATTATAAAATACTTGAAGTTTACAGATATGTTTGCATTTCTTAGTGCTTCCCTTAATTTGGATTCTAAAATTGGTAAAGCTGTATATATCTTTTACAGAAAAGTTGGTAATATAGAATCTTTTGCAATGCTACAGCCGCATGTTTTGCGTTCATCAATAATGGAATGGGACGGATAAATATATATATATGGCCAAAAAAAAAAAAGTTTCAATTTTTGCAAATAGGAAAGTGATGCGTATGTACGAGAGTGGAAAAATGGAAAATATCTTAAACTTGATGTTGAAATGGGTGGGGATTTCCACCTCTCTTGATAAGGTAGATTTTCCGTGTTTTGGAAACCGTTGAAATGTGTTTAATACTCAATAGATGACAAAAAAGGCTAAAATAACTTAATATTTATTTTCACACCTTTGGTGAAATAGATTCTTTTCAAATCTATTTTTTAAACATTATTTTACTCTACCTGCTCCCTAACTAGAGTGTAATTCAATGGCAAAATGATTTTTTTTTCTTTTTTTTTCTTTTTCAATAGTGATTCTAAACTCAAATCTGAGTCCAATATTTAATATTAAAAGGACAATAATAGATAAGTCCAAAGTGATAATAAGTGATAAATTTAGGTAATTTGATAGGTTTTTAATTTTTTTAATTTTTTTTATTTAAATCTGTGTAATTTGCTTAAGTATTAGTTAGTAGTAGTTAAAATTTATTAGAGCATCTAAACTAGCTTCAAAGATAAGGGGAAATATATATATATATATATAAACACCAAATTGATCACAACGATTAAAATTGTGTTTGATTTTTTTTTTTCTTCTTCAAGTTTATAATTGTTTAAAATATCTAACAAACTATTACTAACCATTAGATAACATTTAATATAAGCAAATTGTATTTAATTATATAAAAAATAAAAAATAAAGAAAGAAACTAAAAACTAGCATGTTATCAAATAACATCCTAGTAAAATGCAAAAAGAAAAAAAAAATTGTAATGACTTATATTGCACATCACTAATTGAAAAACTAAAATTCATAGCCGTATTGCAAAAATGTTAATAAGAAGGTTTTCCACATTTTTTTTTTTTCTGTAGTTTCGTTTTTGGTAATTAAGCCGGTCTTCTATTTGAACACTTGTAAAAGGATCTAAGGTATAGTCAGAAATATTATTAGAGGTCAATGATCGATGTAGCTAGGGTGATCCAAGTGCAATTCACTACAAAACTTTAATCATTCTAATTTTATGCTTACGACTCCTTTTTCATTCGGTGAGACCAGCCAACTCACCAACTTTCTTTTATTTATTTATTTATTTTTCATAATTGGGGTACTGGGACATAAATGTTCAGCTACTTTTGATATAGTAAGACAGACTATATGTGTATATATATATATATATATATACACACGATAAGGCTCTTCTATAGATTTTTTGGAATGAAGTAAAGTCTATAAATTTATTTTTCACCATTGAATTTCACTAATAATGAATATTACAATCTATCAAAATGTCGGGACCTCCCACGTTTACCTATCATAACCTTAGAATAGCCGTGACCTGGAGAAACTGTACTAGAAATTCTACAAAAATTCCAGCTACATCTTCCTTCAATTTTCCAAAATTTTCTTGTACGGAAAACTCACTCAAAAAATATACATCTACTTTATATTTTCCCTCCTTACTATAAATTTTTACAAATTTACAAGACTTCCATAATAGCTACATAGGAATATAAATATAAATAATAAACAATAAAAGGTAAATATTTTTTATGTGTCAGGATCCCTTTCAGAGTCTCCTATCTAAATCCTAGGATTGTCTCGAATCTCCCCATATTTTTACTCAGCATTGAAAATATGTAATTTTGTAAATTTATTGTCGCCCACACCTTCCACTTATTACATTTTCACAATTTTGTAGCACTTCATAATTCTATCAGCACATAAATGTAAATAAAATAAATAATGATAATAATAATAATAACAACATGGATCATTCTATGTCCATAACATATCTAGTAATTAAAGATACAACCATAGCGGTACTCGTATTAATAATAATAATGAAAACAAATAAAGACAACATAGATCTTAGAACATACGTCATACAACACACATCTCAACATCTAAGAAAATATATAGATATGAGTTTATATTGTTAACAAATAACAAATGGTAAGATATCTTTAAATAAAATAAATTACATTAAATTACACATATAAAAATAATACTTTCAATTGAACAGATAAGGTCATGGCAATAATTTCAATTACATTATCACTCCTTAGAACATATTTTCTTTACATATATATATATATATATATATATATGTATATATACTTAACTATTAATATGTATACGATCTCTTAAACGACTTAAGTAACCTGTATGTAGGCTTACATGCATAGCGAAAAGTTAAAATACTGGCTCGGAGACTACAATACCTGTCCAAAAGCTATATTACACATGTTCAAAGGCTAATACATTTACTTGAAGGATGAAGTACTTGTCTAAATGCTAGTACACATGCCAAAGGCTAATACATCTATCCAAAGACTAAAATACCTAACCTGAGGCGCCGTAGTCAAATTTCTATTACCAGTGTTGTATGAAGTCTTCCACTACTGTACCTCATTCGAATTTCTGTTACTAGTCTTGTATGAACTTTTCCACTACTGTACCATGTAACACAAGTAACCCCAAATCTGCAAAGTCATTAATTGAGACAAATACAACAATTGTGCAGTTGACAACAACAACAACAACAATAATAACAATTAGATGAAATAGAACCAAAAATGATAAACACCTCAAAGAAACCACACAATCATAGCAAAAATATACCAAATGTACGATATGATACGCCAATGCACAGTTCTATGATATCAATTGTTTGTAGGTAAACTACTACCAGTACAGTCAAGTATGGTTGCCTGTAATGGCCATCCAACCTGTTGATTTTATAAGCTGCAGAAATACATTACTAAACCATCCAGGGTCCAAATCAGGTCATTACCTCCGTATGGTATGGTATACCTGACACATAATATAATATAATATATATATCAAAAGGACATTTGATATATCATATGATATACCAGTGCTACCAAGTTATGTTTGGTGTCCCAAAAACCACTTGATAGAAGGGAGAGAAGAAGAAAACCTGCAAGCGGCCCCTTTAGTGTCCCAATGGTGCTACCAACCTATGGTGGCTAAGAGGGAGTAGCTAATGTCATCATTGTAAAAATACTCGCCTACCCTCTCTCACCTTAGCGTCTATAGGATGACTAAATATAACTTGTCATCTTTGGGCTATGAGGAGAGTGACTAATGGTATCATTAGAGTATACATGCCTATCCTCGCTTATCACAGCATATAAGGGATGACTACATATAACCTACATGTGAAAATTGATGATATGTATATCATATCGAGAATACCGATACTATATGGTGCATCTATAGACCAATTAGTC
The DNA here is from genome assembly GCF_031755915.1 of Ziziphus jujuba. Classification (NCBI taxonomy): domain Eukaryota; kingdom Viridiplantae; phylum Streptophyta; class Magnoliopsida; order Rosales; family Rhamnaceae; genus Ziziphus; species Ziziphus jujuba. Next base: position 21,022,914 of record NC_083387.1, read on the forward strand.
ACGAATAAACATAAAATTATGAAAAATATCAACTCCTCATAGTTACATTTTAAAAACCATAAATAAATGTTTTAAATAAATAATTAAATGAATAAACAAATATATAATCAAATATATAAACAAATAAATAATAAAAGAACAAAAGTAAGAAAAAAATAATAAGATTTAAACATAATGAATAATCATACAAATTCAATAAAATCAGAAAAAAATAATAAGATTTAAACATAATGAATAATCATAGAAATTCAATAAAATCAAACGTAAATCTAACCATTTAGATGTCACCCAAGAATCAATAATCAAAGATAATAAAAATAAAAATAAATAAATAATTTTTGAAACCCAAAATATAATTTTAAGAAAATATACCATGTTAACATCATTTTAATATTAAATGTTTTTGCGACTCTTAATTCTCTTAAATCAGTATAGATAAATAAATAAATAAATAAGTAATTAAATAAATATTAACAACTAGCCTTACAAAATCATATATTTGTATTTATTTATATACTCACACACACACACACACACACACACACACACATATATATATATATATACATGTATGAATATATTATCATAATATATTCACTTTATTAAAACTAAAATTTATGGCAATGATTTTTTTTTTTTTAACTCAAATATACTTTTCAAAAATGGCAAACCACTCCCATTTTTATGCATTACCCATATACACATCTTTATAATAAGAATTTAGGGATGAAGCATTTAAAAGTGAACTATATTAATAATACCTTTTTAATCTTACAAACGACCTAGATACGTAGTTTAATACTCAATTATGTCCAAATCACTTTTCGAAGAAAACAAAAATCCATAATTGATCATTGTTATACATAATAAATATACTTGAAAGAATATATGAAATTATTTTAATTAAACATTTGTCTCAGTTTATTACTAATTTGATAAATAAAATATTAAATCCAAAATTTAATAATAAATATGTATAAACATATATATATATATATATATATATTATCTCTAAACATAATTTAAAGAGAAAAATATATCACTCACAGTGTTGATGTTTGCTTGTCCTTGCCCTATTGTAGAGTCTGTCGTAAGTTTCATCGGATACTAAATGAAAGCTTATGAGACAAATATTAAGAATACTTACCTGGAAAAAAAAAAAAAAAAAAAAAAAAAACCCAACCTGCCACCGGTGACTGGAAAATGATCAAAAAGTTTCAACCAAACTTCAAATCAATGTAACTCTCAAACAACTTGGAATTTGGAGAAACAGAGGCCATATATGGAATTAAATGGTCCAAGATAGGGGGGGATACAGGTATGGGTTGGATTAGGACAACCAGAAAATAGTGGAATTGCTAAGATTTGGAAAGTGCCATCATTGTATTTAGATGGCTACTTTAGCTGCATCACCAGTTGGCTAGCCGCAAAATTTCATGGCTAAGCTCGTAGGCAGCTAAGTTCTACTGAAAACCAATGCATGTTAACATTGGGTAGCTAGAAAATGATCAATTTCAGCCAACTCGAGAAAGAGAAAGAGAGACATAGAGAAAGGGGACTTCGTGAGAGAGGGGAGATAGAGAGAGAGAGAGAGAGAGAGAGAGAGAGAGAGAAGAAAAAGAAAAAGAAAAGAAATCTACCACATGGGACCTTAGTGACATGTGGTGCCCATTTGGGATTTTTTCAAAAATTCCTTTACATGCTTTTTGATAAAAACAATCTGATAGAGTCAGTGCTAGAAAAATAAGTATAAATTTATAGATCCATCACTTTTCAACTATAGGTACAAGTTAAGCATGTTAGTAGCCTATGAGATCGTATCAACAAGCATCATATGATACTATATATGATAGAACTTGCCCCGGAAACCCTCCCAAGATCTCCTGAGTGGTCCCGCCTGGTGAAGTCCCACTGGACAATCTCTAGAGGATATTCAATGGAACCCCACTTAAATTGTAGAAACATGAACACAAGCAATATCAATAATACCTCAATATAACGATAAAACCACAACAATATACAGATCCACAACTAGTCCATAACTACAGCCCATCATACTATAAGCCATAACTACACATATAAATAATATGGTCAATACTGTGCCTAAAATCTAGATCAGAGCATTCTAAGAATATTAGTAAAATTTAGAAGAACAACTTATACAAATAAGTCTAGAAAGATAAAGATAAATATAAAAAGACAAGTACTGCTGCTGCGGTGAGAAGCACGAAATAACAAGCGATAAGCGAGGTAGACTGCCAACTACTGCTTGGACCTAAGAAAACAAATTTAAAACAAATAAAACATGCGATAGAGAAATCTCAATGAGTGGCATAGCATGATAGGAAAATAATACTTTATTTCCATAAAAATTTCTCTCAAGACCTCACATTCCTCTCTTTTGAAAGGTTCCCCATTTAAAAATCATTTTACAAAATCCGAAGTTGTACTCAAAATGAAAATCATAAAATCGATACTCAAATAATATGAAGTCAATGTTTATTAAAATATTATAAACTGAATCAATTACAGTATAAATACTAAGCATAGAATAAGATAAACATAATATCGCAAAACAATTATGAAGTTGCAGTAAAACCATATATATTAGAAACCCATAATATACTCATAAACATAAACAATGTATCATATGATATATCTAGCGCTACCAACCGGTGCACGGCATCTTGTAACATCGGAAGACAGTAAAAGAAATGAAAATCGTAAATCGTGGGATAAACCCATCTCACGACCCTTAATGTATGAAAGAAAACCATGACAATAATAAACCATTGGGATAAACCCAACCTCACGACTCTTAATGTACGAAAGGTATCATGGTTTATTAATAATAAACCGTTGGGATAAACCCAGCCTCACGACTTTTTAATGTATGAAATGTATCGTGGCAATATTAAACTGTTGAGATGTACCCAACCTCACAACCCTTAGCGTACTACAAGCATCATGGAAAATTCACGGGGTATAATATAATACTTATCTGAAACACTTGTACTATACGGTAGGCCAATAAAAAATAAACAATACAATATCCATAAAACAATGTTTGTAAGATCATACCTTTCCAAACAAAACTGTACCATAAAATGTAATTTCATATTCAAATTCAACCATTTGTTTAAATATCCCAAATATTTCAATTCATCATTTCATGTCAAAACTATAAATACCATAGTGAAATATATATCACCATAAACCATTTTTAAGCATATAAAATTATAAAACACTTAAACGTGCTTAAAAACATATAATTTCCAATCTGCTTTCTCAAAATCAATTATTTTCCAAAAATGATTTAAACCCTCAGTTCAAATAGCAAAATATTTAAATACCACAAGTCCATTATGAACTCATTAGAGTTGGAAACCTATTAAAATATTACCAAAAGTCACAGAAAATAATAATACATATATGTATAAGCAGATATTCATATATGCATAAAATAAACATTTAAATCAAACAATATATATATGTATAATACTCAAACAACATATATATATATATATATATATATTATACTACATGCCCAAAACATTTTTAAAATATAACCACTTACAGTACTGTATATGCTCACTCTAGCTCCCTTACAAGATCATCTCCAAGTTCAACACAAGTACCTATAAGATAATAAAAATATTTCTCAGGCTCCAACAACTAAACCAAAGACATTGGTGTGTACCAAATGTTTTAAAACGATTTGTATAACCATAAAATTACATAAGTTAGACAACATTGATCCAATTATACCGTATACCCTTAGAATCTGGTACCTAACATTATGGCTTTTCACTCGAAGGCCAATCCTTCAAAATTGAACCTTTTAATGGGTACTGCTAATATCCAATTACATAATCTAACCTCAATTTTTACCAATTTGACCAATTTCATTCAAACATAGTCCCAATTTATTTGATATTTAACTAATTGAACTAAAAATAGAAAATTTATTAAACAACATCCAAAATTCATAAATTTTACATCAACGAAAAGCCCAAGAGATAAGAAACATAATGGTGTATTTACCTCAGTCCAAAAGTGTCATTGGTGGCTTGGAAAACTTGTTACAAAACTCGGTTGAACTCCCTATTGATGTATCTCTCAAACGATGAGGAATCTTGACAAAAGGAGCATGGAAATGGGTTCATAGGTCTAAAATTGGGAAAAAGGTGTGTAGGTTGGCCTGAAATAGTCAGAAAACACAAAAATCTGGTGACCCACTTCATCGGCCCTTGTCAACTTTACCAGCACGATCTTGGCACGACAGCCTGCCATTCACTGTGAAATTTCATGATCGAGCTTGCCATCATATGGTCTTTCCCCTGTGTGGCACGTGTATAAGGTTGCTGGCCGGAATTATACAAATGGCGATGACTCGGTTGGGCGTTAAACAGGTTCGTGGTACTTCGGTTCGGACCCATGGGTCTAGGGAGAAATTTCTCGGGTTTGGGGGACAAAATGAGTATTTAAGGATTTGTTTCCTATTTGACATGCTTTCTAAGGCTTATATAGAGTCTTGGACCACTAACAGATAAAAATTTGGGGTTGTTTTGAACACTGATATAAATTGATATTTAAAATTTTTTAGAACCATAACTTTTTATCTGTGACTCAGAATTTGGCGTGCTACCAGTTTACTAACTAACATTGACGAGCTCTACACAATGGTACATCAATCAAACCAAAATCTTACCTATAGGAAAAGTCAACCTAGGACCCGCATATAGTCCACTTGGTCAAACCTGGTCAAACTTGTACAACAGAGGTAATTTTGGTATGGGATGTTACAATAGAAGTCAAAGCCATAATTTATTTGTATAAAAAGTCAAACATGACCTCGCTTGATTAGTCCGAAGCATACATTGTTCATATCATAACTTCCTAATCTCGTATTCGATTTAAATGTGCAACTAGTTTACAAACTCGGGTTGAAGTGTACTTAACTATGATGCCTAAGTCAAAGCAACATTTCTCTCATAGAAAAAAGTTAGTCGTCAAGCATACTTGGTTAGTCCCGATCAACTTTGATCAAACTTAGTTAAAAATTCAAATTTTAGAGCATTTTTTTGGATTGGGGTGTTACAGAAAATACCTCTTACCTAACTTTTTTCATTTTCTCTTTCTTTTTATTTTTATTTTTTTCATTCTTTGTCACTTCCACTTCCAAAACCCAAACTTCACTCCACCTTTAAGAAGATAACTTCTATATTCCCCTCCCAAAGTCCTATTCTAATAGGACTCACCTCGGGAACCCCCCCAAAATCTCCCGGGTGGTTCTTCCTAATGAAGTCCCACTAGACAATCCCTAAAGGATATCTAATGGAACTCCACTTAAAACATAGACAATGCATAACAGGCATTAGCAATAATACTGCAATATCTAAATATATATGTATATAAAAATAAAACCACAACAGCACAAAAGTCCACAACCAGCCTAAACTACACATGTATATAACATGGTCTCTATTGAGTCCAATATTTATATCAGAGCATTCTAAAAGTGTTAATAAAGTTTAGAAGTACAAATAAATAATAAATGAGTCTGAAAAGATAAGGGTAAAATAAAAAAAGGATAAATAATGCTGCTGTGGTGGAAAGAACGAAGTGACAAGCGGTGCACAAGGTAAACTGCAGCTAACTGCCTGAGCCTAGGGGAACGAATTTAAAAAAAAAAATGTGAGATAAAGAAATCTTAATGAGTCACATAATATAATAGAAAATTAATAATTTATTTCCATGAAACTTTCTCTCAAGACCTCTCGTTCCACTAGTTTGAAAAGTTTCCCGTTTAAAAATCTTTTCATAAAACCAAAACTTGTGCCCCAATTTAATATCATAAAATCGATGCTCAAAGGTATAAAGTGAACGATCAATATAATATTGCAAAATATCTTAATCAAAATATAAATATTGAGCATAAAATATTATAAATACAGTTTCATGAAATAATTATGGAAGTGTAGTAATAACCACCATATTTGAAAATCAACAATATACTCAAAACATATACAATGTACCATTCGATGTGCGAAACCGTAAACTGTGGGATATACCCACCTCGCGATCCTTAATATACGAAAGGTATCATAAAAATAATAAACCGTCAGAACGTACTCAACCTCACGGCTCGTGGCAATAATAAACTGCTGGGATGAACCCCACCTCACGACACCGTAGCAAGAATAAACCATCAGGATGAACCCAATCTCACCTACTATGGCAATAATAAACCATCGGAATGCACCCAACCTTACGACACCATGGAAAATCCGTGCACAATAATATAATACTGATCCACAACACTAGTACTGTATGGTACATCAATTAAAAATAAATGATACAGTATCCGTAAAACAATCATATGAGATCATACATTTCGAAACGATATTGTATCGTAAATCATAATTTAATATTCAAACTCAACCGTTAGTTTAAATATTTCAAAATTTTTAAATTATCATTTCATGCTAAAACCATAAATACCACAGTGAAATATATTCACCATAAACCAATTTTAAGTACATAAAATTATAAATATTTGAACATTTGCTTTCTCAAATCAATTAATTTCCAAGATGATTTAAAACCTTAATTCAAATACTAGAATATTTAAATAAGATGATCCACAAATTCACTATGAAGTTAACAAATTTAGAAACCATTTAAAATCTTATCAAGATCCACATAAAATAATAACACATATATGTAAATGCTGATATTCATATATGAATAAAGTAATCATTTAATTCAAATGATATATACGTAAAATAACAAAACCATATACATTATACTACATGCCCAAATTATTTTAAAATTATAACCACTCGCTGTACTATAGATACTCACTCCTGCTCTCTTGCAAGATCGTCTTCAAGCTCAACTTGAATGCCTGTAATATAATAAAATATTTCTCAGGCTCTAATAACTAAACCAGAGACACTTGTGTGACCCAAATATCTTAAAATGATTTATACCACTATAAAATTACATAAATTGGACATCGCACGGTCCAATTATACTACATACCTTTAAGATCCGATATCCAAAATTAGGGCTTTTCATTTGAAGGCTAATTTTTCAAAATTGAACCTTCTAATGGATCCTAATAATATCTAATTTCACTAATCCAACTTCCAATTTGTTGAATTTAACCAATTTTGTATGAACACAGTTAGAAATTTATCCGATATTTAACTAATCGACCCAAAAATGAAAAAATTATCAAACGACCTTTAAAATTCAAAAATTTTATGTCAATGGAAAGCCCAAGAGATAAGAATGCAATGGTTTACTCCCCTCAGTCTAAACATCTCATCAGTGGTTGAAAAACTTATTGCAATACTCGGCCAAAGTCCTAGTTGATGTATCTCTCAAATGGTGAGGAATCTTGGCAAATGGACCACGGAAATGAGTTCAAAGGGTCCAAAAATATTGGAATAAGTGTATGGATTGGCCTAGAATGGCCGAAAAATGGCCAAACAGCCGATCCTGATGCTCAGGCTGTGGTTTGGCTTGAAATTTTACCGGTACGGTCGCTTGGGGGTAGTAACAATGGTGGCTGGGGCGTACATATGGTAGGTGGCTAGAATTGGGCAAAACAGCGATGACCTGGTTAGGTGAAAAATGACTTCGAAACGGCCTGGTTAGGATCCATAGGTCTGGAGAGAAATTTCATGGGTTTGAAAGACAAAATGGATATTTTGGAACTTGTTTCCGGCTGGTCACACTTTTCAATATTTATATAGAGCCTTGGATCACTAATAGATGAAAATCTGGGACTGGTTTAGACACTGATATAAAATTAATATTTGAAACTTTATACAATCATAACTTTTTATCCGTAACTTAGAATTTGGCGTGTCACCAGTCTATGACCTCGTGTCGACGAGTTCTACACAATAATACATTTTTCAAACTAAAAATATTAACCATAGAAAAAGTCACTTTGGACCCACATACTGTTGACCTCATCAAACTTGTATAACATGTGTATTTTGGTATGGGTTGTTACACCCCCCCCCCCCCCCCCCAAAACACAATTTATGCTATCAGATAAAATCTCACAATTGCAAAATTTTGTGCCTTTGTAAAAGCATACCATCAAAGGTTCCTCTTTTTCATTCCTCTATTGTTCTTTCTTAATTATATTGCTTTTTTTTTTCTCTCTATATATATGGTATATGGACTCAAACCTTAGTACTTAAGTTCTAACATTTTCATTTTTTTTTTCCAACATATGTTGTATGTATTGAGCAAACCCAATTTTTTTTATCGTCTTTCTGACTTTCTTCTTTCTTTTGTTTTTTACTGTAGCAAACCCCATTCTTCCTTACTTGTTTTTACTAATCAATCCATTATCATTTTGTTACTCATTTATGTTGATGATCTTATTCTAAGAGGCAATGATAATGACACCATTCACAAATTAATCCATCACATGGGTACAGAGTTTGCTACTAAAGATCTTGGCTCTTTGCATTACTTTCTTGGTGTGGAAGTACAATACTTTTTAGGGGGCATCTTTCTCTCATAAGGAAAATACATTCGTGATCTCCTTGCTCAAGCCAAAATGTTGAAGCCGTACATATGGCTACACCAATGGCAGTCAAAACTACTCCTCATGTTGGTGATACATAACCAATAGATGCCACTGAATATCGATGTCTCGTAGGTAGTCTCCAGTACTTAACCTTCATCCTTCCAGATATCACTCATGCAATAAATCTTGTGTCTCAACATCAAATCTCCTACAACATTTCATCCTCGTGAAGTCAAAAAGAATTCTTTGATATTTACGTGGCACTATCATCTTTGGTTTTTGCTACCTTTCTCAAAGCTCACTCAACCTTATAAGCTTCTGTGATGCTGATTGGGTCGGCTGTCTCACCACTCGCCGTAGCACCACCGGTTTTGGTGTCTCCTTAGATGCAAATTGGATCTCCTAGTCCTCCAAAAAGCAGCCAATAGTGGCCCGTTCAAGTACGGAAGCTGAGTATAGCACCATGGCTTCCACTGCTGCTGAACTCACATGGCTTTCATCTCTACTTCGTGACATTGGTGTCTTTCTTTCTTCTCCTTCTCAGATTCTTTGTGATAATATGAGTGCTCTTCACATGACCATCAATCCCATTTTCCATAAACAAACCAAGCACATTGCAATAGATTACCATTTTGTTTGTGAAAAAGTAGCCTTTGGTACTCTTACTACTTGATTTGTTCCCTCTTCTCTTCAGATTGCTGATGTGTTCACCAAACCTTTATCTAAAGATATGTTCATCCCATTTAGAACCAAGATCGGGGTTCATTCCATACCACCCTCAATCTTGAATGGGCATGATAAGGTAACTTATTTAGAAAAGAAAAGCAAGGACAGAGGCATGCGTGATTCAATTGATGAGGTTGCAAATATATCAAATAATATCTTTATCTTACATGTCATGAGTTAACACAAATTCAAAAAAGAAATAGCAATCAAGAGAAACAAAAGACCAAAATTAAAGGAACTATTTAAGAATAAAAAAATTGTATTTAGTCAACTGTCATTATTAAGGCTATATTGTAGTATTCAGGCTACATTGTTTCTTTCCTTGTAAACAACTTTCCGCTGCCTACTTATATATAGGACGTATAGCCTGTAGATAGGGTGTGTGATTTATCTTGAAAACATACAGTGAAATATATACAATATTATTCTTTTATTTTAATTCTTTACTTACTTAATTTTGTAAGAAATATTGGATACATTGAATTAATTAATTTCAAGAAGATAACATTTCTTAGTCAAATTTTAAGAAGTTAACTAGCTTCAACCACAATAAATATTCCATGCATGCAATTCATAATGTATCCCAATTTTACGCTCTTACGCTCTGAAAAGGAAAAGGATATTGCTAGTTACATCAAGGCATTAATAAAAGTTTACATCTAATATATAGCTTAAACTTTTAAAAAAATAGAATAAAAAAAACGGTGCTTAATTAATAGGGTACTAAAACTGTAGGTCTTAAAAATTATCAACCACTACCATAATAAATGGTGACAATAATTATAAATGACCATTCCATTATAAATGATAGGTTTTTATGTTTTTGTTTGTCATCAATATTCTATCATGCGCTTTAATCCCTTTTGAGTTTTCTTAACCATGATTTTAAGTGGTTTTTTGTTTTGTAAATATTGAATATTTTTATCAGTAATATTTAGGAATGGCAATTTCCCCCGCACGACCCGATTCCTCCAGTGCACTGCCCTTAACGGGGTGGTTTTTCTTCAAAAAATCGGGATTACGGGGCATGCTCAAGACAATGGTTTAAAACCTAAACCGGGGACGGGGAATAAACACCCTGCCCCCAAACTTGGCCCGGTATATATATTTATTTATTTTTTTAATTTTTTTTTCTAGTTTCATTTATATAAAACATCATTTTCTTCTTTTCTTACAAGCTCCAACACTAAGCCCTCAACTTTTGCCGCCGACATCGATGCATTTTATTATATTTTTGTTGCATTCAATCACTTTTATTTACATTTTATTCATAAAAAGAAATTATATAAATTTTTCAAAAAAAATTATATGAATGATTAAAAAAAAAGAAAAAAGGCAAGGAAAACCACCCCACCCCGTCCCCGATTGGGGAATCCCCATCCCCGTCCTGCCTATAAAAAAATGCAAAAAATCGTAGGGACGGGATAGAGAATTCCCCATAGAGACAGGGACGTGATTTTAAAAACCGATCCCGCCCCGCCCCGTTGATATTTCTAGTAATATTACAATTATCAAAATAATTATTAAATTTATTTTTCAAATGATATGTACTAAAATATTATTAGTTGACATATTTATATAACCTAAATATCAAAAAAGGAACCATTAAATGAACAAATGAATTAAAAAAATAAATTAATTAAATAGCAACATATCATTTGATAAAAAAAAAATTTGATAAACATTTTAATAACTCTTGTATTATTTTATTTATAATATAGCATATAAATTAGTTTTGATATGGTTAAAATTTTATGAGCAATTTATTAAAAAATAATTTCTATGTTGCAATCCAATTTTTTTTTAAAAATAAATATGAAATAGTAAAAGAAAAACTCATTAAAGTTTATATAGGATTTGTTTTTTTTGTTTTTTTTTTTAAAGCTGATTCAAATTTTTTTGTTTTTTTTGTTTTTTTTTTTTGTTTTTGTATGGCTACTGACTCAAGAGGTCCTTCTTCATAAGTAATTTTGAAAGAGTTCCTATCATATCAAAACTTATACATATTTCATTTTTGTTTTCTTTTCTTTTCTTTGGTGAATATCAAAACTATATACATGTCCACATGGCCATAGAATGGCATGATCATAATAATAATAATTATAGGGAAGAGGGTGGAAACCAATGGGACACGTCATATCAAAACAAGTAAAAACAGATGACCGCATTTTAATCCACTTCCATTTTAAGTATAAAAAATTCATTTTTAAGACTACCGTTATACTATAATGTTTAAAAATGACAAAAAAAGAAAGGGGAAGATGTGAACAAATTAATGCTGAATCCCACTAAAAAGGGAAAATTATTATAGTATTTGGAGGAAAGGAAATGATCTCCATGCCATCAAGTTTGCATAGAAATATAAATGAGTGGATGGTTCTTCAATTATTGCACTTGGATCTAGGTATATATTATATAGCCGGTAATATGGGTCAAAGATGTCTAATGGTGATCCAAGTAGTGAAGTTCACTAAAACCTTATCTTTTTAACTTTATGTACTACAACCTGAAGAAAATATTGATGTTGATGAAAACATCGAAGGTATGAGTTTACAGAAATATCGATAAGGTTATGGAAACTGTAAATTTTTAATTTAGAATACAAATTTTAAGATATACAATAATTAATATAATAAAATAATATAAAAATTCAATAATTAGAATACAATAATAATAAAATGTAATAAAATACTCATCCAATTAAGTATATATACTAAAATTTTATATAATATATAACAAAAAAACTAACAATGTTATTTATTTATTTTTAAATAGATAAAATCAAATTTATTAAAATATATAAATTAAATTAAATTAAACACTAAGATAAAAAAATAAAAAAATAAAGAAATATATATTAAAATACTAAATATAAAAAAATCATGTATTATCTTTTATATAATATAATATTATCATATTATTATTTTATATTATTTTATTATAATATATTATCCTATTATATTTTATATTATTTATTATAAAATATTATCATATTTTATTTATTTTTTTCTTTCTCTTTCCTTCCCCCCCACGTGGAAGAAAGATTTCTTTCTTATCCTTTCTTCTTCTTCCTCTCTTTCCTTTGTCTTCTTTCTCTCTCTCTTCTCTGCCAGATCACAACCAATCCAACTAGCGAAACAAATTTATAATATATCAGATCTCAGAATCACAGCCGTCGACATCTCCCCGAAAAATCTACCAAAATCCTACAATTTCTCGTCAACTTTTCCATCGGATTTTTAACCATATCCATCCAAAAAACAAAATCCTAACCGACTCCTGCATTTCCAGGTGAAACTCATCAAATCCGGTGACATTCCAATGGCAACCATGACAGAAACTCTTCCTCTAGGGTCCTTTTACCTTTGGAAGAGAGGGAGAGAGTATAATCAAGAAAGGGAGCGTTGCATTTCTTTGCTTATAAATAATTTTGGGAAAAAAAATTATGAAAATACGGTGAGACATTTTCTTATATGTACTTTAGCTTTTCCAATTAAAACAAGAAAAAAAAATATAAAAATAATTCTATGCATATTGAGAGGTTAGACTCACTTAATTAAATCTATTTTATTTTCATTTGTTATTTAATATTGTTTATTTATTTATTATTATTATTACTTTGTATTGTCAATTGATTAAGGCCTTTTTATACAAACCAATCCTAATATTGAATCATGGTCCGCATTTTAGCATCATCCCGCTGTCCCGTTGCAATTACTAGTTGGAAATGACACATGAATCATCATCACACTTGCATCAAAACTGTAATTAGTGTTCCATTTGATTAATATATAAAATTGTTGTGATGATCTTTCTTATTACCATAAACAGCCGCCCCCTTGCTCTTTTTTTCACTGGTACTGATTCGGAACTGTTAAAGTTTTAAAGAAAACCAATTCTCATTAATCATTTTTTAGAAATTTAATTTTTTAGAAAATAATTACTAAAAATTTATTTAGTTAATGTTTTATTATTAATGAAAAATTTAGACATTAAAATAACTAAATTAATTTATGCTCTGAAATTGAAGATAAATATGTTTAAATAAAAAAATATAAAGTAAGATTTCAAGGAATCTGGTTAATACATTTTTTTTTTTTTTTGAAAATAACTTTCCTCTATTTCCAAACTTCCATGGCCCCATATATTCCCATTTTTTAAAATTATCCAAATACTAAAAATGTTTATATTTTAGAAATTTTCAAATTACCACTAACTTAATACAATCCAAACAGAACTTTTAAATGGAAAACATGTCACATTGAAGGACAATTTTACAAACTTCCTTTATATATATTTTGAAATTTTTACAAATTTATTATTGTATTTCTCCATTTTTTTAGTGACTTATTGATTGAAAATTTACCATTGTATTTTTATTTTATTTAAGAAACTTCCCTTTGATTTTTATTTTTACAGTTTTTAATTTGTTGGCATAAAATACAAAATTAAAATAAAATTTTTATTGCAGAGACAAAAAAATTATCCAAATAAGAATTTGCATATATAATTCACTTAATACAAATTAGTTAGAAGCTTCAAATTTTATTTTTAAATACCAAATTAAATACTATCAATTGAAACACTATTTGTTTTATTTTAAAATATTTGGTTTAGATTATTGGATCTTTCTACACATTAACTTTTTGGTTAAATTCATTAACTTTTTGGCTTAATTTTTGTATTCTATGCTAATAAAAAGAAAAAACAGAGAAACTTGCAAAGAAAATGAAATTCAAATAGAACTGGCTGAAAAATAAAAATAACAATAAAAATACAATGGCAATGACAAATATGTAAAATTTTCCAAAATAAAAAAAATTACAAATTTACAAAAGTTTTAAACCTCGCATTGGAAGTTTATGAAATTATCACTTACGTAATTGTACAAGTTCAAAGGTTACAAAATTAATAATAATAATAGCAATAATATGAATCAATTAATTAATTAATTAACTATATTTTTACTTCCATCACCATCTATAAATACAGATCTTTACCTCTAAGCCATCTCAAACATCTCAACAATTAGTTGTTACAAACAAACACGACCAAAATGAAGTTCTGGGGCTTGACAATTATTTCCCTGTTGTTTTCCATCCAAGGAAGCCTAGCAGAGCAATGTGGAAGTCGCGTTGGAGGTGCTACCTGCCCTGGAGGGCTTTGCTGCAGCAAGTATGGGTGGTGTGGCACTACACCTGAATATTGCACCAATGGTTGCCAAAGCCAATGCTTTGCCGGCGGTGGCAGTGGCGGTGGCAGTGGCGGTGGTGGTGGCCGTGGCCGTGGCCGTGGCGGTGGGGGTAATATCCCGATCTCAAGGTCCACTTTTGATGAGATTCTTAAGCATCGGAATGACTGCCCCAGCAGGGGCTTTTATAGCTACGATGCTTTCATTGCTGCTGCCAAAGCCTTCCCTGGCTTTGGTACCACCGGTGATGAAGCCACCAGGAAAAGAGAGGTCGCTGCTTTCTTAGGCCAAACTTCCCATGAAACTAGTGGTACTGTTCATATTCTCAAAGATTTATATATTCTCCTTGGTAGTCGTTTTTTGGCATAGCTTTTGTTTTTGCTATTCCACAAATATCAGTACTTCTTGAAAAAATTACTTTTTATTGGTTTTGATTAGAAGTTTCTTTTGAAATCTAAAACATTTTCCAATATTATTCAATCAAATACTTCCAAAAGCAGTTTTTATATAAAATAATCAAAAAATATGTCAAATAAAACTTTACTATATAGGCTTTTAAGCATAAATAATCAAAAATTATACCAAATAAAACATTATTATATAGGATTACTCACTTTCTCTAATAAAATTTTAAATTTCATAGATCATATATTAATAAACAGTTTGAACATACTTTTTGTGGCATGAGATACTTTATCATGAATAAGTAGTTGAATCTATTTTTTGATATTTGCATTTAGTTTAATTTAATTTATTAATTTATTGATATTTTAAAAGTAAAAGAGATCTTATATGAGAAAATGAACCCTTAAAAGTAACCAGTTAAATTTTTATGTCGATATGTGGTTCCGCTAGTTTTGATCAACTAGAGATTTTTTTGTTTTTATTTTGTTTTAATTACCAATTCATTATTTATTTCATTTGTTTTAAAATAAAATTTTGTTTATAATCATTGATAACACATATAATTAGAATTTACATGTTACATGACCATTATAGGATGCACTTACTCATCATTAAATTTTTAGTATTAAGAAATCTAAGGGGGAAACAAAAAATTAAGGGCTACCAATAAATAAACAAATCCCATCACAAGTGATGACAAATTTGAATGATTTACGGACTTTGGTGACTATAAATATATGCAGGAGGATGGGATTCTGCACCTGATGGCAGATACGCTTGGGGATACTGCTATATTAGCGAGGCAAATGATGGAAATGATTACTGTTCTACTGAGTCCAACTATCCATGTGCTTTCGGACGCAAATATTTTGGCCGTGGTCCTATTCAAGTTTCATGGTAATTAATTAAGCTACCAAAAAAATGTTCTCCCCTACTTTTCTTTTGCCGTTTTAATAATTTTTTTTTGAACTATTTCAATATATATATGTATATAATATATATATATATATATAGGAACTACAACTATGGTGAGTGTGGAAGAGCCATTGGAGCAGATTTATTGAACAACCCAGACCTTGTTGCTACCGACGCTGTCATTTCATTCAAGACGGCAATCTGGTTCTGGATGACTCCACAATCGCCAAAACCCTCCTCCCACGATGTTATAACCGAGAGATGGACTCCCTCGGGAGCTGACTCTGATGCGGGTCGAGTTCTGGGTTATGGTTTGATCACAAACATCATCAATGGTGGGCTTGAATGTGGAAAAGGTAGGAACGATGAGGTGGAGGATCGCATTGGATTCTATAAGAGATACTGCGATCAACTTGGTGTTGGATATGGAGATAACCTCGACTGCTACAACCAGAGGCCTTTTGGGTGATCAAATCTTAATTTATGGAGTACCATAATAATACTTCAAGAGTACTGTAATAATCAAAACCATGTAAAAGGAATAACCTAAACCACTTAAATAAATATGGTTTCGTCCAAAGTATTTTACTATGCCGGTGCTACTTTTGCTTTTCCTTTTAATTTATAAGTTTGGTTTTGGTTGCGTTCGTTGTGACTATCATATTTTGACGATAGAGGCAGAGATATGCATTGATTCTAGGGCGTCTAAGCGCTTTTAGAATGTTGGACAAGAGGGAATAGACAAACGGATTATTTCTTCTACCGTCGTCCCAAAAAATAAATCTGAATTTGGCATAATCTAAACGATAACAATATGATTAGGGTTTTGTGTAATAGCATTTTTTTTTTTAAATGCTTTTATAATTTGTAACAAAACAATGATTTTAATGTTTTGTTAAAAATCATATGGAAATACATTCTAATATTAAAATAAGAAAATGCTCCAAATGGCCTTCAGTTAGCAATGCTGGAGTCAAGACCAAAACAAATACCACAACAATGATCATACAATAAACTATGTCTAATTTAACATCCATGAGCCAAACTAGACAAACAACGTGGACACCCAATTTATAAGCGGAAGCTCTATCCTCTAATAATTGTCTTCTATGTCGAGAGTGGCTTCTTATTTTATTTTATTTTTATGAAATTAAGGGAAGGTAGCATTATTGCAAAATCTATAGATTTAATCGGTGATAATATTAAAATTGTCAAATTTTGGATATCAATTATGAAAAGGTTTTATTTTGTTGGAATTTAGTTTTTATTTTCACTAATTACATTTAAATATAATTAACAAATAATTACCTTGTAACAGAATATGCAAGAAATCTGAGTCTAAGATGACAAGAAAATTTGATAAAAAGTTTTTCTATACTTTTTTATGATTCTATTCAATAATTGCAATTAGAAGCAAAACACATATTTATACACTGGTTACAAGGATGCACAGCCACTTGCTTTTCAAATAATTTGCAACTAGTTACAAAATTAATTCTTAACAAACAAGCTGTCACAATGTTTACATGGACTATTAAACTTTTAATATCAGAACCTTCTAGAATCTCCACTAGAGGATCACTCTTGTCAGAAAATTTTGAGTGTACGTGTGTCGAATTCTTTTGAGGAGGTGTTTACAAGACAGACAATAACTCTTTTTTTTTTTTTTTTTTCCTTTTTTATCTCTTTTTTTGTTACATAAATTTGACAAATTAATTACTTTTTAAGCAAATAACAATTACTTTTAATATAAATTTAACAGATTAAGTTATTTTTTCAACAAATAACAACTAAAATTCTTTAAATAATGTGTTACGAACAAGAGTAGCATACACTGATATCTTCAGATTTCTTCATTTGAGGCTGTCACAAACACATTAGGTAGAACGTCCAGCCTCGTGCTTAGAAGAAGACCTACATCTAAAACTCAAGTCATCATGAGCTCACATGTCAGTCTTAGTTGGCAATGTGGCAGCATCCAAGCCTAATAGCTATTGGGCTTCAAAGTTTTTTTCTGAATGGTGGGCTTGTGAGTTGCAAGTTCTTGGGCACCCTTCCTGGTTATGGGTTCTGGTAACCCATCGTCGATGGATCCTATCACAGTATAATATGCTAAGTGTTTTCAAAGCTTTACTTACTCCGATAAATTTTATTATTAAATATGTAGATAAGATCCAATTAATTATAATCTTGTCTTTATGGAGTCCATTAGTGATTATCATCAATTATGGTAAATAATGTTACTCTAGTTTTTAAGGGCAATTTATTGGGTATATGAAGTTTTTTTTTTTTTTGGTAATTTTGAAAATTTAAGTTCATTTTTAGAGTTTTTTAGGTAAGGACTTAAATAATCATTCCATTTATGGCTTCGAATTCTATAAAAATAAATACTAGATTCCTTAATTAAAAAAATCATTAATGTTCATCATGAAATTATGATGACATAGTAGGCTCTCGGCCCAAAGAAAAAAAAGATTGACATTGAAAGCTATGCCTAAATAAAATAGATGTAATAGTTTGGTGTAATAAAGTGAATGTATGTTGGATTAATTGTATTTTAATATCCTCTATTTTCAAGAGGTTACTTGTTTTCTTTCGCTTTCAAATTTAAAATATTTTAATATTTTAAACTTTTGAGTTTCAATTTTTAATCTAGTTGGATTTTTTTAACTAACTATGATTAATTATTTTTATCATATTTAACCAATATTAATAAAATATAATTTGTTACAATTTAGATATTCCTCCAATTATAGTTTGAGGCAATTTAAGTGCTCTATTTAAAATTCTTTTATTACCTTAAATATTAATTGCCCTTCGTCAAAAATCAAATTGGACAAAATTACATTAATAAAGCAAAACTTGAGAGTTTGAACTTAAATGTTTTAAATTTGAGGGCTGAAAAGCAACTTTCTCAAACTAGTGGATCTCACATCTTGGCCTCATTTCATGGTGCAAACAAATTTTGACAAGGATTTGAATATTTAAAACTTAGATCCTCATGAGTCAGATAATATTCTTTTTCGTTCGAGTACATGACTATTTAACAGTTCAACATATCGAAAAAGAAAATTATAATATTTTAAATTTGAAAATCGAAAATACAACTTTTTCAAACTAGTAGATCTCACGTCATAGTCACATTTCTTAATATAAATAAATTTTAACAAAGATTTGAAGATTTAAAACTTGACCCTCATGGGCCACATAATATTCTTTCTTGTTCGAATGTGTGACTATTTAACAGTTCAGCAGATGAAAAAAAGAAAATAATCCAACGGTACAATACAAAAACGAGGTTGGGTGGACGGGCAAAATAGTTAAAATGTATATATATATATATATATATGTATATACTTTTTTTTTAAAATTTGTTATTATAAAATACTTGAAGTTTACAGATACGTTTGCATTTCTTAGTGCTTCCCTTAATTTGGATTCTAAAATTGGTAAAGCTGTATATATCTTTTACAGAAAAGTTGGTAATATAGAATCTTTTGTAATGCTACAGCCGCATGTTTTGCGTTCATCGATAATGGAATGGGACGGAAAAATATATATATATGGCCAAAAAAAAAAAAAAATTTCAATTTTTGCTAATAGGAAAGTGATGCGTATGTACGAGAGTGGAAAAATGGAAAATATCTTAAACTTGATGTTGAAATGGGTGGGGATTTCCACCTCTCTTGATAAGGTAGATTTTCCGTGTTTTGGAAACCGTTGAAATGTGTTTAATACTACTATCATTAGATGACAAAAAAGGCTAAAATAACTTAATATTTATTTTCACACCTATAGTGAAATAGATTCTTTTCAAGTCTATTTTTTAAACATTTTTTTTTTTCCTTTTTGCCCTTTAGTTTCGTTGTTGGTAAGCTGGTCTTCTATTTGAACACTTGTAAAAAGATCTAAGGTATAGTCAGAGGTATTATTAGAGGTCAATGATCGATGTAGCTAGGGTGATCCAACTGCAATTCACTATGAAACTTTAATCATTCTAATTTTATGCCTACGACTCCTTTTTCATTCGGTGAGACCAGCCAACTCACCAACTTTCTTTTATTTATTTATTTGTTTTTCACAATTGGAGTACGGGGACATAAATGTTCAGCTACTTTTGATATGGTAAGACTATATGTATATATAATATATTATTCACTTTTTTTAGCATATATATATATATATATATACACCCACACACATCTATAGATTTTTTGGACTGAAATAAAGTCTATAAATTTATTTTTCACCATTGAATTTCACTAATAATGAATATTACAATCTATCAAAATGCTAGGATCCTCCTACATTTACCTATCATAACCTTAGAATAGCTCCAGCTAGGGGAAACCCTACCAGAAATTCTACAAAAATTCTTGCTACATCTCCTTTGTAAAATTGACTTTTTTTTTCTTGTACAGAAAACTCACTCAAAAAATAAACATTTACTTTATTTTTTCCCCCCTTACTACAAATTTTTATAAATTTACAGAACTTCCATAATAGCTACATAGGAATACAAATATAAATAATAAACATAAATTGTAAATATCTTTTTACGTGTCAAGATCCTTTCAGAGTCTCCTATCTAAATCCTAGGATTGTCTCGAATCTCCTTATATTTTTACTCAGCAAAGAAAATATGTAATTTTGTAAATTTATTGTCCCCAACACCTCCCACTTACTACATTTTCATAATTTTGCAGCACTTCATAATTATATCAGCACATAAATGTAAATAAAATAAATAATGATAATAATAATAATAATAACATGGATTATTCTATGTCCATAGCATATCTAGTAACAAAAGATACAACCATAGCAATATTCGTACTAACAATAATAATGACAACAAATAAAGACAATGTAGATCTTAGAACCCAAGTCATGCAACACACATCTCAACATCTAAGAAAATATATAGATATGAGTTTATATTGTTAACAAATAACAAATGGCAAGATATCTTTAAATAAAATAAATTACATTAAATTACACATATAAAAATAATACTTTCAATTGAACAGATAAGGTCATGGCGATAATTTCAATTACATTATCACTCCTTACAACATATTTTCTTTATGTATATATATGTATATATACTTAACTATTAATATGTATACGATCTCTTAAACGACTTAAGTAACCTGTTTGTAGGCTAACATGCATAGCCAAAGGTTGAAATATCTGCCCAGAGACTACAATACCTATCCGAAAGCTATATTGCACATGTTCAAAGGCTAATACACTTACTCGAAGGCTGAAGTGCTTGTCTAATTGCTAGTACACATGCCCGAAGGCTAATACATCTATCCAAAGACTTAAATACTTACCCTAAGGCGCATCATCCAAATTTATATTACCAGTGTTGTATGAACTCTTCCACTACTGTACCATGTAACACAAGTAACCCCAAATCGACAAAGTCATTAATTAAGACAAATACAACAATTGTGCAGTTGACAACAACAACAACAATAATAATAATAATTAGATAAAATAGAACTAAAAATGATAAACACCTTAAATAAACCATACAATCATAGCAAAAATATACCAAATGTACCATATGATACACCAATGCACAGTTCTATGATATCAACTATTTGTAGGTATACTACTACGAATACAGTCAAATGTGGTTGCCTGTAATGACCATCCAACCTGTTGATTTCGTAAGTAGCAGAAATACAATAGTAAACCATCCATGGTCCAAATCAGGTTATTACCCCAATATGGTATGATATACCTGACACATAATATAATATATATATATATATATACATATATCGAAAGGACATTTGATATATCATACGATATACCAGCGCTGCCAAGTTATGTTTGGTGTCCTAAAAACCACTTAATAGAAAAGAGAGAAGAAGAAAACCTGCATGCAGCCCCTTTAGTGTCCCAATGGTGCTACCAACCTACGGCAGCTAAGAGGGAGTAGCTAATGTCGTCATTGTAAAAATACTTGCCTATTCTCTCTCATCTTAGCGTCTATAGGATGACTAAATATGACTTGTCATAGAGAGTGACTAATGGTATCATTAGAGTATACATGCCTATCCTCGCTCATCATAGCACATAAGGGATGACTACATATAACCTACATGTTAAAATCAATGATATATATGTCATGTCGAGAATATCGGTACTATATGGTGCATCTATAAACCAATCAATCACGTATAAACATACAATTATGAAAAATATCAACTCCTCATAATTACATTTTAAAAACCATAAATAAATGTTTTAAATAAATAATTAAATGAATAAACAAACATATAATCAAATTTATAAACAAATAAATAATAAACAAACAAAAGTAAGAAAAAAATAATAAGATTTAAACACAATGAATAATCATACAAACTAAATAAAATCAAATGTAAATCTAACCATTTAGATATCACCCAAGAATCAATAATCAAAGCTACTAAAAATAAAAATAAATAAATAATTTTTGAAACCCAAAATATAATTTTAAGAAAATATACCATGTTAACATCATTTTAATATTAAATATTTTTACAATTCTTAATTCTCTTAAATCAGCATAGATAAATAAATAAATAAGTAATTAAATAAATATTAACAACTAGCCTTACAAAATCATATACTTGTATTTATTTATATACTCACACATATGAACATATTATCATAATATATTCACTTTATTAAACTAAAATTTATGGCAATGATTTTTTTTTTTTTTGAACTTAAATATACTTTTCAAAAATGGCAAACCACTCGCATTTATATGCATTACCCATATACACATCTTTATAATCAAAATGTAGGGATGAAGCATTTAAAAGTGAACTATATTAATAATACCTTTTTAATCTTACAAACAACCTAGATATGTAATTTAATACTCAGTTATGTCCAAATCACATTTGGAAGAAAACAAAAATCCATAGTTGATCGTTGTTATACATAATAAATGTACTTGAAAGAATACATGAAATTATTTTAATTAAACTATCTCAATTTATTACTAATTTGATAAATAAAATATTAAGTCCAAAATTTAATAATAAATATGTATATACATATATATATATATATATACATATAATATAATATATATTTATATTATCTCTAAACATAATTTAGAGAGAAAAATATATCACTCACAGTGTTGATGTTTACTCATCCTTGCCCTATTGCAGAGTCGGTCATAAGTTTCATCGGATGCTAAATGAAAGCTTATGAGACAAAGATTGAGAATACTTAGCTTAAAAAAAAAAAAAAAAAAAAAAAAAAAAAAAAAAAAAAAAACCAACTTGCCATCGGTGACTGGAAAATGATCGAAAAGTTTCAGCCAAACTTCAAACCAATGTAACTCTCAAACAACTTCGAATTTGGAGAAACAAAGACCATATATGGAATTAAATGGGCAAGATAGGGGGGATACAAGTATGGGTTGGACTAGGACAACCAAAAAATAGCGGAATTGCTAAAATATGGAAACTGCCATTGTTGTATTTAGATGCCTGCTTTAGGCGCATCACCGGTCGGCTAGTTGCAAAATTTCATGGCTGAGCTCTTAGGTGGCTAAGTTCTACTCAAAACCAATGCGTGTCAACATTGGGTAGCTAGAAAATGATCAATTTCAGCCAACCCGAGAGAGAGAAAGAGAGACATAGAGAGAAGGGGACTTCAAGGGAGAGGGGAGATAGAGAGAGAAAGAAATCTACCACATGGTGCCCATTAGGGATATTTTTCAAAAATTCCTTTACAAGCTTTTTGATAAAAACTATCTGATAGAGTCAGTGCTAGAAAAATAAGTATAAATTTATAGATCCATCACTTTTCAAATGTAGGTACAAGTTAAGTATGTTAGTAGTCTATGGGATTGTATCAACAAGCACCATACGATACTATATATGATAGGACCTGCCACAGGAACCCTCCCAGGATCCCCTGAGTGGTCCCGTCTGATGAAGTCCCACTGGACAATCTCTAGAGGATATCCAATAGAACCCCACTTAAAATGTAGAAAAGTTGACACAAGCAATATCAATAATACCTCAATATAACGATAAAACCACAACAATATACAGATCCATAACTACAGTCCATCATATTATAGGCCATAATTACACATATAAATAATATGGTCAATACTGTGCCTAAAATCTAGATCAGAGCATTCTAAGAATATTAGTAAAATTTAGAAGAACAACTTATACAAATAAGTCTAGAAAGATAAAAATAAATAGAAAAAGACAACTACTGCTGCTGTGGTGGGAAGCATAAAATAACCAGCAATACGTGAGGTAGACTGCCAACTATATGCTTGGAGCTAAGGGAACGAATTTAAATCAAATAAAACGTGAAATAGAGAAATCTCAATGAGTGGCATAGCATGATAGGAAAATAATATTTTATTTCCATAAAACTTTCTCTCAAGATCTCTCATTCCACTATTTTGAAAGGTTTCCCATTTAAAAATCATTTCACAAAACCCGAAGTTATACTTGAAATGAAAATCATAAAATCAATACTCAAATAATACGAAGTTAATGATCATTAGAATATTATAAACCGAATCAATCACAATATAAATACTAAGCATAGAATAATATAAACATAATATCATAAAACAATTATGAAGGTGCAGCAAAACCATATATATTAGAAACCCATAATATATTCATAAACATAAACAATGTATCATATGATATACCTAGCGCTGCCAAGCGATGCACAGCGTCCTGTAACATCACAAGATAGTAAAAGAAATGAAAATCGTAAATCGTGGGATAAACTCACCTCACGACCCTTAATGTACGAAAGAAAATCATGACAATAATAAACCGTTAGGATAAACCCAGCCTCACAACCCTTAATGTACGAAAGATATTGTGGCAATAATAAACCGTTAGAATAAACCTAACCTCACGAACTTTAATGTATGAAAGGTATCGTGCAAATATTAAACTGTTGGGATGTACCCAACCTCACGACCCTTAGCGTACTTCAAGCATTATGGCAAATCCACGGGCTATAATATAATACTGATCCGAAACAATGGTACTATACGGTACGCCAATAAAAATAAACAATACAATATTTATAAAACAATCTTTGTAAGATCATACCTATCCAAACAAAACTGTATCATAAAGTGTAATTTCATATTCAGATCCAACCATTTGTTTAAATATCCCAAATATTTCAATTCATCATTTCATGTCAAAACTATAAATACCAAAGTGAAATATATATCACCATAAACCAATTTCAAGCATATAAAATTATAAAACACTTAAGCGTGCTTAAAAACATATAATTTTCAATCTGCTTTCTCAAAATCAATTATTTTCCAAAAATGATTTAAACCCTCGATTCAAATATCAAGATATTTAAATACCACAAGTCCATCATGAACTCGTTAGAATTGAAAACCAATTAAAATATTGTCAAAAGTCACAGAAAATGATAACACATATATGTATAAGCAGATATTAATATATGCATAAAATAAACATTTAAATCAAACAATATATACATGTATAATACTCAAACCACATATATATATATATATATATTATACTACATGCGTAAAACATTTTAAAAATATAACCACTTATAGTACTATAGATACTCACTCTAGCTCCCCGATAGGATCGTTTCTAAGTTCAACACAGGTGCCTATAATATAATAAAAATATTTCTGAGGCTCCAACAACTAAACCAAAGACATTGGTGTGTACCAAATGTCTTAAAATGATTTGTATAACCATAAAACTACATAAGTTAGACACCAATTGATCCAATTATACCGCATACCCTTAGGATCTAGTACCTAAAATTCTGGCTTTTCACCCGAAGGCCAATCTTTCAAAAGTGAACCTTTCAATGGGTGCTATTAATATCCAATTACATAATCTAACCTCAATTTTTACAATTTGACCAATTTCATTCAAACACAGTCCTAATTTATTTGGTATTTAACTAATTGACCCAAAAATAGAAAATTTATCAAATGATGTCCAAAATTTACAAATTTTATATCAACGAAAAGCTCAAGAGATAAGAAACACAATGATGTACTTACCTCAGTCCAAAAGTGTCATCGGTGGTTGAAAAACTTATTACAAAACTCAGTTGAACTCCCCATTAATGTATCTCTCAAACGGTGAGGAATCTTGACAAAATGAGCATGGAAATGGGTTCAGAGATCTTAAAAATGGGAGAAAAGGTGTGTAGGTTGGCCTAAAATAGTCAAAAAAAACACAAAAATCTGATGACGCACTTCGTCTGCTGCTGCCGACTTCACTGGCTCGATCTTGGTGCATCAACCTGCCGTTCACTGTGAAATTTCATGATCGAGCTCGCTGTCATGTGGTCTTTCCCCAGTGTGGCACGTGTATAAGGTTGCTGGCTGGAATTAAAGAAAATGGTGATGACTCTGTTGGGTGGTAAATAGGTTCATCGTAATTTGGTTCAGACCCGTGGGTCTAGGGAGAAATTTCTCGAGTTTGAGGGATAAAATGAGTATTTGAGGATTTGTTTCCTATTTGACATGCTTTCCAAGACTTATATAGAGCCTTGGACCACTAACAAATAAAAACTTGGGATTGTTTTGAACACTGATATAAATTTATATTTAAAACTTCTCAGAACTATAACTTTTTATCCGTAACTCAAAATTTGGCGTGCCACCAGTTTATGAACTTACATTGACAAGCTCTACATAATGGTACATCAGTTAAACCAAAGTCTTACCTATAGAAAAAGTCAACCTAGGACCCACATATGGTCCACTTGGTCAAACTTGTACAACAGGGGTAATTTTGGTATGGAATGTTGCCATAGAAGTCAAAGCCATAATTTATTTGTATAAAAAGTCAAACATGGCCTCGCTTGATTAGTCCAAAGCATATATTGTTCATATCATAACTTCCTAATCTCATATTCGATTTAGGTGTAAACTAGGGTTGATGCATACTTCATTATGATGCCTCAGTCAAAACAACATTTCTCTCATAAAAAAAAGTCAGTCGTCAAGCCCACTTCATCAGTCTCAATCAACTTTGATCAAACTTAATCCAAAATTCAAATTTTAGAGCATTTTTTCGGGTTGGGGTGTTATAGAAATACCTGTTACCTAACTCTTTTCCTTTTCTCTTTCTTTTTTTTTTTTTCATTCTTTGTCACTTCCACTTCCAAAACCCAAACTTCACTTCACCTCCAAGAAGACAACTCCCATATTCCCTCCCAAAGTCCCATTCTGACAGGACCCACCCCGGGAACCCTCTTAAGATCTTCCGGATGGTCCGGCCTAGTAAAGTCCGTCTAGACAATCTCTAAAGGAGATCCAATAGAACTCCACTTAAAACATGGACAATGCACAATATGCATTAGTAATAATACCTCAATATATATATATATATATATATATATATATAAATAAAGCCACAACAGTACAAAAGTCCAAAACCGGCCAATTGTACCATAGGCCATAACATTACATGTATAAAATATGCTCTTTACTGAGTCCAATATTTAGATCAAAGCATTCTAAGAGTGTTAATAAAGTTTAGAAGTACAAATAAATAATAAATGAGTCTGGAAAGATAAGGCTAAAATAAAAAAAGGATAAATACTGCTGTTGTAGTGGAAAGAACGAAGTGACAAGCGGTACACGAGGTAAATTACTGCTAACTGCCCGGGTCTAGGGAACGAATTTAAAACAAATAAAATGTGAGATAAAGAAATCTTAATGAGTGGCATAATATAATAGAAAATTAATAATTAATGTCCATAAAACTGTGAGATCCCACATCGGTTGGAAAAGAGAACGAAGCATGCCTTATAAGAGAATGTGGATACCTTTCCCTTGAGAGGCCTTTTAAAACTGTGCGGACTGGACCCAAAGCGAACAATATCTCATGCGGGTGGACTAGGCTGTTACAAAATTTTCTCTCAGGACCTCTCGTTCCACTCGTTTGAAAAGTTTCTTGTTTAAAAATCTTTTTATAAAACCCAAACTTGTGTCCCAATTTAATATCATAAAATTGATGTTCAAATGTATAAAGTGAACGGTCAATATAATATTGCAAAATATCTTAATCAAAATATAAATATTGAGCATAAAATATTATAAACACAATTTCACAAAATAATTACGAAAGTGTAGTAATAACCACCATATTTGAAAATCAACAATATACTCAAAACATATAAAATATACCACTCAATGTACCAAACTGTAAACCGTAAGATATACCACCTCACGATCCTCAATATACAAAAGGTATTATGAAAATAGTAAACCGTCGGAACGTTCCCAACGTCACGGCCCGTGGCAATAATAAACCATCGGGATGAACCCCGCCTCACGGCACCATAACAATAATAAATCATCGGGATGAACCCAATCTCACGGCCCATGGTAATAATAAACCATCAGGATGCACCCAACCTTACGACAGCATGGAAAATCCATGCGCAATAGTATAGTGCTAATCCAAAATACTGGTACTACATGGTACATCAATTAAAAATAAATGATACAGTATCTGTAAAACAATCTTATGAGATCATACATTTCAAAACGATATTGTATCATAAATCATAATTTAAATATTTCAAAAATTTTAAATTATCATTTCATGCTAAAACTAGAAATGCCACAGTGAAATATATTCACCATGAACCAATTTTAAGTACATAAAATTATAAATATTTGAACATTTGCTTTCTCAAATCAATTAATTTCCAAGATGATTTAAAACCTTAATTGAAATACTAGAATATTTAAATAATATGATCCACAAGTTCACTATGAACTCATCAAATTTAGAAGCCATTTAAAATATTATCAAGATCCACATAAAATAATAACACATATATGTAAATGCTGATATTCATATATGAATAAAGTAATCATTTAATTCAAATGATATATACGTAAAATAACAAAACCATATATATTATACTACATGCCCAAATTATTTTAAAAATATAACCACTTATTATACTGCAGATACTCACTCCTGCTCTCTTGCAAGATCGCCTCCAAGCTTAACTTGAGTACCCGTAATATAATAAAATATTTCTCAGCCTCCAATAACTAAGCCAGAGACAGTTGTGTTACCCAAATGTCTGAAAATGATTTATATCACTATAAACTTACATAAATTGGACACCTAATAGTCCAGTTATACTGCATACCCATAAGATCCAATACCCAAAATTGGGGCTTTTCACCTGAAGGCTAATCTTTCAAAATTGAACCTCCTAATGGGTTCTAATAATATCTAATTTCACTAATCCAACTTCAAATTTGTCCAATTTAACCAATTTTGTCCAAATACAGTCAGAAATTTATCCGGTATTTAACTAATCAACCTAAAAATGAAAAAATTATCAAATGACCTTCAAAATTCACAAATTTTATATCAATTGAAAGCCCAAGAGATAGGAATGCAATGGTTTACTCACCTCAGTCCAAACATACCATCAATGGTTAGAAAACTTGTTGCAATACTCGGCCAAGGTCCAAGTTGATGTATCTCTCAAATGGTGAGGGATCTTGGCAAATGGACCATGGAAATGAGCTCAAAGGGTTCAAAAATGATGGGATAAATGTATAGATTGGCCTAAAATGGCCAAATGGCCACCGCTAGCTTCAAACGGCAAATCCCGGCATTCAGCTGGCGGTTTGGCCTTGAATTTGGCCAGCACGGTCGCCCGAGGGTATGTAACAATGGTGGCTAGGGTGTACAGATGGTGGGTGGCTAGAATTGGGCAAAACAGCGATGACCCGGTTAGGCGTAAAACGGGTTCGAAACGATCCGGTTCGAATCCGTAGGTCTTGAGAGAAATTTCTCTGGTTTGAAGGACAAAATGGATATTTTAGAACTTATTTTCTGCTGGTCACACTTTCCAACATTTATATAGAGTCTTGGATCACTAACAGACGAAAATCTGGGACTAGTTTTGACACTGATATAAAATTAATATTTGACACTTTATAAAACCATAACTTTTTATCCATAACTCAGAATTTGGCGTGCCACCAGTCTATGACCTCGTGTCGACGAGCTCTACATAATTATACATTATTCAAATCAAAAATCTTAACCGTAGAAAGAGTTAACTTTGGATCCGCATACTATTCACATGGTCAAATTTGTATAGCAGGTGTATTTTAGTACGGGTTATTACACTTCCCCCCCCCCCCCCCTCCCCCCCCAACCCCCCCTCCGGCCCCCCAAATTTATTCTATCAGATGAAATCTCACGATTGCAAAATTTTGTGCCTTTGTAAAAGCATGCCATAGAATCTATAGATAGCAAAGGTTCCTCTTTTTCATTCATCTATTGTTCTTTTTTAATTATATTGCTCTTTTTTTCTCTATATATATGGTATATGGATTCAAACCCTAGCACTTAAGTCCTAACATTTTCAATTTTTTTTCCAACATATGTTGTATGTATTAAGCAGGTCCATTTATTATCATATGTTTGAATAGTGTACATGGCATTGTATAATGTCTTAATTTTGTAAATTCTATAAATAGTTTAATTGTGTTTTGATTTTTTTTGCTTTTTGTATGTAGGTAGTTTAGATGAACAATCAATATGCACATAAATATGTTCCCCTCTCTATATATCATATGTAATAGAGGCTGAATTGTGAAAAATGTTGAACTTCATTGTATTAATTTTCTTTTCTTTTATTGTGTCATTAGGTTTAGATGAAATCTTATTGTGTAGATATATATATATATAGATACATTATTATTATTTTTCCTTCAAAAATGATAAAGCTAATGTTCGATGGCTTATTTTTATAACTTTAATGATAGTCTTTTTCTTTTTTCTTTTTTTTTTTCAGTTTTGGTTCTAGATATCATGGAAGATATAATAGATTAATGTTCAGTGGCTTACTTTTATAAATTTAATAATATTCTTTTTTTAATTTTAGTTTTGGTTTTGGATGTCATGGAAGATATAGAAGATCATATTGATAATGAATATATCTCCTACGAGGCACAAGATTACAAGCTAAAAATAGTCAAGAATTTGAGTCACTAAATGATGTATTAGAATTTTACAACAAGCATATAAAAGAAGGGGGCTTTATTATTCATATTAATTCTAGCAGAAAACATAAGGAGACTAAAGAAACATAAAAATGGAATATGTCTACCTTAAAGAAGGAATTTGTAAGGATGATAAGGAAGGGAAAAAAAAGGTGTCATGGAAAAACACAAGAGGGTTGTAAAGCAAAACTATTAATTGTGAAATCAAAGTTTGAAGCTACCATTTCGATTATCCAATTTGTTAAGTGCCATAACCATCCTTTAGTCACCCCTAGGAGTGCACATTTGTTAGGATCGCATTGGAGTATTTCAAAAACTAAAAAAGATCTTACCCGACATTTATTTGTTGTAAACATACCAACACCTCAACAAATAGACATTCTTGGATTGCAAACAGGGGACAAGAAAAAACTAGATGCATAGGAAAGGATATATGCAGCCATAAAGAGATTCTTATCAAGAGTTGAAAGGGCATGATGCAGAGATGCTTAATGAATATTTTCAATTGGAAAAAGAAAAGAATCAAGCATTTTGTTTTCAAATGGTGGTAGATGATGAGAATCAACTTAGTAAATGCTTTTAGGCTGATGCTACTTCTAGACATGCCTATGCAGGTTATGATGTTGTTGTAGTATTTGATACCACATATGATACAAATTGATATAGCATGGTATTTGCACTCTTTTGTGGAGTCAATAATCATGGTCAAACCGTTCTTTTTATTTGTGCATTTTTTAATGAAGAGGATATTGATTACTTTATTTGGTTGTTTGAGTAATTTAAAAAGTTTATGCTCGGAAGTCATCCTGAAATGATAATTATGAATCAAGATCTAGCAATGACAAAAGCTATTCCTCAATTTAATCCCAATATATTTAATAGATATTGTATTTGGCATATATTACAAAGACTTTTAAAGGTACTTATGGGAATCAAAAACTTGTGTAGAGTTTAAATCCAAATGGAAGGAGGCTATTTGAAGAAAATGGGTAACAAGATAATAAGTGACTACAATTATTGTAAGAGCTGGCATTCGAAATGGGTTCCTGCATATGCCAAACATGTATTCTATGCTAGAATGTCTAGTAACCAATGTATAGAAGGTTCTCATGTATTCTTCAAAAGCTATGTTTCTAAAAATAATGCATTAATAGCTTTTGTTAAAAGGTTTAGTAAAGCACTTGCACCCTTACATAATGAAGGCCTACCATAAAGATATGAATGAAAAACCTTTGTTGAAGTTACCATTAGAGATGAAAAACCAAATGGTTAAAATTCATAAATGTAAATTTTTTTATAAATTTCAAGATGAATTGTGGAGTAGCTTATCACATGTAGTGGAATTTGTAATGGAGGATGTCAATCAATGTGTGTATAAAGTAATGAAGAGTAATGAAATGGGCTGCAAGGTACGAAATATTTTATGTGATAAAAATTTGGATTTTGTTTCATGTCATTGCAAAAAATTTAAAAGTGAAGGAATTTCATGTAGGCACATTTTAACATATTTGTTGAAGAATATGCAAATTGTTTTTTTGCCAAGTCAGTAAATTTTGAGTCGTAGACTAAAGAGGCAAAAGCCTAAGACAATTTTGGATGGTGTGGAAATGGAGATAATTGATTTCAAGAATGGCTCCTTGTTTCTTAGGTGAACTAAATTGCTCCAAATTATTTCAAATGTTGTTGATAAGATTAGAAAAAAGAAGGCGACATATTGTTGACATGTGCAATCCTAACTAAGAGCTTTGAAAATGTGCTTAGAATGCCAAATTAATGATTGGAAGTAGTAAACATGAAAAAGTTTACAAAAAGGGAGATTTTGTAAAGGATAGTAATCCTAATAATTATAGTTACAATGATTAAGTCCATGCTAGAGTCAAAAGGTGTGGAAAAAGATTGAAAGGAGGAATATAAAAAGCTAAAAATAAAGTGAGGCATTGCAATTGTTGTGGTAAAGTTGGACAATTACATGATAGAAAAAGTTGTTTGGTGCTTAATAAAGGATATGGCTATTCAATATGTTTAATTGTTTCTATATTTTAGATCTATCAATAATTAATGTACTTGTTTCATTTATTATTATTATTAGTTTTTATGTAGGAACTATTCTATGGATAGCAAAGAAATAGACAATTTGTATGAGTCTAATGCTGATAGTTTTTCCTCTTAAGATATAGTGTTAGAGTAACTGCATTAGGTACTTACTCATGGGTAAACTTGTGATACATCTTTGTTACTTTTGTGTTGATCCATAGAGGTTAGTTGTAGAAGTCTAGTTGTAGTTAAATACTTATCTTGATATTGTATTCTTCTCCCACCAATGTGTATATCTATGGTTATTATTAACTTACCGTTATCTAGTAATATGTATATATTTACTCCTAGTATCAATAGAATAACAAGTTATCTGTACATCATTTTTCATGTCTTTGAAGTTTACATGGTATTAGGGCTAAAGACAAACATCATGTCGATCATCCCTACAATTTCTTCTGAAAATAACACAACTTAGTCAAGTATCCTTACCAAACTAACCTTTTCCTTCAAAAACTGAGAAAGACAACTACTTGCTTTGGAAATCTCAAATTTATCCAGCGATTGTTGGTCACAATCTAGAAGGTTTTATGATAGGTGAAATCAAGACACCACCACCACCACTTATCATTGAAGTGTCAAAGGATGGAGGTTCATCAAAACAAATTCCAAAACCCAAATTTTTTGTGTGGCACCAGTTGGATCAGGCACTTTTTACATGGATTTGGTCTTCAATTTCCAAAGAGATATAGTTTCTTTTTTCTCATACCGATACATGTTTTTAGCTATAGAATTCAATAGGCTAATTGTTTGAAAGTCATTCACATCCAAGAATCATGCAATTGAAGTTACAACTTTAATCCACAAAGAAAGAATCAATCTCTATCACTAATTATTACATGAAAATGAAAGAGATTTCCAATAGTCTTAACATAGGATGCTATAATCTTAGTACTGAAACTTCATTATGCATCTCTTACAAGGTTTGTCACTTGAATATGATGCTATCATAACAAATATTAACTCACATAGTTTGCCTTTAGAAGTTGAAGAAGTGTAGGCACTCTTATTAAGCCAATAGATGCAAATTTCAAGTGCAACACCAATTATACAACCTGCTATTTATGTTTCTGAAAAGATGAGTAAGAAACATGACTATACAAGTTCTAACCATGCTAGAGCTACTCCAAATAAAGGTGAACGAGCTATGGAAGAGGTTGTAGTTTTGGATCTTGAGTTTTTTGTCAACTATGCTACAATTAGGACATATTGCTCTAGATTGCTATCATAGGTTTGACAAGGACTTTCAAGTACCACAACACAAAAATAATAGGTGTTCTGCTTACTATTCAAGTCCTAACATTATAATAAATCTAGAGTGGTTGATGGACAATGGTGCCACCAACTATGTCACTACTAATTCATCAAATTTGAATTAAAAAATGGATTATGGAGACATGCATAAATTAATAGTTGGCAATGGTCAAGGTTTGGGCATCACCTACACTAGTTCTTCTATTTAAAAACTGGTTCTAAAAGTATTAAATTAAATCACATGTTGCATGTTCCAAAAATTAAGAACAATCTTTTAAGTATAGCAAGATTGACTGTGATAATAATATCATTATTGAGTTTAACGCTCATTCTAAGTTTGTGAAGGATCAGGCTACAAGAATATCCTACCGGAAGAAACCCTTAGAGATGGACTTTACCAAATTTCTTTCCCTAGACTCAATAAAGCACCTACTTCAGCATTTTGTACAAATGTTAAATTTAGTTCTTTTTATTCAGTTTTTCTAGGAATAAATTGTGGCATATTCGCCTTGGACATCCATCTACGTCTACAATGAAAATTATTGTTGATGAATGTAAACAATTTTTTGTTTCCAATAAAGAAAATTTATGTTCAATCTGCCCATTAAGAAATTTTTGATTAATCAACCTCTAGATTTAATTTTTTCTGATATTTGGGGACTTGCCTTTGTTATCTATACTAAAAGATACAAGTATTATATATTCTTTGAAGATGATTATTCGAGGTTTTAATGGATTTTCCCTTTAAAATTAAAATTTGAACTACCAAAATTACTTTTAGAGTTTAAGAATTTAGTTGAAAATCTTTTTCAAACAAAAATAAAGACATTTCAATCTAACTAACTAGGGGGTGATATAGATCATTAGCTCCTATACTAAAAAAAATTTATTTCAACACCCATGGACACATAATCAGAATGGTAAAGTGGAAAGGAAACAAAGGCACATCACCAAAAGGACACTTCCTCTTCTATGTTCATAGCTCTTTGTCCCTTCAAGATTGATGGAACGCTTATTCCACAGTAGCTTATTTAATTAATTGACTTCCTATGGAAGTCCTACAAAATATATCACCCCTCCAGAAAAATTTTAATTTTTCTATTTAAATTGGTTTGGTTGTTAATGTTTTCCTTACATTAAACTATACCAAAATAACAATTTTTCTTACCATTCTGAAAAATGTGTCTTCCTAGGTTATAGTTCTATTCACAAAGGGTATAAATGCCATAGTCTCAAAACAAGGAAAATCTATGTCACACTAAATGTGGTCTTCAATGAGTCTTATTTTCTCTACAGTAGCTTACAAAGCAAGGTATCCTGATCTAACTCAAATTCTTCTTTCTTCAAGCCTATTAACCCCCTTGCCTATCAACTTCCAGTGTTTTCTAATTCTATAGGTACCCAACCACATCCATCTCTTAGATCCCACAGTAGAACATCCTCATCCAATCCTTCACTCTCTCAACGTCAGTCTCAACTCGATTTGATGGAATCATCTCAGTTGCTTGGTTACCACGAACCATATCAATTAGCTTTTATTCATTCTCCTTCCACTACAAAGCGACATCAACTAGACCACTCTTCTTTGGAAACATGAATACGACCCCTGGAATCTGTTTTTTTCTCATCGTTATGTCCATTCACTCAAACCAACTTAAACTAGTTCACAAATTGATGTGAAGTCCTACATCGGTTGGAAAGGAGAACGAAGCATGGCTTATAAGTGTGTGGATACCTTTCCCTTGTAGACGCATTTTAAACTTTTGAGGACTGGGTTGTAAGAGGATTCTCCAAGCCCAAAGCAGACAATATCTACATGCAGTTTTCTGGGTTGTCACAGATGGTATCAGAGCCTGACCTGGATCGGTGCGCCGGCGAGGATGCTGGGCCCCCAAGGGGGAGGATTGTGAAGTCCCACATCGGTTGAAAAGGGGAACGAAGCATGACTTATAACGGTGTGGATACCTTTCTCTTGTAGACACATTTTAAACCCGTGAGGGCTGGGTTGTAAGAGGATTCTCCATACCTAAAGCGGACAATATCTACTTACGGATGGTCTGGGCTGTCACATCGATGCCCACATTAAGAGTGGTTGTGACGCTGTTCCTTCAACCATAACACCATAATCTTAACCCAAGCCTACTCATCCTATGATTACAAGATTAAAGGATAGCATCTCCAAAAAAAAAGTCTTTCTACATCAAAAAATTATAGATCTTGATAATCATGAGCCTACTACTATCAAACAAGCTTTGTCTCACCTTAAATGGGCTTAAGCCATGCATGAAGAATTTGTAGCATTGCAATGCAATCAGACTTAGACACTCATTCCACAAACAGCAGGTATGAATATTATTAGTAGTAAGTGGGTATTTAAAATTAAGAGAAATCCCAATGGCACAATAAATTGATACAAAGTCAAGCTTGTTGTCAAGGGTTTCCATTAAAACCCTGGCATAGACTTCAAAAGGACTTTCAACCTAGTGGTTAAGCCTTCAATAATTTGTATAATTCTTTCTCTTGCTCTATCTCGTGGATGGATTATATGACAACTTGATATACATAACACTTTTTTGAATGAACATTTGAATGAGGCTATTTATATGCAACAACCCAATGGCTTTCTTGATTCCTCAAAGCCGACACATGTCTGCTAGCTACTTAAATCACTTTATGGCTTGAAATAAGCCCCTCGTGCATGGTATGATCAATTGTACTTCACTCTCTTTCAATGGGGTTTTGTAAGATCTCATATGGATGCCTCCCTTTTTATCTTGCATAGCTAGTCTAGTCATTTGGATTCTTATATATGTTAACAACATCATTGTTACCAATGATGACCATAGTGTAATTATCAAGTTCATTCATAATCTAAATTCCTCCTTTTTTCTCAAAGACTTGGGACCTTTGTCTTTCTTCCTTGGCATTGAAGTTTTTAGGGACTCTACTAGCTTATATTTGTCTCAAGCAAAATACATGCATGAGCTTCTTGCCAAAATTTCCATGGTTGAGTGCAAGACTAGTCCAACTCCTGCCTCTACTTCAATTCAAGTAAGTAAGGACATTGGGGCTCCCTTTGCTAAAAAATTACTCTATAGAAGTACCATTACAATACTTGTTGGTTACAAGGCTTGAGTTGGCATTTATAGTGAACAAATTAAGTCAGTACATTAAGCATCCAACTGAACTTCATTGGGCTACATATAAATCTGTCTTGCATTACTTAAAAGGCACTCTTTATTTGGGCTTTCATATTTGTCCTTCATTGCATTCTTCCCTATATGGATATACAGATGTTGATTAGGCATCTAATATAGATTATTAGTGGTCCACAAGTGGTTACTATATCTACTTTGGTGATAACCTTGTTTCTTGGTTGTCACGCAAACAACATGTTGTTGCACATTCCAATACAGAGTCAAAGTATTGTGCTTTAGCTAATGGTGCAGTTGAGCTTGCATGGAATGGGTCTTTACTCCATGAATTTTGTGTTCTCATGCCTAGCCCTCTGTTCTTTGGTGAGACAATATGGGAGCTCATTTTTTGGCATCTGATCCAGTTTTTCATGCGTGAACAAAACACATGGAGATCACTGCTCATTTTGTTCATGATAAAGTGATTCTTAAAAGGTTACAAATTTATTTTGTTCCAAGTTCAGATCAGGTTGCGAAAATTTGCACCAAGGTTCTTCCTCCTGCCCATTTTTTGTATCTGAGAGAGAAACTAAACCTGAAAACTTCCTTGTCTAGCTTGAGGGGGGATGTTAGAGTAACTACATTAGCTACTTATGGGTAAACTTGTGATATATCTTTGCTACTTTTTTGTTGATCCTTAGAGGTTAGTTATAAAAGTCTTGTCGTAGTTAATACTTATCTTGATATTGTATTCTTATCACCATTAGTATGTATATCAATGGTTATTATTAACTCATCTTTATATTGTAACATGTAGATATTTACTCCTAGCATCAATAGAATAACAAGTCATCTTTACACCAATTTTTAACGACTCTGAAGTTTACATATAGCTTCATCTATATGTGAACATTCATTTTTTCAGAAACAGTTAGTTAAAATATATATTTTTGCACACGTTAAATTCAACATATACAAAGAAAGATTTGGGATTATGTCTAGCATTCTTTGGAGGCTGCCATTTAGATAGTGCATACTGCTACTCATCATGTTGGAACCCCTTTTTTTTTCTTTTTTTTTTTTAAGATAGATTTATTACACTATAATTAGTTTTGAAGTTTACCATCATTTTGTTGCTGGTTACATTGTTTAAGCTTTACTTTTCAATTAGTTTTGATTTCTTTTATGAAATGTAATGAGGAGAATATGTTGATGTTAAAGTAGACCATCATGTTAGAACTTTGTTTAAACTCCCAAAAAAAGTGCAAATATCATGCTGTATTGATGTGTATTATATGTGGTATCAAATACTACAACAACACCATAGCATGCATAGGCACACCTAGACGTCGCATCAGCCTAAAAACATTTACTTAGTTAATTCTCATTATCTACCTCCATTTAAAAACAAATTGTTGGATTCTTTTCTTATCCAATTGAAAATATTAATTAAGCATCTCTGCATCATGCCTTTTCAACTCTTGATTAGAATCTCTCTTATGGTTATGTATATCCTTTCGTGTGCATCCAATATATTCTATGCCCGCTACTTGCAACTCACGAATATCTATTTTTTGATGTGTGGTATGTTTGCAGTAAAAAATTGTTAGGTAAGATATTTTTTAGTTTTTGAAACACTCTAATCTGATCTTAACAGATTCACTTTCTGAAGTGTGGCTAAAGGATGGTTAGGGCACTCAACAAATTGAATAATCGAAAAGGTAGCTTCAAACTTTGATTTCACAACTGACAATTATTCCTTTCTTGTGGTTTCTTTATGCTCCTTGTGTTTTTTGCTAGAATTAATATGAACATTAAAGCCCCCTTCTTTGGCATACTTGTAGAATTCTAGCACATCATTTATTAACTCAAATTCTTGATCTGCCTTTGGGTTCTAATCTTGTGTCACTTGAGGGATGTACTCATTATCAACATGATTTCCTATATCTTTCATAACATTTAGAATCGAAACTTTAAAAAATAAAATAAAATAAACATTAAAATTATAAAATTAAGTCACTAAACTTAGCTTTATCATATCCGAATGAAAATAATAATAATAATATCTATATATATGTACACAATGATATTTCATCTAAACCAGTAGACATTAATAAAAGAAAAGAAAAGAAATACAATGTATTAACATTTTCCAAGGTTGAGTCTCTGTCACATGTTATATACAATAAAGGGGAAAAAAAATTATGTACCTGTCAATTGTTCATCTAAACTACCTATACACACAAAATAAAAATAAAAGAAATTTCAAAACACAATTCAATGAATTATAGAATTTCCATAATTATGTGGATTTGCTCAATACATATAATATACATTGGGAAAAAAATTGAAAAATATTAGGGTAAATCAATATACCATATACATGAAGGAAACAAAAATGGAATATAATTAAGAATGAAGGAGGGGAACGAGGGGAACCTAATTGAAAAAGAATAAAAGAGGGAAACTTTTGCTATCTAGAGATTCTATCTTGTGCTTTTATAGAAGCATGACATCTTGCAATCTTAAGGTTTTGTTTGGCTATGTAAATGGGGGGAAGAGGGGAACATGAAAGATGTCTGCCTTGGAGGTCAAGTAATTTTTAGGTTTGGGAGGTGAAAGCAAAAAAGAACCAAAAAAAAAAAAAAAAAGGTCACGTCAGCAGTATTATACCTGGCAATTCGGGTTGGTGGGTCGTGTTCGTGTCAACCCGTTTAATAATCGTGTCAAAAATGCCTAACCCGAACACGACCCATTTATTAATCGTGTCAGGTACCTAAAACACTAACCCGACCTGTTTATAAACAGGTCAACACGACACGACCCGTTTAACACGATTATTTTAACGGATCGTGTTGACCTATTAACCCGTTAACCTGAAATTGACCTATTAACCCGAAAACTAACCTATTAACCCGTTAACCCGAAAATTAACCTATTAACCCGAAATTTTTTTTTATTTTTTTTTTATTTTTATGTTTTTGTTTTATTAAAGATGTATTTTTTGTTTTTAAAAAATTAGTAATAGAAAATTATTTTTATAAAATTTTTAATTTATAATATTTTGTAGTTATTAAATACTATATTAGTGATAAAATATTAATTTAAAATTAAATTTAAATGGGTTGTAATAGGTATATAATCGTGTCGGGTTGAAACTGACACGTTTAATAAATGGGTCGTAACGGGTCAATTTCGAGTTAAACAGGTCAACCCGAAAATGACACGATTAATAATCGTGTTAAACGGGTTGACCCGATTATGACCCGAACCCATTTATAATAAACCCAAACCCATTTATTCCGTATCGTTTTCGAGTCGTGTCGCCGTGTCATGATCCAAATTGCCAGGTCTAAGCAGTATTTTGATAGATTGTAATCTTGATTGTGGGTAAGATCCAACAGTTAAAAATAAATTCTTGGACTTCATTTCAATTTATAATTCATGTAGGAAAGCCTTATTGTCTATATATATTATGAAATATTTCCAAAAACAAATTATATATTATGAAATGAAGGTGCCACATATGTGATATTAAATATTGAGAAATATATCGTAAGGTGTAAAATAAACAAAAAATTTTTATTCCAAAAACTTATTTACAAGTGGTCAGAAGCATTTTTTCTAACTATTCATCCAAATTCCAAAGGATCCAACAACTTTTAACATCACTTTTTGCCAAACAACAACAACAATAAGAAGGGAATATTTGAGATTTGGGTAAATACATAAACTTTTCTTAGGTTTCTAATAATTTGTATTTTTTTATTTTTAATTAATTTTAATTTAAATTATGTGATCATTTTTCCATTTTATATATAAAAATATGATAATTTCAGTTACATAAGCTTTTTTTAAGTAAGTTATATATTTGATAAATATATTTAGTTGAGAATACTTGAAAAATTATAATATATTTATTTGAATATATTTGACAAATTATAATAAATTTTAATGCATTTAGTAAAATATATTTCACAAATTATAACTTAGTTTAAAAAAAAAAAAAACTTATCTTATTAAAATCACAACCTAGTTTTTTCTTTTTTTTAAAACTGAAAAATTATGACTTAGTTTAAATGAAATTAATTAAAATATAGACTAAAAAATTTCAATTTTTAACAAACTTTTGAAAATTCAAAATTAATTATTCCCCCCAAAAAAAAAAGAAATAAAAGGAATTTTGAAAATAATTTAACTTAAATAAGGTTGTAAGGGCAATTTACCATCTTTCATGGGGTGTGGATGGTATTATTAAAAATCTAAGGGATACTTTTGTACTCATCCCAAACCTTAACATGTGGGTGTAAATGAAATATTCAGGATAATTTAAATTCCTTAAATCTTGTCTTTCCTTAGAACTTAGTTAGAACTTTACATACAACATAAGATCAAAAATCTAAATCCAAAGAACCCAGAGCTTTAAACAAAAGTTCAAGAAAGATAAAAATAAAATTTGAAAGAAATCAAGGTAGAAATCTTTTATCAAAACCCGATTTACTACATTATATACATGCAAGATATGTGAGTCTTAAAGGATGCGAAGCAAGAAGGGGCAAGATTAATAAGTAATATATTGGGGTGGATTATGACGACCAGTGGTGAATTAGTGCGAGGCTGCCAAGATAGTTATGGGAGGTTATAAGGCATTGGCAAGCTACCTTGCTAGCAAAAGCTACTTGGCATCCAATCCTATATCATCCAATATGAAATGATGATGGTTCAAATGTAAAGATAGGTCCTCACTTAACAACCGATGCATTTTCAAAATGGTTATGTTCAGGATTTGAAAGGGCTCTAGCTTAAGTATGCTCTAATGGGAGCAATATCAGGATAGGTGACCCCTTCGGAAATTTGAATAAGAATTCCATACTATCTGGAATACAGTGGATGAATTAGGGATAATACTAGTGCAACAAAAGAGTGGAAGGCTAGTAGATGAGGCATTACAGATAGT
The DNA here is from genome assembly GCF_031755915.1 of Ziziphus jujuba. NCBI lineage: Eukaryota > Viridiplantae > Streptophyta > Magnoliopsida > Rosales > Rhamnaceae > Ziziphus > Ziziphus jujuba. Next base: position 21,065,229 of record NC_083387.1, read on the forward strand.
TTTAAAGCTTGTGATCGACCGTAAGTATGCTGACGAGGACGTTAAGCCTCAAGGGAAGTGTATTGTAAAACCCGTAAGTCCTATAGCTTGCAAAGCAAAAAAAAGGTAAGATAAAAACAATACACTAATATGGATCGTTACGAGCCATGGTGAGTCATGATGAGGCTACCAAGATAAGTATGGTAGGTGTGAGGCACTACTAGACTAACTTACTGGCAAAGGCTATTTGATTCCCAATCCTACATCATATTGGTGTGAAACAATGATGGTTCAAATATAAAGATAATCATTTTCTTAACAACTAAGGTCTTTTCAAAGCAATTGGCTTTAGGGTTGGAAAGAATTTTAAGGTTAAACATGCTCCAATGAAAGCAATCTCGTGATGGGTGACACCATGGAAAGTTTGACCAAGAAACTAATGCCATCTAAAGTATGGTGGATAAATTGAGAATAATATCCGTGCAGTGAAAGAGTAGGATGTTAATGCATGGGGCTTTCCAACACATAAATACTAAATTCTTTATCTAAAACTCTTAAATCATTACATGCAAAGTAAGATCAAGAAATTAACAACAAATACCCACACCATTTTCAAAACTCAACATTTAGATCACAGTAAAAAAGGAAGAAACTTCATACTTGGGAACTTACACAATTCGATTTTAACATGCCACCAACAAACAAAATAAATTACTTTAAAACTTCATCAAAATCAATATGCATCAAGATTTAAAAAAAAAAAAAAAGAAAAATTAAGAACTACCACATTCAAAGTTTTGAAACAAAAGCTATGTAAATTTTTCAAAGAAGCCAAAGAAAAGAAGAAGGGAAAACTCATGTTGATCCTTCCATACCATTCGGGGTCATCAAACTTCAAATTCAAAAGTTTTTCTTTAACAAAAATACTAGATGATTCCAAAATTGACATGGAACAAGATTAAGGTACTAAAAGATATCATATTTAAAATCTAAAATAGGAATTGATGAAAGTCTTTAAGAAAAACTTAACAAAATCAACCCCATCTTCAGAGTGGCTCTCGATGATAAAAACAACAAAACCAAGCATAGTTTCAAAGAAACATACCATACATGTCTAAGAAACTTAAGACGAAACAAGCTTTAAAGATTTATGTTGTTGTTGGTTCACCCAGAAAGAGAAAATAAAAAGGAAAAGATGAATGTTTTAGAGAAAAGGAGGAGAATTTTAGGAAGCTAAAGTGAAAGAAGAGTATAGAGAGCAGCTCCTATTAGGACTCTTCCTAAAGTTCCCAACCGAAACCCTAGGATGGCCCCGATTGGGGGGAAAACTTATCAAAAATTCTACAGAAAATCTAGTAGCATCTCCCCTGCAAAGTAACTTCTCCAAGCTCAACCTACACACAAAACATACTTCTAATATGTTCATAGTCATTCACACCTCCCACTTACTATAATTCCACAAACTTGCAGCATTCCATAAAATTTTCAACACATAACTATAAATAAAAAGATGATAATATTAATAATAATAATTATATAGACAATCCCAAATCCATAATATATTTAACAATAAGGGATATTGGTAGCCAAACATCCAAACTTTATTGAGGTTGACACATTACACCCTAAACTTTTTTTCCTAGCATTCTGCTCCCAAAACTTCATTTTTGCTTGCACCTTTGGTTCTTATGTTAAAAATACATAGTGAAATGATCACATGTCACGCATATGTTTGTCAAGCAAGGTTAAATCATATAATTTTACAACTTTTAGTCTCTATTTTAAACTCAGAAAATGTGGAGGAAAAAAATTGAGGGGAAAAGAGGGGAAAAAAAAGATGCAGGAAATGTTATTTGATTGTTAATAAAAACACAAGGGAAAAAAATGGGTAAAATCTGAAGTTTTTTTGGAAAAATTCTATAGAAAAAACTCATCCATTGCTAAAATGGAGTTTTGCTTTCCTGAAAAATTAGTTAGAAAGAGAGGAGACAATTAGAGAAAGTTACATAGAAAGATAGAGTACACGAAAAAACAAAAACAAAAACAAAAACAAAAAAGAAGACAAAGACAGAGACAAAGAGAGTTATAGAGAAAGAGAAAGTATACAAAAAAAAAAAAAAAAAAAGAGGACAGAGACAGAAAGAGGAGAGAGAAAAAGATAAAGATGTGATAATTACAAGTCAAATTTATATACATATATTACCATGATTAGTGGATCATCAACAAGCATTCGAAAGTTGGAACTTCATTCCAAAAATCCCTTCTTCTTCTTCTTCTTCTTCTTCTATATCTTCTTTATTCTTCCACATCCATATCTGTTCTCTTCCATTCCTCAACTTCTTCACTCCCTAAGTGCTCTTTCAAACCCAAAACCCCTTTTTTTTCTTTTTTTTCTTCTACTTCCAAACCACCACTCTCAGCAACACCAACAATTCCAAAGCTGAGATGAAGAAATTCCTAGAATGGAACCTTAATTCTAAATTGAGAATAGTGAAATTACTTGATCTAACCTTGCTTCATGAATACATGTATAACGCATGATCATTTTGTCATGCATTTTTAATAGACGAAATAATAGTGCAATCAAAAAGGTAGTTTAGTGCAAAATGCCAGAAAAAAAAAATTAGGATGCAATGTATCAACCTCGATTAAAAAGTTTGGAATACTTGGTTGCCAATATTCCTAACAATAATGAATATAACTATAATAATAATGCTAATGATAATAATGATAATAAAAAATAAAGACAACATGGGTATAAAAAATAAAGACAACATGGCTCTCAAACCCTAAACCATACAAACCACATTTGAAAACCTATGAAATATAAAGATACAGGCTTAGACCGTTAAGAAAAAATAAATTGTAAGATATCTTTGAATAAAAGTAATTAAAATAAACATATAGAAATAATATAATTTGAATAATTAAGGTCATAACAATAATTTCGCTAACATCATACCTATCTAGAACCAATGTAAATACATATTTTTATTTTTATATATATGAAAATGCGAATATATTTACAATCCTTTAAAAGTTCTAAATAACATGTCCGTAGGCTAATACGCCTATCCGAAAGTTGAAATACGTGTCCGAAAGCTAATACACTTATCCAAAAGCTAACCCGAATTTTTATTGGTGGTATCGTACGAAATTTCCCACTACTTTATAATATTACATACATACTTCCAAATCCAGAAAGTCATCAATTCGAACAAATACAACAATCATACAATTAATGATAATGATGATGATGATAATAATAATCAAATAAAAATAAACAGATATTAAATTAAAAGTAAATAATATGAATAATAGCATTAAAAATAATAATAAATATATTATTTAAAATGCATACTCGTAACCGAAAAACACTCGATGTACCATACTATGTACCAATGCATAGTCCCACAGTATCAACCGTCTAAAAGCCTAACAAACACTTATAACAACTTGTATGCTTACTACTACCAATACGATCGGGGATGGTTGTCTACCTTGATCATCCAATCCGTTGTTCTCGTAGGCAATATAAATATGATAATAAAATGGTTGTAAGCCTAACCAACTCACTGTCATGGTGTTATATGGTACATCTAACACATAATATATTTAAAAAAAAAAAAAAAAAAAAAAAAACAACAATTGATGCAACATATGATATACCAATGCTATCAAATGATATTTGGCATCTTATACACCACTTGATAAAAAGAGGAGGGAGAAGAGAAATCTACGCGCGACCCCTTTATCATTCTAAAGGCACCAACACTAAATATTCCATCATACGGCTAAAGGGAGGATGGCTAATGCCATCTAGCAAATTAACTGTCTATCGTTGCTCACTTTAGCTCTAATAAGAATAGTTAAACCTACAGTTCCTTGACCATTTAGAGGGTTATTAATTCCATCATTGCAAAATACCTGCCCACTCTCACTCACACTCATAAAGGATAACTAAGTATAACTTGTGCAATAGTATATGGGTCAACACAAAACCTTGACTAAAGAAAAAGTCAACCTTGGCCATACTTGGTTAAATTGGGCAACAGATTATTTTGACAATAACTTCTTGATCCTTACTCCGAATCAGACGTGCTATTAGTCTATGAATTAAAATTGATAAGACCTTCGCAACCATACAAAGGTCAAGTTCAAAACTTGTACTAGTAAAAGTCAACTCCAAACCCACACATGGTCAATCTTGATCAAACTTGATCAAAAGTTTAAATTTCAAGCTTTTTTTTAAGTTTGGGTGTTACATCTCAAGTTTAGCAAAGCAAGAAAGGAAGCAAATGAAATAAAATAATGTGTTTGCACTTATAAAAACAAAGGAAACGATCAATTGGTAATTTCCAAACTTTTGCCAAGAAAAAGTCTAATGTATACTCTCAAGAACTTAAAAATTTCCGTCAACCACTAGCTCTTCCAATACAAAAGTCAACAATGTCCTTAAGATGAAAAATTTATATTAAAACCATTTTCAAACTTGATCAATTTAATAAAACAATTTATTAATAAAATAAGCATAAGAAAATTTGGAAAACTTATCAATTGAAAAGATTTCTTAACTGCCCGGAAACAATAAATATAAAATTTATACAAGAGAACGTTGAACACAAAAAAATTTGGAAATTACAAAAGCATAAAGTTTGTTAACTCTTAAGAAAATATTTAAATATTATTTCATATTCTCAAAAAAAAACAAAAAAAAATTTCAAGCATTGCACAAACAGATTTTAGGAATTTAAAATTCAATTCTTAGCAAGCCAAAAAAATAAAAGAAAAAAATTCTACCACTTTTACCTAACATCACATTTAAATTTTTATCCTAAGCACCATAAGGATTTCTTGTTGTTTTAAGAAATAAGAGTTTAAAACATTTTGGGGTGTTGCAGATATGATTATCTTGTTCTATATGATTAGAGGGGATAATGATTATCTTGCAAATATCTGTAAGTTCATCCATACCACTCCAAAAACAGTATTCCAACAGTAGGATATTCTAACTTTCAACAGAGCATATACTTCTTTCTTTTTCACAACTTTATTTGGTAAATATCCTCGAAAGATAACTCATGACTAAAATTAATGATCATGTTTTGTGACATTCATTAGAATTCAATCTAGAATATGGTTTTTCGCTTATCAAATAAGAAAATTTTGCTTGAAATGATATGAAGTTTATATAACAGAAACAAATACATGTTAAAGAGTTTTTTATTTTTATTTTTATTTTTTTAAAATTAGTTTCTTTTTGATACTCAGTCTCAGGGATACAAGCTACAAATTATTTTTATTATTATTTTTTTAAAATTTTGATATTTTGATCCAGAAATACGATTTTAGCAAGGTTATAAATATATTAACCTAATTAATAACATTCAACAATTCTTGGGAGTAACATAATTGATATTTGGCTTAATTTGTCAAAAGATTAATCAAATGTGCTTCTCTCACAAATAATCAGATTATATGGGCGTACAAAATTTAACAAAATCTTGCAATAGAAAGTTCTTTTTTTTTTTTTTTTTTTAATCATGTTAAACACTAAGATCAAAATATTAGACTCCAGATTCGTCGCTAGAGGAAAATATTAGCAATAATAAATATTGGAGTCAAATGTATCAGATTCTGAGTCTAAAACTTTAAGCCTTAAAAAGAAAAAAAAATGTTATTAATGTTATTAATTACTACTAGTAGACAGAAATATAAAAGTAATTTAACATTACCAAAAAAATATAAAAGTAATTTAGCCGGCTAAAAGTACCTAGTTGCTAAAAATAAATTGTTATGCTATTGTCAAATATTGGTTGTAGCTAGTCAATTGTGATTTAGCCATAGAAGGATAAGACATTTTTTTTCGTGTATCATTTTCAGGATGAATTGGTCGTGATTATCCTGTTTCTTTTTTCCTCAGTAGACTTTTGATTTATATGTATATAATAATAATAACTTTGTATATAAATATTATATTCAAATTCGTCGTAAAGCTTCCGGCACTTTAAAAATAGAAGACACAGTTCAGAAAAAATAATCTGCAGCAACTAGTATTCCGCCACGTCCTAAATATATAGCTTCAGGACAATATAGTTCCAAACTTTCCTTTACCATGATTTAAAAAAATAAATAAATAAAACTTTCCTTTTTACCAAACAGGTCCCATCCACCAGCTCATTAGCAATTGTAGTACTTGGAAAAAAAGACACGTGAAGCCGCCTCCTTGACTGATTCCTAAACTTTAAACTGTGGTTGATTATATATTCATAGATAAGATTTGGTAAAAAGTTCTTACTAGACACATCCGGTATTTGATAAATTCAAAAGGGAAATTAAACAATTTTTTTTTTTTTTGGGGCTAAAAAAGAAAAAATGGAAGCTTTTTCTTACTTTTTGAAAGCAGCCCTGCCACGCATGCTCTGTTTGTTTCATCTTTTTCTTAATCAAGGATAGGATCATTGAACGACATATTGCATTTAAGAGTACAAGCCAAAACATAATTAAACACTTAAATAAGTAAATAATTAGTGCCCCCATTTACTTCCATCACCATCTATAAATATCCATATCCATCTCTAATCTATCTCGTTGACCTCAAACATCAAACAATTATCACAAACAGACATAACGAAAATGAAGTTTTGGGGCTTGACAATAATTCCCCTGTTGCTTTTGTTCCAAGGAGGCTTAGCAGAGCAATGTGGGAGGCAAGCTGGTGGTGCTCTGTGTCCAGGAGGTCAGTGCTGCAGCAAGTACGGCTGGTGTGGCAATACACCTGATTACTGCACCAATGGATGCCAAAGCCAATGCTCCGGTGGTGGCGCCGGCGGGGATATTCCGATCTCAAGGTCCACTTTCGATGAGATGCTTAAGCATCGAAATGATTGCCCTAGCAAGGGCTTTTATTCCTATGATGCTTTCATTGCTGCAGCCAAAGCCTTCCCTGGCTTTGGTACTACCGGTGACGACGCCACCCGGAAAAGAGAGATTACTGCTTTCTTAGGCCAAACTTCCCATGAAACTACAGGTACTATTCATATTCTTAGAAGGCCGTGACGGCTTCTAACTTAGGATAGCAACAGAGTGATCTTGTATAATTTTCCTTGGTTCTGTTTTCCACGAATTAAGCGCTTTTAGTGACGGTAAATATGCAGGAGGATGGCCAGCTGCACCCGATGGCAGATACGCTTGGGGATATTGCTTTGTCAGGGAGCAAAATCCTGGAAGTGATTACTGTTCCCCTGATCCCAAAAATCGATGTGCTTCAGGACGCAAATATTTTGGCCGTGGTCCAATTCAACTTTCATGGTAAGTAAATTGATGACTGTTGTTTTTAATAATATTAGAGTAACTAAATTTATTTGAAAATTATTATTTGCAAGGGTATTAATTAGACCTAAATATCAAATGATAATTAACTATTATTAAATGATTAGCTTTCCCTTATAAAAATTTTAAAAATAAATACATCTACTCAAATTAATAATTATTACATCATCATCCGTCTCCCTAGCGATCATTTTATTGGGTTCACTTGCTTTTCATGAACTTATAATATGGTTTTTTGATTTTTTTGAACAATAATATTATTATATGCTACATCATTTGGTAACAAGATTTGAAGAAAAGATTCACTGGCCTTAACTCATATGGCTACATTTTTCTTCTTTCTTATTTATTTATTATTATTACTAATATTACTATTATTATTTTGCTTTTTGCTTTTCGATCGATTTGATAATTGATACTCTTTTAATTTTGATAATCTGAACTTCTTTCCAATAATATTAGGAACTACAACTATGGGCCGTGTGGAAGAGCCATTGGAGTAGATTTACTAAACAATCCAGACCTTGTTGCTACGGACGCTGTAATATCATTCAAGACAGCAATCTGGTTCTGGATGACACCACAATCGCCAAAGCCCTCCTGCCACGACGTCATCACCGGGAGATGGAAACCTTCCGCAGCTGACTCAGCTGCCGGTCGAGCTTCCGGTTACGGTGTGATCACGAACATCATCAATGGTGGGATTGAATGTGGCAAAGGTAGGAACGATAAGGTAGAGGATCGCATTGGATTCTATAAGAGATACTGTGATCTACTTCGTGTTGGATATGGGAATAACCTTGACTGCTACAACCAGAGGCCTTTTGGGTCTGGCCTAGAAACCATGTAAAACAAATTAGACTAATTCAAATGTGCTACAATGTAAAGTACTATGGATGCCTTTTTTTTTTTTTTTTTTTTTTTTGCGTTTGGTTTTGTTTGTGTCATTGTCACTGCTATGGTGACGATGGGTGTGTGGGGCTGTGTTACTCATAATGCTGTATTATGGAATGAGAAAGTAATAATAAAGTAATGGTGAATAATTCCCACAGGAAATTAATAATCCATGACCTCTTTACTAACTAGCAAGTAGTTTGCTAATACAGTTGGATTTTTTCATTTCGTTTTTGGTACAACTACATTTTAATATTTTTGTTATTTTGCCTTCAAAATTTTGAATTGTATGAGGACAAAATATATATAGTCTCGAAGAAAATAAATTTTAGTTTTGCATACTCTAATGATAACAGTGTTTATTTTTATTTATTTATTTATTGGGTAAAACTGATGATAACAATGTTTAGATAAGAAAAGGACATGTATATTTTCCTTGCCAAAAACTAATGATGAGAAAAAGAAGAACGATAAAAGGACATGCACTAACTCTTTTACAAACTATTGTTACTTATATGGAAGTCTAGATTGGTGTCATAGTTAATTTGACGAACTTTACAGGTGGGTGTAGGCAATATCACTCTCCAGTATAGAATGGCCCAGCATATATAATCAACCCAAATACTGGGTTTACAAAAAAACCCTTACATTAATACTCTCAGCCCATCCCAGCATTTTCGTTCCTTGAAAAGCAAAATAATATTTCAAAAGACCCTAAAAAACAAAGTAAAAGAAAATTTTTATTATTTTTTAAAAGAAAGAAATAAGAAAAATACAATCCAGCTTCGAGGAAATTGATCAAAACTCCAAAAAAAAAAAAAAAAAAAAAACCAAAAAAAAAAAAAGATTTTTTGTCCTCCTTTCACTTTCTTAATTTTTTTTTAGTTAATAATACTTCTATACCATCTAGTTCGACTCAAGTCTTACAAATAAAACATCTATTTTGACCAAAATTTTTATGGGTCTTTGGTACATACTGAAGCCCAGAAATATAGTTAGCCTTCATAAAATTATGATATAATAAGAACCATGATTATTTATTTATTTATTTATTTATTTATTTCTAAGTAAATAATGATAACAAAGAAAAGGAGGGAGGGGGGAAATCATCAACCAATTCCCTACGAGAAATTATATAGATAGAAAAGTATAAGTGGGCCAGTATCACTTAGACTAATAATAATAACAATAAAGCATGTAACCCAATATGTTGCTGTCTTTTGACCGATGGATATCATTGGCATGGATTCATCCAAGACATCATGCTTTGAGTCCGGAATTTTTAAGAAGATACTTAGCTGCTGCTCAATTTTAAGTTTTATTTTACTTCCTATAAATTGTTAGTTTTTGTTTTCCTTTTTACTCTTTTTGATGGATACTCTTTTTAATAATAAGTTGGATTTGGAATGCCATTGAGATTGCCAATTTTATGTTCTTGCGCCTCATAGCCACACTAGACAAGCATCATTCTTCGAAGTTGCACCCTGCACCTACTGATTCTATTGAATTTGTTTTCTCAAGTGATCGCAAATTCTTTTTTTTTTTTTTTGTTTTAAAAAAAAAAAAACAAAAAAGTGGTGACAGATTAATGTAATTTATCAAAAATTAATATTTTCTTTTACAGTTAAAATTTTATTTTATCTCCTCTAAATTGTCAGTTTTCAGTTTCCTTTTTGCTTTTTTTGATGAATACAGATTTTAATATCTTTTTGGTGAAGGGATACAGATTCTAATTAATAAGGCACTGAGATTGCGAATGTAACTTTATATTCTGGCCTCATAGCAGTAAATAGATGACAGTTTCAAACTAACATCTATAACACAACCAAAAAAAAAAAAAAAACACCAAAACAGAACTATCATCTATAGTTATAGATAATACTCTTCAATCTGATTGAAAACTTAAAGATCTATTTGGTACACAGAATAACAATTTATGAAAAAACAGAAATAATTATTCATGAAAAAAAAAAGAATTTCTATTTATATGTTTGGTTTATATAAATATTGAATTAAAATCAATATTTAGATTTTATAAATATTTTTTTAAGAAATATTTAAATTTATTAAAAATTAATTAAAAGTTAAATTATATATATATATATTTAATATATAATAATCAATATAAATATAAGTATAGTAGTGATATTTTAAAAATTTATCTAGATAAATAAGAATTTTGAAAATTTAAAAGGGAGTTGTTATTCTTTGAAATTGAGATATATATATTCCTATGGAGTAGTAAAACTAATTTATAGAATAATATTATATTCCTACATTTATTCTGTAAACAAAATATGCTCTATGTCGTCTAAATTAGCTTATAGAATTTCTTTACAGATTAAATAAAAAATTTTGATTTAAAATCGATGGCAGTTTCATGTTATAGATGACAATTTTTTTATAAAAAAAATCTGTCATCTATACTTGTAAAACATGATGGTAGACAAACTTTCATGTTTTTCATTTCTTTTTTAAATAAAAATCATATATTGTTATATTGATTTCTTTTTAACTGTTTACAATAATTTAACTTTTATTCAGATTGTAGAAATAACAATAGGAAAGTAATCCATCTTTAAAGTAAATTTTTATAACAATTTATAAAGTAAATTAAAATACAAGCACAAAAAGATAATGTATTAAAGAAAAAAAACATATATAATCCATCTTTAACATTCCACACAATGTAACTATCACAGATATCCTTTAACTAAAGTCTCCCACTCAGATCTTGTCTCATCAATTTCCATTTCAATGTAAATTTCTCTTCCATGACCCACATATAAAGAATAAATAATATATTATTGAAGTATATAGGTAATAAAATATGAAAAAATATTAACTAATAAGTCAATCCAATATCTAAAAATCAAAGTAAATTACTTCGATCAACATATTACTCCTAGGATTCAATGTCCAAAACTTGAAAACATTCTATAAATGTACCAGATAACTTCAGAGTAAATTCATATTGAGCCATAAAGTAAAATAAGTAAGAGCTTACGTACAAGAGTGAAATGTGTAGAATCAAATGCCTCAAAGTTTTGTAAACCTGTAATTAAAGATTGAGATTCATAAGTTAGTAGCAGGAAAAATAAAATTTTGAAAACATGAAAGGATTATTATATCTATGCCTAGATATACTAACTTGAAAAGACTTATGTCTGGATGCTAGAGAGAAAAAGTCTAAGCAACAAAAAGACAAAACAGAGGCTGTTAATGACACTTTAAAATCAGAATTAATTTATATTAATGATTGTGAAAAAATAAAAAGTTGGCCTTTGCATACTATTTTGTCGGTCAAGAAAACTATTTATAAGCCAAGTATGGATGAAGTCAGCAATATCTTTGCCAACTTAGTAATCAAGAAGTTTGCTAACTATTGATGGTAATTAGAATGTTTCTATTATTCTCATGGAGAAAATTCATATTATGGTGACTCAATGATAGTTATACTCAATATTTGAGTAAAATGAGTATGATGTCACACTTCTAAAACTAAAGTCTATATTGTCCATAATAAATCCAATTTTTATTAAACTATGACTTGATAAAGTAAAAATGCAATATGTACAGTAGGACCAAGACAAATAAGTTAGTTAAAAATATAGATACTCCTACATATTCTTCAAAAATCATTATGAGCCTTTCTAACAAATTCAGGGAAACTTGCTTATTACAATAAAATTTGCAGAATTGATAGAAAAAGAATACAAGTACAAAATATTAAAGAGGGGCACTTGGGTGTCCTTCTAGTACCCCAAAACATAGCACACCATAAATTATGATCCAAATACTGGAGACCGCCAAGAAATTGTTGTTGTCTAAAAATTGATTTATAGACACCTATACTTCTAAAAAATGTTTTATTTTTTAGTTTATTTTTGTTGTTTACAATTACTTTATTGTGTATAGTTAATGCTAACAAATAGAGTTTTAGTTTATTTGTTTTAGAAGTTTAATTTTTTCTTTCATAGGTAGGCTTATTATATAGGTATTAGAAAAATATTAGTGTATAGGAGAATATATGAGACCTTTATTTATCATGTTCTGATAAATATTGTTAATGACATTGAGAATTTTAAGGTTCTCCTTCATGATTTCATAAGTTCTGCTAATCTGGAGCCACAGTAAACTAATTATCTAAAAAGTTAATTAATTTCGAAATAATTAAAAGTAGAATCTAGGTAGAGATCAAATTAACCTCTCCTAATTTTAGCAAAATTGCGGCCAGAATAGGAAGAAAAAAAAAATTGAATAGAAAAGCCAATGCTAAATCTTTTTGTCATGTATACCATACATTCTCTTCAACATATCAAATACAAAATTAAAACACAAGAATTGAAGGACATATATATAAAAATGCAATATGTATATATGACATATATATATATATATATATATATTACATTATATGGGGACTGAAGAAAGGAATTTAATTAAATGTTTCAAATATTGGAGAAAAGGATATTAGATTTTGTTAGAAAATTTCTTGTACCAGCCAATGTTTAATTTGGTTTTTAATTTACGAGTTACAAGAATTATATGTTTTGAAATGATTTTTTAATATATAGCTTTATTTGACCCTTTTTGGTTTTAATTATATTAAAAATGGTTTTAGATTTGTTTTATAGGTTTTTAACTTTTTTGATTCTTTTGGGCTATATATAGATGGCTAAGAATTCGGAGTTACATCCATCCGAAAAAAATAAAATATACAGAAATATATCATTAGCAAACACTTGTTCTCTCACTCTAATTCTTCCTGATGTATTTGTTAGTATCCCTTGAATCTGTGTGATGGAGGAAAGGCTTTGCTCAAGTTTGAAGCAGAGAATTTTGAAGGTGTTTAATTCTAGAATTCCAGGTGATTTGTTATATGTAGGACCATTTGCATTATATGGGGCGAATTATCTTAAGGATACTGTAATTCACAGCCTCGAAACTCAATTTTTATCTATGGTGTTCTCTAATATCAACCAGTTCATTTTTCTTTTGTTATTGTAATTTTTGTTTTTTTGAGTTTATTATTATGTTATATATTATTATTTGTTAAGAATTTTTGTTTTAAAGGAAAATAATTTTTTATCTGTTCAATTTCATATTTCTATATATTGTTATGTTATGTTATTTATTTATTTATTTGCCATGGTTTTTTTTTTTTTCACAATCTTAAGACAAATTTTTTCTACACCAGAAGGTGAAAAGATAAAAAATAAATAATATAAATATAAACCATTGTAGTTTTTAAAATTTTTATGTTGATATGTGTTCTATGCTCTACTATTATTTAGTTACACAACTAAATATCTTTAATTTTATTTGTGCTTCTGCTTTGTTTAGGCATATTTTTGTTATGTATATTTTTTCTGAAATTTGTTTTTTGGTTTTGGACATCTATGTTTTTCAAACGTTTGCTTCCTTTAGGCTAATAGATTTTATTTTTCTAAAAGCCTTGTTTTTATGTTCTGGAAATTTATCTGCTATTCTTGTTTCTACATTATATATCTATATTTTTTGTATGTTCTAGATATTTCTAGCTTTTGTCAGTTTATTTGGTCTAATTTCTCTTTTACCAATGGAACCTTTAATTTTTGGAGATAAACCAATGACCAATGCTCCAATAAGCATGTATAAACTAACATAAATTATTTACATCAACTTTTTAAAAGAATAAAAAAGAATATTTTCTAGAAATATTAAACCTGGATTTGGTTATATGTAATTATCTGACAAGAAATAATATAACTTGGGATCAATTTGGCCTAAAAAGTACCAAAATTCTAAAACTTTGCTGTAGAACAAAGGTTAATAAAACATGTTGGTATTTTTGGTCACACATAGCTAAAGATGCCTTGTTGTAAACAAAGGAATCCACACGAGAGCTTCAATCTACTAATCAAAGAAAGCGAGGTGGCAAGATTAAGTTGTCAAGTGAGGTTAAGAAATAGGAAATTTTTAACCTCCAGGAAAATGGTGAAGAAGGTAATCCAAAAGGCTATTGGTGATCTAAAGGGAAATGAAAATGGATGTACGCACCTTCATTCGCTCGAACAAGGACAATGAGACAATTGCAATGTTAAAGGAGTTTCAAGCAACCACTCTTGTTGTATTTGATTCATTATTATCCTTCATTTTAGGGACAACATCACAATCAAAGCCTAATGGATTGTTATTCATTTCCAACATGATGCGCTCTACTCAAATTGAGTAAGAATCTCAACTAAATGAATTTGCAAAGGTGGATATTGCATTTGAGTTATTCATTGGCCAAAAAGATGAGGAAATCCAATAACCTGTTTGTAACACCCCGTCCCAAAGTATAACGGAAATTTTCCGACTTTGACTGTTGATCGTTGACCGAAGGGGTCAAAAGTTGACTTTTTGTTCCGGTTAGAATGCTAGGTTGACTGAGGTACCATTACGAAGTACACGTTGGCACGAGTTCATAAACTAGTAGCACGTCGAAAACGGAGCTACGGTTTGAAAGTTATGGGCAAAATAAGTCGTGGTGCAAACTATCCAAAAGGTGCCGGGAGTTGAATTTTTATCGTTGTATAATTTTGCTTTGACTTTTGTATGGTCGTAAAGTACTCGTCGATACGAGTTCATAGACTAGCGGCACGCTTAAATTGGACATCTGGTTAAAAAGTTATGGATGTGTGAAGTTCGCCGGATACCATAATATTTTATTATATTTGGCTTAAGTGCACAGTAACGCCACATGTTGTCACCTGATTGGTCTACGTGGGTGAACAGTGTCACTCCGTGGCTTTATTTGGCAAAAACGCCAGGGAGGAGAGAGAAAGAGAGAGAGAGAACGATCGGCCGCCGGAATCATCACATTTTCCGGCCGATCCTTCCTACACGCGCCGGCCAGACGGGACCCCTTCCCCATTTCCGGCCAAACCCCAAAATTTTACGACCGCCGGTCGTCGGACGCGCCCAGATCGAGCCGGCGAAGCTCGACTGCGATTTTCCCCTCCACCGTCGGCCACCGCCGTTTGACCCCTTTCCGGCCATTTTCAGGCCACACACGCCAGTCACCCCTCACCACCTCCTCATTTCCGGCCAGCCCACCAAATTTCACGACCACCGGACCTCCGACGTGCCGGGATCGGAGCATTTTCCGACGAGGCGCCGAAAACGTTCAAACCCCGATCTCTTCGCCATCTGGCCTCCGTTTGCCTCACCACCGGTCCCGTTGGAATCCTCTCCCCTCGATCTACAAAACCCCCAAAAATCTCAGCCATCGGCCACCGCACGTGCCGACGCCGGTGACGGTCGCTGGTGACCGCGGCGGCTCGCCGGAAATTACTGTTCCGGCGAGTACCCAGTTGCACCGCCGGTCCCTCTTTACTGATTCTGACCCCCTGAATACAAATCCGGGGTCCTTTTCCGCCAATTCGCGACGGATTGAGAGGATTGAAGAGTTGAATCCCGAAAGCTTTCCGGCGAGATTCCGGCCACCACCGGTCCGATCTCCGGGAAGTAAGACCGGATTTGTAATCCTCGTCGTTCAAGCTTCGATTCAGTATATTACTCGTCAATTTTAGTTAACGTTTGTGTTTGACCCCCCGGGTACCGGGTATTATTTGCCCGAATAAAATATTAATTTATTTGACTGTGTGCGAATTGTGTTCTAGGAGCATGGGTGAGTCGTGGAATTGATCCCATGGAGGATCTTAGGTTAATTGCATGCTCCAGGTGAGTGACCCACCTTGAAAACTATTTTGGGCAATTAATTATATTTATGTTGTGTTAATTTGATATTTGAAATTTATGCTCATGTGGTGTACTTTAAATATAATCGGAAAAAAATATTATTTTATATATATATTTACCCATTAATGCTAAACGAAATTTTGGGTTGTTAAGAAATTTCCGATTATTATTTTATTGTGATTTAATGGTATTTATTACACATGAGCAAGTATTTTCAGTAATTAATTGTGTCTGGATTTTATATTATTTTTGGGCATAATTGGTTTGAATATTTTAAGAAAATTATTTGTTTAAATTGGTGGTTTAATTTTATAATTATGCCCGTGGTATATTATTTGTTGAATCGCGTGTTGCGAGAAAATTTATTGTTTTATTGGTTATCGATATTTTCGTACCGGGTTGTTAAATGAAAATATGTGGGATGGTAAATGTGAAAATTGGTATATTTCCCACGGTAATTTTGGAAAACGGTACGGTTAATTTAATAATTATTTTTGACGCCTTCATACAGTATTGGTATTCTGGTATATATGTGGTTTAGCGCACAAGTATTATGTCTCTCGTAAGTTGCCATTGGACCGAGGGCAGGCAAGTCATATATATTGCGCATCAGCCGCCCCCCTCCTTGGCCGGGATGACGGTTTCAGCAGCGGTACTGTCGGGACGCCGAAGTGCCGTTTGCAAGTTTATCTCTTTAATCCCCCCGCCAGTCGGTGCTCGGGACGTTGGGTATCGGAGGGCATCACTGGTATATGGTGTGGTGCGTCAAGTGTAATTTTTTCAGACAAAATTTCAAATCCCAAAGTGTTCAAAAATTATTTATTATATGTATTTACATTTTAATTACATTTGTGGTATTTATTTATTTATTTATTGTTATTAAATGGTTTGATCCCTTGATTTTCGAGAAATACGAATATCGGGTTTTGTGAAAATGTTTTAAAAGGGGAACATTTCCAACGGAGTGAATAGTGAGGGTTTTGAGTGAAATTATTACCTCAATTGTTTATTATTATTTATTTATTTATTTGTTGGTATTAATTAAATTCCTTTATTTGTTATATTATTAATATTAAAGGTGTTCAGTAGATAGGGTCACTCACTGAGATGATTAGCATCTCACGTTTTTAAATTCCGTTCCCCTAGGTCCAGGTTGGGAGACGTTGATTGTCCGGGGCGAGCCCAACGTCTCAGTTCGTTGCCGCAAGTCCAAGAAGTATTTCTTCCCTTTTTCCTCTCCATCTTGTATTACTTCTTTATCTGTCATTGTATGAATTCCACATTCTTTTGTATAATGCTCTGTATACTGTGACGTGTAGTTATTATTTATGCACTGAGTTGCTGTTATTCTTTGAAGTGCTGTAAATTTGTGGAATCAACTTGTAGTAATGTGGGAGGAATAAAGGGATGTTTATAGAAGTGTGTTTTCAGTACAGGTAATTTTTGTAAGTCCTACCCTTAGGGGAGGTGCTGCCGGATTTTCCGTTGGAAGGTTCGGCGGTATTTCCCTGGGATCAGGGCTTGTCTAGGGTTCCGGGGAGGAATTCTGGACAGATCCTGACACTGTTTGTAAGGGATGCACAAAACCAGCTTGAAGAATTGGAATTATGTATTCAAGATCTTGAACAACGACTTGAAAGTCTATTTAGGCATATGACCAAAACTAGAGTTTACCTTCTCAACTTCCTCAACCATTAGATATAGACAAAACTAATGGAGTAGTATATCATGATAGATATCCAAAATTTATAAATCAAGCTACTCGTATATGGAAGAATATAAACAAGTATTTATATGTTTTATAAATACAAAGTGAATTTACTTCTAGACCAAATTTGTGCAACCATATTGTTCCCTTCTCATTGAAAACATTCAAATTTATAACTCAATTGTTAAATTACAGTTCATTTTCTTTCTTTACCTACCTTGTAGGTTTTTTATTTTAAAGGTAATATTAGTTACGTTGCTGAACCTTGTGCATTAAAATAATTGTTTCCATTTGTCGCATACTTATTTATATATATATATATATATATATTTTTGATCTAATTGGTTTGGACAGTAGTTGGGAATTGAAAATGAAGTGCTGAAATATTTGACCTTAGAATATTAATCATCTAAAAAAGATAAAATTTGATATTTTCTATAAAAGTAAAAAAACAAACAAAGACTTTAATCAATTAAAAGAGCATATCTTGCCTGCTTCATAATCATTAATTATATTGTTGATGAGTTGGCTTGCTGGTGGAGGAGTGGCATTGCTTGCATATTATCATGAGAAGGTTTAGATATAAACGCATGTATTGCCTATTAATTATTTATATTTTAAATGGATGAGATTCCTTATGTCTGGGTCCCGTAGATGCACCATTAATCCATTAAGGCAGTAAAGAAATATATATATATATATATATATATATATGTATGTCAAGATCCGTCTAAAATTCCTCATCGAAACCCTAGACAAGCCCTGATGCTAGGAAAATCCGGCAGAACCTCCCCTAAGGGTTGGATTTACCACAAATTTTCTGCACATCAAACACACTCCAATAAATACCACCTTATTCCTCCTACCTTAGTACAATTTGTTTCCACAAATTTACAGCACTCTAAAATAATAACAGGGAATTAATAAATAATTCAATAAATATGTGTCCAATCAGTGTACGGAGCATTATACAAATAATTATAAAATTAATACAATGACAGATGAAGCAATACAAGATGGAGAGTAAAAATGGATGAAATGCTTCTTGGACTTTCGGCAATGAACTGAAACGTCGAGTTCGCCTCGGACGATCAACGTCTACTAACCTGAACCTAGGGGAACGGAATTTAAAAACATGAGATGCTAATCATCTCAGTGAGTAACCCAATCTAATATACAATTATAATAGTAATAATAATTATAGTACAATTGATTAATTAAGAATAAATAAATAAATAATTAATAATTAATTGAAAATAATATTTTCTCTCAAAACCCTCACCATTCACTCCGTTGAAAAAGTTCTCCTTTTAAAACATTTTCACAAAATCCAATATTTTATGCCCCAAAAATCAAGGAATAATTAATTTAATAAAAATTTAAATAATCCAAATTTATAATGAAATAAATTAAAATAAAATAACTTATAACAATTACTAAATAATTAATGCATGTCATAACAATTAATAGCAAAATATTAATAAAACTCACATTAAAACAATTCATGAAATAATTAAATAATTAAAATGAATCAATTTATTGAATAATTAAGCAAAAAAAAAAAAATCAAATTAAAACCTACATTTGAATTAAATAATAAAAACAACATTAAATTTATTCTTAATTTAAATAGAATTTCAAAATATTTTTTTTGAAATCCATGTTCCAAAAATCACTTGATGCACCCACTATATACCAGTGGCGTCAACGATACCCAGCGTCCCAAGGTACTGCCAGACAGAAGGTTAAAGAGAGAAACCGGCATACGGTCGCGTGACGTCGCACTGCGCCACTGTAAACAGGCATTCCGGCCATGGAGAGGCACCCTACCCTCATCTGATGGCAACCACAGGACAACCCCATAATCACCTGTGCGCTACTCACACCCACCTGCACACTCACCACATCCATCTGCGCGCTAATCATATCCATGCATAAAGAACACAGTACGTGTATGGTACATCTAAAAATCATAAAATCAATGTATTTATTTTCAAATTTCAAAATCTCATAAATACTACCGGGTTTATTCCATCCAATTAAACCCGTAAATTTTCCACAATTCCTTTATAAATCATCGTCATAAATTCATCGCATAAATTCCATCAATTTCAAATCCATCAATTCTCAATTCCATCAATTTTCCAATCCACAATATTCAAATGCGTAAGCATAATTTTTAAAATAATATCCTTAAATCCTTAAAATTCAAGATAGGCATAATTTCATTAAAATCTCATAAAATTTCCAAAATACATAAATCCATATAAATGTATTTTTATTAATCAAAACAAACTCACAAATAAATTCCACAATAAATCAATAAATATTAAAATCACAATTCCTTTAAATATCAAATTTCCATAAAATCTAAATTTCCATAATTTTTCAAAAATCATATATGATTTAATGCACATATACATTTCAATTTATTCAAATTGTGTTATCAAACTTTCAAATATAGTTTTGCTAAATATTTAACACATAAATATTAAATCCAAACATTTAATTATCACAAAATAAATATAATTTAACATCCGAAATTAAATTTGAAGTTGGGTCACTCACCTCGAGCACGCAATTAATCCAAGATCCTCCATAAGATTCATTCCACAACTCACACATGCTCCTAGAACAACAATATTACACAACTCAAATAAATTAATATTTTATTCGGGTAAATAATATCCGGTTCGCGGGGGGTTTGACATAAACGTTAACCAAAATTTATGAGTAATATACCGAATCAAAGCTTGTGAAACGAGGATTACGAATCTGGTCTTACTTCCCGGAGATCGGACCCGAGGTGGCCAGAATCTCGCCGGAAAGCTTTAGGATTTTTGGCCTTCGATTCTCACAATCCATTGCGAATTGGAGGAAAACAACCTCGGATTTGGGTTCAGAGGGTCAGAAATAGTGGGAAAGGATGGGCGGTGCAACTGGAAACTCGCCGGAAAGTAGATTTCCCGATGAGCCGCCATGGTCATCGGAATCCGCCACCGCCGGCGGCGCGTCCGGCGTCCACTGGCCGTGATTTTTGATGGGAAGGTAGATCGGGAAATGGGTGACTCAACGGGACCAGGAGTGAGGTAAACGGAGGTCGAAATGAATAGATATTTGGGTTTGAAGTAATCGGCGCTGCCGCCGGAAAAAGTCTCGATCCGGACGCGTCGGTGGTCATTTGGCCATGATTTTTGGCTGGTCGGTCGGTTTTCAGGTGGGCTTAAAGCTAGGGTGGCCCGTGTACTGTTCTGGTGGCTGGAAATGGGTGAACGGTGGTTGGCCGATTGGGTTTCTCTCTCTAGCTCTCTCTCTCTCTCTCTCCCCTCCCCTCTTTCTCTCTCCTTCCCTGGCTCACGTGTTTTGGCCAAAATAAAATCCACCCGTGGGTGACACTGTTCACTCATGGGATTGGTTGAAAATACGACACGTGGCACATACTGTTCACTCAAGTCAAAATATATTAAAATATTACAATATTCGAAAAACTTTGCATGTCCATAACTTTTTAACTAGATGTCCAATTTAAGCGTACCGCTAGTCTATGAGCTCGTATCAACGAGTACTTCACAACCATGCATGAGTCAAAGCTCAAATTTGCATGAACAAAAAACGAACTCCAGCACCCCTTGGACAGTTTGGACCTCAACTTGTTTTGCTCATAACTTTCAAACCGTAGATCCATTTTCGACATGCTACTAGTCTATAGACTCGTGACAATGTGTACTTTTTAACGATACCTCGGTCAATGTGAAATTCCATCAGGAACAAAAAGTCAACATTTGACCCATTCTCGGTCAATGATGGTCAAACCTGGTCAACCTCGATCAAATTTGAGAAATTTCCGGTGTATTTCGGGAAAGGGTGTTACAATATTCCCCCCTTACAAAAATTTCATCCTCGAAATTTTATGCTTCACAAAAACGCATAAGATTATTGATTGCAGATTTGTGCCTCGAGCTTCCGCATCGCTTTCTTGACTACATTAATTCACCATGAGACTTTTGACTTGAGAAAATAGTCTTATTGACCCATACGCATTCTTCATGACTTAAAAATCTGCACTGGTTGCTCCTTACACGACAGGTCTTCGATGTCTTTTCGTAGCTCCGATGCGTGAAATACGTTACATACCTGTGTTAACTCATCCAAAAATGCTAACTCGTACGCTACAAAGCCAATTCTTTCGCTGACCTCGTAGAAATCAAGATAACGAGAACTTAGCTCTCTTTGTCAGCCAAAGCGTATGACTCTCTTCTACGGAGATAATTTCAAAAACTCAATCTTGGACTTTGAATTCAAGATCTTTTCCATGCACGTCGGCTTAACTCATTTATCGGTCCTAAGCGGTCTTCAAACTCTCTCGGATGACCTTCACCTTATTCATAGTCATCCGTAGGTGTTCGCATCCAATTCACGTTGGTCGTCGTGTGGTGCTTCTCCTCACCTACTTCACTTCAATATAGTGGGTCGACACTGCCTTTCATATAGAATCTCATACGAAGACACCTTGATGCTCGCTTGGTAGCTAATATTACAACGGACCTTATCAACGACAATTACTTATTCCCATTTCATTCGACATTACATAATGCATGGTCTTAGTATATTTTCCAAAGTATGAATTTTTGCACTCCACTCATACAATCTTAGAATCTAGAAGTTTCCTTTCATCCTTCACATTCCAACATGATGGAGTCCAATATTGTTTCTAATACAATGCCTCATAAGGAGATATCTTAATGCGGAGATACTCATTCCAATTTTCCCTTGAACTGTAACACAAATCACCTTAGATGTCCGCTATAATTTAAGTAATCCTCTTAAAATCCATCAATTTAAAAGGACCGATTAGAACTTAACCTTAATTTTCCCAAACCAAATACCAATGTCACCAATTTAAGATTGAGATCATTCTTGTTGCATCTGATTACACTCCTAAAACTTACAATTATAAGATCCTTACTCCTCGTCGATTATCCAATTACTTTAACCTCGACGACCATATTTCCTTCAATTAATTTCATCAAAAGTCATAAAACACAAAAATTCTCATATTCATTCTATTGGAAGATCTTAAATCGCTTATGAAGCCTCGTATAATCCTTGAGATTATCATCACCAAGGAGAAGGAATATATATAAGGTCAAGTCTGAATCCTTTCAACATCCCAAATATCATTCTTGAGATACTCTAAATTCTTCCAATTCCAACAGACTCCAAGAATCCATACCTCAAGCAATAAAAATTTAAACTTAATTCTATATCACAACCAATACTATGAACTCAATTACTAGATCCTCAACCATAGGAAAAGATTCAACGCTTTCTTATATTCTAATTATATCCCAAAAATCATATTCCTTATGAGGTTAAGCTATCACCAAGGATATTAATAACCTTAGCTCTATAAATCACTGGCAATATAAAACCTTTAATCTCCAAGAAAATGAAATATCAAAATCTTCTTAGTTTCTATGAAACAAAAATAACTACGCTTGAACATTCTACTTCCCGTTTCCACTTGTCGACAACTTACGTACCTTGATTCCAATTCGGCAACTTCCTTTATCGCGCCAATCTACCAATAATACTTAGTGAGCATTCGATACATTTTCACACCTTTGGAATGTATCGCATACATCGAATCACGTGCTTCCTTTAGGATCTCCTTTTTGAACTCAACGATATTCTACTCTTGGATTTTCAATTGGTGATACTTAAACCTTAAGTCGCTCTTGAAAAACCATAACATAAAACAAATAATAAAATATATTTTTTAAATATACCACCAACATAAAATATATACAATTTATCAACCCAAATTAAATTTTCAAATTTCCTCAACAATCAAAATATAATTTATAAAATTTACTAATTAAATCAATGAAATAATAAATAATAAGAGAATTACTTTAATGAGTTTAAAATACCTTAACTTGCATAGGCAATTGTTAAAATTCCACATTGGAACAATAATAAAAACATGAATAAAATACTTTTAATTTCAAATATCACTTTGAAAAGCATTTAGTTTTTGATAATCGATCGGAAAACAATATCTTGACACCTTGAGGTTGATCGACAAACATCCATACTTGACAACAAGTATCGATTATGGGTGGTGACCTTGTTAAGTCGTGGGTAGCCGATACACACCCTTAGGCAACCATCATTCTTCTCCATGAACGAAACAGATGCCATTCACGTTGATAAGCTTGATCTAGTGAAACCTTTATTCACCAAATCTTGTAGCTAAGCCTTTCAGTCCTTTAACTTTGATGGAGTCCCACGGTATGGCGGTACTGAAATAGATCAATGTCCAAAGCCAATTTAATGGTGATTTGATATCTTTTTTTACGGTCGTGATCCAGATAACTTGTTGGGAAAACGCTTTTGAATTGCTTCCCACTATGAGCACTTCCAACACTCACCATCTACTCGGGCATCAACCACATCGGTTAAATACCCTTGACAACCATTCTCCGATAGCTCATTGGAAATGGGGATAGAAATTAACCACGGTAAAGACCCCCCTAACTCTTCCACGAAGCACCACTTCAGGTAAGCTGAAATACTTTAATTTTACTCCTTTATGGTAGCGGTCCATAAACATATGATTCATGACTACTCAATCCATATCTAGGACCACTTCGGATCCCAAATTTTACCATTGCTGTCATAAATGCACATATTTTCATTAAAAAAAAAAAAATCCAATTTAACATTATCTAAATTAATAATAATAATAATAAATCCTCCTATTAAAGAAGGCGCGCTAACTGGGTTTCAAAAAAGAAATTCTCTGACCTTGCAACGAGACCACAGCAAGAGAAAGGCAGCAGTCCATTCAGATTCCGTTGGGTATTTGCGCCTTCTTCTACTAAACATGTTGTATAAAAAGAATCTGCTGTCTTCGATAATTGAAAGTAGTTGGAAAATATTTTGGCGGAAGGAAATTTCTCAGAGCGAACGAAGAAGAACATGGAAGCCCTAGCTTCGAGCTCCTCCAAATCTGGGCCTCAGCCTCAACCTAAGATCATTTTTGTCCTCAATAACCTTTCGTTGACTGAGAATTATGAAGATGATTTTCTTTCCGGTCAAGTAAGTATTATACGCTTTCCATCATCTCTGAAATGTTCTGTTTGTGGAATTTTTTTTTTTTTTTGATTTATAGGTTTTAGGTTTTATGATTGGTAAATTTACAAAAATTAGGTTTCGTTTAGTTTAAGAATTCTTGTTTTTCTTTTTTTCTTCTTTTGCAGTTTCTTTTGCCTCGACCGTTGGAGATTATCTGTGATGCTTACGCACCGGTAAGTTGATCTTCACCAAATTTCCCAAATTATTTTCTTGCATTCGGCGATGAAGAATCGTGGTAATTTAGGTTTAGGGTTTAGTAATCTAGGTTTAGAGTTTCTTAATTCTAGCCAATATGAGAGGTTAGTCTAACATTTCTAACATTCGGGAGCCTTGATGTGACAAAATTTATTTTAGATGAAAATCAGGAAAAAGAAATAATATAATTCCAGGAAAGAAAATAAGTGTAAATCCACCATCAGAGCTGGAAATAAAGATCAGGTTGAAAGAGGATAAACCAGAGAAATTTTCAACCGCAAGTAACCAACGGAAGAATCAGAACGTTCAAGATTTTGCCTAAATGGGGATAAACATAAAATATTGAACGCTAATTTTATTGTTTCTCTTTGTGTTCATAGCCTTTGCAATTCATTTTGGAGACCCCCCTTAATATGCTAGGCAGGATAGGAGCTGTCTGCTTAAGTTTTGGAAGCAGAGGATATTATGAGATAATACCTGCAGCTCATGCTGGAAATGCGCTGTCACCAAATGCAATAAGGGAATTGTTGGGTAAGTTTTATTTATTATCTCATTGCCTTTTGTCAGTTTGTGTAAATTGAGTTTTAATCTGCCAAACATGTGCTCAACGACTGAATGGGTAAATGTTGAATTTGTAATAGATGTGATATTGCTACAGTGAAACTCAGGTTACCCAATCCTTTTATGTGACATGCATGAAAAGACAAATTGTTAAATATCTTTTACAGTATGTCATTTTTTTTTTTTTTTTCGGGTGAATGATTAGTATGTCACCTAGCTTAAGGAGAAATGTGCAGTTGAACTGTTTCGGACTCACTTGGTTCTACATCAGCAACACTTGGTGTCTGCAGCTCGGTATATTGCCAGTGATGAACAGCATTTGACTAATAGATTGCCCGCAAACTCTCTCATTATTGGTGGGTGTCAAGTCAAAAGTCTTGTAGTTGTTATTAATTATCTATGGGTTAAGGTTGGTGGATTTGCTAGGAGAGAGATTGCCAATCATATTGGAGAATATGTGAGAGGTAATTTTTCTTTGTAATCTTATATGGAATTGTGAGCAGTTAATTCATTGGATTTTAGCCTTTTAGGTATTATGTTGTGCCAAAGCTATTTTCTACTTTCCGGCAATTTACTGTCATCTACTCTCAACTGTCCTAAAAACTTAGGAGTACAGTTCACAATGCCTTTTCTAGTTGGCCCCAAGGTTCAGGCCGTCTCCGCTCCCCTGCTCCCCTATTGCCAATTTTCAGTGTCCAAATCTTACTTCTGTCTAAATTATACTTGTTTCTGGTAGTGAAATATATGACTCGAGAAAGGTATCTTTCAATGCAGCTCAAATGGGTCCAAGGATCATGCTGGGAAACAGGATTGCAGTCATTGTGTATTTAATGTATAAAAGAGCCCCTTGGTATCTCTCTTTATTTAGCTTAGATTTCAAATCCATAAACTATGATCTCTGAGTGTCGCTAACCAAATTGTCTTTCTTCACTCGGTGTAGATTCAAATATTGAGGCCAAGTTCCTGTTTATTGAACATTACAAATCAGCTAAGACATTCAAGCATAATATCTTTATTTAACACTTTTCAGGCTCAGACCTCTCTCGCTCCTAGGTAGAGATACCTCTGTCCTTCTGACATCAATTGAGGGTCATTCTTGCCTTCCAATGTCAAAGGAATCTGAGAATACATTGTTTAGCTTCTTATTGTTTTAGGTCCTTATATACATTGTTCATTTCGCTAAAGTTACTCATTGAGGTAGAATGGACAATGAACACATGCAATTTTAAAATCCAATTTGGATTGATCTTGTAAATCGTTAAACCTCCTCTGCATGTGATAAGTTTGAATTTCCTTTTTCTTTATTGTCTCTATTGTTCTCTATATATCAAATTCCTGTGATTTTTGCTTTGACCTTGATGAAATTAATCTCAATTGTTCTCTTGATGTAAAAGGAATGTATCTGTTTAATGTGACTAGATTTGTTCTCTTTGCAGTTTCTGGGTGTAGTTTAACTGCATCCTCCACCGTTGCTAAAGTTTGTATTGAATGTATGAATGCATTGGGCATAGACTAAACCTCATAGCTTTTGGGTCAGAATGTTGTTGCTACAATTGAATTTGTTCTTGTACATCTTGTACACTTTTGTGAGGTATGTGGAAGCTAGGACCCACTATAACGGTAAAAGGATAATTCTTGAACATCATGAATGGTGCAAATTTCTCTTTTAGCGAACCATTTATTGGTTTGGAAATGAAGTTTTGAATACTTTTGCTGGAAATCTAATTTTCTGATATTCCTACATGACCCATTGCAGCTTTATTGAATCTCAAATGATCCTGAAGTTATTTCTTCGTTCTTGTGCCTTCAATCTTTGAGCAAGGGTTTGGTGTCATTTAACTATAAATTTGTCTTTTTATTGTTTTCCAACCTTTTCAGTATGAACTAAGAAGATTGATTAAACGGTGACTTTGCAATTTGTTTTGTTTTTGTTCCAGTGGTTTACATTCAATATATATATATATATATATATATTTTTGGGTAACCACATTTAATAAAAGGATAATTTTGAAAAGAAGGGAAATTTCATAATGACCAACTTTTAAAAAACAAAACATTTTGATATTTTCTTTTCATTTCATACCTTAAATGCCCTTACTCTTTTATTTATTTATTAATTTATTAATTATTATTATTATTATTATTTTTTGAAGATGTAAAAACACCCATGTCAGTGTCACTGATCCCAAACCACTCTGGGAGAGGAGAGGAAGAGACAAAGCTGCCTTCTCCATTGTGAACACCTTGTGAAGCAAGAAGCAAGATGAAGGAAAGGTATGTATTAACGGATTTTCAAATGGACCAACATTGATGGATGGAATGAGAAAATTGTTGAAAATTTTATAATTTATTCGAAGATAAATTAAGATATTGAAATTGAAAGGGAAGTTTCTACAAAGTATGAAAACGCAAGTGCAAAGTATTCAAAAATTTCAAACTACAAAGGAAATTTATGATATTGATCCTAAAAGAAAAAGTTGGTAGCGGTAAACATACAAGAGAACGGTTAGTTGCACCGTGCTACCCTCTAGTTTCATGCTTATGCAATTTAGGCCATTTCTTTTAGTAGTCACTACGTTGAGGACTTGAATTTGATTTTGTGCACATCGATCCAAATGGATCTTAGATAAACAGAATAGTTAAGTGTCCATCCATGGGATGCATATGTCACCAATTTTCACTGCTAATATGAACATAAGAGAAGAAAAAGGAAGAAGGAAAGAAAAATAAAGCAGGAAGAAGAAGGTCACGTAGATGAAGCAAGAAGGAAGAAATATAAACAGAAAGGAAGAGAAACTCCCTTTTTTTAGTTTGCAGACGAATTAAACTGTGAGATAGAAAAAGAAAGGAGAAACTCCTTTTTTAGGTTTGCAGACAAATCTAACTCTAAATGTCGGGGATGCATATGTGGAATGAGAGCCAAATGGTGTTTCTGAGGTTTTAGTGCTCATAGGTTGTGGACATTCTGGGATTTCTGATGAACTTGAGTCCTACTCTCTCTATATCTCTCTCACCTTTTTTTGGTTTGTTTGTTTGTTCTGTTATGTTTTTCTTCCATTGATTTGGAACCCCATAAACCAGCTTTTTGTGAACAGAGAAAATGAGGGCGCGAGATGAATAGATAGACAGAAATTTAAGCTATTCTATTTATCTGAGATCCAATTGGATCGAGGTACACAAAATAAAAAATCAAAGGCTCAATTTGGGGATTTTTAAATTTGCATAATCATGAAACTAGAGATTAACATAGTGCAAGAAATCCAAAGTAAATTATTACTTACATTACTTCATGCTTTAAAAACAAAATAAAAAAAGAATCCAAAATAAAAACATGGAAATAAACATGAAAATTAAAATAAAATAAAAGAACATTAGTTAATTCTTGTCATGTAATTAATTGATGGTGCAATGCACAAATAATTAGTTCTTTTCATTTTAAATTATGGGAAAATTATAAATAACACTAACGAAATTTCACCCTGATCTCAATTTCAATTGTCCATAAACATTTTTCAAGCAATATTTCCCCTAGTATTATACAATGGAATTATGTCAATATTTACTCCCAATAGAGTTTTTGTTGCAAATATTTTACGTACAAATCAGAACCTTTTAAAATAAAATGAAAAAATTTTATTTTCCATGTTATGTTTTTATTCTTTGTATACAATTTTAAATTTTATAGATATCTTGTTTATTTTTTAAAAAATTATATAGATGTATTTTTTTTTTTATTTTTAGTTTTCCACTTTTCCATCTTATATATTATACGTGCGTTATTTTCAAATTTTACCATATAATATTTTCTTTCGCTCAAAAAAAGTACTCCAAGCAATTTTTTTCATATATTTGTCAAAAATAAAATGAAAATATTTTTTCATATATATAATAATTATATTCATAATTTATAGATTTTGTCCTAATGAAACTCTATTCCATACTATCTCTTTCTTACCCTTAATTTCTTACTCAGCTACAATCCCACATAATTCCAAAATCATCAAATCCAAAGCTAATGTACAGCGGCATTGCATCAGTAATCTGTAACTCTTCTCACACTCATCCAATCCGCCAAATTTTGAGTTTGGTTCGAAATTGCGAGATGGTGGGACAACCACACTTGAATAAGAAAAGGAAGTTGAAGATGACAGATGAAGAAGAAGAAAAATTAAGAGAAGATGGAGATGGAATAATGAGAAATAATAATAATAATAATCATAATAATAATAATCATATTGTGCATCATCATCATCAACTCCCTGGGATTCCACTAGCTCCTTGCAATCAGAACAACAGGAAACCCAGAGTTACCTTTGTTCTCGAGAGGGCTTCTTTGTCACTTGCTTTTGTTGGAAAGGTACTACTTCTTTCTTGTATGGGTTTTTATTCTGTCAAATTTTTTATTTCTTTAAGTTTTTATTTTGTTTAACTAGCTTACAATTTAAAAAATCTCTAATCTATTTTATTCAGTTGGAAGGGATACACAGAGGTGCCTTATGTTTGATTCGTTTCATCGACAAAGTACACAATTATTATAAATAAATAGGTTTTGATAATTTTGTGTTACCTAATCTTGCGAAAACTGCCAGAAAATATCTGTAATATAAACAATAATCTTATAATTTGCATGGTGTGGTATGCACATGGAGAAGATCGATCCAATAACAAAATTAAAAATATTACTTATTATATAATAAATGGTTATTTTCATCCTCTCTTTACTCACTCGTAGAATCATTAATTTAATGCAGGTTATTTTAATCTTGGCTTTATGGAAATAAGAAACTTGACCTGAAAAATAACTATAACTATCAGTCTTAATTAATCATCATTCAAGCCTGTACAAGCAAATTAACATATAATGTCTAAAATTCAGTACACCCACTTTACAAACTTTTTGCCATCCTTTTATTGTTGTAATTTTATTGGTGAATTCTTTTTGTTTGCAGTCCTTTTATTGTTGTTGTTGGCGGTGGTGGTGGTGGTGGTGGTGTTGTAAGCTTTTTGAATGAAATAGTTAAGGGGGGTATTGTTGGATGAAAACAAAAACTAGAAGCAAAAAATAGAAATAGAGCAGCAAAACAGAATGCAAACACCAGAAGAAAGGAAAAAAAATTACTACTAGTTTATTCAATGGTTCTCAACTTTTTTTTTGGCTTTCAGCTCATACAAGAAAACAACATAATAATATTTATACTAATAATTAACTTTACCTACATAAAACATCATAAAATTTATCATAAAAGAAGTTTTTAAAACTTGAACTCTAAGAAAACTTGGACCCTAAGTAATCAAGGCTCACAAAATAATAACAAAAAAAATAAAAATAAAAATAAAAAATCAAGTTTATATTTCAACACTCCCCCTTTAACTTGATTAGTTATTCCTATGAGACTTCTCAATTTAACAAAGACTTCAAGCTTGAGAGGCTTGGTAAAAATATTGGCTACTTGATCTTGCGACTTCACGTACTCCAGCTGTACATCTCCTTTGATAATGCACTCTCTAATATAATGATAACGTGTATCAATATGTTTACTTTGATTATGAAAAATAGGATTCTTGGCCAAGGCAATTGCTGATTTATTATCCACATATATCTTGGTTGGTTCTTTTTATGGACAACCCAACTTCCTTAATAAGTTTCAAAGCCAAATTGCATGACAAACACATGAGGTGGCAGCTATATACTCTGCTTCACATGTTGAAAAAGTAACAATTTGCTGCTTCCTTGACATCCATGTAAAAGCCGTATCTCCTAAATAAAACACAACGCCACTTGTGCTTTTATGATCATCTATGTCTCCACCCCAATCACTGTCACTATATCCAACAAGCTTGTAATCATTGGAAGTTGAATAATACAAACCAAAACTTGTTGTACTTTTTAGATATCTAAGAATTCTTTTTGCAACTTTCAAATGAGTTGTTGTTGGATTCTCCATGTAACGACTTATAACTCCTACTGCATAGAGAATGTTCGGCCTTGTATACATCAAATATCTTAAGTTTCCAACCAAGCTCTTAAAAATTGTTGGGTCCGCTTTTTCTTCTTCTTCATGCTTCGATAACTTGACTCCACATTCTATTGGTGTGCCAACCGGATTTGCATCATCTTTCTTAAACTTCTTAAGTACCTCATTAGCATACCCTTCTTGAGTTATTAGAATGCCCTCACCTCCTTGCTTTACTTCAATGCTGAAATAGTAAGACATGAGCCCAATATCGATCATCTCAAACTCTCTCGTCTTTTCCTCCTTAAACTCAGCAAACATACTTGGATTGCTGCCCATGAAAATTAAGTCATCTACATACAAGCACACAATCAACATATCATCTCTTTTAATTTTAATGTAAAGTGCATGCTCATATGGACACTTGATAAAATTCCTTTCTTGGAGATACTTGTCAATTCTAGCATTCCAAGCTCTTGATGCTTGCTTCAACCCATAGAGTGCTTTGTTCAACCTTAAAACTTTGTCTTCTTGTCCCTTGATTTCATATCCTTGTGGTAGTTCAATGTAAACTTCTTCTTCAAGAACTCCATTTAAGAACGTAGACTTCACATCCATTTGATGTATTTTCTGATTGTGTTGAGCCGCCAATGAGATGATTAACCTTACCTTTTTTAGCCATGCAACAGGTGCAAAAACTTCATCATAGTCTATACTAGCCCTTTGACTATAGTCTTCTGCTACCAACCTTGTCTTGTAGCTTTCAACCTCCCCTTTAGCATTCTTCTTGGCTTTATACACCCACTTCACGCTGATAGCCTTGGATCCTTGTGGAACTAAAGTTGGTTCCCATGTTTCGTTCTTCTTGATTGCTTTTATCTCCTCATGCATGGCATTTTTCCAATTCTTCTCTTCCATTGCCTCTTAGAAGTTCATGGGTTCACAATCAGCAAATAAATAAAACAAAGTGAGATCATCTTGGTTTTCGGTTACCTCATATATCTCTTGTAAACTCCTAAACCGTCGGGCCCTTTCACTTGAACTTCTGCCTTCTTGAAGACTTGCGGTTGGTGAAGCTGGTGGGGTGATCGGTTCTTTTCTCATTAACCCCATTCCTTGCTATTCTGCTTCTTCCTCTTCAAGATATGGGAAAAAATTGTAACTTTCTTCTTCATTAAATATAACATCCCGGCTGATTTTTGTTTTCCCACTCTTAGGATTGTAGAACTTGTACCCTTTGGAGTTTATGTCATAGCCAATGAAGACATACTTCTCACTTTTATCATCCAATTTGCTTTTTTTCTCATCAGGTACATGCGCATGCGCTATGCTTCCAAACACTCTTAGGTGTGAAATACCGGGCTTCCTGTCAGGACCCGTCCAGAATTCCTTCCCCGGAACCCTAGACAACCCCTGATCCTAGGGAAATACCACCGAACCTTCCAATGGAAAATCCATCAGCACCTCCCCTAAGGGTAGGACTAACCAAAAATTACCTGCACTGAAAACACACTTCAAAAATTCATCCCCTTATTCCTCCCACATTATTACAATTTGTTTCCACAAATTTACAGCACTTCAAAGAACAGTAAATCAGTGCATAAAGAACAACTACACGTCCAATACAGTATACAGAGCATTATAAAATAAATGTGGAATTTATACAATGACAGATAAGAAGTAATACAAGATAGAGAGGAAAAAAAAAAGAAGAAAAAACTTCTTGAACCTTCGGCAACGAACTGAGACGTTGGGCTCGCCCCGGACAATCAACGTCTCCAACCTGGACCTAGGGGAACGGAATTTAAGAGTGTGAGATGCTAATCATCTTAGTGAGTGACCCTATCTACTGTACACCTTTAATATTAATAATATACCAAATAAAAGGATTTAATTAATCAATACCAAACAATTAAATAAATAAATAAATAAATATTTGAAGTAATAATTTCTCTCAAAACCCTTACTATTCACTCCATTGGAAATGTTCCCCTTTTAAAACATTTTCACAAAACCCGATATTCGTACTTTCCGAAAACCAAGGGACCAAATAATTTAATAAACAACAAATAAATAAATAAGTACCCCAAATATAAATAAACTGTAATAAATTATAATAAATAATTTTGTACTCTTTGGGGTTTTGAAATTTCTATCCGAAAAATTTGTACTTGATGCACCACACCATATACCAGTGATGCCCTCCGATACCCAACGTCCTGAGCACCGACTGGCGGGGAGATTAAAGAGAGAAACTTGCAAATGGCACTTCGGCGTCCCGACAGTACCGTTGCTGAAACCATCATCCCGGCCAAGGAGGGGGCGGCTGTGCGCAATAACAAACTTGCTTGCCCACGGTCCAATGGCAACTCACGGGTGAAATAATAATACTTACGTGCTGAACCACATATACATATACCAGAACACCAATACTGTATGAATGCGTCTAAAATAATTATTACTAACCAACCGTACCGTTTTCCAAAATTACTGTGGGAAATATACCAAATTTTCACAAAACACCATCCCACATATTTTTACTCAACAAATCGGTACGAAACATCGATAACAAATAAACCACAATTTTTTTCTCGAAGTACGAGATTCAACAATAAAAAAATACCGCGGGCATAATTTATAAAATTTAAACAAATATTTTCATAAAATATTTAACCCAATTATGCCCGAAAATAATACTTAAAACCACGTATGAATATTACCGAAATATAATTTGCTCATGAATAATAAATAAATTAAACCACAATAAAACCATAACCAAATTATACCGCATGAGCATAATTTAAATACCAATTAAACATAATTAAATTCCCAAAATATTTTTTTTTTTGAAGGTGGGTCACTCACCTGGAGCACGCAATTAAACCACGATCCACTATGGGATCAATTCCACGACTCACCGGTGCTCCTAAAACACAATTTATACACAGTCAAATAAATTAATATTTTATTCGGGTAAATAATACCCGGTACTCGGGGGGGTCAAACACAAACATTATCCAAAATAGTCGAATAATATACCGAATCAAAGCTTGAGCGACGAAGATTACAAATCCGGTTTCCATCGACCCCAATTCAGCCAGAGGTGGCTGGAAATTGGTCGGAAAGCTTCAGTCGGTTTTCAATTCCTCGTATCTCGCAAACCGCTTCGAATTTTTGAGATTGGAGGCCATATTTGAACTCAGAGGATCCAAAATAGGGGGAGAGAAGGTTTAATTCGGACTGGGCTGGCCAGAAAACACAAGAAAAGAGGAGAGAGAAATTTTTCCGGTCAGCGGCTTCTCCGGCCCGATTGGCACGCGTCCGGCGGCCGGGGACAGTGGAAATTGGCGGCCGAGCTTGTCTCCTCCCTCCGCTCATCACTGGCCAGCGCGTGTGGGCAATGGGTGGCTGGAATTTAAAAACACGGGAGAGAGAGAGACGACGGGAGGGAGAGAAAGCTGTGTGGTTCTTTTTGTCTCTGTCGGGCTCGGGGAAGAAGAAGGGAAGGAAGGGAAAAGAAAGGAAGGGTGTTTTCCCAGTGGGGAAAAGAAAAGAAAAAGAAAAAGAAAAGAAAAAGGAAAGAAAAAGAAAAAGAAAAAGGAAAATAAAAATAATTAAATAATTAAATAATAATATTATTATTTAAAATAATAATAAAAATAATTTCATATTACACATGGTTGACATGTGGCTTTTCAACATGGTGACACATGGTCACCTTCATTAAATCACACGTGACACATCGTTACGCGTTTAAAAATAATATTAAAATAATACAGTGTTTGAAAAACTCTACAGGTCCATAACTTTCAAATCACATGTCCAAATCGGACGTGCCGCTAGTCTACGGACTCGTATCGACGAGCACTTCACAACCATGCATGAGTCAAAGCTCAACCTTGCATGAATAAAAAGTCAACTCGGGCACCCCTTGGACAGTTTGGACCTCAACTTGTTTTGCTCATAACTTTCAAACCGTAGCTCCGTTTTCAACGTGCTACTAGTCTACAAACTCGTGCCAACGTGTACTTTGTAACAGTACCTCAGTCAACCTAGAATTCCAACCGGGTCAAAAAGTCAACTTTTGACCCCTTGGTCAACGGTCAACAGTCAATCTCAGTCAACGTGCAAAAATTTCTGACATGGTTCGAGACGGGGTGTTACACTTCCTTCCACTCCAAGCTTCTTAAGGTGTTTTTCCCACACACTTCTTGTTGAAGATCAGTTAGATAGGTAGACAGCACATGCAACCGCCTCTACCCAAAACTCCTTCGGCAATCTCTTGTTTTTAAGCATGCTTCTTGCTGTATCTAGGATTGTTCTATTTTTTCTTTCTATTACACTGTTCTATTTGGGGGATCTTGGCACCGTTAGAAACTTTCGAATTCCATGATCTTCACAATATTTTTGGAATTCATTTGATGTAAACTCTCCTCCATGGTCAGATCTCATGGATTTAATCAAAAGACCACTTTCCTTCTCAACAAGAGCTTTAAACTTCTTAAAGTTTTCAAACACCTCTAATTTTTCTTCTAAGAAAATACACCCATGTCTTTCTTGAAAAATTATCAATAAAAAGAAGAAAATAGTTACTCTTACAAACTGAGCTTGGCTTCAAAGGACCACACACATCCATGTGAATGAGCTCCAATGGCCTTTGGGCTCTTGAATTTGTCTCGTTTGGAAAACTTTTCTTGAATTTTTTTCCGAGTAAGCACCCTTTGCATACTTGGTCCGGATTGCAAATACTAGGTAGTCCTCTCACCATCTTCCTTTTGGACAGCAACTCTAAACATCCAAAATTTAAATGCCCGAATCTAAGATGCCAAAGCCAAGATCCATATTTGTAGCACGCCTTGAGACACTTGGTAGCATCATTTTGAATGTTGAACATGAACATCCTATTTCTTGACATCGACACCTTGGCTATTAAGTTGCTTGCATTGTCCTTGATATAAAATGGTTGTCTCTTAGATGAATATCATAACCTTTCTCCAAAAGCTGTCCAAGACTCAAGATGTTGCTCTTCATACTCGGAACATAATATACATTTGATATAAATTAGTGCTTTCCACTCCTTAACTGAATGAGGATGCTGCCTTTTCGTTTTATCGTTACCTTAGACTCATCCCTAAAAGATACATTGCCTCTCATGGATTCATCAAGCTCCACAAACATGCCTCTTCTTCCACACATGTAATTGCTTGCACCAATGTCCAAATACCATGTATTGTCTTCACTTATTTCATTATCTTTGTAAGCCAACAGCAAGGTACCATCTTCTTGACTTCTTTCTTTGACATAGTTCACCTTTTCTTCAATCTTATTGTAGCCAAAGGTTCTACATTCGGAAGCATAATGACCGAATTTTCCATATTTGTAACACTTTACATGGGACTTATTATCATACCTTCGTGCTGAAATTCCTCTCCCACGGCCTCTTGTTGATTCTCTTCCTCTTGAAAGTTGTTGTTGTGATCATCACCAAACTTTTAACAACGTTCAGGTTCTTGCCCACGGCAACATCCTCACACATGACCTCGTCCTTGTTGACTTCGATCATTGTGACCGCTGTTGGTCTCCTCTTTAGTTGCATCAATTCAGGTCTTGAACAATTGTTCCACTTTTCTTTCCTTCTTCTTTTTCTTTTCTTCATAAGCTTGCAACGAACCCAAGAGCTGCTCTAATGACATAGCTTCCAAGTCTTTTGTTTCTTCAACAATGGCAACAATATGATCAAACTTTGAATCTAATGATCTAAGAATTTTCTTCATGATCTTAATATCACCTAATTTTTCACCATTCCTTTTTAATTGATTGGTCACCATCAAGACTCTAGAAAAATAATTAGATATGACTTCTCCTTCCTTCATATGCAGCGTCTCAAACTCGGCTCTCAAGATTTGAAGCCACACCTTCTTAACTGGATCGGCTCCCTTGTAGGAGATTTGAAGCTTCTCCATGCTTTTTTAGCTGACTAGGCTTCCAAGATCATCTCAAACGCATCATCATCTAATCCTTAATAGATTAGATAGAGAGCCTTCTTGTCTCTCTTTCTTAAGTCTCTCAAATTGTCTCTTCGGTTTTGAGTTAGACCACCTTCATTCTCTGATTCGATATAGCCTTTCTCTACTATCTCCCACACATCTTGTGTAATAGCCCAGTCCACCTGCATGAGATATTGTTCGCTTTGGGTCCCGTCCGCATGGGTTTAAAACGCGTCTCAAGGGAAAGGTATCCACACCCCCTTATAAGACTTGCTTCGTTATCTTTTCCAACCGATGTGGGAACTCACAATTCACCCCTTGAGACGCGTTTTAAACTCGTGCGAGCGGAGCCCAAAGCGAACAATATCTCATGCGGGTAGACGGGGCTGTTACACTTGGTATCAGAGCTAGTACCCGGATCGGTGTTCCAACGAGGATGCTGGGCCCTAAGGGGTATGGATTGTGAAATCCCACATCTGTTGGACAGGAGAACAAAGCATGCCTTATAAAGGGGTGTGGATATCTTTCCCTTGAGACGCGTTTTAAACTCATGCGGGCAAGGCCCAAAGTGGACAATATCTCATGCAGGTGGACTAAGCTATTACAATTGGTATCAGAGCCAGTACCCAGATGGATGTCCCAGCGAGGATGCTAGGCTCTAAAAGGGTTGGATTGTGAGATCCCACATCAGTGGGAAAGGGGAATGAAGCATGCCTTATAAGGGGGTGTGGATACCTTTCCTTTGAGATGCATTTTAAACCTATGCAGGCAGAATCCAAAGTGGACAATATCTCATGCGGATGGACTGGGCAGTTACATCTTGGGCACCAAGCAAAGCCTTGATCTTGATACTCCAATTATCATAGTTGTTCTTGTTGAGTGTTGGAACTTGGAAGGAAACCATACCATTATTGGCCTTTTTTTTTTTTTTTTTTATCAAGGATACTGTTCACACAGGACACTGTTTACGTGATTGTTCACGCAGATACCAGCTTTGATACCACTTTGTTGGATGAAAACAAAAACCAGAAGCAAAAAATAGATATAAAGCAGCAAAACAGAATGCAAACACCAGAAGAAAGGAAAAAAAATTGCTACTGGTTTATTCAATGGTTCTCAATCTTTTTTTTGGCTTTCAACTCACACAAGAAAGAAACCTAACAATATTTATACTAATAATTAACCCTACCTACATAAAACATCATAAAATTACCATAAAAGAAGTTTCTAAAACTTTGGACTCTTAGAAAACTTGAACCTTAAGTAATCAAGGCCCACAAAATAATAAATAAAAAAACAATAAAAAATCAAGTTTATATTTCAACAGGTATATGCAGAGCTAACTTTTTTTGTTTGTAGAAGCACAGAGGTGAATACTGGTATTGATTTCCATCAACGAAGAAGGATATTTTTTTTGGCTGATCGAAATACTTTTGTGAAAAATAATAATAACATTAAGCTAAAATTATTATAAATTATTTTATGGGTTTGATGATTTTGGGGTTGGGCATTTCTCTTTATGTTAGTGTTCAATAACTTGTAGTTTCAGTAATCAATCGTTGGTATTGGAATTTGGAACTTTTTTTATCTGCTTATTCTTGAAAATTTGTTAATTATTTCGTTTACATGTTATATATATATATATATATATATATGTATATATTTTTTTTCCCAGAGATATCGGATTTTAAATCGAGAAGAACATGCTTCCTTCTTGCACAAAAAGAAACTGGACCCATACAGATACAGACCTGATATTGTTCATGAGGTGTGTAAAGAGATACCGTTCATTATAATATCATTGTGAATATTAAAGAGCCTCTCAAATTGTAGTTTCAGGATATGGAAGCTAATACCGTTGAACCTTGATTTCATTGTTTCTATAATGCAAAATTATACTTTCTTTTTGTTCTAACAAGTTTTCTTTGCTAATCTTTTTATGTTCAGGCTCTCCGTAAAATTTTTGATTCCCAGCTTTGTATGGCTGGGAGAATAGAGGCCGTGTACATAAAAATCGATGAAGGGATTCTCGTTAAAGCTGAACCAAATGTTAATATACCTGAATCACTGGAGAAGTTTTGTGCTATGATGTGTAAGTCTTTTTCTTATAAATTTAATCAATTACTTATTAATTAATTATTATTTATTTATTTTTTTTTAGTTTTGATTCTTGCTGTCTTACTTTAACTTTTGTATCTTTCATTTTTTATTGTTATTAACCATTATCACCGTATAATTTATAATTGTTGCAGCTCAACTATTACAAAAATTGAGCATCAAAGGCAAAGGTAAAGGTGGAAAACTTTTGCGTGTGGTTAAGAACCCCGTAACTCAGTACTTACCTGTCAATCCCCTTAAGATAGGTAAGTCCCGGTAATAATTAGTAATAAGCAAGTTATTTTTTGTTTTCATTTAAAAGTATCCTTAATTAACACAGAATGTTTTTGTTAGTTTAGGCCTTTCTTATAGTTCACAGAACAAGGCTGACTTACAAGATTATGTTGGTGCTGTTAGTGACGATGTCAAGCATTACGATCTCCTGTATATTCTTTTTTTGCTTTACACACATTATTTAGTATCAACTAACTTGAAGTATATGTTTAGGTTGGTGCAATGGCTCATGGGAGCTTTGATAGCGACTACACAGATGATTTAATAGCAGGTTGTGCCTCTTATAAATTTTGTTCTTCTTGATTGGCTGTGCTAGAATGGATACATATTATTTCAAGAAAGATAGCTTTTTTAGTCACTCTGATTTTCTGCTTACCAATTATTTTAGCTTGCACAAACAGAACATATATCGAACATATAGCTATTAGCTTGATATTTTATCTTTTGACTGTAGAAAAGTGTTTAGACTAACCAAATCGAGGCCACCCTTACTGCTGTTCCACTACCCTTCTATACTTGCTTGTCCTTCTTCATGTTTGCTAACAAGAGCTACTCCAAAATATATACAACATTTAGCACTGTGTTTTCCAATTTCAATTTTCTTAGGAAGACTATTGACCCATCTTTAGGCCTTGTTTGGTTCTTTATTGTGCTTCTAATTTTTAAGGCTCAAAGTAGCTTTTAAGTGAAAGTAGCTTCTAAGTGTGTTTGAATATTTTTTTGGAGCCTCTAGAATAGTTTCTAGGAAATGTTAGTGAGGTGTTAGTCATACCTAGAAACCTAAGGTATATGATTTCCACTGACATTAGGAATTAAAAATTGAAGCTAGTGACTTAATGTTTTAATTAGATGTTTTGGACTTATGTTCTTGGCATAAACCCCTTACTGCTCTGTTAGGAGTCCGTGTCAACCATCCTTGTTTGCCTTTTTCACTTTCCAATCAAAACATTACAATATGTCATAAATTTTGAATTCACTCCTCTCTGTTCCTATACTTTTGCATTATGCATAATTGAGCTGATGAGTAGGTCTTGGTGAATGAGACTGCTAAATTTTTAAACATGTTTGCATTTTCCATGTGAATGATATTCTTTGCTTTTAATTTTTACATGTTTACAATAACCTACAAGACTTTTGCACTACTAAGAAACCCAACCGTAGGAATAACTTCAGTATGTATTTTTAATTCAAGGTATTCAATTTTTTTTTTTTTTTTTTTTTTGGGTTTTAATCATGCCATGAAAGGCCTAAGTGAAACCTTGGTGCTCTCTCTCTCCAATATATATATACATATATATATTTAATTTGTTTTCTAACGAAAAACCATTTGTTTTTATCCTTAATCCTTTTTATTTAATTTGGTTTGCTAAAAATATATATTTATATATATAATATTATAAAAGTTTTGTTTATGCATGGAGCTTCTGGACAGCAATTGAATGCAAGGGTTTGTCTCACTAAAATTTTGTGAACATGGACATCAGCATTCCACTTTGGCTGGAAATATAAACAAATTTTTTCCAGTTAATGGGGTCATTTTTCGGTTTTGGAAAGTGATTCCTAGATTTCTAGGTTTTTAAAGAGTGGATGAATCAAATCATGTTTATAGTTTTGGTATCAAGATTATTGTTATATTGTTTATGATGTTACAAGGCAGGAGAGGCAACGGTCACCTCATGTAAATTATCATCGTATGGGCATTTTCCTATGAGCATTTTTCATTACCATGGGCATGAAAATTGAAATTCTTCTAAAATTCCAATATGATGCTTAACGGTAAAATATACACCGTTTTGAAGTTCAGACGCCATGACTGCTAAATTATGAGTCAAACAACTATTTTCACAGAATACTAATTTTAAAGGTTTGGGGGTAATATTGCTAATTTATTAGTTAATTAGGTAGGAATTTGCAACTTAATGCATGGCTCGCGTGCCATGATTAAAAAATATGCTTCTGAAATTGCCAACATTGTCTTTTTACCTGAAGGCGTGGGGGTTGCACGTGATGCTTAGTAAGCAAAAATAAACCGTTTCAAACAGTTCCCTAAATTATGAAGCATCGTTTTTTTATTATATTTTAAAGGGGAGGAGAATTTTTTTTTTTTTTGGTTTCTTTTTAATTTATAAAAATGCATTTTAATATTTTATTTTATTTTATTTTGAGCAATATTATACATATCAAATTTTTTACTAAAATTTTGATAACTAATTATGTGGTAGTTTTTTAACAGTATTAAATTAATATTTTTCTACATTTATAGGAATATAAATAACTTAAAAGAAAACAAATTATGAATACTAAAATTTTAATAAAAAAATTTGATCATTTTATATTTATCCTCTTATTTTTATGTAGGAGATTGGTTGTAAACAAATTTTTAATAATTGTTACCCTCTATTATTAATTCCATGAAAGCATACCTGTTTCATTTTTTTTTTTTTAAATAATTCATCTAATTTACAAACTATCCAAAATTTTTATTTTTCATAATTCGAACTTGTGCTCTCATAAACACAAATAGAAGTACTTTACCACTGAAGTTACCTGCTTCGTCATATCTGTTCGTTAATAAGATCATTTTCTACTTACATGACCAATTATTTAATTTTTTATTTATAATTTTTTAAATTATTTTGAGAAAAAGCATAAAAAAAAAAAACCCAAAATATCAAAACTTACCTTTAATTTTTCTTATCTGCTTCTTCTTCTTCTTCTTCTCCGTCTTCTTGCTGTTTCATTGATTTCAATGACACAAGCAGAGCCGAGTAGCAGCAGCAGAGCATGGATAAAGGATCAATTCAAAAAGCAATGAATTAAAAAAAAATCAATTAGTACAGATAAAGGATCAATTAAAGAAGTCAATAATTCAAAAGTATAAAATAATAGAGATGGAAATTACCTGAAATGATATGATTGTCATTGGGATTAATTTCGGTTTTCTTGGGCATCTTCTCTGGGTCTTCATATTGTAAAAGATGCATATACCAATTCCATATCAAAACAATATATAAACATTTAAAGGTAAAAATAGAACATGAAAAATGTAAATAAATAAATAATTAATTAATTAATTAAATCTTTCAAGATTTGAAAAGAAAACGAACAGAGTCCAAGGGAATTCATGCTTGGTTCGTCACATCAGGCACATGTGTACCATGTTCGTCTATCTACAGAGCTTATTAAGAAAAAAAAAAATCAAATAATTATCACATGAACAGTACATGACATTATCATATTATTAACGGCATCTGTTTGATTTTTACGAAATTTATAATAAGATATAGAAATTGTCTTAAATTTCTTTTTATATATAATTCAGTGAAAATAGAAAATATTAAAATGCATTTTGTAATTATTTTTTTATTTTTATTTTTTTTCTAAATGCCATAACTGCTAATTTTATGGTTGAAGGGCACCTTGCAACTTTAAACTTTAGGCATAATTCAGACATCGGTTCAAACAATCATATTAAAAATGTACACCTAACCTGTCAGAAACTCAAGGAAAATAAATAAATATGGAAAGGTGATTGCTTGTCTTGATCCCTCTAAGCATTAATTAGTAGCAAGTTTTCTATTAACGAAAAAATGAAACGAGTCGATTTAATTTTGTCCCCCCCCCCCCCAAAAACAAAAAAAAGAAAAAAGAAAGTCAATGTTCATTAGGGAGAGAGAATAGCAAACAAGGTGGCAAGGATCATGACAGAACAATTATTAAAAAAAAAAAAAGTTTTGTAACTTATTTGATTATTTTTTAATTTTTGGACAATATTTGTAGCTTAATTTTTTTTTAAAGAAAAAATTATTAAAGATATAGGGTCTCAAATTTGGAAACTTTGCTACCACTAAATTGTCTCAAAAAACAACTTAAATTTAATTTCCAGAAATTAATACATCTAAAAGTAGCCTTGCAAATTATAAAAAAAAAAAAAAAAAATCTTGATCTTGGCATCACACCCATTAGATATACTACTACACATTTAAGTATGGTTTAATAATATAGTTGAATTTTAGTTTTTAACTTTTTTTTTCTATTTAATTATGTGTAATTTGTTAACTTATGTCTCTAAATGTTAATTAGTAGTCTCTTCAAAAGAAAAAAAGAAAAAGTGTTAATTACTAAGTAGTTAAACTTCCTAATAACTATGAAGTTGAATATATATAATTTGAAATTGTATTTAATTTGGTGTATATATATATATTGTTTCTTTAACTTTGAAATTGATTAACATATTTAACAAAGTCTAACTACTACTAATAAATATTTACTCTAAGTAAATTACACATTATTAAATAGAGACAAAAAAATAACAACCAAGTTACCTAACGGATCCAGTGAAAAAAAAAAAAAACAGACTGCATACATATCCGGAATAAACCTTAAACAATCAGTTTGGAAACATAAAACTTAAAGGTTGAGGCATTTTTCAAAGAAATGAAAACATAAATATAGATCACGATTAGGCTGTAGTTAGTAAGAAAATAAATTAACTTATTTTTACGATTTACCTACAGACAATGTTTCTTCTCCTTTATTTTACTCTTTTTTTTTTTTTAAAAAAAAAAAAATCTTACACAATCTTATCTTTATTCAATCCCTTTGAAATAAATCTCTTAATTACTTGCTGCTTACATGAACGTAGCCATAACTCTACTATTAGAAAAAGTAAATTTAAAAATTGGACTATCAGTATTCTTCAAAATGTAAATTAGGAGATTCCATCATACCATTATAACATTTTAGTAGTGCAATTATAAAATTGCACTGTCAAGGAAGGGAAAGTCAAGTGAAATTTGCTACTAAGCTTAAGTTAATCCTCCCATCTCAAGATTATATTTATAGGGTGTTTTTATTATCAGGTCAGACCTAGTCAAAATGGTGCAGTCCAAAAACATGTCAAAAAATTGTAGCCATTGGGTTAAAAAACATAGCATGGATGGTTCAGATTTAAAGTTTCCTCACGTGCGAAAAATTACCAAAATTTTGTTCCTGCTCGACACATAGCTCCCGCTCTATCAACC
This sequence comes from Ziziphus jujuba, assembly GCF_031755915.1. NCBI lineage: Eukaryota > Viridiplantae > Streptophyta > Magnoliopsida > Rosales > Rhamnaceae > Ziziphus > Ziziphus jujuba. The sequence continues at coordinate 21,110,122 of NC_083387.1, forward strand.
TTCCAACCTCTTCAATGGCAGACTAGTCCAAAGCCAAAAAGAACACCAGCCCCACTGCAAAAATGGCTATTATTCCACCTTCTTCTGCAAACCCTCTAATAAAAAGTTCTCTCCTTAGGGTCTTCTTTACCATCTTCCTCTCTTCTTTCTTCTTCATCCTCGGCTCTTACACCATCTCCACTACACTTTCTACCACTTCTTTTTCATCTTCTTGTTCTTCTTCTTCACTTGTCCTTCACAACCATTCCCTCCATTGTTCCAATCTCAACTTCTCAATCTCGCCACTTCTGCAATTTTCAGCTTACCACGCTCTTTCTCTCCTGCTAAAACCTTCAAAAACTCCAAATTTCTTGGATTTTTGCTCTGAAAATTTCACTAACTACTGCCCATGTCATGACCCATCAAGAAAGAATGAAAGATGAGTTGAGGATGAAACATTACAAATCCCAAATAAAAATTTTGAAGAGGTTACTGCCCTAAAAACATTGAAAAGTAAAAAGTAAAAGTAAAAATAAAAAACAAAAAAAGAGGGTTTTATGCAAAAAGACAATTTTAGCAATGGGTTTTTGAAAAAACTGTCGCCAAAAGGGAGAAAAGCCGTCGCTTTTACAGAAAAAGCGTCGGCTATTGTATAGGTTTTTAGCAATGGTTTTTTAAAAAACCGTCGTTAAAAAGTTTTCAACAGTCGATTCTTTTATGTAAAAGCGTTAACTTTTCTCTCTTTTGACGATGGTTTTTTATAAAACCGTAGCTAAAACCCTCTTTTTTATTTATTTATTTATTTTTATTTTTTTACTTTTCAACGTTTTTAGGGTAGTAACCAATTCAAAATTTTTATTTGGGATTTGTAACCTTTCATCCTCAACTCATCTTTCATTCTCTCTTGATGGGTCATGACGTGGGCAATAGTTGGTGAAATTTTCAAAGCTAAAATCCAAGAAATTTGGAGTTTTCAGAGGTTCTGGTGGGAGAGGAAGAGCGTGTTGAGCTGAAAATTGCAGAGGTGGTGAGATTGAGATGTTAAGGTTGGAATAGTGGAGGGAACAATCATGAAGGAGAGGTGAAGACGAAGAACAAGAAGAAGAAGAGAAATGGTGGAAAAAGTGGTGGAGATGGTGCAAAAGCCGAGGATGAAAAAGAAGGAAGAGAGGAAGATGGTAAAGAAAAGACCCTAAGGAGAGAACTTTTTATTAGAGGGTTTGCATAAGAAGGTGGAATAATAGCCATTTTTGCATAGGGGCTGGTGTTCTTTTTGGCTCTGGACTAGTTTGCCATTGAAGAGGTTGGAAGGTTGGTGGAGCGGGAGCTATGGTGTTGAGCGGGAAAGGAATTTTGGCAAATTTTCTCACATGAGGAAATTTTAAATCTGAACCGTCCATGCTATATTTTTGAATCTAGTGGCTACAATTTTTGGCATGTTTTTATACTGCATCATTTTGATCAAGTCCGACCTGATCATAAAAACACTCTATATATACATATATATAGAGACATTCTATGTGCGGATGTCCGTATTTTATTATGGTGCAGGCCTCTTTAAAAACGACGGTTTCTTTAAAGTTGTTGTCAATACTATATACAAATACCATGGTTTCTTCATATACCTTCGTCTTTAAGGAAGTACGACGTTCGCACCATAAAATTTTCTTTTATATATATATATATATAAGTGCACTATTAAAAGTGCAATTGTTTATTCAAATTAACTATAGAATAATAATGCAATTATCCAAGTAAATTAAAATTTATATTTATGAGATGCAATTAATTAAAAGAAATTTTAGTTGTACTATAAAACGAACTTTATACAATTTTATTTTAAATTTACATTTTTATCCCTATTTAAAGATATTGTTAAAGATATTTAATAATTAAATATATTTGTGTTCAAAAATACATTATTAAACATTTAAAATGTGTTCAAAAATATGTGACCAAATATTTTTAGGCATAAACATCTTAAATGTATTTAAAAATATATAATTGAATATTTCAAATGTGTGTAGAAATATGGGACAAAATATTTTTAGAGATATTCATAATTTTAAAATCAAACGCTCTAACAATTATATTTTTATATTGTCCAAAAGCATTCTGATCGATAAAGAAATTTTGTGAAATTCCTATAACTATCAGTTTTGTTCAAAAGTATTCTAATTTATTGCCCAATCATAACTACTAATTTTCATAGAGTGGTGCTTAATTTGTGAAAAATATATTTTTGATTTAGTTGGAACTGTATGAATTATAAATATTTTATATATTAAAAATATTATATAAAATTATTATATTTTTAATAAATTTAAATGATAGTATGTAAAGAACAGTATTATATAAAATAATTTAAAATTGTGAAAAGCATTGTTTACTAACTAAAAGAAGAAGATCATTCATAATTGGAAGAAAAATATGGGATATAGTTCTTATTTTATTGAGTTGTGAAAGATCTAGGGATTCCGTGTCTCTCCATTCACACAAAATAATAATAATAAAAATAAAAGTTGTAAGTTTTATATGCCAGTAAATAAAAAATAAAATAAAATAAAATTAACCCAAGAACAGTGGGATATTCTCACTTTCCTTAAGCGCATCCTCGTTTCTTTATTTTCTCCGCCTTTACTTTCCAAATGGCTGTTTATGCAATTAATGAGTCAACGGTGACTAGAAAGTAACCATTACTTTTAACATTTATAGTTTATCATTGTCTATATGAGTAAAAAAAGATATATATATATATATATATATATATATATATATATATATATATATATATATATATATATATATATATATATATATATATATATATATATGTATATAAAAGACAATTTTATGGTTATTTTATTTTATTTTTTATAGTGCAGATATATATTCGAAAGGATGAGTATTTATGTGCTATTATTGATGATGATTTTTTTAAAAATTATTAATATGATAAAAAATATAAATGTTCGTCCTCTAAAAGTACCATATATATATATATATAGTTCTGCTATAATATGTATTAGTTTCGTACTATAAAAAATATATTATTAATTTATTATCGATAAAAAATTGATAATACAACTCTATAATTTTTAATTGACACATTTTTTAGTAAAATTTTAATATATATATATATATTTTTGACATGGTAATGATACTACAAGGATCTTATAGTAAAAATATTTTATATGGCAAACTATATTATCCATTTTTGGTTGTCACATAGGAAAAATAAATTATCAATTAAATTTTAAAAAAATTCAATTAACCTTTTATGATAATTTTCAAAGGAACCCATACAAATCTGACTTATTTCATTATTAAATTTTATCTTAAAAAGAAATCAAAATATATTTAAATAATGTGGTATTATTTAGATGATGTGTCTTGCCACATAAGTTATCCTTATTATAAGATTCTTACAACTTTCTTATTATATCAAATACATATAGTTGTTATATAATAAAAATGTGATAAGAATCTTAGGAAAGCCTCCATGGCATGCCACATTATCTAAATAATGTCACACTATTTAAATAGCATTTCGATTTTTCTTTTTATATAAAATCTAAATGTGGAAGTAACAACCAGTTATATAGGATTCATGGTAATTGTTATAAAAGGTTAATTGGATTTATTTTTTTAAAAATTTGATTCATAATTGATTTTTCTTATGTTACAGTTAACATGATGAATGGCTTGCCGTATATAATGTCCTTCTAAAATCCTCATAGCGTCCTTATTATGTTAAAATCATATATATATATATATATATATATATATGTATATGGTCAAAATTTGCTTTAATTGTGAACTATATTTAAAACTTGAAATATTGCAAAATGGAACGTGGTTTTTGGTCCTTTTCATTTTTGTTTCATTCATGTCTACCATTGGTATGATATTACTCTATTTAAAAACATTAATAAAAAATAAAATGAAATGGTTAAAAAAATAATTGCTTTTAAACATGAAATGAGATTCTATTATTATTGATATGAATGGAGACTAGCAGTGCACGAAAATATCAAGTTGACCAAATCAAATAATCCAATCCAATGCAACTTGTTTGGTTTGATTATTTTATAATAATTGAATTGGCTCAATTTCACAAATTCGATATCTACAATTGAATCAATTTCTAAAGACAAAAACCAATGAAATCCATTCAAAGCAAACCAATTAAAATATAAATAATCAATAAATTATTGTTGTTTTGTTTAATTTAATATATATATATATATTGGTTTAAATTATTTGTATTTGATATATTATTTTTAATTAATTTTTTTATTTTCTTATTCTAAAAATGAATATTCTTTTTTTCCAAAATGTTAAAGAATTTAAACAAAAAATTTGGCTATTTTACACAAGGAAAAAAAAATCAAAATCCAAAATTTCAACTATTTAATATCGAAAACACTAAACCTTAAAGTGTATAAACATAAGTCTAATTGAATTAAATTGGATTTGATGTTGAAATAGGATTGGATTGTTGAAAAGGTGTAATCTTGCCACCTTGTGCAAACCAAAATCTACCAAAGTTTGCACCATCATCTTTTCTTTAAAAGAAATATTGTGTTGAATGACCTAATGCAATATTTATGTCTATATTTTATGTTTCTATTAATTTCTTTTGAATGCTTAAGTTTTATTATATTTAGCTTAGGAATTGTCTCTTTGTTGTGCATTGATTTTCTTTTATAAAATAACTATATGTTGGAAACAGTGTTTCTAGCAATATAGGTTAATTGTTGGGGGCTAGCATTCTCTGAGCTTTTAGAACGAGGTTATAATTTTTGGATATGTTGTAATAGATATAAAAAAAAAAATATAAAAGAAACAATGACTCAAAAAGGCCTTCGGAAGCCTAAGATACATAGGTTGCAAGTTGGCATAACTGCAGAGATTTCCAGCAGTTATAGCCCACGGGTTTGAGATGAATTGGAGGCATTATTCAATTCTTTTGGACTTGGTCTTCTTCAAATTTCATCCTTAATATTTCAACATGCCACATGCCAAAATTCAAGCAATTTGGATGAAGATATCCTAACCTTCTATCTAGTCAAAGTAGTAGTATAGGATTAGATGGTGATAGTTTTTTGAAATTTAAAATCTCACAAACCCTTGTCATAATTATGCACTCACATGTGAGCTGGTGGTTAAATGGTTATATATAATAATTTTGAATGAGAATGGTGTAAATATTAAATTTTATAGGCTTCCATTTGGTCCCACACACATCTCATATGTATGAGACAAGTTTTGTATCTATATATGCAATAAATAAATGAAAAGAAAATGAATTACTGTGCTGTCTAGTTTTGTGTGGCCTACTCTAACATCTTCTTTCTTCTTCATCTTCTTCTTCTTCCTTCAAAACAAAAACCTTAACAATTCTAAATATCACCATACCAAAAACAATCACGAAAATCACCTAAATATCAAACCAAAAACCAAATTAAAGGTTGTGCACAAGACTAACACCTTGTGTACAACATTTTTTGCCAAGTGAACCCAAAACCATACCAAATTCCAACATGGATTGAATCGAAAATCATAAAATAGTTGGTTATTACCAAAATAAATTGGTGTTGAAACAATAATAATTGCCAATGGAGATTTAAAAAAAAAAAAGTTCTCTATCCTTTAAAAATCAATTACAAACTAGAGCATCTTTTCTTTTCACTAAGAAATTAGAAAGAGCATCTTTAATATGATGGGTTGCAGTCTCGCGGTTGTGGGGCTTCAAAGCTATAAACTTTTATGTAGATTAATAATGCTGCATAATTACTTACATATGGCAGAAAAAGAAGTGGAATATTTCTTTTACCAGCCTAAAAAGTAAAAGATAAGGAAAATTATTTTAGAGAAAACAAATCATTATTGACTTTATAGATTTGTAAGTGTATTGAACTAATCGGTGGGATATATAATCAAATAGACATACATTTTAGATCTAAGTTTAAATCTTTCATCTCTAATATTATATATGTACAGTTAGTCTTTTATTATTACCAAGAAAAATTATTAGGAATTTTGATCAAATTTCCATCAGAACTTTACTTTTTAATCTTTAAATATTTTAAGGGCTGAGATTTAGACTTTGTTTATTTTGGTGGAAAAATGGAAGGAAAGAAAAAGATGGATGAAAAAGTGGAAGGATGGAAAATATGTTAGTTGTTTGTTTTGAAAGAAAAAAGAGATTGAATTAAAAATTAGGGGATAGATTTCCATGAAAAACAATCCCTCTACATACGGAGAGATTATTGAAAGGAAAATTTTCAATGAATACAAAATAGCTAAATTTACCTAAAAAAATTTCTTTCCTTTCATTTTTCATTTTTCACTTATATACCAAATGAAGGATGAAAAACTAGCTGCTTTCCATCCCGCATGTCATACCAAACTACAAAAGAGTAAAATATGAATTTTTCCATTGCTCCAGTTTTCTATCTCTTTTCCACTTTCATCATTCCTACTTTCATTCTTGCTGCCAAACAAGGGCTTAATAATATATTTGGAATTATATAAATCTATTGAAAAACTAAATTCCTATTAAAGCAAAGTGAACTCTATCAAAACTTATAAACTTCAAATGCATCTTTAAAGATATTCAAATGCTAATAAAAGAGATCTTTATGGAAAATTTATTAGATTGTCATGATTAGAGATTGACTATATATATATATATATATATATATATATATGTAATTTACAATTATTTAATACAATAATTGTTAATTGGTTGTATTTTTATTATTTACTTTTTAAAACTACTAGGCATGGGCAATATGCTTCACATATTCACTCAAAGCAATAACGATATTAAACATACATATAATAATAAATTTATTTAATAACATGATCATTATAATTTTATTGGGTTTTCGTATAACTTTAAATGCTAAATCCAAAACGGACCTAATTTATGCAATAGACTTAAAAAGAAAAAAATACATGATGTTTTATGAGATGTCAAATATACATCGAGAATCCAAATCAAATTGGGTAAACGGCGCATGTTATTTGGCATGTTTAAATAAAACCAAGACTGGATTGGGGTTTTATAGATCTTTAAGACATTAATGATGAAATATTAGGTATTACACTTTAATAATGATACTGCGATATCCTTTGTAATGAAACTCATTTAGTAAGTTCAACTTAAGCTTCAAGTTGATTATGATCAATGGTAATGACTTTGTCATTATTAATTATTCACTTGGCCTATAATTGGTCTTTCTTTTAAAAAAAAAAAAAAAAAGATTATCCCTGGAAATCATCTTATGAGTACATATAAATATATGTATATATGAAATTATTGTTGTAGGGGACGTCGCCCATTGAAAAAAGGTCGAAACACATCCCATAACATATTGTAGAATGTACAACAAAATTTTTATCATTGTGCATCCTACAACATATTACGTAATGTGTTTTACCCACCACCTAGTGACGACTTCCCCAATAATAGCACTCCTATATGCATATACACACTATTGTTTTTTTCTTTGATTTTCTTCCAACCGAAAAGGAGACATACAAGATTGCTCCCTATGATCAATTAAAATAGTCAATAGAAAAACATCTACTTGTTAATATGTTGTTGAAATTAAAATATTCTAAAATGCTAATGGAAATGAAGCAGGAGAAATACCTGAGATCACGAAGATGGTAGCATCAACCCTTTTTTTTCCCCATTAATGCCAACTCTCATAAACTATCCATATTCATATAGAAAATAAAATTAGATAAAATAACCTAAAAACTATATTATATCCATTTAGAACTACAAGTATCAAGGATAATGATAAATATGTCAAAGGAGCATCAATTGGCACCACTTGGCTTAATATATAGCCTTAATATTTGAAAATATTAGGAAAGGGTCATCTTGGTTAGAATTCTAACCTTTCATTCACTATTTTAATGGTGCTAGAAAATGTATTTTAGAAAAAAGTCCACTCATACTGTTTCACCTATTAAATTATCATCTAAGCTTAGATCATCGATGATAGTTAATAAAAATAACAAACAAGCATCTTTCATATTATTTTAATATGTAATTATTTTTTAATTTAATTATAGATTTTTTAATGTTAAACATAAAATTGCCATTTTGTCCATATGCTAATAAAGAAACAATAATGTTAAACTTACTCAAATATTTACTAATTTTTTTTTTATCAAATAATATGGCAGCATTTAATCAGTTTATTTTTTTTAATTCACTTATCTATTTAAAGGTTCATTTTTCAATATTTAAATTATATGAATATATCAACCAATAATATTTTAACTGTTATCATTTGGTAATAAATTTGATAAACTATCTTAACCCACTGGTGTATTCGGTGGTTCCCTATTCAGTGCTATGCATTATTCCTTGGTAACTTCCAGTTTGATAACATTATTGAAAAAGAAAATGCTTAATTATGAAATTGCAAATACATACTCACACAGGAAATTGCAAATACACACACATATATATAGTCAGACATAAATAAGATCATTAATATAATCTAACATGATGTTTCTTTTTTCAGCTCTTAAATTGTATCGACGATTGAAATTTAAAATTATATTTATTTATTATTGGATCATAATAGAGTTTACTTTCTGTAAATAGGATTTTAGTATATCACTAAACCTATATTTAATTACTTTTTAAATATTAAATCATAACACTTATATGATTCAATGATCATTTAATATGGACTTTAATTTAATAAAATAAATTAGTCTTATTTGGAATTTGATTATATATATAGATATAATAACACACTTAAAATATGAATTGTGATATAAAGATAATTATAGCCCATATTGCAATAAACACCGCAAGCGAATAAAGCATCACGAATTGCTCTACTTAATTTATTTGTCTATTTTTTATGATATACTGGGGTAGCAATCCATATAAAGATAAATAGATAAATAAAAAATTAAAGAAAATCTAATAGTAGCAAACTTCCAATGTATTTGCATAGCATAATGATACCGTTATAAAGTGGTCCATAGATCCATTAGATCATATTTCTCCTTGAAATACAACATAAAATGAAGTTAAGTATTTCTCCTTTAAATACAACATACAATGAAATTAAGTATAATTTAGAGAGATGCTAAGTGCTCAGGTATGAATAAGAATCATCTATTACATTTGTCCTTATCCCCATTCGTGATAAAAAGTTAACTGTTTGTCTGTTTATTTTATTTATTTTCTTTGCTACATTTTTTCTTAAGGAGGTGAGATTTTATTATTGTTTTTTTATTTTATCATTTACAATATTTTTTCCTTGGTGAAATGTTATTATTGCTTAAATTGAAATGGAGGTAAAAAAAATGTAGATGATCTAGATCATAACTATTGATTAATATATTTATGATAAATTTCATTTAAATATATTCAATTTGTCATTATTATACTTAGACACTACATTTTTTTTTAAATCACAATTATCCTTCTTTAATTTTTGATATCTATTAAACTATATCTATTTGTCAATTTTTTATATTTAGTTTTTCATAGTTAAAGGTTAAAGAAAGGTTAAAAATAATTAAATAATAATATAAAAAATATAATTATGACTTCTAACCGTTAAAATTTACTTATAAAAACTAACAAATGGGATCTTTTTGCAATAATTTTTATAAAATATATAATCTATCTGTAACTAAGACAAAATTAAATAAGTCTAAATGAAATTTTCCAATATATTTATAAAGATATTTTCTTGTTCCTTAACTGGTCCCACATCCACCAGCTCATGAGTAGGAACAATTACTAATTAATAGGAGAAGGTTTAATAAATTTTATTTATATCTTTTCAATTTTATTATAATTATATTTATAATTTTTTGTAATAAAAATAATTAATAAAAACTGACAAATAAATTCTAAATATAATATTTGATACATATAAACATGACTATAGTTTAGACGAAAATAAAAAGATATAAATAAAATTTCCCCTACAAGCATAAAAGCCGTCACAACTGACCAGCTTGGAAACTTTAATTGTTAGAATAGTGACATATAAAATATAATATAAATAAAATTTATTAAACCTTCTCTTATTAATTAGTAATTGTACCTACTCATGAGCTGGTGGATATGGACCAGTTTAGGGACAAGAACATATCTTTATAAATATATTAGAAAATTTCATTTGGACTCATTTAATTTTGTCTTAATTACGAGAGATTATTTATTTTATAAAAATTATTACAAAAGCCGACACAATCGACCAGCTTGGAAACTTTAATTATTACAACAGTGACATATAAAATACAAGAATAATATTTCTCATCAATAGTAATTGTTATTATCTTATATAGTTGTAGACTCGTATGTATATATATATATATATATAAATAATCTATATGACAGTAGATCTTATACATATATATATATATAAATCATATAAATATTAAATTTAATTCATATAGAAGATAATAGTTACTATGATATATAGTAATACTCCATAAAATATAATATAATCCACAAAACTGAGTAGCTAGTTGGCTACTAGCTTAGCTCTATCCAAAGTGACTTTAAAAAATTTGGAAATACACAAAGAAAAGTCTGACTTTCTAATAGCCGCCTTGTACTGTGCTCTGCTTTTTATCTATTTCTTCATTTTGAGTAGGATAGCAGATATCATGGTACATTGTTTTATACATATGTGTATATATTATATATTGACAATCATATTTATTTGTTAAAATCCAAAATATAAAGACTAATAAATCATTAACATAAGCTATATATTAAAGCTGACCCTCCACTCCCTACCATCTTAGAAATAATCAAACAATAAAAAACAGAGATTATGATGAAATTGAAGTTCTGGGCATCATTGACAATAGTTTACCTATTGTTTACCCTCCAAGGAAGTTCAGCAGAGCAGTGCGGATGGCAAGCCGGAGGTGCTGTGTGCCCTGGAGGACTGTGCTGCAGCCAGCATGGATGGTGCGGCGACACCCCTGAATACTGCACAACCGGATGCCAAAGCCAATGCTCCGGCGGCGGTGGTGAAGGCGGCGATCTCCCGATCTCAAGGTCCACTTTTGATGATTTTCTTAAGCATCGAAATGATTGCCCCAGCAAAGGCTTTTATAGCTACGACGCTTTCATTAATGCTGCCAAAGCCTTCCCTGATTTTGGTACTACCGGAGACGATGCCACTAAGAAAAGAGAGATTGCTGCTTTCTTAGCCCAAACCTCCCATGAAACTACCGGTATATATATCCTTCATATTTTTATCATATTTGTAAACTTCTAGATCATAGTCCTTTAGTTTTTACCGCCAAAAAAAAAAAAAAAAAGATTATAGTCTTTTCTTCTCATAATTATTTATCATATGGATTTGATAAGAGATTGAATATATATATATATATATATGTACAGGAGGATGGAACGGTGCACCAGATGGTCGACATGCTTGGGGATACTGCTTTATTACAGAACAAAACCCGGGAAGTGATTACTGTTCTTGGGATTATCCAGATTATCCATGTGCTTCGGGACGAAAATATTTCGGTCGTGGTCCAATTCAACTTTCATGGTAAAGTTTTTTTTTTTTTTTAATTTTTTTTTGGCTTAATTTGTGGGGCTTTTGTTTTTCTTTTTTTTTTTTGTTTTTTTGTTTTTTTTTTATTTTAATTTTAATTTTTATCCCTTTATTGTTTTATAATTTTTATGACCATTATTGAATATTATTAGGAACTACAACTATGGTCAATGTGGAAGAGCAATAGGAATAGATTTACTGAACAACCCAGATCTTGTTGCCTCGGACGCTGTGATTTCATTCAAGACAGCAATCTGGTTCTGGATGACTCCGCAGTGGCCGAAGCCCTCTTGCCACGATGTGATCACGGGAAGATGGAGTCCTTCTAGTGCCGATTGGGCAGCTGGTCGAGCTCCTGGTTATGGTGTTACCACCAATATTATCAATGGCGGACTTGAATGCGGTCAAGGTTGGAATGAGAAGGTGGATGATCGAATTGGGTTTTATAAGAGGTACTGTGATCTTCTTGGGGTTGGGTATGGGGATAACCTTGACTGCTACAATCAGAGGTCATTCGCGTCTGGTCTTTTGCTGGGGAAAATATAAATTAGTTAATATATTATTGAAAATGTTAAAATATTTTCAATAATATAAGGTGAATTATTAGTAACGTGGTCTTTAATTTTCATGTTTTGTGGGTTTCTGTTGTTGTCGTCACGGCTATAGTGACCATATATGTATGATATGATGAGAAAATAGCCGTGAAAATAAGTGAATTCCCACAAAAATAAATAAATATAACCATGATTTTATAGCCTAATGTAATCGACCCAAAATAATATATGGATGCTGCCGCGGGATTGTCCGTTTCTTTTCTAGTCGGAGGTTAATTAGAAGAGGAAAATGGGCATACTGATTGACAAAATTGATAAAGCTGCAATCTCAAAAATAAATAAATAAATATATAAAATATTCTTTAAATCTGCATTTTATTTTTTTTTTTTTTTGGGAACAAGTTGGCTAATGTACAAACTATTCAAATTCTCCACATTCACAGCCACAGAGACTAATCAACTTGATCAATCATATCTTATTGTTTAAACTACATATTTTTCCATTATTATTATTATAATATTGAATCTGACATTGTATCCTAAATAATTTATTTTGACGTTTTGCACTCCGAAGTTATATAATTTTTTAATTATTGATCTGTGGGTCAAAAATCCAAACAGAACATGTCACATGCTGATCACGTGAAGATAAAGCAGGTGTAATCAACGTCATTTTCCCCTTTTTATTTTCTATTTTTTATTTTGTGTGTGTGTGTGTGTGTGTGTGAAATTGCCTCTCCGATCGATCTGAATGACAGAGACAAGTCGATTATCTAAATTTCGAAACCAATTCTTTCTGTGGTTTTGCTTTGAATCTTTCCATTTTCTTGCTTGTTGGGAAGACCTCGGCAATGACCATGAATGTGGCTGGATGGTGTGGTTAAGGATTAATTGGTTATCGCTTTCTTATCAAGAATGCAGTGACACTCATCGATATATTCGGCTATGGTCTAGCTTTCTTGGCTGTTGCTTACTATAACCATTCGAAGTTGCAGATTCTTAAGGCCAAGAAAGCACAAAAGAAGGTTTTGAGGAAGATAGCAGATCGTTGGAGGAGAAAGAAGGAGAAGGATTGGGGAAAATAAATGGTTCCCAATGCTAAAATTTTTTTTTTTTAAATCTTTCATTTTTTATTCAAAGGGAATTCGGATCGAAATGATGATAATAAGAGCAGTACGGGTGATAAGAGAGATAAAAACAAAGAAATGGTTTCCATTCCATGTTGGATGGAAGAAATTTGTGTCATTTTGGCTTTTTTTTTTTTTTTTTTTTCCCTTTTTTTGTGATTTTCTTTACTTTTCTGGTGCCGAAGTCTGTAAGATCAAGAAAATGGTTATGGCGATCCTCCGACAAATCAAAGCTCAGGAGATCCTACGATGGTGATGACTGGTTCAACATTGTCAAGAGTCGAGGTGGGAAAGACGATAATGGCGCAGTGAACCAGCCTCACGTTTAAAAAATAAAAATTAAAAAAATAAAAATAAAGGGGAACTGATGTTATTGCCCTTGCCTAAGCCTCATGTGATCAGCACACGTTGGGTTCTCATTGGATTTTTGACAGAACAATTATGCCATGTAAGTTTAGGATGTAAAATATAATAAATAAAAAAATTGTTTAGGATATAATGTATAAAATCTGATGTAATCTGGGATGGAATGGTGTCAATTTTCTATATTATTCTTCTTATTATTATTAATTGTAATTTTGGTATAATTTGAGTGGTTAAAGAAGCCTGAATAAGATTAATAATTTATTGTAAGAATAACAAATATTTCTTGGATTGATTAAGGACTTGGATAAGATCATTTATATTGATTATTATTTATAATCAATATTTGATTTTCGGGATATTTGTGCCAGAATCTTTGAGGTTTGCCATTAATGAAAAAAATATCTTTGAGGTTTGAAAAATATTAAAATTGGATCCTACTGGTAACTTCTATCTATCCAAAATATTTTAGCTATCCTTAATGGCATTGTAAGATGATATATATATATATATATATCCCTAAGTTATTACAATATAAAAATATTTAAAATTGTAGTATCATGGGGACCCTTTAAAATATTCAAATGCATTATGTTGGAATAATGCATCTGAAAAATAATAAAAATTATAAAAAAGCTTTTAAATTTAGAAGTTGATCATTGGATCTCAATTGGTAGAAATGGTAAGTATCATGCTACCCCTGGCTACTAAATTTTTTTTACACATTTCCTCAATCATGTTCACGGTTGCTTACACCTAAGATTTTTAGCACATAAGTTGTAGGACCTCTAAATCCTGAAGAATGTGAGGTAAAAATGTACAAGATCAATGAGCAATCAGAATAGTGGATTTGAAACCTGTGAACTTAAAGTATGCAAGGTAAAAAAGAATAAGATCAATGAGTAAATTTACATCACTTCGACGTATCACGATAATAGTTCAAATATAAAAATAGTAAGTCTCTTAACAACTAAAATCCTTTTAGAGTGGTTGGAATCAAAGCTCAAAAGAACTCTAAGGTTAAGTATGCTTCAGTTAATGCAATTTTAGGATGGATGACTCCTTGAGAAGTTTAAATAAAACCCCCTAAATTGTAGTAAGTGGGAGGAATGAGGTGGTGTATATAGAAGTATATTTTTAGTGCAGGAAAATTGTGGTAAGTCTAGCCTTTAGGGAAGGTACTACCGGATTTTCCATTGGAGGATCCGGTAGGGTTTTCCTGGGATCAGGACTTGTCTAGGATTTTTATGACGGATCTTGGATGGGTCCTGACAATTTTGGCCGAATTTTATCCAAATATTCTAAGGTTTTTGTTTTGTACTCTTGGTCTATTTAAATGCTTATTTTTCAATGAGAAAACAACTTAGATATTATTCAAAATTTTATTTGTGAGAATTCTCTTTATTCTCTTTGAACACCTAAAACACTTAATAGAAATGAAGTGTTTTAGTTTGATTTATCAATAGGACATCCATCACCTAATGTGGCGTCTTCATCATATACTAAGGTTTCTAATCACAAGTTGACTAAAGGCTAAGGTGACCAATAGAATCTTAACTTAATTGTGATCCAAGATAATATAATACGAATTTAGGAGTAAGTCGATCTAGGTTCATATTAGTATGGTAAATGAATTCAGGATAATATTGGTGAAGTAAGAAAGTGATGGGACACTAGTGGGCATGGTGTTAAATAAGGCATCAAACTTTGTCATCTACAACAACAGTAGTAGCTCCATGTTTGATCATCAATTTCTACAACCATACAAGCCAAATTTATAGTAAACCATTCCCAAATATTTAACTTCAAAGCTCAAGCCAATGACAATTATTACATATAATGCATTCATCAAAAGCCCACGTCAATAACAATTCTTACACATCATACATTCATCAAGTGCCAACAGTGAGGTTAATGGAGGCTTGATAAAATTAAAAAAACAAAAGGTGTTTTTGTGGGGAAAACGCAAGGGTAAAAATATCATAATCAACTTTCAATCCATCTGAACACTTGATAATGACGAGTTCAACTGCTATGGTGATGCAACCAGTCAACAATAGAAAACAGATACATGCAAAAAAGTAGAATGAATGAAAAAAATGATATAAGGAAGCTCATTACAAGGGTTAGAAAGCTATAAGCAATACAAGGGAGAATGAGGATGTTAATATCTATAAACATGGTTGTTTTTGCCATATCTGTTATTGTACTCATAATTGTTGTAATAAGTATAAAAATAAAGTAAAATTTGAAGCATAAAGATCAAAAAGTAATATTAATTGTTAGTAATACGTCTTCCATTGTCCAAAATCAACATCAGGTGAAATAAATTTTACAATTCCACCTTTTTCTATGGGGCACAGCCCATAAAACAATATGGTAGCAAATTTGTGTTGTGTTTTCAAAAAAAAGAAAGGGCACACATCCTTGTTTGACATATCCACATACCCATATTTATATTTTTCGCATTTAAACATAAACCTATTACTTTAAAAAAAAAAAAATCACAATCAACACTTTATATTCAAGAATTAATGGTCATCATGGCCACATAATTTGCACTCTTGAATATAATGAAGATATGAACCTAAATTGTACCAATTTCAAAAACATCTAAACTGTACTAAAAGTATCAGATTATACCATGTACCATCCATATTTCCATTCAAACTATACTACATTAGAATATACTCTGTACGAAGTACCATTCATATGAACATCTACCTGATGACAAAAAAGTGAGGACTTTACCTTCTACACCATATTCTGCAGTTGTTGCTACTACTACTACATGACGCCTGTGCCAAGTAAAAATATTGTATTTAGTGTTAGGTCAAATAGTCCAAGATTCTAAATGCAAAAATAGTTATGAAGAAGAAAATAAATAAAGATAACCTATTTGAGAAATGGAAGAGGTAGCTGGCTAACTTGGATATGTCACTCCACATTCTTAGACTCTTTATAGGTTGCAAAAAAAAAAAATAATAATAATTATAATAATACACATGTAAATACGTAAATGAAGGCATACAATTGATGAACATAAGCACATTTTACATTTATGGTCTTTTTTCTTTTTTTATTATTTGGAATTGTTGGGCAGGACCTTTTATTGTGTCTAAGGGTTTTGCAAACTCTACAACTAAGGATACATGATCTCTTTTCTCTTATTGGCTCAATGGGTTCCATTCTTATTAAAAACTTTGGTCTCATCACTTCATCAACATTAACCTCTGACCAAATCCTTTCATTAGGTATATGATGGACCATTTATACATAAGTATTAATATATGCATCATTTCTTAGACTAAGATGAACATACTCAATTGGATCATATCTCTTGCTATTGATGCATGCTTGTAAAGAATACCACTATCCTACCTAATAAGAAAAGAAAAAAATAATTGCAAGTATAAATTGATTAAAAAACTATGTAACTAAATAGAGAAAATATTATATACTAGTAAGAACGAGTTATAAAAATTGTAGCTAAACCTGCCAAGCCCCACATTCACATGACTTGCTATTCAACTTCATAATCACCATCCTGGTTGTCGCATCATCAGCAACCTCAAAGATGTTCTCGCAAGCCATATCACTTTTATTCTTCTCCCATTAGTTTGAGCATCATTCATCTTAGCTTGAACTCTTAATGGCAAATTATTATACTATTTAAAGGACTATTATTGCCTCTTCCTAAATACCATTCCACATTTTTCCCTTCTCATACACACATTACAATAAGGAAAGTACTATTGTTTGCATCCAAGGAAACAATAGTTAGCAGTGCACCACCATTCTTACCTTCAGATGACACCCATACAGCCCTATAATAGGTCTATAACTTTATAAAATGTTGGATTTACTAAAAGTTAGGGTTCATGACCTTTAACATATGATCATATTTATGCAATTTTTTGTATGAATCAGCACAGTCATCACTTGATCTGGCTAATGCCAACCTAAGCTATGCAACATCTATTTTCCCATTTCCAATCCATGATTTGTCTTTAACTCATCAACCATTTCTCCAATCTTACAACTTACATTTGATTTAAACCAAACCTCTATCTTATATGAAATCCATTTAGTAAAAACCAATTGATTCTTTGTTTGCCATTGACAAAAATATACTCCTCTTGGTAAGTCTTAACTTTGAACGTTTTACCATCAAATAAAAGACTCCATTTGTATTTCTTAATATTACACCTAGCAGCTACATTTTTACTCTCATTTCTTATAAACTTGTAGGAAAATCCAAATTTCAAAGCAAAATCCTTCATGACTAATCTATAATGACCAACTGATTAAAAAGTAAGGCTTTTATACAACAAGATTATTAGAAGAAGGTTGATAGATAGTACCCTTCACTTGTCTGGCCATCTTAGCCACTAGCTACTCATTGAGAGGCCCATCATCATCATCAAACTGATAACCCTCTAACTTGTTATCTACATCCTCATCATTGTAAACATCATTATCAAATCTGCCTCATCAACAACAAAGCCATTAAATGTTTCATCTTCAAACTCAAAATCACTTCAAGAAAACTACCCTTCAAGGTCATACTCAGCATCATTACCATCATTATCATCTTATAGTTAAAGAACATATAGTTGTAGTGGAACTATATCAGGTTCACTCAACTGAGGTTCATCACCAAAATCATAGTGTATTAAAGGTTAAGAAACTTAAGATTGGGATGGAACTACACTAGGATTGCTCAAATAAGGTTCATCTCCTAATTCAAGTTGTGTTTAAGGTTGAGAATTACATTAGAATCACTCAATTCAGATTTTATTTGGGATTAGGGAACCTTTGGTTGAGGTGGAACTACATCAGGATCACTTAACTTAAGTTGTTTTTGGGGTTGGGGAACCTTTAGTCCATGGCAGCTTAACTTTGGTTGTCATTGTCTCCTTTATCCTTAATTTCTCACCAAATAATAACATGTTCACATCTAACCATAATATATTACATTATATTGTTATTCATCGAACCAAAAAACCTCCAAATTTATTCCAAACATGTGATACGTACATAGTTTAAATTTCATCCTACAACCCTAAGCATAAAATAAAAAACAAACTTTCATATTTTTACACAAGATTTATTTACATAACAACCAAAATATCTTTAATCCCTATGACCTAATCCAAATCTCATATGAAACATTTGATAAGCATAAATAAGCACAACAAAAAGTAAGCAGTTCTGGACAACCAATGTAACACCCCGTCCCAAATCGCACCGGAATCCGTGCACGTTGACCGAGGTTGACCGTTGACCGTTGACCGAAGGGGGTCAAAAGTTGACTTTTTGACTCGGTGAGAATTTTGAGTTGACTAGGGTACCGTGGCGAAGTGCATGACGCCCTGAGTTCGTAGACTAGTAGCACGTCGAAAACGGAGCTACGGTTTGAAAGTTATGGGCAAAACAAGTTGAAGTGTAAACTGTCTAAAAGGTGCCGGGAGTTGACTTTTTCTTGTGATGTAATTGTGAGTTGACTCTTGTATGGTTGTAAAGTACTCGTCGATACGAGTTCATAGACTAGCGGCACGCTTAAATCGGACATGTGGTTAAAAAGTTATGGACGTTTGAAGTTTACCGGATACCGTATTATTTTAATGTTTTTGGGTCGTGAACAGTGAAATGCCACGTGTCAGCTTCTGAGTGGTCCACGTGGCATGAACAGTGTCACACAGGGTTTTAATTTTGAAAAACTCTCGGGGAAGAGAGAGAAAGAGAGAGAAGAGAGAGAAAGAGAGAGAGGAGAGAGAAAGAGAGAGAGAGGACCCGCCGGCCGCCGGTCATTTTCACGTTTTTCCGGCCTAGTTACTGTACATGCACCGGCCAGCCAGATTGCCCACCTCATTTCCGGCAAAACCTCCAAATTTCACGGCGAACGGCCGCCGGACGCGCCCGGATCGGACGTCCGAAGTTTGGCGGCGATTTTTCCCCCTCCACCGCCGGCCACCGCGAATCGGCACTATTCCGGCCGATATACAGTACACGCGCCATACACCCAGCATCCTCTCCTCAAGTCCGGCCTACCCACCAAAAATCACGGCCATCGGACCACCGACGCGCCGGGATCGGAGCGTTTTCCGGCGAGGGGTCGAAAATCTTCAAACGGTGATTTCTCCGCCGTCCGACCTCCGTTTTGCTCACCGTCGGTCCCGTTGGATTGCTCTCCTCACGATCTATAAATTTGCAAAATTTCACAGCAAACGGCCACCGTCGGAAATTACTGTTCCGGCGACGGTTGCCGGTGACGTGGCGGCCCGCCGGAAAAATACTGTTCCGGCGAGTACCCGAAAATTCCGGCCAGCTCCAGTCCGCAGTGTTCGACCTCCTGAATCCAAATCCGACTTCCGTTTCCACCAATTCGCGACGGTTTGGGAGAATTGCGGAGCCGAAACCCGAAAAGCTTCCCGATAAAATTCCGACCCCGTCGGGTACGATCATCGAAAATTAAGACCGGATCTGTGATTAGCATCACTCGAGCTTCGATTCGGTGCACGTGCAAGTAGCGGAGTCGATCCTGCGGAGGATCTTGATTGAGATACGTGCACAAGGTGAGTGACCCACCTTCAAATTAATTTTGGGGAATTTAATTGATGAATATATTATGTGTGAATTAAATATTTGGAATTTAATTTCTATGTGCCAAATATTTATTGGATTTATTGTAGAATTATTTATGAATTTATTGGATTTAAGAAAATGCGAATTCTACAAATTTATGCCGTGTGGAATTATTTTATGGTTTTGAGGATTTTGAAATTGGTGTGGTTTTAATGGTAAATTGGGCACGATTCGATTTTCAAATATTTCAAGGAAAATATTTGGTTATGTTGGTGATTTCAATTTTTATGAAATATGCCCATAAAATATTATGGGATTTGATTATGATATTTCGAGAAATTATTTATGCTTGGAAAAAATGTGGATATTTGAATTGATGGATTTGGGAGTTGGTGGATTTGAAAATCATGGGATTTATGGTATTAATTATAAGGAAATTGTGTAGAATTTCCCGGTTCAAGCGGATGGATTATGCCCGCTATGTTTATGAAAAATGTGAAATTTGTTTTATAATTTAAATTGTGGATTTTATGATTTTTAGATGCACCGTGCACGTACTGGTGTTCTGATTATTTGATATGGTATATGTGATATGGATATTGTGTACACGGATATGATTAGCGCGCAGGTGGGTGTGAGTAGCGCGCAGGTGATATTATGAGGGTGTCCTGTGGATGCCATCGGAGAGGGTGGCCACCCCCCATTGGCCGAGACACCAGGTTAGCAGCGGCGCAGTGGGACGCCACGCGACCGTATGCCGGTTTCTTTCTATAACCTCCTGTCTGGCGGTACCTTGGGACGCTGGGTACTGTTGGCGCCACTGGTATATAGTGGGTGCATCAAATGATTTTCAGAACTGTGTTTTAAAAATAAAATGTTAATGAAAAATATAATTGTTACCGCTTCTGGTATTTAATTGATGTCTTGGTTTTCGGGAAATATGAATAAAGGGTTTTGTGAAAATGTTTTAAAAGGGGAACCTTTCCAACTGAGAGAATTGTAAGGGTTTTGAGAGAAATTATTATTTCCAACTAATTATTATTTATATACCTATTACCGTGGTATGATAGTGTAGAGTAGTAGGGTCGCTCACTGAGATGATTAGCATCTCACACTCTTAAATTCCGTTCCTCTAGGTACCAGGTTGTTGGTGTTCACTCGGAGCGGACTTGATCTTCCTCGCTGTTTTAGTTCGGTAGTACCCTGTTTGTATTTATTTTGCACTGGATTACTGTATTTATTTTGAAGTGCTGAAATTTGTGGAATCAATTTGTAGTATTGTGGGAGGAATAAGGGGATATTTTTGAAGTGTATTTTCAGTGCAGGTAAGTTTGTGGTAAGTAAATCCCTTAGGGGAGGCTCTGCCGGATTTTCCATTGGAGGGTTCGGTAGGGTTTCCCTGGGATCAGGGCTGTCTAGGGTTCTGGGGAAGGGATTCTGGACGGGTCCTGACAGTTGGTATCAGAGCTCTAGGTTCTAGTATTCCTAAGGGACTGTGCAGTGTTGTGCATCCTATCCGTGTTTAATCTCTCGTTTTACCCGTGTGAAAGCGTTCTTTCTGTTTGTCTCGAAGTAAATTCGTTGCCCGAGTTTGAATAACTCTAATCTTCGAGGGTGTCAATTAGGATCATCTAGCCTAACGGGAAATTCCTATGGCCTAGTCGATGGTCGAGGATGCCTTTTCTTTTTGAAGGTCAAGCTTATCATCGTGAATGGTATCCGTTTCGTTCATGGAGAAGAATGATGATTGCCTAAGGATGTGTGTCGATCGATTTCAAGGCGTCAAAATATTTTCCCGATCGATTATCAAAATTTAAATGCTTTTCAAGGTGTTTTATTCAAGTATTTTTGGTTTGTGTTTATACATGTATCTGTATGTTATATTGTTTGATATTATACTGCACCATATGGAGGCGGCGAACCAATGTGGTCCATGTAGAGCTAGCCCCATGATCATGTTGCCTACGAGCGCGGGGAATTGGACGGCCAATATAGGCAACCACCCTGGTTTGTATTGGTAGCAGAGTGTCGGCGACAGTTGGAATCATGGATTACGTAACATGTAGAAGGTGTCGTACGTACCTCCATGCGATGGATTTTAAGATATGATTTTCAATGTGGAGTTTTAACAATTGCCTATGCAAGTTAGGTATATTTGAAAAATATATTTTATTATTTGTTTTATGTTATGGTTTTTCCAAGAGCGACTTAAGGGTTAAGTATTGCCAGTCGAGAATCCAAAGCAGGGTATCGTTGAGTTCAAAAAGGAGATCTTAAAGGAAGTACGCGATTCAAAGTATACGATACACCCCAAGGGTACCAAGACGTATGGAATGCTCACTGGATGACATGGTGGTTTGGCACGATAAAGGAAGTTGCAAGATCCGAATAAAGGTACTTAAGTCACCGACAAGTAAAGTAGGGAGATGTAAATATGGATTTCGTGCTTAAACTATCGTTCACAAAGAGAAGGTACGACAGCGTTTAGAGAATCAAGCAAGCTCCGGATAGCGACTAAAGTTCTACTTGGTGGTTGATGAGGTTAATGAGATGAGGATGATTCCTTAGGCATGGTTGGATGTTTAAGCATGGTTATTTTTCATTCTAGAAGCTAAGATCTTGATATCTTATTTCCTTGGAGATTTAAGGTTCGTATTGGTGGTGCTTTATCGATTCAAGGTGGTTGATATTGTTGGTGATAATTTACAATGATAAGGAGTATGATTTTTGGGACGGAGTTAGAATTTAAGGAGTGTGGAATACTTTATTGGGTTAAGGATCTAGTGATTTGTTCATAGTATTGGTGGTGCTGCTAGAATTAAGATTTAAATTTCTTATTGCTTGAGGTGTGGATTCATGGAATTTATTTGAAATGAGGGAAACTTAGGGTTTTCAAGAATGGTATTTGGATGTTGAGAATTTTATTCATGACCTTGATGAATTTAGTTAAAAGAAAGATTGATGTTTGTCGAGGTTAAGACTATTGGTTAATCAATGAGGAGCAAGGGTTTTATAATTGTAAGTACTAGGAGGGTAATCAAGGACAAGTGAATTAATCTCAACCTTAACTTGGTGATACCAGTATTTGAGGAAATTAGACTTAAGTTCTAATCTTACCTTTTGAATTGCTGATCGAGTTACGAGATTTGGTTGTTGGTTTAGGGATGCATGCTTCAGAAGCACTTTATGGTTAGCGTTCGATTATGACCAAGATGACATTATTGGTGGATTGGTATGAAGAGAGAAGTGGCAGACTTCGTATCAAAGTGTTTGCTTTGTCAACAAGTGAAAGCAGAAAGACAGAAGCCTTCGGGATTACTCCAACCTTTACCGATTCCCGTGTGGAAGTGGGAAGAACTCAACATGGACTTCGTATTCAAGCTTCCTTCCACACCTAGAAGGTACGACGGCATTTGGGTAATCATTGATCGTCTCACCAAGTCGGCACACTTCCTACCGGTACGAGAACATTTTTCACCCGAGAAGTTAGCTTAGTTGTTCGTGCAACGCATTGTAAGTCTTCATGGAGTACCGTTAGCCATCGTCTCCGATCGAGATCCGCGCTTTACTTCACGACTATGGCGGAAGTTGGCTGATGCACTAGGAGCAAGACTTAACTACAACACCGCTTTTCACCCGCAATCTGATGGACAAGCAGAGTGCACAATTCAGACATTAGAAGACCTGCTAAGGTCTTGCATTATGCAGTTTCGTGGTAGCTGGGATGAACAACTGCCATTGATAGAGTTTTGTCCTCCTGCGTACCGTGAGGCGAGAAGGAGAGAGTTCGAGGAACTGCGACAGGGGAACATGACAGTGACCGAGTACGAGAGGAGATTCCGAGAACTATCAGGATTCTGCATGCACCTGATTCCCGACGATCACACGAAGAAGGTGAGGTTCATAGACGGATTGAAAGAGAGCATCGGCTACACCCTTTCTGGATCAGTACATCCCACCTATCAGTCCGCCAGGGATGCAGCGCTTGAGCTAGAGAGACAGGAGGAGATACACAGACCCTCGAGGCGCAGATCATTCGAAGGTTCGTATAGCGGAGTACCTCGACAAGGGGCAGCTAAGAAGAGCCATAGCTCAGGCTCAGACAGTGATGGGTTAAGCCCACGAGGCAGATTCCAGAGGAGAGATAGTTATCGCATGCCCCAGCCAGCTCGCCATTCGATCAGTGTGGATGCAAGCTCGTATCAGCAGTCACGCATTGGTTCTCCGCGGATTTGTCCACTTTGTAGGGGGAATCATTCGGGGCAGTGTCAGATGGATGGTTTATGCTTTCGGTGTGGGCAGCCAGGTCACATAAGGAGGGATTGCCCTTATGGTAGTGGCAGTGTGCTAGAAGCAGGTCGACGGACACAGCATACAAGGGTATTTCCAGGATAGAGTTCCCAGGAGAGTCAGCCAGTAGGAGTTTCTTCGGGATCAGTACAGCCGTCTGCAGGATCGAGTCGAGGTAGAGGAAGGAGAACCCAGCAGACAAGTCAAGGCCGGGTGTTTGCTATGACGCAGCAGGGAGCCAGGACTACGCCCGACGATTTCACAGATCAAGGGATGGAAGCAGACCTGATCCTGTTGGATCTATCCGGACTTGAAGTAGTGTTGGGCATGGATTGGTTGGCAAGGAACTACTTAGTCGAGGAAGCAACGTGGGAACCCGAAGCACAGATGCGTGAGCAGTACCCGTATCTGTTCCAGTGACGTGCGGAAATTTCGAGGACGAAATTTTTGTAAGGGGGGAAGGCTGTAACACCCCGTCCCAAATCGCACCGGAATCCGTGCACGTTGACCGAGGTTGACCGTTGACCGTTGACCGAAGGGGGTCAAAAGTTGACTTTTTGACTCGGTGAGAATTTTGAGTTGACTAGGGTACCGTGGCGAAGTGCATGACGCCCTGAGTTCGTAGACTAGTAGCACGTCGAAAACGGAGCTACGGTTTGAAAGTTATGGGCAAAACAAGTTGAAGTGTAAACTGTCTAAAAGGTGCCGGGAGTTGACTTTTTCTTGTGATGTAATTGTGAGTTGACTCTTGTATGGTTGTAAAGTACTCGTCGATACGAGTTCATAGACTAGCGGCACGCTTAAATCGGACATGTGGTTAAAAAGTTATGGACGTTTGAAGTTTACCGGATACCGTATTATTTTAATGTTTTTGGGTCGTGAACAGTGAAATGCCACGTGTCAGCTTCTGAGTGGTCCACGTGGCATGAACAGTGTCACACAGGGTTTTAATTTTGAAAAACTCTCGGGGAAGAGAGAGAAAGAGAGAGAAGAGAGAGAAAGAGAGAGAGGAGAGAGAAAGAGAGAGAGAGGACCCGCCGGCCGCCGGTCATTTTCACGTTTTTCCGGCCTAGTTACTGTACACGCGCCGGCCAGCCAGATTGCCCACCTCATTTCCGGCAAAACCTCCAAATTTCACGGCGAACGGCCGCCGGACGCGCCCGGATCGGACGTCCGAAGTTTGGCGGCGATTTTTCCCCCTCCACCGCCGGCCACCGCGAATCGGCACTATTCCGGCCGATATACAGTACACGCGCCATACACCCAGCATCCTCTCCTCAAGTCCGGCCTACCCACCAAAAATCACGGCCATCGGACCACCGACGCACCGGGATCGGAGCGTTTTCCGGCGAGGGGTCGAAAATCTTCAAACGGTGATTTCTCCGCCGTCCGACCTCCGTTTTGCTCACCGTCGGTCCCGTTGGATTGCTCTCCTCACGATCTACAAATCTGCAAAATTTCACAGCAAACGGCCACCGTCGGAAATTACTGTTCCGGCGACGGTTGCCGGTGACGTGGCGGCCCGCCGGAAAAATACTGTTCCGGCGAGTACCCGAAATTTCCGGCCAGCTCCAGTCCGCAGTGTTCGACCTCCTGAATCCAAATCCGACTTCCGTTTCCACCAATTCGCGACGGTTTGGGAGAATTGCGGAGCCGAAACCCGAAAAGCTTCCCGATAAAATTTCGACCCCGTCGGGTACGATCATCGGAAATTAAGACCGGATCTGTGATTAGCATCACTCGAGCTTCGATTCGGTGCACGTGCAAGTAGCGGAGTCGATCCTACGGAGGATCTTGATTGAGATACGTGCACAAGGTGAGTGACCCACCTTCAAATTAATTTTGGGGAATTTAATTGATGAATATATTATGTGTGAATTAAATATTTGGAATTTAATTTCTATGTGCCAAATATTTATTGGATTTATTGTAGAATTATTTATGAATTTATTGGATTTAAGAAAATGCGAATTCTACAAATTTATGCCGTGTGGAATTATTTTATGGTTTTGAGGATTTTGAAATTGGTGTGGTTTTAATGGTAAATTGGGCACGATTCGATTTTCAAATATTTCAAGGAAAATATTTGGTTATGTTGGTGATTTCAATTTTTATGAAATATGCCCATAAAATATTATGGGATTTGATTATGATATTTCGAGAAATTATTTATGCTTGGAAAAAATGTGGATATTTGAATTGATGGATTTGGGAGTTGGTGGATTTGAAAATCATGGGATTTATGGTATTAATTATAAGGAAATTGTGTAGAATTTCCCGGTTCAAGCGGATGGATTATGCCCGCTATGTTTATGAAAAATGTGAAATTTGTTTTATAATTTAAATTGTGGATTTTATGATTTTTAGATGCACCGTGCACGTACTGGTGTTCTGATTATTTGATATGGTATATGTGATATGGATATTGTGTACACGGATATGATTAGCGCGCAGGTGGGTGTGAGTAGCGCGCAGGTGATATTATGAGGGTGTCCTGTGGATGCCATCGGAGAGGGTGGCCACCCCCCATTGGCCGGGACACCAGGTTAGCAGCGGCGCAGTGGGACGCCACGCGACCGTATGCCGGTTTCTTTCTATAACCTCCTGTCTAGCGGTACCTTGGGACGCTGGGTACTGTTGGCGCCACTGGTATATAGTGGGTGCATCAAATGATTTTCAGAACTGTGTTTTAAAAATAAAATGTTAATGAAATATATAATTGTTACCGCTTCTGGTATTTAATTGATGTCTTGGTTTTCGGGAAATATGAATAAAGGGTTTTGTGAAAATGTTTTAAAAGGGGAACCTTTCCAACTGAGAGAATTGTAAGGGTTTTGAGAGAAATTATTATTTCCAA
This sequence comes from Ziziphus jujuba, assembly GCF_031755915.1. NCBI lineage: Eukaryota > Viridiplantae > Streptophyta > Magnoliopsida > Rosales > Rhamnaceae > Ziziphus > Ziziphus jujuba. Next base: position 21,137,465 of record NC_083387.1, read on the forward strand.
CTAATTATTATTTATATACCTATTACCGTGGTATGATAGTGTAGAGTAGTAGGGTCGCTCACTGAGATGATTAGCATCTCACACTCTTAAATTCCATTCCTCTAGGTACCAGGTTGTTGGTGTTCACTCGGAGCGGACTTGATCTTCCTCGCTGTTTTAGTTCGGCAGTACCCTGTTTGTATTTATTTTGCACTGGATTACTGTATTTATTTTGAAGTGCTGAAATTTGTGGAATCAATTTGTAGTATTGTGGGAGGAATAAGGGGATATTTTTGAAGTGTATTTTCAGTGCAGGTAAGTTTGTGGTAAGTAAATCCCTTAGGGGAGGCTCTGCCGGATTTTCCATTGGAGGGTTCGGTAGGGTTTCCCTGGGATCAGGGCTGTCTAGGGTTCTGGGGAAGGGATTCTGGACTGGTCCTGACAACCAACCAATATCATATGTACTCAATAAAGATGACAAACTAATGTTATGCTCTCAATTAGGAACCATAAACCAATATCATATGAACTGCATTATGATTGGTGCAAAAATATTCACTCAACATAAACAATATGCGAAGAAATAGACAAACTTGATTTTAAAGAAACATGTATCTACAAACAATGTTAAGAAAGAAAAAAAAAACATATTATATAGAAAAGCAAATTTCTGTAAGCTAAACAATGCAAAAACAATGAACTATATGCTAACTAACTGAAAAAGAAATAAAAAACAACCAATTCTCAATGTTTGACCACCTTTAACACAATCTATAACTCAACAAATAACTCAAATCTAACTAAAATATGCCTAACTAACAAAACTAAAACAAAACAACAATTAACTTTTATTAATAGAGACTTAACAACCACTAGAACTAGCTTAAATAAACTAATACATTAGAAATGAGAAATAAATAATTCAAATTTGAATTTAAACCACACTTTAAACACTTTAAGATTACGTAACAAACATCTAAAAACCTAAAATCGGATACCCAAACCTAGAAACCATGAGAGTATAGCACAAAAACATACAAAACAAATCTGAAACCCCTAAAATTCATAACCTAACCCCTAAATCACAAAATACCATAAACCTGAATAATGAACCCTCACGTAAAAACCTAAAATGTAAACATCAAACTCCAAAACCCTCAAACTCAAATCTAGAAACTCATAACCCAAAAATCAATGCATATACCAAGAAACCCTAAAGTCAAAACCAGAAACCCTAAATAAACCTAGAAACCCCAAACTCGCAACTCATAATAGACGATAAAATAGCTTAAACTCAAACCCAAAAACCCAACACCCAAACCAAGAAACCCTAACAATCAAACCTTAAAATTGTAAACAATCAAACCTAAAATACCTAATATTTTACCCGATATACCTGGAAACAAAAAAAGATAAACTTATCTGACCTAGAAACTCTAATTTTGTTCCAAAATTTTTCATAATTTCTTAACCCCGACAACATAAAGCATTTATTCAAACCTAATTATATCTCCAACACATCTTTAGCATCCTTGTCACTTTTTCCACCTGAGATAACTTTTTCCTTGTCTCTCCATCTTTCCTCTCTCCTTCAATCTTTTTTCTACTTTTTCATGTCCTTATTTTTTTTCTTGTTGTTCCTAGTCTAGAACATATGGACGTTGGATGATTTTGATGGGAAATTTTCACATTAATTTCTAGGTAATACATGGAAAGATGAACTATTTGTGTAATGCTTGAAGGAAATATGTTTTCTTGCTAATTATTCTCTGCAAATAGTATTGTTATTCTTCGCAAATATTGTCATTCTTACAATATGAAATTACCCAAATACCTGTATTCCATCTATTGTTGCAGTAACCAGCTAATGGCAATGATGTATTTGATATTTAGGAAACTTCAGAGACCTATTTAACATTTTCTTAACCCTGAGAGGTGTATTTGATATTTTAGAAACTTCAGAGACCTATTTAACATTTTCTTAAACCTCAGAGGTGTATTTGATATTTATGCTTTGATTTAGGAATTAATGTTGATTGATGACCGTACATGGTCATTTTCAAATTAATTTAAAAATAATAAAAATATAGCTTTGGTTGGAAGTAATATCTTTAATGGAGGAATTGAAGAAGAATTTGTATCCATTAGGGAACTGCCACACGAGACATTGAAGTTTTCTTTATCAAGATTGGAGTTTCTAGGCTATAAAAAGGGACATCTTGCAAGAAAAAAAAGGACTTTTCTAGGTATATTTTCAAATATTATAAAACTTGGATAATTTTCTCAACAAGTTCTAATTTTCTTATGCTATTGTAATTCACTTCTCCATTAAGTTCTAGGAGCATCTCCAATGGAATGTAGATTGTGAAAATAAATATGTCATATAAGTATGGTTTCAAAATCGAAAATTTTCATGAAATTTCTATTTTTCAACATACAGAAAGAAATGTAGACCCCATATAGAAATATATATAATTTTCATAATATCCATCAAAATTTTCGATATCTCTCTATAATTTCCATGGAAATTTCCATCAAAATATCTACATTAAATTCTTAACAAATTGGTTAAAAAAAATCCATAATTTCCATGGAAATTTACAAAACTTTCACGAAATATCAATAGAAATTTTGGAAATCTTTATTGGTTCTTTTAAAAAAGTTATTAAAATTAATTTATAAATATAATTAATGTTTAGCAAAACTTTTTGCTAAATTAACGTTATATTGATTTTTTTTTTAACCTTTTAATTGCCTTTCAAATATTTAATAATATAAGTGAAATAAAGTAAATTAAATTTAATAATCTTAATAGGTTTTATACATTGATAAAATATATATAGACTTTGTTGTACTTTTTCTAAAGAAAGGATTCATTAGAATCTGATAAATACAAGTTAATACTTAATTATATAAGATAATGATGACATAAAATAATAACACATAAATGCAATATATGAAGAATCGGTATTGATATTGTTTTTTTATTAATATCATGTAATAAATATTATGAAAAACAATCACATTCATATAAGATCTCTATATAGGTTAACATATTAACAATTACATATAAAATTATTAAAGAGATATATTTTTTCATATTTCACATCTCAAAAAGAGAATGAGGAAGAAAGCAACAATTTTTAATCTCCTAAGAGTTCCATATCTTATTGAGATGATATTTATAAAATATAATGTAACAGTAATAATTGTTTTATATATCTTAATTAATAAATAAATTTAGTAAATATGTTTTTTTAGCATATTTTTATTAATAATATTTTATTTATAACCATTAAAGCTTACTATAAATCAAGTGATTAGAAGAAATATAATGTGCATTCAATATGTTAGCAATTTTTATTGTCAATTTGATAATTAATTAATTAAATAAATTAATTCTACATTTTCAACAAAAATTTCTATTTTTTAAAATGAGTCATTTTTATGAGTTTTAATTGATATTTGACACTTTTTATTATTTTCATAGATATTTCCACATTTTGATCTATTAATATTTTTATTGATACTGAAATTTGAATCTTACACATAAGTAATATAAACAATGTTTTTAAAAAATTATCCTACATTGACAATATTTGAAATGAATGTCAAGCTTTTGAAGTTATATTAGATATTTAAAAAATTTCTAGAAAACAATTTTTTCTTAAAAGTTATTTTTTTTAAATAAAGAAAAATATTTTAAAATATATAATTAATTGATAGCTATAAATAGATTTTGTGAACATTACCATTAGATTAGAGAATAATTTCAAAATTGATTTTGCCTATATACCATTTAGATTTAGACAATATTAATTTATATGCTATATAAAAAAATAATCTACATTCAACATTAAAGATGCTCTTAGTATCAAAGTATGTTCATCTATTTAAGATATTTTGTTTTCATCAGTGGATCATTGTTTTTTAGTTTTTTTGTTTTTTTTTTTTTTTCACTAATTGGACTATCATTATTTATTACTAGTTACAGATTCATGTAATTCCTGACATCTATAATTACAATACATTATTTTGATGATACGTTATGAAAAGGAATTAAAATTAAACAGCTTAAACTCCTAAAACAAAGGTTAACTATTTAATTGCTTTATGATAAAAAGTAATAATAATAATAATATTAATAATAATTATAAACACACTAAGTATTAGAATATAATTAAAAATAATAATAACAAATAATTATAAACCCATCAAATATAAGAATAAAATTAAAAATAAGAATAAAAATTATTTATAAACCAATCAAGTATTGTTCAATAAAAACTATAAAAAAAAAAAAGTGATATAATTTGATAAGGCATGAAAAAAAAATCTTCTAAAATTGTTCAATAAAAATTATAATTTTGTTGCTTAATTATTTTTCTTAGTTTGTAGTTTGACAATTTGTTGCTTGACATTTGTGAATTTGATTTGCCATCAATAATTTCTTAAATTCTTTATAAGAACCATCATATTCAACAGTCACTAAATTAGATCGTTTTTTAGGAGTTTCATTTGGAGAATTGAAGTAATTTTCCAACACAAAATTCTACACATAAATCAAAATATATTAAGTTATCAATTAGATAATGTTGTTTTATAAATAAAATATAGGGTTAATACCTTCAGCTCAACAGTATTAGTGTTTTCAAGTTAAGAAAGCTCATCATAGGGTTAACAATATTACATTTGGGGATCATAACAATAAAAAATATGATAAACATTGAAGATAAAAATTTAAAATATTAAAGATAAAAAATAAAAATAGAATATAAAAAATATAATATATATATATTATTATTATTATTATTATTATTATTGAGTGATCTGAACCAAGATTTCATAAAGTGGAAATTGCTACCACATTATCTTTATATAGACTATTTTTTTAATATTTAAAAACATTTTATGTGAAAATAAACAATATATATATATATATTATGTTAGCAAATTAAATTACTATATGACTATATTAATCTTATTAGTGATGATTATCATAGGTGATTTGATGAGTTTTGCTATTTGTCACCACTTGTAACAATTACCGATTTATATAATAAACTTTAATTGAAATACTAATCATATTAATTTTTATGTTAAAACCCTAACGCTAAACTCTTTAATGGTAACAATTTAAAATATCATTTGATATGTATGTTTTATTAGTGATTATTCACTGGTGGTGATAAAAAATATTTTCTTGACTTAATATATTTTTCTCTTATTAATTAATCTTCATTATAAGCCCTTTGAATCGCTTCAATAATTAGAATTTAAAAATTTAATATAAATTTAATGATATAATAAAGTTCTACTTGATAAATGAAATCCTTTAAAGCCTAGCAAATTTAGCGTTTAAAGTGATTTCAAGTTAAAAAAAAATCTTTATAATAATAAAATTATGAAGTCAATCTGATAGGAGTCTAATTTTAAGTGTATATATCTATATATATATTTATATATATTTAATATAAATTAAGAAGGAAAAAAGTTTATGAAATAAGAATAATGGAAAGTATTGTTACTAAAATAATGAATAATGATGGAAACCTTAAACATCATATGTATTCCCTCTTGTAATATGGACTAATTAAAAAGTAGAAAACAAAACCCTAAGGTTGCAAAACGAAGAAGTAAAAGAAGAAGAAGAAGAAGAAGAAGAAGAAGAAGAAGAAGAAGAAGTTGCTGTAAAGTAACGCAGAGAGAATGCAAGAACTATTAGCCCCTTGATCATTGATTAATTTTCAGAAAAATGAAAAGTTACACAGCTAAGCTAATGACATGTACACCAGCTTATCTACAAGATAGAACGGAACTAAAAAACAGAAGAGTAAATGAGAATAACTAACCAGAGAGCTAACTAACTGGTTCTATTCTAATTAACGAACCCTTTACCGCAGTAGAAGTCTCACGTGACTATATTAAAAAATACACGTGATGACCTATTTACTCTCAGTTTGATAGATGGAGCGTATCCCTCATGTACCAAAGCAACTAATGTTGGCAATATTACAAGAGGCAGTGCGACGTGGAGGATTCGAATTGGAGTAACAACAACTTCAACCAAATAGCATTAATTTCTTCTCCAAAATATATAATCGATTGAAATTTCAAAATTAGCAGACATCAACATCCCATAACTTAATCTGCATCTTTTTTAATTTTTTTTTTCATTTTTTATCGTTATTATCAGTTGTATTGGCGTAGGAAGTTGAAGCTTTAATGAAGCAGCTAACGCACAAAAAGAGTAGAGAATAGCTTTATCAAATCCAAAGCCAACCTCCAACAACTCTACGCTATTCTTGAGCCTTGGTGTGCCTCAGCTTCGTCCTCTTGTAAAAACAAAAATAAAAACAAAAACAAATTAGAATGTGCTTGGTTTGTTACATTACTGTTTATTGTGCCATTAATGTAAAAACACTATGTCACAAAAAACTTCAAACAAAGACAAAGTTAACAGAAGAAAGAAATAGAGGTTGGAAAACTTAAATAAATAAGGTTTTCTTTAACTAAGGTTTTTTTTTTTAATTCATTTATATATTTATTTATTTGCAAATTCTAGCTTTAAAAAAAAAAATTGGAGAATGAAGATGTCCGGTTACATATTATATATAAATATTTTGGTGAATTAATGAGAGGGACTCTGGTTATATGGAAGAATGGATTAGCAAGTTTTAGCTAAGCACTATTCCATATCATATGGCAATAAATTCCACATAAAATATTTGGTCGAAATAGGATGCAGATTGAATGTGACTCACTCCTACCAAATATTTCTACATGAAATTACAGTTGCCTTTCCATAGTCACGCATGTGTTGGTTCCATCAATATCTTTTGTGCTTTGGTGCAGACTGAACTACCCAAAATAAAAAGAATAAAAAATAAAATAAAAAATTGAAGGTTCCATAAACCTATGTTTATGTTGGAAACATTAACCAAATTTAATATTTGCTTTCTCTAGGATATATAAAAAGTATGTATGGGAAATGTAAGAGTATTTAAATATGGTTCGTGTACTATGAAGGTGAATGCTTATAAATCTATGTCTTTTGTCTATTGAATCAAGTGGTGGAAATTATAAATAAAAGGTTTTATGTATTTGCTCTGTTTTTACTCTCTTTCTCAAACGAGTTAATGCGCTGCATTTTTTTTTTTAAATATAAAACCAACAATTGGTATCCAAGCATATGGCAAATATAAACAATTTTGCTTCCCTTACTACCTGTTTCAATGGAGAAGATTATGATTATTGGAGCCATCAGATGAAGGTACTGTTAAAATCATTTAAGTTATGGAGTATCGTTGAAGATGGATATGACGAGCCAGGAGATAAAAGAGAGTCTAACTATAGCACAAAGCACACTGTTGAAAGAAAAAAAGAGAAAGATAGCAAGGCTCTTTTTCAGATTTATCAAACCATTGAAAGACTTGTATGTGAAAGGATTGCAAAAGTAGAAACTTCCAAGCAAGCCTGGGAGATGATCCAATCAACATGTAAAGGAGAAGGAAAGGTGAAAAAGGTGCGTCTACAAACTTTGAGAGTAGAATTTGAAAAACTAGAAATGAAGAGAGTGAAAGCATTTCAAATTATTTCAATAAGTTTACTTCTATTATGAATCAAATGGCTTCTAAAGGAGAAATTTTAGAAGATCAAAGAGTTGTTGAAAAGGTTCTTCAAAGTCTTCCAGAAAATTTGATTTTGTTGTTGTTGCAGTAGAAGAATCAAAGTTTTTATCTATTGTTTCAATCGAGGAGTTATTTGAAATTTTTAAGTCTCATGAATTTTGATTAAATAAAAGAACTCTTGCTTCATCCAATCAATTTTTGGTTGATCAAGCTCTTAAATCACAAGTTACAAATACAGCACGGAAAAATTTCTCACGAGTTCATTTTTGAGGACGTAGTAGAGGAGGCAATAATAGTAAAAGACGTTCTAAATTTCATGGAAGAGGGAAAAGGAGTCATTTTTGAGGACATAATAGAGGAGGCAATAATAGTATAAGAGGTTCTAAATTTCATGGAAGAGGGAAAAGGAGTCCAAGCAAATAAGATCTTTTAGAAGAAAATATAATTCAGCCAGAGAACACACCACAAAGAGTAAGAGGTGGCAGATTCAGAGGAGGAAGAGAAAGAGGCTCTAACTTCATGGACGTCGCTATTTTGAATACTACTATTGTCACAAGCTTGGACGTAAAGTAAGTGAATATTGGAATAATCTAGCTAATCAAAAAAAGAATGCTGGATTCATTCATGATAAGGGGGAAGGTAATTTTGAAACTTTGCTTCTTACTTGCTATGGTGATATAAATAATGTTTAGTATCTAGATAGTGGAGCAAGTAAGCATATGACTGGCAATAAGCACATGTTTTTCATCATTAGAGGAATTTAAATGAGGTTAAGTGACAATTGGAGATGTAAAATCATTTAAAATACAAGGTATGGGAGAAACTGGTTTTAAAACTAAATCTTGAGCTTTGGAGAAAATGTCAAAGGCTTACTATGTCCCTAGATTACAATATAATTTGCTGAGCACTGGACAACTTTTGAAAAAGGGATTTGATATTCACTTTCATGATAATATGTGCATTCTAAGGAGGAAAAGTTAGCTTGTTGCTAAAATTCTAGTGGCTTCAAATAATTTATTCCCTCTTACACTGGAAATATCTAATATTAATTGTTTTAAATGTGTTGAAGGAGAAAATTCAAAAATATGGCATGATAGATCTGTACATATAAATATTGGAAATCTAAGGTTGCAATCAAAGAGAAAGATGGTTAAAGGCCTACCTGAAATTGATCAAATGATTGGAGTATGTGAAGCTTGCCAAGTTGGAAAGCAGCATCGTGATTCTTTTCATTCGAAATCTTTTCAACAAGCTAAAAGACCTCTTGAACTTGTCCATTTAGATTTATGTGATCCAATGCCAGAACCATCTATTGGAGGCAACATGTTCTTTATTTCTTTTATCGATGATTTTTGAAGAAAAGCTTGGAGATTTTTAAAGCAAAAGCATAAGCATTTCAAGCTTTTAAGGATTTTAAAGCTCAAGTTGAAAAGTTTTTGGGTTATCAGATTAAAATTTTAAGAACAGATCATGTTGGAGAATACCTTTCAAATGAGTTTGAATTATTTTATAAAAAGGTTGGTATAAAACATGAGCTAACATCCCATTATTCACCACAATAAAATGGTGTTTGTGAAAGGAAAAATAGAACAATCATGGAAATGGCAAAGTGTGTGCTTAAAAAAAAAAAGGTTGCCTTCAAATTTTTGGGCAGAAGTTATATGTTGTGCTACCAATTTAATAAATAAGTCACCAACAAAAGCTTCGCAAAATTGAACTGGTACTGATCAAAACCAAGTGTTCATCATTTGAGAATTTTTGAAAGTCTTGCATACGCATATATTCTCGATGCTATGAGAAAAAAGTTGGATGACAAGGCTGAAAAATGTTTTTTGTGGGATATAATGAAAGATCCGGAGCTTATAAGTTGTATAATCCTCATGCAAAGAAGATTGTAGTAAGTAAATATGTGAATTTTAATGAAGCATCATCTTTGTATGACTTTGAAGCAGATGGTTCACTCAAGGCACCATGTATTGTAGTTGAAAATGAGAAACATTCTCAAGATTCAAAAAATGAAGATTCTCCCTAGTGGAGAGAGACAAAGACTATGCAGAAGATTTATAATGCTACTCAACCAATAAATCAAGAAAATATTTTCTTTGCCTTTTTTGCAGGAGAAGATCCTATTTCCTTTGAAGAAGCTGTAAGGGAAGGCAACTAAAGAATAGCTATGAAAGAAGAAATTGATGAAATTGAAAGAAATAACACATAGGAACTCATTTTAGCAAAGAAAAATGCTTCTATTGGAATTAAGTGGGTGGTCAAGACAAAGATCAATCCAGATGGTTCAATTAACAAATACATGGCCAGATTAGTTGCCAAAGAGTACAAGCAGAAGGAAGGTGAAGATTTCAAAGAAGGTTTTTGCACCAATTTCAAGACCTGAAACTGTTCGGTTAATAATCTCTCATGCAGCTCAAAATAATTAGGAAATTTAGCAAATGGATGTTAAATTTTCTTTCTTGAATGGATATTTTGGTGAAGAAATTTTCATTGAGCAACCATTTGGCTTTGTGAAGAAGGGTGAAAAGTACAAAGTTTATAAATTGAGGAAGGCCTTATATGGTCTTAGATAATCACTTAGAGCTTGGTATAGTAGAATTAATTCTTATTTTGAGAACGATGGCTTTCAAAAGTGTTCATATGAGCATACCTTATTTGTCAAAAATCATGGCAAAGAAGGTTTCGTTATTGTGAGTCGTTGTGTTGATGATCTCATATTCACCGGCAACAATATGGAATTATTAAATAATTTTAGAGCATCAATGAAAAGGGAGTTTGAAATGATAGATTTTGGAAAGCTACATCATTTTTTGGGAATAGAAGTTCATCAAGGCAAAGAAGGAATTTTTATTTCTCTAGAGAAATATGTAAATAATAATTTGAAGAAGTTTGAAATGGAGCAAGCAAATCCTGTTTCAACTCCATGTGTTGTTGGATTAAACTTAAGTGAAAATGGTGAAGGAAAACTTATCAACCTAAGTGTTTTTACAAGTCTAGTTGAAAATTTGATGTATTTAACGTAACAAGGCCTAATATCATGTTTGCTATTAGTTTTGTCAGCATATTTATGGAGAAATCATATTCAAATCATTTGAAAGCTACTAAAAGAATTTTAGGATATGCTAAATGGACTATTGCTATGGTATGTTTTATCAAGCAAATCTTCCAATTAATCTTATTGATTACATTGAAATTGATCTTGTTAGAAGTATGGATGACAATAAAAGTGTTGCTGGTTATGTATTCAACATTGGGAGTGAAGCAATTTCCTAGATGCTAAAGAAACAGCCGATGATAGTATTTTCAACTACAGAAGTAAATTACAAAGTTGCCTGTGTTGCAGGTAGAACCAATCAGCTGATGTATGACAAATATTGAACATAAATAACTGGTTCCCTGAAAAAATTTCATGAACGGAAATAGAAATAATCAAATTGACAAAATGATACCAATGTTTACTCATCTAAAAAAAAAAAAAAAAAAAGGATACCAACGTCTTTTCAAATGTACGTTTGTAAAAAACTAAAGAAACACTTAAAATAACAAAACAAAATGTCCTTTAAAATCCTTTCCAAATGTAGTGTGAAATTCTGTCCACTTTTTCAAACAATTTGGCAAAGGCTATATTTCACAATATTCATAAACCACACAATATTCCACAATTCCACAAAGACTAAAAATTAAACAACAATTAAAAACTATTCCACATTTCCACAAAGACTAAAAATTAAACATCAATTTCAAAATATTCCACAATATTCCACAATTCCACAAAGACTAAAAATTAAACAACAATTTTAAAATTTCAGAGTCACAAAGACTCTGAAATGTAAGCTAATCTGTTTAAAATTGCACAATTCCACCTACAAACATGTAAATAATTTGTTTAAACAATTCCAATTTCAACTTAAATTCCATAATATTACACAGTATTTAGAAATTGTACGATATTCCACAATTCCACAAAGACTAAAAATTAAACAGCAATTTCAAAATTTTAGTGTTACAAAGATTTTGAAATGTAAGCTAACCTGTTTAAAATTGCACAATTTCAACTACAAACATGCAAATAACTTGTTTAAACAATTCTAATTTCAACTTCATTTCCACAACATTCCACAATATTCCACAATTCCATAAAAATTAAAAATTAAACAGTAATTTCTGAAATTCATAGTCACAAAGACTCTGAAATGAAATCTGTCTTGTTTAAAATGCAATTTTAGGAATTTAGAATCATAAAGACTCAGAAATGTAAGCTAACCTGTTTAAAATTGTAATTTCAGAAATTTTGAAGTCACAAAAACTGAAATGCAGGCAATCTCACGATTTGAATTCGAAATTTCATAAAAATAGAGTTTCAAAAACAATTCACAGATATAATTCAGCATTTTAAAACCATATGAACTTTCACAATAAAGCCATTTTAAAACCATATGAACTGTCACAATAAAACTATTTTAGAACCGATTCAACAATTCACAGTGGCAATTCAGCAATTTCCTTCACAGCTGGAAAACTTTCTTATCCATCTCATGTTAGTGGAAATTATCAAGACAATCGAACTAGCAGACATGCATAATCTCTATGATCTATTTATGCAACAAATAAACAAAATTACAAAGAAACAACAAAATTTATAGTCTATTTATGCAATCAATTTCTGAATTTTAAGTCACATTCAGAGTCACAACAACAGAGACTCTAAATTCTGGAAGCCAATTCAACCACTCTTTATCCATCCACAACCAGTGAGAGTTTGAGAGAATAGAGCAACTTACCTTAAGTTATCACAGCTTGAAGAACAAAGCCACACATGAGCACGACACAGCCATGAGCCACAGAGCTGCCTCATCTTGAATCCTTCAATTTGAATGGCCAATTTTCTCAAGAATTAAAATCCAAAATTTTGTAAACAATTAATGTTTGAGAATTGAGATCATCGAAGAAAAGTATATAATTTTAAAATAGTGATTTTTTAGAAATTAAACCCTAATAGGAAAAAAATTGGGAAAAATGGAAATTTGCAAAATTACATGAGAATTAATGTAATGGTTGGTGACTAGATGATGATAATTGAGGCTGTTGATCGTCTCACAGCCACCGGCCCACTGCAAATAATGGCGATAGAGCTAAAGTTTTGGTCAGCCACCTCAAGCTGAGAATGGATAGATTGGAGAGTGAGAGTGAAAGTAAAAAAGATAGAGAGATTGAATTTTAGAGCAAGAGATAGAGATGGAGCGAGACTGACAGAGTGAAGAGGTCCAATCAAGAGGGTGAAATGGTGAGAGATGGGAGTGAGAGAATGAAAGAAAGAGATAATGGAGATTACCATCGTCGGAGAGATGGTGGAGGACAGGAGGAGATGCTCGTCGGTAGTTGTTGATGAATGGTGAACAAGAGTGACAATTAGGGTTTTAAGAGAGCTTTACCCTTTCTTTTTTTTTTTCATAGACAAAGAGTGAAAGAGGAGGGGGAGATAATGAGATCAATCGAGAGAAGCCCGAGAGTGAGTGAGAGAGTTTTGTTTTTTTTTTTTTTTTAATAAATCAAATATAAATATATTATTATTATATATATAAAAAATGTAATTATATATATATATATAGTTGATAATATTTTAAGTTATCCGATTCGGTTCGACCAGTTTGACCATATCTCAGTATTAAAATAAAAAATCAAACCGAACCATTGCTTCTCCTGTCTCAGATGAACATTACGACCCAATCAAGCCTAACCAATATGATCCGTAAGTGGTCGGTTTGGTCAATTGACCGATTCGGGTCGGTTTTATCTATTATTTGCCTACCCTGAAGCAGTTCAAAGTTAAATGAGTCAACTTTCACTTTTACATTGCCAACTTATTCTCCAATACCTTTCCAACCAATCCAACATAAAAGTAAATAAAGAAATCTCATTCTCCTTTATAATCGCTCTTCATTGTCTTTGCATTTGTTTCAGCCCTGTCACCCATTTTTTCATTTTATTTATGGTCCTTCTTTTTCACTGGCCAAGTATTATCCATTATTTGTCAAAAAACATACCATTAATCTGTTTTTTTTTTTTTTTCTGTTTCACTAACCAATTATTATCTATTATTTGTCAAAAAAAATATTATTCATTTGTTTTTGTCTCTTAAAATCAATGGGTATGTTCAAAAATTGGTTTCTAAGTCCTACTATCTGCCCCAAACACAATTAGTCCTCTCATAATTGAATTTCCCCTTCTCTCTCATAGTCCCACCTTTTTTTTTTGGGTAATATCTCATACTCCCACCTTCATGTATAAAATTGTTTGCACAATGTATTAAAGAAGGAAAACTTTACTCCAACAAGGTTAGGGAACATTAAAATAGAAAAAAGATTTTCTTACTCTACATGATAAGCAAATCAATCCATCACCATGTCCCAAATCTCTTCCTTGACCAAATCTTGATTTTTCCAAAATAATAATGAAAAAATATTATGGAGATAAAATAAATCCATAAGCTATGAAAGAGATAGAGGGTCCGAGTTCAATGAGATGGTGAAGATGAGGGCAAAAACATGGGAGGAAAAAACTGAAAATTATTTAGATAAAGATGATCAGATTATATTAAAGAGAGAGAAAAAAGAATTTAAAAGAAAAAGAGAGAGACAGGAGAGAGAGAGAGAGAGAAATTTGGAGTAGAAAAAAAAATTTTGTTTTAGAAACTAGTTAAAAAGTTAATAAAAATGCTATTTGTTATTACTGAGGAATCATCATGCTTACTTCTCATATACCAAATAGAAATTTAAATAATTATTATTAAAGGATTTACTTTTAGAATTTTAATATAAAAATAATAGAATTAAAATTCATCATATATATATATAAATTGGTAATTGTTATCAATGGTCACAAGTACCAAAAACTCAAAATTTAAATACAAATGTACATCAATATTAAGGAGACCTTATGCGTACTCTATGGCAATTCTCCACTATATACATATACATTTTTTTCCAGTAAGTATATTCACATATGTATGCATGCATACATATATATTATAGGAGTCAGTCTAAAATAAAATCCACTTTATTTTATTAAATTAAAGTTCACATTTGATGATCATTTAAACTTAAAATTTAAAAAATAATAAAATATAAATTTAATAATATACTAAAATTTTGTTTAGATAAAATAAATTAATATATATTGATTAATAAATATACTTTTAAATCTTAAACATTAATACAATTCGAGACAGAAAAAGGAACATCTCATGTTAATCATCTATATATCATATAGCTGTTGACATGATTTGATGCTCATCAAAAATAAACTTTACATTGATAAAATAAAATAAATTTTATTTGAATTGACTATGTTAATTGTCAGCTATCCATTGAACCATAACGAGTTCAATTAAATATTAAAGAGACATGAGGCTCCCTCGGTTTCTGAAAGCCGCCCATATGGTGTTCTGTCGACCAATACCTTTTTGGTAATAAACTATTTTCTGATCTATTAATGAATTACCAGACAACAAATTAAATTACATTAATCTTAGCCCGCCACCGCTACTCAATATAATAAGTCCAACATGCAATAAGACTAGAATAAAATATGAATCACAAATATCAGTATCCTTTCTTCCATATCACCATCTATAAATACCCACATCTTCTATAAAAAAAAAAATCTACAAATACCCACATCTATTTCCATCCATTTCAAACATATCAAATTCTCACCAAAAATAAAAAATAAAAATAATGAAGTTTTGGGGCTTGACAATTGTTTCCCTATTGTTGTTCACCATTCAAGGAGGCTCAGCAGAGCAATGTGGAAGACAAGCTGGGGGTGCTCTGTGTCCAGGAGGTCAGTGCTGCAGCAAGTACGGCTGGTGTGGCACTACACCTGATTACTGCAACAACGAATGCCAAAGCCAATGCTCAGGCAGCGACACCGGTGGCGGTGATATTCCGATCTCAAGGTCTACTTTCGACGAGATGTTTAAGCATCGAAATGATTGCCCTAGCAAGAGCTTTTATTCCTATGATGCTTTCATTGCTGCAGCCAAAGCCTTCCCTGGCTTTGGTACCACCGGTGATGATGCCACCCGGAAAAAAGAGATTGCTGCTTTCTTAGCCCAAACCTCCCATGAAACTACCGGTATATATATCCTTCATATTTTTATCATATTTGCAAACTTCTAGATCATAGTCCTTTAGTTTTTACCCCCCCCAAAAAAAAAAAAAAAGATTACAGTCCTATAGTCTTTTCTTCTGATAATTATTTATCATATGGATTTGATAAGAGATTGAATATGTATATATATATATATATATGTACAGGAGGATGGAACGGTGCACCAGATGGTCGACATGCTTGGGGATACTGCTTTGTTACAGAACAAAACCCGGGAAGTGATTACTGTTCTTGGGATTATCCAGATTATCCATGTGCTTCGGGACGAAAATATTTCGGTCGTGGTCCAATTCAACTTTCATGGTAAAGTATCAGTTTTTTTTTTTTTTTTTTTGCTTAATTTGTGGGGCTTTTGTTTTGTTTTTTTTTTTTAAAATTTTAATTTTAATTTTTATCCCTTTATTTTTTTATAATTTTTATGACCATTATTGAATATTATTAGGAACTACAACTATGGTCAATGTGGAAGAGCAATAGGAATAGATTTACTGAACAACCCAGATCTTGTTGCCTCGGACGCTGTGATTTCATTCAAGACAGCAATCTGGTTCTGGATGACTCCGCAGTGGCCGAAGCCCTCTTGCCACGATGTGATCACGGGAAGATGGAGTCCTTCTAGTGCCGATTGGGCAGCCGGTCGAGCTCCTGGTTATGGTGTCATTACCAACATCATCAATGGCGGACTTGAATGTGGTAAAGGTTGGAACGACAAGGTGGATGATCGCATTGGATTCTATAAGAGGTATTGTGACCTTCTTCATGTTGGTTATGGGGATAACCTGGACTGCTACAACCAGAGGCATTTCGGATCTGAAATCTTGGTGGACACCATGTGAACATAATAATGGAAAAGGTTTCATATGTTAGTTTTAGTAATATTATTGTCGGGGTGCTCGATCGATCTATGTCTTACCCCTTTTTTTTGGTTGGGTTTTACTTCTTCATGTTGCTGTTGTCACCGCTAAGTGCTATGGTGACAATGTGTTATGTTGCGTTATATGTGTTCACATTGCTGTATTTTGAGATGAGAAAATAATAATATGATTCCCACAATGAACGATTTGAAACTCGTAGCTATATGCTATGCATAGATAATTAGCTAGTCACATGGACTATATATATTTATATATATATATATATATACACATACATACCTTTTAGATTTGATTTTAAAAGATGGGTCTTTTTCAATTAAACAAATCCAACATATTTAATGGTTGAGATTAAAGAAATACAAGCCAAAAAATTTCCTAAGTCACTTAGATATTGTCAATACAATAAATGAACTGTTAAATAAGAATCCCAAATACAATCCAATAAAATATTAATTGCATTATTTACCACATAACTTTGTAAAAATTTAATAAACAGTTTGGAATACATAGTACTATTATTTATAATTTTGATGAAGAAAAAGAAAAGCAGCCTTTATCATGCTAGTTAAAATAAGTTTATTTATTTATTTTATTTATTTTGTAAACTAAAAATTATAATGACCAAAGGGCTTTTTTCTCCAAATGGACTTCATACTTGGTTTGATAATTGTGATAATCAATATGAGCAAATGTGAGACACTAGCAAACTACTTAATGTTTAACACCACATCGTCTAAATGTAGATCAGAAAAAATATAATAATAATGACTTTGATAACACCGCAATTTTTTTAAAGTAATTGGCTTAAGGATTCAAAAGAACTATGAAATTTAGCATTTGAAACAAGAGTAATCCAAAAATAGGTAACCTCTTGGGAAGTTTTAAACAAAAAACTTAATACCCAGGACAGTAGCTAAATTAAGGACAATATCGTCATAAACTAACAGATCCATCAATGAAGGAAGAGTGTTACAATATTGCTATAGCTTCTTTAGGGGGGAAAAAAAAAAAAAAAAGAACTTTAGCTATTCTACATATAGAGAATCAACCATTAAAAAGATCATAAAAAGATCACTTAAGTGTTTGGTAAATATTGCAATGTAAAAAAGTTACAAAGAAGTTATTTATAACCTATAGAGTTGAATTGTTGTTAATTTTGCAATTACAAAAATGAATATGATGTATGTAGGTTTATATTTTTCTATAATAAATAATTTACATGTAGTAATTTTTTATCCTAAAATTGAATTCAAATATTTTCTTGCTAATCAAAAAAATTAATTAATAATATAATAAACAATTAATATATATATTAAATTTATTTTTAAACGATTACAAATCTATTTAAATATTGAAATTGTTAATTTATATCAAAGATTTTTTATTTTATTGAGAATATCAAAGTTTTTAATTTGAGTTTGTTTTATAGGGGAGTTTAAATTTTTTTTTTAATCATTTACAATAATATATACTGCACATTTACATTAGTTCCCCTCTTTCCATCCCAGTGTTTTGAATCAACGATCTCTAAGGTGTAGAAGTGAGTGATTTACTAGCTAAGTTCACATCACTTGACTAGAAGGTTTTTAATTTGAATACAATTGTTTTAAAAATATATATGTATATATATATATATATATATATAAAATAAAAATAAAATAGAATATTTATAATAATTATTCAAAGGTATTTTGGGTATTTACGTTATTTTATCATGATTATTGAAAAAAAAAAATTTTTAGAAGGGCCTCTCTACCTCATTCTCAAAGGTGATGTGTAATTGCAAAATGTTCTCATAATTAGGATAAATATAGTTTTACGAAACATTTAAATGCTTTAACATGTGTATAAGCAATTATTTATATATTAAATATGATATAAAATTAAATATTTAGTATATTATTTATATATTATAAACATTTTACATTATTAAATTAATATTATTAATATTTTACGTGATTAAATTAATAATATAATATATAAGTATAAATTCAAGTATTCATTAGTTATTCAATATCAGCTTGCATATTAGTCAAGCTTCAATTTTGTTCAAAACTGACTTATATTTTTTGTGTGTTGGGTCTGAACTATATTTATGCAAAATATATTTACAGTCCTAAATTTTAGACCTCCTAAAAAAGATATTGGCAATTATTGAATAATTTATTTGAAAAAATTAAAACATTTGATGAATTTACAATAACGTTTAGATTGCTAATGGCTATTATTAATAAAATCTATATGTCATTACTAATAATATATATCTATATATATATATATATATTATGTAATTTCTAATGGCTATTGTTAACTAAATCTTTTGTTATATAACAATTTAATTAACTATATATGCAAAATGTTCTTTTTTTTAATTTTAATATACTTATCAAAACATTACTTAAATGCAATCAGTCATTATATAAATAAAAAATTCAAAATAAATTAAATTAGTTTTCTGCTCTCGTACTTAATTTTGCACTTATTTTTAAATTTAAAATGTTGACAAAATGATCTTATGAAGTATTCAATAAATAATACAGCTATAACATAAAAACTTATAACAACTTATGGAACTAGCTAGCCTTTTATGTTGGATTAAAGTATAAAGTTGTAGTCTTTTGGGAACAATCTATATGGTAATGAAGACTGACAATGATCCTCCAAATTAGACATTAGAAGCCCGTTCCCAGTTTATGTATTAAAAAAAAAAAAAATTGCAGAATGTTAGGGCTTAAGTAAAGATATTTATACAAATTCAAATTTTAATATACATTAATATTCATAATAAATTAACTTAATTTAATTAAATAATTATTCTTCCAAAAATAACAACCAATTACTAACTTGGCTTTTTTATGTTTCACTGTTTTCATAAGGCAAATTTATACTTCTACCATGAATTTTTGGATTCATTAAGAACTTTGAATTACTTGAGTTGATGATTTGGGTTCTTTTCCAATTCCTTTTTCTCCTGTTTTATTTATTCATTCCCTTGCTCTGCCCCTCAAACGCATAGTGGAGAGCAAATCTGTTTGCAATTAATCAAACCAAAACAGTTTTTTAGGCTTATAAAAAATAAAAAGTTGTAAAACGGCAAATACTCAATGGCAACTTATTATTTTTTAAATCTCTTTAATGGCTTATCCAAACTTTTCCGAAACCAACACATAAAAAAAGAAAAGGCAGCACAGCAAAAATAAAGTACTAGATCAACCACCAAGAAATTGCAAAGTTTTGCAGAAAAGAGAACATGAAGAACTTGCTTCACTGACTATCAATGGAAATACCAAGTTGCAAGGGTCTCCCTGTGGGAAGGTGGCCATTTTTACTGCCCCATTGAGGAAGAAGGGAGTTTCCTAATCTTCGTTGAGGAAGCATGGATCAATCCTAAAGAAAATAAATTTTAGAAGGAAATAAATTTTTTTTAAAAAAAAGAAGGGATTTTGGTAATTTCACATGAGAATGCAGTGCAAGAAGGAATCTCTGTGCAAAAAGAAGCACCCTGTAGTTGGCATAAATGAATTATAAGCCACATTCTCCTGATGGGCCAGTGTTGAGCCCAGCCCAATAATCGGGGTGCTGGAGTAAAATAAATAATCTGAGGGTCTGTTTGTAAATAACTTTTTTAGGCCTACAAGGGGATCAAAGTAAACTGTAATGATATTTCAGGAGGGTAACAATCCTCATTACAGTCATCAAGGTCAAACTGCCTAACTTTACAAGTCCAGTTTCGCCTCTTTTTAAAAAAATAATAATAAATAAATAAATAAATAAAATAGTGGCTTAAAAATAAACACGGCTTAATTTCTCCAAAAAAATAATAATGATAATAATAAAGACGCGGTTTCAGTAAACAGTTCATTTATGTTTTCAAATAAATAGTGTGTGAAATAGATATTTTTATTTAAAAAAAAAAGTAGACATTTAAAATTCAGTTCCAAATAAAAACTAGGATTAATTGCAATGCAATATCTTAAAGTTAAAATTACTGAATTTTAAACCTTCAAATTTACAACATTGAAATTGAGGCTCCTCAAGTTTTAATTTTTTACATTTTAATCCAATTGGAATTTACCAGGCAAACGGTTAATGCACGTGGCCCACATTAAGAGGTATTAAGGACAAATTTATAAAATAAAAAGATTTAAATTGTAATAAATTAAAATTTATAAGCTTAAATTGTAACAATTTAGATCAAATTGCATTTCAATTTAGATCAAATTGCATTTTAATATTAGCAAAGTGGATTGAAATTGCTAACTAGTGTTAATAATTTATATACACATTGTATCAAAACTAAATAAATTAAAATTAGAGAATTTAAATAGCAATGTTTTAAACTTAAGTGTCCAAAATACAATTTCCTAAACTAGAAAATGCTAAACTGCAATTAATCGTACCAACTAATTCATTTTATATATATTTATATTCTCAATAAGTCATGATCATGCCATTTTGTTGCTTTCTTCCTTTTATATTAGCACCAAAAAAAACAAAAAAAGGAAAAAAAGAGTTTCATTCTTTTTTATATATTAATCCACTTCTATATATTTTCTTTTTCCCATTGGAATATTCAATTGACATTTATTTCTCATTGAAGGGGTTGAAATGTTCAACTTTGACGGGACATGGTCTGAAAGCTGCATAATGCCAGTTAAAAAGTTGTTGGAGTCTTTTTTTTTTTTATTTCCATAGACATTAATAACATTTTCTCTCATTCACACACTACTTACATTCAATAGTTTCTTTTCTATTTTTTTTTTTTTAAATTTTAATCTTAGAGGTGGCGGATTCAAGTTCAAACTGAATAATAAGAAGGCCCACCATGGCTTATTAATTTACTTCATGCTGATATGTGTAATACTTTATCGTAATATATGAAATCTTTTACTTAAAAAAAGAAAAAAAATGCAATTTGGACCGTGTCCTCTTCTGGAGAGTTTACTATTCACTAGTAACAAATAAGATTTTTCTTTTTTCCTTTCATATGATGAAATTCTAACTCAATCATTGATTCATGGTCATGATGAATTATATAAATTCCCATATTCTGAAACATAGACCTCGTACAATTATAACAGTGCAATGATTTCTTTACTTCTGTTTTTTCTTTCTTTCTCTTTCTTTCTTTCTTTCCTTTTTTTTTTTTCCCCATTATTCTATAAGTTCTAACCCCCGACCAAAATGTACTGATCGTGTTGAAAGTAAAAGTTGGTAAGGTCTTAGCACAGTAAATGATCAAAAATAACGTGTGACCCAAAAAGTGGGCAAAAGAAAGGTATCTACCTTATCAATCAAGCTGGCCCAATAAAATAAAGTTCAAAGAACAAATGGCGCTAAAAGGTTGAGCCTTGTCTTATCGAATGAGATTTCAAGCTACCAACGTCCAAAAAAACCAATTGTATAAATAGCTTTCAATATTTGTAAGGACTTCATGAGTAATTTATAGACAGGAATTTATATTTGCACGTCAGTTAGATGGTGACAAGTATAAGCAATCTATCTAATAAGCACTAAAATCTTACCATACTTTTCGAGCTTTTTTTCTACTTTTACTTGTATTGCACAATAGCACAACAGCTCCACCATATGAACCCCTTCCACACTCCCAACATGTTGTTTGGTAGAGAGGAAATGGGAGTAGAGGGGAGAATGGAAGAAATTAATACATCCTTTATTTGCACAACAATATTTTTTAATATATATATATATATATATGTATGTATGTATGTATATAGCTTTTATCACTGATTCTTTTGCCATGATGAAGAACAACAATTAGTTTAACCACGACACTAATTGTGGCTAGAAATACTTTTATCTCCGTTGTCAAATGCACAACGACTCTGGCCAAAAATTTTAGCCGTGAAATTATTGACTATAACTTGCAAATAGTACTGAGTATGGTTAAAACTATTTAGCTAGAAAATATGTACTTTTAGGCACAACAAATGGTGTGGCTAATACCCTGTCTTTTTTTTTTTTTTTTTTTTCGGTTAGTGTTGGTAGTCCTTTAGAACTATTTCAAACTAATTTTACCAAAAATATAGGTTTTTAAAGTAATTTGTATTTAATAATAAGATTTTTTTTTGGTTCATTTAGCTAGCTTAATCCTCTTATATATGTATTTTTGCTAGCAGAATAATTTTCTTTGATGAAGTTGACGTAATACACACTTATCCAAATGCCACTTGAGGTATTAATTTTTTTTCCAGCATATATATATATATATATATACATATTTACAGGGCTTGTACAAGAAACCAATTCTTATTGATCAATTTGATAAAATTGTTCAAATGGTTCAACCTCTAACATGATGTATAAATAAATACTGAATTACACGTTAATTAATATAGTTAATACATGACCTCTAACATAAACTACCGATTCGCGAATAGTTTGTAGTTTTTTATAGGGAAGTACACCCATAATACAGCACGCCCATAATACAGCTCTGTCTTAAAAGATTACATTGATGTTTTTCTTTTTTTTTTTTTTTTTTTTGGGCAATACAGTACGCCCATAATACAGCTCTGTCTTAAAAGATCACATTGATTTTTTTTTTTTGGGGGGGGGGGGGGGGGGGGGCGCTAAAACAAAGTTATCAGGATGCCAATATTGTCTATTTCAAAAAAAAAAAAAAAGAAAAAAAATGCCAAAATTGTCTAAGCAACGACATGCATATGTTTTGTTTTCTCTCTCTCTTTCTCTTTCTTTTTATTTTATTTTATTTATTTATTTATTTGTCTTGTCTATTTGTTTTTCTTTTTTTTTTGAATGTAGTCCTAATAACATTATGCATGATGTTAACATATAGGCTTTTGCCTTTTGCACCTTTTTCCAAATATCTTTTGATTCCTTCCATTTGATTGACATAAGATTCCCCATATTTTAAATTTTATCATTATGTGTTCCAAGAAGAGAGAGAATTTTCTAATATATATTTTCATGATATCATAAATGATAAATAAATAAAAAATCATTAATATCACAAAGACTTTTCAAGAATAATGCATATCAAATAAATGTATCAAAAACAATATATTAATATTTGATTGATTTATATTTCGTTAAACTTACTTATTTAAATATTCACTAATCCATAGTTAGATTACAATAATATATATCAACCAATAAAATATTAAGGCACAGTTTTTGATATCATCTTGATATATTTATTTGATATCTTTATCATTACTCAAATTTCAATGGCATGAGCATTTTTTTAATATTGTTTTCTAAAAATTAATAAAGTAATCATAAAGCAATTCAATTTCAAAGACAATCTTTTGAAAATAATAGTGTATATTTTTTGTTGAAATTTGATAAAATCGCTCATCTAGTATCCAAATTAATTATTTATATAAATAATATATGTATAAATTATAACTTGTTTTTGAATAATAACACCGAGAAAAATAATATTCAGATTCAATTTTTATCAATTCTGTTCCGAAAGAGAAAAGTTATAACTAAGACATATTTTATTTCTATAAGTAGTTAATTTGAATACTATACGGTCAGTTTTGTCAAATTCTAACAATTTTAAAAAAAAAAAAGAATATTAGAAATGGGCAATTCGATATTATAATTTAGTTTAGGGGATAAATTTGAATACTATACGGTCAGTTTTGTCAAATTCTAACAATTTAAAAAAAAAAAAAGAATATTTGAAATGGGCAATGCGATATTATAATTTAGTTTAGGGGATAAATTGCTAAAAAGAAAAATTATAGAAAAAAATATTAGAAATGGGCAATTCGAATTATAATTTGGTTTTGGGGATAAATTGCTAAACAGAAAAATTATAGGGTAAACTGGAACATGAGTAAAAATCGAGGGGGTATTTTATAACTTTCTCTAAATTCTAATTAATTGATGACAATTTTGTTTTGAATGTCTCTTTCTTTTTCTATATATATGGTATACATTAATTAGGGAATTAGGCACCAATACTCCTTTAATGTCAATATTTTTGCACTCTATCCTCTATAGTATTGAATTTTTAGCTACTAAAGTATACTAATGACAATATGATATTTATTATGATTATACCTTGGTTCAGGAAAGGAAAACTTTATTACGTGCATTGCATATTTACTTTAACCGTTAAAAAGTCATGGTAAAAATTATTTTGGACTGATATTGTACCATATACAAACTTTAAAGAATGTTGATGCTAATTTAATATTGTAGATATTAAAATGTAAAAACAATAAAATTAAGGGGTTGATGGTGCCAAAAATATTAAATACTTTCGAAAATTTGAAATAATGGTAAAAAGCAATTATTTGTAAAAAGCCGGTAAATTGGACCAAAACATTTAGAAAGCTTCATAGTTCAATGCATCCATTTGAATGGCTTGATTCTTCTTGAAAAGTATAGGCTTATAATTTAAGAACGTGAAAATTGTTGCAAATTGTTGTTCCTTGGATCAGAAATTAAGGTTTTCTTTGGGTTGAGGTAGCTGTCTGTTTGTTTGATTTTTTTTGGGACTTTTGTACGAATAACTTTTAATGTGATAAGATTGAGATCTTTCATATATATCTTCTCATGCATGTTCAGGAACACATATTATTATTTTTTCTATGAATGACCAAGTATGTGGTGGCTTTTATCCCTTTGTTTGTATTCGCATTGACTGTTTCAAATGAGCAAGTCGCTTCTTGACTCAAAGACCCAACGAGGTCATTTAATTGTTGAGGTATCAATTATCCTGTCAGTCAAAGTTTCGACAT
The DNA here is from genome assembly GCF_031755915.1 of Ziziphus jujuba. Lineage (NCBI taxonomy): Eukaryota > Viridiplantae > Streptophyta > Magnoliopsida > Rosales > Rhamnaceae > Ziziphus > Ziziphus jujuba. The sequence goes on from NC_083387.1 coordinate 21,162,869, forward strand.
GATGTATATATATATATATATATATATTTTCCTGGTGAATTAAATAACATGTGATATTAGTTAAGTGAATAGATTGAAGCATCTTTATGGTTTTTGGATCTCAAGTCTAGCTAATATCCAATTCATAATTAATGAAGAAAATCGACACTATTATATATTTTGTGGTGCTTCAAAATTATGAAAATTTTCAAACTAATTGATATATATATAGCTTCTTGACTCAAGACCCAACGAGGTCATTTAATTATTGAGGTATCAATTATCCTGTTGGTGACAGTTTCAACATGTGATATATATATATATATATATATTATATATATATATATATATAGAGAGAGAGAGAGAGAGAGAGAGTATAATTCTATAGTACATGCTGTCAGCATGAGTATAATTCTATAGTACATGCTGTCAGCATGCGAATCCGCACCAAAACCGATGCTCTTTCAAAAAAGTATCCAACAAATCAAAAAGGCGTCCAACAAAACCGATGCCTTTTTTAAAAAAATCAGCTTTGGTACGGGTCCGCATGCGGATAACCCGCATCGTAGAAACGCTATATATAAATATATATATATATATATATTTTTTTTTTCTGGTGAATTAAATAACATGTGGTATTAGTTAAGTGAATAGATTGAAGCATCTTTATGGTTTTTGGATCTCAAGTCTAGCTAATATCCAATTCATAAATAATGAAGAAAATTGACACTATTATATATTTGTGGTGCTTCAAAATTATGAAAATTTTCGAACTAATTGAGATATATATTTATATATATATTATTGTTTTTTGATTAATGAGATTGAAAGATTCAAACTATGATTTTTTTGCCATAAAAATTAGCTTAGTAGTGGATCTAGAAATTTTGGTTAGAGGCACCCTTGTATTTTTGAAGATTAATGTCAAGACCCTTCTAGAGTAACATATCAAAATACTAGAATAGCCCTAATTAGAGGAAACCTTATCAGGATTTCGAAAGAAAATCCGACAGTATTTCCCCTATAAATTTGATTTTTCCTAAATATTCCTTGCATGAAAAACTCACTTCAAAAATACATCTCTCCTATTTCTCCCTTTCTTACTACAATTTTCAACAAATTTACAAGATTTTGATAATAATAAAGTAAAAATATAAATAACAAATCATAAGTATCTTTTTGTGTGTCAGGAGCCCTCTCGAAGTTTTCTATCGGAATTTTGGGATGGCTGCTATTCTTTCCCAAGTTTTAACTCAGCACAAGAAACTCATTCCTATATATTCATAAACTGCCCATACCTCCAATTTACTGTAGTTCCACACTTTTACAATACCTCATAAATATACTTGCACCTAATTATGAATAAAAAGATAATAATAATACAAACCATCCTAGGTCCATAAAATATCTAGCAATAAATGTTACAACCATAACAGTATTTATAATGATAATGATAATAATGATAATAGATAAGGATAATCTAGGTCCAAGACCCTAAATGATACAACCTACATTTCAATATCTAGTAAATAAAAAAACATGAATGTTATATTTTTAAGAAACACTAAATTATAAGATATCCCTAAATAAAATAAATTATATTAAAATATATATAGAAATAATCCTTTAAAATGAATATCTAAGTGTTAATAATAATTCCGATAACATCATCACTATTCAGAACCAGTGTAAATACATATTCTCGTTATACATATATATAAACATAAATATGAGTATGTATACATTCTCTCAAAAGATTTAAGTAAATTGCCCATACGCTAATGTTCCTGCTTGAAGGCTGAAATACCTATTCAAAGGCTAATATACCTGCTTGAAGACTAAAATATCTAGCCAAAAACTAATACACCTGCTCAAAGGCTAATTCATTCTCCAAAGACTAATATAAATGTCTAAAGGCTAATCCAGATTTTTCGCTAGTAGTACTGTGCTAACTTTTCAACTACATTATAATGTTACTCATGTACTTCCAAACCCATAAAATTATCAGTTCAAATGAATACAACAATCATGCAATTGACAATAATCATGATAACATTAATAAAATATAACTAAAAATAAAAAAATAATAAATATATTACTTAAGCCGCTCACTCATAGCAAAAATAAACCTGATGTGCCATATGATATACCAGTGCACGGTTTCATGACATCACTCATTTGTGGGTATATCACAACTAAAGGTTAGGGGTAGTTGCCTATATTAGTCATCTAACCCGCTGATCTCATAGGTAGTAGAAATATGATACTAAATCATTTATGGGCCTAATCGGATCATTGTCTTAATACTGTATGGTATGACTAATACATAACACATATATACTTATATATATTGAAAAACAACTAATGATGTCAAGTGGTGTTTGGGAGAGAAGAAGAAAACCTGCACACGGCTACTTTAGCATTCCAAAGATATCAATGCTAAATAACTCGCCAGCCTACGATTAAGGGGAGGGAGGTTAATATCGTTACTACAAAAATACCTACTTATCGTCGCTCACCTTAGTACACAAAGGATGAATACATATAAACTTCCCACTAATATCGATTAACACCGGTACTCTATGCTATATCCACAGATCAACTATCACATATAAACATACAAATACGAAAGCATCGACTTCTCATAATTACATTTTAAAATAGAAATAAATATTTTAAATAAATAACTAAATAGATGAATAAATAAATAATAAACAGTTAGAAATGCAACAATAATATTTTGACATAATGAATTATCGTATAAATTTCATAAAATCAATGTTATTGTAACCATTTAAAAAATAAAAATTTTTGATACCGAAAATACACTTTTAAAAAAATATGCCACGTTAATATCATTTTAATATTAAATACTTTTATAACTCTCAACTCTCTTAAATTAGCATAATTAATGATTGCACTTTAATAAACCTAGTAGAGAAACTATAAAATGTTAAAATGATCCTTTGATAGTATAAATCCACATATAAGCAAATACTTAGATAAACTTAAATAAGCATAAACCAATAATTTAAAATTCACCAAACCATAGATTAGTATTTAAAACAAATCAATTAATGAAATAATTTTAATCAAACATAAGCATCTAAATCCTTTTGCAATTTTATAGAATACTCAATTAATAATAATTTACTAAATAACACATTTAAATCCAAATCTAATAATATATATATATATATATATGTATATATATATATTTTACTCCAAAATAAAATTTAAAAAATATGTGATTCATAGTACTGACAATTGCTCATCCTTGCTTTATTGCAAGATTCACCTAAGTTTCATCGAGTGCCTAACATACACCATTAATATATTTTGATGTCAAATATGTTACCCAAGTGTATTAAAATGCTCCAAATGTTTTAAAATTTACTTTTACTACTTTGGGTTTCCAAAATTGGGCTACAAGGGATTCCAGTTATATAGTGATTTTGAATGGCCTATTGCCCAAAAATTTGTAGTTTTTCCTATTTATGCTTAATTTTATAAAAAATGAGTATTTTATTAACCCTATTAGTCATTGGAAACCTGTATCTAATATTTTTCCTAGGGGGAAACTTCTAATACATACCAATTTGTACAGTAATTTATAAAATTAGCTCAAAAATGATAAAATTTTAAATATTTAGTCATAATTGGCAAAGTATATATCAAATGAAAGCTTGTAAGATAAAGATTAAGAATATTTAGCTCAAATAAAAAAACTCGCCTCTGGTGGCTAAAAGACGATTGAAAATTTTCAACCAAACTTCAAATCAGCATAACTCTCAAATGACTTGGAATTTGGAAGCACTGAACAATATTTGGAACCACGTGACCCAAACTGAAACGGATAGAGGTATGGACTGGAGTTCATTGGTCAGACAACAGCTGAATCACCGAAAAAAGAAAAGTGGCCTCTGCAAGCTTCAGAAGCCAAAGAGAGAAAGAGAGAGAGTTTTGTGGGTGAGGAGAGAGAAAAAGAAAAAGGAGTTGGCGATATGTCATCTGTGGATTGGTGACATGCGGCATCCATTAGGGGTATTTTCAAATCTCCCTTTACAAGTTTTTCAATAGAAATTATCCAATAAACTCAGTTCCAAAAAATAAATAAAACATCCATAACTTTTCAACTGTAAGTTGAAATTAAGCATACTGCTATTCTACAGACTCATATCAGCAAGCACTATAAGATGATATAGAGTTCAAAACCATAATTTATACAAATAAAAAATCAAGATTGGCCTCGCTTGATTAGTCCTAACCCCACCTTAATCGGATCATAACTTTTTGATTTCAATTCCAATTTTGGCATTGACATCCTGGTCAAAATGAAACTCTAGCAGTGGCAAAAAGTCAACTATAAGACCTACTCAATCAACCTCGGTCAATTCAGATTAAACTTGGTTAAAAATTCAAATTCAAAACTTTTTTTGGGTCGGGATGTTACATTAATGTCAAAGGTATCAAAATATTTACATGAAGAGTAAATTACATTTAATTAAACTTATCAATTTTATGGTTTACTTATTCATGCCTATGTTATATTAATTATTTTTAGCCAATAAAATAAAAATAATATCAAAAGCACTAAATAGTTTATCAAGATTTGAAAATATATATCTAGCATTACTCATTTTTGAAAACAATGGTTTGTAAATTGTTGCATTAAACTAATAATTAGATTTGAAAAATTTTCATCTGAATGAATTTTGAATTTTAAATTAGGAGTTAGCTGCTATAATTTCGAGCCAATTGATAAGTGGTTGCTTCTATTAGGCCTATTTTGGGAAGTATCAAAGTTTGGAAAAAAATTGATTTCCGAGATTTAGTTTACCAGGAATAAGTTTCCTGAGAATTATTTTTTCTCTTCTTATGTTTTGTGAGTAATAAGAAAATTGAGGCTTGTAAAAGATTAAAGTTAATATTATGTAATAAATAAAGGGCAAATATATATTTTTTAAAAAAATCAATATTTTTTTTCTAAGATTTCCAAAATGACATATTCATAAGTGAGAACAACTTTCTCACTATTTTTTTATATTTGTGGGAACCTAATTTCGTAGGCTTACAATTTTCCACTTTACAATAAAGTTTTATCAAAACATTAAAACATTTTATGGTATCGGGGCCTCAAACCTACAAAACCAGAATGTCAAGATCTTCCTTTACTTTTGTTATTTATGTACCATCTCTTACCATTCAATCTTTTTATTAGTGTTCAAGATTACTGTTGGCAAAACTCACTACCACCAATTTTCTCCATTAGCGTTCTTAGGTTCTTCATTTGGTTAGGAGCCCCGGTATTCTCCACCTTCTCACAAATGCTAAGAAGTGGTGATTGAAGGAGAAAAATCAATCCCTAACAAAGCTTAGGGTTTATAGGTGAACAATAATGATCTTCTTAGTTTGTGGCTCAGAGGATCAATAAGGGAAAAAGTTCTTACCATTATCATTAGTGCAGAATTTGCCCACCATATATGGTTCTCTTTAACAAAACAATTGCTTCCAGCCACTAAGGAGAAAGAAGCACAGTTGAAAAATATACTCATGATGCTCAAAAGAGGTTCCCTTCCTCTTGAAGAATAACTGAAAAGATTGAAGCAAATCTGTGATAATCTAGTTGCAATTAGTCATCCTTTGTTTGAAGTTGACAAAGTTTTTCAATTGGCCTATGGTCAAAGTTTCAAGACTTTCATTTTGCTATGCTTACAAAGCCTTCATATCCTATGTTTATGGCATTTATATTAGCACTTCAAAGCTATGAACAATCTTTTAGCCTCCCAATAGAAGAGGACAAACAATATATTGAACATGCACTGGCTTATTTCACTCAACGACGACATTGAGAAACAACCATGAAGGTCAAGGTTCTTGCGGTCGTGGGTTCATACCAGCAGTGATGCGTGGTTCTCAACCTTACAGAGAGAGTTAAATTACGATGACACATTAAAGACTCAAACAAACAATATTCAGGTTGGCCGTAACAAAAGAAATAAAGTTCAATGTCAGATTCGTGAGAAGTATAACCATATTTGTTAGGACCCACCCTTGGAATCCTCCAAGGATCTCCCGAGTACTTCCGCCTAATGAAATCCTTTTAGAAAATCCTGAATAATACCCGATGGGATCTCACTTATACCGCAATTCATGACTAGCTCACACCTATAGGAACCAAGCCCATGGATATAAGACAATAACTGGTTGGACCACTGGCCAGATAAAATGAGGTGAGAATGAATACATCAAAACAAGTGTTACACCGAAAATAAGATTACCAACATATCGGACTAAGGGATAAGCCCATATAAGGACTAGAGTAGCTAAAAAACAAACACATGCAATATCAAATAATATCTCAATATATAAAGATAGAGTTATAACAACATGTAAATCCACAACTATATTCCACAACTACAGTCCGTCATACTATAGACCATAACTATGCATACATAATAGGGTTGCTATCGTGTCCAATATCTAGGTTAGAGCATTTTAAGAATTTACAAAATTTAAAATACAACTGATGCGAAAGTAAAATAAATAAATAAATAAAGTTAACAGGGAAAGTAAATAACGTTACTACTGTGAAAAGCATGGAATAACGAGTGATGCACGAGATAGATTGTTAGCTAACTGCTTAGATCTAAATGAATGAATTTAAAAGAATAACTAAAACGTGAGATAAATATATCTCAGTGAGTGGTAGGAAAATAATATTCTATTTCTATAATTCTTTCTCTCAAAACCTATCATTCCATTCTTTTAAAAGGTTCCCTATTTAAAAATTATTTCACAAAACTCAACTTATACCTTAAATTAATATTATAAAACCAATACTCAAATAGTAAAAATTAATATCCATTAAAAATATTATAAAACTAGATCAATTATAATATAAATATTAAGCTTAAAATAATATAAACATAATTTCATAAAATAATTATGAAATTGCAATAAAACTATAAATATCATAAAATCAACAATGTATTCATAATCATAAACAATGTACATAAGATATACCTAGCACAGCCAAGTAGCATACGAAATCTTGGAACACCACTAGATAGTAAATAAAAGAAACCTATGGGATAAACCCACCTAATGACCCTTAGCATCTTAAAGGTATCATAGCAATACAAACATGTGGGATGAACTCACCTTACGACTTTTAAAGTATCGTAGCAATACAAACTTGTGGAATGAATCCACCTTACAATCCTTAGTGAATGAAAGGTATCATAGCAACAATGAACATGAGGGATATGATACGAACTTAGGTCGACTAGTGCCTAAACCCATATTATATTAGCCTGAATTGAAAAATTAAGTTCAAGTTCTTATGGTCACTTTATGATATGAACCTAAGTCGACAAGTCCCTAAACCCATATTATATTAGCCCGGATCTCAATTAAGTTCATATTTTAATGGAATGACCTCAATCCCTAACCAACCTGTGATTAGAAACCCTGATATATTGAAGACTCCACAATATGTGATGAATATCCTATTGATAATTCAAACTAAAACATTCATTCGCTAATGGTGTTTTACGTGTTCAAAGAGAACAAAGAGAATTCAATTTCACAAATAATTTTCTATATGAATAATGTACTAAATATTATTGATAAAACAAGCCCTTAATAGGCTAAAAAAGTTACAAAATAAAACCCTAATTAACTAGATAAAACCGGCCACATAGAATAGGAAACCTAATGATGGCCGAAAATAACCTCCTTTCCTAATCTAATTTGGATCAATTAATTTCTTAATTTTAAAATATTTAATTAATTTACAATGAAAATAATAACATAATAACTTCCCTAAGTTGATTTTTCCAGCAAATAAATAAATCAAAACCAAATAAAAGACTAATTTGCTAAAATAAAAAGTCAAAATTAAATCAGGAAACTAGTTGACTGGTTTGATTACGAATGTATCTTTGACCAATCTCTAGCTTATTTAAGCTCCAAATCAGCTTCCATATGCCATTAGAATGCCAAATATGATTAACAATGATTCTCACACATTGCCCCTTGATTGGAATAAGTCAAACAAGAACAAAAGTCAAAGTTAGTGGCTAAACAGCACATTTTCAGCTAAATTGAGATGTTGTCTGTACAAGTCCTTTTTAGATGCTTTTGATTCTGCATTGGCTACATTTCATGTCCTCTTAATAATATTTATTGATTTCATGAAGTGTTGGAACCATTCCTTACTGTCCGGAGTCCAAATTTGCACGTAAACAACTTCTCGAGTCCGTATCGACTTCCACCACTCGGATGCTTAGAATAGGCTTTGTATCTTCGGGTATGGACAAGCTCTTTTAAGAACTAACTACTTCTTATATAAATGCTCCCAGGTTATCCTTAAACCTCTTAGCTTGAGCTCTAGTGATCGGCCCAGTCTTCATCCGTACTGGGTCGACACCTCAGCGGGTTGTCGGTTGTGTGGATTTAGGCAGATTCGCATCACCTCAATCCCTAGTCAACCTGTGACTAAAAAACTTGGTACGTGATGAAGACACCACAATAGGTGATGGATGTTCTATTGATAAGTCAAACTAAAACACTCACTCTCTAATGGTGTTTTAGGTGTTCAAAGAAAACAAAGAGAATTCTTTCTCACAAATAATTTTCTAAATAATATGTAAACTTATTTCTCATTGAAAATAAGTCCTTAAATAGGCTTTGAAAAACAAAATAAAACCCTAAAAGACTAGTCAAAACTGGCCATATAGAATAAGAAACCTTGATTGGCCGATTTTCACACTCCTTTCCTAAACTAATTTGTATTAATTAATTCCTTTATTATCAAAATAATAAAATTCTAACTTTCCTAAGTTGATTTGTCCAACAAATAAACAAATAAAAACTAAAATAGAATATAGTTTCCTAAAACAAAAGTTAAACTCATATTAGAAAACTAGTTGACTAGTTTGACAATTAAGCTATCTTTGTCCAATTTCCAGCATGTAAAGGATCCAAATCAGCTCCCACATGCCATGTAAGATTCCAAATAGGATTTTGGAACAGAGAGAAAATGCTTGATCAACAAAATACAGTAAAGTTTTATACAACAAAAACATCTTTAAATAAGCATCTTTATAAATTATAACCAGCAATGATTTCTTATTCAAAATTACATTATTAACATCACCAAAACTCAAATAAAAATTTTTATTTTTCCTCTCTTTTCTTTCTTTTTCATTCTTTCTCTCGGTTTGGCCCCACTCTTGGCTTTTTTAACCTCCCTCTCACTCTTGGGTTTCTCTTTCTCTCTCACTCCACTCTCAGCCTTCTCTTGGTTTTTCCACTCAATTTGAGTCTTAGAATGCTTACCTTGAATAGAAAACTCGAACTTACCCTCTTGGATGGATGGTGAAGCCATATGTGCCATACTAGCTTTCTTCTAGAGCTTTTCGGCCTCCCTCCTTTGTTGTATTTGTAATTGGTCTCTATAGACTTCCTTGGGAGTTAATGGCTCCAACTTGACCTTCTTACCTTTAAATCTAAAAACAATACAATTCTCTTGACCATACTGAGTAGCACCTTTATCAAATTACCATGATCTACCTAATAGAATATGTCCAACATGCATAGGCACAACATCAAACAAAACAACATCCACATATTTATCTATGCTAAATTTTACTTTGGCTTGTTTATTTACTTTCATCTCACCACTATCATTAAGCCATTGTAATTTATAAGGTTCAGGATGTTTAATAGTTGTTAAGCCTAATTTATCAACCACAATGTTACTAATTACATTTGTACAACTTCCACTATCAATAATCATACAACAAATCTTACCTTGGATTTCATATTGGGTATGGAAGATGTTCTCTTTGAATTTGATCCTCATCTTTTTATACAGCTAGCACTCTCCTAAAAACAAAATTTAATTCGACATTGGATGCATAAGGTTTCGGCTTCATCTTCAAATTCTTCCTGTTCTTGCTCGGCTTCATCTTCACTTTCTTCAATTTCCGACTCTAGCTCACCATTACCCTTTAACACCATGATTCTTCTATTCAGGCATTGGGTAGCAATGTGTCCTCATCCCTAGCACTTAAAACAAATAATTTCTTTAGATCTTGAAGGTTTAAGATTATATTTTACCTCATTCTTTAGTACTTGGATAGATTCGGCTTTTACATCCTTCCTTGGCCGATTGGTTCTCTGTTCAGCTAGCTTCGGTTTTTGTTTTGCTTCAAAGGTGGGATTGCTTCTCCATGCACTTGGATTTGATCTTCTGCTGTTGCAAACACCCACAAACCGTGAGCCTACACCCCTCCTCTTGAATTGGTGCTCTAATTTAATAGCCACATGCAACATCTCCTCCAATTCCACATATTGTTGCAATTCTAGTTGATTGCCTATTTCACGATTCAAACCACCAAGAAACCTTGACATGATTGCTTCTCTATCTTCATTCATGCTTAACCTCATCGTAAGTATCTCCATCTCCTTGTAATAGTTCTCCATGGATCTATTTCCTTGAGAAAAAGATTAAAGTCTTTGATGCAGCAACCTATGATAGTGTTATGGTACAAATCGCTTCCTCATGGCTCCTTTCATTTGTCGCCATGTAGTAATCTGTTCATTACCTACTCTCCTTCAGGTGTTTTGCTCATTAGTCCACCATTGGAGTGCATGATGTCCAAACTCCATTGCCGCCAATTTTACTTTCTTGGCCTCCGAATAGTTGTGGCAATCGAAAATCATCTTTGTACGCTTCTCCCATTTCAAGTAAACCTGCGGATTACTTTTCCCCATGAAAGGTGGTATGTTTACCTTGATATTGCCAAGATCATCATCTGCCTCCTCTTTCCTATGCCTCCCACAGCCTAGCCTTTCTTGGACAGCAAACGTTTCATCCATTCCTTCCTCGAAATCATCTCCAAAATTTCCCTCTTCAAACCCTTCTCTAGGTCGTCCACGGCCTCCTCGACCTCCATGGAACTCGTGCCTCAAATTCGGCCCACCATAAGATGTTTCTATTTTATCCATCCTTTGATTTATATGGTCAAATTGAGCATTCATCCGCTGTCATTGTTCCAATACAGCCCTCATGTCCGTTTGCTCACCACTTCTCGTAGCTCGGGAATCACCATGAAATCCTACAGATTCTTCTTCATTAATTCTTAGTGGTGGATCTCCTCTCCTCAACCTTGAATCTGGCATGTTAGTATAAATAATGTAAAATAAAATAATTTCTCACAAAAAATCACTCCGTGACGTGTTTCACTCAAACAAGGTCTCAACACTCTTGTTTGCATACTAATTTCGGCTTTTACCCTCTTTGAAGCTCACATACTCTTGTCTTTTTCCACTCAACGAATTATCTCAAAGTTCTAATTAAAACATCCACAAAATAACAATTAGATCATAAGTATGTCTTAATTAAACTTATCAACAAAACAGTAGTAAAAAAGCAAGCAATACTGAATGAATTTAAAATACCTAAACTTCGGCTTTTCTAAGTAAAATAAGGCAAATTACAAGAAAATTTTACAATCAATAAGAACTAGACTAGATGGTAAAAAATTAAAGATTCAAGAATAAAAATTTAGAAAAAGAATTTCAAATACGAACAAGAATCAATTCGAACAAAATTAAAGAATAGTGTTCGTTGTTATTCTTGTAATTCTAGTTTTGTATCAAATCCTTTATCTAATTTTAATCCAAATAATTTAAGCACCCAAAATTCAAATATCCAGCAACAAAAATAATTCTCCAACAACTCCAAATATTGAATAAATAATCAACAAATCAGCAGCTCCAAGAAATTTCCAGCAACAAATTTCAACACCAAATTCAACAAACCGATTTTTTTTTTATATTGGCTTTTTCTTCCGTTTTTTTTTTTTAAATTTTTACTCACAGAACATAAGACAACTACAGTAGCAAGAATCAACTCCAAAATTGGAATTACAACACCAAATAATCACCAAACCCATGACCTCCAAAACAAAATACAAATTGTGCGGTTTTTTTTTTTTTTTTGAATATATGAATGCAAATATTTAAGACTAAAACAGCAAATAACAATAAAAAAAACCAAAATTAACAAGAACAATAATAAAAACAACCAACAAACTAGGAAACAAAAATTATGGTAAAACTAGGAAAACCTAACTTGACTAGGAATGAATTTTTTTTTTTTTCAAATATGCAGAACGTGTATGATAATAGACGCAACCTTGAACTAATGCTAAAATTGCAGATTAACACAAAACAAAATAAAGCAAATAAAGATAGATCAAACCTGAACAAAATTTAGCTCTGATACCAAATGATACGAACCTAGGTCGACAAGCGCCTAAACCCATATTATATTAGCCTAGATCTCAATTAAGTTCAGATTTTAATGAAATGACCTCAACCCTTAACTAACCTATGATTAAAAACCTTGGTATATTAAACACGCCACAATAGGTGATGAATATCCTATTGATAAGTCAAACTAAAATACTAATTCATTAATAGTGTTTTACATGTTCAAAGAGAGCAAAGAGAATTCAATTTCACAAATAATTTTCTATATGAATAATATACTGAATATTATTGATAAAATAAGCCCTTAAATAGGCTAAAAAGGTTATAAAATGAAACCTTAATTAACTAGGTAAAACCAGCCACAAAGAATAGGAAACCTAATGATGGCCGAAAATCACCTCCTTTCCCAATCTAATTTGAATTAATTAATTCCTTAATTTTAAAATAGGAATTAATTAATTTACAATGAAAATAATAAAATAATAACTTTCCTAAGTTGATTTTTCCAGCAATTAAAAGACTAATTTGCTAAAACAAAAAGTTAAAATCAAATTAGGAAACTAGTTGACTAGTTTGACTACTAAGGTATCTTTGACCAATCTTCAGCTTGGTTGGGCTGTTAATCAGCTTCCATATGCCATTTAGGATGCCAAATATGATTAATAATGATTCCCACACATTGCCTCTTGATTGGAATAAGTCAAATAAGAAGAAAAGTCAAAGTTAGCGGCTAAACAGCATATTTTTGACCAAATTGAGATGCTGTCTGTACAAGTCCTTTTTAGATGCTTTTGATTCTTCCTTGCTTGGATTTCATTTCTTCTTAATGATATTCATTAATTTCATGAAGTGTTGGAACCATTCTTTGCTGCCCAGAGTCCAAATTTGCACGAAAATAGCTAACAAGGTTCGTATCGGCTTCCACCATTAGGATCCTTAGAACTGGCTTTGCATCTACGGGTATGGACAAGATCTTTTGAGAATTAACTACTCTCTATATAAATGCTCTCAGGTTGTCCTTAAACCTCTTTGCTTGAGCTCTAGTGATCGGCCCAGTCTCTATCCGTATTGGGTTGGCACCCCAACGGGTTGTCGGTTGTGTGGGTTCAGACAGATTCGTATCACCTCAACCCCTAATCAACCTGTGTCTAGAAACCTTGATATATGATGAAGACCACAATAGATGATGGATGTTCTATTGATAAGTCAAACTAAAACACTCACTCTCTAATGGTGTTTTAGGTGTTCAAAGTTAACAAAGAGAATTCTTTCTCACAAATAATTTTCTAGATAATATGCAAGCCGATTTCTTATTGAAAATAAGCCCTTAAATTGACTTTGAAAGAAAAAAAAAAAACCCTAAAATACTAGTCAAAACATGCCATATAGAATATGAAACCTTGATTGCCGATTTTCACACTCCTTTCCTAAAATAATTTGTATTAATTAATTCTTTTATTATCAAAATATTAAAATTCTAACTTTCCTAAGTTGATTTGTTCAGTAAATAAACAAATAAAAACTAAAATAGAAGATGGTTTCCTAAAACAAAAGTCAAACTCAAATTAGAAAACTAGTTGACTAGTTTGACAATTAAGCTATCTTTGATCAATTTCTAGCGTGTAAAGGCTCCAAATCAGCTCCCATATGCCATGTAAGATGTCAAAGAGGATTAATATTGATTCCCATACACTTATCTTGATTGGAACAAAGAGAAAATGCTTGATCAGCAAAATACAGTAAAGCTAATGGCAAAACATGCAATTTCAACCAAAAAAGACTTCCATGGGCAAATGGCCTTCTTGGATGCTTTTGCTTCTACCTTAGCCTGTTTCCATGACCTCTTAGTGATATTAATTAAATTCATGAAGTGTTGAACCCATTCCTTATTGCCCCGAGTCCACAAATGTACTAAAAGAGTTACCCGGCTCCAAATCGGCCTTCACCACTTGGATGCTAAAAATAGGCTTTGAATCTTCGGATATTGACAAGCTCTTTTGAGAATTGATAACTCCTTGTATGAATCCAACCAGGTTGTCCTTAAATCTCTTGGCTTTTGCTCTAGTGATTGGCCTGGTTTTCAACTGTATAGGATCTGCACCCAAATGGGTTGTCGGTTGAACGGGTACGGGCATATTCTCATCAGAATAAACCTAACCTCATGCCTTAGCGTACTATAGGCATCATGGAAAACCTATGCTATAATATAATACTGAATTAAAGACTCGTACAATATGGCACACCAATTAAAAATTAACAGTACAACATTCATAAATCAATCTTTTCAAAATCATACTTTTCCACCTTTTTCAAACAATAGTATACCATAAAATATAATTCAATATTCAAATTCAACTATTCTTTTAAATATTTAGAAAATTTCAAATCATTATTTCATACTAAAATATAAATACCAACAGTGAAATATATATTACGTTAAATCATTTTTTAAGCACTTAAAAATATAAGAAACTTAAAACATGCTTAAAAATATATAATTTCCAATCTGTTTTCTCAAAACCAATTATTTTCCAAAATGTTTAAAATCTCAATTCAAATATCAAGATATTTAAATATCATGATCTACGAATTCATTATGAACTCATCAATGTTCAAAACCATTTAAAATATTATCAAAAATCATATAAAATAATAACATATATATGTAAAAGTAGATATTCATATATGCATAAAATAAACATTTAAATCAAACGATATATACATAAAATATTCAAACTATATATTGTACTAGCATTTTCCAAATATAATCACTCATAAGTACTGTCGATGCTCACTCCTACTCCTCTACAGGATCACCTCCAAGCTTAATACGAGTGCTTATAATATAATAAAATATTCTTCAAGCTTCAACAACTAAATCAAAGACATTGGTGTATATCACATGTTTTCAAATAATTTATACAATTATAAAATTATATAAATTGGAAACCAAGCGATCCAATTATAAAGCGAACCCTTAGGACTTGGTACCCAAAATCAAAATTTTTAACTTGAAAGTCTATTTTACTAAATTGAACCTTGCAATGGATCCTACTAATATCTAATTACAATAATCCAACTTAGATTTTGTCCAATTTAACCAATATTTGCCCAAACACGATCCAAATTTATCATGTATTTAACTAATTGTCCCAAAAATAGAAAAATTATCAAAAGATATCCAAAATTTACAAACTTTATATCAATGGAAAGCTTATGGAATGGGTAATAAAAATCTAAGCTCACCTTGTTCCAAAAGTGTTACTAGTGGTTGAAAACTCAGCCAAAATCTTCATTGATGGATTTTTCGAATCGTGAGGAATCTTGGCAAATGGAGAACGGGAGTGGATTTAGATGGGCCAAAAATGGTAGGTAAAGGGTATTGGCCAACATAGGATGGCCAAAAAAGGCCAACCTACCAAAAATGCCAATCGGCTTTTGCCGACTTCAAACGGCTAATCCTGACACATCGATTAATGGTTTAGCCAAAAATTTTGCCAACTTGCCTTCCGAATGTGGGCTTCCATGATGGTTGAAGTGCATGTAACTTATTGGTAGCTGAAAAAATTAAAAACAGTGGCAATTTGGTTTGTACTTAAAAAGGTTCAAATTGATTCGGTTTAGACCTAGAGGTTTGGGGATAGGTTTCTCAAGTTTGAAGGACCAAAAGGATATTTTGGAATTTGTTCACTAATGGGCATGCTTCCTAATACTTATATATAACCTTGGATCTTCAGTAGATAAAAATCAGAAACTGATTTGAATACTAATATGATATTGATATTTAAAACTTCCTAAAACCATAGATTTTAATCCGAAACTCAAAATCTGGTATGCCACCAGTCTATAAAGTCATATCAATGTGCTTTACATAATGGTATACTAGTCAAACTAAAACATCAACCATATAAAAAGTCAAATTTGTGATCCACAAAAGGTATAGTAGGTCAAAGCTAATTAAATTTTCAAAATTTCAAGCATTTTTTGGGCTAGGATGTTACAATCTATCCCTTTATGAAAACTTCATGCTCGAAATTTCATAGCTTGTTATTAAACATGTAACATTGTTGTCTCTGCATGGTCCAATTGTTTGCAAAACAACTTAGCTCCAATTTTCTAAAAATCCAAAAGATTCCCATTAGTTGAAGCTAGTTGTTCACAAGATCTCACTCAATCCAACCAAACTTATGTTTGGAAAACATTAATGCTATGATGCAAACCACTAGGCACTAACTTTCAACCCTATAAAACTTTTAGCTTCATAACCAAAGGTCATCCTTTCAAACACTACTACAACAATATAGAAAAATCAAAAGTAAGGACTAACCTCTAGTAGAGTGATTAACAATAAATCCCACAAAACCTTAACAGTTGCAAGAGAAAGTCATTAAACTCCTAAAAAAAATCACATAAGAACATATCTTTTAATATCAGTTCCACAATCATCTCATAATGATCAATATCATTCTTGCACGACTTACAATTTTCCAATTTGTAACTAACTCCAAAAAATCCATTCATCAAATCAAAAGGAAAGTTTAGAACTTAAGTATAATTTTCATCAAATCAAAAGAAAAGTTTAGAACTTAAATATAATTTTCTTAAACCAAATACTAGTGACATAGCACTAAAACTAAGATTGATCTTTTTTTTCTCCTTGACCACACTCCTAGTACTTGCAATTATAAGATCCATGTTTCTCCTTGATTATCCAATTTTCTTAACCTCAACAAACATTATTCATTTCATCAAATTCATCAAAGTCATAAAACAAAATTTATCATACTTATTCTAATGTAAAGCCTTAGATCTATAAAGCCTAAAAAAATCCTCAACATTGTCAACACCAAAGAGTAAGAATCCAAAAGATCAAGTTCGAGTCCTCTCATTATCCTAAATATCCTTTTTAATAAAACCTCGTTTCCTTTCAATTTCAAATAGACTTCAAGAATCCATACATCAAGCAATAAAGAAATTTAAATATTCTAATATCACAACTATATACTAAGAATTAATTACTAGATCCTCAAACCATAGGAAAATATTCATCACCTTCTTATAGTCTAACTATTCACCAAAAATCAAATTCCTTAAAAGATCAAATTATCATAAACACATCGATAACCTTAGATCCATAAAACATCATCAACATAAAGCCCTCAATCTCCAAGAAAATAAAATGTCAAAACTAAGATCTAAAACCATCATCAAAAGCAAGTCCCATAAAACCAGCTTATAAAATTTCCAACTTAATTCTTAATAACTTGTCCCACACAAGATCACCAAAATGCATCAACTATTCTAACTCTATACTAGATTCTAATATCAAGATCTTAATTTTTATAAAAAGAAAATAACTACCCTTGAACATCTGACTAGGCTAAACAAACCCTCCTATGGATGTGGAAATGTCTAAGTGACACCCCAAAGGAGCTAAAGTCATCTCGAATCATGCAACATATCCACAAAAAGCAAAAGAGTGTGTGATTTTTAGGTCAATAAAACATAAGCATGACCACCAAGCATAGGTAATGTATCTATCACAACATCAAGGTGGCCTATAACTCTTGCTTGGTCATAGCATACACCCTGCCTTTGAGAGTTGGTCATCCCTTCCAATCTTCGTCTTTGGTTTTGGATGCAGATTGTTGTCTAATGCCAATAGAATCACCTGAAATCTAGTTTATCTATGTATACTGTCCTTTGTACCCACTAGTTTGCTAAAAACTAGTTGGCTAAAGCTGAGCACCCTATCCTGAGGCTTTAGCTTGGCTATGTCCTTGATAGGAAAATCCTTTTCGAAATGCCCTGATTGCCCATAATGAAAGTTGCTACTGAAGCTCCATGCAGAATGGAAACTACCCTAGCCTATGGATCTCTAGTAATGGCTGCTACTGCTGCTCACTGTCTGTTATCCTAAACCCTGATTGTGTCTAACTCTTTAAGATCTATTGTCCTTGGAGCTATTACTACATCTTCTTAGATGATCCATGTTTAATGATCCTGAAATAAAGCTACCATTCTTAGACAATCCCTAACTAGGGGTCTAAAAAGACGTGCCATTATATGGTCGATGTTTAAACATGCACATCAAGGTCTACCACTCTATCTCTAGGGTAGCATCTCTCATAGACTAATACATGGGCTGAACTACACCTGAGATACTTTATGCTATAGGTTTGCTCAAACCATTAAGAAACCTCCTTTTTTCTTGTTGGCCTCATAAAAAACTAAGTTGGGTCAGAACTCTTATAACTCTTTGTATCTCTGCTCATGCTCAAAAACTGTCATGCTACTCTTATGAGCATCTCAAACTCTAGCCTCTTAGTCTCAATAATGGCAAGTAAGATAAATTCAATGTAAAATACAGTCTTGAACCATGCCCACGTGTGATGTCTCCTAGTCTTCTCATACATCCACCACTTTCTTACGTTTCCCTTTAGGATGAAGCTAGTAATGCTGACTTTATCTTCATTCAGACATTGCATACCCTCATCTAGGATTTTTTTCTATGTCAGCTAACCAAGATAAAGCTACAATGGGATTCATGGAGCCATCAAAATCCACTGTTCCAAGTCTACGAGCCTGGTCAACAAAATGTCCAGGAAAACTACTCATCTCAATTGATCTAGCGAGGTGCTCAATAAGATCTTCCTCATAAGTAAATGCATCTGTACTTCCAACAGAAGCTTACTAGGATCCATGTCTACCTCCTGCGACATCAGGAAAAAGTTTTATACAAAAGAATAACCCAAAATATAATTAACATTAACAAAAGGGTAGGTATTATGGGCAAAACACATGATGAGTTGTACAGCAATGCATAACTCTTGTGGAAAATTAAAACTAAAGCTCTGATGTCAAGCTATCAGGACTGGTTATAAGAGATCCTAGAGGATTCCCAAGGTAGGTCATGACGATACTGCTATTAACCATTAAGATCGGTTTGACCACCCCTTTTGCAAGCTCTTATAGCCCTTTCCTTCAATGATATGAAGGATTGACTATTTCACGCACTAGTAATGCTTACCTTCCAATTGATCATGGAAAATTGACATGAAAGTATGCGCTAATAGTACCAAAATTTAAGAAAAACCTTATTTCTATTGGAAAGTTTAAATCTAACAACTCTTATATTTTTTAAATTTAATGGCTTTGGTTTAATGATTAAGGATTAAAAAAAAAGGGCAAATACTAGTAAGGAGGCATAGAAAAGGTTGACTATATGTTTTGGATTCTCTAGTTCATGAAGTTTTCAGTGCAATAAAAGGTGCGTCCTCAATCTTATGGCCTCAACAACTAGATCACCCAAACTCCAATCTTTTACAAAGTTTAATAAAGGAGAACATTATTAGTATTAGTAATTGGCTTGCTAGTCCATCTATTTGTTTTAGCTATCAAATGGGAAATAGTTGCGAATTCCCTTTCAATCTTTCCAATAAAATTTGTGAGCTTCCTCTTGCAAAAAAGACATTGTGATTCTTTAGGACAAGCCCTATTTCATTGATGATTACTCACATTTCACCTAGCTTTATCCTTTGAAGAAGAAATTTGGTTTCTTCAATTGTTTCATTCAATTTTAGAAGCGAATAAAGAATCAATTTGATAAGAGAATAAAAGTGTTCCAATGTGATGTTGGTGGAGAATTCAACTCTCATGAGTTTCTTAATCACCTTAAAACTTCTTTCATTAAACAATAGATATCTTATCCAGGAAAATTGAACAAAATAGGTAGTAGAGCAAAAACATTGCCATATAGTTGAGATGGGGCTCACATTATTGTTTCAAGCTAGTGTTCCCTTGTCATTATGGATCGATTCTTTCCTCATAATAGTCTATTTGATTAATAAACTTCTATCATCTAAAATTAGTAATCTCACTCCATATTTTAAATTATATAAGTGTAAACTTGACTATTCTAGATTGCAGGTATTTGGATGTCAATGTTTTCCATCTCTTGGCATATTGTTTTTTACGAAAGCTGGTTTCCGTATAACAATCATGAACATGCTGCTAACAATGACTCACTAAAAGTAACATCTTTTCTAACTTTTAATGAATGGATAGATGTTGTTTCTTCTCAATAGAATGTGAATTCAACTATTATTCCTCCAATTTCTACTTCTAATATATCTATTCTATGAGTTGTAGGTTCCACTCATAATATACCAATCATAATTGATGATAATTTTTTCATGAGTTCTTCTATAGAAATAATTCCCTTGATGGAAGCTTGGGATGATCAGAACTCTTCTAATCCCAATCACTCATTAAGGAAAGACTCTCGTTTGAATTTGTCTCCTATTCCTACTTTGTTTAATGACAATGTTGTGGTATCTATAGGCCAAATTGCAATTGCTCATAATGATCACACTAATGTCTTGTCCTCCATAAGTGAACCTACGTATGATTTTACTGGTCAACTATTTGTTGACCTCCATTATCAGATACATCACAAGTTGCCTCTTAACCATTATCAAATTTACATCCAATGCTAACATGAAATAAACTTCAATTAGACCCATCCCTTGCTTATCAAATGGCTCTCATAACCTTCTCATCTAAAACCTCTATTGCCTTAAAGCCTCCAATTGAACCAAAAACTTTAAAAACAACTTTTCGTGATGATAGATGGTTAGCTGTGATACATGAAGAGTTACAAGCTTTAGCCAACAATCAAGCTTGGAGACTTGTTCCTCATCCTCGATATGATAATATAATAGTGTCCAAATGGGTATATCATGTGAAGTACAAAGATGATGGCATTCTTGATAGCTTCAATGCTCGCATTGTTGCTAAAAGTTTCACCCAAATTCCCAAACAAGATTATGATGAGACCTTCAGCCCTATTGTTAAGTTAACAACTATGATAGTTATTATTGCATTAGTTATATCTTAATTTATGGCGTCTTAAACAATTGGACGTGAAGAATGTATTTCTTCAAAAGAAATTAAGGGAAACTATGAACATGGAACAACCTCTTGGTTTTATGAATACCAAAATCAAGATCATGTATGTCTACTGCAAAAGTCTTTTTATGGCTTGAAACAAGCACCAAAAGCCTGGTTCGATAGGCCATCTTATTTTTTTCTACATTTGGGCTTTGTTGGAAGCAAAACTAATCCATCCTTGTTCATCTACAAATCAATGAGTATAATTATTCTACTACTTGTCTGTACTGATGATGTGATCATTACTTGAAATAATAATGCCTTTGTCAATACTTTGATTGTACAACATGGCAAAGAGTTTGCTATAAAGGATCTAGGTAAATTAAATTATTCTTAGTGTCTCCATCAAGTACTTTATTGGCGGTCTCTATGTCAATCTAAATACATTAAGGACTTATCGGCCCACTTTGGTATGTCTACTTGCTCTCTTATTGCAAACACCAATAATTCTTAAGTACAAGCCTACACCCAATGATCATGATCCTATTAATGCTTCCTTTTATCGAAGTATTGTTAGTGCTCTATAGCATCGTACTTTTACTAAACCTGACATTACTTATACTGTTAATCAAGTTTGTCAACGTTTTACTCATCCAACTTCAATTCATATGAAGATTATAAAATGGATTTTACATTATCTAAAGGATACTGTTGATTATTGGATATGTTTTCTTTCTCAAAGTACAAAGAATCTTTATGGTTTTTGTGATGTTGATTAGGTTGGTTTTCCCATCACATGGAGTACTAATAATTATTGCATTTTCATAAGTGCCAACTATATTTCATGGTGTTCTAAGAATCATCCTATTTTATCATGTTCAAGCACTAAAGTCGAATATCAATCCTTAGCTTCTTCTGCTACTAAAATATTGTAGTTGTCATATTTATTACGTGAAATTGGTATTCCTTTGCACCAAACTCTTAGTTGTTTTGTAATAACCTCATTGCTCTTTATCTTACTGTAACCCTATGTTTCATTCATGCACCAAACAAATTCCTTCGGATTATCATTTTGTAGAAGAGAAAATAACTATTGGCTCTCTTGTTACACATTACATTTCTTTAGTTGAACAACTAGTAGATTTTCTTACCAAGCCTCTTGTCAAGGTGCCATTTCATGTCTTTTGGTCGGGAGTTCAATCATTTTCCCTACCCAACTTGGAGCATGTCTAAGATCATGATCCTGATCTAGCTCATGAATTAAGTTCCAATTGTCAATAACTAGCTAGCAATAGTATTGGCATAGATTGTGATTTAGCACATCACGAAGGTCAACAGAATCTAGTAATCATGAAAGTGAATCAAGTGATTTTAATTAGAAAATCATAGCTTTCTTTTCATATGTAATTATTTTTATGTGCACAACCTTTAGAGCCATGTATAGCATATCTTCCTTGTATGTAAATCTATGTAATATGTATAAATGTTAATGAAGTAAATGAAATATGTATTGAGCAAGTTTTATCAAAATATTATAACATTTTACTAAATGATATTTACCCATATATTAATAAGTATTATTTGGTAAATAAATTTAATGAATATTTGGTACATTTCGCATTACTATTTAAAATTAACAATTCTTCATTACCTCGAATAAATAATTAGTCCAATATGTTTATGTTCAATTTTCTTATTAACACGTGTCCAAAAACATTTTTAAAATATAATTAATGAAAAAAAAAATTAGTAACACCTTTTTTTCCTCCTCTTTTTCAACATCACCAATGTCCGCATCTTCAACCTAAGCTTTCATTTGTATTTCATCAAAACTTAATTTCTTGCTCTCACTTCACAAAAAAAGTAAAACAATTTTTATATGATTTGAAAATTCAAAAATTAAAAAAAAGTAACACTCTTTTATCATACAATTTTGGCTACAAAAAAGAGTGGTTGTATTTGGATTTGAGGAAAACTCTAATCCTTACCTTATTCATTAGGAATGGTAATCAATTTGTACCCTAGGAGAACCAACTTGTGATGTGCACCTCCAAAACAGGTTTCGAGTTTTATAATTTCATATCCGATTCGATTTTGAGTTAGGTCAGATTTAAGTTTACCAGCCCACACCCAAAAATGTTGGGAAAATAATACAATAAATATTCTTTTTCTTGGATTTTTTGAATAAACTAAATGTTTTCACTTTTCTTTTCTTTTCTTTTCTTTTCTTTTTTTTTTTTCTTTCCAAAAGGGCATAAATTAATTTTATTAGAGTATTTTTGGTCACATTTAAACCAGGTCAAGTTAAGTCGAGATGAGGAAACTCAATGGTCAGGTAGGGTTAAACCTAATGAGCAAAAAGCTGAGTCAAGTTTTTGCAAGTTTGAGTTGGATTTCCCAAACCCAAATTTACCTAACCCGATTTTCAATCCTACTCTTCGTCAGTGCCATTACCTGGATTTACAACAACCATCTGAATGATCTATATCCCTAATTTCATCAAACATAAATTGCTGGACAATAAGAAGTAAAGGATTTCCTCTATTTGCCATTATTTTTTAGATCTAGAATTGTTGGAAAGGAAAAGGATTTGAGGGGAAAGGGGGATGAAAAGATATTGAGGGTGAGGGAAAAGGAAGTGAGATATAATATTTAAAAGTTAATATTTATTTTTCTTAATTAAAATATGTGAAAGTACTAAGCTACCCTTATTCCAATAGTAAGGTAACTTTTGATGAATTTCAAGAATCATGATGACAACATGTATTTATGAGAAGTTCAAAGGGTTTAAAATGTAATTTAGACATTCTTTTAATCCCCTTTATATGCCAAATGTCGAATCCTAAGGGGTGTGTATTCAATTAGGAATTTAATGGATTTTAAAAGAGTTAAAATGTTTGATGGAATTCATGGATTTACTTAGAATTCAACAAACTCCACATGGATTTTATCACAATTCTATATGGAATTTAATGGAGTTTATGAGATTTATATTATAGACTTTAATAGATTTTGATGGAATTCTAATGATTTTAAATATTTTTATATAATTTATTTTACTATTTTGGTGAATAATATCATTTATTCTATACTATAAGCATAGTTTTTTTTTTTTTTTTAATCATACAATTAGCATTGTTGAACATTTATGATATCGAACAAATTAACAAATATTAACAAATAGGCAAACAACATATACATGAATATTAAACTTTAATAATATTATCCTTAAAAGATTTTAAAAAAAAAAACATTGCCAAGATAAATTAAAATAAAATTAGATAAATATATCAAATAGTTTTATATCATCTCTATTATTATTTTTATTGTATGCAAAATTTTATTTTAAAAAAAAAAAAATTCATTGCTCATTACTTTGATTTCTTGCATTTTGGGCATCCACCCACATATTTGAAGCCATTGTAGTTCTCCATTCATTAGCATTCTCTCGTTGTTGCTCTTGACTTTCAAGCAGCTCTTCAAAATTATTTTCTTCAGTTTCTTGTGAAAATAACGATGATGGAGATTCATCATTTGGCTCTATAGGAAACTCATCAGAGCGACATTCCTTGTGAAGAAAATTGTGCAATCCTGCACAAGCTAAAACTAGCTCTACTTGTATTTTAAATGAAAAAGGAGGTGCAGACTTAAAAATTGTGAATCTAGATTTGAATATACCAAATATCCTCTCAATTACGTTTCTTAAAGAAGAGTGACGGAGATTGAACAATTCAGCTGCAGTTCCGGGATGACGACCTAGACCAGAAAAATCTTACAAATGGTATCGAACCCCTCTAAATGGAGCTAAAAATTGTCGACGATTTGGAAATCCACAATCCACAAGAAAATATTTACCTAAAAATATAAGATATTAATTATTAATTCATAAATATTATTTTGTAAAAATTAGTACATATTAAAAAATATATATAATAAAAACAATTTATACCCTGTGGCACTTTAAGTCCATTCCTCCTTGATAAAGCATCATATAGTAATTTTGAATCATGAGCCGAACTCTCCCATCCACTAAGCACGTATATGAACTCCAAATCAAAGTTACAAGCTACTAATACATTTTTTGAAATTTTTCCATGGCGATTACGATAGTTACTTACATCACGACCCTTCACTGTTGCTGGTATATGTGTGCCATCAATAGCTCCAATACAATCCTAAAAAAAATAATAAATTTTATAACTAACATAAAACATAAGGTGTTCTGAATAATAATTACAACACTAATAATAACAATACTATAAGAATAATGACAATAATTATTATTACTAAAAAAATAAATAGGTAAAACATTCATTACTTACCTTGAAGTAAGGGTAAAATCTTGTATGTTCTCTTATTTTACTTGGCACTGTAGATTTTGGTTTAGCCATCATATCTGGTGCTATTGTGTTCAAAGCCCTCAAAACTTTGTTGAAGTTTTTGCTCATTGTGAAATGTGATCGACTAAATGTTTAATGAGTCATACGATAGCGAGAATTTTGACCTATAATAAGTAAAAATGTTGCAAGCATTTCTTCAATGCAAATGAATCTTGTATCCTGTAAATATGTTTTTTCTCTAATAATTTTACATAACTTCAAAAACACATTAGGATACATCCTATAGAGTTGCCGAAAATGTTGAGGATCTTCTTTCAATACTTTAGGAATATAATTATACCCTTTAGGAGTGATTGGTCGTCGAGCCAGTGGACGTTCGATATATTCATCACATATGCTAATCATTAGTGCATCTAATACCTCAAGTATTGCTTGAATTGTCAACAATATTAATTTAATGGTTTCATAAAATTCTTCATCTTCTTGTGTATCTCTTTCTCCCAGTTCTTCCCGTTCCATTTTCTCTATTAATCTA
The DNA here is from genome assembly GCF_031755915.1 of Ziziphus jujuba. Classification (NCBI taxonomy): domain Eukaryota; kingdom Viridiplantae; phylum Streptophyta; class Magnoliopsida; order Rosales; family Rhamnaceae; genus Ziziphus; species Ziziphus jujuba. The sequence continues at coordinate 21,188,903 of NC_083387.1, forward strand.
AGACATAACATCAAATATTATTAGAAAATATGAAATGTCATAAAAAATAATAATATCAGGAAGGGAAAAAAAAACTCTTTAATGAAAAATTCAATTCAATACAAATTGAACAATAAAGCAAATGAAAAAATTCACTTAAACAAACTAGAGAGAAAAATATATCAAAGCTAAAAACCTATTTCATAAAATAGTTATAGCTAAATATATGTTTTAACACTCATTCCATATTAAATGATATCCATTCTGAGCGCTCTTCAGGTAACATCTTCAAGAATGCATCTTTAACTCCCATTTTCTGAATCAATGCAAGTGCTTTATAGCGACCAATGTTATCTAAATTTGGAGTTTCCTTAATAGCATTCTAAATATCATTCTTTTTCTCGTTTTCACTAATTGCCTTTTCCCTTTTCTCCATTAGGTTATACATACCTTGAATTTCAGTGGCAATTTTTCCAATCGAGTCCAAACCATGAGAAAGTTTTTCTAGAAGATCAACTCGAGTGGCATTCTGATCAAATGAACGAGTATTCCCTTCATATTCATTTCTAGTTCGCTTTCTTTGAACAACATTTTCCATGGGAACTTCTAAATTTGGATCGAACTCTGACATTGATGGTTCATTATGTCCGGGTGAAGGTGCTTGGCATGATGGATCGAGTTGAGTTGGAACATATACCTCATTAATCTCATCATATACATAGTCATCTATCCTACCATGTGTACTTTCATCTTGTCCATAAATTCTTGCATCTGTATCGTCTCCCAATCCAATAGAGTTTTTTCCAATGGCAGTTCCATTTCTAACAGCAATTTTTAAATCCTCAAAGTCAACAAAAGTGTCTGTTCGAAGGTGTTTCTGGTTTGGATGAGACTGTTAAAAAAATAAAACAAAATAAAATAAATATAATATTTTGTTAACATATAAAAATACAAAAAAAAAATATATCTATATATATATATAGATATATATAAGATATAATAATAGAAAATACATTCTTATGAAAATTTATAACCTCACCTTAAAGTAATTGTCCCATATTTCATCTGTGGCAGTGAATCTTTGTGTGGCTGCATCCCATCCAAAACCAGAGTTGAAACACATGAGTTGAGAAAATGTTTGATAACGCGTTTTAAACCATTTCAAGCGACTCTGATATTGAGTATAATTTTTATTACATCCAAGTGCTTCATTTAGCTTAGGAAGTATCTTACTTTCCACAGTTAGTTTGCTAAATACACCATTATTATCACACCATCCACGATTAGCAGCATCAACCATCAGTTCCAACAACATATTAACCTCTTGTGAGGTCCATGTGTTATATGTAGTTTTACCTTTTCGTTGTGAATCTCCCATTGTAACAATGAATATCTAAATATAAAGCCCATGAATAGTTGAATCACATTTATATATATATATATATATATATTATAAATTAAACATATGATAAACAAGATCAAAATATTCACATTCTAACTCATCAAAATATAAAATCAAATTAAAAATATTTAATAAATCATATTAGATTCATAATGCATTTTAAAAGACTATTAACTACAACCAAAAAATAATGTATTTTTTCTAATTTTTTCTGAAATCATATATATATATATATGCATGAACATGTAGTACTATAGCATTGTATATTTTTTTGAGTGCAAGTAGGCAGTAATATTTTCGTAACAAATAATAACAATGATGGAACACTAAACATGGTCAGTCATTCATAGTGAAACAGAAACCAAAACACAACTTTTTGGAGAAGTGTGTTAAATTAGTACAAGAAGTATATATATATATATATATATAACAATAATAATGATGGAACACCAAATCAGTCACTCATAGTGGAAACAGTAACCAAATCACAAATTCTTGGGAAAGTGTGTTTAATTAAGTACAAGAAACTATATATATATATATATATATATATATTATAATATAAATTTATTAATTGATAGAAAATTGTGTGGCTAGCTTTTGACGTGCACACTCATTGTGCCTAATCTACCAACTCTTTTTTTTTTTTTTCAAAGCTATATATATTTATTAATTGATGGAAAATTGTAAGGCTAGCTTCTGACATACACATTCATTATGCCTAATCTACCAACCATTTTTTTCCTTTCTTCAGAGGCGGTGATCATCACTATCCATCTGTTTCTTTTTTTTTATTTTTTATTTTCTTTTGGGTACAAAGAAAATACATTGATCATTGATCATTGATCTGAGATGATCTTTACCCTTCTGAAAACTAACCCCTCAAAATTTTTGTCATCTGGCAGTTATTTCTATGCTCTTGCTTTCGTCTGTGTGTGTGTGTGTGTGTGTGGGGGGGGGGGGGGGGGGAGGGGTTGGGGCTTTTGTCTATGTGTTTATGGCTCAAGGAAGAGGGAGGGCTGTGCTGGAAAAGATCGATGGAGATCATGTATAAAGATGTGGGACATGTACTGTTAATAATGCTTCAAAAGAACAAGTTAATTGGTAATAAAGTACAGTTAATTGGTAATAAAGTACGGCTGCACAACCTTCTACTTCTTTTTACACTAGGGCTAAACATATATACTACAATAACAGATAGCAGATAACAGATACATTAACAGGTACGTTCCTTAGAAATTTTCTCACTCTTTTTTTTTTTTTTTTTAACTCAAAACTTCTCACTTGAAATTCAAAACTTTCACAACATTGATTTGGGTTTTTATCAAACAATAGAAGGATAATGCGAAAAAAGCAGAAAAATTGAATCATACCCAAAAAATCAGATCAACCAAGGAAGCACGGGGAGAGAACCCACAGGAAAGATCGTTGTTTTGGTTACCGTCAGTTCGCCAGTTTTGTTCAACTGTTCATCCAGCGGGTTAGGTTTGTCCGTCTGTTCTTCGTTCTTCGTTCTATCTCAAAGCAGGGTCTCACTCAATGTTTTGTGTTTTACAATCCGATGAAATCTTTGGGGTGGAAACTGGATTTATGAAAGACTTGAGTATTTATACCTAATGTCTCAAAATCCAATCAAATCCATCAATTTGTAAAATCCTTCTAAGTTAATGACTTTTTGAATACCAACAGATTTTTATGGACTTTTAAAAAGTCATAATTGAATAACATCAGATTTATATAGATTCTATAAAATTCTGAATTGAATACCCTAATATTTTAATGGATTCCATAAAAATCTTAATTGAATACTTTTGGACTTTTAAAATCTTTTAAAATCTATTAAATTCCTAATCGAATACACCCCCCTAAATTTAAACTGTGTGAAGCGTGCTATTTTTTTAAAACTGAAAACGTTAATATAAGAACCATCATTTGCTCTTTTATTTTTGTTGCCATCATATATTAGATAATTTCTAAAATGTTATTTTCTTCCCTTTTCCGTCCCTCCATATCTTGATTTTCTTTTCTGCCTACCAGACATTTATAAATCAATGTTCTTTTCAAATTTCATTAATATGCTTTGCAGCCCTGTTTCGGAAATTAATAACAAACACTTGTGACCTTTAATTGTATTATTTGTGCCCGAATTCAACAAATTTAGAAGACCAAGTCACAGCGTCATAAATTATATAACATAGAAACATAGTCAAAACAAGAATGGATGAAAGGCTATTTGTTAATATGTCCTTAATCTTCAGCTTTTTTATTTTATAACTCTGTCAAAGGAAAACATGACCAAAACAGGATAAAATCAACTATATGGATTGTCGCTGCAACACAAAATGAAGCCAAAAAGCATTAAACTTTTACACAATAGACCTAAAAATGAATCAAAGAAACTCCTAAACAACCAAATTTTCAACAAAATGAAGATCCACTTTTAAGATGATTTCTTGCCCTTTAACACCTTTTTTTCCCGTCTATTAAGGATAGAAAGGATAATGGTCCATAGAGCATGAAATCCATTTTCGATTTCATGGGTCCTTCCATGAAAAAGGACAAACATTGTATTTAAAAGTCTACATTTTATGGCTAAATATTTTTAGCCACTATAAATTACCCATATGATGGTCAATAACTTTTTAACTTAAAATCTGTAACTAATGCCTTTTTTTTTTGGTAGTGAGGTCGTTGCCACTCGGACATCGAATCACATTCTCGCATAGCATTTTGCTCTCTCACAAGCAAGATAAAGAACCAAAAACAAACAAAAGAATTAAAAAAAGAAAATCTAATTAGAAGCAAATAATAAAATTAAATCTAAAATTACCGTTAATTAGAACGTCGAAATGCTACCCCAAAAAAAAAAAAAAAAAAAAAAAAAACAACGAAATGTAGGTCACGGACTCAGAGCCACCCTTGTTTACACTCAGCTAGAAGCTTCAAAAGCGAGCTTTCAAGAGGTGACAAAATGTCATAATTAAAGTTGTGAAACAAAATTTATCTACAAAGACCAAAGTTTATTTTCTGCCCTTGGCATTTTCACACTAGTTGTGCATATTGTAGAGTACTTTTGAGCCAGCTAGAAATTGAGAATGTTGGCATAGGGGGTTAAATTTTGGAGCCAAGGGCTACTTAATTGTGTCCAAAATGGGTCTTGGTTCCAATCCATGGTCATCTTTGGGACCTGAATCTCTGGCAATTTGTTCTTCCCTAATGGTAATTGCAAAGTTTGTGAAGACCCTTTAAGCTGATCCATTTCTTTCTCAACTTTTTCATCTTCTACAAGTGCTACTTCTTCTTCTGCTTCCTTCTTCAAAACCATTTGATGCGAAGGCATCGGCAGCGGCAGCGGCGGAGTTGGATCCGCTTCCATTGTGCCGCAGAACGAGAAGGTTTCCGTTAATGGAGATGGAGTTGACGCAGGGGAAGCATGAAAGTTCTTCATCTCTTCCTCCATTGCTGCCCTCTGTTCCAACACTTTCAAGGAAGTTGCTTTCCTATACACCTTGCACAATACTATGTCCTGCATTTGTTTAAAAAATAAAACTAAATAAAACTAAAATCCCACACTGAGAAAATGAATGGAAATAGTGTTTAATTTAAGGATCTGACTAAAACTTTAAGAAGCCGTAACTGTAGATTTTTTGTTTGATATCAATTTATTGCAATTGATTCTGGGCATATTTGGCATTTTCACGCGAGTTTCTTTTGTTTTGTTGTTTTTTTTTTTTTAAAAATTATTTTTTATTTTGGTCTTATTAAGGTTGAACCTTGACTTGTAGGTAGGAATAGTAATAAATTGAATTAGTGAAGGACATTTAAGATATTGGACCTCTTTAATAAAAGAAAATAAATGTACGCACGGCTCAATTACTAATGGGACCCAAACTATTTATCTAAAAGGATTTTTCTTATACTTCTTAAGTCTTGGCATTCATATATTTTTTTTACTGAAATTTCTTTAAAGTAAAAATCCAACTATTTCTCAAAATTAACATTTAAATGGAAACTTCATACGAGGTACCTATCAGGAGTTGGAAGGCTCTCGGATATTTAAACTTGGAAGACTTTTCCTTGTTCATCATCTTCATTAGTACTTGTTATTATTATTTATTTATTTATTTTGTCATTTTTATCCTTTCTCTGTACCATATCGGTTGAAAAGGAAGAAAGCTCTTGAATTATTTTTATTTATTTTTATTTTTCTCTTTTATACTGTAAATGATATATGAATATGTAAGAAACATAATTCATTTCTAAGTTAAGAAGACGAAGCAAAAAATTAAGCAAAACTAACCCCCATTCAAATGGCTAGCTGCTAATATTGGAAAAGTAGCATAACTTAATTAATAAGTACCTTTAACATTTGGCAATTATCAGGCAAACGATACTCGTTCATGACCCAATCGGTCTTGCTTCCTCTTGGAGCTCTTCCTTTGTAAAAAACAAGTGTCTTCCTCAACCCAATGATCCTCTTTGGCTCCGATAAGCTCACGATTCTCCGGTCGGAACCCGTTGCTTTCCAAAACCCCTTTTCTGTAGTTCGGTTTGGCCTTCCTCCACTGCCATGCTTCCTGTCCCTTGGCACAAAAAAGTACCACTCTCTTTCACCAATCTTTGCCATTCCTATAAATTCAACAACCATGTAAGTACAATCATGTATATTTCATATATAGTGTGACATATAACTAATTGAATTAACAAGGTTAATCTTGAATTGTACATATAAATATAGTTAAGCAAATATGTATATATATATATATATATATATGTATATGTACCAGGCAAGTCCCAAGGATCATGGCGGTAGATATTGAGAAAACCAATTATGTCAAAGCGTAATCTGCTCCCCATGACCATGTTTTTGAGATAGAAATCGAGAAGTTCTTCTTCAGTAGGATGGAATCGGAAACCGGGAAGGTCAAGTTCCGGTGTCATTTCGTCCATTGAGTTGGAAGCAGAAGAAGCAGCAGCCATTGAAGTTGTAAATTAGAGCTAAACAGAGTTTGTTTTTTATGTTTATGCTTTGCATGCATACACACACTTTGTAAGATAAATATTTATAAGGGGGTGAAGAATATATGTAGGATATGGACTTGGATATGGACTTAGTGTGATAGATGTTTATGATTTTATAATAAATAAAAAAAAAAGGTTCATTGAAAAAGAAATCTAGACCAAGTCATCAATTATGTATGAGAGAATGGCAGAATAGTCTATGAAAGATTGGAACTATGTGGAGGAGAGGGAAGGGACCTCCCAAAACCATGGTGGGACCCACACGGCTTCTTGACATAAAGTCGCGAGAGCAACACCGTGGTGACATCGACAACAATATAACACGTCCTTTGCTTTCTTGCTTGACCTCAATTTTCTTGGATTTTTGGACTTTTACCTGGAAAATCCAGGCAGAGAGAGAGAGAGAGAGAGGAGGATTTTTTTTCCAAGAAAATTTTCTACCACATTATTTGATTGTTTGAAAACAAAATACTAACATGAAAAAACTCAACTTTCAAACATTTACCAATTAAGCCGGTCAGCAGGTCTCCGGTCTCTGCTTAATATATCCCTCTAGTAATATTAATACTTTGAGTCGGTCTTTTGATTATACTTTGGTCTCTGCCGATTTCCTGGAATCCAATCACCAAATTTCATCAAAATTAACCTTCTGATTCATCTCATGATTTCAACAATACTTGAGTTTTGCCAGATTCTAAATGTTTTACTTGAATATAATTTAGAGTACCATCGTACCAATATTATAGTATATTGGACAAATTTAATTTAAATCTTTTTCATTTTGTTTTAGAAACACTTATTCCTTATATTTTTGGAAAATTATAACTAATACTATTTTAATTTTCTATATCTATCAACATAGATCTGTTTATCATCTTTACGTGTTAATTTTAAATATTAAGTTCAAAATTATATTTTTGCAATATTATTTAATCATACAACATTAAATATTAAGTTCAAAATTATATTTTTGCAATATTATTTAATCATACAACATTGATTTTTCTAGAAGAAATACGAAAAAGAAGACCCTTTTGTCATTTAAGAATTAGATCTATTTTAATAAATACAAAAAGAAAAAGAGCAATTAACGATGATTTCCTAATTAGAGTAAAACCAAAAAAATCTAAACGAAATTTGTCCAAGTATATATAATATTTGTATTAAATTACTTCAATTAATGATTTCATTTAATACTAAAATTCTAGTTTGGCAAATGACAATCCTTAGCAATTATCATGTTACTAAATGTCCAATATAAAATACAAACTAATGACAATCCTTAGCAATTATCATGTTACTAATTGTCCAATATAAAATACAATTATCATGTTACTAATTGTCCAATATAAAATACAACCTAAGTTTCCCAATATATTAAAATTGTATATATATATATATTACTTTCATTCACACATACTAGGGAGCAAAAGAGTAAGCTACATTCTATCAATTCAACTCAAATATTATTATTATTATCATCATTATCATCATCATCATCATCATGCAAATTTGCAAGAACAGAATTTGGACCCAAAATCAAGTTTGGTGTATATCATATGGTTTCGAAGAAATATTCAATGCAATATTTTTTTTATTAACTTGTCTTACTTGCCTTGACAGAGAGATATATATAACTAGGTTTACATATGTTAATCAAATGATATTACTACTGGAATTTGCATTATTAGCATTTAAATCTTTTTAATGGTTGATATTTAAAAGCATATTAATAGTTTTTTGGAACCATATAGATTTATTTGGCCTAAATAAAATTTTAGTATTTCATCATATTTATATTAAAATATTAATATATTTTCAAATTTTAACTTTTAAAATAGTTAATATAAAAGCCGATAAAAAGCGTAATGTGAGCCTAATTGTACAAACTATACTAAGGTTCTCTAGTTAAGATCCCTAACTTTATCATATAAAGGACATTTATTTACAAATGCTAAGATTATCATATCCCATCTACATCTTAAATTAAATTCAAATAGCAATTATCATTTTATGCGGTGGTTAAATCTTTGCCACACAAGCATTTATAATTTAAATAAATCAATGATTTCCTTGATTTACTCGTGTGTGTAAGCCAGATTCATGTTGGATTCTTAATATTAGGACTAACATTATAATTACATTTTTTTTAGCTTTTTGACTGCATCAAGAGCTAAAATTTAATTACGTTTACTAATTACCGAATTCTAACAAACTTCAGTTTTCATAAATAAGATTTTAAAGATTTTTGTATATCACTAAATTCATATATAACTACTTTTTGAATTTTAAATTTTAATCTTTGATGTGATTTAAGAATTAATAAAAAAAGACTAGATGTTAAAACTATCAGATCCTCATGATATAAGCTTGACTCCATATATATATATATATATAGTTAAACCAAGCTCATATCAATTGACTTCATGGTTTTACCAATTTTTATTGAAATAAAATTTTAGTAATACAATTAAATCCATATTAGAAAATTTATTGATTTTTAAATACAAAAAAGGGCTTATAAAGAAAGACATGTAGCTAAAATCATCATATCAACTTGATGTGAGTCCAACTCTCTTTCTTTCTATCTATATATATATATATATATAACCAAGCTCCTCTCAGTCGACCTAATGGTTTTACTATCAAAATTTTCTCTTTCAATTATTGGATAGCTCAAGGACTATGATTTAAAATTTTATCGTAGATCCTAACCATCATTGTGATCAAAAAGCTAATACTAGAAGATCAGATTTTAAAAACATCAAGTTAATTTGACATGAAACTAATTATATATATATACACGTTTTTTCTCCTATCCAAGATAAACCTATTGCCAGTAATAAGGTAATGGAAAGCACCTTATTATGGATAATGGGATGAATCCAAAACAAAATTTATTAAGGATTTTTTGGATGAAAGAAATATTTTATATATATATATATATATATAGGATTTCTCACGTCTAGACAGTAATAAAAAACAACTATCATTAATTCTGTAACGTCCCTCCGCTCGTAAACTTGTCATTTTCTGCCAATATTATTCCTAATTTAATAGGTCTTTAATTTAGCCACCATATTTGGTATGAATTTTTTGTTTGAAGCTTCCCCGAAGGTCACTTATCCTTTAACCACTCTTGCCTAAGCATTTTGTTCGGATTTTTTTGTTTGGCACACAAAAAGTTGAGCGAAAAATAAAATGACTTATATTGTAAAAATTAAATTCACATCAATTTGATTGGATTTTTTTTTTTTTTTTTTTTTGGGCTCTTGGATAGAGCTAGAAGCATCTTCAATGAGGATATAGAGTGTGAAAATAAACACACAACATAAGAAATATAAAGGATATTTTAAATAAATTATTTTTCAATGAAATGTTTAAAATGAATGTTAAGTTGATGTGGCTTAGATATTATTAGGATAAGTTTCTTCTTTTAGAGATTCTGTTAACTTTCTTAAAAAAGCAAAATTTTTCTTTCAATTGTTTCTAAAAAGAAAAAATTAATAAAATATATAATTAGTTAATGGCCACAAATTATTTTTGTGCATAAACAATTTCATATTTAACTGTACATTTATAATATTTAAATTTAGATTATATTAACTTTTATGCTATATAGATTGTCAATTCATATTCTTAAAACTATATAAATGGCCTAACCAGTATGGGTTAAAATATTAAGTTTTATTTTGTACAAATTGAAACCTACATCGATCCGAACTAAAAATTCAAATAACAAAAAAAAACAAAAAAGAAAAAGACCACTGATGTACTCTTAAACATCAATCTTTAAATGGATTCAATAGCTAATACAAACGTCCTTTCATATATAATAAAATCATAAAATGTAAACATGGTTGTGCAATATAATACAGCAACAAAGCATAATTCACAGTAATATTATAATGTATGAAGTACATGATGACGAGCAGAGTTGACCTGAGGACTTGGACTTGAGGGATCCAAGTGGTTAGGCTAAATAAATTTATATCTATGAGTAAGTGTTATTTCTATTTGGGCCAATCGATTTAAGATTTTATCAATCAAAACACTATAAAATATGTTTTAAATTTTGAATTTGCTCTTTGTTTAACTGGTGGAGGGACCATCCAAAAAAAAGGAAAAGAAAAAAAAAAGGTCTATTTAAAACAATTAGTGATCACAAAAAGGAGAACATAGTTTGCTAAACTTGTCAATTCAAAAACCGACTCCGCGTTCTTTACAACACTTTTATCTTTCTCATCATAAATAATACTTTTAAATACCAACAAACTAAATAAATAAATAAATAAAAACTAGTATTTTTCTTGGGTTTTGATGAAAATTTTGACTTGGAAGTCTTCTAATTAGACCTCAAGAAGTCTTTCCTTTCTTAGGTAAACGATAGGCCCATTCACCAACATATACTACTTTCTAATTTCTTCTAGTAGTAATTATACTGCCCCTCTTTGTTATTCAATTTATATTGTATGTTTAACCCCCTAAAGTTTTATATAATTATAGAAAGGAACATAACATTTAATTACCTGTTGCTTTCTTTGCTATTTCCTCGAATTTTCTCAACTATTGGAGGAGACTTCTTTAAAGTTGCCACATAATGACTTTACCAAGACAAAGCACTTAGGCGGAACATGCACAACTTGAAGTAGATTTTTTATTTTAAAATTTAAATTGTAGAGGCATAACAAGCTGTAAGTATAGCGGCTTAATTATAATATATTTTAAGGAGGAACTTGAAAATATAAACAAGATAATTAGTAGTATTTCCATAAGAATTTCGAGTTTGTATCGATAGTAAGGAGAGATAAATTAATCAACGTAATCAAATTAACATGTTAAAAAAAATTTCTTTTATTATTATTATTTTTTTCATCGTCTCGAACCCATATACTTTTATGATTGACCAATTTGAATGAATGTAAAAGGTTTATAGGAGTAGGAATTTTGTTTTAGTATCGACAATTTCCTGGTCTAATATATAGCCGAAAAAAATTTTTAAAAAAATTAATGAATTTAATAGGTTAAAAATTTTATTTAAAAAAAATTAAAAAAAAAAAAAAGATCCTTCCTCCCATATTCCCGCTTGTAAATAAGGAACTAACAATTTAATAATAATAATAAGAATAAGAATAAGGAGCAAGGAGTTTTGGTTTATAAATGAAATGGTGGAATAGAAATATAGATTACATAATCTTAAAATTTCAATATGCCTTTATTTCATTGAATTTTGAAATTTTAACTTTTGTTTCTATGGAATCCCAAAATTTCAAAATAAAAAATTTCTATTTGTTTTTAAAATTTCAAAATCTTTATTTTCTAAGCTAAAAGAATATAAAGCATTTTGTTCTTTTTTTTTAAATTTTCTTTGCCTTGTATTTTTTGTTGCGGCTTTTTCCTTGCCTTTTTTTTTTTTAATTCAATTTTTTTCATTATTGCACCCAAATGAAAAAAATAGCAATAATTATTCTATGTTACATATTTTTATTCCTAAAAATAACCAATTCTATTTCTTTAAGAATAATATTCTATCAATCAAATGTATCTACACTTTTTTATGATTAATATTATGTTATGATTAATATTATTTTTCCAATTATTTCAAAAATATATATTTATCGTTTCACTTATTTCAAAGATAAAAAATATTTGGTCCTAATTTCTTTCTCTCCAGTAGAACAATAATGGTAAAGATTTCTAAAACATAGAACGACAATAGTTATAATTAGTATTTCTTTCTCAAATTTTTATTTCTTTAAGAATAATACTCAGTCAAATGTACCTACACTTTTTTATGATTAATATTATTTTTCCAATTATTTCAAAAATATATATTTATCGTTCCACTAATTTCAAAGATAAAAAATATTTGGTCCCAATTTCTTTCTCACCAGTAGAATTTCTTTCTCACCAATAGAACAATAATGATAAAGATTTCTAAAACATAGAACAACAATAGTTATAATTAGTATTTCAGGTAATAAGTCCTTATTGATGCGTCATTTAAAAGAAAAATAAAACAGGCAAAACAAAAGTATTGATATAGTGTTGATAAAAGAAAGGAAATTTTTCAAATACTCTCCTCAACTTTCAATCATATTTCAATTTATCCCATCTTTTTAAGCAACTTTTCCGTTGCCTATAAATTAATGTATGTAAAAAAAAAAAAAAATTTATTAAAATTTTATAAAAAAAAAAAGTGGACAAGTTGACATTTTACTATAATTTTTTTTCTTTTCTTTTCTTTTTTATTTTTTTTGGGGGGGGAGGGGGGGGGGGGGAGGAGAGAGAGGTTTGGAAATCTCTTGAAATGAAATTTTGGGGGAAAATTGAAATTATAATTCATGAATGGTAAAGAGAGTATTTTGGAATTTTATTTTTGAAAAGAAAACCTAAAAAAATTAGAAAATAAGAAAAGGAAGTAATTTGTAATTTTATTTTAGAAAAGGGCCAAAAAAAAAAAAAAGTATACAAATTAGAAAAGAAGAAAGAACAAGAAAACTTGGGCCTCAAGTTGGCTAGCCTTTAAGCCTTAAAGTCTCCAAGCTTCTAGGCAATTGAGCAAAATACTTGGGCCTTTAAATGGAATTTTGTAACGTGGGACACCTTAAAAAGTCCACCCCTTCCCTTTTGCATTTGTCCATCATTATCGTATATTCAGACGCAAATTGCGCTAAGCCAACTCATCACCTTTAACACCAAAAATAAATGACATTAATTATTATCCGAAAAAGGGAAAATATACATATAAATATATAGAAAAAGACAAAATTGTACACACACATATATATATATATATATATATATATATATATGTGTGCATATGTCGTAAAATCATAATATCAATTAGTGGATTTTACGGGCCTTAAAAAAACAAATTAGTGGTTTTCACAATCATGAAGTCTTTGTTGAAAGAGAACTGTCCAAAAAATGTCTTGAGTTTTTTAAGGGTAAGAAGAAAGAGTCTTTTGAAAAAATAATAATATAATTATTCTTTGTTCACATTTCTTTCCATAGCATGTGTCCCCAAAATATAAAAAAATAAAAAAACATTTCTTTCCATAGCATGTGTCCCAAAAAATAAAAAAATAAAAAAAATAAAGGCAATTCAATTCCATAAGGCATTGATTGCTTCAGTAATTGAGATTTAGTTATATAATAATACAAGAGTGAGCAAAATGTTTATCAAATTTATTTATTTAAATGATCTAGTAATATTTAATTAATTTATTTTTTAAAATTTATTTATCTTTTTAAAGGTTTACATTTCCATAATTAGATTATATGAATATGTCAACCAATAATATTTAGATATATATTATTTGGTAAATAAATTTAGTAAACATTTTGATATATATAACATTATTGATTTTTTTTTTTTAGATTACACAAACATTTATCTTTATAGCCTTTTTGTTAACTTGATTGGTTTAATCTCAAAATTCATGGTTGATATAGATTGAGGAAATTTCAAATACAAAACCAAAAATTTTATACCCAAAGTGATGGATGAATTCCATAATCAACCTCAATACTATGAGTTTTATAGTTTTTTAATATTAAAGTTGTAACCAAACCACAGTGCAACATTGAAACAGTGCCATCAAAAATAAGAAACTAATTCCAAATAGGATGAAAATGATTGGAAATGGGGATGGGATTAGTGAAGAAGAAATTGAAGCTGAGGGACAAAACTGTTGAACATAAAATCAGGTGTACGGCTAAGATATGGAGGGAGTTGGTTTGGTAGGGGACAATGAAATTGAATATTATCATGACAAGTCAGTGGGAATGGGGGGCCTAGCCTTTTTTTTTTTTCTTTTTTTTTTTTTTTAATGTAGCAGAGATTAAGATTATGATGAATATACATTGCAACTTTTATATGACACACATTCTTCAATCAATCTGCCATTCTCATTCATTTCTACTGTTTTCCATCAGACAGATTACAGTGGTCGGAGTGGGACTATTTGAGCATCACTTTGATGAATAGTAGCAAACAGAAGTGTTATATCTCACACCACTAAAATTAAGATTAAAATAATAAAATATAGACCTTCCCACCAAAAAATACATGACCTATGTCCTTTTACAACAATGTCAGATCGAAAATGTAAGATTTGATTGGATTGAATTAGACTATTTCATATTTGATCTTGTAAGTAAGAAGTAAGAATAATCAAATTTAGTATTCAACATGTTAAAAAGCCCCTAATGTTTTAAACTCATTTTCTGGATCTCGATTAAACCTGCAGCTAAAAAATTTTCCCCTCTATGTCTAAAAGAAAATGAAGTACAACCAATTGCCATCCACTAGTTCCCGATCTTGATTATGTAGGTCTCCTATGCCAAAAATTGATTCCAATGAAAGAATAAAATTCCAATGTATTTCTAAAACATTATTTCAACCTCGAAAATCAAGATAATATTTTTTTTCCTTTTTCTTCTTTTTTTTTTTTTTGGGTGTAAAAATCACAATAATTTATCATTTGGAGATATGGGGTAGCCCTAATAATGGAAGTCCATGTTTTTTTTTTTGCAATTATTATGGTCCCCTCCCTACAATGTGTTAGGGATAGCTTGAGACCACACACACACTTTGCCCTGTTCCATTTGACCTAGGATTATCAAAGTGTGCCTCGGGACAATCATAATTGGCTTTAACAAACCCAAAGCACTAAAATTTAGGAGTGAGCCTTAGCAGAGGCACAACGAGAACTAGAAGCCAACCCAGATTTACTGCACTAAACTTTGAGCCTCTGCTGTCCCAAACGTTTCACCGTTGCATATACTTAGTTTTGCGCTACACTTTGCTATAGCTTTAAGCATGGATTGAGGGCAGGCATATTGAATTATTGATACCCAGAAATCCAATCAACGGTTTCCTTATATCAAGGGCGATAGAAGAAAAATCACCCTCTAATCTCTCTCTTTCTTTCATTTCTAGTCAACACATTGAGCCTTTGTTTGGCAAAATACCCATGTTTTTTGCTGATGTTTTGGGCTCAATTATCACAATGAAATTATAATATGGCAAGCTCAAGAACAAAATAGAGCCCACAATGCAAGTGTTTTAAGGAAATTTGTTTTTTAACCAATGCCCATTTATTCAAGGAATGGTTTAATAAGGGCTTGGGGTCAGTCCGGTTATGACTTGCATAACGTTCAAATTCTAGATTTGATCATGGAGATTAAAAAAAAAATATATATATATATATATATAAGAAAAAGGACTAATGGTTTAATTAAAATTGTTGTATGTTTTAAAGAAACCTTTTTCTAATTCTTGTAATTATGGTCTTGTAACTATTTTCCTATACAATACATATAAGTGTAAGTGAAGTGAAGATGAAGAGGTAAAAATTTATTGATTCAAACAACGTAAAAAGGGAAAGAAAAAAAATGAACACACAAATAAAATTATCATTTATAATTTTAATTTAGGCAGAAAACTATAACTTCCATATTTTCTTTCCTTCCAGGCAAGAAAATCATTTTTCTCATCTCATTTCCTCTGTCTAATAATTTTTCTTTCTGTTGTCCTTTACCATACAATTATATTAAAAGGAATCTCGGTACAACTACACTTTAGTACTCATAAACTAAAAAGAAGGCATCCAAATTTTATACTTCACTAAAATGAAAATAAATAAATAAATGCATTTTCTTTGAGAGTAAATTGTCCCACCCTAGACCCAACACTAAGAAGATGGTGTTTCATCTAAAACAACAACCATAACTCGTCTAATTTCCAAAGGGAATGTGGTGGTGGATGATAAAGTACATATATTTTAGAAAAAATATATAAGTGTCAAATTGATATTTAACTCAAACCCCATTGAGGGGAGGGTCCTATCTTACTTTTGGAATAGGGCAAAATTTCAGAAAAAGCAGGCTTTGGTGGTTCGTTAGGTCGCCATGATTGGTCAGTTTTTTTCGTTTTCAGGCCCATCATACCCTCTCTTTCCTCTCTCTCTCTCGCTCTCTCTCTCTCCTTCTCTTTCTACAGTGCTTTTCCAGGAACACCAGAAAACAGAGTCCGGCTACAGGTCAAAAATCTCTGTCCCTGCAAGTTGAGCTGCAGCAGTACTACCACCACTTGCTTCACTCCCTAAGCCAAGAAAACCCAGACCCAAAACCCATAAAACCAATACGCAAAACACATCGTGGCTTAAAAACCATCCACACCTCACATGCCCTTTTTGTGGGCCTCACTCCAGACACACACAAAAAAAAAAAAAAACCATCACTCCTTCAAGGTCCCCCAAAATGATGCAAATTCCACCACAGTACCTTAAAAACAAGCAGACCCAGAAAAATAAATAAATAAAATAAACAAAATTAAATACATAAGAGAAATTATAACACCCAAGCATGCATGCCTTGGAGCAATGAGATAAAAGAGAGAATAAAGCTGCTTTTTTTCCTGGCTATTTTTTGGATCTTGCTTCTTGTTTTTTCTATATAATCTTGTTGTACATAATTCGAGGATCAAAATACAATGCTTTTTTTAAATATCTCCCCTCACTTCCTTTCCAAACCCAATACTCAAAAAAGACAGGCTCTTTTTTTTTTTTTTTTTTTCTTGGTAGACAATAAACGTACACAAAAAGACCCAGCAGCACCTGTCAATGTTTTTCCTTATATCTCCCATTCAATCAATCCTTGCCATACCATAATGGTATGGTTGGCCTTGACCCCAAAATCATATCAAAAAGCTAAAAGCCTAAAACACCTTTTTCCCTACCTTTTCTCTTTTTCCCTCCTCTTCTTTCCCACGACCCCCCCCTATTACTACTATTTGTCACTGAATCTCTCTCACCTATAGTGCAATTTCAGTCTGCAAAGTAGCAGCATTGAACCCCACCTGTTGCTGTTGTTGCTCAACCTCCCACCTCGCCTTGGCTATAACTCCATCATGCACAGGCACGTACTCCTAATTAAAAACCAATAAACAGCACCATCATTAGATACCCTATATAGTATCTGATAAAAAAGAATCCTTTTTTTTTTTTTTTTTTTTTTCCATTTCGCAATTTTCTCCAAAACCCAGACAGTCCTTTCTTTTCCAATATATCAATGATCTTCATCAAGAAATTTTGCTTATTTAGAACCCTAAAACTAGACTTGTTTGTCAAGAAAGAAAAATAAAGATTTTGAGAATAACCCACCTCTAGTTTTTGAACAAGTTCTTTGGCGTTTGGAGCTGAGACAAAGATATGACGCTGAGAAGGCTTAATGAAACCATCGTCCACAGCTTTGTCAATGAAAGTGAGAAGATAGTTATAGTAACCATCAACGTTGAGCAAACCCACCTGTGAATATGTGAAGAAGAAAATATTATTGGGTTGGATTTAAAACGACAAAAAATATTCCTTTCAGAATTTGGTGGTGTTTTAGGAAATGCTTACAGGTTTGTCATGGATACCCAGTTGAGCCCAGGTTATCACTTCCAATAATTCTTCCAAAGTTCCATACCCACCTGAAAGAAAAATAAATAAAAAATAGAAAGTTAACCATTAGTGTATATTTTATAGAGGCAAAAAAATATAGAATGAGTTAAATGTTCATATTTTTTTTTGGGGGGGGGAGGGGGGGGGGGGGAGAGAGAGAGGTGGGAGATGGGACCTGGCAAAGCAATAAAACAATCAGAATGGCGGGCCATTTCTGCCTTCCTTTGGTGCATGTCGGCTACTGGCCTCACCTCCCCCACTGTTTCACCTGTTATCTGAGTTTCCATTTTCAAATACAATAGACATTTCTGAGATAAGCCATATATGCGAACCAAAAAAGCTTTAAAGCTTTTTCAATCAGTAAATAACAAAATGAAAAAGAATTATATATATTAAATAAAACCCAAATAAGAATATACAATAAGAGTCACCTCTTTAGACATTAGAGTTCTGGGGATTATCCTAGTGACACAAAAACAATCAATAAAGGATTAAGACAAGTCATGGAAAAAAAAGAATATGTGCGGAAAAATACAAAATATGTGAAAACCAAGTTGTGTTTTTTACCCAAGAACATTCCCTCCACCACGATGAACAGCCTGAGAAACCAAACCCATTAGCCCAATACTTCCTCCTCCATACACAAGGTTCAACCTCTTTGACACCTTTTTATTTAACAAAATAATAATAATAATAATCCGAAGCATCAAACAAACAAATAGTACAACGAAAACCAAAACAAAAAAAAAAAAAAAAAAAAAAAAGACAACGGTAAATTGGAATGTTAAAATGGGTATTTTATAAGTTTTAACTTGGAGAAAAAGAAAAGTACCAGCTCTTGTGCTAATTCAATGGCAGCATCTCTGTAACAATCTCTCTTCCCAGCACTGCTTCCACAAAATACACAAACCGTCTTAAATCTTGATTTCATTACTACTTTCCCTTCCATTTCTTCAAAGTTTCTTCTCACTTTCTTTGTCTGTTTTGACACCAATGGAGTAGTTCTAATCCTGAATATCGAAGAGCGTTTCACAAGGTTGCTAAGTAGTAGGAAAGATGGAA
Source organism: Ziziphus jujuba (assembly GCF_031755915.1). Classification (NCBI taxonomy): domain Eukaryota; kingdom Viridiplantae; phylum Streptophyta; class Magnoliopsida; order Rosales; family Rhamnaceae; genus Ziziphus; species Ziziphus jujuba. The sequence continues at coordinate 21,207,821 of NC_083387.1, forward strand.
CAGCTAGAATAAATAGACTCCACAAAAACAATACCATGAGAGAGAGAGAGAGAGAGAGAGAGAGAGAGAGAAGAGAAATTTAAAAACAAAGAAAAGAAGAGAGAGAGAGAGAGAGAGAGAGAGAGAAGAAGAAAAGCTCACTGTGATTTTGTGAACGGATAGAGATGAAGTAAGACAAAAAGGCAAAGCAAAAGAGACAGTGTGAGCAACTCTGCGTACCCCTATTGTATTTTACACACGTGTCTCGAATTCATGCGAGATGGTTGGTGTTTTCATATTCAGGGTTGTAATTTTAGGCATCAACCAAGTTGCAAAGCAAAAAGAAAAAAAAAATAATAAATAAAAGGACAAAAAGAAAAAAATCCCATCCTCGCACACCACCTTAACCTTCGTCCAAAGCCTCTCTCTGACTCTCTCTCTTTAGCTATCTATCTCTCCTCTTTCTCTTTCTTTTTCTTTATCTCTCTGTCTCGTTTTTAATGCAAGCAATCATAACTTGGTGGCTAAAAACACGTGCAGAGCCTCTCTGCATCAAATCAAGATTAACTACACTAAAATATTCTTCTTGGCAGATAGCTGATGATGAGCCTTTAGGTGTAGGCCATTGATGAATGCAAAAGCTTTTTGCTTTCTTGCCTTGGGCTATATAAAAGACTCAAATTTTTCTTTTTTCTTTTTTCCTTTTTTTTTTTTTGGGGTTGTTTTTTGGAATGGAAATTGTACTCAATTCGAAAGGGCGAATGAGTTGATCAATCAAAGCAGTTTCTTTTGCTAGTTTTCCAGATAACCCCAATAACCCATTTCTCTTTTCCTCTTCCGCTGAGAGGCTTAGCATTTTGTCCACACACTGAAGCAATAACCCTTTTGCAAGTAATCTTTCTCAAAACCCAAAATGATAATGATAATGATAATAATAATAATAACCCAAAAAAAACAAAAAAAAAAAAAAGCAGTTTCCAGATGAGGCTATTTCAATGTTCGAGGGACAGCATGAAAAAAGTTCTACTGATGCATACCCAAATCTATATACCATGAATCAGTATAGTTAAATATTAAAATAAATAAAAAATTCTGATAAAGTAGACTATAAAAAGTTAAAAATCATTAATTTAATGATTATTGTAATTATAAAATCTGGCTTGATGACCTTGATCTCCCATTTACACCTAGAATTATTTATGTAAGCACAAATAAGTTTTGGAAACTCTAAAAATTAAAAAAATTAAAAATAAAAAAATCACCTTTTATCTCTCTTTGCTTACTGCTCTATGCCATATCAAGAGATTTGACCTCACTTTCTCTGTTTCTTCCCTTCTTCCAAAACCCACCTATTGAATTCTATTAGTTTGGTCAGTTTTCACATTAATTCTATTTCTCCTATCTTTTCAATTTTCATTCTGAAAACTTCCATAAAATCCTCTTCTTAATTTATCGTTTAACCACAAGAACAACATTCTCTTTTTAGTTTCCAGTCCCTTACACATATTTTGTTACTCTTTTGCACCTAAAAAAAAAATGCAATTTTCACAGAGGAAAGAGCACTAAAACAAAATCCACATCATTTGAGCCAATTGGGTTTCTCTTCTTTTTCTTTGTAACTTTTTGAAGAACTTCCAATTGGAAGTTAGGGGAAAGGAAGCAGTCCCAACAGGATGTGAATGGGAATTGGGGATGGGACCCATTAGTCTGATTTTTGAAAGTTTAGGGATGAATAGGAAGGCTAAATATAGGGTGTGGGCTTTGAGTGGTGGCATAATGGCTGGTCACACAAACACTGGGAGTCACTGTCTTAGAGTTTTAGAGCGACTGTGGTGGCCTCTGCATAACCCTCACTTCATCAACCACGCTCCAATTTAATGCGCCGCGGACCCTTTTTTTTTCTATTTTATTTTTGTTCTGTCCACTTGTCACTATCTAGATTAACTAGCCCTTGTAGAAATGAAAACACAGGATTCATTAAGGGCCCACCATATCAAAAATCCCAAGCTAACTGGAATTAGCCAAAAGCTATTTACATGCTGATTTTTCTTTTTCTTTTTTCTTTTTTATTTGTTTTAAATTTGTAAAGATTTTTTATATTTTCTCATATGGATTGTGCGGAGATTATATGTTGTTGATAAATATCCTAGTAAAGAATAATTTTGGCTTTGTGATAAGTTATTTGATTTTTCAAAAAAACTTTGTGATACTTTGGTAGGGGTCTACGTTCTACAATCAGGCAAGAAGGTAGTTATTTCAGTGGGAGTTTTGAGTGGTTGTTGAGTTGAAATCATAGGAAAATTTATCAAAAAAGGAAAATAAAAAAATTGAAATCATAGGAAGATCTCGTAGATAATTGATGTATAAAGTTTTTTTACGATGTGAATAGTTTATATGTAGATGCATTTAAAATTGATATTTTTTAGATATAAATGTCTATTTTATTTTATACTGTATATATCAAAATCGATATTTTTATTCAAAAAATATTAATTTTGAATGCGATCCACATACAAACTGATCACACCGTAAAATTTTTTTTGATATATATATACATACATATAATTTTCATGAAAAAATTGCTGGAGTGAAGTATTTAATTTTTTGCTAAAAATTGAAGAAAATTCACCATGGTTGACAAATAATTTTGAAAATTCAATAAAAATTTCCATAGTTTGACATATTATCTATAACAACCATGTGACAAACAACATAAAAAAATAAATAAATAAATAAAAAGCCTATTTTTTGTTTTTTTTTTTAAGCAAAAAGTAAATTTCTAGCCTAATTACATGCAACTAAAATAATTATTTTATCAATGCAATAAATTGTAGCTAAAACATACTTAGCCATAACAAACTGTAACCCAAAAAAAAAGAAAAAGAAAAGAATAATTTGAGCCATTAGGTTACTGGGTATGAGCCAGATAGCCAACCTCTTGATGGGGAAAGAATAGTGGATCGAGAAATTGCATGTGTATTCAGATTTTATTTTATTTTATTTTTTGGTAAGAAGATTTTACAAAAAATTGGATATTCAGATGTGAAAACTATTGTATATTTATATTTTTATGGCTAATGCTTTTAGCAATGAAATTTAATATTTTTGGCTCAAATATTCCTGAAGTCCCAACAAGATTTCATCATTTTGGGAACTTTCTACCCATATGAAACCAAACTATATGTTCCTAATTGAAATGGACCTTTACTTCTTTACTATAATAATGCAAGTTGCTTGAAGATTTAATTTTCTTAATAAAAAAGGGAAGAAATCAAATCATGAAAAGAGAGATACATGTCTTATTTATAGGATGCAGCCCCTAAAATGGTTAAAAGTCTAAAATCAATATGTTTTCAACATTTTTTAATTTTCATTCCCTCGTTTGTTTTAAAAGAGTAATTTTCATTCTCTCTGTATTTTAATTCTTTGACCAGAACCTACTACTATTCTTTGTAATGGGATAGGGTCCACATTAATTTGATCTAAAGAAAGTTAATTAGAAGTGATATATGACAGGTCGGCTTTACGTACACTACTTTTCCAATGATGGGTCTATATGCCTCTGCATATAAATATTTATATGAAGCATTATTATTTTTAATTGTCTCATTCAATTCAAAGGGAAGCAATTGGAGAATAAATATTTGATAATTTTGTTTTTTGGTGCTTTTAATCTCTCTAGAAGTTTAAAAGTAATCTTGGTGCAATGCACTTTCTTCATAGATTAGCCTCATAGTGTCTCATTGTTGTCTATTGGTGTTTGGTGTTTTAAAGCCTACAAGTAAAAATCTTTAGGTAGTCATAAGAAATTTCCAATTGGAATAAATTCTATAAATGGTCCCAGGTTCTAGTAACTCAGTGACAACAAATAATAAGCAAAAACTTGTGAGGGGATTAATGTTTTGATAATATTTTTAGATACATAAAGTTTTAAAAAAATGAGAAGAATTCTCATATCAAAACATTTTGATAGTTATTTTATCGGATCTTGTTTATTAATTTGAAATTATTTAAAATTTAAAATGTAAAAATATTGTTAAAAAGTTTAAATAAATTTAAACAAAATTCAGTTAAGTTCTTATAAAGATTTAGTATCTTATCAAACTCATTTAATCTAGTAACATTTTTAAAAGTTAAGCTTTAAAACAATTAAGAAAACAAATGACAATTTTATTTTATTTTTAAACTTTTACAAATGATAAAAATTTTGATAACCATATACCATTAAGATATCTAATAAAAAACTGACTATAAAAAATATATTATTTGTCCTAGCAAAAGGAGTATGCAACTTTTCTTCAAACACACTTCTTTATTGGAATGTGAATGTCCAATAATTATAACAACAGAACAAGTAAGAATTTTACGTCCCGATTCATCAGAAAATAAGAATTATGCCTCCTGAACTTCTCTAAAGTTAACAATAATAATTATTATATTCGTAAAAATTACAAATTATTAACATATTTATTGTGTTTTTTTTTAATTAAATAATAGCAAAAATATATAAGTGAGGTTAAAAGGTGTGCTTTGCATGCAACCATGTATTGGAATATTGACTTGAATTGGACCCTCTAACTTGACTAGGTCAAAGATATGATAATTGTAGGTTGGGCCACCTACCTGAGCTTAAAAAGGAGATAATGATATATACCAGGTTGACTGCTACCTAATTTCTTTTTCCCCTTTTCTCCATTGTTTGTCTATTTTAATTTTTAATGTTTTGCACACATACAGAGCACAAACTAATATATCTTCGGGTAAAAGACCAATAATGTTTAGATATATTAAAGCCAAAAAAAAAAAAAAAAAAAACAACCAATTTAGGTATATATGGTCTGTTATCCAACCCATAACCAAAAAAGAAAAAAAAAAAAAAAGGAAAAAAAAAAAAGTAGAAGACGTTGGACTTGTTTTGTTACTTTTTCTAATTTGTGAAAGTTGAAACTGAAGACAAATATGTGGCAGATGGTTTTCACAATTTATAGACGAACCTGAACTTTGTACCACTGTATGTAAATGTTTACATATTAAGCTTTTATCTCTTTCTCTCTCTTCCCTTTTCTTTCTTTTATCTTTTTTCTTGTTAATGATGTATTGGGGGAATTCATGTGTATTTGTTTTTCTGGGACATAATTCATGTCAGATTATTTTGGTCATTGAAATGCATTCAACCCAGGACTCTTATACCATGGAAAGAGGTGAGGTGACCACAGCTACCTTTCTAGATTTGATATTCCGCTTTTAGACTAACAGTACTTGACCTTTTTTTTCAAAAAAAGAAAAAAAATAGTAATTGACCTTTTTTTATCAAAAAAAAAAAATTGTAATTGGCCTTTTAAAAAAAAAAAAAAAAGATAAAAAATAGTAATTGACCTTGATACGGGCCAGGCTGATGATTTTGGGAGTCGTTTGGGCTAAATTATCGTAAATCACAAACAAAAATGAAATCCAGTTTCCAAATCCAACTCCAAAGTGTGGGTAATTTAGTCCAAATCAGAGAATTGGACTGGGTAGATCTGTTTTAAGAATGTAAATATTGCCAAGTTGCCATTGGTTTATGGACTGGATAATTAGCCCGTTCTTCAAAATCCTGATAATCCATCGTCTATGTCCTAAACCATAAATAAAGTGGTCCTTTTAGTTTCTACACGGTAAAATTATAGGGAGGTTCATGACCCTATCCACGTTGCATTTTACGTGAAATTTTAAAAATATCCCTATCCATTTTAAAAAATTAGGGTTCAAGTCGAGCCATTCAAATGAGACTATAAAATGTTCAATTTTATACAACCATACCATCTAAGCATGATTATAAATTATAAAAATAAATAAATAAATAACAGTTAAGCATAATTGTATAACCAGAATGGATCAATGCCTTCAACATTCAAAATCAAAAATGAATTTATCACTTTCATTGCTGAAACAAAAATTTTATAGGCTAAAATGTAATTGTTGCTATCTATAAACCGTATTAACAATTTTAATTCTAATAATATTTGATTTGGGGACCATAGAAAATTTATATGAAAAAATTTCATAGGAAAGCCCACGGAAAGACTATCCCAGTATGCCGAAAGAGCACTATTTATTCGCTGGCATCTTCTACAACCTTTCAAGGAAACATCCATAGGAATTAATGATGAAGATGCTAGGGTAATACTTCTATAAATATTAAATAAAAGAAAAAAAAAAGGTGGGTCTAGAAGTTTTTTTGTAAAAAATTGAGTGTATGTGTATATATATGTTTTTATATATAAAAGAACCGTGCAAGAAGAAGAACTCATGGAAGAAAAATGATGTTTTCTTGTGAAATTCGTTGGTTGTCCATCATTGATTAGAGACATGAGATAATATTGTTTTTTGGTTCTTGTTGTATGGTAACAAGTTTGAAAAATGCTTTATGTCAACATTTTTGAATTTTTACCAATAATATAACATATATTATTGGTTGACTTTCTAAACATCTATTTTTTTTGAGTAAACTTTAAACAGATATTCAGTTGCATAATTTTAAATCATTTGTAGAAAAATTCATGAATTATGATGTATAGTAGTGTTCTACAAGTTTATTGTTGAAACCAACACAATCTCATTTACAATTTCTTTCTTCCTTAAAACCTTCCTTTAAAATCATGTATGAGAACTGATCCAAAAGTTCACTTATATCCAAACTGGAGAGATTCTATAAGAACACTGCTATAACCAGAAACTTAGGAGGATGGTTAAGTAAGAAGAAAATGCTTCAATGGTAAAGTACTGCAAACAAGACATTCAAAGATTTGATTGCAATGAATCAAGCTCATGTAGCTACTCAAAAGAACAAAGGAAAAAAGATAAAAGGAATTTCAAAAAGGTGGAAACCATATAAAGGAAAGAGCTACAAATTAATAAAGAAGAGAAAAGCTCCTAAGCCAACTGACAAATGCTTTGTTTGAGGAAAAAGTGTCATTGGTCAAAGCAATGTCCAAATAAAAGGAAAGCTTCTCAACGTTTGATCCAACTACTTGATATGCCTGACTACAAAGATAAAAAATATCAATGAACTACGTCTTCATTCAATGCAATATGGGTGTATGAAACTGACTTTTCAACTGAAGATTCTGAACCATCACCATCATAAGATTTATCAGAAGAAGAAGACTAGGTATCAAAATTTTCTAAGAAAATCAATTTATCCTATATACTTGGAGAATACTTCCACCCATATATCAAAATTGTTTTGAACCATTTGGACAAATCAATAGCCTTGAATGCCTTGGTAGATACAGAAGCAATTGTATTAATGAGATATAGCAACTATCTACCTAAGACTTGCTAGATCCCCACCAAACTGACCTTTTCCTCTGCCTATGGAAAACATTTTTACAGTTTTTTTTTTTTTTTTTATACAAAACCCATCAATGTTCAACTCTCTCCTATACTACAACAAACACATTCTTTTTACATCTTTAACTATTTAGGAGAAGATGCTATTCTAGGCATCGATTTTGTTACCCTCTGGTCACCCTTTTCTTTTCTTCCTGATGGTCTTCAACTTCTTTCTCAACATAAAATTCCTCGGATAACCAAACACCAACTTTTTGGGGTGGGTGAAATGCAAGAAAAAAAAAAAATTGGTCAGGAAAGACAATTCCTATTGCAATGTTGTGTTGATAGACCAAATAAATTCCAGGAAAGAGAAAAATATTTTGTCTCTCTTCCATAGAATGAAGGTTGGAATATGCCATATCAAACTATCTCGCATCTTGGAATGCCAAATGGTTAGCAATTATGCAGAGAAGAGATTGATGCTCTCCTAACATTGGGATTAATCAAAAAATTCATATCCAAATGGGCAAGTCCCGAATTCTGTGTCAATAAGCATTCAGAACAAGTTTGAGGAAAGAAAAGGTTGGTAATAGATTACAAAAAACTCAATGAATGTCTTCAGACATAAGGTATTCAATACCAAAGAGAGACCAATTTTAGAAAAGAATGTATAGAGTTAGAATCTTTTTAAAGTTTGACATGAAAATTAAGATTTTGGCAGATCGGAAAAGATAGGTATAAAACAGCCTTTATAATTCCTCACGGATACTATGAATGGACTATTATGCCCTTTAAATTAAAGAATGCTCCATCAGAGTTCCAGCATTGCATGGATGAAATTTATGCTCCTCTCAAAAAAAGCTATTTAGTATACATAAATAATGTTCTTATTTTTAGTAAAAATATTAAAGGACATAAGCAACATCTCAAAAGATTCCAAAAGCTTACATTTCAACATGGGTTAGTCATGTCTAAATAAAAAATAAAGATAGGATTGACCGATGTAGATTATTGGGCTCAAAGATCAAATTAGGAAAGATAATTCCCGAAGACCACATTGTAGAAAAGACCAAGGAATTTCCAAATGAATTGAAAGGAAGGAAACAATTCAATAGTTTCTATAAATAATCTATTATGCTTAAGCTCACATTCCACATCTCTCCTTGATCACTTCAAAAATATTATATCTTGAAAAAGAATGCAACGCCCTAGTCACCAGAAGCAACAAAATTTGTAAAGAAACTCAAATAAATATGCCAAAACATATGTCCTCTAAAGATTCCTGGAGAAGGACAAATAATTCTATAAACAGATGCTTTTGACAAATTTTGGGTGGTCATTCTAATTGAAGAAAATAACACCAAAAAAGTATGTGAATATAAATCAGGATCATTTTCAAAAGAGTAACAACATTATCCTTCATCCAAAAAGGAAGTCCTAGTAGTAATAAATGGGATTAAGAAATTGTAGTTCTTTTTATCTCAATCCCATTTTATTATTGAAATTGACTACAAATATTTTGAAAGATTTCTCAATAGAAGAGGAGAGTTTCCAAATCCCTAATTAATCAGATGAGCTGAATGGATAAGTAAGGTACATAGAAGGGAAAAATAATATACTTGATACCAATAGAAGTACAAGAAATGCCAATAATGATGATAGTTGGAAATAGCAATACTAGCCCAGATCCCCTTGTAGAAGGAAGAAAACTACCTCCTTCGTGTTCTTCCCCTAAAATCCAAAGCTTTAATCCATAAATTTGGCAACATCTGCCTGATGACATAAAGGGAAAGATTTTACTAAAATTGAAGCCCAAACATGTCAGCAAAAAGGAGTTCTATAAGATTGAAATCCTCCTGGGAAAGTGTATGCTTGAAAACACTTATGTTTTCACCAACAGAACTCCAGAAGAAATTAATTATATGTTCCAGCTCCTTCCAACCGCCAAAAGGAGAAATAGGATGGTGTTCGAGTTCACATACCACTATAGTCGACCAATACAAATAAGTTCATTGGGATATTTCACTCATTGGTTGGTTCTAAACCATTATCTTTTGGCAATCTATTTTGATCCAATAATCTTGCGAGGATATTGGTTTCAAGGAGAAATGATGCATCTTCAAAAGTTGTTGAAAACGATATTCATAGATTTTGAAAATTTTGGTCAATGGATTAGTCATTGATAAACTAATGGTGATCATTATCAAGTTAAAATAAAACATGGAATAATATACCTCCTCCTTAATTATTCCAATATTTCATGATCATCCCCCTAAGAGAAATTTTGAATGGATTGATATTGAAAACTTTGAAGATTTCATGACAATCCAGAAGACTCTCGGACATATCTATGAATGCCTCCCACTCAAAGAGAAGCTCACGACTCCTCTATCCTCTCGAAACACTCTAACCGCTTGACAATACATTAAAGAATAGGACAATCTTTTCAAAGCTATGGAACCAGATCCATTTGATATCTATGGTGAATTTTATCCTGATACTTATTAGTTAGAAGCATGGTGAAATTGGACAAGACATAAAATAGAAAATCTTGTTGTACCTTTAGTAATAGATGTCTTTAATAATTGTATTGAATGTATAAATTTTCTTTGATATTGAAAAGATATAAAGTAAAGAATCTTAATATAAGTATTTTCTGTAATTTTATTTTAGAAATATATATAAAAAAAAGATATTTAAATTGAACACGTAGTTTTGTAATAATAAAACTCTTGCCTATATAACGGAATCCCCTTAAGCTTAAAAGGCAGAGTAGGTGGTAACCTAGAGTCAGTTGTAACCTCCTGTCTATTAATAAAATCTATAGTTTTTCCTCTTTCTTCAAAATGCCAACTGGTTGCAATAAATGGACTTTAACTTTCAAAGCATGCCAACAAGAGGCCCAACTCAGAATGGACTTTAACTTTCAAAGCATGCCAACAAGAGGCCCAACCCAGAATAAAGTATTAGGCCCATTGATAAATGTTATTTCTACTTTTTTAAAATTTCTTTTTTTTCCATATATAAGTTAATTGTCAAATGTCATATCTCTGATATTGTCTTTTGGTTCTTGTTGTAGGGTAATAAGTTTGAAAAATGCTTCATGTCAACATTACTGCAATTTTACCAATAATATAACATACATTATTGGTTGACTTCATCTATTTTTTTTAATAAACTTTTAAATAGAATTTTAAAGTATAATTCTAAATCACTGTAGAAAAAATTCATGAATTATGATGTATAGTAGTGTTATGCAAGTTTATTGTTGAAACCAACACAATCACATGTACAATTTCTTTCTTCCTTAAAACCCTCCTTTAAAATCATGTCTTAATATTTGTTCCATATATATTTTCTCTCTCTCTTTCATTTATATTTCTTTTTTTTTTTTTTTATTATTTGTTTGAAGAAAAATATCAGTAAAAGACAATTTCAATGACATGCAGTGGTCCCTCATGGGTCCTAATATAATTCAATACACAAAGCACATAAGAGTCAGAGTCCTTGTATCTTTAAAATATATATATACGTTAGATACACCTTATCTTATAAACTTTGTATGGTACACGTGATGTGAAGAACTTACAGACCACAAAGTCACCTAAAAACTAATACCCACTTCCCAAAACGTACATACTTTTCCCAACTTGGCTCTTATTTCTTAAAATTACAAATAAAATTATAATTCAGTATACTAAATTAAGAAAACAAAAAACTAAAATTAGCCAGCTCATTGCTCCAAAGCTCATTTCCAACTTCCAGTATCACATGGAGAGCAACCCTCCTGTGCAATGTCATTGATTTGAACTCCGGAGTCATATATAACCCCAACCTTCCAGCCAGCCGGCAGCACACTTTTTGCCCAAATCCACTTCCCGTCGTACCCGGACGTTACGATGAACCGGAACTGCAATGCCCCGGCAGGGACTCTGCTGGTGTCCCACACTGCGCCGTGATTTCGACTCATGAAACTCCAGTTTGAAGAACCAACCTAACAAAATGATTTGCAATAGCGATCAAGTCTCACTCGGGCATTACTTCAAACAGATAATGAATTGGGTGAATTAACATAATGCTAATTTGCAACAAGAGTCGGTCTCAGTCAGGCATTACTTCAAACAGGTAATGAATTGGGTGAAATTAACATAATGCTAATACAGAGTGTTCTTTTTGGCTAACCTCAGCTACATCAATGCCCACTACTTCTGTCTGACCGCCTTGATAGAGTAATTTGATTGATAAATAGTTTGGCTTTTGGCTCGATTCTTCCACACGAACACTCAAATTTTTTTTCTTGTATTCACAAGGAACCCTGTTCCATAGAATCACAAAAGGTAGGAAATTTAGAAACTCCCAACAAAATGCATATAATTTGGCATCCAAATTCTATAGTTAATTTATTTATTATTTTTTATAGTAAAACATTCATATATATTATATACGAATTCAAATTTTTTTTTTTTTTGGGGGGATAAATTATATATGAATTCAATGCACATATTGGACCGTTAGTATTTAATGTGGTTGGTCTTATTTCCAGGCCGACCAATAATATTTTAATGTTGGTCCACGTTACATCATTTGTGTGGGGGTTGCAACAAAACCATTACCTATTACAAAAGAATCCGAATTGATCTTCTTAATGTTTATTTATATATATTTTTTCAAAAAAATGTTTATTTATATATTGTTTCTGAGAATATACAATATTGTAAAAACATTATAATAAAATTGTCTTCTGCCTGAAAATTTTGGATCAATCTAAGAATTTATTTCAAAATCCATATTATATGTTCTTACCTCTTGTATTCCACGTCCACAATCCCACGTTTCAAAATGTCTTGGTCCAAACCTTTCTGAGCCATGGCTGTGAAAGCTCTGCTGCTGAGAACAAAATCTGTCTGGTTGTGTTGATTGAGATCAGTCAAGATCACTCTAGTCCCTTCTTTGCTACAAAGAGCTGTGTCCTTGCATCTAATCTGGAAAAACAAAACTCAAAAATCAGAAAAATGTTTTCTGAAACCATAGAAATCAAATTCAGCAAAGAGAAGAAAACAAAAAGTTAAAACTGGACAATGTACATACCTGAAAGCATGCACCACAACCAGCTCCATCTTTGAAAAGTGTGGGCACACCAGCAGCAACGTGTTCCCCACTGAAGCCCAATGCTAGAGAGCCATACCCACAAGCTCCAGCTGCATTAAATCCAAAAACAAAAAATTACCCAATTAATATTTTGCAAAAATATTCGAACCCAAATCAACAATTAAGCCAAAAAAGAACAAAAAGAAGGTGATCACCAAAAGATTGAAATCTTACATGAAAGTGCAGAAGCTTTGGAGAAATATGCAGTCTTTGTCTGATGCACACAGCGATCACAAGCAGTTACAGAGGAGATAAGGAAGAAGAGGATGGAAAACAACAAAGCCATTTTGGTAATTACAAAGTGATGTGTGAAAAGGAAGGGAAAAATTGAAGTATATATATAGAGAGAAAGGGCATAGCTATAGAGAGAGTATGGACTACAGGTCAGCTTTTTCCTTGAAAACATTTTATTGGATTTTATTTTATTTTTAATTATTAATATCTGTTTGGGTGGGAAAGTGCTTGGATGTGAAGGAAAGAGAGGGGTATTTGCTGATACGCGGTTGAGACAAAGAAATAACATATGAAATGGGGTCCTGTGTCACCGACTCTCTTTTTCCCTCTGCATACCCAAAACAGCTGTTTGCTTGCCGTGGTCTATGAGAACACAGAGACTTTTGTTTTATTGCTCTGTGATGGAGAAAAATGCAATTTATGTGCTTGTTCAATTGCCCCCTTTGGACTTGGATTGGATATGGTGTTTTTGTGAGACAAACTTTTTGCACTTTTAAGAGAAAAAGTATCATTTTTTTGTTTCATTTCCACCACCACTCTATCTCACACTTCGAGATTATTATTTCATGTATAGTTAACGGTTAAATTCATCGGAGACTATTAAATGTTTAGTAAAAAAATAATAAAAGATTGTTCTTTAGGAGACAGTAAAATTACTGTTTTTTTTCATACAAAAAGATTTAAAATTGAATTACTTGAGATGGATTTGCTATAGAGGAAAAATGGATAATTGGGTTAGTCGAAGATTCTACAAATTCTTTGTAATGGTGTATGTTATATTGGATTTGTTTTAAATTGGAAGAGGAAGATTTTTTTAACCTATATTTTTCTATAATTTTAAAATTAAAAATTAGAAATAACTTTCATCTAAAATATCCTCTGCGATTAGACCATAAACTTAATTGGAGGCATGCATTTTATTAACATTCAATTAAGTTGTTTTTTTTTTTGAAGTTTTTATTTTTTAGTTGGGGTTGGGTTGTCATATTGCTGGTGGGAGTTGAAAGGTCAAAGAATACTGCTTTACTGGTTTCAAATCATAAAAAGGAAGCTGGAAAAAAATTGGTGAAGATCAACCAATGCGTATGGTCCCAATTCCCAAAGAATTTTGCTATTAAAATTATTAAAAAAATTAGAAATTATTATTTTTAATGAAAAAAGGATTGATAAGAAAAAAATAACCAGGGAAAAAAAAAGCTTGAGATGAGTTTGGTGAATATAATGATTGCTTCTTTAATGAGTGGAGGATAAGAACAAAGCCTAGGCATGTCCACTCGTGAAGCAAGAATATTTTGCTAAAATTTTTCATACCTAAGCTGGACTCACATACCCAAAGAACCTCCAATTTTCTTTATTCTCAAGTAAAGCTTGGTTAATTTTTATATTTTCTACAAATAATTTTTATGTTAGAAGGTTGTAATTTGTTCAATAATGTGGTTAGACACACTAGAGTAATTTACCACTAAAAGGTGTAAAAAATAAAAAAAATAAAGAAAAAAGGAAAAAGGATATTGACTAAGATATGTGTAATAACTACGTGTCATGATATGCATAGTTCAGATAATCCTAGAATTTAATCCATATATGATATTAACAAAATAGCAATATATATATATATATATATATGGGGTAACTCATAACGGCTAAAAAGAAAAAATGATGCCAGTGCCACGTATGCTAAAGTCATAATGTCTACTTTCCAAAATGCAGCCTACCTTTCACCGTCATTTTTACTTTATGTTTGATTGTTGTTTTCCCAAAACTATAAGAAAAAAACAAAGGGGTGGTGCATTGGGCATCATTGTTCTTCATCGGTTATATATGATGGACTTGGAATTGGCACCGAGTGGGTTTACGTTTGTATATGTGTGACTAAATTAATTAGTTCAAGCCTTTTGGCTATTGGATCCAGCTGCCTCAGCTTGTATGGTATTCCAATTACTCAAAATTAGATCATGGAGTTTTATCCACTATAACTAAAATGGTTGGAATGGCAACACATTTCAACATTTCTTATGTGACGTCTCGTTTTAGAGTGTTGAACTGTGTAATTCATAGTGGAAATGAATGAGACGTCTCCGTTTAGCATTTTATTTAAGAGATTTTATTCTATAGACTATATCTATAGTTTTTTTTTGGTGGTGAGTTATATATATATATATATATATAACATAGTTTTCCTATAATAGATGTTTGTTGATGCATACTTTATGGTGGCCATCTCTGTCATCTCCCATCCCATAATTTTGATGGTAATTTGCAGAATGGAACATCCCATTACAAACACACACACACACACACACACACACACACACACACACACACACACACAAAACTGTGTAATCTATTATAGTAAGCTTATACATAAAAATAAATTACATAGAACTTTTATGAACTGTTTGACACTTACAGTTTATATTAGATTGTACCTTTTAAAACAATTAGGGGTTTGGTTTGGTATATTGCATAAGCTTTCTGCATACTGTTAAAATTATACAATATTATGTTTGGTTAATCCCCAATTCTGTACTCGCCCCCTACACATCTGCATAAAATGGCTTTTTTTAATCCATCAGTTACCGCACCACTATACCCAAAAAGAAGTTGGGTCAAAGTCGCATAAACAAAATAACGCGTTTTCAACAGATAAATAAGGGGTCATTTTCTTTTCACTCATTTTGCATTGTTGATGATTATAAAAAAAAATAATAATAAAAAAATTAGAAGGGATAATATTCAATTATCTGAATTGTTAAACAAATAATAAATATTTGCAAACATAGTAATCTGCAATTTACATTATTTAATTTAAAATTCTGCAATAAATCATTTTTATTATTTATATATAATATGCATTTTTTTTTTATAAAAGATATCATACGATTTAAACTATTGATTTTTGTCCAAATAAAAATTTTAAACTATTGGTTATATACTATTATTATCTTTAATTCTTTATATTAAATATTTTTTCGGTTGTAAAAAAATATTAATTTATATAGTTTTAGATAAGATAATTATTTTGATAAATAATAATTAAACTACACGTATAAGGTATGCATTTTTTTTTTCTTATTTTGAGGTGGGGTAATTCAAACTCTTGATTTTCATCTCTAGATTGTCTCTATGGGTTGCCTTGATATGTTTAGTTTATTTATTTACTTATTTTTTGAAGAAATGTTTAGTTTTGTTTTATTTAGATGATGGTCTGATATGTTTAAGTCATTTATACGCTTAGTTTTTTTCTTTATTATTATTTTCTTATTTGTTTTATTTATTTATGTTTTTGAGTAAATATGGATAAAAGAAAGCTAATGGGATACACAATAATAACGATGTGGCACTTGCATACCATGACATAGTATTTATCAGTAAGTTGTTGTATTTTATTATTTTTATTTCTTTATTTATTAAAACTAAAGGATAAAAACATTAATAAAATATTGTCAATTTATTTAGTTTTGTTTTAAAAGGTTAAAAAAAAAAAAAACTAATGCAATATAGTAGAATACTGCACCAACACAATACAAATTATATAGGTTTATTGTAAAGTTTGCATCAAACACTATATAATGATAATAGAATATATGTTAATACAACATAATTAATACAATAAGCATACCAAACGGATTCTTAAATGTTAAAAAATATTTTAAATTGAAAATTATCCATTATACTAGTCTCCAAATAATTTAATCCAAAAATTTTCTATTATTAAATATTAAAAATAATATTTTCTTCAAAATAATATAAGAAAAATATTTTCTTCACAAACAATAAAAATAATGTTTTCTTTAAAAAATAAAAATAAAATAAAATTTTCTTCAAAAAAATATTAAAAATAATATTTTCTTAAAAAAATATTTATATTAATATTTTCTTAAAAATATCAAAAATTATAATAATAGTTTCTTCAAAAATATTTAAAATAATGTTAATATTAATTAAATCAAATTATTCAATTATGGGCATTTAAGTATTTTTATTTATTTTTTATTTTTTTATAAAGATAACTTTGCCTTGATTTATACATTTTCTTAATATATAATTTTTTAATAGTTTAGGGGGTTTTCTATTATGTAAGAGGGTTATTTGTAAGTGTTAAAAAATGCACGGGCCTTTTTTTTCCTTACTAGGATTGAGTAATTCCAGCATTATTGAGTGTTAACAGATATCATTGATGAAGCTTCCACAAATCAACAAGGCCTGTAATTGGTTTCAAACCATGCAAGAATGCCTATGTATATTACAAATAAATCAATTCTTTCAACAAATTAAATAGCTCATACTGGCAAAATCATAAACCACGTGTAGGAAATCAAACAAGGACAACGGATTTCCATGGGATTCTGTGTGTGCGTGTGGGTTTATTTATTTATTTTATTATTACAAGATATTTAATTTGTTCATCAATATTATTATTTGATGTCCGGTTAATAATTATGTAAGATTGTTTCCAGTAATTGAAATCAAGAGACTGTGTTAAAATGATAATGCAGCAATTACTTGTGCAAACTTGGTGCGAAAACCAACTGGCCTTTATGAAGTTGTGCATTTGTCAAGTGTAAGGATTGCTTGCTTAGTGTTAAATCCTCTCAATTCCCATGACAGAGGTATTGATTCGGGTCTTCGGACACTTATCTAGCAAAATATTAAAAAATAATAATAATAATAATAAAATTGCAGCCCAAACTGTAAGAACAACCAGCAATGGTGATTTAATTGGCTATAGCTTTTAAGCTAAGTAGTGATTTAATACCCCGTTTGACATTGTATTTGCGACCTCAGGTTTTCTATCCCGTTTGGAAATTTGATCTTAAATAATTGTTCAGGCAAGTGTAAGATCCAAGGAAATCTTCTTTCCATATTTTGATAAGAACATGCCATCCATCTAATATAGGTTTTTCATCCACTTTGCTACTCATATTTAGTAGATCAAGTTTCTCACTTTCATTTGCTGTCATGTTTATGCGCTTGCTTCCTACCTAGATAACAAAACACAGCGTAAAAAGCAAAAAGAAATAAGGAAACATTTCACTGTCCTAACTAATATCTTTTCCACATGCCCCAACTCAAAAAGCTTTTACTAAAATGGAGTTGAAAAAATGGATTGGCTCACTCTTAAGTTCATCCAGTCATCAGAACCAAATCATTTCAACTAAAGAAATAATACTTACATGTGTTCTATATCTATTTTCTCTAGTCCTGCCGGAAAAAAGGAAATATTGTCATAAGTTAGTCCAATTTTTGTATGTTAGAAAAGTGATGTCTGAATTCCTTGAGTCCGTTTCTGTATTTGGAAAAATGAGAGTATGAATTTCCAAGCCATTTTGAGGACAGAGTTGCTTTTGAACCTTTGCAAGCATTGTCGTCCTATGTAAACGAGCCAGTAGCCACGAGGAATTTTCACAAAAACAAGCCAAGAGATGGCAGATGAGTATCAGCTTGCCTTTTTGGATAGAACTGCGATAAGCTCTGATCGAGCCTTTTCAAGAGCAGTTGATAAATTTTCAGGCTTCTTCCCACCTGCTTGAGCAAAGTTTGGTCTGCCACCCCCTCCCCCACCGCACAACTTAGCTATTGGCCCTATAAACTTCCCTGCTTGTATTCCCAAATCAACAACTGCTGGTGTGAATGCAGCGACTAAACTCACCTTTCCTTCACCTGGACATGAGCCCAGTACTACAGCTGCTGGATCCTGTAGCGTGTCTACAAGATATTCAGCTGCACTTTTTAGTGAATCTGCATCAGTGTCGTCCATGAACTCAACCAGTACCCTGCCATATGATTTTTGTAGAAGATCTAATGAACCGTGTAGGAAAAGTCATTGATGTTTTTGAAATCAAATGTGACTAAACCTTAAAGAAAGAAAAATAAAATGTTTTGATGGAATAATGAAGGGGAAATAATGTCTCTGGTACTAGCTTAAAATGAAGAACACAACTGGAGTTGATTCAACAGATACTTTAGCTGTAATGGGTGGTTCTATAGTATAAAATGTGCATAATTTTATATCCAATCAATGAGTTCCTATCATGAGATTATAGGAAACTCAAAAACCAAAAATTCCATTCATGGAAAAAAGGTGTCTTTGTTAAGGAATCAACTCATGCAAAGGATAACTACCTGATCTCTTTCAAAGTTCCCACTGGAAATGCCTTGTTTGCAACAATTGAGGCTTTGAAAAGTGCTGCTTTTTCACGCAAAGAAGAAAGTTCATTTCTGGTAGTTCGTAATTCTTCCAGGAGATTTTCCACTCTGGATGTTACATCTTCAGCTTTCACCTTCACAAATGTGACATTAAGAAACACTGAATTTCTTGTTCTATTTACTAGGACATTTTATGCATCAAATAGCATACAGAATTTGGAGAAAATAGGAAAATTTGAAAAAATAGATGGCTTATAAAGGTGCTTCTACTTCAAAATTTAAACAGTGGAACAAATAACATAAGAATTCTACATGAACAACCCAGATAAGGGCTTCTACGTAAATAGTTGTTTCATAATAAATTAAAAGGATGAGTTTAAAGAAGAAACAGTCACTAATAGGGAAAGCACTGCTACCATAGAAGGAAAAAGAAAAACATATACAACCAACTCAACCAAATAACACCCCTATATAACTAAAATAAAGAGTGGTCTATAGCCCTAATAATCATATGTGTCCATGCAATCAATGGCTTGCAATCCGGACAGTATGACTATTTCAGATGAGTATCATGCCAAAAGGATCTTTCAGATGAACCATAATGCTTCAGAAAAGAGTAGAATAATGGTGATAGAAATGATAATTATTATATACAGTAATAAGACTGGAAGAGAAAACTTACTTTAAGAGTAGAGCAAAGATGTCTCAAGTGATAATCTCTGGCATTGACATATTCAATAAAAGCTTCGCCAGCTACAGCTTCTATACGCCTGACTCCAGATGCAATACCCTGTTCTGAAATTATTTTGAAGCCACGTATTTCAGAAGTATTGCTAACATGAGTTCCTCCACAAAGTTCCATGGATACACCCGGAACTTCTACAACCCTTACCTACAGAGTACCATAGTTTAGTAAACTAAAAAGAATTAAAAAACTGATTTCCTTTTGCATATGATATTCTTGGTGTCCGAATTGCCAAGTCAAAAATTAAAAATTATGTTATGACAAAAGTTCCTCCTAAATTCTTCAAACATTAAACTATACATCAATAACTAGTATAGAAGCGCCAAATTTGACATGCATAGTTGGGGCCACTTTTTATTTTTTTTAAAATCAGTTTACTCTTTTGCATTGATGATAACTTTAACACTTCTACTATAATATCTTTGTTAAAGCACCATTTTTCCTAAAAGCCCAGACATATAGGAGACAGGCAGAAGTATGCATATCAAGTTAACAATACTAGTAACAGACAGTTTAACACTCCCCCCCGACATGTAGGCTTGCCCATTAAGAAGAGAAACATTGAACCTTACATATAAAAAACAATTAATTAACAAAAGTTTAGAGGAGCAGGATTTGAACACAACACCATATAAATAACTAGGCCATGATACCATCTTAAAACGCCACTAAAAAGCTCAAGCTTATGGATGAACAATAGTAGTAGTAGCAGTAGCAGGAGTTGTAGCAGCACTAGTAGATGACACTTTAACATGCATCTTTATGCTCATAGTGACTCATCAGAAATGTTGTTATGGATTCATAAATTTTTGTGAGAAAATTGTGCTCAAGCAATAAACATGAAATCATGTCCAGAAATCTCCTACTCACAGCACAATCAAGGACACATTTCTATGTGGCATTAATGGATGGAATCAAGTGAAAAAAGAGCAGAGGTGAGATAGTAAGTTTGAAAAGATTTGCTGTTCTATGGCAGAGAAATTCACACCTCTTCTCCATATTTTTCTCCAAACATGGCAATAGCCCCAGCTCTTTTTGCATCATCAAGAGGCATCACTTTGGTTTGAAGAAGCGTAGAATCCCCAATCCATCTATTGATCAGTTCTTCAATTTCCACGAGCTCACTGTCAAGAAGCGGTCGGTGGAAGTTGAAATCAAACCTGAGACGGTCAAAGGCAACCAATGAACCAGCCTGTGATGTTTCCTGACCAATAACTTTCTTCAGTGCAGCTTGTAGCAAGTGAGTAGCAGTGTGATGAACCTGGAGAGTAATGAAGAAAGCTGAATTCTCAAAACTAGAACAAATATATGGGGAAAAAAATATCTTCAATATGGTGGCTATCATGGATAGATTTAAAATATTTGACTTTCTTGTTTTCAAATCAGTTTCAACAAGCAAATTACTGTTAACAAATGGATTTGCGTTCTGATTTTGTACAGGTCATGCGAGAAGTTTATTATAAATCTCTTCATTAAGGAAGAAAAAGATAGAATCACATAAAAGCCATGACCTTAGCTCGCTGTCTCAGTCTTGCATCCACTGCAGCTTCCACTTCTTTTCCAACCTCTAGAACTCCTTCTTTGATGGTACCTTTGTGAACAAATATGTTTCCTAAAGATTTTTGGACATCTTTTATCTCCACAATTGCCGTCTGTTGATTTTCACCCTTGGTAGCATACAAAAACCCATTATCTCCAATTTGACCACCAGATTCAGCATAAAATGGTGTTTTGTTCAACAAAATTTCAACATCACTTCCCTCGGAAACCTGTATAACTGATTTGCCATTCAGTAAAAGGCTTTCAACTACTGCTCTGGCAGAAAGAGTTTCATATCCAAGAAATTCAGTGTCAGGAACATCTTCAGCAAGATCTCCACTATCCCCAACCTCAAGTTTAACAACATTATGTGCAGCTTGAGATTGCCGCCTTTGGTTTTCCATTTCTATATCAAAGCTGCTCATATCTATACTCACACCTTGTTCTTCAGCTACTTCTGTGGTTATCTCTACTGGAAACCCAAATGTATCATACAAAAGAAATGCATCTTTGCCGGACAAGCAAGGAACAGTTTTATTCTGTTCTGCACTTAATAATGCATCTGCTAGCATTTGGTCAAGCAACTTTTCTCCTCTTTCCAGTGTCTGCACAAACCGAAGTTCTTCCCTTTTCAACTCCTCAAGAATGCGGGGTGCTCTATCTTTTACATCCACATCGACATCAGTGCTTAATTCTATTACTTTTTCTGCAATGGATGGTAAAAATGCTCCATCAGTGTTTCCCCTGCCATCTCCCTTTATACCAAGCAACCTGCCAGTACGAACAGCCCTTCTGATGAGACGCCGAACTACATAACCTCTCCCAATATTTGATGGGACCACCCCATCTGATATGAGATATACAATTGCACGCAAATGATCTCCTATGATCTGACATGAAAAATACAGAAATAACAGGAATCACTCACATTTCTTACAAAGAAGGGATGTACTTGTTGAAAGACAAGCTTGATAGCTATTGCAGTTAGCATACTTTAAGATGCATTTTTGAACGATTATCCGTATGCTGATATGAAACATTAGCCAATTCTGAGGCTTTCTCTATGATCGGATAGATCAAGTCAGTCTCATAATTGTTTGGAACCTGCAGGAGAAGTGTAGACAATAAGAATAAAATTCTTTTATGATTTTGGTGTTACTGATACAGCATGTTGTTGTTATTGAGAGCTGTATTAGCTTCCTTGTGAAATTACTAATTTAGCATTGGCAAAAAAAGTATCATAAAATTCATTCCTGAATTTCAATAATGACAATGTAATCAATACCTTCTGAAGGATGCGAGCCATACGTTCCAGGCCAAGTCCAGTATCTATATTCTTCTGCTTTAAGGGCTCAAGTGAGCCATCGTCCTTTTTGTTGTATTGCATGAAAACCAGATTGTAAAATTCTATAAACCTTGCGTCATCTCCCAGATCCTGTAAAGTTCACACAAAGAGTTAAAAAAGGAAGGAAAGAAGGATAGATACACACTTTCTACTCTCTTCCACCTACAACTCCACCCCCACCCCCACCTCCCAAAGAAGAAGCAGAAGGAGATAACAAGGTGTACATACAGCATCTGCATGTCCCCTCTCAGGAAGGAAATCATAGTAGAGCTCTGAGCAAGGACCACATGGACCAGTAACTCCACTTGTCCAGAAGTTGTCATCTTCACCCATCCTCTTTATGTGCTCTACAGGAACACCAACCTGAAGCAAAGCCAAATTTAAAAACTTGAAAATATTTCTCTTTCAATCCGATTATTTCCACTGACATTATTTTATTTCCCCAATTCTATAAACCAAACTGCCAAATATATCTGAACCTTGGAGGATATGGAACATTCTTAAATGCTGTTTAAGATAAAAATCTTTGACAATGAAATTGTACGTGGCAAGGAGAAAGAAAGATACTTTTCCCATCAGAAGATACTAGAACTAGAAGAGAAAATATACAAATATGTCTACATTTCTGGTAACAGAATATATGCCTATCATGGAGCATAAACATCCACATTCTATCAAGCAAATTTCAAAACTAAGTATTTAAGATACATAATAATTTACATAAGATTCTAGAAAGCGGAAAATAAATAAATAAATAAATAAAAGGGAAAAGAAAAGAGATAGAAATATAAATGAAGATAACAAATAGGAAACTGTAGGAAGACTGAGTAGATGTGCATGAATGCAAAAAACCAATTACAAGACGAATATATAATACTGACAAACGACTCTAGTTAGGCTTACCTCATCATGCCAGATTGCAAAAGCTTCATCATCATCTTCATAAACACTCACCCATAATCTGTCAGCTGGTAACCCATACCTGTGAGTAAAAAAAAAAAAAAAAAAGTAGATAGTCAACAATTAGTATTTTTGCATAGCCAGGAAACAAACAAACAGACAAGAAAAATGCACCACCTTGAAACTATATAATTTCCATCAGATACATGCCTTAGCCAGAAACTGCTCATATTTGACATACACTTTTGCATGCAAGTTGGACTTGAATGTGCAATCAAATTCAGTTATTTAGTCTCTCACCAAAAAATTCAGTTATATAGTCAACAAATAATTTGTGGAAGTAAGCATTCTCATAGAATGTTCATACCACCAAAATGAAAGAATAGATGCAATAAAAACTTAGTGAGACATAAATTGGGCATTACACGCACACCAACAAAATGGGGTTAATAGGATTCGAACACAAGACCAATAGATAACCAAGCTTTAATACCATGTTAAGGAACCATTGATCCCAAAAGCTTATGGTATTAAGAAGTGAGCCCAATGTGTATTAAGATAACGCAATACGTGATGACAAGAAAAAAATCTAACACACAACACAAGTTTAATAATGAATAAAAGCTTCTAAGGGAGAAATTAACATTTTCAGAGAGCTATTCAAGGATGATCATGTATCAATATGTCAACACCAAAGAACCTCCATCACCATGTTAGTAGCCAGATGCACCTCTCAACTAAAATGAGTACAGAGCTCGCAGATGTTGTTACTAAGTGATTATAACAGCAATATAAGCCACTGCCATCATAATTCTCAGCCTAATTACTCTTTTGAAGGAGTTTATAACAGATTTACAGAATAACTTAACAACATGACACAAAATGTCCGTTAATCATCTGCGGAATGATTAAGTTGATAAAATGTGATCATGATTTGATGAAACATCAGAATTTGTTATGTAGTCATCAAGTAATAAAATAGTAGTTTTTGCATACTCTACAGTTGAAAGTTCCCATGCCCATCTAATTGCTTCCTTCTTGAAGTAATCTCCAAAACTGAAGTTTCCAAGCATCTCAAAAAATGTATGATGACGAGCCGTTCGACCGACATTCTCCACATCATTTGTACGTATGCACCTTTGTGCAGTTGTAGCACAAGGTACCTGCCTCGGAACCTAACAAGATGTAGTAGTTTCACCATAAGTTTTACTTTAAATGTGTCTTAAATTGACTAGATAAGAAGTATAACATTTAAAAATGTTCTGCTTTAGAGATTCATATGTTTAACATAAATCAAAATTTTCCAACCATGCACAGTGATAATGCTCCTATTTACCATTCCCATCCCCACCCAATTCAAGAGATAAAAAATGGTACTCAAGACCTAATTTATTTGAAGTACAAAACAAAAGGAAACCTTTTGTGTGATTAATTATGAATATGTCTGCATCTTCAAACTCTTTCCATTCTATTTTTTACACTCATCTTTCTATGAACCACGGTGCCTAATTGTGGATCTCTTCAAAGAAAATACTTTCTAGATATACAAGCTTCCACTCCCAGTGTAACAAGAGCATGCGAGAGTTGATAAATATTCCCTAAATATACAAGGTCCAAGGTTAGACAAATAATTTTTAATATGAACTGCACATTTGAGTTCAGGTCCTTTTACAACCCATGCATTTTGAGGAAGAAAAAAAAAAAAAAAAAGATTATGTATTAAACTGATTGATACTGTATTTTTTACCTTCACAAATAAATCTCTTTGATTAAATGGATATAGCATATATCATATCAGCTTAGAGAGATTCTATGCTATACCTTCCCAAGAAAAATAGGTTTAAATTGAAGCATCCCTGCGATTGTCAATAGAACTGTAGGATCATCTGGTACAAGAGATGAACTTGGAAGAACCTTGTGACCACGGGAAGCATAAAATTCAAGAAATCGACGGCGTATGGAATCCCCACTAACATCATTGGACTTATCCTCTGTTGACTGTTCTGTCACGGGCTGTACAGATGCTGAGAAGCGATGTAGTAAGAAGAACATTACTATATTATTAAGACAAAATAAAGAAATTAGATAGATTTTGTTCAAAGCAACCAAAAAAAAAAAAAAAAAAAAAAAGAAATAAAAAAATTAAAAAATTATACAATTAGCTACAGCAACCTGATGTGCTTCTACAAAACTGCATGCCCAATGCTTCTTTAAACACATTATGCTTGGAGCAAAAGATACTGGGAGGAAAAATTTGTATGGTTCTTGTAATAAAGCCTGCATCATTCCAAAAATCAATGGTTTACAATGAAATTATCAATCCGAAGAACTTGAACTAATTTACTTAAGTGAAGTATCCCAATTAATTATAATATGTTACAATAAACAAGCAAGGCAGGATATATACAAAGCCTATGGAGGTGCTGTGGTTATCAAAAACATCAAATGTGTTGACACAGATTGAGAATATTATTCAAGCAATATTACTAATCATTTAACTAGAGTACTATTTATAAATTCTTTCTTAGGCCAAAAACCAATAAAATGGGGGGAAGAAAGTGCCCAAAAAAACCTAGTAAACTGACAGTAGAAAAGAAAGCTCTCAATCATCAATTAAAGAATGTAATAAAAAATCATTGGCTGCAAATAAAATTTTCAACAAATGTGAAAAGAAAATGTTAACTTCACGAGCATTTTCATAAAAATGAATGAACTTGAGGGTCAATGCGAAAAGAAAAGGGAAAAAAAAAGAAAAAAAAAGAAAAAAAAAAAAGAAACACAAAGTAAGAAAATTTCACGGCAAAGAACCTGGAGCAGCATAAAACGAGCATAGACCATATTCAACTCCACAAAAGGAACCAAGGTAAGTGATTGCTCAGAGAAGCTACAACTTGGAAATTAAATACCAAAAAAAAAAAAAAAATTATAGGAAAATTCAAGAAAGCAGAGTTGGAGAAACAAAGTACCAGGCGAGAGCGCAGGTTTGCGATTTGGGTGAATTGAAAAGTTTGATTTGGGAGGAAAGCTTGAAGATGTAGGAAGTGGAAGTAGAGAGTTCCCGCCATGGAAACTAGGAAGCGAGCAGGGAAGCTTCAGGCTTTCCATGGCTGTCTCTCACTCTCAGTGAACATGAAGAAGATTTTAGAAGATTTTCAAATAGACGTTTATATACGTTGTATTGAAGGGAGAGGATAAGCCTCTATGAGAGGTCCACATATTTTGACCCTTAAATCAGAAACCCAATTCAACCCACAGATCTTGGGGCCCGCCCATTTGGAAATTTGGTTTAAATAATTTAATTTTAGATTAAAAAGTTTTATTTTTATTTTTATTTTTATTTTTGGTAGAAATAACAATTTTGGTGAGATGGGTAGAAATAGCAATGTGTAAATATATGTAGGACCCATTTGGATGTTTGGAAAAACATTTCCATTAGTTAAACTTTGAACATGAAAAGAGGTTATAATTTCTAATTATTAATTCATTTTTCTTTTTCTTTTTTTGAATTTAGAAAACTGAGTTAATGGCTCTTAGGTTGTATGTCATTGTCACACAGCTTGATGGGGTTCAAAACTGTAGTGGCAGTTGAGAACATTGGCATTAGCTATAGAGAGCAACAATGGCCTGCCCACAACATCGCTTTAATAATACCAAACATGCATTGGAAAACCACCATCTCTTTGTCCTTTTGGTATGCAAATCACATGGCTTTGCATTAGACTAGCCCAACCTAAATGAAACAAGAGTTTTAAGTGCTGCCCAACCTTGTGGAATATATGTAATGGTTATGGCTTTCAACACAAAAACCAGATCTTGGATTGGAATTTAGCTGCAGAGCTCCTCTTAGCAATCTATTTTGCCTCATTTCTTTGATCAAAATCTACAGCCATGATTAACACAAAGAGACTTCTTGCAATAGCATTCGTGGCCGAAATTCGCAGCTATAAGAAGCGGAGAAATCATTACAAAGAAGCAGAAGTGATGATCTGTGTTCATCATCAGTAGCTAATGAAGGTCATTTTGTTGTGTACACAATCGATAGAAAGCGTTTTGAGTTTCCATTGGAATATTTGAAGAGTTTGGACTGCCAACTGAAGGGCCTATTACACTGCCTTTTGAGAGTATGTTCTTGGAGTATGTTATTAGGTTGGTTCATGGAAATGTAGCTAAAGATCTAGAGAAAGCCGTGCTTACTCCCATGTCAAGATGTCATTGCTCAGGGTCATCTACACAAGGACTTGGAGAGCTACCACTCAAGGATTATATTTGGATTCTAAAGAAATCATGTTGTGATGAATTAGAAAATTTTGTATATTGATATGTAGAGTCTAGACATAGTAACATTCCACACTTGGTTTCTCAATTTTGCAGGACCAAAAAAAAAAAAAAAAAATGCCATTTATTCAATGAATATTGTTTTCTTATGGGAATTTCCACTTCATTGAGATAAATTCTATTCAATTTGTCTGTCTTATCTTCTATAAAAAAGCAATGGTCAAATTTCGAAAACAGAAAGACAGAAATGTTTGTCAAATGCATTTCTATATTTGGGTTTCATAAAATAAAAATAAAAACATAAAGCGAGGGCGTTATCAAATTCATATAATGAGACTTAACGGCAGGACCTTTCTGAAGTGGTACTAGAGCCATATGCAAAAAACAAATCAAATGGTTTTTTAAAATGTCGAAAGCAATGTACTGATGAACTGTGAAGTTTTCTTCCAACTTCAATCCAGAAACAAATTCTTTTATTTTTTGTTTTGATGTGGTAAAAACAGAGATAAACTCTAGCTCATGTCAGTCAATCTATTTTTAGTGAAGAAGTGAATTCTGAAAACATAAGAGCAGTCTAATTCTTTTGGCAAGATTGATCTATATATCAAAACGCATATGTAATTATGACCAATGGCAACAATAATTCTTTCTAGATTAACTTAATCTTAGGCAGGCTTATACAAGTCATTTGAGATTAATTAAAAGTCTTCCTACTAATTAAGATCGATATATAATTTAGTATTTACCCTTAGAGTCAAAAAAAAGATCCAATGATTTCCATGCTGAAGATAAGTTTTAGGATAAGAAGCTCTAAAAACAAGGCAAACATTGCTTAATATCCAAATTCACTTCTTAAACACAATCACATGGGTTTTGTACTAGTATTTCTTGATAAATCCAGTTAATTCTGTCTTTTTAGCATGTCCACAAACTTTCTGATTCATGACTTGGCATCAAACTGATAGGTCTTCTTGTGTCCTTAAACCAAAGGACAAGAATGAAAAGATAACTTTGAAAAATCCAATATCTGTCGGTTGTCAAACATGGGCAATTTTCTCTGCCATGCAAACATCTGGTCCAATATTGTAACTAAGAACATGGTTCTGCATAAGAAATCACTGACACTAGGAAAGCTACACTAAGTAGATTTCTCTCAAGCCTAGTATATATAAGCAAGCTATCTTCATTGCTCTCCACTCAACCTAGAAAACCATAATTCAGAATTCCAAATACTCAAGATCTCCTTTCTTTTCCCAGAAGGCATTGAGCTAACCTGGTCCTCAATATATAAGCAAAGGAAGACAACATGATCAGTCCGAAAAATGTCATCAAATTGGCGAGGAAGTGGCAGAAGATAGCTGGCGTGGGGAGAAAAAGAATCTCCTTTCCAAGAACTCATGAGAGTGTGAACTCTGTAGCTGATAAAGGTCATTTTGTGATCTATACCGTTGATCAGACTCGATTTGTGTTGCCCTTAGCCTATCTAAGCAACAATATCTTCCGAGAGCTCTTCAAATTGTCTGAAGAAGAATTTGGAATCTC
Source organism: Ziziphus jujuba (assembly GCF_031755915.1). Classification (NCBI taxonomy): domain Eukaryota; kingdom Viridiplantae; phylum Streptophyta; class Magnoliopsida; order Rosales; family Rhamnaceae; genus Ziziphus; species Ziziphus jujuba. The sequence goes on from NC_083387.1 coordinate 21,236,992, forward strand.
CAGTGAGGTTCCTATCACTTTTCCATGTGATTCAATCTTCATGAATTACATAGTTTCACTAGTTCAGCGAGGACTGGATAAAGATTTGGAAAAAGCTTTGCTAAACTCCATCTCTCCGAGCCACTATGCATTATCTACTCCCTTCCACCAAAGACATGCAGGACAACATTTAGTTGTTTGTAGTTGCTGAGAAAACCAATGCTTGCATTTTATACTTAAGGAATTTACTGACTAGTACTGCATATCTGCACATCAATTTTACTGTTTAGCTGCAATGTAAAATCTCAAATGACGATACAACATATGTAATTGAAATCTTCTATTAATTTTTGTCTTCTTTAATGGAGATGATGAATTTTTACCTATGAATTCAATAATGAAAATTGCTGCCTCGGATGAACCTTTCTATGCTATTTTTTTACATCATTGATCTCAAAGGTGGCTGATATTTTCTTCTCACCAAAAATTTTCAAATTAATGATTAAGTATTTCCTTATACAATTTGGGAGTTCATTGTATATTTACAAAAATAAATATAATAATCGTATTTACTAAATTTTGAAATACTAACTGAAGTAGGACCAATATGAAAATTTCGTAAAATCAAGTAGAGAGATATTTTACTATATGAACAACCTTTATCAGATCTGATTTATACATTCACCTAGTTTTTCCCTAGTTAACCTTCCTAGATTTCCACCATGATAATGAGATATTCTGTTCTTAATCCTCTCTTTTTGTATCTAGCTTAAGCATTGCAACTTAAAACTTCCTGAATAAAACTTTCAATATGATATCATTTAGAAGATTATTGCAACGGTGGTAGTCATTGATCCCTGAAATACCTTGGCTTTTTAATGGATGTTACATTTCAGGCACTGAAAGTCTCACCATAAATTCGAGCTTCCAACCATATTGTTAATTATTTTCTTAAAAGTCTTTTGCATTACATCCACTTAAAATACAAAGAAGGCTGGTAAGGCCAAGAATCATATTCATTTCAAGCACAAATAATATCCAAATAGGATAAGGTGGTTTTAGATCACCCTTAAAAATCCATCCTAAGGGCTAAGGATGTATAGACACATGGTTGATCAATGACTAAAAATCCACAAGGCAGTGAGTTCCGGCACTTGAAGTGTCCTTGTCTGGATTTCATTAACTTGTTCCTGTTCGTATGGTTCGTAGGGTCATGGTTCAATGTGACTTGGCATCTAATTGATAGGACTTATTTTGTCCTTAAACCATAGGACATACCATGTGTGATGGTCTATAAAACTCAGCATCTTCTAAATGTGTTAGTTGCTAAACATAGCTAACCAAGCCTGCCGTACAAATATCCGTGGCATTGTAACAAGTCACATGGTTTTGCATTGGCAATCACCACACAAGGAAAGTTACTAAGATTGGGATTATTCCAAGCTTAATCAATATATATATATATATAAGCAAACCACCTCTCACCACCTAAGCAATACCATTACAGATTTGAAGAAGAGTCAAGAACTTCTCTCATTGTTCTCAATGTTTTTTGGTGAAAAACCACAAGAAGCAGAAGATGATCAGCCCCATGAAACTCATCACCATGGCTAGGAAGTGGCACAAAGCAGCTTCTAAAGGGAGGAAAAGAATTTCACTTCCCAACACTTGTTCTACATCCTATGTAGCAGATAAAGACCATTTTGTCATTTACAGCACAGACCAGCGGCGTTTTGTATTGCCTTTGGCATATCTCCAGAGCAATATCTTTCTAGAGCTATTGAAGAAGTCTGAAGAAGAGTTTGGACTATCAAGCTGAGGGCCTATCAGGTTTCCGTGTGATTCTGTCATCTTGAATTACATAGTCTCGCTCATCCAATGGGGAGTGAAGGCTCTGTTAGACTCCATTGCTACATGTTGCTGCTCATCATCAACTTCCTTACAACATGGTCTTCCCCAACAACAGTTACTCATATGTGGTTACTGAATAGATCAATTACAGTTGAATTTTGTATACAAACTTGATCTGATGTATATTTGTATAGAAAATGATACAGTTTTTATACTTCAATAAAATTTGTGGTAAGGAAAATATTTTTCTTCCTAAATCTTCTTTCCCAAGTTTGTGCAATGTGACATTTTTACATAACATTATTTATCTCTTAGCGTTAGCAAAACTTAATATTCATGGTCATTGCCACATTTGTTTCAACAATACTCATTTAAAATATATCAGGAATTAGATATCTTCTACAACGATTATTACAAGGTTTGAAGCTAATACTGTCTTTAGAGCAGAGAATCATTATTACCAGCGGGAACAAATTAAGTCACTCTGCCAAAAATTATTCATAATTTTTCCTAATATATTTTAATGATCTACAAATAGTACTCAAATATATTGTCACAAGTTCAGTTAGATAATGACTGTATCGTAATTTTCTTGAGAACTTTTAAGCTTATTATGTTTGCCTTTGGAATTTCGATCATACCAACTTTGTTTAAGTTGAATTAATAACCAACCTGTAGAGAGTCTGTAAACATTCTGCTTGGAACGGTTGATTTGCTTTACCAAAATTTACTTGTTATTGGTTATTTACCAGATGTTAGTACGTATTTAATCGTTAATAATTAAATGATTTATTTATACAATCCAGTCTATATCTTTGCCCAGTTTTTCATCAACAGTGTGAAATTGATCATGTGGTTCCAATTGGCCTTGTAAGCTTACCTGTCAGCAAAATGAAAAGGGCCTGCTATGTCCTTTCTGTATAAGACAGAAAGAAACTTGGAGATGATCGTATCAAAAACTTGTGTTCCCACCTTATCTGTTGGTTAGCAAACATCAATAACTATGCTGACCATGAAACGTCTTTTCCGATATAACCAATCACATGCTCTCTGCTTGGAATCCCAACATATGAGAAACTGCTAGAATTGACTGTTCCTAAGCATTTTGTGGTTCTATAAGTAGTCCTTTACAATTCATTTCCTATCACTCAGCAAACCAAATACAATCTCATCCCTCTAAGGATCAAAAAATTCTTTTTATGATCCTCCTTGCTTATACTAAGAAAACATGATCAGCGCAAAGAAACTCATCAAGATGGCAAGGAAGTGGCAAAAGCTTGCTACCTTGAGCAGGAAAAGAATTTTATTTCCAAGAAATAATGAGGATTTGGATGCTGAAAGTACTTCTAATTCATCATCAATCGTTGAAAAAGGCCATTTTGTTGTCTACACAGCAGATCACAAGCGTTTTGTAATGCCTTTATCATATCTCAGCAGCAACATATTGAGAGAGCTCTTCAAGATGTCTGAAGAGGAGTTTGGACTACCAAGTGACAGGCCTATCACGCTGCCATGTGACGCTATCTTCATGGAATATGTTGTGGCACTCATCCGGCGAGGTGCAACAAAAGATGTTGAGAAGGCATTGCTTAAATCCATCAATGCTGGTCGCTGTTCATCATCTTCTTCTTATCATCAAGGATTTGCAAGCCTGCCATTACTGGTTTATGGCTACTAGAAAGAATCATGCTAATTAGTTTTGGATTTGGTCCACTCACTTGAGATAGTTATAGTCATGTACAGTTGTACGTTCTTCAATATAAACCAGTTACTTGCTGGAATGGAATTACAAAATTTCTATCTAAGACCAATTGAGGCATTCTTAGAGATTTTCTTTCAAGTATAATTACTAATAACTAGGAGTTTCATAAGTACATACATTAAAGCAAACTTTTTGCTTCATATCAAATTTTGTAAAAAAAAAAAAAAAAAAAAAAAAAAAAAAAAAAAAAAAAAGAATTAAGTAATTAACAAGATTTCAACATCATTATGAGACCCTAAATTTTGAAGGTTTTGATTCTACAAATAGCATAAGAAGTGGGGATTGATTTGGTTTTGATAGTTTTTAGAGGTTCAAACTCAGCAATTTCTAAAAAGTCCATCAATTCAATCACTAATCACAATCATCCATCAATTCTTTTTCTCTTTTTCATTCATAGCCAATGACTTGTGACTGGCTACTTAGGATGAAAGCTAAAAAGTATAGGGTAGTTATGCTTTAATATCCTTAGTTGGGGTAATTGCACTTTGGGCTCTCAAATTTAGAACATTCCAATTTAGGCCCTCAAATTTCAATATTTGCATTTTAGTCCAATAGGAATTTTTGGCTATTGTTGATTAATGGTTTCATCCTATCTGACCAATATAAAAATGCAATTTGTTGCAAAAATAAATAAAAATCATCTGTAATTTGGAAGAAATTTAATGACAATAGTATAAGTAAAACACAAAGATAAACTTAAAAAAAAAAAAAAAAAGAGGAAATAAGAGGGTGCGAGGAAATAATAGGGTGTTATAATAGTTTAATTTTACATAAAAATAAGGGTAATGTAAAAGGAATTATTATTATCTTTTGGGCACAAAAGCACCTCGTTCAATTGAAAAGTGAACTTTGAGCAAGCTGATCTGCTTGTAAAGTTGTATTACCTTCAAGAATAGATCCAAAATGATGGTCCACAACATAATTCTAAAATGATGGTCCACAACATAATTCTAAATCAATAGCACCAAAAGTAAAACTCTTCAAGATCACCCTTTGGGATCCCACCACATGGGATGAATCTCTGCCTCAGACCTAGTCATTACAACCACTTCTTCTAGGTTTATCCGTTCAATTATATTCCTATGGTTCATGCATATATATATATATATATATATTGATTTATATTTAGTTTTATAACCAATACCCATGTAGGACCTGATGTGTCCTTAAAACAAAAGACACATAAATGAAATAAATCAAGGATTATTAGTACCGCAAAACCAATAATCACATGCCTAATTACTTTTGTATCAAATTAAAAAAAGAACCAAAAAAAAAAGGTCAAATTATTTATAAATATCTACCTAAATACAATGAACTGCCTTAAAGAACAATGGCCTACCCTAAACTTTGATTGCTTAACAAAGGCCTAGCATGTCCATAAAAATGACCATTTCTTTGGCATGGTCATGAAATCAAATGGATATGCATTATATCTTCCCTACACGGATAAAACATGATTCTGGTGCTGTCACTGAACTTGTAATATATTTATGCCATTGCTGGATATGTATTTCTAAACAAAACAATAATATCCTTGGATTAAAAATTTTTATCACCAGAACTTCTGCTACCAGCTCTTTTCTTTTAGCTCCAAAACAAGAGTTTTAGCTCTAGCTTACAACCATGATCAACTCAAAAAGAATAATTGCCATGGCATAGAAATGGCGGTGATTTATGATTATTAAGAAAAGGAAAATCTCATTTCCAAGAGGCAATGAAGGTCTGCCTTCCTTGGTAGCAAATAGAAGCCATTTTGTTGTGTACACCATAGTTAAAAGCATTATGAGTTTCTGTTGGAATATCTGAGGAGCAACATATTTGTTGAACTGCGAAGAATGTCAGAGGAGGAGTTTGGATTGCCTAGTGATGGACCTATCACATTACCTTTTTAGAGTATGTTCTTAGAGTATGTCATTTAGCTGGTTCATGGACATATACCAGAAGATCTTGAGAAGGCTGTGCTCACATGTAAATGCTCTGCATTCTCTTCACAAGATCATCATCAAAATCTTATCATAGGCTTCTAATTATGTAGACATCATGTACATCTATTGATTAGGAAATTTTGTAGACAATATATAGAGTTCTAGTGTAATATATATGATAAGAAGATCATACCAGATATTTCAAGCTTTTAAAGCAACCCCTGTTACAATGAAATTTTTGTCCTAATAATAGCATCACAGAAAAAAATTCTCTTGGAGAAAAAAAAAAAAAAAACTTGTGTATTATTGCAATGTCAGTATTCATAACAGCAGATCTTTTTATGTAGTTAAGTTCATGTCTTAATAAATGGTAAACAAATTTAAACAAAATTCGATAGTTTTAATTATTTGTTTACATGGCATTAGCCACCTTATTTGGGAAAATGTTGTAAAGTAAAATTTTGGGATTATAGGATTTTTCTTAAAACTGCATCAATTACCTTTTGAATGCCGAGTGAAAATTTCAGCTCATTGTTGGGGATTCTTATATTGTAGATATAAAAAACCAATGGTAAATGAATAAGAAGGAAAAGCTAGATTTCCTTCAAACAGAGGCAACAAGCTCAAATGACTTCATAATTCTTTCAAATCAGTGTTGAGACATACTTTTTCAAATTACATTAGCAGCTCCTAAATTTGGCTTAGAATAGGATTGCTTTTTTACAATAACCAAATCTTCTTCCTCATAAGCTAGCTCTGTTTCATACATAAACATAATTCAAATTTTGCCATGTTTACAGAACCAGTAACCTGCAAGATTCCCCCCATGATCTTGAGATGCTCTATACTTGAATCCCTTGTTGTATCTGGCTTGATCATGCCTAACTCAAAAACTTGAGAATCGGTTAATTACCAATTATTGTAATATGATTAAGAAGATCGGTCAAGCTTAACTTGTTTTTCTATGACAACCCAAGTAGTTTATCCATTGGAAGATGTTATATTCCAAGGTGTTTAAAAGTCACTATCCACTCACACTTGCAAATGGAATCTTTCTACCACTTATAAGACAAAGAAGGGCCGGTTAGGCCAAAGATCACCAACAACATTCAAGCACAAATAACATCCAAATATGCTAAACAATCGGTCCTTTAAAGTCCATCCTTAGGGTGATCTAAGACAAAACAATTCATTCCGGCATTGGAATTTCTTTTGTCTCAATCACATTAGCATGTTGTTATTCGTATAGTTTCGTAGAGTACTAGCTATATTCAATGTGAAACTTGGTCTATACAGAGTGATAGGACTTGTGTTATCCTTAGATTGTAGGATACACCATGTGATGGTATACAAAATTCTGCAACTTATACAATATAAGTTTCTAAACACTACATGGTTTTGCATTATGAAAAACACCACATTAGGAAAGCTACAAAAGATTTGGATTCTCCTAATCCCTACCAATATATAAGCAACACACCTACCTTGCAGTCTCATGGCCTCAGCAACACGATTTCAGATCTAAGAAGTTACTAAGGCCAAGTCCTTATCCCCTTTTTTCTCAAATTTTGCTTATTCTGAAAGAACACTTGATGATCAACCCCAAGAAAACTCATCAACATGGAGACGAAGTGGCATAAGGTAGCTTCAAAAGGATTTCTCTTCCTAACAACGACGAAAATGTAAACGAAGATAGTTGTTCTACATCCTGTGTAGCAGATAGAGGACACTTTGTCGCTTACAGCACAAATCGCAGGCATTTTGTACTGCCTTTGGCATATCTCCATAGCAACATCTTCCAATAGCTGTTGGAGATGTCTGAACAATAGTTTGGACTATCAGGAGGTGGACTTATCAGGCTCCATGCCTTATGATTCTGTCTTCTTGAATTACATGCCTCGCTCATCCAAACGAGGAGTGGTTGCAGATTTAGAATGCTCTGCTCAAATCCATTGCTACACGTGGCTGCTCATCATCTACTTTCTTCCATTATGGTCTACCTCAACAACAGTTACTCATATGTAGTTATTGAGTATATCAATCACACTTGAATTTTGTATAGAAACTGGTTATGAATCATCTGATTTTTTGTTCATTCCAAGTTTTGTCAACCTTATTTTTATATGTAATTTATTGTATTTTTATTTTTGCCAAAAAAGTATGTTGTTCTTAATTATGGTAAGTTGTACTATTGAATATGTTGCCAACATGTTGCTCTGTTCCAATATAGGCTAGCTAATATTTTAAATGAAAAATAATATGTCAAGTTATTATATGGTATTATTTTTAACTTTTATGCAACTATCTAATTAATTGTATAGTTTTGTTTTAATCTTTAAATTCATTTATCTTACAATGAGTGTTTATCGTACTTCATAATGTGCACGCCTAATAATTTATATTCATATCTTTTTAAGGATAGACATGTAAATTTTTTATATATTTATATTTTTAAAGATAGACGTGTAAATTTTTTAAGTGCCCATAAATAGATTTTTTTTTAATTTTTTATCATAAAATCACTTATATATATGTATATAATTGTTTGATACACATATATTATATTATTTTTAAAGAGTATTTTTAATCAATCATATAAATTTTGCAATGAAATAGTGTAACACTACTATTGACCTATTTAACAATCTTGCTAACCATATGCTTTTAGCTTAGTCATTTTCGAGTGGTGTTCTTTTTGAAGTAATGATTATTTTTACCAACTTCTATACATGAAAAAAAAAGGTTAAAAAAAGGACAAATAATGAAATCCATGCCTTGTTCTTTCATCAGAAGTGTGCATTCGATCCTGTGGTTCAAATTGGCCTTGTTTGATAATTGATCTCATGTCATCAAAATAAAGGGTTATGCTACGTCCTATTTTTAAAAGACACTAAAAAGGGGCAAGTTGATCATATGCGAAATTCGTGTCCCCTCATGATGTGTTGTTTGCCAAACATTAATAACTATGCTAACCTATGCATACATCTTTTCCGATACAACCTGTTGACAGAGCTTTATGTGCATACGAAACTCATTTCTTAATTAATAGTAATTTAACATGGTATTACAATTCAAAATATTACACCATAAGTTCAAGTTACATCACCATTCATTTAAAAAAAAAAAATTATTACTTGTAAAGACTAGAATGACCTACAAATGAATGGGAATGTTGACATAGCTTGATATACATACTAAATCCACTTTAAATAATTTAAACTTCTGAAATTAGTGATACTTTAATATAACTAATCATATGATCTTTGCATTGGAAATAATAGGTGTTAGCTTTATAAATTTTTATTATTTCTTGTCACAGAAATTAAAAAGCATCAGTAAATTTGATCAGGAATTCTATTTTAAAGATCTGTTCAATATAATTCTCAAAAACATCAAATGTAGTATTTGTCAGATCATTGTTAATGTGATAATATCCCATTGCTGTTAGAATTTTTTATTTGGATTTCCATAATCATGTAATTCACTTAATTAACCTCTATGATCCAATAATGGAATTAGGCATTTTGTTTACTGATACTTACACTAAGATCCTTTTAGTCTCATTCTCTTATAATTTTGGTTGACCCATCAAATCAAAAAACCAAAATTTTCTTTCAGTTAAGCTCCATCGTGAACCTAAGTAAATAAGTATCGGAATTATTTTTAAAAAATTATTATTATTATTATTATTAAATATATATATATATATATATTATTTTATTATAATATTATGGAATTGTGACATGTTTTCACATGTGTCATGTATGTGTGAGTTTTGTAACATGTGTATGATCATGTGTCAAGTGTATGTGCAAATTGTGACATATTTTAACATGTATCAAGTGTGCATACACATTGTGACTGTGTGTGGACATGTGTCAAGTTTATGTGTGTTAGAAAACTATAGAAAGGTTCATTAGATTTTGGGGACCATGAGAGATATGGGCTTACATGCTTATGGCTTGGTGAGCTACTTGAGAAAATTTCATTGTACAGAGCAGAGTTCAATTTATTTGGGGATTCTAGTTGTTTAAAATACAAGTTATATATTATGACTTCTTTTATCTCTAGCTGCTTTAGGTATGTAATTTGTTTGTTTAAATTTCTAGAATATGGTATATATTTATGGAATTGGTATGTTGATCTTGGAAAAACATGCATGCTTCTTGATTATTAAATAATAATAAAAAAGTTTATTGATTTCTTTGGGTTAATATCATGTTAGTTTTCATCAATTGGTATAAAAGCAAACACATCAAGTTCATAGGCTATATTTCTGTGGATGCACTGGTTCTTTGTCTTATTGTGAGCACCAAAACTTTTTTTTTTTCCTTAAATGGTTAGTTTTCTGAACTTTTTATGACCTAAGCTTTGTTAAGTATTCATTTTTTTTTTATTTTTTTGATTGAAATGGAGAAATTTTTTTATATAATTAAATGAGAATTTAATGATAATTTGTGCAAGCCTGTCATCAAAATTGCATTATTTTCTTTTCTTTAGGTTTTATGCCATAGTTGACATAGTGGTGTGAAATGTTAAATACTTGCCTTTCGTGAGATTTAACATGTTCATGCCATGAAATTGTAAATGTAATAATATAAATTGGCATAATGAATAAGATATTTAAATACTTGCTTGTTGTAAGTCTTAAATTTGCCTATGTCATGATATTGTCAATTAAATTGTTTTCTCCCACTTTATTCATTAAAGTCCATACGGGTGATTACACCATTCTATTGGTAGTTTAATTGCTTGATAGGATACTTATATTGACAGTGAAAATTGACTAAATACCATGAATCGCATGTTTTAAGTTACCCTATTAGTAACTTAGTTCAATATATTTGGTTGTGGTAAGTTGGTTAAATATCTCTGGCCCCTACATACCCATCTTTTATGCTACAAGGACTCTACAAATTTTATTTGAAATGATATGGATAAAAAGATTGGGAAGATAACATTTGCATAATTTTATTATGCATTTGTGTTGTTTTCTATTTCTATAGCTTGTTACACTTTTGTAAATAGTCTGCTATTGAATGCCATGATAACTTTGAATAGAACTAATTATTTAAGGTGGAAAAATACTTTTGTGGTGAATTTGACTCTTATGAAGCCAGACTTGGCTTTGAAAACAGATTCACAGCCAATTCCCAATAATGATATCATTGCCGAGGCTAGAAAGTTGTATGAAGATTGGAACCACCACTCGAATAAATGTTGTATGATGGTTATGCAAAATTGTATGGATGATTCAATATATACAAGTATTCCAAAGTCGGATATTGCAAAGAAGCTCTTGGATGAGATTAGCAAGAAATTTATCAAATTTGACAAGAATGAGAAACAACACTTTTTAGATTTACTTACATGTACTAAGTATGGTGGAGTTAAAAGAGCATAGATTGAAGCTTTCTTTCTTTTATAACAAGCTCAAAAACATGGAAATGAATTTGGGTGAGACCTTTTTGACTTATACTATACTAAAAAGCCTTCCATCTTAGTTTGATCATATTAGATTGAGCTATAATGCTCAATAGGTTGCATGGACTTTGGAAGAGATCACAAACATCCTTGTTAAAGAAGGGATAAAGCATCAAGCATAACAGGTCAGAATTTGTTTCTATGGTGATAGATTATAAGAATCAACCTAAGAATTATTCTTCAAAGAAGGATAAAGAATCTAAGTCATTCAAGAAGAAAGGATAAGGTGTCAAGTCTAATTGGCACAAAGGTGGTGATACGAACCTAAGTCGACTTGCTCCTAATCCCATATTACATTAGCCCAGATCTTAATTATGTTTAAATTTTAATGGAAACCTTAACCCTTAATCAACTTGTAATTAGAAACCTTGGTATATGATGGAGATGCCATAATAGGTTATGGATGTTCTATTGATAAATGAAACTAAAATACTTGATTTCTATTAGGTATTTTAGGTGTTTAAAGAGAATTCTTTCTCACATATATTTTTCTATATGAATAATGCACTAAATTTTATTGAGAAAATAAGCCTTAAATAGGCTAAGGTTCACAAAACAAAACCCTAAACACTAGGTTAAAACCGGCCATAGTGATAAGGAAACAATGGTGTTGGCCGAATTTCAATCATTTCCTAATCTAATTTGGATTAATTAATTCCTTTATTTTGAATTAGAAATTAATTAATTTACAATTGAAATAATAAATATCAAGTTTTCTAAGTTAATTTTTCTAGAAAATAAACAAATAAAAGCCAAAATAAAAGATAATTTCCCAAAACAAAAAGTCAAACTCAAATTAGGAAACTAGTTGACTAGTTGACAACTAAGCTGTCTTTATCCAATCACCAGCTAGTTTGGGTTCCAAATTAGCTCCCATATGCCATTTAGGATGCCAAATAGGATTAATAATGATTCCCATACATTTTCCCTTGATTGGAATAAGTCAAATTTACTTGAATAACAAAAGAAGTCAAAGCTAGCACCAAAATGAGCAATTTTGGCCAACAAGAGGAGTCATGCGCGCAAGTGGAATTTAAACACTTTTGATTCTTCATTGAAATGATTTCATGGCCTCTTGGTGATATCAATTGAGTTCATAAAGTGCTGAATCTGTTCCTTGCTGCTCGTGGTCCAAACATGTACCAAAATAGCTTGCCAAGTCCATTTCCGCCTTTGTAACTTGGATACACAAGATGGGCTTTGGTTCTTCGTCATGCCCTTTTGAGATTGAATCACTCCTTGGATGAATCTAACTAGATTGCCTTTGAATTTCCTAGCTTGTGCCCTAGAGATTGGTCCTGACTTCGTTTGTAAAGGGTCAGCACCCTAGTGAGTAGTCGGTTGTACGGGTACGAGCGAATTCTCATAAGGTGGTTTGTCATCAATGGGTGGAAAAAATTTTTTTTAATGGAAAATGCAACTACTATGACAAGTTTGGTCACAAGAAGATGAATAGTTTGAAATTGAAGGCACAATAAGAGAAGAAAGGAAATTCTTTAGTATTAGTTTCCTAAGAATCTAATATGATTGAAACTAGTATTATTGAAGTGCCTGTAAATACTTGGTGGGTTAGATACTGAAGTGAAAATTCATGTTATTAATTTGTTGCAAGGAATGATAAACCAATGGAGGCCAACTTATCTTGAACAACATATATATATATATATATATATATGGGTGATAGCTTAAAAGAGAAAGTGGATATCTTAGGTACAATTAAGTTGAAACTTGCCATTGGACACTTTTTAGAGTTGCAAGAATTTTCTTTCATGCCCTTGATAAGGAAAATTTTGATATTTATATCCCTTTTGGATAGTTGTGGATATAGTTTTCTTTTTGAAAATGAAAAAGTTGTTTTGTATAAAGATCGTACCATGATTGGATATAGATCTTTATGTGGGAATTTATGTCATCTTAATTTATATAATGATGCTTTTGTTAATTCTTCTGCCAACACTATTCCTACTCTAGTGGTTGCTTCTAAATGTGTTAGAATTAATAACAATTCTTCTATATTATAGCACAAATGTCTAGGACATATTTCTAAGCAAAGAATGGAAAGATTGATGAAGGATGATATACTCACTAATTTTAATTTTTCAAACTTCTCCACTTGTATTGAATGCATGAAAAGTAAGTTAATTGCTAAAGTTAGAAAGAATAAAATTAGTAGAATTGGAGATGCTTTGGAATTAGTTCACACAAATATTTGTGGACCTTTCACACCACTTGTATTAGGAGGCTATAGATATTTTATCTCTTTATTGATTATTTCTCATGTTATGGATATGTTGAGATTATTCATAAGAAGTCTAACTCTTTGGTAGCCTTTAAAGAGTTTAAAGTTAATAGGGAGCTTTAAAAGAATAAAAAGTTAAAGATTGTCAGATCTGATGGAGGTGGCTCATTATGGTCGATATGATGAAATTGGATGAAACTCAGGGCCTTTTTTAAAGTATTTGTAGGATTGTGGCATCAAAACTCAATATACAATGTCAGTACTAAGCAAAATGTTATTGCAGAAAGGACAAATTGCACATTGTTCGATATGGTGTAGTGTATGTTGGTAAATTCTAATTTGCCAAATTTCTGACAGGGAGAGGTTTTAAAGATTACAGCTTACATTTTGAATCAAGTACCAAGTAAGTATGTTCCAAAGACTCCATATGAATTGTGGTTAGGTAAAAAGCCTAGTTTACATCATTTTCGTGTATGAGGTTGTATAGTTGAGGCTAGACCTTATAATCTCCAAATTAAAAAATTGGATCATAAAACTATTAGTGGCTTTTTTGTTGGTTATTATATAAGATCCAAGGATTCTAGGTTCTATTCTCTATCTCACACCATCAGGATTGCTAAATCAAATAAGGCAATTTATTTTGAGGCAATTTATTTTGAAGATGATATTGGTTTTATAGATAGCTAAGTACTAAAAGACCTTGAATTTAGAGAGGAAAGTGTATTTATTCCCACTGTTGATATTGCTACTAGAGATATAGTTGACCCAATTGCTGAGCTATCAGTTGTTGATCAAAATGAACCCATTGAGGAACAAGAAAATGTTCAAGATGAAACCAATGTTAACGCGCCTCTTAGAAGGTCACAGAGGATTCAAAGATTTGCAATACCCAATAACTATGTGGTTTACTTGTAGGAATATGAATTTAATATAAGTGATGTGTTTAATCCAATCATTTATGAGGAAGCTATGAGCAGTTCATATTCTAACTTCTAGTTAGATTCTATGAATGATGAGATGACATCCATGATATTGAACAATGTTTGGGACTTTGTTGAGTTACTAGATGGTAGCAAACCTATTTGATATAAATGGATCTATAAGATCAAATGTGGCTTTAATAGTCAAGTGGAAAAATATAAAGCTAGACTTGTTGCCAAATGGTTTAGCTAGAAAGAGGGAATTTATTATAGAGAAACTTTTTCCCTAGTATCTACAAAGTATTTTTTTTATAATCATTATGGCATTTATAGCTTTCTTTGACTTAGAGTTACACTTGGAGTTACATCAAATGGATATCAAAACTACTTTTCTGAATGATGATTTGTACAAGGACGTTTATATGGCCCAATCGATAGGCTTCCAAGCTGTTGTGAATGAGAATTTGGTTTGTAAGCTTAAGAAATCTATTTATGGACTGAAGCAAGCCTCGAGACAATGGGATTTGAAATTTGATGAAATTGTCACCAATAATGGTTTTAAGGAGAATATTGTTGATCGGTGCATATATATAAAGGATAATGGGAGTAGTTTTATATTCTTAGTTATGTATGTCAATGACATATTACTGGCATCCAATGATTTTAACCTACTGGTTGAGACAAAGTAGATATTACTTAGTCACTTTGATATGAAAAGTCTTGGAGAAGCTTCATTTGTTTTAGACATAAAAATTCTTTAAGATAGGGTTAATTGTGTATTACAGTCATCTCAAAGAGCCTACATTGATAGAATTATAAAAGTATTTGGTATGCACGCTTGTTCTCCTATTAATGCACTGGTGGTTAAAGATAACAAACTCTTTAAAAGTCAATGTCCCAGGAAAAGAGGTGAAATAAATATAATGAGGAAAAAACCATACTCTTCTACAGTTGGCAGTTTGATGCATGCTCAAGTTTGCATACGATCTGATATTACTTATGTGGTTGATGTGCTTGGTAGATACTTGAGCAATCCTGGTCTCATACACTGGAAAGTAGCCAAAAAGGTCTTTAGGTATCTTTAAGGTATAAAAGACTATATGTTGACATTTCGATGCACCAACTCACTTGATGTAGTGTTGATGCCTATTATGGTGGCTCTGTGGGTGATAAGAAGTCTATTACTGAGTATATATCTGTCATGGTAGGAGTAGCTGTGTCTTGGAAAAGTTCTAAAAAATCGATTAAAGTATTCTTAACGATGGAGGTAGAGTATATGACATGTTTTGAGATAACCAATCATACTATTTGGTTGTAGAATTTTATGAATGATTTAAGAGTTTACTCCATTGAAAGGCCTATAAAGATGTACTATGGTAGTCCCTCAGTTGTATCTTTCTCCAATAGTTTGAAATGTATATTTGAAGCTAAATATATCGATACAAAATTCTACAGAGTAAAAGAGGAAGTGATGTGATTCCACCCGAGCCCTCTCCACCGATAACCTGCTGGGGTACTGACTCGACACGGATGAAGACTAGGCCAATGACAAGACCTCAAATTAAGAGATTTAAGGACAACCTGGGAGTATTTATACAGGGGGTAATCAATCTCAGCAGAGCTTGTCCATACTTGAAGATACAAAGCCTATTCTAAGCATCCAAGTGGTGGAAGCCGATACGGACCCGGGTGACGGTTTTGGTACATTTTTGGAGTCCGGGAAGCATGAAATGGTTCCAATGCTTTATGGGTTCAATACATATGCCTAAGAGGTCATGGAATCAAGTTAAAGCAGCCTCAAATGCAATCAAAAAGGGCTTGTACGGACAGCATCAACAATTTGGCCGAATTTGCTGTATTGCTTGCTGGCTTTACTGTATTTTACTGTATTAGCCTTTTCTTATTTTTCCAAGCATGGGCAACGTGTGGGACTTCATATTCAGCTTATTTGGCATCCTAAAAAGAATCTAGAAGCTGGTTTAAAGCTCAAAGAGGTTAAAGATTGATCAAAGTCAACTTGATAAAAAGGGCTAGCATTTTTAGTTTCCTAATTTGTTCTTACTTTTTGTTTTAGGAAACTACCATTACTTTTTGGCTTTTATTTATTTATTTTCTAGAAAAATAACTTTAGCAAGGTTTTTATTTTATTCTTTCCATTGTAAATTAATTAATTCCTAATTTAATATAAAGGAATTAATTAATCAAACTTAGATTAGGAAAGGAAGTATAGTTTCAGCCAACTAGGTTTCTTTATGTGTGGTGGCTGGTTTTCTTTATGTTCTAGGGTTTTATTTTGTGGCTTTCTAGCCTATTTAAAGGCTTATTTTTTAATATGAATATAACTTTGATTTGATTAAGAAAATACTTGTGAGATTAATTATCTCTTTGTTCTTTGAGAACACCTAAAACACCATTAGAGAATTGGTTGTTTTAGCTTGACTTATCAATAGGTTTTCCATCCCCTATTGTGGCGTCTACATTATACCAAGGTTTCTAACCACAGGTTGGTTAGGGGTTGAGGTCCATTCCATTAGAACTTAAACTTAATTGAGATCCGGGCTAATATAATACGGGTTTAGGAGCAGGTCGTCCTAGGTTCGTATCAGGAAGTTGTAAATGGCCTTGTTTCTGGTGAATACATGCTTACTTACAATATGTTGGCAGATTTACTAAACAAAGGTTTAGCTCTAGGTTTATTTGAGTAATATATATCTCACATGGGGTTGTTGGTTGTAGAAAGTTAGTGGGTGCATAATAATTTGCATCAATTATTGCTTTGCTGAGCAATATATACATGTATGTGGATCATTAATGAGATG
Source organism: Ziziphus jujuba (assembly GCF_031755915.1). Taxonomy (NCBI): domain Eukaryota; kingdom Viridiplantae; phylum Streptophyta; class Magnoliopsida; order Rosales; family Rhamnaceae; genus Ziziphus; species Ziziphus jujuba. Next base: position 21,253,974 of record NC_083387.1, read on the forward strand.
TTTATGCACATTATTCATAGCTCTTTATGTGTAGGCTTGCTTTGATCTATAGCTTAGACTATAGATGTTATTTTATCCTATTGATATGCAATGCACTTAAGTGAAATGGTCTTATATTTTGAGAGATTTTGTGAAGTGGGTTTTTATTTATGTTATGATTATGCAGTCCAAGTGGAAGAATGTTAGAATTTTTTATGTGGGTTGCCTATAATAATGTAATTCACTTAATTGACCATTACATTCCAATAATGGGATTGGACATTTTATTTGCTGATATTTATATAGAGGTCTTTTTTAGGTTCGTTCTCTAATAATGCTTTAGTTGGCCCATTAAACCAAACGATCAATTTTCTCATTCAATTAAGCTTCATTATGAACCTAAGTAAATAAGTATCACAATTATTTAAAAAAGATTATTATTAAGTATATATTATTTTATTATAATATAATGGAATTGTGACATGTGTGGAGTGTGTATGAGTTTTGTCACATGTGTATGAACATGTGTCAAGTGTATATGCAAAATGTGACATGTGTTAACATGTGTCAAGTGGATGTGCACATTGTGACATGTGTGTAGACATGTATCAAGTATATGTGTGTGTTAGAAAACATTATAAATGGTTACTAGATTTTAGGGGCCACAAGATATTTGGACTCATATACATAAGGCTTGGTGAGCTACTGGAGAAAATTTGATGGTAGAGAGCAGAGTTTAATTTATTTGGGAATTCTAGTTGTTTGAAATACAAGTTATAGATCATGGCTTCTTCATCTACTACTATTTTGGATATGTAATTGATTTGTTTAAATATATAAAACATGATATATGCTTATGGAATTGGTATACTGATCATGGAAAAACACATGCTTCTTGATCATTAAATAATAATAAAAAATGTTTGTTAATCTCGTTGGGTTAATAGCATGCTAATTTTCATCAATTGCTCCTTATAAATAGAAAATATAAAGCAAGTAGTAATTGCATAATGAGTGAGTATTTGAGGTTTAATGGTGGTTTTTCAAATGGAAAATAAAACTTTAATTGAACTTTAAGCTACTTTTGAGAAAAAAGTTTTAAATGCATCTTCTAGATATTAACTCATATACGTGTAGTATGAGAAAGAGAAGAAAATTAGAGGGTCACCTGCAAAGCTCCTTTGTGCCAACCAACAATTAGCATAATGTAGAAAGCAACTAAAAATGGTCTTGAAAGATATAGAATAGCACACAAACCACCTTACTAAAAGTATTCAGGATATGATCAAGATTGTAAATAATGAGGTTGAAAGACCTTCATTAGCTGTTGGATCACTTAAATAGCTGTAATCTAAAAATAAATTAATAATATAATATGAGTTTGGTGATATTAAAATATCTTTTGAGTAAAGTGAATCCTGTAGAATCCCTAATGATCATAAATAAAATTTTCAATCTTAACTTTTAAAACAATTTAAAGGCTAAATGAAGTCTTGATTCTAAAACTATTAAAGTGACCTGATAGGAGCCTGATTATATATATATATATATATAATGCATTAGACATTATATGGGATAGTGTGTTTTATAGGATTGATAAGCGGTAATTGTGTTTTAGCTTATGCATCGAGAAAAAAAAATTATGTAACTGATAGATTTAAGTGTCATAAAGTACTCCTAATGGAACACTCAACAAGTCATTTCATTAAATTTCTAACACATTAATATAGGGTAGCTACATCCTTTTTGATGTAGCAGCAAATAAAATTTGAAAATAACCCAATTAATCAATTAGAAAACACTCTGAAGGCTAATGGGCATCATAAGCTTTATTAACAAGAGCAAACTTGAGGTCCAAGTTTTTAACAATGGAAGGTAAGGTGATATGATCTCTTCGGAGACAATAACTAGATTTATACATCTCAAATGAACTAAAACGGCATTGTTTAACACAATGGCCATAGACACACACATTAGCAAAACAAATAACAAAAGAAAACAAAGCCTATTGGCTTAAACAAGGCACCAAAAGCTGCTTATTATCCTCTTCCAGTTCTTCATCAAGGACTTGCAAGTCAACATTCACTAGTTTATGGATACTAGAAATGAATCATACAAGTTGGTTTTTGGATTGATCTAAACACTTAGTTTTTGGATTTGATCCGAACACTTAGGATAGTTTTTGGATTTGATCCAAACACTTAGGATAGTTTTTGGATTTGATCCAAACACTTAGGATAGTCACTAGTCATATACTTGTATATATATACGCTTTATATATATATATATAGCTTCTCATATTCCTTCATTGTAAACTAGTTACTTTGCATATGGAATGAAATTACAACATTGAATATATATATATATATATGATGAATTGAACTCCTTAAAACTTTATTTTTTTTCCCAAATATTACTAAAATTGAAACACTAATTAATTACAGTATACAACTGCCACTACACATTCTTAATTTGTCTATATCATTAAAAAATAATATTTGTTTTATTGAAAAATAATGTTTTGTTAATCTTGGGGTGGGAAAATTCTAACTCAAATACATTCTATTTTCTTTTGGCTAAAATAGCCCAAAAAATTATAATTTTTATTTTCTAAAAGTAAAAAATGTAAAACTAAATGTCATTTAGAATTTGAAAGATACTTAAACTATAAAACATGTTATTGCAACTCTCTCTTGAAAAAAGGGTAATGAAAAGAAAAATTGATAAAACTAAAAGGAAAAAGAAAATTGAAACAATGGTAGCTGCTGTCTTTGTACTAGTTCATGTGTATAATCATAAAGGATAGAAAATAATTCATGTTTGATTTTAGTGTCAAAATAAATTAAACATATAGATATAATTTCTTTTGGGTATTGTTGATACACAAGTCTGATTTGTCGTAAGCTGCTACGAAACGAGGTTGAGACCTAGGCATCACCTGCAAAACAAAGATAATGTGAAGTTCTTTGGGCACTGGTATGGTATTGAAAGATTGAATGCAGGGTATATAGCTTGAACAATGTGATAATTTTACTGAGTATATTTAAGTTTTTTTATACATATGTTTTTGACTTTAGAAGATAAGCTATACTTAGTATACAGTACATATTCATTACATATCAAGATATACAAAGCTATAGATACATGTTAGCAATATTATTTTATCACAACTGTATATAATTACTTATCTCTATCATCCCCCCTTAAATGAAATGGGGATTCTTTGACATTGAGCTTGGTTATGAGAGGAAGAAAGCTTGCTATGGGTAGTACTTTTGTCAATAAATCTACAAGTTGATCTAAAGTGGGTACATATCTTACTTGAAGCTTCTTGTCAACAACTCTATCCCAAACGAAATGAACATCAATTTTAATATACTTGGTCCTTTGATGATGTACAGGATTTGTAGCAAGATAACTAACCCCTAAATTGTCACTCCATAAGATAGGCACTGTAGGTAAATGAACCTTTAGTTCACGAAGTAAATTTTGAAGCCAAATAATTTTAGCAGCACCATTGGCAAGGGATCTATAATTGGATTCTGTGCTCGACTGAGCAACCACATTTTGTTTCTTGGAGGACCAAAATACTTGATTCATGCCCAATAACATACAATAACCATTTGTAAACCAATGGTCTTCCACATAAGAAGCCTAATAAGCATCATTATATCCTACCAATTGATTTAGAAAAGATGGACTTATTTGTAGACCAAAAGTTCTTGTTCCTTTAAGATAACACATGATTCGTTTATAAGCTGTCCAGTGTATTTCAGTGGGCATATGCATGAATTGGCTGAGCTTATTGAAAATAAAAGCAAGTTTAGGCCTTGTGATAGTAATGTATTGTAAGACACTAATTGTGTTGTGTTAAAGAAGAACATTTTTGAATAAATTACCAATTGATTGGCTAAGTTGGATATGGTGCTAGTTGGAGAAGGACTGATCTCACAAGAAGCCATGTCTATTTGATGAAACAAATCATCAATATACTTTGTTTGGGACAAATGAAGACTATCATGATTTCAAAGTACTTTAATTCCCAGAAAGTAAGTTAGGAAGCCCAAGTCTTTAAATGAGAAATCCTTATCAAGTTTTGACATAAACCAATCAATAAGAGAGGAATTGGAACCAGTTATATGGATATCATCAACATAGATAAGTACCCAAATAGAGCCAAGGATATTGCGAAGCAGAAAAAGAGATGTATCCATCTTCTAATTTTGAAAACCCCATTGAAGAAGTGTGGTTTTTACCATGCCTGTGGTGTTTGTTTAAAGCCATGGAGATTTTTGGAGTTTATTAACATAACCTAGGTATTTTTCATCTTTGAATCCAACTGGTTGTGTCATGTATACAATCTCATGTAAAACGCATTAAGAAAGGCATTATTAATGTTTATTTGTCATATAGGTCATCCTTTGGTTACTGCAATAGATAGAACAACACGTATTATTGTAGGTTTTATTATGGGACTAGGTATCTTTGAAGTCTACTCCAGCAGTCTGATGATATCCTTTTGCAACGAGACATGCCTTGTAGTGCTGTATAGATCCATTTGGATTCTTTTGTATGTGAAACACCCATTTATTTTCGAGTATATTCACTGAGGCTGGTAAGAGACAAGGACCAAGTACTATTTCTTTTGAGAGTACTGATTTGTTCTTGCATAGACTTTGTCCACTGAGGAGATGTGAATGCTTGCTTGATAATAATAGGTTTAAATCAGTAGTGACCATGATCTATTTTTTTCTTGAAGATGCCTACTTTGGACCATGTTATCAAAGGATGTGTGGTGGTAGACATAATTGATTGATTAGTAAACAACTGAATGCTCTCAAGTCTAGATATAGGATCAGCTTGTGGTTTGAGGTGGGAAGTTGACATTTCTAGTATAGGAATTTGAGTAGGTGGAGCCGACTTTATGGTAGAGGAAGGGAAATGCCTATTGTAGGTTTTGAGAGGAGTAGATGTACCCAAAAGAAGTCTTTGAGAAGTATTATGATCGTAAGGTAATAATGGTGAAGAGAGATCACTTATATTAGGTGGAGGTGATTGATTCAGCTGTGAAGTTTGATCTGTCCGTGGATTGCTTAAAGATGGTCCATTGGACTGAGAGTTTTGTTGCATCAAAACACTATGAGGAGCAAAAGTAAGGTTAGGTTTTTTAGATATATTGGATTGGTCATGTATTATACAAAAAGGAAAGTGGGACTCATTAAAAATCACATTAAGGGTAATATAAACATTTTCTATAGAAATGCTTTAACATTTATACCATTTGTGATTTGGACTGTAACCTAAGAAAATACATTTTTCACAATGATAAGAAAACTTATTTTTTTGATAGGTCTTGATGAATGGATAACATTCACAGCTAAAAATTTTTCAAAAATTCAAATAAATTTTTTTTTTTGAAAAGTATCTGAGAAGGTGATTTAAAATGAAATATCTTTGTTGGCAATCTATTGATGAGGTAAGTAGCTGTAGCACATGCATCCCACCAATATGAATAAGGTAGTGAGCTATGAGCCATTAAAGAAAGAGTAGCTTCAATAATATAGTGATGTTTTCTTTCAATTCTTCCATTTTGGTTATGTATATATGGGTAAGGATGCTGAAAATTTATTCCAAAATTGGCCAACATTATTTGTAAAGGTCTAAACTCACCACCCTAGTTTGGATTGAAATTTTTTAATTGTTGTTCGGAAAATATTTTCAACCATTGTTTTAAATTGCAAAAAATTTTTAGAAACCTCAAATTTTAATTGCATTAGGTAAATCCAAGAATATTTTGAAAAATCATCTTGAAATAGGACATAATATTGGTCACCTTCATTGGATAATACAGGAGTCAGGCCCCACACATTAGAAAAGATAAGATAAAGAGGTGCTAAGCTTTTAGATTACGATAAGGTGATGCGAATCCACCCGTGCTCGTAGAACTGACAACCTGCTGGGGTGCTGACCCGATGCGGATGAAGACTGGGCCGATCATTAAGGCTCAAGCTAAAAGGTTTAGGGGAAAACTTACTGCCTTTATCCAGGGAGTAATTTATTGCCAAGAGGGCTTGTCCATACCCAAAGATCTAAGACCTATTTTAAGCATACAAGTGGTGGAAGCTGATATGGACCCGGGTAGCGGTTTTGGTGTATTTATGGAGTTCGGACAGCGTGAAATGGTTCCAACACTTTATGGATTCAATAAATATCTTTAAGTGGTCATGGAATTAAGTTAATTCAGCTTCAAAGGCAATCAAACAGTTGGTGTGCGCATAAGAGGAAGCTTGGCCGATTTTTGCTGTATTATTTGCTGGCTTTACTATATTTTGCTGAGTTGGCTTTTTCTCTTTCCTCCAAGCAAAGGCAACGTGTGGGACTCCATAATAATCTTATTTGGAATCCTAAAAGGCATATGGAACCTGATTTGGAGCACAAATTGGTCAAAATCAACTTAGTCAAAAAGCTAGTATTTTAGTTTCCTAATTTAATTTCTATTTTTTGTTTTAGGAAATTACCTTTACTTTTGGTTTTCATTTATTTATTTGCTGGAAAAATAAGTTTAGGAAAGTTGTTATTTTATCCTCTTCATTGTAAATTAATTAATTCCTAATTCAAATTAAAGGAATTAATTAATCAAAATTAGATTAGAAAAAAAGAGAGAGTTTCGGCCATAATAGGAATCTTCATTGCATGGTCAGTTTTACCTATTATAATTAGGGTTTATTTTTGTTTTCTATTAGCCTATATAAAGGCTTGTTTTTGTGTAAGAACACACCATTAATAATATTTGGAATTTCTTTTGTGAGATTGAATTTCTCTTTGTTCTTTTGAACACCTAAAACACCATTAGTGAATGAGTGTTTTAGTTTGACTTATTAATAGGCCTTCCATCACCTATTGTGGTGTCTTCATTATATACCAAAGTTTCTAATCGTAGGTTGGTTAGAGGTCAATGTGACAATTAGAACTTGAACATAATTAAATCCAGACTAATATAATACGGGTTTAGGAATAGGTCGTCCTAGGTTCGTATCATAAGGGTGCATGTAAGCAATACATTTGTCCTAACAACAAAAGTCACCAAAATCTTTATTATTTGACATAGATAGAGTTCTACATTGAGATGCAACTGATTTCAGAACAAAAAAAGAAGGTTGGTTTAATCTAAAATGCCAAAGCCTATTTTGGGATAAACATGAAGAATAATAACTGAATGAAGTAACATTATTTTATCCTAAAAAATATGAACTATTGATTCCTAAAGGTGTAGACTTTTGCTTCTAAATGCCAAAAAGAGATACTTGATAAAGACCATCTCTAAGCATTCTGCATTATTATCAGACATTAACTAAACAATGCTTAACAAATTTCTTTTAATATTTGGCACAGGTAATATGTCTTTGAAAATTAATTTTGTAGGCGACTTCATAGAAAGCAATAAGAGACAAGATTGAAGAGAACAAAATGCACGTAGTGGCCATTATATCGGTTCCTTCTATGTATGGGGATCTAGAAATATTTTGTGATGAACATACAGGAAAACCCTCTTTGGATTTACCCAAAATCTTTGGAATTCATTTATTTCTTTTAGGGCAACCATTATCATGTGTGTAAAGACTTACTATATAGGTATACTGGAAACTGTTTGGCAAGTCAAGGGACCTTGAAATCCTCCATTTCATTAGGTGAGAGATGAGAGGATGGTGGTTTTTGGGAAGGTCCTACCCTAACGTGCACCAACCCAAGGATTGAAGAGTGAATAACAGATGAGCCAATGCTATGTATAGACAAACCTTTTCTATTTCTAACCACTAACTTTTTTGTTCCTCCATATTCTAACTTGTTCTGAATATTTGTTGGGTCAGCAATGATATGTTTGTTGGTCCACTATCCAATAACCAATTAGGAGTGGCTACAGCATCTAAAGATGTGTAATAAGCATAATTATTACTAGTTTGGGGAGGCTGAAAATTTTTATCAAACTTGTGCCAACATTTAGTTACTACGTGACTAGTTCTTTGACATAGCTGATAGAAAAATTAGGAGCTGTTGCTATTTCTGCTTCCATTGTATGTGCCACCACCACGGCTTTTTCCATGGCTACCACATCCTCACTGCACTCCTCCTCGGCCTCTAGGTTGATCAACCCAATTGTTTCCATGATTTCTTGACCGATCAGAATAGCTATTGTCCTTTAGAAATGTTTTTAGATTTTTTAGATGGAATAATTTTTTAGAAGTGTTTTGTCACTCCATCCGAATTTCTTGACTTAATAACAAAGCGTAAATATCCTCAATATCAACAGATTCATGAGAAGAGTTAACATTAGCAACAATTAGGTCATATTCAATCGGTAAGCCTTGTAAAAATATACATCACACGATATTCATTAGGAATAACATAACCTACCATAGCTAGATTATTTGAGATTTCCTTCATTTTTGATAGATATGAATTCATAATTAAAGATCCCTTCTTTGTCGACTGAATTTGAAGCTTCAATTGCATTAATTGTGACCTAGATCGATTGTCAAAGAGCTTTTCAACAGAGTTCCAAAGTTGAAAGGTAGTTCTGGATTTTCTAATTTGTATACATACCTCTTTTGATATAAAGGAATGCATCCAACTTAATAGAGTTTGATCCAAACATCTTTGCAGTAAGTACTCAAGGTTGATCTTTGTTTTTGAGCTGCTACCTTCTTTTATAGCAATCTACATTGGTGATTCCCGAAAGGCACCATTTATAAAATCTTCAAGGTTGCTACCTATGATTGCTGGTTGCATTTGAGTTTCCCACAAAATGTACTTATCCTTTTGAAACTGAAAAGGAAAATTGTAACTGGGTAAAGTGACTTCACTCAAGGATGAGAGTTTTAATGATGAAACAATGATTTGAGACATTTTGGAAATTTTTTTGGGCTTTGATACTATGAAAGATTGAATGCATAGTATATGGCTTGAAGAATGTGATAATTTTATTGAGTATATTTAAGTTTTTTTATACAGATGTTTTTGACTTTAGAAAATAAGCTACACTTAGTAAACAATACATATCTGATACATATCAACTAGATATACAAAGCTATCGATACATATCGAGAATATTACTTTATCATAACTGTATATAGTTACTTATCTCTATCAGGTACCGGCCAAAGACAATCTGAAGCTTAAGTCAAGTGGCGCACTTTGAATGCCAAAGACAAATTCTTGAATGTATGTATCTGGTCACGGAGAATAAAAAGGTATTTATAGATTGTTGGTATTGTCCTTTCCTGTTTCTTAAGAAATCGACTCACTAATTTAAAAGGGCTAGATCCCAAAGTCTCATATTAGGAAAGCACTTACTTTTCTAATTTACATGATTAAGACAATCTTGCTAGAGGCATTTTATGGAAGTTTTCAATATTGAATAGCTGACATATGAGTCATGAATACTAGTCGACATATGAGCCTTGAATACTATCTCTCAGGATATCCAAGGGAGATGTTTTCTTAAACAGACTAGTTTTACTATCTGACGTGGTGAGATGACCACAAATACCCCTTGAATGTTTCTCTTGGATAAACCTTCAAAATAGCGTTTTGCTTAGCCACTTCATCCTATGCACTTCTCTCTAAATTCCTTACTCATTTGTGGTTTTGATGGATCAGGGGGAGGATTGATCGCGTAGATTAATTCCTACCTCCGAAGGTATAACCAGATTACATTTCCTAAATATGGATCGATATTAGCGACAAATCTTTAACCTTATCAACTAATTGTTTATGATAGGAAAGTTAATGTAAATCAAGATAGGTTCCAATGCATTTTTTTTCTCCATTTTTAATGACTCAAAATAGAATGGACAAAAATCATTTATCTTTACATATATATACACAAATTTATTTTAATAGATTCTACCATATTTGTCTTGACTATTACACTCTTTGTAATAGTTAATTCTTACTAATTGTGTAGTCTACTACTATTCATGATTTTATCAGATTATTCTTATTACTTATTGACATAATAGGTTATGAACCTAATCCAAACTGATTGATCCTGTTCTGCCTCTTAAACCTCAAGACATAGAGGATCTTATAATTTCCAAAATCAAAGATATCTCAGTTGTTGAACATGGGAACGTATTTCTTTTTAAATGCTATTCAAGCGAACATATATTTCAATGTAACAAATGACATGGTTGTGCATAAAAAATCACCAACATTAGTAATGCTACACTATTTGTCAAGACCCTCCTAGGATTTTCTACTAGAACCTTAGGCTAGCCCTTAATAGAGAAACCCCATCAGAAGTTTTATAGAAAATCCGACAGTATCTATCCTAAGGATTGAACTTACCCTAGAAATTGCTCCATAGCAAATACACACCAAAGATACAACTGCTTCGTTTCTCCCCCTTTACTATGCAAATTTTCCATAAGGTTACAACACTCCACAAGAAAAAAAAAAAAAAAGAAAAAAAAAAGTGAAAAGACACAAAATAACAATTAATAAATAATTAATAAATAAATAATATTTAACAGATTACCACATCCATAATTTAGTACAAGAATGTTCTATGAAATTATTTTAAGAAACAAAAGAAGCACATATTCAGAAGTAACAATAATAATAATACAAATATAAAGAAAAAAAAAGCTCTACTTCAGTTACAGCAATGAAGGAAGATAGTCAACGAGATTGCAACCCCGACAATCGATCCACTAGTTACCTGGATCTACGGGAATGAATTTGAATAAGACAATAATTATGATATTAAGAATTTAGTAATGGTCTAGGTAAATTAAGAAATTTAAGAAAATATTTCGACATATGGTTTCCTCAAAAAACCTTTACCAATTCACTCCATTTGAAAGGTTCTCCTATTTAAAATCATTTTTCATAAAACCCATAATTTTTAAATTCCTCAAATACTTAAATTGTGATGTGGGAAATAAAAATAAAATTTAAATAAGACTAAAATGGATCAAAATATTATTTAGTAATTGTTGAAAAATAATCATGAAAAATTAAGGTAAAAAAAATAGTATAACAAATATTATATTCAAACAATTTAATAAATTTAATAAATGAGTGATTAAACAATTTACAATCATAATTTTAAAAAATAAAACATATTCTAAAAGCATTTTTTAAACATGAGTGAGGTGCTTACCCGATGCACCATATCATATATCAAGTTGTGCCAAGTGCTACTTGGCATCCCAAACACCCCTTGACAAGAAGATAAAGAGAGACACTTGCAATTGAATGCTTTGGCATTTCAAGACACCGATGCTAACAACTTGCTACTTTATGGCCAAAGGAAGGGCGGCTAAAGCTCACCGTGCAAAATATCTACTGACTATTTCTCCCTCAATTCTCGAAGGATGACTAAATAATATATGTAAGCTAATCAATAAACATAACAGTACAGAGTACTAGTGTTGTATGATGCATATAAAAACAGTAAAAAATGAACAGATTTACCACAATACCACTTTTATAAACTGTTATCGGGTTTTAACAACTTGCCAAACCCATATAATTTACTTAATTTAATTTAATTTAAAATGTATTTATAAAATCCAAGGCTTTATCCAAAAATATTTTACCAAAGAAACATATTTACATATATATACATAAAATTTTCTATTATAACAATTTATTCTTCAAAATTAGTTAACCATTTTTAAAAAATAATTGTAACATTATTATTTCACATACATAAAATAATAAATTTTCTTTAATTATTTTCATGATATATTTTAACAGAAATTATAACAGCACAAAGAACTGAGAATTAATTCCTAAAAATATGTTTAGAAATGCATCACTCACCTGAAATACGGGTAACTCCAGATTCTCCAAAGGATCCATCCCTTGGTTTACATTGGTGCCTAAAATACCAAAACAAAATACAATATCCATTAGAATAATATTTTATCGGGTATTTAACAGACAATTTACATGGGTAAGTTAACACAAACCTTGACCAAAACTAACAACTTATATACCAAAACAAAGATTAGACTATAAGAATCGCAAATCGGGTCTTATCTGGCTGGCGGTAGTTGGGATCTTACGGGAAGACCTGATTAATTTAATGTTCTTAGGTCTCGCAAATTAGCTCAAATTGAGACAATCGGACTTTGAAATTGAGTTTAGGAGAGTCAAAATTGATGGAAAAGGATGGTGGGTCGTCTAGGAACTCATCGAAGTTGGGAAAATTGATGAGTTGCCACTAATGCTTGAAAATTCTTTGATGTCGGCGTGTCGACTGACCACCGACTAGGAAAATTTAGGGGATGGTTGGTTTTTGAGTGGGTAAGGTCATGGTGGTGGCAGTGACTCAAGATAGTGGCCAGAGAGAGAGAGAGAGATCGACCGGAAAAGGCCAACAACGATCGTCGCCAAAAACAGCTCGATCCTGATACATCATTGGTGATGTCGCCGAGATTTTTGGTCAACGGGCCAAATTCGAGGCGTTTTTCATTGTGGGATTGTGCATGTGGCTGGTCAACTACAGGAGATTGACAAATCAAACATGGCTTCAAAGTCTCCCTCTTTTTCTTTTTCTCCCTTGCTCTCTTTCTCTCATCCCTCTCTTTTTCTCTCTCCTTTCCCTTTCTCTCTCTCTCCAGGTGGCCTAATAAAAAGCCACCTACTACTGTGCATATACAAGATTGATTGTGACTCTAACACATGGTGCATGTTGGTGAGGGTCCAAATCACTGCATTTTACACTTGTATAAAAAATATACCCAGTAAAGCCAGTCCTAGAAAAATAATTAAAGCTTTATAGGTCTGTAACTTTTCAACTATAAATTCAAATTAAACGTACTGCTGGTTTACGGACTCTTATCAATAATTACTATACAATGGTATACAAGTCAAAACCAAAATCTATACAAAGAAAAGTCACATTTGGGCTCACTTGATGTCTTGATTAGTCCGAACCGTACCTTGTTGATCATAACATTTTAATCTTAGATTCGATTTTGGCGTACTATTAGTATATGAAATCTGATCGATGTATACTTCGCCACAATAGCTCGATCAAAGTGAAACTTCTCTTGCAACAAAAAGTCAACTATAGGGTCCACTTGCTTAATCCTGATTAACACGGGTCAAATTTAGTCAAAGTGCAAAAATTTTCAATACACCTCGGTACTTGATATTACACTAGCTGTATGCAGCCTTCGATGTTCACCAATTATCCTTGACATCATTGCAATTCAGAAAACTATTACTCAAACTCTTCCTCTTTTAACTTTTTGAAAGCATAGAGTTAATTTTTCCTTAATGTTTAAACAGACAAAACAGCACGATCTGTCCTAAGAAGCTTATCAAATTGGCAAGGAAGTGGTAGAAGAGAGCTACCACAAGGAGAAAAAGATTTCATTTCCAAGGACCAATGACAGTCTAAACTCTATAGCTGATAAGGGCCATTTTGTGATCTACGCCATGGATTAAACCCGCTTTGTGTTGCCATTAGCATATCTAAACAACATCATTTTTCGGACGCTATTCAAAATATCTGAAAAACAGTTTAGAATCTCAAGGGTCGTCCTATCACGTTGCCATGTGATTTAATCTTCATGAGTTACATAGTTTCACTCATCCAACAAGGAGTGGATAAAGATTTGGAGAGACCTTTACTAAATTCCATATCTCCAAGTTTATGCTCATTGTCTACTAATTTCCATCAAAGGCATACAGAAACAATTACTTGTTTTTGGTTACTAAACACATTCATGCTCAGATTTTGTAACCGGAGTAATTTTTTTAGACTTGTTATGTGCACAATTCTATAGTTTCTGTATCTTAATCCAATATTCTTTTTTGAATACTTTATATGTAAATATATCTCGAATTAGTTGTTGTTCTTCAATGGAGTGGATGAACTACTTCCTCATGAAAATTCATAAGATTTTACAGAAGATTATATCTTTACGCTTAGTTTTTTTCTGCAGCTTAAAGGTGGCTGAAATTTTCATTTCGCGTTCATTTGGAGATAATTGATCCTTTCAGATTTCCTTCTAGGATTCATTGTTTATCTTTTAAACGTAGTGGCCAGCAAAAACTTACCATTCATAAAAATTCCTACTTTATCTATCAGAAGTTCTGATCAGTTTGCAGACTTTATAAAAGTTCAAAGACATTTTCTACTCTGTCATCCTACTTGGTAGGTGTGATTTTGATTTAAAATTATTTACTTATTTATTTACTTGTGCAAATGAATGCAAATTAACTCTGTTTATGTGAATAGTTTCTTCTTTCACATTTGAAAACAGATCATTTAATTTGTGCCTTGCATGTTTGCCGTAGTAGTAATTCTAGAGACAGTCAATTTGGCTTAAGTTCACAAACGATGACATCATCCTTAATGAATTTCTGGTTACATAAATAAAGAATGACTGGATTAACAAAACTAGAATAGGTTATCGATTTATATGATGTTACTAGTTACAAGATAGGCAGACTGTGACCTCCAAAACTATGATTCTTTACCATTTTTGGCAAGGATTCTATGCAGAGTGTTGGAGTACAGCTATATTCTTTTTACACTAGCAAATTAAAGCGTCCAAGTCAAACACTAAAGAGGCACAGATTGTGACAAACATTGTCGATAATTTTCGAGGAAATATTATAGTCTAAAAATTCTACTTGTGCAAGGTGATTTTAAACAAAATAAATTAAACTAAACAAAGCATATCTTTTCCCAATAAAATGGTGCCAAGCATTGTGTCCCCTTGCGTTGGAAATCCCAATAAAATGGAAGTTCCAAATAGTATTGTGTCCCCAAGCTTGTGGTTATTTAGGTACTCCAAATTTCATTTTATTTTTTATTTTTTATTTTTTATTTTTAATATCACTGAGAAAACAAAATAAAAGTCCCCAAGCTTGTGGTTATATAAGTGCTCCAAATTTCTTTCTTTCTTCCTCTTTTTATTTTTTTATTTTTTATTTTTATATCGCTCAGAAAACACCATATAATCTCATCTTCTTGATCCTTTGTCCTCAAAATTTTCCATCTCAAACTGTATTCAAAGGGGACAACATGATCAGCCCCAAGAAGCTCATTAGGATGGCAAGGAAGTGGCAAAAACTTGCTGTGCTAAGCAGGAAAAGAATATCTATTCCAAGAACAACTGAGGATATGGATGCAGAAAATTCTTCTAAATTATCAATGGTTGACAAAGGCCATTTTGTTATCTACACAGAAGATCAAAAGCGTTTCGTGATGCCCTTGGCATATCTCAACAATGACATCTTGAGAAAGCTCTTCAAGATGTCTGAAGAGGAGTTTGGATTATCGAGCAATGGGCCTATCATACTGCCTTGTGATTCAACTTTAATGGAATATGTAGTCATGCTTATCAGACGAGGAATAGCGAAAGATTTAGAAAAGGCGTTGCTTAAATCCGTTGATACCAGTCGCTGCTCATTATCCTCTTCTTTTCATCAAGGAGATGCAAGCCATCCTTCCCTAATTTGTGGATACTAGAAGAAAATTATGCTAATTATTGATTAATTTTGTACATGATCCACAGGAGGATAGTCATTTATAATTTGTAAAATCCCTTGATTGTAAACTACTTATGTAGAACTAAGTTTGATAATTTTCTTGCATGTATTGGTGAACATTGAAAAGAGACTTAAGAAGTTTCATCTCAAGTAAACTATGATAATTGCTACATTTTGTGGTTCATATATACAAACACATGTACCCGATCTCATATATGTTACTGGTCACTATTCTTCATCCCCAAATCAACTTTGAACTTTCGCACTCTTTCAAATATATATTGACACTGGATGTCCATTTTCCTTTGCCAAAAGATTGAATGTCCTTTGTGATTTCTTTTGCTAGTAGTGGAAGTTAAATACATTCTTTTGTTAACAGATCAAAATCCTCACTCCTTGATTTTGTTCCATCTTTCATCTTTGTTTATTGTTGTCTTTTTTACCATAGATTACAATTTCAGCAAGGTTTTATTTTAAATTCCTGCTTTAAGTTGAAAAACTTGATTTATGCATAAATTAGTTAGTCACTCAAAACACTGATAGTGTAAAATTTTTTGAGCCTTGAAAGTCAAAACTTATCTGAAAAGTTTTAAAAAAATAAATAAATTTTTTAAAGTTGTGCCACACAACACTTTGGTCATGTTCATCTCGAAAATGACTTTCAGCATGCTGATATAGCTGTGAAAATATACATCAAGGACAAATCATAATTTTACAATGGATAATGATATAAATTCAGTGTGTCCTATTTAGAAGACATGAGTGATATTTTCAAAAGAATGCATTGTATCAAGCCAAATTCCTTCTAAACCACAACTTCTAAATTCATCTGCTTATATATGTTGATGTTGGTTCATGGAAACTAATTTTTGACTTATCATTAACACCGGTAGGACTTGCTGTTTCCTGATTTTAAAGGCGCAACGCATGCATAGAAAGGTATAAGATGAAATCAACAAATTGTGCTCCAAAAAAAATAACAATGCTCACCATACAAGCATATGCTTTATGCTAAAATCAATCACATGCTTAATTATTTCGCTGTGAAAGTGAAAACCCATTGGATGTGGTCTGATGTAGCATCTCAAAAAACAATATTGGACCTAACTCATGAAAACTTTGATTTCTTAAAAGCGACCAGACATGCACAGAAATAAGACAATCTCTTTGGTATAATAGTCACGTGGTCATTCATTCCACCTGGCCAACAAAAATGAGACAGGATTAGCACCTTAGTAAGTTGATTTGAATGTGATCCACAGTTCATATTCTAGTCCTATGATTGTAGTAGCTCATTCTTGTATAATTGTATGGTTCACAGTGACTTGGTGTAAAGTGATTATACAGGACTTGGCATGTCCTCAAACCATAAGATAGAGCATGTGATGGGCATAGAAAATTTTGCTCCTTCAATATATGTTAAAAAAAAAAAAAAAGGTTGCCAAGTAGCAAATTATAACTACCACCAAATATCCTTTTCCAATACAACATACCACATGGCGTGTCAAATCTCCAAACAATGGAAGCCACAAAATATGACTTTGTCCAAAGCCTATTTGTATTTAGGCAATTGAATCACCTCCTTGGATCTGCACCCATCTCAGCAAATACCATTTCAGCATTCTAAGAAGAGCCAAAGTCCTTCCTTTTCTTTCTTGAAGTGCGAGAACATGATCAGCACCAAGAAACTCATAAATATGGATAGGAGGTGGCATAGGTTATCTTCTAGAGGGAAGAAAAGAATTTCCATTCCCAAAAAGGTTAAAAATGTCAATGCAGAGAGTTTTTCTACTTCAACATCTTATTTAGCAGACAAAGGCCACTTTGTCATTTACAGTGCAGACCAGAAGCGTTTTATGCTGCCCTTAGCATATCTCTGTAACAACATCTTCCGAGAGCTATTGGAGATGTCCGAAGAAGAGTTTGGACTGTCAAGTGGCAAGCCTATCAGGTTGACTTGTGATTCTATTTTGTTGAATTACGTAATCCCTCTTTTCCAAAGGGGATTGTCTGCAGAGTTGGAGAAAGCTCTGCTAAACTTCATTTCTACATGTCGCTTTTCATCGACGTCCACTTCCTTCCAACATGATCATCTTTCCCACCAACAGCTATTATGCAGTTACTGAATAGATCATACTTGAATATTGTATAGTTCTAAACTAGTTCATAATTTTTTGTACTTAATTAATAATGTACTAGCTAGTTTATATTGAAATACTTTCATGAGAACCCCCTTTTCCTAAAGTTGATTCTCAAGTATAATGATGGATTAATCTTAACTTCCATGTAATTCTCTTTTGAACAATTTCACATATATAATGCTATTCTTCATTACGACCGAAACATATTCAATGAATTGTGTCAAGATCATTAAATTGGCATGAAAGTGGCAGAAGAAAGCAGCCACAAGGAGAAAAAGGAATTTCATTTCCAAGAATCAATGGCAGTCTGAATTCTGTAGCTTATAAAGGCCATTTTGTGATCTACACTACGCCATCAATCAAACACATTTTGTGTTTCCATTAGCATATCTAAACAACATGATCAGATCTTTCAAAAGCTTCACAAAATGTCTGAAGAAGAGTTTTGCATCTCAAGTGGTTGTCCTATGACATCGCCTTTTGATTCAATCTTCATGAGTCACATAGTCTCACTCACCCAACAAGGAGTGGCTAAAGATTTGGAGAAAGCTTCACTAAATTCCATCTCTCCAAGTTGCTGGTCTCATCTACTAATTTCCATCAAAGACTTTGGAGATTTTGTGTATACAATTCTACAGTTTACATCTATCTTAATCCAAGATTTAATTTTAAATACTTCATAGATGATGAAATCTTCAATTAGTTATTGTTCTACAAATGAGTGGATGAAGTTTCTATAAGAATAAGGACCAAAGTTTTACAGAGGACTATATCTTTATGCTTTAAATTGTATTGCAGATTAAAGGTGGCTGAAAATTTTCATTTCAAATTCATCTGAAGATAATTAATCCTTACATATTTCCTTCTAGGATTCATTGTGTACCTTTGAAAGGTAGTAGCGAGCAAGGACTAACCATTCAGAAAGTTTTTTCTACTTTGTCAAAATCAGAAGTTCCCTAATAATAGTACTAATATGAAGCTAGTTTGCAAAATTGCAAGTTTACGTTTGTATCGAAATGCAAATTAACTCTGCATTGTGAACGGATTTCTTTTTTCCTATCACATTTAAAAACAGGTCATCTAATTTTGGGTTTTTACAAGTTAATGTCACAGTAAAGTCAAGAGAATGCGGTTCTTTTATGTTAAACAATGATGAAACCTTCTTTAGAAAATAGGGAGATTGTGACCTCTACGTCTATGCAACTTGCCTCTTTTGGAACAGGTTCTATGTAGAGCATTGGAATGTAGTAATCTATTTCACACTAGCAAATCAAAAAGCAACCAAGTGAAAAAATAATTGATTAGGACAAACATTGTTGATAATTTCAAGCATAATCTTAAATAATTCTACTTTGGTAAGGTGATTTTAAACAAAAATAACTACGAGTTATCCTTTTTCTTAATTTACTAGCTCCAAACTTGATTCATTTTCTCTCTTAACAATTTTGCGTTCATTCTTATGCCTGTAATTAGCCTTGGTGAAGTCCGACCTGTTTGCAAGAGCGACTAGACAGGCCAGCTGTGTCCATTAGGTAGAAGACAGAAACAAAGAAGTGAAAATATCCAAAACTATGTTCCCTATTGATCTATTGGTTTCCAAACATCAATAACTGTGATGATCATGCACATATCTTTTCCAATATAACTAATCACATGCTATTGCATTGGAAACCCCAACAAAATGTAGGTTGCAAATAGTGGAGTATCCAAAGCTTGAGGTTTTTATAAGTAATCTAGTCCACAATTCTTTTTTTTTTTTTTTATCACTCAGCAAGCAAAATAAAATCCCATCTCTCTAATATTTTTTTCTCATATTTTTCCATCTCAAACTGTATTCAAAGTGAGACAACATGATCAGGCCCAAGAAGCTTATCAAGATGGCAAGGAAGTGGCAAAAACTTGTTATGCTAAGCAGGAAAAGAATATCTTTCCCAAGAACCAATGAGGATTGGGATGCCAAAAGCTGTACTACATCATCAACTGACAAAGGCCATTTTGTTATCTACACAACAGATCAAGAGCGTTTTGTGATTCCCTTGGCATACTCAACATTAATATCTTGAGAGAGGTCTTCAAGATGTCCGAAGAGGAGTTTGGATTATCAAATGATGGGCCTGTCACACTGCCTTGTGATTCGACCTTGATGGAGTATTTGGTCATGCTCATCGAATGAGGAGTAGCGAAAGATTTGGAGAAGGCATTTTTCTTAACAATTTTCTGCATTTACTGGTGCACATTTAAAAGAGATTTAATAAGTATAATCTCTAGTAAACTCCTATAATTGCTACATTTTGGTTCATATATACAAATATAAGAACCAGATTTTGTCTTTTCTTTTTTTGGTAACAGTACCAGATTTCATCAAACATGAATTAACAACTTAATCAACTCAGAAAGATATATGTTATTAGTCACTATTCTTCAGAACCACATCAACTTTAAAATTTCAAGCTTTATCAAATTATATTAATACTGGATGCCGATTTTCCTTTTGCTTGTAATGGAAGTGAAATGCATTCTTTTCTCAAATAGATTAAAATCCTCACTCCTTGATTTTGTTCCATCTGTATTTGTTGTTGCCTTTTGACCATAGATTACAATTCCATTATATGTTTTACTTTAAATTCCTTCCTTAAATTGAAAATTTTGATTTATGAACAAAGTTTGTTGATAGTATTCTCTTAATAATACTATTTAATTTGTTAGTTGGTTACTCAAAAACCTTTTATGTTAAATTCTGAAGCCTTGAAAGCCAAGCTTTATTTGAAAAGCCAAATAATGATAACTTTTTAAAAGTTCTTCCAGAAAACACTTTGGTCATGTTCATCTGAAAAGTGATTTTCAACATGTTTATATAGTTGTGAATGATTTACTCCAAGGACAGCTCAGAATTTTACAGTGAATGAACACATAATGATATAAATTCAATGTAGCCTATTAAGAAGACATGAATGGTACTTTTAGAAAGATGCATTGTATCAAGGCAAATTCCTCCAAAACCACAACTTCTTCTAGATTCATCTGCTTATATTGGTGGCATAATTCATGAAAATTGATTTCTGGCTTATAATTAACACCCATGGGACCTGCTGTTTCCTGAATTTAAAGGTGCAAGACATGCAGAGAAGAGTGTAAGATGATATCCACAAACTGTGCTCCAAACAAAATAACAATGTCCACCATTCAATAATATGCTTTATACTAAAAACCAATCACATCCTTAATTGTTTCACTATGAAAGTGAAAACCTATTTGATATAGTCTTGTGTAGTATCTCAAAATAACAATATTGGCCTACCTCATACAGCTTTGATTGCTTACGATGAAAAAAAGCATGCCCAAAAACAAGATAGCCCAAAAACAAGATAATCTCTTTGGTGTGTGGTCACATGGTTATACATTCCACCTGGCCAACAAAAAAAACCAATCACATCCTTAATTGTTTCACTATGATAGCGAAAACCTATATGATATAGTCTTGTGTAGTATCTCAAAATAACAATAGTGGCCCACCTCATACAGCTTTGATTGCTTAAGATGGAAAAAAGCATCCCCAAAAACAAGATAATCTCTTTGGTATGATGGTCACATGATTATGCATTCCACCTGGCCAACAAAATGAAGCATGATCACCACCTTAGTGAGTTCTGAATGTGATCCATAGAGAAGTTGGTTCTAGAAATAAGATTCCATGTTCCTATTCTAGTCCTATGATCATTTTAGTAAGCTCATTCTTTCTTGATTGTATGGTTCACAGTGATTTGTTGGCAAAGTGATTATGCAGAGGACTTGGCTTGTCTTTAAACAATAAGACAAAGCATGCCATAGGCATAGAAAATTTTGCTCCATCAATATGGTTTAGTTGCCAAGTAGCCAATTATACTAACCACCAAACATCTTTTTCCAATACAACTTATCACATGGTGTTGCATGGAAAATCACCAAACAATGAAAGCTACAAAATTTGGTCTTCACCCATCTCAACAAATACCACTTTCGGCATTTTAAGAAGAGCCAAACTCTTTCATTCTCTTTCTTGAAATATAAGAAAATGATCAGCTCAAAGAAACTCATCAATATGGCTAGGAAGTGGCATAAATTAGATTCTAGGAGGAAGAAAAAAATTTCTATTCAGGTTGAAAATGTTAATGGAGATAATTGTTCTACTTCTACATCTTATGTAGCAGAAAAAGGCCATTTTATGATCTACAGTGTAGACAGAAGAGTTTTGTCCTGCCTTAGCATATCTCAATAAAAACATCTTCAAAAAGCTATCAAGGATGGCTAAAGAAGAGTTTGGAGTGTCGAGTGGCGGGCCTATCAGGTTGCCTTGTGATTTTGTGTTCTTAATTCTTCAATTATATAGTCATTCTATTTCAACAGGAAGGGTAGATTGATCATCTTTCCCACCAACAGCTATTGTGCTATTACTGAATATATATATATATATATGTATATGTATCATACTTGAATTTTGTATAGTGCTAAACTAGTTCAGATTTTTTGTACTTAAATGATGTATTAGCTAGTTTATATGGAAATACTTAAATGAGAAACACCTTTTTTTTTTTAATTTTTTCAAGTATAATGATGAATTAATCTTTAATTATCATATCTCTCCCTTTTCATTAATTTCACATGTGTAATGCCATTTATATCTTTAATCTTCATGACGAATGAATAGTTTTCAATGAATTATATGAAGAGAATTGGGAATTCTAGTTATTATAACAGCACAACTGCAAGTATAAAATGAAAAGCCAGAGGCAAACTTATATTTTCATACAACCAAAATTAGTGCAACATATCCCATTTTACTTGAGAATGAGATTTTTTTTTTCTTGTCTTTTTTCCTTTTTAAGTGAGATTTTTTAGACTTTAGCCTTTTCATCTTTCCTACCTTTTAATTTAGAGATTATCTACTCTATGGAAATTGATGTATTGTCATACGAGAGAAATTTAGGACATTACATTCATTCTGGTTAATTTTGTGTTTACCAAAAAATCTGAATTAAGTCACAATGACCCTCTAGCTTAAGGGAGACATGAATCATAGAATTCTCAATCAGAGCAAGTTTTAGATTTGTTGTAAGTGGCATAGGGAGGAAACTCTATGAAACACAAGCCTGCCAATGGAAGTTAACCTTTATTTCCGTACCATGACTTATGTTAAAGCATACAAATGTTGTCGAACCACATACTAAAAACTTGAGCAAATGGTGGAATTGTACTTAGTAAAGTTGTAAGATCCCACATCAGTTGGAAAGGGGAACGAAGCATACCTTATAAGAGGGTGTGGATACCTTTTCCTAGAGAGGCCTTCCCTAAAGGAGTCTAGAAAGGCCTTCCTGATAGAGAATGTAAAACTGTGAGGGGTAGGATTGGGCTCACCACCTAGCTTCCAAAGCGGACAATATCTCGGTTGGGCTAAGAAGGCCCAGGCCAGTGGAACTGGCAGGTGAGGAGTGGGACCCCTAACCACAAAGAGGCCTTTTAAAACCGTGCGGGTTGGGCCCAAAACGAACAATATCTTATGCGGATGGACTGGGCTGTTACAAAAGTAAGCATGAAGCTAAAGATGAAGTATCCAAAATAGGCCAGGCACTAGGAAGACATTTTCTCTTGGACTATCATGGTGATGCTTCTAAAAAGATGTTCAAGAGCAATCGGACCAAGGGCTATTAGTTAGCTTAGAGCAAGTATCTCAGTAATATAAACAAATTCCTTGGTAATTTTGTTGGAAGTAACACAAAACACAAATTTGCAAAGCCACATAAGAAGAAATTTTATATTTTCTAGAATATTAGGAGTCATGTTAGCATTACCTTTATGAATAGATATATGGGTGCTATAGGAGGTTTCACCTTTAAGAAGTGAAGTATCAATGGAAATGGTCTCATAAAACTCTAGAGAAATGATGAATATGATCAAACATGAGGTTGAATGCCAATGAAAGTGGTTAAATCTAGAAGAGTTAGAGTCATCATCCAAAACCTAAAGTTGAAAGAGTTGGTCATGGTTGATCAAAAGTATAGAGACAGCAATAAGAGCTTTATCACATGGGCTATCATAACAAAAAATTTCAAGAGCATAATATATTCCAGATGATTTCCAAGTTTTACCAAAATGGGGTTTAAGCTTATTGAACCATGATACCCATGAAGAATTTGAATGAGGCCATTGTAAATGCTTGGCACCCAACCAGTTACTCTAACCTAGTTGGTCTTTTGAGTAAAGAGGAAAAGGCTTATAATGATGGTCTATGTCTGAATTGTAAGTGGATTGGAATTTAGTAGAAATATTTCCTTTTTAAATCTTATATCAAGAAAGTATTCTCCTTTTCCTTCATCTCTAGGAGATAAGGCTTAGGTGGATATGTCTTTAAGGGATTGATTAAAAGCACCTTTTATGATGCTAGCAAATGATCTAAGTTGACCGTGCTTGAAGTCAACCTTCATTTGATTGGAATCTTTGGATTTTTGGGGAGCTTTTAGGAGGATTATTTGCATAGTAAAATCAAAAGTTAGAAAATAACATTTAGGAAAATTTTCAAGCGTCAATTCAAGTAAGCAAGAGAAGGGTAGTAGAACGTGAGTTCTTTGACCATTTATAGCTAGGATATTGGTGTGAAGGAAGAGTTTGACTTGATAAATATTTGGAGTTCATGGTTTATGAATTCAAAGCTTCAATTTTTGGCTTTGGAAGAAGAGCTCAAGTGGGAGCTTAAGAAGAACCTTTTTGCTTTATTTATTTTAAAAAATTTTGGCCAAGGTCTTGAACTCCTGTATGGGTAAAAGGAGTTGCAGGTGGGAGTTTATGTGTATCACGATGTAATAACCTATACCAAAATACCCCTATTGTGCAAGTTTGATCATATTTGACAAAGTAGACCATAAGTGGGTCTCAGATTGACTTTTTCTATGGTCAAGGTTTTGGTTTGACTAATGTACAATTGTGTAGAGCTCTTCAATATGAATTTATACTACAACCCGTATCAAAATTCCCCTGTTGTACAAGTTTGAAAGGTTTGACCAAGTCGACCGTATATAGGTCCTAGGTTGACTTTTTCTATGCTTAAGATTTTTGGTTTGACTAATATGTCATTGTGTAGTGCTTGTCGATATGAGTTTCTAGACTGGTGGCACGCCTAATTGTAAGTTATGGATAAAAAGTTATGATTCTGAGAAATTTTAAACATTAGTTTTATATCAGTGTCTAAAGCAGTCTTAGATTTTTATATGTTAGTGACCCACGACCCTATATAATTGTGGGAAACATGCATAACAAGAAACAAATCCCAAAATACTGATTTAGTCCTCCAAAATTTGAGAAATTTCGCCCCAAACCCACAAGTTTGAACCAGATCACCTCGAACCTGTTTAACACCCAATCATGTCATTGCTGTTTTGTCCAATTTCGCCCACCATCCTTATACACATGCCAGATAGGGAGAAAGATCACTTGATGGTGAGCTCAACCATGAAATTTCACGGTGAACCACCGGCCAATGTGCCCAGATAGTGCCAGTGAAGTCGGCGACGGTTGACGAAGTGGGTTGCCAGAGTTTTTGGATTTTTCGATTGTTCTAGGCCAACACACACACCTTTTCCCCCCATTTTTGAACCCTTTGAACTCATTCTTATGCTCCGTATGCCAAGATTCCTTACTGTTTGAGAGATACATCAATGGAAAATTTGGTTGAGTTTTGTGACAAGTTTTTGGGCCACCGATGTCACTTTTGAACCTAGGCAAGCATATCATTGTATTTTTTTTTATCTCTTAGGCATTCCATTGATATAAAATTTGTGAATTTTGGACATCATTTGATACTTTTTCCATTTTTGGACAAAATTGGTCAATTGGATAAAATTAAGTTAGATTAGTGTAATTAAATATTAATAGAACATCATTAGAAGGTTCAATTTTGAAAGATTGGTCTTCAGGTGAAAAGCTCCAATTTTTAGTACTGGATCCTAAGCGTACTCTGTATAATTAGACTACTCGGTGTCCAATGTATGTAAATTTTATAGTTTTACAAATCATTTTAAGACCTTTGGTATACATCAATGTCTTTGGTTTACTTTTTGAAGCCTGAAAAATATTTTATTATATTATAGGCACTCCTGTTGAGTCTAGAGGCGATCTTGTAGGAGAGCAGGAGTAAGCATCTACAATATAATGAGTGGTTATATCTTTTTAAAATATTTTGGGTATGATAGTATAATGCATATGTGGTTTGAATATTTTATGTATATATCATTTGATTTCAATGTTTATTTTATGCATATATAAATATCCACTTGTACATATATGATGTGATTCCGCCTGTACCCATTCAACTGACTATCCACTGGGGTACGGGTCCTATACAAATGAAGATGGAGCCAA